>NW_026606144.1:0-4800000 GCF_029834395.1 Sorex fumeus | reverse complement strand
CAGTGAAGAGTGGATAGCCTGTTGAACAGCAGACTGCGACTTTATACTGGCTGCTGACAACCAACATTGTGTTACTTGGATATTCACCAGTCGTGTAAAGGAATCCTGCCTGGAGTGGAGATTCGATGAATTCCCTATTGGGAGCGAATGAATGGAAAATTCTGTAGTGGAGATTCCAATTACTTCTGATGTCTGGGTTTTGTGGACAGGAAAATGAAGAGCTGACCAGGTTTGAGTGGATAGGCAGTTGGACAGCACGCCTGCGCGTGTTATCATGCCTCTGAAATCCAGCATTGGATTCCTTGGACATTATCAGTGGTGTAACGAAAGCCTTCCTGGAGTTGTAGATTCGAAGAATTCCAGATTGGAATTGAATCTATGGAAGAGTCTGTAGTGGAAATTCCAATGAATTCTGAATTATGGTTTGTGTGGACAGGAAAAGAATAATCTGACCACTGTGTAGTGGATTGCCAGTTCAACAGCACGTCTTCGAGTGAGAACAGAAAGATGAAAATCAGCATTCAGTTACTTAGATATTCACCAGTCGTGTAACTAAACTATGGCTGGAGTGGAGATTCGATAAATTCCAGATCGGCAGTGAATGAATGGAACATTCTGTAGTGAAGATTATAATGGTTTCTGAAGTCTAAGTTATGTGGAGAGGAAAACTTAGAGCTGCCAAGGGAAAACTTAGAGCTGTGGACATCCGATGTGTGTGCACAGGAAAATGAAGAGCAGACCAGGTGAGAATGGATAGCCAGTTGAACAGCAGGCCTGCGAGATAGAACAGTCCTCTGAAAACCAGCATTGCGTTACTTGGACATTCACCAATGGTAAACGAATGCGTTCATGGAGTGGAGTTTCAGATGAATTCCAGATTCGCAGTGAATGAATTGAACATTCTGTAGTCGATATTCCAATGATTTCTGTCGTGTGGGTTGTTTGGACAGAAAAAGAAAGACTTGACCACTGTGGAGTGGATAGCCAGTTGAATAGCATGCATGCAAGTGTGAAGAGTATGCTGAAACCAGCAGTGTGTTACTTGGACATTCACTAGTGGTGTAAAGAAAGCCTGCCTGGAGTGTAGGATCCAAGAATTCCAAATAGGCAGTGAATGAATGGAACATTCTGTAGTGGAGATTCCAATGGTTTCTGAATTCTACGTTGTATGGACAAGAAACTGAAGAGCTTACCAGGTGTGATTTTATAGCCAGTTGAAGACCAGGCCGCCGAATTTGAACAGGCTGCTGAAAACCACCACTGGGTTACTTGAATATTCACCAGTGGTGTAAAGAAATCCTGCCTGCAGTGGAGATTCGATGAATTCCAGTTTGGTAGTAAATGAATGGAACATTCTGAAGTTTAGATTCTAATGGTTTCTGAAGTCTGGGTAATGTGAACAGGAAAAAGAAGAGCTGACCAGGGTTGAGTGGACAGCCAGTTGAACAGCACGACTCTGAGTGTGAACACGCCTATGAAAACCAGCATTGGTTACTTGGACATTCACCAGTGGTGTAACGGAATCTTTCCTGGAGTGGAGATTTGAAGACCTTCAGATTAGCAGTGAATGAGTGGAATATTCCTTAGTGGAGATTCAAAAGATTTCGAAAGTCTGCGTTGTGTGGACAGGTAATGGCAGAGCTGACCAGGTTGGAGTGGATAGCCCGTTGAAGAGCACCCCTAGGAGTGTGAAGCGGATGCTGGAAATCAGCATTATGTTACTTGGACATTCTCCAATGGTGCAATGAAAGCATGCCTGGAGTGGAGATTCCATGAATTCGACATTGGCAGGGAAAGAATGGAAAATTCCGTAGGAGAGATTCCAATTACTTCCGAAGTCTGGGTTTTGTGGACAGGAAAATGAAGAGCTGACCAGGGTAGAGTGGATAGGCAGTTGGACAGCATGCCTGCGAGTGTGATCATGCCTCTGAAATCCAGCATTGGATTCCTTGGACATCATCAGTGGTGTAACGAAAGCCTGCCTGGAGTTGGAGATTCGATGAATTCCAGATTGGAATTGAATCAATGGAATAGTCTCTAGTGGAGATTCCAATGAATAATGAAGTATACTTTGTGTCGACAGGAAAAGAATAATCTGACCACTGTGCAGTGGATTGCCAGTTCAACAACACGTCTGCGAGTGAGATCCGAACGATGAAAATCAGCTTTCAGTTACTAAGTTATTCACCAGTCGTGTAACTAAAGTCGTCTTGGAGTGGAGATTCGATGAATTCCAGATCGGCAGTGAATGAATGTCACATTCTGTAGTGGAGATTATAATGGTTTCTGAAGTCTAAGTTATGTGGAGAGGAAAACTTAGAGCTGCCAAGGGTTGAGTGGATAGTGAGTTGAACAGCACTCCTGAGAGTGTGAACAGGCCGCTGAAAAGCAGCCTCGGGTTACTTCTACATTCAACACTAGTGAAACGAAATCCGGCCTGGAGTGGAGATTCGATGAATTCCAGATTGGCAGTGAAAGAATGGAACATTCTGTTCAGGAGATTCCAATCAATTCTGAAGTCTAGGTTGTGGCGACAGGAAAATGAAGAGCTGACCAGGGTACAGTGGATAGCCAGGTGAACAGCACGCCTCCGAGGGGGATCAGGACAATGAAAAAGAGCAGTGTGTTAGCTGGACATTCAACAGTGGTGTAACGAAAGCCTGCCTGGAGTGGAGATTCAGATGAATTCCAGATTCGCAGTGAATGAATGGAACGTTCTGTAGTGGAGATTCCAATTTTTTCGGACATCCGATGTGTGTGGACATGAAAATGAAGAGCCGACCAGGTTAGAATGTATAGCCAGTCCAACAGCAGCCCTGCGAGATAGAACAGTCCTCTGAAAACCAGCATTGCGTTACTTGGACATTCACCAATGGTAAACGAATGCGTTCATGGAGTGGAGGGTCAGATGAATTCCCGATTCGCAGTGAATGAATTGAACATTCTGTAGTGGATATTCGAATGACTTCTGCCGTGTGGGTTGTTTGGATAGTACAAGAAAGACTTGACCACTCTGGAGTGGATAGCCAGTTGAATAGCATGCATGCAAGTGTGAAGAGTATGCTGAAACCAGCAATGTGATACTTGGACATTCACCAGTGGTGTAAAGAAAGCCTGCCTGGAGTGTAGGATCCAAGAATTCAAAATAGGCAGTGAATGAATGGAACATTCTGTAGTGGAGATCCCAATGGTTTCTGAATTCTACGTTGTATGGACACGAATCTGAAGAGCTTACCAGGTGGGATTTTATAGCCAGTTGAAGACCAGGCCTGCGAATTTGAACAGGCTACTGAAAACCACCGCTTGCTTACTTGATTATTCACCAGTGGTGTAAAGAAATCCTGCCTGCAGTGGAGATTCGATGAATTCCATAATGGCAGTAAATGAATGGAACATTCTGAAGTGGAGATTCTAATGGCTTCTGAAGTCTGGGTAATGTGAAGAGGAAAAAGAAGAGCTGACCAGATTTGAGTGGACAGACAGTTGAACAGCACGACTCCGAGTGTGAACACGCCTATGAAAACCTGCATTGGTTACTTGGACATTCACCAGTGGTGTAAAGAAAGCTTGCCTAGAGTGGAGATTTGAAGAACTTCAGATTAGCAGTGAATGAGTGGAATATTCTGTAGTGGATATTCAAATGATTTCGAAAGTCTGGGTTGTGTGGACAGGAAATGGAAGAGCTGACCTAGTTGAAGTGGTTAGCCCGTTGAACAGCACGCCTAGGTGTGTGAAGCGGATGCTGGAAAACAGCATTAGGTTACTTGGATATTCTCCAATGGTGCAACGAAATCATGCCTGGAGTGGAGATTCCATGAATTCGATATTGGCAGGGAATGAATGGAACATTCCGTAGGAGAGATTCCAATGATTACTGAAGTCTGGGTTTTGTGTACAGGAAAACGAAGAGCAGAGCAAGGAAGAGTGAATAGCCTTTTGAACAGCAGATTGCGACTTTGAACTGGCTGCTGAAAACCAACATTCGGTTACTTGAATATTCACCAGTGGTGTAAAGGAATCCTGCCTGGAGTGGAGATTCGATGCACTCCCGATTGGGAGTGAATGAATGGAACTTTCTGTAGTGGAGATTCCAATGGTTTCTGAATTCTACGTTGTATGGACAAGAAACTGTAGAGCTTACCAGGTGGGATTTGATAGCCAGTTGAAGACCAGGCCTGCGAGAATAAATACTCCTCTGAAAACTAGCATTGGGTTACTTGGACATTCACCAGTGGTATAACGAATGCGTTCATGGAGTGGAGGTTCAGATGAATTCCCGATTCGCAGCGAATTAATTGAACATTCTGTATTGGATATTCCAATGATTTCTGTCGAGTGGGTTGTTTGGACAGTAAACAAAGACTTGACCACTTTGGAGTGGATTGCCAGTTGAATAGCATGCATGCGACTGTGAACAGTATGCTGAAAACCATCAGTGTGTTACTTGAACATTCACCAGTGGTGTAAAGAAATCCTGCCTGCAGTGGAGATTCGATGAATTCCATATTGGCGGTGAATGAATGGAACATTCTGAAGTGGAGATTCTAATGGCTTCTGAAGTCTGGGTTAAGTGAAAAGGAAAAAGAAGAGCTGACTAGGGTTGAGTGGACAACCAGTTGAACAGCACGACTCTGAGTGTTAACACGCCTATGAAAACCAGCATTGGTTACTTGGACATTCACCAGTGGTGTAACGAAATCTTGCCTGGAGTGGAGATTCGAAGAACTGCAGATTAGCAGTGAATGAGTGGAATATCCGGTAGTGGAGATTCAAATGATTTCGAAAGTCTGGGTTGTGTGGACAGGAAATGGAAGAGCTGACCAGGTTGGAGTGGATAGCCCGTTGAACAGCACCCTTGGGAGTGTGAAACAGAAGCTCGAAACAGCATTAGTTTACTTGCACATTCTCCAATGGTGCAACGAAAGCATGCCTGGAGTGGATATTCCATGAATTCGATAGTGGCAGGGATGAATGGAACATTCCATAGGAGAGATTCCAATGATTTCTGAAGTCTGGATTTTGTGTACAGGAAAATGAAGAGCAGAGCAGGGAAGAGTGGACAGCCTGTTGAACAGCAGACTGCGACTTTGAACTGGCTGCTGAAAACCAAGATTAGGTTACTTGGATATTCACCAGTGGTGTAAAGGAATCCTGCCTGGAGTGAATATTCGATGAATTCCCGATTGGGAGTGAATGAATGGAACTTTCTGTAGTGGAGATTCCAATTACTTCGGAAGTCTGTGTTTTGTGGACAGGAAAATGAAGAGCTGACCAGGGTTGAGTGGATAGGCAATTGGACAGCACGCCTGCGAGTGTGATCATGCCTCTGAAATCCAGCATTGCATTCCTTGAACTTCATCAGTGGTGTAATGAAAGCCTGCCTGGAATTGGAGATTCGATGATTTCCAGATAGGAATTGAATCTATGAAACAGTCTGTAGTGGAGATTCCAAGGAATTCTGAAGTATGGTTTGTGTGGCCAGGAAAAGAATAATCTGACCTCTGTGTAGTGGATTGCCAGTTCAACAGCACATCTGCGAGTGAGAACAGAACGCTAAAAATCAGCATTCAGTAACCTAGATATTCACCAGTCGTGTAACTAATGTCTGCCTGGAGTGGAGATTCGTTGAATTCAGATCGGCAATGAATGAGTGGAACATAATGTAGTGAAGATTATAATAGTTTCTGAAGTCTAAGTTATGTGGACAGGAAAATGTAGATCTGACCAGGGTTGAGTGGATAGTCAGTTGATCATGACTCCTGCGAGTGTGAACAGGCTGCTGAAAAGAATCCGGTCTGGAGTGGAGTCTCGCTGAATTCCAGATTGGGAGTGAATGAATAAAACATTCAGTATTGGAGATTCCATTGAATTTGAAGTCTGGGTTGAGTGGACAGGAAAATGAAGAGCTGATCAGGTTGGAGAGGATAGCCCGTAGAATAGCACACCAGTGAGTGTGAACAGGCCGCGAGAACCAGTATTGGGGTACTTGGATATTTACCAATGGTGTAACGAAATCTTGCCTGGAGTGGAGATTCGATGAATTCCAGATTGGCAGTGAATAAATGGAACATTCAGTACAGGAGATTCCAATCATTTCTGAAGTCTAGGTTGCGGGGACAAGAAAATGGAGAGCTGACCAGGGTTCAGTGGATAGCCAGTTTAACAGCACCCCTCCGAGGTGGATCAGGTGAATGAAAACGAGCAGTTTGTTACTTGTTCATTCAGCAGTGGTGTAACGAAAGCCTGCTTGTGTGGAGATTCAGATGAATTCCAGATTCACAGTGATCGAATGGAACGTTCTGTAGTGGAGATTCCAATTATTTCTGAAATCCGATATGCATGGACAGGAAAATGAAGAGCAGACCAGGTTAGAATGGATAGCCAGTTCAATAGCAGGACTGCGAGAATGAACAGACCTCTGAAAACCAGCACTGAGTTACTTGGACATTCACCAAAGGTAAAACGAATGCGTTCATGGAGAGGAGGTTTAGATGAATTCCCGATTCCCAGTGAATGAATTGAACACTCTGCAGTGGATATTCCAATGATTTCTGTCGTGTGGGTTGTTTGGGCAGTAAAAGAAAGACTTGACCACTGTGGAGTGGATAGCCAGTTGAATAGCATAGATGCAAGTGTGAACAGTATGCTGAAAACCAGCAATGTATAACTTGGACATTCACCAGCGGTGTAAAGGAATCCTGTCTGCAGTGGAGATTCGAAGAATTCCAGATTCGCAGTGAATGAGTGGAACATTATGAAGTGGAGATTCTAATGGTTTCTGAAGTCTGGGTTATGTAAACAGGATAAAGAAGAGATGACCAGGGTCCATTGGACAGCCAGTTGAACAGCACGACTCCGAGTGTGAACACGCCTATGAAAACCAGCATTGGTTACATGGACATTCAACAATGGTGTAACGAAAGCTTGCCTGGAGTGGAGATTCCATGAATTCGATATTGGCAGGGAATGAATGGAACATTATGTAGGAGAGATTCCAATGATTTCTGAAGTCTGGGTTTTGCGTACAGGAAAATGAAGAGAAGATCAGGGAAAGGTGGATAGCCTGTTGAACAGCAGACTGCGACTTTGAACTGGCTGCTGAAAACCAACAATCTGTAGTGGAGATTGCAATTACTTCAGAAGTCTGGGTTTTTGGGACAGGAAAATGAATGGCTGACCAGGGTTGAGTGGATAGGCAGTTGGACAGCACGCTTGCGAGTGTGATCATGCCTCTGAAATCCAGCATTGGATTCCTTGGACATCATCAGTGGTGTAACGAAAGCCTGCCTGGAGTTGGAGATTCGATGAATTCCATATTGGAATTGAATCAATGGAACAGTCTGTAGTGGAGATTCCAATGAATTCTGAAGTATGGTTTGTGTGGACAGGAAAAGAATAATCTGACCACTGTGTAGCGGAAGGCCAGTTCAAACGCACGTCTGCAAGTGAGAACTGAACTCTGAAAATCAGCATTCAGTTACTTAGATATTCACCAGTCGTGTAACTGAAGTCTTCCTGGAGTGGAGATTCAATGAATTCCGGATCCGAAGTGTATGAATGGAACATTCTGTAGTGGAGATTATAATGGTTTCTAAAGTCTAAGTTATGTGGACAGGAAAGTGTTGAGCTGACCAGGGTGGAGTGGATAGTCAGTTGAACAGCACTCCTGCAAGTGTGAACAGGCCACTGAAAAGCAGCCTTGGGTTACTTGTACTTTCAACACTAGTGAAACGGAATCCGGCCTGGAGTGGAGATTCGATGAACTCCAGATTGGGAGTGAATGAATGGAACATTCTGTAGTGGAGATTCCATTGAATTTTGAAGTCTGGGTTGAGTGGACAGGAAAATGAAGAACTGATCAAGTTGGAGAGGATAGCCAGTAGAATAGCACACCAGTGAGTGTGAATAGGCCGCGAAATACCAGCATTGGGGTACTTGGATATTGACCAGTGGTGCACCGAAATCCTGCCTGGAGTGGAGATTCGATGAATTCCAGATTGGCAGTGAATGAATGGAACATTCTGTACAGGAGATTCCAATCATTTCTGAAGTCTAGGTAGTGTGGACAGGAAAAAGAAGAGCTGATCAGGGTTCAGTGGATAGCCAGTTGAACAGCACGCCTCCGAGGGGGATCAGGACAATGAAAACGAGCAGTGTGTTACTTGGACATTCAACAGTGGTGTAACGAAAGCATGCCTGGAGTGGAGATTCAGATCAATTCCAGATTCGCAGTCAATGAATTGAACATTCTGTAGTGGATATTCCAATGATTTCTGTCGTGTGGGTTGTTTGGACAGTAAAAGAAAGACTTGACCACTGTGGAGTGGATAGCCAGTTGAATAGCATGCATGCGAGTGTGAACACTATGCTGAAAACCAGCAATGTGTTACTTGGACATTCACCAGTGGTGTAAAGAAAGCCTGCCTGGAGTGTAGGTTCCAAGAATTCCAAATAGGCAGTGAATGAATGGAACATTCTGTAGTGTAGATTCCAAAGCTTTCTGAATTCTACGTTGTATGGACAAGAAACTGAAGAGCTTACCAGGTGGGATTTTATAGGCAGTTGAAGAACAGGCCTGAAATAATAAACAGTCCTCTGAAAACCAGCATTGGTTTACTTGGACTTTCACCAGTGGTAGAACGAATGCGTTCATGGAATGGAGGTTCAGATGATTTCCCGATTCGCAGTGAATAAATTGAACATTCTGTAGTGGATATTCCAACAATTTCAGTCATGTGGGTTGTTTGGAAATTAAAAGAAAGACTTGCACACTGTGGAGTGGATAACCAGTTGAATAGCATGCATACGAGTGTGAACAGTATGCTGAAAACCAGCAATGTGTTACTTGGATATTCAACAGTGGTGTAAAGAAAGCCTGCATGGAGTGTAGGTTCCAAGAATTCCAAATAGGGAGTGAATGAATGGAACATTCTGTAGTGGAGATTCCAATGGTTTCTGAATTCTACGTTATATGGACAAGAAACTGAAGAGCTTACCAAGTGGGAATTGATAGCCAGGTGAAGACCAGGCCTGCGAATTTGAACAGGCTGCTGAAGACCACCATTGGGTTACTTGAATATTCACCAGTGGTGTAAACAAATCCTGTCTGCAGTGGAGATTCGATGAATTCCAGATTGGCAGTGAATGAATGGAACATTCTGAAGTGGAGATTCTAATGGTTTCTGAAGTCTGGGTTATGTGACCAAGAAAAAGAAGAGCTGACCAGGGTTGAGTGGACAGCCAGTTGAACAGCACGACTCCGAGTGTGAACACGCCTATGAAAACCAGCATTGGTTACTAGGACATTCACCAGTGGTGCAACGAAAGCTTGCCCGTAGTGGATATTAGAAGAAATTCAGATTACCAGTGAATGAGTGGAATATACTGTAGTGGAGATTCAAATGATTTCGAATGTCTGGGTTGTGTGGATAGGAAATGGAAGAGCTGACCAGGTTGGAGTGGATAGCTCGTTGAACAGCACGCCTGAGAATGTGAAGCGGACGCTGGAAAACAGCATTAGGTTACATGGACATTCTCCAAAGGTGCAACGAAAGTATGCCTGAAGTGGAGATTCCATGAATTCGATATTGGCAGGGAATGAATGGAACATTCCGTAGTAGAGATTCCAATGAATTCTGAAGTCTGGGTTTTGTGTACAGGAAAATGAAGAGCAACCAGGGAAGAGTGGGTAGCCTGTTGCACAGCAGAGTGCGACTTTGAACTGGCTGCTGAAAACCAACAATGCGTTACTTGGATATTCACCAGTGGTGTCAAGGAATCCTGCCTTGAGTGGAGATTCGATGAATTTCCGATTGGGAGTGAATGAATGGAACATTCTGTAGTGGAGATTCCAATTACTTCTGAAGTCTGGGTTTTGTGGACAGGAAAATGAAGAGCTGACCAGGGTTCAGTGGATAGGCAGTTGGACAGCACGCCTTCGAGTGTGATCATGCCTCTGAAATCCAGCATTGGATTCCTTGGACATCATCAGTGGTGTAGTGAAAGCCTGCCTGGAGTTGGAGATTTGATGAATTCCAGATTGGAATTGAAACAATGGAACAGTCTGTAGTGGAGATTCCAATTAATGCAAAAGTATGGTTTGTGTGGACAGGAAAAGAATAATCTGACCACTGTGTAGTGGATTGCCAGTTCAACAGCACGTCTGCGAGTGAGAACAGAACGCTGAAAATCTGTATTCAGTTACTTAGATATTCACCAGTCGTTTAACTGAATTCTGCCTGGAGCGGAGAATCAATGAATTCCAGATCGGCAGTGAATGGATGAAACATTCTGTAGTGGACATTATAATGGTTTCTGAAGTCTAAGTTATGTGGACAGGAAAATGTAGAGCTTTCCAGGTTTGAGTGGATAGTCAGTTGAACAGCACTCCTGCGAGTGTGAACAGGCCGCTGAAAAGCAGCCTTGGGTTACTTGTACATTCAACACTAGTGAAACGGAATCGGGCCTTGAGTGAATATTCGATGAATTCCAGATTGGGAGTGAATGAATGGAACATTCTGTAGTGGAGATTCCATTGAATTTTGAAGTCTGGGTTGAGTGGACAGGAAAATGAAGAGGTGATCAGGTTGGAGAGGATAGCCAGTAGAATATCACACCAACGAATGTGAACAGGCCGCGAAAAACCAGCATTGTGATACTTCGATATTGACCAGTGGTGCACCGAAATCCTGCCTGGAGTGGAGATTCGATGAATTCCAGATTGGCAGTGAATGAATGGAACATTCTGTACAGGAGATTCCAATCATTTCTGAAGTCTAGGTAGTGGGGGCAGGAAAATGAAGAGCTGACCAGGGTACAGTGGATAGCCAGTTGAACAGCACGCCGCTCAGGGTTATCAGGACAATGAAAATGAGCAGTGTGTTACTTGGACATTCAACCGTGGTGTAACGAAAGCCTGCCTGGAGTGGAGATTCAGATGAATTCCAGATTCGCTGTTAACAAATGGAACGTTCTGTAGTGGATATTCCAATTATTTCTGAAATCCGATGTGTGTGGACAGGAAAACGAAGAGCAAAACAGGTTAGAATGGATAGCTCATTGAACAGTAGGCCTGCGAGAATGAACAGTCCTCTGAAACCCAGCATTGGGTTACTTGGACATTCACCTGTGGTATAACGAATGCGTTCATAGAGTGGAAGTTCAGATGAATTCCCGATTCGCAGTGAATGAATTGAACATTCTGTAGTGGATATTCCAATGATTTCTGTCGTGTGGGTTGTTTGGGCAGTAAAAGAAAGACTTGACCACTGTGGAGTGGATAGCCAGTTGAATAGCATGCATGCAAGTGTGAACAGTATGCTGAAAACCAGCAATGTAACTTGGACATTCACCAGCGGTGTAAAGGAATCCTGTCTGCAGTGGAGATTCGAAGAATTCCAGATTCGCAGTGAATGAGTGGAACATTATGAAGTGGCGATTCTAATGGTTTCTGAAGTCTGGGTTATATAAACAGGATAAAGAAGAGCTGACCAGGGTCCATTGGACAGCCAGTTGAACAGCACGACTCCGAGTGTGAACACGCCTATGAAAACCAGCATTGGTTACTTGGACATTCACCAGTGGTGTAACGAAAGCTTGCCTGGAGTGGAGATTCCATAAATTCGATATTGGCAGGGAATGAATGGAACATTATGTAGGAGAGATTCCAATGATTTCTGAAGTCTGGGTTTTGCGTACAGGAAAATGAAGAGAAGATCAGGGAAAGGTGGATAGCCTGTTGAACAGCAGACTGCGACTTTGAACTGGCTGCTGAAAACCAACAATCTGTAGTGGAGATTGCAATTACTTCAGAAGTCTGGGTTTTTGGGACAGGAAAATGAATGGCTGACCAGGGTTGAGTGGATAGGCAGTTGGACAGCACGCTTGCGAGTGTGATCATGCCTCTGAAATCCAGCATTGGATTCCTTGGACATCATCAGTGGTGTAACGAAAGCCTGCCTGGAGTTGGAGATTCGATGAATTCCATATTGGAATTGAATCAATGGAACAGTCTGTAGTGGAGATTCCAATGAATTCTGAAGTATGGTTTGTGTGGACAGGAAGAGAATAATCTGACCACTGTGTAGTGGAAGGCCAGTTCAAACGCACGTCTGCAAGTGAGAACTGAACGCTGAAAATCAGCATTCAGTTACTTAGATATTCACCAGACGTGTAACTGAAGTCTTCCTGGAGTGGAGATTCAATGAATTCCGGATCGGAAGTGTATGAATGGAACATTCTGTAGTGGAGATTATAATGGTTTCTAAAGTCTAAGTTATGTGGACAGGAAAGTGTTGAGCTGACCAGGGTTGAGTGGATAGTCAGTTGAACAGCACTCCTGCAAGTGTGAACAGGCCACTGAAAAGCAGCCTTGGGTTACTTGTACTTTCAACACTAGTGAAACGGAATCCGGCCTGGAGTGGAGATTCGATGAACTCCAGATTGGGAGTGAATGAATGGAACATTCTGTAGTGGAGATTCCATTGAATTTTGAAGTCTGGGTTGAGTGGACAGGAAAATGAAGAACTGATCAAGTTGGAGAGGATAGCCAGTAGAATAGCACACCAGTGAGTGTGAATAGGCCGCGAAATACCAGCATTGGGGTACTTGGATATTGACCAGTGGTGCACCGAAATCCTGCCTGGAGTGGAGATTCGATGAATTCCAGATTGGCAGTGAATGAATGGAACATTCTGTACAGGAGATTCCAATCATTTCTGAAGTCTAGGTAGTGGGGGCAGGAAAATGAAGAGCTGACCAGGGTTCAGTGGATAGCCAGTTGAACAGCACGCCGCTCAGGGTTATCAGGACAATGAAAATGAGCAGTGTGTTACTTGGACATACAACCGTGGTGTAACGAAAGCCTGCCTGGAGTGGAGATTCAGATGAATTCCAGATTCGCTGTTAACAAATGGAACGTTCTGTAGTGGATATTCCAATTATTTCTGAAATCCGATGTGTGTGGACAGGAAAACGAAGAGCAAAACAGGTTAGAATGGATAGCCCATTGAACAGTAGGCCTGCGAGAATGAACAGTCCTCTGAAACCCAGCATTGAGTTACTTGGACATTCACCAGTGGTATAACGCAGGCGTTCATGGAGTGGAGGTTCAGATGAATTCCCGATTCGCAGTGAATGAATTGAACATTGTGTAGTGTATATTCCAATGATTTCTGTCGTGTGGGTTGTTTGGACAGTAAAAGAAAGACTTGACCACTGTGGAGTGGATAGCCTGTTGAATAGCATGCATGCGAGTGTGAAAAGTATGCCGAAAACCAGCAATGTGTTACTTGGGCATTCAAGAGTGGTGTAATGAAAGCCTGCCTGGAGTGTAGGTTCCAAGAGTTCCAAATAGGCAATGAATGAATGGAACATTCTGTAGTGGAGATTCCAATGGTTTCTGAATTCTACGTTGTATGGACAAGAAACAGAAGAGCTTACCAGGTGGGATTTGATAGCCAGTTGAAGACCAGGCCTGCGAGAATAAACAGTCCTCTGAAAACCAGCATTGGGTTACTTGGACATGCACCAGTGGTATAACGAATGCGTTCATGGAGTGGAGGTTCAGATGAATTCCCGATTCTCAGTGAATGAATTGAACATTTTGTAGTGGATATTCCAATAATTTCTGTCTTTTGGGTTGTTTGGACAGTAAAAGAAAGACTTGACTACTGTGGAGTAGATAACCAGTTGAATAGCATGCATGCGAGTGTGAATAGTATGCTGAAAACCAGCAATGTGTTACTTGGACATTCACCAGTGGTGTAAAGAAATCCTGCCTGGAGTGTAGGTTCCAAGAATTCCAAATAGGCAGTGAATGAATGGAACATTCTGTAGTGGAGATTCCAATGATTTCTGAATTCTACGTTGTATGGACAAGAAACTGAAGAGCTTACCAGGTGGTATTTGATAGCCAGTTGAAGACCAGACCTGCGAGAATAAACAGTCCTCTGAAATCAGCATTGGGTTACTTGGACATTCACCTGTGGTATAACGAATGCGTTCATAGAGTGGAAGTTCAGATGAATTCCCGATTCTCAGTGAATGAATTGAACATTCTGTAGTGGATATTCCAATGATTTCTGTCGTGTGGGTTGTTTGGGCAGTAAAAGTAAGACTTGACCACTGTGGAGTGGATAGCCAGTTGAATAGCATGCATGCAAGTGTGAACAGTATGCTGAAAACCAGCAATGTAACTTGGACATTCACCAGCGGTGTAAAGGAATCCTGTCTGCAGTGGAGATTCGAAGAATTCCAGATTCGCAGTGAATGAGTGGAACATTATGAAGTGGAGATTCTAATGGTTTCTGAAGTCTGGGTTATATAAACAGGATAAAGAAGAGCTGACCAGGGTCCATTGGACAGCCAGTTGAACAGCACGACTCCGAGTGTGAACACGCCTATGAAAACCAGCATTGGTTACTTGGACATTCACCAGTGGTGTAACGAAAGCTTGCCTGGAGTGGAGATTCCATAAATTCGATATTGGCAGGGAATGAATGGAACATTATGTAGGAGAGATTCCAATGATTTCTGAAGTCTGGGTTTTGCGTACAGGAAAATGAAGAGAAGATCAGGGAAAGGTGGATAGCCTGTTGAACAGCAGACTGCGACTTTGAACTGGCTGCTGAAAACCAACAATCTGTAGTGGAGATTGCAATTACTTCAGAAGTCTGGGTTTTTGGGACAGGAAAATGAATGGCTGACCAGGGTTGAGTGGATAGGCAGTTGGACAGCACGCTTGCGAGTGTGATCATGCCTCTGAAATCCAGCATTGGATTCCTTGGACATCATCAGTGGTGTAACGAAAGCCTGCCTGGAGTTGGAGATTCGATGAATTCCATATTGGAATTGAATCAATGGAACAGTCTGTAGTGGAGATTCCAATGAATTCTGAAGTATGGTTTGTGTGGACAGGAAGAGAATAATCTGACCACTGTGTAGTGGAAGGCCAGTTCAAACGCACGTCTGCAAGTGAGAACTGAACGCTGAAAATCAGCATTCAGTTACTTAGATATTCACCAGACGTGTAACTGAAGTCTTCCTGGAGTGGAGATTCAATGAATTCCGGATCGGAAGTGTATGAATGGAACATTCTGTAGTGGAGATTATAATGGTTTCTAAAGTCTAAGTTATGTGGACAGGAAAGTGTTGAGCTGACCAGGGTTGAGTGGATAGTCAGTTGAACAGCACTCCTGCAAGTGTGAACAGGCCACTGAAAAGCAGCCTTGGGTTACTTGTACTTTCAACACTAGTGAAACGGAATCCGGCCTGGAGTGGAGATTCGATGAACTCCAGATTGGGAGTGAATGAATGGAACATTCTGTAGTGGAGATTCCATTGAATTTTGAAGTCTGGGTTGAGTGGACAGGAAAATGAAGAACTGATCAAGTTGGAGAGGATAGCCAGTAGAATAGCACACCAGTGAGTGTGAATAGGCCGCGAAATACCAGCATTGGGGTACTTGGATATTGACCAGTGGTGCACCGAAATCCTGCCTGGAGTGGAGATTCGATGAATTCCAGATTGGCAGTGAATGAATGGAACATTCTGTACAGGAGATTCCAATCATTTCTGAAGTCTAGGTAGTGGGGGCAGGAAAATGAAGAGCTGACCAGGGTTCAGTGGATAGCCAGTTGAACAGCACGCCGCTCAGGGTTATCAGGACAATGAAAATGAGCAGTGTGTTACTTGGACATACAACCGTGGTGTAACGAAAGCCTGCCTGGAGTGGAGATTCAGATGAATTCCAGATTCGCTGTTAACAAATGGAACGTTCTGTAGTGGATATTCCAATTATTTCTGAAATCCGATGTGTGTGGACAGGAAAACGAAGAGCAAAACAGGTTAGAATGGATAGCCCATTGAACAGTAGGCCTGCGAGAATGAACAGTCCTCTGAAACCCAGCATTGAGTTACTTGGACATTCACCAGTGGTATAACGCAGGCGTTCATGGAGTGGAGGTTCAGATGAATTCCCGATTCGCAGTGAATGAATTGAACATTGTGTAGTGTATATTCCAATGATTTCTGTCGTGTGGGTTGTTTGGACAGTAAAAGAAAGACTTGACCACTGTGGAGTGGATAGCCTGTTGAATAGCATGCATGCGAGTGTGAAAAGTATGCCGAAAACCAGCAATGTGTTACTTGGGCATTCAAGAGTGGTGTAATGAAAGCCTGCCTGGAGTGTAGGTTCCAAGAGTTCCAAATAGGCAATGAATGAATGGAACATTCTGTAGTGGAGATTCCAATGGTTTCTGAATTCTACGTTGTATGGACAAGAAACAGAAGAGCTTACCAGGTGGGATTTGATAGCCAGTTGAAGACCAGGCCTGCGAGAATAAACAGTCCTCTGAAAACCAGCATTGGGTTACTTGGACATGCACCAGTGGTATAACGAATGCGTTCATGGAGTGGAGGTTCAGATGAATTCCCGATTCTCAGTGAATGAATTGAACATTTTGTAGTGGATATTCCAATAATTTCTGTCTTTTGGGTTGTTTGGACAGTAAAAGAAAGACTTGACTACTGTGGAGTAGATAACCAGTTGAATAGCATGCATGCGAGTGTGAATAGTATGCTGAAAACCAGCAATGTGTTACTTGGACATTCACCAGTGGTGTAAAGAAATCCTGCCTGGAGTGTAGGTTCCAAGAATTCCAAATAGGCAGTGAATGAATGGAACATTCTGTAGTGGAGATTCCAATGATTTCTGAATTCTACGTTGTATGGACAAGAAACTGAAGAGCTTACCAGGTGGTATTTGATAGCCAGTTGAAGACCAGACCTGCGAGAATAAACAGTCCTCTGAAATCAGCATTGGGTTACTTGGACATTCACCTGTGGTATAACGAATGCGTTCATAGAGTGGAAGTTCAGATGAATTCCCGATTCTCAGTGAATGAATTGAACATTCTGTAGTGGATATTCCAATGATTTCTGTCGTGTGGGTTGTTTGGGCAGTAAAAGTAAGACTTGACCACTGTGGAGTGGATAGCCAGTTGAATAGCATGCATGCAAGTGTGAACAGTATGCTGAAAACCAGCAATGTAACTTGGACATTCACCAGCGGTGTAAAGGAATCCTGTCTGCAGTGGAGATTCGAAGAATTCCAGATTCGCAGTGAATGAGTGGAACATTATGAAGTGGAGATTCTAATGGTTTCTGAAGTCTGGGTTATATAAACAGGATAAAGAAGAGCTGACCAGGGTCCATTGGACAGCCAGTTGAACAGCACGACTCCGAGTGTGAACACGCCTATGAAAACCAGCATTGGTTACTTGGACATTCACCAGTGGTGTAACGAAAGCTTGCCTGGAGTGGAGATTCCATAAATTCGATATTGGCAGGGAATGAATGGAACATTATGTAGGAGAGATTCCAATGATTTCTGAAGTCTGGGTTTTGCGTACAGGAAAATGAAGAGAAGATCAGGGAAAGGTGGATAGCCTGTTGAACAGCAGACTGCGACTTTGAACTGGCTGCTGAAAACCAACAATCTGTAGTGGAGATTGCAATTACTTCAGAAGTCTGGGTTTTTGGGACAGGAAAATGAATGGCTGACCAGGGTTGAGTGGATAGGCAGTTGGACAGCACGCTTGCGAGTGTGATCATGCCTCTGAAATCCAGCATTGGATTCCTTGGACATCATCAGTGGTGTAACGAAAGCCTGCCTGGAGTTGGAGATTCGATGAATTCCATATTGGAATTGAATCAATGGAACAGTCTGTAGTGGAGATTCCAATGAATTCTGAAGTATGGTTTGTGTGGACAGGAAGAGAATAATCTGACCACTGTGTAGTGGAAGGCCAGTTCAAACGCACGTCTGCAAGTGAGAACTGAACGCTGAAAATCAGCATTCAGTTACTTAGATATTCACCAGACGTGTAACTGAAGTCTTCCTGGAGTGGAGATTCAATGAATTCCGGATCGGAAGTGTATGAATGGAACATTCTGTAGTGGAGATTATAATGGTTTCTAAAGTCTAAGTTATGTGGACAGGAAAGTGTTGAGCTGACCAGGGTTGAGTGGATAGTCAGTTGAACAGCACTCCTGCAAGTGTGAACAGGCCACTGAAAAGCAGCCTTGGGTTACTTGTACTTTCAACACTAGTGAAACGGAATCCGGCCTGGAGTGGAGATTCGATGAACTCCAGATTGGGAGTGAATGAATGGAACATTCTGTAGTGGAGATTCCATTGAATTTTGAAGTCTGGGTTGAGTGGACAGGAAAATGAAGAACTGATCAAGTTGGAGAGGATAGCCAGTAGAATAGCACACCAGTGAGTGTGAATAGGCCGCGAAATACCAGCATTGGGGTACTTGGATATTGACCAGTGGTGCACCGAAATCCTGCCTGGAGTGGAGATTCGATGAATTCCAGATTGGCAGTGAATGAATGGAACATTCTGTACAGGAGATTCCAATCATTTCTGAAGTCTAGGTAGTGGGGGCAGGAAAATGAAGAGCTGACCAGGGTTCAGTGGATAGCCAGTTGAACAGCACGCCGCTCAGGGTTATCAGGACAATGAAAATGAGCAGTGTGTTACTTGGACATACAACCGTGGTGTAACGAAAGCCTGCCTGGAGTGGAGATTCAGATGAATTCCAGATTCGCTGTTAACAAATGGAACGTTCTGTAGTGGATATTCCAATTATTTCTGAAATCCGATGTGTGTGGACAGGAAAACGAAGAGCAAAACAGGTTAGAATGGATAGCCCATTGAACAGTAGGCCTGCGAGAATGAACAGTCCTCTGAAACCCAGCATTGAGTTACTTGGACATTCACCAGTGGTATAACGCAGGCGTTCATGGAGTGGAGGTTCAGATGAATTCCCGATTCGCAGTGAATGAATTGAACATTGTGTAGTGTATATTCCAATGATTTCTGTCGTGTGGGTTGTTTGGACAGTAAAAGAAAGACTTGACCACTGTGGAGTGGATAGCCTGTTGAATAGCATGCATGCGAGTGTGAAAAGTATGCCGAAAACCAGCAATGTGTTACTTGGGCATTCAAGAGTGGTGTAATGAAAGCCTGCCTGGAGTGTAGGTTCCAAGAGTTCCAAATAGGCAATGAATGAATGGAACATTCTGTAGTGGAGATTCCAATGGTTTCTGAATTCTACGTTGTATGGACAAGAAACAGAAGAGCTTACCAGGTGGGATTTGATAGCCAGTTGAAGACCAGGCCTGCGAGAATAAACAGTCCTCTGAAAACCAGCATTGGGTTACTTGGACATGCACCAGTGGTATAACGAATGCGTTCATGGAGTGGAGGTTCAGATGAATTCCCGATTCTCAGTGAATGAATTGAACATTTTGTAGTGGATATTCCAATAATTTCTGTCTTTTGGGTTGTTTGGACAGTAAAAGAAAGACTTGACTACTGTGGAGTAGATAACCAGTTGAATAGCATGCATGCGAGTGTGAATAGTATGCTGAAAACCAGCAATGTGTTACTTGGACATTCACCAGTGGTGTAAAGAAATCCTGCCTGGAGTGTAGGTTCCAAGAATTCCAAATAGGCAGTGAATGAATGGAACATTCTGTAGTGGAGATTCCAATGATTTCTGAATTCTACGTTGTATGGACAAGAAACTGAAGAGCTTACCAGGTGGTATTTGATAGCCAGTTGAAGACCAGACCTGCGAGAATAAACAGTCCTCTGAAATCAGCATTGGGTTACTTGGACATTCACCTGTGGTATAACGAATGCGTTCATAGAGTGGAAGTTCAGATGAATTCCCGATTCTCAGTGAATGAATTGAACATTCTGTAGTGGATATTCCAATGATTTCTGTCGTGTGGGTTGTTTGGGCAGTAAAAGTAAGACTTGACCACTGTGGAGTGGATAGCCAGTTGAATAGCATGCATGCAAGTGTGAACAGTATGCTGAAAACCAGCAATGTAACTTGGACATTCACCAGCGGTGTAAAGGAATCCTGTCTGCAGTGGAGATTCGAAGAATTCCAGATTCGCAGTGAATGAGTGGAACATTATGAAGTGGAGATTCTAATGGTTTCTGAAGTCTGGGTTATATAAACAGGATAAAGAAGAGCTGACCAGGGTCCATTGGACAGCCAGTTGAACAGCACGACTCCGAGTGTGAACACGCCTATGAAAACCAGCATTGGTTACTTGGACATTCACCAGTGGTGTAACGAAAGCTTGCCTGGAGTGGAGATTCCATAAATTCGATATTGGCAGGGAATGAATGGAACATTATGTAGGAGAGATTCCAATGATTTCTGAAGTCTGGGTTTTGCGTACAGGAAAATGAAGAGAAGATCAGGGAAAGGTGGATAGCCTGTTGAACAGCAGACTGCGACTTTGAACTGGCTGCTGAAAACCAACAATCTGTAGTGGAGATTGCAATTACTTCAGAAGTCTGGGTTTTTGGGACAGGAAAATGAATGGCTGACCAGGGTTGAGTGGATAGGCAGTTGGACAGCACGCTTGCGAGTGTGATCATGCCTCTGAAATCCAGCATTGGATTCCTTGGACATCATCAGTGGTGTAACGAAAGCCTGCCTGGAGTTGGAGATTCGATGAATTCCATATTGGAATTGAATCAATGGAACAGTCTGTAGTGGAGATTCCAATGAATTCTGAAGTATGGTTTGTGTGGACAGGAAGAGAATAATCTGACCACTGTGTAGTGGAAGGCCAGTTCAAACGCACGTCTGCAAGTGAGAACTGAACGCTGAAAATCAGCATTCAGTTACTTAGATATTCACCAGACGTGTAACTGAAGTCTTCCTGGAGTGGAGATTCAATGAATTCCGGATCGGAAGTGTATGAATGGAACATTCTGTAGTGGAGATTATAATGGTTTCTAAAGTCTAAGTTATGTGGACAGGAAAGTGTTGAGCTGACCAGGGTTGAGTGGATAGTCAGTTGAACAGCACTCCTGCAAGTGTGAACAGGCCACTGAAAAGCAGCCTTGGGTTACTTGTACTTTCAACACTAGTGAAACGGAATCCGGCCTGGAGTGGAGATTCGATGAACTCCAGATTGGGAGTGAATGAATGGAACATTCTGTAGTGGAGATTCCATTGAATTTTGAAGTCTGGGTTGAGTGGACAGGAAAATGAAGAACTGATCAAGTTGGAGAGGATAGCCAGTAGAATAGCACACCAGTGAGTGTGAATAGGCCGCGAAATACCAGCATTGGGGTACTTGGATATTGACCAGTGGTGCACCGAAATCCTGCCTGGAGTGGAGATTCGATGAATTCCAGATTGGCAGTGAATGAATGGAACATTCTGTACAGGAGATTCCAATCATTTCTGAAGTCTAGGTAGTGGGGGCAGGAAAATGAAGAGCTGACCAGGGTTCAGTGGATAGCCAGTTGAACAGCACGCCGCTCAGGGTTATCAGGACAATGAAAATGAGCAGTGTGTTACTTGGACATACAACCGTGGTGTAACGAAAGCCTGCCTGGAGTGGAGATTCAGATGAATTCCAGATTCGCTGTTAACAAATGGAACGTTCTGTAGTGGATATTCCAATTATTTCTGAAATCCGATGTGTGTGGACAGGAAAACGAAGAGCAAAACAGGTTAGAATGGATAGCCCATTGAACAGTAGGCCTGCGAGAATGAACAGTCCTCTGAAACCCAGCATTGAGTTACTTGGACATTCACCAGTGGTATAACGCAGGCGTTCATGGAGTGGAGGTTCAGATGAATTCCCGATTCGCAGTGAATGAATTGAACATTGTGTAGTGTATATTCCAATGATTTCTGTCGTGTGGGTTGTTTGGACAGTAAAAGAAAGACTTGACCACTGTGGAGTGGATAGCCTGTTGAATAGCATGCATGCGAGTGTGAAAAGTATGCCGAAAACCAGCAATGTGTTACTTGGGCATTCAAGAGTGGTGTAATGAAAGCCTGCCTGGAGTGTAGGTTCCAAGAGTTCCAAATAGGCAATGAATGAATGGAACATTCTGTAGTGGAGATTCCAATGGTTTCTGAATTCTACGTTGTATGGACAAGAAACAGAAGAGCTTACCAGGTGGGATTTGATAGCCAGTTGAAGACCAGGCCTGCGAGAATAAACAGTCCTCTGAAAACCAGCATTGGGTTACTTGGACATGCACCAGTGGTATAACGAATGCGTTCATGGAGTGGAGGTTCAGATGAATTCCCGATTCTCAGTGAATGAATTGAACATTTTGTAGTGGATATTCCAATAATTTCTGTCTTTTGGGTTGTTTGGACAGTAAAAGAAAGACTTGACTACTGTGGAGTAGATAACCAGTTGAATAGCATGCATGCGAGTGTGAATAGTATGCTGAAAACCAGCAATGTGTTACTTGGACATTCACCAGTGGTGTAAAGAAATCCTGCCTGGAGTGTAGGTTCCAAGAATTCCAAATAGGCAGTGAATGAATGGAACATTCTGTAGTGGAGATTCCAATGATTTCTGAATTCTACGTTGTATGGACAAGAAACTGAAGAGCTTACCAGGTGGTATTTGATAGCCAGTTGAAGACCAGACCTGCGAGAATAAACAGTCCTCTGAAATCAGCATTGGGTTACTTGGACATTCACCTGTGGTATAACGAATGCGTTCATAGAGTGGAAGTTCAGATGAATTCCCGATTCTCAGTGAATGAATTGAACATTCTGTAGTGGATATTCCAATGATTTCTGTCGTGTGGGTTGTTTGGGCAGTAAAAGTAAGACTTGACCACTGTGGAGTGGATAGCCAGTTGAATAGCATGCATGCAAGTTTCAACAGTATGCTGAAAACCAGCAATGTAACTTGGACATTCACCAGCGGTGTAAAGGAATCCTGTCTGCAGTGGAGATTCGAAGAATTCCAGATTCGCAGTGAATGAGTGGAACATTATGAAGTGGAGATTCTAATGGTTTCTGAAGTCTGGGTTATATAAACAGGATAAAGAAGAGCTGACCAGGGTCCATTGGACAGCCAGTTGAACAGCACGACTCCGAGTGTGAACACGCCTATGAAAACCAGCATTGGTTACTTGGACATTCACCAGTGGTGTAACGAAAGCTTGCCTGGAGTGGAGATTCCATAAATTCGATATTGGCAGGGAATGAATGGAACATTATGTAGGAGAGATTCCAATGATTTCTGAAGTCTGGGTTTTGCGTACAGGAAAATGAAGAGAAGATCAGGGAAAGGTGGATAGCCTGTTGAACAGCAGACTGCGACTTTGAACTGGCTGCTGAAAACCAACAATCTGTAGTGGAGATTGCAATTACTTCAGAAGTCTGGGTTTTTGGGACAGGAAAATGAATGGCTGACCAGGGTTGAGTGGATAGGCAGTTGGACAGCACGCTTGCGAGTGTGATCATGCCTCTGAAATCCAGCATTGGATTCCTTGGACATCATCAGTGGTGTAACGAAAGCCTGCCTGGAGTTGGAGATTCGATGAATTCCATATTGGAATTGAATCAATGGAACAGTCTGTAGTGGAGATTCCAATGAATTCTGAAGTATGGTTTGTGTGGACAGGAAGAGAATAATCTGACCACTGTGTAGTGGAAGGCCAGTTCAAACGCACGTCTGCAAGTGAGAACTGAACGCTGAAAATCAGCATTCAGTTACTTAGATATTCACCAGACGTGTAACTGAAGTCTTCCTGGAGTGGAGATTCAATGAATTCCGGATCGGAAGTGTATGAATGGAACATTCTGTAGTGGAGATTATAATGGTTTCTAAAGTCTAAGTTATGTGGACAGGAAAGTGTTGAGCTGACCAGGGTTGAGTGGATAGTCAGTTGAACAGCACTCCTGCAAGTGTGAACAGGCCACTGAAAAGCAGCCTTGGGTTACTTGTACTTTCAACACTAGTGAAACGGAATCCGGCCTGGAGTGGAGATTCGATGAACTCCAGATTGGGAGTGAATGAATGGAACATTCTGTAGTGGAGATTCCATTGAATTTTGAAGTCTGGGTTGAGTGGACAGGAAAATGAAGAACTGATCAAGTTGGAGAGGATAGCCAGTAGAATAGCACACCAGTGAGTGTGAATAGGCCGCGAAATACCAGCATTGGGGTACTTGGATATTGACCAGTGGTGCACCGAAATCCTGCCTGGAGTGGAGATTCGATGAATTCCAGATTGGCAGTGAATGAATGGAACATTCTGTACAGGAGATTCCAATCATTTCTGAAGTCTAGGTAGTGGGGGCAGGAAAATGAAGAGCTGACCAGGGTTCAGTGGATAGCCAGTTGAACAGCACGCCGCTCAGGGTTATCAGGACAATGAAAATGAGCAGTGTGTTACTTGGACATACAACCGTGGTGTAACGAAAGCCTGCCTGGAGTGGAGATTCAGATGAATTCCAGATTCGCTGTTAACAAATGGAACGTTCTGTAGTGGATATTCCAATTATTTCTGAAATCCGATGTGTGTGGACAGGAAAACGAAGAGCAAAACAGGTTAGAATGGATAGCCCATTGAACAGTAGGCCTGCGAGAATGAACAGTCCTCTGAAACCCAGCATTGAGTTACTTGGACATTCACCAGTGGTATAACGCAGGCGTTCATGGAGTGGAGGTTCAGATGAATTCCCGATTCGCAGTGAATGAATTGAACATTGTGTAGTGTATATTCCAATGATTTCTGTCGTGTGGGTTGTTTGGACAGTAAAAGAAAGACTTGACCACTGTGGAGTGGATAGCCTGTTGAATAGCATGCATGCGAGTGTGAAAAGTATGCCGAAAACCAGCAATGTGTTACTTGGGCATTCAAGAGTGGTGTAATGAAAGCCTGCCTGGAGTGTAGGTTCCAAGAGTTCCAAATAGGCAATGAATGAATGGAACATTCTGTAGTGGAGATTCCAATGGTTTCTGAATTCTACGTTGTATGGACAAGAAACAGAAGAGCTTACCAGGTGGGATTTGATAGCCAGTTGAAGACCAGGCCTGCGAGAATAAACAGTCCTCTGAAAACCAGCATTGGGTTACTTGGACATGCACCAGTGGTATAACGAATGCGTTCATGGAGTGGAGGTTCAGATGAATTCCCGATTCTCAGTGAATGAATTGAACATTTTGTAGTGGATATTCCAATAATTTCTGTCTTTTGGGTTGTTTGGACAGTAAAAGAAAGACTTGACTACTGTGGAGTAGATAACCAGTTGAATAGCATGCATGCGAGTGTGAATAGTATGCTGAAAACCAGCAATGTGTTACTTGGACATTCACCAGTGGTGTAAAGAAATCCTGCCTGGAGTGTAGGTTCCAAGAATTCCAAATAGGCAGTGAATGAATGGAACATTCTGTAGTGGAGATTCCAATGATTTCTGAATTCTACGTTGTATGGACAAGAAACTGAAGAGCTTACCAGGTGGTATTTGATAGCCAGTTGAAGACCAGACCTGCGAGAATAAACAGTCCTCTGAAATCAGCATTGGGTTACTTGGACATTCACCTGTGGTATAACGAATGCGTTCATAGAGTGGAAGTTCAGATGAATTCCCGATTCTCAGTGAATGAATTGAACATTCTGTAGTGGATATTCCAATGATTTCTGTCGTGTGGGTTGTTTGGGCAGTAAAAGTAAGACTTGACCACTGTGGAGTGGATAGCCAGTTGAATAGCATGCATGCAAGTGTGAACAGTATGCTGAAAACCAGCAATGTAACTTGGACATTCACCAGCGGTGTAAAGGAATCCTGTCTGCAGTGGAGATTCGAAGAATTCCAGATTCGCAGTGAATGAGTGGAACATTATGAAGTGGAGATTCTAATGGTTTCTGAAGTCTGGGTTATATAAACAGGATAAAGAAGAGCTGACCAGGGTCCATTGGACAGCCAGTTGAACAGCACGACTCCGAGTGTGAACACGCCTATGAAAACCAGCATTGGTTACTTGGACATTCACCAGTGGTGTAACGAAAGCTTGCCTGGAGTGGAGATTCCATAAATTCGATATTGGCAGGGAATGAATGGAACATTATGTAGGAGAGATTCCAATGATTTCTGAAGTCTGGGTTTTGCGTACAGGAAAATGAAGAGAAGATCAGGGAAAGGTGGATAGCCTGTTGAACAGCAGACTGCGACTTTGAACTGGCTGCTGAAAACCAACAATCTGTAGTGGAGATTGCAATTACTTCAGAAGTCTGGGTTTTTGGGACAGGAAAATGAATGGCTGACCAGGGTTGAGTGGATAGGCAGTTGGACAGCACGCTTGCGAGTGTGATCATGCCTCTGAAATCCAGCATTGGATTCCTTGGACATCATCAGTGGTGTAACGAAAGCCTGCCTGGAGTTGGAGATTCGATGAATTCCATATTGGAATTGAATCAATGGAACAGTCTGTAGTGGAGATTCCAATGAATTCTGAAGTATGGTTTGTGTGGACAGGAAGAGAATAATCTGACCACTGTGTAGTGGAAGGCCAGTTCAAACGCACGTCTGCAAGTGAGAACTGAACGCTGAAAATCAGCATTCAGTTACTTAGATATTCACCAGACGTGTAACTGAAGTCTTCCTGGAGTGGAGATTCAATGAATTCCGGATCGGAAGTGTATGAATGGAACATTCTGTAGTGGAGATTATAATGGTTTCTAAAGTCTAAGTTATGTGGACAGGAAAGTGTTGAGCTGACCAGGGTTGAGTGGATAGTCAGTTGAACAGCACTCCTGCAAGTGTGAACAGGCCACTGAAAAGCAGCCTTGGGTTACTTGTACTTTCAACACTAGTGAAACGGAATCCGGCCTGGAGTGGAGATTCGATGAACTCCAGATTGGGAGTGAATGAATGGAACATTCTGTAGTGGAGATTCCATTGAATTTTGAAGTCTGGGTTGAGTGGACAGGAAAATGAAGAACTGATCAAGTTGGAGAGGATAGCCAGTAGAATAGCACACCAGTGAGTGTGAATAGGCCGCGAAATACCAGCATTGGGGTACTTGGATATTGACCAGTGGTGCACCGAAATCCTGCCTGGAGTGGAGATTCGATGAATTCCAGATTGGCAGTGAATGAATGGAACATTCTGTACAGGAGATTCCAATCATTTCTGAAGTCTAGGTAGTGGGGGCAGGAAAATGAAGAGCTGACCAGGGTTCAGTGGATAGCCAGTTGAACAGCACGCCGCTCAGGGTTATCAGGACAATGAAAATGAGCAGTGTGTTACTTGGACATACAACCGTGGTGTAACGAAAGCCTGCCTGGAGTGGAGATTCAGATGAATTCCAGATTCGCTGTTAACAAATGGAACGTTCTGTAGTGGATATTCCAATTATTTCTGAAATCCGATGTGTGTGGACAGGAAAACGAAGAGCAAAACAGGTTAGAATGGATAGCCCATTGAACAGTAGGCCTGCGAGAATGAACAGTCCTCTGAAACCCAGCATTGAGTTACTTGGACATTCACCAGTGGTATAACGCAGGCGTTCATGGAGTGGAGGTTCAGATGAATTCCCGATTCGCAGTGAATGAATTGAACATTGTGTAGTGTATATTCCAATGATTTCTGTCGTGTGGGTTGTTTGGACAGTAAAAGAAAGACTTGACCACTGTGGAGTGGATAGCCTGTTGAATAGCATGCATGCGAGTGTGAAAAGTATGCCGAAAACCAGCAATGTGTTACTTGGGCATTCAAGAGTGGTGTAATGAAAGCCTGCCTGGAGTGTAGGTTCCAAGAGTTCCAAATAGGCAATGAATGAATGGAACATTCTGTAGTGGAGATTCCAATGGTTTCTGAATTCTACGTTGTATGGACAAGAAACAGAAGAGCTTACCAGGTGGGATTTGATAGCCAGTTGAAGACCAGGCCTGCGAGAATAAACAGTCCTCTGAAAACCAGCATTGGGTTACTTGGACATGCACCAGTGGTATAACGAATGCGTTCATGGAGTGGAGGTTCAGATGAATTCCCGATTCTCAGTGAATGAATTGAACATTTTGTAGTGGATATTCCAATAATTTCTGTCTTTTGGGTTGTTTGGACAGTAAAAGAAAGACTTGACTACTGTGGAGTAGATAACCAGTTGAATAGCATGCATGCGAGTGTGAATAGTATGCTGAAAACCAGCAATGTGTTACTTGGACATTCACCAGTGGTGTAAAGAAATCCTGCCTGGAGTGTAGGTTCCAAGAATTCCAAATAGGCAGTGAATGAATGGAACATTCTGTAGTGGAGATTCCAATGATTTCTGAATTCTACGTTGTATGGACAAGAAACTGAAGAGCTTACCAGGTGGTATTTGATAGCCAGTTGAAGACCAGACCTGCGAGAATAAACAGTCCTCTGAAATCAGCATTGGGTTACTTGGACATTCACCTGTGGTATAACGAATGCGTTCATAGAGTGGAAGTTCAGATGAATTCCCGATTCTCAGTGAATGAATTGAACATTCTGTAGTGGATATTCCAATGATTTCTGTCGTGTGGGTTGTTTGGGCAGTAAAAGTAAGACTTGACCACTGTGGAGTGGATAGCCAGTTGAATAGCATGCATGCAAGTGTCAACAGTATGCTGAAAACCAGCAATGTAACTTGGACATTCACCAGCGGTGTAAAGGAATCCTGTCTGCAGTGGAGATTCGAAGAATTCCAGATTCGCAGTGAATGAGTGGAACATTATGAAGTGGAGATTCTAATGGTTTCTGAAGTCTGGGTTATATAAACAGGATAAAGAAGAGCTGACCAGGGTCCATTGGACAGCCAGTTGAACAGCACGACTCCGAGTGTGAACACGCCTATGAAAACCAGCATTGGTTACTTGGACATTCACCAGTGGTGTAACGAAAGCTTGCCTGGAGTGGAGATTCCATAAATTCGATATTGGCAGGGAATGAATGGAACATTATGTAGGAGAGATTCCAATGATTTCTGAAGTCTGGGTTTTGCGTACAGGAAAATGAAGAGAAGATCAGGGAAAGGTGGATAGCCTGTTGAACAGCAGACTGCGACTTTGAACTGGCTGCTGAAAACCAACAATCTGTAGTGGAGATTGCAATTACTTCAGAAGTCTGGGTTTTTGGGACAGGAAAATGAATGGCTGACCAGGGTTGAGTGGATAGGCAGTTGGACAGCACGCTTGCGAGTGTGATCATGCCTCTGAAATCCAGCATTGGATTCCTTGGACATCATCAGTGGTGTAACGAAAGCCTGCCTGGAGTTGGAGATTCGATGAATTCCATATTGGAATTGAATCAATGGAACAGTCTGTAGTGGAGATTCCAATGAATTCTGAAGTATGGTTTGTGTGGACAGGAAGAGAATAATCTGACCACTGTGTAGTGGAAGGCCAGTTCAAACGCACGTCTGCAAGTGAGAACTGAACGCTGAAAATCAGCATTCAGTTACTTAGATATTCACCAGACGTGTAACTGAAGTCTTCCTGGAGTGGAGATTCAATGAATTCCGGATCGGAAGTGTATGAATGGAACATTCTGTAGTGGAGATTATAATGGTTTCTAAAGTCTAAGTTATGTGGACAGGAAAGTGTTGAGCTGACCAGGGTTGAGTGGATAGTCAGTTGAACAGCACTCCTGCAAGTGTGAACAGGCCACTGAAAAGCAGCCTTGGGTTACTTGTACTTTCAACACTAGTGAAACGGAATCCGGCCTGGAGTGGAGATTCGATGAACTCCAGATTGGGAGTGAATGAATGGAACATTCTGTAGTGGAGATTCCATTGAATTTTGAAGTCTGGGTTGAGTGGACAGGAAAATGAAGAACTGATCAAGTTGGAGAGGATAGCCAGTAGAATAGCACACCAGTGAGTGTGAATAGGCCGCGAAATACCAGCATTGGGGTACTTGGATATTGACCAGTGGTGCACCGAAATCCTGCCTGGAGTGGAGATTCGATGAATTCCAGATTGGCAGTGAATGAATGGAACATTCTGTACAGGAGATTCCAATCATTTCTGAAGTCTAGGTAGTGGGGGCAGGAAAATGAAGAGCTGACCAGGGTTCAGTGGATAGCCAGTTGAACAGCACGCCGCTCAGGGTTATCAGGACAATGAAAATGAGCAGTGTGTTACTTGGACATACAACCGTGGTGTAACGAAAGCCTGCCTGGAGTGGAGATTCAGATGAATTCCAGATTCGCTGTTAACAAATGGAACGTTCTGTAGTGGATATTCCAATTATTTCTGAAATCCGATGTGTGTGGACAGGAAAACGAAGAGCAAAACAGGTTAGAATGGATAGCCCATTGAACAGTAGGCCTGCGAGAATGAACAGTCCTCTGAAACCCAGCATTGAGTTACTTGGACATTCACCAGTGGTATAACGCAGGCGTTCATGGAGTGGAGGTTCAGATGAATTCCCGATTCGCAGTGAATGAATTGAACATTGTGTAGTGTATATTCCAATGATTTCTGTCGTGTGGGTTGTTTGGACAGTAAAAGAAAGACTTGACCACTGTGGAGTGGATAGCCTGTTGAATAGCATGCATGCGAGTGTGAAAAGTATGCCGAAAACCAGCAATGTGTTACTTGGGCATTCAAGAGTGGTGTAATGAAAGCCTGCCTGGAGTGTAGGTTCCAAGAGTTCCAAATAGGCAATGAATGAATGGAACATTCTGTAGTGGAGATTCCAATGGTTTCTGAATTCTACGTTGTATGGACAAGAAACAGAAGAGCTTACCAGGTGGGATTTGATAGCCAGTTGAAGACCAGGCCTGCGAGAATAAACAGTCCTCTGAAAACCAGCATTGGGTTACTTGGACATGCACCAGTGGTATAACGAATGCGTTCATGGAGTGGAGGTTCAGATGAATTCCCGATTCTCAGTGAATGAATTGAACATTTTGTAGTGGATATTCCAATAATTTCTGTCTTTTGGGTTGTTTGGACAGTAAAAGAAAGACTTGACTACTGTGGAGTAGATAACCAGTTGAATAGCATGCATGCGAGTGTGAATAGTATGCTGAAAACCAGCAATGTGTTACTTGGACATTCACCAGTGGTGTAAAGAAATCCTGCCTGGAGTGTAGGTTCCAAGAATTCCAAATAGGCAGTGAATGAATGGAACATTCTGTAGTGGAGATTCCAATGATTTCTGAATTCTACGTTGTATGGACAAGAAACTGAAGAGCTTACCAGGTGGTATTTGATAGCCAGTTGAAGACCAGACCTGCGAGAATAAACAGTCCTCTGAAATCAGCATTGGGTTACTTGGACATTCACCTGTGGTATAACGAATGCGTTCATAGAGTGGAAGTTCAGATGAATTCCCGATTCTCAGTGAATGAATTGAACATTCTGTAGTGGATATTCCAATGATTTCTGTCGTGTGGGTTGTTTGGGCAGTAAAAGTAAGACTTGACCACTGTGGAGTGGATAGCCAGTTGAATAGCATGCATGCAAGTGTGAACAGTATGCTGAAAACCAGCAATGTAACTTGGACATTCACCAGCGGTGTAAAGGAATCCTGTCTGCAGTGGAGATTCGAAGAATTCCAGATTCGCAGTGAATGAGTGGAACATTATGAAGTGGAGATTCTAATGGTTTCTGAAGTCTGGGTTATATAAACAGGATAAAGAAGAGCTGACCAGGGTCCATTGGACAGCCAGTTGAACAGCACGACTCCGAGTGTGAACACGCCTATGAAAACCAGCATTGGTTACTTGGACATTCACCAGTGGTGTAACGAAAGCTTGCCTGGAGTGGAGATTCCATAAATTCGATATTGGCAGGGAATGAATGGAACATTATGTAGGAGAGATTCCAATGATTTCTGAAGTCTGGGTTTTGCGTACAGGAAAATGAAGAGAAGATCAGGGAAAGGTGGATAGCCTGTTGAACAGCAGACTGCGACTTTGAACTGGCTGCTGAAAACCAACAATCTGTAGTGGAGATTGCAATTACTTCAGAAGTCTGGGTTTTTGGGACAGGAAAATGAATGGCTGACCAGGGTTGAGTGGATAGGCAGTTGGACAGCACGCTTGCGAGTGTGATCATGCCTCTGAAATCCAGCATTGGATTCCTTGGACATCATCAGTGGTGTAACGAAAGCCTGCCTGGAGTTGGAGATTCGATGAATTCCATATTGGAATTGAATCAATGGAACAGTCTGTAGTGGAGATTCCAATGAATTCTGAAGTATGGTTTGTGTGGACAGGAAGAGAATAATCTGACCACTGTGTAGTGGAAGGCCAGTTCAAACGCACGTCTGCAAGTGAGAACTGAACGCTGAAAATCAGCATTCAGTTACTTAGATATTCACCAGACGTGTAACTGAAGTCTTCCTGGAGTGGAGATTCAATGAATTCCGGATCGGAAGTGTATGAATGGAACATTCTGTAGTGGAGATTATAATGGTTTCTAAAGTCTAAGTTATGTGGACAGGAAAGTGTTGAGCTGACCAGGGTTGAGTGGATAGTCAGTTGAACAGCACTCCTGCAAGTGTGAACAGGCCACTGAAAAGCAGCCTTGGGTTACTTGTACTTTCAACACTAGTGAAACGGAATCCGGCCTGGAGTGGAGATTCGATGAACTCCAGATTGGGAGTGAATGAATGGAACATTCTGTAGTGGAGATTCCATTGAATTTTGAAGTCTGGGTTGAGTGGACAGGAAAATGAAGAACTGATCAAGTTGGAGAGGATAGCCAGTAGAATAGCACACCAGTGAGTGTGAATAGGCCGCGAAATACCAGCATTGGGGTACTTGGATATTGACCAGTGGTGCACCGAAATCCTGCCTGGAGTGGAGATTCGATGAATTCCAGATTGGCAGTGAATGAATGGAACATTCTGTACAGGAGATTCCAATCATTTCTGAAGTCTAGGTAGTGGGGGCAGGAAAATGAAGAGCTGACCAGGGTTCAGTGGATAGCCAGTTGAACAGCACGCCGCTCAGGGTTATCAGGACAATGAAAATGAGCAGTGTGTTACTTGGACATACAACCGTGGTGTAACGAAAGCCTGCCTGGAGTGGAGATTCAGATGAATTCCAGATTCGCTGTTAACAAATGGAACGTTCTGTAGTGGATATTCCAATTATTTCTGAAATCCGATGTGTGTGGACAGGAAAACGAAGAGCAAAACAGGTTAGAATGGATAGCCCATTGAACAGTAGGCCTGCGAGAATGAACAGTCCTCTGAAACCCAGCATTGAGTTACTTGGACATTCACCAGTGGTATAACGCAGGCGTTCATGGAGTGGAGGTTCAGATGAATTCCCGATTCGCAGTGAATGAATTGAACATTGTGTAGTGTATATTCCAATGATTTCTGTCGTGTGGGTTGTTTGGACAGTAAAAGAAAGACTTGACCACTGTGGAGTGGATAGCCTGTTGAATAGCATGCATGCGAGTGTGAAAAGTATGCCGAAAACCAGCAATGTGTTACTTGGGCATTCAAGAGTGGTGTAATGAAAGCCTGCCTGGAGTGTAGGTTCCAAGAGTTCCAAATAGGCAATGAATGAATGGAACATTCTGTAGTGGAGATTCCAATGGTTTCTGAATTCTACGTTGTATGGACAAGAAACAGAAGAGCTTACCAGGTGGGATTTGATAGCCAGTTGAAGACCAGGCCTGCGAGAATAAACAGTCCTCTGAAAACCAGCATTGGGTTACTTGGACATGCACCAGTGGTATAACGAATGCGTTCATGGAGTGGAGGTTCAGATGAATTCCCGATTCTCAGTGAATGAATTGAACATTTTGTAGTGGATATTCCAATAATTTCTGTCTTTTGGGTTGTTTGGACAGTAAAAGAAAGACTTGACTACTGTGGAGTAGATAACCAGTTGAATAGCATGCATGCGAGTGTGAATAGTATGCTGAAAACCAGCAATGTGTTACTTGGACATTCACCAGTGGTGTAAAGAAATCCTGCCTGGAGTGTAGGTTCCAAGAATTCCAAATAGGCAGTGAATGAATGGAACATTCTGTAGTGGAGATTCCAATGATTTCTGAATTCTACGTTGTATGGACAAGAAACTGAAGAGCTTACCAGGTGGTATTTGATAGCCAGTTGAAGACCAGACCTGCGAGAATAAACAGTCCTCTGAAATCAGCATTGGGTTACTTGGACATTCACCTGTGGTATAACGAATGCGTTCATAGAGTGGAAGTTCAGATGAATTCCCGATTCTCAGTGAATGAATTGAACATTCTGTAGTGGATATTCCAATGATTTCTGTCGTGTGGGTTGTTTGGGCAGTAAAAGTAAGACTTGACCACTGTGGAGTGGATAGCCAGTTGAATAGCATGCATGCAAGTGTGAACAGTATGCTGAAAACCAGCAATGTAACTTGGACATTCACCAGCGGTGTAAAGGAATCCTGTCTGCAGTGGAGATTCGAAGAATTCCAGATTCGCAGTGAATGAGTGGAACATTATGAAGTGGAGATTCTAATGGTTTCTGAAGTCTGGGTTATATAAACAGGATAAAGAAGAGCTGACCAGGGTCCATTGGACAGCCAGTTGAACAGCACGACTCCGAGTGTGAACACGCCTATGAAAACCAGCATTGGTTACTTGGACATTCACCAGTGGTGTAACGAAAGCTTGCCTGGAGTGGAGATTCCATAAATTCGATATTGGCAGGGAATGAATGGAACATTATGTAGGAGAGATTCCAATGATTTCTGAAGTCTGGGTTTTGCGTACAGGAAAATGAAGAGAAGATCAGGGAAAGGTGGATAGCCTGTTGAACAGCAGACTGCGACTTTGAACTGGCTGCTGAAAACCAACAATCTGTAGTGGAGATTGCAATTACTTCAGAAGTCTGGGTTTTTGGGACAGGAAAATGAATGGCTGACCAGGGTTGAGTGGATAGGCAGTTGGACAGCACGCTTGCGAGTGTGATCATGCCTCTGAAATCCAGCATTGGATTCCTTGGACATCATCAGTGGTGTAACGAAAGCCTGCCTGGAGTTGGAGATTCGATGAATTCCATATTGGAATTGAATCAATGGAACAGTCTGTAGTGGAGATTCCAATGAATTCTGAAGTATGGTTTGTGTGGACAGGAAGAGAATAATCTGACCACTGTGTAGTGGAAGGCCAGTTCAAACGCACGTCTGCAAGTGAGAACTGAACGCTGAAAATCAGCATTCAGTTACTTAGATATTCACCAGACGTGTAACTGAAGTCTTCCTGGAGTGGAGATTCAATGAATTCCGGATCGGAAGTGTATGAATGGAACATTCTGTAGTGGAGATTATAATGGTTTCTAAAGTCTAAGTTATGTGGACAGGAAAGTGTTGAGCTGACCAGGGTTGAGTGGATAGTCAGTTGAACAGCACTCCTGCAAGTGTGAACAGGCCACTGAAAAGCAGCCTTGGGTTACTTGTACTTTCAACACTAGTGAAACGGAATCCGGCCTGGAGTGGAGATTCGATGAACTCCAGATTGGGAGTGAATGAATGGAACATTCTGTAGTGGAGATTCCATTGAATTTTGAAGTCTGGGTTGAGTGGACAGGAAAATGAAGAACTGATCAAGTTGGAGAGGATAGCCAGTAGAATAGCACACCAGTGAGTGTGAATAGGCCGCGAAATACCAGCATTGGGGTACTTGGATATTGACCAGTGGTGCACCGAAATCCTGCCTGGAGTGGAGATTCGATGAATTCCAGATTGGCAGTGAATGAATGGAACATTCTGTACAGGAGATTCCAATCATTTCTGAAGTCTAGGTAGTGGGGGCAGGAAAATGAAGAGCTGACCAGGGTTCAGTGGATAGCCAGTTGAACAGCACGCCGCTCAGGGTTATCAGGACAATGAAAATGAGCAGTGTGTTACTTGGACATACACCAGTGGTCCACCGAAATCCTGCCTGGAGTGGAGATTCGATGAATTCCAGATTGGGAGTGAATGAATGGAACATTCTGTAGTGGAGATTCCATTGAATTTTGAAGTCTGGGTTGAGTGGACAGGAAAATGAAGAACTGATCAAGTTGGAGAGGATAGCCAGTAGAATAGCACACCAGTGAGTGTGAATAGGCCGCGAAATACCAGCATTGGGGTACTTGGATATTGACCAGTGGTGCACCGAAATCCTGCCTGGAGTGGAGATTCGATGAATTCCAGATTGGCAGTGAATGAATGGAACATTCTGTACAGGAGATTCCAATCATTTCTGAAGTCTAGGTAGTGGGGGCAGGAAAATGATGAGCTGACCAGGGTACAGTGGAGAGCCAGTTGAACAGCACGCCGCTCAGGGTTATCAGGACAATGAAAACGAGCAGTGTGTTACTTGGACATTCAACCGTGGTGTAACGAAAGCCTGCCTGGAGTGGAGATTCAGATGAATTCCAGATTCGCTGTTAACAAATGGAACGTTCTGTAGTGGATATTCCAATTATTTCTGAAATCCGATGTGTGTGGACAGGAAAACGAAGAGCAAAACAGGTTAGAATGGATAGCCCATTGAACAGTAGGCCTGCGAGAATGAACAGTCCTCTGAAATCCAGCATTGAGTTACTTGGACATTCACCAGTGGTATAACGCATGCGTTCATGGAGTGGAGGTTCAGATGAATTCCCGATTCGCAGTGAATGAATTGAACATTGTGTAGTGTATATTCCAATGATTTCTGTCGTGTGGGTTGTTTGGACAGTAAAAGAAAGACTTGTCCACTGTGGAGTGGATAGCCTGTTGAATAGCATCATGCGAGTATGAATATTATGCCGAAAACCAGCAATGTGTTACTTGGGCATTCAAGAGTGGTGTAATGAAAGCCTGCCTGGAGTGTAGGTTCCAAGAGTTCCAAATAGGCAATGAATGAATGGAACATTCTGTAGTGGAGATTCCAATGGTTTCTGAATTCTACGTTGTATGGACAAGAAACAGAAGAGCTTACCAGGTGGGATTTGATAGCCAGTTGAAGACCAGGCCTGCGAGAATAAACAGTCCTCTGAAAACCAGCATTGGGTTACTTGGACATGCACCAGTGGTATAACGAATGCGTTCATGGAGTGGAGGTTCAGATGAATTCCCGATTCTCAGTGAATGAATTGAACATTTTGTAGTGGATATTCCAATAATTTTTGTCTTTTGGGTTGTTTGGACAGTAAAAGAAAGACTTGACTACTGTGGAGTAGATAACCAGTTGAATAGCATGCATGCGAGAGTGAATAGTATGCTGAAAACCAGCAATGTGTTACTTAGACATTCACCAGTTGTGTAAACAAAGCCTGCCTGGAGTGTAGGTTGCAAGAATTCCAAATAGGCAGTGAATAAATGGAACATTCTCTAGTGGAGATTCCAATGGTTTCTGAATTCTATGTTGTATGGACAAGAAACTGAAGAGCTCAACAGGTGGGATTTGATAGCCAGTTGAAGACCAGGCCTGCAAATTTGAACAGGCTGCTGAAGACCACCATTGGGTTTCTTAAATATTCACTAGTGGTGTAAAGAAATGCTGTCTGTAGTGGAGATTCGTTGAATTCCATATTGGCAGTGAATGAATGGAACATTCTGAAGTGGAGATTCTAATGGTTTCTAAAGTCTGGGTTATGTGAATGGAAAACGAAGAGCTAACCAGGGCTGGGTGGACAGCAAGTTGAACAGCACGACTCTGAGTGTGAACACGCCTATGAAAACCAGCATTGGTTACTTGCACATTCACCAGTGGTGTATCGAGAGCTTGCCTGGAGTGGAGATTCGAAGAACTTCAGATTAGCAGTGAATAAGTGGAATATTCTGTAGTGGAGATTCAAATGATTTCCAAAGTCTGGGTTGTGTGAACAGGAAATGGAAGACCTGATCAGGTTAGAGTGGATAGTCCGTTGAACAGCACGCCTGGGAGTGTGAAGCGGACGCTGGAAAACAGCATTAGGTTACTTGGGCGTTCTCCAATGGTGCAACGAAAGCATGCCTGGAGTGGAGATTCCATGAATTCGATATTGCCAGGGAATGAATGGAACAATCCGTACGAGAGATTCCAATAATTTCTAAAGTCTGGGTTTTGTGTACAGGAAAATGAAGAGCAGACCAGGGAAGAGTGGTTAGCCTGTTGAACATCAGACTGCGACTTTCAACTGGCTACTGAACGTTATTTGGATATTCACCAGTGGTGTAAAGGAATCCTGCCTGGAGTGGAGATTCGATGAATTCCTGATTGGGAGTGAATGAATGGAACATTCTGTAGTGGAGATTCCAATTACTTCTGAAGTCTGGGTTTTGTGGACAGGACAATGAAGAGCTGACCAGGGTTGAGTGGATAGGCAGTTGGACAGCACGCCTGCGAGAGTGATCATGCCTCTTATATCCAGCATTGGATTCCTTGGACATCATCAGTGGTGCAACGAAAGCCTGCCTGGAGTTGGAGATTCGAAGAATTCCAGATTGGAATTGAATCAATGGGACAGTCTGTAGTGTAGATTCAAATGAATTCTGAAGTATGGTTTGTGTGGACAGGAAAAGAATAATCTGACCACTGTGTAGTGGATTGCCAGTTCAACAGCACGTCTGCGAGTGAGAACAGAACGCTGAAAATCAGCATTCAGTTACTTAGATATTCACCAGTCGTGTAACTAAAGCCTGCCTGTAGTGGAGATTCCTTGAACTCCAGATCGGCAGTGAATGAATGGAACATTCTGTAGTGGAGATTATAATGATTTCTGAAGTCTCAGTTATGTGGACAGGAAAATGTAGAGCTGACCAGGGTTGAGTGGATAGTCAGTTGAACAGCACTCCTGCGAGTGTGAACAGGCTGCTGAAAAGCAGCCTTGGGTTACTTGTACATTCAACACTAGAGAAAAGGAATCGGGCCTGGAGTGGAGATTCGATGAATTTCAGATTGGGAGTGAATGAATGGAACATTCTGTAGTGGAAATTCCATTGTATTTTGAAGTCTGGGTTGAGTGGACAGGAAAATGAAGACCTGATCAGGTTGGAGAGGATAGCCAGTAGAATAGCACACCAGCGATTGTGAACAGGCCGCGAAAAACCAGCATTGGGGTACTTGTATATTGACCAGTGGTGCACCGTAATCCTGCCTTTAGTGGAGATTCGATGAATTCCAGATTGGCAGTGAATGAATGGAACATTCTGTACAGGAGTTTCCAATCATTTCTGTAGTCTAGGTATTGGGGACAGGAAAATGAAGAGCTGACCAGGGTTCAGTGGATAGCCAGCTGAACAGCAGGCCTCCGAGGGTGATCAGGACAATCACAGCGACCAGTGTGTTACTTGGACATTCAACAGAGGTGTAAAGAAAGCCTGCCTGGAGTGGAGATTCAGATGAATTCCAGATTCGCTGTGAATGAATGGAACATTCTGTAGTGGAGATTATAATGGTTTCTGAAGTCTAAGTTATGTGGACAGGAATAGGAAGAGCTGATCAGGTTGGAGAGGATAGCCAGTAGAATAGCACACCAGCGAGTGTGAACAGGCCGCGAAAAACCAGCATTGGGGTACTTGGATATTGACCAGTGGTGTACCGAAATACTGCATGGAATGGAGATTCGATGAATTCCAGATTGGCAGTGAATGAATGGAACAATCTGTACAGGAGATTCCTATCAATTCTGAAGTCTAGGTTGTGGGGACAGGAAAATGAAGAGCTGACCAGTGTTCAGTGGATAGCCAAATGAAAAGCACTTCTGCGAATGTGAACATACTGCTGAAAAGCAGCCTTGGATTTCTTGTACATTCAACACTAGTGAAACGAAATCCGGCCTGGAGTGGAGATTCTATGAATTCCAGATTGGGAGTTAATGAATGGAACATTCTGTAGTGGAGATTCCATTGAATTTTGAAGTCTGGTTTGAGTGGACAGTAAAATGGAGAGCTGATCAGGTTGGAAAGGATAGCCAGAAAAATAACACACCAGCGAGTGTGAACAGCCGCGAAAAATCCAGCATTGGGTTACTTGGATATTCAGCAGCGGTGTAACGAAATCTTGCCTGGAGTGGAGATTCGATGAATTCCAGATTGACAGTGAATGAATGGAACATTCTGAAGTGGACTTTCTAATGGTTTCTGAAGTCTTAGTTATGTGATCAGGAAAAAGAAGAGCTGTCCAGAGTTGATTGGACAGCCAGTTGAACAGCAGGACTCCGATTGTGAACATGCCTATGAAAACCAGCATTGATTACTTGGACATTCACCAGTTGTGTAACGAAAGTTTGCCTGGAGTGGAGATTCGAAAAACTTCAGATTAGCAGTGAAAAAGCGGAATATTCTGTAGAGGAGATTCAAATTATTTCGATAGTCTGGCTTGTGTGGACAGGAAATGGAAGAGCTGACAAGGTTGGTGTGGAGAGCCCTTTGAACAGCACGCCTGGGAGTGTGAAATAGACGCTGGAGAACAGCATTAGGTTACTTGGACATTCTCCAATGGTGCAAAGAAAGCATGCCTGGAGTGGAGATTCAATGAATTCGATATTGGCAGGGAATGAATGGAACATTCCGTAGGAGAGATACCAATGCTTTATGTAGTCTGAGTTCTGTGTAAAGGAAAATGAAGAGCAGAGCAGGGAAGAGTGGATGGTCAGTTGAATAGCACTCCTGCGAGTGTGAAGAGGCCGCTGAAAACGAACATTGGGTTACTTGGATATTCAGCAGTGGTGTAAAGGAATCCTGCCTGGAGTGGAGATTCGATGAATTCCCGATTGGGAGTGAATGAATGGAACATTCTGTAGTGGAGATTCCAATTACTTTTGAAGTCTGGGTTTTGTGGACAGGAAAATGAAGAGCCTACCAGGGTTGAGTGGATAGGCAGTTGGACAGCACGCCTGCGAGTGTGATCATGCCTCCGAAATCCAGCATTGGATTTCTGGATATCATCAGTGGTGTAACGAAAGCCTGCCTGGACTTAGAGATTCGATGAATTCCAGATTGGAATTGAATCAATAGAACAGTCTGTAGTGGAGATACCAATGAATTTTGAAGTATGCTTTGTGTGGACAGGAAAAGAATAATCTGACCACTGTGTAGTGGATTGCCAGTTCAACAGCACGTCTGCGAGTGAGAACAGAACGCTGAAAATCAGCATTCAATTACTTAGATATTCACCAGTCGTGTAACTAAATTCTGCCTGGAGTGGAGATTCGATGAATTCCAGATCAGCTTTGAATGAATGGAACATTCTGTAGTGGAGATTATAATGTTTTCTGAAGTCTAAGTTATGTGGACAGGAAAATGTAGAGCTGACCAGGGTTGAGTGGATAGTCAGTTGAACAGCACTCCTGCGAGTGTGAACAGGCCGCTGACAAGCAGCCTTGGGTTACTTGTACATTCAACACTAGTGAAACGAAATCCGGCCTAGAGTGGTGATTCGATGAATTCCAGATTGGGAGTTAATGAATGGAACATACTGTAGTGGAGATTATAATGGTTTCTAAAGTCTAAGTTATGTGGACAGGAAAATGTAGAGCTGCCCAGGTTTGAGTGGATATTCAGTTGAACAGTACTACTCCCAGTGTGAACAGGCTGCCGAAAAGCAGAATTGGGTTTCTTGTACATTCAACACTAGTGAAACGAAATCCGGACTGGAGTGGAGATTCAGATGAATTCCAGATTGGAAGTGAATGAATGGAACATTCTGTAGTGGAGATTACAATTACTTCTGAAATCTGGGTTTTGTGGACAGGAAAATGAAGAGCTGACCAGGGTTGTTTGGATAGTCAGTTGAACAGTACTCCTGCGAGTGTGAACAGACCGCTGAATAGCAGCCTTGGGTTACTTGTACATTCAACACTAGTGAAACGAAATCGGGCCTGGAGTGGAGATTCGATGAATTCCAGATTGGGAGTGAATTAATGGAACATTCTGTAGTGGAGATTCCATTGAATTTTGAAGTCTGGATTTAGTGGAAAGGAAAATGAAGAGCTGATCAGGTTGGAGAGGTTAGCCAGAAGAATAGCACACCAGCGAGTGTGAACAGGCCGCGAAAAACCAGCTTTGGGGTACTTGGATATTGACCAGTGGTGTAACGAAATCCTGCCTGGAGTGGAGATTCGATGAATTCCAGATTGGCAGTGAATGAATGGGACATTCTTTACAGGGGATTCCAATCATTTCTGAAGTCTAGGTAGTGGGGACAGGAAAAAGAAGAGCTGACCAGGGTTCTGTGGATAGCCAGTTGAACAGCACGCCTCCGATGGGGATCAGGACAATGAAAACGACCAGTGTGTTACTTGGACATTCAACAGAGGTGTAAAGAATCCATGCCTGGAGTGAAGATTCAGATGAATTCCAGATTCGCTGTGAATGAATGGAACATTCTGTAGTGCAGATTATAATGGTTTCTGAAGTCTAAGTTATGTGGACAGGGAAATGAAGAGCTGATCAGGTTGGAGAGGATAGCCAGTAGAATAGCACACCAGCGAGTTTGAACAGGCCGCGAATAACCAGCATTGGGGTGCTTGGCTATTGACCAGTGGTGTACCGAAATAATGCATGGAATGGAGATTCGATGGATTCCAGATTGGCAGTGAATGAATGGAACAATCTGTACAGGAGATTCCAATCCATTCTGAAGTCTAGGTTGTGGGGACCGGAAAATGTAGAGCTGACCAGTGTTCAGTGGATAGCCATGTGAACAGCACTTCTGCGAATGTGAACATACAGCTGAAAAGCAGCCTTGGATTTCTTGTACATTCAACACTAGTGAAACGAAATCCGGCATGAAGTGGAGATTCGATGAATTCCAGATTGGGAGTGAATGAATGGAACCTTCTGTAGTGGAGATTCCATTCAATTTTGAAGTCTGGTTTGAGTGGACAGGAAAATGGATAGCTGATCAGGTTGGAGAGGATAGCCAGTAGAATAACACACCAGCGAGTGTGAACAGCCGCAAAACACCAGCATTGGGGTACTTGGATATTGAGCAGCGGTGCAACGAAATCCTGGCTGGAGTGGAGATTCGATGAATTCCAGATTGGCAGTGAATGAATGGAACATTCTGAAGTGGACTTTCTAATGGTTTCTGAAGTCTGAGTTATGTGATCATGAAAAAGAAGAGCTGTCCAGAGTTGAGTGGACAGCCAGTTGAACAGGACGACTCCGATTGTGAACATGCCTATGAAAACCAGCATTGATTACTTGGACATTCACCAGTGGTGTAACGAAAGCTTGCCTGGAGTGGAGATTCGAAAAACTTCAGATTAGCAGTGAAAAAGCGGAATTTTCTGTAGTGGAGATTCAAATTATTTCGATAGTCTGGGTTCTGTGGACAGGAAATGGAAGATCTGACCAGGTTGGTGTGGAGAGCCCGTTGAACAGCACGCATGGGAGTGTGAAGCGGACGCTGGAAAACAGCATTAGGTTACTTGGACATTCTCCAATGGTGCAACGAAAGCATGCCTGGAGTGGAGATTCCATGAATTCGATATTGGCAAGGAATGAATGGAACATTCGGTAGGAGAGATTCCAATGATTTCTGTAGTCTGAGTTTTGTGTACAGGAAAATGAAGAGCAGAGCAGGGAAGAGTGGATGATCAGTTGAACAGCACTCCTGCGAGTGTGAAGAGGCAGTGAATGAATGGAACATTCTGTACAGGAGATTCCAATCATTTCTGAATTCTAGGTAGTGGGGACAGGAACATGAAGAGCTGACCAGGGTTAAGTGGATAGCCAGTTGAACATCATGCCTCCGAGGGGGATCAGGACAATGAAAACGAGCAGTGTGTTACTTGGACATTCAACAGTGCTGTAACTTAAGCATGCCTGGAGAGGAGATTCAGATGAATTCCGGATTCTCAGTGAATGAATGGAAGGTTCTGTAGTGGAGATTCCAATTATTTCTGAAATCCGATGTGTGTGGACAGGAAAATGAAGAGCAGACCAGGTTACAATGGATAGGCAGTTGAACAGCAGGCCTGCGAGATTGAACAGTCCTCTGAAAACCAGCATTGGGTTACTTGGACATTCACCAGTGGTATAACGAATGCGTTCTTAGAGTGGAGATTCAGATGAATTCCCGATTCGCAGTGAATGAATTGAATGATTTCTGTCGTGTGGGTTGTTTGGACAGTAAAAGAAAGACTTGACCGGTGGGACGGGCACAGAAGCCCAGCTCTGGGCAACAAAGCTGAATGGCTCTAATTCCAACAGGTACAACCCGCCCCCAAGGGCCTGGGCCCCTCTCTGGGCATGCACAGCTAGAACCAGCCCCTAGAAATCCGGTTTTCAACCCCTGATCTGCGTGGGACGGGCACAGAGGCCCAGCTCTGGGCAACAAAGCTGAACGGCTACAATTCCAACAGGTACAGCCCGCCCCCAAGGGCCTGAGTCCCTCTCTGGGCATGCACAGCTAGAACCAGTCTCTAGAAAGCTGATTTTCAACCCCTGATCTGCGTGGGACGGGCACAGAGTCCCAGTTCTGGGCAACAAAGCTGAATGGCTCCAATTCCAACAGGTACAGCCCGCCCCCAAGGGCCTTGGTCCCTCTCTGGGCATGCGCAGGTAGAACCAGCCGCTAGAAAGCAGGTTTTCAATCCCCGATCTGCGTGGGAAGGGCACAGTGGACCTGCTCTGGGCGAAAAAATCTGAACGGCTCCAATTCCAACAGGTACAGCCCGCCCCCAAGGGCCTGGGTCCCTTTTTGGGCATGCGCAGCTAGTACCAACCCCTTGAAAGCCGGTTTTCAACACCTGATCTGCGTGGGACGGGCACAGAGGCCCAGCTCTGGGCAACAAAGCTGAACGGCTCCAATTTCAACAGCTACAGCCCGCCCCCAAGGGCCTGGGTCCCTCTCTGGGCATGCACAGCTAGAACCAACCCCTAGAAAGCCGGTTTTCAACCCCTGATCTGCGTGGGACAGGCACAGAGGCCCTGCTCCAGGCAACAAAGCTGAACGGCTCCAATTCCAACAGGTACAGCCCGCCCCCAAGGGCCTGGGTCCCTCTCTGGGCATGCACAGCTAGAACCAGCCCCTAGAAAGCCGGTTTTAAACCCTGATCTGCGTGGGACGGGCACAGAGACCCAGCTCTGGGCAACAAAGCTGAACGGCTCCAATTCCAAACAGGAGACGTTCCCAACTCCTCGGCCAGTGCCACGGACTCTTTCCGGAGCTGCGACCGCTAATATGGCCGCGAAATATTTTCCCACTACGTATGCCATAGGAACCATAAGCTACCTTCTTAGATGGAAACTTCTCAATTTTAGCTCAGCCACTAGAAACACAGTAGCCACTAACTCATAAGCCTATCTTAACTCACACTGCATATCAAGCAGAATAGTAACAGTGAACGTGAAGGACTAAACCACACCTCTCACAATGGTAAAGCAACTCAAAAGCCCACCAAACTTTCATATTGAAGAGTCTAGCCCAGATGACAACAACAGTACTGTAGTGTTAGACAACCTCTCTGACAAGGAATTCAGAAGGGAGCTACTTAGGATGCTTAGGGAATTAAAAGAAACAATGGAAAGCAATGCCAATAGAAGACAAGAGGATCTGAAGGCAGAAATGAGGAAAATGCAATCAGAAATGTCAGACCTGAAAAATCTCGTAGGCGAATTGATAAGCTCAGAGGAAGGCCTCAGCAGCAGAGTAAGAGCGGCTGAGAACAGAATCAGTGAGCTCGAAGATGAAGTTCAGAGACTCTCCAGAAAAGAGCAGAAAATGGAAAAGAGACTCACAATTCGGGAACAGATGGCAAGAGAAGATCGTGATGAAGCCAACAGGGGTAACATAAGAATTATTGGAGTCCCAGAGGGACAGGAAGAAAACCTTGATGAAGAAAAAACTGTCAAAGACATCATCGCTACAACATTTCCAGAGGTGAAGAAAACTTGTGACCACATTCAGGAGGCCCGAAGGGTACCAGCTAAAAGAAATCCGAATAAAAATACCACAAGACACATTCTGATCAAAATGACCAAAACCTTAGACAGAGACAAAATTCTGAAAGCAGCAAGATCGAAGAAAGAAATCTCTTACAAAGGAGCATCCTTAAAATTCACAGCTGATTTTCCTGATGAAACCCTCATGGCCCGAAAACAGTGGTGGGACATAGTAAAAAAACTCAATGAAATAAATGCCTCCCCTAAAATACTTTTCCCAGCAAGACTCTCATTCATAATAGAAGGAACAACCCACAGTTTCACAGACAAACAACAGCTCAGGAACTTCATAGACTCAAAACCATGGTTACAAGAACAACTAAATGGGCTACTTTAAGGCAAGAAAGGCCCCTCAAATACACCAAATTTTAACAGAACAATGGGACAAAATACCATAACAATAATCTCTCTCAATGTCAATGGGCTAAACGCACCAATTAAAAGACATAGAGTGGCAGGATGGATTAGAAAATTGAACCCAACATTCTCCTGCCTGCAAGAAACGCATCTCAATAGTCAAAGCAAACACAGACTCAGAGTCAAAGGCTGGAAAACAATCCTAAAGGCAAACAGCTCCCATAAAAAAGCTGTGGTAGCCATCCTTATATCAGACCACATCGATTTCAGATTGAGGAAGGTCATAAGAGACAGTGAAGGCCATTTCTTATTGATCAAAGGATCTGTACAACAGGAAGAACTAACAATAATAAATGTATATGCACCTAATGAGAGACCAGCAAAGTACTTAAAACAACTACTCATAGATTTGGAAAAAGACATCAATAGCAACACAATAGTAGTGGGAGACTTCAACACTGCTTTGTCACCTCTTGGTAGTTCAACCAGAATCAAGCTTAGCAGGGACATACTTCATTTGAGAGAAACAATGGAAGAAAGGGACTTAGTAGATATATATAGGACACTTCATCCACAAAAAGCTGAATACACATTCTTCTCAAGCGTACATGGAACATTCTCCAAGATAGACCACATGCTGAGCCACAAAACATGCCTCCATAAAATTAAGAAGGTAGAGATTGTATCAACAATCTTCTCAGACAATAATGCGCTGAAATTAGAAGTAAATCACACACAAAAACAGAAAACTAAATCAAACACCTGGAAATTAAACAGTGCACTATTGAACAACGAGTGGATTAGACAGGAAATCAAAGAGGAAATCAAAAGATTCCTAGAAACGAATGAAAATGAGAACACGAGTTACCAAAACTTATGGGACACAGCAAAGGCTGTGTTAAGAGGAAAGTTTATAGCTCTACAAGCATTCCTCAGGAAGGAGGAGCGAGCACACATAAGTAACCTAACCTCACAGCTTAAGAGCTTGGAGAGGGACCAAAAAAAGGAGCACAACCCGAACAGGAGAAAGGAAATAATAAAACTCAGAGCAGAGATTAACGAGATGGAAACCGAAAAAACAATCCGAAAGATCAATGAAACCAAAATCTGGTTCTTTGAGAAAATTAACAAGATCTATAAGCCTCTAGCAAAACTCACAAAGAAAGGGAGAGAGAAAACCCTAATAAACCGAATCAGAAATGAAAAGGGGGTCATTACAACAGAAACCACAGAAATTCAGAGGATCCTCAGGGAGTACTTTGAGAAGCTTTATGCCACGGAACATCAAAACCTCGAGGAAATGGATAAATTCCTAGAATCCTACAGACTCCCAAGGCTGAACCAAGAAGACCTGGAATACCTGAACAGACCTATCACCATCAACGAAATTGAAATGGTAATAAAAAGTCTCCCCAAGCACAAAAGTCCTGGCCCGGATGGATTCACTAGTGAATTGTTCCAAATCTTTAAAGAGGACTTACTCCCAATGCTCTTTAAGCTTTTCCACGAAACTGAAATATCAAAAACACTTCCGAACAGTTTCTACGAAGCAAATATCACACTGATACCAAAAGCAGACAGAGATAACACAAAGAAAGAGAATTACAGGCCGATATCCCTGATGAACACAGATGCAAAGATCCTCAACAAACTACTAGCAAATAGAATCCAACTACTCATCAAAAAGATCATACACCATGACCAAGTAGCATTCATCCCAGGGATGCAAGGATGGTTTAACATTCGGAAATCAATCAACATAATCCACCATATCAACAAAAGAAAAGATAAAAAGCATATGATCATATCAATAGATGCAGAGAAAGCATTTGATAAGATCCAGCACCCCTTTATGATGAAAACCCTAGCCAAAATGGGTATAGAGGGGACCTTCCTCAACATGATTAAAGCCATCTACCACAAGCCTACAGCAAGCATCATCCTCAATGGGGAAAAACTGAGAGCCTTCCCTCTAAGATCAGGGACGAGACAGGGATGCCCACTCTCTCCACTGCTGTTCAATATAGTACTGGAAGTACTTGCAATAGCGATTAGGCAGGAAAAAGATATTAAGGGCATTCAGGTAGGAAAGGAAGAAATCAAGCTCTCACTATTCGCAGATGATATGATACTCTACATAGAGAACCCAATAACTTCCACCAAAAAACTCCTAGAAACAATAGACTCGTATAGTAAGTTGCAGGTTATAAAATCAATACCCAAAAGACCATGGCTTTCCTATACGCAAACAGTGAGAGAGAAGAAAGCAACATGAAAAAAACAATCCCATTCACAATTGTGCCCCAGAAAATCAAGTACCTAGGAATCAGCTTAACTAAGGAAGTAAAGGACCTGTACAAAGAAAACTACAAAACGCTACTTCAGGAAATAAAAGAGGACATGAGGAAATGGAAAGATATCCCCTGCTCATGGGTCGGGAGACTTAACATTGTCAAAAGGGCAATACTAACGAAAGCATTGTATAAATTCAATGCAATCCCTATAAGGATACCCATGACATTCTTACAAAAAATGGAGCAAACCCTCCTGAAATTTATATGGAACAATAAGCACCCACGAATAGCTAAAGCAATTCTTGGGAAAAGGAAAATGGGAGGAATCAAACTCCCGAACTTCAAACTTTACTAAAAAGCAGTAATAAGTAAAACAGCATGGTAGTGGAACAAAGGCAGAACTGCAGACCAATGGAACAGGGTTGAATACACTGACATCTCCCCTCAATCATATGCTCATCTAATCTTTGATAAACGTGCAAGTAATGTGAAGCGGAGTAAGGAAAGCCTCTTTAATAAATTGTGTTGGCATCACTGGATGGCTACATGCAAAAAATAGGCTCAGAACTCTGCCTAACTCCATGTACAAAAGTAAGATCAAAATGGATTAAAGACCTCAACATCAGACCAGAAACCATAAGGTACATTGAAGATAAAGTTGGCAAAACCCTCCATGACATTGAAGCTAATGGTATCTTCAAAGATGCCACGCCACTGGCCGAGCAAGTGAAAACAGAGATAGATAAATGGGACTATCTTAAACTAAGAAGCTTCTGCACCTCCAAAGAAACAATGGCCAAAATACAAAGACAGTCTACAGAATGGGAAAGGATATTCACCGAATACACATCTGACAAGGGGTTGATATCCAGGACATACAAAATACTGGTTAAAGTCCATAAGAAGAAAACATCCAACCCCATCCAAAAATGGGGCAATGAAATGAACAGAAACTTTCTCAAAGAAGAAATCCGAATGGCAAAAAAGCACATGAGAAAATGCTCTACATCATTAATCATCAGGGAGATGCAGATCAAAACCACAATGAGATACCATCTCACACCTCAGAGACTGGCCCACATTCAAAATAACAAAAGCAACCGATGCTGGCGTGGATGTGGCGAGAAAGGGACACTCCTTCACTGTTGGTGGGAATGTCCACTGGTTCAGCCCTTCTGGAAAACAGTATGACGATTCTCAAAAAATTAGAAATTGAGCTCCCATTTGACCCAGCAATACCACTCCTGGGAATATATCCCAGAGAGGCAAAAATGTATAGTCGAAGTGACATCTGCACTTGTTTGTTCATTGCAGCACTCTTTACAATAGCCAGAAACTGGAAGAAACCTGAATGCCCAAGAACAGATGACTGGTTAAAGAAACTTTGCTATATCTACACAATGGAGTACTATGTAGCTGTTAGAAAAGATGAAGTCATGAAATTTACATACAAGTGGTACAATATGGAAAGTATCATGCTAAGCGAAATGAGTCAGAAAGAGAGGGATGGACATAGAAAGATTGCATTCATCTGGGGGATATAAAGTAACAAAGTATGAGATAAATATCCAAGAATAGCTGAGATCAGCACCAGGAGGATTACTCCATAACTTAGAGGCCAGCCGGGTATCCTAGAGGAAAGGGCTGTTCAGATAGAGAAGGGAGCACCAAATAAAGGATGTTTGGCGGATCCTGCCAGGAGGGGAGATGCATGTCGAAAGTAGACTATGGACTGAACATGTTTGACACTCAATGCCTCTTTTGCAGACCACAACACCCAAAAGGAGAGAGAGAACACAGGGGATTGCCCTGCCACAGAGACAGGGGGGATGGGGGGATGGGGGTGGGAGGGATATTATCCATGGTGGTGGAAAATGGGCACTGGTGGAGGGATGGGTATCTGATCATTGTATAATTGAAATCAAAGCACAAAAAATTGTAAATCTACAACTTTAAAAAAAATAAAATAAAATAAAGGGAAAAAAAAAGAAAGACTTGACCACAGTGGAGTGGATATCCAGTTCAATAGCATGCATACGAGTGTGAACAGGATACTGAAAACCAGCAATGTGATACTTGGACATTCACCAGGGGTGTAAAGGAAGCCTGCCTGGAGTGTAGGTTCCAAGAATTCCAAATAGGCAATGAATGAATGGAACGTTCTGTAGTGGAGATTCCAATGGTTTCTGAATTCTACGTTGTATGGACAAGAAACTGAAAAGCTTCCCAGGTGGGATTTTATAGCCAGTTGGAAAACAAGCCTGCGAATTTGAACAGGCTGCTGAAAACCACCATTGGGTTACTTGAATATTCACCAGTGGTGTAAAGAAATCATGTCTGCAGTGGAGATTCGATGAATTCCAGATTGGCAGTGAATGAATGGAACATTCTGAAGTGGAGATTCTAATGGTTTCTTAAGTCTGGGTTATGTGAACAGGAAAAAGAAGAGTTGACCAGGTTTGAGTGGACAGCCAGTTGAACAGCTCGACTCTGAGTGTGAACACACTTATGAAAATCAGCATTGGTTACTTGGACATTCACCAGTGGTGTAACGAAAGCTTGCCTGGACTGGAGATTCGAAGAACTTCAGATTAGCAGTGAAGGAGTCGAATATTCTGTAGTGGAGATTCAAATGATTTCGAAAGTCTGGGTTGTGTGGACAGGAAATGGAAGAACTGACCAGGTTGGAGTGGATAGCCCTTTGAACAGCACGCCTGGGAGTGTGAAGCAGATGCTGGAAAACTGCATTAGGTTACTTGGACATTCTCCAATGTTGCAACGAAAGCATGCCTGGAGTGGAGATTCCATGAATTCGATATGGGCAGGGAATGAATGGAACATTCCGTCGGAGAGATTCCAATGATTTCTGAAGTCTGGGTTTTGTATACAGGAAAATGAAGAGCAGAGAAGGGAAGAGTGGAGAGCCTGTTGAATAGCAGACTGCGACTTTGAACTGGCTGCTGAAAACCAACAATGGCTTACTTGGATATTCACCAGGGGTGTCAAGGAATCCTGCCTGGAGTGGAGTTTCGATGAATTCCTGCTTGGGAGTGAATGAATGGAACATTCTGTAGTGGAGGTTCCAATTACTTCTGAAGTCTGGGTTTTGTGGGCAGGAAAATGAAGAGCTGACAAGGGTTGGGTGGATAGGCAGTTGGACCGCACGCCTGCGAGTGTGATAATGCCTCTGAAATCCAGCACTGGATTCCTTGGACATCATCAGTGCTGTAACGAACGCCTGCGTGGAGTGGTAGATTCGATGAATTCCAGATTGGAATTGAATCAATGGAACAGTCTGTAGTGAAGTTTCCAATGAATTCTGAAGTATGGTTTGTGTGGACAGGCAAAGAATAATCTGACCACTGTGTAGTGGATTGCCAGTTCAACAGCATGTCTGCGAGTGAGAACAGAACGCTGAAAATCAGCATTCAGTTACTTAGATATTCACCAGTCGTGTAACTAAAGTCTGCCTGGATTGGAGATTCGATGAATTCCAGATCGGCAGTGAATGAATGGAAGATTCTGTAGTGGAGATTATAATGGTTTCTGAATTCTAAGTTATGTGGACAGGAAAATGTAGAGCTGATCATGGTTGAGTAGATAGTCAGTTGAACAGCACTCCTGCGAGTGTGAACAGGACGCTCAAAAGCAGCCTTGGGTTACTTGTACATTCAACACTAGTGAAAGGAATTCCGGCCTGGAGTGGAGATTCGATGAGTTCCAGATTGGAAGTGAATGAATGTTATATTCTGTAGTGGTGATTCCATTGAATTTTGAAGTCTGGAGTGAGTGGACAGGAAAATGAAGAGCTGATCAGGTTGGAGAGGATAGCCAGTAGAATAACACACCCGCGAGTGTGAACAGGACGCGAAAAACCAGCATTGGGGTACTTGGATATTGACCAGTGGTGTAACGAAATCCTGCCTGGATTGGAGATTCGATGAATTCCAGATTGCTGTGAATGAATGGAACATTCTGAAGTGGAGATTCTAATGGTTACTGAAGTCTAGGTTGTGGGGACAGGAAAATGAAGAGCTGACCAGGGTTCTTTGGATAGCCAGTTGAACAGAACGCCTCCGACAATTAAACGATCAGGACAATAAAACTAGAAGTGTGCTGCTTGGACGTTCAACAGTGGTGTAACGAAAGCCTGCCTGTAGTGGAGATTCATTTGAATTCCCGATTCGCAGTGAATGAATTGAACATTCTCTAGTGGATATTCCAATGATTTCTGTCATGTGGGTTGTTTGGACAGTAAAATAAAGTCTTGACCACTGTGGAGTGGATAACCCGATGAACTGCATGCATGCGAGTGTGAAAATTATGCTAAAAATCAGCAATGTGTTACTTTGACTTTCACCAGTGGTGTAAAGAAAGCCTGCATGGAGTGAAGGTTCCAAGAATTCCAAATAGGCAGTGAATGAATGGAACATTCTGTATTGGAGATTCCACTTGTTTCTGAATTCTACGTTGTATGGACAGGAAACTGAAGAGCTTCCCAGGTGGGATTTGATAGCCAGTTGAAGACCAGGCCTGCGAATATGAACAGGCTGCTGAAAACCACCAGTGGGTTACTTGAATATTCAACAGTGGTGTAAAGAAATTCTGTTTGCAGTGGAGATTCGATGAATTCCAGATTGGCAGTGAATGAATTTAACATTCTGTAGTGGAGATTCCAATTACTTCTGAAGTTTGTGTTTTGTGGACAGGAAAATGAAGAGCTGACCAGGGTTGAGTGGATAGGCAGTTGGACAGCACGCCTGCGAGTTTGATAATGCCTCTGAAATCCAGCATTGGATTCCATGGACAGCATCAGTGGTGTAACGAAAGTCTGCCTGGAGTTGGAGATTCGATGAATTCCAGATTGGAATTGAATCAATGGAACAGTCTGTAGTGGAGTTTCCAATGAATTCTGAAGTATGGTTTTTGTGGACAGGAAAAGAATAATCTGACCACTGTGTAGTGGATTGTCAGTTCAACAGCACGTCTGCGAGTGAGAACAGAACGCTGAAAATCAGCATTCAGTTACTTAGTTATTCACCAGTCGTGTAACTAAAGTCTGCCTGGAGTGGAGATTCGATGAATTCCAGATCGGCAGTGATTGAATGGAAGATTCTGTAGTGGAGATTATAATGGTTTCTGAAGTCTAAGTTATGTGGACAGGAAAATGTAGAGCTGACCATGGTTGAGTTGATAATCAGTTGAACAGCACTCCTGCGAGTGTGAACAGGACGCTGAAAAGCAGGCTTGGGTTACTTGTACATTCAACACTAGTCAATGGAAATCCGGCCTGGAGTGGAGATTCGATGAGTTCCAGATTGGGAGTGAATGAATGTTATATTCTGTAGTGGTGATTCCATTGAATTTTGAAGTCTGGGTTGATTGGACAGGAAAATGAAGAGCTGATCAGGTTGGAGAGGATAGCCAGTAGAATAGCACACCAGCGAGTGTGAGCAGGCCGCGAAAAACCAGCATTGGGGTACTTGGATATTGACCAGTGGTGTAACGAAATCCTGCCTTGAGTGGAGATTCGATGAATTCCAGACTGCAGTGAATGAATGGAACATTCTGAAGTGGAGATTCTAATGGTTTCTGAAGTCTAGGTTGTGGGGACAGGAAAATGAAGAGCTGACCAGGGTTCAGTGGATAGCCAGTTGAACAGAACGCCTCCGAGGAGGATCAGGACAATAAAAACTAGAAGTGTGCTGCTTGGACATTCAATAGTGGTGTAACGAAAGCCTTCCTGTAGTGGAGATTCATTTGAATTCCCGATTCGCAATGAATGAATTGAACATTCTCTAGTAGATATTCCAATGATTTCTGTCATGTGGGTTGTTTGGACAGTAAAATAAAGTCTTGACCACTGTGGAGTGGATAACCAGTTGAATAGCATGCATGCGAGTGTGAAAATTATGCTGAAAACCAGCAATGTGTTACTTTGACATTCACCAGTGTTGTAAAGAAAGCCTGCATGGAGTAAAGGTTCCAAGAATTCCAAATAGACAGTGAATGAATGGAACATTCTGTATTGTAGATTCCACTGGTTTCTGAATTCTACGTTGTATGTACAGGAAACTGAAGAGCTTCCCAGGTGGGATTTGCTAGCCAGTTGAAGACCAGGCCTGTGAATATGAACAGGCTGCTGAAAACCACCAGTGGGTTACTTGAATATTCACCAGTTGTGTAAAGAAATCCTGTTTGCAGTGCAGATTCGATGAATTCCAGATTGGCAGTGAATGAATTGAACATTCTGTAGTGGAGATTCCAATTACTTCTGAAGTCTGGGTTTTATGGACAGGAAAATGAAGAGCTGACCAGGGTTGAGTGGATAGGCAGTTGGACAGCACGAGTCCGAGTGTGAACACGCCTATAAAATGCAGCAATGGTTACTTGGACATTCAGCAGTGGTGTAACAAAAGCTTGCCTGGAGTGGAGATTCGAAAAACTTCAGATTAGTAGTGAATGAGTGGAATATTCCGTAGTGGAGATTCAAATGATTTCGAAAGTCTGGGTTGTGTGGACAGGAAATGGAAGAGCTGACCATGTTGGAGTGGATTGCCCGTTGAACAGCACGACTGGGAGTGTGAAGCGGACTCTGGAAAATAGCATTAGGTTATTTGAACATTCTCCAATGGTGCAACGAAAGCATGCCTGGAGTGGAGATTCCATGAATTCCATATTAGAAGGGAAAGAATGGAACATTCCATAGGAGAGATTCCAATGATTTCAGAAGTCTGGGTTTTGTGTACAAGAAAATGAAGAGCAGAGCAGGGAAGAGTGGATAGTCTGTTGAACAGCAGACTGCGACTTTGAACTGGCTGCTGAAAACCAACATTGACTTACATGGATATTCAACAGTGTTGTAAAGGAATCCTGCCTGGAGTGGAGATTCGATGAATTCTCGTTTGGGAATGAATGAATGGAACATTCTGTAGTGGGGATTCCAATTACTTCTGAAGTTTGTGTTTTGTGGACAGGAAAATGAAGAGCTGACCAGGGTTGATTGGATAGGCAGTTGGACAGCACGCCTGCGAGTTTGATAATGCCTCTGAAATCCAGCATTAGATTCCATGGACATCATTAGTGGTGTAACGAAAGTCTGCCTGGAGTTGGAGATTCGATGAATTCCAGATTGGAATTGAATCAATGGAACAGTCTGTGGTGGAGTTTCCAATGAATTCTGAAGTATGGTTTTTGCGGACAGGAAAAGAATAATCTGACCACTGTGTAGTGGATCGCCAGTTCAACAGCACGTCTGCGAGCGAGAAAAGAATACTAAAAATCAGCATTCAGTTACTTAGATATTCACCAGTCTTGTAACTAAAGTCTGCCTGGAGTGGAGATTCGATCAATTTGAGATCGGCTGTGAATGTATGGAACATTATGTAGTGGAGATTATAATGGTTTCTGAAGTCTAAGTTACGTGCACAGGAAAATGAAGAGCTGACCAGGGTTGAGTGGATAGTCAGTTGAACCGCAGTCCTGCGAGTGTGAACAGGCCGCTGAAAAGCAGCCTTGGGTTACTTGTACATTCAACACTAGTGAAACGAATTCTGGCCTGGAGTGGAGATTCGATGAATTCCAGATTGGGAGTGAATGAATGGAACATTCTGTAGTGGAGATTCCAATTACTTCTGAAGTCAGGGTTTTGTGGACAGGAAAATGAAGAGCTGACCAGGGTTGAGTGGATAGGCAGCTGGACAGCACGGATGCGAGTGTGATTATGCCTCTGAAACACAGCATTGGATTCCTTGGACATCATCAGTGGTGTAACGAAAGCCTGACTGGATTTGGAGATTCGATGAATTCCAGATTGGAATTGAAACAATGGAACAGTCTGTAGTTTAGATTCCAATGAATTCAGAAGTATGGTTTGTGTGGACAGGAAAAGAATAATCTGACCACAGTGTAGTGGATTGCCAGTTCAACAGCACGTCTGCGAGTGAGAACAGAACGCTGAAAATCAGTATTCAGTTACTTAGATATTCACCAGTCATGTAACTAAAGTCTGCCTAGAGTGGAGATTCGATGAATTCCAGATCAGCAGTGAATGAATGGAACATTCTGTAGTGGAGATTATAATGGTTTCTGAAGTATAAGTTATGTGGACAGGAAAATGTAGAGCTGACCAGGGTTGAGTGGATAGTCCGTTGAAGAGCACTCCTGCGAGTGTCAACAGGCAGCTGAAAAGCAGGCTTGGGTTACTTGTACATTCAACACTAGTGAAAAGAAATCGGGCCTGGAGTGGAGATTCGATGAATTCCAGATTGGGAGTGAATGAATGGAACATTCTGTAGTGGAGATTCCATTCAATTTTGAAGTCTCGGTTGAATGGACAGGAAAAAGAAGAGATGATCAGGTTGGAGAGGATATCCAGTAGAATAGCACACCAGCGAGTGTGAAAAGGCCGCGAAAAACCAGCATTGGGGTACTTGGATATTGACCAGTGGTGTACCGAAATCCTGCCTGGAGTGGAGATTCGATGAATTCCAGATTGGCAGTGAATGAATGGAACATTCTGTACAGGAGATTCCAATCATTTCTGAAGTCTAGGTAGTGGGGACAGGAAAAAGAAGAGCTGACCAGCGTTCAGTGGATAGCCAGTTGAAGAGCACGCCTCCGAGGGGGATCAGGACAATGAAAACGTGCAGTGTGTTACTTGCACATTCAACAGTGGTGTAACGAAAGCCTGCCTGGAGTGGAGATTAAGATGAATTCCAGATTCGCAGTGAATGAATTGAACATTCTGTAGTGGATATTCCAATGATTTCTGTCGTGTGGGTTGTTTGGACAGTAAAAGAAAGACTTGACCACTGTGGAGTGGATAGCCTGTTGAAGAGCATGCATGCCAGTGTGAACACTATGCTGAAAACCAGCAATGTGCTATTTGGACATTCACCAGTGGTGTAATGAAAGCCTGCCTGGAGTGGAGATTCACATGAATTTCAGATTCGCAGTGAACAAATGGAACGTTCTGTAGTGGATATTCCAATTATTTCTGAAATCCAATGTGTGTGGACAGGAAAACGAAGAGCAAAACAGGTTAGAATGGATAGCCAGTTGAACAGCATGCCTGCGAGAATGAACAGTCCTCTGAAAACCAGCATTGGGTTACTTGTGCATGCTCCAGTGGCATAACGAATGCGTTCATGGAGTAGAGGTTCAGATGAATTCCCGATTCGCAGTGAATGAATTGAACATTCTGTAGTGGATATTCCAATAATTTCTGTCGTGTGGGTTGTTTCGACAGTAAAAGAAAGACTTGACCACTGTGGCGTTGATAACCAGTTGAATAGCATGCATGCGAGTGTAAACGATGTGCTGAAAACCAGCAATGTGTTACTTGGACATTCACCAGTGGTGTAAAGATAGCCTGCCTGGAGTGTAGGTTCCAAGAATTCCAAATAGGCAGTGAATGAATGGAACATTCAGTAGTGGAGTTTCAAATGGTTTCTGAATTCTATGTTGTATGGACAAGAAACTGAAGTGCTTACCAGGTGGGATTTTATAGCCAGTTAAATACCAGGCCTGCGAATTTGAACAGGTTGCTGAAAACCACCAATGGGTTACTTGAATATTCACCAGTGTTGTAAAGAAATCCTGCCTGCAGTGGAGATTTGATGAATTCCATATTGGCAGTAAATTAATGGAACATTCTGAAGTGGAGATTCTAATGGTTTCTGAAGTCTGGGTAATGTGAACAGGTAAACGAAGAGCTGACCAGGTTTGAGTGGACAACCAGTTGAACAGCACGCCTCCGAGTGTGAACACGCCTATGACAACCATCATTTGTTACTTGGACATTTACCAGTGGTGTAACGAAAGCTTGCCTAGAGTGGAGATTTGAAGAACTTCAGATTAGTAGTGAATGAGTGGAATATTCTGTAGTGGAGATTCAAATGATTTCGAAATTCTGGGTTGTGTGGACAGGAAACGGAAGAGCTGACCAGGTTGGAGTGGATAGCCCGTTGAACAGCACCCTTGGGAGTGTGAAGCGGACGCTGGAAAAGAGCATTAGGTTACTTGGACATTCTCCAATGGTGCAACGAAAGCATACCTGGAGTGGAGATTTCATGAATTCGATATTGGCAGGGAATGAATGGAACATTTGGTAGGAGAGATTCCAATGATTTCTGAAGTCTGGGTTTTGTATACAGGAAAATGAAGAGCAGAACAGGGAAGAGTGGATAGCCTGTTGAACAGCAGACTGCGACTTTGATCTGGCTGCTGAAAACCAACATTGGGTTACTTGGATATTCACCAGTGGTGTAAAGGAATCCTGCCTGGAGTGGAGATTCGATGAATTCCCGATTGGGAGTGAATGAATGGAATATTCTGTAGTGGAGATTCCAATTACTTCTGAAGACTGGGTTTTGTGGACAGGAAAATGAAGAGCTGAACAGGGTTGAGTGGATAGGCAGTTGGACAGCACGCCTGCCAATGTGATCATGCCTCTGAAATCCAGCATTGGATTCCTTGGACATCATCAGTGGTGTAACGAAAGCCTGCCTGGAGTTGGAGATTCGATGAATTCCAGATTGGAATTGAAACAGTGGAACAGTCTGTAGTGGAGATTCCAATGAATTCTGAATTTTGGTTTGTGTGGACAGGAATAGAATAATCAGACCACTGTGTAGTGGATTGTCAGTTCAACAGCACGTCTGCGAGTGAGAAAAGAACGCTGAAAATCAGCATTCAGTCACTAAGATATTCACCACTCGTGTAACTAAAGTCTGCCTGGAGTGGATATTCGATGAATTCCAGATCGACAGTGAATGAGTGGAACATTCTTTAGTGGAGATTATAATGGTTTCTGAAGTCTAAGTTATGTGGACAGGAAAATGTAGAGCTGACCAGGGTTGATTGGCTTTTCAGTTGAACAGTACTACTGTGTGTGTGGACAGGCCGCTGAAAAGCAACCTTGGGTTTCTTGTACATTCAACACTAGTGAAACGAAATCCGGCCTGGAGTGGAGATTCGATGAATTCCAGATTGGGAGTGAATTAATGGAACGGTCTGTAGTGGAGATTCCATTGAATTTTGAAGTCTGGATTGAGTGGACAGGAAAATTAAGAGCTGATGAGGTTGGAGAGAATAGCCAGTAGAATAGCACACCAGCGCGTGTGAAAAGGCCACGAAAAACCAGCATTGGGGTACTTGGATATTGACCAGTGGTGTACCGAAATCCTGCCTGGAGTGGAGATTCCATGAATTCCAGATTGGCAGTGAATGAATGGAACATTCTGTACAGGAGATTCCAATCATTTCTGAAGTCTAGGTAGTGGGGACAGGAAAATGAAGAGCTGACCAGGGTTCAGTGGATAGCCAGTTGAACAGCATGCCTTCGAGGGGGATCAGGACAATGAAAACGAGCACTGTGTTACTTGGACATTCAACAGTGGTGTAACGAAAGCCTGACTGGAGTGGAGATTCAGATGAATTCCAGATCCGCAGTGAATAAATGGAACGTTCTGTAGTGGAAATTCCAATTATTTCTGAAATCCGATGTGTGTGTACAGGAAAATGAAGAGCAAAACAGGTTAGAATGGATAGCCAGTTGAACAGCAGGCCGGCGAGAATGAACAGTCCTCTGAAATTGATCATTGGGTTTCTTGGACATTCACCAGTGGTATAACGAATGCGTTCATGGAGTGAAGGTTCAGATGAATTCCCGATTCGCAGTGATTGAATTCAACATTCTGTAGTGGATATTCCAATAATTTCTGTCGTGTGGGTTGTTTGGACAGTAAAAGAAAGACTTGACCACTGTGGAGTTGATACCCAGTTGAATAGCATGCACGTGAGTTTGAACAGTATGCTGAAAACCAGCAATGTGTTACTTGGACATTCACCAGTGGTGTAAAGAAAGCCTGCCTGGAGTGTAGGTTCCAAGAATTCCAAATAGGCAGTGAATGAATGGAACATTCTGTAGTGGAGATTCCAATGGTTTCTAAATTCTACGTTGTATGGACAATAAACTGAGGAGCTTACCAGGTGGAATTTGATAGCAAGTTGAAGACGAGGCCTGCGAATTTGTACAGGCCGCTGAAAACCAAGATTGGGTTACATGAATATTCACCAGTGGTGTAAAGATATCCTGTCTGCAGTGGAGATTCGATGAGTTCCAGATTGGCAGTGAATAAACGGAACATTCTGAAGTGAAGATTCTAATGGTTTCTGAAGTCTGGTTTATAAAGGTAAAGGCCCTCCCGTTTATCGTCGATTTGCTCGAGTGGGCCCAGTAACGTCTCCATTGGAGACTTTTTTACTGTGTCTGGCATATCGAATACTCTCGGTAGCTTGCCAGGCACTCCGAGAGGGGCGGAGGAATCGAACTCGGGTTGGCCATGTTGGCTGCGTGCAAGGCAAACGCCCTACCCGCTGTGCTATCGCTCCAGGGTTGAGTGGATAGCCAGTTGAACAGCACGACTCCGAGTGTGAACATGCCTATGAATACCAGCATTGGTTACTTGAACATTCACCAGTGGTGTAACGAAAGCTTCCCTGGAGTGGAGATTCGAAGAACGTCAGATTAGCAGTGAATGTGTGATATATTCTGTAGTGGAGATTCAAATGATTTCGAAAGTCTGGTTTGTGTGGACAGGAAACGGAAGAGCTGACCAGGTTGGAGAGGATTGCCCGTTGAACAGCACGCCTGGGAGTGTGAAGCGGACGCTGGAAAACTGCATTAGGTTACTTGGACATTCTCCAAAGCTGCAACGAAAGCATGCCTGGAGTGGAGATTCCATGAATTCGATATTGGCAGGGAATGAATGGAACATTCCGTAGGAGAGATTCCAATGATTTCTGAAGTCTGGGTTTTGTGTAGAGGAAAATGAAGAGCAGAGCAGCGAAGAGTGGATAGCCTGTTGAACAGCAGACTGCGACTTTGAACTGGCTGCTGAAAACCAACATTGCGTTACTTGGATATTCACCAGTGGTGTCAAGGAATCCTGCCTGGAATGGAGATTCGATGAATTCCCCGATTGTGAGTCAATGAATGGAACATTCTGTATTGGAGATTCCAATTACTTCTGAAGTCTGGGTTTTGTGCACAGGAATATGAAGAGCTGACCAGGGTTGAGTGGATAGGCAGTTGGACAGCACGCCTGCAAATGTGATAATGCCTCTGAAATCCAGCAGTGGATTCCTTGGACATCATCAGTGGTGTAACGAAAGCCTGCCTGGAGTTGGAGTTTCGATGAATTCCAGATTGGAATCGAATCAATGGAACAGTCTGTAGTGGAGTTTCCAATGAATTCTGAAGTATGGTTTGTGTGGATAGGAAAAGAATAATCTGATCACTGTGTAGTGGATTGCAGGTTCAACAGCACGTCTGCGAGTGAGAAGAGAACGCTGAAAATGAGCATTCAGTTACTTAGATATTCACCAGTCGTGTAACTAAAGTCAGCCTGGAGTGGAGATTCGATGAAATCCAGATCAGCAGTGAATGAATGGAACATTCTGTAGTGGAGATTTTAATGGTTTCTGAAGACTAAGTTTTGTGGACAGGAAAATGTAGAGCTGACCATGGTTGAGTGGATAGTCAGTTGAACAGCACCATTGCGAGTGCGAACAGGCCGCTGAAAAGCAGCCTTGGGTTACTTGTACATTCAACACTAGTTAACCGAAATCCGGCCTGGAGCGGAGACTCGATGAATTCCAGACTGGGAGTGAATGAATGGAACATTCTGTAGTGACGAGTCCATTGAATTTTGAAGTCTGGTTTGAGTGGACAGGGAAATGAAGAGCTGATCAGGTTGGAGAGGATAGCCAGTAGAATAGCACACCATCGAATGTGAACAGGCCAAGTAAAACCAGCATTGGGGTACTTGGATATTGACCAGTGGTGTAATGAAATCCTGCCTGGAGTGGAGATTCAGATGAATTCCAGATTCGCAGTGAATAAATGCAACGTTCTGTAGTGGAGATTCCAATTATTACTGAAATCCGATGTGCGTAGACAGGACAATGAAGAGCAAAACAGGTCAGAATGGATAGCCAGTTGAACAGCAGGCTTGCGAGAATGAACAGTCCTCTGAAATCCAGGATTGGATTACTTGGACATTCATCAGTGGTATAACGAAAGCGTCCATGGAGTGCAGGTTCAGATGAATTCCCGATTCGCAGTGAATGAATTGAACATTCTGTAGTGGAGATTCCAATGAATTCTGTCGTGTGGGTTGTTTGGACAGTAAAAGAAAGACTTGACCACTGTGGAGTGGATAGCCTGTTGAATAGCATGCATGCGAGTGGGAACAGTATGCTGAAAACCAGCAATGTGTTTCTTGGACATTCACCAGTGGTGTAATGAAAGCCTGCCTGGAGTGTAGATTCAAAGAATTCCAAATAGGCAGTGAATGAATGGAACATTCTGTAGTGGAGATTCCAATGGTTTCTGAATTCTACGTTGTATGTACAAGAAACTGATGATCTTACCAGGTGGGATTTGATAGCCAGTTGAAGACCAGGCCTGCGAGAATAAACAGTCCTCTGAAAATCAGCATTGGGTTACTTGGACATTCACCAGTGTTATTACGAATGCGTTCATGGAGTGGAGGTTCATATGAATTCCCGATTCACAGTGAATGAATTGAAAATTCTGAAGTGGATATTCCAATGATTTCTGTCGTGTGGGTTGTTTGGACAGTAAAAGAAAAACTTGACCACTGTGGAGTAGATACCCAGTTGAAGAGCGTGCATGTGACTGTGAACAGTATGCTGAAAACCAGCAATATATTACTTGGAAATTCGCCAGTGGTGTAATGAAACCCTGCCTGGAGTGTAGGTTCCAAGAACTCCAAATAGGCAGTGAATGAATGGAACATTCTGTAGTGGAGATTCCAATGCTTTCTGAATTCTACGTTGTATGGACAAGAAACTGAAGAGCATACCAGGTGGGATTTCATAACCAGTTGAAGACCAGGTCTGCGAATTTGTACAGGTTGGTGAAAACCACCATTGGGTTACTTGAACATTCACCAGTGGTGTAAAGAAATCCTGTCTGCAGTGGAGAGTCGATGAGTTCCAGATTGGCAGTGAATGAATGGAACATTCTGAAGTGGAGCTTGTAATGGTTTCTGAAGTCTGGGTAATGTAAACAGGAGAAAGTAGAGCTGACCAGGGTTGAGTGGAAGGCCAGTTGATCAGCACGACTCCGAGTGTCAACACGCCTATGAAAACCAGCATTGGTTTCTTGGACATTCACCAGTGGTGTAACGAAAGCTTCCCTGGAGTGGAGATTTGAAGAACTTCAGATTAGCAGTGAATGAGTGGAATAATCTCTAGTGGAGATTCAAATTATTTCGAAAGTCCGGGTTGTGTGGACAGGAAACGGAAAAGCTGACCAGGTTGGATTGGATTGCCCGTTGAACAGCACGCCTGGGAGTGTGAAGCGGACGCTGGAAAACAGCATTAGGTTACTTGGACATTCTCCAATGGTGCAACGAAATCATGCCTGGAGTGGAGATTCCATGAATTCGATATTGACAGGGAATGAATGGAACATTCCGTAGGACAGATTCCAATGATTTCTGAAGTCTGGGTTTTGTGTAGAGGAAAATGAAGAGCAGAGCAGGGAAGAGTGGATAACCTGTTGAACAGCAGACTGCGACTTTGAACTGGCTGCTGAAAACCAACTTTGCGTTACTTGGATATTTTCCAGTGGGTCAAGGAATCCTGCCTGGAGTGGAGATTCACTGAATTCCCGATTGTGAGTCAATGAACGGAATATTCTGTGGTGGACATTCCAATTAATTCTGAAGACTGGGTTTTGTGCACATCAAAATGAAGTGCTGACCAGGGTTGAGTGGATAGGCAGCTGGACAGCACACCTGCGAGTGTGATCATGCCTCTGAAATCCAGCATTGGATTCCTTGGACATCATCAGTGGTGTAACGAAAGCCTGCCTGGAGTTGTAGATTCGATGAATTCCATATTGGAATTGAATCAATGGACCAGTCTGTAGTGGAGATTCCAATGAATTCTGAAGTATGGTTTGTGTGGACAGGAAAAGAATAATCTGACCACTGTTTAGTGGATTGCCAGTTCAACAGCACGTCTGTGAGTGAGAAGAGTACGCTGAAAATTAGCATTCAGTTACTTAGATATTCAGCAGTCGTGTAACTAAAGTCTGCCTGGAGTGGAGATTCGATTAATTCCAGATCGGCAGTGAATGAATGGTACATTCTGTAGTGGAGATTATAATGGTTTCTGAAGTCTAAGTTATGTGGACAGGAAAATGTAGAGCTGACCAGGGTTGAGTGGATAGTCAGTTGAACAGCACTCCTGCAAGTGTGAACAGGCCGCTGAAAAGCAGCATTGGGTTACATGTACATTCAAGACTAGTGAATCGAAATCCGACCTGGAGTGGAGATTCGATGAATTCCATGTTGGGAGTGAATGAATGGAACGTTCTGTAGTGGAGATTCCATTGAATTTTGAAATCTGGTTTGAGTGGACAGGAAAATGAAGAGCTGGTCAGGTTGGAGAGGATAGCCAGTAGAATAGCACACCATCGAACGTGAACAGGCCAAGAGAAACCAGCATTGGCGTACTTAGATATTCACCAGTCGTGTAAATAAACTCTGCCTGGAGTGGAGATTCGATGAATTCTAGATTGGCAGTGAATGAATGGAACATTCTGTACAGGAGATTCCAATCATTTCTGAAGTCTAGGTAATGGGGACAGGAAAATGAAGAGCTGATCAGGGTTCAGTGGATAGCCAGTTGAACAGCATGCCTCCGAGGAGGATCAGGACAATGAAAACAAGCAGTGTGTTACTTGGACATTCAACAGTGGTGTAAGGAAAGCCTGCCTGGAGTGGAGATTCAGATGAATTCCAGATTCGCAGTGAATAAATGGAACATTCTGTACTGGAGATTCCAATTATTTCTCAAATCCGATGTGTGTGGACAGGACAATGAAGAGCCAAACAGGTTAGAATGGATAGCCAGTTGAACAGCAGGCCAGCGAGAATGAACAGTCCTCTGAAAACCAGCATTAGGTTACTTGGACATTCACCAGTGGTATAACGAATGCGTTCATGGAGTGGAGGTTCAGATGAATTCCCGATTCGCAGTGAATGAATTGAACATTCTGTAGTGGACATTCCAATGATTTCTGTCGTGTGGGTTGTTTGGACAGTAAAAGAAAGACTTGACCACTGTGGAGTGGATAGCCTGTTGAATAGGATGCATGCGAGTGTGAACAGTATGCTGAAAACCAGCAATGTGTTTCTTGGACATTTACCAGTGGTGTAATGAAAGCCTGCCTGGAGTGTAGGTTCCAAGAATTCCAAATAGGCAGTGAATGTATGGAACATTCTGTAGTTGAGATTCCAATGGTTTCTGAAGTCTACGTTGTATGGACAAGAAACTGAAGAGCTTACCACGTGGGATTTGATAGCAAGTTGAAGACCAGGCCTGCGAGAATAAACACTCCTCTGAAAACCATCATTGGTTTACTTGGACATTCACCAGTGGTATAACGAATGCGTTCATGGAGTGGAGGTTCAGATGAATTCCCGATTCACAGTGAATGAATTGAACATTCAGTAGTGGAGATTCCAATGGTTTCTGAATTCTACGTTGTATGGACAAGAAACTGAAGAGCTTACCATGTGAGATTTCATAGCCAGTTGAAGACCAGGCCTGCAAGTTTGTACAGGCTGCTGAAAACCACCATTGGGTTACTTGAATATTCACCAGTGGTGTAAAGAAATCCTGTCTGCAGTGGAGATTCGATGAGTTCCAGATTGGCAGTGAATAAACGGAACATTCTGAAGTGGAGATTCTAATGTTTTCTGAAGTCTGTTTTATGTGAACAGGAAAAAGAAGAGCTGACTAGGGTTGAGTGGACGGCCAGTTGAACAGCACGACTCCGAGTGTGAACACGCATATGAAAACCAGCATTGGTTTCTTGGACATTCACCAGTGCTGTAACGAATGCTTCCGTGGAGTGGATATTCCATGAATTCGATATTGGCAGGGAATGAATGGAACATTCCGTAGGAGAGATTCCAATGATTTCTGAAGTCTGGGTTTTGTTTAGAGGAAAATTAAGATCAGAGCAGGGAAGAGTGGATAGCCTTTTGAACAGCAGACTGCGACTTTGAACTGGCTGCTGAAAATCCACATTGCGTTACTTGGATATTCAACAGTGGTGTCAAGGAATCCTGCCTTGAGTGGAGATTCGATGAATTCCCGATTGGGTGTGAATGAATGGATCATTCTCTAGTGGAGATTCCAATTACTTCTGAAGTCTGGGTTTTGTGGACAGGAAAATGAAGAGCTGACCAGGATTGAGTGGATAGGCAGTTGGACAGCACGCCTGCGAGTGTGATCATGCATCTGAAATCCAGCATTGGATTGCTTGGACATCATCAGTGGTGTAACGAAAGCCTGCCTGGAGTTGGAGATTCGATGAATTCCAGATTGGAATTGAATCAATGGAACCCTCTGTAGTGGAGATTCCAATGAATTCTGAAGTATGGTTTGTGTGGACAGGAAAAGAATAATCTGAACAGTGTGTAGTGGATTGCCAGTTCAATAGCAAGTCTGCGAGTGAGAACTTAACGCTGAAAATCAGCATTCAGTTACTTAGATATTCACCAGTCGTGTAACTAAATTCTGCCTGGAGTGGAGATTCGATGAATTCCAGATCGTCAGTGAATGAATGGAACATTCTGTAGTGGAGATTATAATGGTTTCTGAAGTCTAAGTTATGTGGACAGGAAAATGTAGAGCTGACCAGCGATGCGTGGATAGTCAGTTGAACAGCACTCCTGCCAGTGTGAACAGGCCGCTGAAAAGCAGCCTTGGGTGACTAGTACATTCAACACTAGTGAAACGAAATCCAGCCTGGAGTGGAGATTCAATGAATTCCAAATTCGGAGCGAATGAATGGAACATTCTGTAGTGGATATCCCATTGTATTTTGACGTCTTCTTTGAGTGGACAGGAAAATGAAGAGCTGATAAGGTTGGAGAGGTTAGCCAGAAGAATAGCACACCAGCGAGTTTGAACAGCCTGTGAAAAACCAGCATTGGGGTACTTGGATATTGACCAGTGTTGTAACGAAATCCTGCCTGGAGTGGAACTTCGATGAATTCCAGATTGGCAGTGAATGAATGGAACATTCTGTACAGGAGTTTCCAATCATTTCTGAAGTCTAGGTAGTGGGGACAGGAAAATGAAGAGCTGACCATGGTTCAGTGGATAGCCAGCTGAACAGCAGGCCTCCGAGAGGGATCAGGACAATGACAACTATCAGGGTGTTACTTGGACATTCAACAGAGGTGTAAAGAAAGCCTGCCTGGAGTGGAGATTCAGATGAATTCCAGATTCGCAGTGAATGAATGGAACATTCTATAGTGGAGATTATAATCGTTTCTGTAGTCTAAATTATGTGGAGAGGAAAATGTAGAGCTGAACAGGGTTGAGTGGATAGTCCGTTGAACAGCACTCCTGCGAGTGTGAACAGGCCGCTGAAAAGCAGCCTTGGGTTACTTGTACTTTAAACACTAGTGAAACGAAATCCGGCCTGGAGTGGAGATTCGATGAATTCCAGATTGGGAGTGAATGAATGGAACATTCTGTAGTGGAGATCCCATTGAATTTTGAAGTGTGGGTTGAGTGGACAGGAAAATGAATAGCTGATCACGTTGGAGAGATAGACATTAGAATAGCACACCAGCGAGTGTGAACAGGCCGCGATAAACCAGCATTGGGAACTTGGATATTGACCAGTGTTGTACCGAAATACTGCATGGAATGGAGATTTGATGAATTCCAGATTGGCAGTGAATGAATGGAACATTCTGTAGAGGAGATTCCAATCAATTCTGAAGTCTAGGTTGTGGGGACAGGAAATTGTATAGCTGAGCAGCGTTCAGTGGATAGCCAGGTGAACAGCACTTCTGCGAATGTGAACATATCGCTGAAAAGCAGCCTTGGGTTTCTTGTACATTCAACACTAGTGAAACGAAATCCGGCCTGGAGTGGAGATTCGATGAATTCCAGATTGGGTGTGAATGAATGGAACATTCTGTAGTGGAGATTCCATTGAATTTTGAAGTCTGGTTTGAGTGGACAGGAAAATGGAGAGCTGATCAGGTTGGAGAGAATAGCCAGTAGAATAACACACCAGCGAGTGTGAACAGTCGCGAAAAAAACAGCATTGGGGTACTTGGATATTGAGCAGCGGTGTAACGAAATCCTGACTGGAGTGGAGATTCGATGAATTCCAGATTGGCAGTGAATGAATGGAACATTCTGAAGTGGACTTTCTAATGGTTTCTGAAGTCTGAGTTATGTGATCAGGAAAAAGAAGAGCTGTCCAGAGTTGAGTGGACAGCCAGTTGATCAGCACGACTCCGAGTGTGAACATGCCTATGAAAACCAGCATTGGTTACTTGGACATTCACCAGTGGTGTAACGAAAGCTTGCCTGGAGTGAAGATTCGAAAAACTTCAGATTAGCAGTGAAAAAGTGGAATATTCAGTAATGGAGATTCAAATGATTTCGATACTCTGGGTTGTGTGGACAGGAAATGGAAGAGCTGACCAGGTTGGAGTTGAAAGCTCTTTGAACAGCACGCCTGGGAGTGTGAAGCAGATGCTGAAGCACAGCATTAGGTTACTTGGACATTCTCCAATGGTGCAACGAAAGCATGCCTGGAGTGGAGATTCCATGAATTCGATATTGGCAGGGAATAAATGGAACATTCCGTAGGAGAGATTCCAATGATTTCTGCAGTCTGAGTTTTGTGTACAGGAAAATGAAGTGCAGAGCAGAGAAGAGTGGACAGTCAGTTGAACAGCACTCCTGCGAATGTGAACAGGCCGCTGAAAACGAACATTGGGTTACTTGGATATTCAATAGTGGTGTAAAGGAATCCTGCCTGGAGTGGAGATTCGATGAATTCCCGATTGGGAGTGAATGAATAGAACATTCTCTAGTGGAGATTCCAATTTCTTTTGAAGTCTGGGTTTTGTGGACAGGAAAATGAAGAGCTTACCAGGGTTGACTGGATAGGCAGTTGGACAGCATGCCTGCAAGTGTGATGATGCCGCTGAAATCCAGCATTGGATTCCTGGACATCATCAGTGGTGTAATGAAAGCCTGCCTGGATTTAGAGATTCGATGAATTCCGTATTGGAATTGAATCATTAGAACAGTCTGTAGTGGAGATTCCAATGAATTTTGAAGTATGGTTTGTGTGGACAGGAAAAGAATAATCTGAGCACTGTGTAGTGGAGTGCCAGTTCAACAGCACATCTGCGAGTGAGAACAGACCGCTGAAAATCAGCATTCAGTTACTTAGATATTCACCAGTCTTGTAACTAAAGTCTGCCTGGAGTGGAGATTCGATGAATTCCAGATCGGCTCTGAATGAATGGAACATTCTGTAGTGGAGATTATAATGGTTTCTGAAGTCTAATTTATGTGGACAGGAAAATGTAGATCTGACCAGGTTTGAGTGGATAGTGAGTTGAACAGCACCCCTGCGAGTGTGAACAGGCCGCTGACAAGCAACCTTGTGTTACTTTTACATTCAACACTAGTGAAACGAAGTCCGGCCTGGAGTGGTGATTCAATGAATTCTAGATTGTGAGTTAATGAATGGAACATACTGAAGTGGAGATTATAATGGTTTCTGAAGTCTAAGTTATGTGGACAGGAAAATGTAGTGCTGACCAGGCTTGAGTGGATATTCAGTTGAACAGTACTACTGCGAGTATGAACAGGCCGCTGAAAAGGAGAATTCGGTTTCTTGTACATTCGACACTAGTGAAACGAAATCCGGACTGGAGTGGAGATTTGATGAATTCCAGATTGGAAGTGCATGAATGGAACATTCTGTAGTGGAGATTTCAATTACTTCTGAAATCTGGGTTTTGTGGACAAGAAAATGAAGAGCTGACCAGGGTTGAGTGGATAGTCAGGTGAACAGCACTCCTGCGAGTGCGAACAGACCCCTGAAAAGCAGCCTTGGGTTACTTGCACATTCAACACTAGTGAAACGAAATCCTGCCTGGAGAGGAGATTCGATGAATTCCAGATTGGGAGTGAATGAATGGAACATTCTGTAGTGGAGACTCCATTGAATTTTGAAGTCTGGGTTGAGTGGACAGGAAAATGAAGAGCTGATCAGGTTGGAGAGGATAGCCATTAGAATAACACACCAGCGAGTGTGAATAGCCGCGAAAAAAAACCAGCATTGGGGTACTTGGATATTGAGCAGCGGCAATGGAAAGCTGACCAGGTTGGAGTAGATAGCCCGTTGAACAGAATGCCTGGGAGTGTGAAGTAGACGTTGGAAAACAGCATTAGGTTACTTGGACATTCTCCAATGGTGCAACGAAAGCATGCCTGGAGTGGAGATTCCATGAATTCGATATTGGCAGGGAATGAATGGAACATTCCGGAGGAGAGATTCCAATGATTTCTGAAGTCTGTGTTTTGTGTACAGGAAAATGAAGAGCAGAGCGGGGAAGAGTGGATAGCCTGTTGAACAGCAGAATGCGACTTTGAACTGGCTGCTGAAAACCAAGATTGCGTTTCTTGGATATTCACCAGTGGTGTAAAGGAATCCTGCCTGGAGTGGAGACTCTATGAATATCCGATTGGGAGTAAATTAATGAAACATTCTTTAGTGGAGATTCCAATTACTTCTGAAGTCTGGGTTTTGTAGACAGGAAAATGAAGAGCTGACTGGGATGAGTGGATACGCAGTTGGACAGCACCCCTGCGAGTGTGATCATGCCGCTGAAATCCAGCATTGGATTCCTTGGACATCATCAGTGGTGTAACGAAAGCCTGCCTGGAGCTGGAGATTCGATGAATTCCAGATTGGAATTGAATCAATGAACAGTTTGTAGTGGAGATTCCAATGAATTCTGATGTATGGTTTGTGTGGACAGGAAAAGAATAATCTGACCACTGTGTAGTGGATTGCCAGTTCAACAGCACGTCTGCGAGTGAGAACATAACGCTGAAAATCAGCATTCAGTTACTTAGATATTCACCAGTCTTGTAACTAAAGTCTGCCTTGAGTGGAGATTCGATGAATTCCAGATCGGCTCTAAATGAATGGAACATTCTGTAGTGGAGATTATAATGGTTTCTGAAGTCTGAGTGATGTGGACAGGAAAATGTAGAGCTGACCAGGGATGCGTGGATAGTCAGTTGAACAGCACTCTTGCGAGTGATAACAGACCGCTGAAAAGCATCCTTGGGTTACTTGTACATTCAAAACTAGTGAAATTAAATCGGGCCTGGAGTGGAGAATCGATGAATTCCAGATTGGGAGTGAATGAATGGAACATTCTGTAGTGGAGATCCCATTGAATTTTGAAGTCTGGGTCGAGTGGACAGGAAAATGAAGAGCTGATCAGTTTGGAGAGGATACCCAGTAGAATTACACACAAGCAAGTGTGAAAAGCCGCGAAAAATCCAGCATTGGGGTACTTGGATATTGAGCAGCGGTGTAACGAAATCCTGCCTGGAGTGGAGATTCAATGAATTCCAGATTGGCAGTGAATTAATGGAACATTCTGTACAGGAGATTCCAATCAATTCTGAAGTCTAGGTTGTGGGGACAGGAATAATGAAGAGCTGATAAGGGTTCAGTGGATAGGCAGTTGAACAGCACGCCTCCGAGGGGGATCAGGACAATGAAAACGAGCAGTGTGTTACTTGGACATTCAATAGTGGTGTGAAGAAAGCCTGCCTGGAGTGGAGATTCTGATGAATTCAATATTCGCAGTGAATAAATTGAACGTTCTGGTGTGGAGATTCCAATTATTTTTGAAGTCCGATGTGTGTGGACAGGAAAATGAAGAGCAGACCCGGTTAGTATGCATAGCCAATTGAACAGCAGACCTGCGAGATTGAACAGTCCTCTGAAACCAGCATTGGGTTACTTGGACATTCACAAGTGGTATAACGAACGCGTTCATGGAGTGGAGGTTCAGATGAATTCCGATTCGCAGTGAATGAATTGAACATTCTGTAGTGGATATTCCAATGATTTCTGTCGTGTGGGTTGTTTGCACAGTAAAAGAAAGACTTGAGCACTGTGGAGTGGATAGCCAGTTGAATAGCATGCATGCGAGTATGAATAGTATGCTGAAAACCAGCAATGTGTTACTTGGACATTCACCAGTGTTGTAAAGAAAGCCTGCCTGGAGTGTAGGTTCCAAGAATTCCAAATAGGCAGTGAATGAATGGAACATTCTGTAGTGGAGATTCCAATGGTTTCTGAATTCTACGTTTTATGGACGAGAAACTGAAGAGCTTACCAGGTGGGATTTGATAGCCAGTTGAAGACCAGGCCTGCGAATTTGAACAGGCTGCTGAAAACCACCATTGGGTTACTTGAATATTCACCAGTGGTGTAAAGATATCATGTCTGCCGTGGAAATTCGATGAATTCCAGATTGGCAGTGAATGAATGGAACATTCTGAAGTGGAGATTCTAATGATTTCTGCAGTCTGCATTATGCGAACAGGAAAAAGAAGAGCTGAACAGGGTTGAGTGGACAGCCAGTTGAACAGCACGACTCCGAGTGTGAACACGCCTATGAAAACCAGAATTCGTTACTTGGACATTCACCAGTGGTCTAACGAAAGCTTGCCTGGATTGGATATTCGAATATCTTCAGATTAGCAGTCAATGAGTGGAATATTCTGTAGTGGAGATTCAAATGATTTTGAAAGTCTGGGTTGTGTGGACAGGAAATGGAAGTGCTGACCAGGTTGGAGTGGATAGCCCGTTGAACAGCACGCCTGGGAGAGTGAAGCGGACGCTGGAAAGCATTAGGTTACTTGGGATTTCTCCAATGGTGCAACGAAAGCATGCCTGGAGTGGAGATTCCATGAATTCGATATGGGCAGGGAATGAATGGAACATTCCGTAGGAGAGATTCCAATGATTTCTAAAGTCTGGGTTTTGTGTACAGGAAAATTAAGAGCAGAGCAGGGAAGAGTGGATAGCCTGTTGAACAGCAGACTGCGACTTTGAACTGGCTGCTGAAAACCAACATTGGGTTACTTGGATATTCAGCAGTGGTGTAAAGGAATCCTGCCTGGAGTGGAGTTTCGATGAATTCCCGATTGTGAGTGAATGAATGGAACATTGTGTAGTGGAGATTACAATTACTTCTGAAGTCTGGATTTTCTGGACAGGAAAATGAAGAGCTGACCAGGGTTGAGTGGATAGTCAGTTGAACAGCACTCCTGTGAGTGTGAACAGGCCGCTGAAAGGCAGCCTTGGGTTAGTTGTACATTCAACACTAGTGAAACGAAATCCGGCCTGGAATGGAGATTAGATGAGTTCCAGATTGGGAGTGAATAAATGTTACATTCTGTACTGGTGATTTCATTGAATTTTGAAGTCTGGGTTGAGTGGACAGGAAAATGATGAGCTGATCAGGTTGGAGAGGATAGCCAGTAGAATAGCACACCAGCGAGTGTGAACAGGCCGCGAAAAAACAGCATTGTGGTACTTGGATATTGACCAGTGGTGTACCGAAATCCTGCCTGGAGTGGAGATTCGATGAATTCCAGATTGGCAGTGAATGAATGGAACATTCTGTACAGGAGATTCCTATCATTTCTGAAGTCTAGGTTGTTGGGACAGGAAAATGTGGAGCTGACCAGGGTTCACTGGATAGCCAGTTGAACAGCACGCCTCCAAGGGTGATCAGGACAATGAAAACGATCAGTGTGTTACTTGGACATTCTACAGTGTTGTAACTAAAGCCTGCCTGGAGTGGAGATTCAGATGAATTCCAGATTCGCAGTGAATAAATGGAACGTTCTGTAGTGGAGATTCAAATTATTTCTGAAATCCGATGTGTGTGAACAGGAAAATGACTAGCAGACCAGGTTAGAATGGATAGGCAGTTGAACAGCAGGCCTGCGAGATTGAACAGTCCTCTGAAAACCAGCATTGGGTTACTTGGACATTCACCAGTGGTATAACGAATGCGTCCATAGAGTGGAGTTTCAGATGAATTCGCGATTCACAGTGAATGAATTGAATATTCTGTAGTAGATATTCCAATGATTTCTGTCGTGTGGGTTGTTTGGGCAGTAAAGGAAAGACTTGACCGGTGGGACGGGCACAGAAGCCCAGCTCTGAGCAATAAAGCTGAATGGCTCCAATCCCAACAGTTACAGCCCGCCCCCAAGGGCCTGTGTCCCTCTCTGGGCATGCGCAGCTAGAACCAACCGCTAGAAAGCCCGTTTTCAACCCCTGATCTGCGTGGGACGGGCACAGAGTCCCAGCTCTGGGCAACAAAGCTGAATGGCTCCAATTCCAACAGGTACAGCCCGCCCCCAAGGGCCTTGGTCCCTCTCTGGGCATGCGCAGGTAGAACCAGCCGCTAGAAAGCAGGTTTTCAATCCCCGATCTGCGTGGGAAGGGCACAGTGGACCTGCTCTGGGCGAAAAAATCTGAACGGCTCCAATTCCAACAGGTACAGCCCGCCCCCAAGGGCCTGGGTCCCTCTCTGGGCATGCGCAGCTAGTACCAACCCCTTGAAAGCCGGTTTTCAACACCTGATCTGCGTGGGACGGGCACAGAGGCCCAGCTCCGGGCAACAAAGCTGAACGGCTCCAATTTCAACAGGTACAGCCCGCCCCCAAGCGCCTGGGTCCCTCTCTGGGCATGCACAGCTAGAACCAACCCCTAGAAAGCCGGTTTTCAACCCCTGATCTGCGTGGGACAGGCACAGAGGCCCTGCTCCAGGCAACAAAGCTGAACGGCTCCAATTCCAACAGGTACAGCCCGCCCCCAAGGGCCTGGGTCCCTCTCTGGGCATGCACAGCTAGAACCAGCCCCTAGAAAGCCGGTTTTAAACCCTGATCTGCGTGGGACGGGCACAGAGACCCAGCTCTGGGCAACAAAGCTGAACGGCTCCAATTCCAAACAGGAGACGTTCCCAACTCCTCGGCCAGTGCCACGGACTCTTTCCTGAGCTGCGACCGCTAATATGGCCGCGAAATATTTTCCCACTACGTATGCCATAGGAACCATAAGCTACCTTCTTAGATGGAAACTTCTCAATTTTAGCTCAGCCACTAGAAACACAGTAGCCACTAACTCATAAGCCTATCTTAACTCACACTGCATATCAAGCAGAATAGTAACAGTGAACGTGAAGGACTAAACCACACCTCTCACAATGGTAAAGCAACTCAAAAGCCCACCAAACTTTCATATTGAAGAGTCTAGCCCAGATGACAACAACAGTACTGTAGTGTTAGACAACCTCTCTGACAAGGAATTCAGAAGGGAGCTACTTAGGATGCTTAGGGAATTAAAAGAAACAATGGAAAGCAATGCCAATAGAAGACAAGAGGATCTGAAGGCAGAAATGAGGAACATGCAATCAGAAATGTCAGACCTGAAAAATCTCGTAGGCGAATTGATAAGCTCAGAGGAAGGCCTCAGCAGCAGAGTAAGAGCGGCTGAGAACAGAATCAGTGAGCTCGAAGATGAAGTTTAGAGACTCTCCAGAAAAGAGCAGAAAATGGAAAAGAGACTCACAATTCGGGAACAGATGGCAAGAGAAGATCGTGATGAAGCCAAGAGGGGTAACATAAGAATTATTGGAGTCCCAGAGGGACAGGAAGAAAACCTTGATGAAGAAAAAACTGTCAAAGACATCATTGCTACAACATTTCCAGAGGTGAAGAAAACTTGTGACCACATTCAGGAGGCCCGAAGGGTACCAGCTAAAAGAAATCCGAATAAAAATACCCCAAGACACATTCTGATCAAAATGACCAAAACCTTAGACAGAGACAAAATTCTGAAAGCAGCAAGATCGAAGAAAGAAATCTCTTACAAAGGAGCATCCTTAAAATTCACAGCTGATTTTTCTGATGAAACCCTCATGGCCCGAAAACAGTGGTGGGACATAGTAAAAAAACTCAATGAAATAAATGCCTCCCCTAAAATACTTTTCCCAGCAAGACTCTCATTCATAATAGAAGGAACAACCCACAGTTTCACAGACAAACAACAGCTCAGGAACTTCATAGACTCAAAACCATGGGTACAAGAACAACTAAATGGGCTACTTTAAGGCAAGAAAGGCCCCTCAAATACACCAAATTTTAACAGAACAATGGGACAAAATACCATAACAATAATCTCTCTCAATGTCAATGGGCTAAACGCACCAATTAAAAGACATAGAGTGGCAGGATGGATTAGAAAATTGAACCCAACATTCTGCTGCCTGCAAGAAACGCATCACAATAGTCAAAGCAAACACAGACTCAGAGTCAAAGGCTGGAAAACAATCCTAAAGGCAAACAACTCCCATAAAATAGCTGGGGTAGCCATCCGTATATCAGACCACATCAATTTCAGATTGAGGAAGATCATAAGAGACAGTGAAGGCCATTTCTTATTGATCAAAGGATCTGTACAACAGGAAGAACTAACAATAATAAATGTATATACACCTAATGAGAGACCAGCAAAGTACTTAAAACAACTACTCATAGATTTGGAAAAAGACATCAATAGCAACACAATACTAGTGGGAGACTTCAACACTGCTTTGTCACCTCTTGATAGATCAACCAGACTCAAGCTTAGAAGGGACATACTTCATTTGAGGGAAACAGTGGAAGAAAGGGACTTAGTAGATATATATATAGGACACTTCATCCACAAAAAGCTGAATACACATTCTTCTCAAGCGTACATGGAACATTCTCCAAGATAGGCCACATGCTGAGCCACAAAACATGCCTCCATAAAATTAAGAAGGTAGAGATTGTATCAACAATCTTCTCAGACAATAATGCGCTGAAATTAGAAGTAAATCACACACAAAAACAGAAAACTAAATCAAACACCTGGAAATTAAACAGTGCACTATTGAACAACGAGTGGATTAGACAGGAAATCAAAGAGGAAATCAAAAGATTCCTAGAAACGAATGAAAATGAGAACACGAGTTACCAAAACTTATGGGACACAGCAAAGGCTGTGTTAAGAGGAAAGTTTATAGCTCTACAAGCATTCCTCAGGAAGGAGGAGCGAGCACACATAAGTAACCTAACCTCACAGCTTAAGAGCTTGGAGAGGGACCAAAAAAAGGAGCACAACCCGAACAGGAGAAAGGAGATAATAAAACTCAGAGCAGAGATTAACGAGATGGACACCGAAAAAACAATCCGAAAGATCAATGAAACCAAAAGCTTTGAGAATATTAACAAGATCGATAAGCCTCTAGCAAAACTCACAAAGAAAGGGAGAGAGAAAACCCTAATAAACCGAATCAGAAATGAAAAGGGGGTCATTACAACAGAAACCACAGAAATTCAGAGGATCCTCAGGGAGTACTTTGAGAAGCTTTATGCCACAGAACATCAAAACCTCGAGGAAATGGATAAATTCCTAGATTCCTACAAACTCCCAAGGCTGAACCAAGAAGACCTGGAATACCTGAACAGACCTATCACAATCAAGGAAATTGAAATGGTAATAAAAAGTCTCCCCAAGCACAAATTTCCTGGCCTGGATGGATTCACTAGTGAATTATTCCAAATCTTTAAAGAGGACTTACTCCCAATGCTCTTTAAGCTTTTCCACGAAATTGAAATATCAAAAACACTTCCGAACAGTTTCTACGAAGCAAATATCACACTGATACCAAAAGCAGACAGAGACACCACAAAGAAAGAGAATTACAGGCCGATATCCCTGATGAACACAGATGCAAAGATCCTCAACAAACTACTAGCAAATAGAATCCAACTACTCATCAAAAAGATCATACACCATGACCAAGTAGGATTCATCCCAGGGATGCAAGGATGGTTTAACATTCGGAAATCAATCAACATAATCCACCATATCAACAAAAGAAAAGATAAGAAGCATATGATCATATCAATAGATGCAGAGAAAGCATTTGATAAGATCCAGCACCCCTTTATGATGAAAACCCTAGCCAAAATGGGTATAGAGGGGACCTTCCTCAACATGATTAAAGCCATCTACCACAAGCCTACAGCAAGCATCATCCTCAATGGGGAAAAACTGAGAGCCTTCCCTCTAAGATCAGGGACGAGACAGGGATGCCCACTCTCTCCACTGCTGTTCAATATAGTACTGGAATTACTTGCAATAGCGATGAGGCAGGAAAAAGATATTAAGGGCATTCAGGTAGGAAAGGAAGAAATCAAGCTCTCACTATTCGCAGATGATATGATACTCTACTTAGAGAACCCAATAACTTCCACCAAAAAACTCCTAGAAACAATAGACTCGTATAGTAAAGTTGCAGGTTATAAAATCAATACCCAAAATCCATGGATTTCCTATATGCAAACAGTGAGAGAGAAGAAAGCAACATGAAAAAAACAATCCCATTCACAATTGTGCCCCAGAAAATCAAGTACCTAGGAATCAGCTTAACTAAGGAAGTAAAGGACCTGTACAAAGAAAACTACAAAACGCTACTTCAGGAAATAAAAGAGGACATGAGGAAATGGAAAGATATCCCCTGCTCATGGGTCGGGAGAATTAACATTGTCAAAATGGCAATACTACCGAAAGCATTGTATAAATTCAATGCAATCCCTATAAGGATACCCATGACATTCTTCAAAGAAATGGAGCAAACACTCCTGAAATTTATATGGAACAATAAGCCCCCACGAATAGCTAAAGCAATTCTTGGGAAAAGGAAAATGGGAGGAATCAAACTCCCGAACTTCAAACTTTACTAAAAAGCAGTAATAAGTAAAACAGCATGGTAGTGGAACAAAGGCAGAACTGCAGACCAATGGAACAGGGTTGAATACACTGACATCTCCCCTCAATCATATGCTCATCTAATCTTTGATAAACGTGCAAGTAATGTGAAGCGGAGTAAGGAAAGCCTCTTTAATAAATTGTGTTGGCATCACTGGATGGCTACATGCAAAAAATAGGCTCAGAACTCTGCCTAACTCCATGTACAAAAGTAAGATCAAAATGGATTAAAGACCTCAACATCAGACCAGAAACCATAAGGTACATTGAAGATAAAGTTGGCAAAACCCTCCATGACATTGAAGCTAATGGTATCTTCAAAGATGCCACGCCACTGGCCGAGCAAGTGAAAACAGAGATAGATAAATGGGACTATCTTAAACTAAGAAGCTTCTGCACCTCCAAAGAAACAGTGACCAAAATACAAAGACAGTCTACAGAATGGGAAAGGATATTCACCGAATACACATCTGACAAGGGGTTGATATCCAGGACATACAAAATACTGGTTAAAGTCCACAAGAAGAAAACATCCAACCCCATCCAAAAATGGGGCAATGAAATGAACAGAAACTTTCTCAAAGAAGAAATCCGAATGGCAAAAAAGCACATGAGAAAATGCTCTACATCATTAATCATCAGGGAGATGCAGATCAAAACCACAATGAGATACCATCTCACACCTCAGAGACTGGCCCACATTCAAAATAACAAAAGCAACCGATGCTGGCGTGGATGTGACGAGAAAGGGACACTCCTTCACTGTTGGTGGGAATGTCCACTGGTTGAGCCCTTCTGGAAAACAGTATGGACGATTCTCAAAAAGTTAGAAATTGAGCTCCCATTTGACCCAGCAATACCACTCCTGGGAATATATCCCAGAGAGGCAAAAATGTATAGTCGAAGTGACATCTGCACTTGTTTGTTCATTGCAGCACTCTTTACAATAGCCAGAAACTGGAAGAAAGCTGAATGCCCAAGACCAGATGACTGGTTAAAGAAACTTTGGTACATCTGCACAATGGAGTACTATGTAGCTGTTAGAAAAAATGAAGTCATGAAATTTACATACATGTGGTACAATATGGAAAGTATCATGCTAAGCGAAATGAGTCAGAAGGAGAGGGATAGACATAGAAAGATTGCATTAATCTGGGGGATATAAAGTAACAAAGTATGAGATTAATATCCAAAAATAGCTGAGATCAGCACCAGGAGGATTACTCCATAACTTAGAGGCCAGCCGGGCATAATAGAGGAAAGGGCAGTTCAGATAGAGAAGGGAGCACCAAATAAAGGATGTTTGGCGGATCCTGCCAGGAGGGGAGATGCATGTCGAAAGTAGACTATGGATTGAACATGTTTGCCATTCAATGCCTCTTTTGCAGAACACAAAACCCAAAAGGAGAGAGAGAACACAGAGGATTGCCCTGCCACAGAGACAGGAGGGATGGGGGGATGGGGGTAAGAGGGATATTATCCGTGGTGGTGGAAAATGGGCACTGGTGGAGGGATGGGTATCTGATCATTGTATAATTGAAATCAAAGCACCAAAAATTGTAAAGTTACAACTGTGAAAAAAATAAAATAAAATAAAGGGGAAAAATCTGTATTCTTAAAAAATAAATAAATAAATAAATAAATAGCAATCTGCTCTGGAAGATATAATAATTGAAGTTACCCAAAGAACAGCAAGGAAAAAGAATTTTACAAAAAAGCAGAACCACAAATGCCTGAGGAACAATAACCAAAAAATGTAAAAATTATTTTACTGCAGTCCTAAGATGAAAAAATTTAAAAAATCATGGACTATTAAAAAAAAAAAGAAAGACTTGACCACAGTGGAGTGGATATCCAGTTGAATAGCATGCATACGAGTGTGAACAGGATGCTGAAAACCAGCAATGTGATACTTGGACCTTCACCAGTGGTGTAAAGGAAGCCTGCCTGGAGTGTAGGTTCCAAGAATTCCAAATAGGCAGTCAATGAAAGGAACGTTCTGTAGTGGAGATTCCAATGGTTTCAGAATTCTACGTTGTATGGACTAGAAACTGAAGAGCTTCCCAGGTGGGATATTATAGACAGGTGAAGACCAAGCCTGCGAATTTGAACAGGCTGCTGGAAACCACCAATGGGTTACTTGAATATTCACCAGTGGTGTAAAGAAATCATGTCTGCAGTGGAGATTCGTTGAATTCCAGATTGGCAGTGAATGAATGGAACATTCTGAAGTGGAGATTCTAATGGTTAGTGAATTCTGGGTTATGTGAACAGGAAAAAGAAGAGCTTACCAGGGTTGAGTGGACAGCCAGTTGAACAGCTCGACTCCGAGTGTGAACACGCCTATGAAAATCAGCATTGGTTACTTGGACATTCACCAGTGGTGTAACGAAAGCTTGCCTGGACTGGAGATTCGAAGAACTTCAGATTAGCAGTGAATGAGTGGAGAATTCTGTAGTGGAGATTCAAATGATTTCGAAAGTCTGGGTTGTATGGACAGGAAATGGAAGAGCTGACCAGGTTGGAGTGGATAGTCTGTTGAACAGCACGCCAGGGAGTGTGAAGCAGACGCTGGAAAACAGCATTATGTTACTTGGACATTCTCCAATGGTGCAACGAAAGCATGCCTGGAGTGGAGATTCCATGAATTAGATATTGGCAGGGAATGAATGGAACATTCCGTAGGAGAGATTCCAATCATTTCTGAAGTCTGGGTTTTGTGTACAGGAAAATGAAGAGCAGAGCAGGGAAGAGTGGATAGCCTGTTGAACAGCAGACTGCGACTTTGAACTGGCTGCTGAAAACCAACATTGGCTTACTTGGATATTCACCAGTGGTGTCAAGGATTCCTGCCTGGAGTGGAGATTAGATGAATTTCTGATTGGGAGTTAATGAATGGAACATTCTGTAGTGGAGATTCCAATTACTTCTGAAGTCTGGGTTTTGTGGTCAGGAAAATGAAGAGCTGACCAGGGTTGAGTGGATAGGCAGGTGGACCGCACGCCTGCGAGTGTGATCATGCCTCTGAAATCCAGCATTGGATTCCTTGGACATCATCAGTGGTGTAACGAACGCCTGCATGGAGTTGTAGATTCGATGAATTCAGATTGGAATTGAATCAATGGAACAGTCTGTAGTGGAGTTTCCAATGAATTCTGAAGTATGATTTTTGTGGACAGGAAAAGAATAATCTGACCACTGTGTAGTGGATTGCCAGTTCAACAGCACGTCTCCGAGTGAGAACAGAACGCTGAAAATCAGCATTCATTTACTTAGATATTCACCTGTCGTGTAACTGAAGTCTGCTGGAGTGGAGATTCGATGAATTCCAGATCGGCAGTGAATGAATGGAACATTCTGTAGTGGAGATTATAATGGTTTCTGAAGTCTAAGTTATGTGGACAGGAAAATGTAGAGCTGACCATCGTTAAGTTGATAATCAGTTGAACAGCACTCCTGCGAGTGTGAACAGGACGCTGAAAAGCAGCCTTGGGTTACTTGTACATTCAACACTAGTGAAAGGAAATCCGGACTGGAGTGGAAATTCCATGAGTTCCAGATTGGGAGTTAATGAATGTTATATTCTCTAGTGGTGATTCCATTGAATTTTGAAGTCTGGGTTGAGTGGAGAGGAAAATGAAGAGCTGATCAGGTTGGAGAGGATAGCCAGTAGAATAACACACCAGCCAGTGTGAACAGGCCGCGAAAACCAGAATTGGGGTACTTGGATATTGACCAGTTGTGTAACGAAATCCTGCCTGGAGAGGAGATTCGATTAATTCCAGATTGCAGTGAATGAATGGAACATACTGAAGTGGAGATTCTAATTGTTTCTGAAGTCTAGGTTGTGGGGACAGGAAAATGAGGAGCTGACCAGGGTTCAGTGGATAGCCAGTTGAACAGAACGCCTCTGAGGAGGATCAGGACAATAAAAACTAGACGTGTGCTACTTGGACATTCAACAGTGGTGTAACGAAAGCCAGCCTGTAGTGGAGATTCATTTGAATTCCCGATTCGCAGTGAATCAATGGAACATTCTGTAGTGGATATTCCAATGATTTCTGTAATGTGGGTTGTTTGGACAGTAAAATAAAGACTTGACCACTGTGGAGTGGATAGTCCGTTGAATAGCATGCATGCGAGTGTGAAAAGTATGCTGAAAACCAGCAATGTGTTACTTTGACATTCATCAGTGGTGTAAAGAAAGCCTGCCTGGAGTGAAGGTTCCAAGAATTCCAAATAGGCAGTGAATGAATGGAAAATTCTGTATTGTAGATTCCACTGGTTTCTGAATTCTACGCTGTATGGACAGGAAACTGAAGAGCTTCCCAGGTGGGATTTGATAGCCAGTTGAATACCAAGCCTGCGAATATGAACAGGCTGCTGAAAACCACCGGAGGGTTACTTGAATATTCACCAGTGGTGTAAAGAAATCCTGTTTGCAGTGGAGATTCGATGAATTCCAGATTGGCAGTGAATGAATTGAACATTCTGTATCGGAGATTCCAATTACTTCTGAAATCTGGGTTTTGTGGACAGGAAAATGAAGAGCTGACCAGGGTTTAGTGGATAGGCAGTTGGACAGCACGACTCCGAGTGTGAACACGCCTATAAAATGCAGCATTGGTTAGTTTGACATTCAGCAGTGGTGTAACGAAAGCTTGCCTGGACGGGAGATTCGAAGAACTTCAGATTAGTAGTGAATGAGTGGAATATTCTGTAGTGGAGATTCAAATGATTTCGAAAGTCTGGGTTGTGTGGACCGGAACTGGAAGAGCTGACCAGGTTGGAGTGGATTGCCCGTTGAACAGCACGACTGGGAGTGTGAAGCGGACTCTGGTAAACAGCATTAGGTTATTTGGACATTCTGCTGTGGTGCAACGAAAGCATGCCTGGAGTGGAGATTCCATGAATTCGATATAGGCAGGGAAAGAATGGAACATTCCGTAGGAGAGATTCCAATGATTTCTGAAGTCTGGGTTTTGTGTACAGGAAAATGAAAAGCAGAGCTGGGAAGAGTGGATAGTCTGTTGAACAGCAGACTGCAAGTTTGAACTGGCTGCGGAAAATCAACATTGGCTTACATGGATATTCAACAGTGGTGTAAAGGAATCCTGCCTGGAGTGGAGATTCGATGAATTCCCGTGTGGGTATGAATGAATGGAACATTCTGTAGTGGAGATTCCAATTACTTCTGAAGTTTGTGTTTTGTGGACAGGAAAATGAAGAGCTGACCAGGGTTGAGTGGATAGGCAGTTGAACAGCACGCCTGCGAGTGTGATCATGCCTCTGAAATCCAGCATTGGATTCCATGGACATCATCAGTGGTGTAACGAACGCCTGCGTGGAGTTGTAGATTCGATGAATTCCAGATTGGAATTGAATCAATGGAACAGTCTGTAGTGGAGATTCCAATGAATTCTGAAGTATGGTTTGTGTGGACAGGAAAAGAATAATCTGACTACTGTGTAGTGGATTGCCAGTTCAACAGCACGTCTGGAGCGAGAACAGAACGCTGAAAATCAGCATTCAGTTACTTAGATATTCACCAGTCGTGTAAGTAAAGTCTGCCTGCAGTGGAGATTCGATGAATTCCAGATCGGGAGTGAATGTATGGAACAATATGTAATGGAGATTATAATGGTTTCTGAAGTCTAAGTTACGTGGAAAGGAAAATGAAGAGCTAACCAGGGCTGAGTGGATAGTCAGTTGAACAGCAGTCCTGTGAGTGTGAACAGGCCGCTGAAAAGCAGCCTTGGTTTACTTGTACATTCAACATTACTGAAACGAAATCTGGCCTGGAGTGGAGATTCGATGAATTCCAGATTGGGAGTTAATGAATGGAGCATTCTGTAGTGGAGATCCCATTGAATTTTGAAGTCTGCGTTGAGTGGACAGGAAAATGAAGAGCTGATCAGGTTGGAGAGGATTGCCAGTAGAATAGCACACCAGCGAATGTGAACAGGCCGCGAAAAACCAGCATTGGGGTACTTGGATATTGACCAGTGGTGTAAAGAATTCCTGCCTGGAGTGGATATTCGATGAATACCAGATTGCAGTGAATGAATGGAACATTCTGAAGAGGAGAATCTAATGGTTTCTGAAGTCTGGGTTATGAGAACAGGAAAAAGAAGAGCTACTCAGTGTTGAGTGGACAGCCAGTTAAACAGCACGACTCCGAGTGTGAACATGCCTATGAAAACCAGCATTGGTTACTTGGACATTCACCAGTGGTGTAACGAAAGCTTGCCTGGAGTGGAGATTCGAAGAAGTTCACATTAGCAGTGAAAGAGTGGAATGTTCTGTAGTGGAATTCAAATGATTTCGCAAGTCTGTGTTGTGTGGACAGGAAATGGAAGCGCTGACCAGGTTGGAATGGATAGCCCGTTGAACAGCACGCCTAGGTGTGTGAAGAGGACGCTGGAAAACAGCATTAGGTTACTTGGACATTCTCCAATGGTGCAACGAAAGCATGCCTGGAGTGGAGATTCCATGAATTCGATATAGGCAGGGAATGAATGGAACATTTCGTAGGAAAAATTCCAATATTTTCTGAAGTCTGGGCTTTGTGTACAGGAAAATGAAGAGCAGAGCAGGGAAGAGTGGATAGCATGTTGAACAGCACACTGCGACTTTGAACGGGCTGCTGAAAACCAACACTGGCTTACATGGATATTCAACAGTGGTGTAAAGGAAACATGCTTAGAGTGGAGATTCGATGAATTCCTGATTGGGAGTGAATGAATGGAACATTCTGTAGTGGAGATTCCAATTACTTCTGAAGTCTGGGATTTGTGGACAGGAAAATGAAGAGCTGAACAGGGTTGAGTGGATAGTTAGTTGGACACCACGCCTACGAGTGTGATCATGCCTCTGAAATCCAGCATTGGATTCCTGGACATCATTTGTGGTGTAAGGAAAGCCTGCCTGGATTTAGAGATTCGATGAATTCCAGATTGGAATTGAATCAATGGAACAGTCTGTAGTGGAGATTCCATTGAATTCTGAAGTATGGTTTGTGTCCACAGGAAAAGAATAATCTGACCACTGTGCAGTGGATTGCCAGTTCAACAGCCCGTCTGCTAGTGAGATCCGAACGCTGAAAATCAGCATTCAGTTACTAAGATATTCACCAGTCGTGTAAGTAAAGTCTGCTTGGAGTGAAGATTCGATGAATTCCAGATCGGCAGTGAATGAATGTCACATTCTGTAGTGGAGATTATAATGGTTTCTGAAGTCTAAGTTATGTGGAGAGGAAAATGTAGAGCTGACCAGGGTTGTGTGGATAGTGAGTTGAACAGGACTACTGAGAGTGTGAACAGGCCGCTGAAAAGCAGCCTTGGGTTACTTCTATATTCAACACTATTGAAACGAAATCCGGCTTGGAGTGGAGATTCAATGAATTCCAGATTGGCAATGAATGAATGGAATATTCTGTACAGGAGATTCCAATCAATTCTGAAGTCTAGGTTGTGGGGACAGGAAAATGAAGAGCTGACCAGGGTTCAGTAGATAGCCAGGTGAACAGCACTCCTCCGAGGGGTGTCAGGACAATGAAAAAGAGCAGTGTGTTCATTGGACATTCAACAGTGGTATAATGAAAGCCAGCCTGGAGTGGAGATTCAGATGAATTCCAGATTCGCAGTGAATGAATGGAACGTTCTGTAGTGGAGATTCCAATTATTTCGGACATACGATGTGTGTGCACGCCTGGGAGTGTGAAGCACACGCTGGAAAACAGCATTAGGTTATTTGGACATTCTCCAATGGTGCAACGAAAGCATGCCTGTAGTGGAGTATCCATGAATTCGATATTCGCAGGGAATGAATGGAACATTCCATAGGAGAGATTCCAATGATTTCTGAAGTCTGGGTTTTGTGCACAGGAATATGAAGAGCAGAGCAGGGAAGAGTGGGTAGCCTGTTGAACAGCAGACTGCGATTTTGAACTGGCTACTGAAAACCAACATTGGGTTACTTGCATATTCACCAGTGTTGTCAAGGAATCCTCCCTGGAGTGGAGATTCGATGAATTCCTGATTTTGAGTGAATGAATGGAACATTCTGTAGTGGAGATTCCAATTACTTCTGAAGTCTGGGTTTTGTGGACAGGAAAATGAAGAGCTGACCAGGGTTGAGTGGATAGTCAGTTGGACAGCACGCCTGCGAGTGTGATCATGCCTCTGAAATCCAGCATTGGATTCCTTGGACATCATCAGTGGTGTAACGAAAGGCTGCCTGGAGTTGGAGATTCGATGAATTCCATATTGGAATTGAATCAATGGAACTGTCTGTAGTGGAGATTCCAATGAATTCTGAAGTATGGTTTGTGTGGAAAGTAAAAGAATAATCTGACCACTGTGTTGTGGATTGCCAGTGCAACAGCACGTCTGCGAGTGAGAACACAATGCTGAAAATCAGCATTGAGTGACTTAGATATTCACCAGTCGTTCAACTAAAGTCTGCCTAGAGTGGAGATTCGATGAATTCCAGATCGTCAGTGAATGAATGGAACATTCTGTATTGGAGATTAGAATGGTTTCTGAAGACTAAGTTATGTGGACAGGAAAATGGAGAGCTGACCAGGGTTGAGTGGATAGTCAGTTGAACAGCACTCCTGCGAGTGTGAACAGGCCGCTGAAAAGCAGCATTGGGTTACTTGTACTTTCAACACTAATGAAACGAAAACCGGCCTGGAGTGGATATTCGATGAATTCCAGATTGGCAGTGAATGAATGGAACATTCTGATGTGGAGATTCTAATGACTTCTGAAGTCTGGGTTAAGTGAACAGGAAAAAGAAGAGCTGACCAGGGTTGAATGGATAGCAAGTTGAACAGCACGACTCCGAGTGTGAACACACCTATGAAAACCAGCATTTGTTACTGGGACATTCACCAGTGGTGTAACGAAAGCTTGCCTGTAGTGGAGATTCGAAGAACTTCATATTAGCAGCAAATGAGTGGAATATTCTGTAGTGGAGATTCAAATGATTTTAAAAGTATGGGTTGTGTGGACATGAAATGGAGAGCTGACCAGGTTGGAGTGGATAGACCGTTGAACAGCTCGCCTGGGAGTATGAATCGGACGCTGGAAAACAGCATTAAGTTACTTGGACATTCTAAATGGTGCAACAAAAGCATGCCTGGAGTGGAGATTCCATGAATTCGATATTGGCCGGGAATGAATGAAACATTCCGTAGGAGAGATTCCAATGATTTCTGAAGTCTGGGTTTTCCGTACAGGAAAATGAAGAGCAGAGCACGGAAGAGTGGATAGCCTGTTGAACAGCAGACTGCGACATTGAACTGGCTGCTGAAAACCAACATTGGGTTTCTTGGATATTCACCAGTGGTGTAAAGGAATCCTGCCTGGAGTGGAGATTCGATGAATTCCTGATTGGGAGTGAATGAATGGAACATTCTGTAGTGGAGATTCCAATTACTTCTGAAGTCTGGGTTTTGTGGACAGGAAAATGAAGAGCTGACCAGGGTTGAGTGGATAGTCAGTTGGACAGCACGCCTGGGAGTGTGATCATGCCTCTGAAATCCAGCATTGGATTCCTTGGACATCATCAGTGGTGTAACGAAAGCCTGCCTGGAGTTGGGATTTCGATGAATTCCATATTGGAATTGAATCAATGGAACTGTCTGTAGTGGAGATTCCAATGAATTCTGAAGTATGGCTTGTGTGGACAGGAAAAACATAATCAGACCACTGTGTAGTGGATTGCCAGTTCAACAGCACGGTTGAGAGTGAGAACAGTACGCTGAAAATCAGCATTCAGTTCCTTAGATATTCACCAGTCATGTATCTAAAGTCGGCCTGGAGTGGATATTCGATGAATTCCAGATCGACAGTGAATGAATGGATCATTCTTTAGTGGAGATTATAATGGTTTCTGAAGTCTAAGTTATGTGGAGAGGAAAATGTAGAGCTGACCAGGGTTGTGTGGATAGTCAGTTGAAAAGCACTCCTCCGAGTGTGGACAGGCCACTGAAAAGCAGCCTTGGGTTACTTGTACATTCAACACTAGTGAAACGAAATCCGGCCTGGAGTGGAGATTCGATGAATTCCAGATTGGCAGTGAATGTATGGAACATTCTGTACAGAAGATTCCAATCATTTCTGAAGTCTAGTTTGTGGGGACAGGAAAATGAAGAGCTGACCACGGTTCAGTGGATAGCCAGTTGAACAGCACGCCTCCGAGGGGGATCAGGACAATGAAAACGAGCAGTGTGTTACTTGGACATTCAACAGTGGTATAACGAAATCCTGCCTGTAGTGTAGATTCAGATGAATTCCAGATTCGCAGTGATTGAATGGAACGATCTGTAGTGGAGATTCCAATTATTTCTGAAATCCGATGTGTGTGGACAGGAAAATGAAGAGCAGACCAGATTAGAATAGATAGCCAGTTGAACAGCAGGCCTGCGAGATTGAACAGTCCTCTGAAAACCAGAATTGTGTTACTTGGACCTTCACCAGTGGTATTACGAATGCGTTCATGGAGTGGAGGTTTAGATGAATTCCCGATTCGCAGTGAATGAATTGAACATTCTGTAGTGGATATTCCAATGATTTCTGTCGTGCGGGTTCTTTGGACAGTAAAAGAAAGACTTGACCACTGTGGAGTGGATAGCCAGTTGAATAGCATGCATGCGAGTGTGAACAGTATGCTGAAAACCAGCAATGTGTTACTTGGACATTCACCAGTGGTGTAAAGAAAGCCTGCCTGGAGTGTAGGTTCCAAGAATTCCAAATAGGCAGTGAATGAATGGAACAATCTGTAGTGGAGATTCCAATGGTTTCTGAATTCTTCGTTGTATGCACAAGAAACTGAAGAGCTTACCAGGTGGGATTTAATAGCCAGTTGAAGACCAGGACTGCGAGAATAAACAGTCCTCTGCAAAGCAGCATTGGATTACTTGGACATTCGCCTGTGGTATAACGAGTGCGTTCATGGAGTGTAGGTTCAGATGAATTCCCGAATCGCAGCCAATGAATTGAACATTCTGTAGTGGATATTCCAATGATTTCTGTCGTGTGGGTTGTTTGGACAGAAAACGAAAGACTTTACCACTGTGGAGTGGATAGCCAGTTGAATAGCATGCATGCGAGTGTGAACACTATGCTCAAAACCAGCAATGTGTAACTTGGACATTCACCAGCGGTGTAAAGAAAGCCTGCCTTGAATGTAGGTACTAAGAATTCCAAATAGGCAGTGAATGAATGGAACATTCTGTATTGGAGAGTCCCATGGTTTCTGAATTCTACGTTGTATGGACAAGAAACTGAAGAGCTTACCAGGTGGGATTTGATAGCCAGTTGAAGACCAGGCCTGCGAATTTGAACAGGCTGCTGAAAACCACCATTGGGTTACTTGAATATTCACCAGTGGTGTAAAGAAATCCCGCCTGCCGTTTAGATTCGAAGAATTCCAGATTGGCATTTAAGGAATGGAACATTCTGAATTGGAGATTCTAATGGTTTCCGAACTCTGGGTTACGTGAATAGGAAAAAGAAGAGCTGACCAGGGTTGAGTGGACAGCCAGTTGAACAGCACGACTCCGAGTGTGAACACGCATATGAAAACCAGCATTGATTACTTGGACATTCACCAGTGGTGTAACGGAAGCCTGCCTGGAGTGGAGATTCAGATGAATTCCAGATTCGCAGTGAATGAATGGAACGTTCTGTATTGGAGATTCCAATTATTTCTGAAATCCGATGTGTGTGGACAGATAATTGAAGAGCAGACCAGGTTATTATGCATAGCCAGTTGAACAGCAAGCCTGCGAGATTGAACTGTCCTCTGAAAAGCAGCATTGGGTTACTTGGACATTCACCAGTGGTATACTGAATGTGTTCATTGAGTGGAGGTTCAGATGAATTCCCGATTCGCAGTGAATGAATTGAACATTCTGTGGTGGATATTCCAATGATTTCTGTCTTGTGGGTTGTTTGGACAGTAAAAGAAAGACTTGAGCATTGTGGAGTGGATAGCCAGTTGAATAGCATGCATGCGAGTGTCAACAGTATGCTGATAACCAGTAATGTGTTACTTGGACATTCACCAGTGTTGTAAAGAAAGCCTGCCTGGAGTGTAGGTTCCAAGAATTCCAAATAGGCAGTGGATGAATGGAAAATTCTGTAGCGGAGGTTTCAATGGTTTCTGAATTCTACGTTTAATGGACGAGAAACTGAAGAGCTTACCAGGTGGGATTTGATAACCAGTTGAAGACCAGGTCTGCGAATTTGAACAGGCTGCTGAAAACCACTATTGGGTTACTTGAATATTCACCAGTGGTGTAAAGAAATCATGTCTGCCGTGGAGATTCGATGAATTCCAGATTGGCAGTGAATGAATCGAACATTCTGAAGTGGAGATTCTAATAGTTACTGATATCTGCGTTATGTGAACAGGAAAAAGAAGAGCTGACCAGGGTTGAGTGGACAGCCAGTTGAACAGCACGACTCCATGTGTGACCACGCCTATGAAAACCAGCATTGGTTACTTGGACATTCACCAGTGGTGTAACGAAAGCTTGCCTGGAGTGGAGATTCGATGATCTTCAGATTAGCAGTCAATGAGTGGAATGTTCTGTAGTGGAGATTCAAATGATTTCGAAAGTCTGGGTTGTTTGGACAGGAAATGGAAGTGCTGACCAGGTTGTAGTGGATAGCCCGTGGAACACCATGCCTGGGAGAGTGAACCGCAGGCTGGTAAACAGCATTAGGTTACTTGGACATTCTCCAGTGGTGCAAAGAAAGCATGCCTGGAGTGGAGATTCCATGAATTCGATATGGGTAGGGAATGAATGGAACATTCCTTAGGAGAGATTCCAATGTTTTCTGAAGTATGGGTTTTGTGTACAGGAAAATGACGAGCAGAGCAGGGAAGAGTGGATAGCCTGTTGAACAGCAGACTGCGACTTAGAACTGGCTGCTGAAAACCAACATTGGCTTACTTGGATATTCAGCAGTGGTGTAAAGAAATCCTGACTGGAGTGGAGATTCGATGAATTCCCGATTGTGAGTGAATGAATGGAACATTGTGTAGTGGACATTACTATTACTTCTGAAGTCGGGGTTTAGTGGACATGAAAATGAAGAGCTGATCAGGTTTGAATGGATAGTCAGTTGAACAGCACTCCTGCGAGTGTGAACAGGCCGCTGAAAAGTAGCCTTGGGTTACTTGTACATTCAACAATAGTGAAACGAAATCCGGCCTGGAGTGGTGATTCGATGAGTTCCAGATTGGGAGTGAATGAATGTTACATTCTGTAGTTGTGATTGCATTGAATTTTGAAGTCTGGGTTGAGTGGACAGGAAAATGATGAGCTGATCAGGTTGGAGACGATAGCCAGTAGAATAGCACACCAGCGAGTGTGAACAGGCCGTGAAAAACCAGCATTGTGGTACTTGGATATTGACCAGTGGTGTACCGAAATCCTACCTGGAGTGGAGATTCGATGAATTCCAGATTGGCAGTGAATGAATGGAACATTCTGTACAGGAGATTGCTATCATTTCTGAAGTCTAGGTTTTTGGTACAGGAAAATGAGGAGCTGACCAGTGTTCACTGGATAGCCAGTTGAACAGCAGGCCTCCAAGGGGGATTAGGACAATGAAAACGAGCAGTGTGTTACTAGGACATTCTACAGTGTTGTAAGTAAAGCCTGCCTGGAGTGGAGATTCAGATGAATTCCAGATTCGCAGTGAATGAATGGAACTTTCTGTAGTGGAGATTACAATTATTTCTGAAATCCGATGTGTGTGAACAGGAAAATGAAGAGCAGACCAGGTTAGAATGGATAGGCAGTTGAACAGCAGGCCTGCGTGATTGAACAGTCCTCTGAAAACCAGCATTGGGTTACTTGGACATTCACCAGTGGTATAACGAATGCGTTCATAGAGTGGAGGTTCAGATGAATTCGCGATTCACAGTGAATGAATTGAATATTCTGTAGTGGATATTCCAATGATTTCTGTCGTGTGGGTTGTTTTGACAGTAAAAGAAAGACTTGAGCGGTGGGACGGGCAAGAAGCCCAGCCCTGGGCAACAAAGCTGAAGGGCTCCAATCCCAACAGTTACAGCCCGCCCCCAAGGGCCTTGGTCCCTCTCTGGGCATGCGCAGCTAGAACCATCCGCTAGAAAGCCGGTTTTCAACCCCTGATATACGTGGGACGGGCACAGAGTCCCAGCTCTGGGCAACAAAGCTGAATGGCTCCAATTCCAACAGGTACAGCCCACCCCCAAGGGCCTTGTTCTCTCTCTGGGCATGCGCAGGTAGAACCACCCGCTAGAGAGCCGGTTTTCAACCCCTGATCTGCCAGGGACGGGCACACTGGCCCCGCTCTGGGCGAAAAAATCTGAACGGCTCCAATTCCAACAGGTACAGCCCGCCCCCAAGGGCCTGGATCCCTCTCTGGGCATGCACAGCTAGATCCAGCCCCTAGAAAGCCGGTTTGCAACCCCTGATCTGCGTGGGACAGGCACAGAGGCCCAGCTCCAGGAAAAAAAGCTGAACGGCTCCAATTCCAACAGGTACAACCCGCCCCCAAGGGCCTGGGTCCCTCTCTGGGCATGCACAACTAGATCCAGCCCCTAGAAAGCCGGTTTTCAATCCCTGATCTGCGTGGGACAGGCACAGAGGCCCAGCTCCAGGCAACAAAGCTGAACGGCTCCAATTCCAACAGGAACAGCCCGCCCCCAAGGGCCTGGGTCCCTCTCTGGGCATGCACAGGTAGAACCAGCCCCTAGAAAGCTGGTTTTCAAACCCTGATCAGCGTGGGATGGGCACAGAGGCCCAGTTCCGGGCAACAAAGCTGAACGGTCCAATTCCAACAGGTACAGCCCGCCCCCAAGGGCCTGGGTCCCTCTCTGGCCATGCGCAGCTAGAACCAGCCCCTAGAAAGACGGTTTTCAACCCCTGATCTGCGTGGGATGGGCAAAGATGTCCAGCTCTGGGCAACAAAGCTGAACGGCTCCAATTCCAACAGATACTGCCCTTCCCCAAGGGCCGGGTCCCTCTCTGGGCATGCGCAGCTAGAACCAGCCCCTAGAAAGCTGGTTTTCAAACCCTGATCAGCGTGGGATGGGGACAGAGGCCCAGCTCCAGGCAACAAAGCTGAACGGGTCCAATTCCAACAGGTACAGCCCACCCCCAAGGGCCTGGGTCCCTCTCTGGCCATGCGCAGCTAGAACCAGCCCCTAGAAAGACGGTTTTCAACCCCTGATCTGCGTGGGATGGGCAAAGAGGTCCAGCTCTGGGCAACAAAGCTGAACGGCTCCAATTCCAACAGGTACAGCCCTCCCCCAAGGGCCGGGTCCCTCTCTGGGCATGCGCAGCTAGAACCAGCCCCTAGAAAGCCGGTTTTCAACCCCTGATCTGCGTGGGACGGGCACAGAGGCCCAGCTCTGGGCAACAAAGCTGAACGGCTCCAATTCCAACAGGTACAGTCCGCCCCCAAGGGCCTGAGTCCCTCTCTGGGCATGCGCAGCTAGAACCAGCCCCTAGAAAGCCGGTTTTCAACCCCTCATCTGCGTGGTACGGGCACAGAGGACCAGCTCTCGGCAACAAACCGGAACGGCTCCAATTCCAAACAGGAGACGTTCCCAACTCCTTGGCCAGTGCCACGGACTCTTTCCGGAGCTGCGACCGCTAATGTGGCCGCGAAATATTTTCCCACTACGTATGCCATAGGAACCATAAGCTACCTTCTTAGATGGAAACTTCTCAATTTTAGCTCAGCCACTAGAAACACAGTAGCCACTAACTCATAAGCCTATCTTAACTCACCCTGCATATCAAGCAGAATAGTAACAGTGAACGTGAAGGACTAAACCACACCTCTCACAATGGTAAAGCAACTCAAAAGCCCACCAAACTTTCATATTGAAGAGTCTAGCCCAGATGACACCAACAGTACTGTAGTGTTAGACAACCTCTCTGACAAGGAATTCAGAAGGGAGCTACTTAGGATGCTTAGGGAATTAAAAGAAACAATGGAAAGCAATGCCAATAGAAGACAAGAGGATCTGAAGGCAGAAATGAGGAAAATGCAATCAGAAATGTCAGACCTGAAAAATCTCGTAGGCGAATTGAAAATCTCAGAGGAAGGCCTCAGCAGCAGAGTAAGAGCGGCTGAGAACAGAATCAGTGAGCTCGAAGATGAAGTTCAGAGACTCTCCAGAAAAGAGCAGAAAATGGAAAAGAGACTCACAATTCGGGAACAGATGGCAAGAGAAGATCGTGATGAAGCCAACAGGGGTAACATAAGCATTATTGGAGTCCCAGAGGGACAGGAAGAAAACCTTGATGAAGAAAAAACTGTCAAAGACATCATTGCTACAACATTTCCAGAGGTGAAGAAAACTTGTGACCACATTCAGGAGGCCCGAAGGGTACCAGCTAAAAGAAATCCGAATAAAAATACCCCAAGACACATTCTGATCAAAATGACCAAAACCTTAGACAGAGACAAAATTCTGAAAGCAGCAAGATCGAAGAAAGAAATCTCTTACAAAGGAGCATCCTTAAAATTCACAGCTGATTTTTCTGATGAAACCCTCATGGCCCGAAAACAGTGGTGGGACATAGTAAAAAAACTCAATGAAATAAATGCCTCCCCTAAAATACTTTTCCCAGCAAGACTCTCATTCATAATAGAAGGAACAACCCACAGTTTCACAGACAAACAACAGCTCAGGAACTTCATAGACTCAAATCCATGGTTACAAGAACAACTAAATGGGCTACTTTAAGGCAAGAAAGGCCCCTCAAATACACCAAATTTTAACAGAACAATGGGACAAAATACCATAACAATAATCTCTCTCAATGTCAATGGGCTAAACGCACCAATTAAAAGACATAGAGTGGCAGGATGGATTAGAAAATTGAACCCAACATTCTGCTGCCTGCAAGAAACGCATCTCAATAGTCAAAGCAAACACAGACTCAGAGTCAAAGGCTGGAAAACAATCCTAAAGGCAAACAGCTCCCATAAAAAAGCTGGGGTAGCCATCCGTATATCAGACCACATCAATTTCAGATTGAGGAAGGTCATAAGAGACAGTGAAGGCCATTTCTTATTGATCAAAGGATCTGTACAACAGGAAGAACTAACAATAATAAATGTATATGCACCTAATGAGAGACCAGAAAAGTACTTAAAACAACTACTCATAGATTTGGAAAAAGACATCAATAGCAACACAATACTAGTGGGAGACTTCAACACTGCTTTGTCACCTCTTGATAGATCAACCAGACTCAAGATTAGAAGGGACATACTTCATTTGAGGGAAACAGTGGAAGAAAGGGGCTTAGTAGATATATATATATAGGACACTTCATCCACAAAAAGCTGAATACACATTCTTCTCAAGCGTACATGGAACATTCTCCAAGATAGGCCACATGCTGAGCCACAAAACATGCCTCCATAAAATTAAGAAGGTAGAGATTGTATCAACAATCTTCTCAGACAATAATGCGCTGAAATTAGAAGTAAATCACACACAAAAACAGAAAACTAAATCAAACACCTGGAAATTAAACAGTGCACTATTGAACAACGAGTGGATTAGACAGGAAATCAAAGAGGAAATCAAAAGATTCCTAGAAACGAATGAAAATGAGAACACGAGTTACCAAAACTTATGGGACACAGCAAAGGCTGTGTTAAGAGGAAAGTTTATAGCTCTACAAGCATTCCTCAGGAAGGAGGAGCGAGCACACATAAGTAACCTAACCTCACAGCTTAAGAGCTTGGAGAGGGACCAAAAAAAGGAGCACAACCCGAACAGGAGAAAGGAGATAATAAAACTCAGAGCAGAGATTAACGAGATGGACACCGAAAAAACAATCCGAAAGATCAATGAAACCAAAAGCTTTGAGAATATTAACAAGATCGATAAGCCTCTAGCAAAACTCACAAAGAAAGGGAGAGAGAAAACCCTAATAAACCGAATCAGAAATGAAAAGGGGGTCATTACAACAGAAACCACAGAAATTCAGAGGATCCTCAGGGAGTACTTTGAGAAGCTTTATGCCACAGAACATCAAAACCTCGAGGAAATGGATAAATTCCTAGATTCCTACAAACTCCCAAGGCTGAACCAAGAAGACCTGGAATACCTGAACAGACCTATCACAATCAAGGAAATTGAAATGGTAATAAAAAGTCTCCCCAAGCACAAATTTCCTGGCCTGGATGGATTCACTAGTGAATTATTCCAAATCTTTAAAGAGGACTTACTCCCAATGCTCTTTAAGCTTTTCCACGAAATTGAAATATCAAAAACACTTCCGAACAGTTTCTACGAAGCAAATATCACACTGATACCAAAAGCAGACAGAGACACCACAAAGAAAGAGAATTACAGGCCGATATCCCTGATGAACACAGATGCAAAGATCCTCAACAAACTACTAGCAAATAGAATCCAACTACTCATCAAAAAGATCATACACCATGACCAAGTAGGATTCATCCCAGGGATGCAAGGATGGTTTAACATTCGGAAATCAATCAACATAATCCACCATATCAACAAAAGAAAAGATAAGAAGCATATGATCATATCAATAGATGCAGAGAAAGCATTTGATAAGATCCAGCACCCCTTTATGATGAAAACCCTAGCCAAAATGGGTATAGAGGGGACCTTCCTCAACATGATTAAAGCCATCTACCACAAGCCTACAGCAAGCATCATCCTCAATGGGGAAAAACTGAGAGCCTTCCCTCTAAGATCAGGGACGAGACAGGGATGCCCACTCTCTCCACTGCTGTTCAATATAGTACTGGAATTACTTGCAATAGCGATGAGGCAGGAAAAAGATATTAAGGGCATTCAGGTAGGAAAGGAAGAAATCAAGCTCTCACTATTCGCAGATGATATGATACTCTACTTAGAGAACCCAATAACTTCCACCAAAAAACTCCTAGAAACAATAGACTCGTATAGTAAAGTTGCAGGTTATAAAATCAATACCCAAAATCCATGGATTTCCTATATGCAAACAGTGAGAGAGAAGAAAGCAACATGAAAAAAACAATCCCATTCACAATTGTGCCCCAGAAAATCAAGTACCTAGGAATCAGCTTAACTAAGGAAGTAAAGGACCTGTACAAAGAAAACTACAAAACGCTACTTCAGGAAATAAAAGAGGACATGAGGAAATGGAAAGATATCCCCTGCTCATGGGTCGGGAGAATTAACATTGTCAAAATGGCAATACTACCGAAAGCATTGTATAAATTCAATGCAATCCCTATAAGGATACCCATGACATTCTTCAAAGAAATGGAGCAAACACTCCTGAAATTTATATGGAACAATAAGCCCCCACGAATAGCTAAAGCAATTCTTGGGAAAAGGAAAATGGGAGGAATCAAACTCCCGAACTTCAAACTTTACTAAAAAGCAGTAATAAGTAAAACAGCATGGTAGTGGAACAAAGGCAGAACTGCAGACCAATGGAACAGGGTTGAATACACTGACATCTCCCCTCAATCATATGCTCATCTAATCTTTGATAAACGTGCAAGTAATGTGAAGCGGAGTAAGGAAAGCCTCTTTAATAAATTGTGTTGGCATCACTGGATGGCTACATGCAAAAAATAGGCTCAGAACTCTGCCTAACTCCATGTACAAAAGTAAGATCAAAATGGATTAAAGACCTCAACATCAGACCAGAAACCATAAGGTACATTGAAGATAAAGTTGGCAAAACCCTCCATGACATTGAAGCTAATGGTATCTTCAAAGATGCCACGCCACTGGCCGAGCAAGTGAAAACAGAGATAGATAAATGGGACTATCTTAAACTAAGAAGCTTCTGCACCTCCAAAGAAACAGTGACCAAAATACAAAGACAGTCTACAGAATGGGAAAGGATATTCACCGAATACACATCTGACAAGGGGTTGATATCCAGGACATACAAAATACTGGTTAAAGTCCACAAGAAGAAAACATCCAACCCCATCCAAAAATGGGGCAATGAAATGAACAGAAACTTTCTCAAAGAAGAAATCCGAATGGCAAAAAAGCACATGAGAAAATGCTCTACATCATTAATCATCAGGGAGATGCAGATCAAAACCACAATGAGATACCATCTCACACCTCAGAGACTGGCCCACATTCAAAATAACAAAAGCAACCGATGCTGGCGTGGATGTGACGAGAAAGGGACACTCCTTCACTGTTGGTGGGAATGTCCACTGGTTGAGCCCTTCTGGAAAACAGTATGGTCGATTCTCAAAAAGTTAGAAATTGAGCTCCCATTTGACCCAGCAATACCACTCCTGGGAATATATCCCAGAGAGGCAAAAATGTATAGTCGAAGTGACATCTGCACTTGTTTGTTCATTGCAGCACTCTTTACAATAGCCAGAAACTGGAAGAAAGCTGAATGCCCAAGACCAGATGACTGGTTAAAGAAACTTTGGTACATCTGCACAATGGAGTACTATGTAGCTGTTAGAAAAAATGAAGTCATGAAATTTACATACATGTGGTACAATATGGAAAGTATCATGCTAAGCGAAATGAGTCAGAAGGAGAGGGATAGACATAGAAAGATTGCATTAATCTGGGGGATATAAAGTAACAAAGTATGAGATTAATATCCAAAAATAGCTGAGATCAGCACCAGGAGGATTACTCCATAACTTAGAGGCCAGCCGGGCATAATAGAGGAAAGGGCAGTTCAGATAGAGAAGGGAGCACCAAATAAAGGATGTTTGGCGGATCCTGCCAGGAGGGGAGATGCATGTCGAAAGTAGACTATGGATTGAACATGTTTGCCATTCAATGCCTCTTTTGCAGAACACAAAACCCAAAAGGAGAGAGAGAACACAGAGGATTGCCCTGCCACAGAGACAGGAGGGATGGGGGGATGGGGGTAAGAGGGATATTATCCGTGGTGGTGGAAAATGGGCACTGGTGGAGGGATGGGTATCTGATCATTGTATAATTGAAATCAAAGCACCAAAAATTGTAAAGTTACAACTGTGAAAAAAATAAAATAAAATAAAGGGGAAAAATCTGTATTCTTAAAAAATAAATAAATAAATAAATAATTAGCAATCTGCTCTGGAAGATATAATAATTGAAGTTACCCAAAGAACAGCAAGGAAAAAGAATTTTACAAAAAAGCAGAACCACAAATGCCTGAGGAACAATAACCAAAAAATGTAAAAATTATTTTACTGCAGTCCTAAGATGAAAAAATTAAAAAAATCATGGACTATTAAAAAAAAAAGAAAGACTTGACCACAGTGGAGTGGATATCCAGTTGAATAGCATGCATACGAGTGTGAACAGGATGCTGGAAACCAGCAATGTGATACTTGGACCTTCACCAGTGGTGTAAAGGAAGCCTGCCTGGAGTGTAGGTTCCAAGAATTCCAAATAGGCAGTCAATGAAAGGAACGTTCTGTAGTGGAGATTCCAATGGTTTCAGAATTCTACGTTGTATGGACTAGAAACTGAAGAGCTTCCCAGGTGGGATATTATAGACAGGTGAAGACCAAGCCTGCGAATTTGAACAGGCTGCTGGAAACCACCAATGGGTTACTTGAATATTCACCAGTGGTGTAAAGAAATCATGTCTGCAGTGGAGATTCGTTGAATTCCAGATTGGCAGTGAATGAATGGAACATTCTGAAGTGGAGATTCTAATGGTTAGTGAATTCTGGGTTATGTGAACAGGAAAAAGAAGAGCTTACCAGGGTTGAGTGGACAGCCAGTTGAACAGCTCGACTCCGAGTGTGAACACGCCTATGAAAATCAGCATTGGTTACTTGGACATTCACCAGTGGTGTAACGAAAGCTTGCCTGGACTGGAGATTCGAAGAACTTCAGATTAGCAGTGAATGAGTGGAGAATTCTGTAGTGGAGATTCAAATGATTTCGAAAGTCTGGGTTGTATGGACAGGAAATGGAAGAGCTGACCAGGTTGGAGTGGATAGTCTGTTGAACAGCACGCCAGGGAGTGTGAAGCAGACGCTGGAAAACAGCATTATGTTACTTGGACATTCTCCAATGGTGCAACGAAAGCATGCCTGGAGTGGAGATTCCATGAATTAGATATTGGCAGGGAATGAATGGAACATTCCGTAGGAGAGATTCCAATCATTTCTGAAGTCTGGGTTTTGTGTACAGGAAAATGAAGAGCAGAGCAGGGAAGAGTGGATAGCCTGTTGAACAGCAGACTGCGACTTTGAACTGGCTGCTGAAAACCAACATTGGCTTACTTGGATATTCACCAGTGGTGTCAAGGATTCCTGCCTGGAGTGGAGATTAGATGAATTTCTGATTGGGAGTTAATGAATGGAACATTCTGTAGTGGAGATTCCAATTACTTCTGAAGTCTGGGTTTTGTGGTCAGGAAAATGAAGAGCTGACCAGGGTTGAGTGGATAGGCAGGTGGACCGCACGCCTGCGAGTGTGATCATGCCTCTGAAATCCAGCATTGGATTCCTTGGACATCATCAGTGGTGTAACGAACGCCTGCATGGAGTTGTAGATTCGATGAATTCAGATTGGAATTGAATCAATGGAACAGTCTGTAGTGGAGTTTCCAATGAATTCTGAAGTATGATTTTTGTGGACAGGAAAAGAATAATCTGACCACTGTGTAGTGGATTGCCAGTTCAACAGCACGTCTCCGAGTGAGAACAGAACGCTGAAAATCAGCATTCATTTACTTAGATATTCACCTGTCGTGTAACTGAAGTCTGCCTGGAGTGGAGATTCGATGAATTCCAGATCGGCAGTGAATGAATGGAACATTCTGTAGTGGAGATTATAATGGTTTCTGAAGTCTAAGTTATGTGGACAGGAAAATGTAGAGCTGACCATCGTTAAGTTGATAATCAGTTGAACAGCACTCCTGCGAGTGTGAACAGGACGCTGAAAAGCAGCCTTGGGTTACTTGTACATTCAACACTAGTGAAAGGAAATCCGGACTGGAGTGGAAATTCCATGAGTTCCAGATTGGGAGTTAATGAATGTTATATTCTCTAGTGGTGATTCCATTGAATTTTGAAGTCTGGGTTGAGTGGAGAGGAAAATGAAGAGCTGATCAGGTTGGAGAGGATAGCCAGTAGAATAACACACCAGCCAGTGTGAACAGGCCGCGAAAACCAGAATTGGGGTACTTGGATATTGACCAGTTGTGTAACGAAATCCTGCCTGGAGAGGAGATTCGATTAATTCCAGATTGCAGTGAATGAATGGAACATACTGAAGTGGAGATTCTAATTGTTTCTGAAGTCTAGGTTGTGGGGACAGGAAAATGAGGAGCTGACCAGGGTTCAGTGGATAGCCAGTTGAACAGAACGCCTCTGAGGAGGATCAGGACAATAAAAACTAGACGTGTGCTACTTGGACATTCAACAGTGGTGTAACGAAAGCCAGCCTGTAGTGGAGATTCATTTGAATTCCCGATTCGCAGTGAATCAATGGAACATTCTGTAGTGGATATTCCAATGATTTCTGTAATGTGGGTTGTTTGGACAGTAAAATAAAGACTTGACCACTGTGGAGTGGATAGTCCGTTGAATAGCATGCATGCGAGTGTGAAAAGTATGCTGAAAACCAGCAATGTGTTACTTTGACATTCATCAGTGGTGTAAAGAAAGCCTGCCTGGAGTGAAGGTTCCAAGAATTCCAAATAGGCAGTGAATGAATGGAAAATTCTGTATTGTAGATTCCACTGGTTTCTGAATTCTACGCTGTATGGACAGGAAACTGAAGAGCTTCCCAGGTGGGATTTGATAGCCAGTTGAATACCAAGCCTGCGAATATGAACAGGCTGCTGAAAACCACCGGAGGGTTACTTGAATATTCACCAGTGGTGTAAAGAAATCCTGTTTGCAGTGGAGATTCGATGAATTCCAGATTGGCAGTGAATGAATTGAACATTCTGTATCGGAGATTCCAATTACTTCTGAAATCTGGGTTTTGTGGACAGGAAAATGAAGAGCTGACCAGGGTTTAGTGGATAGGCAGTTGGACAGCACGACTCCGAGTGTGAACACGCCTATAAAATGCAGCATTGGTTAGTTTGACATTCAGCAGTGGTGTAACGAAAGCTTGCCTGGACGGGAGATTCGAAGAACTTCAGATTAGTAGTGAATGAGTGGAATATTCTGTAGTGGAGATTCAAATGATTTCGAAAGTCTGGGTTGTGTGGACCGGAACTGGAAGAGCTGACCAGGTTGGAGTGGATTGCCCGTTGAACAGCACGACTGGGAGTGTGAAGCGGACTCTGGTAAACAGCATTAGGTTATTTGGACATTCTGCTGTGGTGCAACGAAAGCATGCCTGGAGTGGAGATTCCATGAATTCGATATAGGCAGGGAAAGAATGGAACATTCCGTAGGAGAGATTCCAATGATTTCTGAAGTCTGGGTTTTGTGTACAGGAAAATGAAAAGCAGAGCTGGGAAGAGTGGATAGTCTGTTGAACAGCAGACTGCAAGTTTGAACTGGCTGCGGAAAATCAACATTGGCTTACATGGATATTCAACAGTGGTGTAAAGGAATCCTGCCTGGAGTGGAGATTCGATGAATTCCCGTGTGGGTATGAATGAATGGAACATTCTGTAGTGGAGATTCCAATTACTTCTGAAGTTTGTGTTTTGTGGACAGGAAAATGAAGAGCTGACCAGGGTTGAGTGGATAGGCAGTTGAACAGCACGCCTGCGAGTGTGATCATGCCTCTGAAATCCAGCATTGGATTCCATGGACATCATCAGTGGTGTAACGAACGCCTGCGTGGAGTTGTAGATTCGATGAATTCCAGATTGGAATTGAATCAATGGAACAGTCTGTAGTGGAGATTCCAATGAATTCTGAAGTATGGTTTGTGTGGACAGGAAAAGAATAATCTGACTACTGTGTAGTGGATTGCCAGTTCAACAGCACGTCTGGAGCGAGAACAGAACGCTGAAAATCAGCATTCAGTTACTTAGATATTCACCAGTCGTGTAAGTAAAGTCTGCCTGCAGTGGAGATTCGATGAATTCCAGATCGGGAGTGAATGTATGGAACAATATGTAATGGAGATTATAATGGTTTCTGAAGTCTAAGTTACGTGGAAAGGAAAATGAAGAGCTAACCAGGGCTGAGTGGATAGTCAGTTGAACAGCAGTCCTGTGAGTGTGAACAGGCCGCTGAAAAGCAGCCTTGGTTTACTTGTACATTCAACATTACTGAAACGAAATCTGGCCTGGAGTGGAGATTCGATGAATTCCAGATTGGGAGTTAATGAATGGAGCATTCTGTAGTGGAGATCCCATTGAATTTTGAAGTCTGCGTTGAGTGGACAGGAAAATGAAGAGCTGATCAGGTTGGAGAGGATTGCCAGTAGAATAGCACACCAGCGAATGTGAACAGGCCGCGAAAAACCAGCATTGGGGTACTTGGATATTGACCAGTGGTGTAAAGAATTCCTGCCTGGAGTGGATATTCGATGAATACCAGATTGCAGTGAATGAATGGAACATTCTGAAGAGGAGAATCTAATGGTTTCTGAAGTCTGGGTTATGAGAACAGGAAAAAGAAGAGCTACTCAGTGTTGAGTGGACAGCCAGTTAAACAGCACGACTCCGAGTGTGAACATGCCTATGAAAACCAGCATTGGTTACTTGGACATTCACCAGTGGTGTAACGAAAGCTTGCCTGGAGTGGAGATTCGAAGAAGTTCACATTAGCAGTGAAAGAGTGGAATGTTCTGTAGTGGAATTCAAATGATTTCGCAAGTCTGTGTTGTGTGGACAGGAAATGGAAGCGCTGACCAGGTTGGAATGGATAGCCCGTTGAACAGCACGCCTAGGTGTGTGAAGAGGACGCTGGAAAACAGCATTAGGTTACTTGGACATTCTCCAATGGTGCAACGAAAGCATGCCTGGAGTGGAGATTCCATGAATTCGATATAGGCAGGGAATGAATGGAACATTTCGTAGGAAAAATTCCAATATTTTCTGAAGTCTGGGCTTTGTGTACAGGAAAATGAAGAGCAGAGCAGGGAAGAGTGGATAGCATGTTGAACAGCACACTGCGACTTTGAACGGGCTGCTGAAAACCAACACTGGCTTACATGGATATTCAACAGTGGTGTAAAGGAAACATGCTTAGAGTGGAGATTCGATGAATTCCTGATTGGGAGTGAATGAATGGAACATTCTGTAGTGGAGATTCCAATTACTTCTGAAGTCTGGGATTTGTGGACAGGAAAATGAAGAGCTGAACAGGGTTGAGTGGATAGTTAGTTGGACACCACGCCTACGAGTGTGATCATGCCTCTGAAATCCAGCATTGGATTCCTGGACATCATTTGTGGTGTAAGGAAAGCCTGCCTGGATTTAGAGATTCGATGAATTCCAGATTGGAATTGAATCAATGGAACAGTCTGTAGTGGAGATTCCATTGAATTCTGAAGTATGGTTTGTGTCCACAGGAAAAGAATAATCTGACCACTGTGCAGTGGATTGCCAGTTCAACAGCCCGTCTGCTAGTGAGATCCGAACGCTGAAAATCAGCATTCAGTTACTAAGATATTCACCAGTCGTGTAAGTAAAGTCTGCTTGGAGTGAAGATTCGATGAATTCCAGATCGGCAGTGAATGAATGTCACATTCTGTAGTGGAGATTATAATGGTTTCTGAAGTCTAAGTTATGTGGAGAGGAAAATGTAGAGCTGACCAGGGTTGTGTGGATAGTGAGTTGAACAGGACTACTGAGAGTGTGAACAGGCCGCTGAAAAGCAGCCTTGGGTTACTTCTATATTCAACACTATTGAAACGAAATCCGGCTTGGAGTGGAGATTCAATGAATTCCAGATTGGCAATGAATGAATGGAATATTCTGTACAGGAGATTCCAATCAATTCTGAAGTCTAGGTTGTGGGGACAGGAAAATGAAGAGCTGACCAGGGTTCAGTAGATAGCCAGGTGAACAGCACTCCTCCGAGGGGTGTCAGGACAATGAAAAAGAGCAGTGTGTTCGTTGGACATTCAACAGTGGTATAATGAAAGCCAGCCTGGAGTGGAGATTCAGATGAATTCCAGATTCGCAGTGAATGAATGGAACGTTCTGTAGTGGAGATTCCAATTATTTCGGACATACGATGTGTGTGCACGCCTGGGAGTGTGAAGCACACGCTGGAAAACAGCATTAGGTTATTTGGACATTCTCCAATGGTGCAACGAAAGCATGCCTGTAGTGGAGTATCCATGAATTCGATATTCGCAGGGAATGAATGGAACATTCCATAGGAGAGATTCCAATGATTTCTGAAGTCTGGGTTTTGTGCACAGGAATATGAAGAGCAGAGCAGGGAAGAGTGGGTAGCCTGTTGAACAGCAGACTGCGATTTTGAACTGGCTACTGAAAACCAACATTGGGTTACTTGCATATTCACCAGTGTTGTCAAGGAATCCTCCCTGGAGTGGAGATTCGATGAATTCCTGATTTTGAGTGAATGAATGGAACATTCTGTAGTGGAGATTCCAATTACTTCTGAAGTCTGGGTTTTGTGGACAGGAAAATGAAGAGCTGACCAGGGTTGAGTGGATAGTCAGTTGGACAGCACGCCTGCGAGTGTGATCATGCCTCTGAAATCCAGCATTGGATTCCTTGGACATCATCAGTGGTGTAACGAAAGGCTGCCTGGAGTTGGAGATTCGATGAATTCCATATTGGAATTGAATCAATGGAACTGTCTGTAGTGGAGATTCCAATGAATTCTGAAGTATGGTTAGTGTGGAAAGTAAAAGAATAATCTGACCACTGTGTTGTGGATTGCCAGTGCAACAGCACGTCTGCGAGTGAGAACACAATGCTGAAAATCAGCATTGAGTGACTTAGATATTCACCAGTCGTTCAACTAAAGTCTGCCTAGAGTGGAGATTCGATGAATTCCAGATCGTCAGTGAATGAATGGAACATTCTGTATTGGAGATTAGAATGGTTTCTGAAGACTAAGTTATGTGGACAGGAAAATGGAGAGCTGACCAGGGTTGAGTGGATAGTCAGTTGAACAGCACTCCTGCGAGTGTGAACAGGCCGCTGAAAAGCAGCATTGGGTTACTTGTACTTTCAACACTAATGAAACGAAAACCGGCCTGGAGTGGATATTCGATGAATTCCAGATTGGCAGTGAATGAATGGAACATTCTGATGTGGAGATTCTAATGACTTCTGAAGTCTGGGTTAAGTGAACAGGAAAAAGAAGAGCTGACCAGGGTTGAATGGATAGCCAGTTGAACAGCACGACTCCGAGTGTGAACACACCTATGAAAACCAGCATTTGTTACTGGGACATTCACCAGTGGTGTAACGAAAGCTTGCCTGTAGTGGAGATTCGAAGAACTTCATATTAGCAGCAAATGAGTGGAATATTCTGTAGTGGAGATTCAAATGATTTTAAAAGTATGGGTTGTGTGGACATGAAATGGAGAGCTGACCAGGTTGGAGTGGATAGACCGTTGAACAGCTCGCCTGGGAGTATGAATCGGACGCTGGAAAACAGCATTAAGTTACTTGGACATTCTAAATGGTGCAACAAAAGCATGCCTGGAGTGGAGATTCCATGAATTCGATATTGGCCGGGAATGAATGAAACATTCCGTAGGAGAGATTCCAATGATTTCTGAAGTCTGGGTTTTCCGTACAGGAAAATGAAGAGCAGAGCACGGAAGAGTGGATAGCCTGTTGAACAGCAGACTGCGACATTGAACTGGCTGCTGAAAACCAACATTGGGTTTCTTGGATATTCACCAGTGGTGTAAAGGAATCCTGCCTGGAGTGGAGATTCGATGAATTCCTGATTGGGAGTGAATGAATGGAACATTCTGTAGTGGAGATTCCAATTACTTCTGAAGTCTGGGTTTTGTGGACAGGAAAATGAAGAGCTGACCAGGGTTGAGTGGATAGTCAGTTGGACAGCACGCCTGGGAGTGTGATCATGCCTCTGAAATCCAGCATTGGATTCCTTGGACATCATCAGTGGTGTAACGAAAGCCTGCCTGGAGTTGGGATTTCGATGAATTCCATATTGGAATTGAATCAATGGAACTGTCTGTAGTGGAGATTCCAATGAATTCTGAAGTATGGCTTGTGTGGACAGGAAAAACATAATCAGACCACTGTGTAGTGGATTGCCAGTTCAACAGCACGGTTGAGAGTGAGAACAGTACGCTGAAAATCAGCATTCAGTTCCTTAGATATTCACCAGTCATGTATCTAAAGTCGGCCTGGAGTGGATATTCGATGAATTCCAGATCGACAGTGAATGAATGGATCATTCTTTAGTGGAGATTATAATGGTTTCTGAAGTCTAAGTTATGTGGAGAGGAAAATGTAGAGCTGACCAGGGTTGTGTGGATAGTCAGTTGAAAAGCACTCCTCCGAGTGTGGACAGGCCACTGAAAAGCAGCCTTGGGTTACTTGTACATTCAACACTAGTGAAACGAAATCCGGCCTGGAGTGGAGATTCGATGAATTCCAGATTGGCAGTGAATGTATGGAACATTCTGTACAGAAGATTCCAATCATTTCTGAAGTCTAGTTTGTGGGGACAGGAAAATGAAGAGCTGACCACGGTTCAGTGGATAGCCAGTTGAACAGCACGCCTCCGAGGGGGATCAGGACAATGAAAACGAGCAGTGTGTTACTTGGACATTCAACAGTGGTATAACGAAATCCTGCCTGTAGTGTAGATTCAGATGAATTCCAGATTCGCAGTGATTGAATGGAACGATCTGTAGTGGAGATTCCAATTATTTCTGAAATCCGATGTGTGTGGACAGGAAAATGAAGAGCAGACCAGATTAGAATAGATAGCCAGTTGAACAGCAGGCCTGCGAGATTGAACAGTCCTCTGAAAACCAGAATTGTGTTACTTGGACCTTCACCAGTGGTATTACGAATGCGTTCATGGAGTGGAGGTTTAGATGAATTCCCGATTCGCAGTGAATGAATTGAACATTCTGTAGTGGATATTCCAATGATTTCTGTCGTGCGGGTTCTTTGGACAGTAAAAGAAAGACTTGACCACTGTGGAGTGGATAGCCAGTTGAATAGCATGCATGCGAGTGTGAACAGTATGCTGAAAACCAGCAATGTGTTACTTGGACATTCACCAGTGGTGTAAAGAAAGCCTGCCTGGAGTGTAGGTTCCAAGAATTCCAAATAGGCAGTGAATGAATGGAACAATCTGTAGTGGAGATTCCAATGGTTTCTGAATTCTTCGTTGTATGCACAAGAAACTGAAGAGCTTACCAGGTGGGATTTAATAGCCAGTTGAAGACCAGGACTGCGAGAATAAACAGTCCTCTGCAAAGCAGCATTGGATTACTTGGACATTCGCCTGTGGTATAACGAATGCGTTCATGGAGTGTAGGTTCAGATGAATTCCCGAATCGCAGCCAATGAATTGAACATTCTGTAGTGGATATTCCAATGATTTCTGTCGTGTGGGTTGTTTGGACAGAAAACGAAAGACTTTACCACTGTGGAGTGGATAGCCAGTTGAATAGCATGCATGCGAGTGTGAACACTATGCTCAAAACCAGCAATGTGTAACTTGGACATTCACCAGCGGTGTAAAGAAAGCCTGCCTTGAATGTAGGTACTAAGAATTCCAAATAGGCAGTGAATGAATGGAACATTCTGTATTGGAGAGTCCCATGGTTTCTGAATTCTACGTTGTATGGACAAGAAACTGAAGAGCTTACCAGGTGGGATTTGATAGCCAGTTGAAGACCAGGCCTGCGAATTTGAACAGGCTGCTGAAAACCACCATTGGGTTACTTGAATATTCACCAGTGGTGTAAAGAAATCCCGCCTGCCGTTTAGATTCGAAGAATTCCAGATTGGCATTTAAGGAATGGAACATTCTGAATTGGAGATTCTAATGGTTTCCGAACTCTGGGTTACGTGAATAGGAAAAAGAAGAGCTGACCAGGGTTGAGTGGACAGCCAGTTGAACAGCACGACTCCGAGTGTGAACACGCATATGAAAACCAGCATTGATTACTTGGACATTCACCAGTGGTGTAACGGAAGCCTGCCTGGAGTGGAGATTCAGATGAATTCCAGATTCGCAGTGAATGAATGGAACGTTCTGTATTGGAGATTCCAATTATTTCTGAAATCCGATGTGTGTGGACAGATAATTGAAGAGCAGACCAGGTTATTATGCATAGCCAGTTGAACAGCAAGCCTGCGAGATTGAACTGTCCTCTGAAAAGCAGCATTGGGTTACTTGGACATTCACCAGTGGTATACTGAATGTGTTCATTGAGTGGAGGTTCAGATGAATTCCCGATTCGCAGTGAATGAATTGAACATTCTGTGGTGGATATTCCAATGATTTCTGTCTTGTGGGTTGTTTGGACAGTAAAAGAAAGACTTGAGCATTGTGGAGTGGATAGCCAGTTGAATAGCATGCATGCGAGTGTCAACAGTATGCTGATAACCAGTAATGTGTTACTTGGACATTCACCAGTGTTGTAAAGAAAGCCTGCCTGGAGTGTAGGTTCCAAGAATTCCAAATAGGCAGTGGATGAATGGAAAATTCTGTAGCGGAGGTTTCAATGGTTTCTGAATTCTACGTTTAATGGACGAGAAACTGAAGAGCTTACCAGGTGGGATTTGATAACCAGTTGAAGACCAGGTCTGCGAATTTGAACAGGCTGCTGAAAACCACTATTGGGTTACTTGAATATTCACCAGTGGTGTAAAGAAATCATGTCTGCCGTGGAGATTCGATGAATTCCAGATTGGCAGTGAATGAATCGAACATTCTGAAGTGGAGATTCTAATAGTTACTGATATCTGCGTTATGTGAACAGGAAAAAGAAGAGCTGACCAGGGTTGAGTGGACAGCCAGTTGAACAGCACGACTCCATGTGTGACCACGCCTATGAAAACCAGCATTGGTTACTTGGACATTCACCAGTGGTGTAACGAAAGCTTGCCTGGAGTGGAGATTCGATGATCTTCAGATTAGCAGTCAATGAGTGGAATGTTCTGTAGTGGAGATTCAAATGATTTCGAAAGTCTGGGTTGTTTGGACAGGAAATGGAAGTGCTGACCAGGTTGTAGTGGATAGCCCGTGGAACACCATGCCTGGGAGAGTGAACCGCAGGCTGGTAAACAGCATTAGGTTACTTGGACATTCTCCAGTGGTGCAAAGAAAGCATGCCTGGAGTGGAGATTCCATGAATTCGATATGGGTAGGGAATGAATGGAACATTCCTTAGGAGAGATTCCAATGTTTTCTGAAGTATGGGTTTTGTGTACAGGAAAATGACGAGCAGAGCAGGGAAGAGTGGATAGCCTGTTGAACAGCAGACTGCGACTTAGAACTGGCTGCTGAAAACCAACATTGGCTTACTTGGATATTCAGCAGTGGTGTAAAGAAATCCTGACTGGAGTGGAGATTCGATGAATTCCCGATTGTGAGTGAATGAATGGAACATTGTGTAGTGGACATTACTATTACTTCTGAAGTCAGGGTTTAGTGGACATGAAAATGAAGAGCTGATCAGGTTTGAATGGATAGTCAGTTGAACAGCACTCCTGCGAGTGTGAACAGGCCGCTGAAAAGTAGCCTTGGGTTACTTGTACATTCAACAATAGTGAAACGAAATCCGGCCTGGAGTGGTGATTCGATGAGTTCCAGATTGGGAGTGAATGAATGTTACATTCTGTAGTTGTGATTGCATTGAATTTTGAAGTCTGGGTTGAGTGGACAGGAAAATGATGAGCTGATCAGGTTGGAGACGATAGCCAGTAGAATAGCACACCAGCGAGTGTGAACAGGCCGTGAAAAACCAGCATTGTGGTACTTGGATATTGACCAGTGGTGTACCGAAATCCTACCTGGAGTGGAGATTCGATGAATTCCAGATTGGCAGTGAATGAATGGAACATTCTGTACAGGAGATTGCTATCATTTCTGAAGTCTAGGTTTTTGGTACAGGAAAATGAGGAGCTGACCAGTGTTCACTGGATAGCCAGTTGAACAGCAGGCCTCCAAGGGGGATTAGGACAATGAAAACGAGCAGTGTGTTACTAGGACATTCTACAGTGTTGTAAGTAAAGCCTGCCTGGAGTGGAGATTCAGATGAATTCCAGATTCGCAGTGAATGAATGGAACTTTCTGTAGTGGAGATTACAATTATTTCTGAAATCCGATGTGTGTGAACAGGAAAATGAAGAGCAGACCAGGTTAGAATGGATAGGCAGTTGAACAGCAGGCCTGCGTGATTGAACAGTCCTCTGAAAACCAGCATTGGGTTACTTGGACATTCACCAGTGGTATAACGAATGCGTTCATAGAGTGGAGGTTCAGATGAATTCGCGATTCACAGTGAATGAATTGAATATTCTGTAGTGGATATTCCAATGATTTCTGTCGTGTGGGTTGTTTTGACAGTAAAAGAAAGACTTGAGCGGTGGGACGGGCAAGAAGCCCAGCCCTGGGCAACAAAGCTGAAGGGCTCCAATCCCAACAGTTACAGCCCGCCCCCAAGGGCCTTGGTCCCTCTCTGGGCATGCGCAGCTAGAACCATCCGCTAGAAAGCCGGTTTTCAACCCCTGATATACGTGGGACGGGCACAGAGTCCCAGCTCTGGGCAACAAAGCTGAATGGCTCCAATTCCAACAGGTACAGCCCACCCCCAAGGGCCTTGTTCTCTCTCTGGGCATGCGCAGGTAGAACCACCCGCTAGAGAGCCGGTTTTCAACCCCTGATCTGCCAGGGACGGGCACACTGGCCCCGCTCTGGGCGAAAAAATCTGAACGGCTCCAATTCCAACAGGTACAGCCCGCCCCCAAGGGCCTGGATCCCTCTCTGGGCATGCACAGCTAGATCCAGCCCCTAGAAAGCCGGTTTGCAACCCCTGATCTGCGTGGGACAGGCACAGAGGCCCAGCTCCAGGAAAAAAAGCTGAACGGCTCCAATTCCAACAGGTACAACCCGCCCCCAAGGGCCTGGGTCCCTCTCTGGGCATGCACAACTAGATCCAGCCCCTAGAAAGCCGGTTTTCAATCCCTGATCTGCGTGGGACAGGCACAGAGGCCCAGCTCCAGGCAACAAAGCTGAACGGCTCCAATTCCAACAGGAACAGCCCGCCCCCAAGGGCCTGGGTCCCTCTCTGGGCATGCACAGGTAGAACCAGCCCCTAGAAAGCTGGTTTTCAAACCCTGATCAGCGTGGGATGGGCACAGAGGCCCAGTTCCGGGCAACAAAGCTGAACGGTCCAATTCCAACAGGTACAGCCCGCCCCCAAGGGCCTGGGTCCCTCTCTGGCCATGCGCAGCTAGAACCAGCCCCTAGAAAGACGGTTTTCAACCCCTGATCTGCGTGGGATGGGCAAAGATGTCCAGCTCTGGGCAACAAAGCTGAACGGCTCCAATTCCAACAGATACTGCCCTTCCCCAAGGGCCGGGTCCCTCTCTGGGCATGCGCAGCTAGAACCAGCCCCTAGAAAGCTGGTTTTCAAACCCTGATCAGCGTGGGATGGGGACAGAGGCCCAGCTCCAGGCAACAAAGCTGAACGGGTCCAATTCCAACAGGTACAGCCCACCCCCAAGGGCCTGGGTCCCTCTCTGGCCATGCGCAGCTAGAACCAGCCCCTAGAAAGACGGTTTTCAACCCCTGATCTGCGTGGGATGGGCAAAGAGGTCCAGCTCTGGGCAACAAAGCTGAACGGCTCCAATTCCAACAGGTACAGCCCTCCCCCAAGGGCCGGGTCCCTCTCTGGGCATGCGCAGCTAGAACCAGCCCCTAGAAAGCCGGTTTTCAACCCCTGATCTGCGTGGGACGGGCACAGAGGCCCAGCTCTGGGCAACAAAGCTGAACGGCTCCAATTCCAACAGGTACAGTCCGCCCCCAAGGGCCTGAGTCCCTCTCTGGGCATGCGCAGCTAGAACCAGCCCCTAGAAAGCCGGTTTTCAACCCCTCATCTGCGTGGTACGGGCACAGAGGACCAGCTCTCGGCAACAAACCGGAACGGCTCCAATTCCAAACAGGAGACGTTCCCAACTCCTTGGCCAGTGCCACGGACTCTTTCCGGAGCTGCGACCGCTAATGTGGCCGCGAAATATTTTCCCACTACGTATGCCATAGGAACCATAAGCTACCTTCTTAGATGGAAACTTCTCAATTTTAGCTCAGCCACTAGAAACACAGTAGCCACTAACTCATAAGCCTATCTTAACTCACCCTGCATATCAAGCAGAATAGTAACAGTGAACGTGAAGGACTAAACCACACCTCTCACAATGGTAAAGCAACTCAAAAGCCCACCAAACTTTCATATTGAAGAGTCTAGCCCAGATGACACCAACAGTACTGTAGTGTTAGACAACCTCTCTGACAAGGAATTCAGAAGGGAGCTACTTAGGATGCTTAGGGAATTAAAAGAAACAATGGAAAGCAATGCCAATAGAAGACAAGAGGATCTGAAGGCAGAAATGAGGAAAATGCAATCAGAAATGTCAGACCTGAAAAATCTCGTAGGCGAATTGAAAATCTCAGAGGAAGGCCTCAGCAGCAGAGTAAGAGCGGCTGAGAACAGAATCAGTGAGCTCGAAGATGAAGTTCAGAGACTCTCCAGAAAAGAGCAGAAAATGGAAAAGAGACTCACAATTCGGGAACAGATGGCAAGAGAAGATCGTGATGAAGCCAACAGGGGTAACATAAGCATTATTGGAGTCCCAGAGGGACAGGAAGAAAACCTTGATGAAGAAAAAACTGTCAAAGACATCATTGCTACAACATTTCCAGAGGTGAAGAAAACTTGTGACCACATTCAGGAGGCCCGAAGGGTACCAGCTAAAAGAAATCCGAATAAAAATACCCCAAGACACATTCTGATCAAAATGACCAAAACCTTAGACAGAGACAAAATTCTGAAAGCAGCAAGATCGAAGAAAGAAATCTCTTACAAAGGAGCATCCTTAAAATTCACAGCTGATTTTTCTGATGAAACCCTCATGGCCCGAAAACAGTGGTGGGACATAGTAAAAAAACTCAATGAAATAAATGCCTCCCCTAAAATACTTTTCCCAGCAAGACTCTCATTCATAATAGAAGGAACAACCCACAGTTTCACAGACAAACAACAGCTCAGGAACTTCATAGACTCAAATCCATGGTTACAAGAACAACTAAATGGGCTACTTTAAGGCAAGAAAGGCCCCTCAAATACACCAAATTTTAACAGAACAATGGGACAAAATACCATAACAATAATCTCTCTCAATGTCAATGGGCTAAACGCACCAATTAAAAGACATAGAGTGGCAGGATGGATTAGAAAATTGAACCCAACATTCTGCTGCCTGCAAGAAACGCATCTCAATAGTCAAAGCAAACACAGACTCAGAGTCAAAGGCTGGAAAACAATCCTAAAGGCAAACAGCTCCCATAAAAAAGCTGGGGTAGCCATCCGTATATCAGACCACATCAATTTCAGATTGAGGAAGGTCATAAGAGACAGTGAAGGCCATTTCTTATTGATCAAAGGATCTGTACAACAGGAAGAACTAACAATAATAAATGTATATGCACCTAATGAGAGACCAGAAAAGTACTTAAAACAACTACTCATAGATTTGGAAAAAGACATCAATAGCAACACAATACTAGTGGGAGACTTCAACACTGCTTTGTCACCTCTTGATAGATCAACCAGACTCAAGATTAGAAGGGACATACTTCATTTGAGGGAAACAGTGGAAGAAAGGGGCTTAGTAGATATATATATATAGGACACTTCATCCACAAAAAGCTGAATACACATTCTTCTCAAGCGTACATGGAACATTCTCCAAGATAGGCCACATGCTGAGCCACAAAACATGCCTCCATAAAATTAAGAAGGTAGAGATTGTATCAACAATCTTCTCAGACAATAATGCGCTGAAATTAGAAGTAAATCACACACAAAAACAGAAAACTAAATCAAACACCTGGAAATTAAACAGTGCACTATTGAACAACGAGTGGATTAGACAGGAAATCAAAGAGGAAATCAAAAGATTCCTAGAAACGAATGAAAATGAGAACACGAGTTACCAAAACTTATGGGACACAGCAAAGGCTGTGTTAAGAGGAAAGTTTATAGCTCTACAAGCATTCCTCAGGAAGGAGGAGCGAGCACACATAAGTAACCTAACCTCACAGCTTAAGAGCTTGGAGAGGGACCAAAAAAAGGAGCACAACCCGAACAGGAGAAAGGAGATAATAAAACTCAGAGCAGAGATTAACGAGATGGACACCGAAAAAACAATCCGAAAGATCAATGAAACCAAAAGCTTTGAGAATATTAACAAGATCGATAAGCCTCTAGCAAAACTCACAAAGAAAGGGAGAGAGAAAACCCTAATAAACCGAATCAGAAATGAAAAGGGGGTCATTACAACAGAAACCACAGAAATTCAGAGGATCCTCAGGGAGTACTTTGAGAAGCTTTATGCCACAGAACATCAAAACCTCGAGGAAATGGATAAATTCCTAGATTCCTACAGACTCCCAAGGCTGAACCAAGAAGACCTGGAATACCTGAACAGACCTATCACAATCAAGGAAATTGAAATGGTAATAAAAAGTCTCCCCAAGCACAAAAGTCCTGGCCCGGATGGATTCACTAGTGAATTCTTCCAAATCTTTAAAGAGGACTTACTCCCAATGCTCTTTAAGCTTTTCCACGAAATTGAAATATCAAAAACACTTCCGAACAGTTTCTACGAAGCAAATATCACACTGATACCAAAAGCAGACAGAGACACCACAAAGAAAGAGAATTACAGGCCGATATCCCTGATGAACACAGATGCAAAGATCCTCAACAAACTACTAGCAAATAGAATCCAACTACTCATCAAAAAGATCATACACCATGATCAAGTAGGATTCATCCCAGGGATGCAAGGATGGCTTAACATTCGGAAATCAATCAACATAATCCACCATATCAACAAAAGAAAAGATAAGAAGCATATGATCATATCAATAGATGCAGAGAAAGCATTTGATAAGATCCAGCACCCCTTTATGATGAAAACCCTAGCCAAAATGGGTATAGAGGGGACCTTCCTCAACATGATTAAAGCCATCTACCACAAGCCTACAGCAAGCATCATCCTCAATGGGGAAAAACTGAGAGCCTTCCCTCTAAGATCAGGGACGAGACAGGGATGCCCACTCTCTCCACTGCTGTTCAATATAGTACTGGAATTACTTGCAATAGCGATGAGGCAGGAAAAAGATATTAAGGGCATTCAGGTAGGAAAGGAAGAAATCAAGCTCTCACTATTCGCAGATGATATGATACTCTACTTAGAGAACCCAATAACTTCCACCAAAAAACTCCTAGAAACAATAGACTCGTATAGTAAAGTTGCAGGTTATAAAATCAATACCCAAAATCCATGGATTTCCTATACGCAAACAGTGAGAGAAAAGAAAGCAACATGAAAAAAACAATCCCATTCACAATTGTGCCCCAGAAAATCAAGTACCTAGGAATCAGCTTAACTAAGGAAGTAAAGGACCTGTACAAAGAAAACTACAAAACGCTACTTCAGGAAATAAAAGAGGACATGAGGAAATGGAAAGATATCCCCTGCTCATGGGTCGGGAGACTTAACATTGTCAAAATGGCAATACTACCGAAAGCATTGTATAAATTCAATGCAATCCCTATAAGGATACCCATGACATTATTCAAAGAAATGGAGCAAACACTCCTGAAATTTATATGGAACAATAAGCCCCCACGAATAGCTAAAGCAATTCTTGGGAAAAAGTAAATGGGAGGAATCAAACTCCCGAACTTCGAACTGTACTACAAAGCAGTAATAAGTAAAACAGCATGGTACTGGAACAAAGGCAGAACTGCAGACCAATGGAACAGGGTTGGATACACTGACATCTCCCCTCAATCATATGCTCATCTAATCTTTGATAAAGGTGCAAGTAATGTGAAGTGGAGTAAGGAAAGCCTCTTTAATAAATTGTGTTGGCATCACTGGATGGCTACATGCAAAAAAATAGGCTCAGAACTCTGCCTAACACCATGTACAAAAGTAAGATCAAAATGGATTAAAGACCTCAACATCAGACCAGAAACCATAAGGTACATTGAAGATAAAGTTGGCAAAACCCTCCATGACATTGAAGCTAATGGTATCTTCAAAGATGCCACGCCACTGGCCGAGCAAGTGAAAACAGAGATAGATAAATGGGACTATCTTAAACTAAGAAGCTTCTGCACCTCCAAAGAAACAGTGACCAAAATACAAAGACAGTCTACAGAATGGGAAAGGATATTCACCGAATACACATCTGACAAGGGGTTGATATCCAGGACATACAAAATACTGGTTAAAGTCCACAAGAAGAAAACATCCAACCCCTTCCAAAAATGGGGCAATGAAATGAACAGAAATTTTCTCAAAGAAGAAATCCGAATGGCAAAAAAGCACATGAGAGAATGCTCTACATCATTAATCATCAGGGAGATGCAGATCAAAACCACAATGAGATACCATCTCACACCTCAGAGACTGGCTCACATTCAAAATAACAAAAGCAACCGATGCTGGCATGGATGTGGCGAGGAAGGGACACTCCTTCACTGTTGGTGGGAATGTCCACTGGTTCAGCCCTTCTGGAAAACAGTATGGACGATTCTCAAAAAATTAGAAATTGAGCTCCCATTTGACCCAGCAATACCACTCCTGGGAATATATCCCAGAGAGGCAAAAATGTATAGTCGAAGTGACATCTGCACTTGTTTCTTCATTGCAGCACTCTTTACAATAGCCAGAAACTGGAAGAAACCTGAATGCCCAAGAACAGATGACTGATTAAAGAAACTTTGGTACATCTACACAATGGAGTACTATGTAGCTGTTAGAAAATATGAAGTCATGAAATTTACACACAAGTGGTACAATATGGAAAGTATCATGCTTAGCGAAATGAGTCAGAAAGAGAGGGATAGAAATAGAAAGATTGCATTCATCTGGGGGATATAAAGTAACAAAGTATGAGATAAATATCCAAGAATAGCTGAGATCAGCACCAGGAGGATTACTCCATAACTTAGAGGCCAGCCGGGCATCCTGGAGGAAAGGGCAGTTCAGATAGAGAAGGGAGCACCAAATAAAGGAAGTTTGGAGGATCCTCCCAGGAGGGGACATACATGTCGAAAGTAGACTATGGACTGAATATGTTTGCCATTCAATGCCTCTTTTGCAGACCACAAAACCCAAAAGGAGAGAGAGAACACAGAGGAGTGCCCTGCCACAGAGACAGGAGGGATGGGGGGATGGGGGTGGGAGGGATATTATCCATGGTGGTGGAAAATGGGCACTGGTGGAGGGATGGGTATCTGATCATTATATAATTGAAATCAAAGAACCAAAAATTGTAAATTTACAACTGTGAAAAAAAATAAAATAAAATAAAGGGGATAAAATCTGTATCCTTAAAAAATAAATAAATAAATAATTAGCGATCTTCTCTGGAAGATATGATAATTGAAGTTACCCAAAGAACAGCAAGGAAAAAGAATTTCACAAAAAACCAGAACCACAAATGCCTGAGGAACAATAACCGAAAAATGTAACAATATTATACTGCAGTCCTAAGATGAAAAAATAAAAAAAAATGGACTATTAAAAAAAAAAAAGAAAGACTTGACCACAGTGGAGTGGATATCCAATTGAATAGCATGCATGCGAGTGTGACCAGGATGCTGAAAACCAGCAATGTGATACTTGGACATTCACCAGTGGTGTAAAGGAAGCCTGCCTGGAGTGTAGCTTCCAAGAGTTCCAAATAGGCAGTGAATGAATGGAACATTCTGTAGTGGAGATTCCAATGGTTTCTGTATTCTACGTTGTATGGACAAGAAACTGAAGAGCTTCCAAGGTGGGATTTTATAGCCAGTTGAAGACAAAGCCTCCGAATTTGAACAGGCTGCTGAAAACCACCATTTGGTTACTTGAATTTTCACCAGTGGTGTAAAGAAATCATGTCTGCCGTGGAGATTCGATGAATTTCAGATTGGCAGTGAATGAATCGAACACTCCGAAGTGGAGATTCTAATGGTTTCTGAAGTCTGTGTTATGTGAACAGGAAAAAGAAGAGCTGCCAGGGTTGAGTGGATAGCCAGTTGAACAGCTCGAATCCGAGTGTGAACACGCCTATGAAAATCAGCATTGGGTACTTGGACATTCACCAGTGGTGTAACGAAAGCTTGCCTGGAATGGAGATTCGAAGAACTTCAGATTAACAGTGAATGAGTGGAATATTCTGTAGTGAAGATTCAAAGGATTTCAAAATTCTGGGTTGTGTGGACAGGAAATGAAAGAGCTGACCAGGTTGGAGTGGATAGCCCTTTGAACAGCACGCCTGAGAGTGTGAAGCAGATGCTGGTAAACAGCATTAGGTTACTTGGACATTCTCCAATTGTGCAACGAAAGCATGCCTGGAGTGGTGATTCCATGAATTCGATATTGGCAGGGAATGAATGGAACATTCCGTAGGAGAGATTCCAATGATTTCTGAAGTCTGGGTTTTGTGTACAGGAAAATGAAGAGCAGACAAGGGAAGAGTGGATAGCCTGTGGAACAGCAGACTGCGACTTTGAACTGGCTGCTGAAAACCAACATTGCGTTACTTGGATATTCATCAGTGGTGTCAAGTAATCCTGCCTGGAGTGGAGATTCGATGAATTCCCGACTGGGAGTGAATGAATGGAACAATCTGTAGTGGAGATTCCAATTACTTCTGAAGTCTGGGTTTTGTGGACAGGAAAATGAAGAGCTGACCAGGGTTGAGTGGATAGGTAGTTGGACAGCACGCCTGCGAGTGTGATCATGCCTCTGAAATCCAGCATTGGATTCCTTGGACATCATCAGTGGTGTAACGAAAGCCTGCCTGGAGTTGGAGATTCGAAGAATTCCAGATTGGAATTGAATCAATGGAACAGTCTGTAGTGGAGATTCCAATGAATTCTGAAGTATGGTTTGTGTGGACAGGAAAAGAATAATCTGACCACTGTGTAGTGGATTGCCAGTTCAACAGCACGTCTGCGAGTGAGAACAGAACGCTGAAAATCAGCATTCAGTTACTTAGATATTCACCAGTCGTGTAACTAATCTCTGCCTGGAGTGGAGATTCGATGAATTCCAGATCGGCAGTGAATGAATGGAATATTCTGTAGTGGAGATTATAATGGTTTCTGAAGCCTAAGTTATGTGGAGTGGAAAATGTAGAGCTGACCAGGGTTGAGTGGATAGTCAGTTGAACAGCACTCCTGCGAGTGTGAACAGGCCGCTGAAAAGCAGCCTTGGGTTACTTTTAAATTCAATACTAGTGAAACGAAATCAGGCCTCGAGTGGAGATTCGATGAATTCCAGATCGGGAGTGAATGAATGGAACATTCTGTTGTGGAGATTCCATTGAATTTTGAAGTCTGGTTTGAGTGGACAGGAAAATGAAGAGCTGATCAGGTTGGAGAGGATAGGCAGTAGAATAGCACACTAGCGAGTGTGAACAGGCCGCGAAAAACCAGCATTGGGGTACTTGGATATTGACCAGTGGTGTACTGAAATCCTGCCAGGAGTGGAGATTCGATTAATTCCAGATTGGCAGTGAATGAATGGAACATTCTATACTGGAGATTCCAATCATTTCTGAAGTCTAGGTAGTGGCGACAGGAAAATGAAGAGCTGACCAGGGTTCTGTGGATAGCCAGTTGAACAGCACGCCTCCGAGGGGGATCAGGACAATGAAAACGACCAGTGTGTTACTTGGACATTCAACAGTGGTGTAACGAAAGCCTGCCTGGAGTGGAGATGCAGATGAATTCTAGATTCGCAGTGAATAAATGGAACGTTCTCTAGGGGAGATTCCAATTATTTCTGAATTCCGATGTTTGTGGACAGGAAAATGAAGAGCAAAACAGTTGAGAATGGATAGCCAGTTGAACAACAGGCCTGCGAGAATTAACAGTCCTCTGAAAACCAGCATTGGGTTACCTGGACATTCACCAGTGGTATAACGCATGCGTTCATGGAGTGGAGGTTCAGATGAATTCCCGTTTCGCAGTGAATGAATTGAACATTCTGTAGTGGATATTCCAATGATTTCTGTCGTGTGGGTTGTTTGGACAGTATAAGAAAGACTTGACCACTGTGGAGTGGATAGTCTGTTGAATAGCATGCATGCGAGTGTGAACAATATGCTGCAATCCAGCAATGTGTTTCTTGGTCATTCAACAGTGGTGTAATGAAAGCCTACATGGAGTGTAGGTTCCAAGAAATCCAAATAGGCAGTGAATGAATGGAACATTCTGTAGTGGAGATTCCAATGGTTTCTGAATTCTATGTTGTATGGACAAGAAACTGAAGAGTTTACCAGGGGGGTTTTCATAGCCAGTTGAAGACCAGGCCTGCGAATTTGTACAGGCTGCTGAAAAACACCATTTGGTTATTTGAATATTCTCGAGTGGTGTAAAGAAATCATGTCTGCAGTGGAGATTCGTTGAGTTCCAGATTGGCTATGAATGAATGGAACATTCTGAAGTGGAGATTCTAATGGTTTCTGAATTCTATGTTGTATGGACAAGAAACTGAAGAGCTTACCAGGTGGGATTTGATAGCCAGTTGAAGACCAGGACTGCGAGAATAAATAGTCCTCTGAAAATAGCATTGGATTATTTGGACATTCACCAGTGGTAGAACGAATAGGTTCATGGAGTGGAGGTTCAGGTGAATTTCCGATTCGGAGTGAATGAATTGAACATTCTGTAGTGGATATTCCAATGATTTCTGTAGCGTGGGTTGTTGGGACACCAAAGAAAGACTTGACCACTGTGGAGTGGATAGGCTGTTGAATAGCATGTATGCGAGTGTGAACAGTATGCTGAAAACCAGCAATGTGTTTCTTGGACATTCACCAGTGGTGTAATGAAAGCCTGCCTGGAGTGTAGGTTCCAAGAATTCCAAATAGGCAGTGAAACAATGGAACATTCTGTAGTGGAGATTCCAATGTTTTCTGAATTCTACGTTGTATGTACAAGAAACTGAAGAGCTTACCAGGTGGGATTTGATAGCCAGTTGAAGTCAGGGCCTGCGAGAATAAACAGTCCTCTGAAAACCAGCATTGTGTTACTTGGACTTTCACCAGTGGTATAAAGAATGCGTTCATGGAGTGTAGGTTCAGATGAATTCCCGATTCGCAGTGAATGAATTGAACATTCTGAAGTGGATATTCCAATGATTTCTGTCGTGTGGGTTGTGTGGACAGTAAAAGAAAGACTTGACCACTGTGGTATTGATAACCAGTTGAATAGCATGCATGCGAGTGTGAACAGTATGCTGAAAACTAGCAATGTGTTACTTGCACATTCACCAGTGGTGTAAAGAAAGCCTGCCTGGAATGTAGGTTCCACGAATTCCAAATAGGCAGTGAATGAATGGAACATTCTGTAGTGAAGATTCCAATGGTTTCTGAATTCTACTTTGTATGTACAAGAAACTGAAGAGCTTACCAGGTGGGATTTGATAGCCATTTGAAGACCAGGCCTGTGAGAAGAAACAGTCCTCTGAAAAGCAGCATTAAGTTACTTGCACATTCACCAGTGGTATAACGAATGCGTTCATGGAGTGGAGGTTCAGATGAATTCCCGATTCGCAGCGAATGAATTGTTCATTCTGTAGTGGATATTACAATGATTTCTGTTGTGTGGGCTGTTTGGACTGTAAAAGAAAGACTTGAACTCTGGGAAGTGGATAGCCTGTTGAATAGCATGCATGTGAGTGTGAACAGTATGCTGAAAACCAGCAATGTGTTTCTTGGACATTCACCAGTGTTGTAATGAAAGCCTGCCTGTAGTGTAGGTTACAAGAATTCCATATAGGCAGTGAATGAATGGAACATTTTGTAGTGGAGATTCCAATGGTTTCTGAATTCTACGTTGTATGTACAAGAAACTGAAGAGCTTACCAGGTGGGATTTCATAGCCAGTTGAAGACCAGGACTGTGAATTTGTATAGGCTTCTGAACACCACCATTAGGTTACATGAATATTCACCAGTGGTGTAAAGCAATCCTGTCTGCAGTGGAGATTCAATGAGTTCCAGATTGTAAATGAATGAATGGAACATTCTGAAGTGGAGATTCTAATGGTTTCTGAATTCTATATTTTATGGACAAGAAAATGAAGAGCTTACCAGGTGGGATTTGATAGCCAGTTGAAGACCAGGCCTGCGAGAATAAATAGTCCTGTGAAAATAGCATTGGATTACTTGGACATTCACCAGTGGTAGAACGAATAGGATCATGGAGTGGAGGTTCAGGTGAATTCCCAATTTGGAGTGAATGAATTGAACATTCTCTCGTGGATAGTCCAATGATTTCTGTCGCGTGGGTTGTTTGGACAGCAAAAGAAGACTTGACCACTGTGGAGTGGATAGGCTGTTGAATAGCATACATGCGACTGTGAACAGTATGCTGAAAACCAGCAATGTGTTTCTTGAACATTCACCTGTGGTGTAATCAAAGCCTGCCTGGTGTGTAGGTTCCAAAAATTCCAAATAGGCAGTGAAACAATGGAACATTCTGTAGTGGAGATTCCAATGGTTTCTGAATTCTATGTTGTATGGACAAGAAACTGAAGAGTTTACCAGGGGGGTTTTCATAGCCAGTTGAAGACCAGGCCTGCGAATTTGTACAGGCTGCTGAAAAACACCATTTGGTTATTTGAATATTCTCGAGTGGTGTAAAGAAATCATGTCTGCAGTGGAGATTCGTTGAGTTCCAGATTGGCTATGAATGAATGGAACATTCTGAAGTGGAGATTCTAATGGTTTCTGAATTCTATGTTGTATGGACAAGAAACTGAAGAGCTTACCAGGTGGGATTTGATAGCCAGTTGAAGACCAGGACTGCGAGATTAAATAGTCCTCTGAAAATAGCATTGGTTTACTTGGACATTCACCAGTGGTAGAACGAATAGGTTCATGGAGTGGAGGTTCAGGTGAATTCCCGAATCGGAGTGAATGAATTGAATATTCTGTATTGGATATTCCAATGATTTCTGTCATGTGGGTTGTTTGGACAGCAAAAGAAAGACTTGACCACTGTGGAGTGGATAGGCTGTTGAATAGCATGTATGCGAGTGTGAACTGTATGCTGAAATCCAGCAATGTGTTACCTGCACATTCACCAGTGGTGTAAAGAAAGCCTGCCTGGAATGTAGATTCCAAGAATTCCAAATAGTCAGTGAATAAATGGAACATTCTGTAGCGTAGATTCCAATGGTTTCTGAATTCTACGTTGTATGGACAAGAAAATGAAGATCTTACCAGGTGGGATTTGATAGCCATTTGAAAATCAGGCCTGCGAGAAGAAACAGTCCTCTGAAAAGCAGCATTAAGTTACTTGCACATTCACCAGTGGTATAACGAATGCGTTCATGGAGTAGAGGTTCACATGAATTCCCGATTCGCAGTGAATGAATTGTACATTCTGTAGTGGATATTACAATGATTTCTGTTGTGTGGGCTGTTTGGACTTTAAAAGAAAGACATGAACACTGGGAAGTGGATAGCCTGTTGAATAGCATGAATGCGAGTGTGAACAGTATGCTGAAAACCAGCAATGTGTTTCCTGGACATTCACCAGTGCTGTAATGAAAGCCTGCCTGTAGTGTAGGTTCCAAGAATTCCAAATAGGCAGTAAATGAATGGAACATTTTGTAGTGGAGATTCCAATGGTTTCTGAATTCTACGTTGTATGGATAAGAAACTGAAGAGCTCACCAGGTGGGATTTCATAGCCAGTTGAAGACCAGGCCTGCGAATTTGTACAGGCTGCTGAAAACCATTACTTGAATATTCACCAGTGGTGTAAAGAAATCCTGCCTGCAGTAGAGATTCGATGAGTGCCAGATTGGCAGTGAATGGATGGAACATTCTGACGTGGAGATTCTAATGGTTTCTGAAGTCTGGGTTATGTGAATAGGAAAAAGAAGACCTGACCAGGTTTGAGTGGACAGCCAGTTGAACTGCAAGACTCCGAGTGTGAACACGCCTATGAAAACCAGCATTGGTTACTTGGACATTCACCAATGGTGTAACGAAAGATTGCCAAGAGTGGAGATTCGAAGAACTTCAGAGTAGCAGTGAATGTGTGGAATATTCTGTCGTGGAGATTCAAATGATTTCGAAAGTCTGGGTTGTGTGGAAAGGAAACGGAAGAGCTGACCAGGTTGGAGTGGATTACCCGTTGAACAGCACGCCTGGGAGTGTGAAGCGGACGCTGGAAAACAGCATTAGGTTACTTGGACATTCTCCAATGGTGCAACGAAAGCATGCCTGGAGTGGAGTATCCATGAATTCGATATTGGCAGGGAATGAATGGAAAATTCCGTAGGAGAGATTCCAATCATTGCTGAAGTCTGGGTTTTATGTACAGGAAAATGAACAGCAGACCAGGGAAGAGTGGATAGCCTGGTGAACAGCAGACAGCGACTTTCAACTGGCTGCTGAAAACCAACATTGCGTTACTTGGATATTCACCAGTGGTGTCAAGGAATCCTGCTGGAGTGGAGATTCGATGAATTCCCGACTGGGAGTGAATGAATGGAACATTCTGTGGTGGAGATTCCAATTACTTCTGAAGTCTGGGTTTTGTGGACAGGAAAATGAAGAGCTGACCAGGGTTGAGTGGATAGGCAGTTGGACAGCACGCCTTCGAGTGTGATCATGCCTCTGAAATCCAGCATTGGATTCCTTGGACATCATCAGTGGTGTAACGAAAGCCTGCCTGGAGTTGGAGTTTCGATGAATTCCAGATTTTAATTGGATCAATGGAACAGTCTGTAGTGGAGATTCCAATGAATTCTGAAATATGGTTTGTGTGGGCAGGAAAAGAAAAATCTGACCACTGTGTAGTGGATTGCCAGTTCAACAGCACGTCTGCGAGTGAGAACAGAACACTGAAAATCAGTATTCAGTTACTTAGATATTCACCAGTCGTGAAACTAAACTCTGCCTGGAGTAGAGATTCGATGAATTCCAGTCGGCAGTGAATGAATGGAACATTCTGTAGTGGACATTATAATGGTTTTTGAAGTCTAAGTTATGTGGACAGGAAAATGTAGAGCTGACCAGGGTTGAGTGGATTGTCAGTTGAACAGCACTCCTGCGAGTGTGAACAGGCCGCTGAAAAGCAGCTTTGGGTTACTTGTACATTCAACACTAGTGAAATAAAATCCGGCCTGGAGTGCAGATTCGATGAATTCCAAATTGGGAGTAAATGAATGGAACATTCTGTAGTGGAGAATCCATTGAATTTTGAAGTCTGGATTTAGTGGACAAAAAAAGGAAGAGCTGATCAGGTTGGAGAGGATAGCCAGTAGAATAGCACACCATCGAATGTGAACAAGCCATGAAAAACCAGCATTGCGGTACTTGGATATTGACCATTGGTGTAACGAAATCCTGCCTGGAGTGGAGATTCGATGAATTCCAGATTGGGAGTGAATGAAAGAGCATTCTGTACAGGAGATTCCAATCATTTCTGAAGTCTAGGTAGTGGGGACAGGAAAATGAAGAGCTGATCAGGGATCAGTGGATAGCCAGTTGAACAGCACTCCTCCGAGGGGGATCAGGACAATGAAAACGAGCAGTGTGTTACTTGGACATTCAACAGTGTTGTAACGAAAGCCTGCCTCGAGTGGAGATTTAGATGTATTCCAGATTCGCAGTGAATAAATGGAACATTCTGTAGTGGAGATTCCAATTATTTCTGAAATCCGATGTGTGTGGACAGGAAAAGGAAGAGCAGAAGAGGGTAGAATGTATAGCCAGTTGAACAGCAGGCCTGCGAGAATGAACAGTCGTCTGAATCTCAGCATTGGGTTACTTGGACATTCACCAGTGTTACAACGAATGCGTTCATGGAGTGGAGGTTCAGATGAATTCCCGATTCGCAGTGAATGAATTGAACATTCTGTAGTGGATATTCCAGTAATTTCTGTCGTGTGGATTGTTTGGACAGTAAAAGAAAGACTTGACCACTGTGCAGTTGATAACCAGTTGAATAGCATGCATGCGAGTGTGAACAGCATGCTGACAACCAGCAATGTGTTACTTGGACATTCACCAGTGGTGTAAAGAAAGCCTGCCTGGAGTGTAGGTTCCAAGAATTCCAAATAGTCAGTGAATAAATGGAACATTCTGTAGTGGATATTACAATGGTTTCTGAATTCTACGTTGTATGGACAAGAAATTGAATTGCTTACCAGGTGGGATTTCATAGACAGTTGAAGACCAGGCCTGCGAATTTGAACAGGCTGCTGAAAACCACCATTGCGTTACTTCAATAATGACCAGTGGTTGAAATATATCCTGTCTGCAGTGGAGATTTGATGAGTTCCAGATTGGCAGTGAATGAATGGAACATTCTGAAGTCGAGATTCTAATGGTTTCTGAAGTCTGGGTTACGTGAACAGGAAAAAGAAGAGCTGACCAGGGTTGAGTGTACAGCCAGTTGAACAGCACGACTCCGAGTGTGAACACGCCTATGAAAACCAGCATTGGTTACTTGGACATTAACCAGTGGTGTAACGAAAGCTTGTCTGGAGTGGAGATTAGAAGAACTTCAGATTAGCAGTGAATAAGTGGAATATTCTGTTGTGGAGATTCAAATGATTTCGAAAGTCTGGGTTGTGTGGACAGGAAACGAAAGAGCTAACCAGGGTGGAGTGGATAGCCCGTTGAACAGCACGCCTAGCAGTGTGAAGCGGACGCTGGAAAACAGCATTAGGTTACTTGTACATTGTCCAATGGTGCAACGAAAGCATGCCTGGAGTGGAGATTCCATGACTTCGATATTGGCAGGGAATGAATGGAACATTCCGTAGGAGAGATTCCAATGAATTCTGAAGTCTAGGTTTTGTGTACAGGAAAATGAAGTGCAGAGCAGGGAATAGTGGTTAGCCTGTTGAACAGCAGACTGCGACTTTGAACTGGCTGCTGAAAACCAACATTGCCTTACTTCGATATTCACCAGTGGTTTCAAGGAATCCTGCCTGGAGTGGAGATTCGATGAATTCCCGATTGGGAGTGAATGAAAGGAACATTCTGTACAGGAGATTCCAATCATTTCTTAAGTCCAGGTAGTCGGGACAGGAAAATGAAGAGCTGACCAGGGTTCAGTGGATAGCCAGTTGAACAGCACACCTTCGAGGGGGATCAGGACAATGAAAACGAGCAGTGTGTTACTTGGACCTTCAACAGTGGTGTAACGAAAGCCTGCCTGGAGTGGAGATTCAGATGAATTCCAGATTCGCAGTGAATAAATGGAGAGTTCTGTAGTGGAGATTCCAATTATTTCTGAAATCCGTTGTGTGTGCACAGGAAAATGAAGAGCCAAACAGGTTATAATGGATAGCCAGTTGAACAGCAGGCCTGCGAGAATGAACGGTCCTCTGAAAACCAGCATTGGGTTACTTGGACATTCACCAGTGGTATATCGAATGCTTTCATGGAGTGGAGGTTCAGATGAATTCCCGATTCGCAGTGAAGGAATTGAACATTCTGTAGTGGATATTCCAATGATTTCTGTCGTGTGTGTTGTTTGGACAGTAAAAGAAAGACTTGACCACTGTGGTGTGGATAGCCTTTAGAATAGCATGCATGCGAGTGTGCACAATATGCTGAAAACCAGCAATGTGTTCCTTGGACATTCACCAGTGGTGTAATGAAAGCCTGCCTGGAGTGTAGGTTCCAAGAATTCCATATAGGCTGTGAATAAATGAAACATTCTCTAGTGGAGATTCCAATGGTTTCTGAATTCTACGTTGTTTGGACAAGAAACTGAAGAGCTTACCACGTGGGATTTGATAGCCAGTTGAAAACCAGGCCTGCGAGAATACACAGTCCTCTGAAAACCAGCATTGGGTTACTTGGACATTCACCAGTGGTATAACGAATGCGTTCATGGAGTGGAGGTTCAGATGAATTCCCGATTCTCAGTGAATGAATTGAACATTCTGTAGTTGAGATTCCAATGGTTTCTGAAATCTACGTTGTATGGACAAGAAACTGAAGAGCTTACCATGTGGGATTTCATAGCCAGTTGAAGACCAGGACTGCAAATTTGAACAGGCTACTGAAAACCACCATTGGGTTGCTTGAACATTCACCAGTGGTGTAAAGATATCCAGTCTGCAGTGGAGATTCGATGAATTCCAGATCGGCAGTGAGTGAATGGAACATTCTGAAGTAGAGATTCTAATGTTTTCTGAAGTCTGGGTTATGTGAACAGGAAAAAGAAGAGCTGACCAGGGTTGAGTGGACAGCCAGTTGAACAGCACGACTCTGAGTATTAACACGCCTACGAAAACCGGCATTGGTTTCTTGGACGTTCACCAGTGGTGTAACGAAAGCTTCCCTGGAGTGGAGATTCGAAGAACTTCAGATTAGCAGTGAATGAATGGAATAATCTGTAGTGGAGATTCAAATGATTTCGAAAGTCTGGGTTGTGTGGACAGGAAATGGAACAGCTGACCAGGTTGGAGTGGATAGTCTGTTGAACAGCACGCATGGCAGTGTGAAGCGGACGCTGGAAAATAGCATTAGGTTACTTGGACATTCACCAATGATGCAACGAAAGCATGCCTGGAGTAGAGATTCCATGAATTCGATATTGGCAGGTAATGAATGGAACATTCCGTAGAAGAGATTCCAATGATTTCTGAAGTCTGGGTTTTTTGTAGAGGAAAATGAAGAGCAGAGCAGGGAAGAGTGGATAGCCTGTTGAACAGACTGCGACTTTGAATTGGCTGCTGAAAAACAACATTGCGTTACTTGGATATTCACCAGTAGTTTCAAGGAATACTGAATGGATTGGAGATTCGATGAATTCCCAATTGGGAGTGAATGAATGGAACATTCTGTAGTGGAGATTCCAATTACTTCTGAAGTCTGGGTTTTGTGCATAGCAAAATGAAGAGCTGACCAGGTTTGAGTGGATAGGCAGTTGGAAAGCACGCCTGCGAGTGTGATCATGCCTCTGAAATGAAGCATTGGATTCCTTGGACATCATCATTGGTGTAATGAAAGCCTGCCTGGAGTTCGATTTTCAATGAATTCCAGATTAGAATTGAATCAATGGAACAGTCTGAAGTGGAGATTCCAGTGAATTTTGAAGTATGGTTTGTGTGGACAGGAACAGAATAATCTGACCACTGTGTTGTGGATTGCCAGGTCAATAGCACGTCTGCGAGTGAGAACAGAACGCTGAAAATCAGCATTCAGTTACATAGATATTCACCAGTCTTGTAACTAAAGTCTGCCTGGAGTGGATATTCGATGAATTCCAGATTGGCAATGAATGAATGGAACATTCTGTAGTGGAGATTTTAATGGTTTCTGAAGTGTAAGTTATGTGGACAGGAAAATGTAGAGCTGACCAGGGTTGAGTGGATAGTCAGTTGAACAGCACTCCTGCGAGTGTGAACAGGCCGCTGAAAAGCAGCCTTGGTTTACTTGTACATTTAACTCTAGTGAAACGAAATCTGGCCTGGAGTGGAGATTCGATGAATTACAGACTGGGAGTGAATGAATGGAACATTCTGTAGTGGAGATTCCATTGAATTTTGAAGTCTGGGTTGAGTGGCCAGGGAAATATAGAGCTGTTCAGGTTGGAGAGGATAGCCAGTAGAATAGCACACCATCCAATATGAACAGGCCAAGAAAAACCAGCATTGGGGTACTTGGATATTGACCAGTGGTGTAACGAAAACCTGCCTGGAGTGGAGATCCGAGGAATTCCAGATTGGCAGTGAATGAAAGGAACATTCTGTACAGTAGATTGCAATCACCTCTGAAGTCTAGGTAGTGGGGACAGGAAAATGAAGAGCTGACAGGGTTCAGTGGATAGCCAGTTGAACAGCACGCCTCAGAGGGGGATCAGGACAATGAAAACGAGAAGTGTGTTACTTGGATATTCAACAGTGGTGTAACGAAAGCCTGCCTGGAGTGGAGATTCAGATGAATTCCAGATTCGCAGTGAATAAATGGAGCGTTATGTAGTGGAGATTCCATTTATTTCTGAAATCCGTTGTGTGTGCACAGGAAAATGAAGAGTCAAACAGGTTAGAATGGGTAGCCAGTTGAACAGCAGGTCTGCGAGAATGAACAGTCCTCTGAAAACCAGCATTGGGTTACTTGGACATTCACCAGTGGTATAACGAATGCGTACATGGAGTCGAGGTTCAGATGAATTCCCGATTCCCAGTGAATGAATTGAACATTCTGTAGTGGATATTCCAATGATTTCTGTCGTGTGGGTTGTTTGGACAGTAAAAGAAAGAATTGACCACTGTGGAGTGGATAGCCTGTTGAATAGCATTCACGCGAGTGTGAAGAGTATGCTGAAAACCAGCAATGTGTTTCTTGGACATTTACCAGTGGTGTAATGAAAGCCTGCCTGGAGTGTAGGTTCGAAGAATTCCAAATAGGCAGTGAATGAATGGAACATTCTCTAGTGGAGATTCCAATGGTTTCTGAATTCTACGTTGTATGGACAAGAAATTGAGGAGCTTACCAGGTGGGATTTGATAGCCAGTTGACGATCAGGCCTGCGAGAATAAACACTCCTCTGAAAACCAGCATTGGGTTACTTAGACATTCAACAGTGGTATAACGAATGCTTTCATGGAGTGTAGGTTTAGATGAATTCCCGATTCGCAGTGAATGAATTGAACATTCTGTAGTGGATATTCCAATGATTTCTGTCGTGTGGGTTGTTTGGACAGTAAAAGAAAGACTTGACCACTGTGGAGTGGATAACCAGCTGAATAGCATGCGTGCGAGTGTGAAGAGTATGCTGAAAACCAGCAATGTGTTTCTTGGGCATTCACCAGTGGTGTAATAAAAGCCTGCCTGGAGTGTTGGCTCCAAGAATTCCAAATAGGCAGTGAATGAATGGAACATTCTCTAGTGGAGATTCCAATGGTTTCTGAATTCTACGTTCTATGGACAGGAAACTGAGGAGCTTACCAGGTGGGATTTGATAGGCAGTTGAAGACCAGGCCTGCGAGAATAAACAGTCCTCTGAAAACCAGCATTGGGTTACTTGGACATTCACCAGTGGTATAACGAATGCGTTCATGGAGTGGAGTTTCAGATGAATTCCCGACTCGCAGTGAATGAATTGATCATTCTGTAGTGGATATTCCAATGATTTCTGTTGTGTGGGATGTTTGGACCGTAAAAGAAAGACTTGAACACTGTGAATTGGATAGCCTGTTGAATAGCATTCATGCGAGTATGAACAACGTGCTGAAAACCAGCAGTGTGTTTCTTGGACATTCACGAGTGTTGTAATGAAAGCCTGCCTGGAATGTAGGTTCCAAGAATTCCAAATAGGCAGTGAATGAATGGAACATTCTGTAGTGGAGATTCCAATGGTGTCTGAATTCTACGTTGTATGGACAAGAAACAGAAGAGTTTACCAGGTGGGATTTCATAGCCAGTTGAAGACCAGACCTTCGAATTTGTACAGGCTGCTGAAAACCACCATTGGGTTACATGAATATTCACCAGTGGTGTAAAGAAATCCTGTCTGCAGTGGAGATTCGATGAGTTCCAGATTGGCAGTGTATGAATGGAACATTCTGAAGTGGAAATTCAAATGGTTTCTGAAGTCTGGGTTATGTGAACAGGAAAAAGAAGAGCTGACCAGGGTTGAGTGGACAGCCAGTGCAACAGCACGACTCCGAGTGTGAACACGCCTATGCAAACCAGCATTTGTTACTTGGACATTCACCAGTGGTGTAAAGTAATCCTCCCTGGAGTGGAGATTCGATGAATTCCCGATTGGGAGGGAATGAATTGAACATTCTGTAGTGGAGATTCCAATTACTTCTGAAGTCTGGGTTTTGTGCACAGCAAAATGAAGAGCTGACCAGGGTTGAGTGGATAGGCAGTTGGACAGCACGCCTTCGAGTGTGATCATGCCTCTGAAATCCAGCATTGGATTCCTTGGACATCATCAGTGGTGTAACGAAAGCCTGCCTGGAGTTGGAGATTCGATGAATTTCAGATTGGAATTGAATCAATGGAACAGTCTGTAGTGGAGATTCCAAAGAATTCTGAAGAATTGTTTGTGTGGACAGGAAAAGAAAAATCTGACCACTGTGTAGTGGATTGCCAGTTCAACAGCACGTCTGCGAGTGAGAACAGAACGCTGAAAATCAGCATTCAGTTACTTAGACATTCACAAGTCGTGTAACCTAACTCTGCCTGGAGTGGAGATTCGATGAATTCCAGATAAGCAGTGAATGAATGGAACATTCTGTAGTGGACATTATAATGGTTTCTGAAGTCTAAGTTATGTGGACAGGAAAATATTGAGCTGACCAGGGTTGAGTGGATAGTCAGTTGAACAGCACTCCTGCGAGTGTGAACAGGCCGCTGAAAAGCAGCCTTGGGTTACTTGTACATTCAACACTAGTGAAACGAAATCGGGCCTGGAGTGGAGATTCGATGAATTCCAGATTGGGAGTGAATGAATGGAATATTCTGTAGTGGAGATTCCATTGAATTTTGAAGTCTGGTTTGAGTGGACAGGGTAATGAAGAGCTGATCAGGTGGGAGAGGATAGCCAGTAGAATAGCACAGCATGAAATGTGAACAGGCCAGGAAAAACCAGCATTGCGTTACTTGGATATTGACCATTGGTGTAACGAAATCCTGTCTGGAGTGGAGTTTCGATGAATTCCAGATTGGCAGTGAATGAAAGGAATATTCTGTATAGGATATTCCAATCTTTTCTGAAGTCTAGGTAGTGGGGACAGGAAAATGAAGAGCTGACCAGGGTTCAGTGGATAGCCAGTTGAACAGCACGCCTCCGAGGGGGATCAGGACAATGAAAACGAGCAGTGTGTTACTTGGACATTCAACAGTGGTGTAACGAAAGCCTACCTTGAGTGGAGATTCAGATGAATTCCAGATTCACAGTGAATAAATGGAGCGTTCTGTAGTGGAGATTCCAATTATTTCTGAAATCCGTTGTGTGTGCACAGGAAAATGAAGAGCCAAACAGGTTAGAATGGATAGCCAGTTGAACAGCAGTCCTGCGAGAATGAACAGTCCTCCGAAAACCAGCATTGGGTTACTTGGACATTCACCAGTGGTATAACGAATGCGTTCATGGAGTGGAGATTCAGATGAATTCCCGATTCGCAGTGAATGAATTGAACATTCAGTAGTGGATATTCCAATGATTTCTGTCGTGTGGGTTGTTTGGACAGTAAAAGAAAGACTTGACCACTGTGGAGTGGATAACCAGTTGAATAGCATGCATGCGAGTGTGAACAGTATGCTGAAAACCAGCAATGTGTTACTTGGACTTTCACGAGTGTTGTAAAGAAAGCCTGCGTGGAGTGTAGGTTCCAAGAATTCCAAATAGACAGTGAATGAATGGAACATTCTGTAGTGGAGATTCCAATGGTTTCTGAATTCTACGTTGTATGGACAAGAAAGTGAAGTGCTTACCAGGTGGAATTTTATAGCCAGTTGAAGACCAGGCCTGCAAGAATAAAGAGTCCTCTGAAAACCAGCATTGGGTTACTTGGACATTCGCCAGTGTTATAACGAATTCGTACATGGAGTGAAGGTTCAGATGAATTCCCAATTCCCAGTGAATGAATTGGACATTGTGTAGTGGATATTCCTATAATTTCTGTCGTGTGTGTTGTTTGGACAGAAAAAGAAAGACTTGACCACTGTGGAGTGGATAGCCAGTTGAATAGCATGCATGCGAGTGTGAACAGTATGCTGAAAACCAGCAATGTGTTACTTGGACATTCACCAGTGCTGCATAGAAAGCCTGCCTGGAGTGTAGGTTCCAAGATTTCACAATAGGCAGTGAATGAATGGAACATTCTGTAGTGGAGATTACAATGGTTTCTGAACTTTTAGTTGTATGGACAAGAAACTGAAGAGCTTACCAGGTGGGATTTGATAGCCAGTTGAAGACCAGGCCTGCGAGAATAAACAGTCCTCTGAAAACCAGCATTGGGTTACTTGGACATGCACCAGTGGTAGAACGAATGCGTTCATGGAGTGGAGGTTCAGATGAATTCCGTATTCGCAGTGAATGAATTAAACTTTCTGTAGTGGATATTCCAATAATTTCTGTCGTGTGGGTTGTTTGGACAGTAAAAATAAGACTTGACCACTGTGGAGTTGATAACCAGTTGAATAGCATGCATGCGAGTGTGAACAGTATGCTGAAAACCAGCAATGTGTTATATGGACATTCACCAGTGGTGTAAAGAAAGCCTACCTGTAGTGTAGGTTCCAAGAATTCTAAATAGGCAGGTAATGAATGGAACATTCTGTAGTGGAGATTCCAATGGTTTCTGAATTCTACGTTTTATGGACAAGAAACTGAAGTGATTACCAGGTGGGATTTGATAGCCAGTTGAAGACCAGGCCTGCGAATTTGAACAAGCTGATGTAAACCACCATTTGGTTACTTGAATATTCACCAGTGGTGTAAAGAAATCCTGTCTGCAGGGGATATTCGATGAATTTCAGATTGGCACTGTATGAATGGAACATTCTGAAGTGGAGATTCTAATGGTTTCTGAAGTCTGGGTTATGTGACCAGGAAAAAGAAGAGCTGACCAGGGATGAGTGGACAGCCAGTTGAACAGCACGATTCCGAGTGTGAACACGCCTATGAAAACCAGCATTGTTTACTTAGACATTCACCAGTGGTGTAAGGAAAGCTTGCCTGGAGAGGAGATTCGAAGAACTTCAGATTAGCAGTGAATGAGTGGAATATTCTGTAGTGGAGATTCAAATGATTTTGAAAGTCTGGGTTGTTTGGACAGGAAATGGAAGAGCAGACCAGGTTGTAGTCGATAGTCTGATGAACAGCTGACTGCGACTTTTAAGTGGCTGCTGAAAACCAACATTGCGTTACTTGGATTTTCACCAGTGGTGTCAAGGAATCCTGCCTGGAGTGGAGATTCGATGAATTCCCGATTGGGAGTGAAGGAATGGAACATTCTGTAGTGGAGATTCCATTGAATTTTGAAGTCTGGGTTGAATGGACAGAAAAATGAAGAGCTGATCAGGTTGGAGAGGATAGCCAGTAGAATAGCACACCAGCGAGTGTGAACAGGCCGCGAAAAACCAACATTTGAGTACTTGGATATTGACCAGTGGTGTACCGAAATCCTGCCTGGAGTGGAGATTTGATGAATTCCAGATTGGCAGTGAATGAATGGAACATTCTGTACAGGGAATTCCAATCATATCTGTTGTCTAGGTAATGGGGACAGGAAAATGAAGAGCTGAACAGGGTTCAGTGGATAGCCAGTTGAACAGCACGCCTCAGTGGGGAATCAGGACAATGAAAACGAGCAGTGTGTTACTTGGACATTCAACAGTGGTGTAACGAAAGCCTGCTTGGAGTGGAGATTCAGATGAATTCCAGATTCGCAGTGAATACATGGAACGTTCTGTAGTGGAGATACCAATTATTAATGAAATCCGATGTGTGTGGACAGGAAAATGAAGAAAAAAACAGGTTAGAATGGATAGCCAGTTGAACAGCAGGCCAGCGAGAATGAAAAGTCCTCTGAAAACCAGCACTGGGTTACATGGACATTCACCAGTAGTATAACGAATGCGTTCATGGAGTGGAGGTTCAGATGAATTCCCGATTCGCAGTGAATGAATTGAATATTCTGTAGTGGATATTCCAATGATTTCTGTCGTGTGGGTTGTTTGGACAGTAAAAGAAAGACCTGACCACTGTGGAATGGATAACTAGTTGAATAGCATGCATGCGAGTGTGAACAGTATGCTGAAAACCAGCAATGTGTTACTTGGACATTCACCAGTGGTGTAAAGAAAGCCTGCCTGGAGTGTAGGTTCCAAGAATTCCAAATAGTCACTGAATGAATGGAACATTCTGTAGTGGAGATTCCAATGGTTTCTGAATCCTACGTTGTATGGACAAGAAACTGAAGAGCTTACCATGTGGGATTTGATAGCCAGTTGAAGACTATGCCTGCGAATTTGAACAGGTTGCTAACAATACCATTGGGTTACTTGAATATTCACCAGTGGTGTAAAGAAATCCTGTCTGCAGTGGAGATTAAATGAATTCCAGATTGGCAGTGAATGAATGGAACATTCTGACGTGGAGATTCTAATGGTTTCTGAAGTCTGGGTTATGTAAACAGATAGAAGAAGAGTTGACCAGGGTTGAGTGGACAGCCAGTTGAACAGCACGACTCCGAGTGTGAACAAGCCTATGAAAACCAGCATTGGTTACTTGGACATTCACCAGCGGTGTAAAGAAAGCTTGCCTGGAGTGGGGATTCGAAGAACTTCAGATTAGCAGTGAATGATTGGAAAATTCTGTAGTGGAGATTCAAATGATTTCGAAAGTCTGGGTTGTGTGGACAGGAAATGGAAGAGCTGTCCAGGTTGGAGTGGATAGCCCGTTGAACAGCACGCCTGAGAATGTGAAGCGACGCTGGAATACAGCATTAGGTTACTTGGACATTCTCCAAATGTACAACGAATGCATGCATGGAGTGGAGATTCCATGAATTCGATATTGGCAGGGAATGAGTGGAACATTCCGTAGGAGAGATTCCAATTATGTCTGATATCTGGGGTTTTTTTGTACCTGAAAATGAAGAGCAGAGCAGGGAAGAGTGGATAGCGTGTTGAACAGCAGAATGCGACTTTCAACTGGCTGCTGAAATACAAAATCGTTCTACTTTTATATTCAACAGTGGTGTCAAGAAATCCTGCCTGGTGTGGAGATTCGATGAATTCCCGATTGGGAGTGAATGAATGGAATATTCTGTAGTGGAGATTACAATTACTTCTGAAGTCTGGGTTTTGTGGACAGGAAAATGAAGAGCTGACCAGGGATGAGTGGATAGGCAGTTGGACAGCATGCCTGCGAGTGTGATCATGCCTCTGAAATCCAGCATTGGATTCCTTGGACATCATCAGTGGTGAAAGGAAAGCCTGCCTGGAGTTGGAGATTCGATGAATTCCAGATTGGAATTGAATCAATGGAACAGTCTGTAGTGGAGATTCCAATGAATTCTGAAGTATGGTTTGAGTGGACAGGAAAAGAATAATCTGATCCCTGTGTAGTGGATTGCCAGTTCAACAGCACGTCCGCGAGTGAGAACAGAACGCTGAAAATCATCATTCAATTACTTAGATATTCACCAGTCGTGTAACAAAATCTGCCTGGTGTGGAGATTCGATGAATTCCAGATCGGCAGTGAATGAATGGAACATTCTGTAGTGGAGATTATAATGGTTTCTGAAGTCAAAGTTATGTGGATAGGAAAATGTAAAGCTGACCAGTGTTGAGTGGATAGTCAGTTGAACAGCACTTCTGCGATGTGAACAGGCCGCTGAAAAGCAGCCTTGGGTTACTTGTACATTCAACACTAGTGAAAAGAAATCGGGACTGGAGTGGAGATTCAATGAATTGCAGATTGGCAAATGAATGAATGGAACATCCTGTAGTGGAGATTCCATTGAATTTTGAAGTCTGGGTTGAGTGGACAGGAATATGAAGAGCTGATCAGGTTGTGAGAATAGCCAGTTGAACCGCACACCAGCGATTGTGAACAGGCCGCTAAAAACCAGCATTGGGGTATAGGATATTCACCAGTGGTGTAACGAAACCCTGCCTGGAGTGGAGATTCGATGAATTCCAGATTAACAGTTAATGAATGGAACATTCTGTACAGGAGATTCCAATCCTTTCTGAAGTCTAAGTAGTGGGGACAGGAAAATGAAGAGCTGACCAGGGTTCTGTGGATAGCCAGTTGAACAGCACGCCTCCGAGGGGGATCAGGAAAAAGAAAATGAGCAGTGTGTTACTTGGACATTCAAAAGTGGTGTAAGGAAAGCCTGCCTGGAGTGGAGATTCAGATGAATTCCAGATTCGCGGTGAATAAATGGAACATTCTGTAGTGGAGATTCCAATTATTTCTGAAATCCGATGAGTGTGGACATGAAAATGAAGAGCAAAACAGGTTAGAATGGATAGCCAGTTGAACAGCAGGCCTGCGAGAATGAACAGTCCTCTGAAAACCAGCATTCGGTTACTTGAACATTCACCAGTGGTATAACGAAAGCTTTCATGGAGTGGAGGTTCAGATGAATTCCCGATTCGCAGTGAATGAATTGAACATTCTGTACTGGATATTCCAATGATTTCTGTCGTGTGGGTTGTTTGGACAGTAAAAGAAAGACTTGACCACTGTGGAATGGATAGCCAGTTGAATAGCATGCATGCGAGTGTGAACAGTATGCTGAAAACCAGCAATGTGTTACTTGGACATTCACCAGTGCTGCATAGAAAGCCTGCCTGGAGTGTAGATTCCAAGATTTCACAATAGGCAGTGAATGAATGGAACATTCTGTAGTGGAGATTACAATAGTTTCTGAACTTTTAGTTGTATGGACAAGAAACTGAAGAGCTTACCAGGTGGGATTTGATAGCCAGTTGAAGACCAGGCCTGCGAGAATAAACAGTCCTCTGAAAACCAGCATTGGGTTACTTGGACATGCACCAGTGGTAGAACGAATGCGTTCATGGAGTGGAGGTTCAGATGAATTCCGTATTCGCAGTGAATGAATTAAACTTTCTGTAGTGGATATTCCAATAATTTCTGTCGTGTGGGTTGTTTGGACAGTAAAAATAAGACTTGACCACTGTGGAGTTGATAACCAGTTGAATAGCATGCATGCGAGTGTGAACAGTATGCTGAAAACCAGCAATGTGTTATATGGACATTCACCAGTGGTGTAAAGAAAGCCTACCTGTAGTGTAGGTTCCAAGAATTCTAAATAGGCAGGTAATGAATGGAACATTCTGTAGTGGAGATTCCAATGGTTTCTGAATTCTACGTTTTATGGACAAGAAACTGAAGTGATTACCAGGTGGGATTTGATAGCCAGTTGAAGACCAGGCCTGCGAATTTGAACAAGCTGATGTAAACCACCATTTGGTTACTTGAATATTCACCAGTGGTGTAAAGAAATCCTGTCTGCAGGGGATATTCGATGAATTTCAGATTGGCACTGTATGAATGGAACATTCTGAAGTGGAGATTCTAATGGTTTCTGAAGTCTGGGTTATGTGACCAGGAAAAAGAAGAGCTGACCAGGGTTGAGTGGACAGCCAGTTGAACAGCACGATTCCGATTGTGAACACGCCTATGAAAACCAGCATTGTTTACTTGGACATTCACCAGTGGTGTAACGAAAGCTTGCCTGGAGAGGAGATTCGAAGAACTTCAGATTAGCAGTGAATGAGTGGAATATTCTGTAGTGGAGATTCAAAGGATTTCGAAAGTCTGGGTTGTTTGGACAGGAAATGGAAGAGCAGACCAGGTTGTAGTCGATAGTCCGATGAACAGCTGACTGCGACTTTTAAGTGGCTGCTGAAAACCAACATTGCGTTACTTGGATTTTCAACAGTGGTGTCAAGGAATCCTGCCTGGAATGGAGATTCGATGAATTCCCGATTGGGAGTGAATGAATGGAACATTCTATAGTGGAGATTCCATTGAATTTTGATGTCTGGGTTGAGTGGACAGGAAAAAGAAGAGCTGATCAGGTTGGAGAGGATAGCCAGTAGAATAGCACACCAGCGAGTGTGAACAGGCCGCGAAAACCCACATTGGGGTACTTGGATATTGACCAGTGTTGTACCGAAATCCTGCCTGGAGTGGAGATTCGATGAATTCCAGATTGGGAGTGAATGATTGGAACATTCTGTAGTGGATATCCCATTGAATTTTGAAGTCTGCTTTGTGTGCACAGGAAAATGAAGAGCTGATCAGGTTCGAGAGGATAGACAGTAGAATAGCACACCAGCGAGTGTGAACAGGCCGCGAGAATCCAGCATTGGGGTACTTGGATATTGAACAGTGGTGTAAGGAAATCCTCCCTGGAGTGGAGAATCGATGATTTCCAGATTGGCAGTGAATGAATGGAACATTCTGTACAGGAGATTCAAATCATTTCTGAAGTCTATGTTGTGAGGACAGGAAAATGAAGAGCTGACCAGGATTCAGTGGATAGCCACTTGAACAGCACGCCTCCGAGGGGGATCAGGACAATGAAAACGAGCAGTGTGTTACTTGGACATTCAACAGTGGTGTAACGAAAGCCTGCCTGGAGTGGAGATTCAAATGAATTCCAGATTCGCAGTGAATGAATGAAACGTTCTGTAGTGGAGATTCCAATTATTTCTGAAATCCGATGTGTGTGGACAGATAAATGAAGAGCAGACCAGGTTAGAATGCATACCCAGTTGAACAGCATGCCTGCGAGATTGAACAGTCCTCTGAAATCCAGCATTGGGTTACTTGGACATTCACCAGTGGTGTAAAGAAATCCTGTCTGCGGTGGAGATTCGATGCATTCCAGATTGGCAGTGAATGAGTGGAACATTCTGAAGTGGAGATTCTAATGGTTTCTGAAGTCTGGGTAATGTGAACAGGAAAATGAAGAGCTGTCCAGGGTTGAGTGCACAGCCAGTTGAATAACACGATTCCGAGTGTGAACATGTCTATGAAAACCAGCATTGGTTACGTGGACATTCACCAGTGGTGTAACGAAAGCTTGCATGGGGTGGAGATTCGAAGAACTTCAGATTAGCAGTGAATGACGGGAATATTCTGCATTGGAGATTCAAATGATTTCGAAACGTGTGGGTAGTGTGGACAGGCAATGGAAGAGCTAACCAGTTTGGAGTGGATAGCCCGTTGAAAAGCATGCCTGGGAGTGTGAAGAAGACGCTGGAAAACAGCATTAGGTTACTTGATATTCTCCAATGGTGCAAGGAAAGCATGCCTGGAGTGGAGATGCCATGAGTTCGATATTGGCAGGGAATGAATCGAACATTCCGGAGGAGAGATTCCAATGATGTCTGAAGTCTGGGTTTTGTGTACCGGAAAATGAAGATCAGAGCCTGGAAGCGTGGATAGCCTGTTGAACAGCAGACTGCGACTTTGAACTGGCTGCTGAAAACCAACATTGCGTTACTTGGATATTCACCAGTGGTGTCAAGGAATCCTGCCTGGAATGGAGATTCTATGAATTCCCGATTGGGAGTGAATAAACGGAACATTCTGTAGTGGAGATTCCAATTACTTCTGAAGTCTGGGTTTTGTGGACAGGAAAAAGAAGAGCTGACCAGGGTTGTGTGGATACGCCATTGGACAGCACGCCTGCGAGTGCGATCATGCCTCTGAAATCCAGCATTGGAGTCCTTGGACATCATCAGTGTTGTAACGAAAGCCTGCCTGGAGTTGGAGATTCGATGAATTCCAGATTGGAATTGAATCAATGGAACAGTCTGTAGTGGAGATTCCAATGAATTCTGAAGTATGGTTTGTGTGGACAGAAAAAGAATAATCTGACCACTGTCTAGTGGATTGCAAGCTCAACAGCACGTCTGCGAGTGAGAATAGAAAGCCGAAAATCAGCATTCAGTTACTTAGATATTCATCAGTCCTGTAACTAAAGTCTGCCTGGAGTGGATATTCGATGATTTCCAGATCGGCACTGAATGAATGTAACATTCTCTAGTGGAGATTATAATGGTTTCTGAAGTCTAAGTTATGTGGACAGGAAAATGTAGAGCTGAACAGGGTTGAGTGGATAGTCAGTTGAACAGCACTCCTGCGAGTGTGAAAAGGCCGCTAAACAGCTGACTTGGGTTACTTGTACATTCAACACTAGTGAAACGAAATCCGGCCTGGAGTGGAGATTCGATGAATTACAGATTGGGAGTGAATGATTGAAATATTCTGTAGTGGAGATTCCATTGAATATTGAAGTCTGGGATGAGTGGACAGGAATATGAAGAGCAGATCAAGTTGGAGAAGATAGCCAGTAGAATAGCACATCAGCGAGTGTGAACAGGCCACGAAAATCCAGCATTGGGGTACTTGGATATTGACCAGTGGTGTAACGAAATCCGGACTGCAGTGGAGATTCGATGAATTCCAGATTGGCAGTGAATGAATGGAACATTCTGAAGTGGAGATTCTAATGGTGTCTGAAATCTGTGTTTTGTGAACAGGAAAAAGAAGATCTGTCCTGGGTTGAGTGAACAGCCAGTTGAACAGCACGACTCCGAGTGTGAACATGCCTATGAAAACCAGCATTGGTTACTTGGACATTCACCAGTTGTGTAACGAAAGCTTTCCTGGAGTGGAGTTTCGAAGAACTTCAGATTAGCAGTGAATTAGTGGGATATTCTGTAGTGGAGATTCAAGTGATTTAGAAAGTGTGGTTTGTGTGGACAGGCAATGGAAGAGCTGACCATGTTGGAGTAGATAGCCCGTTGAACAGCACGGGGGAGTGTGAAGCGACGCTGGAAAACAGTATTAGGTTACTTAGACATTCTCCAATGTTGCAACGAAAGCATGCCTGGAGTGGAGATTCCATGAATTCAATATTGGCAGGGAATGAATGGAACATTCCGTATGAGAGATTCCAATGATTTCTGAAGTCTGGGTTTTGTGTACAGGAAAATGAAGAGCAGAGCAGTGAAGTGTGGATAGCCTGTTGAACAGCAGACTGCGACTTTAACTGGCTGCTGAAAACCAACATTGGTTTACTTGGATATTCACCAGTGGTGTAAAGGAATCCTGCCTGGAGTGGAGATTCAATGAATTCCCGATTGGGAGTGAATGAATGGAACATTCTGTAGTGGAGATTCCAATTACTTCTGACATCTGGGTTTTGTGGAGTGCAAAATGTAGAGCTGACCAGTGTTGTGTGGATAGGCAGTTGGACAGCACGACTGCGAGTGTGATCATGCATCTGAAATCCAAAATTGGATTCCTTGGACATCATCAGTCGTGTAAAAAAAGCCTGCCTGGAGTTGGAGATTCGATGAATTACAGATTGGAATTGAATCAATGGAACAGTCTGTAGTGGAGATTGCAATGAATTCTGACATATGGTTTGTGTGGACAGGAAATAATAATCTGTCCACGGTGTAGTGGATGGCCAGTTCAACAACACGTCTGCGTGTGAGAACAGAACGCTGAAATTCAGCATTCAGTTACTTAGATATTCACCAGTCGTGTAACTAATGTCTGCCTGGAGTGGAGATTCAATAAATTCCTGATCGGCAGTGAAAGAATGGAACAGTCTGTAGTGGAGATTATAATGTTTTCTGAAGTCAAAGTTATGTGGACAGGAAAATGTAGAGCTGAACAGGGTTGAGTGGATAGTCAGTTGAACAGCACTCCTGCGAGTGTGAAAAGGCCGCTGAACAGCAGCCTTGGGTTACTTGTACATTCAACACTAGTGAAAAGAAATCGGGCCTGGAGTGGAGATTCGATGAATTCCAGATTGGGAGTGAATGAATGAAACCTTCTGTAGTGGAGATTCCATTGAATTTTGAAGTCTGGGTTGAGTGCACAGGAAAATGAGGACCTGATCAGGTTCGAGAGGATAGCCAGTAGAATAGCACGTCAGCGAGTGTGAACAGGCCGCGAAAAACCAGCATTGAGGTACATGGATATTGACCAGTGGTGTAACGAAATCCTGCCTGGAGTGGAGATTCGATGAATTCCAGATTGGCAGTGTATGAATGGAACATTGTGTACAGGACATTCCAATCAATTCTGAAGTCTAGGTTGTGAGGACAGGAAAATGAAGAGCTGACCAGGCTTCAGTGGATAGCCAGTTGAACAGCACGCCTCCGAGGGGGATCAGGACAATGAAGACGAGCAGTGTGTTACTTGGACATTCAACAGTGTTGTAATGAAAGCCTGCCTGGAGTGGAGATTCAGATGGATTCCAGATTCGCTGTGAATGAATAGAACGTTTTGTAGTGGAGATTCCAATTATTTCTGAAATCCGATCTGTGTGGACAGATAAATGAAGAGCAGACCAGGTTAGAATGCATAGCCAGTTGAACAACAGGCCTGCGAGATTGAACAGTCCTCTGAAAACAAGCATTGGGTTACTTGGACATTCACCAGTGGTGTATAGAAATCCTTTCTGCGGTGGAGATTCGATGAATTCCAGATTGGCAGTGAATGAATGGAACATTCTGAAGTGGAGATTCTAATGGTTTTGAAGTCTGGGTTATGTCTACAGGAAAAAGAAGAGCTGTCTAGGGTTGAGTGGACAGCCAGTTGAACAGCACGACTCCGAGTGTGAACATGTCTATGAAAACCAGCATTGGTTACGTGGACATTCACCAGTGTTGTAACGAAAGCTTGCATGGGGTGGGGATTCGAAGAACTTCAGATTAGCAGTGAATGACTGGAATATTCTGTATTGGAGATTCAAATGATTTCGAAAGTCTGGGTAGTGTGGACAGGCAATGAAAGAGCTGACCAGGTTGGAGTAGATAGCCCGTTGAACAGCACGCCTGGGAGTTTGAAGTGGACGCTGGAAAACAGCATTAGGTTACTTGGACATTCTCCAATGGTGCAACGAAAGCATGGCTGGAGTAGAGATTCCATGAATTCGATATTGGCAGGGAATGAATGGAACATTCCGGAGGAGAGATTCCAATGATGTCTGAAGTCTGGGTTTTGTATACAGGAAAATGAAGATCAGAGCAGGGAAGTGTGGATAGCCTGTTGAACAGCAGACTGCGACTTTGAACTGGCTGCTGAAAACCAACATTGGGTTACTTGGATATTCAACAGTGGTGTCAAGGAATCCTGCCTGGAGTGGAGATTCGATGAATTCCCGATTGGGAGTGAATGAATGGAACATTTTGTAGTGGAGATTCCAATAACTTCTGAAGTCTGGGTTTTGTGGAGAGGAAAATGAAGAGCTGACCAGGGTTGGGTGGATAGCCAGTTAGACAGCATGCCTGCGAGTGTGATCATGCCTCTGAAATCCATCATTGGATTCCTTGGACATCATAAGTGGTGTAACGAAAGCCTGCCTGGAGTTGGAGATTCGAAGAATTCCAGATTGGAATTGAATCAATGGAACAATCTGTAGTGGAAATTGAAATGAATTCTGAAATATGGTTTTTGTGGACAGGAAAAGAATAATCTGACCAGTGTGTAGTGGATTGCCAGTTCAACAGCACGTCTGCGAGTGAGAACAGAACGCTAAAAATCAGCATTCAGTTACTTAGATATTCACCAGTCGTGTAACTAATGTCTGCTGGAGTGGAGATTTGATGAATTCCAGGTCGGCACTGAATGAATGGAACATTCTGTAGTGGAGATTATAATGGTTTCTGAAGTCTAAGTTATGTGGACAGGAAAATGTAGAGCTGACCAGAGTTGAGTGGATAGTCAGTTGAACAGCACTCCTGCGAGTGTGAACAGGCCGCTGAAAAGCAGCCTTTGTTACTTGTACATTTAACACTTGTGAAACGAAATCGGGCCTGGATTGGAGATTCGATGAATTCCAGATTGGGAGTGAATGAATACGACATTCTGTAGTGGAGATTCCATTGAATTTTGAGGTCTGGGTTGAGTGGACAGGAAAATGAAGAGCGGATCAGGATGAAGAAGATAGCCAGTAGAATAGCACACCAGCGAGTGTTAACAGGCCGCGAAAAACCAGTATTGGGGTACTTGGATATTGACCAGTGGTGTAACGAAATCCTGCCTGGAGTGGAGATTCGATGAATTCCAGATTGGCAGTGAATGAATGGAACATTCTGAAGTGGAGACTCTAATGGTGTCTGATGTCTGGGTTATGTGAACAGGAAAAAGAAGAGCTGAACAGGGTTGAGTGGACAGCCAGTTGAACAGCACGACTCTGAGTGTGAACATGCCTATAAAAACCAGCATTTTTTACTTGGACATTCACCAGTGGTGTAACGAAAGCTTGCCTGGAGTGGAGATTCGAAGAACATCAGATTAGCAGTGAATGAGTGGAATATTCTGCATTGGAGATTCAAGTGATTTCGAAAGTCTGGGTTGTGTGGACAGGCAATGGAAGAGCTGGCCAGGTTGGAGTAGATACCTCGTTGAACAGCAGGCCGGGGAGTGTGAAGCGGACACTGGAAAACAGCATTAGGTCATTTGGACATTCTCCAATGATGCAACGAAAGCATGCCTGGAGGGGAGATTCCATGAATTCGATATTGGCAGGGAATGAATGGAACATTCCGGAGGAGAGATTCCAATGATTTCTGAAGTCTGGGTTTTGTGTACAGGAAAATGAAGAGCAGAGCAGGGAAGCGTGGATAGCCTGTTTAACAGCAGACTGCGACATTGAACTGGCTGCTGAAAACCAACATTGCGTTACTTGGATATTCACCAGTGGTGTAAAGGAATCCTGCCTGGAGTGGAGATTCGATGAATTCCCGATTGAGAGTGAATGAATGAAACGTTCTGTAGAGGCGATTCCAATTACTCCTGATGTCTGGGTTTTGTGGATAGGAAAATGAAGAGATGACCAGGGTTGAGTGGATAGGCAGTTGGACAGCACGCCTGCGAGTGTGATCATGCCTCTGAAATCCATCATTGGATTCCTTGGACATCATCAGTGGTGTAACAAAAGCCTGCCTGGAGTTGGAGATTCGATGAATTCCAGATTGGAATTGAATCAATGGAACAGTCTGTAGTGGAGATTCCAATAAATTCTGAAGTATGGTTTGTGTGGACAGGAAAAGAATAATCTGACCACTGTGCAGTGGATTTCCAGTTCAACAGCACGTCTGCGGGTGAGAACAGAACGCTGAAAATCAGCATTCAGTTACTGAGATATTCACCAGTCGTGTAACTAAAGTCGGCCTGGAGTGGAGATTCGATGAATTCCATATCGGTACTGAATGAAAGGAACATTCTCCAGTGGAGATTATAAAGGTTTCTGAAGTCTAAGTTATATGGACAGGAAAATGTAGAGCTGACCAGGGTTGAGTGGATAGTCAGTTGAACAGCACTCCTGCGAGTGTGAACAGGCCGCTGAAAAGCAGCCTTGGGTTACTTGTACATTTAACACTAGTGAAACGAAATCCGGCCATGAGTGGAGTTTCGATGAATTCCAGATTGGCAGTGAATGAATGCACCATTCTGTAGTGGAGATTCCAATGAATTTTGAAGTCTGGGTTGAGTGGACAGGAAAATGAAGAGCGGATCATTTTCGAGAGGATAGCCAGTAGAATAGCACACCAGCGAGTGTGAACAGGCTACGAAAAACCAGCATTGGGGTACTTGTATATTGTCCAGTGGTGTAAGGAAAACCTCCCTGGAGTGGAGAATCGATGAATTCCAGATTGGCAGTGAATGAATGGAACATTCTGTACAGGAGATTCCAATCATTTCTGAAGTGTAGGTTGTGAGGACAGGAAAATGAAGAGCTGACCAGGATTCAGTGGATAGCCAGTTGAACAGCACGCCTCCGAGGGGGATCAGGACAATGAAATCGAGCAGTGTGTTACTTGGACATTCAACAGTGGTGTAACGAAAGCCTGCCTGGAGTGGAGATTCAGATGAATTCCAGATTCGCAGTGAATGAATGGAACGTTCTGTAGTGGAGATTCCAATTATTTCTGAAATCCGATCTGTGTGGACAGATAAATGAAGAGCAGACCAGGTTAGAATGCATAGCCAGTTGAACAGCAGGCCTGCGAGATTGAACAGTCCTCTGAAAACAAGCATTGGGTTACATGGACATTCACCAGTGGTGTTTAGGAATCCTATCTGTGGTGGAGATTCGATGAATTCCAGATTGGCAGTGAATGAATGGAACATTCTGAAGTGGAGATTCTAATGGTTTTGAAGTCTGGGTTATGTCTACAGGAAAAAGAAGAGCTGTCTAGGGTTGAGTGGACAGCCAGTTGAACAGCACGACTCCGAGTGTGAACATGTCTATGAAAACCAGCATTGGTTACGTGGACATTCACCAGTGTTGTAACGAAAGCTTGCATGGGGTGGGGATTCGAAGAACTTCAGATTAGCAGTGAATGACTGGAATATTCTGTATTGGAGATTCAAATGATTTCGAAAGTCTGGGTAGTGTGGACAGGCAATGAAAGAGCTGACCAGGTTGGAGTAGATAGCCCGTTGAACAACACGCCTGGGAGTTTGAAGTGGACGCTGGAAAACAGCATTAGGTTACTTGGACATTCTCCAATGGTGCAACGAAAGCATGGCTGGAGTAGAGATTCCATGAATTCGATATTGGCAGGGAATGAATGGAACATTCCGGAGGAGAGATTCCAATGATGTCTGAAGTCTGGGTTTTGTATACAGGAAAATGAAGATCAGAGCAGGGAAGTGTGGATAGCCTGTTGAACAGCAGACTGCGACTTTGAACTGGCTGCTGAAAACCAACATTGGGTTACTTGGATATTCAACAGTGGTGTCAAGGAATCCTGCCTGGAGTGGAGATTCGATGAATTCCCGATTGGGAGTGAATGAATGGAACATTTTGTAGTGGAGATTCCAATAACTTCTGAAGTCTGGGTTTTGTGGAGAGGAAAATGAAGAGCTGACCAGGGTTGGGTGGATAGCCAGTTAGACAGCATGCCTGCGAGTGTGATCATGCCTCTGAAATCCATCATTGGATTCCTTGGACATCATCAGTGGTGTAACGAAAGCCTGCCTGGAGTTGGAGATTCGAAGAATTCCAGATTGGAATTGAATCAATGGAACAATCTGTAGTGGAAATTGAAATGAATTCTGAAATATGGTTTTTGTGGACAGGAAAAGAATAATCTGACCAGTGTGTAGTGGATTGCCAGTTCAACAGCACGTCTGCGAGTGAGAACAGAACGCTAAAAATCAGCATTCAGTTACTTAGATATTCACCAGTCGTGTAACTAATGTCTGCTGGAGTGGAGATTTGATGAATTCCAGGTCGGCACTGAATGAATGGAACATTCTGAAGTGGAGATTCTAATGGTTTTGAAGTCTGGGTTATGTCTACAGGAAAAAGAAGAGCTGTCTAGGGTTGAGTGGACAGCCAGTTGAACAGCACGACTCCGAGTGTGAACATGTCTATGAAAACCAGCATTGGTTACGTGGACATTCACCAGTGTTGTAACGAAAGCTTGCATGGGGTGGGGATTCGAAGAACTTCAGATTAGCAGTGAATGACTGGAATATTCTGTATTGGAGATTCAAATGATTTCGAAAGTCTGGGTAGTGTGGACAGGCAATGAAAGAGCTGACCAGGTTGGAGTAGATAGCCCGTTGAACAGCACGCCTGGGAGTTTGAAGTGGACGCTGGAAAACAGCATTAGGTTACTTGGACATTCTCCAATGGTGCAACGAAAGCATGGCTGGAGTAGAGATTCCATGAATTCGATATTGGCAGGGAATGAATGGAACATTCCGGAGGAGAGATTCCAATGATGTCTGAAGTCTGGGTTTTGTATACAGGAAAATGAAGATCAGAGCAGGGAAGTGTGGATAGCCTGTTGAACAGCAGACTGCGACTTTGAACTGGCTGCTGAAAACCAACATTGGGTTACTTGGATATTCAACAGTGGTGTCAAGGAATCCTGCCTGGAGTGGAGATTCGATGAATTCCCGATTGGGAGTGAATGAATGGAACATTTTGTAGTGGAGATTCCAATAACTTCTGAAGTCTGGGTTTTGTGGAGAGGAAAATGAAGAGCTGACCAGGGTTGGGTGGATAGCCAGTTAGACAGCATGCCTGCGAGTGTGATCATGCCTCTGAAATCCATCATTGGATTCCTTGGACATCATCAGTGGTGTAACGAAAGCCTGCCTGGAGTTGGAGATTCGAAGAATTCCAGATTGGAATTGAATCAATGGAACAATCTGTAGTGGAAATTGAAATGAATTCTGAAATATGGTTTTTGTGGACAGGAAAAGAATAATCTGACCAGTGTGTAGTGGATTGCCAGTTCAACAGCACGTCTGCGAGTGAGAACAGAACGCTAAAAATCAGCATTCAGTTACTTAGATATTCACCAGTCGTGTAACTAATGTCTGCTGGAGTGGAGATTTGATGAATTCCAGGTCGGCACTGAATGAATGGAACATTCTGAAGTGGAGATTCTAATGGTTTTGAAGTCTGGGTTATGTCTACAGGAAAAAGAAGAGCTGTCTAGGGTTGAGTGGACAGCCAGTTGAACAGCACGACTCCGAGTGTGAACATGTCTATGAAAACCAGCATTGGTTACGTGGACATTCACCAGTGTTGTAACGAAAGCTTGCATGGGGTGGGGATTCGAAGAACTTCAGATTAGCAGTGAATGACTGGAATATTCTGTATTGGAGATTCAAATGATTTCGAAAGTCTGGGTAGTGTGGACAGGCAATGAAAGAGCTGACCAGGTTGGAGTAGATAGCCCGTTGAACAGCACGCCTGGGAGTTTGAAGTGGACGCTGGAAAACAGCATTAGGTTACTTGGACATTCTCCAATGGTGCAACGAAAGCATGGCTGGAGTAGAGATTCCATGAATTCGATATTGGCAGGGAATGAATGGAACATTCCGGAGGAGAGATTCCAATGATGTCTGAAGTCTGGGTTTTGTATACAGGAAAATGAAGATCAGAGCAGGGAAGTGTGGATAGCCTGTTGAACAGCAGACTGCGACTTTGAACTGGCTGCTGAAAACCAACATTGGGTTACTTGGATATTCAACAGTGGTGTCAAGGAATCCTTCCTGGAGTGGAGATTCGATGAATTCCCGATTGGGAGTGAATGAATGGAACATTTTGTAGTGGAGATTCCAATAACTTCTGAAGTCTGGGTTTTGTGGAGAGGAAAATGAAGAGCTGACCAGGGTTGGGTGGATAGCCAGTTAGACAGCATGCCTGCGAGTGTGATCATGCCTCTGAAATCCATCATTGGATTCCTTGGACATCATCAGTGGTGTAACGAAAGCCTGCCTGGAGTTGGAGATTCGAAGAATTCCAGATTGGAATTGAATCAATGGAACAATCTGTAGTGGAAATTGAAATGAATTCTGAAATATGGTTTTTGTGGACAGGAAAAGAATAATCTGACCAGTGTGTAGTGGATTGCCAGTTCAACAGCACGTCTGCGAGTGAGAACAGAACGCTAAAAATCAGCATTCAGTTACTTAGATATTCACCAGTCGTGTAACTAATGTCTGCTGGAGTGGAGATTTGATGAATTCCAGGTCGGCACTGAATGAATGGAACATTCTGTAGTGGAGATTATAATGGTTTCTGAAGTCTAAGTTATGTGGACAGGAAAATGTAGAGCTGACCAGAGTTGAGTGGATAGTCAGTTGAACAGCACTCCTGCGAGTGTGAACAGGCCGCTGAAAAGCAGCCTTTGTTACTTGTACATTTAACACTTGTGAAACGAAATCGGGCCTGGATTGGAGATTCGATGAATTCCAGATTGGGAGTGAATGAATACGACATTCTGTAGTGGAGATTCCATTGAATTTTGAGGTCTGGGTTGAGTGGACAGGAAAATGAAGAGCGGATCAGGATGAAGAAGATAGCCAGTAGAATAGCACACCAGCGAGTGTTAACAGGCCGCGAAAAACCAGTATTGGGGTACTTGGATATTGACCAGTGGTGTAACGAAATCCTGCCTGGAGTGGAGATTCGATGAATTCCAGATTGGCAGTGAATGAATGGAACATTCTGAAGTGGAGACTCTAATGGTGTCTGATGTCTGGGTTATGTGAACAGGAAAAAGAAGAGCTGAACAGGGTTGAGTGGACAGCCAATTGAACAGCACGACTCTGAGTGTGAACATGCCTATAAAAACCAGCATTTTTTACTTGGACATTCACCAGTGGTGTAACGAAAGCTTGCCTGGAGTGGAGATTCGAAGAACATCAGATTAGCAGTGAATGAGTGGAATATTCTGCATTGGAGATTCAAGTGATTTCGAAAGTCTGGGTTGTGTGGACAGGCAATGGAAGAGCTGGCCAGGTTGGAGTAGATACCTCGTTGAACAGCAGGCCGGGGAGTGTGAAGCGGACACTGGAAAACAGCATTAGGTCACTTGGACATTCTCCAATGATGCAACGAAAGCATGCCTGGAGGGGAGATTCCATGAATTCGATATTGGCAGGGAATGAATGGAACATTCCGGAGGAGAGATTCCAATGATTTCTGAAGTCTGGGTTTTGTGTACAGGAAAATGAAGAGCAGAGCAGGGAAGCGTGGATAGCCTGTTTAACAGCAGACTGCGACATTGAACTGGCTGCTGAAAACCAACATTGCGTTACTTGGATATTCACCAGTGGTGTAAAGGAATCCTGCCTGGAGTGGAGATTCGATGAATTCCCGATTGAGAGTGAATGAATGAAACGTTCTGTAGAGGCGATTCCAATTACTCCTGATGTCTGGGTTTTGTGGATAGGAAAATGAAGAGATGACCAGGGTTGAGTGGATAGGCAGTTGGACAGCACGCCTGCGAGTGTGATCATGCCTCTGAAATCCATCATTGGATTCCTTGGACATCATCAGTGGTGTAACAAAAGCCTGCCTGGAGTTGGAGATTCGATGAATTCCAGATTGGAATTGAATCAATGGAACAGTCTGTAGTGGAGATTCCAATAAATTCTGAAGTATGGTTTGTGTGGACAGGAAAAGAATAATCTGACCACTGTGCAGTGGATTTCCAGTTCAACAGCACGTCTGCGGGTGAGAACAGAACGCTGAAAATCAGCATTCAGTTACTGAGATATTCACCAGTCGTGTAACTAAAGTCGGCCTGGAGTGGAGATTCGATGAATTCCATATCGGTACTGAATGAAAGGAACATTCTCCAGTGGAGATTATAAAGGTTTCTGAAGTCTAAGTTATATGGACAGGAAAATGTAGAGCTGACCAGGGTTGAGTGGATAGTCAGTTGAACAGCACTCCTGCGAGTGTGAACAGGCCGCTGAAAAGCAGCCTTGGGTTACTTGTACATTTAACACTAGTGAAACGAAATCCGGCCATGAGTGGAGTTTCGATGAATTCCAGATTGGCAGTGAATGAATGCACCATTCTGTAGTGGAGATTCCAATGAATTTTGAAGTCTGGGTTGAGTGGACAGGAAAATGAAGAACGGATCATTTTCGAGAGGATAGCCAGTAGAATAGCACACCAGCGAGTGTGAACAGGCCACGAAAAACCAGCATTGGGGTACTTGTATATTGTCCAGTGGTGTAAGGAAAACCTCCCTGGAGTGGAGAATCGATGAATTCCAGATTGGCAGTGAATGAATGGAACATTCTGTACAGGAGATTCCAATCATTTCTGAAGTGTAGGTTGTGAGGACAGGAAAATGAAGAGCTGACCAGGATTCAGTGGATAGCCAGTTGAACAGCACGCCTCCGAGGGGGATCAGGACAATGAAATCGAGCAGTGTGTTACTTGGACATTCAACAGTGGTGTAACGAAAGCCTGCCTGGAGTGGAGATTCAGATGAATTCCAGATTCGCAGTGAATGAATGGAACGTTCTGTAGTGGAGATTCCAATTATTTCTGAAATCCGATCTGTGTGGACAGATAAATGAAGAGCAGACCAGGTTAGAATGCATAGCCAGTTGAACAGCAGGCCTGCGAGATTGAACAGTCCTCTGAAAACAAGCATTGGGTTACATGGACATTCACCAGTGGTGTTTAGGAATCCTATCTGTGGTGGAGATTCGATGAATTCCAGATTGGCAGTGAATGAATGGAACATTCTGAAGTGGAGATTCTAATGGTTTTGAAGTCTGGGTTATGTGAACAGGAAAAAGAAGAGCTGTCTAGGGTTGAGTGGACAGCCAGTTGAACAGCACGACTCCGAGTGTGAACATGTCTATGAAAACCAGCATTGGTTACGTGGACATTCACCAGTGGTGTAAAGAAAGCTTTCATGGGGTGGAGATTCGAAGAACTTCAGATTAGCAGTGAATGACTGGAATATTCTGTAGTGGAGATTCAAATGATTTCGAAAATCTGGGTAGTGTGGACAGGCAATGGAAGAGCTGACCAGGGTTGAGTGAATAGGCAGTTGTACAGCACGCCTGCGAGTGTGATCATGCCTCTGAAATCCAGCATTGGATTCCTTGAACATAATCAGTGGTGTAACGAAAGCCTCCCTGGAGTAGGAGATTCGATGAATTCCAGATTCGAATTGAATCAATGGAACAGTCTGTAGTGGAGATTGCAATGAATTCTGAAGTATGGTATATGTGGACAGGAAAAGAATAATCTGACCAGTGTGTAGTGGATTGCCAGTTCAACAGCACGTCTGCGAGTGAGAACAGAACGCTGAAAATCAGCATTCATTTACTTAGATATTCACCAGTCGTGTAACTAATGTCTGCCTGGAGTGGAGATCCGATGAATTCCAGGTCGGCACTGAATGAATGGAACTTTCTCTAGTGGAGATTATAATGGTTTCTAAAGTCTAAGTTATGTGGAGAGGAAAATGTAGAGCTGACCAGGGTTGACTGGATAGTCAGTTGAACAGCACTCCTGTGAGTGTGAACAGGCTGCTGAAAAGCAGTCTTGGGTTACTTGTACATTTAACACTAGTGAAACGAAATCGGGCCTGGATTGAAGATTCGATGAATTCTAGATTGGGAGTGAATGAATGGAACATTCTGTAGTGGAGATTCCATTGAATATTGAAGTCTGGGTTGAGTGGACAGGAAAATGAAGAGTGGATCAGGTTGAAGAGGATAGCCAGTAGAATAACACACCAGCGAGTGTGAAAAGGCCGCGAAAATCCAGCATTGGGGTACTTGGATATTGACCAGTGGTGTGACGAAATCCGGCCTGGAGTGGAGATTCGAAGAATTCCAGATTGTCAGTGAATGAAAGGAACATTCTGATGTGGAGATACTAATGGTGTCTGAAGTCTGGGTTATGTGAACAGGAAAAAGAACTGCTGTCCAGGGTTGAGTGGACAGCCAGTTAAACAGCACCTCTCCGAGTGTGAACATGCCTATGAAAACCAGCATTGGTTACTTGGACATTCACCAGTGGTGTAACGAAAGCTTGCCTGGAGTGGAGTTTCGAAGAACTTCAGATTAGCAGTGAATTAGTGGAATATTCTGTAGTGGAAATTCAAGTGAATTCGAAAGTCTGGGTTGTGTGGACAGGCAATTGAAAAGCTGACCAGGTTGGAGTAGATAGCCTGTTGAACAGCACGCCGGGGAGTGTGAAGCGACGCTGCAAAACAGCATTGGGTTACTTGGACATTCTGCAATGGTGCAACGAAAACATTCCTGGAGTGGAGATTCCATGAATTCGAGATTGGCAGGGAATGAATGGAACATTCTGTAGGAGATATTCCAATGCTTTGTGAAGTCTGGGTTTGTGTACAGGAAAATGAAGAGCAGAGCAGGGAAGTGTGGATAGCCTGTTGAACAGCAGACTGCGACTTTGAACTGGCTGCTGAAAACCAACATAGCCTTACTTGGATACTCACCAATGGTGTAAAGGAATCCTGCCTGGAGTGGAGATTCGATGAATTCCGGATTGGGAGTGAATGAATGGAACATTCTGTAGTGGAGATTCCAATTCCTTCTGAAGTCTGGGTTTTGTGGACAGGAAAATGAAGAGCTGACCAGGGTTAAGTGGATAGGCAGTTGGACAGCACGCCTGCGAGTGTGATCATGCCTCTGAAATCCAGCATTGGATTCCTTTGGACATCATCAGTGGTGTAACGAAAGCCTGCCTGGAGTTGGAGATTCGATGAATTTCCGATTGGAATTGAATCAATGGACCAGTCTGTAGTGGAGATTCCAATGAATTCTGAAGTATGGTTTTTGTGGAGAGGAAAAGAATAATCTGACCACTGTGTATTGGATTTCCAGTTCGACAGAACGTCTGGGAGTGAGAACAGAACGCTGAATATCAGCATTCAGTTAAATAGATATTCACCAGTCGTGTAACTATAGTCTGCCTGGAGTGGAGATTCGATGAATTCCAGATCGGCAGTGAATGAATGGAACATTCTTTAGTGGATATTATAATGGTTTTTGAAGTCTAAGTTATGTGGACAGGAAAATGTAGAGCTGACCAGGGTTGAGTGGATAGTCAGTTTATCAGCACTCCTGCGAGTGTGAACAGACTGCTGAAAAGCAGCCTTGGGTTACTTGTACATTCAAAACTAGTGAAACGAAATCCGGCCTGGAGTGGAGATACGATGAATTCCAGATTGGGAGTGAATGAATGGAACATTCTGAAGTGGAGATTCTAATGGTTTCTGAAGTCTGGGTTATGTGAACAGTAAAAAAAGAGCTCTCCAGGGGTGAGTGGACAGCCAGTTGAACAGCATGACTCCGAGTGTGAACATGCCTATGAAACGAAATCCGGCCTGGAGTAGAGAGTCGATGAATTCCAGATTGGGAGTGAATGAATGGAACATTCTGTAGTGGAGATCCCATTGACTTTTGAAGTCTGGGTTGAGTGGACAGAAAAATGAAGAGCTGATCGGGTTGGAGAAGATAGCCAGTAGAAAAGCACACCAGCGTTTGGGAACAGGCCGCGAAAAACCAGCATTTGGGTACTTGGATATTGACCAGTGGTGTAACGAAATCCTGCCTGGAGTGAAGATTCAATGAATTACAGTTTGGCAGTGAATGAATTGAACATTCTGTACAGGAGATTCCAATCAATTCTGAAGTCTAGGTTGTGGGGACAGGAAAATGAAGTGCTGACCAGGGTTCAGTGGATAGCCACTTGAACAGCACGCCTGGGAGTGTGAAGCGTACGCTGGAAAACAGCATTAGGTTGCTTGGACATTCTCCAATGGTGCAACGAAAGCATGCCTGGAGTGGAGATTCCATGAATTCGATATTGGCAGGGAATGAATGGAACTTTCTATAGGAGAGATATCAATGATTTCTGAAGTCTGGGTTTTGTGTACAGGAAAATGAAGAGCAGAGCAGGGAAGATTGGATAGCCTGTTGAACAGCAGACTGCGACTTTGAACTGCTGCTGAAAACCAACATTGTGTTACTGGCATATTCACCAGTAGTGTAAAGGAATCCTGCCTGGACTGGAGATTCGATAAATTCCCGATTGGGTGTGAATGAATGGAACATTCTATAGAGGTGATTCCAATTACTCCTGAAGTCTGGGTTTTGTGGATAGGAAAATGAAGAGATGACCAGGGTTGAGTGGATAGGCAGTTGGACAGCATGCCTGCGAGTGTGATCATGCCTCTGAAATCCAGCATTGGATTCCTTGGACATCATCAGTGGTGTACCGAAAGCCTGCCTGGCGTTGGAGATTCGATCAATTCCAGATTGGAATTGAATCAATGGAACAGTCTGTAGTGGAGACCCCATTGAATTTTGAAGTCTGGGTTGAGTGGACAGGAAACTGAAGAGCTGATCAGGTTGGAGAGGATAGCCAGAAGAATAGCACACCAGCGAGTGTGAACAGGCCGCGAAAATTCAGCATTGTGGTACTTGGATATTGATCAGTGGTGTAACGAAATCCTGCCAGGAGTGAAGATTCGATGAAATCCAGATTGGCAGTGAATGAATGGAACATTCTGTACAGGAGATTCCAAACAATTCTGAAGTCTAGGTTGTGGGGACAGGGAAATGAAGAGCTGACCAGGGTTCAGTGGATAGCAGTTGAACAGCACTCCTCTGAGGGGGATCAGGACAATGAAATCGAGCAGTGTGTTACTTGGACATTCAACAGTGGTGTAACGAAAGCCTGCCTGGAGTGGAGATTTAGATGAATTCCAGATTCGCAATGAATGAATGGAACGTTCTGTTATGGAGATTCCAATTATTTCAGAAATCCCATGTGTGTGAACAGGAAAATGAAGAGCAGACCAGGTTAGAATGGATAGCCAGTTGAACAGCAGGCCTGCTAGATTGAACAGTCTTCTGAAAACCAGCTTTGGGTTACTTGGACATTCACCAGTGGTATAACGAATGCGTTCATGGAGTTGAGGTTCAGATGAATTCCCGATTCGCAGTGAATGAATTGAGCATTCTATAGTGGATATTCCAATGATTTCTGTCGTGTGGGTTGTTTGGACAGTAAAAGAAAGATTTGACCACTGTGGAGTGGATAGCCAGTTGAATAGCATGCATACGAGTGTGAACAGTATGCTGAAAACCAGCAATGTGTTACTTGGACATTCACCAGTGGTGTAAAGAAATCCTGCCTGGAGTGTAGGTTCCAAGAATTCCAAATAGGCAGTGAATGAATGGAACATTCTGTAGTGGAGATTCCAATGGTTTCTGAATTCTACGTTGTATGGACAAGAAACTGAAGAGCTTACCAGGTGGGATTTGATAGCCAGTTGAAGACCAGGCCTGCGAATTTGAACAGGCTGCTGAAAACCAACATTGTGTTACTTGAATATTCACCAGTGGTGTAAAGAAATCCGGCCTGGAGTGGAGATTCGAAGAATTCCAGATTGGCAGTGAATGAAAGGAACATTCTGAAGTGGAGATTCTAATGGTGTCTGAAGTCTGGGTTATGTGAACAGGAAAAAGAAGAGCTGTCCAGGGTTGAGTGGACAGCCAGTTAATCAGCACATCTCCGAGTGTGAACACGCCTATGAAAACCAGAATTGGTTACTTCGACATTCACCAGTGGTGTAACGAAAGCTTGCCTGGAGTGGAGCTTCGAAAAACTTCAGATTAGCAGTGAAGGAGTGGAGTATTCTGTAGATGAGATTGAAATGATTTCGAAAGTCTGGGTTGTGTGGACAGGTAATGGAAGAGCTGACCAGGTTGGAGTAGATAGCCCGTTGAATAGCATGCCTGGGAGTGTGAAGCGACGCTGGAAAACAGGATTAGGTTACATGGACATTCTCGAATGTTGCAAAGAAAGCATGCCTGGAGTGGAGATTCCACGAATACGATATTGGCACGGAATGAATGGAACATTCCGTAGTAGAGATTCCAATGATTTCTGAAGTCTGGGTTTTGTGTACAGGAAAATGAAGAGCAGAGCAGGGAAGAGAGGATAGCCTGTTGAACAGCAGACTGCGACTTTGAACTGGCTGCTGAAAACCAACATTGGGTTTCTTGGATATTCACCAGTCGTCTAAAGGAATCCTGCCTGGAGTGGAGATTCGATGAATTCCCGATTGGGAGTGAATGAATGAAAAATTTTGTAGTGGAGATTACATTTACTTCTGAAGTCTGGGTTTTGTGGACAGGAGAATGAAGAGCTGACCAGGGTTGAGTGTATAGGTAGCTCGACATGACGCCTGCGAGTGTGATCATGCCTCTGAAATCCAGCATTGGATTCCTTGGACATCAACAGTGGTGTTACGAAAGTGTGCCTGGAGTTGGAGATTCGATGAATTCCAGATTGGAATTGAACCTATGGAACATTCTGTAGTCTAGATTCCAATGAATTCTGAAGTATGGTTTGTGTGGACAGGAAAAGAATAATTTGACCACTGTGTAGTGGATTTACAGTTCAACAGCACGTCTGCGAGTGAGAATAGAACGCTGAAAATCAGCATTCAGTTACTTAGATATTCACCATTCGTGTAACTAAAATCTGCCTGGAGTGGAGATTCGATGAATTCCAGATCGGCAGTGAATGAATGGAACATTGTGTCGTGGAGATTATAATGTTTTCTGAAGTCTAAGTTATGTGGAGAGGAAAATTTAGAGCTGACCAGGGATGAGTGGACATTCAGGTGAACAGCACTCCTGCGAGTGTGATCAGGCCGCTGAAAAGCAGCCTTGGGTTACTGGTATATTCAACACTAGAGAAACGAAATCCGGTCTGGAGTGGATATTGGATGAATTCACGATTGGGAGTGAGTGAATGGAACATTCTGTAGTGATGATTCCTATTACTTCTGAAGGCTGGGTTTTGTGGAAAGGAAAATGTAGAGCTGACCAGGGTTGAGTGGACAGCCAGTTGAACAGCACGACTCCGAGAGTGAACATGCCTATGAAAACCGGAATTGGATACTTCGACATTCACCAGTGATGTAACGAAACCTTGCCTGGAGTGGAGATTCGAAGAACTTGAGATTAGCAGTGAATGACTGGAATATTCTGTAGATGAAATTCAAATGATTTCGAAAGTCTGGGTTGTCTGGACAGACAATGGAAGAGCTGACCAGGTTGGAGTAGATAGCCCGTTGAACAGCAGGCCTGGCAGTGTGAAGCAGAAGCTGGAAAAAAGGATTAGGTTACATGGACATTCTCCAATGTTGCAAAGAAAGCAAGCCTGGAGTGGAGATTCCATGAATATGATATTGGCATGGTATGAATGGAACATTCCGTAGAAGAGATTCCAATGATTTCTGAAGTCTGGGTTTTGTGTACAGGAAAATGAAGAGCAGAGCAGGGAAGAGAGGATAGCCTGTTGAACAGCAGACTGCTACTTTGAACTGGCTGCTGAAAACCAACATTGGGTTTCTTGGATATTCAACATTCGTGTAAAGGAATCCTTCCTGTAGTGGAGATTCTAAGAATTCCCGATTGGGAGTGAATGAATGAAACATTCTGTAGTGGAGATTCCAATTACTTCTGAAGTCTGGGTTTTGTGGGCAGGAAAATGTAGAGCTGACCAGGGTTGTGTGGATAGTCAGTTGAACAGCACTCCTGCGAGTGTGAACAGGCCGGTGAAAAGCAGCCTTGGGTTACTTGGACATTCAAAACTAGAGAAACGAAATCCGGCCTGGAGTGGAGATTCGATGTATTCCAGATTGGAAGTGAATGAATGGAATATTCTGTAGTGGAGATCCCATTGAATTTTGAAGTCTGGGTTGAGTGGACAGAAAAATGAAGAGCTGATCAGGTTGGAGAGGATAGCAAGTAGAAAAGCACAACAGCGAGTGTAAACAGTCCGCGAAAAACCAGCATTGGGGTACTTGGATATTGACCAGTGGTGTAACGAAATCCTGCCTGGAGTGAAGATTCGATGAATTCCAGATTGGCAGTGAATGAATTGAACATTCTGTACAGGAGATTCCAATCAATTCTCAAGTCTAGGTTGTGGGGAAAGGAAAATGTAGAGCTGACCAAGGTTCTGTGGATAGCCAGTTGAACAGCACGCCTGGGAGTGTGAAGCGGACGCTGGAAAACAGCATTAGGTTGCTTGGACATTCTCCAGTGGTGCAACGACAGCATGCCTGGAATGGAGATTCCATGAATTCGAGATTGGCAGGGAATGAATGGAACATTCTGTAGGAGAGATTCCAATGATATCTGAAGTCTGGGTTTTGTATACAGAAAAATGAAGAGCAGAGTAGGGAAGAGAGGATAGCCTGTTGAACAGCAGACTGCGACTTTGAACTGGCTGCTGAAAACCAACAATGGGTTACTTGGATATTCAACAGTGGTGTAAAGGAATCCTGCCTGGTGTGGATATTCGATGAATTCCCGATTGGGAGTGAATGAATGGAACATTCTGTAGTGGAGATTCCAATTACTTCTGAAGTCTGGGTTTTTTGGACAGGAAAATGAAGAGCTGACCAGGGTTGTGTGGATAGGCAGTTGTACAGCACGCGTGCTAGTGTGATCATGCTTCTGAAATCCAGCATTGGATTCCTTGGACATCATCAGTGGTGTAACGAAAGCCTGCCTGGCGTTGGAGATTCGATGAATTTCAGATTGGAATTGAATCAATGGACCAGTCTGTAGTGGAGATTCCAATGAATTCTGAAGTATGGTTTTTGTGGACAGGAAAAGAATAATCTGACCACTGTGTATTGGATTTCCAGTTCGACAGCACGTCTGGGAGTGAGAACAGAACGCTGAAAATCAGCATTCAGTTACATAGATATTCACCAGTCGTGTAACTAAAGTCTGCCTGGAGTGGAGATTCGATGAATTCCAGATCGGCAGTGAATGAATGGAATATTCTGTAGTGGAGATTCTATTTCATTTTGAAGTCTGGTTTGAGTGGACAGGAAAATGAAGAGCTGATCAGGTTGGAGAGGATAGCCAGTAGAATAGCACACAAGGGAGTGTGAACAGGCCGCGAAAAACCGCATTGCGGTACTTGGATATTGACCAGTGTTGTAACGAAATCCTGCCTGGAGTGGAGATTCGATGAATTCCAGATTGGCAGTGAATGAATGGAACATTCTGTACAGGAGATTCCAATCAATTCTGAAGTCTAAGTTACGTGGACAGGAAAATGAAGAGCTGACCAGGGTTGAGTGGATAGTCAGTTGAACAGCACTCCTGCGAGTGTGAACAGGCCGCTGAAAAGCAGCCTTGGGTTAGTTGTACATTCAACACTAGTGAAACGAAATCCGGCCTGGAGTGGAGATTCAACGAATTGCAGATTGGGAGTGAATGAATGGAACATTCTGTAGTGGATATCCCATTGAATTTAGAAGTTTGGGTTGAGTGGACAGAAAATTGAAGAGCTGATCAGGTTGGAGAGGATAGCCAGTAGAATAGCACACCAGGGAGTGTGAACAGGCCGCGAAAAACCAGCATTGCGGTACTTGGATATTGACCAGTGTTGAAACGAAATCCTGCCTCGAGTGGAGATTCGATGAATTCCAGATTGGCAGTGTATGAGCGGAATATTCTGTAGTGGAGATTCAAATGATTTCGAAAGTCGGGGTTGTATGGACAGGAGTTGGAAGAGCTGACCAGGTTGGAGTGAATAGCCCGTTAAACAGCACGCCTGGGAGAGTGACGCGGACGCTGGAAAACAGCATTAGGTTACTTGGACATTCTCCAATGGTGCAACGAAAGCATGCCTGGAGTGGAGATTCCATGAATTTGATATTGGCAGGGAATGAATGGAACATTCCGGAGGAGAGATTCCAATGATTTCAGAAGTCTGGGTTTTGTGTACAGGAAAATGAAGAGCAGAGCAGGGAAGAGTGGATAGCCTGTTGAACAGCAGACTGCAACTTTGAACTGGCTGCTGAAAACAAACATTGGCTTACTTGGATATTCACCAGTGGCATAAAGGAATCCTGCCTGGAGTGGAGATTCGATGAATTCCCGATTGGGAGTGAATGAATGGAACATTCTGTAGTGGAGATTCCAATTCCTTCTGAAGTCTGGGTTTTGTGGACAGGAAAATGAAGAGCTGACCAGGGTTGAGTGGATAGGCAGTTGGACAGCATGCCTGCGAGTGTGACCATACCTCTAAAATCCAGCATTGGATTGCTTGGACATCATCAGTGGTGTAAGGAAAGCCTGCCTGGCGTTGGAGATTCGATGAATTCCAGATTGGCATTGAATAAATGGAACAGTCTGTAGTGGAGATTCCAATTATTTCTGAAATCCGATGTGTGTGGACAGGAACATGAAGAGCAGACCAGGTTACAATGGATACCCAGTTGAACAGCAGGCCTGCGAGAATGGACAATCCTCTGAAAACCGCTTTGGGTTACTTGGACATTCACCAGTGGTATAACGAATGCGTTCATGGAGTGGAGGTTCAGATGAATTCCCGATTCGCCGTGAATGAATTGAACATTCTGTAGTGGATATTCCAATGATTTCAGACGTGTGGGTTGTTTGGACAGTAAAAGAAAGACTTGACCACTGTGGAATGGATAGCCAGTTGAATAACATGCATGCAAGTGTGAACAGTATGCTGAAAACCAGCAATGTGTTACTTGGACATTCACCAGTGGTGTAAAGAAAGCCTGCCTGGAGTGTAGGTTCCAAGAAATCCAAATAGGCAGTGAATGAATGGAACATTCTGTAGTGGAGATTCCAATGGTTTCTGAATTCTACGTTGTAAGGAGAAGAAACTGAATAGCTTACCAGGTGGGATTTGATAGCCAGTTAAAGACCAGGCAGGAGAATTTCAACAGGCTGCTGAAAACCACCATTGGGTTACTTGAATATTCACCAGTGGTGTAAAGAAATCCTGCCTGCAGTGGAGATTCGACGAATTCCAGATTGGCAGTGAATGAATGGAACATTCTGAAGTGGAGATTCTAATGGTTTCTGAACTCTGGGTTATGTGAACAGGAAAAAGAAGAGCTGAACAGGGTTTTGTGGACAGTCAGTAGAACAGCAGGACTCCGAGTGTGAACACGCCTGTGAAAACCAGCAATGGTTACTTGGACGTTCACCAGTGGTGTAACGAAAGCTTGCCTGGAGTGCAGATTCGAAGAACTTCAGATTAGCAGTGTATGAGTGGAATATTCTGTAGTGGAGATTCAAATGATTTCGAAAGTCTGGGTTGTGTGGACAGGAAATGGAAGAACTGACCAGGTTGGAGTGGATAGCGCGTTGAACAGAACGCCTGAGAGAGTGAAGCGCACTATAGAAAACAACATTAGGTTACTTGGGCATTCTCCAATGGTGCAACGAAAGCATGCATGGAGTGGAGATTCCATGAATTCGAAATTGGCCGGGAATGAATGGAACATTCTGTAGGAGAGATTCCAATGATTTCTGAAGTCTGGGTTTTGTGTACAGGAAAATGAAGAGCAGAGCAGGGAAGAGTGGATAGCCTGTTGAACAGCAGACTGCGACTTTGAACTGGCTGCTGAAAACCAACATTGGGTTACTTGGATATTCACCAGTGGTGTAAAGGAATCCTGCCTGGAGTGGAGATTCGATGAATTCCCGATTGGGAGTGAATGAATGGAACATTCTGTAGTGGAGACACCAATTACTTCTGAAGTCTGGGTTTTGTGGACAGGAAAATGAAGAGCTGACCAGGGTTGACTGGATAGGAAGTTGGACTGCACGCCTGCGATTGTGATCATGCCTCTGAAATCCAGCATTGCATTCCTTGGACATCATCAGTGGTGTAACGAAAGCCTGCCTGGCGTTGGAGATTCGATGAATTTCAGATTGGAATTGAATCAATGGACCAGTCTGTAGTGGAGATTCCAATGAATTCTGAAGTATGGTTTTTGTGGACAGGAAAAGAATAATCTGACCACTGTGTAGTGGATTGCCAGTTCGACAGCACGTCTGGGAGTGAGAACAGAACGCTGAAAATCAGCATTCAGTTACATAGATATTCACCAGTCGTGTAACTAAAGTCTGCCTGGAGTGGAGATTCGATGAATTCCAGATCGGCAGTGAATGAATGGAACATTCTGTAGTGGAGATTCTATTTCATTTTGAAGTCTGGTTTGAGTGGACAGGAAAATGAAGAGCTGATCAGGTTGGAGAGTATAGCCAGTAGAATAGCACACCAGGGAGTGTGAACAGGCCGCGAAAAACCAGCATTGCGGTACTTGGATATTGATCAGTGTTGTAACTAAATACTGCCTGGAGTGGAGATTCGATGAATTCCAGATTGGCAGTGAATGAATGGAACATTCTGTACAGGAGATTCCAATCAATTCTGAAGTCTAAGTTACGTGGATAGGAAAATGAAGAGCTGACCAGGGTTGAGTGGATAGTCAGTTGAACAGCACTCCTGCGAGTGTGAAAAGGCCGCTGAAAAGCAGCCTTGGGTTACTTGGATATTCAGCACTAGTGAAACGAAATCCGGCCTGGAGAGGAGATTCAACGAATTGCAGATTGGGAGTGAATGAATGGAACATTCTGTAGTGGAGATCCCATTGAATTTAGAAGTCTGGGTTGAGTGGACAGAAAATTGAAGAGCTGATCAGGTTGGAGAGGATAGCCAGTAGAATAGCACACCAGGGAGTGTGAACAGGCCGCGAAAAACCAGCATTGCGGTACTTGGATATTGACCAGTGTTGTAACAAAATCCTGCCTCGAGTGGAGATTCAATGAATTCCAGATTGGCAGTGTATTAGTGGAATATTCTGTAGTGGAGATTCAAATGATTTCGAAAATCTGGGTTGTGTGCACAGGAAATGGAAGAAATGGCCAGGTTGGAGTCGATAGCCCGTTGAACAGCACGCCTGGGAGAGTGACGCGGACGCTGGAAAACAGCATTAGGTTACTTGGACATTCTCCAATGGTGCAACGAAAGCATGCCTGGAGTGGAGTTTCCATGAATTCGATATTGGCAGGGAATGAAAGGAACATTCCGTAGGAGATATACCAATGATTTCTGAAGTCTGGGTTTTGTGTACAGGAAAATGAAAAGCAGACCAGGGAAGATTGGATAGCTTGTTGAACAGCAGACTGCGACTTTGAACTGGCTGCTGAAAACCAACATTGGGTTACTTGGATATTCATCAGTGGTGTAAAGGAATCCTGCCTGGAGTGGAGATTCGATGAATTCCCAATTGGGAGTGAATGAATGGAACATTCTGTAGTGGAGATTCCAATTACTTCTGAAGTCTGCGTTTTGTGGACAGGAAAATGAAGAGCTGACCAGGGTTGAGTGGATAGGCAGCTGGACAGCACGCCTGCGAGTGTGATCATGCCTCTGAAATCCAGCATTGGATTCCTTGGACATCATCAGTGGTGTAACGAAAGCATGCCGGGAGTTGGAGATTCGATGAATTCCAGCTTGGAATTGAATCAATTGAACTGTCTGTAGTGGAGATTCCAATGAATTCTGAAGTATGGTTTGTGTGGACAGGAAAAGAATAATCTGACCACTGTGTAATGGATTTCCAGTACTACAGCACGTCTGCGAGTGAGAACAGAACGCTGAAAATCAGCATTCAGTTACTTAGATATTCACCAGTTGTATAACTGAAGTCTGCCTGGAGAGGAGATTCGATGCATTCCAGATCGGCAGTGAATGAATGGAGCATTCTCTAGTGGAGATTATAATGGTTTCTGAAGTCTAAGTTACGTGGACAGGAAAATGTAGAGCTGACCATGGTTGAGTGGATAGTCAGTTGAACAGCACTCCTGCGAGTGTGAACAGGCCGCTGAAAAGCAGCCTTGTGTTACTTGTACATTTAACACTAGTAAAACGAAATCCGGCCTGGAGTGGAGATTCAACGAATTGCAGATTGGGAGTGAATGAATGGAACATTCTGAAGTGGAGATTCTAATGGTTTCTGAAGTCTGGGTTATGTGAACAGGAAAAAGAAGAGCTGACAAGGGTTGAGTGAACAGCCAGTGGAACAGCAGGATTCAGAGTGAGAACACGCCTATGAAAACCAGCATTGCTTACTTGGATATTCACCAGTTGTGTAAGGAAAGCTTGCCTGGAGTGGAGATTCGAAGAACTTCAGATTAGCAGTGTATGAGTGGAATATTCTGTAGTGGAGATTTAAATGATTTCGAAAGTCTGCGTTGTGTGCACAGGAAATGGAATAAATGACCAGGTTGAGGTGGATAGCCCGTTGAATAGCACGCCTGGGAGAGTGATGCGGACGCTGGAAAACAGCATTAGGTTACTTGGACATTCTCCAATGGTGCAACGAAAGCATGCCTGGAGTGGAGATTCCATGAATTCGATATTGGCAGGGAATGAATGGAACATTCCGTAGGAGAGATTCCAATGATTTCAGTAGTCTGGGTTTTGTGTACAGGAAAATGAAGAGCAGAGCAGGGAAGAGTGGATAGCCTGTTGAACAGCAGACAGCGACTTTGAACTGGCTGCTGAAAACCAACATTGCGTTACTTGGATATTCAACAGTGGTGTCAAGGAATCCTGCCTGGAGTGGAGATTCGATGAACTCCAGATTGGGAGTGAATGAATAGAACATTCTAGTGGAGAGTCCATTGAATTTTGAAGTGTGTGTTGAGTGGACAGGAAAATGAAGAGCTGATCAGGTTGGAGAGGAAAACCAGTAGAATAGCACAACAGCGAGTGTGAACAGGCCGAGAAAAACCAGCATTGGTGTACTTGGATATTGACCAGTGTTGTAACGAAATCCGGCCTGGAGTGGAGATTCCATGAATTCCAGATCGGCAGTGAATGAATGGAACATTCTATAGTGGAGACTATAAAGATTTCTGAAGTCTAAGTTATGTGAACAGGAAAATGTAGAGCTGACCAGGGTTGAGTGGATAGTCAGTTGAACAGCACTCCTGCGAGTGTGAACAGGCCGCAAAAAACCAGCATTGGGGTTCCTCGATATTGAACGGTGGTGTACCGAAATCCTGCTTGGAGTAGAGATTCGATGAATTCCAGAATGGCAGTGAATGAATGGAACATTCTGTACAGGAGATTCCAATCAATTCTGAAGTCTATATTGTGGGGACTGGAAAATGAAGAGCTGACCAGGGTTCAGTGGATAGCCAGTTGAACAGCACGCCTCCGAGGGGGATCAGGACAATGAAAAAGAGCAGTGTGTTACTTGGACATTCAACAGTGGTGTAACGAAAACCTGCCTGGAGTGGAGATTCAGATGAATTCCAGATTTGCAGTGAATGAATGGAACGTTCTGTAGTGGAGATTCCAATTATTTCTGAAATCCAATGTGTGTGGACAGGAAAATGAAGAGCAGACTAGGATAGAAAGGATAGCCAGTTGAAGAGCAGGCCTGCGAGATTGAACAGTCCTCTGAAACCAGCATTGGGTTACTTGGACATTCACCAGTGGTATAACGAATGCGTTCATGGAGTGGAGGTTCAGATGAATTCCCGATTCGCAGTGAATGAATTGAACATTCTTTAGTGGATATTCCAATGATTTCTGTCGTGTGGGTTGTTTGGACAGTAAAAGAAAGACTTGACCCATGTGTAGTGGATAGCCAGTTGAATAGCATGCATGCGAGTGTGAACAGTATGCTGAAAACCAGCAATGTGATACTTGGACATTCACCAGAGGTGTAAAAAAAGCCTGACTGGAGTGTTGGTTCCAAGAATTCCAAATAAGCAGTGAATGAATGGAACGTTCTGTAGTGGAGATTCCAATGGTTTCTGAATTATACGTTGTATGGACAAGAAATTGAAGAGCTTACCAGGTGGGATTTTATAGCCAGTTGAAGACCAAGTCTGCGAATTTGAACAGGCTGCTGAAAGCCACCAATGGGTTACTTGAATATTCACCAGTGGTGTAAAGAAATCCTGTCTGCAGTGGAGATTCGATGAATTCTAGATTGGCAGTGAATGAATGGAACATTCTGAAGTGGAGATTCTAATGGTTTCCCGAAGTCTGGGTTATGTGAACAGGAATAAGAAGAACTGACCAGGGTTGAGTGGACAGCCAGTGGAACAGCACGACTCCGAGTGTGAACACGACTATGAAAACCAGCATTGTTTACTTGGACATTCACCAGTGGTGTAACGAAAGCTTCTCTGGAGTGGAGATTCGAAGAAATTCAGATTAGTAGTGAATGAGTGGAATTTTCTGTAGTGGAGATTCAAATGATTTCGAAAGTCTGGGTTGCGTGGACAGGAAATGGAAGAACTGACCAGGTAGGAGTGGATAGCCCATTGAACAGCACGCCTGGGAGTGTGAAGCGGACACTGGAAAACAGCATTACGTTACTTGGACATTCTCCAATGGTGCAACGAATGCATGCCTGGAGTGGAGATTCCATGAATTCGATATTGGCAGGGAATAAATGAAACATTCCGTAGGAGAGATTCCAATGATTTCTGAAGTCTGGGTTTTGTGTACAGGAAAATGAAGAGCAGAGCAGGGAAGTGTGGATAGCCTGTTGAACAGCAGACTGTGACTTTGAACTGGCTGCTGAAAACCAACATTGCGTTACTTGGATATTCACCAGTGGTGTGAAGGAATCCTGTCTGGAGTGGAGATTCGATGAATTCCCGATTGGGAGTGAATGAATGGAACATTCTGTAGTGGAGATTATAATGATTTCTGAAGTCTTAGTTATGTGGACAGGAAAATGTAGAGCTGACCAGGGTTGAGTGGATAATCTGTTGAAAAGCACTCCTGCGAGTGAGAACAGGCCGCTGAAAAGCAGCCTTGGGTTACTTGTTCATAAAACACTAGTTAAAAGAAATCCGGCCTGGAGTGGAGATTCGATGAGTTCCAGATTGGGAGTGAATGAATGTTACATTCTGTAGTGGTGGTTCCATTGAATTTTGAAATCTGGGTTGAGTGGACAGGAAAATGAAGAGCTGATCAGGTTGGAGAGGATAGCCAGTAGAATAGCACACCAGCGAGTGTGAACATGCCGCGAAAAAACAGCATTGCGGTACTTGGATATTGACCAGTGGTGTAACGAAATCCTGCCTGTCGTGGAGATTCGATGAATTCCAGATTGGCAGTGAATGAATGGAACATTCTGTACAGGAGATTAAAATCATTTCTGAAGTCTATATTGTGGGGACTGGAAAATGAAGAGCTGACCAGGGTTCAGTGGATAGCCAGTTGAACAGCACGCCTCCGAGGGGGATCAGGACAATGAAAAAGAGCAGTGTGTTACTTGGACATTCAACAGTGGTGTAACGAAAACCTGCCTGGAGTGGAGATTCAGATGAATTCCAGATTTGCAGTGAATGAATGGAACGTTCTGTAGTGGAGATTCCAATTATTTCTGAAATCCAATGTGTGTGGACAGGAAAATGAAGAGCAGACTAGGATAGAAAGGATAGCCAGTTGAAGAGCAGGCCTGCGAGATTGAACAGTCCTCTGAAACCAGCATTGGGTTACTTGGACATTCACCAGTGGTATAACGAATGCGTTCATGGAGTGGAGGTTCAGATGAATTCCCGATTCGCAGTGAATGAATTGAACATTCTGTAGTGGATATTCCAATGATTTCTGTCGTGTGGGTTGTTTGGACAGTAAAAGAAAGACTTGACCCATGTGTAGTGGATAGCCAGTTGAATAGCATGCATGCGAGTGTGAACAGTATGCTGAAAACCAGCAATGTGATACTTGGACATTCACCAGAGGTGTAAAAAAAGCCTGACTGGAGTGTTGGTTCCAAGAATTCCAAATAAGCAGTGAATGAATGGAACGTTCTGTAGTGGAGATTCCAATGGTTTCTGAATTATACGTTGTATGGACAAGAAATTGAAGAGCTTACCAGGTGGGATTTTATAGCCAGTTGAAGACCAAGTCTGCGAATTTGAACAGGCTGCTGAAAGCCACCAATGGGTTACTTGAATATTCACCAGTGGTGTAAAGAAATCCTGTCTGCAGTGGAGATTCGATGAATTCTAGATTGGCAGTGAATGAATGGAACATTCTGAAGTGGAGATTCTAATGGTTTCCCGAAGTCTGGGTTATGTGAACAGGAATAAGAAGAACTGACCAGGGTTGAGTGGACAGCCAGTGGAACAGCACGACTCCGAGTGTGAACACGACTATGAAAACCAGCATTGTTTACTTGGACATTCACCAGTGGTGTAACGAAAGCTTCTCTGGAGTGGAGATTCGAAGAAATTCAGATTAGTAGTGAATGAGTGGAATTTTCTGTAGTGGAGATTCAAATGATTTCGAAAGTCTGGGTTGCGTGGACAGGAAATGGAAGAACTGACCAGGTTGGAGTGGATAGCCCGTTGATCATCACGCTTGGGAGTGTGAAGCAGACGCTGGAACACAGCATTAGGTTACTTGGACATTCTCCAATGGCGCAACGAAGCATGCCTGGAGTGGAGATTCCATGAATTCGATATTGGCAGGGAATGAATGGAACATTCCGTAGGAGAGATTCCAATGATTTCTGAAGTCTGGGTTTTCTGTACAGGAAAATGAAGAGCAGAGTAGGGAAGAGTTTATAGCCTGTTGAACAGCAGACTGCGACTTTGAACTGGCTGCTGAAAACCAACATTGGATTACTTGGATCTTCACCAGTGATGTAAAGGAATCCTGCCTCGGGTGGCGATTCGATGATTTCCCGATTGGCAGTGAATGAATGGTACATTCTTTAGTGGAGATTCCAGTTACTTCTGAAGTCTGAGTTTTGTGGACAGTGAAATAAAGAGCTGACCAGGGTTGAGTGGATAGGCAGTTGGACAGCACGCCTGCGAGTGTGATCATGCCTCTGAAATCCAGCATTGGATTCCTTGGACATCATCAGTGGTGTAATGCAAGCCTGCTGGAGTGGGAGATTCGATGAATTCCAGATTGGAATTGAATGAATGGAACATCTGTAGTGGAGATTCCAATGAATTCTGACGTATGGTTTGTGTGGACAGGAAAAGAATAATCTGACCACTATGTAGTGGATTGCCAGTTCAACAGCACGTCTGCGAGTGAGAACAGAACGCTGAAAATCAGCATTCAATTACTTAGATATTCACCAGTCGTGTTACTGAAGTCTGTCTGGAGTGGAGATTTGATGAATTCCAGATCGGCAGTGAATGAATGGAACATTCTGTAGTGGAGAATCCATTGAATTTTGAAGTCTCGGTTGAGTGGACAGGAAAATGAAGAACTGATCAGGTTGGAGAGGATAGCCAGTAGAATAGCACACCAGCGAGTGTGAACAGGCCGCGAAAAAAACAGCATTGGGGTACTTGGATATTGACTAGTGGTGTAACGAAATCCTGCCTGGAATTGAGATTCGATGAATTCCAGATTGTCAGTGAATGAATGGAACATTCTGCAATGGAGATTCTAATTGTTTCTGAAGTCTGGGTTATGTGAAGAGGAAAAAGAAGAGGTGACCAGGGTTGAGTGGACAGCCAGTGGAACAGCACGACTCCGAGTGTGAACACGCCTATGAAAACCAGCATTGGTTACTTAGACATTCACCAGTGGTGTAACGAAAGCTTGCCTGGAGTGGAGATTCGAAGAACGACAGATTAGCAGTGAATGAGTGGAAATTTCTGTAGTGGAGATTCAAATGATTTCGAAAGTCGGGGTTGTATGGACAGGAATTGGAAGAGCTGACCAGGTTGGAGTGGATAGCCCTTGAACAACACACCTGGTAATGTGAAGCGGACGCTGGAAAACAGCATTAGGTTACTTGGACATTCTCCAATGGTGCAAGGAACGCATGCCTGTAGTGGAGATTCCATGAATTCGATATTGGCAGGGAATGAATGGAACATTCCGTAGGAGAGATTCCAATGATTTCTGAAGTCTGGGTTTTGTGTACAGGAAATTGAAGAGCAGAGCAGGGAAGAGTGGATAGCGTGTTGAACAGCAGACTGCGACTTTCAACTGGCTGCTGAAAACCAACATTGGGTTACTTGGATATTCACCAGTGGTGTAAAGGAATCCTGTCTTGAGTGGAGATTCGATGAATTCCCGATTGGGAGTGAATGAATGTAACATTTTTTAGTGGTGGTTGCATTGAGTTTTGAAGTCTGGATTGAGTGGACAGGAAAATGAAGAGCTGATCAAGTTAGAGATATAGGCAGTAGAATAGCACACCAGCGAGTGTGAACAGGCCGAGAAAAACCAGCATTGGGGTAATTGGATATTGACCAGTGGTGTACCGAAATCCTGCATGGAGTGGAGATTCGATGAATGCCAGATTGGCAGTGAGTTAATGGGACACTCTGTACAGGAGACTCCAATCAGTTCTGAAGTCTAGGTTGTGGGGACAGGAAAATGAAGAGCTGAGCAGGGTTCAGTGGAGAGCCAGTTGAACAGCACGCCTCCGAGGGGGATCAGCCCAATGAAAACGAGCAGTGTGTTACTTGGACATTCAACAGTGGTGTAAGGAAAACATTCCTTGAGTGGAGATTCAGATGAATTCCAGTTTCGCAGTGAATGAATGAAACGTTCTGTAGTGGAGATACCAATTGTTTCTGAAATCCGATGTGTGTGGATAGGAAATGAAGAACAGACCAGGTTACAATGGATAGCCAGTTGAACAGCAGTCCTGCGAGATTGAACAGTCCTCTGAAAACCAGCATTGGGTTACTTGGACATTCACCAGTGGTATAACGAATGTGTTCATGGAGTTGAAGTTCAGATGAATTCCCGATTCGCAGTGAATGAATTGAATATTCTGTAGTGGATATTCCAATGATTTCTGTCGTGTGGGTTGTTTGGACAGTAAAAGAAAGACTTGACCACTGTGGAGTGGATAGCCAGTTGAATAGCATGCATGCGAGTGTGAACAGTATGCTGAAAACCAGCAATGTGTTAATTGGATATTCACCAGTGCTGCAAACAAAGCCTGCCTGGAGTGTAGGTTCCAAGAATTCCAAATAAGCAGTGAATGAGTGGAACATTCAATAGTGGAGATTCCAATGGTTTCTGAATTCTACGTTGTATGGAAAATATTCTGAAGACCTTACCAGGTGGGATTTTATAGTCAGTTGAAGACCAGGCCTGCGAATTTGAACTTGCTGCTGAAAACCAACATTGGCTTACTTGAATATTCACCAGTGGTGTAAAGAAATCCTGCCTGCAGTGAAGATTCGATGAATTCCAGATTGGCAGTGAAGGAATGGAACATTCTGAAGTGGAGATTCTAATGGTTTCAGAAGTCTGGGTTATGTGAACAGGAAAAAGAAGAGCTGACCATGGTTGAGTGGACAGCCAGTTGAAGAGCACGACTCCGAGTGTGAACACGCCTATGAAAACCAGCATTGGTTACTTGGACATTCACCAGTGGTGTAACGAAAGTTTGCCTGGAGTGGAGATTCGAAGAACTTCAGATTAGCAGTGAATGTCTGGACTTTTCTGTAGTGGAGATTCAAATGATTTCGAAAGTCTGGGTTCCGTGGACAGGAAATGGAAGAGCTGACCAGGTTGGAGTATATAGCGCGTTGAACAGCACGAATGGGAGTGTGAAGCAGACGCTGGAAAACAACATCAGGTTACATGGACATTCTCCAATGGTGCAACGAAAGCATGCCTGGAGTGGAGATTCCATGAATTCCATAATGGCTGGCAATGAATGGAACATTCCGTAGGAGAGATTCCAATGATTTCTGATGTCTGGCTTTTGTGTACAGGAAGATGAAGAGCAGAGCAGGGAAGAGTGGATAGCCTGTTGAACAGCAGACTGCAACTTTGAACTGGCTGCTGAAAACCAACATTGTGTTACTTGGATATTCACCAGTGGTGTAAAGGAATCCTGCCTGGAGTGGAGATTCGATGAATTCCCGATTTGGAATGAATGAACGTAACATTCTGTAGTGGAGATTCCAATAACTTCTGAAGTCTGGGTTTAGTGGACAGGAAAATGAAGAGCTGACCAGGGTTGTGTGGATAGTCAGTTGAACAGCACTCCTGCTAGTGTGAACAGGCCGCTGAAAAGCAGCCTTGGGTTACTTGTTCATTCAACACTAGTGAAACGAAATCCGGCCTGGAGTGGAGATTCGATGAGTTCCAGATTGGGAGTGAGTGAATGTTACATTCTGTAGTCGTGGTTCCATTGAATTTTGAAATCTGTTTTGAGTGGACAGGAAAATGAAGAGCTGATCAGGTTGGAGAGGATAGCCAGTAGAATAGCACACCAGCAAGTGTGAACAGGCCGAAAAAACCAGCATTGGGGTACTTGGATATTGACCAGTTGTGTAACGAAATCCTGCCTGGAGTGGAGATTCGATGAATTTCAGATTGGCTGTGAATGAATGGAACATTCTGTACAGGAGATTCCAATAATTTCTGAAGTCTATGTTGTGGGGACAGGAAAAAGAAGAGCTGACCAGGGTTCAGTGGATAGCCAGTTGAACAGCACGCCTCCGAGGGGGATCAGGACAATGAAAACGAGCAGTGTGTTACTTGGACATTCAACAGTGGTGTAACGAAACCTGCCTGTAGTGGCGATTCAGATGAATTCCAGATTCGCAGTGAATGAATGGAACATTCTGTAGTGGAGATTCCAATTATATCTGAAATCCGTTGTGTGTCGAAAGGAAAATGAAGAACAGACCAGGTTACAATGGGTAGTCAGTTGAACAGCAGACCTGCGAGATTGAACAGTCCTCTGAAAACCAGCATTGGGTTAGTGGGACATTCACCACTGGTATAATGAATGCGTTCATGGAGTGGAGTTTCAGATGAATTCCCGATTCGCAGTGAATGAATTGGACATTGTGTAGTTGATATTCCAATGATTTCTGTCGTGTGGGTTGTTTGGACAGTAAAAGAAAGACTTGACAACTGTGGAGTGGATAGCAAGTTGAATAGCATGCATGAAGTGTAAACAGTATGCTGAAAACCAGCAATGTGTTACTTGGACATTCACCAGTGGTGTAAAGAAAGACTGCCTGGAGTGTAGATTCCAAGAATTCCAAATAGGCAGTGAATGAATGGAACATTCTGTAGTGGAGATTCCAATGGTTTCTGAATTCAACATTGTATGGACAGGAAAGTGAAGAGCTTCCCAGGTGGGATTTTATAGCCAGTTGAAACCAGGCCTGCGAATTTGAACAGGCTGCTGAAAACCACCATTGGGTTACTTGAATATTCACCAGTGGTGTAAAGAAATCCTGTCTGCAGTGGAGATTCGAAGAATTCTAAATTGGCATTGAATGAATGGAACATTCTGAAGTGGAGGTTCTAATGGTTTCTGAAGTCTGGGTTATGTGAACAGGAAAAAGAAGAGCTGACCATGGTTGAGTGGACAGCCAGTTGAACAGCACGACTCCGAGTGTGAGGACGCCTATGAAAACCAGCATTGGTTACTTGGACATTCACCAGTGGTGTAACGAAAGCTTGCCTGGAGTGGAGATTCGAAGAACTTCAGATTAGCAGTGAATGAGTGGAATATTCTGTAGTGGAGACTCAAATGATTTCGAAAGTCTGGGTTGTGTGGTTAGGAAATTGAAGAGCTGATCAGGTTGGAGTGTATAGCCCGTTGAACAGCATGCATGGGAGTGTGAAACAGACGCTGGAAAACAGCATTAGGTTACTTGGACTTTCTCCAATGGTGCAAGGAAAGCATGCCTGGAGTGGAGATTCCATGAATTCGATATTGGCAGGGAATGAATGGAACATTCCGTAGGAAAGATTCCAATGATTTCTGAAGTCTGAGTTTTCTGTACAGGAAAATGAAGAGCAGAGCAGGGAAGAGTGGATAGCCTGTTGAACAGCACACTGTGACTTTGAACTGGCTACTGAAAACCAACATTGGGTTACTTGGATATTCATCAGTGGTGTAAAGGAATCCTGCCTGCAGTGGAGATTCGATGAACTCCAGATTGGGAGTGAATGTATGGAACTTTCTGTAGTTTAGATTCCATTGAATTTTGAAGGGTGGATTGAGTGGAGAGGAAAATGAAGAGCTGATCAGGTTGGAGAGGAATGCCAGTAGAATAGCACACCAGCGAGTGTGAACAGACCGCGAAAAACCAGCATTGGGGTACTTGGGTATTGACCAGTGTTGTAACAAAATCCTGACTGAAGTGGAGATTCCATGAATTCCATATTGGCAGTGAATGAATGGCACATTCTGTACAGGAGATTCCAATCATTTCTGAAGTCTATCTAGTGGTGACAGGAAAATGAAGAGCTGACCAGAGTTCAGTGTATAGACAGGTGAACAGCACGCCTCCAAGGGTGATCAGGACAATGAAAAAGAGCAGTGTGTTACTTGGACATTCAACAGTGGTGTAACGAATGCCTGCCTGGAGGGGCGATTCAGATGAATTCCAGATTCGCAGTGAATGAATGGAACATTCTGTACTGGAGATTCGAATTATTTCTGAAATCCGATATGTGTGTGGACAGGAAAATGAAGAGCAGACCAGGTTAGAATGGATAGCCAGTTGAACAGCAGACCTGCGAGATTGAACAGTCCTCTGAAAAGCAGCATTGGGTTACTTGGACATTCACCAGTGGTATCACGAATGCGTTCATGGAGTGGAGGTTCAGATGAATTCCCGATTCGCAGTGAATGAATTGAATATTCTGTAGTGGATATTCCAATGATTTCTGTCGTGTGGGTTGTTTGGACAGTAAAGAAAGACTTGACCGCTGTGGAGTGGATAGCAAGTTGAATAGCATGCATGCAGTGTAAACAGTATGCTGAAAACCAGCAATGTGTTACTTGGACATTCACCAGTGGTGTAAAAAAAGCCTGCCTGGAGTGTAGGTTCCAAGAACTCCAAATAGGCAGTGAATGAATGGAACATTCTGTAGTGGAGATTCCAATGGTTTCTGAATTCTAAGTTGTATGGACAAGAAACTGAAGAGCTTCCCAGGTGGGATTTTATAGCCAGTTGAAGACCAGGCCTTCGAATTTGAACAGGCTGCTGAAAACCACCATTGGGTTACTTGATTATTCACCAGTGGTGTAAAGAAATCCTGTCTGCAGTGGAGTTTCGAAGAATTCCAGATTGGCAGTGAATGAATGGAACATTCTGAAGTGGAGATTCTAATAGTTTCTGAAGTCTGGGTTATGTGAACAGGAAAAAGAAGAGCTGACCATGGTTGAGTGGACAGCCAGCTGAACAGCACGACTCCGAATGTGAGCACGCCTATGAAAGCCAGCATTGGTTACTTGGACATTCACCAGTGGTGTAACGAAAGCTTGCCTGGAGTGGAGATTCGAAGAAATTCAGATTAGCAGTGAATGAGTGGAATATTCTGTAGTGGAGATTCAAATGATTTCGAAAGTCTGGGTTGTGTGGTTAGGAAATGGAAGAGCTGACCAGGTTGGAGTGGATAGTCCGTTGAACAGCACGCCTGGGAGAGTGAAGCGGACGCTGGAAAACAGCATTAGATTACTTGGACATTCTCCAATGGTGCAATGAATGCATGCCTGGAGTGGAGATTCCATGAATTCGATATTGGCAGGAAATGAATGGAACATTCCGTAGGAGAGATTCCAATGATTTCAGAAGTCTGAGTTTTCTGTACAGGAAAATGAAGAGCAGAGCAGGGAAGAGTAGATAGCCTGTTGAACAGCAGACTGTGACTTTGAACTGGCTACTGAAAACCAACATTGGGTTACTTGGATATTCACCAGTGGTGTAAAGTAATCCTGCCTGGAGTGGAGATTCGATGAGCTCCAGATTGGGAGTGAATGAATGGAACATTCTGTAGTGGAGATTCCATTGAATTTTGAAGTGTGGATTGAGTGGAGAGGAAAATGAAGAGCTGATCAGTTTGGAGAGGAACGCCAGTAGAATAGCACACCAGCGAGTATGAACAGGTCGCGAAAAACCAGCATTGGGGTACTTGGATATTCAACAGTGTTGTAACGAAATCCTGCCTGGATTGGAGATTCGATGAATTCCCGATTGGGAGTCAATGAATGGAACATTCTGTAGTGGAGATTCCAATTACTTCTGAAGTCTTGGTTTTGTGGACAGGAAAATGAAGAGCTGACCAGGGTTGATTGATAGGCAGTTGGACAGCACGCCTGCGAGTGTGATCATGACTCTGAAATCCAGCATTGGATTCCTTGGACATCATCAGTGGTGTAACGAAAGCCTGCCTGGAGTTGGAGATTCAATGAATTCCAGATTGGAATTGAATCAATGGCACAGTCTGTAGTGGAGATTCCAATGTATTCTGAAGTATGGTTTGTGTGGACAGGAAGAGAATAATCTGACGACTGTGTAGTGGATTGCCAGTTCAAAAGCACGTCTTCGATTGAGAACAGAACTCTGAAAATAAGCATTCAGTTACTTAGATATTCACCAGTCATGTAACTAAAGTCTGCCTGGAGTGGAGATTCGATGAATTACAGATCGGCAGTGAATGAATGGTACATTCTGTCGTGGAGATTATAATGGTTTCTGAAGTCTAAGTTACGTGGACAGGAAAATGTAGAGCTGACCAGGGTTGTGTGGATAGTCAGTTGAACGGCACTCCTGCTAGTGTGAACAGGCCGCTGAAAAGCAGCCTTGGGTTACTTGTTCATTCAACACTAGTGAAACGAAATCCGGCCTGGAGTGGAGATTCGATGAATTCCAGACTGGGAGTGAATGAATGGAACATTCTGTAGTGGAGCTTCCATTGAATTTTGAAGTCTGGGTTGAGTGGACAGGAAAATGAAGAGCTGATCAGGTTGGAGAGGATAGCCAGTAGAATAGCACACCAGCGAGTGTGAACAGGCCGGGAAAAACCAGCAATGGGGTACTTGGATATTGACCAGTGGTGTAACGAAATCCTGCGTGGAGTGGAGATTCGATGAATTTCAGATTGGCAGTGAAGGAATTGACCATTCTAAAGTGGAGATTCTAATGGTTTCTGAAGTCTGGGTTATGTGAACAGGAAAAAGAAGAGCTGTCCAGGGTTAAGTGGAGAGCCAATTGAACAGCACGACTCCGTGTGTGAACATGCCTATGAAAACCAGCATTGGTTACTTGGACATTCACCAGTGGTGTAATGAAAGCTTGCCTGGAATGGAGATTTGAAGAACTTCAGATTAGCAGTGAATGAGTGGAATATTCTGTAGTGGAGATTCAAATTATTTCTGAAATCCGATGTGTGTGGACAGGAAAATGAAGAGCAGACCAGGTTAGCATGGATCGACAGTTGAAGAGCAGGCCTGCGAGATTGAACAGTCCTCTGAAAACCAGCATTGGTTTGCTTGGACATTCATCCGTGGTATAACGAATGCGTTCATGGAGTGGAGGTTCAGATGGATTCCCGATTCGCAGTGAATGATTTGAATATTCTGTAGTGGATATTCCAATGATTTCTGTCGTGTGGGTTGTTTAGACAGTAAAAGAAAGACTTGACCACTGTGGAGTGGATAGCCAGTTGAATAGCATGCATGCGAGTGTGAACAGTATGCTGAAAATCCAGCAATGTGTTACTTGGACTTTCACCAGTGGTGTAAAGGAAGCCTGCCTGGAGTGTAGGTTCCAAGAATTCCAAATAGGCAGTGAATGAATGGAACATTCTGTAGTGGAGATTCAATTGGTTTCTGAATTCTACGTTGTCTGGACAAGAAACTGAAGAGCTTACCAGGTGGCATTTGATAGCCAGTTGAAGACCATGACTAAGAATTTGAACAGGCTGCTGAAAACCACCATAGGGTTACTTGATTATTCACCAGTGGTGTAAAGATATTCTGTCTGCAGTGGAGAGTCGATGAATTCCAGATTGGCAGTGAATGAATGGAACATTCTGAAGTGGAGATTCTAATGGTTTCTAATGTCTGTGTTATGTGAACAGGAAAAAGAAGAGCTGACAAAGGTTGAGTGGACAGCCAGTGGAACAGCACGACTCCGAGTGTTAACACGCCTATGAAAACCAGCATTGGTTACTTGGACATTCACCAGTGGTGTAAGTGGGGGCAACTAAAACTTCATGGGAAGGGGGGTGTTCCGGTCCATCCTTCACGCCCTACCGAGGTCACCAGTTGCCACCAGCGAGCGGCTCTCCAGCACGGCCACGGCCCCAGAAGCACAAGGACTTAATGCAGAACCCGGAAGCTTGGAGCAGAAAAGTGAACGGACCATGCGTTAATCCAGGCCATCAAGTCTGCCGGAGGAGAAAGGTTGTTGCCCCATTCGCCCTCTCTTCTCTGGAAAGAAGGATGGTGGCTGCATGGGAGCCTTGTGGACAGCAGGTATGAGCCGGGGGAGTGGGGGCGACTAAAACCTCATGGGAAGGGGGGCGTTCCGGTCCGTCCTTCACGCCCTACTGAGGTCACCAGTTGCCCCCCCGCGAGCGGCTCTCCAGCATGGCCACGGCCCCAGAAGCACAAGGACTTAATGCAGAACCCGACATCTTGGAGCAGAAAAGTGAAAGGACTATGCGTTAATCCATGCCATTATGTCTGCCCGGAGGGGAAAGGGTGTTGGTCCCTTCCACCCTCCTCCCTCTGGAAAGAAAGATGGCGGCCACATGGGAGCCTTGTGGACAGCAGGTATGTGCCGGGGGTGTGGAGGCGACTAAAACCTCATGGGAAGGGGGGCGTTCCGGTCCGTCCTTCATGCCCTACCGAGGTCACCAGTTGCCCCCCGCGAGCGGCTCTCCAGCACGGCCACAGCCCCAGAAGCACAAGGACATAATGCAGAACCCGGCAGCTTGGAGCAGAAAAGTGAACAGACTATGCGTTAATCCAGGCCATCAGGTCTGTCCGGAGGGGAAAGGGTGTTGCCCCAGTTGCCTTCTCCTCTCTGGAAAGAAAGATGGCGGCCGCATGGGAGCCTTGTGGACAGCAGGTATGAGCCGGGGGTGTGGGGGCGACTAAAACCTCATGGGAAGGGGGGGCGTTCCGGTCCGTCCTTCACGCCCTACCGAGGTCACCAGTTGCCCCCCGCGAGCGGCTCTCCAGCACAGCCACGGCCCTAGAAGCACAAGGACTTAATGCAGAACCCGGCAGCTTGGAGCAGAAAAGTGAACAGACTATGCGTTAATCCAGGCCATCAGGTTTGTCCGGAGGGGAAAGGGTGTTGCCCCAGTCGCCTTCTCCTCTCTGGAAAGACAGATGGCGGCCACATGGGAGCCTTGTGGACAGCAGGTATGAGCCGGGGGAGTGGGGGCGACTAAAACCTCATGGGAAGGGGGGCGTTCCGGTCCGTCCTTCACGCCCTACCGAGGCCACCATTTTCCCCCCACTAGCGGCTCTCCGGCACGGCCACGACTCCAGAGCACAGAAACCAATTTCTTAACTATCTGACTTTCAGTAGAAATACTTCCAGGGTCAATAAGTAAAATAGCAGAAATCCAAAACCAACATATAATTCTTGAACCCAGCTGTAGTAAGCAAATCACTTCACAATGCTTTGTCACCATGTCTGATTGGGGGGGGGGTAAACTCTAAATAATAGTGGTGAATCTTTTGTTGAAACAATGAATCTAATCAAAGCAGATAGAGTGTTGACTAGAGTTCATCTGCCCCACAGGGACTGGGAGGGGTGGGGGTGGGGTTTTATTGGGGTTCTTCATGGTGAAAAATAAGTTTTGGTAAAGGGAAATGTGCTTGATATTTGCATGACTGAGACCTAAACCTGAAAGCTTTGTAACCTTTCCCATGGTGATTCAATAAATAAATTAATTAATTAAAAAAAAAAACAGCATTGGTTACTTGGACATTCACCAGTGGTGTAACGAAAGCTTGCCTGGAGTGGAGATTCGAAGAACGTCAGAATAGCAGTGAATGAGTGGAATATTCTGTAGTGGAGATTCAAATGATTTCGAAAGTCTGGGTTGTGTGGACAGGAAATGGAAGAGCTGACCAGGTTAGAGTGGATAGCCCGTTGAACAGCACGCCTGGGAGTGTGAAGCGGACGCTGGAAAACAGCATTAGGTTACTTGGACATTCTTCAATGGTGCAACAAAAGCATGCCTGGTGTGGAGAATCCATGAATTCGATATTGGCAGGGAATGAATGGAACATTCCTTAGGAGAGATTCCAATGATTTCTGAAGTCTGGGTTTTCTGTACAGGAAAATGAAGAGCAGAACAGGGAAAAGTGGATAGTCTGTTGAACAGCAGACTGCGACTTTGAACTGGCTGCTGAAAACCAACATTGGATTACTTGGATCTTCACCAGTGGTGTAAAGGAATCCTGCTTGGGGTGGAGATTCGATGATTTCCCGATTGGCAGAGAATGAATGGAACATTCTGTAGTGGAGATTCCAATTACTTCTGAAATCTGCGTTTTGTGGACAGGACAATGAAGAGCTGACCAGGGTTGAGTGGATAGGCAGTGGGACAGCACACCTGCGAGTGTGATCTTGCCTCTGAAATCCAGCATTGGATTCCTTGGACATCATCAGTGGTGTAACGAAAGCCTGCCTGGAGTTGGAGATTCGATGAATTCCAGATTGGAATTGAATCAATGGCACAGTCTGTAGTGGAGTTTCCAAAGAATTCTGAAATATGGTTTGTGTGGACAGGAAAAGAATAATCTGACCACTGTGTAGTGGATTGCCATTTCAACAGCACGTCTACGAGTGAGAACAGAACGCTGAAAATCAGGATTTAGTTAGTTAGATATTCACCAGTCATGTAACTAAAGTGTGCCTGGAATGGAGATTCGATGAATTCCCAATCGGCAGTGAATGAGTGGAACATTCTGTAGTGGAGATTACAATGGTTTCTGAATTCTACGTTATGTGGACAGGAAAATGTAGAGCTGACCAGGGTTGAGTGGATAGTCAGTTGAACAGCACTCCTGCGAGTGTGAACAGGCCGCTGAAAAGCAGCCTGGGGTTACGTGTACATTCAACACTAGTGAAACGAAATCCAGCCTGGAGTGGAGATTCGATGAATTCCAGATTGGGAGTGAAGGAATGGAACATTCTGTAGTGGAGATCCTATTGAATTTTGAAGTCTGGGTTGAGTGGACAGGAAAATGAAGAGCTGATCAGGTTGGAGAGGATAGCCAGTACAATAGCACACCAGCGAGATTGAACAGGATGCGAAAAACCAGCATTGGGGTACTTGGATATTGACCAGTGGTGTAACGAAATCCTGCCTGGAGTGGAGATTCGATGAATTCCAGATTAGCAGAGAATGAATGGAAGATTCTGTACAGGAGATTCCAATCAATTCTGAAGTCTAGGTTGTGGGGACAGGAAAATGAAGAGCTGACCAGGGTTCAGTGGATAGCCAGTTGAACAGCACGCCTCCGAGGGGGATCAGGACATTGAAAAAGAGCAGTGTGTTAGTTGGACATTCAACAGTGGTGTAACGAAAGCCTGCCTGGAGTGGAGATTCAGATGTATTCCAGATTCGCAGTGAATGAATGGAACGTTCTGTAGTGGAGATTCCAGTTATTTCTGAAATCCGATGTGTGTACACAGGAAAATGTAGAGCAGACCAGGTTAGAATGGGTAGCCAGTTGAACAGCAGGCCTGCGAGATTGAACAGTCCTCTGAAAACCAGCATTGGGTTACTTGGACATTCACCAGTGGTATAACGAATGCGTTCATGGAGTGGAGGTTCAGATGAATTCCCGATTCGCAGTGAATGAATTTAACATTCTGTAGTGGATATTCCAATGATTTCTGTCGTGTGGTTTGTTTGGACAGTAAAAGAAGACTTGACCACTGTGGAGTGGATAGCCAGTTGAATAGCATGCATGCAAGTGTGAACAGTATGCTGAAAATCAGCAATGTGATACTTGGACATTCACCAGTGGTGTAAAGAAAGCCTGCCTGGAGTGTAGGTTCCAAGAATTCCAAATAGGCAGTGAATGAATGGAACATTCTGTAGTGGGGTTTCAATGGTTTCTGAATTGTACGTTGTATGGACAAGAAACTGAAGAGCTTTCAGGTGGGATTTTATAGCCAGTTGAAGACCAGGCCTGCGAATTTAAACAGGCTCCTGAAAACCACCATTGTGTTACTTGAATATTCACCAGTGGTGTAAAGAATCCTGTCTGCATTGGAGATTCCATGAATTCCAGATTGGCAGTGAATGAATGGAACATTCTGAAGTGGAGATTCTAATGGTTTCTGAAGTCTGGGTTATGTGAACAGGAAAAAGAAGAGCTCACCAGGGTTGAGTGGACAACAAGTTGAACAGTGCGACTCCGAGTGTGATCACGCCTATGAAAACCAGCATTGGTTACTTGGACATTCACCTGTGGTGTAATGAAAGCTTGCCTCGAGTGCAGATTCGAAGAACTTCAGATTAGCAGTGAATGAGTGGAGTATTCTGTAGTGGAGATTCAAATGATTTCGAAAGTCTGGGTTGTGTGGACAGGAAATGGAAGAGCTGACAAGGTTGGAGTGGATAGCCCGTTGAACAGCACGCCTGGGAGTATGAAGCGGATGCTGGAAAACAGCATTAGGTTACTTGGACATTCTCCAATGGTGCAACAAAAGCATGCCTGGAGTGGAGATTCCATGAATTCGATATTGGCAGAGAATGAATGGAACATTCTGTAGTGGAAATACAAATGATTTCTGAATTATGTGATGTGTGGACAGGAAAAGGAAGAGCTGACCAGGTTGAAGTGTAGCGCCATTTGAACAGCATGACATGGAGTGTGAACAGGCCGCTGAAAACCATCATTGGGTTTTTTGGACATTCACTAATTGTGTAACGAAGCCTGCCTGGACTGGAGACACAGATGAATTCCAGATTGGCAGTGAATGAATTGAACCTTCTGTAGTGGAGATTCTAATGGTTTCTGAAGTCTGGATTATGTGGACATGAAATTGAAGCCCTGACCAGTTTTGAGTGGATAGCCAGTTGAACAGCACGACTGCGAGTGTGAGCAGGCCGCTGAAAACAGCATTGGGTTACTTGAATATTCATCACTGGTGTAAAGAGAGCCTGATGGAGTGGAGATTCGATGAATTCCACATTGTCAGTTATTGAGTGTAACATTCTGTAGAGGAGATTCTAATGGATTCTAAAGTCTGGGTTTTGTGGACCAGAAAATGAAGAGCTGACCAGAGTTGAGTGGATAGCCAGTTGATCAGCACGCTCGCGAGTGTGAACAGTCCTATGAAATTCGGCTTTGGGTTATTTGGACATTCACCAGTGGTATAACCAAAGCCTGCCTGGAGTGGAGATTCAATGATTTCCAGATTGGCAGTGAATGAATGGAACTTTCTGTAGTGGAGATTCCAAAGATTTCTTAAGTTTGGGCTGTGTGGAAGGGAAAAGGTAGAGATGACCAGGTTGGAGTAGATAGCCAGTTGAATAGCACGCCTGTGAGTGTAAACAAGCTGCTGAAAACAAGCATTGGGTTACTTGGATATTCACCAGTGGTGTAACGAAATCCTGCCTAGAGTGGAGAGTTGATGAATTCCAGATTGGCAGTGAATGAATGGAACATTCTTTAGTGGAGATTCCAATGTTTTCTAAAGTCTGGTTGTGTCGAGAGGAAAATGAAGAGATGAGCTCGGTTGTTGGTTAGCCAGTTGAACAGCACGCCTGCGAGTTTGAACAGGCCTCTGAATACCGGCATGGGGTTACCTGGACATTCAGAAATTGTGTATAGACAGCCTGCCTAGAGTGAAGATTCGATGAATTCCAGATTGGCAGTGAATAAATGGAACATTCTGTAGTGGAGATTCCAATGATTTCTGAATTCTGGTTTTTGTGGACAGGAAAATGAAGAGCAGACCAGGTTAATGTGGATAGCCAGTTGAACAGCAGGCCTGCGAGTTTGAACAGGCCTCTGAAAAACAGCATTGGGTTACCTGGACATTCAGCCGTGGTGTATAGATAGCCTGCCTAAAGTGAAGATTCGATGAATTCCAGATTCGCAGTGAATGAATGGAACATCTAGAAATTCTATGTTATATGTACAGGAAAATGAAGAGCTGACCAGGATTCAGTGGATAGACAATTGAGCAGCACGCCTGCGAGTGTGAACAGGAAGCTGAACACCTGCATATGGTTACTTGGACATTCACTAGTGGTGTAACTAAATCCTGCCTGCAGTGGAGGTTCGATGAAATCCAGGTTGGAAATGAATGAATGGAACATTCTGTAGTGGATATTCCAATGATTTCTGAAGTCTGGGTTGTGTGGACAGGAAAATGAGGAGCTGACCTGGGTACAGTGGATAGCCAGTTGAACGGCACACCTGCGAGTGTGAACAGGACGTTGAAAATTAGCATTGTGTTACTTGGACAATCAACAGTGGTGTAAGAAAGCTTGTCTGGAGTGGAGATTCAGATGAATTACAGATTCGCAGTGAATAAATATAACATTCTGTAATAAAGATTCCAATGATTTCTGAAATCTGTGTTGTCTGGACAGGAAAATGAGGAGCAAACAAGGTTAGAGTGGATTGTCAGTTGAACAGCAGGACTGCGAGTTTGAACAGGCCTATGAAAAGCAGCTCTACACGATCAGAGAAACTTCTCTAGTAACATACTCTAGAAATGATCCCTGCGATAGCACAGTGGTAGGGCGTTTGCCTTGCACGCAGCCAACATGACCAGTCCAAGTTCGATTCCTCTGTCCCTCTCGGAGTGCCTGGCAAGCTACCGAGAGTATCTCGCCCGCACGGCAGAGCCTGGCAAGATCCCCGTGACGTATTCGATATGCCAGACACAGTAACAACAAAGTCTCCAATGGAAACGTTACTGTGCCCGCTCGAGCATGAAAACCAGCATTGTGTTACTTGGACATTCACCAGTAGAGTAACAAAAACCTGCCTGGATTGGAGAGTCTATGACCTACAGATTGGCAGTGAATGAATGGAATATTCTGTATTGGAGATTCCTATGATTTCTGAAGTCTTGATTGTGTGGACAGGAAAATAAAGAGCTGTCAATCGTGGAGTGGATAGCCAGTTGAACAACACGCGTGCGACTGTGAACAGGTAGCTGAAAACTAGCATTAGTTTTCTTGAACATTCACAATTGGTGTAACGAAATTCTGCTTGTATTGGAGATTCAGATTAATTCCAGATTCGCAGAGAATGAATGGAACATTCTGTAGTGGAGTTTCCAATGATTTCTGAAGTCTGGGTGCTGTGAACAGGAAAACAAAGAGCTGATCACTGTGGAGTGGACAGCCAGTTGAACAGCACACCTGCGAGTGTGAAAAGGACACTGAAATCCAGCATTGGGTTACTTGGACATTCAACAGTGATCTAAGGAAAGGCATCCTGGAGTGGAGATTCAGATGAATTCCAGATTGGCAGTGAATGATTGGAACATACTTTAGTGGAGATTCAAATGATTTCTGAAGTCTGGGTTGTGAGGAGAGGAAAATGAAGAGCTGTCCAGGTAGTTGTGGATAGCCAGTTGAAGAGCACGCCTGCGAGTGTGAACAGGCCGCTGATAACCAGCATTGTGTTACTTGGACATTCAAGAGTGGTGTAACGAAAGACTGCTTGGAGTGGAGATTCGATGAATTCCAGATTGGCGTGAATTAATAGAACGTCCTTTAGTGGAGATTCCAGTGATTTCTGAACTCTAGGTTGGTTGGACAGGAAAATGAAGAGCTGACCAAGGTTAGAGTGGATAGCCAGTTGAAAAGCAGGACTGCGAGTGTGAAAAAGCCTCTGAAAATCAGCATTAGGCTACTCAATATTCACCAATGGTGTAACGAAATCCTGCCTGGAGTGGAGATTCGATGATATGCAGATTGGCAGTGAATGAATGGAACATTCTGTAGTGGAGATTCCAATGATTTCTGAAGTCTTGTGGATAGGAAAATGAAGAGCTGACAAGGTTTGCGTGGAAAGCCAGTTAAACAGCACGCCTGAGAGCGTGAACAGGCCTTTGAAAACCAGCATTGGGTTATTTGGACATTCAGCAGTGGTGTAACAGAAGTCTGACTGGAGTGGAGATTCAGATGATCCAGATTCGCAGTGAATGTATGGAACATTTTGTAGTGGAGAGTCCAATGATTGCTGAAGTCTCAGTTGTGTGGACAGGAAAATGAAGAGCTGACCAGCAGGATTGGATAGCCAGTTGAACAGCAGGCCTGCAAGTGTGAACAGGCCGCTGAAAACCAGCAATGGGTTACTTCGATATTCACCAGTGGTGTAACCAAAGCCTGCTTGGAGTGGAGATTCAGATGAATTCCAGATTCGCAGTAAATGAATGGAACATTCTATAGTGGAGATACCAATGATTTCAGAACTCTGGGTTACAGGCAGCAGGAAATGAAGTGCTGACCAGGGTGGAGTGAATAACCAGTGAACACCACGCCTGTGGTATATGAACATGCCGCTGTCCACTACCATTAGGTTACTGAGACATGCAGAATATTCCCATTGTTTTGCTGGGGCGGTTCAGTAGGGTCTTCGTTTGGAGTTTTTGAAGACTGTAATTTTGGCATATGGAATATTTCACGGTTGTCTGGCCAGGCTTTATCCACGAGGGCCAGATCCTCTCGTTAGCTTACCGGGGATCTCTGAGTGGGCGAGGAATTGAACAAGGCTCGGCCAGGCTGGATGCGTGTCCCACATGTCCTACTGCTGTGCTTTCAAGCCAGAATGGCAGTGTGGATAGGAAGATGAAAAGCAGCCCATGGATGATTTCAGAGAGAAGATACAGATGATTTCAAATTTTGTGTAGACATACCAGTGCTGTAAAGAATGCCTACGCAGAGTGGAAATTCAGATGTATTCCAGACTCGCAGTAAAAGACTGGAACATACTGCAGTGGGGATTCAAATGATTTCTGATTTCTGGGTTGTGTGGACAGGAAAAGGAAGTGCTCACCAGGGTGGAGTGGATAGCCAGTGATCAACACAGGCCGCTGAAAACCATCATTGAGTTACTTGGACTTTCCCCAGTGGTGTAACGAAAGCCTGCCTGGAGTGGAGATTCGAAGAACTCCAGATCGGCAGTGAATGAATGGAACCTTCTGTAGTGGAGATTCCAATGATTTCTGAAGTCTGGGTTGTGTGGACAGGAAAAGGAAGAGCTGACCAGGGTGGACAGGATAGTCAGTTCAATAGCACTGCTGCGAGTGTGAACAGAATGCTGAAAACCAGCATTGGGTTACTTGGACATACACCAGTGGTGTAACGAAAGACTGCCTGGAGTGGAGATTCAGATGAATTCCAGATTCACAGTGAATGAATGAAACAATCTGTAGTAGAGATTTCAATGATTTCTGAAGTCTGGTTTGTGTGGAGAGGAAAAGGACATGCTAATAAGTGTTGAGTGGATAGCCAGTTGAACAGCACGCCTGTGGTATGTGAACAGGCCGCTGACCACTAGCATTGGGGTACTGGGACATGCAGAAGAATCCCAATCCTGACGAGTTTTAGAGGCGTACAATCATCACCACCACTGGGTGGCGTTGACCAGGAGAGTACCATATGGTTTCGATTGATTCAGAGGTCGATGCACACCAGGCCTGGTTAGAGTGGATGGGATGATGAAAACTTCGGCTTAATCAAGTGCACAGGCAGATGAAAACCAGATATGTACGTGTTGATACTTAGAAGAACTCAAGTGCTTGGTAGTGTGGCAGAATACTATATTCGGCTGGACTGGGAGCAGAACAGCAGGGCTGGGGAGAATTGACAGCAAATGCTCATTGGCAGATTTTTAATTCGACTCGATTTCGTGCAGAACGAGAAGAAACGCAGGCCTAATACATTGGATATTGAGATGAATTCACTACTCAGCAGTGTGGATCACTGTCACTCTCCCAGTCTTCCCGGACTTCATTGATTTGCTGGCGCGGTTCAGTAACGTCTTTGTTTGGACACTTGTGGTGACTATAATTTTGGCGTAAGGAATATTTCATGGGTGGATTGCCAGGCTTTGCCACGAGGGCCAGATACTCTCGGTAGCTTCCGGGGATCTATCAGCGGGCTAGGAATTGTACCTGCTCGGCCAGGCTGGCTGTGTGACGCACACGTCCTAATGCAGTGCTTTCGCACCAGAATGGCATTGTGGATAGGAAGATGAAAAGCAGCCCACGGATGATTTCAGAGAGCAGATTCAGATTATTTAAAGATTCTGTGTAGACATACCAGTGCTGTAACGAATGCCTGCGCAAAGTGGAGATTAATATGTATTCCAGACTCGCAGTGAATGACTGGAACATTCTGTAGTGGAGATTTCAATGATTTCTGATGTCTGAGTTCTGTGGACAGGAAAATGAAGAGCTGACCAGGGTGAAGTGGAGAGCCAGTGAACAGCACAGGCCGCTGAAAAACAGCACTGGATTACTTGGACATTCACAAATGGTATAATGAAAGTCTGCCTGAAGAGGAGTTTCAGATGAATTCCAGAATCACAGTCAATGAATAGAATTGAGTGGATAGCTAGTTGAACAGGAAGCCTGTGAGTGTGAATAGGCCACTGAAAATCAGCATTGAGTTACTTGGATATTCACCAGTGGTGTTACGAAAGCCTGCCTGGAGGGGAGATTCAGATGAATGCCAGGTTCGCAGAGAATGAATGGAACATTCTGTAGGGTAGATTCCAATGATTTCTGAAGTCTGGGTTGTGTGGACAGGAAAATGAAGAGCTGACCAGGGTTGAGTGGATAGCCAGTTGAACAGCACGCGAGTGTGAACAGACCGCTGAAAACCAACATTGGGTTACTTGGAAATAAAGTAGTGGTGTAACGAAATCCTGCCTGGAGTGGAGATTCGATGAACTCCAGATTGGCAGTGAATGAATGGAACATTCTGTAGTGGATATTCCAATGATTGTAATTGTGGACAGGAAAGTGAAGAGCTGACCAGGGTGGAGTGGATAGCCAGTTGCACAGCACGCATGCGAGTTTGACAAGACGCTGAAAACCAGCATTAGGTTACTTGGACATTCACCAGTGCTGTAACGAAAGCCTGCCTGAAGTGGAGATTCAGATGAATTCCAGATTGGCAGTTAATGAATGGAACAATCTGTAGTGACCATACCAATAATTTCAGAACTCTGGGTTGTGGCACCAGGAAATAAAGAGCTGACCAGGGTAGAGTGGATAGCCAGGATACACAACGCCAGCAGTATGTGAACAGGCCGCTGACCACTAGCATTGGGTTACTGGGACGTGCAGAAAAATCTCAACCCTGATGAGATTTTGAGGCATACGATTATCACCACCTCTACGTGGCATTGACCGGGACAATACCATATGGTTTCGATTGATTCAGAAGTCTATGCACACCAGGCCTGGTTACAGTGGACGGTATGATGAAAACTTATGCTTGATTGAGTGCACAGGATGATGAAAAACAGACATGCAGGTGTTCAAATTTAAATGAACTCAGGTCACTAGGTAGTGTGGCAGGGTTAATGAACAGAATACTATATTCAACTGGATAGGTAGCAGAACAGCAGACCTAGGGAGAGTTGACAGCAAATGCTCACATGGCAGATTTCTACTTCGACTCGATTTCATGGAGAACGAGAAGAAACGCAGGCCTAATACATTGGATATTGAGATGAAATCACTGTTAACTCTCCCAGTCCTCCAGGACTTCGTTGATTTGCTTGCGCGGTTCAGTAGCATCTTCATTTGGTGAAAAGGGTTGACTGTAATTTTGGCATATGGAATATTTCAGGAGTGTCTAGCCAGTCTTTGCCAGGAGGGCCAGATACTCTCTAGCTTCCCGAGCTCTCTGAGAGGGTGAGGAATTGACACTTGCTCTTCCAGATTCGATGAACTCCAGATTGGCTGTGATTGAATGGAACATTCTGTAGTGTAGATTCCAATGCATTCTGAAATCTGGATTGCGTGGAGAGGAAATTAAAAAGCTGACCAGGGAGGAGTGGATAACCAGTTGAGCAGCATGCCTACGAGTGTGAACAGGCTGCTGAAACCGAGCATTGGTTTACTTGGACATTCACCAGTGCTGTAATGAAAGTCTGCCTGGAGTGGAGATTCAGATGAATTCCAGATTGGCAGTGAATGAATGGAACATTCTGTAATGGAGATTCCAATGATTTCTGAAGTCTGGGTTGTGTGGACAGGAAAATGGAAAGCTGGCCACGGTGAAGTGGATAGCCAGTTGAACAGCAAGCCTGTGAGTATGAACAGACCGCTGAAAACCAAAACAGTGTTACATGGATATTCACAAGTGGTGTAACGAAAGCCTGCCTGGAGTGGAGATTTTATGAATTCCAGATTGGAAGTGAATGAATGAAACATTCTGTAGTGGAGATTCCGATGACTTCTGAAGTCTGGGCAGTGTGGACAGGAAAATGAAGAGCTGACCAGGATGGAGTGGATAGCCAGTGGATTTGATGAATTCCAGATTCACAGTGAATGAATGGAACATTCTGTAGTGGAGATACCAGTGATTTCATATCTCTGGGTTATGGGCACCAGGAAATGAAATGCTGACCAGGGTAGAGTGGATAGCCAGTGAACACCATGCCTGCGGTATGTGAACAGGCCGCTGACCATTAGCATTGGGTTTCTGGGACATGCAGAAGAATACCAACCCTGACCAGTTTTAGAGGCATACGATCACCACGACTACTGTGTGGCTTTGACAGGGACAGTAACATATGGTTTGGATTGATTCAGAAGTTGATGCCCAGCCGGCCTGGTTAGAGTGGAAGGAATGATGAAAACTTCGGCTTGATTGAGTGCACAGGCAGATGAAAACCTGTTATGTAGGTGTTGATATTTAGATGAACTCAGGTCTCTCGATTGTGTGTCAGGGTTAATGAACAGACTACTATATTCGACTAGATATCGAGCTGAAGAGCAGGCCTGGGGAGTGTTGACAGCAAATGCTCATTTGGCAGATTTCTAATTCGACTCGATTTCATGGAGAACGAGAAGAAATGCAGGCCTAATTCATATGGATATTGAAATAAATTCACTACTCAGCAGTGTGGATTGCTGTCACTCGCCCTGTCCTCCCGGACTTCATTGATTTGCTGGCGCGGTTCAGTAATGTTTTCATTTGGAGACTTGTGGTGACTGTAATTTCGGCACATGGAACATTTCACGGGTGGTAGCCAGGCTTTTCCGCGAGGACCAGATACACTCGGTAGCTTCCCCGGCTCTTGAGAGTGCGAGGAATTGAACCCAGCTAGGCCAGGCTGGCTGCGTAACGCACAAGTCCTACTGCTGTGCTTTCCCGCCAGAATGGCAGTGTTGATAGGAAAATGAACAACAGCGCATGGATGATTTCAGAGTGCAGATTCAGATAATTTCAAGTTTCTGGGTAGTTTCACCAGTGGTATAACGAATGCCTGCGTAGAGTGGAGATTCAGATGTATTCCAGACTCGCAGTGAATGATCGGAACATTCTGTAGTGGAGATTCCAATGATTTCTGATATCTTGGTGTTGTGGATAGGATAATGAAGAGCTCACTACGTTGGACTAGATAGCCAGTGAACAGAACGCCTGTGAGTGTGAACAGGCCACTGAAAACCAGCATTGGGTTACTTGGACATTTACCAGTGGTGTAACGAAAGCCTGCCTGGAGTGGAGATTCTATGAACTCCAGATTGGTAGTGAATGATTGGAACATTCTGTAGTGGAGATTGCAAGGATTTCTGAAGTTTGGGTTGTGTGTACAGGAAAATGAAGAGCTGACCAGGGTGGAGTGGATAGTCAGTTGTACAGCACGCCTGCGAGTGTGAACAGCACACTGAAAACCAGCTTTGGGTTACTTGGACATTCACAAGTGGTGTAACGAAAGCCTGCGTGGAGTGGAGATTTAGATGAATTCCAGATTGGCAGTGAATGAATGGAATATTATTTAGTGCAGATTCCGATGATTTCTGAAGTCTGGTCAGTGTTGACAGGAAAATGAAGAGCTGACCAGGTTGGAGTGTATAGCCAGTTGAACAGCATGCCTGCGAATGTGAACAGGACACTGAAAACCAGCATTGGGTTACTTGGACATTCACCAGTGCTGTATCGAAAGCCTGCCTGGAAGGGAGTTTCAGTTGAATTCCAGATTGGCAGTGAATGAATGGAATATTCTGTAGTGGAGATTCCAATGATTTCTGAAGTCTGGGTTGTGTGGACAGGAAAATGAAGAGCTGACCAGGGTTGAGTGTATAGCCAGTAGAACAGCATGCCTGCGAGTGTGAACAGGCCGCTGAAAACCAGCATTGGGTTACTTGGACATTCACCAGTGGTTTATCGAAATCCTACCTGGAGCGGAACTTCAGATGAATTCCAGATACGCAGTGAATGAATGGTAAGTTCTGTATTGGCGATACTAATGATTTAATAACTCTGGCTTATGGGCACCAGGAGATGTAGAGCTGAACATGGTGGGGTGAATAGGCAGTGAACACCACGCCTGCAGTATGTGAACAGGCCGCTGACCACTAGCATTGGGTTACTGGGACATGCAAAAAAATCCCAACCCTGAAAAGTTTTAGAGACATACAATCATCACCACCACTGGGTGGCGTTGACCGGGACAGTAACATATGATTTCGATTGATTCAGAAGTCGAAGCACACCAGGCCTGGTCTGAGTGAACGGGATGATGAAAACTTCGGCTTGATTTAGTGCACAGGCATATGAAAACCAGATATGTAGTCGTTGATATTTAGATGAATTCAGGTCGCTCGGTAGTGAGGCAGGGTTAATGAACAGAATACTATATTCGACTGTATTTGGAGTTGAAGAGAAGGCCTGAGGAGAGTTGACCGCAAATGCTCTCCTGGCAGATTTCCAATTCGACGCGATTTCATGGAGAAGGAGTAGAAATGCAGGCCTAATACATTGGGTATTGAGATGAATTCACTACTCAGCAGTGTGGATCACTGTCACTCTCCCAGTCCTCCCGGACTTCATTGATTTGCTGGCGCAGTTCAGTTATGTCTGCGTTTGGAGACCTGTGGTGACTGTAATTTCGGCATATGGAATGTTTCCCAGGTGGCTTGCCAGGCTTTGCCCCGAGGGCCAGATACTCTCGGTAGCCCCTCAGACTCTCTGAGAGTGCGAGGAATTGAACCCGGCTCGGCCAGCCTGGCTGCAGGAGGCACACATCCTACTGCTGTCCTTTCGCGCCAGAATGGCAGTGTGAATAGGAAGATGAAAAGCAGCCCATGGATGACTTTACAGTGCAGATTCAGATAATTTACCGTTTCAGGTTAGACTCACCAGTGGTGTAACGGAAGTCTGCGTAGAGTGGCGATTCAGATGTATTCCAGACTCACAGTGAATGACCGGAACATTCGGTAGTGGAGATTCTAATGATTTCTGATGTCTGGTTTCTGTGGACATGAAAATGAAGAGCTGACCAGGGTGCAGTGTATAGCCAGGGAACAGCACAGCTCCGAATGTGAACAGGACACAGAAAACCAGCATTGGGTTACTTGGACATTCACCAGTGGTGTAACGAAAGCCTACCTGGAGTGGAAATTCAGATGAATTTCAAATTCGCTGTGAATCAGTGGAACATTTCTGTAGGGGAGATTTCAATGATTTCTCATGTCTGGGTTGTGTGGACAGAAAAATAAAGAGCTGACCAGGGTTGAGTGGATAGCCAATTGAACAGCATGACTGTGAGTGTGATCAGACCGCTGAAAACCAACATTGGGTTACTTGGACATTCACCAGTGGTGTAACGAATGCCTGCCCGGAGTCGAGATTCAGATGAATTCCCGATTGGCAGTGAATTAATGGAACATTTTGTATTGGAGAAACCAATGATTTAAGAACTCTGGATTATGAGCACCAGGAAATTAAGACATGAGAAGGGTGGATTGGATACCCAGCTAAACAGCAGACCTGCGAGTGTGAAGAGGCCACTGAAAACCAGAATTGGGTTACTTGGACATTCACCAGTTGTGTTATGGAAGCCTGCCTGGAGTGGAGATTCAGATGAATTCCAGATTCACAGTGAATGAGTGGAGCATTCTGTAGTGGAGATTCCAATGACTTCAGAACTCTGGGTTCTGGGCACCAGGAAATGAAGAGCTGACCAAGGTGAAGTGGATAGCCAGTGAACACGGCGCCTGCGGTATGTGCACAGGCCGCTGACCACCAGCATTGGGTTATTGGAACATGCAGAAGAATTCCAGCCCTGATTAGTTTTAGAGGAATACGATCATCACCAGTACTGGGTGGCGTTGAACGGGAGAGTACCATATGGTTAATATTGATTTCTAGGTCGATGCACACCAGGCCTGGGTAGAGTGGATGGGATGATGAAAACTTCAGCTTGATGGAATGCACAGGCAGATGAAAACCAGATATGTAGCTGTTGATATTTAGATGTACTCAGGTCGCTCGTTAATGTGGCAGCTTTAATGAACAGAATATTATATTCAACTGGACAGGGAGCTGAACAGCAGGCCTGGGGAGGTAAAGGTGAAGGCCCTCCAGTTGTTCATCGATTTGCTCGAGCGGGCCCGGTAACGTCTCCATTGGAGACTTTGTTATTACTGTGTCTGGCATATGGAATACGTCATGGGGAGCTTGCCAGTCTCTGCCGTGCGGGTGAGAAACTCTCGGTAGCTTGCCGGGCTCTACAAGAGATTAGAGCAAATGCTCACTTGTCAGATTTCTAATTCGACCCAATTTCCTGGAGAACGACAAGAAATGCAGGCCGAATACATTGGATAATTGAGATGAATTCACTACTCAGCAGTTTGGATCACTGTCACCCTCCCAGTCCTCCTGGACTTCATTGATTTGCTGGCGAAGTTCAGTAACGTCTTTGTTTGGAGACTTGTGGTGACTGTAATTTTGCAATAAGGAATATTTCACGGGTGTCTGCCAGGCGTTGCGCGAGGGCCAGATACTCTCGGTAGCTTCCCGGGCTTTCTGAGAGGGCGAGGAATTGAAACAGGCTCGGCCAGACTGGCTGAGTGAGGCACACGTCTTACTGTTGTGCTTTCGCGCCAGAATGGCAATGTGGATAGGAAGATAAAAAGCAGCCCATGGATGATTTTAGATTGCAGATTGAGATGATTTCAAGTTTCTGAGTAGACTCACCAGGGTGTAACGAATGCCTGCGTAGAGTGTAGATTCAGATGTATTCCAGACTCGCAGTGAAAGACGGGAACATTCTGTAGTGGAGATTCCAATGATTTCTGATATCTGGATGTTGTGGACAGGGAAATGAAATTCTAACCAGGGTGGACCTGTTTGCCAGTGAAAAGCACGACTGGGAGTGTGAACAGGCCGCTGAACACCAGCATGGGGTTACTTGGACATTCACCAGTGGTGTAACGAAAGCCTACCTGGAGTGGAGATTCAGATAAATTCCAGATTCTCAGTGAATGAATGGGACATTCTGTAATGGAGATTGCAATGACTTCTGAAGTCTGGATTGTGTGGACAGGAAAATAAATAGCAGACCAGTTTAGAGTGAAAAGCCAGTTGCACAGCAGGCCTGCAAGTTTGAACAGGCTGCTGATAACCAGAATTGATTTACTTGGATATTCACCATTGGTGTAACAAAATCCTGCCTGGTGTGGAGATTTGATGAATTGCTTATTGGAAGTTAATGAATGGAACATTCGGTACTGAAAATTCCAATGATTTCTGAAATCTGGGATGTGTGGAGAGGAAAATGAAGAGCTGACTAGGGTTCAGGGCATAGCCAGTTGAACAGCACACCTGCGAGTGTGTACAATATGCAGAAAATCAGCATTGTGTTACTTGGACATTAAAAAGTGGTGTAACAAAAACCTGCCTGGAGTGGAGATTCGATGAATTCCAGATTAGTAGTGAATGAATGGAACATTTTGTAATGGAGATTCCAATGATTTCTGAAGTTTGGGTTGTGTGGACAGGAAAAGAAAGACATGATCACTATGGAGTGGTTAGCCAGTTGAACAACACGACGACGAGTGTGAACAGGACGCTGAAAACCAGCATTGGGTAACTTGGACATTTACCAGTGGTGTAAAGAAAGCCTAAATGGAGTGGAGATTCAGATAAATTCCAGATTCGCAGTGAATGAATGGAACATTCTGTAGTGGAGATTCCAATGATTTTTGACGTCTGTGTTATGTGGACAGGAAAAAAAAAGACGTGACCACGGTGGAGTGGACAGCCATTTGAACAGCAGGCCTGCGAGTGTGACTAGGACTTTGAAAACCTGCACTGGGTGACTTGGAAATTCACCAGTGGTGTAACAAATCCTGCATGGAGTGGAGTTTTATTTAAATTCCAGATTCGAAGTGAATGAATGGTACATTCTGTAGTGGAGATTCCAATGATTTCAGAAGTCTGGGTTGGGTGAACAGGCAAAGAATGAGCTGACCAGGTTGGAGAGGATAGAAGTTGAGCAGCAAGCCTGCGAATGTGCACAGGCCGCTGAAAACCAACATTGTGTTATTTGTATATTTACCGGTAGTGTAACAAAAGCCTGCCTGGAGTTGAGATTCGATGAATTCCAGATTGGCAGTGAATGAATGGGACATTATGTAGTGAAGATTCTACTGGTTTCTGAAGTGTGGGTTACGTGTATAGGAAAATGAAAGCTGACCAGGATTGAGTGGATAACCAGTTGAACATCACACCTGCGAGTGTGAACAGGACTCTGAACACCAGCAGTGGGTTACAAGGACATTCACCATTGGTGTAACGAAAGGCTACCTGGAGTGGAGATTCAAAGAAGTCCTGATTGGCAGTGAATGAATGGAACATTCTGTAGCGGAGATTCCAATGATTTCTGAATTCTGGATTGCGTGGACAGGAAAAAGAGGAGCAGACCAGGTTAGAGTGGATAGCCAGTTGAACCACAGGTCTGCGAATTTGAACAGGCCTCTGAAATCCAGTATAGGGTTAATTGGACATTCAGTAGTGGTATAACGAATGCCTGCAGGGAGTGAAGATTCGATGATCTCCAGATTGGCATTGAATGAATGGAACAGTCTGTAGTGGAGATTCCAATTATTTCTGATGTCTGGGTTGTTGTGGCAGGCAAAGAAAGACATGACCACTGTGGAGTGGATAGCCAGTTGAACTGCACGCCTGTGACTGCGAACAGGACGCTGAAAACCAGCAATGGTATACTTGGACATTCAACACTGGTGTAACGAAAGCCTGACTGGAGTGGAGATTCAGAAGAATTCCAGATTCGCAGTGAATGAATGGAACATTCTGTAGTGGAGATTCCAATGATTTCTGAAGTCTGGCTTGTGTGGACAGGAAAATGAAGAGCTGACCACTGTGGAGTGGATATCCAGTTTAACAGCACGCATGCGAGTGTGAACAGTACACTGAATACAGTATTGGGTTACTTGGATATTCACCAATGGTGTAACGAAAGCCTGCCTAGAGTGCAGATTTGATGTATTCCAGATTGGCAGTGAATGAATGGTACATTTTGTAGTGGAGATTCTAATGGTTTCTGAAGTCTAGATTATGAGTGTAGGAAAATGAAGAGCTGACCAGGTGTGTGTGGATAGCCAGTTAAACAGCACGCCTGCAAGTGTGAACAGAACTCTGAAAACCGGCATTGTGTTACTGGGACATTCACCAGTGGTGTAACAAAAACTGCATGGAGTGGACTTTCAGATGAATTCCAGATTCACAGTTAATGAATGTAACATTCTGTAGTGGACATTCCAATTATTTCTGAAATCTGTCTTGTGTGGACAGAAAATGAAGAGCTGACCAGGTTGGTGTGGATAGACAGTTGAAGAGCGCGCCTGCGAGTATAAACAGGAGGCTATACACCAGAAGTGGGTTACTTAGACATTCACCTTTGGTGTAACGAAAGGCTGCCTGGAGTGGATATTCGAAGAACTCCAGGTTGGCAGTGAATGTATGGCACATTCTGTAGTGGAGATTCCAATAATTTCTGACGGCTGGGTTGTGTGGACAAGAAATTGAAGAGCTGAACAGGTTGGAGTGGATAGCCAGTTGAATAGTAAACCTGCGAATGTGTACCGGACGCTGAAAACCAGCATAGTTTTACTTGGACATTCAGCAGTGGTGTGACGAAAGCCTTCCTGGAGTGGAGATTCAGATGAATTCCAGATTCGCAGTGAATGAATGGAACATCCTGTAGTGGAAATTCCAATGATTTCTGAAATCAGGGGTGTGTGGCCAGGAAAATGAAGACCAGACCAGGTTAGAGTGGATAGATAGTTGAACAGCAGGCATAGGAGTTTGAACAGGCCTCTGGAAAGCAGCATTGGATTACCTGGACATTCAGCAGTGGTGTAACGAAAGCCTGCCTACAGTGTAGATTCGATGGCAGTGAATGAATGTAACATTCTGTAGTGGAGATTCCAATGATTTCTGAATTCTGGGCTGTGTGGAAAGGAAATGACAGAGCTGACCACTGTGGAGTGGATAGCCAGTTGAACAGCACTCCGGCGAGTGCGAACAGGATGCTGAAAACCAGTATTTGGTTACTTGGACATTCAGCAGTGGTCTAACGAAAGCCACCCTGGAGTGGGGATTCGATGAATTCCAGATTGCCATTGAAAGAATGGAATATTCTGTAGTTGAAATACCAATGATTTCTGAAGTCTTGGTTGTGTGGATAGGAAAATGAAGAGCTTACCAGGGTTCAGTGGATAGCCTGCGAGTATGAAAAGGCAACTAAAAAACCAGCATTGGGTATCTTGGACATTCAGCAGTGGTGTAACAAAAGTGTGCCTGGACTGGAGATTCGATGGTTCGAGACTTGCAGTGAATGAATGGAACATCCTTTACTGGTGATTCCAATGATTTTTGAAGTCTGGGTTATGTCTTTAGGAAAATGAAGAGCTGACCAGCGTTGTGTGGATAGCCAGTTGAACAGCACGCCTGCAAGTGTGAACAGGCCGCTGAAATCCAGCATTGGGGTACTTGGATATTCACCAGTGGTGTAATGAAATCCAGCCTCGATTGGAGATTCTATGAATTGCAGACTGTCAGTGAATGAACGGAACATTCTTTAGTGGAGATTCCAATAATTTCTGAAGTCTGGGTTCTGTGGATATGTAAATGAAGAGCTGACCACTGTGTAGTGGATAGCCAGTTGATCAGCAAGCCTGCGAGTAAGAACAGGACTCTGAAAACCAACATTGGGTTACTTGGACATTCTGCAGTGGTGTAGCAAAAGCCTGCCTGGAGTGGAGATTCAGATGTATTCCAGATTCGCACTGAATGAATGGAACATTCGGTAGTGGAGATTCCAATGATTTCTGAAGTCCGGTTTGTGTGGACAGGAAATGAAAGAGCTTACCACTGTGGAGTGGAAAGCCAGTTGTACAGCACGCCTGCAGGTGTGAACAGGAAGTTGAACACCAGCATTTTGTTATATGAATATTCAGCAGTGGAAATTCCAGTGATTTCTGAAGTCTGGGTTGTGTGAACAGGAATATGAAGAGCTGATCAGGGTTGACTAGCGAGCCAGTTGAACAGAACGCCTGCGATTGTGATCACTCCGCTGAAAACCAGCAGTGGGTTACTTGAACATTCAGCAGTGGTGTAATGAAAACCAATCTGTAGTGGAGATTTGATGATCTCCAGATTGGCAGTGAATGAATAGGACATTCTGTACTGGAGATTCCAATAATTGCTGAAGCCTGTGTTGTGTGCACAGGAACATGAAGGGCTGATGAGTTTGTAGTGCATAGCCAGTTGAACAGCACGCCTGCGACTGTGAACATGCCGCTGAAAACCAGCATTGGATTACTTGAATATTCACCAGTGGTGTAAGGAAACCCTACCTGGAGTGGAGATTCGATGAATTCTAGATTGGCATTGAATAAATGGAACATTCGGAAGTGGAAATTCCATTGATTTTTGAAGTCTGCGTTGTGTGGACAGGAAAATGAAGAGCATACCAGTTTAGAGTAGATAGCCAGTTGAACAGCAGGCCTGCGAGTTTGAACAGGCTGCTGAAATCCAGCATTGGGTTACTTGGATATTCAGCAGTGGTGTAAAGAAATCTTACCTGGATTGGATATTCGATGAATTTCAGATTGACAGTGAATGAATGGAACATTCTGTAGTGAAGATTCCAATGATTTCTGAAGTCTGGGCTGTGTGGACACGAAATTGAAGAGCTGACGATTGTTGAGTAGTTTGCCATTTCAACAGCACGCCTGCGATTGTGAACAAGCCATAGAAAACCAGCATTGGTTTACATGGACATTCAGCAGTGGTGTAACGAAAGCCTGCCTGGAGAGGAGATTCGAAGAGTTCCAGATTGGCAGTGAATAAATGGAACATTCACCAGTGAAGATTCCAATGATTTCTGAAGTCTGGTTGGTGTGGACAAAAAAATGAAGAGCTGACCTTGGTTGAGTGGTTTGCCATTTGAACAGCACGCCTGCGAGTGTGAACAGGACTCTGAAAACCAGCATTGGGTTATTGTACATTCAGCAGTGTTGTAACGAAAGCCTGACTGGGGTGGTAATTCAGTGATCTTCAAAGTTCATTGGATAGCCTGCGAGTTTGAACAGCCCTCTGAAAACCAGCATTGGGTTACTTGGACATTCAGCAGTGGTGTAACGAAAGTCTGCCTGGATTGGAGATTCTATGATGTCCAATTGGCAGTGAATGAAAGGAACATTCAGTAGTGGAGATTCCAATGATTTCTGAAGTCTGGGTAGTGTGGACATAAAATGAAAGAGCTGTCCACTGTGGAGTGGATAGCCAGTTGAACAACAGGCTTTCGACTGTGAACAGGACGCTGAAAACCAGAATTGCGTTACTTGGATATTCATCAGTGATGTAACGAAAGCTTGAATGGAGTGGAGATTCTGAAGAATTACAGATTGGCACTGAAAGAATGGAATATTCTGTAGTGGAGATTCCAATGATTTCTGAAGCCTAGGTTGTGTGGACAGGAAATTGAAGTGCTGACCAAGTTGGAGTGCATAGCCAGTTGAATAGTAATCCTGGAACTGTGAACAGGCCACTGAAAACCAGCATTGGGTTACTTGGATATTCACCTGTGGTGTAAAGAAAGCCTGCTTGCAGTGGAGATTCGATGAATTCCTGATTGGAAGTGAATGAATGGAACATTCTGTAGTGGAGATTTTAATGTTTTCTGTAGCTTATGTTATGATGACAGGAATATGAAGAACTGACCAGGTTGCAATGGATAGCCAGCTGAACATCACGCCTGCGACTGTGAACGGGACGCAGAAAACCAACAATGGGTTACTTGGACATTCACCAGTGGTGTGATGAAAGCTTGCCTGGAGTGGAGATTCACATGAATTCCAGATTCTGTTTTCTGAATTCTACGTTGTGTGTACAGGAAAATGAAGAGCTGACCAGGTTGAGGTGGATAGACAGCTGAACAGCACGCCTGCGACTGTGAACAGGCTGCTGAAATCCAACATCGGTTTACTTGTATATTCACCAGTGGTGTAACGAAAGCCTGCTGGAGTGGAGATTCGATGAATTCCAGATTGGCCGTGAATGAATGGAACCTTCTGTAGTGGAAATTCCAATGGTTTCTGAATTCTACGTTGTGAGGACAACAGAAAAATGAAGAGCTGACCAGGGTGGAGTGGATAGCCTGTAGAACAGCACGCCTGTGAGTGTGAACAGGCCTTTGAAAACCAGCATTGGGTTACTTGGACATTCATCAGTGGTGTAACGAAAGCCTGCCTCGAGTGTAGATTCGATGATCTCCAGATTGGCATTTTATTAATGGAATATTCTGTAGTGGAGATTCCAATGATTTCTGAAGTTCGGGTATTGTGGAAAGGAAAGCATAGAGCTTAGCATGTTTGAGTGGATGGCCAGTTGAACAGCACACCTGCGAGTATGAACAGGACGCTGAAACAAGCATTGGGTTAAATGGACATTCACCATTGGTGTAACGAAAGCCTGGCTGGAGTGGAGATTCGCTGAATTCCAGATTGGCAGTGAATGAATGGAACATTCTGTAGTGGAAATTCTAATGGTTTCTGAATTCTACGTTGCGGGGACAGGAAAATGTAGAGCTGACCATGGTTTAGTGGTTTACCATTTGAACAGCACGCCTGCGAGTATGAACAGGCCACTGAAAATCAGCATTGTGTTACTTGGACATTCAACAGAGGTGTAAGGATAGACTGCTTGGAGTGGATATTCGTAGAACTCCAGATTGGCATTGAATGAATGAAACATTCTGTAGTGGACATTCCAATGATTTCTGAAGTCTGGGTTGTGTTGACAGGAAAAAGTAGAGCTGACCAGGTATTCATTGTATAGCCACTTGAATAGCACGTCTCCGAATGTGAGCAGGACGCTGAAAACCAGCACTGTGTAACTTGGATATTCTACAGTACTTAACGAAAGCCTGCCTTGAGTGGAGATTCAGATGAATTTCAGATTCCAGTGAATGAATGGAACATTCTGTAGTGGAGATACAAATGGTTTCTGAATTCTTTGTTGTGTGGACAAAAAAATGAAGAGCTGACCATGGTTGAGTGGTTTACCATTTGAACAGCACGCCTGTGAGAATGAACAGGCCACTGAAAGGCAGTATTGGGTTACTTGGACATTCAGCAGAGGTGTAACGAAAGAATGCTTGGAGTGGATATTCGTAGAACTCCAGATTGGCAGTGAATGAATGGAACATTCTGTAGTGGACAATCTAATGATTTCTGAAGTCTGGGTTGTGTTGAAAGGAAAAAGTAGAGCTGACCAGGTTTTCAGTGTATAGCCACTTGAATAGCACATCTGCTAGTGTGAACAGGACACTGAAAACCAGCCCTGTGTAACTTGGACATTCAACAGTACTTAACGAAAGCCTGCCTTGAGTGGAGATTCAGATGAACTACAGATTCCAGTGAATGAATGGATCATTCTGTAGTGGAGATTCTAATGGTTTCTGAATTCTACGTTGTGTGTACAGGAAAATGAAGAGCTGACCAGGTTGGAGTAGATAGGCAGTTGAACAGCACGCTTGCGACTTTGAACAGGCTGCTGAAACCAGCATTGTGTTACTTGGATATTCACCAGTGTTTTAACGAAATCCTGCCTGGACTGGAGATTCGTTGAATTCCAGATTGGCAGTGATGTAATGAAACATTCTGTAGTGGAGATTCCAATGGATTCTGAAGTTGACGCTGTGTGGACAAGAAAATGAAGGGCTGACTACGTTGGATTGCATAGCCAGTTGAACAGCAGGCCTGTGACTATGAACAGGCTGCTTAAAACCAGCATTGGGTACTTGAATATTCAGTGGTGTAAGGAAATCCTGCCTGGAGTGGAGATTCAATGAATTCCAGATTGGCAGTGAATGAATGGAAAATTATGTACTGGAAATTCCAATGATTTCTGAAGTCTGGGTTGTGTTGACAGGAAAAAGAAGAGCTCACCAGGGTCCAGTGGATAGCCACTTGAAGAGCACTCCTGCGAGTGTGAACAGGATCCTGAAAACCAGCATTGTTTTAATTGGACATTCAATAGTGGTGTACCGAAAGCATTCCTGGAGTCGAGATTCGGAAGAATTCCAGATTCGCAGTGAATGAATGGAACATTCTGTAGAGGAGATTCCAATGATTTCTGACACCTGGGTTTTGTTGACAGGAAAACGAATTGCAGACCGGGTTAGAGTGGATAGCCAGTTGAAAATCAGTCCTGTGAGTTTGAACAGGCCTCTGAAAACCAGCATTGGTTTACATGGACATTCAGCAGTGGTGTAACGAAATTGTTCCTGGAGTGGAGATTCAATGATCTCCAATTGGCAGTGAATGAAAGGAACATTCAGTAGTGGAGATTCCAATGATTTCTGAAGTATGGGTTGTTTGGACAGGAAATGAAAGGGTTGATCACTGTGGAGGGGGTAGCCAGTTGAACATTAGGCCTGCGACTGTGCACAGGACGCTGAAAACCAGAATTGCGTTACTTGGATATTCAGCAGTGGTGTAACGAAAGCCTGCCTGTAGTGGAGATTCGATGAACTCGAGATTGACACTGAACGAATGGAACATTCTGTAGGGGAGATTCTAATGTTTTCTGAAGTCTACGTTATGATCACAGGAATATGAAGAGCTGACCATGTTGGAGTGGATAGCCAGCTGAACAGCACGCCTGCGACTGTGAACAGGACGCTGAAGACCAGCATTGCGTTACTTGGACATTCACCAATGGTATTATGAAAGCCTGCCTGGAGTGGAGATTCGATGAACTCCAGATTGGCACTGAATGAATGGAACATTCTGTAGTGGAGATTGTAATGTTTTCTGAAGTCTACGTTATGATGACAGTAATACGTAGAGCTGATCAGGTTGGAGTGTATAACCAGTTGAACAGCAGGCCTGCTAGTTTGAACACGCTGCTGAAAATCAGCACTGTTTTACATGGATATTCACCAGTGGTGTAACAAAATCCGGCCTTGAGTGGAAAGTCGATGAATTACAGATTCGGAGTGAATGAATGGAATATTCTGTAGTGGAGATTCCAATGATTTCTGAAGCCTGGGTTGTGTGAACATGAAAATGAAAAGCTGACCAGGGTTCAGAGGATAGCAAGTTGAACAGCACGAATACGAGTGGGAAAAGGTCGCTGAAAACCAGCATTGTGTTACTTGAACATTCACCAGTGGTGTAACGAAAGCCTGCCTGGAGTGCAGATTCAGAAGAATCCAGATTGGGAGTGAATGAATGGAACATTCTGTAGTGGAGATTACAATGATTTCTGAGATCTGGGTTGTGTGGACAGGAAAATAAAGTGCAGACCAGTTTAGAGTGTATAGTCAGTTGAACAGCAGGCCTGCTAGTGTGAAAGGGCCACTGAAAACCAGCATTGGGTTACTTGTATATTCAGCAGTTGTGTAACGAAAGCCTGACTGGAGTGGAGATTCAGATGAATTCCAGATAATCAGTGAATGAATGGAGCATTTGTAGTGGAGTTTCTAAAGGTTTCTGAAGTCTGGTTTATGTGGACAGGAAAATGAAGAGCTGTCCAGATATGAGTGAATAACCAGTTGAACAGCATGCCTGCGAATGTGAACAGGGCTCTGATAACCATGATTGCGTTACTTGGACATTCACCAGTGGTGTAACTAATGCCTTTCAAGAGTGGAGATTCGAAGAACTCCAGATTGGCCGTGAATGAATGGAACATCCTGTATTGGAGATTCCAATGATTTCTGAAGTCTGTTTTGTGTGGACTGGAAAAGGAAGAGCTCACCAGGGTTCAGCGGATAGCCAATTGAACAGCACGCTGGCGAGTGTGAAGAGGACACTGAAAACCAGCATTGGGTTACTAGGATATTCACCAGTGGTGTAACGAAAGCCTACCTGTAGTGGAGACACCGATGAATTCCAGATTGGCAGTGAATGAATGGAACATTCTCTAGGGGAGATTCCAATGTTTTCTGAAGTCTACGTTATGTGAACAGGAATATGAAGAGCTGACCAGGTTGGAGTGTATAGCCAGTTGAACAGCAGGCCTGTGAGTGTGAACAGGACTCTGAAAATCAGCATTGGGTGACTTGGACATTCACCAGTGGTATAACGAAAGCCTGCCTGGAGTGGAGATTCAAAGAACTCCAGAATGGCAGTGAAAGAATTGAACATTCTATAGTGGAGATTCCTATGATTTCTGAAGTCTGTGTTGTGTGGATATGAAAAGAGAAGAGCTGACCAGGGTGGAGTGGATAACCCGTTGAACATAACCCTGTGAGTGTGAAAACAACGCTTAAAACCTGCATTGGGTTACTTGGACATTGACCAGTGGTGTAACGAAAGCCAGCCTGGTATGGAAATTCCATGAATTCCAGATTGACAGTTACTGAATGGAACATTCTGTAGTGGAGATTCCAATGGTTTCTGAAGTCTGGGCTGTGTGGACAGGAAAAGAAAGACATGACCACTGTGGAGTGGATAACCAGTTGAACAGCATGCATGCGATTGTGAACAGGACACTGAACACCAGCATTGGGTTACTTGGACATTCAACAGCAGTATAACGAAAGCCTGTCTGGAGTGGAGATTCAGATGAATTCCAGATTCTCAGTGAATGAATGGAACATTCTGTATTAGAGATTCCAAAAATTTCTGAAATCTACGTTGTGTGGACACGAAAATGAAGAGCTGACCAGGGTTCAGTGGATAGAAGTTGAACAGCACGCCTGCGAGTTTGAACAGGACGCTGAAAACCAGCATTGTGTTACTTGGACATTCAGCAGTGGTTTAAAGAAAGCCTGCCTGGAGTGGAGATTTGATGATCTCAAGATTACAGTTAATGAATGGAACATTCTGTAGTGGAGATTCTAATGATTTCTGAAAACTGTGTTTTGTGGAAAGAAAAATGAAGAGCTGTCCAGGGTTCAGTGGATAGCCAGCTGAACCGTATGCCTTCGTGTGTGAAAAGGCCTCTGAAACCCAGCATTGGGTTACTTGGACATTCAGCAGTGGTGTAACGAAAGCCTGCCTGGAGTGGAGATTCGATGATCTCCAGATTGGCAGTGAGCGAATGCAACATTGTGAAGTGGAGATTCCAATGATTTCTGAAGTCTGGTTTGTGTGGACAGGAAATGAAAGAGCTGAACACGGTGGAGTGGATAGCCAGTTGAACAGCACGCTTGCGAGTGTGAACAGGACGCTGGAAAGCAGCATTTGTTTACTTGGACATTTACCAGTGGTGTAATGAAAGCCTGCCTGGAGTGAAGATGAATTCCAGATTTGCTATGAATGAACGGAACATTCTGTAGTGGAGATTCCAAACATTTCTGAAATCTGAGTTGTGTGGACAGGAAAATAAAGTGCTGGCCAGGGTTGAGTTGCTAGCCATTTGAACAGCACGCCTGCGAGTGTGAACACGAAGTTGAAAACCAGCATTGTGTTACTTGGACATGTATTACTTGGACATGTACTTGGACAAAGAAAAATGGGTTATGGGCACCAGGAAATGAAGAGCTGACCAGGGTGGAGTGGATATCCAGTGAACACCATGCCTGCAGTGTCCGCTGACCCCTAGCATTGGGTTACTGGGACATGCAGAAGAATTCCAACCCAGACGAGTTTTAGAGGCATACGATCTTCACCACCACTGGGTGGCGTTCACCAGCAGAGTACCATATGGTTTCAATTGATTCAGAAGTCGATGCACAATAGGCCTGGGTAAAGGTGACGGGATGATTAAAACTTCGGCTTGATTGAATGCACAGGCAGATGAAAACCAGATATGTAGCTGTTAATATTTAAATGAATTCAGGTCGCTCGGTAGTGTGGCAGGGTTCATGAACAGAATAATATATTCGACTGGACAGGGAGCAGAACAGCAGGCCTGGGGAGAGTTGAAAGCAAATGCTCAATTGTCAGATTCCTAATTCGACTCGATTCCGTGGAAAACGAGAAAAAACACAGGCCTAATCCATTGGATATTGAGATGAATTCATTACTCAGCAGTGTGGATCGCTTTAACTCTCCCAGTCCTCCCAGACATCATTGATTTACTGGCACGGTTCAGTAGCGTCTTCTTTTGGAGATTTGTGTTGACTGTAATTTTGGCATATAGAATATTTCACGGGTGTATTGCCAGGATGTGCTACAAGCGCCAGATACTCTAGGTAGCTTGCCGGGCACTCTGAGAGGGAGAGGAATTGAACCTGGCTCGGCAAGGATGGCTGCTTGACGCACTCATCCTACTGCTGTGCTTTCGCGCCAGAATCGCAGTGTGGATAGGAAGATGAAAAGCAGCCCATGGATGATTTTAGAGATCAGATTCAGATGACTTCATATTTCTGGGTTGACGCACCAGTGCTCTTACGAATGCCTGCGTAAAATGGATATTCAATGTATTCCAGAATCGCAGTGAATGACCGGAATATTCTGCAATGGAGATTCCAATGATTTCTGGTGTCTGGGTTGTGTGGACAGGAAAATGAAGAGCTGACCAGGTTGGAGTGGATAGCCAGTAATCAGCATAGGCCGCTGAAAACCATCATTGGCTTACTTGGACATTCACCAGTGGTGTAACGACAGCCTGTCGTGAGTAGAGAATCGATGAACACCAGATTGTCAGTGAATGAATGGAACATTTTGTAGAGTGGATTCAAATAATTTCTGACGTCTTGTTTGTGTGGACAGGAATATGAAGAGCTGGCCAGCCTGCAGTGGATAGCCAGTTGAACAGCACGCCTGGGAGTGTGAAAAGGACGCTCAAAACCAGCATTGGGTTACTTGAATATTCACCAGTGTTGTAACGAAAGCCTGCCTCCAGTGGAGATTCGATGAATTCCAGATTGGCAGTGAATGAATGGAAAATTCTGTAGTGGAGATTGCAATGGTTTCTGAAGTCACGGTTTTGTGCACAGGAAATTGAAGAGCTGAACAGGGTGGAGTGGATAGCCAGTTGAAGAGCACGCCTGCGAGTGTGAACAAGATGCTGAAAACCAGCATTGGGTTACTTGGACATTCACCACTGGTATAAGGAAAGCCTGCATAGACTGGAGATTCAGATGAATTCCAGATTAGCAGTGTATGAATGGAACATTCTGTAGTAGAGATTCCAATGATTTCTGAAGTCTGGGTTGTGGGGAGAGGAAAATGAAGTGATGATCAGAGTTGAGTGGATAGCCAGTTGAACAGCACGTGTGCGAGTGTGAATACGACGCTGAAAAGCAGCATTGAGTTACTTGGACATTCACCAGTGGTGTAGCTTAATCGTGCCTGGAGTGGAGATTCAATAATCTCCAGATTGGCATTGAATGAATGGAACATTCTGTAGTGGAGATTCCAATGATTTCTGGAGTCTGGGTTGTGTGGACAGGAAAATGAAGAGCTGATGAGGGTGTAGTGGATAGCCAGTTGAATAGGACGCCTGGGAGTGTGAACAGGCCGCTGAAAACCTGCATTGTGTTACTAGGAGATTCAACAGTGGTGTATCAAAAGCCTGCCTGGAGTGGAGATTCAGATGAATTCCAGATTCGGGGTAAATGAATGGAAAATTCTGTAGTGGAGATACCAAATATTTCAGAACACTGGGGTATGGGCTCCAGGAAATGAAGAGCTGACCAGGGTGGCGCGGATATCCAGTGAACACCACGACTGCAGTATGTGAACAGGCCGCTGACCACTAGCATTGGGTTACTGGGACATCCCGAAGAATTTCAACCCTGAGGAGTTAAAGAGTCATACGATCTTCACCACCACTGGGTGGCGTTCACCGGGAGAGTACCATATGCTTTCAATTGATTCAGAAGTTCATGCACAATAGGCCTGGGTAAAGTCAACGGGATGATTAAAACTTCGGCTTGATTGAGTGCACAGGCAGATGAAAACCAGATATGTAGGTGTTGATATTTAGATGAACTCAGGTAGCGGGGTAGTGTGGCAGGGTTCATGAAAAGAATACTATATTCGACTGGATAGGGAGCTGAATGGCAGGCCTGGGGAGAGTTGACAGCAAATGATCAATTGCCAGATTTCTAATTCAACTCGATTTCGTGGATTATGAGAAGAAACGCAGACCTAATACATTGGATATTGAGATGAATTCACTACTCAGCAGTGTGGATCGCTTTCACTCTCCCAGTGTTCCCGAACATCATTGATTTGCTGGCACGGTTCAGTAGCATCTTCTTTTGGAGATTTGTGGTGACTGTAACTTTGGCATATGGAATATTTCACGGGTGTCTTGCCAGGCTTTGCCACGAGGGCCAGATACTCTCGTTAGCTTCCCGGGCTCTCTGAATGGGGGGGGGGGGGAATTGAACGCGGCTCTGCCAGGCTGGATGCTGGACGCACACATCCTACTGTTGTGCTTTTGCCCCAGAATGGCAATGTGAATAGGAAGATGAAAAGCAGCCCATGGATGATTTTAGAGTACAGATTGAGATGATTTCAAGTTTCTTGGTAGACATACCAGGGTTGTAACGAATGCCTGCGTAGAGTGGAGATTCAGGTGTATTCCAGACCCTCAGTGAATGACCGGAACATACTGTAGTGGAGATTCCAATGATTTCTGATGTCTGGGTTGTGTGGACAGGAAAATGAAGAGCTGAGCAGGGTGGAGTGGATAGCCAGTGATCAGCACAGGCCACTGAAGACCATCATTGGGTTACTTGGATTTTCACCAGTGGTGTAACGACAGCCTGCCTGAAGTGGATATTCGAATAACTCCAGATTGGCAGTGAATGAATGGAACATTCTATAGTGGAGATTCCAATGGTTTCTGAAATTTGGGTTGTGTGGACAGGAAAATGGAGAGCTGACCAGGTTGGAGTGGATTGCCAGTTGAACATCACGCCTGCGAGTGTGAAAAGCCGCTTAAAACCATCATTGGGTTACTTTTATATTCACCAGTGGTGTAAAGAAAGCCTGCCTGGAGGGAGATTCGATGAATTCCATATTGGCAATGATTGAGTGGAACATTCTGTATTGGAGATACCAATGATTTCAGAACTCTGGGTTATTGGGACAAGGAAATGATGAGCTGACCAGGGTGGACTGGGTAGCCACTGAAGAGCACGCCTGCGAGTGTGAACAGGCCTCTGAAAACCAGCTTTGGGTTACTTGAATATTCACCAGTGGTGTAACGAAAGCCTGCCTAGAGTGGAGATTCGATGAATTCCAGATTGACAGTGAATGAATGGAACATTCTGTAGTAGATATTCTAATGGTTTCTGAAGTCTAGGTTGTGTGTACAGGAAAATGAAGAGCTGACCAGGGTTGAGTGGATACCCAGTTGAGCAGCACGCCTGCGAGTGTGAACTGGCCTCTGAAACACGCATTGGGTTATTTTAATATTCACCAGTGGTGTAACGAAAGCCTGCCTGGAGTCAAAACTCGGGTGAATTTCAAATTCGCAGTGAATGAATGGGACATTCTGTAGTGGAGATACCAATGTTTTCAGAACTCTGGGTTTTGAGCACCAGGGCATGAAGAGCTGACCAGGGTGTAGTGGATAGCCAGTGAACACCACGCCTGCATTTTGTCAACAGGCCGCTGACCACTAACATTGGGGTACTGGGACATGCAGAAGAATCCCAACCCTGATGATTTTAGAGGCATACGATCATCACCACCCCTGGGTAGCGTTGACCAGGAGAGTACCATATGGTTTCGATTGATTCAGAAGTCGATGAACACCAGGCCTGGTTAGAGTGGACATGATGAAAAAAACTTTGGCTTGATTGAGTGCACAGGCAGATGAAAACCAGATATGTATGTGTTGATATTTAGATGAACTCGATTAGCTCGATAGTGTGGCAGGGTTAATGAACAGAATACTATATTTGATTGGATAGGGAGCTGAAAAACAGGCCTGTTGAGAGTTGACAGCAAATGCTTATTTGGAAGATTTGTAATTCAACTCGATTTCGTGTAGAACGAGAAGAAACGCAGGCCTAATACATTGGATATTGAGATGAATTCAGTACTCAGCAGTGTGGATCGCTGTCACTCTCCCAGTCCTCCAGGACATCATTGTTTTGCTGGCGCGGTTCAGTAGCGTCTTCATTTGGAGACTTGTGGTCACTGTAATTTTGGCATATGGAATATTTCACGGATGCCTTGCCAGGCTTTGCCACGAGGGCCAGATAAACTTGGTAGCTTCCTGTGCTCTCTGAGAGGGCGAGGAATTGAACCCGGCTCGGCCAGGCTGCCTGCATGACGCACACGTCATACTGTTGTGTTTTCCCTCCAGAATGGTAGTGTGGATAGGCAGATAAATAGCAACTCATGGATGATTTTAGAGTGCAGATTCAGATGATTTCAAGTTTCTGGGTACAGTCACCAATGCTGTAACGAATGCCTGCGTAGAGTGTAGATTCAAATGTATTCCAGACTCACAGTGAATGACTGGAACATTCTGTAGTGGAGATTCTAATGATTCTAATTATTTTTCAAACATCCTTGGGTTGTTTGGACAGGAAAATGAAGAACTGATCAGGGTGGAATGGATAGCCAGTGAACAGCAGAGGCAGCTAAAAACCATCATTGGGTTACTTAGACATTCACCAGTGGTGTAACGAAAGCCTGCCTGGAGTGGAGATTCGAAGAACTCCAGATTGGCAATGAATGAGTGAAACATTCTGTAGCGGAGATTCCTGATATCTGGGTTGTGTGTACAGGAAAAGGAAGAGCTGACCAGGTTGGTGTGGGTAGCCAGTTGAACAGCACGTTTCCGAGTGTGAACAGGCCATTGAAATCCAGCATTGGATTACTTGGACATTTACCAGTGTTTTAACTAAAGTTTGTACAGTTTGTACATACACAAAAAAAGTTAAAAGGCCTGCGTTCAGGCCGTTTCCCCACTCCAGAGAGGTCGAAGGTGATTGTCAGGTGAAGGAAGGAAACAGAGGCCAAGTTGGTTGGTTTAGCAGCAGTTTATTACACGGAAGAGATATGGCATGAAGGCCCCAGGATCTTTCAAGCACATGCACCTTTGTTCTCTCAGCTTCTGTCCTCAGTCCCATCTTCCCAGGTTCTCTGATGCACGTATTCCCCAGAGAGCCCTGAAGTCTCCCTTATATAGGTCATAGTACCTTTAAAGGGCGCAATTTAATGATGTCATCAAAAGGAGTTACAGAAAGAACATTGAGGCACAACATACATTGTTTCTTTACTTCCGCAGGCCAGTGATCCCTTTACAAACTACAAGCACTTGGATTAGCCCAACAAAGACAAGTCTGGTAGAGCTTGGAATCTACATCTCCAAAATCAACCAACTTGGAGCCAGGCATCTACATCCCAAAGATCAGGCCTGACTTAGCACGTGGCATCTGCACACCTAAGGCCAGCTAGGTTCCTGTGATATAAGAGAAACTGCCTCAATATACTGAAATCATTTACTGAAGGCAGTTTGAAGGGGAGAAAGTTCAGTCTCATGCAAGCTAGTCAGGATACACAGGAAAACTGCATCTAGGAAGTGTTCCACCTCTCCTTGTCCAACCAACATATAAGCATACATAATATTAATCGTTTTGTATGGACACAGTAAGAAATACCTTGAGCTTATAGAATTGCTCTCTCAAGGACATCTCAATCTCAGACTCCAGTGCTCAGGCCAGGTAGCTTTCCTATTCCTAGCAGCAGGGTCCTAGTCTCATAGTTACTTTTGGATCATGACAGCATTTTCCTATGATCAAACTCTTAAGTGATAGTTAAGAATCGTTGCACCCTCGCCAGGCCCATTGCGATGCCAGTGTAGCACATAACTTACCGGCTTGCCCTGGTTCCATCCAGTCCCACATCGGGACCCTGCCCTTGGGTGCTAGGAAGTGAGGGCAAGTGAGGCTGAAGTTGAGAAGGCAGATGCCCAGGAGAGAATAATATTCTAAGCCAATCAATTCCTAAGTTACAAAGCATATTAATTAATTGTCTTCCTCTATCTATACAAAAGGACATTGCATTAAAATAAACTGCTCAAAAGACATCAGGAGTGGGAAAGACAATATAAACTAATAGTACAGCTTCAGTGTCTAAGAAGGATGAGATCTTACAAATTGGTTGTGGAAGAGAGCATAGAAGTGGTAATAGACAAACAAAGTAATAGGAAAGACTCAGGAGCACTGTGATGGGTGCAACCTGATAGACCTAAGCTCCGTGTACTCCAACAGAAAGCCTGACTGGAGTGGAGATTCGATGAACTTCAGATTGGCTGTGAATGAATGGAATATTCTGTAGTGGAGATTCCAATGATTTTTGAAGCCCAGTTTGTGTGGACAGGAAAATGAAGAGCTGACCTGGGTGTAGTGTGTAGCCAGTTGAACAGCATGCCTGCGAGTTTGAACAGGATGCTGAAAACCAGCATTGGGTTACTTGGATATTCACCAGTGGTGTAGCAAAATCCTGCCTATAGTGGAGACTCGATAAACACTAGATTGGCAGTGAATGAATGGAGCATACTGTAGTGGAGATTCCAATGATTTCTAAAGTCTGGGTTGTGTGGACAGGAAAATGAAGAACTGACCAGGATGAAGTGGATAGCCAGTGAACAGCAAAGACGGGTGAAAACCATCATTGTGTTACTTGGATATTCACCAGTGTTATAACAAAAGACTGCCTGGAGTGGAGATTCGAAGAACTCCAGATCGGCAGTGAATGAATGGAACATTCTGTAGTGGAGATTCCAATGATTTCTGAAATCTGGGTTCTGTGGACAGAAAAATGAAGAGCTGACCAGGTTTGAGTGGATAGCCAGTTAAACAGCACCACTGCGAGTGTGAACAGACCGCTGAAAAACAGCATTGTGTTACTTGGACATTCACCAGTGGTGTAACGAACGCCTTCCTGGAGAGAAGAATCAGATGAATTCCAGATTCTCAGTGAATAAATGGAACATTCTGTAGTGGAGATAACAATGATTTCAAAACTCTGGGATAATAGCACCAGGAAATGAAGAGCTGACCAGGGTGGAGTGGATAGCCGGTGAACACCACGCCTGCATTTTGTGAACAGGCCACTGTCAACTAGAATTGGGTTACTGGGACATGCAGAAGAATCCCAACCCTGACGAGTTTTAGAGGCATACGATCATCACCACAACTGGGTGGCGTTGACCGGGAGAGTACCATATGGTTTCGATTGATTCAGCGGTCGATGCACACCAGGCCTGGTTAGAGTGGACAAGATGATGAAAACTTCGGCTTAATTGAGTGCACAGGCAGATGAAAACCAGATATGTAGGTGTTGATATTTAGATGAACTCAGGTCGCTCGGTAGTGTGGCTGGGTTAAATAACAGAATACTACGTTCGGCTGGATTGGGAGCAGAACAGCCGGCCTGGGGAGAGTTGACAGCAAATGTTCACTTGGCAGATTTTTAATTCGATTCGATTTCGTGGAGAACGAGAAGAAACACAGGCCTAATACATTGGATACTGAGATGAATTCAGTACTCAGCAGTGTGGATCACGGTCACTCTACCAGTCTTCCCGGACTTCATTGATTTGCTGGCACGGTTCAGTAACGTCTTTGTTTGGAGACTTGTGGTGACTGTAATTTTGCATAAGAAATATTTCACGGGTGGATTGCCATGCTTTGCCGCGAGGGCCAGATACTCTCGGAAGCTTCCGGGTCTCTTTGAGAGGACTAGGAATTGAACCCGGATCGTCCAGGCTGGCTGCGTGACGCACACGTCCTACTGCTGTGCTTTCGTGCCAGAATAGCAGTGTGGATAGGAAGATGAAAAGCAGCCCATGGGTGAATTTCGAGTGAAGATTCAGATGATTTCAAGTTTTTGGGTAGACATACCAGTGATGTAACGAATGCCTGCGCAGAGTGGAGATTAAAATGTATTCAAGACTCGCAGTGAATGACCGGAACATTCTGACTCGATTTCTTGGAGAACGAGAAGAAACCCAGGCCTAATACATTGGATTTTTAGATGAGTCTACTACTCAGCAGTGTGGATTGCTATCACTCTCCCAGTCCTCCCGGAGTACATACATTTGCTGGCACGGTTCAGTAACGTCTTCGTTTGGAGACTTGTGGTGATTGTAATTTAGTCGTATGGAATATTTCACGGGTGTCTTGCTAGGCTTTGCCACGAGGGTCAGACACTCTCGATAGCTTCCCGAGCTCTCTGAGAGTATGAGGAATTGATACTCATACTGGGTTGGCCAGCCTGGTGGCGTGACGCAAACGTCCTGCTGCTGTGCTTTCGTGCCAGAATAGCAGTGTGGATAGGAAGAAGATAAGCAACCCATATATGATTTTAGAGTGCAGACTCAGATGATGTCAAGTTTCTGGGTCAATCACCAGTGCTGTAACAAAGGCCTGCGTAGAGTGCAGATTCAAATGTATTCTAGACTCGTAGTGAATGACTGGAACATTCCGTAGTGGAGATTCCAATGATTTCTGATGTCTGGGTTGTGTGGAGAGGAAAATGAAGAGCTGACCAGGGTGGAGTGGATAGCCATTGAACAGCACAAGCCGCTGAAAACCATCATTCGGTTACTTGGACATTCACCAGTGTTGTAACAAAAGCCTGCCTGTAGTGTAGATTCGATGAACTCCAGATTGGCAGTGAATGAATGGAACATTCTGTAGTGGAGATTCCAATGTTTTTTGAAGTCTGGGTTGTGTGGACAGGAAAGTGAAGAGCTGACCTGGGTGGAGTGGATAGCCAGTTGAACAGCACGCCTGCGATTGTGAACAGAACGTTGAAAACCAGCATTCGGTTACTTGGATATTCACCAGTGGTGTGACGAAAGCCTGCCTGGAGTGGAAATTCAGATGAATTCCAGATGGGTAATGAATGAATGGAACATTCTGTAGTGGAGATTCTAATGGTTTCTGAAGTCCAGGTTATGTGGACAGGAAAATGAAGAGCTGACCAGGGTGGTGTGGATCGCTAGTTGTAAAGCACACCTGCGAGGGTGAATAGGCCGCTGAAAACCAGCATTGGGAAACTTGGCCATTCACCAGTGGTGTAACAAAACCCTGCCTGGAATGTAGATTCAGAAGAATTCCAGATTCACAGTGAATGAATGGAACGTTCCTTAGTGGCGATAGCAATGATTTCAGAACTCTGGCTTATGGGCACCAGGAAATGAAGAGCTGACCAGGGTAGAGTGGAAAGTCAGTGAACTCCACGCCTGTGGTATGTGATCAGGTCGCTAACCACTAACATTGGGTTACTGGGACATGCAGAAGAATCCCAACCCTGACGAGTTTCAGAGGCATATGATCATCACCACCACTAAGTGGCATTGACCGGGAGAGTACCATATGTTTTCGATTGATTCAGAAGTCTATGCACACCAGGCGTGGATAGAGTGGACTGGATGATGAAAACTTAGGGTTGATTGAGTGCACAGTATGATGAAAACCAGATATGTAGGTGTTGAAATTTAGGTGAACTCAGGTCTCAAGGTGGTGTGGCAGGGTTAATGAACAGAATACTATATTCGACTGAATAGGTAGCATAACAGCAGGTCTGGGGAGAGTTGACAGCAAATGCACACATCACAGATTTCAATTTCGACTCGATTTCGTGGAGAACGAGAAGAAACGCAGGCATAATACATTGGATATTGAGATAAATTCACTGTTACTCTCCGAGTCCTCCAGGACTTCTTTGAATTGCTGGCATGGTTCAGTAGCGTCTTCGTTTGGTGAATTGTGTTGACTGTAATTTTGGCATATGGAATATTTCAGGAGTATCTTGCCAGTATTGCCTCCTGGGCCAGATTCCTTCGGGAGTTTCCCGAGCTCTCTGAAAGGGCGAGGAATTGAACCTTGCTCAGACAGATTCGATGAATTCCAGATTTGCAGTGAATGAATGGAACATTCTGTAGTGGAGATTCCAATGATTTCTGAAGTCTGGATTGTGTGGACTGGAAAATGAAGTGCTGACCAGGGTGGAATGGATAGCCAATTGAGCAGCACGCCTGCTAGTGTGAACAGGCCGTTGAAAACCAGCATTCGGGTACTTGGACATTCAGCTGTGGTGTTATGAAAGCCTATCTGGAGTGAAGATTCAGAAGAATTCGTGATTGGCAGTGAATGAATGGAACATTCTGTAGTGGAGATTCCAATGATTTCTGCAGTCTGGATTGTGTGGACTGGAAAATGAAGTGCTGACCAGGGTGGAATGGATAGCCAATTGAGCAGCACGCCTGCTAGTGTGAACAGGCCGTTGAAAACCAGCATTCGGGTACTTGGACATTCAGCTGTGGTGTTATGAAAGCCTGCCAGAAGTGGAGATTCGATGAATTCCAGATAGGCAATGAATGAATGGAACATTCTGTAGTGGAGATTCCAATGATTTCGGAAGTCTTGTTTGTGTGGACAGGAAAATGAAGACCAGACCAGGTTACAGTGGAAAGCCAGTTGCACAGCACGCCTGCGAGTTTGAATAGTCTGCCGAAAACCACCATTGGGTTACTTGGATATTCAGCAGTGGTGTAAAGATATCCTGTCTGGAGTGGAGATTTGATGAATTCCAGATTGGCAGTGAAGGAATGGAACATTCTATAGTAGAGATTCCAACGATTTCTGAATTCTTGATTGTGTGGATAGAAAAATTAAGAGCTGACCAGGTTTGAGTGGAGAGCCAGTTGAATAGTAGGCCTGCGAGTGTGAACAGGCCTCTGAAAATCAGCATTGGGGTAATAGGACATTCAGCAGTGGTGTAACCAAAATCTGCCTGACGTGGCGTATAAGATTGTCTCCAGATTGGCAGTGAATGAATTCAACATTCTGTAGTGGAGATTCCAATGAATTCTGAAGTCTGCGTTGTGTGTACAGGAAAACGAAGAGCTGACCAGGGTTGAGTGGATAGCCAGTTGAACAGCATGCCTGCGATTGATAACAGGCCTCTGAAAACCAGCATTGGGTTACTTGGACATTCACCAGTGGTATAACGAAAGCCTGACTGGAGTTTAGATTCAGATGAATTAAAGATTCATAGTGAGTGAATGGAACATTCTGTAGTGGAGATTCCAATAATTTCTGAAGTCTAGTTTGTGTGGACAAGAAAATGAAGAGCAGACCAGCTTACAGTGGATAGACAGTTGAACAGCAGGACTGCGAGTTTGAACAGGCTGCCGAAAACCAGCTTTGGGTTACTTGGATATTCACCAGTGGACTAACGAAAGCCTTCCTGGGGTGGAGATTCGATGAATTCCAGATTTGCAGTTAATGAATGGAACATTCTGTAGTGGAGATTCCAGTGAGTTAAGTAGTCTGCGTTGTGTGTACAAGACAATGAAGAGCTGACCAGGGTTGAGTGGATAACCAGTTGAACAACATACCTGCGAGTGTGAACAGTCCACTGAAAACCAGCATTGGGTTACTTGGACATTCAGCAGTGGTATAACGAAAGCCTGCCTGGAGTGGAGATTCAGAGGATCTCCAGATTGGCAGTGGATAAATGGAACATTCTGTAATGGAGATTCCAATGATTTCTGAAGTCTTGGTTGTGTGGACAGGAAAAGAAAGAGCTGACCACTGTGGAGTGGATGGATAGCCAGATGAACAGCACGCGTGCGAGTGTAAAAAGGCCACTGAAAACCAGCATTGAGTTTCTTGGACATTCACGAGTGGTGTAAGGAATGTGTGCATGGAGTGTAGATTCTATGAATACCAGATTGCAAATGAATCAATGGAACATTCTGTAGTGGAGATTCCAATGATTTTGAAGACTGGATTTTCTGGACAGAAAAAGAAAAGCTGACCATTGTGAAGTAGATAGCCACTTGAACAGAATGCCTACGAGCATGAAAAGTACGCTAAAAACCAGCATTGGGTTACTTGGACATTCACCAGTGGTGTAACGAAAGCCTGCCTGGAGTTTAGATTCAGATGACTTACAGATTCACAGTGAGTGATTGGAACATTCTGTAGTGGAGATTCCAATAATTTCTGTAGTCAGGGTTGTGTGGAGAAGAAAATTTAAGAGCAGACCAGCTTACAGTGGTTAGCCAGTTGAACAGTAGGCCTGCGAGTTTGAACAGGCTGCCGAAAACAAGCTTTGGGTTACTTGGATATTCACCAGTGGAGTAACGAAATCCTGCCTGCAGTGGAGAATCGATGAATTCCAGATTGGCAGTGAATGAATGGAACATTCTGTAGTGGAGATTCCAGTGAGTTAAGAAGTCTGGTTTGTGTGTACAAGACAATGAAGAGCTGACCAGGGTTCAGTGGATAGCCAGTTGAACAACATACCTGCAGGTGTGAAGAGTCCTCTGAAAACCAGCATTGGGTTACTTGAACATTCAGCAGTGGTGTAACGAAAGCCTGCCTGGAGTGGAGATTCAGAGGATCTCCAGATTGGCAGTGAATAAATGAACATTCTATAGTGGAGAGTCCAATGATTTCTGAATTCTTGGTTGTGTGGACAGGAAAAGAAAGAGCTGACCACTGTGGAGTGGATAGCCAGTTGAACAGCACTACTGCGAGTGTGAACAAGACGCTGAAAACCAGTATTGGGTTACTTGGACATTCAGCAGTGGCGTAACGAAAGCTGGCCTAGAGTGAAGATTCAGATGAATACCAGATCCCCAGTGAATGAATGGAACATTCTGTAGTGGAGATTCCAATGATTTCTGAAGTCTGGATTGTGTGGACAAAAAAATGAAGAGCTGACTAGGGTTGATTGGATAGCCAGTTGAACAGCACGACTACGAGTGTGAACAGGTCTCTTAAATCCAGCATTGTGTTACTTGGACATTCAGGAGACATGTAACGAAAGCCTGCCTGGAGTGTAGATTCGATGATCTCCAGATTGGCAGTGAATGAATGGAACATTCTGTAGTGGAGATTCCAGTGATTTCTGATGTCTGTTTCTTGCGGACAGGAAAATGAAGAGCACACGAGGTTAGAGTGGATCGCCAGTTGAACAGCAGTCCTGCAAGTGTGAACAGGCCTGGGAAAACCAGCAATGGGGTACTTGGACATTCAGCAGTGCTGTAACGAAAGCCTGCCTTGAGTGGAGATTCAGATTAATTCCTGATTTGCAGTGAATGAAAGCAACATTCTGTAGTGGAGATTCTAATGATTTCCGAAGTCTGGGTTGTGTGGACAGGAAAATGAAGAGCTGACTAGGTTTGCGTGGATAGCAAGTTGAACAGTACGATTTTGAGTGTGAACAGGCCTCTGAAAACCAGCATTATGTTACTTGGACAAACAGGAGTAAAGTAACGAAAGCCTGCCTGGAGTGTAGATTATATGATATCCAGATTCACAGTGAAAGAATGGAACATTCTGTAGTGGAGTTTCCAATGATTTCTTAAGTCTGGGTTTTGTGGACTGGAAAATGGAGAGCTGACCAGGTTGGAGTGGATAGCCAGTTGAACAGCACGCCTGCCAGTGAGAACAGGCAGCTGAAAACCAGCATTTGTTTACTTGGATATTCACGAGAGTTGTAACAAAATCCAGCCTGGAATGGAGATTATATTATCTCCAGATTGGCCATGAATGAATGGAATATTCTGTAGCGGAGATTCCAATGAATTCTGTAGTCTGGTTGTTTGTGGACAGGAAAAGAAAGACCTGACCACTGAGGAGTGGATAGCCACTTGAACAGTATGCCTGCGAGTGTGAGCAGGACGCTGAATACCGGCATTGGGTTACTTGGACATTCAGGAGTGGTGTCACGAAAGCCCGCATTGAGAGGAGATTCAGATGAATTCCAGATTCGCAGTGAATGATTGGAACATTCTGTAGTAGAGATTCCAATGATTTCTGAATTCTGGTTTTTGTGGACAGGAATATGAAGAACTGACCAGGTTGGTGTTTATACCCAGTTGAACAGCACGCCTGCGAGTGTGAACAGGCCGCTTAAAACCCGGATTGGGTTACGTGGATATTTGCCAGTGGTGTAACAAAATCCTGCCTGGAGTGGAGATTCATGCATTTCAGATTGGCAGTGAAAGAATGGACCATTTTGTAGTGGAGATTCCAATGAATTCTTAAGTCTGGGTTGTGTGGACAGGAAAATGAAGAGCTGACCAGGGCTGAGAGGATATCCAGTTGAAATGCAGGCCTGAGAGTGTGTATAGAACTCTAAAAACCAACATTAGGTTACTATCACATTCACCAGTTTGAAACGAAAGCCTGCCTGGAGTGGAGATTCAATGATCAACAGATTGGCAGTAAATGAATGGAACATTCTGTAGTGGAGATTCCACTGATTTCTGTAGTCTGGGTTGTGTGGAGAGGAAAAGAAAGAGATGACCACTGTGGAGTGGATAGAGAGTTGAACAGCACGTCTGCGAATGTGAACAGGACGCTGAAAACCAGCTTGGGGTTACTTGGACATTCAGCAGTGGTGTCACGAAAGCCTGCCTGGAGTGGAGATTCAGAGGTTCTCCAGAATGGCAGTGAATGAATGGAACATTCTGTAGTGGAGATTCTAACGATTTCTGAAGTCTAGGTTATTTGGACAGGAATATGATGAGCTGACCAGGTTGGAGTGGATAGCCAGTTGGACAGCACGCCTCTGAGTGTGAACAGACTGCTGAAAACCATCATTGGGTTACTTGGACATTCAGCAGTGGTGTAACGAAAGCCTGCATGGAGAGTAGATGATCTCCAGATTGGCAGTGAATGAATGGAATATTCTGTAGTGGAGATTCCAATCATTTCTGAAGTCTGGGTTGAGTGGACAGGAAAATGAAAAGCAGACCAGGTTAGAGTGGATAACCAGTTGAACTGCAGGGCCCCAAGATTGAACAGGCTGCCGAAAACTAGCATTGGATTACTTGGATATTCAACAGTGGTGAAAGGAAATGCTGCCTTTAGTTGAGATTCGATGAATTCCAGATTGGCAGTGAATGATTGGAACATTCTGCAGTGGAGTTTCCAAAGATTTCTAAAATCTGGGTTGTGTGGACAGGAAAATGAAGTGCTGACCAGGGTTGAGTGGATAGCCAGTTTAACAGAACGCCTGCAAGTGTAAACAGGCCATTGAAAACCAGCTTTGGACATTCAGCACTGGAATAACGAAAACCTGCCTGTAGTGGAGAATCAAGTGATCTCCAGATTAGGAGTGAATGAATGGAACATTCTGTAGTGGAGATTCCAATGATTTCTGAAGTCTGGTTTGTGTTGACAAGAAAATGAAGAGCAGACCAGGATACAGCGGATAGCCAGTTGAACAGCAGGCCTGCAAGTTTGAACAGGCTGCAGAAAACCAGTTGGGGTTACTTGGATATTCACCAGTGGTGTAGCGAAAACCTGACTGGAGTGGACATTCGATGAATTCCAGATTCGCAGTGAAAGAATGGAACATTCTGTAGTGGAGATTCCAATGATTTCTGAAGTGTGGGTTGTGTGGACAGGAAAAGATAGAGCTGTGGAGTGGATCGCCAGTTGAACAGCACGCCTGCGAATATGAACAGGACGCTAAAAACCAGCATTGGGTTACTTGGACATTCAGCAGTGCAGTAACGAAAGCCTGCATGGAGTGAAGATTCAGATGGATTTCAGATTCGCAGGGAATGAATGAAATATTCTGTAGTGGTGATTCCCATGATTTCTGAAGTCTTGGTTGTGTGGACAGGAAAAGGAAGAGCAAACCTGGTTAGAGTGGATAGCCAGTTGAACAGCACACTTGCTAGTGTAAATATGGCTGTTAGAACCAGCATTGGGTTACTTGGATATTTAGCAGTGGTGTAACGAAGGCCTGCCTTGAGGGGAGATTCGGTGAATTCAAGATTGGCAGTGAAAAATGGAACATTTTATAGTGGAGATTCAAATGATTTCTGTATTCTGAGTTGTGTGGACAAGAAAATGAAAAGGTGACCAGGTTTGATTCTGTTGAACAGCATGCCTGCGAGTGTGAACAGGCCACTGAAATCCAGCATCGGGGTACGTGGACATTCAGTAGTGGTGTAACGAAAGCCTGCCTGGAGTGGAATATCAGATGATCTCCATATAGGCAGTGAATGAATGGAATATTCTGTAGTGGAGATTCCATTGATTTCTGAAGTTTGTGTTGTTTGTAAGGGAAATGATAGAGCTGACCACTGTGGAGTAGATAGCCAGTTGAACAGCACACCTGAGAGTGTGAACAGGATGCAGAAAACCAGGATAGAGTTGCTTGGACATAAACAAGTGGTGTATCGAAAGCCTGCCTGGAGTGGAGATTCAGATGATTTTCAGATTTACAGTGAATAAATGGAACATTCTGTAGTGGAAATTCCAATGATTTTTGAATTCTGGGTTGTGTGGACAGGAACAGAAAGAGCTGACCACTGTGGAGTGTATAGCCACTTGAACAGCACACCGGCGAGTGTGAACAGCAGGCTGAAAACCAGGATTGGGGTACTTGGACATTCAGCAGTGGCGTAACGATAGCCTGCATCGAGAGGAGATTCAGATGAATTCCAGATTCACAGTGCATGAAAGGAAGATTCTGTAGTGGAGATTCCAATGAATTCTGAAGTCTGGTTTGTGTGGATAGGAAAATGAAGAGGTGAACAGGATGGAGTGCATAGCCAGGTGAACAACACGCCTGCGAGTGTGATCAGGCCACTGAAACCAGCGGTGTTCTACTTGTATATTCACAGTGGTGTAATGAAAGTATGCCTGGATTGGAGATTCGATGAATTCCAGAAAGGCAGTGAATATATGGAACAATCTGTACTGGAGATTCCAACGATTTCTGATGTCTGGGTTGTGTGGACAGGAAAATGAAGATCTGACCACTGTGGAGTGGATAGCCAGTTGAACAGCATGATTCCAAGTGAGAACAGGCCTCTGAAAACCAGCATTATGTTACTAGGACATTCAGGAGTAATGTAACGAAAGTCTGCCTGGAGTTTAGATACGATGATATCCAAATTGGAAGTGAATGAATGGAACATTCCGTAGTGGAGATTCCAATGATTTCTGAAGTCTGGGTTTGTGGACAGGAAAATGAAGAGCACACAAGGTTACCGTGGATAGCCAGTTGAACAGCAGGCCTGCGAGTGTGAACAGGCGCAGGCCTGCGAGTGTGAACAGGCTTGTGTAAACCTGCATTGGGTTTCATGGAATTTCAGGAGTGGTGTAACTAATGCCTGCCTGGAGTGGAGATTCAGATGAATTCCACAATCGCAGTGAATGAATGGAACATTCTATAGTGGAGATTCCAATGATTTCTGAAGTCTGGGTTGCGTGGACAGGAATATGGAGAGCTGACCAGGATGGAGTGGATAGGCATTAGAACAGCACGCCTGCGAGTGTAAAATGGCCGGTGAAAACCAGTCTGGCGTGGATATTTAATGAATTACAGATTCGCAGTGAATGAATGGAACATTCACTAGTGGAGATTCCAATGATTTCTGAAGTGTGTGTTGTGTGGACAGGATAAGAAAGAACTGACCACTGTGGAGAGGAGAGCCAGTTGAATAGCACGCCTGCGAGTGTGAACAGGCCTCATAGAACCACCGTTGTGTTACTTTGACAGTCACCAGTGGTGTAATGAATGCCTGCCTTGAGTGGATATTCGGTGAAATCCAGACTGGCAGTGAAAGAGTGGAAAATTCTGCAGTGGAGATTCAAATGTTTTCTGTAGTCTGGGTTGTGTGGACAGGAAAAAGAAGGCGTGACCAGGTTGAGTGGATAGCCTGTTGAACAGCACGCCTGAGAGTGTGAACAAGCTCTGAAATCCAGCACTTGTGTACTTGGACATTCAGCAGTGATGTAACGAAAGCCTGCCTGTAGTGTAGTATCAGATGATCTCCAGATAGGCAGTGAATGAATGGAACATTCTGTAGTGGAGATTCCAGTGGTGGAGATTCTGGGTTGGTGGACAGGAAAATGAAAAGCTGACCACTGTGGAGTGGATAGCCAGTTGAACAGCACACATGCGAGTGTGAACAGTAGGCTGAAAACCAGCATTGGGGTACTTAGACTTTCAGCATTGGCGTAACGAAAGCCTGCATCGAATAGAGATTCAGATGAAATCCAGATACCCAGTGAATGAATGGAAAATTCTGTAGTGGCGATTCCAATTAATTCTGAAGTCTGGTTTGAGTGGATAGGAAAATGAAGAGCTGAACAGGATGGAGTGCATAGCCAGGTGAACCACACGCCTGCGAGTGTGAACAGGCCACTGAAATCCAGGATTGGGTTACTTGGATATTCAACACTGGTGTAATGAAAGCCTGCCTTGAGTGGAGATTCGATTAATTCCAGATTGGCAATGAAAAATCAATCCTTTTGTAGTGGAAATTCCAATGATTTCTGAAGTCTGGGTTGTGTGGACAGGAAAATGAAGAGCTGACCAGGGATTTGTGGTTAGCCAGTTGAACAGCACGCCAGCAAATGTGAAAAGGACGCTGAAAACCAGCATTGTGTTACTTGGAAATTCAACAGTAGTGTAACGAAAGTCTGCCTGGAGTGGAGATTCAGATGAATTCCAGATTCGCAGTGAATGAATGGAACATTCTGTATTGGAGATTACAATGATTTCTGAAATCTGGGTTGTGTGGACAGGAAAATGAAGTTCAGACCAGTTTAGAGTGGATAACCTGTTGAACAGCCCGCCTGCGCTTGTGAGGGGGCCTCTTAAAACCCGCATTGGTTTTCTTGGACAATCAGAAGTGGTGTAACGAAAGCCTGCCTGGACTGGAGATTCGATGATATCCAGATTCCAGTGAATTAATTGTACATTCTGTTGTGGAGATCCAATGATTTCTGAAGTCCGGGTTGTGTGGAGAGGAAATGAAAGAGCTGACCACTGTGGATTGGATAGCCAGTTGAACGATTGGACTATAGCCAGTAAAAGGACGCTGAAAATCAGAATTGGGTGTCTTGGACATTGAGCAGTGGTGTAACGAAAGCCTGCCAGGAGTGGAGATTCAAAGAACTCCAGATTGGCAGTGAATGAATTGACCATTCTGTAGTGGAGATTCCAATAATTTCTGAAGTCTGGTTGTGTGTACAGTAAAAGGAAGAGCTGAACAGGGTAGAGTGGATAGCCAGTTAAACAGCACACCTGCTAATGTGAACATGACGCTGAAAATTAGCATTGGGTTACTTCTATATTCACCAGTGGTGTAACGAAAGCCAGCCTCGAGTGGAGATTCCATGAATTCTAGATTGACAGTTACTGAAAGGAACCTTCTGTGGTGGATATTGAAAAGGTTTATGAATTGTACATTGTGTGGACAGGAAAATGAAGAGCTGACCAGGTTGGAGTGGATAGCCAGCTGAACAGCACGCCTCCGACTATGAACAGGCTGCTGAAATCCAGCATTGGGTTACTTGGATATTCACCAGTGGTGAAAAGATATCCTGCCTGGAGTGGAGATTCGATGAATTCCAGATTGGCAGAGAATGAAAGGAACCTTCCGTAGTGGAAATTCCAATGATTTCTGAAGTCTGGGTTGTTTGGACAGGAAAATGAATAGCTGACCAGGATTCAGTGCATAGCCAGTTAAACAGCACGCCTGCGTGTGTGAACAGGCCTCTGACAACCAGCATTGCGTTACCTGGATATTCACCAGTGGTGTAACAAAAGCCTGACTGGAGTGGAGATTCGATGAATTCCAGATTGGAAGTGAATGAGTGGAACATTCTGTAGTGGAGATTCTAATGGTTTCTGAAGTCTGGGTTATGTGGACAGTAAAATGAAGAGCTTACCATGGTTGAGTGAATAGCCAGTTGAAAAGCACGCATCTGAATGTGAACAGGACTATGAAAACCAACATTGGGTTACCTGGACATTCACCAGAGTTGTAATGAAATCCTGCCTGGAGTGGAGAATCGATAAACTCCATATTGGCAGTGAATGAATGGAACATTCTGTAGTGGCGGCTCCAATGATTGCTGAAGTCTGGTTTGTGTGGACAGGAAATGAAAGAGCTGACCGCGGTGGAGTGGATAGCCAGTTGAATAGCACGCCTGCGACTGTGACAGGACACTCAAAACCAGCATTGTGTTACTTGGACATTCAACAGTGGTGTAACGAAAGCCTGCCTGTAGTGGAGATTCGATGATCTCCAAATTGGCAGTTAATGCATGGAACCTACAGTATTGGAGATTCCAATGATTTCTGAAGTCTGGGTTGTGTGGACAGGAAAAGAACGTGCTGACCACTGTGGAGTGTATGGCCAGTTCAACATCACGCCTGCGACTGTGAACAAGACGCTGAAAACCAGCTATGGGTTACTTGGACATTCACCATTGGTGTAACAAAAGCCTGGTGGAGTGAAGATTCAGATGAATTCCAGATTTGCAGTGAATGAATGGAACTTTCTGTAGTGGAGATTCGAATGATTTCTGAAGTCTGGGTTGTGTGGCCTGGAAAATGAAGCGCTGACCAGCGTTCAGTGGATAGCCAGTTGAACAGAACGCCTGCGAATCTGAACAGGACGCTGAAAACCAGCATTGTGTTACTTCGACATTCAACAGTAGTGTAACAAAAACCTGCCTGGAGTGGAGATTCAGATGAATTACAGATTCGGAGTGAATAAATGGAACATGCTTTAGTGAAGTTTCCAATGATTTCTGAAATCTGGTTTCTGTGGATAAAAAAATGAAGAGCTGACCAGGGTTCAGTGGATAGCCTTTGAACAGCACGCCTGAGAATGTAAACAGGATGCTGAAAACCAGCATTGTGTTACTTGGAAATTCAGCAGTGTTGGAACGAAAGCCCGACTGGAGCAGAGATTCGATGTTCTCCAGATTCCAGTGAATGAATGGAACATTCTGTTGTGGAGATTCCAATGATTTCTGAAATCTTGGTTGTGTGGACAGGAAAATGAAGAGCTGACCAGGGTACAGTGGATAGCCAGTTGAACAGCACGCCTTCAGGTATGAAAAGGCCTCTGAAAACCAGCATTGGTTTACTTGGACATTCAGAAGTGGTGTAACGAAAGCCTGCCTGGAGTGGAGATTCGATGAATTCCAGATTGGCAGTGAATGAATGGAACATTCTGCAGTGGGGATTCCAATAATTACTGAAGTCTGGGTTTTGTGGACAGGAAAATGAAGTGCAGACCAGTATAGTGTGGATAGAAAGTTGAAAAGCAGTCTTGCAAGTTTGAACAGCCCTCTGAAAAACAGCATTGGGTTACTTGGACATTCAGCAGTGGTGTAAAGTAAGCCTGCCTGTAGTGGAGATTCCATGATCTCCAAATTGGCAGTGAATGAATGGAACCTTCAGTAGTGGAGATTCCAATGATTTCTGAAGTCTGGGTTGTATGGACAGGAAGAGAAAGTGCTGATCACTGTGGAGTGGATAGCCAGTTCAACATCACACCTGCAACTGCGAACAGGACGCTGAAAACCAGCTTTGGGTTACTTGGACATTCACCATTGGTGTAAGGAAAATTGCCTGGAATGGAGATTCAGATGAATCCAGATTCGCAGTGAATGAATGGAACATTCTGTAGTGGAGATTCCAATGATTTGTTAAGAACGGGTTGTATGGACAGGAAAATGAAGAACTGACAAGGGTTGAGTGGATAGCCAGTTGAACAGCACACAGGCGAGAGTGAACAGGCCTCTGAGAACGAGCATTGGGTTGCTTGGATATTCACCAGTGGTGTAAAGAAAGCCTGCCTGGAGTGGAGATTCGATGAATTCCAGATTGGCAGTGAATGAATGGAACATTCTGTAGTGGAGATTCCAATGATTACTGATGTCTGGGTTGTGTTTAAAGGAAAAGAAAAAGCTGACCAGGGTTCAGTGGATAGCCAGTTGAACACCACGCATGCGAGTGTGAACAGGACGCTGAAAACCAGCATTGTGTTTCTTGTACATTCAACAGTAGTGTAACTCAACCTGCCTGGAGTGGAGACTCTGATGAATTCCAGATTCGCTGTAAATGAATGGAACTTTCTGTAGTGGAGATTCGAATGATTTCTGAAACCTCGGTTGAGTGGACAGGAAAATGAAGAGCTGACCAGGGTTCAGTGGATAGCCGTTGAACAGCATGCCTGCGACTGTGAACAGGACGCTGAAAACCAGCATTGGTATACTTGGAATATTCAGCCGTGGTGTAACGAAAGACTGCCTGGAATGGAGATTCGATGATCCCCAGGTTTGCATTGAATGAATGGAACATTCTGTAGTGGAGATTCCAATGATTTCTGAAGTCTAGTTTGTCTGGACAGGAAATGAAAGAGTTGACCTCTGTGGAGTGGATAAACAGTTGAACAGCACGCCTGCGAATGTGAACAGGAAGCTGAAAACCAGCATTGGGATACTTGGACATTCACCCGTGGTGTAACGAAAGCCTGTCTGGAGTGGAGATTCGATGATCCCAAGATTCGCAGTGAATGAATGGAACATTCTGTAGTTGAAATTCCAATGATTTCTGTGGTCTGGGTTGTGTGGACAGGAAAAGGAAAAGCTGATCAGGGTGTAGTGGAAAGCCAGTTGAACAGCACACCTACGTGTGTGAACAGGACATTGAAAACCAGCATTGGGTTACAAGGATATTCACCAGTGGTGTAACGAAATCCTGCATGGACTGGAGATTCACATGAATTCCAGATTCGAAGTGAATGAATGGAACATTTTATAGTGGAGATTCCAATGCTTTCTTAAGTTTGTGTTGTGTGGACAGGAAAATTAAGAGCTGACCAGGTTGGAGTAGATGGACATTTGAGGAGGATGCCTGCGAGTGTGAACAGGACGCTGAAAACCAGTATTGTGTTACTTGGACATTCAACAAGAGTGTAACGAAAGCCTTCCTGCAGGGGAGATTGAGATGAATTCCAGATTGGCAGTGAATGAATGGAACATTCGGTGGTGGAGAATAGAATGATTTCTGAAGTCTGGGTTTTGTGGATAGGAAAAGGAATAGCCAACCAATGTGGAGTTGAAAACCAGCATTGGGTTACTTGGTCATTCACCAGTGCTGTAACGAAAACCTGCCAGTTGTTGAGATTCTATGATATCTAGATTGGCAGTGAATGAATGGAACATTCTGTAGTGGTGATTCCAATGATTTCTGAAGAATGGGTTGTGTGGACAGGAATATGAAGTTCTGACCAGAGTTCAGTGGATAGCCAGTTGAACAGCACGCCTGCGAGTGTGATCAGATGCTGAAAACCATCATTGTGTTACTTGGACATTCAAAAGTAGTGTTACGAAAGCATTCCTGTAGTGGACATTCAGATGAATTCCAGATTCGCAGTGAATGAATGGAACATTCTGTAGTGGATTTTCCAATGATTTCTGAAATCTGGGTTGTGGTGACAGTAAAATGAAGAGCTGACCAGAGTTCAGTGGATAGCCAGTTTGAATGCACGCCTGCGACTGTGAAAAGACCTCTGAAAACCAGCATTGCGTCACTTGGACATTCAGCAGTGGTGTAAGGAATGCCTCCTTGGAGTGGAGATTCTGATGAGTATCAGATTCGAAGTGAATGAATAGAACATTTTGTAGTGGAGATTCCAATGATTTCTAAAATCTGGGTTGTGTGGACAGGAAATAAAAGAGCTTACCTCTGTGGAGTGGATAGCCAGTTGAACAACACGCCTGCGAGTGTGAATGGACCACTGAAATCCAGCATTGTGTTACTTGGACATTCAACAGTAGTGTAAGTCAAGCCTGCCTGGAATGGAGATTCGATGGTTCGCAGACTGTCAGTGAATGAAAGGAACATTCTTTAGTGGAGATTCCAATGATTACTGAAGTCTGGGTTGTGTGGAGAGGAAATGAAAGAGCTGACCACTCTGGAGTGGATAACCCGTTGAACAGCACGCCTGCGACTGTGAACAGGACGCTGAAAACCAGCAATGGGATTCTTGGACATTCAGCCGTGGTGTAACGAAAGCCTGCCTGGAATGGACATTCGATGATCTCCAGATTGACAGTGAATGAATGGAACATTCCGTAGTGGAAATTCCAATGATTTCTGAGGTCTGGGCTATGTGGACAGGAAAAGGAAAAACTTACCAGGGTTCAGTGGATAGCCTGTTGAACAGCACGCCTGCTTGTGTGAACAGGCCTCTGAAAAGCAGCATTAGGTTACATGGACATTCAGCAGTGGTGAAACGAATGCCTGCCTGGAATGGAGATTCGATAATCTCCAGATTGCCAGTTTATGAATGGAACATTCTGCAGTGGAGATTCCAATGATTTCTGAAGTCTGGGTTGTGTGGACAGGAAATGAAAGTGCTGACCACTGTGGAGGTGATAGTCAGTTGAACAGAACTCATGGAAGTGTGAATAGGCCATTAGAACCAGCATTGTGTTACTTGTACATTCAGCCGTGGTGTAACGAAGCCTGCCTGGCGTGGAAATTCAGATGAATTCCAGATTGGCAGTGAATCAATGCACCATTTTGTATTGGAGATTCAAATGAATTCTGATTCCTGTGTTGTGTGGATGGAAAAATGAAGAGCTGACCAGGATTAAGTGGATAGCCAGTTGAACAGCATGCCTGCAAGTGTGAAGAGGCCGCTGAAAACCAGCATTGGGTTGCTTGGATATTCACCAGTGGTGTAACGAAAGCCTGTGTGGAGCGGAGATTCGATGAATTCCAGATTTGCAGTGAATGAATGGAACATTCTGTAGTGGAGATTCCAATGATTTCTGAAGAATATTTTGTGTTGACAGGAAAATGAAGAGCAGTCCAGGGTTCAGTGGATAGCCAGTTGTACAGCACGCCTGCGAGTGTGAACAGGACGCAAAAATCCAGCATTGGGTTACAAGGACATTCAGCACTGGTGTAACAAAAGCCTGCCTAGAGTGGAGATTCGATGATCCCCAGATAGGCAGTGAATGAATGGAACATTCTGTAGTGGAGATACCAATGATTTCTGAAGTCTGGGTTGTGTGGACAGGAAAAGGAAGAGCTGGCCAGGGTGGAGTGGATAGCAAGTTGAACAGCATGCCTCCGAGTGTGAACAGGACGCTTAAAACCAGCTTTGGGTTACTTTGTCTTTCACCAGTGGTGTAAGGAAAGTCTACCTGGAGTGGAGATTCAGATGAATTCCAGATTCGCATTGAATGAATGGAACATTATGTAGTGGATATTCCAATGATTTCTGAAGAATGGGTTGTGTGCACAGGAATATGAAGAGCTGACCAGTGTTCAGTGGATAGCCAGTTGAATACCACGACTGCGAGTGTGAACAGGACGCTGAAAACCAGCTTTGTGTTACTTGGACATTCTACAGTAGTGTAATGAAAGCCTGCCTGCAGAGGAGATTCAGATGAATTTTTGATTGGCATTGAATGAATGAAACATTCTGTAGTGGGGATTCCAATGATTTCTGAAGCCTCGGTTATGTGGACAGGAAAATGAAGAGCTGACCAGGGTTGAGTGGATAGCCAGTTGAACTGCACGCCTGCGAGTGTGAACAGGCCGCTGAAAACCAGCATTGGTTTGTTTGTATATTCACCAGTAGTGTAAAGAAATCCTGCCTGGAGGGGAGATTCGATGAATTCCAGATTGGCAGTGAATGAATGAACATTCTATCGTGGAGATTCCAATGATTTCTGAAGTCTGGATTGTGTGGACAGGAAAAGGAATAGCTGACCAGGGTGGAGTGGATAGCTAGTTAAACAGCACGCCTGCGAGTGTGAACAGGATACTGAAAACCAGCGTTGTGTTACTTGAACATTCAACAGTAGTGTAACAAGAGCTTGCTTGGAGTGGAGATTCCGATAAATTCCAGATTCGCAGTGAATGGCTGGAACATTCTGTAGTGGACATTCCAATAATTTCTGAAATCTGGGTTGTGTGGACAGGATAATGTAGAGCTGACCAGGGTTCAGTGAATAGCCATTGAACAGCAAGCCTGCGAGTTTGAACAGAATGCTGAAACCAGTATTGTGTTACTTGCACATTCACTAGTGGTGTAACGAAAGCCTGCCTGGAGTGGAGAGTCGATGATCTCCAGGTTCCGCTGTATGAATGGAACATTCTGTAGTGCAGATTCCAATGATTTCTGAAATCTGGGTTGTGTTGACAGTAAAATGAAGAGCTGACCAGGGTTCAGTGGATAGCCAGTTGAAGTGCACGCCTGCGACTGTGAAAAGGCCTCTGAAAACCAGCCTTGTGTTACTTGGACATTCAGCAGTGATGTAACGATATCCTGTTGTTGATCTCCAGATTGTCAGTGAATGAATGCAACTTTCTGTAGTGGCGATTCCAATAATTTCTGAAGTCTGGTTTCTGTGGACAGGAAAAAAAAAGCTTACCTCTGTGGAGTGGATAGCCAGTTGAACAACATGCCTGCTAGTGTGAATAGACCAGTGAAAACCAGCATTGTGTTACTTGGATATTCAACAGTAGTGTAACTAAAGCCTGCCTGGATTGGAGATTCGATGGTTCGAAGATTGTCAGTGAATGAATGGAACATTCTTTAGTGGAGATTCCAATGATTTCTGAAGTCTGGGTTGTGTGGACAGGAAATGAAAGAGCTGACCACTATGCAGTGGATAACCCATTGAAGAGCACGCCTGCGACTGTGAAAAGGATGCTGAAAACCATCATTGGGATTCTTGGAAATTCAGCCGTGGTGTAACAAAAACCTGCCTGGAATGGAGATTCAATAATCTCCAGATTGGCAGTGAATGAATGGAACATTCTGTAGTGGAGATTCCAATGATTTCTGAGGTCTGGGTTGTGTGGACAGGAGAAGGAAAAGCTTACCAGGGTGTAATGGATAGCCCGTTGAACGGCACCCCTGCGAGTGTGAACAGGACACTGAAAACCAGCATTGGGTTACTAGGACATTTACCTGGGGTGTAACGAAATCCTGTCTGAAGTGGAGATTTAGATAAATTCCAGATTCGAAGTGAATAAATGGAACATTTTTTAGTGGAGATTTCAATGATTTCTGAAGTCTTGTTTGAGTGGAATGGAAAATGAAGAGCTGAACAGGTTGGAGTAGATAGCCAGTTCAACAGAATGCCTGAAAGTGTGAAAAGGACGCTGAAAACCAGCATTGTTTTAATTTCACATTTATCAGTGTTGTAACAATAGCCTGAACAGGGTGGAGTGGATAGCCAGTTGAACAGCATGCCTCCGTTTTTGAATAGGACGCTTAAAACGACCAATTATTACTTGGACTTTCACCATTGGTGTAACGAAAGCCTGTCTGGAGTGGAGATTTGATGATCTCCAGATTGTCAGTGAATTAATGGAACATTCTGTGGTAGAGATTCCAATGATTTCTGACGTCTCCATTGTGTGGACAGGAAATGAAAGAGCTCACCACTGTGGAGTGGATAGCCAGTTGAACCCATGCCTGCGACTGTGAATAGGCCACTTAAAACCAGCATTGTGTTTCTTGGACATTCAACAGTAGTGTAACTAAAGCCTGCCTGGAGTGGTGATTCAGATGAATTCCAGATTGCCAGTGAATGAATGGAACATTCTTTAGTGGAGATTCCAATGATTTATGAAGCCTCGTTTGTGTGGATGGGAAAATGAAGAGCTGACCAGGGTTGAGTGGATAGCCAGTTGTACTGCACGCCTGCAATATGAACATGCCACTGAAAACCAACATTGGATTGCTTGGATATTCACCAGTGGTGTAAAGAAAGCCTGCTTGGAGTGGAGATTCCATGAATTCCAGATTGTGAGTGAATGAATGGAACATTCTGTAGCGGAGATTCCAATGATCTCTGATTCATGGGTTGTGTTGACATGAAAATTAAGAGCTCACGAGGGTTCAGTGGATAGATAGTTGTACAGCACACCTGCAAGTGTGTACAGCACGCTGAAAACCAGCATTGAGTTACTTGAGCATTCAGCAGTGGTATAATGAAAGCCTGCCTTGAGTGGAGATTCGATGATCTCCAGATTGGCAGTGAATGAATGGAACATTCTGTAGTGGAGATTACAGTGATTTCTGATGTCTTGGTTATGTGGATAGGAAATGAAAGAGCTGACCACTGTGGAGTGGATAGCCAGTTGAACAGCACGCCTGAGACTATGAACAGGACGCTGAAAACCAGCATTGGGTTACTTGGACATTCACCAGTGTTGTAAGTAATGCCTCCTTGGTGTGGAGATTCTGATGAGTATCAGATTCGAAGTGAATGAATAGAACATTTTGTAGTGGAGATTCCAATGATTTCTAAAATCTGGGTTGTGTGGACAGAAAAATGAAGACCTGACCAGGGTTCAGTAGATAACTATTGAACAGCAAGCCTGCGAGTGTGAACAGGATGCTGAAATCCAGCATTGTGTTACTTGCACATTGACCAGTTGTTTAACGAAAGCCTGCCTGGAGGGTTGATTCAATGATCTCCAGGTTCCACTGAATGAATGGAACATTCTGTAGTATAGATTCCAATGATTTTTGAAATCTGGGTTGTCTTGACAGTAAAATGAAGAGCTGACTAGGGTTCAGTGGATAGACAGTTGAACTGCACACCTGCGTGTGTGAAAAGGCCTCTGAAACCAACATTGTGTTACTGGATATTCAGCAGTGGTGTAACGAAAGCCTGCCTGGAATGTAGATTCAGATGAATTCCAGATTCACAGTGAATGAAGGGAACGTTCTGTAGTGGCGATTCCAATGATTTCAGAACTCTGGGTTATGGGAACCAGGAAATGAAGAGCTGACTAGGGTAGAGTGTATAGCCAGTGAACACCATGCCTGTGGTATGTGAACAGGCCTCTGACCACTAGCATTGGGTTACTGGTACATGCAGAAGAATACCAACCCTGACGAGTTTTAGAGGCATACGATCATCACCATCACTAGTTGGCTTTGACCGGGCAGTACTATATGGTTTCGATTGATTCAGAAGTCTATACACACCAGGCGTGGTTACAGGGGACGAGATGATGAAAACTATGGCTTGATTGAGTGCACAGTGTGATGCAAACCATATATGTAGGTGTTGAAATTTATATGAACTCAGGTCGCTAGGTAGTCTGTCAGAATTAATGAACAGAATACTATATTCGACTGAATAGGTAGTAGAACAGCTGGTCTGGGGAGAGTTGACAGCAAATGCACACATAGCAGATTTCTATTTTGACTCGATTTCGTGAAGAACGAGAAGAAACACAGGCCTAATACATTGGATATTGAGATAAATTCACTGTTACTCTCCGAGTCCTCCACGATTTCATTGAATTGCTGGCATGGTTCAGTAGCGTCTTCGTTTGGTGAATTGTGTTGACTGTTATTTTAGCATATGAAATATTTTAGGAGTGTGTTGCCAGTCTTTGCCTTGAGGGCCAGATTCCCTCAGTAGCTTCCCGAGCTCTCTGAGAGAGCGAGGAATTGAACCTTGCTCGGCAGATTCGATGAACTCCAGATTGGCAGTGATTGAATGGAACATTCTGTAGTCTAGATTGCAATGCATTCTGAAATCTGGGTGTTGTGTACAGGAAAATGAAGATCTGACCAGGGAGGTGTGGATAGCCAGTTGACCAGCATGCCTACGAGTGTGAACAGGCCGATGAAAACCAGCATTGTGGTGCTTGGACATTCAGAAGTGGTGTAATGAAAGCCTGCCTGGAGTGGAGATTCAGAGGAATTCCAGATTGGCAGTGAATGAATGGAACATTCTTTAGTGGAGATTCCAATGAATTCTGATGTCTGGGTTGTGTGGAAAGGAAAATGGAGAGCTGACCACGGTGAAGTGGATAGCCAGTTGAACAGCACACCTGCGAGTGTGAACAGACCTCTGAAAACCAACATTGGGTTACTTGGATATTCACCAGTGATGTAAAGAAATCCTGCCTGGAGTGGAGATTTGATGAATTCCAGATTGGCAGTGAATGACTGAAACATTCTGTAGTGGAGATTCCAATGATTTCTGAAGTCTGGGTTGTGTGGACAGAAAAATGAAGAGCTGAGCAGCGTGGAGTGGATAGTCAGTTGAACAACACGCCTGCGAGTTTCAACAGGACGTTGAAAACCAGTATTGGGTTACTTGGATATTCACCAGTGTTGTAACGAAAACATGCCTGGAGTGGAGATTCGGATGAATTCCAGAGACTCAGTGAATGAGTGGAATATTCTGTTGGGGAGAATCCAATGATTTCTAAAGTCTGGGTTGTGTGAACAGGAAAATGAAGAGCTGACGAAGTTGGAGTGGATAGCCAGTCGAACAGCACGCCTGCAAGTGTGAACAGGACGCTGAAAACCAGCATTGGGTTACTTGGGCATTAACTAGTGGTGTAACGAAAGCCTGCCTGGAGTGGAGATTCAGATTAATTCCAGATTGGCAATGAATAAATGGAACATTCTGTAGTTGATATTCCAATGATTTTTGATGTTTGGGTTGTGTGGACAGGAAAATGTAGAGCTGACCAGGCTGGAGTGGACAGCCAGTTGAAAAGCACGCCTGTGAGTGTGAACAGACAGCTGAAAACCAACAGTGGCATACTAGGACATTCACCAGTGGTGTAACGAAAGCCTGCCAGGAGTGGAGATTTGATGAATTCCAGATTGGCAGGGAATGAATGGAACATTCTGTAGTGGAGAATCCAATTTCTGAAATCTGGGTTGTGTGGACAGTTAAATGAAGAGCTGACCAGGGTTGAGTGTATAGCCAGTTGAACAGCACGCCTGCGAGTGTGAATAGTGTGGGAAGCTGGCCCTTTAACTGACCAAGGCCTAAGTGCCTGTGCTATGTATGGTCGTCTTGACCTATGTGACCTGCAACAGGCAAAGCCAGTGCTATGTATGGTTATCTTGATGTATGGTTATCCTGAGAGAACATCTGTCATGGCTGTCAGTAATAACAAGAAGTAACTATCTCGTGTCTGGTATGTGATGCATATAAATTTTATAAAGCATATGGACATGGCCCTTTGGGTAATCACTTCATGTCTGGTACCAGATAAACATAAACCTTTTAATGCATGATAGGTGAAAACAAACCTCCCTAACCATATATGGCATGACCTTTTGAGTAGCTGCCTCAATAATGGATATATACCTGATTGCCCCCAATAAAGTCCTGTCCCTTTTTTTCTGTTTCTGAGCTGCATTCTGTCTCTTGTGTCTTGTGTTCATTCGGTCGGTCCTTCCCTGCACCTACAGATCCAAGGGCCAGCTCCGCGGGCCGGAGAGTGGTTTTGCAAGCTCCTCGCAGATAGCCGTTGAAAACCAGCATTGGGTTACTTGTACATTCCACAGTGTTGTAACGATTGCATTGCTGGAGTGGAGATTCGATGAACTCCAGATTGGCAGTGATTGAATGGAACATTCTGTAGTGTAGATTCCAATGAATTCTGAAATCTGGGATGTGTGTACAGAAAAATGAAGAGCTGAAGAGTGTGGAGAGGATAGCCAGTAGAACAGCACGCGTGCGAGTGTGAACAGACCGCTGAAAACTAGAATTGTGTTACTTGGACATTCACTAGTGGTGTAACGAAAAGCTGCCTGGAGTGGAGATTCGATAAACTCCAGATTGGGAGTGAATGAATGGAACATTCTGTAGTGGAGATTCCAATGATTTCTGAAGTCTGGTTTGTGTTGACAGGAAAGTGAAGAGCTGACCAGGTTGGAGTGGATAGCCAGTTGAACAGCACGCCTGCGAGTCTGAACAGGCCGCTGAAAACCAGCATTGGGTTACTTGGATATTCACCAGTGGTCTAAGGAAATCCTGCCTGGAGTGGAGATTCGATGAATTCCAGGTTGCCTGTAAATAAATGGAATATTCCTTAGTGGAGATTCCAATTATTTCTGAAATCTGGGTTGTGTGGACAGGAAAACGATGAGCTGACCAGGGTTGAGTGGATAGCCAGTTGAATTGCAGGCCTGTGAGAGTGAAGAGAGAGCTGAAAACCAACAGTGGGTGACATGGACATTCAGCAGTGGTGTATCGAAAGCCTGCATGGAGTGGTGATTTAGATGAATTTCAGATTCGCAGTGAATGAACGCAACATTCTGTAGTGGAGATTCCAATGATTTCTGAAGTCTGGGTTGTGTGGACAGGAAAATGAAGAGCTGACCAGGTTGGAGTGTATAGCCAGTTGAACAGCACACTTGCTATTGTGAACAGGCAGCTGAAAACCAGCATTGTGGTACTTGGATATTCACCAGGGATGTAACGAAATCAGGCCTGAAGTGGAGATTCGATGAATTCTATATTGGCAGTGAACGAACGGAACATTCTATAGTGCAGATTCCAATGATTTTCAAAGTCTGGGATGCTGGGACAGGAAAAGAAAGAGCTGAGCACTGTGGAATGGATAGCCAGTTGAACAGCACACTTGCGAATATGAACAGGATGCTGAAAATCAGCATTCTGTTACTTGGACATTCACCAGTGCTGTAAGGGAAGCCTGCCTGTCGTGCAGATTCTATGAATTCCAGATTCACAGTAAATGCATGGAAATTCTGTAGTGGAGATTCCAATTATTTCTGATGTCTGGGTTGTGTGGACAGTAAAATGAAGAGCTGACCAGGATTAAGTGTAAAGCCAGTTGAACAGCACGCCTTCGAGTGTGAACAGGCCTCAGAAAACCAGTATTGGGTTACTTGGACATTCAGGAATGGTGTAACAAAAGCCTGCCTCGAGTGGAGATTCGATGATTTCTAGATTGGCAGTAAATGACTGCAAGATTCTGTAGTGGAGATACCAATGATTTCTGAACTCTCGGTTCTTTGGACAGGAATAGAATGGGCTGACCACTGTGGAGTGTATATCCAGTTGAACAGCACGCATGTGAGTGTGAATAGGACGCTGAAAACCAGCATTGGGGTACCTGGACATTTACAACTCTGTAACGAAAGCCTTCATGGAGTGGAGATTCAGATGAATTCTAGAATCGCAGTGAATGAAAGTAGCATTCTGTCGTGGAGATTCTAATGGTTTCTTAAGTCTAGTTTATGTGGACAGGATTATGAAGAGCTGACCAGGATGGAGTGGATACCCAGTTGAACAGCAGGCCTGCGAATGTGAACAGGCCGCTAAAAACCAGAATTGGGGCTAGTTGGACATTCAACAGTAGTGTAATGAATGCCTTCCTGGAATGGAGATTCAGATGAATTCCAGATTCACAGTGAATAAATGGAACATTCTGTAGTGGAGATACCAATGATTTCAGAACTCTGGGTTAATGGCACCAGGAAATGAAGAGCTGACCAGGGTGGAGTGGATAGCCAGTGAACACCACACCTGCGGTTTGTGAACTGGCCGCTGACAATTAGCACTGGGTTACCGGGACATGCAGAAGAATCCCAACCCTGATGAGTTTTAGAGGCATACGATCATCACCACCACTCTGTGGCATTGACCGGGACAGTAAGATATGGTTTCAATTGATTCAGAGTTCAATGCACACCAGGCCTGGTTAGAGTGGACGAGATGATGAAAATTTCGGCTTGACCGAGTGCACAGACAGATGAAAACCAGATATGTAGATGTTGATATTTAGATGAACTCAGGTCTCTCGGTAGTGTGGCAGGGTTAAATAACAGAATACTATATTCGGCTGGATTGGGAGCAGAGCAGCAGGCCTGGGGAGAGTTGACAGCAAATGCTCACTTGGCAGATTTTTAATTCAACTCGATTTCGTGGAGAACGAGAAGAAACGCAGGCCTAATACATTGGATATTGAGATGAATTCACTACTCAGCATTGTGGATCACGGTCACTCTACCAGTCTTCCCGGACTTCATTGATTTGCTGGCACGGTTCAGTAACGTCTTTGTTTGGAGACTTGTGGTGACTGTAATTTTGACATAAGGAATATTTCACGGGTGGATTGCCATGCTTTGCCGCGAGGGCCAGATACTCTCGGTAGCTTCCGGGGCTCTCTGAGAGGGCTAGGAATTGAACCCGGCTCGGCCAGGCTGGCTGCGTGAGGCACACGTCCTACTGCAGTGCTTTCATGCCAGAATGGCAGTGTGGATAGGAAGATGAAAAGCAGCCCATGGATGATTTTAGAGTACAGATTCAGATGATTTCAAGTTTCTGGGTAGACACACCGGTGCTGTAACTAATGCCTGCGCAGAGTGGAGATTTAGATGTATTCCTGACTCGCAGTGAATGACCGGAACTTTCTGTAGTAGAGATTACAATGATTTCTGATGTCTGATTCTGTGGACAGGAAAATGAAGAGCTGACCAGAGTGGAGTGGAAAGCCAGTGAACAGCACAGGCCGCTGAAAACCAGCATTGGGTTTCTTGGACATTCACCAGTGGTGTAACGAAAGCCTGCCTGGAGTGGAGTTTCAGATGAATTCCAGATTTGCAGTGAATGAATGGAATTCAGTGGATAGCTAGTTGAACATCACGCCTGTGTGTGTGAACAGGCCACTGAAAACCAGCATTGGGTTACGTGGAGATTCACCAGTGGTGTAACAAAAGCCTGCCTGGAGTGGAGATTCAGATGAATACCGGGTTCGCAGAGAATAAATGGAACATTATGTAGTTGAGATTCCAATGATTTCTCAAGTCTGGGTTGTGTGGATAGGAAAATGAAGAGCTGATGAGGGTTGAGTGGATAGCCAATTGAACAGCACGCCTGCGAGAGTGAACAGACCACTGAAAACCAGCATTGGGTTACTTGGACATTCACCAGTGGTGTAATGAAAGACTGCCTGGAATGGAGATTCGATGAACTCAAGATTGGCTGTGAATGAATGGAACATTCTTTACTGGAAATTCCAATGATTTCTGAATTCTGGGTTTTTTGGAGAGGAAAATGAAGAGGGGAGCAGGGTGCAGTGGATAGTCAATTGAACATCAATCCTGCGAGTGTGAAAAGACCACTTAAATCCAGCATTGGGTTACTTGGACATTCACCATAGGTAAAACGAAAGCCTGCCTGGAGTGGAGATTCAGATTAATACCAGATTCGCAATGAATGAATGGAACATTCTGTAGTGGAGATACCAAAGTTTTCAGAAATCTGAGTTGTGAACACCAGGAAATGTAGACCTGAGGAAGGTGGAGTGGATTGCCAGTGAACACAACGCCTGCGGTTTGTGAAAAGGCCGCTGACCACTAGCATTGGGTTACTGGGACATGCAGAGGAATCCCAACACTGATGAGCTTTTGAGGCATAGGATCATCACCACCACTGGTGGCGTTGACCGGGAGAGTACCATATGGTTTCGATTGATTCAGAGGTCGATGTCCACCAGGCCTGGGTAGAGTGGACAAGATGATGTAAACTTCAGCTTTCTTGAGTGCACAGTCAGATTAAAAACAGATATGTAGATATTTTGATGAATTCAGGTCGCTCGCTAGTGTGGAAGGATTAATGAACAGAATACTATATTCGACTGGATAGGGAGCTGAACAGGAGGATTGGGGAGAGTTAACAGAAATGCTCACTTGGCAGATTCCTAATTCAACTCGATTTCGTGGAGAACGAGAAGAAACCCAGGCCTAATACTTTGGATATTGAGATTAATTCACTACTTAGCAGTGTGGATCGCTGTCACACTCCCAGTCCTCCCGGACTACATACGTTTGCTGACACGGTTCAAAAACGTCATCATTTGGAGACTTGTGATGACTGTAATTTCGTCATATGGAACATTTCACGGGTGTCTTGCCAGGCTTTGCCACGAGGACCAGATACTCTCGATAGCTTCCCGAGCTCTCTGAGAGAGCGAGGAATGGAACCCGGGTCGGCCAGGCTGTCTGCGTGACGCACATATCCTACTGCTGTGCTTTTGCTCCAGAAGGGCAGTGTGGATAGGAAGAAGATAAGCAAATCATATATGATTTTAGAGTGCAGATTCAGATGATGTCAAGGTTCTGGGTGACTCAACAGTGCTGTAACGTATGCCTGCATACAGTGGAGATTCAGATGCATTCCAGACTTCAGTGAATGACCGGAGCATTCTGTAGTGGAGATTCCAATGTTTTCTGATGTCTGGGTTGTGTGGACAGGAAAAAGAAGAGATGACCAGGTTGTAGTGGATAGCCCCTGAACAGCACAGGTCGCTGAAAACCATCATTCTTTTACTTGGACATTCACCAGTGTTGTAACGAAAGCCTGCCTGGAGTGGAGATTCGATGAACTCCAGATTGGCAGTGAATGAATGGAACATTCTGTAGTGGAGATTCCAATGATTTCTGAATTCTGGGTTGTGTGTAAAGGAAAATGAAGAGATGACCAGGGTGGAGTGGATAGCCAGTTGAACGGCATGCTGGCGAGTGTGAACAGGCAGCTGAAAACCAGCATTGGGTTACTTGGGCATTCACCAGTGGTATAACGAAAGCCTGTCTGGAGTGGAGATTCAGATGAATTCCAGATTTGCAGTGAATGAATGGAACATTCCGTACTGGAGATAACAATTACTTCAGAACTCAGAGTATGGGCACCAGGAAATGAAGAGCTGACCAGGGTAGAGTGGATAGCCAGTTAACACCATGCCTGTGGTATGTGAACAGGCCGCTGACCACTAGCATTGAGTTACTGGGACATGCAGAAGAGTCTCAAACCTGATGAGTTTTAGAGGCATAAGATCATCACCACCACTGGGTGGCGTTAACCGGGACAGTAACATATGGTTTCGATTGATTCAGAAGTGGATGCACAGCCTGACTGGTTAGAGTGACGGGATGATGAAAACTTTGGCTTGATTCAGTGCACAGGTAGATGAAAACCTGATATGTAATTGTTGATATTTAGATGAACTCAGGTCTCTCGGTTGTGTGGCAGGGACAATGAACAGATTAATGTATTGGACTGAATAGCGAGCTGAAGAGCAGACATGGGTAGAGTTGACAGCAAATGCTCACTTGGCAGATTTCTAATTTGACTCGATTTCGTGGAGAACGAGAAAACATGCAGGCCTAATACATTGGATATTGAGATGAATTCATTACTCAGCAGTGTGGATCGCTGTCACACTCCCAGTCCTCCCAGACTTCATTGATTTGCTGGCGTGATTCAATAACGTCTTCATTTGGAGACTTGTGGTGACTGTAATTTCGGCATATGGAATATGAGTGCAGATGCAGATGATTTCAAGTTTCTGGGTAGAGTCACCAGTGGTTTAATGAATGCCTGCGCAGAGTGTATTCCAGACTCGCAGTGAATGACTGGAACATTCTGTAGTGGAGATTCCAATGTTATCTGATATCTGGGTGTTGTGGACAGGAAAATGAAAGCTGACCACGGTGGAGTAGATAGCCTGTGAACAGAACTGCTACGAGTGTGAATAGGCCACTGAAAACCAGCATTGGGTTAGTTAGATATTCACCAGTGATGTAACGATAATATGCCTGGAGTGGAGTGTCGGATGATTTCCAGATTGACAGTGAATGAATGCAACATGCTGTAGTGGAGACTCCAATGATTTCTGATGTCTGGCTTGTGTAGACAGGAAAAAGGAGAGCTGACCAGGGTGGAGTAGATAGCCAGTTGAACAGCACGCCTGCTAGTGTGAACAGACCGCTGGAAATCAGCATTGGGTTACTTGGACATAAACTAGTGGTGTAACAAAAGCCTGCCTGAAGTGGAGATTCGATGAACTCCAGATTGGCAATTAATGAATGGAACATTCTGTAGTGGAGATTACAAAGATATCTGAAGTCTGGGCTGTGTGGACAAGAAAATGAAGAGCTGACCAGGGTTGAGTGGATAGCCAGTTAATAGCACGGCTGCGAGTGTGAGCAGGCCGCTGAAAACCAGCATTTGTTACTTGAACATTCACCAGTGGTGTAACGAAAGCCTGCCTGGAGTTGAGATTCAGATGAATTCCAGATTGGCAGTGAATGAATGGAACATTCTCTAGTGGAGATTGCAGTGGTTTCTGACATCTGGGTTGTGTGAACAGGAAAATGAAGAGCTGAGCAGGGTGGAGTGGATAGCCAGTTTAACAGCTCGCCTGCGAGTGTGAACAAACCACTGAAAAACAGCATTGGGTTACTTGGGCATAAACTAGTGGTGTAACGAAAGCCTGCATGGAGTGAAGATTCAATGAACTCCAGATTTGCAGTGAATGAATGGAACATTCTGTAGTGGAGATTCCAATGATTTCTGAAGACTGGGTTGTGTGGACAGGAAAGTGAAGAGCTGACCAGGGTGGAGTGGATAGCCAGTTGAACAGCATGTTTGCGATTGTGAACAGAACGTTGAAAACCAGCATTCAGTTACTTGGATATTCATCAGTGGTGTAACGAAAGCCTGCCTAGAGTGGAGATTCAGATGAATTCCAGATGGGCATTGAATGAATGGAACATTCTGTATTGGAAATTCTAATGGTTTCTGAAGTCCAGCTTATGTGGACAGGGAAATGAAGAGCTGACCAGAGTGTTGTGGATAGCCTGCTGTACAGCACACCTGTGAGGGTGATTAGACCGCTGAAAACCAGCATTGGGTTACTTGGACATTCAGCAGTGGTGTAACGAATGCCTGCTTGGAATGTAGATTCAGATGAATTCCAGATTCACAGTGAATGAATGGAACGTTCTGTAGTGGCGATACCAATGATTTCGGAACTCTGGGTTATGGGAACCAGTAAATGAAGAGCTGACCAGGGTAGAGTGGATAGCCAGTGAACACCACACCTGCGGTATGTGAGCATACCTCTGATCACTAGCATTGGGTTACTGGAACATGCAGAAGAATTCCAACCCTGACGAGTTTTAGAGGCATACGATCATCACCACCACTAGGTGGCGGTGACCGGGACAGTACCATATGGTTTCGATTAATTCAGAGTCTATGCACACCAGGCTTGTTTACAGTGGACAGGATGATGAAAACTTCGGCTTGATTGCGTGCACAGTATGATGAAAACCAGATGTGTAGGTGTTGAAATTTAGATGAACTCATGTCGCTAGGTATTGTGTCAGGGTTAATGAACAGAATACTATATTCGACTGGATAGGTAGCATAACAGCGGGTATGGCAAGAGTTGAAAGCAAATGCACACATGGCAGATTTCTATTTCAACTCGATTTCGTGGAGAAAGAGAAGAAATGCAGGCCTAATACACTGGACATTGAGATGAATTCACTGTTACTCTCCGAGTCCTCCATAACTTCATTGAATTTCTGGCACGGTTCAGTAGCGTCTTCGTTTGGTGAATTGTGTTGACTGTAATTTTGGCATATGTAATATTTTAGGAGTGTCTTTCCAGTCTTTCCCTCGAGGGCCAGATTCGCTCCATAGCTGCCAGAGCTATCTGAGAGGGCGAGGAATTGAACCTTGCCCGGCCGATTCGATGAACTCCAGATTGGCAGTGATTGAATGGAACATTCTGTACTCTAGATTGCAATGCATTCTGAAATCTGGGTGTTGTGTACAGGAAAATGAAGAGCTGACCAGGGAGGTGTGGATAGCCAGTTGACCAGCACGCCTACGAGTGTGAACAGGCCGCTGAAAACCAGCATTGGGGTACTTGGACATTCAGAAGTGGTGTAAGGAAACCCTGCCTGGAGTGGAGATTCAGATGAATTCCAGATTCGCAGTGAATGAATGGAACTTTTGGTAGTGGAGATTCCCATGATTTCTGAAGTGTAGGTTGTGTGGACAGGAAAATTAAGAGCAGACCAGGTTAGAGTGCATAGCCAGTTGAACAGCAGGCCTGGGAGTTTGAAGAGGATGCTGCAAACTAGCATTGGGTTACTTGGATATTCACCAGTTGTGTAAAGAAGTCCTGCTTGGAGTGGAGATTCAATGAATTCCAGATTGCCTGTGAATGAATGGAACATTCCGTAGTGGAGATTCCAATTATTTCTTAAATCTGGGTTGTGTGGACAGGAAAATGAAGTGCAGACCAGGGTTGAGTGGATAGCCAGTTGAACAGCATGCCTGCGAGAGTGAACAGGACGATGAAAACCAGCATTGGGTTACTTGGACATTCACCAGTGGTGTAACGAATGCCGGCATGGAGTGGAGATTCAGATGAATTCCAGATTCGCAGTGAATGAATGGACCATTCTGTAGTGGATATTTCCATGATTTCTGAAGCCTGGGTTGTGTGGACAGGAAAATGAAGAGCAGACCAGGTTAGAGTGGATAGCCAGTTGAACAGTACGCCTGCGAGTGAAAACAGGCCTGTGAAAACAAGCATTGGTTTACTTAGACATTCAGAAGTGGTGTCACGTTAGCCTGCTTGGGTGGAGATTCGATGATTTGCAGATTGGCAGTGAATGAAAGGATAATTCTGCACTGGAAATTCCAATGATATTTGAAGCGTGGGTTGTGTGGACAGGAAAAGAAACAGGTGACAACTGGAGTGGATAGCAAGTTGTACAGCACACCTGCGAGTGTGAACAGGACACTGAAAACCAGCATTAGGTTACTTGAACATTCAGCAGTGGAGTAGCAAAAGCCTGCCTGGAGTGGAGATTCGATTATCTCCAGATTGGCAGTGAATGAATGGAACATTATGTAGTGGAGATTCTAATTATTTCTCAAGTCTGGGTGGCGTGGACAGATAAAGAAAGAGCTGAACACTTTGGAGTGGATATCCAGTTGAACAGCACACTTGCGAGTGTGAACAGGACACTGAAAACCAGCATTGGTGACTTGTATATTTAGCAGTGGTGTAACGTAAGCCTGCATGGAGTGGTGATTCAGATGAATGCCAGATTTGGAGTGAATGAATGGAACATTCTGTATTGGAGATTCCAATGATTTCTGAAGTCTGGGTTGTGTTGACAGGAAAATGAAGAGCTGACCAGGTTGGAGTGGATAGCCTGTTGAACAGCACACCTGCGACTGGGAACAGGCTGCTGAAAACCAGCATTGTGGTATTTGGATATTCACCAGTGGTGTAACAAAATCCTACCTGGAGTGGAGATTCGATGAATTCGAATGAATGGAACATTCTGTAGTGCACATTCCAATGATTTCTGAAGTTTGGTATTTGTGGAGAGGAAAAGAAAGAGCTGACAACTCTGGTTAAATACCCAGTTGAACAGCACGCATGCGAGTGTGAACAGGACGCTGAAACCCAGCATTCTGTTATTGGACATTCACCAGTGCTCTAACGGAAGCCTGCTTGGAGTGGAGATTCAGATGAATTCCAGATACTCCGTGAATGAATGGAACATTCTGTATTGGAGATGCCAATGATTTCTGTAGTCTGGGTTCTTTGGCCAGGAAAAGAAAGATCTGATCACTGTGGAGTGGATAGCCAGTTGAAAAACATCACTGCAAGTATGAAAAGTCTGGGTTGTGTGGACAGGAAATTAAGTGCTGACTAAGTTTGGGTGGATAGCCAGTTGAACAGTACGCCTGCGAGTGTGAATAGGACGGTCAAGACAAGCATTGTGTTACTTGGACATTCACCAGTGGTGTAGTGAAAGCCTGCCTGTAGTTGAGTTTTGATGATCTCCAGATTGGCAGTGAATGAATGGAACATTCCTTAGTGGAGATTCCTATGATTTCTGAAGTCTGGGTTGTGTGGACAGGAATGTGAAGAGCTGATGAGGGTGGAGTGGATAGCCAGTTGAACTGGATGCCTGCGAGTGTGAACAGGCCGCTGAACTCCAGCATTTGGTTACTAGGCTATTCAACAGTGGTGTAACGAAAGCCTGCCTGTAGTGGAGATTCAGATGAATTCCAGATTCGTAGTAAATGAATGGAACATTCTGTAGTGGAGATACCAATTATTTCAGAACTCTGGGTTATGGGCACCAGGAAATGAAGAGCTGACCAGGGTGGAGTGGATAGCCAGTGAACATCATGCCTGCGGTATGTGAACAGGCCCCTGACCAGTAGCATTGGGTTACTGGCACATGCAGAAGAATTCCAACACTAACGAGTTTTAGAGGCACACGATTATCACCAGCACTGGGTGGCGTTGACCGTGCGAGTCCGTATGGTTTCGATTGATTCAGTAGTTGATGCACAATAGGCCTGTTTAGAGTCGTTGGGAGATTAAAACTTCAGATTGATTGAGTACACAGGCAGATGAAAACCAGATATGTAGTGTTGATATTTAGATGAACTCAGGTCCCTCAGTAGTGTGGCAGGGTTCATGAACATAATACACTATTCCACTGGATAGGGAGCTGAACAGCAGGCCTGGGGAGAGTTGACAGCAAATGCTCAATTGGCAGATTTCGAATTCGACTCGATTTCGGGGAGAATGAGAAGAAACGCAGGCCTAATACATTGGATATTGAGATAAATTCACTACTCAGCAGTATGGATCGCTGTCAATCTCCCAGTCCTCCCAGACTTCATTGATTTGCTGTTGCGGTTCTGTAGCGTCTTCGTTTGGAGACTTGTGGTGACTGTAATTTTGGTATATGGAATATTCACGGGTGTCTTGCCAGGCTTTGCCACGAGGGCCATATACTCTCGGTAGCTTCCCGGGCTCTCTGAGAGGGCGAGGAATTGAACGCGGTTCGGCCAGGCTGGCTGCGTGACGCACACGTCCTACGGCTGTGCTTTCGCACCAAAATGGCAGTGTGGATAGGAAGATGAAAAGCAGCCCATGTATGATTTCAGAGTGCAGACTCAGATGATTTCAAGTTTCTGGGTAGACATACCAGTGCTGTAACGAATGCCTGCGTAGAGTGGAGATTCAGATGTATTCCAGACTCAGAGTGAATGACCGGAACATTCTGTAGTGGAGATTGCAATGATTTCTGATGTGTGGGTTGTATGGACAGGAAAATGAAGAGCTGATCAGGGTGGAGTGGATAGCCAGTGATCCGCAGAGGCCGCTGAAAACCATCATTGGCTTACTTGGACATTCACCAGTGGTGTAACGAAATCCTGCCTGGATTGGAGATTCAAAGAACTCCAGATTGGCAGTGAATGAATGGAACATTCTGTAGTGGAGATTCCAATGATTGCTGAAGTCTGGGTTGTGTGGAGAGGAAAAGGAAGAGCTGACCAGGGTGGAGTGGAGAGCCAGTTGAATAGCACGCCTGCGAGTGAGAACAGGTCGGGGAAAACCAGCATTGTGTTACTTGGACATTCACCAATGGTGTAATGAAAGCCTGCCTGGAGTGGAAATTCGATGAACTACAGATTGGCAGTGAATGAATGGAACATTCTGTAGTGGAGATTCCTATGATTTCGAAGTCTGGGTTGTGTGGACAGGAATATGAATAATTGACCAGGGTTGATTGTGTCGACAGTTGGACAGCACGCCTGAGAGTGTGCACAGGACGCTGAAAACCAGCATTGATTTCTTTGGAAATTCACCAGTCTTGTAGCAAATGCCTGCCTGGAGTGGAGATTCGATGAATTTCAGACTGCCAGAGAATGAATGGGACATTCTTTAGTGGATATTGCAATGGTTTCTAAGTCTGCGTTGTGTGGAGAGGAAAATGAAGAGCTGACCAGGTTGGAGTGGATTTCCAGTTGAACAGCACGCATGCCAGTGTGAAAAGGCCGGTGAAAACCAGCATTGGGTTACTTTTATATTCAACAGTGATGTAACGAAAGCCTGCCTGGAGGGGAGATACAATGAATTCCAGATTGACAGTGAATGAATGGAACATTCTGTAGTGGAGATTCCAATTGTTTCTGAAGTCTAGTTTGTGTGGACATGAAAAGAAAGTGCTGACCAGGGTTGAGTGGATAGCCAGTTGAACAGCACGCCTGCGAGTGTGAACAGGCCGCTGAAAACCAGCTTTGGGTTAATTGGACATTCACCAGTGCTGTAACGAAAGCGTGTCTGGAGTGGAGATTCGATGAATTCCAGATTCGCAGTGAATGAATGGAACATTCTGTACTGGAGACACCAATGATTTCAGAACTCTGGGTTATGGGCCCAGGAAATGAAGAGCTGACCAGGGTGCAGTGGATAGCCCGTTAACACTACACCTGCAGTATGTGAACAGGCCACTGACCACTACCATTGTGTTGCTGGGACATGCAGAAGAATCCCAACCCTGACGAGTTTTAGAGGCATACAACCATCACCACAACTGGGTGGCATTGACTGGGAGAGTACCATGTGGTTTTGATTGATTCAGAAGTTGATGCACACCAGACCTGGTTAGAGTGGACGGGATGATGAAAACTTCAACATGATTGAGTGCACAGGCATATAAAAACCAGATATTTAGGTGTTGATATTTAGATGAACTCAGTTCGGTCGGTAGTGTGGCAGGGTTAATGAACAGAGTACTATATTAGACTGGATAGCGAGCTGAATAGCAGGCCTTGTGAGAGTTGACAGCAGAGTCTTCCTTGTCAGATTTCTAATTAGACTTGATTTCGTGGAGAATGAGAAGAAACGCAGGTCTAATACATTGAATATTGAGATGAATTCACTACTCAGCAGTGTGGATTTCTGTCACTCTCCCAGTCCTCCAGGACTTCATTGATTTGCTGGCGCGGTTCAGTAGTGACTTAATATGGAGATTTGTGGTGACTGTAATTTTAGCATATGGAATATTTCACGGGTGTCTTGCCAGGCTATGTCACGAGGGCCAGATATACTCGGTACGTTCCCCAGCGATCTGAGAGGGCGAGGAATTGAACCTGGCTCGGCCAGGCTGACTGCATGACGCACACCTATTTCTGCTGTGCATTTGTTCCAGAAAGGCAGTGTGGATAGGCAAATGAAAAGCAGCACAGGGCTGCATTTAGAGTGCAGATTCAGAAGCTGTTAAGTTTCTTGGCAGACTTGGACCTTCAGCAGTGGTGAAACGAAAGACTGCCTGGAGTGGAGATTCAGATGAATTCCAGATTCGCACTGAACAATTGGAACATTCTGTAGTGGAGATTTCAATGATATCTGATATCTGGGTAGTGTAGACAGGAAAATGTAGACATGAGCAGGATAGAGTGGACAGTAAGTTGAACAGCAGTACTGCGAATTTGAACAATCCTCTGAAAATCAGCATTGGGTTACTTGGACATTCAGCAGTGGTTTATAGACAGCCTGTCTGGAGTAGAGATTTGATGAATTCCAGATTGGCAGTGAACGAATGGAACATTCTGTAGTGGAGATTCCAATGATTTCTGAAGTCTGAAGTCTGGGTTGTGTGGACAGGAAAATGAAGAGCTGAACAGGGTGGAGTGGATATCCAGTTGTACAGCACGCCTACGAGTGTGAACAGGCCTCTGAAAACCAGCATCGGGTTACTTGGACATTCTGAAGTGGTGTAAAGAACTCCTGCCTGGAGTGGAGATTTGATGATCTTCAGATTGTCAGAGAATGAATGGAACAATCTTTAGTGGAGATTACAATGATTTCTGAAATCTCGTTGGGTGAACAGGAAAATGAAGAGCTGAGCACGGTTGATTGGATATTCAGTTCTACAGCATGCCTGTGAGTGTGAACAGGCCTCTGAAAACCAGAAATGGGTTACCTGGACATTGAGCAGTGGTGTATATACAGCCTGCGTGGAGTGCAGATTCGATGAATTCCAGATTGGCAGTCAATGAATGGAACATTCTGTTGTGGAGATTCCAATGATTTCTGAAGTCTGTGGTGTGTGTACAGGAAAGTGAAGAGTAGACCAGGTTAGACTGGATAGCCAATTGAACAGCAGGCCTGCGAGTCTGAATAGTCCTCTGAAAACGATCTTTGTGTTACATGGACATTCAGCATTGGTTTAACGAATGTCTGCCTGGAGTGGAGATTAGATAATCTCTAGATTGGAAATGAATGAATGGAACATTATGTAATGGAGATTCCAATGATATCTGTATTGTGGGTGTGTGGACAGGAAAAGAAAGAGCTGACAAATCTGGAGTGGATAGCCAGTTGAACAGCACGCTTGCGAATGTGAACAGGATGCTGAAAACAAGCATTGGGTTACTTGGACACTCAACAGTGGTATAAAAAGTGCCTGCCTGGACTGGAGGTTCAGATGAATTCCAGATTCGCACTGAATGATTGGAACATTCCGTAGTGGAAATTCCAATGATATCTGAAGTCTGGGCTCTGTGGACAGGAAAAAGAAAGAGCTGACAACTCTGGAGTGGATAGCCACTTGTACAGCATGCCTGCGATTGTGAAGAGGACACTGAAAACCAGCATTGGGTTACTGGGACACTCAACAGTGGTATAACAAGTGCCTGCCTGGAGTAGAGATTCAGATGAATTCCAGATTTGCACTGAATTGAATGGAACATTCCGTAGTGGAGGTTCCAATGATTTCTGAAGTCTGGGATGTGTGGACAGGAAAATGAAGAGCAGACCAGGTTATGGTGGGTAGCCAGTTGAACAGCATGCCTGCGAGTTTTATCAGGCCTCTGAAAACCAGCATTGGGTTACATGGATATTCAGAAGTGGTGTAACGAATGCCTGCCAAGAGTGGAGATTCAGATGAATCCCAGATTCACACTGAATTATTGGAACATTCTGTAGTGGAAATTCCAATGATATCTGAAATCTGGGCTCTGTGGACAGGAAAAGAAAGAGCTGACAACTCTGGGGTGGATTGCCAGTTGAACAGCACGCCTGCGACTGTGAATAGGACACTGAAAACCAGCATTGGGTTACTTGGACTTTCAGTAGTGGTATAACGAGTGCCTGTCTCGACTGGAAATTCATATGAATTCCTGATTTGCAGTGAATGAATGGAACATTCTGTAGTGGAGATTCCAATAATTTCTGAAGTCTGGGGTGTGTGGACAGGAATATGAAGAGCTGACCAGTGTTCAATGGATAGCCAGTTGAGCAGCACGACTGGGAGTGTGAAAAGCATGCTGAAAACCAGCATTGTGTTACTTGGATATTCAACAGTGGTGTAACGAAAGCCTGCCTGGAGTGAAGATTCAGATGAATTCCATATTCGCACTGAATAACTGGAACATTCTGTAGTGGAGATTCTAATGATATCTGAAATCTGGGTAGTGTGGACAGGAAAATGAAGAGCAGAGCTGGATAGAGTGGATGGCCAGTTGAATAGCAGGACTGCGAGTTTGAACAATCCTCTGAAAAGCAGCAATGGGTTACTTGGACATTCAGCAGTGGTATTACGAAGGCTTGCCTGAAGTGGAGATTAGATGATCTCTCGATTGGCAGTGAATGAATGGAACATTCTGTAGTTGAGATTCCAATGATATCTGAAGTCTGGGTTCTGTGGACAGGAAAAGAAAGAGCTGACAACTGTGGAGTGGATAGCCAGTTGAACACCACTCCTGCAACTGTGAAAATCATGCTGAAAATCATCATTGGACTACGTAGACATTCTCCAGTGGTTTAATGAAAGCCTGCCTGGAGATTCAGGAGAATTACAGATTCGCAGTGAATGAATGTAACATTCTATAGTGGAGATTCCAATGATTTCTGAAGTCTCCGTTGTGTGGACAAGAAAATGAAGAGAAGACCAGGTTATAGTGGATAGTCAGTTGAACAGGAAGCCTAGAAATTTGAACAGGCTCCTGAAATCCAGCATTGGGTTATTTGCATATTCACCAGTGGTGTAACGATATCCTGCCTGGAGAGGAGTTTCGATGAATTCCAGATTGGTAGTGAATGGATGGAACATTCTGTAGTGGGGATTCCAATGATTTCTGAAGTCTGGATTGTGTGCACAGGAAAATGAAAAGCTGACCAGGGTTCAGGGTATAGTCAGTTGAACAGCACGCCTGCAAGTGTGAACAGGCCTCTGAAAACCAGCATCGGGTTATTTGGATATTCTGCAGTGGTGTAACGAACTCCTGCCTGTAGTGTAGATTCGATGAAGTCCAGATTGGCAGTGAATGAATGGAACATTCTTTAGTAGGAGATTCCAATGATTTCTGAAGTCTGGTTGGGTGAATAGGAAAATGAAGAGCTGAGCACCGTTGATTGGATATCCAGTGGAACAGCACGACTGCGAGTGTGAACAGGCATCTGAAAACCAGCACTGTGTTACCTGGACATTCAGCAGTAGTGTATAGAAAGCCTGCTTGTAGGATAGAGTGGATAGCCAGTTGAGATTTTTCTGGTTGAGATTCCAATGATTTCTGAAGTCTGGATTGTGTGGACAGGAAAATGAAGAGCAGGCAAGCTTAAGTGGATAGCCAGTTGAACAACAGTCCTGTGAGTTTGAACAGGCCTCTGAAAAACAGGAATTGGGTCACTTGGACATTCACTAGTGGTGTAACAAAAGCATGCCTGCAGTAGAGATTCAGATGAATTCCAGATTCGCAGTGAATGAATGGAACATCTGGAAAGTCTAGGTTATGTGGACAGGAAAATGATGAGCTGACCAGGGTTCAATGCATAGTCAGTTGAACACCACGCCTGCGAGTGTGAACAGGACGCTGAAGACCAGCATTGGCTTACTTGGACATTCAGAATTGGTGTAACGAAAGCCTGCCTCGAGTGGAGATTCGATGAAATCCAGATTGGCAGGGAATGAATGGAACATTATTTAGTGGAAATTCCAATAATTTCTGAAGTCTGGGTTTTTTGTACAGTAAAATGAAGAGCAGATCAGGTTAGAGTGTAAGGCCAGTTGAACAGCACACCTGCAAGTGTGAACAGTGTGCTGACAACCAGCATTGGGGTTCTTGGACATTTACCAGTGGTGTAACGAAAGCCTGCCTGGAGTGGAGATTCAGATGAATTCCAGATTCACAGTGAATGAATGGAACATTCTTTAGTGTATATTCCAATGATTTCTACATTGTGGGTTGTGTGGCCAGGAAAAGAAAGTGCTGACCACTGTGGAGTGGATAGCCAGTTGAATAACATGCCTGCGTGTCTGAACAGGACTCTGAAAACCAGCATTTGGTTACTTGGATATTCACCAGTGGTGTAAGAAAATCATGCCTGGACTGCAGAATCAAAGAATTCCAGATTGGCAGTGAATGAATGGAACTCTTTGTAGTGGAGGTTCCAAAAATTTCTGAAGTCTGGTTTGTGTGGACACGAAAATGAAGAGCTGAGCAGGGTTAAGTGGATAGCCACATGAACAGCACACCTGTGAGTGTGAACAGGCCTCTGAAATCAAGCATTGTGCTTCGTGGACATTCACCAGTGGTGTAACGCAAGCCTGCCTGGAGTAGATCCCATGATCTCCACATTGGCAGTGAATGACTGGAACATTCTGTTGTGGAGATACCGTGTTTCCTGAAATCTGGGTTGTGTGGACAGGAAAAGAAAGAGCTGACCACTGTGGAGTGGATAGCCAGTTGAACAGCACGCCTGCGAGTGTGAAGAGGACACTGAAAACAAGCATTGGGTTACTTGGACATTCACCAGTGGTGTAACCAAAGCCTGCCTGGAGTGGAGATTCAGATGATCCAGATTCGCAGTGAATGAATGGAACATTCTGTAGTGGAGAATCCAATGATTTCTGAAGTCTCGGTAGTGTGGACAGGAAAATGAAGAGCTGACCGGACAGGAGTGGATTGCCAGTTGAACAGCAGGCCTGCGAGTGTGAACAGGCCGCTGAAAACTTGCATTGGGTTACTTGGATATTCACCAGTGGTGTAACCAAAGCCTGCTTGGAGAGGAGATTGGGATGAATTCCAGATTCGCAGTAAATGAATGGAACATTCTGTAGTGGAAATACCAATGATTTCAGAACTCTGGGTTTTGGGCACCAGAAATGAAGAGCTGACCAGTGTGGGTGAATAGCCAGTGAACACCACGCCTGCGGTATGAACAGACTGCTGACCACTACCATTAGGTTACTGGGACATGCAGAATATTCCATTGATTTGCTGGCACGGTTCAGTAGCATCTTCGTTTGGAGATTTGTGAAGACTGTAATTTTGGCATATGGAATATTTCCCAGTTGTCTTGCCAGGCTTTGCCACGAGGGCCAGATCCTGTCGTTACATTCCCGGGCTCTCTGGGTGGGCGAGGAATTGAACAAGCCTCGGCCTGGCTGGCTGCGTGTTGCAAACGTCCTACTGCTGTGCTTTCAAGCCAGAATGGCATTGTGGATAGGAAGATAAAAAGCAGCCCATGGATGATTTTAGAGTGAAGATACAGATGATTTCAAGTTTCTGGGTAGACATATCAGTGCTGTAATGAATGCCTGCGCAGAGTGGAGATTCAGATGTATTCCAGACTCACAGTGAATGACTGGAACATACTGCAGTGGGGATTCCAATGATTTCTGATGTCTGGTTTGTGGGGACAGGAAAAGAAAGAGCTCACCAGGTTTCAGTTTATAGCCAGTTGAACAGCACACCTGCGAGTGTGAACAGGCCGCTGAGAACCAGCATTGGGTTACGTGGACATTCAGCACTGGTGTAACGAAAGCCTGCCTGGAGTGGAGATTCAATGAACTCCAGATTGGCAGTGATTGAATGGAACATTGTGTAGTGTAGATTCCAATTAATTCTGAAATTTGCTTTGTGTGTACAGGAAAATGAATATCTGACCAGGGTGATGTGGATAGCCAGTTGAACAGCACGCCTGCGAGTGTGAACAGGAAGCTCAAAACCAGCATTGGGTTACTTGGACATAAAATAGATTCGATGAACTCCAGATTGGCAGTGAATGAATGGAGCATTCTGTAGTGTAAATTCCAATGATTGAAGAATCTGGGTTGTGTGATAAGGAAAATGAAGTGCTGACCAGGATGGAGTGGACAGCCAGTTGAACAGCACGGCTCCGAGTGTGAACAGGACGCTGAAAAGCAGCACGGGGATACTTGGACAGTCAGCAGTGGTGTAAAGAAACCCTGCCTGGAGTGGAGATTCTATGCATTCCAGATTGGCAGTGAATGAATGGAATATTCTGTTGTGGAGATTCTAATGGTTTTTGAAGTCAAGGTTATGTAAACAGGCATATGAAGAGCTGACAAGGTTGGAGAGAATAGACTGTTGAACAGCACGCCTGTGAGTGTGAACAGGCCACAAAAAAAGCTTTGGGGTACTTGGATATTCACCAGTGGTGTAACGAAATCCTGCCTGGAGTGGAGATTCAATGAATTCCAGATTGGCAGTGACTGAATGGAATATTTTGTAGTGGAGATTCCAGTGATTTCTGAAGTCTGGGTTGTGTGAACATGAAAACGAAGATCTGACCAGGGTTGACTGGATAGCCAGATGAACAGCACGCCTGCGAGTGAATAGTCCGCTGAAAACCAGCATTGGGATTCTTGGACATTCAGTAGTGTTGTAACGCAAGCCAGCCTGGAGTGGAGATTCCATGAATTCCAGATTGGCAGTGACTGAATGGAACATTGTGTAGGGGAGATTCCAATGGTTTCTGAATTCTACATTGTGAGGACAGGAAAATGAGGAGCTGACCAGGTTGGAATTGATAGGCAGTTGAACGGCACGCTGTGACATTGAAAAGACTGCTGAAAACCAGCATTGGGTTACTTGGATATTCACCAGTGGTGTAATGAAATCCTGCCTGCAGTGGAGACTCAATGAATTCCAGATCGGCAATGAAAGAATGGCAACTTCTGTAGTGGAAATTCCAATGATTTCTGAAGTCTGGGTAGTGTGGACAGAAAAATGAAGAGCTGACCAGGTTGGAGTGGATAGCCTCTTGAACAGCACGCCTGTGAGTGTGAAGAGGCATGTGAAAACCAGCATTTTGTTACTTGGACATTCAGCAGTGGTTTCTCGAAAGCCTGCGAAGAGGTGAGATTCGATGCTCTACAGATTGGCAGTGAATGAATGGAACATTCTGTACTGGAGATTCCAATTATTTCTGAAGATTCGGTTGTGTTATAAGGAAAATGATGAGCTGACCAGGGTTGAGTGGACGGCCAGTTGAACAGCACGCTTGTGAGTGTGAACAGGACGCTGAAACAAGCATTGGGTTAAATGGATATTTACCAGTGGTGTAATGAAAGCCTACCTGGAGTGGAGATTCGATGAATTCAAGATTGGCAGTGAATGAATGCAACATTCTGTAGTGGATATTCCAATTATTTCAAAAATCTTGGAAAGGAAAATGAAAAGCTGAACAGGGTTCAGTGGATAGCCAGTAAAACAGCACGCCTGCGATTGTGAACATGACGCTGAAAACCAGCATTGGGTTGCTTTGACATTCAGAAGTTTTGTAACGAAAGCCTGCCTGGTGTGTAGATTCACATGAATTCCAGATTCGCAGTGAATGAATGGAAGATTCTGTACTGGAGATTCCAATGATTTCTGGAGTCTGGGTTGTGTGGACAGAAAAATGAAGTGCTGACCAGGGTTCATTGGATAGCCAGTTGAACAGCATGCCTGCGACTGTGAACAAGACGCTGAAAACCAGTATTGTGTAACTTGGATATTCAAAAGTCGTGTCACGAATGCCTGCCTGGAGTGGAGACTCAGATGAATTCCAGATTCACAGTGAATGAATGGAACATTTTGTAGTGGAGATTTCAATGATTTCTGAAATATGGGTTGTGTGGACTGGAAAATGAAGAGTTGACCAGTATTCAATGTAATGCCAGTTGAACAGCACGCCTGAGAGTGTGAACAGTCCTCTGAAAACCAGCATTCGGTTACTTGGACATTAAAAAGTGGTGTAACGAAAGCCTGCCTGGAGTGGAGATTCGATGATCTCCAGAGTGTCAGTGAATGAATGGAACATTCTGTAGTGGAGATTACAATGATTTCTAACGTCTGATTTGTGTGGATAGGAAAACGTAGAACTGACCAGGGTTGAGTTGAAAGCCAGTTGTACAGCACAGCTGCGAGTGTGAACAGGACGCTGAAAACCAACACTGGGTTACTTGGACATTCAGCACTGGTGTAAAGAAAGCCAGCCTGGAGTGGAGATTCCATGAATTCCAGATTGGCAATGACTGAATGGAACATTCTTTTGTTGAGATTCCAATGGTTTCTGAATTCTACCTTATGAGAACCACGATGGATTGGATAGCCGTATGAAGAGCACGCCTGCGACTACAAACAGGCTGCTGAAAACCAGCATTGGGTACTTGAATATTCAGTGGTGTAATGAAATCCTGCCTGGAGTGAATACTCGATGAATTCCAAATTGGCAGTGAATGAATGGAAAATTATGTAGTGGAAATTCCAAAGATTTCTGAAGTCTACGTTGTGTTGAAAGGAAAAAGAAGAGCTGACCAGGGTTCAGTGGTTTGCCACGTGAACAGCACGCCTGCGAATGTGAACAGGATCCTGAAAAACAGAATTGTGCTACTTGGACATTCAACAATGGTGTACCGAAAGCATGTCTGGAGTCAAGATTCAAATGAGTTCCAGATTCGCAGTCAAGGAATGAAACATTCTGTAGAGGAAATAACAATGATTTCTGACACCTGGATTGTGTGGGCAGGAAAACGAAGTGCAGACCGGGTTAGAGTGGATAGCCAGTTGAACAGAAGGCCTGCGAGTTTGAAGAGGGCTCTGAAAACCAGCATTGGTTTACTTGGACATTCACCAGTGGAGTAACGAAAGTTTGCTGTAGTGGAGATTCAGTGATCTCCAGGTTGGCAGTGAATGAAAGTAACATTCAGTAGTGGAGATTTGAATGATTTCTGAAGTCTGGGTTGTGTGGATAAGAAATGAAAGAGCTGACCACTGTGCAATGGATAGCCAGGTGAATAACACGCCTGCGACTGTGAACAGGACGCTGAAAACCAGCATTCGGTTACTTGGACATTAAAAAGTGGTGTAACGAAAGCCTGCCTGGAGTGGAGATTCGATGATCTCCAGAGTGTCAGTGAATGAATGGAACATTCTGTAGTGGAGATTACAATGATTTCTAACGTCTGATTTGTGTGGATAGGAAAACGTAGAACTGACCAGGGTTGAGTTGAAAGCCAGTTGTACAGCACGGCTGCGAGTGTGAACAGGACGCTGAAAACCAACACTGGGTTACTTGGACATTCAGCACTGGTGTAAAGAAAGCCAGCCTGGAGTGGAGATTCCATGAATTCCAGATTGGCAATGACTGAATGGAACATTCTTTTGTTGAGATTCCAATGGTTTCTGAATTCTACCTTATGAGGACCACGATGGATTGGATAGCCGTATGAAGAGCACGCCTGCGACTACAAACAGGCTGCTGAAAACCAGCATTGGGTACTTGAATATTCAGTGGTGTAATGAAATCCTGCCTGGAGTGAATACTCGATGAATTCCAAATTGGCAGTGAATGAATGGAAAATTATGTAGTGGAAATTCCAAAGATTTCTGAAGTCTACGTTGTGTTGAAAGGAAAAAGAAGAGCTGACCAGGGTTCAGTGGTTTGCCACCTGAACAGCACGCCTGCGAATGTGAACAGGATCCTGAAAAACAGAATTGTGTTACTTGGACATTCAACAATGGTGTACCGAAAGCATGTCTGGAGTCGAGATTCAAATGAATTCCAGATTCGCAGTCAAGGAATGAAACATTCTGTAGAGGAAATAACAATGATTTCTGACACCTGGATTGTGTGGACAGGAAAACGAAGTGCAGACCGGGTTAGAGTGGATAGCCAGTTGAACAGAAGGCCTGCGAGTTTGAAGAGGGCTCTGAAAACCAGCATTGGTTTATTTGGACATTCACCAGTGGAGTAACGAAAGTTTGCTGTAGTGGAGATTCAGTGATCTCCAGGTTGGCAGTGAATGAAAGTAACATTCAGTAGTGGAGATTTGAATGATTTCTGAAGTCTGGGTTGTGTGGATAAGAAATGAAAGAGCTGACCACTGTGCAATGGATAGCCAGGTGAATAACACGCCTGCGACTGTGAACAGGACGCTGAAAACCAGCATTGGGTTACTTGGACATATAGCAGTGGTGTAACGAAAGCCTGCCTGGAGTGGAGATTCGATGATCTCCAGATTGGCAGTGAATGAATGGAACATTCTGTAGTGGGGATTCCAATGATTTCTGAAATCTGGTTTGTGTGGACAGAAAAATGAAGAACTGACCAGGGTGCATTGGATAGCAAGTTGAACAGCACGACTCGAATGTGAATAGGACGCTGAAAACCAGCATTGTGTTACTTGGACATTCAACAGTAGTGTAAGGAAAGCCTGCCGGGAGTGGAGATTCAGATGAATTCCAGATTCGCAGTGAATGTTGTGGAGATTTCAATGATTTCTGAAGTGGAGTTTCCAATGATTTCTGAAATCTGGTTTGAGTGCACAGGAAAATGAAAAGCTGACCAGGGTTCAGTGGATAGCCATTGAGCAGCACGCCTGCGAGTGTGAACAGGACTCTGAAAACCAGCATTGTGTTACTTGGACATTCAGAAATATTGTAACATAAACCTGCCTGGAGTGGAAATTCGATGATCTCCAGATTCCAGTGAATGTATTGAACAATCTGTAGTGGAGATTCCAATGATTTCTGAAGTCTGGGTTGTTTGGACAAGAAAATGAAGAGCTGACCAGGGTTCAGTGGATAGCCATTTGAACACCACGCCTGCCACTGTGAAAAAGACACTGAAAACCAGCATTGGGATACATGGACATTCAGCCGTGGTGTAACGAAAGCCTGCCTGGAGTGGAGATTCGATGATCTCCAGATTGGCATTGAAAGAATGGAACATTCTGTAGTGGTGATTCCAATGATTTCTGAAATCAGGGTTGTGTGGAGAGGAAATGAAAGTGCTGACCACTATGAAGTGGATAGCCAGTGAACAGCAGGGCTGCGAGTGGGATCAGGCTGCTGAAAACCAGCTTTGGGTTACTTGGACATTCACCAGTGGTGTAACAAAGGCCTACATGGAGTAGAGATACTGATTAATTCCAGATTCGCAATGAATGAATGGAACATTCTGTAGTGGAGTAACAATATTTCTGAAAGGTGTGTTGTGTGGACACTAAAATGAAGAGCTGACCATGGTTGAATTGATAGCCAGTTGAACACCACTTCTGCGAGTAAGAAAGAGCCACTGAAAACCAGCACTGGGTTACTTGGACATTCACCAGTGGTGTAATGAAAGCCTGTAGGGAGTGGAGATTCAGATGAATTCCAGATTCGCTGTGAATGAATGGAACATTCTGTAGTGGAGATAACAATGATTTCTGAAGGCTGGATTGTGCGGACAGGAAAATGAAGACCTAACCAGGGTTTAATGGATGGCGAGATGAACAGCACGGCTGCGAGTTTGAACAGGCCGCTGAAAACCAGCATTGGGTTACTTGGACATTCACCAGTGGTGTAATGAAATCCTGCCTGGATTGGAGAGTCAGATGAATTCCAGATTCTCAGTGAATGAATGGAACATTCTTTAGTGGAGATTCCAATGATTTCTGAAGGCTGGGTGATGTGGATAGGAAAATGAAGAGCTGAACAGGGTTGAGTGGATAGCCAATTGAACAGCACGGCTGCGAGTCTGAACAGGCCACTGAAAAGCAGCATTGGGATACTTGGATATTCACCAGTGGTGTAACAAAAAACTGGCGGTAGTGGAGATTCCGCTAAATTCCAGATTTGCAGTGAATGAATGGAACATTCTGTAGTGCAAGTTCCAATGATTTCTGAAGTCTGGGTTGTGTGCACAGGAAAATGAAGAGCTGACCACGGTTAAGTGGATAGCCAATAGAACAGTACGGCTGCGATTGTGTACAGGCCGCTGAAAACCAGCATTGGGTTATTTGAACATTCAACAGCGGTGTAACGAAAACCTGCCTTCAGTGCAGAGTCAGATGAATTCCAGATTCGCTGTGAGTGAATGGAACATTCTGTAGTGGAGATTCCAATGATTTCTGAAGTCTGGGTAGTGTAGACAGGAAAATGAAGAGCTGACCAGGGTTGAGTGGACGGCCAGTTGAACAGCACGCCTTCGAGTGTGAACTGGATGCTGAAAATGAGCATTGGAACACTTGGACATTCAGACGTGGTGTAAGGAAATCTTGCCTGGAGTGGAGATTTGATGATCACCAGATTGGCAATGAATGAATGGAACACTCTGTAGTGGAGATTCTAATGTTTTATGAAGTCTGGTTTGTGTGGACAGGAAATAAAAGATCTGCCAGTTGAACAGCACGCATCCAAGTTTGAACAGCACGCTGAAAACCAGCATTGGGTTACTTGGACATTCACCAATCGTGTAACGAAAGCCTGCCTGGAGTGTAGATTCGAAGAACTCCAGATTGGCAGTGAATGAATGGAACATGCTGTAGTGGAGATTTCAATGATTTCTGAAGTCTGTGTTCTGTGGACAGAAAAATGAAAAGTTGACCAGGCTTCAGTGGATAGCCAGTTGAAAAGCACGCCTGCGAATTAGAACAGGACACTGAAAACCAGTATTGGGTTACTTCGATATTCAGCAGTGTTGCAACGAAAGCCTGTTTGGAGTGGAGATTCGTTCATCTCCAGATTCCAGTGAATGACTCAACATTCTGTAGTGGAGATTCTAATTATTTCTGAAATCTGAGTTGTGTCGACAGGAAAATGAAATACAGACTAGATTAGAGTGGATAACCAGTTGAACAGCAGTGCTGCGAGTTTCAACAGGCCTCAGAAAACCAGCATTGCGTTACTTTGACATTCAGCAGTGTTTTAACGAAAGCCTACCTGGAGTGGAGATTGGATTATCTCCAGATTGACAGTGAATGAATGGAGCATTTTGTCGTGGAGATTAAAATGATTTCTGAAGTCTGGGTTGTGTGGACAGGAAATGAAAGAGCTGACCACTGTGGAGTGGATAGTCAGTTGAGCAGTACGCATGCGACTGTGAACAGGATGCTGAAAACCAGCATTGGGTTACTTGGACAATCACCAGTGGTGTAACGAAAGCCTGCCTGGAGTGGAGATTCAGATGAATTCCAGATTCGAAGTGAATTAATGGAACATTTAATAGTGGAAATTCCAATGTTTTCTGAAATATGGGTTGTGTGCACAGGAAAATGTAGCGTGACCTGTTTGCAGTGGATAGTCAGTAGAACAACACGCCTGCGAGTGTGTAAAGGACACTGAAAATCAGCTTGGGTGACTTGGACATTCACAAGTGGTGTAACGAAAGCCTGCCTGGAGTGGAGATTCAAAGAACTTCAGATTGGGAGTGAAAGAATTGAACATACTGTAGTGGAGATTGCAATGATTTCTGAAGTCTGGGTTGTGTGGAAAGGAAAAGGAAATGCTGACCAGGGTTCAGTGGATAGTCAGTTGAACAGAACGCCTGCGACTGTGAAGAGGACGCTGAAAACCTGCATTGGGTTACTTGGACATTCACCAGTGGTGTAACGATAACCAGCATGGAGTGGAGATTTAGATGAATTCCAGATTCGCAGTGAATGATTGGAACATTCTGTAGTGGTTATACCAATGATTTCTAAATCTGAGTAGTGTGCACAGGAAATGAAAGAGCTAACCACTGTGGAGTGGAAATCCAATTGAACACCATGCCTGCGACTGTGAACAGGACGCTATAAACAAGCATTGGGATTCTGGGACATTCAGCCATGGTGTAACGAAAGCCTGCCTGGTGTGGAGATTCGATGATCTCCAGATTGGCAGTGAATGAATGGAACATTCTGTAGTGTAGATTCCAATGATTTCTGTAGTCTTATTTGTGTGAACAGAAAATGAAAGATCTGAACACTGTGGAGTGGATAGCCAGTTGAAAATCACGCATGCGACTGTGAATAGGACGCTGAAAACCAGCATCGGGTTTCTTGGACATTGACCAGTGGTGTAACGAAAGCCTGCCTGAAGTGGAGATTCAGATGAATTCCAGATTGGCAGTGAATGAATGGAATATTCTGTAGTGGAGATTCCAATGATTTCTGAAGTCTGGGTTGTGTGGACAGGAAAATGAAGAGTTGGCCATGGTTCAGTGGATAGCCAGTTGAACAGCACGCCTGCGAGTGTGAACAGGACTCTCAAAACCAGCATTGGGTTGCTTGGACATTCAGTAGTGGTGTAACGAATCCCTCCTTGGTGTGGAGATTCGATGATTTCCAGACTCCAGTGAATGAATGGAACATTCTGTAGTGGAGATTCCAATTATTTCTGAAATCTGGGTTGTGTAGACAGGAAAATGAAGTGCAGAGCAGTTTAGAGTGGATAGGCAGTTGAAAAGCAGTCCTGCGAGTTTGAACAGGTCTCTGAAAACCAGAATTGGATTACTTGGACATTCAGCAGTGGTGTAACGGTTGCCTGCCTGGAGTGGAGATTAGATGATCTCCAGATTCGCAGTGAATGAATGGAATATTCTGTATTCAGTCACCCAGTTCCCATGACTTTGGCCACTCATTCTCTACTAGGTTCGTTTAGAGCTTTATGAGAGAATTATTTATGAGAGAATTTATGAGAGAAATATTTTTGGGGGGTTACAACTGAGGGTGTTCCGGACTTACTCCTGGAAGGGCCCAGCCTGGAGACCGGCTATTGAGAAAGTATGCACTCTTAGCAAGCTGGGATATACAGACTCTTCGTCCCCGTGAGGGCCACCGCAGTGCGTCGAGTGAGTGCTGAGCTCAGTACCAGCAGATGCTGAGAACTTGTCTTGCCTGTCAGGGAGCTGCTTTAAAGTTGCTTTTCACAAAATTATTCCAGGCCACAAGTTTCCTCCACGTCTCCTGGCCCTGAAGCTCAGGCCACTCTTCCAGATCTGAACAACGATCTAGCTGGATGGGGCAGAGTGTTCTTGGGAAGGTGTTTATTTCATTTTTATTTCCTTCTATATTCCACCGTCTTTTTCTGGTTCTTAGAGTCTCATTTGTTAGATTTATTACAAATTTTTTTTTGTCTTTAGACCACACCTGGAGTGCTCAGGGCTTATTCTTGGCTCTGCGCTCAGGGATTAATCCTGGGGGGCAAAGGGGACCATATGGGATGCTGGGAATCAAACCTGGTTCGGCCACATGCAAAGCAAGTGCTCTACCTGCTGTACTGTTGCTCTGGGCCCTAGTTATGATTCTGATGGGTTTTTCTTTGCATATAAGTTCCTTCTTTTTGTTTGTTATAGGCCACACCCAGGGGTCACTCCTGGCTCGTCACGCAGGAATCACCTTTGGTGGTGCTCTGGGGACCATATGGAGTGTGTAAACTCAAAAAGAGCACAGCAGCGGCAGTGGTCTATCTGTCCCGCGGCCAGCGTTCAGTAGTCTCACCCGCTTCCCCCACTCTGGGGAGGTCGGTGGCGATGGGCAGGCAAAGGAAGGAGCGAGGGCCAGGCTGGTTGGTGTCAGTTGCAGTTTCTTCCAATCCTCTCTCCATCCACTCCTGTCTCTCCTCTGCCTCCTGCTTTTTCCTCCCCCATGCTACTTCATTCTCCTTCTCAACCCCCCTTCATCCTCCTTCTCTGGAGTCTGGATTCTGATTCTGATCCGGCAGCCCACTCTTACAGTCTAGTTAAATCTCAAAGCATGAGGGGTTGGGGTAACAATTACACATAGGTGCAATCACAATCAATAGGGATAGAAATCTTTCCCTCGGAGACATCTGCTCCTAGGGCAGATCCTCATTATCAGATCAATCCACCCTAGAGCAGATCCCCCTGTGGGTGTGTTTCTCCTCTCCTTGTCTAACATATAAGCAGATATAATATAAATCATTTTGTATGGATACAGTAAGAAATACCTTAAACTTATCGAATTGCCCTCCTAGGGCCATCTCGATCTCAGACTACAGTGCTCAGGCCAGATAGTCTTTCCTACCCCTAGCAGGGTCCTACTCTCGTCATTACTTTTGGATCATGACAGCATTTGTCTATGATCAAGCTCTTAACTTATAGTTAAGAATCGTGGCACCTTGGCCTGACCCATTTCGATGCCAGGGTAGCTCACCGCTTGCCCTGGGTCCATTCAGTCCCTCGTTGGGACCCTGCTTTGGGGGTGTTAGGAACCAAGGGCAACGAGGCTTAGGTCGAGAAAACAGATGCCCGGGAGCGAATAATATTCAAAGCCAATTAAATCCTAAGTTACAAAAGCATAATATTAACTGTCTTTCTGTATCTATACAAAAAGGACAATTCATAAAGTAAACTATTCAAAAGACATAAGAAGAGGAGAAAGGCAATATTTCGCTCATACATATAAAATCATAGATTTCAGAGGAATCTAACCTTACAAGTTAACAAAGTCTGATTAGGGGGAAAGCTGATTAACTGGTTGGGGAGGAGAGCATAGGGAAGAATTTACAGATAAACACAATGGAATGGAAGTGCCTCAGGAGCACTGTAATGGGTGTAACCTGATAAACCTAAGTTCCTTGCTGAGAAAGGGAGAAAGGACAAAGCAGTGTCCTCCTACATGGGGCACCAGGAATTGAACTGGGTCAGCCACGTGCAAGGCAAGCACCCTACACACTGTACTATCTCTCCAACCCCCTTTGTTGTGTTTTTATATCACAAACCGCATTCTTCATTTCTGAAATTTCAGAATGTATTTTTTAATTTCTTCTCTCATCTTTCTTCCCTCCCTCCTTCACTCCTTTCCTCCCTCGTTCCCTCATTTCCTTCCTTCCTTCCTTCCTTCCTTCCTTCCTTTTCTTTTCTTTTTGCTTTTGGACAACACCTAGCGATGCTCAGGGGTCTCCCCGGCTCTGCATTCAGGAATCACTGCTGGTGGTGCTGAGGGGCTGGGCTGAGGCTACCCTCTGTCCCATCCCCGCTGCTCTCACACCTTCTCCTGCTCCCTGACGGCCCCCGCCACTGCCTGGTGCCCCTGAGCATCCCCTGTGGTGTCCCTGGAGTCCTTTTGCGTGTGTGGAACCACTGTATTGGGCAGAGCCTTTGCGCGCTCATTCTCACTGCTGAGCTTGTGAGGCTCTGGGTGTCTTCCTTGGGCGCTGTCCCTTCAGGACTGGGGTGACTCGGGTGCTCCCTTGTGGGCGGCGCTGAGAGGCTTCCCTGTCCCTTCTCTGCGGTCACAAGGAGAGCGACTGAGCCCTATGAAGCCCCGGGTGTTCCGAGGCCCAAGGAAGAAGTGTCAGGAGTCTGTAATGCCGGCTCGGGCCACACGGGGGCAGCAGAGCTCACAGATGTGCCACCTACCTGCCCGCTGCCCAGCTGCGCCCCCTTTCTCCCTGCATCCCGCCCCCTCTTAGCCCAAACCCTGGGCAGGCAAGAAGCTCCTGCACCCCAGGAACTGCAATGCCACCTTGGATCACACGGGAACAGCAGAGACCATGGAACAACAGAGACCATGTGTTTTTCCCCCTCCGTTTTTGGATCACACCTTGGCGAGGCACAGGGGTTACTCCTGGCTCTGCACTCAGGAATTATTCCTGGAAGTGGAAGTGCTCGGGGGACCATATGGGATGCTGGGAATCGAACCCAAGTTGACCGCATGCAAGGCAAATGCCCTACCCACTGTGCTATCGCTCTAGCCGGGACCATGGAATTTATGTGTGTGTTCGTGTGTGTGTGTGTGAGAGAGAGGGAGAGAGAGAGAGAGAGAGAGAGAGAGAGAGAGAGAGAGAGAGAGAGAGAGAGAGAGAGCATGAACATGCATTTGCATGTATGATATTTTTTCTTTCTTTTTTTGGGGGGGATCACACCTGGTGATGCACTGGGGTTACTCCTGGTTCTGCATTCAGGAATTACTCCTGGCGGTGCTTAGGGGACCACATGGGATCCTGGGAATCAAACCTGGGTTGGCCGCATGCAAGGCTCTACCCGCTGTACTATTGCTCCAGCCCTGTGTGTACAATGTAAAAAATTCTTTAAATTTTTTTTATTGAATAACCATGCGATAGACCATGCCAGAGCTGTTCATGACTAGGGTTCAGTCATACAACGTTCCAACACCCATTCCTCCACTAGTGTACATTTCCCACCACCAATGTCCCCATTTTCCCTCCCACCACCCCCCAACCTCCCTGTCCCTCACCCTGCATCTGTGGCAGACACTTTCTTCTTTCTCTTTCTCTCTCTATCCTTTTGTGCATTATGGTTTGCAATACAGGTACCACAATGTCATCATGTTTGTTCAGGGAGTTTAGTACTTTTATCGGGAAGATACAACGGGAGTAACTTTTTTCTTTGGTTTTAGGTTTTGGTTGGTCACACTGGCAATGCTCAGGGTTACTCCTGGCTTTGTACTCAGGATTCACTTCTGGAAGTGCTCAGGGGACCATATGGCATCCTGGGGATTGAACTCAGGTCGGCTGTGTGCAAGGCAAGCTCCCTATCCACTGTACTCTGGCCCCTGCAGTAGGTTTTTTAACGGGTGGCCACTTTGGGATGTGGATATGACCGGGGTTTCCAGAAGTACCAGAGGTGGGGAAAGTTAGCTCATCCTGACTCTGAGAAAGCCTGGAGATTTCAGTCGCAAAATCTGTATACCTGAGTTTTCTGCAGGTTAATTTCTTGGTTCATCTTGAGACGGTGGACATAGCGGTGATTTTGGATTGTGAAAGCCTGTGGCTATTGGGGGCTCTTTTTGGGTGGACTCTGGACTAACCCGCCCCCTCCCATGTGCCTCGGATTATTCAGTCATGCGTGGGTCTGAGATTCACTGTGGCTTTTGGTCTATTTCAAGATTTATTATGGTTCTCTGAAGCAAGGCTCGTGGAAGAGCTTAAATGGTGGTGACAGAGTTGGTTCGTGGGGGTGACTGACAGGGATTCTGGGAGTATAGGGAAGTGGGGAGAGAGGGAGGCAGCCCATCTGACTCCTGCCTGAGCCCTGGTGATATCCATCTAGGGTGTAGAGTCCAGTCAGGACATGGAGAGTCTGGGTTGTGGGAGCCAGCGGCTGCTGGGACTGTGTTTGGGTGGCATTGGGTGAACCCTCTCCCATGGGCCCAGATTATTCAGCCATGTGCAGGTCCGAGATGTGCTGCATCTTTCTGATTTTTTTCTTTTCTTTTTGGGTCACACCAAGCAATGCACAGGGGCTCTGCACTCAGGAACCACTCCTGGGGGTGCTCAGGGGGGCATATGTGATGCTAGGAAATGAACCCAGGTTGGCAGTGTGTAAGGCAAACACCCTACCCTCTGTGCTGTTGCTCCAGACCCTTTTTTGGATTACTTTCAAGATTAATTTCAGTCTCTGGAGCTTGTATGGTGGAGCCAGAAGTGACTTGAGGGCATGGCTCCTGCGTACCTGAATTTGGTGGTTTAATTTCTCAGAAGGGCTGGAGCGATCCACAGCGGGTAGGGCGTTTGTCTTGCACACGGCTGACCTGGGTTCAATTCCCCCGTCCCTCTCAGAGAGTCCAGCAAGCTACCGAGAGTATCTCACCTGCATGACAGAGCCTGGCAAGCTACTTGTGGTGCATTCGATATGCCAAACACAGTAACAACAGGTCTCTCAATGGAGATGTTACTGGTGCCTGCTCGAGCAAATCAATGAACAACGGGAGGACAGTACTACAGTGCTAATTTCTTGGAAAACTTGGTTTCGAGTTGTTGGAGTCGGGCCAGATGCACAGCTGTGCCTCGGGGTGCCTGGAAGCCGGAGGGCACCATCAGGATGCTGGTGCTCCTGCACATTGGGGCCAGGTTGACCGCTGGGGACGCCCTCTGGGCCCCGGCCATGAGGGCAGCAGCGCGCTGAGGCCACCAGCCCAGAAAAGCCTGGCAGGGCTACGCTGACCTTCCAGACAGCTGGCGCCGGGGAGATTGTCCTCCCTGACAGACTGTGCCGGCACTCTTTGGAGATGTGCTTGGGGCACTTCAAGGGGCTTCAGACTGGCGCGGGCACCCGCGGATGCTGGGGCAAGAGCCGCTCTGCAGCCCGCTCTGAGCCTGAGGAGCCGTTTGGACCACCTGAGCAGGGAAGCGGCTCCTGCAACCGCACCTGCTATGCCGCCTCGGGCCACACGGGGGCAGCAGACTCCACAGGGTGGGGTTGCATGTGAGTGAGTGTTACCTTGAACCTTTCTCTGTGTGTGCATGCGACTGTACGTGTGAAAGTCATTGTGAATGTGTGAGTGTACATGAGCTTGACAGTGAGCAAATGTTTATGAGTGTATGCATGTGTGTCTGTGACTTTGTGTGAGTGATTATAAATGAGTGTTTTTGAGTTTGCGTGTGAGTGTGAGAATGTGTCTGCGTGTGAGTATGAGTGAATTAGTCTGATGTGTGTGAGTGTGAGATTGGATGAATCTGTATGTGTGTGAGTGTGAATCTGTATGTTATAGGTGTAAGAGTATGAGGGCTTGTAAATATATGTGAGTTTTCATGTGTGTGAGTGTGATTGTGTGAAGGTGTATTATGTGAGGAAATGAGTCTGTGTGTGAGAGATGTGGGAATCTGTATGTGTATGTGTCTGTATGTGTGTGAGTGTGTGACTGTGTATATGAGTGTATGTATGAGTGTGTGTGTGTGTGTGACAGTGAGTGCGTGTCATAGTGAGTGTGAAAATTGAGGTTCTTTCTCAGAGTCTGGGATGTGGAACTGTCCCAGAATGAGTCACCCGGTTACCACCCAGACTGTCATCTCAGGCCATCAGCACAGAGCAACCTTGCCTGCCTCATGCTTTTCGCTCACTATTTGCCCCTCACACCCAGCTCCTCTCCCCTCTGCACCACCCACCTGCCCGCTGCCCAGCTGTGCCCCCTTTCTCCCTTCATCCTGCCCACTCTTAACCCAACTCCAGGCTGGCAAAAGGCGCCTGCAGTCCAGGAACTGTGATGCTGCCTTGGGCCACACAGGGGCAGCAGAGACCATGGAATATGTGTGTGTGCGTGCGTGTGTGTGTGTGTGTGTGTGTGTGTGTGTGTGTGAGAGAGAGAGAGAGAGAGAGAGAGAGAGAGAGAGAGAGCGTGAACATGCATTTGTGTGTATACAGTTTTAAAAAATTATTTAAATTTAAATCTTTTTATTGAATAACCACGCAATAGACCATTACAAAGCTGTTCATGATTAGGTTTCAGTCATACAATGTTCCAACACCTATCCCACCACCAGTGTACATTTCCCACAACCAATGTCCCCAGTTTCCCTCCCACCATCCCTCAAACCCCTGTCCCTCAGCCTGCATCTGGCAGGCACTCTTCTTCTTCTTCTTCTTCTTCTTCTTCTTCTTCTTCTTCTTCTTCTTCTTCTTCTTCTTCTTCTTCTTCTTCTTCTTCTTCTTTTCTCTCTCTCTCTCCCCTTTAGTGCATTATGGTTTGCAATACAGTTACTATGATGTCATCACGTTTGTTCAGGACATTTAGTATTTTATCGGTAAGATACAGCCGCAGTAGATTTTTTTTTTTGGTTTTGGGTTTTGGTTGGGTCACACTGGCAATGGTCAGGGTCACTCCTGGGTCTGCACTAAGGAATCACTCCTGGCAGGGGACCATATGGCATCCTGGGGATTGAACTCAGGTCGGCTCTGTGCAAGGCAAACTTCCTATCCACTATACTATTGCTTCAGTCTCTGGAGTAGGTTTTTTAAGGGGTGGCAGCTTTGGGGAGTGGATATGACTGCCGGGGTTTCCGGAAGTACACGGAGGTGGGGAGAGGTAGCTGCCGGGACCCCTGGACTGTCCCCTGGAGGCATGTGGAGGGTAGCACAGTTCCAGGTGAGTGGCAGCATGGCTGGGGTGACTCCCACCGCCAGGTGATCAGTGGAGCCTAAGCAAGTGGCCTTTAGGATCTTGCCCAGGCAGAGGACTGTGCCAAGAAGACGAGGCGTTTACACCTGGCAGGGGACACCCCCATGGCCTCCCCTGTCCCAAAGTCCCACCAGGCTGAGCCTGTAATGATGAGGGTGTCCAGCAGTGGGACCCCCAACCCCATGCGAGCCGAGCCTAGCTGTGCTCTGCGGGTCCCTGGAGGTGGCTCATATCTTCCCAGGGCGGGCCTGTATGTCCTTGTCTGGAGGCTTCTGGGAGCTTCTTTGCATTGGGTTCTGAAGGCTCACCTGATGTGCTGGCTGATTTCGTCCTGGGGAGAGGGACTGGGGCCGGGGTGTGGCTGTGTGTGTACCCGCTGGGGGCTCTTCCAGAGACAGGCCAGGGAGGTCCTAGCCGAGGGGTCTGACAGGGGAGCACAGAGCAGGGGCAGGCATTCAGCTGTGGCCCAGGGACCCCACAGGGGCTTGTGTGTCTGAGCTGCGGGGCCAGTGTGAGATCGGGTGGGTCTCCGTGTCTGGCCGAGATCCCCCAAGTCCATGATGTGCACAGCACCCCCGCCCTGGGTCTGCCCCTCCACTGTCCGTGACGCAACTGGGCCCGGCGAACCAGAGGTACCCCTGCTGGGCACCCCCACTTCTGTGGAGCGGGGTCAGGCCCCCTGAGTCCGGGGTGCGGACCTGCATGTGAATGTCCAGCCCGAGGCAAACGAACCCCGTCCTAGGTGGCTGGTGTGACGGTGCTTGATGCTTGCCCTGCCTCGGCCCCACCCAGCCCAACACCAGTTCGAAGAGGCTCCTGCAGTCTGTAATGCCAACCCTGGCCACACGGGGGCGGCAGAGCTCACAGAAAATGTGTGTGTGTCTTGAGTCTGTGTGAACAGCAGTGTGGATGCTGAGCTTCTTGCTCAGTCTAGGATGTGGAACTGGTCCAGGATGAGTCACCTGGGGACTGCCCGGACTGTCACCCCAGGCCGTCAGCACAGGCCACTAAACAGGTCCCGGTTCTGGGAGTAGCGGTGCCTGCCTCATGCCAGCCGCCGTTCTGCTGTTTGCCCCTCACAGCAGCCCCTCTCCCCTCTGCGCCACTCACCTGCCCGCTGCCCAGCGGCGCCCCCTTTCTCCCTGCATTCCCCCCCTCCCCCAGCCCAACCTGGGGAGAGGCGCCTGCAGCTCAGGAAGTGCAGTGCCGCCTTGGACCATACGCCTTGGTGCGTATGTGTGTGTGTGGGGCGGGAGAGGGCGAGAGAGGAGCATGAACCTGCATGTGTGTGTATGGTTTTGCGTGTTATTGTGAGTGTCTGTGAGTGTGGCATCATTCTCCGTGGGTGTAGTGTAGCGATTGCTGAGGGTCAGCACCGTGTCTGGGTTATGGACCAGGACAGTGGGAGTCTGAGGGGGCCACCCAGGCTGTCAGCCCAGGTTACCTCCAGATCCCCTGGTCCCATTGCAGGGGCTGCCATACGGCCTGTGCCTGGCCCTGACGCCCCCCTTCCCCTCCATTCCTACCACTCTCCCCTGTGTCCACCAGGATCAGTGACCGTCCCTCTGCCTCTACAGCCGCGCCTGCGATACCGCCTTGGGCCACATGGGGACAGCAGACCCCACAGGGTGCAGTTGCCTGTGAGTGACATTTGCTGTATTTCTTTGTGTCTCTATGTGAGTGACAGTGAGTGTGTTTCTCTGTTTCTGTCAGTGAGTTTGTTTCTCTCTCTGTATTTCTATGTGAGTGACAGTGTCTTTTTTTTCTGTTTGTGACTATGAGTGTGTTTCTGTGTGTGAGTGACTGTGAGTGTTTTTCTGTGTCTGAATAATGGGGAGTGTGTTTCTGTGTGTGAGTGACTGTGAGTGTTTTTCTGTGTGTTAGTGACGGGGAGTGTTTCTGTGCGTGAGTGACTGTAAGTGTGTTTTTGTGTGAGTGACTGTGAGTGTTTTTCTGTGTGTGAGTAATGGGGAGTGTGTTTCTGTGTGTGAGTGACAGGGAGTGTGTTTCTGTGTGTGAGTGACGGGGAGTGTGTTTCTGTGTGTGAGTGACAGGGAGTGTGTTTCTGTGTGTAACAGAGAGTGTTTTTCTTTGTGTGAGTGACAGGGAGTGTGTTTTTGTGTGAGTGACTGTGAGTGTTTTTCTGTGTGAGTAACGGGGAGTGTGTTTCTGTGTGTGAGCGACTGTGTTTCTCTGTGTGTGACGGGGTGTGTGTTTCTGTGTGTGTGACTGGGAGTGCGTTTTGATGTGTGTGACTGGGAGTGTATTTCTGTGTGTGAGTGATGGGGTGTGTGTTTCTGTGTGTGTGTGTGTGTGACGGGGAGTGTGTTTCTGTGTCGGTGACAGTGAGTATGCTTGTGTGTGTTCTGTGGGTGGCAGTGAGCGTTTTTCTTTGTGTGTTGTGAGAATCCTCTGGTCTGACTCAGGGAGACTGAGCTTGCTGGAGGTGAGCCAGTGTGAACCTGAATAAGAGTTGCCCAGATGGTCACCGCAGGCTGTCCCCGTGTGTCATTCATCTGGGTCTGAGGTCCTGGTCTCCCAGGCTAAGTCATCTTCCCACCCACCTCTCATTTCGTAGTTTCCAGTCACCATCCCTGCCACAGCCTGGTCACAGCCCCCTGCCCTGCTGCCTCCTTGCCTGCCCGCCAGGAGCTCCGCTCCCAGAAGAGGCTTCCGTAGCCTGGGGCTGCAATTTCATCTCTTCCACACGGGGGCAGCAGAGCCCGAGCGTGCTTTAGTGTGAGTGAGAGTGTGTGTGTTTCTATGTGTGTATTCCTTTGTTGTGTGTGTGAGGCTGAGTGTGTGTGAGTGATTTTGTGTGTGTGTGTGTTTCTTTGTGAGTGTGCGAACATGATGTGCAGCAGGGAGTGTGAATTGGTGGAGCCGGGTCAGGTGAGTCCGTGGAGAGGCCACCTAGAGTGTCACGCGGGTCACTAGCCCAGGGCTGTTTCAGGTTAGGCAGTTGGCCTGGGCTGTGGTGGTTTGGCTATGCCGGGGGACCATTCAGCTGAGGGGATACTGGGGCACACTGTACCCGGTCTCTGCGGGGGGGCCGGGCCTGTGTGTGCAGCGCTCAAAAGTAGATAAAGGACCAAACTTGATGTTCTCTCAGTGTCTGTGTTGCAAACCATAATGCCCCAAAGGAGAGAGAGCGAACGGGGGAAACTGCCATGGAGGCAGGGGAAGGGTTGGATGGGAGGATACTGAGGACATTGGTGGTGGGAAATGTGCACTGGTGGAGGGATGGGTGTTCGACCATTGTGTGATTGTAACTCAAACACGAAAGCTTTTTAACTGTATCTTACAGTGATTCAATGAAAAAAAAAAACAGCTGCGCCCCAAAGGCAGCTGCCCCCAGGCCGCCCCACCTCCCCTCTGCCCCCCACCATGAGGGAGCCCCAGGCAGGCTAGAGGTGCTGCTCTGGCGTCTTTGCCCAACAGTTTGTTTGTGGTCCTGTCCTCACCCAGCTGCAGTAGATGGGGTGTCTGTGCCCGAGGACTCCCACCCAGGGGTGGCCCCTTCCACTCAGGCCCTCGAGAGCCAGCACGAAGCCAGCACCGTGACTGTCACCTCCAAGCACACTCAGGGCAGCCAGGTTGGGGGGGGGTCTTGTTCCTGCCCAGGCCTGTGGCTCCCATGTTCCTCACCCCTTCATTTCTGTACCCTGGGTGACTGGGCCACTGCTTTCCCCATGGACACTCCTGTCTCCCTTCTCTCTCTATCTCAGAGAAAACCACCCTTTCCTCCTGGACACCCCTATCTTCCTTCTCTCGGAGAGAAAACCACCCTTTGCTGCCGGGACATGCTGTCTCTCTTCTCTATGAAAGAAAAACACACTTCACCCCTGTACATGCCTGTCTTCCTTCTTGCTCTTTCTGAGAGATAGCCACCCACTCCCCTGGACGTGCTGGTCTCCCTAATCTTCTAGAGAAAATCACCAATTTCCCCACCTCCCTACACTCTCTGTGAGAGAAAACCACCCTTGTCCCTGGACATCCTATCTCCCTTCTCTCAGAGAAAATCACCCATTGTCTCTGCATGAGCCTGTCTCCCTTCTCTCTCTCTCTCTCTCTCGCTCTCTCTTTTCTCTCTCTCTCTCTCTCAGAGAAAACCACCCTTTCCCCATGGACAAGCCTATCTTCCTCTCTGAGAGAAAACCACCCTTTCCACTGGACACTCTTGTCTCCCTTGTCTCTTTGAGAAAATAACCTTTCTCCCTGAATATCTCTCTTCTCTCTCTGAGAGAAAACAACCTATTCCCTGTGGAAGTGCCTGTCTGCCTTCTCTCTCTGTCTCCCCTCTCTCTCTCTTTCTCAGAGAAAACTACCCTTTACCCTTAACCCTTTACCCTTTGACATGCCTGTCTGCCTTCTCTGTCTGAGAGAGAACAACCCTTTCCCTCTGGTGGACATGCCTGCGTTTCTTCTCTCTCTGAGAGAAAAAACCCTACTTCTCTGGACATGCCTCTCTCCGCCTCTCCCTGTCTCTCAGAGAAAACCACTCTTTCCCCCCTTGACATGCCTATCTCCCTTCACTCTCTGAGAGAAAACTACCTTTTCCTCCTGATCTTCTTGTCTTCCTTCTTTCTGTGGCAGAAACTATCATTTCGTCTGGATGTGCCTATCTTCTTTCTCTCTGTGAGAAAATCTTTCCCCCTTGGCATGTCTGTCTCCTTCCCTCTCTGGGGAAAAAACAATCATTCTCCCAGTGTCTCCCTGGACACTCCTGTCTCCCATTTCTATCTCTGTCTTTCAGAGAAAACCAAAATTTTTTCCCTGGTGGGGGGGGGGGGGGAAACAACAGGACACTCCTGTTTTCCTTCTGTCTCTTTCTTCCGTGCCTGAGAGAAAGCCACTCTTTCCATCTGGACATTCCTGAGAGAAAACCACCCTTCCACTCTGGACAAGCCTGTCTCCATTCTCTGTCTGAGTGAAAACCACCCATTCTCCCTTGACATGCCTGTCTTCCTTCTCAGTATGAGATAAAAACACACATTCCCCATGACATTCCTGTCTCCCTTCCTTCTCTGAGAGAAAACTACACTTTCTTTCTGGCCATGCCTATCTCCCTTCACTCTCTCTGAGAGAAAATCACCCTTTCCTCCTAACCCTCCTGTCTTCCTTCTCTCTGTGGGAGAAAACCACCCTCCCTTCTGGACATGCCGTCTTCTTTCTCTCTCTGAGAAAACCAACCTTCCCCCCTTAACATGCCTGTCTGCCTTCTCTGTCTGAGAGAAAACCACCCATTCCCTTTGACGTGCCTGTCTCACTTCACAATCACTGAGAGAAAACCACCCTTTCCCCATTGACGTGCCTGTCTCCCTTCCCTGTCTGAGATAAAACCACCTTTCACCCTTGACATGTCTTTCTCTCTTACAAGTCTGAGAGAAAAACACCTTCCACTGTGGACTAGCCTGTCTCCATTCTCTGTCGGAGAAAACCACCCATTCCCCGTGACATAACTGTCTCACTTCACAATCACTGAAAGAAAACCACCCTTTCCCCTTTGACATGTCTGTCTCCCTTTCCTGTCTGAGAGAAAACCACCTTTTTTCCTGGACTGAACTGTCTTCCTTCGTTTTTTATTTTTTAATTTTTTAAAATTTTTATTTGTGAAACACCATGAGGTACAGTTGTAGACTTACAAATTTTTGTGCTTGGGTTTCAGTTATACAATCATCAAGTACCCATCCCTCCACCAGTGCCCATTTTCCACCACCACGGGTCCCAATATCCCTCCGACCCCTCATCTCCCCCCATCCCGCGCTGCCTCTGTGGCAGGGCATTCCCTTTTGTTCTCTCTCTCTTATTGGGTGTTGTGGTTTGCAAAAGAGGCAATGGGTGACAATCGTGTTTCGTCTATAGTCTACTTTCAGCATGCTTCTCCCATCCCAACACCTTTTGTTTGGTGCTCCCTTCTCTATCTATGCTCCCTTTTCCCCTAGCATGTGTGGCTGGACTCCAAGCCATGAAGCAAAATTCCTGGTACTAATCTCAGCCACTCTTGGGTGTTAGTCTCCTATCTTGTTACTTTATGTTCCCCAGATGAATGCAATCTTTCTATGTCTATCCCTCTCTTTTTGACTCATTTTACTTAACATGATACTTTCCATGTAGTAAATTTGTATGTAAATTTCATGACTTCATCTTTTCTAACAGCTACATAGTACTCCATTGTGCAAATGTACTAAAGTTTCTTTAACCAGTCATCTGTTCTTGGGCACTCAGGTTTTTCCAGATTCTGGCTACTGTAAAGAGTGCTGCAATGAACAAACAAGTGCAGGTGTCACTTCGAATATACTTTTTTGCCTCTCTGGGATATATTCCCAGGAGTGGTATTGCTGGGTCAAATGGGAGCTCAATTTCTAATTTTTTGAGATTCGTCCATACTGTCTTCCAAAAGGGCTGAACCAGTCGGCATTTCCACCAACAGTGAAGGAGGGTCTCTTTCTTGCCACATACGCGCCAGCACCGGTTGCTTTTGTTCTTTTGGATGTGGGCCAGTCTCTGTGGTGTGAAATGATATCTCATTGTTGAATTGATCTGCATTTCCCTGATGATTAATGATGTAGAGCATTTTCTCATGTGCCTTTTAGCCATTCGGATTTTTTCTTTGAGAAAGTTTCTGTTCATTTTGTTGCCCCATTTTTTGATGGGGTTGGATGTTTTTTCTTGCGGAGTTCAACCAGTATTTTGTATATCCTTGATATCAACCCCTTGTCAAATGTGTATTCGGCGAATATCCTTTCCCATTCTGTAGACTGTCTTTGTATTTTGATTGTATTTTGGTCACTGTTTCTTTTGAGGTGCAGAAGCTTCTTAGTTTAAGGTAGTCCCATTTGTCTATCTCTGTTTTCACTTGCTTGGCCAGTGGTGTGACGTTTTTGAAGATAACATCAGCTTCAATATCATGGAGGGTTTCGCCAACTTTGTCTTCAATGAATCTTATGCATTCCGTTCTGATGTTGAGGTCTTTAATCCATTTTTATCTTAGTTTTGGACATGGAATTAGGCAGAGATCTGAGCCCACGTTTTTGCATGGAGCTGTCCAGTTTTGCCAGCACAATTTGTTAAAGAGGCTTTCCTTGCTCCACTTCACTTTTCTTGCCCCCTTATTGAAGATTAGATGATCATGTGCTTGGGGGGAGATGTCAGTATATTTAACCCTGTTCTATTGGTCTGCAGCTCTGCCTTTGTTTCAGTACCATGCTGTTTTAAATATTACTGCTTTGCAGTAGAGTTTGAAATTAGGGAGGTTGATTCCTCCCATTTTCTTTTTCCCAAGAATTGCTTTAGCTATTCGTGCGGGCTATTGTTCCATATAAATTTCAGGAGTGTTTGCTCCATTTCTTTGAAGAATGTCATGGCTATCCTAATAGAGACCACATTGAATTTGTACAGTGCTTTGGGAAGTATTGCCATTTTGACAATGTTAATTCTCCAGATCCATGAACAGGGGATATTTTTCCATTTCCTCGTGTCCTCTTTTATTTCTTGAAGTAGCGTTTTGTAGTTTTCTTTGTACTGGTCCTTTACTTCCTTAGTTAAGCTGATTCCTAGGTACTTGATTTTCTGGGGCACAATTGTGAATGGGATTATTTTCTTCGTGTCACTTTCTTCTCTTTCACTATTTGCGTATAAGAAAGCCATGGACTTTTGGGTATTGATTTTATAGCCTGCAACTTTACTATACAAATATATTGTTTCTAGGAGTTTCTTGGTAGAGGTTCTAGGGTTCTCTAAGTATAGTATCATATCATCCGCAAATAGTGAGAGCTTGATTTCTTCCTTACCTTCCTGGATGCCCTTAATATCTTTTTCTTGCCTAATCGCTATTGCAAGTAATTCCAGTACTATATTAAACAGTAGTGGAGAGAGTGGGCATCCTTGTCTCATCCCTGATTTTAGGGGGAAGACTCTCAGTTTTTCCCCGTTGAGGATGATGCTTATTGTATAGGATTATGGTAGATAGCTTTAACTCTGTTGAGGAAAGTCCCCTCTATCCCCATTTTGGCGAGGGTTTTTATCATAAACGGGTGCTGGATCTTGCCAAATGCTTTCTCTGCATCTATTGATATGATCATATTATTTTTATCTTTTATTTTGTTGATATGATGGATTATGTTGATTGATTTCCGAGCGTTAAACCATCCTTGCCTCCCTGGGATGAATCCCACTTGGTCATGGTGTATGATCTTTTGATGAGTTGTTGAATTCTATTTGCTGGTATTTTGTTGAGAATCTTCGCATCCGTGTTCATCAGGGATATTGGTGTAGTTTTCTTGTGGTGTCTTTGTTTCCTTTTGGTATTAGAGAGACATGGGCTTCATAGAAACTGTTTGGGAGAGTTTCTGTTTTTTTTTTTTTTTTCAATTTACTGGAAAAGCTTGAGAAGAACTGGGAAAATGTCTTCTTAAATGTTTGGAAAAATTCACTAGTGAATGCATATGGACCTGAGCTTTTGTTTTTGGGAAGACTTTTGATTAGAGTTTCAATTTCTTTGATGTTAATAGGTTTATTCATGTACTATATATCTTCTTGATTCAGGTTTGGGAGATTATAGGAGTCCAGGAATTTATCCATTTCTTCTAGGTTTAGTGGCATACAGACTTTCAAAGTAGTCTCTGATGATCTTTTGATTTCTTTGGCTTCTGTTGTGATATCCTAATTCTTATTTCTGATTCGATTTATTAGAACACTCACCCCTTTGTGAATGTTGCTAGTGGTTTATCTATCTTATTTATTTTCTTGAAGAACCAGCTCTTGGTTTCATTTTTCTTTCAGATTGTTTCTTTGCTTTCCATGTCATTGATTTCTGCTCTAAGTTTTATGATCTCTTTCCTTCTGCCTGATTTGGGCTCCTTCTGTTGATTCTTTTCTAAGATCTTGAGCTGTGAAGTCAAGTTATTTATGTGCATTCTTTTTTCTGTCCTGAGATATGCTTGCAGAGCTATAAATTTTCCCCTTAATACTGCTTTAGCTGCATCCCATAAGTTCTGGTAGCTCGTGTCTTCATTCTCATTTGTTTCCAAGTATCTTTTGATTTCATCCTTGACTTCCTTCCTGATCAACTCGTTGTTCAGCATTGAGTTGTTTAATTTCCAGGTGTTTGATTTGGTTCTCCGTGTCTTTGTGTGATTCACTTCTATACTCAGTGCATTGTGGTCTGAAAGATTGTTATTACTATTTCTATCTTCCTGATTCTATTGAAGTATGTTTTGTGGCCTAGGAATGATCTATTTTGGAAAATGTTCCATGCGCACTGGTGAAGAACGTGTATTGTTTCTTTTTGGAGTGTAAAGCCCTGTATAGGTCTATAAGCCCTTCCTCTTCTATTTCTTCTTTCGAAGCCAATTTTTCCTTACTGAGTTTTGTTCTTGTTGATCTATCCAGAAGTGATAAGGCAATGTTGAAGTCTCCAGCTACTATTATGTTGCTAGCAATGTCCTCCTTAAGATCTGTTAGCAATTGTTTTAAATATTTAGCTGTTCCCTCATTAGGTGCATATACATTTAAAAGTATGATTTCTTCCTGTTGTATGTATCCCTTGATGAATAGAAAATAGCCTTTGCTGTCCCTTCTAATCTTTTTCAACCTGAAATTGATGTTGTTGGATACTAGTATGGCCACCCCAGCTTTTTTTGAGGGAGCTGTTTGCTTGCAGGATTGTTTTCCATCCTTTGAATTTGAGTCTGTGTTTGCTTTGACTGTTGAGATGAGTTTCTTGTAGGCAGCAGAATGTTGGGTTCTGTCTCTGAATCCATTTTGCCACTCGGTGTCTCTTAAATGCTGAATTTAGACTGTTGACATTGAGAGAGATTGCTGTTATGGGGTTTTGTGTTATCTTTCTGTAAGGGTATGTTGTGCTTGTAAGTTTTGTCTTGTCTTATAGTAGTCCCTTTAGCCCTTCTTTTGGGTTTGGTTTTGAGTCTATGAAGTTCCTGAGCTGCTGTTTATCTAGAAAATAGTGTACCGTTCCTTCAAGTTTGAGTGATAGTTTAGCCGGATAGAGTATTCTTGCTAAAGCATTCATTTTAGTGAGTTTTTTCACTATATCCCACCACTGACTTCAGGCTTGGAGGATTTCCTCTGATAGGTCTGCTGTGAACTAAGGGGTGCTCCTTTGTATGTGATTTCCTTCTTTGACCTTGCTGCTTGCAATATTGTATCTCTATCAGCAGCATCGATCATTCTAACTATGATATGTCTTGGAGTGTTTTTGTTAGGGTCTCTTTTAGCTGGCACCCTTTGGGCTCCTTGAACCTGAATAGCTGCATTGTCGAGCTCTGGAAATTTTTCAGCAATGATTTGTTTAATCGTGTTTTTTTTTTCCCATTAGGATTGTTTCCCTGAGCTTCTGGTACTCCAATGATTCTAATGTTGTTCCTCTTGGAATCATCTCCTAGAACTCTGATTCTCTCTAGAGCTATTTTGAGGTCCCTTGCCACTGTTTGTTGTTGCCTGTTGGTTTGGTTCAGCTGATCTTCCAGTTCACTGATTCTCTCTTCAGCTGTAGTCATTCTACTGTTGAGGGTACAGACTGAGTTTTTTTTATTTCATCTACTGAATCTTTTATTCGTGACATTTCTGCTTTCATTTCTTCCCGTAATTTGTTGATTTTTTCTGTCATGTTACTGGATATATGTCTGACAGTTTCATTGAGTTGATTGAACATCTTCATGACTTCATATTCTTTGTCAGAGAGGTCCCTTACATGATCAGTATCTACAGGGGCTTCTGAAATCTTTTCGTCGTCCTCCCCATGTGGTGGGGATTTGCATTGTTTCTTCATGTTTGTGTGTCAGTATAGGGACTAGGTTCCTTGATATGGCTAAACTATCTGCGGCCGCGTGAGCATTGGGCCACCTAAAATTAGGCCTCGCTCAATTCAACTGAAGCCACGCCCACTTCTTAAAAGTCCACGCCCCCACGGGTACCTGGTGTGTGTGGGGGGAGTAGACTGGGTAGGGGAGAAGACCAGCACAGCTTAGGGGATAAGAGGAAGAGGCAGAGGCTCAGGGCTTTTCTCCCAGCATCTGAGAGGACGCCTGGGGGCTTGCAGGGAGAAATCCAAGTCCTGGGTTCGAATACCGGCTGATAAACTGACCTGGGTTTGGGAGAAGACCAGCCCAGCTTGGGGGATGAAAGGAAGAGCTGTCTTCCTTCTTTCTGTGGGAGAAAACCACCCTCTCTTCTGGATGTGCCTGTCTTTTTTCTCTCTCAGAGAAAACTATCCTATCTCTCTTGATGTAGCTGTCTTCTTCCCTGTCTGAGAGAAAACCTCTCATTCTTTCTTGTCATATCTTTCTCCATTCCCTACCTGAGAAAAAAAACACCCTTCTCTAGTCATGTCTCTCTTCTCTGTCTGAGAGAAAATCACCCTTCCCCTCTGGACATGCCTCCCTTCTCCTGAGAGAAAACCACCCATTTTCCCTTCCGTGCCTGTCTCCATTCTCTGTCTGAGAGAAAACCATCCATTCTCTCTTGACATACCTGTTTCCTTCCTCTCTCTCTGAGAGAAAATCACCCTTTCCCCTGACACTCCTATCTCTCATATCTCTCTTTGTCTCTCAGAGAAAATCAAAGTTTTTCCCCTTGGACACTCCTATTTTCCTCTGTCTCTTTCATCCATGCCTGAGAGAAAAACACACAGAGAAAACCACCTATTCTCCCATGACATGCCTCTCTCCTTTCTCTGTCTGATAGAAAACCACACTTCCACTCTGGACAAGCCTGTCTCTCTTCCATGTGTGAGAGAAAACCAACCGTTCTTCCTTGATCTATCTTTCTCCTTTCCATTCCTGAGAGAAAAACACCCATTCCCTTCTGGACATGCCTGTTTTCCTTCTCTCTGAAAGAAAACCACCCATTCTCCTGGACAGGTCTTCCCTTAGAAAACCACTCTTTCCTCCTTGATGTGCCCGTCTCTCTTTCCTCTCTGAGAAAAAATCACCCATTCTCCCTTGACATGTCTTTCTCCCTTCCATGCCCGAGAGAAAAACTACCCTTTACCCTTTGACATGCCTGTTTCCCTTCTCTGTCTGGGAGAAAACCACCCTTCCTTCCTGGTCATGCCTGTCTCCCTTCACTCTCTCTGAGAGAAAGCCACCTTTTCCTCCTGTACCCTCTTCTCTTCCTTCCCTCTGTGGGAGAAAACCACCCTCTATTATGGATGTGCTTGTCTTCTTTCTTTCTCTCAGAGAAAACCACCATTTCCCCCTGGCCTTGCCTATCTTCTTCTCTGAGAAAAAAATGACCCTTTCCCCTGGACACTCCTACCTCTCTTCTCTTTCTCTTTCCTGGAGAAGAACATCCTTCCCCTTGAGGTGTCCATTTCCCTTCTCTCTCTGGGAACACCTCCTTTGCCCTGTGCCATGTCAGAGGCTGGCAGGGACGTGTCCAGCTGGGCCAGGAGCAGCCTGGCGCCAGCGCACCTTCCCCCATGTGGATGCATCGAGGGCCGATGTTGCAGGGCCACAGAGGGGGATTTCCTGCCCTGGGCCACCGCCCTGAGGCCAGCTGGGTGGCAGTGCCAGAAGCCAGGACTCAGCTCTGCCATGGCAGCTCAGTACAGTCAGGCTGGAGGCCCAGGCAGATTGTCCCCTGCACCTGGGTTACTGGAAGGGTGTGCTGCGCCCCAGCCTGAGCGGAGCCAGGCACGGGGCTGGGAAGGCCACCATCAACCCCAGACCTTGACAGCCTGGGGATAGACAGGGGGTTGCAAGGTGACCAACACAGCCCATCAGGGCGGCTCCACCCAGAGCCGGCACAGAGCCTCAGGGCTTCAGTGTGAGTGTGCCTGGGTGTGGGTCATTGTGAGTGCTTGTGTGTGCATGTATGCACATGTGCATCTGTGTGTCTGGATTTGAGCCCTGTATTGCTCCAGTGGCTTTGGGTCTATTTGTCCATGTTTGTTTTGTGCAATAGGGTACGTGCTGGGGGCCCTGTGGCCCCTTGCTGGGAAGACATGTGTGTGTCTCTCATAATGTTTGTGTGTGTATATTTGATTCTCCTAATGTTTCTTTCTGTTTGTTTTTGCATCTGACAGCGTATCTCTTATTTCTATGTGTGTGTGTCTCAGATATCCAGTGTGTATGTTTGTGTGTCTGTGTCTGATGGTGCATCTCACTGTGTGTTCTGTATCTGTTGATATAGATGATTGTGTGTCTGTTACTCTGTGTCTATTAGTGTAGTTTACAATGTGTTGTGTGTGACTGTTTAGATGATTCTGTTAGTCTGTGTCTCTCTCTTGGTGTAACTGACTGTGATCTGTCTCTCTCTGTTGGTCAAGTTGACTATGTGTGTCTGTATCTAATGGTCTAGCTGACTGCTGGTGTAGCTGACTGTGTGTCTGTAGGTATAGTTGACTGTGTGTGTCTGTGACTCTGTGTCTGTAGGTGTAGCTGACCATGTGTATCTATGTGTGACTCTGTGTCTGTTGGTAACTGACGGTGACTCACTGTTGATATAGCTGACTGTGTATGTGTGTCTGTGATTCTCAGTTTGTATAGTTGATTGTATTAATCGATATCTGTCTTTTGGTGTAGCTGACTGATTTGTACCTATCTTATTTGATTGGTGTAGCTGACTGTGTATCTGTCTCTGTTGGTATAGACTGTGTGTCTGTTGGTATAGTTGTGTCTGTGTGTGATGGTGTCTGTTGGTGTAATTGACCATGTGTGTCTGTCTGTGACTGTGTCTGTTGGTGTAATTGACCATGTTTGTCTCTGTGTGACTATGTCTGTTGGTGTAGCTGACCATGTATGTCTGTGTGTAACTGTGTCTGTTGGTGTAACTGACCGTGCATGTCTGTGTGTGACTGTGTCTGTTGGTGTAGTTTAAGATGTATATCAGTGTTTGACTATCTCTTTTGGTATAGTTAACTGTGTGTGTCTGTGTTCGACTGTGTTTGCTGGTATAGCTGACCATGTATGTCTGTGTGTTACTATGTCTACTGATGTAGCTGTGTGTGTGACTCTCTTGGTGTAACTGATCATGTTTTTCTCTATCTGTATCTTGGTGTAACTGACTCTAATTTGTACTTGTCTATCTCTGTCTGTTGGAATTGTGTGAATCCATTAGTGGAGTTGTGTGCCTATTGGTATAGTTGACTATATGTCTATGGCTCTTTTAGCTGGTTGTCTTTCTGCTGATATAGCTGTGTTTGTGTCTTTTAGTATAGCTGACTGTGTCTGTGTCTGTTATTGTAGCTGACTGTGTGTCTGTTGGTATAGTTGACTACATATCTATATCTGTGTGTCTGTTGGTATAGTTGACTACATATTTTTCAGTGTAGCTGTTTGTGTCTGTTGGTATAGATGACTATGTATGTTTAGATCTGTATGGAACATCTCCTACCGATTGAAGCCTTCCCCGAAGGAGGGACCTGGCCAAGAAGAGACCCCCCAGGCTAGGCCTGCGCCCTGTCCAGGGTGGTCTCAGGGTGAGAGACCCGGAGCTAGCTCAAGTGTGGGGTGAGTGGGAGGGGGTCTCAGTGACGCACTCAGGACACCAGGCAGGGTTCCCTGAGGGCTGTATAGCTTTGTATAGCTTACTGTATGTGACTGTGTCTGTTGGTATAGCTGACTGTGTGTATCTATGTCTGTTGGTGTATATGAGTGTATCTGATGGTGTAGCTGGCTATATATGTCTGTATCTGTTGGTGTAACTGTCTTTATGTGTCTTTTGGTGTAGCTCACTGTATGTTCTGTTGGTGTAACTGACAGTATGTGTCTGTTGGTATAACTGACTGCATGTGTCTGTTGGTGTAGCTGACTGTATGTGTCTGCTGGTGTAGTTGACTATGTTTCTATGTGTCAGGATAGTGTGGCCATATTTGTGAGAGTCTGTATCAGAGGATTCTCTTAACCCTGTCACCTTCACTCACCATGGAGTCTCTCTGGGAACATCTCCTACCAATTGAAGCCTTCCCCTAAGGAGGGACCTGGCCAAGAAGAAACCCCCAGGCTAGGCCTGCGCCCTGTCCAGGGTGGTCTCAGGGTGAGAGACTCAGAGCTAGCTCAAGTGTGGGGTGAGTGGGAGGGGGTCTCAGTGACGCACTCAGGACACCAGGCAGGGTTCCCTGAGGGCTGTGTGGGGCAGGTGTGTGGCCTCCAGAGAGGCTTGGCTGCCCTGGGCCCTGTGGGACAAAAGCTGGAGCCGAGGCTGGGTGGGATCCATGGTGGGTGTGGGTGCCATTGGTGTGCAAAGCACCATACACGGTTGGTCCTTGCCACGCAACTGAGCCTGCTCGTCTCTTTTGGGGCCCTCCACTGGGCGGTTCTCCAGATGTCCCCTGTTTCCTTGCGGGGGGCCGCAAAACCACTCTCCGGCCCACGGAGATGGCCTTAGGATCCGTAGGTGCAGGGAAGGACTGACCAAATGAACACAAGACATGAGAGAGAGAATGCAGCTTAGAAACAAAGAGAAAAAGGGACAGGTTTTTTTGAGGGCTATGGGGGTATATATTAGTGAGTCAGCTACACAAAGGGTCGTGCCCAAATGTGGTTAGGAAAGTTACAGAGTCTATAAGTTTGACCTACCATACATTACAAAGCTTATACTAAGTTAATCATTGTCAGTTACAGCCATGACAATTGTTTTCTCAGGATAACCATACAAAGCACAGGCTTTAACTGCCGAGGGTCATGTAGGTCAGGATAGCCCTACCTAGCACAGGCTTTACCTGTTGAGGGTCACGTAGGTCAAGATAGCCATACCTAGCACAGGCACGTAGGCCCTTGGTCAGTTAAAGGGCCAGCTTCCCACATTTCCTGGTCACTCGACCTAGCCAAAGCCCAGCTTGGCCACGATGGTGGCTGGAGGATGGTCAGGAATCACCCTGGCAGCTGGGACGATGCCCCGCACTCCAATGCAAATCCTGAGGTTCCGGCTGGCTTGTTTCAGTCTCATGCATCAGTAGAGCTTCCCGCCGGCCCACGCCTGGCCCCGATTCCTGTTCTTGGTGTTTTCAAGCTATTTGCAAGTGTTTGTGCTTGGGGAGGCTGTTTTGGTGCTGGGTGTGGGAGGGCAGCTGGGGAAGGCCAGAAGGGCCTGGTGGATCATGGTGTGTGTGTCCTCGTGGGCAGGCCTTGGGCAGCTAGGACGCTGCTCTGAGTGTGTGGGAGCTGGTCACAGAGACCCTGCCAGGCCCTGGCTGAGAGTGAGCCCAGATGGGCTGGGCTGGGTGGGCACCCGGAGCCACAGGCTTGGTCCCCCAGCCCCATGTGCACACACACAGACACACACGCGGGCACAGCCAGCACACATAGACACACACACATGTGGACACAGCCAGCACGCAAGGACACACACACAAGTGGACACAACCAGCACACATGGACACACACTGCATAGGACACAGCCAGCACACAAAGACACACACGGACACACTCACGGGCACACCTTGCACATATGAACAAGCACTCGTGTCATGTACACATGGACACATGCTACCCAGGACAACTCAGTACAAATGGACACACAGTTATACACATGCATAAGACACATATAACAAACATGGATGTTCACAGCTCAGATACACATGGGGCAGGCCACAAACACGTGCAGCATACATACACCCACATACACACATCCATGGACCGGTCACACAGCCCAGGATACCCCAGCGCACATGGACACCATCACGTGTGCACAGGCACACACAGAATGACAGTAAACCCAACAAAGGGCTCACAGAACACACTCTCATGCCTGGAAGCAGTCACACACGCACACACACACACACGGTCCAGGACACACACAGTCATTGCGGACACAGCACGTGCACAGCTCACATGGGTGGCTTCTCACTGCCCCTTGCAGGGGACCTGGGCAGGCAATGGCCTGGCCTCCTTCTCTCTGGCCCTCACCCCTGCCTGGGCACCTGGACTCCGCAGTGCCTGGGACTCACCCTCGCCAGCCCACTTTGTTGCCCAGCGCAGGCCCCACTGCACCCTGTGAGGGGTATGCCAGGAGGGGGGAGACAGGGCAGGAGAACTGGCACAGCGAGTGAGGGGCACACAGTGTCAGGGTGGGGTGCTGCTGGCTTTGTGAGTGTGGGGGCGGAGAGAGTGTTGGGAACTCAAATGTGTGCTGTGGGCTCAGTGTGTGTTGACGACTCAGTGTGTGTTGTGGGCTCAGTGTGTGTTGTGTGCTTGTGTGTGTTGAGGACTCAGCGTGTATTGTGGACTCAGTGTGTGTGTGCTCAGTGTGTGTTGTGTGCTCGTGTGTGTTATAGACTCAGTGTGTGTTATGGGCTCAGTGTGTGTTGTGTGCTCATGTGTGTTGTGGGCTCAGTGTGGGTTGAGGACTCAGTGTGTGTTGTGTGCTTGTGTGTGTTGTGGGCTCAGTATGTGTTGCGTGCTCGTGTGTGTTATGGGCTCAGTGTGTGTTGTGTGCTTGTGTGTGTTGTGTGCTCATGTGTGTTGTGAGCTCAGCGTGTGCGGAGGACTCAGCGTGTGTTGTGTGCTTGTGTATGCTTTGGATTCAGCATGTGTTGTGTGCTCGTGTGTGCTGTGGACTCAAGTGTGTGTGTGTGTTGATGTGGCATGGTGTGTGGGGGTAGCAGGGCTCCCCAGAGACCCCGCATCCCCTCATCCGCTCCAAGCCTGGCTCCTGTCCCCCCTCTCCCTCCCTGTAGCACCGTTTCCCCTCCAATTCCCTCCCATCTCCTACAGGCCCCTGGGGTACGGACGCTTCATGGCGTAGCTGGTGGAGGCTGGAGGCGCTGGCGGGTGGGAAGTGTGTGCACATGCATGCACACCTGTGTGCCTCTATAGATTGCACATGTGCATGCGTGTGCACGTGCGTGTGCTTGCTGGAGGCCAGGGCCCATGGGCGCCGTGTACAGTGGATTCTCCCCCCGCTGGGTGGGCAGAGACCCAGACTTCAGCGCCAATGGGGAAGCCATCCCGGCTTGGGGCCATATGCGGGTCTGACAGCCCCTGGGGGGGGGGGGGGTGTCTAAGAGGGTAGAGGCTGACATGGACGGCTCCAGACTTTTTTTTGAATTATTTTTTAAAGTATTTAAAAATTGAATCGCTGTGAGATAGACCCTTACAAAGCTGTTGATGATTAGGTTTCAGTCATCTGGTGTCCCAACACCCATCGCTCCATCTGGCCCAAAAACACACAGCAGAAACACCATCTGCACTCTTTCACTCATTGCAGCACTATTCACAGTAGCTGGAATCTGGAAACAACCTGAGCGCTGGAGAACAGACCAGAGGATAAAGAAATGATTGCACATCTACACAATCATTGCTCAGCTGCTAGGGACAATGAAGTCGTGACATTTGCTTATAAATGGGTGGACATGGAGAGTGTCCTGCTGAGAGAAAAGAGTCAGGAGAAGGACACAGAGAGAATGACCTCACTCATTTGTGGTCCCGGGACTCTGGAATCTACTTCCTGATGCATCAGTATAGTCTGCAGACATTCGCAGGCAGAGAAGCCCATTGCAGACACACACACACTCACACTCACACTCACACTCACAGAGGAGCTCGGTGCTCTCCTCTCTGCTCACACACACACACACACACACTCACACAGAGGAGCTTGGTTTGCTCCTCCTCTATTCACATGCACACGCACACACACACACTCACAGAGGAGCTCAGTGCACTCCTCCTCTGCTCACACACTGAGAACTCAGGAGCAAAGCCCCTGGCACATGTTCACACTCACACTCACCACACGTGTCCATATGCTTCTCACTCACTCTCACACGGTCATAGACAGCTCCCTCACCCCTGCGCTCAACAGTCTTTCTCGTCCACCCACACTCAGACCAGAATGTGCTCATGGCCACACACACACACACACACACACACTCTGACACCCAAGCTCGTCTCCTTCCACACTGCCCACGCACCCGAACACTCCCACATTACCACCCACTCTGTGTCTGCAGTGCACACAGTCCGCCCTTTCCCTGCACACCCATCCTCGAACCTGCTCACTCTCCCACCACACTCACACACACCTCCACTTGTTTCACCCACAAATCTTATGTTCAGCCACTCTTACACTCACACTCATTCTCACTAGTGACACACCTTCATATCTGTGACACTCGAAGACCCACACTCATGTTTGCTCTCTCACACACATACTCCACTCATATACTCATGATCATACTTATTGTCACAGCTGCGCATTCACTCACGCGTGCTCATTTTCCAACTCAACCTGCCTGCCTGCTCTCTTTCCTTCCTGGTTTTGTTTCGGGGCCATGTCTGGCTCTGCTCAAGGCTTACTCCTAGCTTTGTACTCAGGGCTCACTTCTGGCGGTGCTTGGGGGACCATGTTGGGTGCAGGGAATCAATCCCGAGTCACCATGTGCAAGGCAAGTGCCCTACTCACTCTACTCTCTGGTCCCAAACTCAAGCATTCTCACACTCACCCCATGTGCACAGCACAACACCCACAAACATGCTTCCACACACCCACATTCACACTCACACCACTCACTCCTACTCATAGAGAAGCTCCCACACAAGTCTCACACTCCCAGACTAACACCCACACTCACAATGCTCTGTGTGAGTACACAGAGACATGTTTTCATGAACCCTCACTCACAGACTCAGAGACATTCTCCTCTACACCCACATTCACACCAACATTCACAGACATGTTCCCACACACCCTTACTTAACCCCTCACAGAATGCGCCCACCCACACTACTATCCACATTAACACCTACACTGACAACAGACACACACTGACACCTTCACTCATGCTCAAGCCCTCACAGGCTAGCTCCCACAACCCATGCTCATACCCATACTCAATATCCTCACACTCACATAAACATATTCCCATATAACCTCAATCACACTCAAATCACATTCACACACTCACAACATGCTCCATCAACCCACTCTCATACCCATACTGCTCACTCACAGACATGCTCACACTCACAGCAAAACCAACACTCTCACATTCTATAAAAAAAAAATACCCTCTCTACGCCCCCCCCAAAGTGGCGGGTATTGGGTCAGAGATAGCAATGAGAATTGGGTGGTGGCCTTTGACATGATCACTCCAGGTTTGATCTCTGGCACTGCATATGGTGCCTGAGCACTACCAGGAGTGATCCCTAAACACTGAGAGAGAGGGAGGCAATGAATACTGCTGAGGGTGTTCCCCAAAACAATGAAATAAATAAAGGAAAATATGTGAAATTTACAGTAGTTTTTACCTACATCGATGATGTGATTACACATGTAAAACGATCTTGCAATGTTTTCCCCCTTTCTCTTTATTACTTGTCTGCTGGAGCGATAGCACAGCGGTAGGGCATTTGCCTTACAAGCAGCCAACATGGCCGACCCAAGTTCGATTCCTCCGCCCCTCTCGGAGAGCCCGGCAAGCTACCGAGAGTATCTCGCCCGCATGGCAGAGCCTGGCAAGCTACCCGTGAGGTACTTGATATGCCAAACACAGTAACAACAAGTCTCATGATGGAGACGTTACTGGGCCCGCTTGAGAAAATCGATGAACAACTGGAGGACCGTGACCGGTTAAGCTTGTCTGCTTGAATGGTAAAGTCGAAGACTGAGAAATCTGGTCTGTGACACTCTGCATATAAACAAACAGTGAGCCAAAATGAGGATGCTCTGCCTTTTTTGGTTCTATTTTTTTCCAGAGAGAACATTTTAACAGTACTTTGGGTAATATTTCTTTCTCATTGAGATTAGAATCTGTTTTAATTATTAATGCCTGTACAGTTTGGTGATGGTATGTAATGGTGGTTTGTTTTCAGCGGACAGATGTGAGCGATTCCTTTCTGTCAGTTTGCCCATGCTCCAAAAACTAGATTTGTCATTCTGCTGCTGGGCTCACAGTCATTCAGTCCTCAGCTTCAGGTTGACTTTCTGCTTTGACAGGGAAGGAAATTTAGGCTGTTAGTAGAGGTTATTTAGGGTCACTCATAGAGTGTACTCAAACCAGAAGAACTGTTTTCACAGAATTGAATTTATAAAATGAATAAACAGAAAAACAGTAAAATTTCATTGAGTGTTCTTTTTTAAATAAAAGTATTGCATTATATAATTTCCTTCTAAAATCATGAGTTTATTGTATTTCCTTTCCCACCAACATAAAAAATATTAAATTATGGAATTAAAAAATATCCTCACTAACAGAATATGCTAGGACACCCTGACACCACACTCATACCCTGCTGCGCAACATAATTCCACACACCCCCACTCACACCACACTCACACCCTAACTCACAGACATGCTCCCTCCACCCAAACTCACACCCTACTCACAAACATGCTCATGCTCCCACACACTCACTCACACATACTCATAGACATGCTTCCACACACCCTCACTTACACCCTACTCACAGACAGGCTCCCACATACCCACACTCATACCTACTCACAGACAAGTTCCCTCACACTCATCACACCTACTCACAGATATACTCCCACATACCCACACTCACAACCTAACTCACAGACATGCTCCCTCACACCCACACTCACACCCTACTCACAAACATGTTCCCACACACTCACTCACTCCTATATACAGACATGCTCCCATACAACCACATTCACACCCTACTCCCAGACATGTTCCCACACACTCACTCACACCTACTCACAGACATGCTCCCAACACCCACACTCACCCCTGCTCACAGACATGCTCCCACATACCCACACTCACACCTACTGACAGACATGCTCCCACACTCACATCCTATTCACAGACATGCTCTTTCACATTCACACTCTACTCACAGACATGCTCCCTCATACCCACACTCACACCCTACTCACAGATAAGCTCCCACACACTCACGCCCTAGTCATAGACATGCTCCCACACACTCACACCCTACTCACAGACATGCTCCCACACACCCACCCACACTCACACGCTACTCACAGACATGCTCCCACATACTCACACTCACACTCACACTCACACCCTACTCACAGACATGCTCTCACAAACCAACACTCACACCCTACTCACAGACATGTTCCCTCACACTCACTCACACCCTACTCACAGACATACTCCAACACACACCCACACTCACAACCTACTCATAGACATTCTCCCACATACCTACATTCATACCCTACTCCCAGACATATTCCCACACACTCACTCACACCTACTCACAGACATGCTTCCAACACCCACACTTATACCCTGCTTACAGAATGCTCCCACATACCCGCACTCACACCTACTGACAGACATGCTCCCACACACCCACACTCACACCCTATTCACAGACATGCTCCCTCAAACTCACTCACATTCTACTCACAGACATGTTCCCTCATACCCACACTCACACCCTACTCACAGATAAGCTCCCACACACTCACACCCTAGTCATAGACATGTTCCCACACACTCACACCCTATTCACAGACATGCTCCCACACACCCACACTAATACCCTACTCACAGACATGCTCCCCCCCACATACACTCCCCCCCACATATACTCAAGACATGCTTCCACACACACCCTATTCACAGACATGCTCCCACACACCATACTCACACCCTACTCACAGACATGTTCCCTCACACTCATTAACATGCCTCCACTCAGGCCCTTGGACTCAGAATCCCCCTCACATGTGGGCTTTGTTTAGGCTAAGGGCAAAGTAAGCCTCTGCCTGGGGCCGTGTCCACTGCCCATGACGGCAGGGCCTATCCACTTGGGGTCCAGCTGTGAGGTGTGGGGTGCCCTGTGCTCACCGAGGAGCCAGGGAGCAGAGGTAAATCAGCTGCTGGGGTGACCAGGGAAGCCCTGGGTCAGAATCGGGGGCTGCCGGGTGGAGGGGCAGAACAGGTGGGAACATTCTGGTCTTCAGAGTGGTGCAGCCGCCTCGGCCAGGGTGCTGGCACTGTGCTGCCCTGGATACAGCCACAGGGACTCGGTACACAGATTCCCAGGCCCCAGGTGGTGCAGGGGACTCGGCACAGGAGGCAGGCCAGTGCAAGGTACAGGCCCCCACCAGTGGGGCCACGGGGCCTTCAGGCTTGAGCACAGACAGAGTGGGACAAGCAGCAGCTCGACTAGGACTGAGGGGACAGGCTGAGGGAACACAGGCTGAGGGGAACACAGGCTAAGGGAAACACAGGCTAAGGGGAACATAGGCTGAGGGAGCACAGGCTGAGGAGAGCTGAGGTTGAGGGGTGCTGAGGGTGAGGGAGCACAGGCTGAGGGGAACACTGACTGAGGGGAGCTGAGGGTGAGGCATGTAGACAGCACCAGGCGGCCAGCTTAATACAAAGAAACCAGAGACAGAGATGGTCAGAGGTGGAGAGACAGAGGCGGGGAGAGACTGGTGTGGGAAGCCAAGAGCCTTCTCATAGACCCTAGCCGTGGTTCCCATGTTAGGAACTGCTTGGGACAGACATTGGTGACAGTCTCCCAGGACTTCCTGATCTCAGTGGATACCTGATCTATAGCCACATAACATCAGGCTGACAGTCATCTTATCTGGTCTTATTTACTTATCTATAGTAACCTCCAGGATGCATATACTGCCCTAAGAGCCTTTGATATACAAATGTAAAGCTCAGGATGCACCTACTGCCATAAGGCCCTTTGATATACAAATGTAAAGCTCAGGATGAACCTACTGCCATAAGATCCTTTGATTTACAAATGTTTACCTTGAATGTTAGGTAAAGCTCTTGTGGCTGACCTTACCATGTATGGCTATATTGCTTCTACTCCTGACTGGGCTGCCCAGACCCTATATAAACAGCCTGTAGCCCCCAATAAAGTTCTGTCCCTTTTTCTCTCTATTTCTAAACTGTACTCTGTCTCTTGTGTCTTGTGTTCATTCGGTTGGTCCTTCCCTGCACCTATGGATCCTAGAGCCACCTCCGCAGGTTGGAGGGTGGTTTTGCGGGCCCTCCGCAACTGGCGCCCATGCGGGGTGGTGTCTGGGAGATGACCGCCGAACTCCCCTTCAGGAAGCGGTGGCCACCGGGTCGCACGGAAAGGTAAGTGCGCACCTAATCAAAAATCCCCGTCTTGTTCGAGGCCGAGTGGGAAGATCCCCGTCTTGTTCGAGGCCAAGTGGGTACTAGCCCCTGCCTCGTTATAGAGGTCGATGGGGTGGGATCAGGGGAGAATTGATTGTTCAGTCTAATATGAGGTATATGAGATGGTCACTGGGTTGGATAAGGTGCCCCCCCACACTCCTTTGTCGTGTCCTTTGTGGAATGTGTGTGCGAGTGAATGAGCAGTCAGGGGCGTCCTCGCCTCTGATTCGAGTCTGTGGTTCCACGGCTGGGTACCCTTAAGGTCCCTGAAAAGGCTAAGGAATCCGGTTGGGCTGTCTGTGGTTCCACGGGAAACATGGTCTATGGTGGTGCTGACTTAGACGTCAGCCGTAAGTCACCTTTGGCTGATCCACTACGGCTAAGTTTCCCACTGGCCAGACAAGCACCTAGGTGGGCCCCTTTGTCGGGCCTCCCCCGTGTCTTGCATCTGCTTCTCCCAGAATGTAGCCTGCCCACAGGGTAGAGTCTGGCAAACTCCCCGTGGCGTACCAAAATATGCCAAATACCAGTAACAATGATGGGTCTCATTCTCCTAAATAGCCTTGAATATAATCTCAGGGCTAGGATGAAAGAGACGTTACTGGGGCTTGCTCGAGGCAATCGACGAATAACAGGATGATGAAATGAAATGAAAAAAATACCAACAAGCCTTTCCTGACCCATTTTTAACAGCAGGAGACTGGCTTATTTAGGCTGGGAAATGAGGAGCAGTGGTCCTGTTGGGATCGGGAGTTCCCTAGCCCTGGGAGGCGCGGAGAGACCAGATAGACACAATTCCTGCAGGAGTAAAAACGGGGTTTATTTAGACCAGCATGCTGGGGCTCCGCAGCATACCCCAAAAATGGGCAGTGACTGAGAGCCCCGAACTTCTTCGAAGGGGATCTTATATAGGCCTTCACTGGCCGTTACAGCAAAGCCCGCACATTTCATAGCCAATAGATTTGTAACAACATATACTTTCTTAACCAATCCATTTAAAAGTACCTCACTCCTTAGCCTATAGATTCAAAGATCAGCATCTACGTATATCGATTGTCAGCACAAGCAAGGTTATAGCTGGAATCATTAAGCCTTAGGTAATCTCCCTTGACCATCCTCGTTTTGAGTTACCCAAGTCTGCAGGGTGCTTTAGTGAGACAATACATTCCAGGAAAGGGCAATTTCCCCCAACCACCCGCATCCTGAGTTATCCTTTACCCAAATCTGCAGGGTGCTTTAGTGAGACAATACATTCCAGGAAAGGGCAATTTCCCCCAACCACCCGCATCCTGAGTTATCCTTTACCCAAATCTGCAGGGTGCTTTACTGAGACAATACATTTCAGGGACAGTAAATACACCTGAATCCTGTCACACTTGGTTTAGAAAGAAGTTATGCCCTGTTCACTTTCCAAGTCCCGTCTCCCCCAGGTGCAAAGCAGCCAAGCAGTTTTACAGAAAGCAATGTTGCAAGTTAGCTAAAGTACACAGAAATTTGATGCCCTAATATGGATTCTTTCAGTCCCAATCAGCTGATAAGGTTTCTTTGCCCTGGGGGCTGTCCCTTCCTTTCTCAGACCATCAGTTTCTCCCTGTCATTTTTTGAAGGGTCAGATTGATCGATCAACTGCAGATGTGTGCACATGTATGTTTGGTGTTTTAATCAGTTCATTGTCTGTCTGTCTGTCTGTCTGTCTGTCTGTCTGTCTATGTGGAACACTCGAGTGTTGGAACCAGGCTGAAATCAGAAGTAGAAATTTTAGAGAAGTTAGTGCTATGCTACCCAGTGATTTAAGAAATGCAGTTGTTTTTGGAACCTGTCAGACAAGGGTGAATCCTTATCAGAAGGTGGGACTTATAGAGAAAGCAGAATTCTCAATCTAAATTTCTTGATAGAATAACATTAATGATCATGTGATTAACAGTTGAAATCCTTTTGAACTTAAGAATCTTGTACTATCTAGAAGAGCTATGGAACTAGAGCCTGAAATTAAAGTGAAATATGAGTTCAGAGAAAGCAAGACTTTAATCTTACAAGCCTCAGCTAACTTTAATGAAAAATTAGGCCGCTTTTACAAACTACAGAGGTACAGAAGCCATTAAAATGAAGTTTCCTTATTTTCCTAAACAGTGGCAATTTATAGGGTAACAATTGGATTTGTCCATTCTCCCTTGACACAAGGAGCTAAGGTTTATCAGGTTACACCCATCACAGTGCTCCTGAGTCACTTCCATTCCTTTGTTTTTCCGTAACCACTTCTATATGCTCTCCTCCCCAACCAGTTAATCAGCTTTTCTTGTTAATTTTTAAGATCAGATCCTTCTAGGACACTGAACTTGTATTGTAAATTGTGAGTCGATCTGCTAAGTGAGAATCTGTCCTAGAAGAATGTCCTGATTAGTTTGGATGAGGCTAAACATTTTTTCCCTTTCAAACTGCCCTCAGTAAATAATTTCAGTATACTGCAAGAGGCAGCTTCCCTTATCTCACAGAAACCTTGCTGTTAGAGGCAACTTCTCTTATCTCACAGAGCAGATCTCAGGTGCTAGCCAGGCCTGATCTTTGGGATGTAGATGCCAGGCTCCAGGAAGGCTGATCTTTGAGATGTAGATTGGTCTTTGATGTGCTAATCCAAGTGCTTGAAACTTGTAAAGGTGAGGACAAAATTACTGGCCTGCAGATGTAAAGAAGCAATGTATGTTTTGCAGCCTCAATGTTCTTTCTCCTTTTGATGACATCACTGTATTGCCCCTTTAGAGGTACCATGATCTATATGAGGAGATTTCAGGGCTCTCTACTAGGAGGTCTGAGAGAACAGGGGAAAACATGCTTGAGAGAACCTGAGTTTCTTTTATGGTATATAATGAGACTGTAAGAATGGGCTGGGAGAGGCAGTAGAGATACTAGAGTGAATGGAGAGAGGATTGGAGTAGGCTGCAACTAAGATCAAGCAGCCTGGCCATAAGGTTTCCTTCCTTTTCCTGCCCATCGCCATCCACCTCCCTGGAGTGGGGGAAACTACCGAACGTGGGCAGTGGGAAAGATAGATTGCTGCCATCCTTTTTGTGTTCACACAGGAATTCAAATATTTTCTTATGCTAATATCAAAGTTTGGTAAAAAATCCAAAGGGCTTTTTCTGTGTCTGAAAGCATGTTTGTATTTTTGTGGAATTGTTAAAAATATCTGGTATAGAAAGCTCATGATTTTAAATAATTAAGGTACAAGAACTATTGAAATTAAGCCAAAGAAATTTTTATTATGTTTTATAAAAATTGATCATAGGTCTTATGTTGTTATGTTAATGGGCTGGAGCGATAGCACAGCAGGTAGGGCGTTCGCCTTACAAGCGGCCAACTATGGCCGACCCGAGTTCAATTCCTCCGCCCCTCTTGGAGAGCCCGGCAAGCTACCGAAAGTATTCGATATGCCAGACACAGTAACAACAAGGTCTCCAATGGAGACGTTACTGGGCCCGCTCGAGCAAATCGACAATCAACGGGAGGGGCTTTACCTTTACCTTACCTTACATGTTTGTATCTGCCTTAGATTAGAATATTTGATCTAGAAGGAGTTAAAATAACTATGACACATGAAAACAGGTTCAAAAAAATAATGGTTTATTTTAAACATGAGTTTCTAGAGTTATAAAATTGGTTGCAAAATTTGTCCTTACCAGTGCTCTATCTGATCTCTGAGACTCTTGGTAACTAAAATTTCTAGAACCTGTAAGAGTTATAAGTGGGATAATCTCAGATGTCAGCCTTCTGTAATGGTTTCTGAGAATGGAGAATTTCATGGAAAATGTGGGAAATTTTACTAACTACATTGTTAATCAACCTGTCCAGTGCTTGAAAGTACATGCTATTATTTTGATAACTATTTCATGCTAAGCCTTGTCACCAGGTATCAACCTGACTCTGTTCTTCAGAAAGCTTTGTACACAAGTGTGAAATACTTAATGTTTCATAATAATCTATGAGTGCTTTAATCTTTTGTATTTGTGCTTTCCTGGAAATCAGAATTTTAAGATGTCTTCTGGTTGATTTCTAATGTAAAGTGATCTTTTGCCCAGTGAATATACCTTGTAAGAGCTTTAATTGTGAGCATTTTTAAGGCTTTTTGAATATCTATGGAAGCATTGCAGAGCAGTTTTTGTTAAGTGAGATTAAGATAAGCTCAGCACCATTTCTGCCTCCTCTCCAGTCTGGCTCTGCAGACGCCCTCTGGGCCCTAGTGATCACCTTCTTGGACCCCGACCTATGGAGGATGCCTGGTGGCTCTGCTCAGTGACAGGCCTGACTCCTCATGTCGCTGCCTCTGTTTTCGACTCCTCTTCACAGTTCTGTATGACTCTTCTGGTTGTCCCCGTATTTTGTACCACCCAACTTCCACCCTTTATGATTACTGGTCCCCGCATGATGGATGTTGTTTCACCCTGCTGACTTTGCCGCGAGCCTGTCACCACCCTCACCTCGTCACCCTGTTCACCCTTGGCCTTGCGGGCACCCTGACCTCACAGCACTCTGGTTTACCTACACTCCCTGTCACTGTGAATACCGATTTAGAGCGCCTTGAACAATCCATCTCACCTCAAGGATTTGCTAACGTCTTTTGGAGGTTGCTCTTCAAAACCACCGAGGACTTGACTTGCTCTTTATGAAAGAGGGGGGATGGTGTGCTGCATTGGGGAAGAGTGCTGTTTTTATGTCAATCATAGTGGGGTCATTAGGGACTCCATGCATGAATTATGAGAGGGCCTGGAGCAAAGGCATCGCCTATGAGAACCCTCCTCCTCTGGCTGGAGTTTCCATACCTTACTTCCATATCGCTCCAGCGATAGCACAGCGGGTAGGGCGTTCGCCTTACACGCGGCCAACATGGCCGACCCGAGTTCGATTCCTCCGCCCCTCTCGGAGAGCCCGGCAAGCTACCGAGAGTATTCGATATGCCAGACACAGTAACAACAAAGTCTCCAATGGAGACGTTACTGGGCCCGCTCGAGCAAATCGACAATCAACGGGAGGGCCTTTACCTTTACCTTTTACTCCCATATCGGTTACCACTTTTAGGCCCCCTATTAGCACTCTTGTTGTTAGTAAATACTGGCCCTTGTATAGTCAATCGCCTGCTCGCCTTTATTAGACAACAGATTGCCACAATATCGATGACCCCCATCCAGGTGCCCTATCATCGCCTGGCTATGGAAGATGCTAGGCTGTCGCAGGCCTCCGCTGGGTCAGTTGAGCTCCCCCGCTGGTCTATCGAATGGACCTTCCCATCGCGGGAGTAGTGGCATTGGACCCGCTCCCTGTGCCCCCTTTTTTCTTTTTGGAGCCCGTCAGTTGCTAGGCAAAGCACTGCAAGGGATGGCCCTGTGGCCAGTTTCTGACTCCCTAAGAGGCATGCTGGGTCTGCATGGAGATTCCTCTGTCCCTGCCTTTTCACACAATTCCCTTCTAGCAAGGAGAATTGAGGGATGGGCATCTCATCCTCCCCTCCACAAAACAGAGGTATTTTGTGATCTCGGGGGGACCCAGCCAATACCTCCCTGAACGAGGCATTTATATAATATCGAAGGGGGAGATGTGGGAAGCCAAGAGCCCTCTCATAGACCCTAGCCGTGGTTCCCATGTTAGGAACTGCTTGAGACAGACATTGGTGACAGTCTCCCAGGACTTCCTGATCTCAGTGGATACCTGAGCTATAGCCACATAACATCAGGTTGACAGTTATCTTATCTGGCCTTATCTATAGTAACCTCCAGGATGCATCTACTGCCCTAAGACCCTTTGATATACAAATATAAAACTCAGGATGCAGCTACTGCCATAAGACCCTTTGATGTACAAATGTTTACCTTGAATGTTAGGTAAAGCTCTTGTTGCTGACCTTACCATGTATGGCTATATTGCTTCTACTCCTGACTGGGCTGCCCCGACACTATATAAACAGCCTGTAGCCCCCAATAAAGTTCTGTCCCTTTTTCTCTCCATTTCTAAACTGTACTCTGTCTCTTGTGTCTTGTGTTCATTTGGTCAGCCCTTCCCTGCACCTATGGATCCTAGGGCCACCTCCGCGGGCCGGAGAGTGGTTTTGCGGGCCCTCCGCAGACTGGAAAGGACCAGAGAGACAGAGTAGAAGGAGGGAGAGACAGGGAGGGTGGGGAGTGATCTAGGAGAGCGGGAGTGACAGGACAGACAGACAGGATCAGCAGAAGAGCGAGGGAGACTGGGAGAAACCGGCCACGCACGTGCAAGAGTCGGATGGGGACACAGCGACGGGGCCGGGCAGGTGGGGACGGGTGGAAGAGATGAAGTAGGGATGCAGGGGTGAGGCGCGGGCTGAGTAGGCCACAGCTTGGCCATGCCCTGGACCGAGGTCTGGCCATGGTGTCTGCAGAGTGGCCCAGGCATGGGCAGCCAGCTGCCCTAGCGCAGTGTCCCGAGACACCCAGAGCCCATCGGTCACGTATGCCCAGACTCAGGGACACATGGTCAAATGCCCATGTGACCCACATCGCTGGCCGCTGCGCAGTGTCGCGTGGGCAAAGGGATGAGGGCGGAACCGGCGTGTGACGTGTGTGAAGGGCCCAGAGCAGGAGCGGGGAAAGGGCCACAGCCCTGGCGTAAGGAGGAACGCCAAGGCAGGCCGGGGGCTGGTCAGTGCCTTGGACACCTGGGGGCTGTGGTGGCCACGGGACTGCACCTTCGCGCCTGTGGCCTGAACTACAGCAACCCGATATAGAGACGAGTTTGCGGGGGGGATGCGGACACGTGGGGTCGGGGGCCTGGGACCCCAGAACTCCCCCATCGGCAGATGCGCCATGGGCCTGAATGAAAACTGTTTTCAGTCAGAGTTGCCCCTCGTGAGTCCCTGAGCAGAGCCAGGGCTTGGGGGCCGGGGGTTGGGCTGCAGGTGGCGACCATGAGGCTATTTCTGAAACAGCTTCAGAGGAGCACAGCGAAGGTTCTTGGAGGGGAACAAACAAGCATTTGCATGGGGCCCAGGGGCCAGTCGGGGAGAAACTGAGACTCACACCACCGGCACTGGGGGCAGGGGGCTGGTCACACTCTGGGACCCCTGGGGAGCCGGGAGCATCAGAGGGTCTCCATGAGCTGCCCTGAGGGGCGAGGCCATGGGGGAGGACAATGGCTGCACCGGCCACAGTGGCCTGGGTAACTGGGACCCTGGTCACTCAGAGCTTCAGGGTGGAGACACCAGGACAGATGAGTACACGCAGGGGCCGAGCCCTGAACCCCCACATCAGAGCATGCTCTGAGATGCCTGCTGCTGGGCCTGTGCTCCCAATGCCCTGTGCTCCCCTCGGACTGTGCTCCCTTGGATTGTGCTCCCACGGACTGTGCTCCACTGACACTGTGTTCCCTCAGCCTGTGCTCCCTCAGCCCTGAGCATTCTGGTCAGCAGGCAGCAGATAAGTTCTCTCGTGTACTTCGAGAAGGTTCCCTGCTAGCACACATAGGAGTAGATGAAGGTACCCTCCAGGAGATGCTGCCTGTGCTGCCCGCACACCAGCCCCCGGGCCCCCTACAACAGCCAGGAGCAGAGACCCGAGAGTCAGGACTGATGTCCAGTTCAGAGTCCCCTCAGCATGGTAACACACCGGAACCCAAAGAGGTGGATGCTCAAGGCCCCCCGGCTGACCCTCACTGAAACCTCCATGATCCTGGCTTGGCATGGCTCAGTCCCCACAATCACACAGCTCAGGATGAGCCTGTCCCTCACAACTCAAGGTCGCCTATTCCCCACAACTCAGGGCCCACATAATCACACAGTTCAGGGTGAGCCTGCCCCTCACAGCCCAGAGTGGGCCTGTCCCTCACAACAAAGGGACCCACATGATCACACAGCTCCGGGTGAGCCTAGAGTGGCCCAGGCATGGGCAGCCAGCTGCCCTAGCGCAGTGTCCCGAGACACCCAGAGCCCATCGGTCACGTACGCCCAGACTCAGGGACACATGGTCAAATGCCCATGTGACCCATATCGCCTATACCGCACAGCTCAGGGTGAGCCTGTGCCTCACAGCTCAGGGTGGGTTTGTCCTCACAGAGCAGGGTCAGCCTGACCCTCACAGCTCAGGGTGAGCCTGTCCCTCTCAGCTCAGGGTGGGCTTGTCCTTCACAGCTCAGGGTCAGCCTGACCCTCAGAGCTCAGGGTGAGCCTGTCCCTCACAGCTCAGGGTGAGCATGTCCCTCACAGCTCAGGGTGGGCCTGTCTCTCATAGATCAGGGTCATCCTGACACTCACAGCTCAGGGTGAGCCTGTCCCTCACAGCTCAGGGTGGGCCTGTCTCTCACAGCTCAGGATGGGTTTGTCCCTCACAACAAAGGAGCCCACATGATCACACAGCTCAGGGTGAATCTGTCCCTCACAGGTCAGGGTCAGCCTGTCCCTTACAACAAAGGGGCCCACATGATCACACAGCTCAGGGTGAGCATGTCCCTCACAGCTCAGGGTCAGCCTGTCCCTCATTTTGGAGAGCCCGTTAAACCACACTCCAGCACGCAGAGGAGGCCCTAGGATCCGTAGGTGCAGGGAAGGACCGACCGAATGAACACAAGACACAAGAGACAGAGTACAGTTTAGAAATAGAGAGAAAAAGGGACAGCCTTTATTGAGGGATACAGGCTGTTTATATAGGGTTGGGGCAGCTCAGTCAGGAGCAGAAGCAATATAGCCATACATGGTAGGTCAGCAACAAGAGCTTTACCTAACATTCAAGGTAGACATTTGTACATCAAAGGGTCTTATGGCAGTAGGTACATCCTGAGCTTTATATTTGTATATCAAAGTGTCTTAGGCAGTAGATGCATCCTGGAGGTAACTATAGATAAAGGTAAAGGTAAAGGTAAAGGTAAAGGCCCTCCCGTTGATCGTCGATTTGCTCGAGCGGGCCCAGTAACGTCTCCATTGGAGACTTTGTTGTTACTGTGTCTGGCATATCGAATACTCTTGGTAGCTTGCCGGGCTCTCCGAGAGGGGCGGAGGAATCGAACTCGGGTCGGCCATGTTGGCCGCTTGTAAGGCGAACGTAACTATAGATAAGGCCAGATAAAATAACTGTCAGCCTGATGTTATGTGGCTATAGATCAGGTATCTGCTGAGATCAGGAAGGCCTGGGAAAATGTCACCAATGTCTGTCCCAAGCAGTTCCTAAAATGGGAAGCAGAGTCAGGGTCTATGAGAGGGCTCTTGGCTTCCCACACCGCATCGCTCAGGATCAGCCTGTCCTTCACAGTTCAGGATCAGCCTGTCCCTCAGAGCTCAGGGTGGGCCTGTCTCTATCAGATCATGGTCAGCCTGACCCTCAGAGCTCAGGGTCAGTCTGACCCTCACAGCTCAGGGTGAGCCTGTCTCTCACAGCTCAGGGTCAGGCTTAACCTCAAAGTTCAGGGTGAGCCTGTCCCTAACAGCTCAGGGTGAGCCTGTCCCTCACAGCTCAGGGTGAGCCTGTCTCTCACAGATCACGGTCAGCCTGAAACTCAGAGCTCAGGGTGCGCCTGTCCCTCACAGCTCAGGGTGGGCTTGTCCCTCACAACAAAGAGGCCCACATGATCATACAGCTCAGGGTTAGCCTGTCCCTCACAGCTCACGGTGAGCCTGCCCCTCACAGCTCAGAGTCAGACTGTCCCTTAAAACAAAGGGGCCGACAGGATCACACAGCTCAGGGTGAGCATGCCCCTCACAGTTCAGGGTCACCCTGTCTCTCACAGTTCAGGGTGGGCCGGTCCCTCACGATCAGGGTCAGGTTGACCCTCACAGCTCAGGGTGAGCCTGTCCCTCACAGCTCAGGGTGGGCATGTCCCTCACAGCTCAGGGTCTGCCTGTCTCTCAAAACAAAGGGGCCCACATAATCACACAGCTCAGGGTTAGCCTGTCCTTCACAGCTCAGGGTCAGACTGTCCTTCACAGCTCAGGGTGGGCCTGTCTCTCACAGATCAGGGACATTCTGACCCTCACAGCTCAGGGTGAGCCTGTCCCTCACAGCTCAGGATGAGCCTGTCCCTCACAGGTCAGGATAGGCCTGTCCTTCACAGCACAGGGTCAGCCTGTTCCTCACAGCTCAGGGTGAGCCTGTTCCTCACAGCTCAGAGTGGGCCTGTCCCTCAAGCTCTAGGTCAACTTGTCCCTCACAGCTCTGGGTTAGCCTGTCCCTCACAGGTAAAGGTCAGCCTGTACCTTGCAGCTCAGGGTCAGGCTGTACCTCACAGTTGAGGGTGAGCCTGTCCCTAACAGCTCAGGGTGGGCCTGTCCCTCGCAGCTCAGGGTTAACCTGTGTGTCACAGCTCAGGTTGAGCCTGTCCATCACAGCTCAGGGTCAGCCTGTACCTCATAGTTCAGGGTCAGACTGTACCTCAGAGCACAGTGTGGGCCTGTCCCTCACAGAACAAGGTTAGCCTGCCCCTCACATCTCAGGGTGGGCCTGTCCCTCACAGCTCAGGGTAAGCATGTCCGACATAAAGGGGGCCACACATGCTCAGGGTGAGCATGTCCCTCAAAGCTCAGGGTCAGCCAGACTCTCACAGCTCAGGGTCATCCTGTCCCTCACAGTTCATAGTGAGCCTGTCCCTCACAGCTCAGGGTGATCCTGTCGCTCAGTTCAGGGTCAGCCTTTCCCTCACAGCTCAGGGTGGGCCTGTCTCTCACAGATCATGGTCAGCCGAAACCTCACAGCTCTGGGTGAGCCTGTCCCTCACAACTCAGGGTGGGCTTCTGCCTCACAACAAAGGGGCCCACATGATCACACAGCTCACGGTGAGCCTGTCCTTCAAGGCTCAGGGACAGCCTATCCCTCACAGCTCAGGGTGAGCCTGTCCCTCACAGCTCAGGATGGGCCTGTCCCTCACAGTACAGGGTCTGCCTGTCCCTCACAACAATGGGGCCCAAATGATCACACAGTTCAAGGTGAGCCTGTCCCTCACAGCTCAGGGTCAGCCTGTCCCTCATAGCTCAGGGTGGGCCTGTCCCTCACAGATCAAGGTTGGACTGTCTCTCACAGCTCAGGGTCAGCCTGTCCCTCACAGCTCAGTGTGAGCCTGTCTCTCACAACTCAGGGTGAGCCTGTCCCTCACAGTTCAGGGTCTGCCTGTCCCTCACAGCTCAGAGTCAGCTGTCCCTCACAGCTCAGGGTGGGCCTATCCCTAACAGATCAGGGTCAGCCTGTCCCTGACAGCTAGGGTGAGCCTGTCTCTCACGGCTCAGAGTGGGCCTGTCCCTCACAGCTCAGGGTCAGGCTGTCTCTCAATGTTCAGGGTCAGCCTGTCACTCTCAGTTCAGGGTGGGTCTGTTCCTCACAGATTAGAGTCAGTCTGTCCCTCACAGCTCTGGGTGAGCCTGTTCCTCACAGCTAAGAGTGGGTCTGTCCCTCACATCTCAGGTTCAGTCTGTCCCTCACAGCTCAGGGTGAGCTTGTCACTCACAGCTCAGCGTCAGCCTCTCCCTCAGAGCTCAGGGTGAGCCTGTCCCTCACAGTTCAGGGTGAGCCTTTCCCTCACAGTTCAGGGTGAGATTGTCCCTCAGAGCTCAGTGTGGGCCTATCCCTCACAGCTCAGGGTCTGCCTGTCCCTCACAGCTCTGGGTGAGCCTGTCCCTCACAGCTCAGGGTCAGCCTGTCCCTCACAGCTCCGGGTACGCCTGTCTCTCACAGCTCAGAGTGGCCTGTCCCACACAGCTCAGGATGGGCCTGTACCTCACACCTCAGGGTCAGCCTGTCCCTCACAACAAAGGGCCCCACATGATCACACAGCTTGGGGTGAGCATGTCCCTCACAGCTCAGGGTCAGCCAGTACCTCACAGCTCAGAGTCAGCCTGTTCCTCACAGCTCAATTTCAGCCATCCTTCAAAGATCAGGGTCAGCCTGTCCCTCACAGCTTTGGGTGAGCCTGTCCCTCAAAGATCAGGGTCAGCCTGTCCATCACAGCTCAGGGTCAGCCTGTCCCTCACAGCTCAGAATGGCCTGTCCCACACAGCTCAGGGTGGGCCTGTCCCTCATACCTCAGGGTCAGCCTGTCCCTCACAACAAAGGACCCCACATGATCAAACAGCTCGGGTGAGCATGTCCCTCACAGCTCAGGGTCAGCCTGAATCTCACAACAAAAGGGCCCACATGATTACACAGCTCAGGGTGAGCATGTCCCTCACAGCTTAGGATCAGCCTGTCCCTCACAGCTCAGAGTCAGCCTGTTCCTCACAGCTCAATTTCAGCCATCCCTAAAAGATCAGGGTCAGCCTCTCCCTCACAGCTTTGGGTGAGCCTGTCCCTCAAAGATCAGGGTCAGCTTGTCCATCACAGCTCAGGTTCAGCCTGTCCCTTACAGGTCAGGGTGGGCCTCTTCCTCACAGATCAGGGTCAGCTTCAAACTCAAAGCTTTGGGTGAGCCTGTCCCTCACAGATCAGGGTCAGCCTGTCCCTCACAGCTCATAGTGAGCCTGTCCCTCACAGCTCAGCTCAGGGTGAGCATGTCCCTCACAGCTCAGGGTGAGCCTGTCCCTCACAGATCAGGTTCAGCCTGTACCTCACAGCTCAGGGTCAGCCTGTCTCTCACAGCTAAGGGTGGGATTGTCTCTCACAGATCATGGTCAGCTTGACACTCACAGCTCCGGTTCAGCCTGCCCCTCACAGCTAAGGGTGAGCTTGTCCCTCACAGCTCATGTTCAGCCTGTCCCTCACAGCTCAGAATGAGCTTGTCCCTCACAGCTCAGGGTCAGCCTGTCCCTCACAGCTCAGGGTGGGCCTGTCCCTCACAGATTAGGGTGGTACTGTCTCTCACAGATCAGGGTCAGCCTGTCCCTCACAGTTCAAGGTCAGCCTGTCCCTCAAAGCTCAGTGTCAGCCTGTCCCTCACAGGTCTGGGTCAGCCTGTTCATCACAGCTCAGGGTCAGCCTCTCCCTTACAGTTCAGGGTCAGCCTGTCCCTCACAGCTCAGGGTGGGCCTGTCCCTCACAGATCAGTGTCAGTCTGTTCCTCACTGCTCAGGGTGATCCTGTCCCTCACAGCTCAGAGTGGGCCTGTCCCACACAGGTCTGGGTTAGCCTGTCCCTCACAGCTAAGGCTCAGCTTGTCCCTCACAGCTCAGAGTGGGCCTGTCCCTCACAACTCAGGGTCAGCCTTTCCCTCACAGCTCAGGGTTAGCCTGTCCCTTGCAGCTCAGGGTGAGCCTATCCCTCACAGCTCAGGGTCAGCCTGTACCTTATAGTTCAGGGTCAGCCTGTACCTCAAAGTTCAGGGTCAGACTGTACCTCACAGCACACTGTGGGCCTGTCCCTCACAGCTCAGGGACAGCCTGTCCCTCACAGCTCTGGTTGAGCCTGTCCCTCACATCTCAGGGTGGTCCTGTCCCTCACAGGTAAGGGTGGGCTGTCCCTCACAACAAAGTGGCCCACTTGATCACACAGCTCAAGGTGAGCCTGTCCATCACAGCTTGAGTGGGCCTGTCCCTCACAGGTAAGGGTGGGCTGTCCCTCACAGTTCAGGTTCAGCCTGTCCCTCACAACAAAGGGGCCCTCATGATCACACAGCTCAGGGTGAGAATGTCCGTCACATCTCAGGGTCAGTCTGTGCCTCACAGCTCAGGGTCAACCTGTCCCTCAAAACAAAGAGGCCCACATGATCACACAGCTCAGGGTGAGCCTGTCCCTCACAAATCCCTCACAGCTCAGGGTGGGCCTGTCTCTCACAAATCATGGTCCGCCTGACCCTCACAGCTCAGGGTGAGCCTGTCCCTTACAGCTCAGGGTGGGCTTGTCCCTCACAACAAAGGGGCCCATATGATTACACAGCTGACGGTGACCCTGTCCTACACAATTCAGGGTCAGCCTGTTCCTTACAAAAATGGAACCCACAGGATCACACAGCTCTGGGTAAGCATGTCGTCACAGATCACGGTCATCCTGTTCCTCACAGCTCAGCATTAGCCTGTCCGTCACAGCTTAGTGTGAGCCTGTCCCTCACAGCTCAGGGTGGGCCTGTCTCTCACAGCTCAGGGTCAGCCTGTCCATCACAACAAAGGGGCCAACATGATCACAAAGCTCAGGGTGAGCATGTCCCTCACAGCTCAGGGTCAGCCTGTTCCTCACAGCTCAGTGTCAGCCTGTCCCTCACAGCTCATAGTGAGCCTGTCCCTCACCGCTCAGCTCAGGGTGAGCCTGTCCCTCACCGCTCAGCTCAGGGTGAGCCTGTCCCTCACAGTTCAGGACCAGCCTGTCCCTCACAGCTCAGGGTCAGCCTGTCCCTCACAGCTCAGGTTCAGCCTGTCCCTCACAGTTCAGTGTCAGCCTGTCCCTCACAACAAAGTGCCCGACATGATCACACAGCTCAGGGTGAGCGTGTTCCTCACAGCTCAGCGTCAGCCTTTACTCTACAATAAAGGGGCCCACATGATCACAAAGCTCAGGGTAAGCATGTCCCTCACAGCTCAGGGTAAGCCTGTCCCTCGCAGTTCAGGGTCAGCCTGTCTCTCGGAGCTCATAGTGAGACTGTCCCTCACCGCTCAGGGTGAGCCTGTCCCTCACAGCTCAGTTTGAACCTGTCCTTCACAAAGGGGCCCACACAATCACACAGCTCAGGGTGAGCATGTCCCTCACAGTCCAGGGTGATCCTGTCTCTCACATCTCACAGTCAGCCTGTACCTCACAGCTCATACTGAGCCTGTCCCTCACCGCTCAGGGTGAGCATGTCCCTCACATCTCAGGGTTAGCCTATCTCTCACATCTCACGGTCAGCCTGTACCTCACAGCTCATAGTGAGCCTGTCCCTCACAGCTCATAGTGAGCCTGTCCCTCACGCTCAGCTCAGGGTGAGACTGTCCCTCACAGCTCAGGGTCAGCCTGTCCCTCACAGCTCAGGGTCAGCCTGTCCCTCACAGCTCAGGGTCAGCCTGTCCCTCACAGCTCAGGTTCAGCCTGTCCCTCACAGTTCAGTTTGAGCCTGTCTTTCACAAAGGGGCCCACACAATCACACAGCTCAGGGTGAGCATGTCCCTCACAGTCCAGGGTGATCCTGTCTCTCACATCTCACGGTCAGCCTGTACCTCACAGCTCATACTGAGCCTGTCCCTCACCGCTCAGGGTGAGCATGTCCCTCACATCTCAGGGTCAGCCTATCTCTCACATCTCACGGTCAGCCTGTACCTCACAGCTCATAGTGAGCCTGTCCCTCACAGCTCAGTTCAGGGTGAGACTGTCCCTCATAGCTCATAGTGAGCCTGTCCCTCACGCTCAGCTCAGGGTGAGACTGTCCCTCACAGCTCAGGGTCAGCCTGTCCCTCACAGCTCAGGTTCAGCCTGTCCCTCACAGTTCAGGTCAGCCTGTCCCTCACAGATCAGGTTGGGCCTGTTACTCAAAGCTCAGGTTCAGCGTGTCCTTCACAAAGGGGTCCACACTATCACACAGCTCAGGGTGAGCATGTCCCTCACAGTCCAGGGTGAGCATGTCCTTCACAGCTCAGGGTCAGCCTGTCTTTCACAGCTCAGGATGAGCCCGTGCCTTACAGCTTAGGGTGAGCCTGTCCCTCAACTCAGGGTCTGCCTTTCCCTCACAGCTCATGGTGGGCCTGTCTCTCACAGATCCTGGTCAGCCTGACCCTCAGAGCTCAATGTAAGCCTGTCCCTCACAACTCAGGGTGTGCTTCTCCCTCACAACAAAGGGGACCAATGATCACACAGCTCAGGCTAAGCCTGTCCCTTACAGCTCAGGGTCAGCCAGTCTCTTACAACAAAGGACCCCACATGATAACAGGAGCTCATTGTGAGCATGTCCCTCACAGATCAGGGTCAGCCTGACCCTCACAGCTCATAGTGAGCCTGTTCCTCACAGCTCAACTCAGGGTGAGCCTGTCCCTCACCGCTCAGGGTGAGCCTGTCTCTCACAGTTCAGGGTCAGCCTGTCCCTCACAGCTCATATTGAGCCTGTCCCTCACAGCTCATATTGAGCCTGTCCCTCACAGCTCAGCTCAGGGTGTGCATGTCCCTCAGAGCTCAGGGTGAGCCTGTAATCACAGCTCATAGTGAGCCTGTCCCTCACAGCTCAGGGTGAGCCTGTCCCTCACAGCTTCAGCTCTGCCTGTTCCTCACAGCTCAGGGTGGGCCTGTCTCTCACAGATCATGGTCAGCCTGACCCTCACAGCTCTGGGTCAGCCTGTCCCTCACAGCTCAGGGTGAGCTTGTCCCTCGCAGCTCAGTGTCAGCCTGTCCTTCACAGCTCAGGGTGAGCTTGTCGCTCACAGCTCAGGGTCAGCCTGTCCCTCACATCTCAGGTTCAGCCAGTCTCTTTTACAAAGGGGCCCACATGATCACACAGCTCATGGTGAGCATGTCCCTCCCAGCTCAGAACCAGCCTGTCCCTGCAAGCTCAGGGTCAACTTGTCTCTCACAGCTCAGGGAGAGCCTGTCCCTCACAGCTCAGGGTGAGCCTGTCTCTCACAGTTCAGGGTCTGTCTGTCACTCACAATTCAGGGTCAGCCTGTCCCTCACACTCAGGGTGAGCCTATCCCTCACAGATCAGGTTCAGCCTGTCCCTCACAGCTAGCGTGAGCCTGTCACTCACAGCTCAGAGTGGGCCTGTCCATCACAGCTCTGGGTCAGCCTGCTCCTCACAGCTCAGGGAGAGAAAGTCCCTCACAGTTCAGGGTCAACCTGTCCCTCACAGCTCAGGGTCAGGCTGTCCCTCTCTGTTAAGGGTCAGCCTGTCACTCACAGCTCAGGGTGGGCCTGTCCCTCAGAGGTCATGGTCAGTCTGTCCCTCACAGCTCAGGGTGAGCCTGCACCTCACAGCTCAGAGTGGGTCTGTCCCTCACAGCTCAGGGTCAGTCTGTCCCTCACAGCTCATGGTGAGCTTGTCCCTCACAGCTCATTGTCAGCCTCTCCCTCAGAGCTCAGGGTGAGCCTGTCCCTCACAGTTCTGGGTGAGTCTTTCCCTTACAGTTCAGGGTCAGACTGTCCCTCAGAGCTAAGGGTGGGCCTGTCCCTCACAGATCAAGAATGACCTGTCCAAAACAGCTCAGGGTAAGCCTGTCACTCACAGCTCAGTGTGAGCCTCTACCTCACAGCTCAGGGTGAGCCTGTCCCTCACATTTCAGCGTGAGCCTTTCCCTCACAGTTCAGGGTCAGACTGTCCCACAGAGCTCAGTGTGGGCCTGTCCCTCACAGATTAAGTTCAGCCTGTCATTCACAGCTTAGAGTGGCCTGTCCCTAAAAGCTCAGGGTCAGCCTGTCCCTCACAGCTCTGGGTGAGTCTGTCCCTCACAGCTCAGGGTGAGCTTGTCCCTCACAGCTCTGGGTCAGCCTGTCCCTCACAGCTCAGGGTGAGCTTGTCCCTCACAGTTAATGGTCAGCCTGTCCCTCACAGCTCAGGGTCAGCCTGTCCCTCACAGCTCAGGGTCAGCCTGTCCCTCACAGCTCAGATTGGCCTGTCCCACACAGCTCAGGATAGGCCTGTTCCTCACAGCTCAGGGTCAGCCTGTCCCTCACAGCTCAGAGTCAGCCTGTTCCTCACAGCTCAATTTCAGTCATCCCTCACAGTTCACGGTCAGCCTGTCCCTCACAGCTTAGGGTCAGCTTGTCCCTCATAGCTTTGGGTGAGCCTGTCCCTCACAGATCAGGGGCAGCCTCTCCGTCACAGCTCAGGGTCAGCCTGTCCCTCACAGCTCATATTGAGCTTGTCCCTCACAACTCAGGATGAGCCTGTCTCTCACAGATCAGGGTCAGCCTGTCCCTCACAGCTCAGTGTCATCCTGTCCCTCACAGCTCAGGGTGAGCCTGTCCCTCACAACTCAGAGTCAGCCTGTCCCTCACAGGTCTGGGTGGGCCTGTCTCTCACAGCTCAGTTTCAGCCTGTCCCTCACAGCTCAGGATGAGCCTGTCCCTCAGCTCAGGGTCAGCCTGTCCCTCACAGCTCAGGATAAACCTGTCCCTCACAGCTCAGGATGAGCCTGTCCCTCACAGCTTAGGGTCAGCCGGTTTCTTACAACAAAGGGGCCCACATGATCACACAGGTCGGGGTGAGCATGTCCCTCACAGCTCAGGATCAACCTGTCCCTCACAGCTCAGAGTGGGTCTGTTCCTCACAGATCAGGGTCAGTTTGTCCCTCACAGCTTTGGGTGAGCCTGATCCTCACAGATCAGGGTCAGCCTGTCCCTCACAGTTCATAGTGAGCTTGTCCTTCACAGCTCAGCTCAGGGTGAGCATGTCCCTCACAGCTCAGGGTCAGCCTGTCCCTCACAGCTCATAGTGAGACTGTCCCTCACAGCTCAGGGTCATCCTGACCCTCACAGCTCAGGGTGAGTCTGTCCCTCACAGCTCAGGCTGAGCCTGTCCCTCACAGCTCAGGGTGGGCCTGTCTCTCACAGATCATGGTCAGCCTGACCCTCACAGCTCTGGGTCAGCTTGTCCCTCACAGCTCAGGGTGAGCTTGTCCCTCACAGCTCTGGGTCAGCCTGTCCCTCACAGCTCAGGGTGAGCTTGTCCCTCACAGCACAGGGTCAGCCTGTCCCTCACAGCTCAGGGTGGGTCTGTCTCTCACAGATCATGGTCAGCCTGACCCTCACAGCTCTGGGTCAGCTTGTCCCTCACAGCTCAGGGTGAGCCTGTCCCTCACAGCTCAGGGTGAGCCTGTCCCTCACAGCTCAGGGTCAGCTGGTTTCCTACAACAAAGTGGCCCACATGATCACACAGCTCAGGGAGAGCATTTCCCTCACACCTCAGGGTCAGTCTGGCCCTCACAGCTTAGGGTCAGCCTGTCCCTCACAACAAAGGGGACAAATGATCACACAGCTCAAGTTTAGACTGTCCCTCACAGCTCATTGTCAGCCAGTCCCTCACAAAAAAGGGGCCCACATGATCACACAGCTCAGCGTGAGCATGTCCCTCACATCTCAGGGTCAGTTTGTCCCTCAGAGCTCAGGGTCAACCTGTCCCTCAAAACAAAGAGGCCCACATGATCACACAGCTCAGGGTGAGCCTGTCCCTCACAGCTCAGGGTGAGCCTGTCCCTTACAGCTCAGGGTGGGCTTGTCCCTCACAACAATGGGACCCACAGGATTATACAGCTCTGGGTGAGCATGTCCGTTACAGATCAGGGTCAGCCTGTTCCTCACAGTTCTGCATGAGCATGTCTGTCACAGCTCAGGGTGAGCCTGTCCCTCACAGCTCAGGGTGATCTTGTCCCTCACCGTTCAGGGTCTGCCTATCCCTCACAATTTAGGGTCAGCCTATCCTTCACAGCTCAGGGTGGGCCTATCCCTCACAGATCAGGGTGAGCCTTTCCCTCACAGCTCAGGTGAGCCTGTCACTCACAGCTCAGATTGGGCCTGTCCCTCACAGATCTGTGTCAGCGTGCTCCTCACAGCTCAGGGTTAGCCTGTCCCTCACAGCTCAGGGTCAGGCTGTCCCTCACTGTTCAGGCTCAACCTGTCACTCACATCTCAGGGTGGGCCTATCCCTCACAGATCAGGGTGAGCCTTTCCCTCACAGCTCAGGTGAGCCTGTCACTCACAGCTCAGATTGGGCCTGTCCCTCACAGATCTGTGTCAGAGTGCTCCTCACAGCTCAGGGTTAGCCTGTCCCTCACAGCTCAGGGTCAGGCTGTCCCTCACTGTTCAGGCTCAACCTGTCCCTCACAGCTCAGGGTGAGCCTGTCCCTCACAGCTCGGAGTGGGTCTGTCCCTCACAGCTCAGGGTGAGCTTGTCCCTCACAGCTCAGTGTCAGCCTCTCCCTCATAGCTCAGGGTCAACCTGTCCCTCAGATTTCAGGGTGAGCCTTTCCCTCACAGTTCAGGGTCAGACTGTCCCTCAGAGCTCAGATTGGGCCTGTCCCTCACAGATCAAGTTCAGCCTGTCCCTCTCAGCTCACAGTGGCCTGTCCCTAACAGCTCAGGGTCAGCCTGTCCCTCACAGCTCTGGGTGAGCCTGTCCCTCACAGCTCAGGGTCAGCCTGTCTCTCACAACAAAGGGGCCCACATGATCACACAGCTCAGGGTGAGCATGTCCCTCACAGCTCAGGGTCAACCTGTCCCTCACAGCTCAGGGTCAGCCTGTTTCTCACAGCTCAGGGTCAGCCTGTTTCTCACAGCTCATAGTGAGCCTGTCCCTCACAGTTCAGGGTGAGTCTGTCCCTCGCAGCTCCGGGTCAGCCTGTCCCTCACAGCTCAGGGTGGGCCTATTTCTCACAGCTCAGGGTCAGCCTATCCCTCATTGCTCAGGCGCCTGCCCCACTGCTTCCCTCTCCCTCCCCTGTGGCCTCAGTCCTAGTTGAGCTCTGCTTTGTCCTGCTCTGCATGTGCTCAGGCCTGATCCCCTATGGCATCACTGGTGGGGGCCTGCACCCCATGTTGGCCTGCCTCTCGTTCCAAGTCCCTTTCCCCACCCGGGCTCGGGAAGGTGTGTGCCGAGTCCTTGCGGCCATGTCCAGGGCAGCACAGTGCCAGCACCCTGGCCGAAGCGGCTGCGCCACTCTGAGACCAGAATGTTCCCTCCTGCTCTGCCCCTCCACCCAGCAGCCCCGACTCTGACCCAGGGCTTCCTCGTTCACCCCAGCAGCTGGCCGACCTCTGACCCCGAGAGCTCCCTGAGAGCACAGGGCACCTCCTCCTCTCAGCTCATGGTGTAAGAGTGTGCAGGAGTGTGAGAGCATGCGTGCATATCTGCAGGGGAGCACACATGTGTTCCTTGCGAACGTGTTGCTTGTCCCTGTCACTCTCCCGTCCCCTGCCTCCCTGTATCTGTCTGTCCCATTCCTGTCTCCCCATTCTTGTCTCTGTCGCTCCCTCTTCCCCCATGCCTCAGCCTTTCCCTGTTTCTGCCTCTACCATCCTACCCTTTCTGTCTGAGAGTGTCCCCTTCCCTGTGAGCGTCTGGCCCTCTGTCACCATATGACTTCGTCCCTGTCTGTCCCTGCTGCAGTGGCCCAGGCAGATGCGCTTGTCCTGCATGGGCCTGTGACCGTGGTTGTGTCCATGGGTAGCCCCCAATGGGGTCTCTGGCATCCCAGGATCGTCCTGACTGTGCGTGCAGAAGGAGGACAGGTGCTGGCAACAGGCAAACCATCTGGGGATGGAGCGGGACCCCTGAGCCTGCGGCGACGGGGAGGGTCACTGCACAGCCCAAGCAGGAACGACTGGACAGCAGCCCAGAGTGACCAGGCATGGATGAGCCTGGTGTTAAGGGAATGGAACGGCCTGGTGTGACCGGGCGTGGATGGGGCCTAGTGTGACCGGGAGTGGATGGGGCCTGGTGTGACTGGGCGTGGACAGGCCCTGTTGGAACCAGATGGGGACAGGGCCTGGTGTGACCGGGCAGATCCCAGCTGCATTGACCGGGCCTGCCCATGGCTGATTTGGCTGACGTTGCTTGTGTCCAGCAGGTCCAGCAAGCCAGCCTCACTCCTCTGGCCCGGGTTCGGCCCCCTAAACCAGGCCCTGTCCAAGGTGGCTGACGCAGTGGCCTGGCCCTCCAACTCCCCCAGCTACTGCCGTCTCAGCTCCCGCGGCCCAGTCCCCTGCCCAGGCCCACCTGTCTGGCGTGGCTTTGGGGCTCTGGTCTCAGAATAGCAGTTTCTGCAGCTCACCATGACTCAGAGGCCCCAGGTACCGTGTGGGGCATTTTGGCAGGTGATGGGTGTCAGAGACAGAAAGAGAAAAACAAGAGGTGCACACGCCCACCCCCTCCTGCCTCCCCGCACCCCTGTGGCAGGCCCGGGGCAGGGGTCTGCCCCTGGGCCCAGCAGGGATTCTCCTTGACAGACACTCCTGAAGCCTCTGCTCAGCCCCACAGACCCCTGGGCTGGGCTTGGGGATCAGGGTGCGTGGGGGTGAATCCTCCCAGGCCCTTCCTGAAGACTCAGCCAGCACCAGGGTCAGGAATAGGCAGGGGCAGACTGGTGGCTACTAGGGAACAGGGTCCAGATTCACTGAGGGCCTGAGGTGAGGTAGGGGAGGGATGACCGGCACAGGCCTCCACAGAACATGACCAGGACTCAGGGACCAGGACAGGCCCAGTGCTGAATCTTAGATCTGTACAGATTCTAATGGCCAGGGTGAGGCTCCAGATAACTGCACCAGACCAGAGATTAAACCAGAGCTTAGTGACCGAGTCCCGTGACTAGGACACGTGATCAGAGGACAGCTCATTCCCCAGGATAAGGGTCCCATGGCCAGAAGGAGTGAGCGGCCTCAGCACTGGGGTTCAGGAATCAGGATATGGGCCAGAACCTGAACCAGGGCTGAGTGACTAGTACCAGGCTAAGTGACTAGGACAAGACTGAGTGATTGACCAGGGCTGAGTGATTGGGACCAGGGCTGAGTGATCAACTAGGACTGAGTGATTGGGACCAGGGCTGAATGATCAGGTCCAGGACTGAGTTATCAGGACCAGGACTGAGTGATCAGGTCCAGGACTGAGTGATCAGGTCCAGGACTGAGTGATCAGGACCTGGGCTGAGTGATCAGGACCAGGACTGAGTATCGGTACCTGGGCTGAGTGATCAACCAGGACTGAGTGATTGGGTCCAGAACTAAGTGATCAGGTCCAGGACTGAGTGATCAACCAGGACTGAGTGATCAGGACCTGGGCTGAGTGATCAGGACCAGGACTGAGTGATAGAGGCCAGGGCTGAGTGATTAACTAGGACTGAGTGATCGGGACCAGGGCTAAATGATCGTGACCCGGACTGAGTTATCAGACTTGTACTGAGTGATTAGGGTTTGGGCTGAGTGATCAGGACCAGGATTCAGTGACCGTGATGTGGGGCAGAGGCAGGGTCAGCCCAGGGACCCTTCTGCCTGCTCGTTTCTCGCACTCTTTATGTTGAAGCCTGTCCGGGACTCTTGCTCAAGTGAGCACGGGTTAGTGAGATGGGACGCAAGAGGGAACTCAGTGCCACACGCCCTGGTCACCCCTGGCCACGCGGCGGTCTGTGCTTGGCCCAAGTCCAGTCCGCCCACAGTCAGAGTCTGGGCCCTTGGTCTCAGCACTGTTTATTGCTCTGGGTGGGCTGAGTGGGGGCTGTGTGGCTGCAGTCTGCTCCCTGCGAATCCAGGAGGGATCAGGCCATGGGCAGCATCCAAGTGAGCGAGTGCCCACTCCTCTGTCCAGCCCTGTGCTCCACCTGTCCACTGGCCTGGCTGTGGGGCCACTCTGGGGCGCACTGGCGGGGCCCTTGGAGCTGAGTCCCTGTACTCCCAGGCAGCACTGGGGTCCGTCTGCTGACTTGTCCCCAGACACTCGTCATGGTCAGTGCGGTGCTGTAGAAGAAGCTGAGGAGGAAGAGGGTGAGCAGTGTGATGGTGATGGGCCACAGGCTGGCTCCCGGCGCATCATCTTCATGCAGCATGTCTAGGATCTCCCAGTGGAACTCCTCTTGAGTGCCTTCAACACACGAAAGCCTGCGTGTGGAGCCCTGTGGGGCGCTGGGCACGTGCCTCGGGATGGGAGCGGCCCCGGCTGCCGGGGAGGGGATGCGTGACTTTTGCTGCTCTGGATTCAAGCACAAAGTGTGGCCTCCTGCGTCTCAGCCCCCGGCTCCAGGAAAGCAGCGGCAAGTCCCTGCAGCCAGAAAACCGTGAGGGTTCCAGGCGAAGTCGAGAGTGGGGCTTGGGTTCCTGGGTCCAGGGGCAGACATGCACGACCAGGCACCCCACTCCTGCCCCTCCCTTGCCCCAACGTGGCTGAGAGGCCAGAGCTACAAGGTGGCCCAGGCAGAGGTGCCAGCAAGACAGCACAGCCCTGCTGCTTGGGGGCAGGGCAAAGGTAGATGACATTCAGGCTGCTTGTCACATGGCGACACATCCAATCATTCGCGCCTCTTCACCTTGCCCTTTTTGGGCCATGACCAGGGATTACTCCTGGCTCTGCACTCAGGTATCGCTCCTGGCAGTGCACAAGGGACCCTATGGGGTGCTGGGGATTGAACCTGGACTGCCACTTGCAAGGCAAATGCCTCCCCACTGTGCTATCACTCTGGCCCCTCGCTTCTTTTCCCACTTATCCATCCATCCATCCATCCATCCATCCATCCATCCATCTACTCTTTAGCCACCCAGCCACAGACCCATTTGTCATCCATCATTCGTCCACCCACCATTCATTTATCCACCCACCTAGCCGTCCATTAATCCATTATTTATCCATCTACTACCTACCATCTACCTATCCATCCACCTATCCACCCATTCATTAATCTATATTTATCCAACCCTCACCCATTTATCCATTCCCCTATCCATCCATTCATAATTTACCCCCCCCATCTCTCCACCTGTCCCTCAAGCATTGGCCACCCGCCCCCACCCAGTGCCACTCATCCTCATTATGTATTGAGATTGCCCCTCTCTGCGGGCCCCTTGCCTGTGACTTCTCTGCCTTTGCTGTCCCCCAGAACTCCACTCCCTTGGTGGCTGGAGCGCCTTCTGTATGGCAGCACTTGTCTGCTATCTGTTCATTTCCCATTGCCCTCAGAGACCGGCCCCTCAAGAGGGACAGTGGCCAGGCCACCTCTGTCACCTGCGCTTTGGCCCTGGGAGCAGAGGGAGGTGGCCGGGGAGGTGCCCGGGACATCCAGGACATGTGGGGTGAGATCAGGGCCTCACTGTCCCCTGGTGGGAGATCTGGGCCCAAGTGTCCCGAGAGCAGGGATGGGCTTCCATTGGTCACCTGTCTTTCAGGGGTGCAAGTAAAATCAAGAGAGTGTGGGAACCCTGTCCTCTGCCCCCTGCCCTTAACTGTCTATGATTCAGGACCAGGAGAGGTTGGGAGAGTTGCGTGTGTGGCAGGCAGCAAGCAGGGGCGAGTCCTGGAGGGGCCTGAGGGGCTGGACTCTGAGTGGAGCCCACTGGTACGCACAGATGCTACCAGGGTCCCAGGTGGTGGGACGGGGCCTGTGAAGCCTGGGGGGGCTTGGCCCAGGGCTACCTTGACCCACCTGCACCTGCAGGGCTCAGGCAAGCGAGTGGAAGTATGTGCGAGAGCATGTGCGTGTGTAACGGGGTGTGTGAGAGTATTGTGCACTGTGCAAACCGAGTGTGAGTGTGGGGGAGAGCGTGTGCATGTGTCAGAGCATCTGAAAGAGTATTGTGTGCTGTGCAAACCGAGTGTGAGTGTGTGGAAGAGTGTGTACCTGAAACTGAGTGTGAACACACACAGGAGTATTGCACCTGTGTGTGCAAAGTGTGTGGGTGGGAGAGTTACGGTTCCCGGTGTGTGCAAAGTGAGCACGTGGGAGAATTGTGCACAGTGTATGGAAACGGCATGAGGATGAGAGCACGGTGTGCGGCATGTGGAATCTCCACTATAAAATGTTCCATTCATTCACTTTGAATCTGGAATTCATCGGAATCTCCAGGCAGGCTTTCATTACACCACTGGTGAATGTCCTAGTAACCCAATGCTGGCTTTCAGAGTCCTGTTCACACTCGGAGGCGTGCTGTTCAATTGGCTATCCACTCCACCCTGGTCAGCTCTTCCTTTTCCTGTCCACACAAACCAGACATTAGAAATCTTTGGAATCTCCACTACAGAATATTCCATTCATTCACTGCAAATCTGGAATTCATCTGCATCTCCACTCCAGGCAGGATTTCGTTACACCACTGGTGAATGTCAAAGTAACCCAGTGCTGGTTTTCAGAGGCCTTTTCACACACGAAGGCGTAGGGTTCAACTGGCTATCCGCTGAACCCTGGACAGCTCTTCATTTTCCTGTCCACACGACCCAGACTTCAAAATCATTGTACCCTCCACTACAGAACGTTCCTTACATTCACTGCGAATCTGGAATTCATCTGAATCTCCACTCCAGGCAAGATTTCGTTACACCACTGGTGAATGTCCATGTAAACCAATGCTGGTTTTCAGTGGCCTTTTCATACTCACAGCCGTGCTGTTCTATTGGCTCTCGATTCCACCCTGGTCGGTTCTTCATTTGACTGTCCACACAACTGAGCCTTCAGAAATAATTTAAATCTTCACTAGAGAATTTTCCTTTCATTCACTGCTAATCTGGGATTCATCCGAATCTCCACTCCAGGCAGATTTTTGTTACACCACTGGTGAATATGCAAGTAATCAAAACCTAGTTTTCAGCAGCCAGTTCACACTCGTAGTCCTGCTGTTCCCTGGCTATCTGCTACACCCTGGTCAGCTCTTCATTTTGCTGTGCAAACAACCGAGCCTGAAGAAGTCATTGGACACTCAACTAGAGAATGTTCCATTCATTCTCTGCGATTCTGGAGTTAATCTGAATCTGCACTCCAGGTAGTCTTTCTTTACACACCGGTGAATATCGGAATAACCCAATGCGGTTTTTGAGTGGCCTGTTCAGACTCGTAGCCGTGCTGCTCAATTGGCTCTCCACTCAACCCTGTTCAGCTTTACATTTTCCTGTCCACATAACCCAGCCTTCAGAAATCAATGGAATCTCCACTACAAGAATGTTCCACTCATTGACTGCGAAACTGGAATTCACCTGACTATCCACTCCCGGCAGGTTTTCGTTACACCACTGTGGAATATCCAAGTAACCGAATGCTGGTTTTCAGCAGCCTGTTCCTAAACGCAGCCGTCCTGTTCAACTCGCTCTCCTCTTAACCCTGTTTAGCACTTCATTTTTCGGTCCACACAAACCAGCCTTCAGAAATCATCGTTAACTCCTCTACAGAATGTTCCATTCATTCACTGCAACTTTGGATTTCCTCTCAATCTCCACTGCAGGCAGGTTTTCCTTACACCAGTGCTGATTGACCAAGTAAACCAATGTTTATTATGAGCGGCCTGTTCACTGTCGCAGCCGTGCTGTTCAAAGGGCTATCCACTCAACCCTGTTCAGCTCTTCATTTTCCTGTTCACACAACCCAGCCTTCTGAAATCTTTAAAATCTCCACTACAGAATGTTTCTTTCATTCACTGCGAATTGGGAATACATCCAAATTTCCACTCCAGGCACTTATGGCTTCCACCACTGGTGAATGTCCAAGGAACTAAAAGCTGGTCTTCAGAGGCCAGTACACACTTTCAGGCCTGCTGTCACTGGCTATACACTCCACCCTGGTCAGCTCTTCATTTTGCTATGCTAACAAACCAGAACTAAGAAATCATTGGACACTCCACCAGAGAATGTTCCATTCATTTACTGCGACTCTGGAATTCATCTGAATCTGCACCCTAGGCAGTCTTCTTTACAGCACTTTTGAATGTCCAAGTAATGCAATGCCGGTTTTCAGCGGCCTGTTCACAATCGCAGCCATGCGGCTCAATTGGCGCTCCACTTAACCCTGGTCCGCACTTCATTTTCCTGTCCACTCAACCCAACCTTCAGAAATCGTTGTTAACTCCACTACAGAATGTTCCATTTATTCACTGCGAATTTGAAATTCCTCTGTATCTCCACTCCAGGCAGGCTTTCGTTACTCCAGTGCTGAATGACCAAGTAACCCAATGCTGATTTTGAGCGGCCTGTTCACCGTCACAGCCATGCTGTGTTCCACTCAACCCTGATCAGCGTTCATTTTTCTGCCACACGACCCAACGTTGAGAAATCTTTGGAATCTCCACAACATAATGTTCCATTCATTCACTGCCAATCTGTTCTTAATCTGAATCTCCACTGCCGGCAGGTTTTCGTTACACCACTGGTAAATACCCAACTAACCCAGTGCTGGTTTTCAGCGACCTGTTCAGACTCGCAGCCGTCGTGTTGAATTGGCTTTACACTCAACCCTGGTCAGCTCTTCATTTTCCTGTCTAGACAACGCAGACATCAGAAATCATTGGAACTTCCACTACCTGATGTTCCATACACTCACTGCAAATCTGGAATTCATCTGAATATCCACTCCAGGCAGATTTTCGTTACACCACTGGTGAAGGTCCAAGTAACCCAATAATGGTTTTCAGCGACCTTTTCATACTTGCTGTCGTGATGTTTAATTGGCTAGCGATTAGCTAGCTGTTTAGCTCTAGTTCTTCCTGTCCACACAATCCAGGCTTCAGAAATCATTGTTGTCTCCACTACAGAATGTTCCATTCATTCACTGCGAATCTGGAATTCATCTCAGTCTCCACTCCAGGCAAGTTTTCGTTACACCACTGGTGAATGTCCAAGTAACCCAATGCTGGTTTTTGGCGGCACGTTCACCCTCGCAGCCGTGCTGTTCCATTGGCTATCCTCTGAACCCTGGTCAGCTCTTCATTTTCATGTCCACACGACCCAGACTTCAAAATCATTTTATCCTCCACTACAGAATGTTCCTTACATTCACTGCGAATCTGGAATTCATCTGAATCTCCACTCCAGGCAAGTTTTCGTTTCACCACTGGTGAATGTCCATATAACCCAATGCTGGTTTTCAGTGGCCTTTTCATACTCACAGCCGTGCTGTTCTATTGGCTATCAATTCCACCCTGGTCGGTTCTTCATTTGACTGTCCACACAACTGAGCCTTCAGAAATAATTTATATCTTCACTAGAGAATTTTCCTTTCATTCACTTGATAATCTGGGATTCATCCGAATCTCCACTCCAGGCAGATTTTTGTTACACCACTGGAGAATATGCAAGTAATCAAAACCTAGTTTTCAGCAGCCAGTTCACACTCGTAGTCCTGCTGTTCTCTGGCTATCTGCTACACCCTGGTCAGCTCTTCATTTTGCTGTGCAAACATCCGAGCCTGATGAAGTCATTGGACACTCAACTAGAGAATGTTCCATTCATTCTCTGCGATTCTGGAGTTAATCTGAATCTGCACTCCAGGTAGTCTTTCTTTACACACTGGTGAATGTCCGAATAACACAATGCGGGTTTTGAGTGGCCTGTTCAGACTCGTAGCCGTGCTGTTCAATTGGCTCTCCACTCAACCCTGTTCAGCTTTACATTTTCCTGTCCACATAACCCAGCCTTCAGAAATCAATGGCATCTCCACTACAAGAATATTCCACTCATTGACGGCGAAACTGGAATTCATCTGACTATCCATTCCCGGCAGGTTTTCCTTACACCACTGTGTTATATCCAAGTAACCGAATGCTGGTTTTCAGCAGCCTGTTCACAATCGCAGCCGTCCTGTTCAATTCGCTCTCCATTTAACCCTGTTTGGCACTTCATTTTTCTCTGCAAACATCCCAGCCTTCAGAAATCATAGCTAACTCCACTACAGAATGTTCCATTCATTCACTGCAACTTTGGATTTCCTCTCAATCTCCACTGCAGGCAGGTTTTCCTTACACCAGTGCTGATTGAACAAGTAAACCAATGTTTGTTATGAGCGGCCTGTTCACTGTCGCAGCCTTGCTGTTCAATGGGCTACCCACTCAACCCTGTTCAGCTGTTCATTTTTCTCTCCACACAACCCAGCCTTCTGAAATCTTTGGAATGTCCACTACAGAATGTTTCTTTCATTCACTGCGAATCTGGAATTCATCCAAATTTCCACTCCAGCCCGTTTTTGTTCCACCACTGGTGAATGTCCAAGTAACCAAAAGCTGGTCTTCAGTAGCCAGTTCACACTTTCAGCCATGCTGTTACTGGCTATCCACTCCACCCTGGTCAGCTCTTCATTTAGCTATGCAAACAAACCAGAACTAAGAAATCATTGGACACTCCACCGGAGAATGTTCCATTCATTTACTGCGACTCTGGAATTCATCTGAATCTGCACCCTAGGCAGTCTTCTTTACAGCGCTGGTGAATGTCCAAGTAATGCAATGCAGGTTTTCAGCGGCCTGTTCACAATGGAAGCCATGTGGCTCAAATGGCGCTGCACTTAACACTGGTCAGCAGTTCATTTCCCTGTCCACACAACCCAACCTTCAGAAATCGTTGTGATCTCCACTAAAGAATGTTCCATTTATTCACTGCGAATTTGAAATTCCTCTGTATCTCCACCCAGGCAGGTTTTCGTTAGTCCCTTGCTGAATGACCAAGTAACCCAATGCTGATTTTGAGCGGCCTATTCACCATCGCAGCCGTGCTGTGTTCCACTCAACCCTGGACCGCGTTCATTTTTCTGCCCCACCACCTAACTTTGAGAAAACTTTGGAATCTCCACAACATAATGTTCCATTCATTCATTGCCAATCTGGAATTAATCTGAATCTCCACTCCCGGCAGCTTTTCGTTACACCACTGGTGAATACCCAACTACCCCAGGGCTGGTTTTCAGCGAGCTGTTCAGACTCGCAGCCGTCGTGTTGAATTGGCTTTACACTCAACCCTGGTCAGCTCTTCATTTTCCTGTCTAGACAACGCAAACATCAGAAATCATTTGAACTTCCACTACAGAATGTTCCATACACTCACTGCAAATCTGGAATTTATCTAAATATCCAGTCCAGGCAGGATTTCGTTACACCACTGGTGAATGTCCAAGTAACCCAATGCTGGTTTTCGGCGGCATGTTCACCCTCGCAGGCGTGCTGTTCAATTTTCTATCCTCTCAACCCTGGTCAGCTCTTCATTTTCCTGTCCACACGACCCAGACTTCAAAAATCATTGTATCCTCCACTACAGAATGTTCCTTACATTCGCTGCGAATCTGGAGTTCATCTGAATCTCCACTCCATGCAAGTTTTCATGACACCGCTGGTGAATGTCCATGTAACCCAATGCAGGTTTTGTGGCCTTTTCGTACTCGCAGCCGTGCTGTTCTATTTGGCTATCAATTCCAACCTGATCAGTCCTTCATTTTACTGTCCACACAAGCGAGCCTTCAGAATTCTTTGTTATCTCCACTACAGAATGTTCCACTTATTTACTACGAATTTGAAATTCCTCTGTATCTCCACTCCAGGCAGGTTTTCGTTACTCCAGTGCTGAATGACCAAGTAATCCAAAGCTGATTTTGAGCTGTCTGTTCACCATCGCAGACGTGCTGTGTTCCACTCTACCCTGGTCAGCGTTCATTTTTCTGCCCCACCACCCAACGTTGAGAAATCTTTGGAATCTCCACAACATAATGTTCCATTCATTCACTGCCAATCTGAAATTAATCGGAATCTCCACTGCCGGCAGGTTTTCGTTACACCACTGGCGAATACCCAACTAACCCAGTGCTGGTTGTTAGCGACCTGTTCAGACTCGCAGCCGTCGTGTTGATCTGGCTATACACTGTACCCTGGTCAGCTCTTCATTTTCCTGTTTAGACAACGCAGACATCAGAAATCATTGGAACTTCCACTACAGAATGTTCCATACACTCACTGCAAATCTGGAATTTATCTGAATTTCCACTCCAGGCAGATTTTCGTTACACCACTGTTGAATGTCCAAGTAACCCAATAATGGTTTTCAATGACCTTTTCATACTTGCAGTCGTGCTGTTTAGTTGGCTATCTATTAAAACTTGGTGAGCTCTACTTTTTCCTGGTCCACACAATCCAGCTTCAGATATCATTGTTGTCTCCACTACAGAATATTCCATTAATTCACTGCGAATCTGGAATTCACCTGAATCTCCACTCCAGGTAGGTTTTCGTAACACCACTGGTGAATGTCCAAGTAACAAATGCTGGTTTGCGGCGGCGCGCTCACCCTCGCAGCCGTGCTGTTCCATTGGCTATCCTCTCAACCCTGGTCAGCTCTTCATTTTCCTGTCCACACGACCCAGACTTCAAAATCATTGTATCCTCCACTACAGAATGTTCCTTACATTCACTGCGAATCTGGAAGTCATCTGAATCTCCACTCCAGGCAAGTTTTCGTTACACCACTGGTGAATGTCCTTGTATACATATCCTGGTTTTCAGTGGCCTTTTCATACTCACAGCCGTGCTGTTCTATTGGCTATCGATTCCACCCTGGTCGGTTCTCCATTTGACTGTCCACACAACTGACCCTTCAGAAATAATTTAAATCTACTCTAGAGAATTTTCCTTTCATTCACTGCTAATCTGGGATTCATCCGAATCGGCACTCCAGGAAGATTTTTGATACACCACTGGTCAATATGCAAGTAATCAAAATCTAGTTTTCAGCAGCCAATTCAGACTCGTAGTCCTGCTGATCCACGGCTATCTGCTACACCCTGGTCAGCTCTTCATTTTGCTGTGCAAACAACCGAGAATTAAGAAATCATTGGACACTCAACTAGACAATGTTGCATTCATTCTCTGCGATTCTGGAATTAATCTATATCTGCACTCCAGGAGTCTTTCTTTACACACTGGTGAATGTCCAAGTAACCCAATGCGGGTTTTGAGTGGCCTGTTCAGACTCGTAGCCGTGCTGTTCAATTGGCTCTCCTCTCAAACCTGTTCAGGTTTACATTTTCCTGTTCAAATAACCCAGCCTTCAGAAATGAATGGAATCTCCACTACAAGATTATTCCACTCATTGACTGCGAAACTGGAATTCATCTGACTATCCACTCCAGGCATGTTTTCGTTACACCACTGTGGAATATCCAAGTAACCGAATGCTGGTTTTCAGCAGCCTGTTCACAATCGCAGCCGTCCTGTTCAATTCGCTCTCCACTTAACCCTGTTTAGCACTTCATTTTTCTGTCCACACAACCCAAACTTCAGAAATCATTGTTATCTCCACTACAGAATTTTCCATTTATTCACTGCGACTTTGGATTTCCTCTGAATATCCCCTGCAGGTAGGTTTTCGTTACACCAGTGCTCAATGACCAAGTAACACAATGCTTATTATGAGCGGCCTGTTCTCTGTCGCAGCCGTGCTGTTCAATGTGCTATCCACTCAACCCTGTTGAGCTCTTCATTTTCCTGTCCACACAACCCAGCCTTCTGAAATCTTTGTAATCTCCACTACAGAATGTTTCTTTCATTCACTGCGATTCTGGAATTCATCCAAATTTCCACTCCAGGCAGTTTTTGTTCTACCACTGGTGAATGTCCAAGTAACCAAAAGCTGGTTTTCAGCAGCCAGTTTACATTTTCATCCTGCTGTCACTGGCTATCCACTCCACCATTTTCAGCTATTTCTATGCAAAGAAACCAGAACTAAGTAATCATTGGACACTACACTAGAGAATGTTCCATTTATTTTCTGCGACTCTGGAATTCATCTGAATCTACACCCTTGGCAGTCTTTCTTTATACTACTGGTGAATGTCCAAGTAATGCAATGCTGGTTTTCAGCGGCCTGTTCACAGTCGCAGCCGTGCGGCTCAATTGGCGCTTCACTTAACCCTGGTCCGCACTTCATTTTCCTGTCCACACAAACCAACCTTCAGAAATCGTTGTTATCTCCACTACAGAATGTTCCATTTATTCACTACCAATTTGATATTCATCTGTATCTCTATTCCAGGCAGATTTTCGTTACTTCAGTGCTGAATATCCATGTAAAACAACGCTGGTTTTTAGCTAGTCTGTTCAAATTCCCAGGCCTGCTGTTCAACTGGCTATCCACTCTACCATGGTCAGCTTTTCATTTTCTTGTACACACAACCCAGATGTCAAAAATCATTGGAATCTCCACTACAGAATGTTCCATTCATTCAATTCCAATCTGGAATTCATCGAATCTCCACTCCAGGCAGCCTTTCTTTACACCACTGGTGAATATCCAAGCAACGCAATTCTGGTTTTCATCAGCCAGTTCACATTCGCAGGTGTGCTGTTCAACTGCCTATCCACTGAACCCTGGTCAACTCTTCATTTTCCAATCCACACAACCCAGGTTTCAGAAATCATTGCAATCTCCACCTCAGAATGTTCCATTCATTCACTGCCAATCTGGAATTCATCTGAATCTCCACTGTAAGCAGGGTTTCGTTACACTACTGTTGAATATCCAAGTAACACAACACTGGTTTTCATTATCCTGTTCAGACTCGCAGGAGTGCTGTTCAACTGGCTATACACTGAACCCTGGTCAGCTCTTCATTTTCCTTTCCACGCAAACCAGATTTAAGAAATCATTGATATCTTTACCACAGAATGTTCCATTCATTTACTGGAGTCTGGAGATCATCGAATGTCCATTACAAGCAGGCATTCGTTACACCACTGCTGAATGTCCACGTAAGCCAATGCTGGTTTTCAGCTTCCTGTTCACACTCGCAGGCCTGCTGTTCAACTGGCTATCCACTTGTCCCTGGTCAGCTCTTCATTTTCCTGTCTACACAACCTAGGCTTCAGAAATCACTGGAATCTACACGACAGAATGTTCCGTTCAATCATTCCCAATATGGAATTCATATAATTTCCACTCTAGGCATGCTTTTGTTACACCACTTTTGAATGTACAAGTTGCACAATGATGGGTTTCAGCAGCCTATTCAAACTTGCAGGCCTGCTGTTCAACTGGCTATCGACCTTAACCTGGTCTGCTCTTCATTTTCCTTTCCACACAAATCAGAAATCAGAAAATCATTGTAATCAGAAATCATTGTAATTTCCACTACAGAATGTTGCATTCATTCACTGCCAATCTGGAGATCATCGAATCTCGACTCCAGGCATGCTTTTGTTACACTAATGTTGAATGTCCAAGTTACACAATGCTGGTTTTCAGCATCCTGTTCACAATCGCAGGCGTGCTGTTCAACTGGCTATCCACTGAACCCTGGTCAGCTCTTCATTTCACTTTCCACACAACCCAGACTCCAGAATTCATTGGAATCTCCCCTACAGAATATTCCATTCATTCACAGCGAATCTGGAATTCATGTGAATCCCCGTCCAGGCAGGCATTCATTACACCACTGGTGAATGTCCAAGTAACCCAATGCTGGTTTTCAGCGTCCTGTTCACAGTTGCAGGCCTGTTGTTCAACTAGCTATCCACTGCACAGTGGTCAGCTCTTTCATTTCCTGTTCACACAACCCAGACTTCAGAAATCATTGGAATCTCCACTACTGAATCTTCCTTTCATTCACTGCCAACCTGTAGATCACCGAATCTCCACTGCAGGCAGATTTTCGTTACTCAACTGCTGAATGTCCAAGTATCCCAATGCTGGTTCTCAGAGGCCTGTTGAAACTCGCAGGCCTGCTGTTCAAATGGCTATCCACTCTAACCCGGTCTGCACTTCCTTTTCCTGTCCACACAACTCAGATGTCAGAAATCATTGGAATTTTCTCTAAAGAATATTTCATTCATTCACTGCGTATCTGGAATTTATCTGAATCTCAACTCTTGGCATGCTTTCGGTACAAAACTGTTCAATGTCCAAGTAACACAGTGCTTGTTTTCAGGATCCTGTTCACACTTGCAGACGTGCTGTTCAAGTGGCAATCCACTGAATCCTGGTCAGCTCTTCTTTTTCCTGTCAAGACAACCCAGATTTCAGAAATCTTTGGAATTTCCACTACATAATTTTCCATTCATTCACTGCCAATCTGGAATTCATCGAATCTCCACTTCAGGCAGGATTTCGTTATACCACTGAATATTCAAGTACCCAATGTTGGTATTCAGCAGCCTGTTCATAGTCGCAGGCGTGCTGTTCAAAGGTCTATCCATTCCAACCTGGTCAGCTCTTCATTTTCCTGTCCTCACAACGTAGAATTCAGAAACCATTGGAATCTCCACAACAGAATGTTCCATTCAGTAATTGCCAATCTGTAATTCATGGAATCCCCACTGCAGGCTGGTTTTCGTTACACCACTGCTGAATGTCCAAGTAACCCAGTGCTGGTTTTCAGCCTGCTGTACAAACTCGCAGCCGTGCTGATCAACTGGCTTTCCACTCAATCCTGGTCAGCTTTACGTTTTCCTGTCCACAAAAATCAGACTTCAGAAATCATAAAATCTCCACTATAGAATGTTCCATTCAATCACTGCCTATCTGGAATTCATCGAATATCCACTCAAGGCAGGCTCATATTACACCACTGGTGAATATCCAAGTAACCCAATGTTGGTTTTCAGCGGCCTGTTCACAGTCGCAGGAGTACAGTTCAACTGGCTATGCACTCTAACTTGGTCAGCACTTCATTTTCCTGTCCACACAACCTAGGCTTCAGAAATCATTGGGATTTCCACTACAAAATGTTCCATTCATTCATTCCCAATCTGGAATACATCTGAATCTCCACTTCATTCAGGCTGTCGTTACACCACTGATGAATATCCAAGTAACGCAGTGCTTGTTTTCAGCGTCCTGTTCACAGTCGCGGGCCTGTTGTTCAACTGACTTTCCACTCCACAGTGGTCAGCTCTTTCATTTCCTGTCCACACAACCAAGACTTCAGAAATCATTGGACTCTTCACTACAGAATATTCCATTCATTCACTGCCAATCTGGATTTCCTCGAATATCAACTCCAAGCAGGCTTTCGTTACACCACTGGTGAATATCCAAGTAACCTAATGCTGTTTTTCAGAGGCCTGTTCACACTTGGAGGTGTGCTGTTCAACTGGCTATGCACTCCCGTCGGGTCAGCTCGACATTTTCCTGTCCACACAACCCAGGCTTCAGAAATCATTGGAATCTCCATTATATAATGTTCCATTTATTCCTTGCCAATCTGGAATTCATCGAATCTCAACTCCAGGAAGGATTTCGTTACACCACTGGGTAATATCCAAGTAGCCCAATGCTGGTTTTTAGCTGCCTGTTCACACTCACAGGGGTGCTGTTCAACAGGCTATCCACTCCAACCTGGACAGCTCTTCATATTCATGTCTACATAAACTAGACTTCAAAAACCTTTAGAATCTCCACAACAGAATGTTCCATTCATTCACTGCCAATCTGGAATTCATAGAATCTCCACTCCAGGCAGGCTTTCTTTACACCACTGCTGATTGTCCAAGTAACCCAGTGATGGTTTTCAGCGTCCTGTTCACACTCGCAGCCGTGCTGTTCAACTGGTTTTCCACTCTACCCTGGGCAGCTCTACGTTTTCCTGTTCACACAACCCAGACTTCAGAAATTATCGGAATCTCCACTATAAAATGTTCCATTCTTTCACTGCCAATCTGGAGTTCATTGAATCTCCACTCCAGGCAGGGTTCCGTTACACCATTGGTGAATATCGAAGTAACACAATATTGTTTTCAGCAGACTGTTCACATTCGGAGGAGTGCCCTTCAACTGGCTATCCACTCTAACCTTTTCAGCTTTTCATTTTCCTCTCCACACAATCCTGAATTCAGAAATCATTGGAAAATCCACTACAGAATGTTCCATTCGTTCACTGCCAATCTGGAGTTCATCTGAATCTCCACTCCATGCAGGCTTTCGTTACACCACTGCTGAACGTCCAAGTAACACATTGCTGATTTTCAGAGTCCTGCTTACACTCGGAGGCGTGCTGTTCAAATGGCAAACCACTCAACCATGGTCAGCTCTTCATTTTCCTGTCCACACAACCCAGACTTCAGAAATCATTGGAATCTTCAAGAAAGAATGTTCCATTCATTATCTGCCAATCTGGAATTCATTGAATCTCCACTCCAAGCAGGGTTTCTTTACACCACTGTAATTATCCAATTAACCCAATGCTGGTTTTCTGCGGCCTGTGAACAGTAGCAGGAGTGCTGTTCAAAAGGCTGAGCACTCCAACCTGGTTAGCTCTTCATTTTCCTGGCAGGCTTTCGTTACACCACTGTTGAATGTCCAAGAAACCCAAAGCTGGTTTTCAGCATCCTGTTCACACTTGCCGTCGTGTTGTTCAACTGCCTCTCCACACCACAGTGGTCATGTCTTTCTTTTCCTGTCCACACAACCCATACTTCAGAAATCATTGGAATCTCCACTACAGAATGTTCCATTCATTCACTGCTAATCTGGAATTCATCGAATCTCCACTCGAGGCAGGCTTTTGTACAGCACTGTTGAATGTCCAAGTAACCCCATGCTGGTTTTCAGCGTCCTGTTCACACTCGCCGTTGTGTTGTTCAACTGGCTATCCACTCCACAGTGGTCATGTCTTTCTTTTCCTGTCCACACTGCCCAGACTTCAGAAATCATCGAAATATCCACTACAGAATGTTTCATTCATTCACTGCCACTCTGGAATTTATCTAATCTCCACTCCAGGCAGGTTTTCGTTAAACCACTGTTGTATGTCCAAGTAACACCATGCTGGTTTTCAGCGTCCTGTTGAAACTCGCAGGCGTGCTGTTCAACTGACTATCCACACACAACAGTAAGACGTGTGTTTCACTCAGCCAGTCTGGCCGAGCCTGGTTCAATTCCTCGCCCTCTCAGAGAGCCCGGGAAGCTACCGAGAGTATGTGGCCTTCACGCAAAGCCTGCCAAGGCACCCGTGAAATATTCCATATGCCAAAATTACAATCACCACAAATCTACAAACGAAGATGTTACTGAACTTCCCCAGCAAATCAATGAAGTCCAGGAGGACTGTGAGAGTGACAGCGATCCACACTGCTGAGTAGTGAATTGTTTTCAATATCCATTGTACTCGGCCTGCGTTTCTTCTCGTTCTCCAGGAAATCGCTTCGATTTAGAAATCTAACAAGTGAGCATTTGCTCTAAACTCTCAGAGAGCCCTCCAAGCTACCGAGAGTATCTCGCCCGCACGGCAGAGACTGGCAAGCTCCCCTGACGTATTCTATATGCCAGACACAGTAATAACAAAGTCTCCAATGGAGACGTTACTGGGCACGCTCGAGCAAATCGATGAACAACGGGAGGGCCTTTACCTTTACCTTTACCTCCCCAGGCCTGCTCTTCAGCTCCCTGTCTAGTCGAATATAATATTATGTTCATTAATCCTGCCACATTAATGAGCGACCTAAGTTCATCTAAATATCAACAGCTACGTATCTGGTTTTCATCTGTCTGTGCATTCCATCAAGTTGAAGTTTTCATCATCCCGTCCACTGTACCTGGGACTGGTGTGCATTGACCTAGGAATAAATATAAACCATATGGTACTCTCCTGGTCAATGCCACCCAGTACTGGTGATGATAGTATGCCTCTAAAACTAATCAGGTTTGGAATTTTTCTGCATGTTCCAATAACCCAATGCTGGTGATCAGCGGCCTGTTCACATACCGCAGGCATGGTGTTCACTGGCTATCCACTTCACCTTGTTCAGCTCTTCATTTCCTGGTGCCCAAAACCCAGAGTTCTGAAATCATTGGTATTCTCCACTACAGAATGTTCCACTCATTCACTGCGAATCTGGAATTCATCTGAATCTCCACTCCAGACAGGCTTCCCTTACACAGCTGGTGAATGTCCAAGTAACCCAATGCTGGTTTTCAGCGGCCTCTTCACACTCGCAGGCCTGCTGTTTAGCTGGGTACCCATTCCAACCTGGTCATGTCTTCATTTCCTGGTGCTCATAATACAGAGTTCTGAAATCATTGTTATCTCCTATACAAAATGTTCCATTAATTCAATGCCAATATGGAAATCATCTGAATCTCGACTCCGGGAAGGCATTCGTTACACTACTGGTGAATGTCCAAGTAACTCAATGCTGGTTTTCAGCGGTCTGATCACACTCACAGTCATGCTGTTCAACTGGCTATCCACTCAACCCTGGTCAGCTCTTCAATTTCCTGTCCACACAACCCAGACTTCAGAAATCATTGGAATCTCCAGTACAGAATGTTCCATTCATTCAGTGCGAACCTGGAATTCATCTGAATTTGCACTCCAGGTAGGCTTTCGTTACACCACTGGTGAATGTCCAGGTAACACAATGCTGGTTTTCTGCGGCCTGATCACATTCGGAGCCCTGCTGGTTCCTGGCTATCCACTGAACCCTGGTCAGCTCTTCATTTTCCTGTCCACAGGACCCAGAGATCAGAAATTATTGGTATGTCCACTACAGAATGTTCCGGTCATTCATTGCGAGTGTGGAATAAATCTGAATTTCCACTCTACGCAGACATTCATTAAACCATTGGTGAGTCTACCCCGAAACTGGAAATTATCTGAATCTGAACTACTACTACACTACTTCCACTACCCAGCCGTCGCCACACTCTAGGATGCTTTCCGGACCTGCGCGGCCGCAAGCGGCCGCGCGACACATCATAATGCACTAAATACCCATCTTCAGGAATTGTCGTACCATATTTGATAGGGTTCAAATATGGTAACACCTACAAGGGTGATTAGAGGTCACCCCAAAAGCCTCTATCCCTCCCGGAAAGACTGGCAAGCTACCGAGAGTATTCCGCCCGCACGGAAGAGCCTGGCAAGCTATCCGCTGTGTATTCGATATGCCAAAACCAGTAACTACAACTGGTCTCATTCACCTGACCCTGAAGGCTTCACCGACATGGCAGCACTGAGAAGGATGAGAAAGGAGAGGCTGACAAAATCTCAAGGCCGACCTAGGCTGCCACAACGAAGGAAGACAAAAATGATTGTCTGTACTTTCAATGCACGTACGCTAGCATCAGATGCATCCATCGAGGACCTGATGGTACAAGCGCGAATGATCAAGTACGACATCATTGGTCTGACCGAGACAAGAAGGCACGAATCTCACCATGCCGTTTTCGACACTGGAGAAGAATTGTTCCTCGGAACATGCGATAAAAGAGGTGTTGGAGGCGTCGGTGTTCTTGTCAACACAAACTTGGCTAAGAGCATTGATTCATTCGAATGCCTAACAACCCGAATCAGACGTTTACATTTGAATAGATGTGGCTCACTGCCTGCAGTTTCTATCTTTGTTGTCTACGCACCAACATCTCATTATGATGAAAGAGAAATCGAGAAGTTCTACATGGAGCTAGAGAAGTTCTATAAAGAAGACCACACCTTCTACAAGATCATTGTGGGTGATTTTAATGCCAAGATAGGACCGAGAAGATCAGCTGAAGAACTTCACATCGGGACCCATGGCCTAGAATGGAACGAACAGGGTGAGAGACTGTCTGAGTTCATCATGTCGACCAAGAGAATTCATGGTAACTCACAGTTCCAGAAGGCAGAATCTAAATGATGGACATGGGAGTCTCCCGGTGGACGATACCACAACGAAATAGACCACATCATATTCAATCGACGGTTTTGCCTGACTGATGTCGCTGTTGTCCCAAAATTTCGAACGGGATCGGACCACCGTCTCCTTCGTGCAAAATTCTACTTCACAGAGCGGGGAGAAAGGGCTGCAAAGTTCAAAAAGAGAACTCCCAGAATGACCACCAACTGGGAACTCTTTGGTACTATTGCGGCAACATGGGAAGATGCCATTGTTGACAACATTGACGAGGAATATGATCGACTGGTTCAGCACCTCCATGAATGTGCGAGGAACGCCAAGAGAGAGATAGCCACAAAATATCGCCTATCTTCGAAAACTCTTGAGCTAATTCGCCAGCGTGGTTTGGCGCATGCCTCAGGCAACCGCAAGCTAACGTCTGAGCTCGCAAAGCAGTGCAGAGATGCGATCAAGGAAGACCTCAAAGAGAGAAGAGCAGAAGTACTGGTAAATGCGGCAGAAGCCGGGAAAAGTATTCGTAACGCCCGCCTGTCCTTCGCCAACTATAAGACCAAGATGACTGCCCTCCGACGTCCTGATGGATCCATCACATCCTCCAGAACGGCAATGGAGAAGATTATCTATGACTTCTACTCAAATCTCTTCGATAGCCATGTCCACTTACCGACATACCAAATTCCACAGGATGGATATGTCGTTCCCAACGTGCTCCCTTCCGAAATCCGACACGCCATTTCGTCGGTAAAGAAACAAACAGCACCCGGCCCAGACAAGGTCAGACCTGAACACCTGAAGAACCTGCCGTCAGTACTCATCAATACACTGGCTCGGCTCTTCACTCGCTACCTGTCTGAATGCAAGGTTCCGTCCCAATGGAAAACCAGCAGGACCGTACTACTGTTCAAGAAGGGAGACATCCATGACATTGGCAACTATCGCCCGGTCTGCCTATTGTCTGTCATCTACAAGTTGTTCACTCGAGTCATCCTAAATAGGATTGGCAGAACACTAGATGAAGGACAACCATGCGAGCAAGCAGGGTTCCGCAAAGGATTCAGCACCATCGACCATATCCACACGATAACCAAGCTCATTGAGGTTTCTCGGGAGTTCAAGATGCCGCTCTGTTTAACGTTCATTGATTTAAAGAAGGCCTTTGATTCTGTTGAGACGGAAGCGGTCATTGAAGCCCTAGCCAATCAGGGCATTCAAGCCCAATACATCAGGATCCTCCGTGAGCTCTATTGTGGATTCACTACCAGGATCTCACCATTCTACAAAGAAGTGATCGTTGATGTCAAGAGAGGGGTGCGGCAGGGTGATACCATTTCACCGAAACTCTTCAGTGCCACCCTCGAGAACATCATGCGACGACTGGAATGGGAAGGAATGGGAGTGAAGATAGATGGTCGGCAACTACTCCACCTCCGCTTTGCTGATGACATTGTTTTAATAACACCAAACATCAGCCAAGCGGCACAAATGCTGGCCGACTTTGACCGTGAGTGTGGAAAGGTAGGACTACAGCTGAATCTCACGAAGACAATGTTTATGAGAAACAGCCTTGTTCCTGACACCCCATTCGCTCTCAATGGAACGACCATCTCCGAATGCAGCAGCTATGTGTACCTAGGTCGAGAGGTCAACATGACAAATGATCTGGCACCCAAGCTGCGCAGGAGGAAGAGAGCGGCTTGGAACGCCTTCAAGAACGTCGAAGAAATAGCTAAGAGGACGAAGAACCTCCGGCTCCAGGCACATCTCTTTGATTCCACTGTTCTTCCTGCATTAACATATGCCTCAGAGACCTGGGCCCTACGCAAACAGGATGAGAATGCTATTCAGGTCTCCCAAAGAAGAATAGAAAGAGCTATGCTTTGAATATCATGTTTCACTCAAATGAGAGAACGAATCAGGAGTTCTGACATCCGTCGACGATCAAGGATCAGGGATGCTGTCTCATTTGCCAAGGTGTCAAAAATCAGATGGGCTGGTCACGTAATGAGATTTAAAGACCGTTGGACTAGAGCTGTTACTGATTGGATTCCACGGGATGTCAAAAGACCGCGTGGCCGCCCACCTACCAGATGGTCAGACTTCTTCGTCAAGATCATGAACGATCGGTTTGAGGCCCTTCATGTTCCTGGAGCGAACAGATGCCATTGGGCTACACTAGCATGCGACAGGGACAAATGGAGACGTTACTGGCGCCCGCTCGAGCAAATCGATGACTAATCACTTAAGTGATTAAGGGATTAAGTGAACTGTAAAATCATGCATGAGCTGCTTTTCATCTTCCTATCCACACTGTCATTCTGGCGCGAAAGCACAGCAGTAGGACTCGTGCCTCCTGCAGCCAGCCTTGCCAAGCCGGGTTCAATTCCTCGCACTCTCAGAGAGCCCGAGGGCCTAAAAAGAGTATATTGCCCTTGGGGCAAAGCTTGGCAAACCAGCCTGGAAATATTCCATATGCTGAAATTACAGTCACCACAAGTCTCCAAACGAAGACATAACTGAACCGCGCCAGCAAATCAATGAAGTCCGGGAGGACTGGGAGAGTGATAGCGAACCACACTGCTGAGTAGTGAATTCATCTCAGTACCCAATGTATTAGGCCTGCGTTTTTACTCCTTCTCCATGGAATTGCATCGAATTAGAAATCTTCCAAGAGAGCATTTGCTGTCAACCCTCCCCAGGCCTTCATTTCACCTCCAAATCCAGTTGTATATAGTATTCTGTTCATTAACCCTGCCACACTACCGAGCGACCTGAATTCATCTAAATATAAACGACTACAGATCTGGTTTTCATCTGCCTGTGCACTGTATCAAACCGAAGTTTTCATCATCCCGTTCACTCAGACCTGGCCTGGTGTGCATTGACTTCTGAATCAATCGAAAACATATGTTACTGTCCCGGTTAACGCCACCAAGTGATCGTATGTCTCTAAAACTATTCAGGGTTGGGATTTTTCTGCATGTCCCAGTAACCCAATGCTAGTGGTCAGCAGCCTGTTCGCACACCACAGGTGTTCACTGCCTATCCACCCCACCCTGTTCAGTTCTTCATTTCCTGGTGCCCATAAGCCAGAGTTCTTAAATCATTAGTATCGACAATACAGAACGTACCATTCATTCACTCGTATATGGAATTTATCTGAATTTCCGCTCTAGGTAGGCTTTCGTTACAACACTGGTGAATATCCAAGTAACCCAATGCTGGTTTTCTGTGGCCTGTTCACACTCGCAGGTGTGCTGTTCAACTGGTTCTCCACTCAATCCTGGTTAGGTTTTCATTTTGCTGTCCACACAACCCAGACATCAGAAATCATTGGAATCTCCACTACAGAATGTTCCATTCATTCACTGCCAATCTGGAGTTCCTCGAATCTCCACTCCAGGCAGGTTATCCTTACACCACCAGTTTATGTCCAAGTAACCCAGTGCTGGTTTTGAGCTTCCTGTTCACACTTGCAGGCGTGCTGTTCAACTGGCTATCCACTCCACCCTGGTCAGATCTTCATTTTACTGTACACACAAACCAGATTTCAGAATTCATTGGAATCTACACTACACAATGTTCCATTCAATCACTGCCAATCTGGAGTTCATCGAATCTCCACTCCTGGTAGGCTTTGGTTACACCACTGGTGAATGTGCAAGTAACCTAATGCGGGTTTTTAGCATCCTATACACATTCGCTCGCATGCTGTTCAACTGGCTAGCCATTCCAACCTGGTCAGCTCTTCATTTTCCTGTCAACACTGACCAGACTTCAGAAATCATCAGAATCTTCACTAAAGTATATTCCATTCATTCACTTACAATCTGGAATTCATCTGAATCTCCACTTCATGCAGGCTTTCGTTGCACCACTGGTGAATGTCCAAGTAACCAAATCCTGGTTTTCAGCGTTCTGTTCACACTCACAGGCATGCTGTACAACTGACCATCCACTCCACTCTGGTCAGCTCTTCATTTTCCTGTACACACAAACCAGACTTCAGAAATCCTTGCAATCTCCACTACAGAATGTTCCATTCATTCACTGCCAATCTGGAGTTCATCGAATCTCCACTCCAAGCAGGCTTTCGTTACACCACTGTTAAATGTCCAAGTAAGCCAATGCTGGTTTTCAGCGGCCTGTTCACACTCGCAGCGGTGCTGTTCATTGGCTATCTAGTCCAACCTGGCATGCTCTTTCTTATCCTATCCCCTACACCAAGATATCGGAAATCATTGGTATATCCACTACAGAATGTTTCGATCATTCACTCCCAGTCTGGAATACTTCCAAATCTCCACTGTACGCAGGCATTCGTTACACCTCTGGTGAAACTACCCAGAAACTTGAAATCATCTGAATCTGCAGTCTAAAATCATCCATGGGCTGCTGTTCATCTTTCTATCCACACTGCCATTCTGGCGCGAAAGCCCAGCAGTAGGACATGTGCGTCACGCAGCCAGCTTGGCCTAGCCGGGTTCAATTCCTCGCCCTCTCAAGAGCCCGGGTAGCTACCGAGAGTATCTGGCCCTCGAGACAAAGCTTGACAACAACCCATGAAATATCCCATATGCCGAAATTACAGTCACCACAAATCTCCAAACATAAATGTTTCTGAACCGCGTCAGCAAATCAATGAAGTCCGGGAGGACTGGGAAAGTGACAGCGATCCACACTGCTGAGTAGTGAATTCATCTCAATATCCAATGTATTAGGCCTGGGTTTCTTCTCGTTCTCCACGAAATCGAGTCGAATTAGAAATCTGCCAAGTAACCATTTGCTATCACCTCTCCCAAAGCCTGCTATTCAGCTCCGAATCCAGTCCAATATAGTATGCTGTTCTTTAACACTGCCTCATACCGAGCGACCTGAGTTCATCTAAATATCAAAAACTAAATATCTGGTTTTCATCTGCCTGTACACTCAAGCAAGCCAAAGTTTTCATCATGCTGTCCACTCTACCCAGGCCTGGTGTGCATCGACCTCTGAATCAATCGAAACCATATGGTATTCTCCAGGTCAACATCACCAGTGGTGGTGATGATCCTATGCCTCTAAAGCTCGTCAGGGTTGGGATTCATCTGCATGTTCCAGTAACCCAATGCTAGTGGTCAGCGGCCTGTTAAAAAACCGCAGGCGTTGTGTTCACTGGCTATCCACTCCACCATCGTCAGGTCTTCATTTCCTGGTATTCATAACACAGAGTTCTGAAATCATTCGTATCTGCACTACAGAATGTTCCATTCATTCACCGCGAATCTGGTATTCATCTGAATCTCCACTGCAGACAGGCTTCCGTTTCACCACTGGTGAATGTCCAAGTAACCCAATGCTGGATTTCAGTGGCCTTTTCACACTCGCAGTCGTGCTGTTCAACTGGATCTCCACTCCACCCTGCTCACATCTTCATTTTCCTGTCCACAGAACTCAGACATCAGAAATCATTGGAATCTCCACTACAGAATATTCCGGTCATTCACTGCAAGTCTAGAATACATCTTAATCTCCACTCTGCGCAGGCATTCGTTACAATACTGGTATGTCTACCCAGAAACTTGCTATCATCTGAATCTGCATTCAAAAATCATCCATGGGCTGCTTTTCATCTTGCTATCCACACTGCCATTCTGGTGCGAAAGCACAGTATTAGGGCGTGAGCGTCACGCAGCCAGCCTGGCCGAGCCGGGTTCTATTCCTAGCCCTCTCAGAGAGCCCCGGAAGCTACCGAGAGTATCTAGCCCTCGCAGCAAAGCCTGGCAATCCACCCGTGAAATATTCCTTATGCCAAAATTACAGTCACCACAAGTCTCCAAACAAAGACGATACTAAACCGTGCCAGCAAATCAATGAAGTCAGGGAAGACTGGGATAGTGACAGTGATCCACACTGCTGATTAGTGAATTCATCTCAATATCCAATGTACTAGGCCTGCATTTCTTCTCGTTCTCCACGAAATCGAATCCAATTAAAAATCTGCAAAGTGAGCATTTGCTGTCAACTCGCCCCAGGCCTGCTGTTCTGCTCCATATCCAGTCGACTGTAGTATTCTGTTCATTAACCTTGCCACACTACCGAGCTATCTGAGTTCTTCTAAATATCAACACATAAATATATGGTTTTCATCTGCCTGTGCACTGAATCAAGCCGAAGTTTTCATCATCCCGTCCACTCTAAACAGGCCTGGTGTGCATCGACCCCTGAATCAGTCAAAAACATATGGTACTCTCCTGGTCAACGCCACCCAGTGGTGGTGATGATTGTATGCCTGTAAAACTCGTCAGGGTTGAGATTCTTCTGCATGTCCCAGTAACCAAATGCTAGTGGTCAGCGGCCTGTTCACATACCGCAGGCGTGCTGTTCAACTGGCTATCCACTCAACCCTGGTTAGCACTACCTTTTCCTGTCCACACAAAACCAGACTTCAGAAATCATTGGCATCTCCACTACAGAAAGTTCCATTCATTCACTGCAAATTTGGAGTTCTTCGAATCTCCCCTCCAGGCAGGCTTTCGTTACACCACTGGTGAATATCCAAATAACCCAATGATGCTTTTCAACCACCTGTGCTGTTCACTGGCTATCCACTTCACCCTGGTTAGTTCTTCATTTTCCTGTCTACACTACGGAGACATCAGAATTTATTGTAATCTCCACTACAGAATGTTCCGGTCATGCACTATGAGTCTGGAATACATCTGAATCTCCACTCTACGCAGGCATTTGGTTCAGCAAGGTGAGTCTCCCCAGAAACTTGAAATCATCTGAATCTGCACTCAAAAATCATCCATGTGCTGGTTTTCCTCTGCCTACCCACACCTCTATTCTGGCGCAAAAGCACAGCAGTAGGAGGTGTGTGTCACGCAGCCAGCCTGGCCGAGATGGGTTCAATTCCTCGCCCTCTCAGAGAGCCCAGGAAGGTACCAAGAGTATCTGGCCCTCGTGGCAAAGCCTGGCAAGACACCCGTGATTTATTCCATATGCCAAATTTACAGTAACCACAAGTCTCCAAATGAAGACGATACTGAACTGTGCCACCAAATCAATGAAGTCCCGGAGGACTGGGAAAGTGAAAGTGATCCACACAGCTGAGTAGTGAATTCATTTCAATATCCAATGTATTAGGCCTGTGTTTCTTCTCGTTCTCCACGAAATCAAGTCGAATTAGAAATCTGCCAAGTAAACATTTGCTGTCAACTCCCCCCAGGCCTACTGTTAAGCTCCCTATCCAGTGGAATATATTATCTTGTTCATTAACCCTCCCACACTACCAAGCAAACTGAGTTCATCTAAATATCAACAACTACATATTTGGTTTTCATCTGACTACTCTCAATCAAGCTGAAGTTTTCATCATCCCATCCACTCTAACCGGGCCTGGTGTGCATCAACTTCTGAATCAATCGAAACCATATGGTAGTCTCCCGGTCAACACCAACCAGTGGTGGTGGTGGTCGTATGCCTCTAAAACTAGTCAGGGTTGGGATTCTTCTGCATGTCCCAATAACGAAATGCTGGTTTTCAGCGGCCTGTTCACACTCGCAGGTGTGTTCTTCACTGGCTTCCCAATCAACCTGGGACAGCTCTCCATTTCCTGGCTCTGATAAAGCATAGTTCTGAAATCATTGGTATCTCCACTACAGAATGTTCCATTCATTCACTCCGAATCTGGAATTCATCTGAATATCGACTCCAGGCAGGAATTCGTTACACTACTGGTGAATGTGGAAGTAACCCAATGCTGGTTTCAGCGGCCTGTTCACACTAGCAAGCGTGCTGTTCAACTGGCTATCCAATCCAACCTAGTCAGCTTTTATTTTCCTGTCCACACAACCCAGACTTCAGAAATCATTGGAATCTCCACTACAGAATGTTCCATTCACTCACTGACAATCTGGAGTTCATCGTATCTCCACTTCAGGCAGGCTTTCGCTACACCACTGGAGAATGTCCAAGTAACCGAATGCTGGTTTTCAGCATCCTGTTCACAGTCTCAGGCGTTCTGTTCAACTAGATATCCAGTTCACCCTGGTCAGTACTTCATTTTCTTGTCCACACAACCCAGACTTCAGAAATCATTGGAATCTCCACTACATTATGTTCCATTCATTCACTGTGAACCTGGAATTTTTCTGAATCTCCACTCCAGGCCGTCTTTCGTTACAATACAGGTGAATGTCCAAGTAACCCAATGCTGGTTTTCATCGTCCTGTTCACACTCGCAGGAGTGCTGTTCAACTGGCTATCCACTCCACATTGGTCAGCTTTTTCTTTTTCTCTCCACACATCCCAGAATTCAGAAATAATTGGAATCTCCACTACAGAATGTTCCATTCATTCACTGCGAATCTGGAATTCATCTGAATGTCCACTCCATGCAGGCTTTCGTTAAACAAGTGGTGTATGTCCAAGTAACCCAGTGCTGGTTTTCAGTGTCCTCTTCACACTCACAGGCATGCTGTTCAACTCGCTATCCACTTCATAGTGATCAGCTCTTTGTTTTCCCTTCCACGCAGCCCAGACTTCAGATACCATTGGAATCTCCACTAGAGAATATTCCGTTCATTCACTGCCAACCTGGAGAGCATCGATTCTCCACTCCAGGCAGGTTTTTGTTACACACTGCTGAATGTCCAAGTAACAAAATCGTTGTTTTCAGAGGTCTGTTCACACTCGCAGGCGTACTGTTCTACCGGCTATCCACTCCATCCTGGGCTGCTCTACATTTTTCATTCTACACAACGGTAACTTCAGAAACCATTGGAATCACCACTACAGAATGTTCTATACATTTACTGCCAATCTGGAATTCATCGAACCTCCACTCCACGCAGGAATTCGTTACAACATTGGTGAATATCCAAGTGCTCAAATGCTGGTTTTCAGCCGCCTGTTCACACTCGCAAGTGTGCTTTTCAACTGGCTATCGACTCCCCACTGGTCAGCTCTTTCATTTCGTGATCACACAACCCAGACTTAAGAAATCATTGGAAACTCCACAACAGAATGTTCCATTCATTCACTATCAATCTGGAGATCATCGAATCTCCACTCCAGGCAGACTTTGGTTACACCACTGCTGAATATCTAAGCAACCCAAAGCTGGTTTGCAGAGGCCTGTTCACAGTCGCAGGACTACTGTTGAACTGGCTATCCACTCAACACTAGTCAGCTCTTCATTTTCATGTCCACACAACCCAGACTTCAGAAATCATTGGAATTTCCACGACAAAATGGTCGATTCATTCACTCCCAATCTGGAATTCATCGAATCTCCACGCACGGCAGGCTTTCATTACACCACTGGTGAATATCTAAGTAACCAAATGCAGATTTTCAGTGGCCTGTTCACACTCGGAGGCGTGTTGCTCACCTGGCTATGCACTCCTTCCTATTCAGCTCTTCATTTTCCTATCCACACAAACCAGACTTCAGAATTCATTGGAATCTCCACTACAGAATGTTCCATTCATTCACTGCGAATCTGGAATTCATCTGTATCTTCACTCCATGCAGGCTTTCGTTACGACACTGCTGAAAGTCCAAGTAACCCATTGCTGGTTTTCAGCCTCCTGTTCACACTCGCAGAAATGCTGTTCAACTGGCTAGGCACTACACAGTGGTCTGCTCTTTCTTTTCCTGTCCACACAACCAACACTTCAGAAATCATTGGAATCTCCACTACAGAATGTTCCATTCATTCACTGCCAATCTGGAAATCATCTGAATCTCCACTCTACGCAGGCTTTCGTTACACCACTGCTGTATGTCCAAGTACCCCAATACTTGCTTTCAGCGTCCTTTCACACTCGCAGTAGTGCTGTTAAACTGGCTATCCACTCCACAGTGGTCAGCTCTTTCTTTTCCTGTCCACACAACCAACACTTCAGAAATCATTGGAATCTCCACTACAGAATGTTCCATTTATTCATTACGAATCTGGAATTCATCTGAATCTCCACTCCATGCAGTCTTTCGTTACACCACTGGTGAATGTCCAAGTATCCAAATGCTGGTTCTAAGACGCCAGTTCACACTATCAGGCGTGCTGTTCAACTATCAACTGTAACCAGGTTTGCTCTTCATTTTCCTGTCCACACAACCCAGACTCAGAAATCATGGAATTCTCCACTACAGAATATTCCATTCATTCACTGCGAATCTGAAATTCATCTGAATCTCCACTCCATGCAGGCTTTTGTAACTGCACTGCTGAATGTCCAAGTAACTCAATGCTGGTTTTCAGCGTCCTTTTCACACTCGAAGGCGTGCTGTTCAACTGATGATCCACTCCACAGTGGTCAGTTCTGTCTTTTCCTGTCCACACAACCCACACTTCAGAAATCATTGTAATCTCCACTACACAATGTTCCATTCTTTCACTGCGAATCTGGAATTCATCGAATCTCCACTCCAGGAAGTTTTTCGCTATATCACTGGTGAATATCCAAGTACACCAATGCTGGTTTACAGCGGCCTTTTTACACTCACAGGCGTGCTGTGTAACTGGCTATCCACTCCATCCTGGTCAGCTCTCCATATTCCTTCTACACAACCCAGACTTCAGAAATCATTGGAATCTCCACTACAGAATGTTCCATTCATTCACTGCGAATCAGGAATTCGTCTGAATCTCCACTCAAGGCAGGCTTTCGTTACACTACTGCTGAATGTCCAAGTACCCCAATGCTGGTTTCACAGGCCTCTTCACATTCGCAGGACTGCTGTTCAACTGGCGATCCACTCTAACCTGGTGTGCTCTTCATTTTCCTGTCCGCAAGACCCAGACTTCAGAAATCATTGGAAACTCCACTAAAGAATGTTACATTCATTCGCTGAAAATCTGGAAATCATCGAATCTTCACTCCAGGCAAGCTTTTGTTACATCTCTCCTGAATGTCCAAGTAACACAATGCTGGTTTTCAGAGGCCTGTTCACACTTGCAGTCGTGCTGTTCAACTGACTATCCAATCAACCCTACTCAGCTCTTCATTTTCCTGTCCACATAACCCAGACATCAGAAATCATTGGAGCCTCCACTGCAGAATGTTCCATTCATTTACTGGGGATCTGAAATTCATCTGAGTCTCCACTCTAGGCAGGCTTTCGTTATGCCACTGCGTAAATTCCAAGTAACCCAATACTGGTTTTCAGCGACCTGTTCACACTCGCAGTAATGCTGTTAAACTGGCTATCCACTCCACAGTGATCAGCTCTTTCTGTTCCTGTCCACACAACCAAGACTTCAGAAAACATTGGAATCTCCACTACAGAATGTTCCATTTATTCACTGCAAATCTGGAGATCCTCTGAATCTCCACTCCAGGCCGGCTTTCGTTACTCCACTTCTGAATGTCCACATAACCCAATGCTGGTTTTCAAAGGCCTGTTAATACTTACAGGCGTTCTGTTCAACTGGCTATCCCCTCAACCCTGGTCAGCTCTTCATTTTCCTGTCCACACAACCCAGAATTTAGAAATCATTGGAAACTCCACTGCAGAATGTTCCATTCATTCACTGCCAATCTGGAGTTCATCAAATCTCCACTCCAGGCAGGATTTCCTTTCACCACTGTTGAATATCCAAGTAATCCAATGCTGGTTTTCGACAGCCTGTTCAAACTCACAGGCCTGCGGTTCAACTGGTTATCCACTTTAACCTGGTCTGCTCTTCATTTTCCTGTACACAACACAGACTTTAGAAATCATTGGAATCTCCACTACAGAATGTTCCATTCATTCACTGCTAATCTGGAGATCATCGTATCTACTCTCCATGCTGGCATTCGTAACACCAGTGCTGAATGTCCAAGTAACCCAATGCTGGTTTTCCGAGGCCTGTTCACACTTGTAATCCTGCTGTTCAACTGGCTATCCACTCAACCCTATTCAGCACTTCATTTAACTGTCTACAAAACCCAGACTTCAGAAAGCATTGGAATGTTCCATTCATTCACTAACAATCTGGAATTCAACGAATCTCCACTCCCGACAGGCATTCTTTACACCACTGCTGAATGTCCGAGTAACCCAATGCTGGTTTTCAGCGGCCCATTCACACTCGGAGGTGTGGTGTCCAATTGGCTATCCAGTCCAACCTGGTCAGCTCATCACATTTCTGTCCACATTACTAGACTTCAGAAATCAGTAGAATCTCCACTAAAGAATGTTCCATTCATTCACTGCCAATCTGGTGATCCTCTGAATCTCCACTCCAGGCAGGCTTTTGTGACACCACTGCTGAATGTTCAAGTAACCCAATGCTGGTTTCCAGAGAACTGTTCACACTCGCATTGTGCTGTTAAACTGGCTATACACTCCACCCTGATCAGCTTTTCATTTTCCTGTCCACACAACCCAGACTCCAAAATTACTGGAATCTCTACTTCAGAATTTTCCATTCATTCCCTGCGAATCTGGGATTTATCTGAATTTCCACTCCAGGCAGGATTTCGTTTACCACTGGTGAATGTCCAAGTAACCCAAAGCTGGTTTTCAGCGTCGTATTCACATTCGCAGGCAAGCTGTTCAACTGTCTGTCCACTCCACAGTGGTGAGCTCTTTCTTTTCCTGTCCACACAACTCAGACTTCAGAAATCAGTGGAATCTCCACTAGAGAATATTCCATTCATTTACTGCCAATCTGGAGATCTTCGAATCTCCACTCCAGGCAGGCTTTCGTTACAAACTGCTGAATGTGCAATTAACCTAATGTTGTTTTTCAGAGTAGTATTCACACTCTCAGGTGTGCTGTTCAACTAGATATCCACTCCTCAGTGGTCAGCTCTTTCTATTCCTGTCCAAACACAACCAGACTTCAGAAAACATTGGAATCTCCACTACAGAATGTTCCATTCATTCACTCCGAATCTGGAATTCATCTGAATCTCCATTTAAGGCAGGATTTCATTACAACAGTGGTGAACATCCAAGTAACCCAATACTAATTGTCAGTGGTCAGCTCTACATTTCCTGGTGACAATAACCCATAATTTTGAAATCATTTGTATCTTCAATACAGATTGTTCCATTCATTCCCTGCAAATCTGGTAATCATCTGAATCTCCACACCACGAAGGCTTTCGTTACACCACGGGTGAATGTCTAAGTAACCCAATGTTGAATTTCAGCGTCCTGTTCACACTCGCAGGCGTGCTGTTCTACTGGCTATCAACTTCACAGTGGTCAGCACTTTCTTTTCCTGTCCAAACAACACTGTCTTCAGAAATCATTGGAATCTGCACTACAGAATTTTCCATACATTCTCTTCCAGTCTGGAGAGCTTCGAATCTCCACTCCAGGCAGGCTATCGTTACACCACTGCTGAATGTTCAAGTAACCCAATGCTGGTTTTCAGCGTCCTGTTCACACATGCAGGCGTACTGCTCAACTGCCTAGCCACTCCAACCTGGTCAGCTCTTCATTTTTCTGTCCAAACAACCCAGACTTCAGAAATCATCAAAATCTCCACTATAAAATATTTCATTCCTTCAATGCCAATCTGGAATTCATCTGAATGTCCATTTCAGGCAGGCTTTCGTTACACCACTGGTGAATATCCAAATACCCAAATGCTAGTTTTAAGTGGCATTTTCACACTCCCACGTGTGCTGTTCAATGGTCTATCCATTCTCAGTGGTCAGTTCTTTCTTTTCCTGTCCACACAACCCAAACTTCAGAAATCATTGGAATCTCCACCACAGTATGTTCCATTCATTCACTGCCAATTTGGAGATCATGGAATCTCCACTCCAGGCAGGCTTTCAATACACATTGCTGAATATCTAAGTAACATAATGGTGGTTTTCAGAGGGCTGTTCACACTCGGAGGCTTGCTGTTCAACTGGCTATCCACTCAACCCTGCTCAGCTCTACATTTTCCTGTACATACTACCCAGAATTCAGAAATCATTGGAATCTCTACTAGAGATGTTCCATTCATTGAATGCCAATGTGAAATTCATCGAATCTCCACTCCAGGCAGGATTCCGTTACACCACTGGTGAATAACCAAGTACCCAAATGCTGGTTTTCAGAGGCTTGTTCACACTCGCAGGCATGCTGTTCACTGGCTATCCACTCAACAATGGTCAGCTCTACATTTTCCTGTCCAAACAACCCAGACTTCAGAAATAATTGGAATCTCCACTACAGAATGTTCCATTCATTCACTGCCAATATGGAGATCATCGAATCTCAACTCCAGCCAGGCTTTCGATATACACTGCTGAATATCCAAGTAAAACAATGGTGGTTTTCAGAGGCCTGTTCACAATCAGAGGCGTGCTGTTCAACTGGCTAACTAACCATTTAACCCAGGTCAGCTTTGTGCTGTTAAACTGGCTATACACTCCACCCTGATCAGCTTTTCATTTTCCTGTTCACACAATCCAGACTCCAGAAATTATTGGAATATCCACTACAGAATGTTCCATTCATTCAATGCCAATCTGGAGTTCTTCAAATATCCACTCCAGGTAGGCTTTCGTTGCATCACTGGGGAATGTCCATGTAACCCAATGCTGGTTTTCTGCGTCCTGTTCACACTCGCAGGCGTGCTGTTCAACTGGCTTTCCACTCAACCCTGGTCAGCTATTCATTTTCCTGTCCACACAAACAAGACTTCAGAAATATTTGGAATCTCCACTACAGAATTTCCATTCATTCACTGCCAATCTGGCATTCATCGAATCTCAAGTCCAGGCAGCATTTTGTTACAACACTGATGAATACCCTAGTAACAAAAGGCTAGTGGTCAGCGGCCTGTTCACATACCGCAGGCCTGTTGTTCACTGGCTATCCATACCACCCTGGTCAACTCTTCATTTCATGGTGTCAATAACCCAGAGTTCTGAAATTATTGGTATCTCCACTACAGAATGTTCCATTCATTCACCGCCAATCTGGAATTCATAGAATCTCCACTCCAGGCAGGATTTCGTTACATTACTGGTGAATATCCAAGTACCCCACTGCTGGTTTTCAGCGGACTGTTCACACTTGCAGGTGTGCTATTCAACTGGCTATGCAGTCCACACTGGTCATGTCTTTCTTTTCCTGTCCACAAAACCCAGACTTCAGAAATCATTGGAATCTCCACTACAGAATGTTCCATTCATTCACTGTGAATCAGGAATTCATCTGAATCTCCACTCCATGCAGGATTTCATTACACCACTGGTTAATATTCAAGTATCCCAATGCTGGTTTTCATCGGCCTTTTTACACTCGCTGGCGTGCTGTTCTACTCGCTATCCACTCCATCCTTGTCAGCTCTCCATATTCCTGTCCACAAAACCCAAACTTCATAAACCATCGGAATCTCCACTATAGAATGTTCCAATCATCCACAGCCCATCAGGAATTCATCGAATCTCCTCTCCATTCAGGATTTCCTTACACTACACGTGAATATCCAAGTACCACAATGTTGGTTTTCATCGTCCTATTCACACTCAAAGCAGTGCTGATGAACTGGTTATCAACCATGGCCAGCTCTTCATATTCCTGTCCACATAACCCAGACTTCATAAATCATTAGAATCTCCATTACAGAATGTTTTTTTCATTCACTGCCAATCTGGAGATCATCGAATATCCACTCCAGGGAGTCTTTCGTTACACCACTACTGAATGTCCAATTAACACAGTTCTGGTTTTCAGAGGCCTGTTCACACTCGCAGGCCTGCTGTTCAACTGGCTATACACAAAACCCTGGTCAGCTCTTCATTTTCCTTTCCACACAACCCAGACTTCAGAAATCATTGGAATCTCTACTGTAGAATGTTCCATTCATTCACTGCAAATCTGGAGTCATCGAATCTCCACTACAGGCAGGCTTTCGTTACACCACTGGTGAATATCCAAGTAACCCAATGCTGGTTTTCCGAGGCCTGTTCACACTCGAAGGCCTGCTGTTCAACTGGCTATCCACTCAACACTGATCAGATCTTCATTTTCTTTTCCACACAACCTAGACTTCAGAAATCATTGGAATCTCCACCACAGAATGTTCCATTCATTCACTGTGAATCAGGAATTCATCTGAATCTCCACTCCATGCAGGATTTCATTACACCACTGTTGAATATTCAAGTATCCCAATGCTGGTTTTCATTGGCCTTTTTACACTTGCTGCCTGCTGTTCTACTCGCTATCCACTCCATCCTTGTCATCTCTCCATATTCCTGTCCACACAAACCAAACTTCATAAATCCTTGGAATCGCCACTACAGAATGTTCCATTCATTTACTGCCAATCTGGAATTCATCGAACCGCCACTCCAGGCAGGATTTTGTTACACCAGTGGTGAATATCCAAGTACACCAATGGTTGTATTCAGCGGCCTGTTTCCACTGACAGATGTGCTATTCAACTGCCTAACCACACCACAGTGGTCAGTTGTTTCTTTTCCTGTCCTCACAACCCAGATTTCAGAAATCATTGGAATCTCCACTACAGATTGTTCCATTTATTTACTACCAAGCTGGAGATAATCGAATCTCCACTCCAGGCAGGCTTTCTATACACACTGCTGAATATTCAAGTAACTCAGTGGTGGTGTTCAGAAGCCTGTTCACACTCGGAGGCGTGCTGTTCAACTGGCTATCAACTCCACCCTGCTCGGCTCTTCATTTTCTTGTCCATGCAACCCAGACTCCAGAAATCATTGGAATCTCGACTTCAGATATTCCATTCAGTCACTGTCAATCTGGAGATCATCGAATCTCCAATTGAGGCAGGCGTTCGTTACACCACTGCTGCATATCCAAGGAACCCAATGCTGTCTTTCAGGGGCCTGTTGTCAGTCGCAGGCCTGCTGTTCAAATGGCTATTCACTCAAATATGATTAGCTCTTCATTTGCCTGTCCACACACTCAGACTTCAGAAATCATTGGAATCTCCACTACAGAATGTTCCATTTATTCACTGCCAATCTTTAATTCATGGAACCACCACTCAAGTCGGGAATTCATTAAACCACAGGTGAATATACAAGTAACCCAAAGCTGGTTTTCAGCAGCCTGTTCAAACTCGCTGGCGTGCTGTTCAACTGGCTATCCACTAAACCCTGGTCAGCTCTTCCTTTTCCTGTCCACACAACCCAGAATTCAGAAGTCATTGGAATCTCCACTAAAGAATGTTCCATTCATTCACTGCTTCTCTGGAATTTATCTGAATCTCCACTCCATGCAGGCTTTCGTTAAACCACTGGTGAATGTCCAAGTAACTCAATGCTAGTGTTCAGCGTCCTGTTGACACTCGCAAGAGTGTTGTTCAACTGGCTATACACTCAACCCTCGTCAGCTCTTCATTTTCCTGTGCATATATCTCAGACTTCAGAAACCATTAGAATCTCCACTACAGAATGTTCCATATATTCACTGCCAATCTTGAGATAATCGAATCTCCACTCAGGCAGGCTTTCGTTACACCACTGCTGACTGTCCAAGTAACCCAATGCTGGATCTCAGAGGACTGTTCATACTCGCAGGCCTGCTGTTCAACTGGCTATCCACTAAACCCTGGTCAGCTCTTCATTTTCCTTTCCACACAACCCACACTTCAGAAATCATTGGAATCTCCACTACAGAATGTTCCATTCATTCACTGCGAATCTGGAATTCATGGAATCTCCACTCCAGGCAGGCTTTCGTTACACCACTGCTGAATGTCCTAGTAACACAATGCTGGTTTTCAGCAGCCTGTTAAAACTCGAAGGCCTGCTGTTCAACAGGCTACCCACGCTAATCTGGTCTGCTCTTCATTTTTTCGTCCACACAACCCAGAATTCAGAAATCATTGGAATCTCAACTACAGAATGTTTCATTCATTCACTGCGAATCTGGCATTCATCTGAATCCCCACTCCAGGCAGCTTTCGTTACACCACTGTTGAATGTCCAAGTAACACTGTGCTGGTTTTCCGCGACCTGTTCATACTCGCAGGCATGCTGTTCAACTAGCTGTCCACTCCACAGTGGTCAGCTCATTCTTTTCCTTTCCACACAACTCCGACTGTAGAAATCATTGGAATCTCCACTAGAGAATGTTCCATTCATTCACTGTCAATCTGGAGTTCTTCGAATCTCCACTCCAGGCAGGCTTTCGTTAAATGACTGGTGAATGTCCAAGTAACCCAATGCTGGTTTTCAGCGTCCTGTTCACTACTGGAGGCGTTCTGTCAAACTGGCTATCTACTCCAGAGTGGTCAGCTCTTTCTCTTCCTGTCCACACAACCTAGACTTCAGAAATCATTTGAACCTCCATTCCAGAATGTTCCATTCATTCACTGCGATACTGGAATTGATCTGAATCTCCACTCCATGCAGGTTTTCGTTACACCAGTGCTGAATATCCAAGTAACCCAATGCTGGTTTTCAGAGGCCTGTTCACACTTGCAGGCCTGCTGTTCAAGTGACTATTCACTCTACCCTGGTCAGCTATTCATTTTCCTGTGCTCACAACACAGACTTTAGAAATCATTGGAATCTCCACTACCGAATATTCCATTCATTCACTGCCAATCTGGAATTCATAGAATCTCCTCTCCAGGCAGGATTACATTACATCACAGGTAAATATCCAAGTACCACATTGTTGGTTTTCATCTTCCTCTTCAAACACACAGGCGTGCTGTTAAACTGGCTATCCACTCAACCCCTGTCAGCTCTTCATTTTCCTGTCCACATAACCCAGTCTTCAGAAACCATTAGAATCTCCACTACATTCCACTATCTTCCATTCATTCACTGCCAATCTTGATTTCATAGAATCTCCACTCTAGACAGGCTTTCGTTGCACCACTTGTGAATATCCAAGTAACCCAATGCTGGTATTCAGCGTTCTGTTCACATTTGCAGTAGTGCTGTTCAACTGCCTATCCACTCCACAGTGGTCAGCACTTTCTTTTCCTGTCCATACAAAAGAGAACTCCCAGAATGACCACCAACTGGGCACTCTTTGGCACTATTGCGGCAACATGGGAAGATCCCATTGTTGACAACATTGAGGAAGAATACGATCGACTGGTTCAGCACCCCTATGAATGTGCGAGGAACGCCAGGAGAGAGATAGCCATAAAAAAACGCCTGTCTTCGAAAACTCTTGAGCTAATTCGCCAGCGTGGTTTGGCCCATGCTTCAGGCAACCGCAAGCTAACGGTCGAGCTCGCAAAGCAGTGCAGAGATGCGATCAAAGAAGACCTCAAAGAGAGAAGAGCTGAAGTACTGGTAGATGTGGCAGAAGCCTGGAAAAGTATTCATAACGCCCGTCTGTCCTTCACCAACTACAAGACCAAGATGACTGCCCTCCGACGTCCTGATGGATCCATCACATCCTCCAGAACGGCAATGGAGAAGATTATCCATGACTTCTACTCAAATCTCTTCGATAGCCATGTCCACTTACCGACATACCAAATTCCACAGGATGGATATGTCGTTCCCAACGTTCTCCCTTCCGAAATCTGACACGCCATTTCGTCGATAAAGAAACAAACAGCACCCGGCCCAGACAAGCTCAGACCTGAACAGCTGAAGAACCTGCCATCAGTACTCATCAATACACTGGCTCGGCTCTTCACTTGCTACCTGTCTGAATGTAAGGTTCCGTCCCAATGGAAAACCAGCAGGACTGTACTACTGTTCAAGGAGGGAGACATCCATGGCATTGGCAACTATCGCCCGGTCTGCCTATTGTCTGTCATCTACAAGTTGCTCACTTGAGTCATCCTAAATAGGATTGGCAGAACACTAGATGAAGGACAACCATGCGAGCAAGCCGGGTTACGCAAAGGATTCAGCACCATCGACCAGATCCACATGATAACCAAGCTCATTGAGTTTTCTCGGGAGTTCAAAATGCCGCTCTGTTTAACGTTCATTGATTTAAAGAAGGCCTTTGATTCTGTTGAGATGGAAGCGGTCATTGAAGCCCTAGCCAATCAGGGCATTCAAGCCCAGTACATCAAGTCCTCCGTGAGCTGTATTGCGGATTCACTACCAGGATCTCACCATTCTACAAAGAAGTGATCGTTGATGTCAAGAGAGGGGTTCAGCAGGGTGATACCATTTCACCGAAACTCTTCAGTGCCACCCTCGAGAACACCATGCGACAACTGGAATGGGAAGGAATTGGAGTGAAGATAGATGGTCGGTAACTACACCGCCTCCGCTTTGTTGATGACATTGTTTTAATAACACCAAACATCAGCCAAGCTGCACAAATGCTGGCCAACTTTGACAGTGAGTGTGGAAAGGTAGGACTACAGATGAATCTTTCAAAGACAATGTTTATGAGAAACAGCCTCATTCCTGACGCCCCATTGGCTCTCAACGGAACGACCATCTCTGAATGCAACAGCTATGTGTACCTAAGTCGAGAAGTCAACATGACAAATGACCTGGCACCAGAGCTGCGCAGGAGGATGAGAGCGGCTTGGAACGCCTTCAAGAACGTCGAAGAAATAGCTAAGAGGACGAAGAACCTCCGGCTCCGGGCACATCTCTTTGATTCCACTGTTCTTCCTGCATTAATATGTGCCTTAGAGACCTGGGCCATACACAAACAGGATGAGAACGCTATTCAGGTCTCCCAAAGAAGAATAGAAAGAGCAATGCTTGGAATATCACGTTTCACTCAAATGAGAGAAAGAATCCGGAGTTCGGACATCCGTCAACGTCAAGAATCAGGGACGCTGTCTCATTTGCCAAGGTGTCAAAAATCAGATGGGCTGGTCACGTAATGAGATTTAAAGATGACCGCTGGACTAGAGCTGTTACTGACTGGATTCCACGGGATGTAAAAACACCGCGTGGCCGCCCACCTACCAGATGGTCAGACTTCTTCGTCAAGGTCATGAACGATCGGTTTTAGGCTCTTCATGTTCCCAGAGCGAACAGATGCCATTGGACTACAATAGCACGCGACAGGGACAAATGGAGGCGTTACTGGCGCCCGCTCGAGCAAATTGACAACTAACGGGAAGTTAAGTGATTAAGTGATAAGTCCACATAACGCAGACTTCAGAAACCTTTAGAATCTCCAGAACAGAATGTTCCATTCATTCACTGCCAATCTGGAATTCATAGAATCTCCACTTCAGGCAGTCTTTCGTTGCACTACTGGTGAATATCCACATAACCCAATGCTGGTTTTCAGCGTATTTTTCACATTCGCAGATGTGCTGTTCAACTTGCTATCCACTCCAATGTGGTCAGCTGTTTCTTTTCATGTCCACAGAACCCAGTCTTCAGAAATCATTGGAATCTCCAGTACAGTATGTTGCATTCATTCACTGCCAATCTGGAGTTCTTCGAATCTCCACTCCAGGCAGGCTTTTGTTACAACATTGATGAATGTCCAATTAACCCAATGCTGGTTTTCAGCGTCCTGTTCACACTAGCAGGCGTGCTGTTCAACAGGCTATCCACTCCACCCTGGTCAGCTATTTTTTTTCCTGTCCACAAAGCCGAGACTTCAGAAATCATTGGAATCTCCACTACAGAATGTTCCATTCATTCACTGCCAATCTGGAATTCATCTGAATCTCCACTCTATACAGTCTTTCATTACACCACTGGTGAATTTCCAAGTAACCCAATGCTGGTTTTCAGCGTCCTGTTCACAATCGTAGGCGTACTGTTCAACTGGCTTTCCACTCAACCATAGTCAGCTCTTCATTTTCTGTCCACACAACACAGATTTCAGAAATCATTGGAGTCTCCACTACAGAATTTCCATTCATTCACTGCCAATCTGGAATTCATCAACTCTTCACTACAGGCAGGATTTCGCTACACCACTGGTGAATATCCAAGTAACCCATTGCTAGTGGACAGCGGCCTGATCACATACCGCAGGCATGGTGTTCACTGGGTATCCACTCCACCCTGGTAATCTCTTCATTTCCTGGTGCCAATAACCCAGAGTTCTGAAATAATTGGTATCTCCACTACAGAATGTTCCATTCACTCACTGCCAAATATGGAATTTAAACGAATCTCAACTCCAGGCAGGTTTTCGTTACACCAATGGTGAATGTCCAAGTAACGCAATGCTGGTTTTCAGCGGCCTGTTCACACTCACAGGCGTGCTGTTCAACTCGCTATACACTCAACTCTGTTCAGCTCTTCGTTTTCCTGTTCACACAACCTAGACTTCAGAAATCATTGGAATCTCCACTACAGAATTTCCATTCATCCACTGCCAATCTGGAATTCATCGAATCTCCACTCCAGGCAGGATTACGTTACACCACTGGTGAAGATTCAATATCCTAATCTAATGGTCAGCGGCCTTTTCTCACATCTCATGCATGATGTTCACTGGCTATCCACTCCACCCTGGTCAGCTCGTCATTTCCTGGTGGTCAATAAAACAGAGTTCTGAAATCATTGGTATCGCCACTACAGAATGTTCCATTCACTCACTGCCAAATATGGAATTTAAATGAAACTCCACTCCAGGCAGGTTTTCATTACACCAATGGTGAATGTCCAAGTAACGCAATGCTGGTTTTCAGCGGCCTGTTCACACTCACAGGCGTGCTGTTCAACTCGCTATACATTCAACCTTGGTTAGATGTTCATTTTCCTGTCCACAAAACCCAGACATCAGAAATCATTGGAATCTCCACTACAGAATGTTCTATTCATTCACTGCCAATCTGGAAGTCATGGAATCTCCACTCCAGGCAGGATTTCCTTACACCATAGGTGAATATCGAAGTACCACAATGCTGGTTTTCATCGTCCTGTTCACACTCGCACAAGTGCTGTACAATTGGCTATCCACTTAACCCTGGCGAGCACTACATTTTCCTGTCCACACAAAGCAGCCTTCAATAATCATTGTCATCTCCACTACAGAATGTTGAATTCATTCACTGCGATTCTGGAATTAATCTGAATCTGCAGTCCAGCAGGCTTTCATTACACCACTGGTGAATGTCCAAGTAACGCAATGCTGGTTTTCAGCGGTCTGTTCACACTCGTAGGCGTGCTGTTCACTGGCTATCCACTCAACACTGGTCAGCTCTTCTTTATCCTGTCAACACAACCCAGACTTCAGAAATCAATGGAATCTCCACTTCAGATGTTTCATTCATTCACTGCCAGTCTGGAATTCATCGAATCTCCACTAGTGTCAGGATATCGTTACACCACTGCTGAATGTACAAGTAAACTAATGCTGGTTTTCAGCAGCCTTTTCAAACTCGCAGGCTGGCTATTCATCTGGCTATCCACGCTATCCTGGTCTGCACTTCATTTTCCTGTACACACAACACACAATTCAGAAATCATTGGAACCTGCCCTACAGAATGTTCCATTCGTTCACTGCGAATCTGGAATTCATCTGAATCTCCACTCCAGACAGGCTTCGTTGCACCACTGGTGAATGTCCATGTGACACAATGCTGGATTTCAGAGGCCTGTCAACATTCGCAGGCATGCTGTTCAACTAGCTATCCATTAAACAGTAGTTAGCCATTTCTTTTCCTGTCCACACAACCCAGACATCAGAAATCATTGGAATCTCCACTACAGAATGTTCCATTCATTCACTGCCCACCTGGAGATCAATGAATCTCCACTCAAGGCAGGCTTTTGTTTCACCACTGCTGAATGTCCATGTAACCCAATGCTGATTTTCAGAAGCCTGTTAACACTAGCAGGCCTGCTGTTCAACTGGCTAAGCACTCAGCCCTGGTCAGCTCTTCATTTTCCTCCCCACACAACCCAGACTTGAGAAAACATTGGAATCTCCACTACAGAATGTTCTATTCTTTCACTGCCGATCTGGAATTCATCGAATCTCAACTCCATGCAGGATTCCGTTACAGAAGAGGTGAATATCCAAGTACCACAATTCTGGTTTTCATCGTACTGTTCACACTCGCAGGCTTGCTGTTAAAATGGCTATCCACTCTACAATGGTCAGCTCTTCATTTTCCTGTCTACATAACACAAACTTTAGAAACCGTTAGAATCTCCAATACAGAATGTTCCATTCATTCACAGCCAATATGGAATTCATAGAATCTCCACTCCAAGAGAGCTTTCGTTGCAACACTGGTGAATATCCAAGTAACCCAGTGCTGAATTTCAGCGTCCTGTTCAGACTCGCAAGCTTGCTGTCCAAGTGGCTTTCCACTCCACAGTGGTCACCTCTTTATTTTCCTGTACACACAACCCAGACCTCAGAAAACATCGGAATATCCAGCACAGAATGTTCCATTCATCCACTCCCAATCTGGAGTTCTTCGAATCTCCACTCCAGGCAGGCTTTCCTTACACCACTGGTGAATGTCCAATTAACCCAATGCTGGTTTTCAGTGTCCTATTCACACTCGCAGGCGAGCTGTTCCACTGGCTATCTACTCTTCAGTGGTTAGCTCTTTCTTTTCCTTTCCACATAGCCAACACTTCAGAAATCATTGGAATTTTCCTCTACTGAATGTTCCATTCATTCACTGCGAATCTGTAATTCATCTGAATCTCCACTCCATGCAGTCTTTCGTTACACCACTGCTGAATGTCCAAGTAACCCAATGTTGGTTTTCAGCGTCCTGTTCACACTTGCAGGCATGCTGTTCAACTGGCTTTCCACTCAACCCTGGTCAGATCTTCATTTTCCTGTTCAAACAACCTAGACATCAGAAATCATTAGAATCCCCACTACAGAATTTCCATTCATTCACTGCCATTCTGGAATTCATCGAATCTCCACTTCAGGCAGGATTACCTTACACCACTGGTGATGACCAAGTAACCCAATCTAGTGGTCAGCAGATTGTTCACATTCCGCAGGCGTGGTGTTCACTGGCTATCCACTCCATCCTTGTCAGCTCTTCATTTTCTGGTGCCAAAATACAGAGTTGTGAAATCATTGGTATCTCCACTACAGAATGTTCCATTTATTCACTGCCAAATCTGGAATTTATCGTATCTCCACTCAGGGCAGGCATTCGTTACAGCACTGGTGAATGTCGAAGTAACGTAATGCTGGTTTTCAGCAGCCTGTTCACACTCGGAGGCGTGCTGTTCAACTGGCTAACCACTCCACAGTGGTCAGCTCTTTCTTTTCCTGTCCACACAACCCAGACATCAGAAATCATTGAATTCTCCACTCCAGAATGTTCCATTTATTCACTGCCAATCTGGAATTCATAGAATCTCCGCTCCAGGCAGGATTTCCAAACAACACTGGTGAATATCCAAGGAGCACAATGCTGGTTAACAGCAGGCTGTTCAAACTCGCAGGCTTGCTGTTCAACGGGCTATCCACGCTAACCTAATCTGCTCTTCATTTTCCTGTCCACACAAACCCGATTTCAGAAATCATTGGAATCTCCACAAAAGAATGTTCCATTCATTCACTGCGAATCTCAAATTCATCTGAATCTTCACTTCAGGCAGGCTGTCGTTACACCACTGCTGAATGTCCAAGTAACAAATTGCTTCTTTTCAGCGTCCTGTTCACACTTGCAGGCTTGTTGTTCAACTGGATTTCCACTCAACCCTGGAAAGCTCTTCATTTTCCTGTCCACACAACCCAGACTTCAGAAATGATTGGAATCTCCACTACAGAATTTCGATTCATTCACTGCCAATCTGAAATTCATCGAATCTCCACTCCAAGCAGGATTTCGTTATATCAATGGTGAATGTCCAAGTAACCCAATGCTAGTTTTCAGCGTCCTCTTCCCACTCGCAGGTGTGCTGTTCAACTGGCTATCATCTCCACAGTGGTCAGTTCTCTTTTGCGGTCCACACAACCCAGACTTCAGAAATCATTGAAATCTCCACTATATAATGTTCAATTCATTCACTGCCAATCTAGAGATTATCGAATCTCCATTACAGGCAGGCTTTTATTACACCACTGGTGAACATTCAAGTACCACAATGCTGGCACTCATCTTCCTGTTCACACTTGCAGGAGTGCTGTGCAACTGGCTATCCACTCAACCCTGGTCAGCTGTTCATTTTCATGTCCACACAACCCAGACTTCAGAAAACATTGGAATATCCACTACATAATGTTCCATTCATTCATTAAGAATCTGGAATTCATCTGAATCTCCACTCCATGCAGTCTTTCGTCACACCACTGGTGAATATCCAAGTAACCCAATGCTGGTTTTCAGCGCCCTGTTCACAATCGCAGGCGTGCTGTTCAACTGGCTTTCCACCCAACCCTGGTCAGCTCATCATTTTCATGTCCACACAACCCAGACTTCAGAAATCATTGGAATCTCCACTACAGAATGTTCCATTCATTCACTGCCAATCTGGAGATAATCGAATATCCACTTCAGGGAGGCTTTTTTTACACCACTGCTGCTGAATGTCTAAGTAACCCAATGCTGGTTTTCAGAGGCCTGTTCACATTCGCAGCCGTGCTGTTCAGCGGGATATCGACTCAACCATGATCAGCTCTTCATTTTCATATCTACACAACCCGGACTTCAGAAATCATTGGAATCTCCACTACAGAATGTTCCATTCATTTACTGTCAATCTGGAATTCATCTTATCTCCACTCCAGGCAGGTTTTCGTTACACCAGTGGTGAATATCCAAGTAAACCAATGCTGGTTATCAGCAGTCTGTTAAAACTCGCAGGCATTGTGTTCAACTGCCTAAGCACTCTAACATGGTCTGCTCTTCATTTTCCTGTCAACACAACCCAGAATTCAGAAATTATTGGAATCTCCACTACAAAATGTTCCATTTATTCACTGTCAATATGGAATATATCAGAATCTCCACTCCAGGCAGTCTTTCGTTACACCACTGGTGAATGTCCAATTAACCCAATGCTGGTTTTCAGTGTCCTGTTCACACTCACAGGCATGCTGTTAACTGGCTATCAACTCCACAGTGGTCAGCTCTTTCTTTTTCTTTACAGACAACTCACATTTCAGAAATCATTGGAATCTCCACTAGAAAATGTTCAATTCATTCACTGTCAATCTGGAATTCATCTGAATCTCCACTCCAGGCAGGCATTCGTTACACCACTGGTGAATATCCAAGTAACACAATGCTGGTTTTCAGCGTCCTGTTCATACTCACAGGCATGCTTTTTAGCTGCGTATCCACTCCACCCTTGTCAGTTCTTCCTTTTTCTGTCTACACAAACCAGACTTCAGAAATCATTGGAATCTTCACTATAAAATGTTCTATTCATTCTCTGCCAATCCCGAATTTATCTGATACTCCACTCCAAGCAGGCTTTCGTTACACCACTGATGAGCATCCAAGTAATCCAATACTGGTTTTCATCATCCTGTTCACAATCGCAGACGTGCTGTTCAACTGGCTATCCACTCAACCCTGGTCAGCTCTACATTTTCCTGTCCACATAACCTAGACTTCAGAAACAATTATTATCTCCACTACAGAATGTTCCATTCATTCACTGACAATCTGGAATTTTTCGAATCTCCACTCCAGGCAGGCTTTCGTTACACCACTGCTGAATATTCAAGTAACCCAATGCTAGTTTTTAGAGGCCTGTTCACACTCGCAGGCCTGCTGTTCAACTGGCCATCCACTCTAACCTGGTCAGCTCTTCATTTTCCTGTCCAACACTACCCATACTTCAGAAATCATTGGAATCTCCACTACAGAATGGTCCATTTATTCACTGCCAAACTGGAATTCATAGAATCTCCACTCCATGCAAGCTTTCAGTGCACCACTGTTAAATATCCCAGTAACCCAATGCTGGTTTTCAGCATCCTGTTAACACTCGCAGGCGTGCTGTTCAACTGGCTATCCTCTCAACATTTATCAGCTCTTTATTTTTCTGTCCAAAGAACTGAGAATTCTGAAATCATTGGTATTTCCACTACAGAATGTTCCTTCATTCACTGCCAATCTGGAATTCATCGAATCCCCACCTCAGGCAGGATTTCGTTATACCACTGCTGAATATCCAAGTAACCCAATTATGGTTATCATCAGCCTGTTAAAACTCGCAGGCCTGCTGTTCAAGTGGCTATCCACTCTAACCTGGTAAGCTCTTCATTTTCCTGTCCACACTACCCAGACTTCAGAAATCATTGCAATCTCCACTACAGAATGTTCCATTCAATAATTGTTAGACTGGAATTCATAGAATCTCCACACACGGCAGCCTTTCGTTGCACCACTGCTGAATATCCAGGAACAAAATGCTCGTTTTCAGTGTCCTGTTCACTCTCGCAGGCGTCCTGTTCAAGTGGCTATCCACTCAACCCTGGTCAGATCTTTCTTTTCCTGTCCACACCACCCAGATATGATTAATCATAGGAATCTCAACTAAAGAATGTTCCATTAATTTACTGCCAATCTGCAGATGATCAAATCACCACTCAGGCAGGCTTTTGTTACACCACTGCTGCATGTCTAGGTAACCCAATGCTGGTTTTCAGAGGCCTGTTGGCACTCTCAGGCATGCTGTACAACTGGCTATCCACTCAACCTTGGTCAGCTCTTCCTTTTCCTGTCCACACAACCCATACTTCAGAAATAATTGGAATCTCCACTAAAGAATGTTTCATTCATTCATTGCCAATCTGGAATTCATCGAATCTCCACTCCAGGCAGGATTTCATTACAGCACTATTGAATAACCAGGTAACCCAATGCTAGTGGTCAGCGGCCTGCTCACATACCGCAGATGTTGTATTCATTGGCTATCCACTCCACTCTGCTTAGCTCTCCATTTCCTGGTGCCAATAAGCGAGATTTTTTAATATATTGGTATCTCCACTACAGAATGTTCCATTCATTCCCTGCAAATCTGGAAATCATCTGAGTCTCCACTCCAGGCAGGCTTTCGTAACACCACTGCTGAATGTCCAAGTAACCCAATGCTGGTTTTCAGAGGTCTGTTCACACTCTCAGGCATGCTGTTCAACTGGCTATCCACTCAACCCTGGTCAGCTCTTCCTTTTCCTGTCCACACAACCCATACTTCAGAAATAATTGGAATCTCCACTAAAGAATGTTTCATTCATTCATTGCCAATCTGGAATTCATCGAATCTCCACTCCAGGCAGGATTTCATTACAGCATTATTGAATAACCAGGTAACCCAATGCTAGTGGTCAGCGGCCTGCTCACATACCGCAGATGTTGTATTCATTGGTTATCCACTCCACTCTGCTCAGCTCTCCATTTCCTGGTGCCAATAAGCGAGATTTTTTAATATATTGGTATCTCCACTACAGAATGTTCCATTCATTCCCTGCAAATCTGGAAATCATCTGAGTCTCCACTCCAGGTAGGCTTTCGTAACACCACTGCTGAATGTCCAAGTAAGCCAATGCTGGTTTTCAGAGGCCTGTTCACACTCTCAGGCGTGCTGATCAACTGACTATACACTCCAAACTGGTCAGCTCTTCATTTTCATGTCCACATAACCCAGACTTCAGACACCATTATAATCTCCACTAAAGAATGTTCCATTAATACACTGCCAATCTGGGATTCATAGAACCTCCACTCCAGGCAGGCTTTTGTTACACCACTGTTGAATATCCAAGGAACCCAATGCTGAAATGCAGCGTCCTGATCACACTCCCAGGCGTACCGTTCAACTAGCTATCCAGTCCAGAGTGGTCAGCTCTTTCTTTTCCTGTCCACACAAACCAGAATTCAGAAATCATTGGAATCTCCACTACAGAATATTCCATTTATTCACTGCGATTATGGAATTCATCTGAATCTCCACTCCATGCAGGCTTTCTTTACACCAGTGGTGAATATCCAAGTAACCCAATGATGGTTTTCAGCGTCCTGTTCACACTCACAGGGTTGCTGTTCAACTGTCTCTCCACTCCATAGATGTCAGCTCTATCTTTTCCTGTCCAAAGAACCCAGACTTCAGAAATCATTGGAATCCCCACTACAGAATGTTGCATACATTCACTGCCAATCTGGAGATCATCGAATCTCCACTCCGGGCAGGCTTTCCTTACACTACTGCTGAATGTCCAAGTAACACAATGATGCATTTCAGAGGCCTGTTCACACTGCAGGCCTGCTGTTCAACTGGCTTTCCACTCAACCCTGGTCAGGTCTTCATTTTCCTGTCCACACAACCCAGACTTCAGAAATCATTGGAATCTAAGCTACAGAATGATCCATTCATTCACTGCCAATCTGGAATTCATCGAATCGCCACGCCAGTCAGGATTTCTTTACAGCACTGGTGAATATCCAAGTGACCCAATGCGGGTTTTGAGCAGCCTGTTCAAACTCGAAGGCCTGCTTTTAAACTGGTTTTCCACTATAACCTGGTCTGCTCTTCATTTTCCTGTCCACACAACCCAGACTTTATAAATCATGGGAATCTTCACTACAGAATGTTGCATTCATTCACTGAGAATCTGGAATTCATCTGAATCTCCACTCCAGGTAGGCTTTGGTTACACCAGTGGTGAATGTCCAAGTGACTCAATGCTGGTTTTTAGCGTCATGTTCAGACTGCCAGGCATGCTATTCAACTGGCAATCCACTCCACTTTGGCCAGCACTTTCTTTTCCTGTTCACACAACACAGACTTCAGAAATCATTGGAATCTCCACTACAGATTGTTCCATATATTCACTGCCAATCTGGAGATCCTTGTATCTCCACTCCTCGCAGGCTATTGTTACACCACTGCTGAATTTCCATGTAACAGAATGCTGGTTTTCATAGGCCTGTTTACACTTGCAGGCGTCCTGTTCAACAGGCTATCCTCTCCACCCTATTCAGCTCTTTCTTTTCCAGTCCACACTACCCAGGCTTCAGAAATCATTGGAATCTCCACTATAGAACTTTCCAGTTATTCACTGCTAATCTGGAATTCATAGAGTCTGCACACATAGCAGGCTTTCGTTGCACCACTCGTGAATATCCAGTAACCCAATGTTGGTTTTCAGTGTCCTTTACACACTCGCAGCGTGCTGTTCAACTGGCTATCCATTCCAACTGATCAGTTCTACATATCATGTGGACACCACCCACAGTTCAGAAATCATTGGAATCTCCACTACACAATGTTCCATTCATTCACTGCGAATCTGGAATTCATCTGAATCTCCATACCATGTAGGCTTTCGTTATACCACTGGTGAATGTCCAAGTAACCCAATGCTGGTTTTCAGCATCATGGTCAAACTCGAAGGCGTGCTGTTCAATTAGCTATCCACTCAACAGTGGTCAGCTCATTCTTTGAATTCTTCGAATATCCACTACAGGCAGGATTTTGTTACACCATTGGTGAATTCCCAAGAAACCCAATGCTGGTTTTCAGCCTCCTGTTCAAACTCCGAGGCCTGCTGTTCAACTGGCTATGCACTCTAACCTGGTCTGCTCTTCATTTTCTGTCCACACAACCTAAAACTTCAGAAATCCTGGGAAGTTCCACTATAGAAAGTTCCATTCATTCACTGCGAATCTGGAATTCATCTGAATCTCCACTCCAGGCAAGCATTCCTTACCCCACTCCTGAATGACCAAGTAACCTAATGCTGATTTTCAGCTTCCAGTTCACACTCGCTGCCCTGTTGTTCAACTGGCTATCCACTTTACCCTGGTCAGCTCTTCATTTTCCTATCCACACAACCAAGACTTCAGAAATCACTGGATTCTCCCCTACAGAAAGTTCCATTCATTTACTGCCAATCTGGAATTAATTGAAACTCCTCTTAAGGCAGAATGTCGTTACACCACTGGTAAATATGAAAGTAACCCAATGCTGGTTTTCAGCATCCGGTTCAAACTCGCAGGCCTTCTGTTCAACTGGCTATCCACGCTAAAACTGGTCTGCTCTTCATTTTCCTGTACACACAACCCAGACTTCATAAATCATTGGAATCTGCACTACAGAATGTTCCATTCATTCACTGTGAATCTGGAATTCATCTGAATCTCTGCTCCAGGCAGGCTTCCGTTACAGCACTTGTGAATGTGCAAGTAAAAGAATGCTGGTTTTCAGCGTCCTGTTCACAATCGCAAGCTTGCTGTTCAACTGGCTATCCATTCCACAGTAGTCAGCTCTTTCTTTTCATGTCTACACATTCCAGGCTTCAGAAATCATTGGAATATGCACGACAGAATGTTCCATTCATTCACTGCCAATATAGAATTCATCGAATATCCATTCCAGGCAGGATGACTTTACACCACTGGTGAATATCCAAGTACCACAGTACTGGTTTTCAGCGGCCTATTCCCACTCGCAAGTGTGCTCTTCAACTGACTAGCCACTCCAACCTGGTCAGCTCTTCATTTTCCTGTCCACAAAACCCAGACTACAGACATCATTGGAATCTCCACTACAGAATGTTCCATTCATTCACTCCGAATCTGGAATTCATCTGAATCACCACTCCATGCAGGCTTCGTTACACCACTGCTGAATATCCAAGTCACCCAATGCTGTATTTTAGCGCTCTGATCACTCTTGCGGGCCTGCTGTTCAACTGGCTCTCCATTCAACCCTGGTCAGCTCTTCATTTTCCTGTCCACACAACCCAGACTTCAGAAATAATTGGAATCTCCACTAAGGAATGTTCCATTCATTCACATGCATTCTGGAATTTATCGAATCTCCACTCCAGGCAGCCTTTCATTACACCACTAGTGAATGTCCAATTAACGCAATGCTGGTTTTCAGTGGTCTGTTCACACTTGTAGGCGTGCTGTTCAACTGGTTATCCACTCCAAACTGGTCAGCTCTTCGTTTTCCTGTACACACAACCCAGATTTCAGAATTCACTGGAATCTCCACTACAGAACGTTCCATTCAATCACTGCCATTCTGGATTTCATCAAATCTCCACTCCAACCATGCAATCGTTACAACACGTGTGAATGTCCAAGTAACCCAATGCTGGTTTTAAATGGCCTATTCACTCTCGCAGGCGTGCTGTTCAACTGGCTATACACATCTCCCTGGTCAGCTCTTCATTTTCCTGTCCACACAACCCAGATTTCATAAATTGGAATCTCCACTGCAGAATTTTCCATTCATTCACTGCCAATCTGGAATTCATCAAATCTCCACTCCCGGTAGGCTTTCGTTACACCGATAGTGAATGTCCAAGTAACCTAATGCTGGTTTTCAGCGGTCTGTTCACACTCGCAGGCGTGCTGTTCAACTCGCTATCCACTCCACTGTTGTCAGCTTTCCAGTTTCCTTTCCACACAACCCAGACATCAGAAATCATTGGAATCTCCACTAAAGAATGTTCCATTCATTCACTGCCAATCTGGAGTTCATTATATCTCCACTCCAGGCAGGCTTTCGTTACACCACTAGTTAATGTCAAAGTAACCCAATGCTGGTTTTCAGCGGCCTGTTCACCCTCGGAGGGGTGCTGTTCAACTGGCTATCCACACCTCTCTGCTCAGGTCTTCATTTTCCTGTACTCAAAACCCAGATTTCAGAATGCATAGGAATCTAGACTACAGAATGTTCCATTCAATCACTGCCAATCTTGAGTTCATCGAATCTGCCTGAGCAAGGTTCAAATCCTCGCCCTCTCAGAGAGCTCGGGAAGCTACCGAGGGAATCTGGCCCTCGAGGCAAATACTGGCCAGACACTCCTGAAATATTCCATATGCCAAAATTACAGTCAACACAATTCACCAAACGAAGACGCTACTGAACCATGTCAGCAATTCAATGAAGTCCTGCAGGACTGGGAGAGCAACAGTCAATTCATCTCAAAATCCAATGTATTACGCCTGCGTTTCTTCTCGTTCTCCACGAAATCAAGTCAAAATAGAAATCTGTCATGTGTGCATTTGCTGTCAACTCTCCCCAGACCTGCTGTTCTGCTACCTATCCAGTCGAATATAGTATTCTGTTCATTAACCCTGCCACACATCTAGAGACCTGAGTTCCTCTAAATTTCAACACCTACATATCTGGTTTTCATCATACTGTGCACTCAATCAAGACTAAGTTTTCATCATCCCGTCCACTGTAACCAGGCCTGGTGTGCATAGACTTCTGAATCAATCGAAACCATATGGTACTGTCCCAGTCAATGCCACCTAGTGGGGGTGATGATTGTATGCCTCTAAAACTCGTCAGGGTTGGGATTTTTCTGCATGTCCCAGTAACCCAATGCTAGTGGTCAGCGGCCTGTTCACAACCCACAGGCGTGGTGTTCACTGGCTGTCCACTCTACCCTGGTCAGCTCTTCATTTCCTGGTGCCCATAACCCAGAGTTCTGAAATCATTGGTATCGCCACTACAGAATGTTCCATTCATTCACTGTGAATCTAGAATTCATCTGAATCTACATTCCAGGCAGGCTTTCTATACACCACTGGTGAATGTCCAAGTAACCCAATGCTGGTTTTCAGCGGCCATTCAGCCTCGCAGGTGTGCTGTACAACTGGCTATCCACACCACCCTGGTCAGCTCTACATTTTCCTGTCCACATAAACTGGACTTCAGAAACCATTAGAATCTCCACTACAGAATGTTCCATTCATTCATTGCCCATCTGGAATTCATCTGAATCTCCACTACAGGCAGGATTTCGTTACCTCACTGGTGAATATCCAAGTAACCGAATGCTGGTGTTCAACGTTCTGTTCACAATCGCAGGTGTGCTGTTCAACTGGCTATCCACTCCACCCTGGTCAGCTCTTCACTTTCCTGTCAACACAACCCAGACTTCAGAAATCATTGGAATATCCAATACAGAATGTTCCATTCATTCACTGCCAATCTGGAGTTCATCGAATCTCCTCTCCAGGCAGGCTATCGTTACACACTAGTTTATGTTCAAGTAACCCAAAGCTGATTTTCAGCTGTCTGTTCACACTCACAGGCGTGCTGTTAAACTGGCTATCCACTCCACCCTGGTCAGCTCTTCATTTTCCTGTCCAGACAACCCAGACTTCAGAAACAATTGAAAATCTCCAGTATAGAATGTTCCATTCATTCACTGCCAATCTGGAATTCATCTGAATCTCCACTCCAGGCAGGCTTTCGTTACACCACTGGTGAATGTCCAAGTAACCAATGCTGGATTTCAGCAGCCTGTTAACACTCACAGCCGTGCTGTTAACTGGCTATCCACTCAACCCTGGTAAGCTCCTCATTTTCTTGTCCACACTGCCCAGACTTCAGGAATCATTGGAATCTCCACTACAGAATGGTCCATACATTCACCGCCAATCTGGAGCTCATCGAATCTCCACTCCATGCAGGCTTCCGTTACACGACTAGTTCATGTCCAAGTAACCCAATGCCGATTTCCAGCGGTCTGTTCACACTCCCAGGCGTGCTGTTCAACTGGCTATCTACTCCACCCTGGTCAGTTCTCCTTTTTCGTATCTACACAACACAGACATCAGAAATCATTAGTATCTCCACTAGAGTATGTTGCATTAATTCACTGCCAATCTGGAAATCATCTGAAACTCCACTCCAGGCATGCTTCCGTTACACCACTGGTGAATGTCCCAGTAACCCAATGCTGGTTTTTAGCTGCCTCTTTACACTCGCAGCCATTCTGTTCACAGGCTATCTAGTCCACCGTGGTCAGCTCTTCATTTTCCTGTCCACAACACCCAGATATCAGAAAACATTGGAATCTCCACTACAGAATGTTCCGGTCATTCAATGAGAGTCAGAAATACATCTGAATCTCCACTCTACGCAGACATTCGTTACAGCACTGGTGAGTCTACCCAGAAACTTGAAATCATATGAATCTGCACTCTGAAATCATCCATGGGCTGCTTTTCATCTTCTTATCCATACTGCCATTCTGGCGCGAAAGCAGAGCAGTAGGTCGTGTGTCTCACGCAGCCAGCCTGACGTAGCCGGGTTCAATTCCTCGCCATCGAAAAGCCCAGGAAGCTACCGCGAGTATCTGGTCCTCCCGGCAACGCCCGGCAAGCCACCCGTGACATATTCCATAAGCCAAAATTACAGTCACCACAAGTCTCCAAACGAAGACGTTACTGAACCGCGCCAGCAAATCAATGAAGTCCGGGAGAACTGGGAGTGTGACAGCGATCCATACTATGAGGAGTGATTTAATCTCAATATCCAATGTATTAGGCCTGCATTTCTTCTCGTTCTACACGAAATCGAGTCGAATTCGAAATCTGCCAAGTGAGCATTTGCTGTCAACTCTCTCCAGGCCTGCTCTTTAGCTCGCTATTCAGTCGAATATAGTAGTCTGTTCATTGATCCTGCCACACAACCGAGAGACCTGAGTTCATCTAAATATCAACACCTACATATCAGGTTTTCATCTGCCTGTGCACTAAATCAAGCGGAAGTTTTCATCACCCTGTCCACTCTAAACAGTCAGGCTGTGCATCCACCTCTGAATCAATCGAAACCCTATGTTACTGTGCTGGTCCATGCCACCCAGTGGTGGTGATGATCTTATGCCTCTAAAACTCATCAGGTTTGAGATTCTTCTGCATGTCCCAGTAACCCAATGCTAGTGGTCATCGGCCTGTTCACATACCGCAGGCATGGTGGTAACTGGCTATCTAATCTACCTTGGTCAGCTCTTCACATCCTGGTGCCCACACCCTGAGTTCTGAAGTAATTGGTATCTCCACTACGGAATATTCCATCCATTCACTGAGAATCTGGAATTCATCTGAATCTCCACTCCAGTCATGCTTTCGTTATACCACTGGTGAATGCCCAAGTAACCCAATGCTGGGATTCAGCGGCCCGTTCACACTCGCAGGCGTGCTGTTCAACTGGCTATCCACTCCACCCTGGTCATCTCTTAATTTTCCTGTCCACACAACCCAGACTTCAGAAATCATTGGAATCTCCACTACAGAATGTTCTGGTCATTCACTGCGAGTCTGGAATACAGTTGAATCTCCACTCTACGCAGGCATTTGTTACAGCACTGGTGATGCACCCAGAAACTTGACATCATCTGAATCAGCACTCTAAAATCCTTTATGGGTTGCTTATCTTCTTCCTATCCACACTGCCATTCTGTCGTAAAAGCACAGAGTAGGACGTGTGTGTCACACCGACAACCTGGCCGACCCCGGTTCAGTTCCTCACCCTCTCAGAGAGCTCGGGAAACAATTGAGAGTATCTGGCCCTCATGGCAAAGCCTGGCAAGACAACCGTGAAGTATTCCATATGACGAAATTACAGTCAACACAAGTCTCCAAACGAAGATGTTACTGAACCGTGCCAGCAAATGAATATACTCCGGGAGGACTTGGAGAGTGACAGTGATCCGCACTGCTGAGTAGTAAATTCATCTCAAAATCCAATGTATTAGGCCTTGATTTCTCCTCGTTCTCCACGAAATCGAGTCGAATTTGGAATCTGCCAAGTGAGCATTTCTGTCAACTCTCCCCAATCCTCCTGTTCAGCTCCCTATCGAGTCGAATATAGTATTCTGTTTATAAACCCTTCCACAATAGCGAGCGACTTGAGTTCATCAAAATATCAACACCTACATATCTGGTTTTCATCTGCCTGTGCACTCAATCAAGCCGACGTTTTCATCATCCTGTCCACTCTACCCAGGCCTGGTGTGCATCGACCTCTGAATCAATCGAAACCATATGGAACTCTCCCGGTCAACGCCAACAGTGGTGGTGATGATCCTATGCCTCCAAAACTTGTCAGGGTTGGGATTCCTCTGCATATCCCAGTAACCCAATGCTGGTGGTCAGCAGCCTGTTCAAAAACCGGACGCGTTGTGTTCACTGGCTATCCACTCCACCCTGCTCAGGTCTTCATTTCCTGGTATTCATAACCCAGAGTTCTGAAATCATTGGTATCTCCACTACAGAATGTTCCATTCATTCACTGCGAATCTGGTATTCATCTGAATCTCCACTCCAGGCAGGCTTTCGTTTTACCACTGGTGAATGTCCAAGTAACCCAATGCTGGATTTCAGTGGCCTTTTCACACTCGTAGGCGTGCTGTTCAATTGGCTATCCACTCCACCCTGCTCACCTCTTCATTTTCCTATCTACACAACTCAGATTTCAGAACTCATTGGAATATCCACTAAAGAATGCTCCATTCATTCACTGCCAATCTTGAGTTCTTCGAATCTCCATTCCAGGCAGTGTTTCATTACAGCACTGGTGAATGTCCAAGTATCCAATGCTGGTTTTCAGCGGTCTGTTCACACTCGCAAACATGCTGTTCAACAGGCTATCCACTCAACCCCCGTCAGCTCTTCATTTTCCTGTACACACAAACCAGACTTCAGAAATCATTGGACTCTCCACTACAGAATGTTCAATTCATTCAATGCCAATCTGGAATTCATCGAGTCTCCACTTCAGGCAGAATTTCGTTACAACACTGGTAAACGTCCATGTAACCCAATGCTGGATTTCAGCACCCTGTTCAAACTCGCAGGCCTGCTGTTCAACTGGCTATCCACTATAACTTGATCTCCTCTTCATTTTCCTGTCAATACAACCCAGATTCAGAAATCATTGGAATATCCCTACGGAATGTTCCATTTATTCTCTGCGTACCCGGAATTAATCTGAATCTCCACTCCAGGCAGGCTTTTGTTACACCACTGGTGAATATCCAAGTAACCCAATGCTGGTTTTCAGCGGCCTGTTCACACTCACAGGCGTGCTGTTCAACTAGCTATCAACTCAATTCAATTAATTTACTGCGAATCTGAAATTCATCTGAATCTGCACTCCAGGCAGGCTTTTGTTACACCACTGGTGAATGTCCATGTAACCCAATGCTGGTTTTCAGCGGCCTGTGCTGTTCACTGGCTCTCCACTGCACCCTGGTCAGCTCTTCCTTTTCCTGTCCACACAATTCAGACATCAGAAATCATTGGAATCTCCACTACAGAATGTTCCATTCATTCACTGCTAGTCTGGAATACATCTAAATCTGCACTCTGAGTAGGCATTCGTTACAGCACTGGTATGTCTACTCAGAAACTTGAAATCATCTGAATCTGCACTTTAAAATAATTCATGGGCTGCTTTTCATCTTCCTATCCACACTCCCATTCTGGTGCGAAAGCACAGCAGTAGGACGTGTACATCACGCAGCCAGCCTGGACTATCCACTCAACCCTGGTCATCACTTCATTTTCCTGTCCCCACAATCCAGTCTTCAGAAATCATTGGAATCTCCAATACAGAATGTTCTATTCATTCACTGCGATCCGGAATTCATCGAATCTCCCATCCAGGCAGGCTTTCTTTACACCACTGGTGAATATCTAAGTAACCCAGTGATGGTTTTCAGCAGCCTATTCACACTCTCTGGTGTGCTGTTCAACTGGATATCCACTCCTACCTGGTTAGCTCTTTATTTTCCTGTCCACACAACCCAGACTTCAGAAATCATTGGAATCTCTACTACAGTATGTTCCATTTATATGCTGCTAATGTGGAATTCATCTGAATCTCCAATCTATGCAGGCTTTCCTTACACCAGTGGTGAATGTCCAAGTAACCCAATGCTGGTTTTCAGCGTCCTGTTCTCACTCGCAGACGTGCTCTTCAACTGACTATACACTCCACTCTGTTCAGATCTTCAATTTTGTGTACACACAAACTTGACTTCAGAAAACATTGGAATCTCCATTACAATATTTTCCAATCATTCACTGCCAATCTGGAATTCATCGTATCTTGACTCGAGGCAGGCTTTTGTTATACCACTGGTGATTATCCAAGTAACCCAATGCTGTTTTTGAGCGTCCTGTTCACACTCGCAGGCGTGCTGTTCAACTGGCTATCCACTCCAGCCTGGTCAGCTCTTCTTATTCCTGGCACACAAGCCAGGCTTCAGAAATCATTTGAGTCTTCTCTAGAAAATGTTCCATTCATTCACTGCCAATCTGGTGTTCATCGGATCTCAATTCCAGGCAAGTTTTCGTTACACCACTGGTGAATGTCCAAGTAACCCAGTGATGGTTTTCAGCGGCCTGTGCTGATCACTGGCTATCCACTCCACCCTGGTGAGCTTTTCATTTTCCTGTACACACTACCCAGACATCAGAAATCATTGGAATATCCATTGCAGAATGTTCCAGTCATTCACTGCGATTCTGGAATACATTGAATATCCATTTTTCACAGGCATTCGTAAGAGCACTGGTGCGTCAACCCAGAAACTTGAAGTCATCTGAATCTGAACTCTAAAATCATACATGGGCTGCTTTTCATCTTCCTATGCACATTTCGATTCTGGCGTGAAAGCACAGCAGTAGGACGAGTGCGTCAAGCAACCAGCCTTGCCGAGCAGGGTTCAATTCCTCTTACTCTCAGAGAGACCGGGAAGCTACCAAGAGTATCTGGTCCTCGTGGCAAAGACTGGCAAGAAACCCGTGAAATATTCCATATGCCAAAATTACAGTCACCACAAGTCTCCAAATGATGACGCTACTGAACAGCGCCAGCAAATCAATGAAGTTCAAGGGACTGGCAGAGTGAAAGCGATCCACACTGCTGAGTAGTGAATTCATCTGAATATCCAATGTATTAGACCTGCGTTTCTTCTAGTTCTCCATGAAATCAAGTCGAATTCGAAATCTGCCAATTGAGCATTTGCTTTCAACTCTCCCCAGGCCTGCTGTTCAGTTCCTAATCCAGTCGAATATAGTATTCTGTTCATGAACACTGCCACACTACCTAGCCACCTCAGTCCATCTAAATATCAACACCTACATATCTGGTTTTCATCTGCCTGTGCACTCAATTAAGCCGAAGTTTTCATCATCCCTTCCACTCCTACCAGACCTGGTGTGCATCGACTTCTAAATCAATCGAAACCATATGGTACTCTCCCGGTCAACGCCACACACTGGTGGTCACGATTGTATACCTCTAAAACTCGTCAGGGTAGGGATTCTTCTGCATGTCCCAGTAACCCAATGCTAGTTTTCAGCGGCCTGTTCACATACCGCAGGCGTGGTTTTCACTGGCTACCCACTCCACTCTGGTCAGCACTTCATTTCCTGGTGCACATAAACTAGAGTTCTGAAATCATTGGTATCTCCACTATAGAATGTTCCATTCATTTACGGCGAAACTGGAATCCATCTGAACCTCTACTCCAGGCTGACTTTCGTTACACTACTGGTGAATATCCAAGTAACACAATGCTGGTTTTCAGCGTCCTATTGACACTCGCTGGCGTGCTGTTCAACTGGCTATCCACTCCACAGTTGTCTGCTCTTTCTTTTCCTGTCCACACAAACCAGACTACAAAAACCATAGAAATCTCCAAAACAGAATGTTCCATTCATTCACTGACAATCTGGAATTGGTCAAATCTCCACTCCAGGCAGGATTTGGTTACAACACTGCTGAATATCATAGTACGCCAATGCTGGTTTTCAGCGGCCTGTTCACAATCGAAGGTGTGCTCTTCAACTGGCTTTATTTTCGTATTCACACAACCCAAACTTACGAAATCATTGGAATCTCCACGACAGAATGTTCCATTCATTCACTTCCAATCTGGAGATCATCGAATCTCCACTCCAGGCAGGCTTACATTACACCACTGCTGAATGTCCAAGTAACCCAATGCTGGTTTGCAGAGGCCTGATCATACTCACAGGCCTGCTGTTCAACTGGCTATCCACTCCAACTGGTCAGCTCTTCATTTTCCTGTTAACAAAAACCAGGCTTCAGAATTCATTGGAATTTCCACTACAGAATGTTCCATACTTTCACTTCCAATCTGGACTTCAGCGAATCTACACTCCAGGCAGGTTTTCGTTACACCACTGGTGAATATCTAAGTAACGCAATGCTGGTTATCAGCAGCCTGTTAAAAACTCGCAGGCCTTCTGTTCAACTGGCTATCCACTCTCAACTGGTCTGTTCTTCATTTTCCTGTCCACGCAACACAGACTTCAGAAATCATTGGAATCTCCACTACAGACTGTTCCATTCATTCACTACGAATCTGGAATCCATCTGAATCTCCACTGTAGTGGAGACTTTCGTTAAACCACTGGTGAATGTCCACGTAACCCAATGCTGGTTATCAGCATCCTGTTAACACTCGCAGGCCTGCTGTTAAACTGGCTATCCACTCCACCTGGTCAGCTTTTCATTTTCCTATCCACACAAACCAAGCTTCAAAAATCATTCGAATCTCCACTACAGAATAATCTATTCATTCACTGCCTATCTGGAATATATTGAATCTCAAATCCAGGCAGGATTTCGTTACAGCAATAGTGAACATACAAGTAACCCATTGCTGGTTTTGAGCTGCCTGTTCAAATTCACAGGCCTCCTGTTCAACTCGTTTATCCACGCTAACCTGCTCTGCTCTTCATTTTCCGGTCAATACAAGTCAAAATTCAGAAATCATTGGAATCTCCACTACAGAATTTCCATTCATTAACTGCCAATCTGGAATTCATCGAATCTCCACGCCAGGCAGGTTTTCTTTACACCACTGGTTAATATCCAAGTTCCCCAATGCTGGTTTCCATGGCCTGTTCACACTCGAGGCGTGCTGATCAACTCGCTCTCCACTCCACCCTAGTCAGCTCTTCATATTCCTATCCACAACTCAAACTTCAGAAATAATTGGAATCTCCAATAAGAATGTTCCATTCATACACTGCCAATCTGGAATTCACCGAATCTCCACTCCAGGCAAGTTTTCATTACACCACTGGTGAATATCCAAGTAACGCAATGCTGGTGATCAGCAGCCTGTTCAAACTCGAAGGTCTGTTGTTCAACTGGCTATCCACTCTAACCTGGTCTGCTCTTCATTTTTCTGTCCAGACAACCCTGACTTCAGAAAAAGTTGGAATCTCTACGACAGAATGCTCCATTCATTCACTACGAATGTGGAATTCATCTGAATCTCCACTCCAGGCAGGCTTTCGTTACACCACTGGTGAATGTCCAAGTAACCCAATGCTGGTTTTTATCATCTTGTTCACACTCGCAGGTGTGCTGTTCAACTGGCTATCAACTCCAGAGTCGTCAGCTCTTTCTTTTCCTGTCCGCACAACGCAGAGTTCAGAAATCATTGAAATCTCCACTACAGAATGTGCCATTCATTCACTTCGTATCTGGAATTCATCTGAATCTCCACTCCAAGCAGGCTTTCGTTAAACCACGGGTGAATATCCAGCTAACCCAATGCTGGTTTTCAGCGTCCTGTTCACACTCGCAGGAGTGCTATTCAACTGGCTATCCACTCCAGAGTGGTCAGCTCTTTCTTTTCCTGTCCACACAAACCAGACTTCAGAAACCATAGGAATCTCCACTACAGAATGTTCCATTCATTCACTGACAATCTGGAATTCGTCGAATCTGCACTCCAGGCAGGTTTTTGTTGCAACACTCGTGAATGTCCAAGTAACACAATGCTGGTTTTGCAGAGGCCTGTTCACACTCGCAGGCGTGCTGTTCAACTGGCTATCCACTCGACAGTGGTAAGCTCTTTCATTTCCTGTCCACACTTCCCATACTTCAGAACTCATTGGAATTTCCACTACAGAATGTTCCATTCATTCACTGCCAATGTGGACATCATCGAATCTCCATGAGAGGCAGGCTTTCGTTATAACCCTGCTGCATGTCCAAGTAAAGCAATGCTGGTTTTCAGAGGCGTCTTCACACATGTAGGCGTGCGGTTCAACTGGCTATCCACTCAACCCTTGTAAGCTCTTCATGTTCCTGTCCACATTACCCAGACTTCAGAAAACATTAGAATCTCCACTACAGAATATTCCATTCATTCACTGCAAACATGGAAATCATCTGAATCTCCATTCCAGGCAGGCTCTCGTTATACTACTGCTGAATGTCCAAGTAACCCATCGTTAGATTCCAGATGCCCGTTTACACTAGCAGGAGTGCTGTTGAACTGACTAAACACTGAACCCTGGTCAGCTCTTTATTTTCTTGTCCTCGCAATGTAGAATTCAGAAATCATTGGAATCTCCACTACAGAATGTTCCATTCATTCACGGCCACTCTAAAATTCATGGAATTTCCACTCCAGGAAGTCTTTCGTTACACCATTGGTGAATGTCGAAGTAACCCAACGTTGGTTTTCAGCTTTCTGTTCACACTTGAAGGCGTGCTGTTCAGCTGACTATTCAATCAACCCTGGTCAGCTCTTCATTTTCCTGTCGACACAACACCGACTTCAGAAATCATTGGAATTTCCACTACAGTATGTTCCATTCATTCACTGCCAATCTGGTATTCATCGAATCCCCACTCCAGGCAGGATTTCGTTATACCACTGCTCAATCTCGAAGTAACCTAATACTGGTTTTCAGCGTCGTTTATACACTCACAGCCTTGCTGTTCAATTGGCTATCAACTCCACAGTGGTCAGCTCTTTCTTTTCCTATCGACACAAACCAGACTTCAGAAATCATTGCAAACTCCACTACAGAATGTTACATTCATTCACTGCCAATCTGGAGATCATCGAATCTCCAGTACAGGCAGGCTTTTCTTACACCACTGCTGAATGTCCAAGTAACACAATGATGCATTTCAGAGGCCTGTTCACACTTGCAGGCCTGCTGTTCAACTGGCTATCCATGCCACAGTGGTCAGATATTTCATTTCCTGTCCACACAACCCAGTCTACAGAAATCATTGGAATCTACACTACTGACTGTTCCATTCATTCACTGCTAATCTGGAGATCGTCAAATCTCAACTCCAGACAGGCTTTCGTTAAACCACTGGTGAATATCCAAGCAACCCAATGCTGGTTTTCAGCGGCCTGTCCACACTTGCAGGCGTGCTGTTCAACTCGATATCCACGCTAACCTGGTCTGCTCTTCATTTTCCTGTCAATACAACCCAGATTTCAGAAATCATTGGAATCTCCATTACAGAATGTTCCATTCATTCACTGCCAATCTGGAGATCATCGAATCTCCATTGCAGGCAGGCTTTCGTTACACCACTGCTGAATGTCCAAGTAACACAATGCTGGTTTTCAGAGGCCTTTTCACATTTGCAGGCGTGCTGTTCAAGTGGCTATCCACTAAACCCTGGTCAGCTCTTCTTTTTCCCGTCCACACAACCCAGGCAAAAGAAATCATTGGAATCTTCAATCCAGAATGTTCCATTCCTTCACAGCCAATCTGGAATTCATCTGAATCTCCACTCCAGGCAGGCTTTCGTTACACGACTGTTGAATGTCCAAGTAACACAATGCTGGTTTTCAGCGTCCTGTTCACACTCGCAGGCTTACTGTTCAACTGGCTATCCACTGAACTCTGGTCAGCTCTTCAAATTATTTTCCACACAACCCATTCTTCAGAAATCATTGGAATCTCCACTACAGAATGTTCATTTAATGCACTGCGAATCTGGAATTCCTCTGAATCTCCACTACAGGTAGGTTTTCGTTACACGAATGGTGAATGTCCAAGCAACCCCATGCTAGTTTTCAGCATCCTGTTCACAGTCGCAGGCTTGCTGTTCAACTGGCTATCCACTCCACAGTGGTCAGCTCGTTCATTTCTTGTCCACACAACCAAGACTTCAGAAATCATTGGAATCTCCACTACAGAACGTTCCATTCATTCACTGGAATCATGAGATCATCGAATCTCTACTCCAGGCAGGCTTCTGTTACACCACTGCTGAATGTCCAAGTATCCCAATGATGGTTTTCAGAGGCCTCCTAACACTCTCAGGCGTGCTATTCAACTGGCTGTCCACTGAACCCTGGCCAGCTCTTCATTTTCCTTTCCCACAAACCAGATTTCAGAAACCATTGGAATCTCCACTACAGAATGTTCCATTAACTCACTGGAATCTGGAGATCATCGAATCTCCACTCCAAGCAGGCATTAGTTACACCACAGCGCATGTCCAATTAACCCAATGCTGGCTTTCAGCGTCCTGTTCACATTTGCAGGCGTGCTGGTCAACTGGCTATCCACTGAACCTTGTCAGCACTTCATTTTCCTGTTCACACAACGTAGAATTCAGAAACCTTTGGAATCTACACTACAGAATTTTCCATTTAGTAACTACCAATCTGGAATTGATGGAATCTCCACTCGAGGCTGGCTTTCGTTACAACACTGGTGAATGTCCAAATAACCCAATGCTGGTTTTCAGCGTCCTGTTCACACTCGCATGCGTGCTGTTCTACTAGTTATCAACTCCACAGTGGTCAGCTATTTTATTTCCTGTCCACACAACCCATACTTCAGAAATCATTGGAATCTCCACTATAAAATGTTCCATTCATTCACTTTGAATCTGGAATTCATCTGAATCATCAGTCCAGGCAGGATTTCGTTACACCACGGGTGAATGTCCCAGTAACCCAATGCTGGTTTTCAGCGTCCTGTTAACACTCGCATGTATTCTGTTCAACTGGCTATGCACTCCACAGTGGTCAACTCATTCATTTCCTGTCCACACAACCAAGACTTCAGAAATCATTGGAATCTCCAGTACAGAATGTTCCATTCATTCACTGCCAATCTGGAGTTCATCGAATCTCCACTCCAGTTAGGCTTTCATTACACCACTGGTGAATGTCCAAGTAACCCAATGCTGGTTTTCATTGTCCTGTTCACACTCGGATGCGTGCTGTTTAACTGACTATCTACTCAACACTGGTCAGCTCTTCATTTTTCTGTCCACATAACCCAGACTTCAGAAACCATTAGAATCTCCACTACAGAATGTTCCATTCATTCACTGCCAATGTGAAATTTATCGAATCTCCACTCCAGGCAGGCTTACATTACACCACTGGTGAATGTCCAAGTCACCTAATGCTGATTTTCAGTGTCCTGTTCACAATCGCAGGCGTGCAGTTCAACTCGCTATCTACTCAACCCTGGTCAGCTCTTCATTTTCCCGTCCACACAACCCAGTCTTCAGAAGTCATTGGAATATCCAGTACAGAATGTTCCATTCATTCACTGCCAACTTGGAATTCATCTCAATCTATACTGAAGGCAGGTTTTCCTTACACTACTGTTGAATGTCCAAGTAACACAATGGTGGCTTTCAGCGTCCTGTTCACACTCGCAGGCATGCTATTCAACGGCTATCTATTTCAACCTGGTCAGCTCTTCAATTTCCTGTCCACACAACCCAAAGGAAATCAGAATCAGATATTCCAATTCAGAAATCATTGGAATCTCCACTATAAAATGTTCCATTCATTCATTTCGAATCTGGAATTCATCTGAATCTTCAGTCCAGGCAGGATTTTGTTACACCACGGGTGAATGTCCCAGCAACCCAATGCTGGTTTTCAGCGTCCTGTTAACACTCGCAGGTATTCTGTTCAAATGGCTATGCACTCCACAGTGGTCAGCTCGTTCATTTCCTGTCCACACAACCAAGACTTCAGAAATCTTTGGAATCTCCACTACAGAATGTTTCATTCATTCACTGGAATCAGGAGATCATCGAATCTCCACTCCAGGCAGGCATCTGTTACACCATTGCAGAATGTCCAAGTATACCAATGCTGGTTTTCAGAGACCTTTTCACACTCGCAGGCGTGCTGTCCAAATTGCTGTCCACTGAACCCTGGTCAGCTCTTCATTTTCCTTTCCCACACACCAGATTTCAGAAACCATTGGAATCTCCACTACAGAATGTTCCATTAATTCACTGGAATCTGGAGATCATCGAATCTCCACTCCAAGCAGTCATTAGTTACACCACTTCAAATATCCAAGTAACCCAATGCTGGTTTTCAGTGTCCTCTTCACATATGCAGGCGTGCTGGTCAACTGGCTATCCAGTGAACCTGGACAGCTCTTCATTTTCCTGTCCGCACAATGTAGAATTCAGAAACCTTTGGAATCTCCACTACAGAATGATCCATTTAGTAACTTCCAATCTGGAATTCATGGAATCTCCACTCGTGGCTGGCTTTCGTTACTACACTGGTGAATGTCCAAGTAACCCAATGCTGGTTTTCAGCCTCCTGTTCACATTCGGAGGTGTGATGTTCAACTGGCTATCCACTCCAACCTGGACAGCTCTTCCTTTTCCTGTGCACAGAACCCAGACTTCCGAAATCATTGGAATCTCCACTACAGAACGTTCATTCACAGCCAATCTGGAGTTCTTTGAATCTGCACTCCAGGCAGGCTTTCGTTACACCACTGGTCAATGTCCAAGTCACCCAATGCTGATTTTCATGGTTCTGTTAAAGTCCCAGGCGTGCTGTTCAAAATGCTATCCACTCCACAGTGGTCACCTCTTTCATTTACTCTCTGCATAACCCAGATTTGAGAAATCATTGGAATCTCCACAAAACAATGTACCATTCATTCACCGGAATCTGGAGATTATGGAATCTCCACTCCAGGAAGGCTTTCGTTACACCACTGGTGAATGTCCAAGTAACCCAATGCTGGTTTTCAGCCTCCTGTTCACATTCGGAGGTGTGATGTTCAACTGGCTATCCACTCCAACCTGGACAGCTCTTCCTTTTCCTGTGCACAGAACCCAGACTTCCGAAATCATTGGAATCTCCACTACAGAACGTTCATTCACAGCCAATCTGGAGTTCTTTGAATCTGCACTCCAGGCAGGCTTTCGTTACACCACTGGTCAATGTCCAAGTCACCCAATGCTGATTTTCATGGTTCTGTTAAAGTCCCAGGCGTGCTGTTCAAAATGCTATCCACTCCACAGTGGTCACCTCTTTCATTTACTCTCTGCATAACCCAGATTTGAGAAATCATTGGAATCTCCACAAAACAATGTACCATTCATTCACCGGAATCTGGAGATTATGGAATCTCCACTCCAGGAAGGCTTTCGTTACACCACTGCTGAATGTCAAAGTGACATAATTCTGGTTTTCAAAGGCCTGTTCAAACTCGCAGGCCTGCTGTTCAACTGCCTATCGACTCTAAACGTGTCTGCACTTCATTTTCCTGTCCACACAACCGAGATTTCAGAAATCATTTGAATCTCCAATACAGAATGTTCCATTCATTCACTGCCAATCTGGAATTCATCTGAATCTCCACTCCAGGCAGGCTTTCGTTACACTACTGGTCAATATCAAAGTAACCCAATGCTGAATTTCAGCGTCCTGTTCTCAGTCACAGTCGTGCTGTTCAACTGGCTATCCACTACACGGTTGTCAGCTCTTTCATTTCCTGTCTACCTAACCTAGATTTCAGAAATCATTGGAATATTCACTTCTGAATGTTCCATACATTCACTGCCAATGTGGAGATCATCAAATCCCCACTCCAGGGAGGCTTTCGTTACACCACTGGTGAATATTCAAGTACCCCATTGCGGTTTTTCAGCAGACTGTTCACCTTCTCAGGAGTGCTGTTCAACTGGCTATCCACTCATACCTGGTCAGCTCTTCATATTTCTGTCCACATAACCTAGACTTCAGAAACCATTAAAATCTCCACTAAAGAATGCTCCATTCATTGACTGCAAATCTGGAATTCATTGAATCTCCACTCCATGTAGGCTTTCGTTACACCAGTGGTGAATGTCCAAGCAACAAAATGCTGGTTTTCAGCGGCTTGTTCTCACTCGCAGGCATGTTATTCAACTGGATATCAATTCAACCCTGTCAGCTCTCCATTTTCCTGTCCACACAAACCAGACTTCAGAAATCATTGGAATCTCGACTACAGAATGATCCATTCATTCACTGTCAATCTGGAGATCATCGAATCTTCACACCAGGCAGGTTTTCATTACACCCCTGCTGAATGTCCAAGTAACCCAATGCTGGTTTTCAGTGCCCTGTCATGGTAGCAGGCATGCTTTTCAACTGGCTCCCCACTCCACATGGTCAGCTCTTTCATTGCCCGCCCACACAACCCAGACTTCAGAAATCATTGGACTCTCCACTACAGAATGTTCCATTCATTCACTGCCAATCTGGAGTTCATCGAATCTCCACTCCAGGCAGGATATCATTCCACCACTGGTGAATATCCAAGTAACCCAATGCTGGTTTTCAACGTCCTGTTCACAATCAGATTTGTTCTGTACAAATGGCTATCCACACAACCCTGCTCAGCTTTTCATTTTCCAGTCCAAATAACCCAAACTTCAGAAACTATTAGAAACTCCACTACAGAATGTTCCATTCATGCACTGTCAATCTGGAATTCATCCAAATTCCACTCCAGTCAGGCTTCCGTTACCCTACTGGTGAATATCCAAGTAACCCAATGTTGGTTGTCAGAGGCCTGTTCACACTCACAGGCGTGCTGTTGAACTGGTTATGCACTGAACCCTGGTCAACTATTCATTTTCCTGTCCGCACAACCCAGATTTCAGAAATCATTAGAATTTCCACTACAGAAGGTTGCATTTATTCTCTGCCAATCCGGAATTCATCGAATATCCACTCCAGGAAGAATTTCTTTACAACAATGCTGAATATCCAAGTAACCCAATGTTGGTTTTCAGCAGCCTGTTCACACTCGCAGGCGTGCTGTTAAACTGGCTATCCACTCCACAGTCGTCAGCTCCTTCTTTTCCTGTCCACATAACCCAGATTTCAGAAATCATTGGACTCTCCACTACTGAATGTTCCATTCATTCACTGCCAATCTGGAGATCGTCGAATCACCACTCCAGGCAGGCTTTCGTTACACCACTGTTGAATATTCAAGTACCCCGATGCGGGTTTTCAGCGGACTGTTCACACTCTCAGGCGTTTGGTTTAACTGGCTATCCACTCCAACCTGGTCAGCTCTTCATATTCCTGTCAACATAACCTGGACTTCAGAAACCATTAGAATCTCCACTACAGAATTTTCCATTCATTCACTGCGAATCTGGAATTCATCGGATCTCCATTCCAGGCTGGCTTTCGTTACACAACTGGGGAATTTCCAAATAACAAAATGCTTTTTTTCAGCGGCCTGTTCACACTCGCATGTGCGCTGTTCAATTGGCTATTCACTCAACCCTGGTCAGCTCTTCATTTTCCTGTCCATACAAACAAGGCTTCAGATATCATTGGAATCTCCACTACAGAATATTCCATTCATTCACTGCGAATCTGGAATTCATCTGAATCTCGACTCTAGGCATTCTTTTGGTATTCCACTATTGAATGTCCAAGTAACACAATGCTGGTTTTCAGGATCCTGTTCACACTCGCAGGCGTGCTGTTCAAGAGGCTATCCACTAAACCCTGGTCAGCTCTCCTTTTTCCTGTCAACACAACCCAGACTTCAGAAATCATTGGAATTTCCACGACATAATTTTCCATTCATTCACTGCCAATCTGGAATTCATCGAATCTCCACTCCAGGCAAGCTTTTATCACAATACTGTTGAATGTCCAAGTTACACAGTGCTGGTTTTCAGCATCCTGTTCACACTTGCAGACGTGCTGTTCAAGTGGCTATCCACTGAACCCTGGTTAGCTCTACTTTTTCCTGTCAACACAACCCAGACTTCAGAAATCATTGGAATCTCCACTACAGAATGTTCCATTCATTCTCTGCCAATCTGGAGTTCTACCAATTTCCACTCCAAGCAGGCTTTCGTTACACCACAGCTGAATGTTCAAGTAACCCAATGCTGGCTTTCAGTGGCCTGTTCATACTCGCAGGCGTGCTGTTCAAATGATAAACAACTCAAACATGGTTAGCTCTTCATTATACTGTACACAGAACCCAGACTTCAGAAATCATTGGAATCTTCACTAGAGTATATTCCATTCTTTCCCTGCCAATCTGGAATTCATCAAATCTCCACTCTAGGCAGGGTTTCTTTACACCACTGTAATTATCCACGTAACCCAATGCTGGATTCCTGCAGCCTGGTAACAGTCGCAGACGTGCTATTCAACTGGCTGTGCACTCCAACCTGGTCAACTCTTCATTTTCCTGGCAGGCTTTCATTATATAACTGCTGAATGTCCAAGTAACCCAATGCTGGTTTTCAGCGTCCTGTTCACACTCGAAGGCGTGCTGTTCAACTGACTATCCTCTCAATCCTGGTCACCTCTTCATTTTCCTGTCCACACAACCCAGACTTCAGAAATCATTCGAATATCCACTACAGAATGTTCCATTCATTCAATGCCAATCAGGAATTCATCGAATCTCCACTCCAGGCAGGCTTTCGTTACACCACTGGTGAATGTCCATTTAACCCAATGCTTATTTCAGCGTCCTGTTCATACTCGCAGGCATGCTGTTCAACTTGCCATCCACTCAACCCTGGCCAGCTCTGTTTTCCTGTCCACAATACCCAGAATTCAGAAATCACTGGAATCTCCACTACAGAATATTCCATTCATTCACTGCCCATCTGGAGATCATCGTAACTCCCCTCCAGGCAGGTTTTAGTTACACCACTGCTGAATGTCCAAGTAACCCAATGCTGGTTTTCAAAGGCCTTTTCACACTCACAGGCGTGCTATTCAACAGGCTATCCACCCCACCCTGGGCAGGTCTTCATTATCCTGTCCATACAATCCAGACTCCAGGAATCATTGGAATCTCCCCTACAGAATATTCCATTCATTCACTGCGAATCTGGAATTCATGTAAATCTCCACTCCAGGCAGGCTTTCGTTACACCACTGGTAAATGTCCAAGTAACCCAGTGCTGGTTTTCAGCGTCCTGTTCACAGTCGCAGGCGTACTGTTCAGCTGGCTATCCACTCCAACCTGGTCAGCTCTTCATATTCCTGTCATTATAACGTAGACTACAGAACACATTAGAATCTCCACTACAGAATGTTCCATTCATTTACTGACAATCTGGAATTCATCGAATCTCCACTCCAGGCAGGATTTCGTTACACCACTGCTGATGGTCCACGTAACCCAATGCTGGTTTTCAGCGGCCTGTTCATAGTCGAAGGCGTGCTGCTCAGCTGGCTCTCCACTCCAACCTGGTCAGCTCTTCATTTTCCTGTACACACAACGTAGAATTCAAAAAACATTGGAATCTCTACTACAGAATGTTCCATTCATTCACTGCGAATCTGAAATTCATCTGAATCTCCACTCCAGGCAGGCTTCCGTTACACTACTGTTGAATATTCATGTTCCACAGTGCTGGTTTTCAGCGTCCTGTCCACACTCGCAGACGTGCTGTTCAAGTGGCTATCCACTGAACCCAGGTCAGCTCTACTTTTCCCTGTCAACACAACCCAAACTTCAGAAATCATTGGAATCTCCACTACAGAATGTTCCGTTTATTCACTGGAATCTGGAGATCATTGAATCACCACTCTAAGCTGGCTTTCGTTACACAATTGCTGAATGTCCAGTTAACACAATGCTGGTTTTCAGTGGCCTGTTCATACTCGCTGGTGTGCTGTTCAAATGATAAAACACTCAAACATGGTCAGCTCTTCATTTTCCAATACACACAACCCAGACTTCGGAAATCATTGGAATCTTCACTAGAGAATTTTCCATTCATTCCCTGCCAACTGGAATTCATCGAATCTCCACTCCAGGCAGGGTTTTGTTACACCACTGTAATTATCCAAATAACCCAATGCTGAATGTCCAGGTAACCCAATGCTGGTTTTCAACGTCCTGTTCACACTCGAAAACGTGCTGTTCAAATGACTATCCTCTCAATCCTGGTCAGCTTTTCATTTTCCTGTCCACACAATCCAGACATAAGAAATCACTGGAATCTCCAGTACAGAATGTACCTCTCAGTCACTACCAATCTGGAATTCATAGAATCTCCACTCCAGGCAGGATATCGTTACACCACTGGTGAATATCCAAGTACCCAAATGCTGGTTTTCAGCAGCCTGTTCTTACTCACAGGCCTGCTGTTCAACTGCTGATCCACTCCAACCTGGTCAGCACCTTCATATTCCTGTCCACATAACGGAGACTTCAGAAACCATTAGAATCTCCACTACAGAATGTTCCATTCATTCACTGCCAATCTGGAATTTAGACACCACTGGTAAACATCCTAGTAACCCAATGTTGATTTTCTGTGGCCTGTTTGCAGTCGCAGTCATGCTGTTCAACTGGCTATGCACTCCAACCGGGTCAGCTCTATATTTTCCTGTCCACACAACCCAGACTTCAGAAAACATTGGAATCTCCACTACAGAATGTTCCATTCATTCACTCCCAATCTGGCTGCCATAGAAACTCCACTCCAGGCAGGCTTTCTTTACAACACTGCTGAATGTCCACGTAACCCAGTGCTGGTTTTCAATGTCCTGTTCACACTCGCAGCTGTGCTGATCAACTGGCTTTCCACTCAACCCTGGTCAGCTCTACGTTTTCCTGTCCACACAACCCAGACTTCAGGAATCACTGTAATCTCCACTACAGAATGTTCCTTTGATTCACTGCCAATCTTGAGTTCATCGAATCTCCACTCCAGGCAGGCTTTTGTTATACCTCTGCCGAATTTCCAAGTGACCCAATGGAATTTTCACACTCGCAGGCGTGCTGTTCACCTGGCTATCCAATCCAACCTGGTCAGCTCTTCATTTTCCTGTCCACACAACCCAGACTTCAAAAATCATTGGAAACTCCACTACAGAATGTACCATTCATTCACTGCGAATCTTGAATTCTTCTGAATCTCCACTCCAGGCAGGCTTTTGTTACAACACTGGTGAATGTCCAAGTAACCCATTGCTGGTTTTCAGCGTCCTGTTCAGAGTCCTAGGCGTGCTGTCCAACTGGCTATCCACTCCAGAGTGGTCATGTGTTTCTTTTCCTGCCCACACAACCCAGAGTTCAGAAATCACTGGAAACTCCACTACAGAATGTTCCATTCATTCAATGCCAATCTGGAGATCATTGCATCTCCACTCCAGTCAGGCATTCATTGTCTCACTACTGAATGTCCAAGTAACCCAATGCTGGTTTTCAGAGCCTGTTCAAACTCGCAGGCCTATTGTTTAACAGGCTATCCACTCTAACCTGGTCTGCTCTTCTTTCTTCTGTCCACGCAATCCAGAATTCAGAAATCATTGGAATCTCCACTACAGAATTTTCCATTCATTCACTGCCAATCTGGAGTCCTTCGAATCTCCACTCCAGGCAGGCTTTCGTTACACCAATGGTGAATGTCCATGTAACACACTGCTGGTGTTCAGCGTCCTGTTCACACTCGCAGGCATGATGTTCAACTGGCTATCCACTCAACCCTGGTCAGCTCTTCATTTTACTATACACGTAACCTAGACTTCAGAAACCAATAGAATCTTCACTAGAATATGTTCCATTCATTCACTGCCAATCTGGAATTCATCGAATATCCACTCCAGGCAGGCTTTCGTTACACCACTGTTGAATATACAAATAACACAATCCTGATTTTCAGCGGCTGTGCACACTCGCCGGCATGCTGTTCAACTTGCTATCCACTCCCTGGTCAGCTCTTCCTTTTCCTGTCCACACAATCCAGACTTCTGAAATCATTGGAAACTCCACTACAGAATGTTCCATTCATTCACTGCAAATCTGTAATTTAACTGAAACTCAACTCCATGCAGGCTTTGTTACACCACTGGTGAATGTCCAAGTCACCCAGTGCAGGTTTTCAAAGTCCTATTCACACTCACTGGCGTGCTGTTCAACTGGCTGTCCACTCCACAGTGGTCAGGTCTTTGTTTTCCTGTCCACACAACACAGACTTCAAAAATCATTGGAATCTCTACTACAGAATGTTCCATTCATTCACTGCTAATCTGGAATTCATCGAATCTCCACTCCAGGCAGTTTTTGTTACACCACTGTTGAATGTCCAAGTAACACAATGCTGATGTTCTGCATACTGTACACACTGGTAGGCATGCTGTTTAACTGGCTATCCACTGAACCCTAGTCAGCTGTTCATTTTCCTCTCCACACAACCCAGATTTCAGAAATCATTGGAATTTTCAGTACCGATTGTTCCATTCATTCACTGCCAATAAGGAATTCATTAAATCTCAACTCCAGGCAGCCTTTCCATACACCACTTGTTAATATCTAAATGCCCCAATGCTGGTTTTCAGCGGCCTGTTCACACTCGCATGTGTGCTGTTCAACTAGCGGTCCACTCCAACCTGGTCAGCTCTTCATTTTCCTGTCCACACAACCCAGACTTAATAAATCTTTCTAATCGCCACTACAGAATGTTCCATTCATTCACTGCCAATCGGAATTCATCGAATCTTCATAGCCCTCCCGTTGATCGTCGATTTGCTCGAGCGGGCCCAGTAACGTCTCCATTGGAGACTTTGTTGTTACTGTGTCTGGCATATCGAATACTCTCGGTAGCTTGCCGTAATCTTCACAGCAGGCAGGATGTTGTTACACCACTGGTGAATATCCAAGTAACCCAATTCTCGTTATCAGCAGCCTGTTCAAACTCGCAGGCCTGCTGTGCAACCGGCTATTCACTCTAACCTGGTCTGCTATTCATTTTCCTGTCCACACAACCCAGACTTCAGAAGTCATTGCAATCTCCACTAAAGAATGTCTCATTCATTCACTGCAAATCTGGAATTCATCTGAATCTCCACTCTAGGTAGGCTTTCATTACAACACTGGTGAATGTCCAAGTAACCCAATGCTGCTATTCAGCGGCCTGTTCACACTCGCAGCCGTGCTGTTCACTGGCAAAGTATTCCACCCTGGTCACCTTTTCATTTCCCTCTCCACAACACCCAGATATGAGAAATCATTGGAATCTCCACTATAGAATGTGCCCGTCTTTCACTGTGAGTCTGGAATACATCTGAATCTACACTCTACGCAGGCATTCGATACAACCTGGTGAGTCTACCCAGAAACTTGAAATCATCTCAATCTGCACTCTAAAATCATCCATGGGCTTCTTTTCATCTTCCTATCCACACTGCCATTCCGGTGCGAAAGCACAACAGTAAGACGTGTGCATCAATCAGCCAGTTTGGCCGAGCCTGGTTCATTTCCTCGCCCTCTCAGAGAGGCCAGGAAGCAACCAAGAGTATCTGGCCCTCATGCAAAGCCTGGCAAGACATCCTTGAAATAATCCTTATTGCAAAATTATAGTCAACACAAGTCTCCAAACGAAGATGTTACTGAACTTCGCCAGCAAATCAATGAAGTCCAGGCGGACTTGGAGAGTGACAGTGATCCACACTGCTGAGTAGTGATTTCATCTCAATTATCCAATGTATTCGGCCTGTGTTTCTTCTCTTTCTCCAGAAAAACGCGTCGAATTAGAAATCTGACAAGTAAGCATTTGCTCTAAACTCTCTGGAGAGCCCGGCAAGCAACCGAGAGTTTCTTGCCTGCACGGAAGAGACTGGCAAGCTCCCCGTGACGTATTCCATATGCCAGACACAGTAATAACAGAGTCTCCAATGGACACGTTACTGGGCCCGCTCGAACAAATCAATGAACAACGGGAGGGCCTTTACCTTTACCTTTACCTCCCCAGGCCTGCTGTTCAGCTCCCTGTGCAGTCGAATATAATATTCTGTTCATTAAACATGCCACATTAATGAGCGACCTGAGTTCATCTAAATATCAACAGCTACATATCTGGTTTTCATCTGCCTGTGCATTCCATCAAGCTGAAGTTTTCATCATACCATTCACTCTATCCAGGCCTGGTGTGCTTCGACCTAGGAATCAATATAAACCATATGGTACTCTCCCGGTCAACGCCACCCAGTACTGGTGATGATCTTATGCATCTAAAACTAATCAGGGTTGGAATTCTTCTGCGTTACACCACTGGTGAGTCCACCCCGAAACTGAAAATTATCTGAATCTGCACTGTAAAATCATCCATGGGCTGCTTTTCATCTTCCTATCCACACTACCATTCTGCCTCGCGACGCCAGCCTGGCGGAGCTGTGTTCAATTCCTCGGACTCTCAGAGAGCCCGAGGGGCTACCAAGAGTATCTGACCCTCGGTGCAAAACCGGGCAAGCCACCCGGGAAACATTCCATATGCCGAAATTACAGTCACCACAAGTCTCCAAACGAAGAGATAACTGAACCGCGCCAGCAAATCAATGAAGTCCGGTAGGCCTGGGAGAGTGACAGCGATCCACACTGCTAAGTAGTGAATTCATCTCAGTACCCAATGTATTAGACCAGCGTTTCTACTCCGTCTCCATGAAATCGCGTCGAACTAGAAATCTTCCAAGAGAGCATTTGCTGTCAACTCTTTCCCAGGTCTTCATTTCACCTCCAAATCAAGTCAAATATAGTATTCTGTTAATTAACCCTGCCACACTACCGAGCAACCTGAATTCATCTAAATATCAACGACTACATATCTGGTTTTCATCTGCCTGTGCACTGAATCAAGCCGAAGTTTTCATCATCCTGTTCACTCAGACCTGGCCTGGTATGCATTGACTTCTGAATCAATCGAAATCATATGTTACTGTCCTGGTCAACGCCACCCAGTGGTGGTGATGATCGTATGTCTCTAAAACTTTTCAGGGTTGGGATTTTTCTGCATGTCAAAGTAACCAAATGCTAGTGGTCAGTGGCCTGTTCACATACCGCAGGCATGGTGTTCACTGCCTATCCACCCCACCCTGTTCAGCTCTTCATCTCCTGGTGCCCATTACCCAGAAACTTGAAATCATCTGAATCTGCACTCTAAAATCATCCTTGGGCTGCTGTTCATCTTTCTATCTACTCTGCCATTCTGGCGGGAATGCACAGCAGTAGGACTTGTGTGTCACGCAGCCAGCCTGGCCTAGCCGGGTTCAATTCCTCACCCTCTCAAGAGCCCGGGAAGCTACCGAGAGTATCTGGTCCTCACAGAAAAGTCTGGCAACCTACCCGTTGGGCATTGACTTCTGAATCAATCAAAACCACTCCACCCTGGTCAGCTCTTCATTTTCCTGTCCCCACTGCCCAGACTTCAGAAATCATCGGAATCTCCACTACAGAATGTTCCAATCATTCGCTGCCAATCTGGAGTTCATCGAATCGCCACTCCAGGCAGGCTTTCGTTACACCACTGCTAAATGTCCAAGTAACCCAATGCTGGTTTTCAGCGGCCTGTTCACACTCGCAGCCGTTCTGTTCACTGGCTATCTAATCCAACCTGGTGAGCTCTTCATTTTCCTATCCATAACACCAAGATATCAGAAATCATAGGAATCTCCACTACAGAATGTTCCGATCATTCACTGCGAGGCTGGAATACATCTGAATCTCCACTCTACACAGGCATTCGTTATACCACGGGTGAAAATACCCAGAAACTTGAAATCATCTGAATCTGCACTCTAAAATCATCCATGGGCTTCTTTTCATCTTCCTATCTACACTGCCATTCTGGCGGGAAAGCACAACATTAGGACGTGTGCGTCACGCAGCCAGCTTGACCTAGCCGGGTTCAATTCCTCGCCCACTCAAGAGCCCAGGAAGCTACCGAGAGTACCTGGTCCTCGCGGAAAAGCCTGGCAACCACCCGTGAAATGTTCCATATGCCGAAATTACAGTCACCACAAGTCTCCAAACAAAAACGTTACTGAACCGCGCCAGCAAATCAATGAAGTCCGGGAGGACTGGGAGAGTGACAGCGTTCCACACTGTTGAGTATTGAATTTATCTCAATATGCATATGAATTAGGCCTGCGTTTCTTCTCGTTCTCCACGAAATCGAGTCGAAATGGAAATCTGCCATGTGAGAATTTGCTGCCAACTCTCCCTAGGTCTGCTGTTCTGCTCCCTATCCAGTCAAATAATGTATTCTGTTCATTAACCCTGCTACACTACCTAGCGACCTGAGTTTATTTAAATTTGAACACCTGCATATCTGTTTTTCATCATCCTGTGCACTCAATCAAGCCTAAATTTTCAGTATACCGTCCACTGTAACCAGGCCTGGTGTGCATAGACTTCTGAATCAATTGAAACCATATGGTACTGTCCCGGTCAACGCCACCTAGTGGTGGTGATGAACGTATGCCTCTAAAACTCATCAGGACTGGGATTCTTCTGCATGTCCCAGTAACCCAATGCTAGTGGTCAGCAGCATGTTCACATACCGCAGGCGTGGTGTTCACTGGCTATCCACTCTACCTTGGTCAGCTCTTCATTTCCTGGTGCCATAACCCAGAGTTCTGAAATCATTGATATCGTCACTACAGATTGTTCCATTCATTCACTGCCAATCTGGAATTCATCTGAATCTCCACTCCAGGCAGGCTTTAGTTACAACACTGTTGAATGTCCAAGTAACCCAATGCTGGTTTTCAGTGTATTGTCAAACTCGCATGCGTGCTGTGCAACTGGCTATCAACTCCACCCTGGTCAGCTCTTCACTTTCCTGTCCACACAAGCCAGACTTCAGAAATCATTGCAATATCCACTACAGAATGTTCCATTCATTCAGTGCCAATCTGGAGTTCATCGAATCTCCACTCCAGGCAGGATTCCGTTACACCACTAGTTTATTTCAAAGTAACCCAATGTTGGTTTTCAGCTGTGTGTTCACACTCGCAGTTGTACTGTTCAACTGGCTATCCACTCAAACCTGATAAACTCTTCATTTTCCTGTCCACAAAACCCAGACTTCAGAAGTCATTGGAATCTCCATTACAGACTGTTCTATTCTTTCATTGCCAATCTGGAGTTTAACGAATCTCTATTCCAGGCAGGCTTTCGATTCACCACTGGTGAATGTCCAAGTAAACCGATGCTGCATTTCAGCTGCCTTTTCACACTCGCATGCTGCTGTTCAACTGGCTATCCACGCCACACTGCTCATCTATTCATTTTCCTGAACACACATTCCAGACTTCAGAAATCATTGAAATCTCCCCTACAGAATGTTCCATTAATTCTCTGCGAACCTGGCATTCATCTGAATCTCCATTCCAGGCAGGCTTTCGTAACACCACTGGTGAATATCCAAGTAACCCAATGCTGGTTTTCAGCGGCCTGTTCACACTCACAGGCGTGCTGTTCAACTAGCTGTCCACTCAATTCTATTCATCATTGACTGCGAATCTGAAATTCATCTGAAACTCCACTCCAAGCAGGCTTTTGTTACACCCCTTTGAATGTGAAATTATCCCAATGCTGGTTTTCAGAGGCCTGTGCTGTTCACTGGCTCTCCACTCCACCCTGGTCAGCTCTTCTTTTTCCTGTCCACAGAACTCAGACATCAGAAATCATTGGAACCTCCATTACAGAATGTTCCATTCATTCAGTGCCAATCTGGAGTTCATCGAATCTCCACTCAGGCAGGATTCCGTTACACCACTAGTTTATTTCAAAGTAACCCAATGTTGGTTTTCAGCTGTGTGTTCACACTCGCAGTTGTGCTGTTCAACTGGCTATCCACTCAACCCTGGTAAACTCTTCATTTTCCTGTCCACACAACCCAGACTTCAGAATTCATTGGAATCTCCATTACAGACTGTTCTATTCTTTCATTGCTAATCTGGAGTTTAACGAATCTCCATTCCAAGCAGGCTTTCGATTCTCCATTCCAGGCAGAATCTCCACTACAGAATGTTCCATTTATTAACTGCTAGTCTGGAATACATTTTAATCTCCACTCTGCGCAGATATTCGTTACAGCACTGGTATGTCTACGCAGAAATTTGAAATCATCTAATTCTGCACTCTGAAATAATCCATGGACTACTTTTCATCTTCCTATCAACAATGCCATTCTCGTGCGAAAGCACTGCATTAGGAAGTGTGCATCACGCAGCCAGCCTGGCCGAGCCAGGTTCAATTTCTAGCCCTCTCATAGAGCCCCGGAATCTACCGAGAGTATCTGGCCCTCGTGGCAAAGCCTGGAAAGACACCCGTGAAATATTCCTTATGCCAAAATTACAGTCACCACAGGTGTCCAAACAAAGACGTTACTAAACCGCGCCAGCAAATCAATGAAGTCCGGGAAGACTGGGAGAGTGACAGTGATCCACACTGCTGAGTAGTGAATTCATCTCAATATCCAATGTATTAGGCCTGCGTTTCTTCTCGTTCTCCACGAAATCGAGTCGAATTAACAATATGCCAAGTGAGCATTTATTGTCAACTCTCCCCAGGCCTGCTGTTCTGCTCCCAATCCAGCCGAATGTAGTATTCTGTTCATTAACCCTGCCACACTACCGAGCGATCTGAGTTCTTCTAAATATCGACACGTACATATCTGGTTTTCATCTGCCTGTGCACTCAATGAAGCCGAAGTTTTCATCATCCCGTTCACTCTAACCAGGCCTGGTGTGCATCGACCTCTAAATCAATCAAAACCATAAGGACTCTCCCGGTCAACGCCACCCAGTGGTGGTGATGATCTTTTGCCTCTAAAACTCGTCAGGTTTGGGATTCTTCTGCAAGTCCCAGGAAACCAATGCTAGTGGTCAGCGGCCTGTTCACATACCGCAGGCGTGCTGTTCAACTGGCTATCCACTCAACCCTTGTTCGCACTTCCTTTTCCTGTCCACACAAACCAGACTTCAGAAACCATTGGAATCTCCACTTCAGATTGTTCCATTCATTCACTGTGAATCTGGAATTCATCTGAATCTCCAGTCTAGGCAGTGTTTCATTACACCACTGTTGTATGTCCAAGTAACCCAATGCTGATTGTCAGTGTCCTGTTCAAACTCGCGTGAGTGCTATTCAACTGGCTATCATCTCCACCCTGGTCAGCTCTTCCTTTTCCTGTCCACGCAACCCAGACTACAAAAATCATTGGAATCTCCACTACAGAAGGTTCCATTCATTCACTGCCGATCTGCAGTTCTTCGAATCTCCATTCTAGGCAGGCCTTCGTTACACCACTGTTGAATGTCCAAGTAACCCAATGATGGTTTTCACCCACCTGTGCTTTTCACTGGTTATCCACTTCACCCTGGTTAGTTCTTCATTTTCCTGTCTACACTACCCAGACATCAGTCATTAATGGAATCTCCACTACAGAATGTTACGGTCATTCACTGCGAGTCTGGAATACATCTGAATCTCCACTCTACGCAGGCATTCGTTACACCACTGGACAGTATACCCAGAAACTTGAAAACATCTGAATCTGCACTGTAAAATCATCCATGGGCTGCTTTTCATCTTCCTATCCACACTGGCATTCTGGCACGAAAGCACAGCAGTAGGACATTTGTGTCACGCAGACAGCCTGGCCGAGCCGGGTTCAATTCCTCGCCCTCTCAGAGAGCCCGTGAAGCTACCGAGAGTATCTGGCCCTCGTGGCAAAGCTTGGCAAGACACCCTGGAAATATTGCATATGCCAAAATTACAATCACCACAAATCTCCAAACGAAGACGCAACTGAACCGTGCAAGCAAATCAATGAAATCCGGCAGGACTGGGAGAGTGACAGCAATTCACACTGCTGAGTATTGAATTCATCTCAATATCCAATGTATTAGGCCTGCGTTTCTTCTTGTTCTCCACGAAAATGAGTCGAATTAGAAATCTTCCAATTGAGCATTTGCTGTCAACTCTCTCCAAGCCTGCTGTTCAGCTCCATATCCAGTCGAATATAGTATTCTGTTCATTAACCCTGCCAGAATACCAAGCGACCTGAGTTCATCTAAATATCAACATCTACATATCTGGTTTTCATCTGCCGGTGCACTCAATCAAGCCGAAGTTTTAATCATCCCATCGACTCTAACCAGGCCTGGTGTGCATCGACTTCTGAATCAATCAAAACCATATGTTAGACTCCCGGTCCGGTCAATGCCACCAAGAGGTGGTGATGATCGTAGGCCTCTAAAACTCGTCAGAGTTGGGATTCTTCTGCATGTCCCAGTAACCTAATGCTAGTGGTCGGCGGCCTATTCACAAACCGCAGGCGTGGTGTTCACTGGCTCTTCACTCCACCATGGTCAGCTCTACATTTCTTGGTGCCTATAACCCAGAGTTCTGAAATCATTGGTATTTCCACTACATAATGTTCCATTCATTTACTGTGAATCTGGAATTTATCTGAATCTCCACTCCAGGCACTCTTTGGTTACACCACTGGTGAATATCCAAGTGACCCAATGCTGGTTGAACTCGCAGGCGTACTGTTCAAATGGCTCTCCACTCCACCCTGGTCAGAATTTCATTTTCCTGTTCACACAACCCAGACTTCAGAAATCATTGGAATCTCCACTACAGAATGTTCCATTCATTCAATGCCAATCTGGAGTTCATCGAATCTCTAAACCAGGCAGGCTTTTGCAACAGCACTGGTGAATGTGCAAGTAACCCAATGCTGGTTTTGAGCATTCTGTTCACACTCGCAGGGATGCTGTTCAACTGGCTATCCCTCAACTCTGGTCAGAACTTCATTTCCCTGTCCACACAACACAGACTTCAGAAATCATTTGAATTTCCACTACAGATGTTCCATTCATTCACTGCCAATCTGGATCATCTGAATCTCCACACCAGGCAGGCTTCCGTTACATCACTGGTGAATGTCCAAGTAATCCAATGCTGGTTTTCAGCGTCCTGTTCTCATTCGCAGGCATGCTGTTCAACTGGCTATATACTCCACCCTGGTCATCTCTTCCTTTCCTTTCCACACATTCCAGACTTCATAAATCATTGGAATCTGCACTACAGAGTGTTCCATTCATTCACTGCGAATCTGGAATTCATCTGAATCTCCACTCCAGGCAGGCTTTCGTTTCATCGCTGTTGAATATCCAAGTAACCCAATGCTGGTTTTCAAAGTCCTGTTCACACTCGCAGGCGTGCTGTTTAAATGGCTATCCATTCAACACTGATCACCACTTCATTTTCCTATCCACAAAACCCAGACGTCAGCAATCATTGGAATCTCCACTACAGAATGTTCCATTCATTCACTCCCAATCTGGAGTTCTTCGAACCTCCACTCTAGGCAGGCTTTCATTAAACCAGTGGTAAATGTCCAAGTAACCAAATGCTGCTTTTCAGTGGCCTGTTCACACTCGCAGGTGTGCTGTTCAACTGGCTATCCACTCCACTCGGGTCAGCTCTTCATTTTCCTGTCCACACAACCCAGACTTCAGAAATCATTGGAATCTCCACTACAGAATGTTCCATTCATTCACTGCCAATCTGGAGTTCTTCGAATCTCCACTCTAGGCAGGCTTTCGTTACACCACTGGTGAATATCCAAGTATCCCAATGAAGATTTTCAGCGGCATGTGTTGTTCACTGTCTATCTACTCCACCCTGGTGAGATCTTCATTTTCCTGTCTATAGAACCCAGACATCAGAAATCTTTGGAATCTTTACTACAGTATGTTCCGGTCATTCACTGCGAGTCGGGAATACATCTGAATCTCCACTCTAAGCAGGCATTCATTACAGCCATGTCAATTCTACCTAAAAACTTGAAATCATCTGAATCTGCACTCTAAAATCATCCATGGACTGCTTTTCATCTTCTTATGGACTTTCTGGCGCAAAAGCACAGCAGTAAGACGAGTTCGTAACACAGCCTGAAGAGCCGAGCAGGGTTCAAATCCTCGCCCTCTCAGAGAGCCCGCGAAGCTACCGAGAATATCTGGCCCTCGTGGAAAGCCTGGCAAGACACCTGTGAAATATTCGATACGCCATAATTACAGTCACCACAAGTCAACAAACGAAGACGCTACTGAACCGCGCCAGCAAATCAATGAAATCCGGGAGGATGGGGAGAGTGACAGTCTACCACACTGCTGAGTAGTGAATTCATCTCAATATCCAATGTATTAGGCCTGCGTTTCTTCTCGTTCTCCAGGAAATCGCGTCGAATTAGAAATCTGCCAAGTGAGCATTTCCTGTCAAATATCACCAGGCCTGCTGTTCAGCTCCTATCCAGTCGAATATACTATTTTGTTCATTAACCCTGCCACACTACCAAGCGACCTGTGTTCATCTAAATATCATCACCTGCATATCTTGTTTTCATCTGCTGTGCACTCGATAAAGGTGACGTTTTCATCATCCCGTCCACTCTAACCAGGCCTGGTGTGCATCGACTTCTGAATCAATCGAAACCATATCATATTCTCCAGGTCAACGCCACTCAGTGGTGGTGATGAACATATGCCTCTAAAACTCGTCATGGTTGGAATTCTTCTCCATGTCCCAGTAACACAATGCTAGTGGTCAGCGGCCTCTTCACATATCGCAGGCGTGGTGTTCACTGGCTATCCACTCCACCCTGGTCAGCTCTTCATGTCCTGGTGCCCATAACCCAGAGTTCTGAAATCATTGGAATCTCCACTACAGAATGTTCCATTCATTCACTATGAAACTGGAATTCATATGAATGTCCACTCCAGGCAGGCTTTCGTTACACCACTGTTGAATGTCGAAGTAACCCAATGCTAGATTCAGCAGCCGGTTCACACTCACAGCCATGCTGTTAAACTGGCAATCCACTCAACCATGGTTAGCTCTTCATTTTCCTGTCCACACAACCTACACTTCAGAAACCATTAGAATCTCCACTACAGAAAGTTCCACTCATTCACTGACAATCTGGAATTCATCGAATCACCAATTTAGGCAGGCTTTCGTTACACCAATGGTGAATATAAAAGTAACCTGATACTGGTTTTCAGCCGCCTGTTCACACTCGCAGGCGTGCTCTTCACTGGCTATCCAGTCCACCCTGGTCAACTCTTCATTTTTATGTCCACACAACCTAGAATTCAGAAACTATTGAAATCTCCATTACAGAATGTTCCATTCATTCACTGCCAGTATGGAATTCATAGAATCTCCCCACCAGGCAGGCTTTCGTTACGCCACTGGTGAATACAAAATACTGGTTTTCAGCGGTCTGTTCACACTGGCAGGCGTGCTGTTTAACTGGCCATCCAATCCAACCAGGTAAGGTCTGCATTTTCCTGTCCACAAAACGCAAACTTCAGAAACCAATGGAATCTCCACTACAGAATGTTCCATACATTCACTGCCAATCTGCAATCCATCGAATCTCCACTCAAGACAATTTTTTGCTACACAACTGGTGAATGTCCAAAGAACCCAATGCTGGTTTTCAACGTCCTGTTCACACCTGCAGGCGTCCTGTTCAACTTACGACAAAATCCACCCTGGTCAGCTCTTCATTTTCCAGTCCACACAACCCAGACTTCAGAAATCAGAGGAATCTCCACTACAGAATGTTCGATTCTTTCACTGCCAATCTGGAGTTCATCGAATCTCCACTCCAGGCAGGCTTTCTTTACAGCACTGGTGAATGTCTAAGTAACACAATGCTGGTTTTCAGCGGCCTGTTCACACCCGCAGGCATGCTGTTCAACTGGCTATCCACTCCATTCTGGTCAGATCTTCCTTTTCCTGTCCACACAACCCAGACTTCAGCAATCATTGGAATCTCCACTACAGAATGTTCCATTCATTCACTGCCAATCTGGAGTTCATCAAATATCCAAACCAGGCAGGCTTTTGCAACACCACTATTCAATGTTCAAGTAATGCAATGCTGGTTTTGAATGGTCTTGTTCACACGCGCAGGCGGGTTGTTCAACTGGCTATCCACTCAACTCTGGTCAGCACTTCATAATCTTGTTCACACAACCCAGACTTAGGAAATCATTGGAGTCTCCACTGTAGAATATTCCATTCATTCAGTGCGAATCTGCATCATCTGAATCTCCACTCCAGGCAGGCTTTGGTAACACCACTGGTGAATATCCAAATAATCAAATGCTGGTTTTCAGCGTCCTCTTCACATTCGCACGTGTGCTGTTCAACTGGCTAGCCACTCCACCTTGGTTAGCTCTTCATTTTCCTGTCAACACAACCCAGACTTCATAAATCATTTGATTCTCCACTACAGTATGTTCTATTTATTCAGTGCGAATCTGGATCATCTGAATCTCCACTCCAGGCAGGCTTTCGTTACACCACTGATGAATGTCCAAGTAACCCAATGCTGCTTTTCATCGTCCTGTTCACAATCGCAGGCGTACTTTTCAACTGGCTATACACTCCACAATGGTCAGTTCTTTCTTTTGCTGTCCACACATTCCAGACCTCAGAAATCATTGGAATCTCCACTAAAGAATGTTCCATTCATTCACTGCGAATCTGGAATTCATCTGAATCTCCACTCCAGGCAGGCATTCGTTACACCGCTGGTGAATTTCCAAGTAACTCAATGCTGGTTTTCAGCGTCCTGTTCACACTCACAGGCCTGCTGTTCAACTGGCTATCCACTCAACCGTGTTCAGCACTTTATTTTCCTGTCCACACAACGTAGATTTCAGAAACCATTGGAATTTCCACTACAGAATGTTCCATTCATTCACTGCCAATCTGGAATTCATCGAATCTCCACTCCAGGCAGGCTTACATTACACCACTGGTGAATGTACAAGTAACCCAATGCTGGTGTTCAGCGTCCGGTTCACACTCACGGGCGTGCTGTTCAACTGGCTATACACTCCACACGGGTCAGCACTTTCTTTTCCTGTCCACAAACCCAGACTTCAAAAATAATTGGAATCTCCACTACAGAATTTTCCATTCATTCACTGCTGGAGTTCATCGAATCTCCACTCCAGGCAGGCTTTCATTACACGACTGGTGAATGTCCAAGTAACCCACTGATGGATACAGCGGGCTGTGCTGATCACTGGCTATCCAGTCCTCCTTGTTCAGCTCTTCATTTTCCAGACCACAGATCTAAGACACCGGGAATCATTGGAATCTCCACTACAGAATGTTCCGTTCATTCACTGCGAGTCTGGAATACATCCGAAACTCCAACTTTACGCAGCCATTCGTTATACCACTGGAGAGTCTCCACAGAAACTTGAAATCATCTGAATCTACACTCCAAAATCATCCATTGGCTGCTTTTCATCTTCCTATTATCACTGCCATTCTGACGATATAGCACAGCAGTAGGGCGTGTGCATCATGCAGCCAGCCTGGCTGAGTCAAGTTCAACTCCTAGCCCTCTCAGAGAGCCCAGGAAGCTAGCGAGAGCTTCTGGTCCTCATGGAAAAGCATAGCAAGACACCTGGGAAATATTCCATATGCCAAAATTACAGTCACCACAAGTCTTCAAACGAAAACACTAAGGAACCGCGCCAGCAAATCAAAGTAGTCAGGGAGGACTGGGAGAGTGACAGCGATCCACACTGCTGAGTAGTGAATTCATCTCAATATCCAATGTATAAGGCCTGCGATTCTTCTGGTTATCCACGAAATCGAGTCGAATTAGAAATCTGCCAACTGAGCATTTCCTGTCAACTCTCCCCAGGCATGCTGTTCAGCTCCCTATCCAGTCGAATATAGTATTCTTTTCATTAACCCTGCCACACTAGGGAGCGACCTGAGTTCTTCTAAATATCAACACGTACATATCTGCTTTTCATCTGCCAGTGCACTCAATCAAGCCAAAGTTTTCATCATCCCGTCCACTCTAACCAGGCCTGGTGTGCATCGACTTCTGAATTTATCGAAACCATATGGTATTCTCCAGTCAATGCCAAACAGTGGTGATGATAATCGTATTCAACTAAAACTCGTCAGGTCTGGGATTCTTCTGCAAGTCCCAGTAATGCAATGGTAGTGGTCAGCGGCCTGTTCACATACCACAGGCGTGGTGTTCACTGGCTATCCACTCCACCCTGGTCAGCTCTTCATATCCTGGTGCCCATAACCCAGAGTTCTGAAATCATTGGAATCTCCACTACAGAATGTTCCATTCATTCGCTGACAATCTGGAATTTATCGAATCTCCACTCCAGGCAGGATTTCGTTACACCACTGGTGAATATCCAAGTACCCCAACGCTGGTTTTTCGTACCCTGTTCACACTTGCCAGTGCGATATTCAACTGGCTATCCACTCCAACCTGATCAGCTCTTCATTTTCCTGTCCACATAACCCAGACTTTAGAAATCAATGGAATCTCCACTACAGAATGTTACATTCATTCACTCCCAATCTGGAACTCATCGAATTTCCACTCCAGGCAGGATTTTGTTTCACTAGTGTTGAATGTCCAAGTAACCCAAGGCTGGTTTTCAGCAGACTGTTCACACTCGCAGGAGTGCTGTTCAACTGGCTATACACTCAACCCTGGTCAGCTCTTCATTTTCCTGTCCACATAACCTAGACTTCAGAAACGTTATAATCTCCACTACAGAATGCTCCCTCCATTCAATGCTGATCTGGAATTCATCGAATCTCCACTCCAGGCAGGCTTTCGTCACACGACTGGTGAATATTCAAGTAACCAATGCTGGTTTTCAGCGTTCTGTTCATATTCGCATGTGTGCTGTTCAACTGGCAATCAACTCCTCAGTGGTCAGATTATTCTTTTCCTGTCCACACAAAACAGACTTCAGAATTCATTGGAATCTCCACTACAAACTGTTCCATTGATTCACTTCCAATCTTGAATTCATAGAATATCCAACTCCAGGCAGGCTTTCGTTACACCACTGATGATGTCCAAGTAATCCAATGCTGGATTTCAGAGGCCTGATCACACTCGCAGGCGTGCTGTTCAACTCGCTGTCCACTCAACCCTGGACAGCTCTTCATTTTCCTGTCCACAGAACCCAGACTTCAGAAGTAATTGGAATCTCCACTACAGAATGTTCCATTCATTCACTCCCAATCGGGAATTCATCGGATCTCCACTCCAGGCAGGATTTCGTTACAGCACTGGTGAATATCCAAGTAACCCAATGTTGGTTTTCAGCAGCCTGTTCAAACTCACAGGCTGCTGTTCAACTGGATATCCACTCTACCCTTCTCTCCTCTTCATTTTCCTGTCAACACAACCCAGACTTCAGAAATCATTGGAATCTCCCCTAGAGAATGTTCCATTAATTCTTTGCGAACCTGGTATTCAACTGAATCTCCACTCCAGGCAGGCTTTCTTACACATCTGGTGAATATCCAAGTAACCCAATGTTGGTTTTCAGCAGCCTGTTCAAACTCGCAGGCTGCTGTTCAACTGGATATCCACTCTACCCTGCTCTCCTCTTCATTTTCCTGTCAACACAACCCAGACTTCAGAAATCATTGGAATCTCCCCTAGAGAATGTTCCATTAATTCTCTGCGAACCTGGTATTCAACTGAATCTCCACTCCAGGCAGGCTTTCGTTACACATCTGGTGAATATCCAAGTAACCCAATGCTGGTTTTCAGCAGCCTGTTCACACTCACCGGCGTGCTGTTCAACCAGCTATCCACTCAAATCCATTAATTCACTGTGAATCTGGAATTCATCTTAAACTCCACTCCAGGCAGGCTTTCGTTACGCCACTGGTGAATGTACAAGTAACCCAATGCTGGTTTTCATCGGCCTGTGCTGTTCACTGCCTCTCCACTCCACCCTGGTCTGCTCTTCATTTTCCTGTCCACAGAACTCAGACATCAGAAATCATTGGAATCTCCACTACAGAATGTTCCGATCATTCACTGCGTGTCTGGAATACATCTGAATTTCCACTCTGCGCAGGCATTCGTTACATCATGTGTATGTCTACCCAGAAACTTGAAATAATCTGAATCTGCACTCTGAAATAATCCATGAGCTGCTTTTCATCTTCCTATCCACACCGCCATTCTTGCGCGAAAGTACAGCAGTAGGATGTGTGCGTCACGCAGACATCCTGGCTGAGCCAGTTTCAATTCCTAGCCCTATCAGAGAGCCCCGGAAGCTACGGAGAGTATCTGGACCTTGTGGCAAAGCCTGGCAATCCACCCGTGAAATATTCCTTATGCCAAAATTACAGTCACCAAAAGTATCCAAACAAAGACGTTACTGAACCGCGCCAGCAAATTAATGAAGTCCCGGAAGACTGGGAGTGTGACAGTGATCCACACTGCTGAGTAGTGAACTCATCTCAATATCCAATGTATTAGGCCTGCGTTTCTTCTCGTTCTCCATGAAATTGAGTCGAATTAAAAATCTGCCAAGTGAGCATTTGCTGTCAACTCTCCCCAGGCCTGCTCTTCTGCATGAAATCCAGCCGAATGTAGAATTCTGTTCTTTAACCCTGCCACACTACCGAGCGACCTGAGTTCTTCTAAATATCAACACGTACATATCTGGTTTTCATCTGCCTGTGCACTCAATCAAGCCAAAGTTTTCATCATCCCATCCACTCTAACCAAGCCTGGTGTGCATCGACTCCTGAATCAATCTAAACCATATGGTACTCTCCCGGTCAACGCCACCCAGTGGTGTTGATGGTCGTATACCTCTAAAACTAGTCAGGGTTGGGATTCATCTACATGTCCCAGTAACCCAAGGCTGGTTTTCAGCGGCGTGTTCACACTCGCAGGCGTGCTCTTCACTGGCTACCCACTCTACTCTGTTTAGGTCTTCATTTCCTCGTGCCAATAACTCAGAGTTCTAAAATCATTGGTATCTCCACTACCGAATGTTCAATTCATTCACTTCGAATCTGGAATTCATCTGAATCTCCACTCCACCCAGGCTTTCGTTACACCTCTGGTCAATGTCCAAGTAACCCAATGCTTGTTTCAGTGGCCTGTTAACACTTGCAGGCGTACTTTTCAACTTGCTATCCACTCAATCCTGGTCAGCTCTTAATTTTCATGTCCACACAACACTGACTTCAGAAATCATTGGAATGTCCACTACAGACTGTTCCATTCACTCACTGCCAATCTGGAGTCCATCGAATCTCCACTCCAGGCAGGCTTTCGCTGCACACTGGTGAATGTCCAAGTAACCCAATGCTGGTTTTCAGCGTCATTTTTCACACTCGTAGGAGTGCTGTTCAACTGGCTACACACTCCACCCTGGTCTTGTCTTCATCTTCCTGTCCACACAACCCAGACTTCAAAAATCATTGGAATCTCCACTACATAATTTTCCATTCATTCACTGCCAATCTGGAGTTCATCAAATCTCCACTCCAGGCAGGCTTTGTCTTGCAGTACACGGAGCTTACGTCTATCAGGTTACACTCACCACAGTGCTCCCGAGTCATTCCTATTACTTTGTTTGTCTGTAAACACTGCTATGCTCTGTTCCTCAACCAATTTGTAATGTCTCATCTTTCTTAGACACTGAAGTTTTACTATAAGTTAATATTGCCTTTCTCCTCTCCTGATGTCTTTTGAGCAGTTTACTTTAATGCAATGTCCTTTTTTATAGATACAGGAAGACAATTAATTAATATGTTCTTTAACTTAGGAATTGATTGGCTTAGAATATTATTCATTCCTGGGCATCTGCCTTCTCAACTTAAGCCTCAGTTGCCCTCACTTCCTAGCACCCAAGGGCAGGTTTCCGACGTGGGACTGGATGGAACCAGGGCAAGCCGGTAAGTTATGTGCTACCCTGACATCGCAATGAGCCTGGCCAAGGTGCCAAAATTCTTAACTATCAGTTAAGAGTTTGATCATAGGCAAATGCTGTCATGATCCAAATATAACGATGAGACTAGGACCCTGCTACTAGGAATAGGAAAGCTACCTGGCCTGTGCACTGGAGTCTGAGATTGAGATGGCCCTGGGAGAGCAATTCTATAAGCTCAAGGTATTTCTTACTGTTTCCATACAAAATGATTAATATTATGTATGCTTATATGTTGGTTGGACAAGGAGAGGTGAAACACATCCTAGAAGCATTTTTCCTGTGTGTCCTGACTAACATGGATGAGACTGAACTTTCTCCCCTTCAAACTGCCTTCAGTAAATGATTTCAGTATATTGAGGCAGTTTCTCTTATCTCACAGGAAACTAGCTGGCCTTAGGTATGCAGATCCCAGATGCTAAGCCAGGCCTGATCTTTGGAATGTAGATGCCTGGCTCCAAGCTGGTTGATTTTGGAGTTGTAGATTTCAAGCTCTACCAGACTTGTCTTTGTTGTGCTAATCCAAGTGTTTGTAGTTTGTAAAAGGATTACTGGCCTGCGGATGTAAAGAAACAATGTATGTTGTGCCTCAATATTCTTTCTGTAACTCCTTTTGATGACATAACTAAATTGTGCCCTTTAGAGGTACTATGATCTATATAAGGGATATTTCAGGGCTCTCTGGGGGACATGTGCATCAGAGAACCTGGGAAGATGGGACTGAGGACAGAAGTTGAGAGAACAAAGGTGCACGTGCTTGAGAGATCCTGGGGCCTTCATGAAATACATCTCTTCCGTGTAATAAACTGCTGCTAAGACCAACCCGCTTGGCCCCTGTTTCCTTCCTTCACCTGACAATCACCATCGACGTCCCTGGAGTGGGGAAACGGCCTGAACGCAGGCCTTTTTATTTTTTGTGTGTTTACACACAAAACCACTGGTAAATGCTAAACCACTGGTAAATGTCCAAGTAACCCAATGCTGGTTTTCAGCGGCCTGTTCACACTCGCAGACGTGCTGTTCAACAGGCTCTCCACACCAACTTGGTCAGCTCTTCCTTTTCCTGTTCACACAACCCATATTTCTGAAATTATTGGAATCTCCACTACAGAATGGTCCATTCATTCACTGCCAATCTGGAGTTCTTCGAATCTCCACTCCAGTCATGCTTTCGTTACACCACTGGTTAATATCCAAGTAACCCAATGCTTGTTTTCAGCATCCCGTTCACACTCTCAGTCATGCTCTTCAAATGGCTATCCAGTGCAACCTAGTCAGCTCTTCATTTTCCTGTCCACACAACCTTGACTTCAGCAGCCATTGGAATCTCCACTACAGAATGTTCCATTCATTCACTGCCAATCTGAATTCACCGAATCTCCACTTTAGGCAGGCTTTCATTACACCAATGGTGAATATCCAAGTAACCCAATGCTGGTTTTGAGCTTCCTGCTCACACTCGCAGTCGTGCTGTTCAACTAGATATCCACTCCAACCTGGTCAGCTCTTCATTTTCCTGTCCTCACAACCCAGACTTCAGAAATCATTGGAATCTCCACTACAGAATGTTCCATTCATTCACTGCTATTCTGGATTTCATCTAAATCTACACTCCAGGGAGTCTTTCGTTACACCACTTGTGAATGTCCAAGTAACTCAATGATGGTCTTCACCGGCCTGTGCTCAACTCTGGCTGTCCACTCCACCCTGTGCATCCCTTCATTTTCCGGTCCACACAACCCAGACATCCGAAATCATTGGAATCCCCACTGCAGAATGTTCTGGTCATTCACTGCAAGTCTGGAATACATCTGAATCTCCACTCTGCGCAGGCATTCGTTACAGCACTTGTATGTCTACCAGAAACTTTAAGTGATCTGAATTTGCACTCTAAAATCATCCAGGTGCTGCTTTACATCTTCCTATCCACACTGCCATTCTGGCGCGAAAGCACAACAGTAGGACATATGCGTCACGCAGCCAGCCTGGCCGAGCCGGGTTCAATTCCTCGTTCTCTCAGAGAGCCCGGGAAGCTACCAAGAGTGTCGGGCCCTCGTGAAAAACCTGGCAAGACATCTGTGAACTATTCTATATGCCAAAATTAGACTCACCACATGTCTCCAAACGAAGATGCTACTGAACCGCTCCAGCAAATCAATGAAGTCCGGGAGGACTGGGAGAGTAACAGTGATCCACACTGCTGAGTAATGAATTAATGTCAATATATAAGGTATAAAGAATGTGTTTCTTCTCGTTCACCTCGAAATCGAGATGAATTCGAAATCTGCCAAGTGAGCATTTGCTGTCAACTCTCCCCAGGCCTGCTGTTCAGCTCCCTATCCAGTCGAATACAGTTTTCTGTTTATGAACCCTGCCACACTACCGAGCAACCTGAGTTCATCTAAATATCAACACTTACATATCTGGTTTTCACTGCCTGTGCACTCAATCAAGCCTAAGTTATCTTCATCCCGTGCACTCTTTGGTTACACCACTGGTAATATCCAAGTAACTCAATGTTGGTTTTCAGCGGAGTATTCATACTCGCAGGTGGACTGTTCAACTGGCTATCCACTCCATCCTGGTCAGCTCTTCCTTTTCCTGTCCACACACCCCAGACTTCAGAAATTATTGGAATCTCCACTACAGAATATTCCATTCATTTGCTGCCAATATGGAGTTCTTCGAATCTCTACACCAGGCAGGCTTTCGTTACACCAGTGGAAAATGTCCACGCAACCCAATGATGGTTTTCAGCTAGCTTTTTCTGTTCACTGGCTATCCAGTCCACCCTGGTGATTTCTTCATTTTCCTGTCCACAGAATCCAGACATCAGAAATCATTGGAATCTCCACTATAGTTTGTTCCGGTAATTCACTGCGAGTCTGGAATACATCTGAATATCCACTCTGCGCAGGCATTCGTTACAGCACTGGTTTGTCTACCCAGAAACTTGAAATTATCTGAATCTGCACTCTAAAATCTTCAATGGGCTGCTTTTCATCTTCCTGTCAACACTGCCATTCTGTCGCGAAAGCAGAGCTGTTTGACGACTGCATCACGCAGCCAGCCTGGCCTAGCCGGGTTCAATTCTTCGCCTGCTCAGAGAGCCCGGGAAGCTACCGAGAGTATCTGGCCCTCGTGGCAAAGCCTGGCAAGACACCCGGGAAATATTTCATATTCCAAAATTACAGTCACCACAAGTCTACAAACGAATACGATACTGAACCGTGCAAGCAAATCAATGAAGTCCGGGAGGACTGGGAGTGTGACAGTGATCCACACTGCTGAATATTGAAAAAAGTAAAGTAAAAGCCCTCCCGTTGATCATCGATTTGCTCGAGCGGGTCCAGTAACGTCTCCATTGGAGATTTTGTTGTTACTTTGTCTGGCATATCGAATACTCTCGGTAGCTTGCCGGGCTCTCCGAGAGGGGCGGAGGAATTGAACTGGGGTCAGACATGTTGGTTGCGTGCAAGGCAAACGCCCTACCTGCTGTGCTATCTCAATATCCAATGTCTTAGGCCTGTGTTTCTTCTCGTTGTCAATGAAATCGAGTCGAATTAGAAATCTGCCATGTGAGCATTTGCTGTCAACTCTCACCAGGCCTGCTTTTCAGATCCCTATCCTATCAAATATAGTATTCTGTTCAATAACACTGCCACACTACCGAGCGACCTTAATCACTTACTTAATCACTTAACTTCCCGTTAGTCGTCGATTTGCTCGAGCGGGCGCCAGTAACGTCTCCATTTGTCCCTGTCGCGTGCTAGTGTAGCCCAATGGCATCTGTTCGCTCCGGGAACATGAAGGTCCTCAAACCGATCGTTCATGATCTTGACGAAGAAGTCTGACCATCTGGTAGGTGGGCGGCCACGCAGTCTTTTGACATCCCGTGGAATCCAGTCGGTAACAGCTCTAGTCCAGCAGTCGTCTTTAAATCTCATTACGTGACAAGCCCATCTGATTTTCGACACCTTGGCAAATGAGACAGTGTCCCTGATTCTTGATCGTCGACGGATGTCAGAACTCCGGATTCTTTCTCTCATTTGAGTGAAACGTGATATTCCAAGCATAGCTCTTTCTATTCTTCTTTGGGAGACCTGAATAGCGTTCACATCTTGTTTGCGTAGGGCCCAGGTCTCTGAGGCATATGTTAATGCAGGAAGAACAGTGGAATCAAAGAGATGTGCCCGGAGCCGGAGGTTCTTCGTCCTCTTAGCTATTTCTTCGACGTTCTTGAAGGCGTTCCAAGCCGCTCTCTTCCTCCTGCGCAGCTCCAGTGCCAGGTCATTTGTCATGTTGACCTCTCGACCTGGGTACACATAGCTGTTGCATTCGGAGATGGTCATTCCGTAGAGAGTGAATGGGGCGTCAGGAACGAGGCTGTTTCTCATCAACATTGTCTTCGTAAGATTCAGCTGTAGTCCTACCTTTCCAGACTCACGGTCAAAGTCGGCCAGCATTTGTGCCGCTTGGGTGATGTTTGGTGTTATTAAAACAATGTCATCAGCAAAGCGGAGGTGGTGTAGTTGCCAACCATCTATCTTCACTCCCATTCCTTCCCATTCCAGTCATCGCATGATGTTCTCGAGGGTGGCACTGAAGAGTTTCGGTGAAATGGTATCACCCTGCCGCACCCCTCTCTTGACATCAACGATCACTTCTTTGTAGAATGGTGAGATCCTGGTAGTGAATCCGCAGTACAGCTCATGGAGGATTCTGATGTATTGGGCTTGAATGCCCTGATTGGCTAGGGCTTCAATGACCGCTTCCATCTCAACAGAATCAAAGGCCTTCTTTAAATCAATGAACATTAAACAGAGCGGCATCTTGAACTCCCGAGAAACCTCAATGAGCTTGGTTACCGTGTGGATATGGTCGATGGTGCTGAATCCTTTGCAGAACCCAGCTTGCTCGCATGGTTGTCCTTCATCTAGTGTTCTGCCAATCCTATTTAGGATGACTCGAGTGAACAACTTGTAGATGACAGACAATAGGCAGATCGGGCGATAGTTGCCAATGTCATGGATGTCTCCCTTCTTGAACAGTAGTACGGTCCTGCTGGTTTTCCATTAGGATGGAACCTTGCATTCAGACAGGTAGCGAGTGAAGAGCCGAGCCAGTGTATTGATGAGTACTGATGGCAGGTTCTTCAGGTGTTCAGGTCTGAGCTTGTCTGGGCCGGGTGCTGTTTGTTTCTTTACCGACGAAATGGCGTGTCGGATTTCGGAAGGGAGAACGTTGGGAACGACATATCCATCCTGTGGAATTTGGTATGTCGGCAAGTGGACATGGCTCTCGAAGAGATTTGAGTAGAAGTCATGGATAATCTTCTCCATTGCCGTTCTGGAGGATGTGATGGATCCATCAGTACGTCGGAGGGCAGTCATCTTGGTCTTGTAGTTGGCGAAGGACAGGCGGGCGTTACGAATACTTTTCCCGGCTTCTGCCGCATCTACCAGTACTTCTGCTCTTCTCTCTTTGAGGTCTTCCTTGATCGCATCTCTGCACTGCTTTGCGAGCTCAGACGTTAGCTTGCGGTTGCCTGAGGCATGCGCCAAACCACGCTGGCGAATTAGCTCAAGAGTTTTCGAAGATAGGCGATTTTTTGTGGCTATCTCTCTCTTGGCGTTCCTCACACATTCATGGAGGTGCTGAACCAGTCGATCGTATTCCTCGTCAATGTTGTCAACAATGGCATCTTCCCATGTTGCTGCAATAGTACCAAAGAGTTCCCAGTTGGTGGTCATTCTGGGAGTTCTCTTTTTGAACTTTGCAGCCCTTTCACCCCGTTCTGTGAAGTAGAATTTTGCACGAAGGAGACGGTGGTCCGATCCCGTTCGAAATTTTGGGACAACAGCGACATCAGTCAGGCAAAACCGTCGATTGAATATGATGTGGTCTATTTCGTTGTGGAATCGTCCACCAGGAGACTCCCATGTCCATCGTTTAGATTCTGCCTTCTGGAACTGTGAGTTACCATGAATGGTTTTGGTCGACATGATGAACTCAGACAGTCTCTCACCCTGTTCGTTCCATTCTAGGCCATGGGTCCCGATGTGAAGTTCTTCAGCTGATCTTCTCGGTTCTATTTTGGCATTAAAATCACCGACAATGAACTTGTAGAAGGTGTGGTCTTTTTTATAGAACTTCTCTAGCTCCATGTAGAACTTCTCGATTTCTCTTTCATCATAATGAGATGTTGGTGCATAGACAACGAAGATAGAAACTGCAGGCAGTGAGCCACATCTATTCAAAAGTAAATGTCCGATTCGGGTCGTTAGGCATTCGAATGAATCAATGCTCTTGGGCAAGTTTGTGTTGACAAGGACACCGACGCCTCCAACACCTCTTTTATCGCATGTTCCGAGGAACAATTCTTCTCCAGTGTCAAAAACGGCATGGTGAGATTCGTGCCTTCTTGTCTTGGTCAGACCAATGATGTCATACTTGATCATTTGCGCTTGTACCATCAGGTTCTCGATGGATGCATCTGATGCTAGCGTATGTGCATTGAAAGTACAGACGAGCGACCTAAGGTCATCTAAATATCAACACCCACATATCTGGTTTTCATCTGCCTGTGCACTCAATCAAACCGAAGTTTTCATCATCCCGTCCACTCTAACCAGGCCTGGTGTGCATCGACTTCTGAATCAATTTAAACAAAATGGTACTCTTACAGTCAACACCACTGTGTGGCGGTGATGATCGTATGACTCTAAAGCTCGTCAAGGTTGAGATTCTTCTGCATGTCCCAGTAACCCAATGCTAGTGGTCAGCGGCCTGTTCACATACCGCAGGCGTGGTGCTCACTGGCTATACACTCCACACTGATCAGCTCTTTATTTCCTGGTGCCCATAACCCAGAATTCTGATATCATTTGTATCTCTACTACAGAATGTTCCATTCATTCCCTGTTATTCTGGAATTCATCTGAATCTCCACTCCAGGCAGGCTTACGTTACAATATTGGTAAATGTCCAAATAATCCAATGATGGTTTCAAGCGGTCTGTTCACACTCGAAGGCGTTCAGTTCAACTGGCTATCCGCACAACCATGGGAAGCTCTTAATTTTCCTTTTCACAAAACCCAGACTTCAAAAATCATTGGAATTTCCACTACAAAATGTTCCATTCATTCACTGCCAATCTGGAATTCATCGAATTTCCACACCAGGCAGTATTTTGTTACACCACTGGTGAATATCCCAGTTACCCAATGCTGGTTTTCAGCTTGCCTGTTCAAACTTGCAGGCCTGCTTTTCAACGGGCTATCCACTCTAACCTGGTCTACTCTTCATTTTCCTGTCCATACAACCCAGAATTCAGAAATCATTGGGATCTCCACTACAGAATGTTCCATTCATTCACTGCCAATTTGTAATTCATCTGAATCTCCACTTTAGGCAGGCTTTCGTTCCACCAATGGTGAATGTCCAAGTAACCCAATGCTTGTTTCCTGAAGCCTGTTCACACTCACAGGCATGCTGTTCAACTGGCTATCCTCTAAACACCGGTCAGCTCTTCATTTTCCAGTCGGCTCAACCCACACTTTAGAAATCATTGAAATCTCAACTACAGAATGTTCCATTCATTCACTGCGAATCTGGAATTCATCTGAATCTTCACTCCAGGCAGGATTTCGTTACAACACTGGTGAATATCCAAGTAACACAATGTGATCAGGTCAGCGGCCTGATCACATACCGCAGGCGTGGTGTTCATTGGCTATCCATTCGACCCTGGTCAGCTCGTCATTTCCTGGTGCCAATAACCCAGAATTCTGAAATCATTGGTATCTTCACTACAGAATGTTCCATTTATCCACTGCAAATCTGGAAATAATCTGAATCTCCACACCAGGAAGGCTTTCGTTACACCACTGGTGAATGTCCAAGTAACCCAATGTTGGTTTTCAGACTCCTATATACACTCCCAGGCGTGCTGTTCAACTTGCTAGCAACTCAACACTGCTCAGCTCTTCATTTTCTTGTCCACATAAACCAGACTTCAGAAATCATTGGAATCTCCACTACAGAATGTTCATTTCATTCACTGTAAATATGGAAATCATCTGAATCTCCACTCCAGGCGCGCTCTCGTTACACCACTGCTGAATGTCCAAGTAACCCAATGCTGTTTTCCAGAGGCCTGTTCAGACTCGCAGACATGCTGTTCAAATGGCTAAACACTCAACCCAGGTCAGCTCTTGATTTTCTTGTCCACACAAATTAGACTTCAAAAAATCATTGGAATCTCTGCTACAGAATGTTCCATTCATTCACTGCCAATCTGGAATTCATCGAATCTCCACTTCAGACAGGCTTTCGTTACACCACTGGTGAAAGTCCAAGTAACACAATGCTGGTTTTAGCGGCCTTTGTACACTCGCAGGCGTGCTGTTCTACTGGCTATCCACTCCAAAACAGTCAGCACTTAATTTTCCTGTGCACACAACACAGACTTCAGAAATCATTGGAATCTCCACTATAAAATGTTCCATTCATTCACTGTAAATCTAGAATTCAATGAATCTGCACTCCAGGCAGGCTTTCGTTACAACACTTGTGAATATCCAAGTAACCCAATGCTGATTTTAATAGCCCTGTCACCCTGGCAGGCGTGCTGTTCACCTGGTTATTCACTCAACTCTGGTCATCTCTTCATTTTTCTGCCCAAAAAACACCGAATTCAGAAATAATTGGAATCTCCACTAGAGAAACTTCCATTAATTCACTGCCAATCTGGAATTCATGGAATCTACACTCCAGGCAGGATTTCGTTACACAACTTGTGAATATCAAAGTAACACAATGCTGGTTATCAGCAGCCTTATCAAACTCCCAGGCCTGCTATTTAACTGGCTATCCACTCTAACCTATCCTGCTGTTCATTTCCCTGTCCACACAAACCAGACGTCAGAAATCATTGGAATCTCCACTACAGAATGTTCCATTCATTCACTGCGAATCTGGGATTCATCTGAATCTCCACTCTAGGCAGGCTTTTGGTACACCAATGCTGAATGTTCAAGTAACACAAAGCTGGTTTTCAGCGGCCTGTTCACACTCGCAGGTGTGCTGTTCAACTGGCTCTCCACTCCAGAGTGTAAGCTCTTTTTATTCCGGTCCAGACAAGCCAGACTTCTGAAATCATTGGAATCTCCACTGTAGAATTATTCATTCATTAACTGCCAATCTGGAGATTATCGAATCTCCACGCCAGGCAGGCTTCCGTTACAACAGTGCTGAATTTCTAAGTAAAATAATGCTGGTTTTCAGAGGCCTGTTCACACTCGCAGGCGTGCGGTTCTTCATTTTCCTGTCCACATAACCCAGACTTCAGAGACCATTAGTATCTCCACACAGAATGTTCAATTCATTCACTGCGAAACTGGAATTCATAGAATCTGTACTCCAGGCAGGCTTTCGTTGCACCACTGGTGAATATCCAAGTAACCCTATGTTGGTTTTCAGCGTCCTGTTCACACCTCAAGCGTGCTGTTCAACTGGCTATCCACTCAATCTTGGTCAGCTCTTCCTTTTCCTGTCCACAAGGACCAGACTTCAGAAATCATTGTAATCTCTTTCTACTGAATTTCCATTCATTCACTGCCAATCTGGAATTCATCGAATCTCCACTCTAGGCAGGCCTTCCTTACACCACTGTTGATGTCCAAGTTATTCAATGCTGCTTTTCAGCGATCTGTTCACACTCGCAAGTGTGCTCTTCAACTGGCTATCCACTCCAACATGATAAGCTCTTCATTTTCATGTACACACAAACCAGATTTCAGAAATCATTGGAATCTCCACTACAGTATTTTCCATTCATTCAATGCGAATCTGGAATTCATCTGAATCTCCACTCCAGGCAGGATTTCCTTACAACACTGGTGTATTTCCAAGTAACACAATGCTGGTTTTCCGCGGCCTGTTCACACTCGCAGGCGTACAGTTCAACTGGCTATCCTCTCTACAGTGTTCAGCTCTTTCTTTTCCTGTCCACACAACCCAGACTAGAGAAATCACTGGAATCTCCACTACAGAATGTTCCATTAATTCAATGTCAATGTGGAGATCATCGAATCTCAAATCCAGGCAGGCTTTCTTTACACCACTGCTGAATATTCAAGTTACCACTGCTGTTTTTCAGCGGCCTGTTCACACTCGCAGGCGTGCTCTTCACTGGCTATCCAGTCCACCCTGATTAGCTCTTCATTTCCTGGTGGCAATAACCAAAAGTTCTGAAATCATTGGTATCTCCAATACATAATGTTCCATTCATTCACAGTGAATATGGAATTCATCTGAATCTCCACTTCAGGCAGTCTTTCGTTACAACACTGGTGAATGTCCAATTAACACAATGCAGGTTTCCAGCGGTCTTTTCACACTCGCAGGCGTGCTGTTCTACTGGTTATCCACTCATCCCTGGTCAGCTCTTCATTTTCATGTCTACACAATCAAGACTTCAGAAACCATTGGAATCACCACTAAAGAATGTACCATTCATTCACTGCCAATCTGGAGATTATCGAATCTCCATGCCAGGCATGCTTTCCTTACAACACTGCTGAATGTCCAAGTAAAGAAATGCTGGTTTTCAGAGGCCTGTTCACACTCGCAGGCATGCGGTTCAACTGGATTTCCACTCAACCCTGGTCAGCTCTTCATTTTCCTTTCCACACAACACAGATTTCAGAAATTATTGGAATCTACACTATAGAATGTTCCATTCATTCACTGACAATACGGAATTCATCGAATCTCCACTCCAGGCAGAATTTGGTTACACCACTTGTGAATATCCAAGTACCACAATGCTGATTTTCAGTGGCTTGTTCACACTCACAGGTGTGATGTTCAACTGGCTATCCACTCCAACATGGTAAGCTCTTCATTTTCCTGTCCACACAAACCAGATTTCAGAAATCATTGAAATCTCCACTACAGAATGTTCCATTCATTTACTTCGAATCTGGAATTCATCTGAATCTCCACTCCAGGCAGTCTTTCGTTACAACACTGGTGTATTTCCAAGTAACACAATGCTGGATATCAGCGTCCTGTTCACACTCGCAGGCGTGGTGCTGGTTCAACTGGCTATCCTCTCCACAGTGTTCAGCTCTTTCTTTTCCTGTCCATACAACCCAGACTTGAGAAATCACTGGAATCTCCACTACAGAATGTTCCATTAATTCAATGCCAATGTGGAGATCATCGAATCTCCACTTCAGGCAGGATATCGTTATCCCACTGCTGAATATCCACGTACCCCAATGCTGGTTTTCAGCGTGCTGTTCACACTCGCAGGTGTGCTGTTCAACTGACTATCCACTCCAAACTGGTCAGCTATTCACATCCTTTCCATACAACCCAGACTTCAGAAATCATTGGAATCTCCACTACAAAATGTTCCATTCATTTACTACGAATATGGAATTCATCTGAATCACCACTCAATGCAGGCTTTCGTTACAACCACTGCTGAATGTCCAAGTACTCCAATGCTCTTTTTCAGCAACCTGTTCACACTCACAAGTGTGCTGTTCAACTGGCTCTGCACTACAGAGTGGTCAGTTCCTTCTTTTCTTGTCCACACACCGCAGACTTGAGAAATCACTGGAATCTCCACTACAGAATGTTCCATTCATTCTATACCAATGTGGAGGTCATCCTAATCTCCCCACGAGGCAGACTTTCTTTACACCATTGCTGAATGTTCCAGTAACCCAATTCTGGTTTTCAGCGGTTTGTTCACACTCGCAGGCGTGCTCTTTACTATCCAGTCCACCCTGGTCAGCGCTTCATTTCTCCCCTCCAGGCAGGTTTTTGTTATCCCACTGGTTAATATAAAATTAACCCAATGCTGGTTTTCAGCGGCCTGTTCATACTCGCAGGCGTGGTGTTTAACTGGCAATCCACTACAACCTGGTCAGCTCTTCATTTTTCTCTCCACACAACCCAGACTTCAGAAACCATTGAAATCTCCACTAAAGAATGTTCCATTCATTCACTGCCAATCTGGATTTCATCGAATCTCCACTCCAGGCAGGCTTTTGCTACACCACCTGTGAATGTCCAAAGAACGCAGTGCTGGTTTTCAGCGTCCTGTTCACACTCGCAGGCATCCTGTTCATCTGGCTACACAAATAATCCTGGTCAGCCCTTCCTGTCCACACAACCCGGACTTCAGCAGTCATTGGAATCTCCACTACTGAATATTCCATTTATTCACTGTCAATTTGAAGTTCTTCGAATCTCCACTCTAGGCTGGCTTTCGTTACACCACTGGTGAATGTCCAAGTAACCCAATGATGGTTTTCAGTGGTCTGTGCTGATCACTGGATATCGACTCCAGCCTGTTCAGCTCTTCATTTTCTGGTCCACAGATCCCAGACATCAGAAATTATTGGAATCTCCACTACAGAATGTTCCGGTCATTCACTGCGAGTCTGGAGTACATCTGAATCTCCACTCTACGCAGCATTCGTTACACCACTGGAGGGTCTACCCAGAAACTTGAAATCACTTGAATCTATACTCTAAAACCATCCATGGGCTGCTTTTCATCTTCCTATCCACACGGCCATTCTGACGCAAAAACACAGCAGTAGGGCATGTGCGTCACGCAGCCAGCCTGGCCGAGCTGGGTTCAACTCCTCACCCTCTCATAGAGCCCGGGAAGCTACTGAGAGTATCTGGCCCTCATGCAAAGCCTGGCAAGACACCCGGGAAATATTCCATATGCAAAAATTACAGTCACCACAAATCTCCAAACGAAGACGCTATTGAACCGCGCCAGCAAATCAATGAAGTCGGGGAGGACTGGGAGATTGACAGCGATCCACACTGCTGATTAGTGAATTCATCTCAATATCCAACGTATTAGGCCTGCGTTTCTTCTCGTTCTCCACGAAATCGAGTCTAATTAGAAATCTGCCGATTGAGCATTTACTGTCAACTCTCCCCAAGCCTGGTGATCAGCTCCCTATCCAGTCGAATATAGTATTCTGTTCATTAACCCTGCCACACTACTGAGCGACCTGAGTTCATTTAAATATCAACACCTACATATCTGGTTTTCATCTGACTGTGAACTCAATCAAGCCAAAGTTTTAATCATCCCGTTGTCTATAACTAGGCCTGGTGTGCATCGATTTCTGAATCAATCGAAACCATATGGTACTCTCATGGTACACGCACCCAGTGCTCGTGATGATCGTATGCCTCTAAAACTACTAAGGGTTGGGATTCTTCTGCATGTCCCAGTAAAGTAATGCTAGTGGTCAACAGCCTGTTCACATATCGCATGCTTGGTGTTCATTGGTTAAGCATTCCACCCTGGTCAGCTCTACATTTTCCTCTCCACGCAACCCAGACTTCAGAAATCATTGGCATCTCCACTACAGAATGTTCCATTCATTCATTGCGAATCTGGAATTCATATGAATCTCCACTCTCGGAAGGTTTTCGTTACACCACACGTGAATTTCCAAGTAACACAATGCTGGTTTTCAGCGGCATTTTCACAATCGAAGCCGTGCTGTTCAATTGGCTATCCACTCAACCCTGGTCAGCTCTTCATTTTCCTGTCCACACAACCCAGACTTCAGAAATCATTGGAATCTCCATTACAGAACATTCCATTCATTCACTGCGAATCTGGAATTCATCTGAATCTCCACTCCAAGCAGGTTTTCGTTACACCACTGGTGAATATCCAAGCAATACAATGCTGGTTTTCAGCGGTCTGTTCACACTCGAAGCTATGGTGTTCACTGGCTATCCACTCAACCCTGCTCAGCTCTTGATTTTCCTGTCCACACAATCCAGTGTTCAGAAATCATAGGAATCTCCACACAGAATGTTCCATTCATTCACTAGGAATCTGGAGTTATATGAATCTTCACTCTCGGCAAATTTTTGTTACATCACTGGTGAATGTCCAAGAAACCCAATGCTGGTTTTCAGCGTCCTGTTCAGAATTGCAGCCGGGGTGTTCAATTGGATATCAATTCAACCCTGTTCAGTTCTTCTTTTTCTTTTCCACACAACGCAGCCTTCAGAAATCATTGGAATCTCCACTAGAGAATGTTCAATTCATTCACTGTGAATTTAGAATTCATCGGAATCTGCACTGCAGCCAGTTTTTCGTTACACCACTAGTGAATGTCCAAGTAAGCCAATGCTGGTTTTCAATGGCATATTCACACTCGAAGACGTGCTGTTCAATTGGCTATCCACTCAACCCTGGTCAGCTCTTCATTTTCCTGTCCACACAACCCAGACTTCAGAAATCATTGGAATCTCCACTACAGAATGTTCCATAATTTCACTGCGAATCTGGAATTCATCTGAATCTCCACTCCAGGCCGGTTTTCTTTACACCACTATTGAATGACCATGTAACCCACTGCTAGTTTTCAGCGGTATGTTCACACTCGAAGCCAGGCTGTTCACTGGCTATCCACTCAACACTGGTCTGCTATTCATATTCCTGTCCACACAATCCATATTTCAGAAATCATTGCTATCTCCAATAGAGAATGTTCCATTCATTCCCTGCGAATCTGGAATACTTCTGAGTCTCCACTCCCGGCATGTTTTTGTTACACCACTGGTGAATGTCCAAGTAACACTATGCTGGTTTTCAGTGGCGTGTTCAAACTCGCAACCGTGCTGTTCAATTGGCTGTCCACTCAACCCTGGTCACCTTTTCATTTTCTTGTCCACAAACCCCGAATTCAGAAATCACTGGAATCTCTACTACAGCATGTTCCATTCATTCACTGCGAATCTGGAATTAATCTGAATCTGCGCTCCAGGCAGGCTTTCGTTAGAACACTGGTGAATGTCTAAGTAACGCAATGCTGGTTTTCAGCGGTCTTTTCACACTCAAAGCCGTGCTGTTTAATGGCTATCCACTCAACATTGGTCAGCTTTTCTTTTTCCTGTCCACGAAATCCAGACTTCAGAAATCATTGTTATCTCCACTAGACAATGTTCCATTTATTCACTGCGAATCTGGAATTCATCTGAATTTCCACTCCCGGCAGGATTTCGTTACACCACTGGTGAATGTCCAAGTAACCCAATGCTGGTTTTTAGCGGTCTGTTCACACTCACAGCCGTGCTGTTCACTGGCTATCCACTCAACCCTGGTCAGCTCTTCATTTTCCTTTCCACACAACCCAGACTTCAGAAATCATTGGAATCTCCACTACAGAATGTTCCATACATTCACGGCGAATCCAGAATTCATCTCAATCTCCACTTCATTCAGATTTTGGATACAACTCTGGTGAATGTCCAAGTAACCCAATTCTGGTTTTCAGTGGCCTTTTGGCAGTCGCAGCCGTACTGTTCATTTGGCTCTCCACTCAACCCTGGTCAGCTCTTCATTTTCCTGTTCATAAAACCCATACTTCAGAAATCATTGGAATCTAGACTACAGAATGTTCCATTCATTCACTGCGAATATGGAATTCATTGGAATCTCCACTACCGGCAGGTTTTCATTACACCAATGGTAAATGTCCAAGTAACCCAATGCTGGTTTTCAGCGGCCTGCTCAGACACGCAGCCGTACTGTCAATTGGCTATCCACTCAACACTTTTCAGCTCTTCATTTTCCTGTCCACATCACGCAGCCTTCAGAAGTCATTGGATTCTCCACTACAGAACATTCCATTCATTCAGTGCGAATCTGAATTTAATCTGAACCTGCACTCCAGGCAATCTTTTGTTACACCACTGGTGAATGTCCAAGTTACACAATGGTGGTTTTCAGCGGCATGTTCACACGCTCAGACGTGCTGTTCAATTGGCTATCCAGTCAATTCTGTCAGCTCTTCATTTTCCCGTCTACACAATCCAGACTTCAGAAATCATTGGAATCTAGAATACAGAATGTTCCATTCATTCACTGCGAATCTGGAATTCATCGGAATCTCTACTACTGGCAGGTTTTCAATACAAAACTGGTGAATGTCTACGTAACCCAATGCTAGTTTTCAGCGGTCTATTCATACTCGGTGACGTGCTGTTCAATTGGCTATCCACTCAATGCTGGTCAGCTCTACATTTTCCTGTCCACACAGGCCAGCATTCAGAAATCATTGGAATATCCACGACAGAACGTTCCAATTATTCACTGCAAATCTGTAATTCATCTGACTCTCCACTCCAGGCCGGATTTCGTTACACCACTGGTGAATGTCCAAGTAACCCAATGCTGCTTTTCAGCACCTGTTCACACTCGCAGCCGTGCTGTTCAATTTGCCATCCACTAAACCCTGGTTAGGTCTTCATTTTCCTGTGCACACAACCCAGACTTCAGAAATCATTGTTATCTCCACTAAAGAATGTTCTATTCATTCACTGTGAATCTGGAATTAATCTGAATCTCTAATCCAGGTAGGCCTTTGTTACAACACTGCTGAATGTCCAAGTAACCCAATGCCGGTTTTCATCGGCTTCTTCATACTCCCAGAATTGGTGATCAACTGACTATCGATTCAACCATGGTCAGCTCTTTATTTTACTGTCCACACAACCCAGCCTTCAGAAAACATTGTTATCTCCACTACAGAATGTTCCATTCTTTCACTGTGAATCTGGAATTAATCTGAATCTCTACTCCAGTTAGGCCTTTGTTACAGCACTGGTGAATGTTCAAGTAACACAAAGCTGGTTATAAGCAGCCTGCTCCCACTCGCAACACTGCTGTTCATTGGCTATCCACTTAACACTGGTCAGCTCTTCATTATCCTGTCCACACAACCCAGATTTCAGAAATCATTGGACTCTCCATTCCAGAATGTTCCATTCATTCACTGCGAATCTGGAATTCATCTGTCTCTCCAATCCAGGCAGTTTTCTGTTACACCACTGGTGAATGTCCAAGTGACCCAATGCTGGTTTTCAGCGGTCTTTTCATACTCGCATCCGTACTGTTCAATTGGCTATCGATTCAACCTTGGAAAGCTCTTCATTTTCCTGTCCACACAACCCGCCTTCAGAAATCATTTAAATCTTCACTACAGAATGTTCCATTCATTCAATGCGAATCTCCAGTAAAGGCAGATCTCTCTTACACCACTGGTGAATGTCCAAGTAACCCAAAACTGGTTTTCAGCAGCCTGTTCCAACTCGCAGCTCTGCTATTCACTAGCTATTCACTCAAAACAGGTCAGCTGTTCATTTTACTGTCCACACAGCTCAGACTTCAGAAATCACTGGAATCTCCACTACAGACTTTTCTGTTCATTCCCTACAAATCTGGAATTCATCTGAATCTCCACTACCGGCAGGTTTTCGTTACACCACTGGTGAATGTCCAAGTAAACCAATGCTGGTTTTCAGGGGCCTGTTCATTCTCGCAGACGTGCTGCTCAGTTCGCTATCCACTCAATGCTGGTCAGCTCTTCATTTTACTGAACACACAGTCCAGCCTTTAGAGATCATTGGAATCTCCACTACAGAATGTTCCATTCATTCACTGCTAATCTGTAATTCATCTGAATACGCACTGAGGCAGGCTTTCGTTACACCACTGGTGAATGTCCAAGTAACCCAATGCTGGTTATCAGCGGCATGTTCACACTAGCAGTCGTGCTGTTAAATTGGCTATCCACTCAATGCTGGTTAGCTCTTCATTTTCCTGTCCACACAACCCAGCATTCAGAAGTCATTGTAACCTCCACAACAGATTGCTCCATTCATTCACTGTGAATCTGGAATTCAGCGGAATCTCCACAGCCGGCCGGTTTTCATTAAACCAATGTTGAATGTCCAAGTATCTGAATGCTGGTTTTCAGCAGCCTTTTCATACTCACAGCCATGCTGTTCAATTGGCTTTCCACTCAACCCTGTTCAGCACTTCATTTTCCTGTCCATATCACCCAGCCTTTAGAACTCATTGGAATCTCCACTAAAGAATGTTCCATTCTTTCACTGAGGATCTGAAATTAATCTGAATCTGCAGTCCAGGCAGTCTTTTGTGATAGCACTGTTTAATGTACAAGTAACCCTAATGCTGGTTTTCAGTGGCCTGTTCACAATCGCCGCCGTTCTGTTCAATTGGCTATCCACTCAACCCCGGTCAGCTCTTCATTATCTTGTACACATAATCCAGACTTCAGAAATCTTTGGAATCTCCACTACAGAATGTTCTTTTCACTCAGTGCGAATCTGGAAATCATCTGACTCTGCACTAAAGGCAGGTTTTCGTTACACTACTCTTGAATGTTCAAATAACCCAATGCTGGTTTTCAGCGGCTTTTTCATACTCGCAGACGTGGTGTTCAACTGGCTATCTATTCAACCATGGTTAGCTCTTCATTTTACTGTCCACACAACCCACTCTTCAGAAAACATTGTTATCACCACTACAGAATCTTCCATTCATTCACTGCGAATCTGGAATTTATCTGAATCTCTTCTCCAGGTAGGCCTTTGTTACACTACTGGTGAATATCCAAATAACCTAAAGCTGGTACTCAAGCAGCCTATTCCCACTGGCATCCCTGCTGTTTACTGGCTATCTACTTAACACTGGTCAGCTCTTCATTTTCCTGTCCAAACCACCCAGACTTCAGAAATCATTAGACTCTCCATTTCCGAATGTTCCATTCATTCATTGCAAATCTGGAATTCATCTGACTCTCCAATCCAGGCAGGTTTTCTTTACACCACTGGTGAATGTCCAAATAACCCAATGCTGGTTTTCAGCGGCCTTTTAAAACTGCATCATTGCTGTTCAATTGGCTACCGATTCAACTCTGGTGAGTTCTTCATTTTCCTCTCCACAGAAAACAGCCTTCAGAAATCATTGGAATCTCCATTATAGAATGTTCCATTCATTCATTGAGAATCTGGAATTCATCTGACTCTTCACTACCGGCAGGTTTTCATTACACCACTGGAGCGATAGCACAGCGGGTAGGGCGTTCCCCTTACAAGTGGCCAACATGGCCGACCCGAGTTCGATTCCTCCGCCCCTCTCGGAGTGCCCGGCAAGCTACTGAGAGTATTCGATATGCCAAACACAGTAACAACAAAGTCTCCAATGGAGACGTTACTGGGCTCGCTCGTGCAAATCAACGATCAACGGGAGGGCCTTTACCATTTACCTTACTGGTGAATGTCCAAGTAACCCAATGCTCGTTTTCAGCGGCCTGTTCAGACTCGCAGCCGTGCTGTTCAATTGGCTATCCACTCAACCCTGTTCAGCTCTTCATTTTCCTGTCCCCATCATCCAGCCTTCAGAAATCATTGGAATCTCCACTACAGAATGTTCCATTCATTCACTGCCATTCTGTAATTCATCTGAATCTCCATTACCGGCAGGTTTTCGTTATACATCTGCTGATTGTCCAAGTAAACCAATGCTGGTTTTCAGCGGCCTTTTCAGACTCGCATCTGTGCTGTTCAATTGGCTATCCACTCAACTGTGTTCAGCTCTTCATTTTCCTGTCCACATCACCAAACCATTTGATACCATTGGTAACTGCACTACAGAATGTTCCATTCATTCACTGAGAATCTGGAATTCATCTGACTCTCCACTCCCGGAAGGTTTTCGTTATACCACTGGTGAATGACCAAGTAACCCAATATTGGTTTTCAGCGGCCTGTTCACTCTCGCAGACGTACTGTTGAGTTGGCTATCCAATAAATGCTGGTCAGCTCTTCATTTTCCTGTCCACACAGCCCAGCCTTCAGAGATCATTGGAATCTCCACTACAGAATGTTCCATTCATTCTCTGCGAATCTGGTATTCATCTGAATCTCCACTCCTGCCAGGTTTTCGTTATACCACTGGTGAATGTGCAAGTAACACAATACTGGTTTTCAGCCTCCTCTCCATACTGGAAGACTTGCTGTTCAATTGGTTATCGCCTCAACTCTGGTCATCTCTTCATTTTCATGTCCACACAACCCAGCCTTCAGAAATCATTTAAATTTCCACTACAGAATGTTCCATTCATTCACTGTGAATCTTGAATTCATCTGAATCTCCAATAAAGGTAGATCTCTGTTACACCACTGGTGAATGTCCTAGTAAACCAAAGCTGGTTTTCAGCAGCCTGTTCCCACTCGCAGCCCTTCTATTCACTAGCTATCCACTCAAAACTGGTCAGCTGTTCATTTTACTGTCCACACAGCCCAGCCTTCAGAAATAATTGGAATCTCCACTAAAGAATGTTCCGTTCATTCACTACGAATATGGAATTCATCTGAATCTCCACTACCGGCAGGTTTCTTTACACCACTTTAGAATATCCAAGTAACCCAATGCTCGTTTTCAGCGGCCTGTTCACACTCGCAGACGTGCTGTTTAATGGGCTTTCCAATCCACCCTGGTCAGTTCTTCATTTTCCTGTCCACATCACCCAGCCTTGAGAAATCATTGGAATCTCCACTACAGAATGTTCCATTCATTCACTGCGATTCTGGAATTCATCTGAATCTCCACTACCGGCAGGTTTTCGTTATACATCTGCTGATTGACCAAGAAAATCAATGCTCGTTTTCAGCGGACTGTTCAGACTCGCAGCTGTGCTGTTCAATTGGCTATCCATTCAACGGTGTTCAGCTGTTAATTTTCCTCTCCACATCACCCAAACTTCAGATACCATTGTTAACTCCACTACAGAATATTCCATTCATTCACTGCGAATCTGGAATTCATCTGAATATGCACTGAGGCAGACTTTCGTTACACCACTGGTGAATGTCCAAGTAACCCAATGCTGGTTTTCAGCGGTATGTTAACACTCCCAGACGTGCTGTTCAATTGGCTATCCACTCAATGCTGGAAAGCTCTTCATTTTCCTGTCCACACAACCCAGCATTCAGAAATCATTGTAATTTCCACTACAGATTGTTCCATTCATTATCTGCGAATCTGGAATTAATCTATATCTGCACTCCAGTCAGTCTTTAGTTATACCACTGGTGAATGTCCAAGTATCCCAATGCTGCTCTTCAGTGGCCTGTTCAGACTCACAGCCATGCTGTTCAATTGGCTATCCACTCAAACCTGTTCAGCTCTTCATTTTCCTTTCCACATCATCCAGCCTTCAGAAATCATTGGAATCTCCATAAAGAATGGTCCATTCATTCACTGAGAATCTGGAATTCATCTGACTCTCAAATCCAGGTAAGTTTTCATTACACCACTGGTGAATGTCGATGTAACACATTGCTGGTTTTAAGCAGCCTATTCACATTCTCACGTGGGCTGTTCAATTGGCTATCCACTCAATGCTGGTCAGCTCTTCATTTTCCTGTCCACACAGTCCAGCCTTCAGAAATCATTGGAATCTCTAATACAGAATGTTCCATTCATTCACTGCGAATCTGTAATTCATCTGACTCAATTCCAGGCATGTTTACTTTACACCACTGGTGAATGTCCTAGTAACCCAATGCTGGTTTTCAGCGGCCTGCTCAGAGTCTCATCCGTGCTGTTCAATTGGATATCCACTCAACCCTGTTCAGCTCTTCATTTTCCTGTCTAAACCACCCAGATTTATAGAAATCATTGGAACCTCCACTACGGAATGCTCCATACATTCATTGCGAATCTGGAATTCATCTGAATCTCCACTCCAGGCTAGATTTCGTTAATCCACTGGTGAATATCCAAGTAACAGAATGATGGTTTTCAGTGGCTTGTTCACACTCAAATCCGTGCTCTTCACTTGCTATCCACTCAAACCTGTTCAGCTCTTTATTTTCCTGTCCACACAAACCAGACTTCAGAAATCATTGTAACCTCCACTACAGAACGTTCCATTCACTCACTGCTTATCTGGAATTCATCTGACTATGCAATCAAGGCATGTTTTCGTTACACCGCTGTTGAATGTCCAAGTAACCCAATACTGGTTTTCAGCATCCTGTTTAAATTCGCAGGCGTGCTTTTCAACTGGCTATCCACTGAACCCTGGTCAGCTTTTCATTTTCCTGTTCACACAAAACAAACTTCAGAAATCATTGGAATATCCACTACAGAATGTTCCATACATTTACTGCCAATCTGGAATTCATCCAATCTCCACTCCAGGCATGATTTCGTTACACTACAGGTGAATATCCAAGTAACCGAATGCTGGATTTCAGTGGTCTGTTCACACTCGCAGGCGTGCTGTTCTACTGGCTATCCACTCCAACCTGGTCAGCTCTTCATTTTCCTGTCCACATAACCTAGACTTCAGAAAATATTAGATTCTACACTACAAAATGTTCCATTCTTTCACTGTCAATCTGGAATTCATTGAATCTTCACTCCAAACAGACTTTCGTTACACCTCTGCTGAATGTCAAAGTAACCAAATGCTGGTTTTCAGTGTCATGTTCACACTCTCAGGCGAGCTGTTCAATTGGCTATCCAGTCCTCCGTGGTCAGCTCTTCCTTTTCCTGTCCACAAAACCCAAACTTCAGAAATCATTGGAATCTCCACTACAGCATGTTCCATTCACTCACTGCCATTCTTGAGTGCTTCGAATACCCACTCCAGGTATTCTATCGTTACACCACTGGTGAATGTCCAAGTAACCTAATGCTGGTTTTTAGCATCCTTTTAACACTTGGATGTGTGCTGTTCAACTGACTATCCACTCGTCCCTGGTCAGCTTTTCATTTTCCTTTCCACATAACCCAGACTTCAGAATCTCCAATACAGAATGTTCCATTCATTCACTGCCAATCTGCAATTCATTGAATCTCAACTCCAGTCAAGCATTCGTTATACCACTGGTGAATGTCCATGTAACACAATGCTGGTTTTCAGTGTCTTGTTCACAGTGGCAGGCGTGCTGTTCAACTGGCTATACACTCCACAGTGGTCAGATTTTCATTTCCTGTCCACACAAACCAGACTTCAGAATTCATTAGAATCTCCACTACAGAATGTACCATTGATTCACTGTCAATTTTGTGATCATCGAATCTCCACGCCAGGCAGGCTTTCGTTACATCATGGCTGAATATTCAAGTATCCAAATGGTCGTTTTCAGCGTCCTGTTCACACTCGCAGGCGTGCTGTTCAACGGCTATCCACTGAACCCTGGTCAGCTCTTCATTTTCCTGTCCACATAACCCATATTTTAGAAATGATTGGAATCTCCCCTACAGGATGATCCATTCATTCACGGCCAATATGGAGTTCTTCGAATCTGCACTCCATGCAGGCTTTCGTTACACCACTGGTGAATGTCCAAGTAACAGAATGCTGGTTATCAGCAGCCTGTTCACACTCGCAGGAGTGCTGGTCCACTGGTTATCCACTCAACCCTGGTCAGCTCTTCATTTTCCTGTCCACAAAACCCAGACTTCAGAAATCATTGGAATCTCCACTATAAAATGTTCCATGCATTCGCTTCGAATCTGGAATTCATCTGAATCTCCAATTCAGCCAGGCCTTCATTACACTACAGCTGAATGTCCAAGTAAGATAATGCTGGTTTTAAGCATCCTTTTCACATTTGCAGGCGTGCTGTTTAACTGGCTATCCACTCTATAGTGGATAGGTCTTTCTTCTCCTGTCCACACAACCAAGACTTCAGAAATCATTTGAATCCCCACTAGAGAATGTTCCATTCATTCACTGCCAATCTGGAATTCAGCTGCATCTAAACTACAGGCAGTTTTTCGTTACACATTGTTGAATATCTTAGTAACCCTTTGCTGGTTTTCTGCATTCTCTTCACCCTCGCAGGTGTGCTGTTCAACTTGGTTATCCACTCCACCCTGGTCAGCTCTTCCTTTTCTTGTCCACACAACCCAGACTTCAGAAATCATTGGAATCTCCACTTCAGTGTGTTCCATTCATTCACGGCCAATATGGAGTTCTTCGAATCTCCACTCCAGGCTGGCTTTCGTTACACCACTGCTGAATGACCAAGTAACCCAATGCTGGTTTTCAGCGGACTATTCAAACTCACAGGCGTGCTGTTCAACTGGCTATCCACTTTACCCTGGTCAACTCTTCATTTTCCTGTCCACATAACCCAGACTTCAGAAACCATTAGAATCTTCACTACACAATGTTCCATTCATTCACTGCCAATTTGAAATTCATGTAATATCCACTCCAGTCAGACTTTCATTAAACCACTGGTGAATATCCAGGTAACTCCATGCTGGTTTTCACCGGCCTGTTCACATTCGCCTGCACATACGTTGAACTGGCTATCCACACTAGCATTTTCTGCTGTTCATTTTCCTGTTCACACAATCCCGGCTTCGCATTTCATTGGAATCTCCACTAGAGAATGTTCCATTCATTCATTCCTGATCTGGAGTTCATCGAATTTCCACTCAAGGCCGGATTTCGTTACACCACTGGTGAATATTCAAGTAAGACGATGCTAGTTTTCATCACTCTGTTTAAATTCGCAGGCCTGCAGTTCAACTGGCTATCGACCCTAACTTGGTCTGCTCTTCATTTTCCTGTCCACACAAATCAGACTTTAGAAATCATTGGAATCTCCACTACAGTGTGTTCCATTCATTCACGGTCAATATGGAGTTCATCGAATCTCCACTCCAGGCAGGCTTTCGTTACACCACTGCTGAATGTCCAAGTAACCCAATGCTGGTTTTCAGAGGAATTTTCACACTCTCAGGCGCGCTGATCAACTGGCTATCCACTGAATACTGGTCAGCTCTTCATTTTCCTGTCCACAAAACCCAGATTTCAGAAATCATTGGTATTTCCTCTATGGAACGTTTCATTCATTCACTGCGAATCTGGAATTCATCTGAATCTCGACTGCAGGCATGCTTTCGGTACACCACTTTTGAATGTCCAAGAAACACAATGCTGGTTTTCAGGATCCTGTTCACACTCGCAGGCCTGCAGTTCAAGTGGCAATCCACTGAACCCTGTTCAGCTATTCTTTTTCCTGACAACACAACCCAGACTTCAGAAATCTTTGGAATTTCCACTACATAATTTTCCATTCATTCACTGCCAATCTGGAATTCATCGAATCTCCACTCCAGGCAGGATTTCGTTACACCACTGAATATACAAGTACATAATGCTGGTTTTCAGCAGCGTGTTCATAGTCGCAGACGTGCTGTTCAAACGGCTATCCACTCCAACCTGGTCAGCTCTTCATTGTCCTATCCTCAGAACGTAGGATTCAGAAACCATTGGAATATCCACAACACAATGTTCCATTAATTCACTGCCAATCTGGAGTTCATGGAATCTCCACTCCAGGCTGGCTTTCGTTACACCACTGCTGAATGTCCAAGTAACCCAGTACTGGTTTTCAGCATCCTGTTCACACTCGCAGCCATGCTGGACAACTGGCTTCCCACTCAACCATGGTCAGTTCTACGTTTTCCTATCCACACAATTCAGACTTCAAAAATCATCGAATCTCCACTCCAGGCAGTCTTTCATTACACCACTGCTGAATGTCCAAGTAACCCAATGCTGGTTTTCAGAGGAATTTTCACACTCTCAGGCGTGCTGATCAACTGGCTATCCACTGAATACTGGTCAGCTCTTCATTTGCCTGTCCACACAACCCAGATTTCAGAAATCATTGGAATCTCCACTAAAAAATATTCCATTCATTCACTGCGAATCTGGAATTCATCTAAATCTCCACTCCAGGCAGGTGTTCGTGACACTACTTTTGAATTTCCAAGATACACAATGCTGGTTTTCAGCGTCTTGTTCACACTCGCAGGCGTGCTGTTCAACTGGCTATCCACTGAACCCTGGTCAGCTCTTCGTTTTCCTGTCCACAAAAGCCAGACTCCAGAAATCATTGGAATCTCGCCTAAAGAATATTCCATTCATTCACTGCGAATCTGGAATTCATGTGAATCTCCACTCCAGGCAGGCTTTCGTTACACCACTGCTGCATGTCCAAGTAACTCAATACTTGTTTTCAGCGTCCTGTTCACACTCGCCGAGTGCTGTTTTACTGGCTATCCATTGAACCCTGGTCAGCTTTTCATTTTCTTTGCCACACAATCCAGACTTAAGAAATCATTGGAATATCCACTACAGAATGTTCCATTAATTCACTGCCAATCTGGAGATCATTGAGTCTTCACTCCAGGCAGGCTTTCGTTACACCACTGCTGAATGACCAAGTAACTCAATGCTGGGTTTCAGCGGACTATTCAAACTCACAGTCGTGCTGTTCAACTGGCTATACAGTCAACCCTGGTCCGCTGTTCATTTTCCTGTTCTCTTAACGCAGAATTCAGAAACCATTGGAATCTCCACTACAGAATGTTCCATTCAGTCACTGCCAATCTGGAATTCGTCGAATCTCCACTCCAGGTTGACTTTCGTTACACCACTGCTGAATGTCCAAGAAAGCCAATGCTGGTTTTCAGTGGCCTGTTCACAGTCGCAGGCATGCTGTTCAACTGGCTATGCACTCCAACTAGATCAGCACTTCATTTTCCTGTCCACACAACTTAGACATCCGAAATCATTGGAATTTCCACTACAGAATGTTCCATTCATTAAGTGCAAATCTGGAATTCATCTGAATCTCCACTTCATTCAGGCTGTCATTACACCACTGATGAATATCCAAGTAACGCAATTTGGTTTTCAGCGTCCTGTTCACAGTCGCAGGCCTGTTGTTCAACTGGCTATGCACTCCAACTGGGTCAGCTCTACATTTTCCTGTCCACACAACCCAGGCTTCAGAAATCATTGAAATCTCCACTACAGAATGTTCCATTCATTCCTTGCAAATCTGGAATTCATCGAATCTCAACTCCAGGCAGGATTTCCTTACACCACTGGTGAATATCCAAGTAGCCCAATGCTGGTTTTTAGCAGCCTGTTCACACTCACAGGCCTGCTGTTAAATAGGCTGCCCACTCCAACCTGGATAGCTCTTCATATTCCTGCCTACATAAACTAGACTTCTAAAACCATTAGAATCTCCACAATAGAATGTTCCATTCATTCACAGCCAATCTGGAATTCATAGAATCTCCACTCCATGCAGGCTTTCTTCACAGCACTACTGATTGTCCAAGAAACACAGTGATGGTTTTCAGCGTCCTGTTCACACTCGCACCGTGCTGTTCAACTGGCTTTCCACTCTACCCTGGGCAGCTCTACATTTTTCTGTCCAAACAAACCAGACTTCAGAAATTATCGGAATCTCCACTATAAAATGTTCCATTCATTCACTGCCAATCTGGAGCTCATCGAATCTCCACTCCAGGCAGGCTTTCGTTACACCATTGCTGAATATCCAAGTAACCCAAAGTTGTTTTCTGCAGACTGTTCACACACGCAGGCGTGCCGTTCAACTGGCTATCCACTCTAACCTATTCAGCTCTACATATTCCTCTCCACACAGTCCAGAATTCAGAAATCATTGGAAAATCCACTACAGAATTTTCCATTCGTTCACGGCCAATCTGGAATTCATCTGAATCTCCACTCCATGCAGGCTTTCGTTACACCACTGCTGAATGTCCAAGTAACCCAATGTTGGTTTTCAACATCCTGTTCACACTTGCAGGCTTGCTGTTCAACTGGCTTTCCACTCCTCAGTGTTCAACTCTTTCTTTTTATGTCCATACAACCAGACTTCATAAATCTTTGGAATATCCAATACAGAATGTTCCATATATTCACTGCCAATCTGGAGACCATTGAATCTCCACTACAGGCAGGCATTCGTTACACCACTGCTGAATGACCAAGTAACCCAATGCTGGTTTTCAGCGGACTATTCACACTCACAGGCGTGCTGTTCAACTGGCTATCCAGTCAACACTGGTCAGCTCTTCATTTTCCTGTTCACACAACGCAGACTTCAGGAATCACTGGAATCTCCACTATAGAATGTTCCATTCATTCACTCACTGTCGATCTGAAATTCATTGAATGTCCACTCCCGGCAGGATTTCGTTACAACACTGGTGAATATCCAAGAACCCCATTGCTGGTTTTCAGCGGACTGCTCACACTCGCAGGCTTGCTGTTCAACTGGCTTACCACTCCAAAATGATCAGCTCTTCATATTCCTGTCCAAATAAATAGACTTCACTAACCATTAGAATCTCCACTACAGCATGTTCCATCCATTCACTGCCAATCTGGAATTTATCGAATCTCTGCCCAGGCTGGTTTTTTTTTACACCACTGCTTAATGTCCAAGTAACCCATTGCTGGTTTTCAGAGGCCTACTTACACTCGCAGGCGTGCTGTTCAAATGGCAAACCACTCAACCATGGTAAGCTCTTCACTTTCCTGTCCACACAACCCAGACTTCAGAAATCATTGGAAACTTTACGAGAGAATGTTGCATTCTTTCACTGCCAATCTGGAATTCTTCGAGTCTCCACTCCAGCAGAGTTTTGTTACACCACTGGAATTATCCAAGTAACCCAATGCTGGTTTTCTGCAGCCTTTTAACTGTCGCAGCCGTGCTGTTCAAATGGCTGTCCACTCCAACATGGTCACCTCTTCATTTTCCTGGCAGGCTTTCGTTACACCATTGGGGAATATCCAAGTAACCCAATGCAGGTTTTCAGCATCCTGTTCACACTCGACGTCGTGTTGTTCAACTGGCTCTCCACTCCACAGTGGTCATGTATTTCTTTTCCTGTTCACACAAACCAGACTTCAGAAATCATTGGAATCTCTACTACAGAATGTTCCAATCATTCACTGCTAATCTGGAATTCATCGAATCTCCAGTCCAGACAGGCTTTCATCCACCACTGGTGAATGTCCAATTAACCCCATGCTGGTTTTCTGCGTCCTGTTGAAACTCGCAGGCGTTCTGTTCAACTGACTATCCACACACAACAGTAAAACGTGTGCTTCACTCAACCAATCAGGCCGAGCCTGGTTTAATTCCTCGCCCTCTCAGAGAGCCCGGGAAGCTACCGAGAGGATTTGGCCCTCGCGCAAAGCCTGGCAAGACACCCGTGAAATATTCCAAATGCCAAAATTACAGTCAGTACAAGTCTCCAAACGAAGACGTTACTGAACTTCGCCAGCAAATCAATGAAGTCCACGAGGACTGGGAGAGTGACAGTGATCCACACTGCTGAGTAGTGAATTCATTTCCATATCCAATGTATTCGGCTTGCGTTTCTTCTCTTTCTCCAGGAAATCATGTCGAATTAGAAATCTGGCAAGTGAGCATTTGCTCTAAACTCTCGGAGAGCCCAGCAAGCTACCGAGAGTATCTTGCCCGCTCGGCAGAGACTGGCAAGCTCCCCGTGACGTATTCCATATGCCACACACAGTAATAACAAAGTCTCCAATGGAGATGTTTCTGGGCCCGCTCGAGCAAATCGATTAACAACGGGAGGGCCTTTACCTTTACCTTTACCTTAACTGCTACCTTTACCTCCCCAGGCCTGCTGTTCAGCTCCCTGTCCAGTCGAATATAATATTCTGTTCATTAAACCTGCCACATTAACGAACGACCTGAATACATCTAAATATCAACAGCTACATATCTGGTTTTCATCTGCCTGTGCATTCCATCCAGCTGAAGTTTTCAACATCCCGTCCACTCTACCCAGGCCTCGTGTGCATCGACTTAGGAATCAACTTAAACCATATGGTACTCTCCTGGTCAATGCCACCCAGTACTGGTGATGATCGTATGCCTCTAAAACTAATCAGGGTTGGAATTCTTCTGCATGTTCCAATAACCAAATGCTGGTGGTCAGCGGCCTGTTCACATACCGCAGGCGTGGTGTTCACTGGCTATACTCTCCAGCTTGGTCAGCTCTTCATTTCCTGGTGCCCAGAACCCAGAGTTCTGAAATCATTTGTATCTCCACTACAGAATGTTCCATTCATTCACTGCGAATCTGGAATTCATCTGAATCTCCACTCCAGGCAGGCTTCCGTTACACAACTGGTGAATGTCCAAGTAACCCAATGCTGGTTTTCAGCTGCCTCTTCACACTCGCAGGCCTTCTGTTTAGCTGGGTATCCACTCCAACCTCGTCATATCTTCATTTCCTGGTGCTCATAATCCAGAGTTCTGAAATCATTGGTATCTCCAATACAAATTGCTCCATTAATTCACTGCCAATATGGAATTCGTCTGAATCTCGACTCCGGGCAGGCATTCGTTACACCACTGGTGAATGTCCAAGTAACCAAATACTGGTTTTCAGAGGTGTGATCACACTCACAGTCATGCTGTTCAACTGGCTATCCACTCAACCCTGGTCAACTCTTCATTTTCCTGTCCACATAACCCAGAATTCAGAAATCATTGGAATCTCCACTACAGAATGTTCCATTCATTCACTGCGAACCTGGAATTCATCTGAATTTCCACTCCAGGTAGGCTTTCGTTACACCACTGGTGAATGTCCAAGTAACACAATGCTGGTTTTCTGCGGCCTGTTCACATTCGGAGCCATGCTGTTGCCTGGCTATCCACTGTACCCTGGTCAGCTCTTCATTTTCCTGTCCACGGAAACCAGACATCAGAAATTATTGGAATCTCCACTACAGAATGGGAGTGAGTGTGGAATACATGTGAAACTCAACTCTACGCAGACATTTGTTATACCACTGGTGAGTCTACCCCGAAACTGGAAATTATCTGAATCTGCACTGTAAAATCATGATGCGCTGCTTTTCATCTTCCTATCCACACTGCCATTCTGGCTTGAAAGCGCAGCAGTTGGACGTGTGCCTCGCGCAGCCAGCCTGGCCTAGCCGGTTCAATTCCTCACACTTTCAGAGAGCCCGAGGGGCTACCGAGAGTATCTGGCCCTCGGGGCAAAACCTGGCAAGCCACCCGGGAAATATTCCATATGCCGAAATTACAGTCACCACAAGTCTCCAAACGAAGAGATAACTGAACCGCGCCAGCAAATCAATGAAGTCCGGTAGGCCTGGGAGAGTGACAGCGATCCACACTGCTAAGTAGTGAATTCATCTCAGTACCCAATGTATTAGACCAGCGTTTCTACTCCGTCTCCATGAAATCGCGTTGAACTAGAAATCTTCCAAGAGAGCATTTGCTGTCAACTCTTTCCCAGGTCTTCATTTCACCTCCAAATCAAGTCAAATATAGTATTCTGTTAATTAACCCTGCCACACTACCGAGCGACCTGAATTCATCTAAATGTCAATGACTTCATATCTGGTTTTCATCTGCCTGTGCACTGAATCAAGCCGAAGTTTTCATCATCCCGTTCACTCAGACCAGGCCTGGTGTGCATCAACTTCTGAATCAATGGAAAACATATGTTACTGTCCCGGCTAACGCCACCCAGTGGTGGTGATGATCGTATGTCTCTAAAACTATTCAGCGTTGGGAATTTTCTGCATGTCCCAGTAACAAAATGCTAGTGGTCAGCGGCCTGTTCATATACCGCAGGCGTGGTGTTAACTGCCTATCCACCCCACCCGGTCCAGCTCTTCATCTCCTGGTGCCCATAACCCAGAGTTATAAAATCATGACTATCGCCAATACAGAATGTACCATTCATTCACTGCATATCTGGAATTCATCTGAAATTCCGATCCAGGTAGGCTTTCGTTACAACACTGGTGAATATCCAAGTAACCCAATGCTGGTTCTCAGCGGCCTGTTCACAATCGCAGGTGTGCTGTTCAACTGGTTATCCACTCAACCCCGGTCAGGTCTTCATTTTGCTGTCCACACAACCCAGACATCAGAAATCATTAGAATCTCCACTACAGAATATTCCATTCATTCACTACGAAATTGGAATTTATGTGAATCTCCACTCCACGCAGGCTTTTGTTACACCACTGGTGAATGTGCAAGTAACCAAATGCAGGTTTTTACCATCCTGTTCACATTCGCTGGCATGCTGTTCAACTGGCTATCTGCTCCAACCTGGTCAGCTCTTCATTTTCCTGTCAACACTTATCAGACATCAGAAATCATCACAATCTGCACTGAAATATATTCCATTCATTCACTGCCAATCTGGAATTCATCTGAATCTCCACTTCACGCAGGCTTTTGTTACACCACTGGTGAATGTCCAAGTAACCAAATGCTGGTTTTCAGCGTCCTGTTCACACTCGCAGGCGTGCTGTACAACTGACTATCCACTCCACTCTGGTCAGCTCTTCATTTTCCTGTACACAGCAGCCAGACTTCAGAAATCCTTGCAGTCTCCACTACAGAATGTTCCAATCATTCACTGCCAATCTGGAGTTCATCGAATCTCTCTGCCAGGCAGGCTATCCTAACACAACTGGTGAATGTCCAATTAACCCAATGATTGTATTCAGCATCTTTTTCATATTCGCAGGCATGCTGTTCAACCGGCTATCCTCTCCACCCTGGTCAGCTCTTCATTTTCCTTTCCACACAACCCAGATTCTGAAAATATTGGGATTTCCACTACAGAATGTTCCATTCATTCACTGCCAATCTGGAGTTCATCGAATCTCCACTCCAGACAGGCTATCGTTACATCATTAGTTTAGGTCCAAGTAACCTAATGCTGGTTTTGAGCATACTGTTCACACTCGCAGGCATGCTGTTCAACGGTTATCCACTCCACCATGGTCAGATCTTCATTTTACTGTACACACCAACCAGATTTCAGAATTCATTGGAATCTACACTACAGAATGTTCCAGTCAATAACTGCCAATCTAGAGTTCATCGAATCTCCACTCCAGGCAGGCATACGTTACACAACTGGTGAATGTCCAAGTAACTCAATTCTGGTTTTCAGCGGCCTGTTCACAGTCTCAGACATGGTGTTCAACTAGCTATCCACTCCAACCTGGTCTGCTCTTCATTTTTCTGTCCACACAACCCAGACTTCAGAAATCATTGGAATCACCACAACAGAATGTTCTGTTCATTCACTTCTAATTTGGAATTCATCTGAATCTCCACTCAGGGCAGGCTTTCATTACATCACAGGTTAATGTCCAAGTAAACCAATGCTGGCTTTCAGCGTCCTATTGAAACTTGCAGGTGTACTGTTCAACTACCTATCCACTCCACCCTGGTCAGCTCTTCATTTTCTTGTCCACACAACCCAGACTTCAGAAATCTCTGGAATCTCCTCTACAGAATGTTCCATTCATGCACTCTGAATCTGGAAATCATCTGAATCTCTACTCCAGGCAGGCTTTCGTTACACCACTAGTGAATATTCAAGGAACCCAGTGCTGTATTACAGTGGCCTGCTCACACTCGCAGGCGTGCTGTTCATGTGGCTATCCCCTATACCCTGGTCAGCTGTTCATTTTCCTGACCACACAACACAGACTTCACAAATCATTGGAATCTCCACTAGAGAATGTTCCTTTTATTAACTGCCATTCTGGAATTCATCTGAAACTCCCTTCCAGGCAAGCATTCCTTACACCACTGGTGAATGTCCAAGTAACTCAATGCTGGTTTTCACCGTCAGGTTCTCATTCGCAGGCATGTTGTTCAACTGGCTGTCCACTCCAACCTGGTCAGCTCTCCATTTTCCTGTCAACACTGACCAGATTTCAGAAATCATCCAAATCTGCACTAAGAATATTCCATTCATTCACTGCCAATCTGGAATTCATCTGATTCTCCACTCCATGAAGGTTTTCGTTACACCACTGGTGAATGTCCAAGTAACCCAATGCTGGTTTTCAGCGTCCTCTTCACACTCGCAGGTGTGCTGTAAAACTGAGTATCCACTCCATCTTTCTCAGCTCTTCATTTTCCTGTTCACGCAACCCAGACTTCAGAAATCCTTGCAATCTCCACTACAAAATGTTCCAATCATGCACTGCCAATCTGGAGTTCATCGAATTTCCACTCCTGTCAGGCTTTCGTTACACCACTGCTAAATGTCCAAGTAACCCAATGCTGCTTTTCAGCGGCCTGTTCAAACTCGCAGCCGTTCTGTTCGCTGGCTATCTACCTGGTGAGCTCTTCATTATCCTACCCACAACACCAAGATATCAGATATCACTGGAATCTCCACTACAGAAAGTTCTGATCATTTACTGCGAGTCTGGAATACATCTGAATCTCCACTCTACGCAGGCATTCGTTACACCACTGATGAAATTACCCAGAAACTTGAAATAATCTGAATCTGCAGCCTAAAATCATCCATGGGCTGCTGTTCATCTTCCTATCCACCCTGCTATTCTGGCGTGAAAGCACAGCAGTAGGACGTGTGCGTCACACAGCCAGCCTGGCCTAGCCGGGATCAATTCCTCGCCCTCTCCAGAGCCCGGGAAGCTACCGAGAGTATCTGGTCCTCGCGGCAATACCTGGCAACCACTCATGAAATATTCGATATGCCGAAATTACAGTCACCACAAGTCTCCAAACGAAAACGTTACTGAACCGATCCAGCAAATCAATGAAGTCCGGGAGGACTGGGAGAGTGACAGTGATCCACACTGCTGAGTAGTGAATTTATCTCAATATCCATATGAATTAGGCCTGCATTTCTTCTCGTTCTCCATGATATCGAGTTGAATTAGAAATCTGCCAAATGAGCATTTGCTGTCAACTCTCCCCAGGCCTGCTCTTCAGCTCGCTATCCAGTCGAATATAGTAGTCTGTTCATTAACCCTGCCACACAACGGAGAGACCTGAGTTCATCTGAATATCAACACCTACATATCTGGTTTTCATCTGCCTGTGCACTCAATCAAGCTGAAGTTTTCATCATCCTGTCCACTCTAAGCAGGCCGGCTGGGCGTCAACTTCTGAATCAATCGAAACCATATGTTACCGTACAGGTCAACGCCACCCAGTGATGGTGATGATCATATGCCTCTAAAACTCATCAGGGTTGGGATTCTTCTGCATGTCCAGTAACCCAATGCTCGTGGTCTGTGGCCTGTTCACTTACCGCAGGCATGGTGTTCACTGGCTCTCCACTCTACCCCTGGTCAGCTCTTCATTTCCTGGTGGCCATAACCCAGAGTTCTGAAATCACAGGTATCTCCAATACAAAATGTTCCATTCAATCACTGTGAATCTGGAATTCATCAAATCCACTGGATATACACTCCACCCCGGTCAGCTCTTCATTTTCCTGTCCACAATGCCCAGACTTTAGAAATCATCGGAATCTCCACTACAGAATGGTTCATTCATTCACTGCCAATCTGGAATTCATCAAATCTCCACTCAAGGCAGGCTTTCATTACACCACTGGTGAATATTGAAGTAACCCTATGTTTGTTTTCAGCGGTCTGTTCATTCTCGCAGGCTTGCTGTTTAACTGGCTATCCACTCCACCCGTCAGCTCTTCAATTTCCTGTCCACACAACCCACATTTCAGAATGCATTGGAATCTACACTACAGAATGTTCCATTCAATCAGTGCCAATCTGGAGTTCATCAAATCTGGCCGAGCAAGGGTCAATTCCTCGCCCTCTCAGAGAGCTCGAGAAGCTACCGAGAGTTTCTGGCCCTCGTCGCAAAGACTGGCAAGACACTGCTGAAACATTCCATATGCCAAAATTACACTCAACAATTTTCACCAAACGAAGACGCTACTGAACCGCGCCAGCAATTCAATGAAGTCCGGCAGGACTGGGAGAGTAACAGTGAATTCATTTCAATATCCAATGTATTAGGCCTGCGTTTCTTCTCGTTCTCTACGAAATCGAGTCGAAATAGAAATCTGCCATGTGACTATTTGCTGTCAACTCTCCCTAGGCATGCAGTTCTGCTACCTATTCAGTCGAATATAGTATTCTGTTCATGAACCCTGCCACACTACTGAGCAACCTGAGTTCATCTAAATATCAACACCTACATATCTGGTTTTCATCTACCTGAAATCATTGCAATTTCCACTACAGAATGTTCCATTCATTCACTGCCAATCTGGAGTTCATCAAATCTCCACTACAGGCAGACTTTCGGTACACCACTGGTGAATGTCCAAGTAACACAATGCTGGTTTTCATCGGCCTGTTCACTCTCGCAGCCATTCTGTTCACTGGCTATCTACTCCACCCTGGTCAGTTGTTCATTTTCCTGTCCACAACACCCAGATATCAGAAATCATTGGAATCTCCACTGCAGAATGTTCCGGTTATTCACTGCGAGTCGGGAATAAATCTGAATCTCCATTCTACGCAGGCATTCGTTACACCACTGGTGAGTCTATCCAGAAACTTGAAATCATCTGAATCTGCAATATAAAATCATCCATGGGCTGCTTTTCACCTTCCTATCCACACTGCCATTTTGGCGCAAAAGCACAGTAGTATAACGTGTGGCTCACGCAGCCAGCCTGATGGAGTCGGATTCAATTCCTCACCCAGTCAATAGCCCGGGAAGCTACCACGAGTATCTGACCCTCGCGGCAAAGCCTGTCAAGCCACCCGTGAAATATTCGATATGTCGAAATTATAGTCACCACAAGTCTCCAAACGAAGACATTACTGAACCGCACCAGCAAATCAATGAAGTCCGGGAGGACTGGGAGTGGGACAGCGATCCACACTGCTGAGTAGTGAATTCTTCTCAATATCCAATATATTAGCCCTGCATCTCTTCTCGTTCTCCACGAAATCGAGTCGAATTAGAAATCTGCCAAGTGAGCATTTGCTGTCAACTCTCCCCAGGCCTGCTCTTCAGCTCGCTATTCAGTCGAATATAGTAGTCTGTTCATTAACCCTGCCACACAATCGAGAGACCTGAGTTCATCTAAATATCAACACCTACATATCAGGTTTTCATCTGCTTGTGCTCTGAATCAAGCCAAAGTTTTCATCATCCTGTCCACTCAAACCAGTTCGGCTGTGCATCGCCTCCTGAATAAATCAAAACCATATGTTACTGTCCCGGTCTAAGCCGACAAGATGTGGTGATGATCGTATGCCTCTAAAACTCGTCAGGGTTGGGATTCTTCTGCATGTCCCAGTAACCCAATTCTAGTGGTCAGCGGCCTGTTCACATACCGCAGGTGTGCTGCTCAACTGGCTATCCACTCAAAACTGGTTAGCACTTCCTTTTCCTGTCCACACAAACCAGACTTCAGAAATCATTGGAATCTCAACTACAGATTGTTACATTCATTCACTGTGAATCTGGAATTCATCTGAATTTCCACTCCAGGCAGTTTTTCGTTACACCACTGGTGAATGTCCAAGTAACCCAATGCTGGTTTTCAGAGTCCTGTTCACACTCGCAGGCGTGCTGTTCAACTGGCTATACACTCAACTCTGGTTAGCATGTCCTTTTCCTGTCCACACAACGCAGACTTCAGAAATCATTGGAATCTCCACTACAGAAGCTTCCATTCATTCACTGCCAATCTGTTGTTCTTCGAATCTCCACTCCAGGAAGGCTTTCGTTACACCACTGGTGAATGTGCAAGTAACCCAATGATGTTTTTCACCTGCCTGTGTTGTTCACTGGCTATCCACTTCGCCCTGTTTAGTTCTTCATTTTCCTGTATACACTACCCAGACATCAGAAATTATTGTAATCTCCACTACAGACTGTTCCGGTCATTCACTGCGAGTCTGGAATACATCTGAATCCACTCTACGCAGGCATTCGGTTCAGCAAGGTGAAACTACCCAGAAACATGAAATCATCTGAATCTGCACTCGAAAATCATCCATGGGCTGCTTTTCATCTGCCTATCCACACTTCTATTCTGGCGCGAAAGTACAGCAGTAGGACGTGTGCGTCACGCAGCCAGCCTGGCCGAGCAGGGTTCAGTTCCTCGCCCTCTCAGAGAGCCCGAGAAGCTACCGAGAGTATCTTGCCCTCGTGGCACAGCCTGGCAAGACACCCGTGAAATATTCCATATGCCAAAATTACAGTCACCACAAGTCTCCAAATGAAGACGATAATGAACCGTGCCAGCAAATCAATTAAGTCCCGGAGGACTGGGAGAATGACAGTGATCCACACTGCTGAGTAGTGAATTCATCTCAATATCCAATGTATTAGGCCTGCATTTCTTCCCGTTCTCCACCAAATCGAGTCGAATTAGAAATCTGTCAAGTAATCATTTGCTGTCAACTACCCCCAGGTTCAGCTCCCTATCCAGTTGAATATAGTATCCTCTTCATTAACCCTCCCACACTACCGAGAGAACTGAGTTCATCTAAATATCAACAACTACATATCTGGTTTTCATCTGACTGTGCACTCAATCAAGCCAAAGTTTTCATCATCCCATCCACTCTAACCAGGCCTGGTGTGCCTCGCCTTCTGAATCAATCGAAAACATATGGTACTCTCCTGGTCAACGCCACCCAGTGGTGGTGATGATCGTACGCCTCTAAAACTCATCAGAGTTGAGATTCTTCTGCTTGTCCAGTAATCCAATGCTAGTGGTCAGCGGTCTGTTCACATAGTGCAGGCATGGTGTTCACTGCCTATCCAATCCACCCTGGTCAGTTCTTCATTTCCTGGTGCCAATAACCCAGAGTCCTGAAATAATTGCTATTTCCACTATAGAATGTTCATTTATTCATTGCCAATCTGAAATTCATCGTATCTCCACTCCAGGCAGGCTTTCGTTACACCACTGGTGAATGTCCAAGTAAACCAATGCTGCTTTTTACTGGTCTGTTCCCACTCGCAGGAATGCTGTTCAACTGGATATCCACTCCATCCTGGTCATCTCTTCATTTTCCTGTCCACACAAACCAGACATCAGAAATTATTGGAATCTCCACTATAAAATGTTCCATTCATTCACTGCCAATCTGAAATTAATCTGAATCTCCACTCCAGGCAGGCTTTCGTTACAGCACTGCTGAAAGTCTAAGTAAACCAATGCTGGTTGTCAGCGTCCTATTCACACTCGCAGGCATGCTGTTCAACTGGATATACATGCCATCCAGGTCTGATTTTTATTTTCCTTTCCACACAACCCAGACTTCATAAATCTTTTGAATTTCCACTACATAATGTTCCATTCATTCACTGCCAATCAAGAGATCCTCGAATCCCCACTCCAGGCAGGATTTCATTAAACCACTAGGGAATATCCAAGTAACCCAATGCTGGTTTTCAGTAGCCTGTTCACTCTCGCAGACGTGCTTTTCAACTGTCTATCCACTCCAACCTGGTCAGCTCTTCATTTTTCTGTCCACACAAACCAGACTTCAGAAATCATTGGAATCTCCACTACAGAATGTTCCATTCATTCACTGCAAATCTGAAATTCATCTGAATCTCCACTCCAAGCAGGCTTTCGTTACACCACTGTTGAATGTCTAAGTAACTGAATGCTGGTTTTCAGTATCTTGTACACACTCGCAGAAGTGCTGTTCAACTGGGTATCCACCCAACAGTGGTCAGCTCTTTCTTTTCCTCTCCATACAACCCAGACATCAGAAATCATTGGATTCTCCACTACAGAATGTTCCGCTCATTCACTGCGAGTGTGGAATACATATGAATCTCCACTCTACGCAGGCATTTGTTGCAGCATTGGTGAGTCTACCCAGAAACTTGAAATCATCTGAATCTGCACTCTAAATTCATCCATGGGCTGCTTTTCATCTTCCTATCCACACTGCGATTCTGGCGCGAAAGCACAGCAGTAGGACGTGTGCTTCACGCAGCCAGCCCGGGCAAGCGGTCTTCATTTCCTAACTCTCTCAGAGAGCCCCGGAAGCTACCGAGAGTATCTGGCTCTCGTGGCAAAGCCTGGCAAGACACGCGTGAAATATTCCATATGCCAAAATTACAGTCACCACAAGTCCCCAAAAGAAGACACTACTGAACCATGCCAGCAAATCAATGAAGTCCGGGAGGACTGGGAGACTGACAGCGATCCACACTGCTGAGTACTGAATTCATCTCAATATCCAATGTATTAGCCCTGCGTTTCTTCTCGTTCTCCACGGAATCGAGTCGAATTCGAATTCGACTCGAAGCATTTGCTGCCAACTGTCCCCAGACCTGCTGTTCAGCTCCCTATCCAGTCGAATATAGTATTCTGATCATTAACCATGCCACACAAACGAGCCACCTGAGTTCATCTAAATATCAACAGCTACATATCTGGTTTTCATCTGCCTGTGCACTCAATCAAGCCGAAGTTTTCATCATCCCATCCACTCTAACCAGGCCTGGTGTGCATCGACTTCTGAATCAATTGAAACCATATGGTACTCTTGCGGTAAATGCCACCCAGTGGTGGTGATGAACGTATGCCTGTAAAACTCGAAAACGTTGGGATTCTTCTGCATGTCCCAGTAACCCAATGTTAGTGGTCAGCGGCCTGTTCACATGCCGCAGGTGTGATGTTCACTGGCTATCCACACCACCCAGGTCAGCTCTTCATTTCCTGTTTCCAATAATGCAGAGTTCTGAAATCATTGGAATATCCACTACAGAATGTTCCATTCATTCACTGCCATTCTGGAGATCATCGAATCTCCACTCCAGGCAGGCTTTCGTTACACCAATGGTGAATGTCCAAGTAACCCAATGATGGTTTTGAGCGTCCTGTTCACACTCACAGGCGTGCTGATCATCTGGCTGATCATTCAACCCCGGTCATCTCTTCATTTTTTGTCCACACAACGTAGACGTCAGAAATCATTGAAATCTCAATTATAAAATGTTCCATTTATTTTCTGGCAATCCGGAATTCATCTGAATCTCCACTCAAGGCAGGGTTTTGTTAAACCACTGGTGAATGTCTAAGTAACCCAATGATGGTTTTCAGCGTCCCGTTCACAGTCGCAGGCGTTCTTTTCAACTGGTGATCCATCCAGAGTGGTCAGCTCTTTCTTTTCCTGTCCACAGAAGCCAGAATTCAGAAATCATTGGAATCTCCACTACAGAATGTTCCATTCATTCACTGCCAATCTGGAATTCCTCTCCGTCTCCACTCCAGGCAGGCTTTCGTTACACCACTGGTGAATATCCAAGTATTCCAATGCTGTTTTTCAGCGGCCTGTTCACACTCGCAGGCGTGCTGTTCAACTGGATATCCACTCCAAACTGGTAGGCTATTCATATTCCTGTCCACATAACCTAGACTTCAGAAACCATTAGAATCTCCACTACAGAATGTTCCATTCATTCACTACCAATCTGGAATTCATCTGCATCTCCACTCCAGGCAGGCTTTCGTTACACCACTGGTGAATATCCAAGTATCCCAATGCTGTTTTTCAGCGGCCTATTCACAATCGCAGGCGTGCTGTTCCACTGGCTATCCATTCAGCCCTGGACAGCACTTCATTTTCCTGTCCATATAACATAGACTTTAATGACCTTTAGAATCTCCACTTCAGAATGTTCCATTCATTCACTGCCAATCTGGAATTCATCGAATCTCCACTCCACGAAGGATTTCTATACACCAGTGGTGAATATCCAAGTAACCCAAAGCTGGTTTTCAGCAGACTTTTCAAAGTCGCAAGCCTGCTCTTCAACTGGCTATCCACTCCAACCTGGTCAGCTCTTCATTTTCTAGTCCACACAACGTAGACTTCAGAAAACATTATGATCTCCAGTACAGAATGTTCCATTCATTCACTGCCAATCTGGAGTTCTTCGAATCTCACTCCAGGCAGGCTTTCGTTACACCACTGATGAATGTCCAAGTAACCCAATGCTGGTTTTTAGCGGCCTGTTCACACTCATAGGCATGCTGTTCAACTGGATATCCTCTACAAACTCGTAGGCTGTTCATATTCCTGTCCACATAACCTAGACTTCAGAAATCATTAGAATATCCACTATAGAATGTTCCATTCATTCACTTCCAATGTGGAATTCATCGAATCTCCATTCCAGGCAGGCTTTCTTTACAACCCTGGTGAATATCCAAGTAACCCAATGCTTGTTTTTAGCGGCCTGCTCACACTCGTAGGCATTCTGTTCAACTGGATATCTACTACAACCTGGTCAGCTATTCATTTTCCTGTCCACAAAACCTAAACTTCAAATCATTGGAATCTCAACTACAGAATGTTCCATTCATTGATTCCCAATCTGTAATTCAACGAATCTCCACGCCAGGCTGGCTTTCGTTACACCACTGGTGAATGTCCAAGTAAAAACATGCCGGTTTTCAATGGCATGTTCACACTCGCAGGCATGCTGTTCAACTGGCAATCCATGCCAAACTGGTCAGCTATTGACTTTCCTGTCCACACAACCCAGACTTCAAAAACATTTGGAATCTCCACTACAGAATGTTCCATTCATTCACTGCCAATCTGAAGATCATCCAACCTCCACTCCAGGCAGGCTTTTGTTACACCACTGCTGAATGTCCAAGTAACCCAATGCTGGGCTTCAGCGCCCTATTCACACTCGCAGGCGTGCTGCTAAACTGGCTATCCACTGAACCCTGGTCAGCTATTCATTTTCCTGTCCACTCAACCCAGACTTCAGAAATCATTGGAATCTCCGCTACAGAATGTTCCATTAATTCACTCCCAATCTAGAATTCATCGAGTCTCCACTCCAGGCAGGCGTTCGTTAAACCAATGGTGAATGTCCACGGAAACCAATGCTTATTTTCAGTGTCATGTTCACACTCGCAGGAGTGCGGTTCAACTGACTATAATTTCAACCCTGGTCAGCTCTTCATTTTCCTGTCCACTCAACCCAGACTTCAGAAATCATAGGAATCTCCACTACAGAATGTTCCATTCATTCACTCCCAATCTGGAATTCATCGAGTCTCCACTCCAGGCAGGCTTTCGTTACACCAATGGTGAATGTCCAAGGAAACCAATGCTTATTTTCAGTGTCATGTTCACACTCGCAGGCGTGCGGTTCACCTGGCTATAATTTCAAACCTGGTCAGCTCTTCCTTTTCCTGTCCACACAACCCAGACTTCAGAAATCATTGGCATCTCTACTAAAGAATGTACCATTCATTCACTGCCAATCTGGAGTTCTTTGATTATCCACTTAAAGCAGGCTTTCGTTACACTACTGGTGAATGTCCAAGTAATCTAATGCTGGTTTTCATCGTCCTCTTCACACTCGGGGACATGGTTTTCAACTGGCTATCCATTCAACCCTGGTCAGTTCATCTTTTTCCTATCCACATAACCCAGACTTCAGAAACCATTAGAATCTCTACTACAGAATGTTGCATTCATTGACTGGCAATCTGGAATTCATCGAATCTCCACTCCAGGGACGATTTCGTTACACGAATGGTGAATATCCAAGTAACACAATGCTAGTGGTCAGCGGCCTATTCACATACCGCAGGTACGGTTTTCACTGACTATCCACTCCACCCTCGTCAGATCATTTCCTGGTGCCAGAAAACCAGAGTTCTGAAATCACTTGTATCTCCACTACAGAATGTTCCAATCATTCACTGCCAATCTGGAATTCATCGAATCTCCACTCCAGGCAGGATTTCTTTACATCACTGGTGAATATCCAAGTAACCTAATGCTGGTTAACAGCAGCCTCTTCAAACTCGCAGGCCTGTTGTTCAACTGGCTCTCCACGCTAAGCTGTTCTGACCTTCATTTTCCTTTCCACACAACCCCGACACAGAAATCATTGGAATATCCACAACACAATGTTCCATTCATTCACTGCCAATCTGGAGTTCGTCGAATCTCCACTCCAGTCAGGTTTTCAATACACCACTGGTGAATGTCCAAATAATAGATTTCTGATTTTCGGCGACCTGTTCACATTCGCAGGCATGCTGTTCAACTGGATATACACTCCACACTGGCCAGTTCATTCTTTTCCGGTCAACATAACCCAGACTTCAGAAATAATTGGAATCTCCACTACAGAATGTTCCATTCATTCACTGCTAATCTGGAATTCATCGAATCTCCACTCCAGGCAGGTTTTCGTTACACCACTGTTGAATATCCAAGTAATGCTGGGTATCAGCAGCCTGTTCAAACTTGCAGGTCTGCTGTTCAAATGACTATCCACGCTAACCTGGTTAGCTCTTCATTTTACTGTCCATACAACCCAGACTTCAGAAATCATTGGAATATCCACTACTGAATGTTCCATTCATTCACTAACAATCTGGAGATCATTGAATCTCAACTTCACGCAGGCTTTCGTTAGACCACTGGCAAATGACCAAGTAACCCAATGCTGGTTTCCAGTGTCCTTCTAACACTCTCAGGAGTTTCCTTCAACTAGCAAAACACTCAACCCTGGTCAGCACTTCATATTCTTGTCCACACAAGGTAGACTACAGAAATTATTGGAATCTCCCCTACAGAATGTTCCATTCATTCACTGCCAATCTGGAATTCATGGAATCTCCACTCCAGGCAGACATTCGTTGCACCACTGTTGAATATCCAAGTAACCCAATGCTGGTTTTCAGAGGCCTGTTCACACTCGCAGACGTGCTGTTCAACTGGCTATCCACTCAACCCTGGTCACCTATTCATTTTCCTCTCCACAAAACCCAGACTTCAGAAATCACTGGAATCTCCACTACAGAATTTCCATTCATTCACTGGCAATCTGGAATTCATCGAATATCCACTTCAGGGAGGATTTCGTTAAACCAGTGGTGAATATCCAAGTAACACAATGCTAGTGGTCAGCGGCCTGTTCACATACCGCAGGTATAGTTTTCACTGGCTATCCACTTCACCCTGCTCAGATCTTCATTTCCTGGTGCCAGAAAACCAGAGTTCTGAAATCACTTGTATCTCCACTAGAGAATGTTCCAATCATTCACTGCCAATCTGGAGTTCATCGAATCTCCCCTACAGGCAGGCTTTCGTTACATTACTGTTGAATAAAAAGTTAACCCAATGCTGGTTTTCAGCGGCCTGTTCACAGCCGCAGGCATGATTTTGAACGGGCAATCCACTCCCACCTGGTTAGCTCTTCATTGTCCTCGCCACACAACGCAGACTTCAGAAACCATTGCAATCTCCACTAAAGAATGTCCCATTTATTCTCTGCCAGTCTGGAATTCAACGACTCTCCACCCAAGGCAGTCTTTCGTTACACCACTGGTGAATGTCCAAGTAACCCAATGCTCGATTTGACCAGCCTGTTCTCACTCGCAGTCGTGCTGTTCAACTGGCTCTCCACTCCACCCTTGTCAGCTCTTCCTTTTTCTGTCCACACAACCCAGACTTCAGCAATCATTGGAATCTCCACTACAGAATGTTCCATTCATTCACTGCCAATCTGGATTTCTTCGAATCTCCACTCCAGGCAGGCTTTCGTTACACCACTGGTGAATGTCCAAGTAACCCAATGATGGTTTTCAGCGGCCTGCGCAGATCACTGGCTATCCGCTTCACCTGGTTGAGCTCTTCATTTTACTTTCCATATAACCCAGACATCAGAAATCATTGGATTCTCCACTACAGAATGTTTCGGTCATTCACTGTGAGTCTGGAATACATCTGAATCTCCATTCTATGCAGGCATTCGTTACAGCACTGGTATATCTACCCAGAAACTTGAAATCATCTGAATCTGCACTCTGAAATCATGCATGGGCTGCTTTTCATCTTCCTGTCCACGCTGCCATTCTGGCGCGAAAGTAGAGCCATAGGACGTGAGCGACACGCAGCCAACCTGGCCGAGCTGTGTTCAATTCCTCGCCCTCTCAGAGAGCCCGGGAAGCAACCGAGAGTATATGGCCCTCGTGGCAAAGCCTGGCAAGACACCCGTGAAATATTACATATGCCAAAATTATAGTCACCACAAATCTCCAAACAAAGACACTACTGAAACGCGCCAGCAAATCAATGAAGTCCGGGAGGACAGGGAGTGTGACAGCGATCCAGACAGCTGAGTAGTGATTTCATCTCAGTATCCAATGTATTAGGCCTGCGTTTCTTCTCATTCTCCACGAAATCGAGTCGAATTCGAAATCTGCCAATTGAGCATTTGCTTTCAACTCCCCCCAGGCATGCTGTTCAGCTCCCTATCCAGTCGAATATAGTATTCTGTTCATGAACACTGCCACACTACTGAGCGACCTGAGTTCATCTAAATATCAACACTACATATCTGGTTTTCATCTGCCTGTGTACTCAATCAAGCCGAAGATTTAATCTCCCGTCGACTCTAACAAGGCTTATTGTGCATCGACTACTGAATGAATCAAAACCATATGGTACTCTCACAGTCAATGTCGCCCAGTGCTGGTGATAATCGTATGCCTCTAAAACTTGTTAGTGTTGGAATTCTTCTGCATGTGCCAGTAACGCAATGCTACTGGTCAGGGGCCTATTCACATACCGCACGCATGGTGTTCATTGACTATCCACTCCACCCTGGTCAGCTCTTCATTTCCTGGTGACCATAACCCAGAGTTCTAAAAAAATTGGTATCTGTGCTACAGAATGTTCCATTCATTTACTTTGAATCTGGAATTCATCTGAATCTCCACTCCAGGCAGGCTTTCGTTACACCACTGTTGAATATCCTAGTAATCAAATGCTGGTTTTCAGAGGCCTGTTCACACTCGCAGGCATCCAGTACAACTGGCTATCCACTCCACTTTCAACAGCTCTTCACATTCCTGTCCACACAACCCAGACTTCAGAAATCATAGGAATCTCCACTAAGGAATGTTCCATTCATTCACCGCCAATCTGGAAATCATCGAATCCCCACTCCAGACAGGATTTCATTACACCACTGGTGAATATCCAAGTAACACAATGCTGGTTAAGAGCAGCCTGTTCAAACTCGCAGACCTACTGTTCAACTGGCTATCCACGCTAACCTGGTCTGACCTTCGTTTTCCTTTCCACACAACCCCGACACAGAAATCATTGTAATCTCCACAACAGAATGTTCCATTCATTCACTGCGAATCTGGAATCCATCTGAATCTTCAATCCAAGCAGGCTTTCGTTACAACACTGCTGAATGTCCAAGTAACAAATTGCTGGTTTTCAGCGTCCTGTTCACACTCACAGGAGTGCTGTTCAACTGGCTTTCCACTCAACCTTGGTCAGCTCTTCATTTTCCTGTCCACACAACCCAGACTTCAGAAATCTTTGGACTCTCCACTACAGAATTTCCATTCATCCACTGCCAATGTGGAATTCATCGAATCTCCACTCCAGGCAGGATTTCCTTACACCACTGGTGAATATCCAAGTAACCGAATGCTACTGGTCAGCGGCTTGTTCACATACCGCAGGCATGGTGTTCACTGGCTATCAACTCCACCCTGGTCAGCTCTTCATTTCCTGGTGACAATAACCCAAATTTCTAAAATCATTGGTATCTAAACTACAGAATGTTCCATTCATTCACTTCAAATCTGAAAATTCTCTGAATCTCCACTCCAGGCAGGCTTTCCTTGCACCACTGGTGAATATCCAAGTAACCCAAAGCTGGTTTTCAGCGGCCTGTTCACATTCGCAGGCGTGCTGTTCAACTGGCTATCAACTCCACCCTGGTCACCTCTTCATTTTCCACTCCACACAACCCAGACTTTAAAAATCATTAGAATCTCGACTACAGAATTTCCATTTATAAACTGCCAATCCGGATTTAATCGAAACTCCACTCCAGGCAGGATTTCATTACAACAATGGTGAATATCCAAGTAACCCAATGCTAGTGGTCAGCGGCCTGTTCACATAATGGAGACGTGGTGTTCACTGGATAGCCACTCCACCCTGGTCAGATCTTCCTTTCCTGGTACCAGAAAACAAGAGTTAATAAATTATTTGTATCTCCACTACTGAATATTCCATTCATTCACTGCCAATCTGGAATTCAACGAATTTCAACTCCAGGCAGGATTCCGTTAAAATACTGGTGAAGATCCAAGAGCCCAAACGCTGACTGTCAGCGGCTTGTTCATAGGTGCAGGTTTGCTCTTCAACTGGCTATCCACTCCACAGTGGTCAGCTCTTTCTTTTCCTGTCCACACAACCCAGACTTCAGAACTCATTGAGATCTCCACTCCAAAATGTTCCATTCATTAACTGCCATTCTGGAAATCATCGAATCTCCACTCCAGGCAGGATTTCCTTACACCACTTGTGAAAATCCAAGTAACACAATGCTAGTTATCAGCAGCCTATTCAAACTCGCAGGTCTGCTGTTCAACTGGCTATCCACTCTAACCTGGTCGCTCTTCATTTTCCTGTCCACACAACCCAGACTTCAGAAATCATTGGAATCTCCACTACAGAATGTTCCACTCATTCACTGCAAATCTAGAATGCATCTGAATCTCCACTTCAGGCAGGCTTTCCTTACACCACTTCTGAAGGCCCAAGTAACCCAAAGCTATTTTTCAGCGTCCTGTTCACACTCATAGGCGTGCTGTTCAACTGGCTATCAACTCTACAGTGGTCAGCTCTTTCTTTTGCGGTCTACACAACCCAGATTTCAGAAATCATTGGAATCTCCACTATAAAATCTTCCACTCATTCACTGCCAATCTGGAGATTATCGAATCTCCACTCCAGGGAGGCTTTATTTACACCACTGGTGAATATTCAAATACCACAATGCTGGTATTCATCTTCATGTTCACATTCGCAGGCGTGCTGTTCAACTGGATATCCATTCCATAGTGGTCAGCTCTTTCCTTATCTGTCCACGACACCCAGACTTGAGAAATCATTGGAATCTGCACTACAGAATGTTCCATTTATTCAATGCCAATGTGGAGATCATCGAATCTCCACTCCAGGCAGGCTTTCGTTACACCCCTGCTAAATGTTCAAGTAACCCATTGCTGGTTTTCAGAGGCCTGTTCACACTCGCAGGCGTGCTGCTCAACAGGCTATCCACTCAACCCTGGTCAGCTCTTCATTTTCCTGTCCACACAACCCAAAATTCAGAAATCATTCGAAACTACACTGAAGAATCATCCATTCATTCACTGCCAATCTGGAATTCATCGAATCTCCATGCCAGGCAGGATTTCGTTACACCACTGGTGAATATCCAAGTGACCCAATGCGCGTTTTGAGCAACCTGTTAAAACTAGCAGGCCTGCTGTTCAATTGGCTATCCACTCTAACCTGGTCTGCTCTTCATTTTCCTGTCCACACAAACAAGACTTCAAAAATCTTGGGAATCTCCACTACAGAATATTCCATTCATACACTGCGAATCTGGAATTCATCTGAATCTCCACTCCAAGCAGGATTTGGTTACACCACTGGTGAATGTTCAAGTAACCCAATGCTGGTTTTCAGCGTCCTGTTCACACTTACAGGCGTGCTGTTCAAATGGGTATCTACTCCACCCTGTTTAGCTCCACAGTGGCCAGCTCTTTCTTTTCCTATCCACACAACCCAGACTTCAGAAATCATTGGAATCTCCACTACAGATTGTTCCATACATCCACTGTCAATCTGAAGATCATCGAATCTCCACTCCAGGCAGGCTATCGTTACAACACTGCTGAATATCCAAGTAACCCAATGTTGGTGTTCATAGGCCTCTTCACACTCGCAGGCTTGCTATTCAACTGGATATCAACTCCACCCTGTTCAGCTCTTTCTTTTCCTGTCCACACAACTCAGACTTCAGAAATCATTGTAATCTCCACTACAGAAGGTTCCATTCATTTACTGCCAATCTGGAATTCATCGAATCTCCACTTCAGGCAGGATTTCTTTACACCACTGGTCAATATTGTAATACCCCAATGCTGGTTTTCAGCGGGTTGTTAACACTAGCCGGCGTGCTGTTCAACTGGCTATCCACTCCAACCTGATCAGCTCTTCTTATCCCTGTCCACATAACCGACATTCAGAAACCATTAGAATCTCCACTACAGAATGTTCTATTCATTCACTGCCTATCTGGAATTCATTGAATATCCACTCCAGGCAGGCTTTCTTTACACCACTGGTGAATGTACAAGTAACCCAATGCTGGTATTCACACTGCCAATCTGAACTTCATCTGAATCTCCTCTCCATGCAGGCTTTCGTTAGTACACTGCTGAATGTCCAAGTACCCTAATGATGGTTTTCAGCATCCTGTTCACACTCTCAGGCGTGCTGTACAACTTGCTATCCACTCAAGTTGTCAGCTGTTTCTTTTCCTGTCCAGACAATCCAGGCTTCAAATATCTTTGGAATTTCCACTACAGAATGTTCCATTCATTAACTGGCAATCTGCAGATCATCGAATCTCCACTCCAAGCAGACTTTCGTTACACCACTTCTTTATATCTAAGTAACCCAATGCTGGTTTTCAGAGGCCCTTTTTCATGCGCAGGCGTGCTGTTGAACTGGCTATCCACTCTAACCTGGTCTGCTCTTCATTTTCCTGTCCACACAACCCAGACTTCAGAAATCATGGGAATCTCCACTACAAAATGTTCCATTCATTCACCGCGAATCGGGAATTCATCTGAATCTCCACTCCAGGCAGGCTTTCTTTACAACACTGGTGAATGTCCAAGTAACCCAATGCTGGTTTTCAGCGTCCTGTTCACTCTTGCAGGCATGCTTTTCAACTGGCTATCCACTCAACCCTGGTCTGCTCTTCATTTTCCTGTCCACACAAACCAGACTTCAGAAATAATTCGAATCTCCACTACAGAATGTTCCATTCATTCAGTGCCAATCTGGATATTATCGAATCTCCACTCCAGGCAGTCTTTTGTTACATCACTGCTGAATGTCAAGGTAAAACAATGATGGTTTTCAAAGGCCTGTTCACACTCGCAGGCATGCTGTTCAAGTGGCTTTCCACTCAACTCTGGTCAGCTCTTCATTTTCGTGTCCATACAACCCAGACTTCAGCAATCATTGGAATCAAAGGTATAGAATGATCCATTCACTCACAGGAAATCTGGAATTCATCGAATCTCCACGCCAGGCAGGATTTCTTTACACCACTGGTAAATATCCAAGTGACCCAATGCTGGTTGTGAGCAGCCTGTTCAAACTCGAAGGCCTGCTGTTCAACTGGCGATCCACTCTAACCTGTTCTGCTCTTCATTTTCCTGTCCACAGAACCCAGACTTCAAAAATTATGGGCATCTCCACTACAGAATGTTGCGTTAATTCATTGCGAATCTGGAATTCATCTGAATCTCCACTCCAGGCCGGCTTTCGTTACACCACTGCTGAATGTCCAAGTATCCCAATGCTGGAACTCAGCGTCCTGTTCACACTTGCAGGCATGCTGTACAACTGGCTATCCACTCCTCAGCGGCCAGCTCTTTCTTTTCCTGTTCACAGAACCCAGACATCAGAAATCATTGGAATCTCCACTACAGATTGTTCCATACATTCACTGCCAATTTGGAGTTCATCATATCACCACTCCAGGCAGGCTATCGTTACCCCACTGCTGAATGTCCAAGTAATCCAATGCTGGATTTCATAGGCATGTTCACACTCACAGGCGTGCTATTCAAAGGGCTACCCACTCCACCCAATTCAGCTCTATCTTTTCCTGTCCACACAACCCAGACTTCAGAAATCATTGGAATCTTCACTACAGAATGTTCCTTTCATTCACTGCCGATCTGGATTTCATCGAATCTCCACTTCAGGCAGGATTTCGTTACACCACTGGGAAATATACAAGTAATCCAATGCTGGTTTTCAGCGGCCTGTTCACACTCGCAGGCATGCTGTTCAATTGGGAACGACGTCAACCTGGTCAGCTCTTATTATTCCTGTTCACATAAACTAGACTTCAGAAACCATTAAAATCTCCACTACAGAATGTTCCATTCATTCACTGCCCATCTGGAATTCATTGAATTTCCACTCCAGGCAGGCTTTCTTTACACCAATGCTGATGTCCAAGTAACCCAATGCTGATTTTCAACGACCTGTTCACACTTGCAGGCATGCTGTTCAACTGACTATCCACTCAATCCTCGTCAGCTCTTCATTTTCCTATCCACACAACCAAGACTTCAGAAATCACTGGATTCTCCCGTACAGAATCTTCCATTATTCACTGTCAATCTGGAATTCATCTGAATCTCCACTCCAGTCAGGCTTCGGTTAGAACACTGGTGAATGTCCAAGTAACTCAGTGCTGGTTTTACGCGTTCTGCTCACACCTGCAGGCATGCAATTCAACTGGCTATCCACTCCACAGTGGCCAGATCTTTCTTTTCCTGTCCACACAACCCAGACATCAGAAATCATTGGAATCTCCACTACAGATTGTTCAATACATTCACTGCCAATCTGGAATTCATCGAATCTCCACCCCACGCAGGCTTTCGTTACACCACAGCTGAATGTGCAAGTAACCCAATGCTGGTATTCAGCGGCCTGTTCCCACTCGCAGGTGTGATGTTCAAGTGGCTATCCACTCCAACCTTATAAGATCTTCATTTTCATGGCCACACAACCCAGATTTCCGAAATCATTGGAATCTCCACTACAGAATGTTCCATTCATTCACTGCAAATCTGGAATTCATCTGAAACTCCTCTTCATTCAGGCTTTCGTTACACTACTGCTGTATGTCCAAGTAACCCAATGCTGATTTTCAGCGTCCTGTTCACACTCGCCAGTGTGCTGTTCAACTGGCTATCCATTCCACAGTGGTCAGCTCATTCTTTTCCTGTCCACACATCCCAGACTTCAGAAATCATTGGAATCTGCACTACAGAATGTTCCATTCATTCTCTACCAAAATGGAATTCATTGAATCTCCACTCCAGGCAGTCTTTCGTAACACCACTGCTGAATGTTCAAGTCACCAATTACTCTTTTCAGCGCTCTGTTCACTCTCACAGGCCTGCTATTCAACTGGGTATCCACTGAACCCTGGTCAATGGAAAGTCCACTACAGAATGTAGCATTCATTCACTGGAATCTGGAGATCATCGAATCTCCACTCCAGGCAGGATTTTGTAACACCACCGGTGAATATCCAAGTAACCCAATGCTGGTTTTCAGCAGCCTGTTCAAATTCGCAGGCCTGCTGCTTAACTGGCTAATCAGTGTAATCTGGTTTGCTCTTCTTTTTCGTGTCCAGACATCCCAGACTTCAGAAATCTTGGAATCTCCAGTACAGAATGTTCCATTAATTCACTGCCCATCTGGTGATCATCGAATCTCCACTCCAGGCAGCCTTTCTTTAAACCACTGCTGAATGTCCAAGTAACTCAATGCTGGTTTTTAGCGTCCTGTTCACAGTCGCAGGCATGTCTGTTCAACAGGCTATACTCTCCAACCTGGTAAGCTCTTCATATTCCTGTCCACATAAACTAGACTTCGGAAACCATTAGAATCTCCACTACAGAATGTTCCATTCATTCACTTCCAATCTGGAATTCATTGAATCTCCACTAAAGGCAGGATATCGTTACACCACTGGTGAATATTAAAGTAACACAATGCTGGTTTTCTGCATACTGTTCAAATTCCCAGGTCTGCTGTTCAACTGGCTATCCACTCTAATCTAGTCTGCTGTTCATTTTCCTGTCCACACAACCCAGACTTCAAAAATCATGGGAATCTCCACTACAGAATGTTGAATTTATTCACTGTGAATCTTGAATTCATCTGAATCTCCACTCCATCCAGGCTTCCGTTACACCATTGGTGAATGTACAAGTAATCCAATGCTGGTTTTCAGCGTCCTGTTCACACTTTCAGGCGTGCTGTTCAACTGGGTATCCACTGCAAAGTGGCCAGCTCTTTCATTTCCTGTCCACACAACCCAGACTTCAGAAATCACTGAAATCTCCACTACAGAATGTTCCATAAATTCACTGCCAATCTAAAGAACATTGAATCTCCACTCCAGGAAGACTATCGTTACACCACTGGTGAATATCCAAGTAACGCAATGCTGCTTTTCAGAGGCCTGTTCACACTAGGAGGCCTGCTGTTCAACTGGCTATCCACTCCACCCTGGTCAGTTCTTTCTTTTCCTGTCCACACAATCCAGACTTCAGAAATCTTTGGAATCTCCACTACAGAATGTTCCATTCATTCACTACCAATTTGGGATTCATCGCATCTGCACTACCGGCAGGATTTCTTTACGCCACTGTTGAATACGCAAGTACCCCTATGCTTTTTTCAGCGGCCTCTACACACTCACTGTCGTGCTGTTCATCTGGCTATCCACTCCACCCTGGTCATCTCTTTCTTTTCCTGTCCACACAATTCAGACTTAAGAGATCTTTGGAATCTCCACTACAGAGTGTTCCATTCATTCACTGTGAATCTGGAATTCATCTGAATCTCCACTCCATTCAAGCTTTCGTTACACCACTGGTGAATGTCTAAGTAATCCATTGCTGGTTTTCAGCGTCCTGTTCACACTCGCAGGCGTGCTGTTCAACTCAACTTAACAGTGGTCAGCTCTTTCTTCGAATTCATCGAATATCCACTCGAGGCAGGATTTCGTTACACAACTGGTGAATATCTAAGTTACCCAATGCTGGTTGTCAGCATTCTGTTCAAACTCCTAGGCCTGCTGTTCAACTGACTATGCACTCTAACTTCTCTGAACTGGTCTGCTCTTCATTTTCCTGTGCACACAATCTAGACTTCAGAAATCATGAGAGTCTCCACTACCAAAAGTTCCATTCATTCACTGTGAATCTGGAATTCTTCTGAATCTCCACTCCAGGAAGGCTTCCATTACACCACTGGTGAATGTCCAAGTATCCCAATGCTGCTTTTCAGCAGCCTGTTCACACTTGTAGGCGTGCTGGTCCACAGGCTATCCACACCTCCCTGGTCAGCTCTTCATTTTCCTGTACACAAAACCCAGATTTCGGAATGCATTGGAATCTAGACTACAGAATGTTCCGTTCAATCACTGCCAATCTGGAGCTCATCGAATCTGTGAGCAAAGTTCAATTCCTCGCCCTCTCCGATAGCTCAGGAAGCTTCCAAGGGAATCTGGACCTCGAGGCAAACACTGGCAAGACACTCCGAAAATATTCCATATGCCAAAATTACAGTCAACACAATTCACCAAACGAAGACGCTACTGAACCATGCCCAAGCACTGGTGATTCACCCAGAAACTTGACATCATCTGAATCTGCACTCTAAAATCATATATGGTTTGCTTATCTTCTACCTATCCACACTGCCCTTTTGGTGCGAAAGCACAGTAGTAGGACATGTGTGTCACGCAGACAGCCTGGCCGACACGGGTGCAATTCCTCACCCTCTCGGAGAGCTCAGGAAGCTATCGAGAGTATCTGGCACTCGTGGCAAAGCCTGGCAAGACACCCGTGAAATATTCTATGTGACGAAATTACAGTCATCACAAATCTCCAAACGAAGACGTTACTGAACCGTGCCAACAAATGAATATAGAGCGGGAGGACTGGGAGTGTGACAGCGATCCACACCGTTAAGTAGTGAATTCATCTCAATATCCAAAGTGTTAGGCCTGGGTTTCTTCTCGTTCTCCACGAAATCGAGTCGAATTAGTAATCTGCCAAGTGAGCATTTCTGTCAACACTCCCCAATCCTCCTGTTCAGCTCCATATGCAGTCGAATATAGTATTCTGTTCATTAACCCTTCCACACTAGCATGCGACCTGAGTTCATCAAAATATCAACACCTACATATCTGGTTTTCATCTGCCTGTGCACTCAATAAAGCTGAAGTTTTCATCATCTTGTCCACTCTACCCAGGCGTGGTGTGCATCGACCTCTGAATCAATCGAAACCATATGGTACTCTACCGGTCAACGCCACCAGTTGTGGTGATGATCCTATGCCTCTAAAGGTCGTCAGTGTTGTGGTTTCTCTGCATGTCCCAGTAACCAAATGCTGGTGGTCAGCGGCCTAGTCACAAACTGTAGGCGTTGTTTTCACTTGCAATCCACTCCACCTTCCTCAGGTCTTCATTTCCTGGTGTCCATAACCCAGAGTTCTGAAAACATTGGTATCTCCACTACAGTATGTTCCATTCATTCATTGTGAATCTGGTATTCATCTGAATCTCCACTCCAGGCAGGCTTTCGTTTTACCACTGGTGAATGTCCAAGTAACACAATGCTGGATTTCAGCGGCCTTTTCACACTCGCAGGCATGCTGTTCAATTGGCTATCCACTCCACCCAGCTCACCTTTTCATTTTCCTAGCCACACAACCCAGACTTCAAAAATCATGGGAATATCCACTAAAGAATGTTCCATTCATTCACTGCCAATCTGGAATTCATCGAATCTCCACTTCAGGCAGAATTTCGTTACACCACTAGTGAAGATCCAAGTAACCCAATGCTGGATTTCAGCAATCTGTTCAAACTCGCAGGCCTGCTGTTCAACTGACTATCCACTCTAACTTGATCAGCTCTTCATTTTCATGTCCATACAACCCAGACTTCAGTAATCATTGGAATCTCCCCTACAGAATGTTCCATTTATTCTCTGCGAACCCGGAATTCGACTGAATCTCCACCCCAGGCAGGCTTTTGATACACCACTGGTGAATATCCAAGTAACCCAATGCTGATTTTCAGCGGCGTCTTCACACTCACCGGCTTGCTGCTCAACTAGCTATCCACTCAATTCCATTCATTCACTGCGAATCTGGAATTCATCTGAAACTCCACTCCAGGCAGGCTTTCGTTACACCACTGGTGAATGTCCAATAACCCAATGCTGGTATTTTGCGGCCTGTGCTGTTCACTGGTTCTCCACTCCACCCTGGTCAGCTCTTCATTTTCCTGTCCACAGAACTCAGAACATCAGAAATCATTGGAATCTCCACTGCACAATGTTCCGGTCATTCACTGCGAGTCTGGAATACATCTAAATCCCCACTCTGTGCAGGCATTCGTTACAGCACTGGTATGTCTACCCAGAAACTTGAAATCATCTGAATCTGCACTCTAAAATCATCCATGAGCTTCTTTTTATCTTTCTATCCACACTGTCATTCTGGCTTGAAAGCACAGCAATAGGATGTGTGCCTCACGCAGCCAGCCTGGCCGAGCCGGGTTTAATTTCTAGCCCTCTCAGAGAGCCCCGGAAGCTACCGAGAGTATCTGGCCCTCTCGGCGAAGCCTGGCAATCCACCCGTGAAATATTCCTTATGCCAAAACTACAGTCACCACCAGTCTCCAAACAAAGACGTTACTGGACTGCACCAGATAATCAATGAAGTCCGGGAAGACTGGGAGAGTGACAGTGATCCACACTGCTGAGTAGTGAATTCATCTCAATATCCAATGTATTAGGCCTGCATTTTTCTCGTTCTCCACGAAATCGAGTCGAATTAAAAATCTGCCAATTGAGCATTTGCTGTCAACTCTCCCCATGTCTTTGCTCTGCTCCCAATCCAGCCGAATGCAGTATTCTGTTATTTAACCATGCCACACTACCGAGCGACCTGAGTTCATCTAAATATCAACACCTACATATCTGGTTTTCATCTGCCTGTGCATTCAATCAAGCCGAAGTTTTCATCATCCTGTCCACTCTAACCAGTCCTGGTGTGCATCGACCACTGAATCAATCGAAACCATATGGTTCTCTCCCGGTCAACGCCACCCAGTGGTGGTGATGATCGTATACCTCTAAAACTCGTCAGGGTTGGGATTCTTCTGCATGTCCCAGTAACCCAATGCTAGTGGTCAGCGGCCTGTTCACATACCGCAGGCGTGGTGTTCACTGGCTATCCACTCTACCCTGGTCACCTATTCATTTCCTGGTTCCCATAAACCAGAGTTCTGAAATCCCCACTACAGAACATTCCATTCATTCACTATGAGTCTGGAATTCATCTGAATCTACATTCCAGGCAGGCTTTCGTTACACCACTGCTGAATGTCTCAGTAACCCAATGTTGGTTGTCAGCGGCCTATTCACCCTCGCAGGTGTGCTGTACAACTGGCTATCCACAACACCCTGGTCAGCTCTTCATTTTCCTGTCCACATAACCTGGATTTCAGAAACCATTAGAATCTCCACTATTCTCCACTAATCTCCACTAATTCTCCACTATTCTCCACTAATCTCCACTATTCACTGCGAATCTGGAATTCATGTGAATGTTCTCTTCAGGAAAGAATTCATTACACCACTGCTGAATGTCCAACTAACCCAATTCTGGTTTTCAGTGGCCTGTTCACACTCGCAGGTCTGCTGTTCAAATGGCTATCCACTCCAACCTGGTCAGCTCTTCGTAATCCTGTCCACATAACCTAGAATTCAGAAACCATTAGAATCTCCACTACAGAATGTTCAATTCATTCACTGCGATTCTGGAATCCATCTGAATCTGCACTCCATGAAGGCTTTCATTATAGTTGTGCATGTCCAAGTAACCCAATGCTGGTTTTCAGCGTCCTGTTCACACTCGCACGGGTGCTGTTCAACTGGATATCCACTCCACAGTGGTCAACCCTTTCTTTTCCTGTCCAAATAACTCAGAGTTCAGAAATCATTGGTATCTGCACTACCGAATATTGTAGTCATTTACTGCCAATCTGGAAATCATCGAATCTCCACTCGAGGCAGGCTTTCGTTACACCACTCTTGAATGTCCAAGTAACCCAATCCTGGTTTTCTGAGGCCTGTTCACACTCGAAGGCGTGCTACTCAACTGGATTTCCACTCAATCCTGGTCAGTTCTTCATTTTCCTGTCCACACAACCCAGACATGAGAAATCATTGGAATCTCCACTACATAATTTCCATTCATTCAATCTCCAATACAGAATGTTCAATTCAATCACTACGAATCTGGAATTCATCTGAATCTCTGCTCCAGGCAGGCTTCCGTTACAGCACTGGTGAATGTCCAAGTAACAGAATGCTTGTTTTTAAGCGTCCTGTTCACACTCGCAAGCATGCTGTTCAACTGGCTATCCATTCCACAGTGGTCAGCTCTTTCTTTTCCTGTCCACACATCCCAGACTTCAAAAATCATTGGAATCTGTACTACAGAATGTTCCATTCATTCTGCCAATATGGGATTCATCGAATATCCAGTCCAGAAGGATTTCTTTACATCACTGGTGAATATCCAAGTACCATAATGCTGGTTTTCAGCGGCCTGTTCACACTCGCAAGTGCGCTGTTCAACTGGCTACCTCCAAACTGGTCAACCCTTCATTTTCTTGTCCAAACAACCCAGACTTCAGAAATCATTGGAATCTGCACTACAGAATGTTCCGTTCATTCACTTAGAATCTGGAATTCATCTGAATCACCACACTATGCAGGCTTTCGTTACACCACTGTTGAATATCCACGTCACCCATTGTTGGTTTTCAGCGGTCTGGTCACTCTCGCAGGCCTGCTATTCAACTGGTTATCCACTCTGCTGTTCATGGTCTGCTGTTCATTTTCCTGTACACACCACACAGACTTAAAAAACCATGGGAATCTCTACGACAGAATGTTCCATTCATTCACTGCGAATCTGGAATTCATCTGAATCTCCACTCCAGGCAGGTTTTCGTTTCACCACTATTGAATGTCCAAGTAACCCAATGCTGGTTTTCAGTGTCCTGTTCAAACTTCCAGGCCTGCTGTTCAACTGGGTATCCACTGTACAGTGGACAGTTCTTTCTTTTAAAGTCCACACAACCCAGACTTCAGAAATCTTTGGAATCTCCACTACAGAATGTTCCATTCATTCACGGCCAATCTAGAATTCATCTCATCTCCACTCCAGGCAGGATTTCATTACACCTCTGGTGAATATCCAAGTACCCCATTGCTGGTTTTCAGCAGCCTCTTGACACTCGCCGTCGTGGTATTCATCTGGCTATCCACTCCACCCTGGTTAGCTCTTTCTTTTCCTGTCCACACAACCAAAATTTCAGAGATCTTTGGAATCTCCACTACGGAATGTTGCATTCATTTACTAAGAATCTGGAATTCATCCGAATCTCCACTGCATGCAGTCTTTCGTTACACCACTGCTGAATGTCCAAGTAATCCAATGCTGGTTTTCAGCGTCCTGTTCACACTCGCAGGCGTGCTCTTCAACTCGCTATCCACTCAACAGTGGACAGCTCTTTCTTCGAATTCATCAAATCTCCACTCCAGGCAGTATTTCGTTACAAAACTGGTGAATATCCAAGTAACCCATTGCTGGTTTTCAGTATCCTGTTCAAACTCCCAGGCCTGATGTTCAACTTGCGATGCACTCAAATCTGGTCTGCTCTTCACTTTCCTGTCCACACAACCTAGACTTCAGAAATCATGGTTATCTCCACTACAGAATGTCCTTTCATTCACTGCCAATCTGATATTCATCTGAATCTCCACTGCAGGCAGTCTTAAGTTAAACTACTGTTGAATGTCCTGTTAACCCAATGCTGGTTTTCAGCGTCCTGTTCATACTCGCAGGCATGCTGTTCAACTGGCTATCCACTCCACAGTCGTCAGGTCTTTCGTTTTCTATTCACACAACCCAGATTTCAGAAAACATTGGAATCTGCACTACAGAATGTTCCATTCATTCACTGAGAATTTGGAATTCATCTGTATCTCCACTACAGGCAGGTTTTGTTACACCACTGTTGAATGTCCAAGTAAACCAATGCTGGTTTTCACCGGCCTGTTCACACTCGCAGGCGTGCTGTTCAACTGGCTTTCCACTCCAAGTTGGTCAGCTCTTACTTTTCCTGTCCACACAATCCAAACTAAAAAAGTCATTGGAGTCTCCACGACAGAATGTTCCATTCATTCACAGAGAATTTGGAATTCACCTAAATCTCCACTCCAGGCTGGCTTTCGTTACATCACTGGTGAATGTCATCGTAACCCATTGCTGGTTTTCAGTGTCCTGTTCACAGTCGCAGACATGCTGTTCAACTGGCTATCCACTTCACATTGTTAAGTTCTTACATTTCCTGTCCACACATCGTAGAATTCAGAAAACATTGGAATCTCCACTACAGAATGTTTCATTCAGTAAATGCCAATCTTGAATTCATGCAATATTCACACCAGGCTGGCTTTCGTTACACCACTGGTGAATGTCCAATTAACCCAATGCTAGTTCTCAGCGTCCTGTTCACACTTGCAGGTGTGCTGTTCAACTGGCTATCCACTCTACCCTGGTCAGCTCTTCCTTTTCTTGTCCACACAACCCAGACTTCAGAAATCATTGGAATCTCCACTACACAATGTTCCATTCATTCACTGCTAATCTGGAGATCATCAAATCTCCACTCCAGGCAGGCTTTCGTTACACCACTGGTGAATGTCCAAGTCACACAATGCTGATTTTCTGTGCCCAGTTCACACTTGCTGGCGTGCTTTTCAACCTTATGTCCACTCTACAGTTGGCAGGTTTTTCTTTTCCTGTCCACACAACCCAGACTTCAGAAATAATTGGAATGTCCACTACAGCATGGTCCATTCATTCACTGCCAATCTGGAGTTCTTTGGATCTCCACTCTAGGCAGGCTTCGTTACACCACTGGTGAATATCCAAGTCACCCAATGATGATTTTCAGTGTCCTGTTCACACTCGCAGGTGTGCTGTTCTACTGGCTATCCACTCCATATTGGTCAGCTCTTCATTTCCTGTCCACACAACCCAGACTTCAAAAATCATTAGAATCTCCACTACAGAATGTTCCATTCATTCCCTCCCAATCTGGTGTTTATGGAATCTCTACTCCAGGCACGCTTCGTTACAACACTGTTGAATATCCACGTAACCCAATGATGGTTTTCATTGGCCTGTGCTGATCACTGGCTATTCACTCCACCCTTGTGAGCACTTAATTTTCCTGTCCACACAACCCAGACGTCAGAAATCCTTCGAATCTCAATTGCAGAATGTTCCGGTCATTCAATGCGAGTCTGGAATACAACTGAATCTCCACTCTACGCAGGCATTCGTAACAGCACTGGTGATTCTACCCAGAAACTTGAAATCATCTGAATATGCACTCTAAAATCATCCATGGGCTGCTTTTAATCTTCCTATCTACACTGCGATTCTGGCGTGAAAGCACAGCAGTAGGACGAGTTGGTCAAGCAGCCAGCCTGGCCGAGCTGGGTTCAATTCCTCTCCAACTCAGACAGACCGGGAAACTACCGAGAGTATCTCGCCCTCGTGGCAAAACCTCGCAAGACACCCGTGAAGTATTCCATATGCCAAAATTACAGTCACACAAGTCTGCACATGTAGACGCTCCTGAACCGCGCCAGCAAATCTATGAAGTCCTGGAGGACTGGGAGAGTTACAGCGATCCACACTGCTGAGTAGTGAATTCATCTCAATATCCAATGTCCCAGTAACCCAATGCTCGTGGTCAGCGGCCAGTTCACACTCACAGGCATGCTGTTCAACTGGCTAAACACTCAACCCTGGTCAGCTCTTCATTTTCCTGACCACACAACCCAGACTAGAAAAATCATTGGAATCTCCACTAGAGATTATTCCATTCGTTCACTGCCAAACTGGAATTCATCTGAATCTCCACTCCAGTCAGGCTTTCGTTACACCACTCCTGAATGTCCAAGTAACACAATCCTGTTTTCAGCGTCCTGTTCACACTCACAGGCGTGGTTTTCCACTAGTTATCCACTCCACAATGGTCAGCATTTGTTTTCCTGTCCACACAACCCAGACTTCAGAAATCACTGGTATTTCCAAGAAACAATTTTCCATTCATTCACTGCGAATCTGGAATTCATCGAATCTCCACTACAGTCAGGCTTTCTTTATACCACTGGTGAATATCCAAGTAACCCAATGCTGGTTTTCAGAGGCCTGGTCACACTTGCAGGCGTTCTGTTGAACTTGCTGTTGAACACTTCATCCTGGTCAGCTCTCCATGTGCCTGTCCACACCAACCGGACTTCAGAAATCATTGAAATCTCCACTACAGTATGTTCCATTCATTCACTGTGAATCTGGAATTCATCTGAATCTCCACTCCAGGCAGGCTTTCGTTGCACCACTGCTGTATATCCAAGTACCCCAATGCTGGTTTTCAGAGGACTGTTTACACTCGCAGGACTACTGTTGAACTGGCTATCCACTCTAACCTGGTGTGCTCTTCATTTTCCTGTCCACAAAACCCAGACTTCAGAAATCTTTAGTATCTCCACTACAAGATGTACCATTCATTCAGTGCCAATCTGGAAATCACTGAATCGACACTCCCGCCAGGCTTTCGTTACACCACTGCTGAATGTCCAAGTAACGCAATGCTGGTTTTTAGAGGCCTTGTCACACTCGCAGTAGTGCTATTCAACTGTCTATATACTCAACCCTAGTCAGCTCTTCATTTTCCTGTCCACACAACCCAGACTTCAGAAATCATTGGAATCTCCACTACAGAATATTCCATTCATTCACTGCGAATATGGAATTCATCTCAATATCCACTCCATGCAGGCTTTCGTTATGCCACTGCTGAATGACCAAGTACCCCAATGGTGGTTTTCAGCCTGCTGTTCATACTTGCAGGAGAGCTGTTCAACTCGTTATCCACGCCACACGGTTAGCTGTTTTTTTTTTCCGGTCCACACAACCGAGAGTTCAAAAATCATTGTAAACTCCACTACAGAATATTCCATTCATTCACTGCGAATCTGGAAATCATCTGAATCTCCACTCCAGGCAGGCTTTCGTTCAACAATTATTTATGTGCAAGTAACCCAAAGCTTATTTTCAGCGTCCTGTTCACAGTCGCAGGCGTGCTGTTCAACTGGCTATCCACTCCACCGTGGTCAGCTCTTTCTTTTCCTGTCCACACAACACTAACTTCAGAAATCAATGATATCTCCACTACAGCATGTTCCATTCATTCACTGACTATCTGGAGATCATCTGATACTCCACTCCAGGCAGGCTTTCGTTACACCACTGCTGAATGTCCAAGTAACCCAATGCTGGTTATCAGCAGTATTTTCAAACTCGCAGCCCAGCTGTTCAACTGGCTATCCTCTCCACCCTGGTCACCTCTTCATAATTCTGTCCACACAACCCAGAATACAGAAATCATTTGAATCTCCACTACAGAATATTCCATTCTTTCACTCCCATTCTGGAATTCGCCGAATCTCCACTCCAGACAGTCCTTCGTTACACCACTGGTGAATATGCAAGTAACACAATGCTGGTTCTAAGAGGCCTGTTCACACTCGCAGGCTTGCTATTCAACTGGCTTTCCTCTCCACAGTGGTCAGCTCTTTCTTTTCCTGTCCACACAACACAAACTTCAGAAATCATTTGAATCTCCACTACAGAATGTTCCATTCATTCACTGCGAATCTGGAATTCATTAAATCTCCACTCCAGGCAGGTTTTCGCTACACCTCTGGTGAATATCCATGTACCGCACTGCTGGTTTTCACCAGCCATTTTACACTCGCAGGCCTGCTGTTCAACTGGCTATCCACGCTTACCTGGTGTGCTCTTCATTTTCCTGTCCACAAAACCCAGACTTCAGAAATCATTGGAATCTCCTCTACAGAATGTTCCATTCATTCATTGCCAATCTGGATATCATCGAATCTACACTCCAGGCAGGCTTTCGTTACATTACTCCAGAATGTCCAAGTAACATAATGCTGGTTTTCAAAGGCCTGTTCACACTGGCAGGCATTCTTTTCAACTATCTATCCACTCAACTCTGGTCAGCTCTTCATTTTCCTGTCCACACAACCCAGACTTTAGAAATCATTGGAATCTCACTGCAGAATGTTCCATACATTCTCTGACAATCTGGAATTCATTGAATCTCCACTCCAACCAGGATTTCATTTCACCACTGTTGAATATCCAAGTAATAAAATGCTTGTTTTTGGCAATCTGTTCAGACTCACAGGCCTGTGGTTCAACTGGTTATACATTCTAACCTGGTCTCCTCTTCATTTTCCTGTCCACACAACACAGACTTCAGAAATCTTTGAAATGTCCACTACAGAATGTTCCATTCATTCACTGCCAATCTGGAGATTATAGAATACACTCTTCACGCAGGCTTTCATTACACTACTACTGAATGTCCAAGTAACCCAATGGTTGTTTTCAAAGGCCTGTTCACACTTATATTCGTGCTGTTCAACTGGCTATCTACTCAACCCTAGTCAGCTCTTCATTTTCCTGTCCACACAACACAGACTTCAGAAAGCATTGGAATCTACACTACAAAATATTCCATTAATTCACTGGCAATCTGGAGATCCTCGAATCTCCACTCCAGGCAGGTTTTCGTAACACCACTCCTGAATATCCGAGTAACCCAATGATGGTTTTCAGAGGCCTGTTCACACTTGCTGGCGTGCTGTTTAACTGGTATACAGTCAACCCTGGCCAACTTTTCATTTTCCTGTCCACACATCCCAGACTTCTGGAAACATTGGAATCTCCACTACAGAATGTTCCAGTCATTCACTGCGAATCTGGAATTCATCTGAATCTCACCTCCATGCGGGCTATCATGACATCACTCCTGAATATCCAAGTAACCCATGCTGGTTTTCAGCGTCCTGCTCACACTTGCTGGCATGCTGTTCAACTGGCTATCCACTCCTCAGTGGTCAGCTCTTTCTTTTCCTATCCAAACACAACCAGACTACAGAAATCATTGGAATCTCCACTATTGAGTGTTCCAATCATTCACTGCGAATCTGGAATTCATCTGAATCTCCACTCCAGGCAGGCTTTTGTTACACCACTGGTGAATGTCCACGTAACGAAATGCTGGTTTTCCACATCCTGTTCATACTCGTAGGCATGCTGTTCAACTGGCTATCCACTCCACAGTCGTCAGCTCTTTCATTTCCTATCCACACAAACCAGACTTCAGAAATCATTGGAATCTCCACTACAGAATGTTCCATTCATTAACTGCCAATCTGGAGATCATCGAATCTAACCTTCACGGAGACTTTCGTTACACTACTGCTGAATGTCTAAGTAACCCAATGGTGGTTTTCAAAGGCCTGTTCAAACTTGTAGTCGTGCTCTTCAACTGGCTCTCTACTCAATCCTAGTCAGCTCTTCATTTTCCTGTCCACACAACACAGACTTCAGAAAGCATTAGAATCTACACTACAAAATATTCCATTCATTCACTGCCAATCTGGAGATCCTCCGAATCTCCACTGCAAGCAGGCTTTCCCGACACCACTCCTGAATGTCGAAGTAACCCAATGCTGGTTTTCAGAGGCCTATTCACACTCGCAGGCGTGCTGTTAAACTGGCTAAACACTCAACCCTGGTCAGCTTTTCATTTTCCTGTCCACACATCCCAGATTTCTGAAAACACTGGAATCTTCACTACAGAATGTTCCAATCATTCACTGTGAATCTGGAATTCATCTGAATCTCTACTCCATGCGAACTTTCGTGACACCACTCCTGAATGTCCAAGTAATCCATGCTGATTTTCAGCTTCCTGCTCACACTCGCTGGCGTACTTTTCAACTGGCTATACACTCCTCCGTGGTCAGCTCTCTCTTTTCCTATCCACACACAACCAGACTACAGAAATCATTGGAATATCCACTACAGAGTATTCCATTCATTCACTGTGAATCTGGAATTCATCTGAATCTCCACTCCAGGAAGGCTTTTGTTACACCACTGGTGAATGTCCAAGTAACGAAATGCTGGTTTTCAGCGACCTGTTCATACTCGCAGGCATGCTGTTCAACTGGCTATCCACTCCACAGTCGTCAGGTCTTTCGTTTTCTATTCACACAACCCAGACTTCAGAAAACATTGGAATCTGCACTACAGAATGTTCCATTCATTCACTGAGAATTTGGAATTCATCTGTATCTCCACTACAGGCAGGTTTTGTTACACCACTGTTGAATGTCCAAGTAACCCAATGCTGGTTTTCAGAGGCCTGTCACACTCGCAGGCGTGTTGTTCAACTGGCTATCCACTAAACCCTGGTCAGCTCTTCATTTTTCGGTCCACACAACCCAGACTTCAGAAATCACTTGAATCTCCACTACAGAATGTTCCATTCATTCACTCCGAATCTGGAATTCCTGTGAATATCCAATCCCGGTAGGCTTTCGTTACACCATTTGTTTATGTCCAAGAAACCCAATCCTGGTTTTCTACGTTCTGTTCACACTCGCAGGTGTGCTGTTCAACTAGCTATCCACTCCACAATGGTCAGCTCTTTATTTTCCTTTCCAAACAGACATAAATTCAGAAATCAATGGAATCTCCACTACAGAATGTTCCATTCATTCACTCCCAATCTGGAAATCATCTGATACTCCACTCCAGGCAGGCTTTGGTTACACCACTGCTGAATATCCAAGTACCTCAATGCTGGATTTCAGAAGCCTGTTTACACTCTCAAGTGTGCTGTTCAAATAGCTATCCACTCCAACCTGGTCAGCTCTTCGTTTTGTCCACACAACGTAGACTTCAGAAATCATTGGAATATCCACTACAGAATGTTCGATTTAATCACTGCGAATCTGGAATTCATCTGAATCTCCACTCCAGGAAGTCTTTCTTTACACCACTGGCGAATGTCCAAGTAACCCAATGCTGATTTTCAAAGTCCTGTTCACATTCGCAGGCATGCTGTTCTACTGGCTTTCCACTACACAGTTGTCAGCTCTTTCTTTTCCTGTCCACAAAATCCAGACTTCAGATATGATTGGAATCTCCACTACAGAATGTTCCATAAATTTACTGCCAATCTGGAGATCACCGAATCTCCACTCCAGGCAGGCATTCGTTACACCACTGCTGAATGTCCAAGTAACCCAATGCTTGTTTTCAGAGGCCTGTTCAAACACGCAGTCCTGCTATTCAACTGGCTATCCACTCTGACCTTGGTGAGCTCTTCATTTTCCTGTCTACAATACCCAGACCTCAGAAAACATTGGAATCTCCACTACAGCACGATCCATTCATTCACTGCCAATCTGGAACTCATCGAATCTCCATTCCAGACAGGCTTTCATTATACCACCGGTGAATATCCTAGTAACCCAATGCTGGTTTTCAGCGGCCTGTTCACAATCGCAAGCGTACTGTTTTACTGGCTATCCACTCCAAATTAGTCAGCTCTTCATTTTCCTATCCACACCACCGAGACTTCAGATATAATTGGAAACTCCACTACAGAATGTTCCATACATTCACTGAAAATCTGGAGTACATCGTATGTCCACTCCAGGCAGGCATTCGTTACACCACTGCTGAATGTCCAAGTAAGCATTGCTGGTTTTCAGAGGCCTGTTCAAACTCGCAGTCCTGCTGTTCAACTGGCTATCCACCCTAACCTAGTCTGTTCTTTATTTTCCTTCCACACATCCCAGATTTCAGAAATCATTGGAATCTCCACTACAGAATGTTCCATTCATTCACAGCGAATCTGGAATTCATCTGAATCTGCACTACAGGCAGGCTTTCTTTACACCACTGTTGAATGTCCAAGTAACACAATGCTGGTTTTCAGTGTCCTGATCATACTCAGAGGCGTGCTGTTCAACTGGCTATCCACTGAACCCTGGTCAGCACTTCATTTTCCTGTCCACGCAACACGGACTTCAGAAATCATTGGAATGTCCACTACAGAATGTTCAATTCATTCACTCCCAATCTGGAATTCATCGTATTTCCACTCCAGGCAGGATTTCGTTACACCACTGCTGAATGTCCAAGTAAGCATTGCTGGTTTTCAGAAGCCTGTTCAAACTCGCAAGGGTGCTGTTCAACTTTCTATCCACTCCACAGTGGTCAGCTCTTTTTTTTCCTGTCCTCACAACTCAGACTTCAGAAATCATTGGAATCTCCACTAAGAATATACCATTCATTAACTGCGAATCTTGAATTCATCTAAATCTCTATTCCAAGCAGGCTTTCGTTTTACCACTGGTGAATGTCCATGTAACCCATTGCTGCCTTTCAGCGTCCTGTTCACACTCGCAGGCATGACGTTCAACTGGCATTCCACTCCACAGTGGTCAGATTTTTCTTTTCCTGACTGCAGAATTTCCAGACTTCAGAATTCATTGGAATCTCCACTACAGACTGTTCCATTGATTCACTGCCAATCTGGAATTCATCCAATCACCAACTCCAGGAATGATTTTGTTACACCACTCATGAATGTCCAAGTAATCCAATGATGGATTTCAGAGGCCTGATCACACTCGCAAGTGTGCTGTTCAACTGGCTATCCAATCAACCCTGTTCAGCCCTTCATTTTCCTGTCCACACAACCCAGACTTCAGAAGAAATTGGAATCTCCACTACAGAATATTCCATTCATTCACTCCCAATGGGGAATTCAATGCATCTCCACTCCAGGCAGGATTTTGTTAAACCACTCGTAAATATCCAAGTAACCCAATGCTGATTTTCAGCAGCCTGTTCAAACTCGCTGGCCTGCTGTTCAACTGACTATCCACTCTACCCAGCTCTGCTCTTCATTTTCCTGTCCACACAACCCAGAATTCAGAAGTAATTGGAATCTCCACTACAGAATGTTCCATTCATTCACTCTCAATCTGGATTTCATCGAATCTCCGCTCTAGGCCGGCTTTCGTTACACCATTGTTGAATGTCCAAGCAACCCCATGCTGGTTTTCAGCGGCTTCCTCACACTCGCAGGCCTGCTCTTCAACTGGCTATCCACTCCATCCTGTTCACCTTCTCCTTTTCCTGTCCACACAACCTAGACTTAAGAAATCATTGGAATCTCCACTACAGAATATTCCATTCATTCACTGCCAATCTGGCCTTCTTGGAATCTCCAGTCCAGTCAGGATTTCGTCACACCACTGTTGAATATCAAAATAACCCAAGGCTGGTTTTCAGCAGCATGTTGAAACTCGTAGACCTGCTATTTATCTGGCTATCCACTCTAATCTGGTCTACTCTTCATTTTCCTGTAAACACAAGCCAGACTACAGAAATCATTGGAATCTCCAACTACAGAATGTTCCATTCATTCACTGCGAATCTGGAATTCATCTGAATCTCCACTCCAGGCAGGCTTTGGTTACTACACTGCTGAATGTCCAAGTAATCGAATGTTGGTTTTCAGCGGCCTGTGCTGTTCAATGGGTATCCACTCCACCCTGGTCAGCTCTTCATTTTCCTGTACACACAAGCCAGACATCAGAAATCATTGCAATCTCCACTAGGGAATGTTCCCGTCATTCACTACAAGTCTAGAATCTATCTGAATCTCCACTCTACGCAGGCATTCGTTACAGCACTAGTGAGTCACCCAGAAACTTGACATCATCTGAATCTGCACTCTAAAATCATATATGCGTTGCTTATCATCTTTCTATCCACATTACCATTCTGTCGCGAAAGCAGAGCAGTAGGATGTGTGCGTCACGTAGTGAGCCTGGAAGAGCCGGGTTCAATTCCTCGGCCTCTCAGAGAGCTCGAGAAGCTACCGAGAGTATTTGGCCCTCGTTGCAAAGCCTGGAAAGATACTCGTGAAATATTAAATATGATGAAATTACAGTCACCACAAATCTACAATCGAAGACGTTATTGTACCGTGACAGCAAATGAATGAAGTCCAGGAAGACTGGGAGAGTGACAGCGATCCACACTGCTGAGTAGTGAATTCATCTCAATATCCAATATATTACGCCTGGGTTTCTACTCGTTCTCCACGAAATCGAGTCGAATTACAAATCTGCCAAGTGAGCATTTGCTGTCAACTCTCCCAAATACTCCTGTTCAGTTCACTATCCAGTCGAATATATTATTCTGTTCATTAACCCTGCCACACTACCAAGCGACCTGAGTTCAACAAAATATCAACACCTACATATCTGGTTTTCATCTGCCTGTGCACTCAAGCAAGCCGAAATTTTCATCAACCTGTCCACTCTACTCAGGCCTGGTGTGCATCGACTTCTGATTCAGTCGAAACCATATTGTACTCTCCAGGTCAACGCCATCAGTGGTGGTGATGATCCTATGCCTTTAAAGCTCGTCAGGGTTGCTTTCTTCTGCATGTCCCAGTAACCCAATGCTGGTGGTCAGCGGCCTGTTCTAAAACCGCAGGCGTTGTGTTCACTGGCTATCCACTCCACCCTCCTCAGGTCTTAATTTCCTGGTGTTCATAATCCAGAGATCTAAAATAATTGGTATCTCCACTAGAGAATCTTCCATTCATTCAGTGCGAATCTGGTGTGAATCTGAATCTCCGCTCCAGGCAGGCTTTCCTTTCACCACTGGTGAATGTCCATGTAACCCAATGCTGGTTTTCAGCGGCCAGTTCACACTTGCAGGCGTGCTGTTCAACTGGCTATCCACTCAACCCCGGTCAGCTCTTCATTTTCCTGTCCACACAAGCCAGACTTCATAAATCATTGGAATCTCCATTACAGAGTGTTCCATTCTTTCACTGCCAATCTGGAGTTCGTTGAATCTCCAATCCAGGCAGGCATTCGTTTCACCACAGGTGAATGTCCAAGTAACCCAATGCTGGATTTCAGCGGCCTTATCACACTCGCATGCGTGCTGTTTAACTGGCTATCCACTGCACCCTGCTCTCCTCTACACTTTACTGTCCACAGAACCCATACGTCAGAAACCATGGGAATCTCCACTACAGAATGTTTCATTCATACACTGCCAATCTGGAGTTCATCGAATCTCCATTCCAGGCAGGCTTTGTATACACCACTTGTGAATTTCCAAGTAACCCAATGCTGGTTTTCAGCGGCCTGTTCACACTCGCAGGCGTGCTGTTCAACTGGCTATCCACTCAACCCTCGTCAGCTCTTCATTTTCCTGTCCACACAACCCAGACTTCAGGAATCATTGGAGTCTCCACTAAAGACTGTTCCAATCATTTACTACCAATCTGGAATTCATTTGAATCTCCACTCCAGGCAGGCTTTTGTTACACCATTGATTACACTAATGAATGTCCAAGTAATCCAATGCTGGTTTTCAGCGGCCTGTGCTGTTCACTGGCTCTCCACTCCACCCTGGTCTGCTCTTCATTTTCCTGTCCACACAACTCAGACATCAGCAATCATTGGAATCTCCACTACAGAATGTTCCGGTCATTCACTGCGAGTCTGGAACACATCTGAATCTCCACTCTGCGCAGGCATTCGTTACAGCACTGGTATGTCTATCCAGGAACTTGAAATCATCTTAGTCTGCACTCTAAAATCATCCATGGGCTGCTTTTCATCTTCCTATCCACACTGCCCTTCTGGCGCGAAAGCGCAGCAGTAGGACGTGTGCGTCACGCAGACAGCTTGGCCGAGCCAGGTTCAATTCCTAGCCCTCTCAGAGAGCCCCGGAAGCTACCGAGAGTATATGGCCCTCGCGGCAAAGCCTGTCAATCCACCCGTGAAATATTCCTTATGCAAAAATTATAGTCACCACAAATCTCCAAACAAAGACGTTACTGAACTGCGCCAGCAAATTAAAGAAGTCCGGGAAGACTGGGAGAGTGGCAGCGATACACACTGCTGAGTAGTGAATTCATCTCAATATCCAATGTATTAGGCCTGTGTTTCTTCTCGTTCTCCACTAAAACGAGTCGAATTAGAAATCTGCCAATTAAACATTTGCTGTCAACTCTCCCCAAGCCTGCTGTTCCGCTCCCTATCCAGTCGAATATAGTACTTTGTTCAATTACCCTGCCACACAAACAAGAGACCTGAGTACATCTAAATATCAACAACTTCATATCTGGTTTTCATCTGCCTGTGCACTCAATCAAGCCGAAGTTTTCATCATCCCATACACTCTTACCAGGTCTGGTGTGCATCGACTTCTGAATCAATCGAAACCATATGGTAGTCTCCTGGTCAACGCCACCCAGTTGTGGTGATGGATGTATGCCTCTAAGACTCATCAGGGTTAGGATTCCTCTGCGTGTCCCAGTAACCTAATGCTAGTGTCAGCGGCCTGCTCACATACCGCAGGTGTCGTGTTCACTGGCTATTCACTCCACCCTGGTCACCATGTAATTTCATGCTGTCCATAACCAAGAGGTCTGAAATCATTGGTATCCCCACTACAGAATGTTCCATTGATTTACTGCAAATCTGGAATTCATCTGAATCTCCACTCCAGGCAGGCTTTGGTTACACCACTGGTGAATATCCAAGTAACCTAATGTTGGTTTTCAGTAGCCTATTCACACTCACAGGTGTGCTCTTCAACTGGCTCTCCATTCCAACCTGGTGAGCTCTTCATTTTTCCTGTCCACACAACCCAGACTTCAGAAATTCCATCCACTCTAACCAGGTCAGGTGTGCATCGAATTCTGAATCAATCGAAACCATATGGTATTCTCCTGGTCAAAGCCACACAGCGGTGTTGATGATCGTATGCCACTTCTGCATGTCCCAGTAACCCAATGCTAGTGGTCTACATGTCCCAGTAACCCAATGCTAGTGGTCAGAAGCCTGTTCACATACCGCAGGCGTGGTGCTCACTGGCTATCCACTCCACCCTGGTCAGCTCTTCATTACCTGGTGCCCATAACAAAGTTCTGAAATCATTGGTATCTCAACTACAGAATGTTCGATTCATTCACTGCGAATCTGGAATTCATCTAAATTTCCACTCCAGGCATGCTTTGGTTACACCACTGGTGAATATCCTAGTAACCCAATCTTGGTTTTCAGCGGCCTATTCACACTTGCAGGTGTGCTGTTCAACTGGCTATCCATACAAAACTGGTGAGCTCTTCATTTTTCCTGTCCACACAACCCAGACTTCAGAAATCATTCTAATCTCCACTACAGAATATTCCATTCGTTCGCTGCCAATAGGGAGTTCTTCGAATCTCCACTCCAGGCAGGCTTTCGTTACACCACTGCTGAATGTCCACGCAACCCAATGATGGGTTTTAGCTGCCTGTGCTGTTCACTGGCTATCTAGTCCACCCTCGTGATTTCTTCATTTTCCTGTCCACAGAATCCAGGCATCAGATATCATTGGAATCTCCACTACAGTTTGTTCCAGTCATTCACTGCGAGTCTGGAATACATCTGAATATCCACTCTGGGCAGACATTCGTTACAGCACTGGTATATCTACCCAGAAACATAAAATGATATGAATCTGCACAATAAAATCATCCATGGGCTGCTTTTCATCTTCCAATCGACACTGCCATTCTGTCGCAAAAGCATAGCAGTTGGACAAGTGCATCACGGAGCCAGCCTGGCCGAGCCGGGTTCAATTCTTCGCCCACTCAGAGAGCCCGGGAAGCTCCCGAGAGTATCTGGCCCTCATGGCAAAGCCTGGCAAGACACCCGTGAAATATTCCATATGCCAGAATTACAGTCACCACAAGTCTCCAAAAGAAGACGCTACTGAACCGTGCCAGCAAGTCAATGAAATCCAGGAGGAATGGGAGAGGGACAGTGATCCACACTGCTGGATATTGAATTGATCTCAATATCCAATGTAGTTGGCCTGCGTTTCTTCTCGTTCTCAACGAAATCGAGTTGAATTAGAAATCTGCCACATGAGCATTTGCTGTTAACTCTCCCCAGAGCTGCTGTTCAGTCCCTATCCAGTCGAATATAGTATTCTTTTCATTTACCCTGCCACACGACCGAGCGACCTGAGTTCATCTAAATATAAATACCTCCATATCTGTTTTTCATCTGCCTGTGCACTCAATCAAGCCGAAGTTTTCATCATCCCATACACTCTAAGCAGGCCTGGTGTGCATCGACTTCTGAAACAATCGAAACCATATGGTACTCTCCCCGTAAACTCCACTCTGTGGTGGTGATGATCTTATGACTCTAAAACTCGTCAAGGTTGGGATTCTTCTGCATGTCCCAGTAACACAATGCTAATTGATAGTGGCCTGTTCACATACCGCAGGCGTGGTGCTCACTGGCTATCCACTCCACCCTGGTAAGTTCTTCATTTTCTGGTTCACAAAACCCAGAATTCTAAAATCATTGGTATCTGTACTACATAACGTTCCATTCATTTCCTGCGATTCTGGAATTCATCTGAATCTCCAATCCAGGCAGGCTTTCGTTACACAACTGGTGAATGTCCAAGTAACCAAATTATGGTTTTCAGCGGCCTGTTCACCCTCGCAGGCGTGCAATTCAACTGGCCATCAACACAACCCTGGTCAGCTCTTCATTTTCCTGTTCACAAAACCCACACTAGAGAAATCATTGGAATCTCCACTACAGAATGTTCTATTCATTCACTGCCAAACTGGAATTCATCGAATCTCCACTCCAGGCAGGATTTCGTTACAACACTGGTGAATGAACAAGTAACCCAATGCCGCTTTTCAGGTAGCCTATTCAAACTCGCAGGCTTACTTTTCAACTGGCTATCCACTCTAACCTGGTCTTCTCTTTATTTTCCTGTCCACACAACCCAGACTTCAGAAAACATTGGGATGTCCAGTACAGAATGTTCCATTCATTCACTGCCAATCTGTAATTCATCTGTATCTCCACTTTAGGCAGGCTTTCGTTCCACCAATGGTGAATGTCCACGTAACTCAATGCTTGTTTTCAAGAGGCCTGTTCACACTCTCAGGCATGCTGCTTAACTGGCTATCCTCTAAAACCCAGTCAGCTGTTCATTTTCCAGTCCGCACAACCCAGACTTCAGAACTCATTGGTATCTCCACTACCGAATGTTCCATTCATTCACTGTGAATCTGGAATTCATCTGAATCTCCACTCCAGGCAGGATTTCGTTACAACACTGGTGAATATCCAAGTAACCCAATGCTAATTGTCAGTGGCTTGTTCACATACCGCAGGTGTGGTGTTCACTGGCTATCCACTCCACTGTGGTCAGCTCTTCATTTCCTGGTGCCAATAACCCAGAATTCTGAAATCATTGGTATCTTCACTACAGAATGGTCCATTCGTTCACTGCAAATTTGGAAATCATCTGAATCTCCATAGCACGAAAGCTTTTGTTTCACCTCTGTTGAATGTCCAAGTAACCCAATGTTGGTTTTCCGCGTTCTGTTCACACGCGCAGGCATGCTGTTCAACTGGCTATCCACTGCACAGTGGTCAGCTCTTTCTTTTCCGGTCCACACAACCCAGACTACAGTAATCATTCGAATCTCCACTACAGAATGTTCCATTCATTTACTGCGAATCAAGAATTGATCTGAAGATTCACTCCAGGTAGGCTTTCGTTACACCGCTGGTGAATGTCCAAGTAACCCAAAGCTGGATTTAAGCATTCTGTTCGCACTCGCAGGCGTGCTATTCAACTGACTTTCCACTCAATCCTGGTCAGCTCTTCATTTTCCTGTCCACACAACCCAGATTTCAGAAATCATTGGAATCTCCACTACAGAATTTCCATTCATCCACTGCCAATCTGGAATTCATCGAATCTCCACTCAGGGCAGGATTTCGTTACACGCCTGGTGAAAATCCAAGTAACCCATTGCCAGTGGTCAGCGGCCTGTTCACTTACCACAGACGTGGTGTTCACTGGCTATCCACTCCACCTGGTCAGTTCTTCATTTCCTGGTGCCAATTACCCAGAGTTATGAAATCTTTGTTATCTCCACTACAGAATGTTCCATTCATTCACTGCAGATCTGGAAATCATCTGAATCTCCACTCCAGGCTGGCATTCGTTATACCACTGCTGCATGTCCAAGTAACCCAATGCTGGTTTTCAGCTTCCTGTTTACACTCACAGGGGTACTGTTCAACTGGCTTTCCACTCAACCCTAGTCAGTTATTCAATTTTCTGTCCACACAACCCAGATTTCAGAAATATTTGGAATCTCCACTACAGAATTTCCATTCATTCACTACCAATCTGGAGATCATCGAATCTCCACTCCAGGCAGGGTTTCGATACACATTGCTGAATATTCAAGTAACACAATGGTGGATTTCAGAGGCCTGTTCACACGCGGAGGTGTGCTGTTCAACTGGCTATCCACTCAACAATTCTCAGCTCTTCATTTTCCTCTCCATACAAGACAGACTTCAGAAATCATTGGAATTTCCACTTAAGAAGTTCCATTCATTCACTACCAGTCTGGAGATCATCGAATCTCCAATTGAGGCAGGCGTTCGTTACACCACTGCTTCCTGTCCAAGTAACCTAATGCTGTTTTTCAGAGGAATGTTCTCACTCGCAGGCCTGCTGTTCAACTGGCTATTCACTCAAATCTCTTCAGCTCTTCATTTGCCTGTCCACACATTCAGACTTCAGAAATCATTGGAATCTCCACTACAGAATGTTCCATTCATTCACTGCAAATCTGGAAATCATCTGAATCTCAACTCCAGGCAGGCATTCGTTATAACACTGTTGCATGTCCAAGTAACCCAATGCTGGTTTCAGCATCCTGTTCACACTCGCAGGCGTGCTGTTCAACTGGCTTTCCACTCAATCCTGGTCATCTATTCAATTTCCTGTCCACACAACCCAGACTTCAGAAATATTTGGAATCTCCACTACAGAATTCCCATTCATTCACTACTAATCTGGAGATCACCGAATCTCCACTCCAGGCAGGGTTTCGATACACATTGGTGAATATTCAAGTAACACAATGGTGGATTTCAGAGGCCTGTTCACACTCGGAGGCGTGCTGTTTAACTGGCTATCCAATCAACACTGCTCAGCTCTTCATTTTCCTGTCCATAAAACACTGACTTCAGAAATCATTGGAATCTCCACTACAAAAGTTCCATTCATTCACTGCCAATCTGGAGATCATCGAATCTCCAATTGAGTCAGGCGTTCGTTACACCACTGCTTCCCGTCCAAGTAACCCAATGCTGTTTTTCAGAGGCATATTCTCACTCGCAGGCCTGCTGTTCAACTGGCTATTCATTCAATTCTCTTCAGCTCTTCATTTGCCTGTCCACACACTCAGACTTCAGAAATCATTGGAATCTCCACTACAGGATGTTCCAGTCATGCACAGCGAATCTGGAATTCATCTGAATATCCACTCCAGGCAGGCTTTCGTTACACCGCTGGTGAATGTCCAAGTAACCCAAAGCTAGATTTAAGCGTCCTGTTCACACTCGCAGGCATGCTATTCAACTGGCTTTCCACTCAACCCTGGTCAGCTCTTCATTTTCCAGTCCACACAACCCAGACTTCAGAAATCATTGGAATCTCCACTATAGAATTTCCATTCATTCACTGCCAATCTGGAATTCATCGAATCTCCACTCAAGGCAGGATTTCGTTACACCGCTGGTGAATATCCAAGTAACACAATGCTAGTGGTCAGTGAATACCGCAGGCGTGGTATTCACTGGCTATCCACACCACCCTGGTCAGCTCTTCATTTCCTGGTGCCAATTACCGAGAGTTCTGAAAACTTTGTTATCTCCACTAAAGAATGTTCCATTCATTCACTGCAAATCTGGAAATCAACTGAATATCCACTCCAGGCTGGCTATCGTTACACAACTGGTGAATGTCCAAGTAACCCAATGCTGGTTTTCAGAGGCTTGTTCACACTCGTAGGCGTGCTCTTTAACTGACTATCCACTCAAGAGTGGTCAGCTCTTCATTTTCTTGTCAACTAGCTATCCACACAACCCTGGTCTGCTATTTATTTTCCTGTCGACACGACCCAGACTTGATATATCATTGGAATCTCCACTACAGAATGTTCCATTAATTTACTGCCAATCTGGTATTCATATAATCTCCACTCCAGGCAGGCTTTCGTTACACCACTGGTGAATGTCCAAGTAATCCAATGCTGGTTTTCAGCAGACTTTCACACTCGCAGGCATGCTGTTCAACTGGCTATCCACTCATCCCTGGACAGCCCTTCATTTTCCTGTCCACACAACCCAGACTTCAGATATCTTTGGAATCTTCACTACAGAATGTTCCATTCATTAACTGACATTATGGATTTTATCAAATCTCCACTTCAGGCAGCATTTCTTTACAACACTGGTGAATGTCTTAGTAACCAAGTGCTAGTGGTCAGCGGCCTATTCTCATACCGCAGGCGTGGTTTTCACTGGCTATCCACACCACCCTGGTCAGTTCTTCATTTTCTGGTGCCAATAACCCAGAGTTCTGAAATCATTGGTATCTCCTTGAATGAATGTTCCATTCATTCACTGCCAATCTGGAATTCATATAATCTCCACTCCAGGCAAGATTTCGTTACATCACTGGTGAATATTCAAGTACCACACTGCTGGTTTTCATCGGCCTATTCACACTCACAGAGCTGCTGTTCAACTGGCAATGCACTCAACCCTGGTCAGCTCTTCATTTTCCTGTACACACAATCCAGACTACAGAAATCATTGGAATCTCCACAACAGAATTTTGATTCATTCACTGCCAAACTGGAGATTATCGAATAACCACTCCAGGCACGATTTCGTTACACCACTGTTGAATGTCCATGTAACCCAATGCTGGTTTTCTGCAGTCTGATCAAACTCGCAGGCCTGCTGTTCAACTGGCTATCCACCCTAAACTGGTCTGCTCTTCATTTTTTTGTCCAAAAAAAAACAGAATTCATAAAATATTGGAATCTCAACTACAGAATGTTACATTCATTCATAGCAAATCTGGAATTCATCTGAATCTCCACTCCAGGCAGACTTTCATTACACTACTGGTGAATGACCTAGTAAGACGATGCTGGTTTTCTGAGGCCTGTTCACATTCACAGGCCTGCTGTTCAACTAGCTAACCACTCCACACTGGTCTGCTCTTTCTCTTCCTGTCCACACAAACCAGACTTCAGAAATCATTTGAACCTCCACTACAGAATGTTCCATTCATTCACTGCGATTCTGGAATTCTTCTTAATCTCCACTCCATGCAGGCTTCCGTTACACCACTGCTGAATATCCAAGTAACCCAATGCTGGTTTTCAGAGGCCTGTTCACACTCGCAGGCCTGCAGTTCAAGTGGCTATTCACTCTAAAGGCAGGATTTCTTTACATCACAGGTAAATATACAAGTACCACATTGCTGGTTTTCATCGTCCTCTTCAAACTCGCAGGCGTGCTTTTTAACTGGCTATCCATTTAACCCCGGTCAGCTCTTCATTTTCCTGTCCACATAACCAGTCTTCAGAAACCATTAGAATATACACTACAGAATGTTCCATTCATTCACTACCAATCTTGAATTCATAGAATCTCCACTCATGGCAGGCTTTCGTTGCACCACTTGTAAATTTCCAAGTAACCCAATGCTGGTTTTCAGCGTTCTGTTCACATTTGCAGGAGTGCTGTTCAACTGGCTTTCCACTCCACAGTGGTCAGCACTTTCTTTTCCTGTCCACATAACCCAGTCTGCAGAAATCATTGAAATCTCCACTACAGAATGTTCCATTCATTCACTGCCAATCTGGAATTCATCGGAATCTCACTCCATGAAGGCTTTCGTTACACCACTGGTGAATGTTCAAGTAACCCAATGCTGGTTTTCAGCATCCTGTTCACATTCGCAGGCGTTCTCTTCAACTCGCTATCCACACCAAAGTGGTCAGCTCTTCGTTTTTCTGTCCACACAACCCAGACTTCAGCAATCATTGGAATCTCCACTACAGAATTTCCATTCATTCACTGCCAATCTGGAATTTATTGAATCTCCACTACAGGCAGGATTTCATTACAGTACTAGTGATTATTCAGGCAACCCAATGCTAGTGAGTAGCATCCTGCTCACATACCCCAGATGTTGTATTCTCTGGGTATTCCCTCCACTCTGCTCAGCTCTCCATTTCCTGGTGCCAATAACCCAGAGTTCTGAAAACATTGGTATCTCCACTTCAGAATATTCTATTCTTTCCCTGCAAATCTGGTAATCATCTCAGTCTCCACTCAAAGTGCTGTATGTCCATGTTACTCCTTGGACATACATACTGTATATAAGCATGCAAGTGCTATATGTCTATGTTACTCCATGGACATACATACTCCATGAGTCTCCACTCCAAGTGCTGTATGTTCATGTTACTCCTTGTCCAAGTAACCCAATGCTGGTTTTCATAGGCCTGTTCACACTCGCAGGCGTCATATTCAACAGGCTATCCACTCCACCATATTCAGCTCTTTCTTTTCCTGTCACACAACCCAAGCTTCAGAAATCATTGAATCTCCACTACAGAATGTTTCATTCATTCACTGCCAATCTGGCATTCATCGAATCTCCACTTCAGACAGGATTTTGTTACACCACTGTTGAATATCCATGTAACCCTATGCTGGTTTTCAGTGGCCTGTTCACACTAGCAGGCGTGCTGTTCAACTGGCATCCACACAACCTGGTCAGCTCTTCTTATTCTTGTCCACATAACCTAGACTTCAGAAACAATTAGAATCTTCACTAAAGAATGTTCCATTCATTCACTGAGAATCTGGAACTCATTGAATCTCCACTCAGGCAGGCTATCATTACAACACTGCTGAATGTCCAAGTAACCCAATGCTGGTATTCAGCGACCTGTTCACACTCGCAGGTGTGATGTTCAACTGGCTATCTACTCCAACCTTAATGAGCTCTTAATTTTCCTTTCCACACAACCCATTCTAACGAAATCATTGGAAATTCCACTACAGAATGTTCCATTCATTCACTGCAAATCTGAAATTCACCTGAATCTCCTCTCCATACAGGCTTTCCTTACTGCACTGATAAATATCCAAGTAATCTAATGCTGATTTTAAGCATCCTGTTCACACTAGCAGGCATGCTGTACAACAGGCTATCCACTCCAGGTGTCAGCTGTTTCTTTCCCTGTCCACACTACCCAAACTTCAGAAATCATTGGAATTTCCACTAACGAATGTTCCATTCATTAACTGCCAATCTGGACATCATCGAATCTCCACTCCAAGGAAGCTTTCGTTACACCACTTTTGAATGCCCAAGAAATCCAATGCTGGTTTTCAGAGGCATGTTCACACTCGCAGGCGTGCTATTCTACTGGCTATCCACTTAACCCTGGTCAGCTCTTCATTTTCCTATCCACACAACGAACACTTCAGAAATCACTGGATTCTCCCCTGCAGAATGTTCCATTCATTCATTGCCAATCTGGAATTAATCGAAATCCACTGCAGGCAGGATTTTGTTACAACACTGGTGAATATCAAAATAACCCAGTGATGGTTTTCAGCATCCTGTTTAAACTGCCAGGACTGCTGTTGAACTGGCTATCCAATTTAACCTAGTCTGCTCTTCATTTTCCTGTCCACACAACCCAGACTTCAGAAATCATGGGAACCTCCACTACAGAATGTTCCATTCATTCACTGCGAATCTGGAATCCATCTGAATCTCCACTCCAGGCAGGCTTTCGTTACACCACTAGTGAAAGTCCAAGTAACCCAATGCTGGTTTTCAGCATTCTTTTCACACTAGCAGGCATGCTGTTCAACTGGCTTCCCAGTCCAACTGATCAGCTTTTCATTTTCATGTCCAAACCACCCACACTTCTGAAATCATTGCAATCTCCACTACAGAATGTTCCATTCATTCACTGCCAATCTGGAATTCATCTGAATCTCCACTGCAAGTAGGCTTTCATTACAGCACTGCTGAATGTCCAAGTAAACCAATGCTGGTTTTCAGCATCCTGTTCACAGTCAGAGGCGTGCTGTTCACCTAGCTATCCACTCAACAGTGGTTAGCTCTTTCTTCGAATTCATCGAATCTCCACTCCAGGCAGGATTTCGTTACACGACTGATGAATATCCAAGTAAACCAATGCTGATATTCAGCATCCTGTTCAAACTCCCATGCCTGTTGTTCAACTGTCTATGCACTCTAACCTGGTTTGCTCTTCATTTTCCTGTCCACACAACCTAGACTTCAGAAATCATGGGAATCTCCACTAGAAAATTACATTCATTCACTGCGAATCTGGAATCCATCTGAATCTCCACTCCAGGCAGGCTTTCGTTGCACCACTGGTGAATGTCCAAGTATCCCAATGCTGGTTTTCAGCGTTCTCTTCACACTCTGAGGCATACTCTTAAACTGGCAAAGCAGTCCACAGTGGTTAGCTCTTTCTTTTCCTGTTCACACAACCCAAACTCAGAAATCATTGGAATCTCCACTACAGAATGTTCCATTCATTCACTGCCAATCTGGAGATCATCTAATCTCTACTCCAGGCAGGATTTCGTTACACCACTGGTGAATATCCAAGTAACCCAATGCTGGTTTTCAGTGGCCTGTTCAGACTTGCAGGCGTGCTGTTCAACTGGCTATCCACTCCATCCTGGTCAGCTATTCATTTCCTTGTCAACACAAACCATACTTCAGAAATCACTGGAATCTCCACTACAGAATATTCCATTCATTCACTGCCAATCTGGAGTTCATCGAATCTCCTTTCCAGGCTGTCTTTCGTTACACCACTAGTGAATGTCCAAGTAACCCAATGCTGGTTTTCAGCGGTCTGTTCACACTCGTAGGCGTGCTGTTCAACTGGCTATCCACTCCACACTGGTCAGCTCTTCATTTTCCTGTACACAAAATTCAGATTTCAGAATTCATTGGAATCTACACTACAGAATGTTCCATTCAATCACTGCCAATCTGGAGTTCATCGAATCTTCACTCCAGCCATGCAACCGTTACAACACGGGTGAATGTCCAAGTAACCCAATGCTGGTTTTCAACGGCCTATTCACACTCGCAGGCGTGCTGTTCAACTGGTTGTACACACAACTCTGCTCAGTTCTTCATTTTTCTGTCCATGCAACCCAGATTTAAGAAATTGGAATCTCCACTACAACATGTTCCATTCATTCACTGCCAATCTGGAATTCATCAAATCTCCACTCCCGGCAGGCTTTCGTTACACCACTGGTGAATATCCTAGTAACCCACTGTTGGTTTTCAGCGGTCTGTTCACACTCACAGGTGTGCTGTTCAACTGGCTATCCACTCCACCCTGGTCAGCTCTCCATTTTCCTCTCCACACAACCCATACATCAAATATCATTGGAATCTCAACTACAGAATGTTCCATTTTTTCAATGTCAATCTGCAATTAATCTGAATCTCCACTCCAGGCAGGCTTTCATTACCCCACTAGTTTATATCCAAGTACCCCAATGCTGCTTTTCAGCGACCTGTTTACACTCTCAGACGTGCTGCTCAACTGGCTATCCACTCCACCCTGGTCAGCACTTCATTTTCCTGTCCTCATAATCCAGACTTCAGAAATTATTGGAATATCCACTACAGAATGTTCCATTCATTTACTGCCAATCTGGAGTTCATCAAATCTCCACTCCAAGCCGGCTTTCGTTACACCACTAGTTAATGTCCAAGTAACCCAATGCTGGTTTTCAGCGCCCTGTTCACACTCGTAGGCGTGCTGTTCAACTGGCTATCCACACCTCCCTGGTCAGCTCTTCATTTTCCTGTACTCTAAATCCAGATTTCAGAATGCATTGGAATCTAGACTACAGAATTTTACATTCAATCACTGCCAATCTGGAGTTCCTCGAAACTCTCCGAGCAAGGTTGAAAACCTTGCCCTCTTAGAGAGCTCGGGAAGCTACCGAGGGAATCTGGCCCTCAAGGCAAAGACTGGCAAGACACTCCTGAAATATTTCATATGCCAAAATTACAATCAACAGAATTCACCAAACGAAGACACTACTGAACCATGCCAGCAACTCAATGAAGTCCTGGAGGACTCAGAGTGTAACCGTGAATTTATCTCAATATCCAATGTATTAGGCCTGTGTTTCTTCTCTTTCTCCACGAAGTCGAGTCGAAATAGAAATCTGCCATGTGTGCATTTGCTCCAGACCTCCTGTTCTGCTACCTATCCATTTGAATATAGTATTCTGTTCATTAAGCCTGCCAAACCACCTAGAGACCTGAGTTCATCTAAATTTCAACACCTACATATCTGCATTTCATCATACTGTGCACTCAATCAAGCCTAAGTTTTCATCATCCCGTCCACTGTAAACACACCTGGTGTGCATAGACTTCTGAATCAAACGAAACACTATGGTACTGTCCCGGTCATCGCCACCTAGTTGTGGTGATGAGTGTATGCCTCTAAAACTCGTCAGGGTTGGGATTCTTCTGCATGTCCCAGAATACAATGCTAGTAGTCAGCGGCCTGTTAACATACCGCAGGCCTGGTGTTCACTGGTTATCCACTCTACCCTGGTCAGCTCTTCATTTCCTGGTTCCCATAACCCAGAGTTCTGAAATCATTGGTATCGCCTCTACCAAACGTTCCATTAATTCACTGTGAATCTGGAATTCATCTGAATCTATATTCCAGGCAGGCTTTCATTACACCACTGGTGAATGTCCAAGTAAGCCAATGCTGGTTTTCAGCGCCCTATTCACCCTTGCAGGTGTGATGTACAACTGGCTATCCACACCACCCTTGTCAGCACTTCATTTTCCTGTCCACATAACCTGGACTTCAGAAACCATTAGAATCTCCACTACAGAAAGCTCTATTCATTCATTGTCCATCTAGAATTCATCTGAATCAGCACTCCAGGCAGTCTTTTGTTACACCACTGGTGAATATCCAAGTAACCGAATGCTGGTTTTCAACGTTCTGTTCACAATCGCAGGCATGCTGTTCAACGGGCTTTCCACTCCACCCTGGTCAGCTCTTCACTTTCCTGTCCACACAACCCAGACTTCAGAAATCATTGGAATATCCACTACAGAATGTTCCATTCATTCACTGCCAATGTGGAGTTCATCGAATCTCCACTTCAGGCAGGCTATCGTTACACCACTGGTGAATGTCCAAGTTAAAAATGCTGGTTTTCAGTGGCCTGCTAACACTCACAGCCGTGCTGTTAACTGGCTATCCACTCAACCCTGGTCAGCTCTTCATTTTCTTGTCCACACTGCCCAGACTTCAGAAATCATTGGAATCTCCACTACAGAAAGTTCCATACATTCATTGCCAATCTGGAGTTCATCGAATCTCCACTCCAGGCAGGCTTTCGTTACACCACTAGTTTATGTCCAAGTAACCCAATCCTGATTTCCAGCGGTCTGTTCACACTCGCAGGTGTGCTGTTCAACTGGCTATCTACTCCACCCTGGTCAGCTCTCCGTTTTCCTGTTTACACCACCCAGACATAAGAAATCATTGGTATCTCCACTACAGCAAGTAAGTAAGTAAAGGCCCTCCCTTTGATCATCGATTTGCTCGAGCGGGCCCAGGAACATCTCTATTGGAGACTTTGTTTTTACTGTGTTTGGCATATCGAATACGTCACGGGGAGCTTGCCAGGCTCTGCCGTGCGGGCGAGATACTCTTGGTTGCTTGCCGGGCTCTCTGAGAGGGCCGGAGGATTCGAACTACGGTCGGCCATGTTGACTGCTTGCAAGGCAAATGCCCTACCATTGTGTTATTGCTCCACTACAGAATGTTGCATTAATTCACTGACAATCTGGAAATCATCTGAAACTCCACACCAGGCATTCTTCTGTTACACCACTGGTAAATATCTAAGTAACCCAATGCTGATTTTCAGTGGCCTGTTCACACTCGCAGCCGTTCTGTTCACAGGCTATCTAGTCCACCGTGGTCAGCTCTTCATTTTCTTGTCCACAACACCCAGATATCAGAAAACATTGGAATCTCCACTACAGAATGTTTAGGTCATTCACTGCGAGTCTGGAATACATCTGAATCTCCACTCTACGCAGGCATTCGTTACGCCACTGGTGAGTCTACCCAGAAACTTGAAATCATCTGAATCTGCACTCTAAAATCATCCGGGCTGCATTTCATCTTCCTATCCACACTGCCATTCTGGCGCGAAAGAACAGCAGTAGGTCGTGTGCCTCACCCAGTCAGCCTGAAGGAGCCGGGTTCAATTTCTAGCCATCGAAGAGCCCGGGAAGCTACCGCGAGTGTCTGGTCCTCGCGGCAAAGCCTGGAAAGCCACCCATGAAATATTTCATATGCCGAAATTACAGTCACAACATGTCTCCAAACGAAGACGTTACTGAACCCCACCAGCAAATCAATGAAATCGAGTCGAATTAGTAATCTGCCAAGTGAGCATTTCTGTCAACTCTCCCCAATCCTCCTGTTCAGCTCCCTATCCTAGCGAATATAATATTCTGTTTATAAACCCTTCCACAGTAGCGAGCAACCTGAGTTCATCAAATTATCAACACCTACATATCTGGTTTTCACCAGCCTGTGCACTAACACAAGCCGAAGTTTTCATCATCCTGTCCACTCCATCCAGGCCTGGTGTGCATCAACCTCTGAATCAATCGAAACCATATGGTTCTCTCCCGGTCAATGCCAACAGTGATGGTGATGATCCTATGCCTCTAAAGCTCGTCAGTGTTGGGACTCCTTTGCATGTCCCAGTAACACAATGCTGGTGGTCAGCGGCCTGTTCAAACACCGGAGGATTTGTGTTCACTGGCTATCCACTGCACCCTCCTCAGGTCTTCATTTCCTGGTGTTCATAACCCAGAGTTCTGAAATCATTAGTATCTCCACTACAGAATGTTCCATTCATTCACTGCGAATCTTTTATTCATCTGAATCTCCACTCCTGGCAGGCTTTAGTTTTACCACTGGTGAATGTCCAAGTAACACAATGCTGTTTTTCAGCGGTCTGTTCACATTCGCAGGGGTGCTGTTTAACTTGATATCCACTCAACCCTGGTCAGCTCTTCATATTTCTGTCCACAGAACCCAGAATTCAGAAATCATTGGAATCTCCACTACAGAATGTTCCATTCATTCACTGCCAATCTGGTGTTCATCGAATCTCCACTATAGGCAAGCTTTTGCTACACCACTGGTGAATATCCAAGTAACCCAATGCTGGTTTTCAGCGTCCTGTTCACATTAGCAGGCATGGTATTCAACTGGCTACACACTCCTCGCAGGTCAGCTCTTCATTTTCCTGTCCGCACAACCCAGGCTTCAGAAATCATTGGAATCTACACTACAGAATGTTCCATTCATTCACTGCCATTCTGAAGTTCATCGAATCTCCACTCTAGGCAGGCTTTCTGTTGGAGTACACGGAGTTTAGATCTATCAGGTTGCACCCATCACAGAGCTCCCGAGTCATTCCTATTACTTTGTCTGTAACCACTTCTATGCTCTCTTCCACAATCAGTTTGTAAGGTCTCATCCTTCTTAGACACTGAAGCTGTACTATAAGTTTATATTGCCTTTCTCCTCTCCTGATGTCTTTTGAGCAGTTTATTTTAATGCAATGTCCTTTTGTATAGATACAGAAAGACAATTAATTAATATGCTTTGTAACTTAGGAATTGATTGTCTTAGAATATTATTCTCTCCTGGGCATCTGCATTCTTAACTTAAGCCTCACTTGCCCTCACTTCCTGGCACACAAGGGCAGGGTCCCGACGTGGGACTGGATGGAATCAGGGCAGGCCTGTAAGTTATGTGCTACCCTAGCATCACGATGGGCCAGGCCAAGGTGCCACTATTCTTAATTATAAGTTAAGTGTTTGGTCATAGACAAATGGTGTAATGATCCAAAAGTAACGATGAGACTAGGAACCTGCTGCTAGGAATAGGAAAGCTACCTGGCCTGAGCACTGGAGTCTGAGATTGAGATGGCCCTGGGAGATGAATTCAATAAGCTCAAGGTATTTCTTACTGTGTCCATACAAAATGATTAATATTATGTATGCTTATATGTTGGTTGGACAAGGAGAGGTGAAACACTTCCTAGAAGCAGTTTTCCTGTGTGTCCTGACTAGCTTGGATGACACTGAACTTTCTCCCCTTCAAACCGCCTTTAGTTAATGATTTCAGTATATTGAGGCAGTTTCTCTTATCTCACAGGAACCTAGCTGGCCTTAGATATGCAGATCCCATTTGCTAAACCAGGCCTGATCTTTGGGATGCAGATGCCTGGCTCTAAGCTGGTTGATTTTGGAGATGTAGATTCCAAGCTCTACCAGACTTGTCTTTGTTGTGCTAATCCAAGTGCTTTTAGTTTGTAAAAGGATTACTGGCCTGCAGATGTAAAGAAACAATGTATGTTGAGCCTCAATGTTCTTTCTGTAACTCCTTTATATGACATAACTAAATTGCACCCTTTAGAGGTACTATGATCTATATAAGGGAGATTTCAGGGCTCTCTGGGGGACACGTGCATCAGAGAACCTGGGAAGATGGGACTGAGGACAGAAGCTGAGAGAACAAAGGTTGCCCGTGCTTGAGAGATCCTGGGGCCTTCATGACATACATCTCTTCCATGTAAAAAACTGCTGCTAAGACCAACCAGCTTGACCTCCGTTTCCTTCCTTCACCTGACAATCACAATCAACCTCCCTGGAGTGGGGAAACGGCCTGAATGCCGGCCTTTTAATTTTTTTGTGTATTTACAAACTTTTGTTAAAACACTGGTAAATGTCCAAGTAACCCAATTCTGGATTTCAGCGGCCTGTTCACACTCGCAAGCATGCTGTTCAACTGGCTATCCACCCCAACCTGGTCAGCTCTTACTTTTCCTGTACACACAACGCAGACTTCAGAAATTATTGGAATCACCACTACAGAATGTTTCATTCTTTCACTGCCAATCTGGAGTTCTTCGAATCTCCACTCCAGGCAGGCTTTCGTTACAACACTGGTGAATGTCCAAGTAACCCAATGATGGTTTTCAGCTGCCTGTGCTGTTCACTGGCTATCCACTCCACCCTAGTCAGTTCTTCATTTTCCTGTCCACACAACCCAAGCATCAAAAATCATTAGAATCTCCACTCAGAATGTTCCGGTCATTCACTGCGAGTCTGGAATACATCTGAATCTACACTCTACGAAGGCACTCGTTACAGCACTGGTGAGTGTACCCAGAAACTTGAAATCATCTGAATCTGCACTCTAAAAGCATCCATGAATTGCTATTCATCTGCCTATCCACACAGCCATTCTGGAGCGAAAGAACAACAGTAGGACGTGTGCATCAAGCAGGCAGCCTGGCCAAGTCTGGTTCAATTCCTCGCCCTCTCAGAGAGCACAGGAAGCTACCAAGATTATCTTGCCCTCGTGGCAAAGCCTGGCAAGACACCTGTGAAGTATTCCATATGCCAAAATTACAGTGACCACAAGTCTCCAAATGAAGACGCTATTGAACTGCGCCAGCAAATCAATGATATCCAGGAGGACTGGGAGAGTGACAGTGATCCACACTGCTGAGTAGTGAATTCATCTCAATATCCAACATATTAGGCCTGCCTTTCTTCTCATTCTCCACGAAATCAAGTTGAATTAGAAATCTGACAAGTAAGCATTTGCTGTCAACTCTCACCAGGCCTGTTTTTCAGCTCCCTATCCAATTAAATATAGTATTTTGTTCATTAACCCTGCCAAACTACCGAGCTAACTGAGTACATCTAAATTTCAACACCTACATATATGGTTTTCATCTGCCTGTGCACTCAATAAAGCCAAAGTTTTCCTCATCCCGTCCACTCTAGCCAGGCCTGGAGTGCATCGACTTCTGAATCAATCGAAACCATATGGTACTCTCCCGGTCAACGCTACCCAGGGGTGGTGATAATCGTATGCCTCTAAAACACGTCAGGGTTGGGATTCTTCTGCATGTCCCAGTAACACAATGCTAGTGGTCAGCGGCCTGTTGACATACTACAGGCGTGGTGTTCACTGGCTATCCACTCCACCCTGGTCAGCTCTTCATGTCCTGGTGCCCATAAACTGGAGTTCTGAACTCATTATTATCTCCACTACAGAATGTTCCATTCATTCACTGCAAATCTGAAATTCACCCGAGTCTCAACTCCAGGGCTGGAGCGATAGCACAGCGGTAGGGCGTTTGCCTTACAAGCGGCCAACATGGCCGACCCGAGTTCGATTCCTCCGCCCCTCTCGGAGAGCCCGGCAAGCTACCGAGAGTATTCGATATGCCAGACACAGTAACAACAAAGTCTCCAATGGAGACGTTACTGGGCCCGCTGGAGCAAATCGATGATCAACGGGAGGGCCTCAACTCCAGGCAGGATTTCGTTACACCACTGGTGAATATTAAAGTAACCCAATGCTTGTTTCAGCGGCCAGTTCACACGTGCAGAGGTGCTGTTCAACTGGCTATCCACTCAACCCTGGTCAGCTCTTCATTTTCCTGTCCACACAACCTAGACTTCAGAAACAATTAGAATCTCCATTACAGAAAGTTCCATTCATTCACTGCCAATCTGGAATTCATCGAATCTCCACTCCAGGCAGGCTTTCGTTACACCACTGGTGAATATCCAAGTAACCCAATGCTGGTTTTCAGGGGCCTGTTCACACTCGCAGGCGTGCTCTTCAGTGGCTATCCAGTCCACTCTGGTCACGTCTTCATTTCCTTGTGCCAATAACCCAGAGTTGTGCAATCATTGGTATATCCAATACAGAATGTTCAACTCATTCACTGCCAATCTGGAATTCATCGAATCTCCCCTCCAGGCAGGCTTTCTTTACAACACTGGTGAATATAAAAGTAATACAATGATGGTTTTCATCGGCCTTTTCACACTCGCAGGCGTGATGTTCAACTGGCAATCCACACCAACCTGGTCTGCTCTACATTTTCCTGTCCACACAACCCAAACGTCAGAATCTCCACTACAGAATGTTCCATTCATTCACTGCCAATCTGGAGTTCTTCAAATCTCCACTTCAGGCAGGCTGTAGTTACACGACTGGTGAATACCCAAGTAAACCAATGGTGGTTTTCAGCGGCCTGTGCTGATCACTGGCTATCCACTGCACCTTGTTCAGCTCTTCATTTTCCTGTCCACACAACCCAGACATCAGAAATCATTGGAATCTCCAGTACAGTATGTTCCGGTCATTCACTGAGAGTCGGGAATACATCTGAATCTGCACTCTACGCAGGCATTGGTCACATCCCTTGTATGTTTACCCAGAAACTTGAAATCATCTGAATCTGCACTCTAAAATCATGCATGGGCTGCTTTTTATCTTCCTATCCATACTGCCGTTCTGGGGCGAAAGCACAGCAGTCGGTCGTGTGTGTCACGCAGCCAGCCTGGCCGAGCGCGTTCAATTCCTCACCCACTCAGAGAGCCCGGGAAGCTAACGAGAGTATCTGGCTCTAGTGGAAAAACCTGGCAAGACACCCGTGAAATATTCCATATGCAAAAATTACAGTCACCACAAATCTCCAAAAGAAGACTCTACTGAACCGTGCCAGCAAATCAATGATGTCCGGGAGAACTGGAAGAGTGAAAGCGATCCACACTGCTGAGTAGTGAATTCATCTCAATATCCAATGTATTAGGCCTATGTTTGTTCTCGTTCTCCACAACATCGAGTCGAATTAGAAATCTGGCAATTGAGCATTTGCGTTCAACTCTCCACAGACCTGCTGTTCTACTCCCTGTGCAGTCAAATATAGTATTCTGTTCATGAACCCTGCCACACGAACGAGTGACCTGAGTTCACCTAAATATCAACACCTACATATCTGGTTTTCATCTGCCTGTGCACTCAATCAAGCCGAAGTTTTCATCATCCCGTAGACTCTAACTAGGCCTATTGTGCATCGACTTCTCAATCAATTGAAACCATATGGTACTCTCCCGTTAACGCCACCCAGTGATGGTGAAGATCGTATGCCTCTAAAACTAGTCAGGGTTGGAATTCTTCTGTATGTTCCAGTAACCCTATGGTAGTTGTGGTCAGCAGCCTGTTCACATACTGCAGGCATGGTGTTCACTGGCTATCCACTCCACCCTGATCAGCTCTTCATATCCTGGGGCCCATAACCCAGTGTTCTGATATAATTGGTATCTCCACTACAGAATGTTCCATTCATTAACTGCGAATCTGGAATTCATCTGAATCTCCACTCCATGCAGGCTTTGATACAACACTGTTGAATGTCCTAGTAATCCAATGCTGGTTTTCAGCGGCCTGTTCACACTCGCAGGCGTCCTGTTCAACTGGCTATCCACTCCACCCTTGTCAGCTCTTTATTTTCCTGTCCACACAAACCAGACTCCAGAAATCACTGGAATCTCCACTACAGAATGTTCTATTAAATCAATGCCAATCTGGAGATCATTGAATCTCCAGTCCAGGCAGGATTTCGCTACACCACTGGTGAATGTCCAAGTAACTCAATGCTGGTTTTGAACGTCCTGTTCAGACTCGCAGGCATACTATTCAACTGGCTACCCACTCAACTTTAGTCAACACTTCATTTTTCTATCCACACAATCAAGACTTCAGAAATCATTGGAATCTCCACTCCAGAATGTTCCATTCATTCAATGCGAATGTGGAATTCACCTGAAGCTCCACTCCAGGCAGGCTTTTGTTACAACACTAGTGAATGGCCAAGAAACCCAATGCTGGTTTTCAGCGTCCTGTTCACACTCGCAGGCGTGCTGTTCAACTGGCTATCCACTAAACCCTGGTCCTCACTTCATTTTCCTGTCCCCACAACCCAGACTTCAGAAATCATTGGATTCTCCACAACAGGATGTTCCATTCATTCAATGCGAATCTTGAATTCATCAAATCTCCACTGCAAGCAGGCTTTCATTACACCACTGGTAAATGTCCAAGTAACACAATGCTGGTTTTCTGCGGCATGTTCACACTCGCAGACGTGCTCTTCAACTGGCTATACACTGCACCCAGGTCAGCTCTATCTTTTCCTGTCCACACAACCCAGACTTCAGAAATCATTGGAATCTTCAATACAGAATATTCCATTCATTCACTGCGAATCTGCAATTCATCGAATCTCCTGTCCAGGCAGGCTTTCTTTACACCACTGGTGAATATCCAAGTAACCCAGGGATGGTTTTTAGCGGCCTATTCACACTCGCAGGTGTGCTGTTCAACTGGATATCCACTCCTACCTGGACAGCTCTTTATTTTCCTGTCCACACAAACCAGACTTCAGAAATCATTGGAATCTCTACTAGAGAATGTTTCATTCATTCACTGCTAATCTGGAATTCAACTGAATATCCAGTCTGTGCAGGCTTTCCTTACACCATTGGTGAATGTCCATGTAACCCAATGCTGGTTTTCAGCGTCCTGTTCACACTCGCAGTCGTGCTCTTCAACTGGCTATACACGCCACCCTGTTCAGCTCTTCAATTTCTTGTGCACACAACCTTGACTTAAGAAACCATTGGAATATCCACTACAGAATTTTCTATTTATTCACTGCCAATTTGGAATTCATCGAATCTCCACTCGAGGCAGGTTTTCGTTACACCACCGGTGCATATCCCAGTAACCCAATGCTGGTTTTGAGTATCCTGTTCACACTCACAGGCGTGCTGTTCAACTGGCTATCACTCCAGCCTGGTCAGCTCCTCATATTCCTGTACATACAAGCCAGACTTCAGAAATCATTTGAATCTCCTCTACAAAATGTTCTATTCATTCACTGCCAATCTGGTGTTTATCGAATCTCGACTCCAGGCAGGCTTTCGTTACACAACTGGTGAATGTCCAAGTAACCCAGTGATGGTTTTGAGCGGCCTGTGCTGATCACTGGCTATCCACTCCACCCTGGTGAGCTCTTCAGTTTCCTATCCACACAAACCAGACATCAGAAATCATTGGAATCTCCATTGCAGGATGTGCCGGTCATTCACTGCGATTCTGGAGTACATTGAATATCCATTTTACGCAGGCATTCGTAAGAGCACTGGTGTGTCAACCCAGAAACTTGAAGTCATCTGAATCTGAACTCTAAAATCATCCATGGGTTGCTTTTCATTTTCCTATCCACACTGACATTCTGGCGCGAAAGCACAGCATTAGGACGAGTGCGTCAAGCAACCAGCCTTTCCGAGCCGGGTTAAATTACTCTCACTCTCACAGAGCCCGGGAAGCTACGGATAGTATCTGGCCCTCTTGGGAAAGCCTGGCATGACACCTGTGAAATATTCCATATGCCAAAACTACAGTCACCACAAGTCTCCAAATGAAGACGCTACTGAACAGTGCCAGCAAATCAATGAAGTCCTAGGGACTGGGAGAGTGAAAGCGATCCACACTGCTGAGTAGTGAATTCATCTCAATATCCAATGTATTAGGCCTGCGTTTCTTCTCGTTCTCCACGAAATCTAGTCGAATTCGAAATCTGCCAATTGAGCATTTGCTTTCAACTCTCCCCAGGTCTGCTGTTCATCTCCTTATCCAGTCGAATATAGTATTTTGTTCATGAACCCTGCCACACTACCTAGCGACCTGAGTTCATCTAAATATCAACATCTGAATATCTAGTTTTCATTTGCCTGTGCACTCAATCAAGCCAAAGTTTTCATCATACCTTCCACTCCAACCAGGCCTGGTGTGCATCCACTTCTGAGTCAATCGAAACCATATGGTACTCTCCTGGTGAACGCCACCCAGTGGTGGTTATAATTGTAAAGGTAAAAGGTAAAGGCCCTCCCGTTGATCGTCGATTTGCTCGAGCGGGCCCAGTAACGTCTCCATTGGAGACTTTGTTGTTACTGTGTCTGGCATATCGAATACTCTCGGTAGCTTGCCAGGCTCTCCGAGAGGGGCGGAGGAATCGAACTCGGGTTGGCCATGTTGGCTGCGTGCAAGGCGAACGCCCTACCGCTGTGCTAATTGTATGCCTCTAAATCTCGTCAGGGTAGGGATTCTTCTGCATGTCCCAGTAACACAATACTAGTGTTCAGGGACCTGTAAACATACCGCAGGAGTGTTGTTCCCTGGCTATCCCCTCCACCCTGCTCAGCACTTCATTTCCTGGTGCCCATAACCTAGAGTTCTAAAAACATTGGTATCTCCACTACAGAATGTTCCATTCATTCACTGTCAATCTGCAGATCATCGAATCTCCACTCCAGGCAGGCATTCGCTACACCACTGGTGAATGTCCAAGTAACCCAGTGATGGTTTTCAGCGTCCTGTTCACACTCGCAGGCGTGCTGTTCAAATGGCTAACAACTCAACCCTGGTCAGCACTTCATTTTCCTGTCCACACAACCCAGATTTCAGAAACCTTTGGAATCTCCACTACAGAATGTTCCATTTATTCACAGTGAATCTGGAATTCATCTGAATCTTCACTCCAGGCAGGCTTTCGTTATACCACTAGTGAATGTCCAAGTAACCAAATGCTGGTTTTCAGCATCCTGTTCACACTCGAAGGAGTACTGTTCAACTGGCTCCACACTCCACCCTGGTCAGCTCTTCATTTTCCTGTCCACACAACCTTGACATCAGAAATCATTGGAATCTCCACTACAGAATGTTCCTTTCATTCACTGCCACTCTGGAGTTCATCGAATGTCCACCCAGTTAGGCTTTCGTTACACCACTGGTAAATGTCTAAATAACCCAATGCTGGTTTTCAGCATCCTATTCACACTCGCGGGCGTGCTGTTCAACTGGCTATCCACTAAACCCTGGTCAGCACTATATTTAACTGTCCTCAGAAACCAGACTTCAGAAATCATTGGAATCTCCACTACAGAATGTTCCATTTATTCACTGCGAACGTGGTATTCCTTGAATCTCAACTCCAGGCAGGCTTTCATAAAAGCACTGGCAAATGTCCAAGTAACCCAATGCTGGTTTTCAGCGGCCTGTTCATACACACAGGCGTGCTCTTCAACTGGCTATCCAATAAACCCTAGTCAGCCCTTCATATAAATGTCCACACAACCCAGACTTCAGAAATCATTGGAATCTCAACTCCAGTATGTTCCATTAATTCACTGCTAATCTGGTGTTCTTTGAATCTCCACTCCAGGCAGCCTTTCGTTTCATCTCTGGTAAATGTCCAAGTAACCCAATGATGGTTTTCAGCGGCTTGTGCTGATCACTGGCTATCCACTTCACCCTGTTCATCTCTTCATTTTCCTATCTACAGAAGCCAAACATCAGAAATCATTGCAATCTCCACAGAAGAAATTTCCGTTCATTCACTTCGAGTCTGGAATTCATATGAATCTACACTATACGCAGGCATTCGTTACAGCACTGGTGAGTTTAACTAGAAACTTGAAATCATCTGAATCTGCACTCTAAAATCAACCAAGGGCTGCTTTTAATCTTCCTATCCACACTGCCATTCTGGTGGAAAGCACATCAGTAGGACGAATGCGTCACGCTGCCAGCCTGGATAGCCATTTTCAATTCCTTGTTCTCTCAGAGAGCCCGAGAGTATCTGGCCTTCTTGGCAAAGCCTGGAAAGACACCTCTGAAATATTCCATATGCCAAAATTACAGTCAACGCAAGACTCCAAACGAAGACGCTACTGAACCGTGGCAGTAAATCAATGAAGTCCGGGAGGAATGGGAGAGTGACAGTGATCCACAGGGCTGAGTAGTGAATTCATCTCAATATCCAATGTTTAAAGCCTGTGATTCTTCTCGTTCTCCACGAATTCGAGTCGAATTAGAAATCTGTCAAGTGAGCATTTGCTGTCAACTATCACCAGGCCTGCTGTTCAGCTCCTTAACCAGTCGAATATAGTATTCTGTTCATTAACCCTGCCACACTAACGAGGGACCTGAGTTCATCTAAATATCAACACCTACATATCTGGTTTTCATCTGCCTGTAAACTCAATCAAGCCGAAGTTTTTATCATCCCGTCCACTCTAACCAGGCCTGGTGTGCATGGACTTCTGAATCAATCGAAAACATGTGGTATTCTCCCCGTCAACGCCACCCAGCGGTGGTGATGATCCTATGCCTCTAAAACTCATCAGGGTTGGGATTCTTCTGCATGACCCAGTAACCCAATGCTACTGGTCACGGGCCTGTTAACATACCGCAGGCGTAGTGCTCACTAGCTATCCACTCCACCCTGGTCAACTCTTTGTTTACTGGTGCCCATAATACAGAGTTCTGAAATCATTGGTATCTCAACTACAGAATGTACCATTCATTCACTTAGAACCTGGAATTCATCTAAATCTCCACTCCAGGCAGGCTTTCGTTACATCACTGGTGAATATCCAAGTAACGCAGTGATGGTTTTCAGCGGTTTATTCACACTCGCATGTGTGCTGTTAGGTCAGCTCTTTCTTTTCCTGTCCACACAATCCAGATTTCAGATATCATTGGAATCTCCACTACAGAATGTTCCACTCATTCACTGCGAGTCTGGAATTTATCTGAATCTCCAGTCCATGCAGGTTTTCCTTACACCAGTGTTGAATGTCCAGGTAACCCAATGGGCTTTTCAGCATCCGGTTCACACTCGCAGGAGTGCTCTTCAACTGGCTATACTCTCCACCATGGTCAGCTCTTTCTTTTCCTGTCCACACAAACCAGACTTCAGAAATCATTGGAATCTCCAATAAAGAATGCTCCATTCATTCACTGCGGATCTGGAATTCATCTTAATCTCCACTCCAGGTAGGCTTTCGTTACACAACTGCTGAATGTCCAAGTAACCAAATGCTGGTTTTCAGTGGCCTTTTCACACTCGCAGGCGTGCTGTTCAACTGGCTATCCTCTCCACCCTGGTCAGCACTTCATTTTCCTGTCTACACATCATTGACTTCAGAAATTATTGGAATCTCCACTACAGAAAGTTCCACACATTCACTGCCAATCTGGAATTCATGGAATCTCCACTCAAGGCAGGCTTTCATTACACCACTGGTAAATGTCCTAGTAACCCAAAGCTGGTTTCCAACATCCTGTTCTCCCTCGCAGGCATGCTGTTCAACTGGCTATCCACTCCACCCTGGTCACCTCTTCATTTCCTGGTGCCCGTAACCCACAGTTCTGAAATCATTGGAATGTCCACTACAGAATATTGCATTCATTCACTGCGAATCTGGAATTCATCTGAATCTCCACTCCAGGCAGGATTTCTTTACACCACTGGTGAATGTTCAAGTAACCCAATGCTGTTTTTCAGTGGCCTGTTCACACTCGCAGGCTTGCTCTTCAACTGGCTATCCAGTCAACCCTGTTCAGCTCTTCAATTTCCTGTCCACACGACCTTGACTTCAGAAACCATTGGAAACTCCACTACAGAATTTTGCATTCATTCACCGCCAATCTGGAATTCATCGAATCTCCACTCGAGGCAGACTTTCATTATACCACTGGTGAATATCCAAGTAACCCAATGCTGGTTTTGAGCGTCCTGTTCACACTCGCAGGCGTGCTGTTCAACTGGCTATCCACTCCAGCCTGGTAAGCTCTTCATATTCCTGTCCACAAAACCCAGATTTCAGAAATCATTTGAATCTCCTCTACAAAATTTTCCAATCATTCACTGCCAATTTGGTGTTCTTTGAATCTCTACTCCAGGTAGGCTTTCGTTACACCACTGGTGAATGTCCAAGTAACCCAATGGTGGTTTTCAGCGGCCTGTGCTGATCACTGGGTATCCACGCCACCCTGGTGAGCTCTTCATTTTCCTGTCCACACAACCCAGACATCAGAAATCATTGGAATCTCCATTGCAGAATGTTCCGGTCATTTACTGAGAGTCTGGAATACATTGAATATCAATTTTACGCATGCATTCGTAACAGCACTGGTGAGTCTACCAAGAAACATGAAGTCATCTGAATCTGCACTCTAAAATCGTTCATGTCCTGCTTTTCATCTTCCTATCCACACTTGGATTTGGCGCGAGAGCACAGCAGTAGGACGAGTGCGTGAAGCAGCCAGCCTTTCCGAGCCGGGTTCAATTCTTCTCCCTCTCAGAGAGCCTGGGGAGCTACCAAGAATATCTGGCCCTCGTGGCAAAGCCTGGCAAGACACCCGTGAAATATTCCATATGCCAAATTTACAGTCACCACAAATTTCCAAATGAAGACAGTACAGAACTGCGCCAGCCAATCAATGAAGTCCGGGAGGACTGGGAGAGTGAAAGCGATCTACACTGCTGAGTAGTGATTTCATCTCAGTATCCAATGTATTAAGCCTGCGTTTCTTCTCGTTCTCCATGAAATCTAGTCGAATTCGAAATCTGCCAATTGAGCATTTGCTTTCAACTCTCCCCAGGCCTGCTGTTCATCTCCCTATCCAGTCGATTATAGTATTCTGCTCATTTACCCTGCCACACTACCGAGCCACCTCAGTTTATCTAAATATCAACACCTACATATCTGGTTTTCATCTGCCTGTGCACTCAATCAAGCCGAAGTTTTCATCATACCTTTCACTCCTACTAGAGCTGGTGTGCATCGACTTCTAAATTAATCGAAACCATATGGTACTCTCCTGGTGAACGCCACACAGTGGTGGTGATGATTGTATGCCTCAAAAACTTGTCAGGGTAGGGATTCTTCTGCATGTCCCAGTAACCCAATGCTAGTGTTCAGCGGCCTGTTCACATACCACAGGCGTGGTGTTCACTGGCTATCCACTCCACCCTGGTAAACACTTCATTTCCTGGTGCCCATAAACTAGAGTTCTGAAATTATTGGTATCTCCAGTATAGAATGTTCCATTCACTTACGGCGAAACTGAAATTCATCTGAACCTACACTCCAGGCTGGCTTTCGTTACAACACTGGTGAATATCCAAGTAACACAATGCTGGTTTTCAGCGTCCTATTCACACTCGCAGGCATGCTGTTCAACTGACTATCCACTCCACTGCGGTCTTCTCTTTCTTTTCCTGTCCACACAAACCAGACTACAGAAACCATAGAAATCTCCACTACAGAATGTTCCATTCATTTACTGACAATCTGGAATTGGTCGAATCTCCACTCCAGGCAGGATTTGGTTACAACAATGGTGAATATCCCAGTACCCCAATGCTGGTATTCAGCAGCCTGTTCACAAACGAAGGTGTGCTCTTCAACTGGCTATCGACTCCAAAGTGGTCAGCTCTTTATTTTCGTGTTCACACAACCCATACTTAAGAAATCATTGGAATCTTCAGGACAGAATGTTCCATTAATTCACTGCCAATCTGGAGATCATCGAATCTCCATTCCAGGCAGGCTTACGTTACACCACTGCTGAATGTCCAAGTAACACAATGCTGGTTTGCAGAGGCCTGTTCACACTCGCAGGCCTGCTGTTCAACTGGCTATCCACTCCAATTAGTCAGCTCTTCATTTTCCTGTCCACACAAACCAGGCTTCAGAAATCATTGGAATTTCCACTACAGAATATTCCATACATTCACTTCCAATCTGGAATTCATCAAATCTACACTCCAGGCAGGTTTTCATTACACCACTGGTGAATATCTAAGTAACGCAATGTTGGTTATCGGCAGCCTATTCAAACTCTCAGGCCTGCTGTTCAACTAGCTATCCACTCTCACCTGGTCTGCTCTTCATTTTCCCATCCACGAAACACAGAATTCAGAAAACATTGGAATCTCCACTACAGAATCCGCCATTCATTCACTGCCAATCTGGAATTCATCGAATCTCCACTCCATGCAGATTTTTGTTAAACCACTGTTGAAAATCCAAGTAACCCAATGGTGGTTATCAGGATCCTTTTAACACTCGCAGGCCTACTGTTCAACTGGCTTTCCACTCCACCTGGTCAGCTCTTCATTTTCCTGTCCACACAAACAAGGCTTCAGAAATCATTGGAATCTCCACTACAGAATGTTCTATTCATTCACTGCGAATCTGGAATTCATCGAATCTCAAATCCAGGCAGGATTTCGTTACAGCACTAGTGAATATACAAGAAACCCATTGCTGGTTTTCAGCAGCCTGTTTAAACTCGCAGGCCTCCTGTTCAACTGGATATCCACGCTAACCTGGTCTGCTCTTTATTTCCCTGTCAATACAACTCAGAATTCAGAAATCATTGTAACCTCCACTACAGAATTTCCATTCATTCACTAACAATCTGGAATTCATCAAATCTCCACGCCAGGCAGATTTTCTTTACACCACTGGTTAATATACAATTTCCCCAATGTTCACCACTGGTTAATATACAATTTCCCCAATATACAATTTCCCCAATTTCAGCAGCCTGTTCACAGTCGAGGCGTGCTGATCAACTGGCTCTCCACTCCACCATGGTCAGCTATTCATATTCCTGTCCACACAACTCAAACTTCAGAAATATTTGGAATCTCCAATAAGAATGTTCCATTCATTCACTGCCATCTGGAATTCATCGAATCCCTACTCCAGGCAAGTTTTCTTTACATCACTGGTAAATATCCAAGTAACGCAATGCTGGTTATCAGCAGCCTGTTCAAACTCGCAAGCCTATTCTTCAACTGGCTATCCAGTCTAACATGGTCTGCTCTTCATTTTCCTATCCACACATCCCAGACTTCAGAAATCCTTGGAATCAACACCACAGAATGTACCATTCATTCACTGCCAATCTGGAATTCATCGAATCTCCGCTACACCACTGCTGAATGTTGAAGTAACCAAATGCTGGCTTTCAGCGTCCTGTTCAAACTCGCAGGCGTGCTGTTCAACTGACTATCAATTCCAGAGTGGTCAGCTCTTTCTTTTCCTGTCCACACAACCCAGATTTTAGAGATCATTGGAATCCCACTACAGAATGTGCCATTCATTCACTTCGCATCTGGAATTCATCTGAATCTCCACTCCATGCAGGCTTTCGTTAAACCACTGGTGAATGTCCAACTAACCCAATGCTGGTTTTCAGCGTCCTGTTCACACGCGCAGGGGTTCTATTCAACTGGATATCCACTCCATAGTGGTCACCTCTTTCTTTTCCTGTCCACACAAACCAGACTTCAGAAACCATATGAATCTCCACGACAGAATGTTCCATTCTTTCTCTGACAATCTGGAATTCATCGAATCTCCACCCCAGGCAGGCTTTCATTACAACCCAATGCTGGTTTGCAGAGGCCTGTTCACACTAGCAGGCGTGCTATTCAACTGGCTATCCACTCCACAGTGGTAAGCTCTTTCATTTCCTGTCCACACTTCCCATACTTCAGAAATCATTGGAATATCCACTACAGAATGTTCCATTCATTCACTGCCAATCTGGAGATCATCGAATCTCCACTCCAGGCAGGCTTTTGTTATAACCCTGCTGAATGCTTTAACAATGCTGGTTTTCAGAGGCCTGTTCACACTTGCAGGCATGCGGTTTACCTGGCTATCCACTCAAATCTTGTCAGCTCTTCATTTTCCTGTCCACATTACCCAGTTGTCAGAAACCATTAGAATCTCCACTACAGAATATTCCATTCATTCACTGCAAACATGGAAATCATCTGAATCTCCATTTCAGGCAGGCTCTCGTTATACTACTGCTGAATGTGCAAGTAACCCATTCCTGGTTTCCAAAGGCCTGTTTACACTAGTAGGCATGCTGTTGAACTGGCCAAACACTCTACCCTGGTCAGCTCTTCATTTTCTTGTCCATGCAATGTAGAATTCAGAAATCATTGGAAACTCCACTACAGAATTCCATTCATTCACTGCCTATCTAAAATTCACCGAATCTCCACTCCAGGAAGGCTTTCGTTACACCACTGGAGAATGTCCAAGTAACCCAACGCTGGTTTTCAGCATCCTGTTTACACTCGAAGGCGTGCTGTTCAACTGACTATCCAATCAACCCTGTTCATCTCTTCATTTTCCTGTCCACACAACCAAGACTTCAGAAATCATTGGAATCTCCACTACAGTATGTTCCATACATTCACTGCCAATCTGGAATTCATCGAATCTCCACTCCAGGCAGGATTTCGTTAAACCACTGCTCAATGTCCATGTAACCTAATGCTGGTTTTCAGCGTCCTTTTTACACTCACAGGCTTGCTGTTCAATTGGCTATCAACTCCACAGTTGTCAGCTCTTTCTTTTCCTACCCACACAAATCAGACATTAGAAATCATTGGAAACTCCACAAAAGAAAGTTTTATTCATTCACTGCCAATCTGGAGATCATCGAATCTCCACTCCTGGCAGGCTTTGCATACACCACTGCTGAATGTCCAAGTAACATAATGCTGGTTTTCAGCGTCCTGTTCACAGTCGCAGGCGTGCTGTAAAACTGGCTATCCACTGAAGCCTGGTCAGCACTTCTTTTTCCTGTCCACACAAACCATTCTTCAGAAATAATTGGAATCTCCACTACAGAAAATTCCATTCATTTACAGACAATCTGGAATTCATCGAATCTCCACTCCAGGCAGGCTTTCGTTAAACCAGTGTTGAATATCCAAGCCACCCAATGCTGGTTTTCAGCGGCCTGTTGACACTTGCAGGCGTTTAGTTCAACTGGCTATCAGCTCAACCCTGGTCAGCTCTTATTTTCCCATCCACACAAACCAGGCAACAGAAATAATTGGAATATCCATTACAGAATGTTCCATTCCTTCACTGCCAATCTGGAAATCATCTGAATCTCAACTCCAGGCAGGCTTTCGTTACACTATGTTGAATGTCCAAGTAACACAATGCTGGTTTTCAGCGTCCTGTTCACACTCGCAGGCATGCTGTTCAAGTGGCTATCCACTCCACAGTGGTCAGCTCTTTCATTTCCTGTCCACACAACCCAGACTTCAGAAATCATTGGAATCTCCACTAGAGAATATTCCATTCATTCACTGCCAATCTGGAGATCATCGAATCACCACTCCAGGCTGGCTTATGTTACACCACTGCTGAAAGTCCAAGTAACCCAATGCTGGTTTTCAACGTCCTGTTCACACTCACAGGCATGCTGTTCAACTAGCTATCCATTCCACTCTGGTCAGCTCTTTCATTTCCTGTCCACACAACCCAGACTTCAAAAATCATTGTAATCTCCACTACAGAATGTTACATTCATTCACTGCCAATCTAGAGTTCATCGAATCTCCACTGCTCTTTCATTTCCTGTCCACACAACCCAGACTTCAGAAATCATTGGAATCTCCACTAGAGAATATCCCATTCAGAAATGATTGGAATCACCACTGTAGAATGTTCAATTCATTCACTGCTAGTCTGGGGTTCTTTGAATCTCCTCTTCAGGCAGGCTTTCATTACACCACTGGAGAATGTCCAAGTCACCTAATCGTGATTTTATGTGTCCTGTTCACAATCCCAGGCGTGCTGTTCAACTGGCTTTCCACTCAACCCTGGTCGGCTCTTCATTTTCCCATCCACACAACACAGGCTTCAGAAATCAATGGAATCTCCATTAAAGAATGCTCCATTCATTCACTGGCAATCTGGAATTCATCTCAATCTCCACTGCAGGCAGGGTTTCATTACACTCTCTTGAATGTCCAAGTAACATAATGCTGGTTTTCAGCGTCCTGTTCACACTTGCAGGCGTGATGTTCAACTGGGTATAAACTCCAACATGGTCAGCTCTTCATTTTCCAGTCCACACAACCCATACTTCAGAATCATTGGAATCTCCACTATAAAATGTTCCATTCATACACTGCGAATCTGGAATTCATCTGAATCTCCACCACAGGCAGGCTTTCGTTACACCACTGGTGAATTTCCAAGTAACCCAATGCTGGTTTTCAGCATTCTGTTCACAGTCGCAGGCGTGCTGTTCAATTGTTCATCCACTCCACAGTGGTCAGCTCTTTCATTTCCTGTCCACACAACCTAGACTTCAGAAATCATTGGAAAGTCCACTACAGAATGTTCCATTCATTCACTGCCATCTGGCGATCATCGAATATCCACTCCAGGCATGCTTTAATTACACCACTGTTGAATGTGCAAGTAACACAATGCTGGTTTTCAGCGTCCTGTTCACACTCACAGGCTAATTGTTCAACGGCTATCCACTGAACCCTTGTCAGCTCTTTCATTTCCTGTCCACAAAACCCAGACTTCAGAAATCATTGGAATCTCCCCTACTGAATGTTCCTTTCATTCACTGACAATCTGGAGCTCATCGATTCTCCACTCCAGGCAGGCTTTCGTTACACCACTGGTGAATATTTAAGTACCCAAATGCGGCTTTTCAGCGGACTGTTCACACTGTCAGGTATGTTGTTCAACTGGCTATCCACTCCAACCTGGTCAGCTCTTCATATTCCTGTCAACATAACCTAGACTTCAGAAACAATTAGAATCTCCACTACAGAATGTTCCATTCATTCACTGCGAATCTGGAATTCATCGGATCTCCACTCCAGGCAGGCTTTCATTACACTACTGGTGAATGTCCAAATAAAAAAATGCTGGTTTTCAGCGGCCTGATCACGCTCGCAGGCGTTCGGTTCAACTGACTATAAACTCAACCCTGACAGCTCTTCATTTTCCTGTCCCCACAACCCAGACTTCAGAAATCATTGGAAACTCCACTACAGAATGTTCCATTCATTCATTGCAAATCTGGAATTCATCTGAATCTCAACTCCAGGCAGGCTTTCGTTAAACTACTGGTGAATGTCCAAATAACCCAATGCTGGTTTTGAGCGTCCTGTTCACACTCGCATGCGTGCTGTTCAACTTACTATCCACTCCACAGTGGTCAGGTCTTTCATTTCCTGTCCACACAATCCAGACTTCAGAAATCATTGGAATCTCCACTACCGAATATTCCATTCTTTCACGGCCAATCTGGAGATCATCGAATCTCCACTCCAGGCAGGCTTTCTTTACATCACTGGTGAATGTCCAAGTAACCCAATGCTGGTTTTCGGCGTCCTGTTCACTATCGCAGGCATGCTGTTCAACAGGCTATCCACTCAACCCTGGTCAGCTCTTCATTTTCCCGTCCACACAAACCAGTCTTCAGAAATCTTTGGAATATACACTACAGAATATTCCTTTAAATCACTGCCTACTTGGAATTCATCTCAATATCCACTGCAGGCAGGCTTTCGTGACACTACTGTTGAATGTCCAAGTAACAAATGCTGGTTTTCAGCGTCCTGTTCTTACTCGCAGGCGTGCTGTTCAACTGGTTATCTACTCCAACCTGGTCAGCTCTTCATTTTCCTGGGCACACAACCCATACTTCAGAAACCATTGGAATCTCCACTATAAAATGTTCCCTTCATTCACTTGCAATAATGAATTCATCTGAATCTTCAGTCCAGGCAGGATTTCGTTACACGATGGGTGAATGTCCTAGTAACCCAATGCTGGTTTTCAGAGACCTGTTCACAGTCGCAGGCGTGCTGTTCATCTGGCTATCCACTCCACCCTGGTCCGCTCGTCCTTTTCTTGTCCACATAACCAGACTTCAGAAATCTTTGGAATCTCCACTACAAAATGTTCCATTCAATCACTGGAATCTGGAGATCATCGAATCTCCACTCCAGACAGGTTTTCATTACACGAATGCTGAATGTCCAAGTAACCCAATGATGGTTTTCAGCGTCCTATTCACAGTCGCAGGCTTGGTGTTCAACTGGCTCTCCACTCAGCAGTGGTCAGCTCCTTCATTTCCTGTCCACACATCCAAGACATCAGAAATCATTGGAATCTCCACTATAGAATGTTCCATTAATTCACTGGAATCAGGATATCATGAAATCTCCACTCCAGGCAGGCTTATTTTACACCACTGCTTATTGCACAAGTATCCCAATGCTGGTTTTCAGAGGACTTTTCACACTCGCAGGCATGCTGTTCAACTGGCTATCCCCTGAACCCTGGTCGTCTCTTCATTTTCGTTTCCACACAAATCAGATTTCAGAAATCATTGGAATCTCCACTACAGAATGTTCCATTCATTCACTGGAATCGGGTGATCATAGAATCTCCACTCCAGGCAGATTTTCGTTTCACCACTGCAAATGTTGAAGTAACCCTATGCTGGTTATCAGCGTATTGTTCAAAATTGCAGGCGTGCTGTTCAACTAGCTATCCAGTGAACACTGGTTAGCTCTTCATATTCCTGTCCACACAACCCAGATTTCAGAAAACATTGGAAACTCCACTACAGTATGATCCATTCATTCACTGCGAATCTGGAATTCATCTGAATCTCTACTCCAGACAGTCTTTCGTTAAACGACTGTTTAATGTCCAAGTAACCCAAAGCTGGTTTTCAGCGTCCTGTTCACATTCGCAGCCGTGCTGTTCAACTGGCTATCCACTGAAATTTGGTCAGCTCTCCATTTTCCTGTCCACATAACCCAGACTTCAGAATTCATTGGAATATCCACTAAAGAATGTTTCATTCATTCATTGCCAATCTGGAGATAATCGAGTCTCCACTCCAGGCAGGCTTTCCTTATACCACTGCTGAATGTCCAAGTAAACAAATGCTAGATTTCAGAGGCCTTTTCACACTCGCTTGCGTGCTGTTCAGCTGGCTATCCACTGAACCCTAGTCAGCTCTTCATTTTCATATCCATCCAACCCAGATTTCAGAAATCATTGGAATCTACACTACAGAATGTTCCATTCATTCACTGGAATCTGGAGATCATCGAATCTCTACTCAAGGCAGGCTTTAGTTACACTACTGTTGAATATTCAAGTAACACAATGCTGGTTTTCAGGGTCCTGTTCACATTCGCAGGTGTGCTGTTCAACTGGCTATCCAATGATCCCTGGTCAGCTCTTAATTTTCCTGTCCACCCAACCCAGGTTTCAGAAATCATTGGAATATCCACTCCAGAATGTTCCAATAATTCACTCCGAATCTGGAATTCATCTAAATCTCCACTCCACGCAGGCTATGGTTAAACCACTCGTGAATGTCCAAGTAACCAAATGCTGGTTTTCAGCGTCCTGTTGACAGTCGCAGGCGTGCTGTTCAACTGGCTGTCCACTCCACAGTGGACAGCTCTTTCATTTCCTGTTCACACAACGTAGAATTCAGAAACCAGTGGAATCTCCACTAAAGAATTTTCCATTCAATTACTGCCAATCTGGAATTCAAGGACTCGCAGTCGTGCTGTTCAATTTGCCATCCACTTAACACTGGTCAGCTCTTCATTATCCTGTCCAAACAACCCAGACTTCAGAAATCATTGGACTTTCCATTAAACAATGTTCCATTCATTCACTGCGAATCTGGAATTCATCTGACTCTCCACTCCAGGCAGGTTTTCGATACACCACTGGTGAATGACCAATTTACCCAATATTGGTTTTCAGCCGCCTCTTCATACTCGAAGCCGTGCTGTTCACTGGCTATCCGCTCAAGCCTGGTCAGCTCTTCATTTTCCTGTCCACAAAACCCAGACTTCAGAAAGCATTGTAACCTCCACTATCTATAATTCATCTGACTCTGTTCTCAAAGCAGGTTTTCTTTATACCACTGGTGAATGTCCAAGTAGCACAATGCTGGTTTTCTGAGGTCTGTTCACACTCAAAGCCGTGCTGTTCACTGGTTATCCACTCAATACTGGTCAGCTTTTCATTTCCTTTCCAAACAATCCAGACTTCAGAAATTATTGGATTCTCCACTACAAAATGTTCCATTCACTCACTGCGAATCTGGAATTCTTCTGACTCTGCACTCAAGGCAGGTTTTTGTTACACCACTGTTGAATATTCAAATAACCCAATGCTGTTTTTCAGTGGCATGTTCACAATAGCAGCCGTGATATTCAGTTGGTTATCCACTCAACCCTGGTCAGCTCTTCATTTTCCTGTCCACCAGCCTTCAGAAAACATTTTTATCTCCACTACAGAATGTTCCATTCATTCACTGCGAATCTGGAATTAATCTGAACCTGCACTCCAGGCATGCTTTCTTTACACCACTGGTGAATGTCCAAGTAACCCAATGTTGGTTTTCAGTGGCCTGTTCACACTCGCAGAAGTGCTGTTCCATTGCCTATGTACTCCACCCTGGTCAGCTCTTAATTTTCCTCTCGAAACAACCCAGACTTACAGAAATCAGTGGAACTTCCACTACAGAATGTTCCAAATATTCACAGCGAATCTGGAATTCATCTGAATCTCCACTCCAGGCAGGTTTTCGTTACACCACTGTTGAATGTCCAAGTAACCCAATGCTGGTTTTCAGTGGCCTGTTCACAATCGCAGACCTGCTGTTCAATTTGCCATCCACTCCACCCTCGTTAGCTCTTCATTTTCCTTTTCACACAACCCATCCTTAAGAAATTATTGTTATCTGCACTACAGTATGTTCCATTAATTCACTGCAAATTTAGAATTCATCTGAAACGGCACTGTAGTCAGTCTTTCGTTACAGCACAGCTGAATGTCCAAGTAACCCAATGGTGGTTTTCAGCGGCATGTTCACACTCTCAGACGTGCTGTTAAATTGGCTATCCACTCAATGCTGGTCAGCTCTTCATTTTCCTGTCCACACAGTCCAGCCTTAAGAAATCGAGAACAGGCCGCTTAAAACCAGCATGGGTTACTTGGACATTCACCAGTGGTGTAACGAAATCCTGCCTGGAGTGGAGAGTCAGATGAATTCTAGATCATACGGGTTACTTGTACGTTAAACAATGGTATAAGGAAAGACTTCCTGGAGTGCAGATTCAGATTAATTCCATATTCGCAGTGAATGTATGGAACAATCTGTAGTGGAGATTCCAATGATTTCAGAATGCTGGGTTGTATTGACAGGAAAATGCAGAGCTGACCAGAATTGAGTGGATAGGCAATTGAACATCATGTCTGCGAGTGTGAACATGCCGCTGTAACGAAAGCCTGCCGGGAGTGGAGATTCAGATGAATTCCAGATTGGCAGTGGATGAATGGAACATGCTGTAGTGGAGATAACAATGATTTCTGAAGGCTGGGTTCTGTGGATAGGAAAATGAAGAGGTAACCACAGTTTAGTGGATGGAACTTGAACAGCACGGCTGCGAGTGTGAACAGGCTGTTGAAAACCAGCATTGGGTTACTTGGACATTCACCAGTGGTGTAACTAATTCCTGCCTGGAGTTGGAGAGTCAGATGAATTCCAGATTCGCAGTGAATGAATGGAACGTTCTGTAGTGGAGACTCCAATGATTTCTGAAAGCTGGGCTGTGTGGACAGGATAATGCAGAGCTCACCAGCATTGAGTGCATAGGCAATTGAACAGCATGTCTGCGATTGTGAACATGACGCTGAAAACGAGCATTTGGTTACTTGGACATTCACCAGTGGTGTAACGAAAGCCTGCCCGTAGTGGAGATTCAGATGAATTCCATATTCGTAGTGAATGAACGGAACATTACGTAATGGAGTTTCCATTGATTTATGAAGGCTGTGCTGTGTGGACAGTAAATTGAACAGCTGAACAGTTTTGAGTGGATAGCCTTTGAATAGCAGGGCTGCGAGTGGTAACAGGCTGCTGAAAACCAACTTTGGATTACTTCGACATTCACCAGTAGTGTAATAGAGAGCTGCCTTTAGTGGAAAATCAGATGAATTCACGATTTGCAGTGAATGAATGGAACAGTCTGTAGTGGAGATTTAAATGATTTCTGAAGGCTGAGTTCTGTGGACAGAAAAATGAAGAACTGACCAGGGTTGAATCGATAGCCAATTGAACAGCAAGGCTGCGAGTGTGAAAAGACCGCTGAAAACGAGCATTCGTTACTCGCACATTCCCCAGTGGTGAAATGAAATCCTGCCTGGAGTGGAGAGTCAGATGAATTCCAGATTCGCAGTGAATGAATGGAACATTCAGTAGTGGAGATTCCAATGATTTCTGAAGGCTGGGCTGTGTGGACAGGAAAATGAAGAGCTGACCAGGGTTTAAGAGATAGCCAGTTGGACAGCACTTCTGCAAGTGTGAACAGGCCGCTGAAAACCATCATTGGGTTACTTGGACATTCAACAGTGGTGTAACGAAGGACTACCTTTGTTGCAGATTCAGATGAAATCCAAATTCGCAGTGAATGAATTGAATATTCTGTAGTGGAGATAACAATGATTTCTAAAGTCTGGATTGTGTGTACAGGAAAATGAAGACTTGACCATGGTTGTGAGGATAGCCAATTAAACAGCACATCAGCGAGTGTGAAAAGGCGGCTGAGAATCAGCATTGCGTTACTTGGACATTCACCAGAGTTGTATCCAAAACCAGCCTGATGTGGAGATTGAGATATATTCCAGATTCGCAGTGAATGTGTGGAACATTCTGCAGTGCAAGTTCCAATGATTTCTGAAGTCTGGGTAGTGTGGACAGGAAAATGATTAGCTGAGCAGGGTTAAGTGGATAGCCAATTGAACAGCACGTCTGCGAGTGTGAACATGCCACTGAAAACCAGCATTGGGTTACTTGGACATTCAAGAGTGTGTAATTAAAACCTGCCTGGAGTGGAGAGGCAGATGAATTCCAGATTCTCAGTGAATTAATGGAACATTCTGTAGTGGAGTTACCAATGGTATCTAAATTTTGGGTGATGTGGACATGAAAATGAAGAGCTGAACAGGGTTGAGTTGAGTGGACAGCCCATTGAACCGCATGGTTGCGAGTCTGAGCAGGCCGCTGAAAAGCAGCATTGGTTTAATTGGACAATCAGCAGATGTATAACGAAAACCTGCTGGTAGTGGAGATTCAGATGAATTCCAGAATCGCAGTGAATGAATGGAAAATTCTGTAGTGGACATTCCAATGATTTCTGAAGGCTGAGTGATGTGGACAGGAAAATGAAGATCTGAACAGGGTTGTGTGGATAGCCAATTGAACAACACATCTGCGATTGTGAACAGGCCACTGAAAATGAGCATTGGGTTACTTGGACATTCACCAGTGGTCTAACGAAAATATGCCGGTATTGGAGATTCAGATGAATTCCAGATTCGTAGTGAATGAACGGAACATTCTGTAGTGGAGATTCCAATGATTTCTGAAGGCTGGGCTGTGTGGACAGTAAAATGAACAGCTGACCAGTTTTGCGTGTTTAGCTAGTGAATAGCAGGGCTACTAGTGGGAACAGGCTCCTGAAAACCAGCTTTGGGTTACTTGGACATTCACCAGTGGTGTAACAGATATCTCCCTTTAGTGGAGATTCAGATTAATTCAAGATTCGCAGTGAATGAATGGAACATTCTGTAGTGGAGATTTAAATGATTTCTGAAGGCTGAGTTGTGTGGACAGGAAAATGAAGAGCTGACCAGGGTTGAATGGATAGCCAATTGAACAGCAATGCTGCGAGTAGGAAAATGAGGCTGAAAACCAGCATTGTGTTACTTGGACATTCAACAGTGGTGTAACAAAAACCTGGCAGGAGTGGAGAATGAGATGAATTCCAGATTCGCAGTGAATGAATGGAACATTCTATAATGGAGATTCCAATACTATCTGAAGGCTAGTTTATGTGGACAGGAAAATGAAGAATTCACCAGGGTTGAATCTGCAGCCAATTGAACAGAACGGCTGCATGTATGAAAAGTCCGATGAAAACCAGCATTGGGTCACTTGGACATTCACCAGTGGTGTAAAGAAAACCTGGCTGGAGTTGAGATTAAGATGAATTCCAGATTCGCAGTGAATGTATGGAACATTCTGTAGTGGAGTTTCCAATGATTTCTGTAAATCTGGGTGGTTTATACAGGAAAATGAAGAGCTGACCAGGGTTTAGTGGATAGAAAAATGAAAAGCACGGCTGCGAGTTTGAACATGCCGCTGAAAACCAGTATTGTGTTACTTGGACTTTCAACAGTGGTGTAACCAAAACCTGCCTGAATTGGAGAGTCAGATAAATTCCATATTCGCAGTGAATGAATGGAAAATTCTGTAGTGGAGATTCCAATGATTTCTGAAGGCTGGGTGATGTGGGCAGGAAAATGCAGAGCTGAACAGGGTTGAGTGGATAGCCAATTGAAAAGCATGGCTGTGAGTCTGAGCAGGCCGCTGAAAACCAGCATTGGGTTACATGGACATTCACCAGTGGTGTAACGAAAACCTGCCGGTAGTGGAGATTCCGATGAATTCTAGATTCGCAGTGAATGAATGGAACATTCTGTAGTCTAGGTTCCAATGCTTTCTAAAGTCTGGATTGTGTGGACAGGAAAATGAAGAGCTGACCAGAGTTGAGTGGAGAGCCAAATGAACAGTATGGCTGCGATCGTCAACAGCCCACTGAAAACTAACATTGGGTTACTTGGACATTCAACAGCGGTGTATCGAAAACTTGAATGCAGAAGCAGATGAATTCCAGATACCCAGTGAGTGAATGGAACATTCTGTAGTGGAGGTTACAAAAATTTCTGAAGTCTGGACTGTGTGGTAAGGAAATGAAAAGATGACCAGTGTTGAGTGGATAGCCAGTGAACAGCATGGCTTCGAGTGTGAACAGACCGCTGAAAACCAGCATTGGGTTACTGGGACATTCACCATTGGTATAAAGAAAGCCTGCCTGGAGAGCAGTTTCAGATTAATTGCACATTCGCAGTGAATGAATGGAACATACTGTGGTGGAGGTTCCAATGACTTCTGTATATCTGGGTGGTTTAGACAGGAAAATGAAGAGCTAACCATGGTTGAGTGTATGGGAAATTGAACAGCACAGCTGGGAGTGTGAACAGGCCGCTGAAAACCAGCATTGTGTTACTTGGTCATTCACCAGTGGTTTAACGAAAACCTGCCTGGAGTGGAGAGTCAGATGAATTCCAGATTCGCAGTGATTGTATGGAAAGTTCTGTATTGGAGGTTCCAATGATTTCTGAAGTCTGGTTGGCGTGGAGAGGAAAATGCAGAGCTGACCAGGCTTGAGTGGATATCCAACTGAACAGCACGTCTGCGAGTGTGAACATGCCGCTACAAACCATCTTGAGGTTACGTGGACAGTCAACAGTGGTGTAACGAAAGAATGCCTGCAGTGCAGATTCAGATGAATTCCAAATTCGCAGTGAATGAATGGAACATTCTGTAGCGAAGATTCCAATAATTTCTGAAGGCTGAGTTGTGTGGACAGGAAAATGAAGAGCTCACCAGGGTTCAGTGGATAGCCAGCTGAACAGCACGACTGCAATTGTAAACAGGCCACTGAAAATGAGCACTGGGTTACTTGATCATTCCCCAGTGGTGTAAAGACACCTTCCTCGTGTGCAGAGTCAGATGAATTCCAGATTCGCAATGAATGATTGGAACTATCTGTAGTGGAGATTCCAATGATTTCCTAAGCCTGGGTTGTGTGGACAGGAAAATGAAGAGCTGACCAGGGTTGAGTGGATAGCCAATTAAAGAGCACGTCTGCGAGTGTGAAATGGCCGCTGAAAACCACCATTGGGTTACTTTGACATTCAATAGTGGTGTAACGAAAGACTGCCTGCAGTGCAGATTCAAATGAATTCCAGATTCGCAGTGTATGAATGGAAATTTCTGTAGTGGGGATTTCAATGATTTCTGAAGACTGCGTGATGAGGACAGAAAATGAAGAGCTCAACAGGGTTGAGAAGATAGCCAATTGAACAACACAGTTGCGATTGTGATGAGGCCGCAAAAAACTAGCATTGGGTAACTTGGACATTCACCAGTTGGGTATTGAATTCCTGCCAATAGTGGACGTTCATATGTATTCCAGATTCGCAGTAAATGAATAGAACATTCTGTAGTACACATTTCAATGATTTTGGAAGGCTGGGTTGTGTGGACAGGAAAATGAAGATCTCACCAGGGCTGAGTGGATAGCAAATTGAGTAGCACGTCTGCGTGTGTGAACATGCTGCTGAAAACCAACCATGCGTTACTTGGACATTCAATAGTGGTGTAACGAAAGACTGCCTGCAGTGCAGATTCAGATGAAATCCAGATTCGCAGTGAATGAATGGAAATTTCTGTAGTGGAGATTTCAATGATTTCTGATGGCTGCGTGATAAGGACAGAAAATGAAGAGCTCAACAGGGTTGAGCGGATAGCCAATTGAACAGCACTTCTGCGAGTGTGAATATGCCGCCTAAAACCAGCATTGGGTTACTTGGACATTCACCTTATGTGTCACGCAAACCTACCGGTAGTGGAGATTCAGATGAATTCCAGATTCGCAGTGAATGAATGGAACATTTTGTTGTGGACATTCCAATGATTTCTGAAGGCTGGATGATGTGGAGAGGAAAATGACGAGCTGAACAGGGTTGAGTGTATAGTCAGTTGAAAAGCATGAGTACGAGTCTGAGCAGGCCACTGAAAACCAGCATTGTGTGACATGGACATATACCAGTGGTGTAACGAAAACCTGCCTGGAGTAGAGATTCAGATAAATTCCAGATTCGCAGTGAATGAATGGAACTTTCTGTAGTGGAGATTCCAATGGTATCTGAAGTCTGGATTGTGTGGACAGCAAAATGAAGAGCTGACCAGTGTTAAGTGGATTGCCAGTGAACAGCACGGCTTCGAGAGTGAACAAAGCACTGAAAACCAGCATTGCGTTGCTTGAACATTCAACGGTGGTCTAACGAAAGCCTGTCAGGAATGGAGATTCAGAAGAATTCCAGATTCATAGTCAATGAATGGACCATTCTCTGTGGAGATTCGAATGATTTCTGAAGTCTGGATTTTTTGTGGACAGGAATATGAAGAGCTGACCAGTGTTGAGTGGATAGACAGTGAAAAGCCTGGCTTCGAGTGTGAACAGACTGGTGAAAAACATCATTGCATTACTTGGACATTCAATAGTGGTGTAACGAAAGACTGCCTGCAGTGCTGATTCAGATGAATTCCAGATTCGCAGTGAATGAATGGAATGTTCTGTATTGGAGTTTCCAATAATTTCTGAAGGCTGGGTTGTATGGACAGGAAAATGAAGAGCTGACCAGGGTTGAGTGGATAGCCAATTGAACAGCACGGCTGCGAGTCTGAACAGGCCGCTGAAAACCAGCATTGGGTTACTTGGACATTCACCAGCGGTGTAACGAAAACCTGCCAGGAATGGAGCTTCACAAGAATTTCAGATTCGCAGTGAATGAATGGACTGTTCTCTAGTGGACATTGGAATGATTTCTGAAGTCTGGATTGTTTGGACAGGAAAATGTAGAGCTGAATAGGGTTGAGTGGATAGCCAATTTTAACTGCACCTCTGCGAGTGTGAACGGGCCACTGAAAACCAGCATTGGGTTACTTGGACATTCACCAGTGTTCTAACGAAAACCTGCCTGCAGTGCGGATTCAGATGAATTCCAGATTTGCAGTGAAGGAATGGAACATTCCATAATGGAGATTCCAATGATTTCTGAATGCTTGGTTGTGTGGACAGAAAAATGAAGAGCTTACCAGCATTTAGTGGATATCCAATTGAACAGAACCTCTGTGAGTGTGAACAGGCCGCTGAAAACCAGCATTGGGTTACTTGGTCATTCACCAGTGGTGTAACGAAAACCTGCCAGTAGTGGAGATTCAGATGAATTCCAGATTCACAGTGAATGAGTCGAACATTCTGTAGTGGAGATTCCAATAATTTCCGAAGTCGGGATTGTGCAGACAGGAAAATTAAGGGCTCACCAGTGTTGAGTGGATAGACAGTGAACAGCACGGCTTCGATAGTGAAAAAACTGATGAAATCCAGCATTGCTTTACTTGGACATTCACCAGTGGTATAACGAAAGCATGCCTGGAGTGCAGATTCAGATTAATTCCAGATTCGCAGTGAATGAATGGAACATTCTGTATTGGAGTTTCCAATAATTTCTGAAGGCTGGGTTGTATGGACAGGAAAATGAAGAGCTGACCAGGGTTGAGTGGATAGCCAATTGAACAGCACGGCTGCGAGTCTGAACAGGCCGCTGAAACCAGCATTGGGTTACTTGGACATTCACCAGCGGTGTAACGTAAACCTGCCGGTAATGGAGCTTCAGAAGAATTTCAGATTCGCAGTGAATGAATGGACTGTTCTCTAGTGGACATTGGAATGATTTCTGAAGTCTGGATTGTTTGGACAGGAAAATGAAGAGCTGAATAGGGTTGAGTGGATAGCCAATTGAACTGCATGTCTGCGAGTGTGAACGGGCCACTGAAAACCAGCATTGGGTTACTTGGACATTCACCAGTAGTCTAACGAAAGCCTGCCTGCAGTGCAGATTCAGATGATTTCCAGATTCGCTGTGAAGGAATGGAACATTCTGTAATGGAGTTTCCAATGATTTCTGAATGCTGGGTTGTGTGGACAGAAAAATGAAGAGCTTACCAGCATTTAGTGGATAGTCAATTGAACAGAAACTCTGTGAGTGTGAACAGGTCGCTGAAAACCAGCATTGGGTTACTTGGTCATTCACAAGTGGTATAATGAAAACCTGCTGGTATTGGAGATTCAGATGAATTCCAGATTCGCATTGAATGAATGGAACATTCTGTAGTGGAGATTCCAATGATTTCTGAAATCTGGATTGTGCAGACAGGAAAATGAAGGGCTCATCAGTGTTGAGTGAATAGCCAGTGAACAGCACGGCTTCGATAGTGAAAAAACTGATGAAATCCAGCATTGCTTTACTTGGACATTCACCAGTGGTATAATGAAAGCCTGCCTGGAGTGCAGATTCAGATTAATTCCAGATTCGCAGTAAATGAATGGAACATTCTGTAGTTTGTTTATACATTTCCTCTGAGTTGCAGAATCCAGGTCACTAACCATAGTAGGCAATACAATTTTAGAATGTAACATACTTGGGCTGGAGCGATAGCACAGTGGTAGGGCGTTCGCCTTACAAGCGGCCAACATGGCCGACCCGAGTTCGATTCCTCCGCCCCTCTCGGAGAGCCCGGCAAGCTACCGAGAGTATTAGATATGCCAGACACAGTAGCAACAAAGTCTCCAATAGAGACGTTACTGGGCCCGCTCGAGCAAATAGACGATCAATGGGAGGGCCTTTACCTTTTACCTTACATACTGAGGTAAATTTAGCCTCTTTTAGAAGTCATTGGATTGAATGTGTTTTTTTTAAATTCATTAAGGTGCCTCTTTTTCTTGACTTTGTCCATTAATATTTATCCATATATGCCTTTGCAATAACTAGATTGTGAAAAGATAACAAGTGTTGTAACAATAATCCATTGTTTGAGGTGCTTGCAGTTGTCTTAAAAAATTAAAGTATTGGGTTTTTTTTCCAGAAAAAAATGATTTTTTTTATCAAGCAAATTTCCTCTCAGGAAGTTTATTCATGACACTATTTAATTTCTCTCCTAAAACATGGATTGTTCCATCAGTCTAACACAGCCCAGGATTTCTGTCTTCGTATTAAAAGATGAAGCTTAGAACTGGATCAATTGTCCCTTTCTCTTTTGATCGCCTCCCAGTTCAAAATGCTTGCACCTCTTAATGGCCAGCATTCTCTTAGATCTGCAGTTGGGCTCGACACATTCAAATATCAACACAATCTTCTTTGGAGTTTTAGCCTTCTTCCGGAAAATAGGCTTAGTTTGACCTCCGTAACCACTCTGCTTCCTATCATAACCATGCTTTCCCTGAGCATACAGAGAATCCTTGCCCTTCTTGTACTGTGTGACTTTGTGGGGCTGATGTTTGCCACATTTCTTACAAAAAGTCCGGCGGGTTTCGGTACGTTCACCATGCTTGCGGCAGCGGTGTCTGCGAGGAAAGGAATGATTTCTGAAGAATGGGTTATGTGGACAGGAAAATGAAGTGCTGAACATGGTTCAGAGGATAGCCAATTGAACAGTATGGCTACGAGTCTGAACAGGCCGCGGAAAAGCAGCATTAGGTTACTTGGATATTCAACTGTGGTGTAAAGAAAACCTGCCGGGAATAGAGATTCAGATGAATTCCAGATTGAATGAATGAATGAATGAATGGAACTTTCTGTAGTGGAGATAGCAATGATATCTGAAGTCTGGCTTCTGCGGACAGGAAAATGAAGAGCTGACGACTGTTGATTGGACAGCCAGTGAACAGAATGGCTTCAATTGTGAACAATCCGCTGAAAACCAGCATTGCATTACTTGGACATTCAACAGTGGTGTAACGAACGCCTACCAGGAGTGGATATTCAGATGCATTCCAGATTCGCAATGAATGAATGGAACATTCTGTAGTGGACTTTCAAATGATTCCTGAAGGCTGGGTCGTGTGGACAGGAAAAAGAAGAGTTAAACACTGTTGAGTCTATAGCCAATAAAACAGCATGGCTGCGAGTATGAAAAGGCCTCTGAAAACCAGTATTGGAGTACTTGCACATTCTCCAGTGGTGTAACGACAACCTGCCGGTATTGGAGATTCAGATGAATTCCATATTCACAGTGAATGAATGGAACATTCTGTAGTGGAGATTACATTGATTTTTGTAGTCTGGATTGTGTGGAATGGAAAATATAGAGGTGACCAGTGTTGAGTGGATAGCCATTGAACATCACGGCTTCGATTGTGAACAGACCACTGAAACCAGCATTGCGTTACTTGGACATTCACCAGTGGTGTAAGGAAAGCCTGATTGGAGTGCACATTCAGATTGTATGGAACATTCTGTAGTGGATATGCTGATGATTTCTGCAGGCTTGGTTGTGTGGACAGGAAAATGAAGATCTGACCAGCATTGAGTGGATAGAATATTGAACAGCACGTCTGCCAGTGTGAACATGCCGCTGAATACCAGCATTGGGTTACTTGGACATTCACCACTGGTGTCACGAAAACCTGCCTGGAGTGGAGATTCATATGAATTCCAGTTTCAGAGTGACTGAATGGAACATTCTGTATTGTAGGGTCCAATGTTCTCTTAGGTCTTGGTTGTGTGGATAGGAAAATGAAGAGCTGCCCAGGGTGGAAAGTGTAGCCAGTGATCAGCAGGGCTGCGAGTGTTAACAGGCTGCTAAGAACCAGCTTTCGGTTACTTGGACATTTACCAGTGGTTCAACAAAGACCTAACTGTAGTACAGATTCAGATGAATTCCAGAATCTCAGTGAATGAATATAACGTTCTGTAGTGGAGATTTAAATGATTTCTGAAAGCTGGGTTGTGTGGACAGGAAAATGAAGAGCTGACGAGGGTTGAATCGATAGCCAATTGAACAGAACGGCTGCGAGTTTGAAAGGGCCGCTGAAAACCAGCATTGCGTTACTTGGACATTCACCAGTGGTGTAATGAAAAACTGCCGGAAGTGGATGTGGAGATGAATTCCGGATTCGCAGTGAATGAATGTAACATTCTGTACTGGAGATAACAATGATTTCTGAAGTCTGGGTTGTGTGGACAGGAAAATGAAGAGTTGACCAGGTTGAATCGATAACCAATTGAACAGAACGGCTGCGATTGTGAACAGGCCGCTGAAAACCACATTGGGTTACTTGTACATTTAAAAATGGTGTAACAAAAGCCTGATTGGGGTGCACATTCAGATTAATTCCAGATACGCAATGAGTGAATGGAACATTCTGAAGTGGATATTCCAATGATTTCTGAAGTCTTGGTGTTGTGGACAGGAAAATAAAGAGCTGACCAGGGTTGAGTGGATAGCCAATTGAACAGAACGGATGCAACTGTGAACAGGCCGCTGAAAACGATCACTGGATTACTTGGTAATTCACCAGTGGTGTAACGATACTGCCTGGTGTGAAGAGTCAGATGAATTTCAGATTCGCAATGAATGAATGAAACAATATGTAGTGGAGATTCCAATCTTCTCTGAAGCCTGGGTATTGTGGAAAGGAAATGAGAAGCTGACCAGGGTTGATTGCATAGCCAATCTAACAGCACTGCTCCGATTAGGAACAGGCCGCAACAAACCAGCATTGGGTTACTTGGACATTCACCAGTGGTGTAACGAAAACCTTCCGAGAGTGGATGTTGAGATGAATTCCAGATTCGCAGTGAATGTATGGAACATTCTGTAGTAGAGTTTCCAATGATTTCTGAAGGCTGGGTTGTGTGGACAAGAACATGAAGATCTGACCAGCATTGAGTGGATACCAATTGAACAGCACGTGTGCGAGTGTGAACATGCCGCTGAAAACCAGCATTGGGTTACTTGGACATTCAATAGTGGTGTAAGGAAAGACTGCCTGCAGTGCAGATTCCGATGAATTCCAAATTCACTGTGAATGAATGGAACATTCTATATTGGAGATAACAATGATTCCTGAAGCATGGGTTATGTAGACCGGAAATTGCAGTGCTGAGCAGGGTTGAGTGGATAAGCAGTTGAACAGTATGGCTACGAGTCTGAACAGGCCGCTGAAAACCAGCATTGGGTTACTTGGACATTCATCAGTGGTGTAACGAAAACCTGCCGGGAGTAGAGATTCAGATGAATTCCAGATTTGCAGGGAATGAATCGTACTTTCTGTAGTGGAGATTACAATGATATCTGAAGTCTGGATTGTGTGGACAGCAAAAGGAAGATATGACCAGTGTTAAGTGGATAGCCAGTGAACAGCACGTCTTCGAGTGTGAATAACCCACTGAAAACCAGCATTGCGTTAATTGGACATTGACCGGCAGTGTAATGAAAGCCTGCTGGGAGTGGAGATTCAGATGAATTCCAGATTCGCAGTGAATTAATGGAAAATTCTGTAGTGGAGATTCCAATGATTTCTGAAGTCTGGATTGTGTGGACAAGAAAATGAAGAGCTGGCAGTGTTGAGTGGATAGCAAGTGAACAGCACGGCTTCGAGTGTGAACAGACCACTGAAAACCAGGATTGCGTTGCTTGGACATTCACCAGTGGTGTAACGAAAGCCTACCGGGATTGGATATTCACATGAATTCCAGATTCGCAGTGAATGAATGGAACATTCTCTAGTGGAGATTCCAATGATTTCTGAAGTCTTGGTTGTGTGGATAGGAAAATGTAGAGCTGCCCAGGGTGGAAAGTATAGCCACTGAACATCAGGGTTGCAAGTGTGAACAGGCTGTTGAGAACCAGCTTTTGGTTACTTGGACATTTACCACTGGTTCAACAAAGACCTACCTAGAGTGCAGATTCAGATGTATTCCAGAATCGCAGTGAATGAATGGAACATTCTCTAGTGGAGATTTAAATGATTTCTGAAGGCTGGGTTGTGTGGACAGGAAAATGAAGAGCTCACAAGGGTTGAATTGATAGCTAAATGAACAGAACGGTTGTAGTTTGAAAGGGCCGCGGAAAATCATCATTGTGTTACTTGGACATTTTCCAGTGGTGTAAAGAAAAACTGCCTTTAGTGAAAGTTTAGATGAATTCTGGATTTGCAGTGAATGAATGGAACATCTTGAAGTGGAGATCACAATGATTTCTGAAGGCTGGGTTACGTGGACAGGAAAATTAAGTACTGAACAGGGTAGAGTGGATAGCCAATTGAACAGCATGGCTACGAGTCTGAACAGACCAATGAAAACCAGCATTGACTTACTTGGACATTCACCGTTGGTGTAATGAAAACCTGCCGGGAGTAGAGATTCAGATGAATTCCAGATTCGCAGGGCATGAATGGAAATTTCTGTAGTGAAGATTCCAATGATATCGGAAGTCTGGATTGTGTGGACAGCAAAATGAAGTGCTGACCAGTGTTAAGTGGATAGTCAGTGAACAGCATGGCTTCGAGTGTGAACAGAGCTGAAAAGCAGCATTGCGTTACTTTGACATTCACCAGTGGTTGTAACGAAAGCCTGCCTAGAGTGCAGATTCAGATTAATTCCAGATTCGCAGTGAATGAATGGAATATTTTGTAGTGGAGTTTCCAATGATTTCTGAAGGCTGGGTTGTGTGGACAGGAAAATGAAGAGCTGACCAGGGTTGAGTGGATAGCAAATTGAACAGCACGGCTGTGAGCGTGAAAAAAACCACTGAAAACCAGCATTACTTTACTTGGACATTCACCAGTGGTGTAACGAAAGCCTGCCGGGTTTTGTTAGTGGAGATTCAGATGAATTCCTGATTCGCAGTTAATTAATGGAAGATTCTTTAGTGGCGATTCCAATGATTTCTGAAGGCTGGGATGTCTGGACAGGAAAATGAAGAGCTGGCCAGTGTTGAGTGGATAGCAAGTGAACAGCACGGCTTCGAGTGTGAACAGACCACTGAAAACCAGGATTGCATTACTTGGACATTCAGAGGTGGTGTAAGGAAAACCTGCCGAGAGTGGATGTTCAGATGAATTCCAGATTCGCAGTGAATGTTTGGAACATTCTGTAATAGAGATTCCTATGTTTTCTGAAGGGTGGGTTGTGTGGACAAGATAATTTCGATCTGACCAGCATTGAGGGTATAGCCAATTGAACAGCACTTCTGCAAGTGTGTGCATGCCTCTGAAAACCAGCATGGGGTAACTGGGACATACAATAGTGGCGTAATGAAAGACTGCCTGCAGTGCAGATTGCGATGAATTCCAATTTCACAGTGAATGATTGGGACATTCTGTATTGGAAATAACAATGATTTCTGAAGTCTGGTTTATGTGGACAGGAAAATGAAGTGCTGAACAGGGATGAGTGGATAGCCAATTGAATAGCACGGCTACGAGTCTGAACAGGCCGCTGAAAACCAGCATTAGGTTAACTGGACATTCACAAGTGGTGTAACAAAAACCTGCCGGGAGTAGTGTTTCAGATGAAATCCAGATTCGCAGTGAATGAATGGAGCTTTCTGTAGTGGAGATTCCAATGATATCTGAAGTCTGGACTCTGGACAGCAAAATGAAGAGCGACCAGTTTTAAGTGGATAGCCAGTGAACAGCACGGCTTCGAGTGTGAACAAACCATTGAAAATCAGCATTGCTTTACTTGTATATTCACCAGTGGTGTAACGAAACCCTGCCGCGAGTGGATATTCAGATGAATTCTAGATTCCCAGTGAATGAATGCAACATTCTGCAGTGAATGAATGCAACATTCCAATGATTTCTGTAGGCAGGGATGTGTGGACAGGAAAATAAAGAGCTGACCAGGGTTGAGTGGATAGCCAATTGAACATCACGGCTGCGATTGTGAACAGGCCACTGAAAACCAGCTTTGGGTTACTTGGACATTGATTAGTATTGTAACAAAAGCCTGATTGGAGTGCACGTTCAGATTAATTCCAGATTCGCAATGCGATTGTGAAGAGGCCGCAAAAAACAAGCCTTTGGTTATTTGTACATTCACCAGTGGTGGAACGAAAACCTCCCGAGAGTGGATGTTCAGATGAATTCCAGATCCGCAGTTAATGTATGGAACATTCTGTAGTAGAGATTCCATTGATTTCTGAAGGATGGGTTTTGTGGACAAGAAATTTAAGATTTGACCAGCATTGAGGGGATAGCCAATTGAACAGCACGTCTGCGAGTGTGAGCATGCCTCTGAAAACCAGCATGGGGTTACTTGGACATAAAATAGTGGTGTACCGAAAGACTTCTGCAGTGCAGATTGAGATGAATTCCAAATTCGCAGTGAATGAATGGAACATTCTGTAGTTGAGATAACAATGTTTTCTGAAGGATGGGCTATGTGGACAGGAAAATGAAGTGCTGAACAGGGATGAGTGGATAGTCAATTGAGTAGCACGGCTATGAGTCTGAACAGGCCACTGAAAACCAGCATTGGGTTACTTGGACATTCACCAGTGGTGTAACGAAAACTTGCCGGGAATAGAGATTCAGATGAATTCCAGATTCACAGTGAATGAATGGAACTTTTTGTACTGGAGATTCCAATGATATCTGAAGTCTGGACTGTATGGACAGCAAAAAGAAGAGCTGACCAGTGATAAATGGATAGCCAGTGAACTTCACTGTTTCGAGTGTGAACAAACCACTGAAACCAGCAACGTGTTACTTGGACATTCACCAGTGGTGTAACTAAAGCTTGCCGGGAGTGGATATTCATTTGAATTCCAGATTCGCAGTGAAGGAATGGAACATTCTGTAGTGGATATTTCAATGATTTCTGAAAGTTGGGTTGTGTGGACAGGAAAATGAACAGCTGACCAGCACTGAGTGGATAGAATATTGAACAGCACGTCTGTGAGAGTGAACATGCCGCTGAAAACCAGCATTTGGTTACTTGGACATTCCCCACTGGTGTAAGAAAAACCTGCCTGGAGTGGAGAGTCAGATGAATTTCAGATTCAGAGTGACTGAATGGAACATTCTGCAGTCGAGTCTAAAGTTTTGGTTGTGTGAATAGGAAAATGTAGAGTTACCCAGGATGGAAAGTATAGCCAGTAAACTGCAGGGTTGCGAGTTTGAACAGGCTGTTGAGAACCAGCTTTCGGTTACTTGAACATTTACCAGTGGTTCAACAAAAAACTGCCTGGAGTGCAGATTCTGATGTATTCCAGATTCGCAGTGAATGAATGGAACATTCTCTAGTGGAGATTTATATGATTTCTGAAGGCTGGGTTGTGTGGACAGGAAAATGAAGAGCTGACGTGGGTTAAATCGATAGTCAAATGAACAGAACGGCTGCGAGTTTGAAAGGGCCTCTGAAAACCAGCATTGCGTTACTTGGATATTCACCAGTGGTGTAACGAAAAGCTGCCAATAGTGGATGTTCAGATGAATTCCGGATTCGTAGTGAATGAATGGAACATTCTGTAGTGAATATGCCAATGATTTCTGAAGGCTGGGTTGTGTGGACAGGAAAATAAAGAGCTGACCAGCATTGAGTGGATAGAATATTGAACAGCACGTCTGCCAGTGTGAACATGCTGCTGAAAACCAGCATTGGGTTACTTGGACATTCACCACTGTTGTATAGAAAACCTGCCTGGAGTGGAGAGTCAGATGAATTCCAGATTCGGATTGACTGAATGGAACATTCAGTAGTGAAGAGTCCAATGATTTCTGAAGTCTTGGTTGTGTGGATAAGAAAATGAAGAGCTGCCCAGGGTGGAAAGAGCAGCTAGTGAACAGCAGGGCTGCGAGTGTGAACAGGTCGCTGATATCCAGCTTTCGTTTACTAGGACATTTACCAGTAGTTCAACAAAGACCTTCCTGGATTGCAGATTCAGGTGAATTGCAGATTCGCAGTGAATGAATGGAATATTCTGTAGTGGAGATAACAATGATTTCTGAAGGCTTGGTTGTGTGGACAGGAAAATGAAGAGCTGACCAGGGTTGAGTGGATAGGTAATTGAACAGCACAGCTGCGACTGTGAACAGGCCGCTGAAAATGATTAATGGGTTACTTGGTCATTCACCAGTGGTGTAACGAAACCTACTTGATGTGAAGACTCAGAAGAATTCCAGATTTGGAGTGACTGAATGGAACTTTCTGTAGTGGAGATTCCAATGATTTCTGAAGGCTGGAATCTGTGGACAGGAAAATGAAGAGCTGAGCAGGGTTCACTGTATAGTCAATTGAACAGCACGGATGCAAGTGTGAACAGTCCGCTGAAAACTGGCATTGGGTTACTTTGTCATTCACCAATGGTGTAACGAACACTGCCTGGTGTGGAGGGTCACATGAATTCCAGATTCGCAGTGAATGTATGGAACAATCTGTATTGGAGATTCCAATGATTTCTGTATGCTGGTTTGTGTGGACACGAAAATGAAGAGCTGACCGTGTTGAGTAGAAAGTCAATTGAACAGCATGGCTGCGGTTGTGAACAGGCCGCTGAAAACCAGCATTGGGTCACTTGGACATTCAACAGTGGTGTAACGAAAGCCTGCCGGGACTGGAAAGTGAGATGAATTCCAGATTCGCAGTGAATTAATGGAACATTCTGTACTGGAGATTCCACTGATTTCTGAATGCTGGTTTGTGTGGACAATAAAATGAAGAGCTGAGAAGGGTTGAGTGGATAACCAATTTAATAGCACGTCTGCAAGTGTGAACAAACTGCTGAAAAACAGCATTGCGTTACTTGGATTTTCATCAGTGGTGTAACAAAAACCTGCCATGGCAGGATGTTCAGATGAATTCCAGATTCGGAGTGAATGAATGGTACATTTTGTAGTGGAGATTTAAATGATTTCTGAATTCTGGATTGTGTGGACAGGAAAATGAAGAGCTGACCAGTGTTGAGTAGATTGCCAGTGAACAGCACGGCTTCCATTCTGAAGAGATCACTGAAAACCAGCATTGCGTTACTTGGACATTCACCAGTGCTGTAACGAAAGCCTAACGAGAGTGCAGATTCAGATTAATTCCAGAATCGCAATGAATTAATGGAACATACTGTAGTGCAGGTTCCAATGACTTCGGAAGCCTGTGCGACGTCGAGAGGAAAATGAACATTTGACCAGCAATTATTGTATTGCCAATTTAATAGCGCTACAGCGAGTGTGAACAGGACACTGAAAACCAACATTGGGTTACTTGCTCATTCAACAGTGGTTTAACGAAAACCTGTCTGGACAGTCAGATGAATTTCAGATTCGCAGTGAATATATGGTACAGTCTGTAGTGGAGATTCCAGTGATTTCTGAAGGCTGTGTTGGGTGGACAGGGAAAAGAAGAGCTGAGCAGGGTTGAATCGATAGCAAATGAAACAGCACGGCTGCGAGTATGAAAAGGTCGCTGAAAACCAGCATTGGGTTACTTGGACATTCACCAGTGGTGTTTCAAAAGCATGCCTGCAGTGCAGATTCAGATGAATTCCACATTCGCAGTGAATGAATTTAACATTCTGTAGTGCAGGTTCCAATGATTTCTGAAGGCTGGTCGATGTGGACAGGAAAATGAAGAGCTGACCAGCATTGAGTGTATTGCCAATTGAACAGCACGTCTGCGAGTGTGAACAGTCCGCTGAAAACCAGAATTGGGTTACTTCGACATTCACCAGTGCTGTAACGAAAGCGTAACGAGAGTGCAGATTCAGATTAATTTCAGAATCGCAATGAACGAATGGAACATACTTTGGTGGAGATTCCAATGATTTCTGAAGGCTGGATGATGTGGACAGGAAAATGAAGAACTGAACAGAGTTGAGTGGATAGCAAATTGAACAGCATGGATGCGAGTCTGAACAGGCCGCTGAAAACCAGCATTGGGTTACTTGGACATTCACTAGAGGCATAACGAAAATCTGCCGGTAGTGGAGATTCCGAAGAACTCCAGATTCGCAGAGAAGGAATGGAACATTCTGTAGTGGAGATTTCAATGTTTTCTGAAGGCTGAATTGTGTGGACAGGAATATGAACAGCTTATCAAGGTTGAGTGCATAGCCAATTTAACAGCACTGCTTGAGTGTGAACTGGCTGCTGAAAACCAGCTTGGACATTTGCCAGTGGTGTAACAAAAACCTGCTTATAGTGGATATTAAGATGAATGCCAGATTCACAGTTAATGAATGGAACATTCTGTATTGTAGATTCCAATGATTTCTGAAGGCTTGGTTTTGTGAACAGGAAAATGAAGAGTTGAACAGGGTTGAGTTTATAGTCAATTGAACAGCACGGCTGCGAGTCTGAACAAGCCGCTGAAAACCAGCATTGGTTTACTTGGACATTCACGAGTGGTGTAACGAAAACCTGCCAGGTGTGGAGATTCAGATGAATTCCAGATTCGCAGTGAATGAATGGAACATTCTGTAGTGCAGATTCCAATGATTTCTGAAGACTGAATTGTGTGGACACGAAAATGAATACCTGACCAGAGTTGAGTTGATAGGCAGTGAACAGCACGGGTACGAGTGTGAACAGACAGCTAAAAATCAGCATTGCGTTACTTGGACATTCACCAGTGGTGTAACAAAAACCTGCCGAGAGTGGAGATTCTGATGAACTCCAGAATCGCAGTGAATGATTGGAACATACTGTAGTGGATGTTCCAATGTTTTCTGAAGTCTGGGTTGTGTAGACAGGAATACGAATTGGTGACAGGGTTGACTGGATAGGCAATTGGACAGCAGGTCTGTGAGTGTGAACTGGCCCCTGAAAACCAGCATTGGTTTACTTGGACATTCACGAGTGGTGTAACGAAAAACTGCCAGGTGTGGAGATTCAGATGAATTCCAGATTCGCGGTGAATGAATGGAATATTCTATAGTGCAGTTTCCAATGATTTCTTAAGTCTGAATTGTGTGGACACGAAAATGAAGAGCTGACCAGAGTTGAGTTGATAGCCAGTGAATAGCACGGGTACGAGTGTGAACAGACCGCTGAAAAATCAGCATTGCGTTACTTGGACATTCACCAGTGGTGTAACGAAAACCTGCCTGGAGTGGAGTTTCAGTTGAATTCCAGATTCCCATTGAATGTGTGGAATATTCTGTAGTGGAGATTCAAATGATTTTTGAAGCCTGGTTTGTTTAGACAGGAAAATGAAGCGTTGACCAGGGTTGAGTGAATAGCCAATAGAAAAGCATGGCTGCGAATGTGAACAGGCCTCTGATAACCAGCATTGGGTTACTTGGACATTTAACAGTGGTGTATCGAAAACCTGCCTGGAGTGCAGAGTCAGATGAATTCCAGATTCGCAGTGAATGAATGGAACATTCTGTATTGGAGATTTCAATGATTTCTGAAGGCTGGGTTGTGTTGACAGGAAAATGAAGAGCTGAACAGGACTGAGTGGATATCCTATTGAACAGCACGGCTGCGAGTCTGATGAGGCCGCTGAAAACTGTGATTTCTGAATTCTGGATTGTGTGTACAGGAAAATGAAGAGCTGACCAGGGTTGAGGGGATATCCAATTAACAGCATGGCTGCGATTGTGAACAGGCCGCTGCAAACCAGCATTGGGTTCCTTGGACATTCTCCAGTGGTGTAACGAAAGCCTGCCTGGAGTGCAGTTTCAGATTAATTCCAGAATCGCAGTGAATGATTGAATCATTCTCTAGTGGAGAGTCCAATGATTTATTATGTCTGGGTTGTTTGCATAGCAAAATGAAGAGATGACCATGGTGGAGTGGATAGCCAGTGAACAGCAGGGCTGCAAGTGTGAACTGGCTGCTGAAATCCAGCATTGTGTTACTTGGACATTCACCACTTGTGTAAAAAAACCTGCCTGGAGTGGAGATTAGGATTAATTCCAGATTCGCAATGAATGTTTGTAACATTCTGTAGTGGAAATTCCAATGATTTCTGAAGTCTGGATTGTGTGGACAGGAAAATGAAGAGCTGGCCAGTGTTGAGTGGATAGCCAGTGAACAGCACGACTTCGAGTGAGAACATACTGCTGAAAACCAGCATTGTGTTACTTAGATATTCAGTAGTGGTGTAACCAAAGCCTGGGTTGAGCGCAGATTCAGATTAATTGCAGATTCGCAGTGAATGAATGGAATGTTCTGTAGTGGAGATAACATTGATTTCTTTAGGCTGGTTTTTGTGGACGAGTAAATGAAGAGCTGACCTGGGTTGACTGGATAGCCAATTGAAAAACACGTCTGTGAGTGTGAATATGCCGCTGAATACCAGCATTGGGTTACTTGGTAATTCAGCAGTGCTGCAATGCAAACCTGCCTGTATTGGAGAGTTTGATGAATTCCAGATTCACCGTGAATGAATGGAACATTCAGTAGTGGAGATTCCAATGATTTCTGAAGGCTGGGTTATGTGGACAGGAAAAGAAGAGCTGACCATGGTTGAATCGATAACCAATAAAACAGCACGGCTGCGAGTATGAAAAGGCCGCTGAAACCCAGCTTTGGGTTACTTGGACATTCACCAGTGGTGAAACGAAAGACTGGCTGCAATGCAGATTCAGATGAATTCCAAATTCGCAGTGGATGAATGGAACATTCTGGAGTGGAGTTACCGATAATTTCTGAGGGTTGGGTTCTTTGTAAATGAAACTGTAGTGTGAACAGGCCGCTGAAAACCCGCATTGGGTTTCTTGGTCCTTCACCAGTGGTGTAAAGAAAGCCTGCTGGAGTGCAGTGGTGTAACCTTCACCAGTGGTGTAACGATAACCTGACTGGATTGGAGAGTCAAATGCTTTCCAGATTCACAGTGAATGAATGGAACATTTTGCATTGGAGATTCCAATGTTTTTTGAAGGCTGGGTTATATGGAGAGGAAAACTAAGATCTGAACAGGGTTGAGTGGATACCCAATTGAACAACACGGATGCGAGTCTGAACAGGCTGATGAAATCCAGCATTAGTTTACTTGGACATTCACGAGTGGTGTAAAGGAAACCTGCCAGGAGGGAAGAATCAGATGAATTCCAGATTCGCAGTGAATGAATGGGACATTCTGTAATGCAGATTCCAATGATTTTGAAGTCTAGATTGTGTGGACAGGAAAATGAAGAACTGACGTGTGTTCAGTTGATAGCCAGTGAACACGAGCTACGGCTACGAGTGTGAAGAGACCGCTGAAAACCAGCATTGCGTTACTTGGATATTCACCAGTGGTGTAAAGAAAGCCTGCTGGAGTGCAGATTCTGATTTATTCCAGAATCGCAGTGAATGAATGTAACGTTCTGTAGTGGAGAGTCCAATGATTTCTTAAGTCTGGGTTGTCTGCATAGCAAAATGAAGAGCTGACCAAGGTGGGTTGGATAGCCAGTGAACAGCAGAGCTGCGACTGTGAACTAGATGGTGAAAACCAGCTTTGGGTTACTTGGACTTTCATAAGTGGTGTAACAAAAACCTGCCCGGAGTGGAGATTTAGATGAATTCCTCATTCACAATGAATTAACGGAACATTATGTAGGGGAGATTTAAATGATTGCTGAATGCATGGTTGTGTGGACAATAAAATGATGAGCTGACCAGGGTTGAATCGATAGCCAATAGAAAAGCACGGCTGCGAGTATGAAAATGCCGATGAATACGAGCATTGTGTTACTTTTACATTCACCAGTGGTGTAACGAATACCTACCGAGAGTGGAGATTCATATGAATGCCAGATTGGCAGTGAATGAATGGAAAACTCTGTAGTGGAGATTCCAATGATTTCTGATATCTGGATTTTGAGGACAGTAAAATGAAGAGCTGACCAGTGTTGAGTGGATAGCCATTCAACAGTACGGATTCCAGTGTGAACAGACCACTGAAAACCAGCATTGCGTTCCTTGGACTTTCACCAGTGGTGTAACGAGAGCCTGACGAGAGTGCAGATTCAGATTAATTCCAGATTCGCAGTGAATTAATGGAACCTTCTGTAGTGGAGTTAAAAATGATTTCTGTAGGCTGGGTTGTGTGGACGGGAAAATGAAGAGGTGACGAGGATTGTGTGGATGGCTAGTTGAACAGCACGTCTGTGACTGTGAACAGGCCGCTGAAAGCCATCATTGATTTACTTGGACATTCACCAGTAGCGTAACGAAATACTGCCTGCAGTGCAGATTCAGATAAATTCCAGATTTGCAGTTAATGAATGGAACATTCTGTAGTGGAGATAACAATGATTTCTGAGGTCTGGATTATGTGGACAGGAAAATGATCAGCTAACTTGGGTTGAGTGGGTAGCCAATTGAACAGCACTACTGTGAGTGTGAACAGGCTGCTGAAAACCAGCATTGGGTTACTTGCTTATTCATCAGTGGTGTAACGAAAACCTGCCTGGAGTGGAGAGTTAGATGAATTCCATATTCGCAGTGAATGAATGGAACAATCTTTAGTGGAGCTTCCAATGATTTCTAAAGGCTGGGTTGGGTGGACAAGAAAAAGAAGAGCTGACCAGGTTTGAATCGATAGCCAATAAAACAGCACGGCTGTGAGTATGAAAAGTTCGCTGAAATCCAGCATTGGCTCACTTGGACATTCACCAGTGGTGTAAGGAAAATCTGCATGGAGTGGAGATTTAGTTGAATTCGAGATTCGCATTGAATGTATGGAACATTCTGTAGTGGAGATTCCAATGATTTTTGAAATCTGTGTTTTATGGACAGGAAAATGAAGAATTGACCGGGGTTGAGTGGATAGCCAATTGAAAAGCATGGCGAAGATTGTGAACAGGCCACTGATAAAAAGAATTGGGTTCCTTGGACATTCAACAGTGGTGTATCGAAAATCTGCTTGTAGTGCAGTCAGATGAATTCCAGATTCGCAGTGAATGAATCAATCATTCTGTATTGGAGATTCCAACGATTTCTGAAGGTTGGGTTGTCTGGACAGGAAAATGAAGAGTTGACCAGGGTTGAATCGATAGCCAATTGAACAGCGCGCCTGTGAGTAAGAAAAGGCCGCTTAAAAATAGCATTGGATTATTTTGACATTCACCAGTGGTGTAACGAAACCTGCCTGGAGTGGAGATTCAGATGAATTTCATATGCGCAGTGAATGAATGGAACATTCTGTAGAGGAGTTTCAAATGATTTCTGAAGTCTGTTTTGTGTGGACAGGAAAATAAACAGCTGAACTGGTTTGAGTGGATAGCCAATTGAACAACACATCTGCTAGTGTGAACATGCCGCTGAAAACCATCATTGGCTAAGTTGGCATTCACAAGTGGTGTAACGAAAGTCTGCCTGCAGTGCAGATTCAGATGAATTTAAAATTCGCAGTGAATGCATGGAACATTCTGTAATGGAGATAACAATGATTTCTGTAGGCTGGGTTGTGTGGACGGTAAAATGAAGAGCTGACCTGGGTTGAGTGGATAGCGAATTGCACAGCACGGCTGCGAGTGTCAACAGGCCACTGAAAACCCGCATTGAGTTAATTGGTCATTCACCAGTGATGTAAAGGAAACCTGCCTGGAGTGGAGAGTCAAATGTATTCCAGATTCAAAGTGAATGAATTGAACATTCTGTAGTGGAGATTCTAATGATTTATGAAGGCTGGATGATGTGAACAGGAAAATGTAGGGATGAACAGTGTTGAGTGGATAGCCAATTTAACAGCATGGCTGCGAGTCTGAACAGGCCACTGAAAACCAGCATTAGGTTACTTGGACAATAACCAGTGTTGTAACGAAAGCCTGCCTGGAGTGGAGATTCAGATGAATTCCAGATTAGTAGTGAATGTAGGGAACATTCTGTAGTGGAGTTTCCGATGATTTCTGATGGGTGGCTTGCGTGGACAGGAAAATGAAGAGCTGACCAGTGATGAGTGGATAACCAGTTGAACAGCAATGCCGCAGTTCTGAACAGGCCGCTAAAAGCCAGCATTCGGTTCCTTGGACATTCACCAATGGTGAAATGAAAACCTGCCGGGAGTGGAGATTCAGATGAATTCTAGATTCGCAGTGAATTAAAGTAACATTCTGGTAGTGGAGATTCCAGTGATTTCTGAAGACTGGGTTATGTGGACAGGACAATGAAGAGCTGAACAAGGTTGAGTGGATAGCCAATTTAACAGTACTACTGCGAGTGTGAACAGGCCACTGAAAATCAACTTTTGGTTACTTGGTCATTCAGCAGTAGTGTAAAGAAAACCTGTCTTTAGTGCAGAGTCCTATGAATTTCAGATTCGTAGTGAATGTATGTAACAATCTGTAGTGGAGATTCCAATGATTTCTGAAGGCTGGGTTGGGTGGACAGGAAAAAGAAGAGCTGACCAGGTTTGAATCGATAGCCAATAAAACAGCACGGGCTGGAGTATGAATAGGTCGATGAAAACCAGCATTGTGTTACTTTGACATTAACCAGTGTTGTAACGAAAGCCTGCCTATAATGCAGATTCAGATAAATTCAAGAATCGCAATGAAAGATTGGAACATTCTGTAGTGGAGAGTTTTCTTATGTCTGGATTATTTGCATAGCAAAATGAAGAGCTGACCAGGGTGGAGTGGATAACCAGTGAACAGCAGGGCTGCAAGTGTTAACTGGCTGCTGAAAACCAGCATTTGGTTACTTGGACATTCACCAGTGGTGGAATGAAAACCTGTCTGGACTGGAGATTCAGATGAATTTATGATTAGCAGTGAATTTACGGAACATTCTGCAGTGGAGGTTCCAATGATTTCTAAAGGATGGGTTGTGTGAACAGGAAAAGGAAGAGTTGACCAGGGTTCATTCGATAGCCAATCGAACAGCATGACTGGATTGTGAACAGGCCGCTGAAAACCAGCATTGGGTTTCTTGGACATTCAACAGCGCTGTAACGAAAACGTGCCTTGAGTGCAGAGTCAGATGAATTCCAGATTCGCAGTGAGTGAATGGAACACTTTGTAGTGGAGAATCCAATTATTTCTGAAGTCTGGACTGTGTGGACAGGAAATGAAAAGCTGACCAGAGTTGAGTGGATAGCCAGTGAACAGCACGGCTTCGAGTGTGAAAAGACCACTGTAAACCAGCATTGCGCTACTTGGACATTCACCAGTGGTGTAACGAAATACTCCCTGGATTGGAGAGTCAGATGAATTCCAGATTCGATGTGAATGAATGGAACATTCTGTAATGGAGGTTAAAATGATTTCTGAAGGCTGGGTGATGTGGACAGGAAAACGAAGAGCTGACCAGGCTTGAGTGGATAGCCAATTGAACAACATGGCTGCGAGTCTGTACAGGATGCTGAAAACCAGCATTGGGTTACTTGGTAACTCACCAGTGGTATAACGAAAGCCTGCCTGGATTGAAGATTCAGATCCAGTTTTGAGTGGATAGCTAGTGAATAGCAGGGCTGCAAGTGGCAACAGGCTGCTGAAAACCAGCTTTGGGTTATTTGGACATTCACCAGTGGTTTAACAGAGATCTGCATTTAGTGGAGATTGAGATGAATTCAAGATTCGCAGTGAATGAATGGAACATTATGTAGTGGAGATTTCAATGATTTCTGAAGGCTGAGTTCTGTGTACAGGAAAATGAATAGCTGACCAGGGTTGAATCGATAGCCAATTGAAGAGCGAGTGTGAAAATGAGGCTGAAAACCAGAATTGTGTTACTTGGACATTCAATGGTGTTGTAACGAAAACCTGGCAGGTGTGGAAAGTCAGATGAATTCCAGACTCGCAGTGAATGAATGGAACATTCTATAATGGAGATTCCAATGATATCTGAATGCTCGTTTGTGTGGACAGGAAAATGAAGAACTCATCAGGGTTGAATATGTAGCCAATTAAAGAGAACGGCTGCGAATATGAAAAGCCCGCTGAAAACCAGCATTGTGTCACTTGGGTATTCATCAGTGGTGTAACGAAAAGCAGCCTGGAGTGGAGAGTCAGATGAATTCCAGATTCGCAGTGAATGAATGGAACATTATCTATTGGAGAGTTCAATCATTTCTGAAGTCTGGGTTGTGTGGAAAGGAAAATGAAGAACTGACCGGTGTTAAGTGGATAGCCAGTGAACAGCAGGGCTGTGAGTGGGAACAGGCTGCTGAAAACCAGCTTTGGATTATTTAGACATTCACCAGTGGTGTAACAAAAGCCTACCTGGAGTAGAGATTCAAATTAATTCCAGATTACAGTGAATGAATGGAACATTCTCTATTGGAGATAACAATGTTTTCTGAGTGATGGGTTGTGTGGACAGTAAAATGAAGAACTGACCATGGTTGAATTGATAGCCAGTTGAACACCACGTCTGCGAGTATGAAAAAGCCGCTGAAATCCAGCATTGGGTTACTTGGACATACACCAGCGGTGTAACGAAAGCCTACCCGGATTGGAGATTCAGATGAATTCCAGATCCGCAGTGAATGAATGGAACATTCTGTAGTGGAGAAAACAATGATTTCTGAAGGCTGGGTTGTGTGGACAGGAAAATGAAGAGCTAACCAGTGTTTAGTGGATGGCAAATTGAATAGCACGGCTGTGAGTGTGAACAGGCCACTGAAAACCAGCATTGGGTTACTTGGACATTAACCAGTGGTGTAACGAAATCCTGCCTGGAGTGGAGATTCAGATGAATTCCAAATTCGCATTGAATGAATGGAACGTTCTGTATGGAGATTCAAATGATTTCATAAGGCTGGGCTGTGAGGACAGGAAATTGAAGAGCTGACCAGCATTGCGTGGATAGTCAATTGAAAAGCACGTTTGCGAGTATGAATAGACCGCTGAAAACCAGCATTGGGTTACTTAGACATTCACCAGTTGTGTAACGAAAACCTGCCGGTAATGGAGATTCCAATGAATTCTAGATACACAGTAAATGAATGGAATATTCTGTAGTGGAGATTCCAAAAATTATTGAATTCTGAATTGTGTGGACAGAAAAATGAAGAACTGACCAGTATTGAGTGGATAGGCAATTGAACAGCGAGGCTGTGAGTGTGAACAGACCGCTGAAAACCAGTATTGCGTTACTCGTATTTTCACCAGTGGAGTAATGAAAGCCTGCCTGGAGTGCAGATTCAGATTAATTCCCTATTCTCAGTGAATGAATGGAACATTCAGTAGTGGAGATTCCAATGATTTCTGAAGGGTGGGCTGTGTGGACAGGAAAATGAAGAGCTGACCAGGGTTTAGAGGATAGCCAATTGAACAGCATGTCTGCGAGTGTGAACATGCCACTGAAAACGAGCATTAGGTTACTTGGACATTCAAGAGTGGCGTAACGAAAACCTGCCTGGAGTGGAGAGGCTGATGAATTCCAGATTCTCAGTGAATGAATGGAACATTCTTTGCTTTAGATTCCAATGATTTCTGAAGGTTTGGTGATGTGGACAGGAAAATGCAGAGCTGAACAGGTTTGAGTGGATAGCCAATTTAACCGCATGGCTGCGAGTCTGAACAAGCCGCTGAAAGCAGCATTGGGATACTTGAACATTCTCCAGTGGTGTAACGAAAACCTGCCTGTATTGGAGAATCCACTGAATTCCAGATTTGCAGAGAATGAATGGAACATTCTGTAGCGCAGGTTCCAATGATTTCTGAAGTCTGGGTTGTGTGGACAGGAAAATGAAGTGCTGACCAGTGTTTAGTGGATAGCCAATTGAACAGTAGGGCTGTCATTGTGATCAGGCCGCTGAAAACCGCATTGGGTTATTTGGACATTCAAAGGCGGTGTAACGAAAACCTGCCTTGAGTGCAGAGTCAGATGAATTCCAGATTCGCAGTGAGTGAATGGAACATTCTGTAGTGGAGTTTTAAATGGTTTCTGAATGCTAGGTGGTGTGGACAGGAAAATGAAGAGCTGGCTAGGGTTGAATCGAAAGCCAGTAGAACAGTAAGGCTGCGAGTCTGAAAAGGAGACTGAAAACCAGCATTGTGTTACTTGGACATTCAACAGTGGTGTAACGAAAACCTGGCAAGAGTGGAGAGTCAGATGAATTCCAGATTCGCAGTGAATGAATGGAACATTCTATAATGGAGATTTCAATGATTTCTGAAGGCTCTTTGGTGTGGAAAGGAAAATGGAGTGCTCACCAGTGATGAATCGGTAGCCAATTGAATAGAACAGCTGTGAGTATCAAAAGGCCGCTGAAAACCAGCATTGCGTCACTTGGACATTCACCAGTGGAGTAACGGAAACCTGCCTGGAGTGGAGAGTCAGATGAATTCCAGATTCGCAGTAAATGAATGGAACATTCTGTAATGGAGAGTCCAATGATTTCTGAAGTCTGGGTTCTGTGAACAGGAAAATGAAGAGCTGACCAGTGTTAAGTGGATAGCCAGTGAACAGCAGGGCTGAGAGTGGGAAAAGGCTGCTGATAACCAGCTTTGGGTTTCTTGGACATTCACCAGTGGTGTTGCAAAGGCCTACCTGGAGTAGAGATTCAGATTTATTCCAGATTTGCAGTGAATGAATGGAACATTTTGTAGTGGTGATAACAATGTTTTCGGAAGGCTGGGTTGTGTGAACATTAAAAGGAAGAGCTGATAATGGTTGAATCGATAGCCAGTTGAACACCACATCTGTGCGTATGAAAAAGCCGCTGTAAACCGGCATTGAGTTACATGGACTTTCTGCAGAGGTGTAATGAAAGCCAGTGTTAAGTTACAATGATTTCTGAAGTCTGGTCTGTGTGGAAAGGAAATGAAAATCTGACCAGTGTTGAGTGCATAGCCAGTGAACAGTACAGCTTTGAGTGTGAACAGACCGCTGAAAACCAGCATTTCGCTACTTGGACATTCACCAGTGGTGTAACGAAAGCCTGCCTGGAGTGCAGGTTCAGATTGTTTCCAGATTCGCATTAAATGAAAGGAACGTACTGTAGTGGAGAATCCAATGGTTTCTAAACGCTGCGTGATGTGGAAAGGAAAAGATAGAGCTGAAAAGGGATGAGTGGATAGCCCATTGAACAGCACGGCTGCGTGTCTGAACAGGCCGTTGAAAACCAGCATTGGGTTACTGGGACATTCACCATTGGTATAACGAAAACCTGACTGGAGAGCAGATTCAGATTAATTCCACATTCGCAGTGAATGAATGGAACATACTGTAGTGGAGGTTCCAATGATTTCTGTATATCTGGGTGGTTTAGACAGGAAAATGAAGAGCTAACCAGGGTTTAGGGGATGGGAAATTGAACAGCAGAGCTGTGAGTGTGAACAGGCTGCTGAAAATCAGCATTGGGTTACTTTGTCATTCACCAGCTTTGTAACGAAAACCTGCCTGGAGTGGAGAGTCAGATGAATTCCAGATTCGCAGTGAATGTATGGAACGTTCTGTAGTGGAGGTTCCAATGATTTCTGAAGTCTGGGTGGTGTGGAGAGGAAAACGCAGAGCTGACCAGTGTTGTGTGAATAGCCAATTGAACAGCACATCTGCGACTGTGAAAATGCCGGAGAAAACCAGCATTGGGTTACTTGGACATTCAACAGTGGAGAAACGAAAACCTGCCTGGAGTGGAGAGTAAGATAAATACCAGAATCACAGATAACGAATGGAACATTCTGTAGTAGAGATTTCAATGATTTCAGAAGGCTGGGTGATGTGAACAGGAAAATGTAGAGCTGACCAGTATTGGTTGGATAGCCAATTGAACAGCACAGCTGCGATTGTGAACATGCTGCTGAAAACCAGCATTGCGTTACTTGGACATTCAACAGTGGTGTAACGAAAACCTGCCCTGAGTGGAGAGTCAGATGAATTCCAGATTCGCAGTGAATGTATGGAACGTTCTGTAGTGGAGGTTCCAATGATTTCTGAAGTCTGGGTGGTGTGGAGAGGAAAACGCAGAGCTGACCAGTGTTGTGTGAATAGCCAATTGAACAGCACATCTGCGACTGTGAAAATGCCGGAGAAAACCAGCATTGGGTTACTTGGACATTCAACAGTGGAGAAACGAAAACCTGCCTGGAGTGGAGAGTAAGATAAATACCAGAATCACAGATAATGAATGGAACATTCTGTAGTAGAGATTTCAATGATTTCAGAAGGCTGGGTGATGTGAACAGGAAAATGTAGAGCTGACCAGTATTGGTTGGATAGCCAATTGAACAGCACAGCTGCGATTGTGAACATGCTGCTGAAAACCAGCATTGCGTTACTTGGACATTCAACAGTGGTGTAACGAAAACCTGCCTGGAGTGGAGAGTAAGATAAATACCAGAATCACAGATAACGAATGGAACATTCTGTAGTAGAGATTTCAATGATTTCAGAAGGCTGGGTGATGTGAACAGGAAAATGTAGAGCTGACCAGTATTGGTTGGATAGCCAATTGAACAGCACAGCTGCGATTGTGAACATGCTGCTGAAAACCAGCATTGCGTTACTTGGACATTCAACAGTGGTGTAACGAAAACCTGCCCTGAGTGGAGAGTCAGATGAATTCCAGATTCGCAGTGAATGTATGGAACGTTCTGTAGTGGAGGTTCCAATGATTTCTGAAGTCTGGGTGGTGTGGAGAGGAAAACGCAGAGCTGAACAGGCTTAAGTGGATAGCCAATTGAACAGCACAGCTGCGATTGAGAACATGCTGCTGAAAACCAGCATTGTGTTACTTGGACATTCACCAGTAGTGTAACGAAAAGCAGCCTGGAGTGGAAATTCAGATGTATTCCAGATTCGCAGTGAATGTATGGAACATTCTGTAGTGGAGTTTCCAATGATTTCTGAAGTCTGTGTGGTGTTGACAGGAAAATGAATATCTGACCAGGCTTGAGTGGATAGCCAATTGAAATGCACGGCTGCAAATCTGAACAGGACGCTGAAAACCAGCATTGTCTTACTTGGACATTCACCAGTGGTATAACGAAAACCTGCCAGAAGTGCAGATTCCGATGAATTCCAGATTCACAGTGAATGAATGGAACATTCTGTAGTGGAGGTTCCAATGATTTGTGATGTCTGGGTTGTGTGGAAAGTAAAATGCAGAGCTAAACAGGGTTGAGTGGATCGCCAATTGAACAGAACGGCTGCGAATCTGAGCAGGCCACTGAAAACCAGCATTAGGTTACTTGGACATTCAACAGAGGTGTTAAAAAACCTGACTTGAATGCAGAGTGAGATGAATTCCAGATTCACAGTGAGTGAATGAAACATTTTGTAGTGGAGAATCCAATAATTTCTGAAGTCTGGATTGTGTGGAAAGGAAATGAAAAGCTGACCAGTGTTGAGTGGATAGCCAGTGAACAGCACGGTTTCGAGTGTGAACAGACCACTGTAAACCAGCATTGCGCTACTTGGACATTGACCAGTGATGTAACGAAAGCCTGCCTGGAATGCAAGTTCAGATTAATTCCAGATTCGCAATGAATGATTGGAACGTTCTGAAGTGGAGAATCCAATGATTTCTGAAGGCTGCGTGATGTGGACAGGAAAATGAAGAGCTGAAAATGGTTTAGTGGATAGCTAATTGAACAGCACGTCTGCGAGTGTGAACATGCCGCTGAAAACGAGCAGTGTGTTTTTCGTGGACATTCCCCAGTGGTGTAACAAAAGCCTGCAGGGAGTGGAGAATCAGATGAATTCCAGATTCGCAGTGAATGAAAGGAACATTCTGTAGTGGAGATAACAATGATTTATGAAGGCTGGGTTGTATGGACAGGAAAATGAAGAGCTAACCAGGGTATAGTGGATGGCAAATTGAATAGCACGGCTGCGAGTGTGAACAGTCCGCTGAAAACCAGCATTGGGTTACTTGGGCATTCACCAGTGTTGTAACTAAATCCTGCCTGGAGTGGAGAGTCAGATGAATTCCAGATTCGCAGTGAATGAATGGAACTTTCTGAAGTAGTGATTCCAATGTTTACTGAAGTCTGAATTGTGTGGACAGGAAAATGAAAAGCTGACCAGCATTGAGTGGATAGCCAATTGAACAACACGGCTGCGAGTGTGATCAAACCGCTGAAAACCAGCATTGGATTACTTAGACATTCACCAGTGGTGTAACCAAGCACTGCCTCAGTGCAGATTCAGATGAATTCCAAATTTGCAGTGGTAAAAGTTAAGGTAAAGGCCCTCCCGTTGATCGTCGATTTGCTCGAGCCGGCCCAGTAACGTCTCCATTGGAGACTTTGTTGTTACTGTGTCTGGCAAACCGAATACTCTCGGTAGCTTGCCGGGCTGTAATATTCTGTAGTGGAGATAACAATGATTTCTGAAGTCTGGATTTTGTGGACAGGAAAATGAAGTGCTGACCAGGGTTGTGAGGATAGCCAATTGAACAGCACGTCAGCGAGTGTGAAAAGGCCTCTGAAAACCAGCATTGGGTTATTTGGACATTCAACAACGGTGTAACGAAAACCTGCCTTGAGTTCAGAGTCAGATGAATTTCAGATTCGCAGTGAATGAATGGAACATTCTGTAGTGGAGATTCCAATGATTTCTGAAGTCTGGATGGTGTGGAGAAGATGATGAAGAGCTGACCAGGGTGGAGTGGATAGCCAATTTAACAGAATGGCAGCGATTGTGAACAGGCTGCTGAAAACCATCATTAGGGTAACTTGTACATTAAACAGTGTTATAATGAAAGACACCCTGGAGTGCAGATTCAGATTAATTCCAGATTCGCAGTGAATGAATGGAACAATCTGTAGTGCAGATTTCAATGATTTCTGAATTCTGGGTTGTGTGGACAGGAAAATGAAGAGCTGACCAGCATTGATTGGATAGCCAATTGAACAGCACGTCTGCGAGTGAGAACATGCCGCTGAAAACCAGCATTGGGTTACTTGGACATTCAGCAGTGGTGTAATGAAAGCCTGCCTCAGTGCATATTCAGATGAATTCCAGATTCGCAGTGAATGAATGGAACATTCTGAAGTGGAGTTACCAATAGTATCTAAAGGTTGGGTGATGTGAACAGGAAAATGAAGAGCTGAACAAAATTGAGTGGATAACCAACTGAACAGCACCGCTGCAAGTCTGAACAGGCTGCTGAATACCAGCATTGGCTTACCTGGACAATCAGCAGATGTATAACGAAAACCTCCCAGTAGTGGAGATTCAGAAGAATTCCAGATTCGAAGTGGATGAACGAAACATTCTGTAGTGGAGATTCCAATGATTTCTGAAGGCTGGGCTGAGTGGACAGTAAAATGAACAGCTGACCAGTTTTGATTGAATAGCTAGTGAATAGCAGGGCTGCGAGTGGGAACAGGCTGCTGAAAACCAGCTTTGGGTTACTTGGACATTCCCCAGTGGTGTAAAAGAGATATGCCTTCAGTGGAGATTCAGATGAATTCTAGATTCGCAGTGAATGAATGTAACATTCTGTGGTGGATTTTTAAATGACTTCTGAAGGCTGGGTTCTGTGGACAGGAATATGAAGAGCTGACTAGGGTTGAAGCGAAAGTCAATTGAACAGCAACGCACGAGTATGAAAAGGAGGCTGAAAACCAGCATTGTGTTACTTGGACATTCAACAGTGGTGTAATGAAAACCTGGCAAGAGTGGAGATTCAGATGAATACCCGATTCGCAGTGAATGAATGGAACATGCTATAATGGAGATTCCAATGATTTCTGAAGGCTCTTTGGTGTGGACAGGAAAATGGAGTGCTCACCAGTGAAGAATCGGTAGCCAATTGAATAGAACGGCTGCGAGTGTAAACATGCCGTTGAAAACCAGCATTGGGTTACTTGGACATTCAGCAGTGGTGTAACGAAAGCCTGCCTCAGTGCATATGCAGATGAATTCCAGATTCGCTGTGAATGAATGGAACATTCTGAAGTGGAGTTACCAATAGTATCTAAAGGTTGGGTGATGTGAACAGGAAAATGAAGAGCTGAACAAAATTGAGTGGATAGCCAATTGAACAGCACCGCTGAGAGTCTGAACAGTCCGCTGAATACCAGCATTGGCTTACCTGGACAATCAGCAGATGTATAACGAAAACCTCCCGGTAGTGGAGATTCAGAAGAATTCCAGATTCGTAGTGGATGAATGAAACATTCTGTAGTGGAGATTCCAATGATTTCTGAAGGCTGGGCTGTGTGGACAGTAAAATGAACAGCTGACCAGTTTTGATTGAATAGCTAGTGAATAGCAGGGCTGCGAGTGGGAACAGGCTGCTGAAAACCAGTTTTGGGTTACTTGGACATTCACCAGTGGTGTAACAGCGTTATGCCTTTAGTGGAGATTCAGATGAATTCTAGATTCGCAGTGAATGAATGGAACATTCTGTTGTGGATTTTTAAATGATTTCTGAAGGCTGGGTTGTGTGGACAGGAATATGAAGAGCTGACCAGGGTTGAAGTAAAAGACAATTGAACAGCAATGCGTGAGTATGAAAAGGAGGCTGAAAACCAGCATTGTGTTACTTGGACATTCAACAGTGGTGTAACGAAAACCTGGCAAGAGTGGAGAGTCAGATGAATTCCCGATTCGCAGTGAATGAATGGAACATGCTATAATGTAGATTCCAATGATTTCTGAAGGCTGGTTGGTGTGGACAGAAAAATGAAGAGCTCACCATTGTTGAATTGGTAGCCAATTGAATAGAACAGCTGTGAGTATCAAAAGGCCGCTGAAAACCAGCATTGCATCACTTGGACATTCACCAGTGGAGTAACGGAAACCTGCCTGGAGTGGAGAGTCAGATGAATTCCAGATTCGCAGTAAATGAATGGAACATTCTGTAATGGAGAGTCCAATGATTTCTGAAGTCTGGGTTCTGTGAACAGGAAAATGAAGAGCTGACCAGTGTTAAGTGGATAGCCAGTGAACAGCAGGGCTGAGAGTGGGAAAAGGCTGCTGATAACCAGCTTTGGGTTTCTTGGACATTCACCAGTGGTGTTACAAAGGCCTACCTGGAGTAGAGATTCAGATTTATTCCAGATTCGCAGTGAATGAATGAAACATTTTGTAGTGGTGTTAACAATGTTTTCTGAAGTCTGGGTTGTGTGAACATTAAAATGAAGAGCTGACCATGATTGAATCGATAGCCAGTTGAACACCACATCTGCGAGTATGAAAAAGCCGCTGAAAACCGGCATTGTGTTACTTGGACATTCAGCAGGGGTGTAACGAAAGCCAGAGTTAAGTTACAATGATTTGTCAACTCTGGACTATGTGGAAAGGAAATGAAAAGCTGACCAGTGTTGAGTGGACAGCCAGTGAACAGCACAGCTTCGAGTGTGAACACATGCCTGAAAACCAGCATTTCGCTACTTGGACATTCACCAGTGGTGTAACGAAAGCCTGCCTGGGATGCAGGTTCAGATTATTTCCAGAATCGCAATGAATGAAAGGAATGTTCTTTAGTGGAGAATCCAATGTTTTCTGAAGGCATGATGTGGAAAGGAAAAGGAAGAGCTGAAAAGGGATGAGTGGATAGCCAAGAGAATAGCACGTCTGCGTGTCTGAACATGCCATTGAAAAACAGCATTGTGTTTCTGGGACATTCACCATTGGTATAACCAAAGCCTGACTGGAGAGCAGATTCAAATTAAATCCAGATTCGCAGGGAATGAATGGAACATACTGTAGTGGAGGTTCCAATGATTTCTGTATATCTGGGTGGTTTAGACAGGAAAATGAAGAGCTAACCAGGGTTTAGGGGATGGGAAATTGAACAGCACAGCTGCAAGTGTGAAGAGGCAACTGAAATCTAGCATTTGGTTACTTTGTCATTCACCAGTGGTGTAACGAAAACCTTCCTGGAGTGGAGAATCAGATGAATTCCAGATTCGCCGTGAATGAATGGAACACTCTGTAGTGGAGATTCCAATGATTTCAGAAGGCTGGGTGATGTGGACTGGAAAATGCAGAGCTGAACAGGATTTAGTGGATAGCCAATTGAACAGCACGGCTGCAAGTATGAGCAGGCCGCTGAACACAAGCATTGGGTTACTTGGACATTCACCAGTGGTGAAACGAAAACCTGCCTATGGGGCGTATTACGATGAATTCCAGATTCGCAGGTAATAAATGGAACATTCTGTAGTGGAGGTTCCAATGATTTCTGATGTCTGGGTTTTGTGGACAGTAAAATGGAGAGCTCAACAGGGTTGAGTGGATAGCCAATTGAACAGCATGGCTTCGAGTCTGAGCAGGCCACTGTAAACCAGCATTGGGTTACTTGGACATTCAACAGTGGTGTAAAAATTCCTGCCTTGAATGCAGAGTCAGATGAATTCCTGATTCACAGTGAGTGAATGAAACATTCTGTAGTGGACAATCCATAAATTTCTGAAGTCTGGATTGTGTGGAAAGGAAATGAAAAGCTGACCAGTGTTGAGTGGATAGCCAGTGAACAGCACGGCTTCGAGTGTGAACAGACCACGGTAAACAAGCATTGCGTTACTTCGACATTTACCAGTGATGTAACGTAAGCCTGCCTGGAATGCAAGTTCAGATTAATTCCAGATTCACAATGAATGAATGGAACGTTCTGTAGTGGAGAATCCAATGATTTCTGAAAGCTGCGTGATGTGGTCAGGAAAATGAAGAGCTGTAAAGGGTTTAGTGGATAGCCAATTGAACAGCACATCTGCTAGTGTGAACTTGCTGCTGAAAACGAGCATTGTGTTTTTCTTGTGTAACGAAAAGTTGTGTAACGAAAACCTGCCTGGAGTGGAGAGTCAGATTAATTCCAGATTCGCAGTGAATGAATGGAACATTCTGTAGTGGAGATTCCAATGATTTCTGAAGGCTGGGTGATGTGGACAGGAAAATGCAGAGCTGAACAGGTTTGAGTATATAGCCAATTGAGTAACCCGGCTACGAGTCTGAGCAGGCCACTGAAAAGCATCATTGGATTACTTGGACATCCACCAGTGTTTTAATGTAAATCTGCCGGTAGTGGAGATTCCGATGAATTCCAGACTCGCAGTGAATGAATGGAACATTCTGTAGTCTAGGTTCCAATAAATTCTGAAGTCTGGGTTGTGTGTACAGGAAAATGAAGAGCTGACCAGGGTTGCGTGGAGAGCCAATTGAACAGTACGGCTGCAATTGTCAACAGGCTGCTGAATACGAGCATTGGGTTGCTTGGATATTCAGCAGCGGAGTAATGAATAAATGCCTTGAATGCAGAGTCAGATGAATTTCAGATACGCAGTGAGTGAATGGAACATTCTGTAGTGGAGGTTACAATGATTTCTGAAGTCTGGGTTTTGTGGAGATGAAAATGAAGAGCTGACCAGGGTTGAGTGGACAGCCAGTGAACAGCACGGCTTCGAGTGTGAACAGTTGGGTGAAAACCAGCATTGGTTTAATTGGTCATTGATCAGTGGTGTAACGAAAACATGCCGTGAGTGGACGTTCAGCTGAATTCCAGATTCGGAGTTTTTGAATGGAACATTCTGTAGTGTAGATTTAAATGATTTCTGAAGGCTGGGTTGTGTGGAGAGGAAAATTAAGAGTTGACCAGGGTTGAATCGATAGCCAATTGAACAGCGCAGCTGTGAGTAAGAAAAAGCTGCTGAAAAACAGCATTGGGTTACTTCGACATTCAACAGTGGTGTATCGAAAACCTGTTTGGAGTGGAGATTCAGATGAATTCCAGGTTCGCAATCAATGTATGAACATTCTGTAGTGGAGATTCCAATGTTTCCTGATTTCTGGGTATGTGGACAGGAAAATGAAAAGCTGACTAGGGTTGAGTGGAAAGTCAATTAAACAGCACGGCTGCGATTGTGAACAGGCCGATGATAACCAGCATTGTGTTCCCTGGACATTCAAAAGTGGTGTAACGAAAAGCTGCCTGAGGTGGTGATTCAGATGAATTCCAGATTCGCAGTGAATGAATGGAACATTCTTCAGTGCAGATTCCAATGATTTCTGAAGTTTGGATTGTGTGCACAGGAAAATGAAGAGCTGACCAGTGTTGAGTGGATAGCCAGTGAATAGCCTGGCTTCGAGTGTGAACAGACCGGTCAAAAGCAGCATTGTGTTACTTGGACATTCACAAGAGTTCTAACGAAATCCTGCCTGCAGTGCAGATTCAGATGAATTCCAGATTCGAAGTGAATGTACAGAACATTCTGTAATGGAGATTCCAATGATTTCTGAATGCTGGCTTTTGTGGACAGGAAAATTAAGAGCTTACATGCATTTAGTGGATAGCCAATTGAACAGAACCTCTGCGAGTGTGAAAAGGCCGCTGAAATCCAGCATTGGGTTACTTGGTCATTCACCAGTGGTATAACAAAAACCTGCCGGTAGTGGAGATTCAGGTGAATTCCAGATTCGCAGTGAATGAATGGAACACTCTGCAGTGGAGATTCCAATGATTACGACATCTGGATTGTTTGGACAGGAAAATGAAGAGTTGACCAGTTTTGAGTCGATAGCCAGTGAACAGCATGGCTTCGTATGTGAACAAAACCGCTGAAAACCAGCATTACGTTACTTGGACATTCAGCAGTGGGGTAACGAAATCCTGCCAAGAGTGGATGTTCATATGAATTCCATTTCGCAGTGAATGAATGGAACATTCTGTAATGGAGATATAAATGATTTTTGAAGGCTGGGTTGTGTGGAGAGGAAAATGAAGCGATGACGAGGGTTGAATCGATAGCCAATTGAACAGAATGGCTGCGAGTTTGAAAGGGCCGCTGAAAACCAGCATTGCTTTACTTGTACATTCACTAGTGGTGTTACGATAAACTGCCTGTAGTTCATATTCAGATGAATTCTGGATTCACAGTGAATGAATGGAACATTCTGCAGTGGAGATAACAATGATTTCTGAAGTCTGGGTTGTGTGAAAGGAAAATGAAGAGCTGACCAGGGTTGAGTGGATATCCAATTGAACAGCACGGCTGTGATTGTGAACAGGCTGCTGATAACCAGCATTAGGTTACTTGGACATTCAGCAGCAGTGTAACGAAAACCTGCCGGGAGTGGAAAATGAGATGAATTCCAGATTCACAGAGACTGAATGCTATATGCTGTAGTTGAGATTCCAATGATTTCTAAAGGCTGGATTGTGTGGACAATAAAATCGAGAGCTGACCAGCATTGAGTGGATAGCCAATTGAAACAGCACGTCTGCTAGTTGAACATGTCACTGAAAACCAGCATGGGGTTACTTGGACAGTCAACAGTGGTGTAACGAAAGAATGCCTGCAGTGCAGATTCAGATGAATTCCAAATTCGCAGTGAATGAATGGAACATTCTGTAGTGGAAGTTCCAATGTTATCTGAAATATGGGCTCTGTGGACAGGAAAATGAAGAGCTGACCAGCATTAAGTGGAAAGCCAATTGATCAGCACCTCTGCGAGTGTGAACATTCCGCTGAAAACCAGCGTTGCTTTTCATGGACATTCACTAGTGGTGTAACGAAAGCCTGCCTGGAGAGCAGATTCAGATGAATTCCAGATTCGCAGTGAATGAACGGAACATTCTCTAGTGGAGATTCCAAAGATTTCTGAAGGCTGGGTTATGGGGACAATAAAATCGAGAGCTGACCAGCATTGAGTGGATAGCCATTTGAAACAGCATGTCTGCGAGTACGAACATGCCGCTGTAAACCAGCATGGGGTTACCTGGACAGTCAACAGTGGTGTAACGAAAGTCTGCCTGCAGTGAAGATTCAGATGAATTCCAAATTCGCAGTGAATGAATGGAACATTCTGTAGCAGATATTCCAATGATTTCTGAAGGCTGGATTGTGTGGACAGGTAAATGAAGAGGTGACCAGGGTTGAGTGGATTGCCAATTGAACAGCACGACTGCGAGTGTGAACAGGCCGCTGAAAATGAGCACTGGGTTACTTGGTCATTCCCCAGTGGTGCAAGGAAACCTGCCTGGTGTGAAGAGTCAGATGAATTCCAGATTCGCAGTGAATGGGTGGAACTATCTGTAGTGGAGATTCCAATGATTTCTGAAGACTGGATTGTGTGGACAGGAAAATGAAGAGCTGACCAGGGTTGAGTGGATAGCCAATTGAACAACACAGCTGCGATTGTGAACAGGCCGCAAAAAACGAGCATTGGGTTACTTGGACATTCACCAGTGGGGTAACGAAATCCTGCCAATAGTGGGTGTTCAGATGAATTCCAGATTCGCAGTGAATGAATGGAACAATCTGTAGTAAAGATTCCAATGATTTCTGAAGGCTGGGTTCTGTGGACAGGAAAATCAAGAGCTCACCAGGTTTGAGTGGATAGCAAATTGAACAGCACGTCGGCGAGTGTGAACATACCGCTGAAAACCAGCATTGGGTTACTTGGACATTCAATAGTGGTGTAATGAAAGACTGTCTACAGTGTAGACTCAGATGAATTCCAAATTCGCAGCGAATGAATGGAACATTCTGTAGTGGAGATGTCAATGATTTCTGAAGGCTGGGTTATGTGGACAGGAAATGAATTGCTGAACAGGGTTGAGGGGATATCCAATTGAAAAGCATGGCTAGGAGTCTGAACAGATCGCTGAAAACCAGCATTGAGTTACTTGGACATTCTCCAGTGGTGTAACGAAAATCTGCTGGCAGTAGAGCTACAGATGAATTCCAGATTCGTAGTGGATGAATGTAACATTCTGTAGTGGATATTTCAATGATTTCTGAAGGCTGCGTGATGAGGACTGAAAATGAAGAGCTCAAAGGGTTGAGAGGATAGCCAATTGAACAGTACGTCTGAGAGTGTGAACATGCCGCCTAAAACCAGCATTGGGTTATTTAGATATTCAGCAGATGTGTAATGAAAACCTACCGGTAGTTGAGATTCAGATGAATTCCAGATTCGCAGTGAATGAATGGAACATTTTGTTGTGGACATTCCAATGATTTATGAAGGGTGGGTGATGTGGACAGGAAAATGAAGAGCTGAACAGGGTTGAGTGTATGACCAATTTAACAGCATGGCTATGAGTCTGAACAGGCCGCTGAAAACAAGCATTGTGTTACATGGACATATACCAGTGGTGTAACGAAAACCTGCCGGGAGTAGAGATTCAGATGAAATCCAGATTCGGAGTGAATGAATGGAACTTTCTGTAGTGGAGGTTCCATTGATATCTGAAGTCTGGATTGTTTGGACAGAAAAATGAAGAGCTGACCGGTGTTAAGTGGATAGCCAGTGAACAGCTCGGCTTCGAGAGTGAAAAAAGCACGGAAAACCAGCATTGCATTAGTTGGACATTCAACAGTGGTGTAACGAAAGCCTGCCGGGTGTGGAGATTCAGAAGAATTCCAGACTCACAGTGAATTAATGGACCGTTCTCTAGTGGAGATTCGAATGATTTCTGAAGTCTGGATTGTGTGGACAGGAACATGAAGAGCTGACCAGTGTTGAGTGGATATACAGTGAAAAGCCTGGCTTCGAGTGTGAACAGACTGGTGAAAACCAGCACTGCGTTACTTGGACATTCACCAGTGCTCTAACGAAAGCCTGCCTGCAATGCCGATTCAGATGATTTCCAGATTCGCAGTGAATGAATGGAATGTTCTGTAATGGACATTCTAATGATTTCTGAATGCTGTGTTTTGTGGACAGGAAAATGACGAGCTTACCAGCCTTTAGACGATAGCCAATTGAACAGAACTTCTGCGAATGTGAACTGGCCGCTCAAAACCAGCATTGTGTTACTTGTTCATTCACCAGTGGTGAATGAAACATTCACCATTCTGTAGTGGATTCACAGATTCGCAGTGAATGAATGGAATATTCTGTAGTGGAGATTCCAAAGATTTCGACGTCTGGATAGTTTGGACAGGAAAATGAAGAGTTGAACAGTTTTGAGTCGATAGCCAGTGAACAGCATAGCTTCGAATGTGAACAAAACCGCTGAAAATCAGCATTAAGTTAATTGCACATACAACAGTGGTGTAATGAAAGCCTGCCTGGAGTGCAGATTCAGATGAATTCCAGATTAGCAAAGAATGAATGGAACTTTCTGTACTGGATATTCCAATAATTTCTGAAGGCAGGGTGATGTGGACATGAAAATGAAGATCCCAACAGGATTCATTTCATTTTCATGTCCACACAATCCAGACTTCAGAAATCATTCGAATGTCCACTAGAGGATGGGCCATTCATTCACTGAGAATCTGGAATTATTTTGAAGCTCCATTCCCGGCAGGTTTTCGTTACACCGCGGGTGAATGTCCAAGTAATCCAATGCTGGTTTTCAGCGGCCTGTCCAGACTCGCATCCGTGCAGTGCAATCGGCTATCCACGCAAACCTGGTAAGCTATTCATTTTCATGTCCACACAATCCAGACTTCAGAAATCATTGGAACCTCCACTAGAGAATGTTCCATTTATTCTATGCGAATCTGTAATTCATCTTAATCTCCACTCCAGGCAGGTTTTGTTACACCACTGGTTAATGACCAAGTAAACCAATATTGGTTTTTAGCGGCCTGTTCACACTCGCAGCCATGCTGTCCAATTGGCTATGCACGCAACTCTGTTCCGGACTTCATTTTCCTTTCCACACAACCCAGTCTTCATAAATCATTGTTATCTCCACTACAGAATGTTCCATTCATTCACTGCGAATTTGGAATTTATCTGAATCTGCACTGCAGGCAGTCTACCGTTACACCAGTGGTGAATGTGCAAGTAACCCAAAGCTGATTTTCAGCGGCATGTTCACACTCGCAAATGTGCTGTTCAATTGGCTATCCACTCAGTGCTGGTCAACTCATCATTTTCCTGTCCACACAACCCAGCCTTCAGAAATCATTGGAATCATCTCCACTACAAAATGTTCCATTCATTCACTACGAATATGGAATTATTCTGAATCTGCATTCCAGGCAGGCTTTCGTTACACCACTGGTGAATGTTCAAGTAATGCATTACTGGTTTTAAGCTGTTTGTTCACATTCGAAGCCGTGCTGTTCACTGGCTATCCATTCAACACTGGTCAGCTCCTCATTTTCCTCGCAACACAATGCAGACTTCAGAAATCATTGGAATCTCCACTACAGATTGTTCCTTCCATTCACTGCGAATCTGGAATTCATCTGACTCTTCACAACAGGCAGGTTTCGTTACACAACTGGGGAATGACCAAGTAACCCAGTGCTCATTTTCAGTGATTTGTTCACAGTCGAAGCCGTGCTGGTCACTGGCTATCCACTCAACACTGGTCAGCTCTTTGTTTTTCCTGTCCACACAATCCAGACTTCAGAAATAATTGGAAATCATTGGAAACATCTCCACTACAGAACGTTCCATTCATTCACTGCGAATCTGGAATTAATCTGAATCTGCACTCCAGGCAGGCTTTCGTTAGACCACTGTGACTGTCTAAGTAACCCCTGCTGGTATTCAGCGGCATGTTCACACTCGAAGAAGTGCTGTTTCAATTGGTTATCCACTCAATGCTGGTCAGCTCTCGATTTTATTGTCCACACAATCCAGACTTCAGAAAACATTGGAATCTCCACTAGAGAATGTTCCATTCATTCACTGTGAATCTGGAATTCATCTCACTTTCCACTCCCGGCAAGTTTTCGTTACACAACTGTTGAATGCCCAAGTAACACAATTCTGGTTTTCAGCGGCCTGTTCACAAACGCAGTCGTGCTGTTCAATTGGCTATCCACTCAACCCTGGTCAGCTCTTCATTTTCCTGTCCACACTACCCAGAATTCAGAAATCATTCCTATCTCCATGACAGAATGTTCCATTCATTCATTGCGATGTTCCATTCATTCATTCATCTGAACATCCACTACCGACATTTTTTCGTTAAACCACTGGTGAATGTCCAAGTAATGCAATGCTAGTTTTCAGCGGGTCTTTCAAACTCGCAACCATTCTGTTAAATTGGCTTTCGATTCAACCCTCGTCAGCTCTTCATTTTGCTGTCCACACAACCCAGCATTCAGAAATCATTTAAATCTCCACTACAGAATGTTCCATTCCTTCACTGTGAATCTGGAATTCATCTGAGTCTGCACTCCAGGCAGATCTTTGTTGAACCACTGGTAAATGTCCAAGTAACCGAAGGCTGGTTTTCAGCAGCCTGTTTAGACTTCCAGCCCTGCTGTTCACTGGCTATACTTTCCACCCTGGGTAGCTCTACATTTTCCTATCGACACAACCAAGATTTCAGAAAACATTGTACTCTCCACTAAAGAATGTTCCATTCAGTCACTCCGAATCTGGCATTCATCTGACTCTCCACTCCAGGTAGGTTTTCATTACACCAGTGGTGAATGTCCAAGTAACCCAATGCTGGTTTTTAGTGCATGTTCACACTCACAGAGATGCTGTTTAATTGGCGGACCAGTGTTAAGTGGATAGCCAATGAACAGCGCATCTTCGAGTGTGACAACCCACTGAAAACCAGCACTGCATTACTTGGACATTCTCCAGAGGTGTAACGAAAGCCTGCCTGGATTGCAGATTCAGATTAATTCCAGATTCACAGTGAATGAATGGAACATTCTGTAGTGGATATGCCAATGATTTCTGAAGGCTGGATTGTGTGGACAGGAAAATGAAGAGCTGACGAGGGTTGAATCGATAGCCAATTGAACAGAAAGGCTGCGATTTTGAAAGGGCCGCTGAAATCCAGGATTGGGTTACTTGGACATTCACCAGTAGTGTATCGAAGAACTGCCTTTAATGGATGTTCAGATGAATTCTGGATTCGCAGTGAATGAATTGAACATTTTGTAGTGGAGATAACAATGATTTCTGATGTCTGGGTTGTGTGGTCAGGAAAATGAAGGGCTGACCAGGGTTGAGTGGATAGCCAATTGAACAGCAAGGCTGCAATTGTGAACAGGCCGCTGAAAACGATCACTGGGTTACTTGGTCTTTCACCAGTGCGGTAACGAAACCTGCCTGGTGTGAAGAGTCAGATGAATTACAGATTCGCAGTGAATGAATGGAACAATCTGTAGTGGAGATTCCAATCATTTCTGAGGCCTGGGTTGTGTGGACAGGAAATGAGGAGCTGACCAGGTTTGAGTGGATAGCCAATTGAACAGCATGGCTGCGATTGTGAACAGGCCGCTGAAAACCACCATTGGTTTACTTGGACATTCACCAGTGGTGTAACTAAAACCTGCAGAGATGTTGGATGTTCAGATGAATTCCAGATTTGCATTGAATGTATGGAACATTCTGTTGTAGAGATTCCAGTGATTTCTGAAGTTTGGGTTGTGTGGAAAAGAAAATGAAGATCTGACCAGCATTGAGTGGATAGCCAATTGAACAGCACGTCTGCCAGTGCGAACATGCCGCTCAAAACCAGCAATGGGTTACTTTTACATTCAATAGTGGTGTAACGAAATATTGCCTGCAGTGCAGATTCAGATGAATTCCAAATTCGCAGTGAATGAATGGAGCATTCTCTAATGGAGATAAAAATGTTTTCTGAAGACTGGGTTATGTGGACAGGAAAATGACGTCCTGAACAGGGTTCAGTGGATAGCCAATTGAAGATCATGGCTAAGAGTCTGAACAGGCCACTGAAAACCAGCATTGGGTTACTTGGACATTCACCAGTGGTGTAACGAAAACCTTCCGGGAGTAGAGATTCGCAGTGAATGAATGCAACTTTCTGTAATGGAGATTCGAATCATATCTGAAGTCTGGATTGTGTGAACAGCAAAAGGAAGAGCTGACCAGTGTTAAGTGGATAGCAAGTGAACAGCACGGCTTCGAGTGTGAACAGATCTCTGAAAACCAGCATTGTGTTACTTGGATATTGACCGGCGGTGTAACGAAAGCCTGCCGGTAGTGGGTATACAGATGAATTCCAGATTCGCAGTGAATGAATGGACCATTCCATAGTGGAGATTCCAATGATTCCTCAAGGCTGTGTCGTGTGGACAGGAATAAGAACACTTAAACAGGGTTGAGTCTATAGCCAATAAAACAGAAAGGCTACGAGTATGAAAAGTCCTCTGAAACCCAGAATTGGGTTACTTGAACAATCTCCAGTGGTGTAACGACAACCTGCTGGTAGTGGAGATTCAGATGAATTCCAGATTCGCAGTGAATAAATGGAACATTCTGTAGTGGAGTTTACAATAACTATTGTAGTCTGGCTTGTGTGGAATGGAAAATGAAGAGGTGTCCAGTGTTGAGTGGATAGCCAGTGAACATCACGGCTTCGATTGTGAACATACCACTGAAACCATCATTGCGTTACTTGGACATTCAACAGTGGTGTAACGAAAGCCTGATTGGAGTGCACATACAGATTATTTCCCGATTCGCAGTGAATGTATGGAACATTTTGTAGTGGATATGCCAATGATTTCTGCAGGCTTGGTTATGTGGACAGGAAAATGAAGAGCTGACCAGCATTGAGTGAATAGAATATTGAACAGCACGTCTGCCAGTGTGAACATGCCGCTGAATTCCAGCAGTGGGTTACTTGGACATTCACCACTGATGTAATGAAAACCGTCCTGGAGTGGAGAGTCAGATGAATTCCAGATTCGGAGTGACTGAATGGAACATTCTTTAGTGGAGAGTACAATGATTTCTGAAATCTTGGTTGTGACAATAGGAAAATGTAGAGCTGCCCAGGGTGGAAAGTATAGCCAGTGAACAGCAGGGCTGGAAGTCTAAACAGGCTGCTGAAAACCAGCCTTTGGTTACTTGGACATTTACCAGTGGTTCAACAAAGATCTGCCTGGAGTGCAGACTCAGATGAATTCCAGATTCACAGTGAAGGAATGGAACATTCTGTAGTGGAGATAACAGTGATTTCTGAAGGTTGGATTATGTGGACAGGAAAAGAAGAGCTGACCAGGGTTGAATCCATAACCATTAAAACAGCACAGCTGCGAGTATGAAAACGCCGCCGAAAACCAGCATTGGGTTACATGGACATTCACCAGTGGTGTAAAGAACACTTGCCTGGAGTGGAAAATCAGATGAGTTCCAGATTCGCTCTGAATGTATGGAACATTTAGTAGTGGAGGTTAAAATGATTTCTGAATTATGCGTTGTGTGGACAGGAAAATAAAGAGCTGAACAGGGTTGAGTGGATAGCCAATTGAACAGCACGGCTGCTAGTCTGAACAGGCCGCTGAAAACCAGCATTGGGTTACTTGGATAATCACCAGTGGTGTAACTAAAGACTACCTGCTGTGCAGATTCAGATGAATTCCAAATTCGCAGTGAATGAATGGAACATTCTGTAGTGGAGATAACAATGATTTCTGAAGGCTGAGTTGTGTGGAGAAGAAAATGAAGAGCTGATAAGGGTTGAGTGGATAGCCAATTTAACAGTACTGCTTCAAGTGTGAACTGCCTGCTGAAAACCAGGTTTGGGTTACTTGGACATTCACCAGTGGTGTAACAAAAACCTGCCTGGAGTGGATATTCGGATGAATTCCAGATTCGCAGTGAATGAATGTAACATTCAGTATTGGAGATTCCAATGATTTCAGAAGGCTGGGTTGTGTGAACATGAAAATGAAGAGCTGAACAGGATTGAGTGGATAGCCAATTGAACAGTATGGCTGCGAGTCTCAACATGTCGCTGAAAACCAGCATTGGGTTACTTGGATATTCACCAGTGGTGTAACCAAATCCTGCCTGGAGTGGAGATTCAGATGAATTACAGATTCGTAATGAATGTATGGAACATTCCGTAGTGGAGGTTCCAATGATTTCTGAAGTCTGGGTTGTGTGGACAGGAAAATGAAGAGCTGAACAGGGTTGATTGGACAGCTAATTGAACAGCACGGCTGCGAGTCTGAACAAGCCGCTGAAAACCAGCATTGGATTACTTGGATATTCACCAGTGGTGTAACGAACACCTGCCAGGGATGGAGATTCAGATGAATTCCAGATTCGCAGTGAATGAATGGAAAATTCTGTAGTGCAGATTCCAACGATTTCTGAAGTCTGGATTGTGTGGACAGGAAAATGAAGACCTGACCAGTGTTGAGTAGATAGCCAGTGAACAGCACGGGTACGAGTGTGAACATACCGCTGAAAATCAGCATTGCGTTTCTTGGACATTCACCAGTGGTTTAACGAAAACCTGCCTGGAGTGGAGATTCAGTTGAATTCCAGATTCGCAGTGAATAAAGGAACATTCTGTAGTGAAGGTTCCAAAGATTTTTGAAGCCTGGGTTGTATAGATAGGAAAATGAAGAGCTGACCACGGTTGAGTGGATAGCCAATTGAAAATCATGGCTGCGAATGTGAATAGGCCTCTGATAACCAGCATTGTGTTACTTGGACATTCAATAGTGGTGTATCGAAAACCTGCCCGGAGTGCAGAGTCAGATGAATTCCAGATTCGCAGTGAATGAATGGAACATTCTGTATTGGAGATTTCAATGATTTCTGAAAGCTGGGTTGTGTGGACAGGGAAATGAAGAGCTGAACAGGACTGAGTGGATATCCAATTGAACAGCACTGCTCCTAGTCTGAAGAGGCCGCTGAAAACCAGCATTTGGTTACTTAGACATTCACCGGTGGTGTAACGAAAGCCTGCCTGGAGAGCAGATTCAGATTAATTCCAGAATCGCAGTTAATTATTGGAACATTCTGTAGTAGAGAGTCCAATAATATCTTATGTCTGGGTTGTTTGCTTAACAAAATGAAGAGCTGACCATTGTTGAGTGGATATCCAGTGAACAGCACGAATTTGAGTGAGAACAGACCGCTGAAAACCAGCATTGCGTTACTTTGAAACTCACCTGTGGTGTAATGAAAGTCTGGGGCTGATTCATATTCATTGCAGATTCACAATGAATGATTGTAACATTCTGTAGTGGAGATAACAATGATTTCTGTAGGCTGGTTTTTGTGGACGGGAAAATGAAGAGCTGACCTGGATTGACTGGATAGCCAATTGAACAGCATGGCTGCGACTGTGAACAGACCGCTGATAACCAGCATTGGGTTACTTGGACATTCACGAGTGGTGGAACGAATGACTGGCTGGAGCAGAGATTCAGATGAATTCCAGATCCGCAGTGAATGAATGGAACATTCTTTAGTGGAGATAACAGTGATTTATGAAGGCTGAGTTGTGTGGACAGGAAAATGAAGAGCTGACCAGGGTTGAGTGGATATATAATTGAACAGCATGGCTGCGATTGTGAACAGGCTGCTGAAAACTAGTATTGGGTTACTTGGGCATTCACCAGTGGTGTAACGAAAGCCTGCCTGGAGTGCGATTCAGATTAATTCCAGAATCGCAGTGAATGATAGAAACGTTCTCTAGTGGAGATTCCAATGATTTCTGAAGGCTGGGTTGTGTGGACAGAAAAACGAATAACTGACCAGCATTGAGTGGATAGCCAATTGAATAGCACGTCTGCAACTGTGAACATGCCGCCGAAAACCAGCATTGGTTTACTTGGACATACACCAGTGGTGTAATGAACGACTGCCTGCAATGCAGATTCAGATGAATTCCAAATTCGCAGAGCATGAATGGAACATTCTGGAGTGGAGTTAACAATAATTTCTGAGGGCTGGGTTGTGTGGACAGGAAACTGTAGACCTGAGCAGGGTTGAGTGGATGGCCAATTGATCAGCACGGCTACGAGTGTGAACAGACCGCTGAAAACCCGCATTGGGTTACTTGGTCCTTCACCAGTGGTGTAAGGAAAACCTGCCTGGATTGGAGAGTCAAATCATTACAGATTCACAGTGAATGAATGCAACATTTTGCAGTGGAGATTCCACTGATTTATGAAGGCTGGGTTATATGGACAGGAAAACGAAGATCTGAACAGGGTTGAGTGGATACCCAATTGAACAACATGGATGCGAGTCTGAACAGGCTGATGAAAACCAGCATTGGTTTACTTGGGCATTCACCAGTGGTGAAAAGAAAACCTGCCAGGAGAGAAGATTCAGTTGAATTCCAGATTCGCAATGAATGAAGGGAACATTCTGTAATGCAGATTCCAATGATTTCGAAGTCTGGATTGTGTGGACAGGAAAATGAAGAACTGAACTGTGTTGAGTTTCAGGCCACTGAAAACCCGCATTGGGTTACTTGGTCATTCAACAGTGGTGTAACGAAAACCTGCCTGGAGTGGAGAGTCAAATGTATTCCAGATTCACAGTGAATGAATTAAACATTCTGTAGTGGAGATTCCAATGATTTATGAAGGCTGGGTTATGTGTACAAGAAAATGAAGCTCTGAACAGGCTTGAGTGGATAGCCAATTTAACAGCACGGCTGCGAGTCTGAATAGTCCGCTGAAAAAAAGCATTGGATTACTTGGACATTCACCAATGGTGATAAGAAAACCTGCCGAGAGTGGAGATTCTGATGAATACTAGATTCGCAGTGAATGAAAGGAACATTCTGTACCGGAAATAAATTTATTTCTGTAGGCGGATTTTTGTGGACAGGAAAATGAAAAGATGAACAGAGTTGAGTGGATAGCCAATTTAACAGCACGGCTGCGAGTCTGAACAGGCTGCTGAAAACCAGCATTGGGATACTTGGACATTCACCAGTGGTGATACAAAACCTTGCCATAAGCGGAGATTCAGAATAATTCCAGATTCGCAGTGAATGAATGGAACATTCTGTAGTGGAGATAACAATGATTTCTGAAGGCTGTGTTGTATCGACAGGAAAATGAAGAGCTGACCAGGGTTGAGTGGATAGCCAATGGAACAGCACGTCTGCTAGTGTGAAAATGCCGCTGAAATCCAGCATTGACTTACTTGGCATTCACCAGTGGTGTAATGAAAGTCTGCCTGCAGTGCAATTTCAGTTGAATTCCAAATTCGCAGTGATTGAATGGAACATTCTGTCGTGGAGATAACAATGATTTCTGTAGGCTGAGTTGTGTGGACAGGAAAATGAAGAGCTGACATGGGTAGAGTGGATAGCGAATTGAACAGCATGGCTTCGAGTGTGAACAGGCCACTGAAAACCCGCATTGGTTTACTTGGTTATTCACCAGTGGTGTAACAAAAACCTGCCTGGAGAGGAGAATCAAATGTATTCCAGATTCACAGTGAATAATGGAACATTCTGTTGTGGCGATTCCAATGATTTCTGAAGCCAATCTAACAGCACTGCTGCGTGTGTGAACTGGCTGCTGAAAACCAGCTTTCGGTTAATTGGACATTTACCAGTGGTGTAAAAAAAACCTGCCTGGAGTGGAGATTCGGATGAAATCCAGTTTCGCAGTGAATGAATGGAACATTCCGTAGTGGAGATAACATTGATTTCTGTAGGCTGCTTTTTGTGGACAGTAAAATGAAGAGCTGACCAGGTTTGAGTAAATAGCCTATAGAACAGTACAGCTGCGTGCATGAAAAGGTCGTTGAAAATCAGCATGGGGTTACTTGGAACATTCAGTATGGGAGATTCCAATGATTTCTGACGGGTGCCTTGCATGGACAGGAAAATAAAGAGCTGAACAGGGTTGAGTCGATAACCAATTGAACAGAAAGGCTGCGAATGTGAACAGGCGCTAAAAGCCAGCATTCGGTTCCTTGGACATTCAACAGTGGTGTAACGAAATCCTACCTGGAAGAGAGTCAGATGAATTTCAGATTCGCAGTGAATGAAAGTAACATTCTTGTAGTGGAGTTTCCAATGATTTCTGAATGTTGTGTTATGTGGACAACAAAATGAAGAGCTGAACAAGGTTGAGTGGATAGCCAATTTAACAGCACTAATGCGAGTGTGAACAGGCCACTGAAAACAAGCTTTAGGTTACTTGGTCATTCAGCAGTGGTTTAACGAAAACCTGCCTGTAGTGGAGAGTCACATGAATTCCAGATAAGCAGTGAATGAATGGAACAATCTGTAGTGGAGATTCCAATGATTTCTGAAGGCTGAGTTGGGTGGACAGGAAAAAGTAGAGCTGACGAGGGTAGAATCAATAGCCAATAAAACAGCACGGCTGGGAGTATGAAAAGGTCGCTTAAAACAAGCATTGTGTTACTTTGACATTAACAAGTGTTGTAACGAATGCCTGCCTGGAGTGCAGATTCAGATAAATTCCTGAATCGCAGTGAATAATTGCAACATTCTGTAGCGGAGAGATTTCTTATGTTTGGATTTTTTGCATAGCAAAATGAAGAGCTGACCAGGGTGGAGTGGATAGCCAGTGAACAGCAGGGCTACGAGTGTTAACTGGCTGCTGAAAACCAGAATTTGGTTACTTGGACATTCACCAGTGGTGTAACGAAAACCTGCCTGGAGTGGAGTTTCAGATGAATTTAAGATTAGCAGTGAATGTACGGAACATTCTGTAGTGGAGGTTCCAATGATTTCTGAAGGCTGGTTTGTGTGGACAGCAAAATGAAGAGCTGACCAGGGTTGATTCGATAGCCAATTGAAGAGCACGGTTGGATTGTGAACAGGCCGCTGAAAACCAGCACTGGGTTACTTGAATATTCAATAGTGGTATAACGAAAACCTGCCTGGAGCGGAGATTCAGATGAATTCCAGATTCACCGTGAATGAACGGAATATTCTTGTAGTGGAGATTCCAATAATTTCTGAAGGCTGGGTCATGTGGAAAGGAATATGAAGAGCTGAACAAGGTTGAGTGGATAGCCAATTTTACAGCGCGGCTGCGACTCTGAACTGGCCGCTGAAAACTAGAATTATGCTAGTTGGACATTCAACAGAGGTGTTACGAATACGTGCCAGGAGTGGAGATTCAGATGAATTCCAGATTCTTAGTGAATAATGGAACATTCTGTAGTGGAGGTTCCAATGATTTCTGAAGTCTGGATTGTGTGGACAGGAAAATGAAGACCTGACCAGTGTTGAGTGAATAGCCAGTCAACAGAACGGCGTCAAGTGTGAATAGACGACTGAAAACCAGCATTGCGTTACTTGGACTTTCACAAGTGGTGTGAGGAAAGCCTGCCTGGTGTGCAGATTCAGATTAATTTCAGATTCGCAGTGAATGAATGGAACATTCTGTAGTGGAGATAACAATGATTTCTGTAGGCTGTGTCTTGAGGACAGGAAAATGAAGAGCTGACCGTATTGAATGGATAACCAATTGAACAGCACGTCTGCAATTGTGAACATGCCGCTGAAAACCAGCATTGCTTACTTGTAAATTCACCAGTGGTGTAACAAAAGACTGCCAGCAGTGCAGATTCAAATGAATTCCAAATTCGCAGTGAATGAATGGAACGTTCTGTAGTGGAGATTTAAATGATTTCTGAAGGCTGGGTTGTGATGAAAAGAAAAAGAAGAACTAACCAGGGTTGAATTGATAGCCAATTGAACAGACGGCTGCGAGTAAGAAAAGGCCGCTGAAAATCAGTATTGAACTACTTGCACATTCACCAGTGTTGTAAGGAAAGACTGCATGAAGTGCAGTTTCACATGATTTCCAATTCACAGTGAATGAATTGACATTCTGTAGGGGAGATAACAATGAGTTCTGAAGTTTGGGTTCTGTGGACAGGAATATGAAGAGCTGACCAGGGTTGAGTGGATAGTCAATTGAACAGCATGCCTGCTTTTGTGAACAGGCCGCTGAAAACGAGCATTGGGTTACTTGGACATTCAAGAGTGGTGTAAAGAAAACTTGCCTGATGTGGAGATTCATATGAATTCCAGATTTGCAGTGAGTGTATGGAACATTCTGTAGTGGAGGTTCCAATGATTTCTGATGTTTGCGTTGTGTGGACAGGAAAATGATGAGCTGACCAGGGTTGAGTGTAGAGCCAATTCAACAGCACTGCTGCGAGTCTGAACAGGCCGCTGAGAACCAGCATAGGGTTACTTGCACATTCACCAGTGGTGTAACAAAAACCTGCCTGGAGTGCAGATTCAGATAAATTCCACTTTCGCAGTGAATGAATAGAACATTCTTTAGTGCAGATTCCAAAGTTTTCTGAAGAATGGGTTGTGTGGACATGAAAATGTAGAGGTGACCAGGGTTGAATCAGTAGCAAATTGAACAGCATAGCTGTGACAGTGAACACTCCGCTGAAAACCAGAATTGGGTTACTTGGGCATTCAGCACTGGGGTAACGAAAACATGCCTGAAGTGGAGATTCAGATGAATTCCAAATTGGAATTGAATGAATGGAACACTTTGTAGTGGAGATTCCAATGTTTATTGAATTCTGGGTGTGTGGACAGGAAAATCAAGAGATTACCAGTGTTGATTGGATAGCCAATTGAACAGCACGGTTGCGAGACTGAACAGTCCACTGAAAACCAGCATTGGTTTACTTGGACATTCAACAGTGGTATAACGAAAACCTTCCAGAAGTGGAAAATCAGATAAATTCCAGTTTCGCAGTGAATGAATGGAACATTCTGTATTCAAGATTCAAATGATTTCTGAAGTCGGGTATATATGGAAAGGAAAATGAAAATCTTAACTGGGTTGTGTGGATAGCCAATTGAACAGCACAGCTGCAAGTCTGAACATGACGCTAAAAACCAGCATTGGGTTACTTGGACATTCACCAGTGGAGTACCGAAATCCTGCCGGGAATGGAGATTCAGATAAATTCCAGATTCGCAGTGAATGAATGGAACATAGTCTAGTGGAGTTAACAATGATTTCTGAAGTCTGGATTGTGAGGACAGAAAAATTTAAATCTGACCACTGTTGAGTGGATAGCCAGTAAACAGCACGGCTTCGAGTTTGAAAAGGCCACTGAAAACCAGCATTGCAATACATAGACATTCACCGGTGGTGTAATGAAAGCCTGCCTGGAGTGCAGATTCAGATTAATTACAGATTCACAGTGAATGAATGGAACATTCTGTCGTAGAGATTCCAAAGATTTCTGAAGTCGGGGTTTTGTGGACAAGAAAATGAAGAGCTGACGAGGGTTGAGTGGATAGCCAATTGAACAGCACTTTTGCGACAATGCACAGGCCGCTGAAAACCAGCATTGGGTTACTTGGTCATTCAGCAGTGGTGTAATGAAAACCAGCCTGGAGTGGAGAGTCAGATGAATTCCAGATTCGCAGTGAATAAATGGGACATTCCGTAGTGGACATTCCAATGATTTCTGAAGGGTTGGTTGTGTGGACAGGAAAAAGTAGAGTTCACAAGGATTTAATCAATAGCCAATAAAACAGCACGGCTGCGAGCAAGAAAAGGCCGCTGAAAACCGTTATTGGGTTATTTGGACATGAACCAGTGGTGTAACGAAAACCTGCTTGGAGTGGAGATTCATATGAATTCCAGATTTGCAGTGAGTGTATGGAACATTCTGTAGTGGAGGTTCCAATGATTTCGGATGTTTGCGTTGTGTGGACAGAAAAATGATGAGCTTACCAGGGTTGAGTGTAGAGCCAATTCAACAGCACTGCTGCGAGTCTGAACAGGCCGATGAGCACCAGCATAGGGATACTTGCACATTCACCAGTGGTGTAACGAAAACCTGCCTGGAGTGCAGATTCAGATAAATTCCACTTTAGCTGTGAAAGAATGGAACATTCTGTAGTGCAGATTCCAAAGGTTTCTGAAGAATGGGTTGTGTGGACAAGAAAATGAAGAGGTGACCAGGGTTGAATTGGTAGCAAATTGAACAGCATAGCTGCGACAGTGAACACTCTGCTGAAAACCAGAATTGAGTTACTTGGTCATTCAGCACTGGGGCAACAAACAATTGCGTGAAGTGGAGATTCAGATGAATTCCAAATTGGCATTGAATGAATGGAACATTCTATAGTGACGATTCCAATGTTTATTGAATTCTGGGTGTGTGGACACAAAAATGATGAGATGACTAGGGTTGAGAGAATAGCAAATTGAACAACACGGCCTCGATTGTGAACAAAATTCTCAATGAATGAATGGAACATTCTGTAGTGGAGATTCCAATGATTTCTGAAAGGTACCCTATGTGGACAAGAAAATGAAGAGCTGAACGGTGTTGAGTGGATAGCCAATTGTACAGCACGGCTGCGAGTCTGAACATGACGCTAAAAACCAGCACTGGGTTACTTGGACATTCACCAGTGGTGTAACGATATCCTGCCGGGAATGGAGATGCAGATGAATTCCAGATTCACAGTGAATGAATGGAACATTCTCTAGCGGAGATAACAAAGATTTCTGAAGTCTGAATTGTGTGGACAGAAAAATGAAAAGCTGACCAATGTTGAGTGGATAGCCATTAAACAGCACGGCTTTGAGTGTGAAAAGACCGCTGAAAACCAGCATTGCATTACATAGACATTCAACAGTGGAGTAACGAAAGCCTGCCTAGACTGCAGATTCATATTAATTCCAGATTCGCAGTCAATGAATGGATCATTCTGTAGTGGAGTTAACAATGATTTCTGAAAGCTGGTTTGTGTGGACAGGAAAATGAAGAGCTAAACAGGGTTGAGTGGAACGCTAATTTAAGAGCACGTCTGCGACTGTGAAAATGCCGCTGAAAACCAGCGTTGGGTTACTTGGACATTCACCAGTGGTGTAACGAAATACTGGCTGCAGTGCAGATTCAGATGAATTCCAAAATTCACAATGAATGAATGGAACATTCTGTAGTGGAGATTCCAATGATTTCTGAAGGCTGACCTATGTGCACAGGAAAATGAAGAGCTGAACGGTGTTGAGTGGATAGCCAACTGAACAGCACGGCTGCGAGTCTGAACATGACACTAAAAACCAGCACTGGGTTACTTGGACATTCACCAGTGGTGTAACGAAATCCTGCCGGGAATGGAGATGCAGATGAATTCCAGATTCGCAGTGAATGAATGGAACATTCACTAGTGGAGATAACAATGATTTCTGAAGTCTGGATTATGTGGACAGAAAAATGAAAAGACGACCAATGTAGAGTGGATAGCCACTAAAGAGCATGGCTTCGAGTGTGAACATGCCGCTGAAAACCAGCATTGCATTACATAGACATTCAACAGTGGTGTAACGAAAGCCTGCCTGGAGTGCAGATTCAGAATAATTACAGATTCGCAGTGAATGAATGGAACATTCTGTAGTAGAGATTTCAATGATTTCAGAAGTTGGGGTTTTGTGGACAAGAAAATGAGGAGCTTACGAGGGTTGAGTGGATAGCCAATTGAACAGCATGTTTGCTACAGTGAACAGGCCGCTGAAAACCAGCATTGGGTTACTTGGTCATTCAGCAGTGGTGTAATGAAAACCAGCCTGGAGTGGAGAGTCAGATGAATTCCAGATTCGCAGTGAATAAATGGGACATTCCGTAGTGGACATTCCAATGATTTCTGAAGGGTTGGTTGTGTGGACAGGAAAAAGTAGAGTTCACAAGGATTTAATCAATAGCCAATAAAACAGCACGGCTGCGAGCAAGAAAAAGCCGCTGAAAACCGTCATTGGGTTACTTGGACATGCACCAGTGGTGTAACGAAAACCTGCCTGGAGTGGAGATTCATATGAATTCCAGATTTGCAGTGAGTGTATGGAACATTCTGTAGTGGAGGTTCCAATGATTTCGGATGTTTGCGTTGTGTGGACAGGAAAATGATGAGCTGACAAGGGTTGAGTGGAGAGCCAATTCAACAGCACTGCTGCGAGTCTGAACAGGCCGCTGAGCACCAGCATAGGGTTACTTGCACATTCACCAGTGGTGTAACGAAACCTGCCTGAGTGCAGATTCAGATAAATTCTACTTTCGCAGTGAATGAATGTAACATTCTGTAGTGCAGATTCCAAAGTTTTCTGAAGAATGAGTTGTGTGGACACGAAAATGAAGAGTTGACCAGGATTGAATCGGTAGCAAATTGAACAGCATAGCTGCGACAGTGAACAGTCCGCTGAAAACCAGAATTGGGTTACTCGGTCATTCAACACTGGGGCAACGAATAACTGCGTGAAGTGGAGATTCAGATGAATTCCAAATTGGCAGTGAATGAATGTAACATTCTGTAGTGGAGATTCCAATGTTTCCTGAATTCTGGGTGTGTGGACACGAAAATGAGGAGATGAATAGGGTTGAGAGAATAGCCAATTGAACAGCACGCCTGCGATTGTGAACAAAATTCGCAATGAATGAATGGAATATTCTGTAGTGGAGATTCCAATGATTTCTGAAGGCTGACCTATGTGCACAGCAAAATGAAGAGCTAAACGGTGTTGAGTGGATAGCCAATTGAACAGCACGGCTGCGAGTCTGACCATGACGCTAAAAACCAGCACTGGGTTACTTGGACATTCACCAGTGGTGTAACGATATCCTGCCGGGAATGGAGATTCAGGTGAATTCCAGATTCGCAGTGATTGAATTTAACATTCTCTAGCGGATATAACAATGATTTCTGAAGTCTGATTTGTGTGGACAGAAAAATGAAAAGCTGACCAATGTTGAGTGGATAGCCATTAAACAGCACGGCTTTGAGTGTGAAAAGACCGCTGAAAACCAGCATCGCATTACATAGACATTCAACAGTGGTGTAACGAAAGCCTGCCTGGACTGCAGATTCAGATTAGTTACAGATTCGCAGTGAATGAATGGAACACTCTGTAGTAGAGATTTCAATGATTTCAGAAATTGGTGTTTTGTGGACAAGAAAATGAAGAGCTGAAGAGTGTTGAGTGAATAGCCAATTGAACAGCACGTTTTCGACAGTGAACAGGCCGCTGAAAACCAGCATTGGGTTACTTGGTCATTCAGCAGTGGTGTAGTGAAAACCTGCTTGGAGTGGTGAGTCAGATGAATTCCAGATTCGCAGTGAATAAATGGGAAATTCCGTAGTGGACATTCCAATGATTTCTGAATGCTGGATTGGGTTGTGTGGATAGGAAAATGAAGAGCAGACCAGGGTAGAATCAATAGCCAAAAAAAAGCACGGCTGAGATTATGAAAAGGCCGCTGAAAACCATCATTGTGTTACTTGAACATTCACCATTATTGTATCGAAAATCTTCATGGAATGGAGATTCTGATGAATTCCAGATTCGCAGTGAATGTGTGGAAAATTCTTTCGTGGAGGTTCCAAAGATTTCTGAAGTCTGGGTTGTGTGGACAGGAAAATGAAGAGCACACCAGCCAAGAGTGCATAGCCAGTTGAATAGCAGGCCTGCGAGTTTGAATTGGATGTTGAAAACCAGCATTGGGTTCCTTGGACTTTCACAAGTGGTGATTCCAATGATTTCTGAAGGCTGGCTTGTGTGGACAGGAAAAAGTAGAGCTTACCAGGTTTTAATCGATAGCCAATAAAACAGCACGACTGCAAGTATTAAAAGCCCCCTGAAAACCATTATTGGGTTACTTGGACATTCACCAGAGGTGTAACGAAAACCTGCGTGGAGTGGATATTCAGATGAATTCCAGATTTGAAGTGAGTGTATGGAACATTCTGTAGTGGGAGTTCCAATGATTTCTGAAGTCTGCGTTGTCTAGACAGGAAAATGAAGAGCTGACCAGGGTTGTGTGTAAAGCCAATTCAACAGCACGGCTGTGAGTCTGAACAGGACGCTGAAAACCAGCATTGAGTTAACCAGTGGTGTAACGAAAACCTGCCGGGAGTGGAGATTCATATTAATTCCAGATTTGCAGTGAATGAATGGAACATTCTATTGTGGAGATTCCAAAGATTTCTCAAGGCTGGGTTGTGTGGACAGAAAAATGAAGAGCTGACCAGGGTTGAGTGCATAGGAAATTGAACAGCACGGCTGGTACAGTGAACAGGCCGCTCAAAATCAGCATTGGGTTACTTGGTCATTCAGCACTGGAGTAATGAAAACCTGCCTGGAGTGGAGATCCAGAGGAATTTCAAAATCCCAGTGAATAAATGGAACATAATATAGTGGAGATAACAAAGATTTCTGAAGGTTGGGTTGTGTAGACAGGAAAATGGAGTACTGACCAGGGTTAAGTGGAGAGTGAATTGAACAGCACGGCTGCGATTGTGAACAGGCTGCTGAAAACCAGCATTGCATTACTTGGATATTCACCAGTGGTGTAAAGAAAGACTGCCTTGGGTGCAGAATCAGATGAATCCCAGAATCGCAGTAAATGAATGGAACATTTTCTAGTGGAGTGTCCAATGGTTTCTTAGTTCTGGTTTGTTTGCATAGCAAAATGAAGAGCTGACCAGGGTGGAGTGGATAGCCAGTAACAGCAGGGCTGAAAGTGTGAACTGGCTGCTGAAAACCAGCTTTCGGTTACTTGGACATTCACCAGTGGTGTAACAAAAACTGCCTGGAGTGGAAATTTGGATGAATTCCAGATTCGCAGTGAATGAAAGAAACATTCTGTAGTGGAGATTCCAAAGATATCAGAAGGCTGGGTTGTGTGGACAGGAAAATGTAGAGCTGAACAGGGTTAATTGGAGAGCCAATTGAAGATCATGGCTGCGATTGTGAAAAGCCCACTGAAAACCAGCATTCGGTGACTTGGATATTCAACAGTGGTGTAACGCAAACCTGCCTGTAGTGCACGGTCAGATGATTGGAAAATTCTGTTGCGGAGATTCCGATGATTTCTGAAGGCTGCTTTGTGTGACCAGGAAAATGAAGTGCTGAACAGGGTTAAGTGGGGAGTCAATTGAAGAGCACATCTGCGAGTGTGAACATGCCGCTGAAAACCAGCGTTGGGTTACTTGGACATTCACCAGTGGTGTAACGAAATACTGGCTGCAGTGAAGATTCAGATGAATTCCAAAATTGGCAATGAATGAATGGAACATTCTGTAGTGGAGATTCCAATGATTTCTGAAGGATGAGCTATGTGGAGAGGAAAATGAAGAGCTGTACGGTGTTAGGTGGATAGCCAATTGAACATCATGGCTGCGAGTCTGAACATGAGGCTAAAAACCAGCACTGTGTTCCTTGGACATTCACCAGTGGTGTAACTATATCCTGCCGGGAAAGGAGATTCAGATAAATCCCAGATTCGCAGTGAATGAATGGAACATTCTTTAGCGGAGATAACAATGATTTCTGAAGTCTGGATTGTGTGGACAGAAAAATGAAAAACTGACCAATGTTGAGTGGATAGCCATTAAACAGCACAGCTTCGAGTGTGAAAAGACCGCTGAAAACCAGCATTGCATTACATAGACATTCAACAGTGGTGTAACGAAAGCCTGCCTGGAGTGCAGATTCAGATTAATTACAGATTCGCAGTGAATGAATGGAACATTCTGTAGTAGAGATTTCAATGATTTCAGAAGTTGGTGTTTTGTGGACAAAAAAATGAAGAGCTGACGAGGGGTGAGTGGATAGCCAATTGAACAGCACTTTTGCGACAATGCACAGGCCGCTGAAAACCAGCATTGGGTTACTTTGGTCATTCAGCAGTGGTGTAGTGAAAACCTGCCTGGAGTGGAGAGTCAGATGAATTCCAGATTCGCAGTGAATAAATGGGACGTTCCGTAGTGGACATTCCAATGATTTCTGAAGGGTTGGTTTTGTGGAAAGGAAAAAGTAGAGTTGACCAGATTTTAAACAATAGCCAATAAAACAGCACGACTTCGAGTAAGAAAAGGCCGCTGAATACCACCATTGGGTTACTCGGACATGCACCAGTGGTGTAAGGAAAAACTGCCTGAAGTGGAGATTCATATGAATTCCAGATTTGCAGTGAGTGTATGGAACATTCTGTAGTAGAGCTTCCAATGATTTCAGATGTTTGCATTGTGTGGACAGGATAATGAAGAGCTGACCAGGGTTGAGTGCATAGCCAATTTAACAGCATGGCTGCCACAGTGAACAGGCAGCTCAAAATCAGCATTTGGTTACTTGGTCATTCAGCACTGGAGTAATGAAAACCTGCCCGGAGTGGAGATTCAGAGGAATTTCAAAATCCCAGTAAATAAATGGAACATAATATAGTGGAGATAACAACGATTTCTGAAGGTTGGGATGTTTGGACAGGAAAATGCAGTGCAGACCAGGGTTAAGTGGAGAGCCAGTTGAACAGCACGGCTGCGATTGTGAACAGGCCTCTGAAAACCAGCATTGCATTACTTGGATATTCACCAGTGGTGTAAAGAAAGACTGCCAGGGGAGCAGAATCAGACTAATTCCAGAATCACAGTGAATGAATGGTACATTCTCTAGTGGAGTGTCCAAATATTTCTTAAGTCTGCGTTGTTTGCACAGCAAAATGAAGAGCTGACCAGGGTTTAGCGGATAGCCAGTGAACAGTAGGGCTGCAAGTGTGAACTGCTTGCTGAAAACTAGGTTTTGATTACTTGGATATACACCAGTGGTGTAACAAAAAAATGCCTGGAGTGGAGATTCGGATGAATTCCAGATTCGTAGTGAATGAAAGGATCATTCTGTAGTGGAGATTTAAATTATTTCTGAAGGCTGGGTTTTGTGGACAGTAAAATGAAGAGCCTACCAGGGTGGAATAGATAGGCAATAGAACAGCATGGCTGCGAGTATGAAAAGGTCACTGAAAACCAGCTTTGGGTTACATGGACATTCACCAGTGGTGTAACGGAAAGTTGACTGGAGTGGAGATTCAGATGAATTCCAGAGTCGCACTGAATATATGGAACATTCTTTAGTGGAGGTTCCAATGATTTCTGAAGACTGGGTTGTGTGGACAGGAAAATGAAGAGCTGACCAGGGTTGAGAGCATAGCCAATTAAACAGCACGGCTGCGATTGTGAACAGACCGCTGAAAATCAGCATTGCGTTACTTGGACATTCACCAGTGTTTTAACGAAAACCTGCCTAGAGTGGAGATTCAGTTGAATTCCAGCTTCGCAGTGAATAAAGGAACATTCTGTAGAGAAAGTTCCAATGATTTCTGAAGCTTGGGTTGTGTGGACAGGAAAATGAAGTGCTAACCAGGGTTGAGTGGATAGCCAATTGAACAGCAAGGCTGCGGCTGTGAACAGGTCGCTGAAAACAAGCATTGGATTACTTGGTCATTCAGCAGTGGTGTAACGAAATCCTTCCTGGAGTGGAGAGTCGTATGAATTCCAGATTCGCAGTGAATGAATGGAACATTCTGTAGTGGAGATTCCAATGATTTCTGATGGCTGGTTTGTGTGGACAGGAAAATGAAGAGCTGAACTGCATTGAGTGGATTGCCAACTGAACTGCACCTCTGCGAGTGTGAACATCCCACTGAAAAACCGCATTACGTTACTTTGACATTCACCAGGGTGTAAAGAAAGCCTGCCTGGAGGGGAGATTCAGATGAATTCCAGATTCGCAGTGAATGTATGAAACATTCTGTAGTGGATGTTCCAGTGTTTTCTGAAATTTGGGTTGTGTGATCAGTAAAATGAAGAACTGTGCAATGTTGAGTGTTTAACCAATTGAACAGAACGGTGTGACAGTGAATAGGGCGCTGAAAACCAGCATTGGGTTACTTGGACGTTCACCAGTGGTGTAACGATAGCCTGCCTGGAGTGGACATTAGATGAATTCCAGATTGGCAGTGAATGAATGGAACATGCTGTAGTGGAGATTACAATGATTTCTGAATTCTAGGTTGTGTGAACAGGAAAATGAAGAGCTGACCAGGTTTGAGTGGAAAGCCAGTTGAACAGCACGCCTGCGAGTGTGAAAATAACGCTGAGAACCAGCATTGGGTTACCTGGACATTCACAAGTGCTGTAACGAAAGCCTGCCTGGAGTGGAGATTCGATGGACTCCAGATTGTGAGTGAATGAATGGAACATTCTGTAGTGGAGGTTCCAATGATTTCTGAAGTCTGGGTTGTGTGGACAGGAAAATGAAGAGCTGACCAGGGTTGAGAGGATAGCCAACTGAACTGCACCTCTGCGAGTGTGAACATGCCGCTGAAAAACCGCATTATGTTACTTTGACATTCACCACGGTGTAAAGAAAGCCTGCCTGGAGGGGAGAGTCAGATGAATTCCAGATTCGCAGTGAATGTATGGAACATTCTGTAGTGGATGTTCCAGTGTTTTCTGAAATTTGGGTTGTGTGAGCAGTAAAATGAAGAACTGTCCAATGTTGAGTGTTTAACCAATTGAACAGAACGGTGTGACAGTGAATAGGGCGCTGAAAACCAGCATTGGGTTACTTGGTCATTCAGCAGTGGTCTAACGAAAACCTGCCTGGAGGGTAGAGTCAGATGTATTCCAGATTCGTAGTGAAAGAATGGAACATTCTGTATTAGAGATTCCAATGATTTCTGAGGGCTGAGTTAAGTGGACTGGAAAAAGAAGAGCTGACCAGCATTGAGTGGATAACCAATTGAACAGCACGTATGCGAGTGTGTACATTCCGCTGAAAACCAGCATTGGGTTCCTTGGACATTCACCAGTGGTGTAACGAAAGACTGCCTGCAGTGCAGATTCAGAAGAATTCCAAATTCGCAGTGAATAAATGGAACATTCTGTAATGGAGAATAACAATAATTTCTGAAGGCTGGGTTGTATGGACAGGAATATAAAAAGCTGACCAGTATTGATAGGATAGCCAGTGAAAAGTAGGGTTTCGAGTGTGAATAGACTGCTGAAAACCAGCACTGTGTTACTTGGACATTCACCAGTTGTGTAAAGAAAGCCTGCCTGGAGTGGGGATTCAGATGAATTCCAGATTCACAGTGAATGAAAGGAACATTCTATTATTGAGATTCCAATGATTTCTGAATGCTGGATTGTGTGGACAGGAAAATGAAGAGCAGACAAGGTTAGCGTGGATAGCCAGTTGAACAGCAGGCCTGCGAGTTTGACAAGGCTGCTGAAAACCAGCATTGGGTTACTGTGATATTCAGTAGTGGTGTAACGAAATCCTGCCTGGAGTGGAGATTCTATGAATTCCAGAATGGCAGTGATTGAATGGAACATTTAGAAGTGGAGACACAAATGATTTCAGAACTCTGGATTATTGGCACCAGGAAATGAAAAGCTGACCAGGGTGGTGTGCATAGCCGTGAACACCATGACTGCGGTATGTGAACAGGCCACATTGGGTTACTTGGATATTCACCAGTGGTGTAACGAAATCCTGCCTTGAGTGGAGATTCGATGAATTCCAGATTGGCAGTGAATGAATGGAAATTCTGTAGTGGATATTCCAATGATTTCTGAAGTTAGGGTTGTGTTGCCCGGAAAATGACCAGGTTTCAGTATGAGCCAGTTTAACAGCACGCCTGCGAGTGTGAACAGGATGATGCAAACCAGTATTGGGTTATTTGGACATTCACCAGTGGTGTAAAGATAGCCTGCCTGGAGTGGACATTAGATGAATTCCAGATTGGCAGTGAATGAATGGAACATGCTGTAGTGGAGATTACAATGATTTCTGAATTCTAGGTTGTGTGAACAGGAAAATGAAGAGCTGACCAGGTTTGAGTAGAAACCAGTTGAACAGCACGCCTGCGAGTGTGAAAATAACGCTGAGAACCAGCATTGGGTTACCTGGACATTCACAAGTGCTGTAACGAAAGCCTGCCTGGAGTGGAAATTCGATGGACTCCAGATAGGGAGTGAATGAATGGAACATTCTGTAGTGGAGATACCAATGATTTCAGAACTCTGGGTTATTAGCACCAGTAAATGAAGAGAGGACCAGGTGGAGTGTATAGCCAGTGAAAACCACGCCTGCGGTATATGAACAGGCTGCTGATACTTGGCATTGGGTTACTTGGATATTCACCAGTGGTGTAACGAAAGCCTGCATGGAGTGGAGATCCAGATGAATTCCTGATTCGCAATTAATGAATGGAACATTCTGTAGTGGAGATTTCAATGATTTCTGAAGTCTGGGTTGTGTGGAAAGGAAAAGAAAGAACACACTACTGTGGAGTAGATATCCAGTTGAACAGCACGCCTGCGAGTGCAAACAGGATGCGGAAAAACAGTAGTGGGTTACTTGGACATTCACCAGTTTTGTAACAAAAGCCTGCCTGGAGTGGAGATTCAAAGAATTCCTGATTGGCAGTGAATGAATGGAACATTCTGTAGTGGAGATTCTAATGGTTTTTGAAGACTGGGCAATGTGGACAGGAAAATGAAGAGCTGACCAGGCTTGAGTTGATAGCCAGTTTAACAGCACGCCTGCGAGTTTGAAGAGGACTATGAAAACCAGCTTTGTGGTACTTCGATATTCACTTGTGGTGTAATGAAATCCTTCCTGGAGTGGAGATTCGATGAATTCCAAGTTAGCAGTGAATGAATGGAAATTTCTTTAGTGGAAATTACAATGATTTCCCAAGTCTGGTTTGTGAGGACAGGAAAATGAAGAGCTGACCACGGTGGATTGGATAGCCAGATGAACAGCAGACTGGAGAGTGTGAATAGGCCTTTGAAAACCAGCATTGGGTTACTTGGAAATTCAGAAGTGGTGTAACGAAAGGCTGCCTAGAGTGTAGATTCAGATGATTTCCAGATTTTCAGGGAATGAGTGGAACATTCTGTAGTGTCGATAACAATGATTTCAGAACTCTGGGTAATTGGCACCAGGAAATGAAGAGCTGACCAGGGTGGAGTCGATAGCCCATGAACACCACGCCTGCGGTATGTGAAGAGGCCGCTGACAACCAGAATTAGGTTACTTGGATATTCACCAGTGATGTAACGAAATCCTACCTGGAGTGGAGATTCTATGAATTCCAAATTCGCAGTGCATGAATGGAAATTCAGTAGTGGGGATTCCAATGAATACTGAAGGCTGGGTTGTGTGGACAGGAAAATGAAGAGCTGACCAGGGTTGAGTGGAAATCCAGTTGAATAGCATGCCTGCGAGTATGAACAGGATGATGAAAACTAGCTTTCGGTTACTTGGATATTCACTAGTGGCCTAACGAAAGACTGTCTGGAGTGGATATTCAGATGAATTCCAGATTCGCAGTGAATGATTAGAACATTCTGTAGTGGAGATTCCAATGATTTCTGAACTCTGGTTTGTGTGGAGACGAAAATGAAGAGCAGAGCATGTTAGAGTGGATAGCCAGTTGAACAGCAGTCCTGCGACATTGAACAGGCTGCTGATAACCAGCGTTGGGTTACTTGGATATTCAAGAATGTTGTAACCATATCCTGCCTGGAGTGGAGATTCCATGAATTCCAGATTGGCAGTGAATGAATGGAACATTCTGTAGTGGAGATTCCAATGATTTACGATGTTGGGGTAGTGTGGACGGGAAAATAAAGAGCTGACCAGGGTTCAGTGAATAGCCAGTTGAACAGAACACCTGCGAGTGTGAAGAGGCCTCTGCACACCAGCATTGAGTTACTTGGACGTTCAGCAGTGGTGTAAAAAATCCTGCCTGGAGTGGAGATTCGATGATCTCTAGATTGGCACTGAATGAATTGATATTCCAATGATTTCTGAAGTCTGGCTTGTGTGATTAGGAAAAGAAAGGGTTGACCAATGTGGAGTGAATGCCAGTTGAACAGCAAGCCTGCGAGTGTGAACAGTACGCTGAAACCCAGCATTTGGTTACTTGGACATTCAGCAGTGGTGTAACAAAACCGTGCCTGGAGTGGAGATTCGATGAATTCCATATTGGCAGTGAATGATTGTAACATTCTGTAGTGGAGATTCCAATGATTTCTGTAGTCTGGATTGTGTGGACAGGAAAATGAATAGCTTAACAGTGTTGTGTGGATAGCCAGTTGAACAGCACGCCTGCGAGTGTGAAATGGCCGCTGAAAACCATCATTGGATTACTTGGACATTCGCCGGTGGTGTAAAGAAATTCTGCCTGGAGTGGAGATTCGATGAATTCCAGATTCGCAGTGAATGAATTGAACATTCTGTAGTGGAGATTCGAATGATTTCTGAAGTCTGCGTTGTGTGGAACAGATAATAAAGAGCTGACCAGGTTTGAGTGTTTAGAGAGTTGAACAGCATGCCTTCAAGTGTGCACAGGCCTCTGAAAACCAACATTGCTACTTGGACACTCAACAGTGGTGTAACGAAAGCCTGCCTGGAGTGGAGATTCAGATGATTTCCAGATTTGCTGTGAATGAATGGAACATTCTGTACTGGAGATAACAATTATTTCAGAAATCTGGGTAATTGGCACCAGGAAATGAAGAGCTGACCAGGGTGGAGTGGATAGCCAGTGAACACCACGCCCGCGGTATTTGAACAGGCTGCTGACCACTAGCATTCGGTTACTTATATATTCACAAGTGGTTTAACGAAATCCTGCCTTGAGTGAGATTCGATGAATTCCAGATTGACAGAGAGTGAATGGAAATTCTGTAGTGGAGATTCCAATGAATTCTGACGACTGGGTTGTGTGGACAGGAAAATGAACAGCTGACCAGGCTTGAGTGAATAGTCAGTTGAACCAAATGCCTGCGAGTGTGAAGAGGCCTCTGAACACCAGCTTTTTTTTACTTGGACAATCAGCAGTGCTGTAAGGAAATCCTCCCTTGATTGGAGATTCGATGAGTTCCAGATTGGCAGTGAATGAATAGAAATTCTGTAGCGGAGATTCGAATGATTTCTAAAGTCTTCGTTGTGTGGACAGGAATATGAAAAGCTGTCCAGGGATGAGTGAAAAGCCAGTTGAACAGCAAGCCTGCGAGTGTGACTAGGACGCTTAAATCCAGCTTTGGGTTACTTGAACATTCAACAGTGGTGTAATGAAAGCCTGCCTGGAGTGGATATTCAGATGAATTACAGATTCGCAGTGAATGTATGGAACATTCTGTAGTGGAGATTCCAAAGATTTCTGAAGCCTGGTTTCTGTGGACAGGAAAATGAAGAGCAGACCAGGTTATCGTGGATAGCCAGTTGAACAGCAGGCCTCCGAGTTTGAGCAGGCTGCTGATAACCTGCATTGGGTTACTTGTATATTCACCAGTGGTGTATTGAAACTCTGCCTGGAGTAGGAGATTCGATATATTCCAGATTGGCAGTGAATGAATGGACCATTCTCTTCTGGGGATTCCAGTGATTTCTGAAGTCTGGGTTGTGTGGACAGGATAATGAAGAGCTGACCAGGATTGAGTGAAGAGCCAGTTCAACAGCACGCCTGCGAGTGTGACCAGGCCTCTTAAAACCAGCAATGTGTTACTTGGACATTCACCAGTGGTGTAACGAAAGCCTACCTGGAGTGGAGATTCAGATAATTTCCAGATTTGCAGTGAATGAATGGATCATTCTGTAGTGGAGATAGCAATGATTTCAGAAATCTGGGTTACTGGCACCAGGAAATGACAAGGGTGGTGTGTATAGCCAGTGAACTCCACACCTGCGGTATGTGAACAGGTCGCTGACCAGTAGCATTAGGTTACTTGGATATTCAACATTGATGTGACGAAATCCTTCCTGGAGTGGAGATTCGATGAATTCCAGATTGGCAGTGAATGAACGAAAATTCTTTAGTGGAGATACCAATGATTTCTAATGTCTGGGTCGTGTGGACAGGAAAATGAGCTGACCAGGGTTGAGTGGAAAGTCAGTTGAACAGCACGCCTGCAAGTGTTACCAGGACGCTGAAATCCATCATTCTGTTACCTGCACATTCAGCAGTTATGTAACGAAAACCTGCCTGGAGTGGAGATACAGTTGAATTCAAGATTCGCAGTGAATGAATGGAACATTCTGTAATGGAAATTCCAATGACTTCTGAAGTCTGGCTTCTTTTGAAAGGAAAATGAAGAGCAGACCAGGTTATCATGATAGCCAGTTGAACAGCAGGACTGCGAGTTTGAGCATGCTGCTGATAACCAGCATTGGGTTACTTGGATATTCACCAGTTGTGTAACGAAACCCTGCCTGGAGTGGAGATTCGAAGAATTCCAGATTGGCAGTGAATGAATGAACTTTCTGTAGTGGAAATTCCAATAATTTCTGAATTCTGGGTTTTATGGACAGGAAAATGAAGAGCAAATGAGGTTGGCGTGGATAGCCAGTTGAACATCAGGCCTGCGAGTTTGAAACGGCTGCTAAATACCAGGATAGGGTTACTTGTATATTCACCAGTGGTGTGAAAATTAGCAATCTGTTACTTGGACATTCAGAAGTCGTGTAACGAAAGCCTACCTGTACTGGAGATTCGATGATTTCCAGATTGGCAGTGAATGAATGGAACATTCTGTAGTGCAGATTCCAATGATTTCTGAAGTTGGGTTGTTTGTACAGGAAAAGAAAGAGAGGACCACTGTGGAGTGGATAGCCAGTTGAACAGCAGGCCTGCGAGTGTGAACAGGACGCTGAAATCCATCATTGTGTTACTTGCATATTCAGCAGTTACCCAACGAAAGCCTGCATGGAGTGGAGATTTAGATGATTTCCAGATTAACAGTGAAAGAATGGAACATTATGTAGTGGAGATTCCAATGATTTCTGATTCTGGGTTATGTGGAAATGAAAATGAAGAGTTGACCAGGTTGGAGTGGAGAGCCAGTTGAACAGCATTCCAGCGAGTGTGAACTGGCTGCTGAAAATAAACATTGGGTTACATGGATATTCACCAGTGATGTAACAAAAGCCTGCCTGGAGTGGAGATTCTATGAATTCGTGATTCGCAATGAATGAGTGGAACATTCTGTACTGGAGATTCCAATGATTTTTGACGTATGCGTTGTGTGGACAAGAAAATTAAGAGCTGACCGGGGTTGAGTGGGTACTCAGTTGAACAGCACTCCTGCGAGTTTGAACAGTACGCTGAAAACCACAATTAGGTTACTTGGACATTCACCAGTGGTGTAACGAAAGCCTGCATTGAGTGGAGTTTCAGGTTAATTCCAGATTCGCAGTGAATGAATGGAACATTCTGTAGTGGAGATTCCAATGATTTCTGAAGTGTGGGTTGTGTGGACACGAAAATGAAGCGCATACCAGTGTTGAGCGGAAAGCCAGTTGAATAGCCCGCCTGCCAGTGTGAACAGGACGCTGAAAACCAGAATTTGGTTACTTGGACATTCAACAGTGCTGTAAAGAAAGTTAGTTTGGAATGAAGATTCGATGATCTCTAGATTGGCTGTGAATGAATGTAACATTCTGAAGTGGAGATTCCAATGATTTTTCAAATCTGGGTTGTATGGACAGGAAAAAAAAGAGCTGACCACTCTTGAGTGGATAGCCAGTTTATTAGCTCGCTTGCGTGTGTGAACAGGACACTGAAAAACAGCATCGTGTTACTTGGACATTCAGCAGGGTGTAACGAAATCGTGCCTGGAGTGGTGATTCAGAAGAATTCCAGAATCACAGTGAATGAATGGAACATTCTGTAGTGGACATACCAATGATATCTGAAGTCTGGGTTGTATGGACATGAAAATGAAGAGCTGACCAGGGTGGATTGGAGAGCCAGTGAACACCATGCCTGCGGTATGTGAACAGGCCGCTGACCACTAGAATTTGGTTACTGGGACATGCAGAAGATTCCAAACCCTGACGAGTTTTAGAGGCATATGATCATCACCACCACTGGGTGGCGTTGAACGGGAGAGTACAACATGGTTTCGATTGATTCAGTAGTCCATGCACACCAGGCCTGGTTAGAGTGAACGGGATGATGAAAACTTCGCTTGATTAAGTGCACAGGCAGATGAAATCCAGATATATAGGTGTTGATATTTAGATGAACTCAGGTGGCTCTGTAGAGCGACAGGGTTAATGAATAGAATTCTATATTCGACTGGATAGGGAGCTGAATAGCAGGCGTGGGGAGAGTTGACAGCAAATGCTCAATTGGTAGATTTCGAATTAGACTCGATTTCGTGGAGGACGAGAAGAAACGCAGGTATAATACATTTATATTGAGATGAATTCACTACTCAGCAGTGTCGATCGCTGTCACTATCCCAGTCCTTCCCGTATTCAATGATTTTCTGGCACGGTTCAGTAGCGTCTTCATTTGGATACTTGTGGTGAATGTAATTTTGGCATATGGAATATTTCACGGTGTCTTGCCAGGCTTTGTCACGAGGGCCACATACTCTCAGTAGCTTCCCGGGCTCTCTGAGAGGGCGAGGAATTGAACCCGGCTCGGCCAGACTGGCTGTGTGACATACTCGTTCTACTGCTGTGCTTTCGCGCCAGATTGGCTCTGTTGTTAGGAAGATAAAAAGCAGCCCATGGATGATTTTAGAGTGCAAAATCAGATGTTTCCAAGTTTCTGGTTAGACTAAACAGTGCTGTAACGAATACCTGCGCAGAGTGGAGATTCAGATGTATTCCAGACCCACAGTGAATGATCGGAATATTCTGTAGTGGAGATTCCAAAGCTTTGTGATGTCTGGGTTCTCTGGACAAGAAAATGTAGAGCTGAACAGGGTTGAGTGGATAGCCAGTTTAACAGCACGCCTGGGAATGTGAACAGGACGCTTAAAACCAGCATTGTGTTACATGGACATTCAGGAGTGGTGTAAAGAATGCCTGCCTGGAGTGGAGATTCGATGATCTCCAGATTGGCAGTGAATGAATAGAATATTCTGTATTGCAGATTGCAATGATTTTTGAAATCTGGGTTGTGTGGACAGGAAAATGAAGAGCTGACTAGGTTGGAGTGGAGAGCCAATTGAAGAGCATGCCCGCAGTGTGAAGAGATTGCTGAAAACTAGCATTCGGTTACTTGGACATTCAGCAGTGGTGTAACGAAAACCTGCCTGGAGTGGATATTCAGATGAATTACAGATTCGTAGTGAATGAATGGAACATTATTTAGTGGAGATTCCAAAGATTTCTGAAACCTGGGTTCTGTGGACAGGAAAATGAAGAGCAGACCAGGTAGTCGTGGATAGCCAGTTGAACAGCAGTCCTGCGAGTTTGAGCAGGCTGTTGATAACCAGCATTGGGTTACTTGGATATTCACTAGTGGTATTTCGAAATCCTGCCCGGAGTGGAGATTCGATGAATTCCAGATTGGCAGTGAATGAATGGACCATTCTTTTCTGGGGATTCCAGTGATTTCTGAAGTCTGGGTTGTGTGGACTGAATAATGAAGAGTTGACCAGGGTTGATTCAAGAGCTAGTTCAACAGCACTCCTGCAAGTGTGAACAGGCCTCTTAAAACCAGCATTGGGTTACTTGGACATTAACCAGTGGTTATAACCAAAGCCTGCCTGGAGTGGAGATTCAGTTGATTTACAGATTTGCAGTGAATGAATGGAATATTCTGTAGTGCAGATAGCAATGATTTCAGAAATCTGAGTTACTGGCACCAGGAAATGAAGAGAAGACAAGGGTGGAGTGTATAGCCAGTGAACACCACACCTACGGTATGTGAACAGGCCGCTGTCCTCTAGCATTGGGTTACTTGGATATTCAACAGTGGTGTAAGGAAATCCTTCCTGGAGTGGAGATTCGATGAATTTCAGATTGGCAGTGAATGAATGAAAATTCTTTAGTGGAGATTCCAATGATTTCTAAAGTCTGGGTTGTGTGAACAGGAAAACGAAAAGCTGACCAGGGTTGAGTGGAAAGCCAGTTGAACAGCACGCCTGCGCGTGTGACCAGTACGCTGAAAACCACATTGGGTTTCTTGGACATTCACCAGTTGTGTAACGAAAGCCTGCATGGAGTGGAGTTTCAGTTAAATTCCAGATTCGCAGTGAATGAGTGGAACATTCTGTAGTTGAAATTCCAATGATTTCTGAAGTCTGGGTTTTGTGGACAGGAAAAGAAAGAGCTGACCACTGTGGGTGGACAGAGAGTTGAACAGAACTCCTGCTAGTGTGTACAGGACGTTGAAAACCAGCATGAGGTTACTTGGACATTCACCAGTACTGTAACGAAAGTCTGCCTGGAGTGGAGATTCAGATGAATTCAAGATTCTCAGTGAATGAATGGAACATTCTGTAGTGGAAATTCCAGTGATTTCTGAAATATGGCTTCTGTGGACAGGAAAATGAAGAGCAGACCAGTTTGTCATGATAGCCAGTTGAAGAGCAGGACTGTGAGTTTGAGCAGGCTGCTGATAACCAGCATTGGGTTACTTGGATATTCACCAGTTGTGTAACGAAACCCTGCCTGGCGTGGAGATTCGAAGAATTCCAGATTGGCCGTGAATTAATGGGACTTTCTGTAGTGGAGATTCCAATAATTTCTGAATTCTGGGTTTTATGGACAGGAAAATGAAGAGCAAACGAGGTTGGCGTGGATAGCCAGTTGAACAGCATGTCTTCGAGTTTGAAACGGCTGCTAAAACCCAGGATAGGGTTACTTGTATAATCACCAGTGGTGTAACGATATCCTGCCTGGAGTGGAGGGTTGATGAATTCCAGATTGGCAGTGAATGAAAGGAACATTCTATAGTGGAGATTCCAATGATATCTTGAAGTCTGGTTTGTGTGGACAAGAAAAGAGCTGACAGGGGTTGAGTGGATAGCCAGTTGAACAGCAGGCCTGCGAGTGTGAACAGGCCTCTGAAAACCAACATTGGGGTATTTGGACATTCAGCAGTGGTGAAACGAAATCCTAACTGGAGTGGTGATTCGATGAAATCCATATTGACAGTGAATGAATGGAACATTCTGTATTGGAGATTCCAATGATTTCTGCAGTCTGGTTTGTGTGGACAGGAAAATGAATAGCTTACCAGTATTGAGTGGATAGCCAGTTGAACATCACGCATGCGACTGTGAACTGGCCGCTGAATACCATCATTGGGTTACTTGGACATTCGACAGTGGTGTAATGAAAGCCTGCCTGGAGAGGAGATTCGATGAATTCCAGATTGGCAGTGAATGAATGGAACATTCTGTAGTGGAGATACCAATGATTTCAGAACTGTGGGTTATTGGCACCAGCAAACGAAGATCTGACCAGGGTGGTGTCGAGAGTCAGTGAACACCACGCCTGTGGTATGTGAACATGCCGCTGACAACCAGAATTGGGTTACTTGGATATTCAACAGTGGTGTAACGAAATCCTACCTGGAGTGGTGATTCGATGAAATCCATATTGGCAGTGAATGAATGGAATATTCTGTAGTGGAGATTTCAATGATTTCTGCAGTCTGGGTTGTGTGGACAGGAAAATGAATAGCTTACCAGTATTGAGTGGATAGCCCGTTGAACAGCACGCCTGCGACTGTGAACTGGCTGCTGAATACCATCATTGGGTTACTTGGACATTCGACAGTGGTGTAACGAAAGCCTGCCTAGAGTGGAGATTCGATGAATTCCAGATTAGCAGTGAATGAATGGAACATTCTGTCATGGAGATACCAATGATTTCTGAAGTCTACTTTGTGTGGAACAGATAATATGGAGCTAAACAGGGTTGAGTGTTTAGCAAGTAGAACAGCATGCCTTCGAGTGTGCATAGGCCTCTGAAAACGAACTATGGGTTACTTGGACATTCAGCACTGGTGTAATGAATGCCTGCCTGGAGTGGAGATTCAGTTGATTTCCAGATATGCGGTGAATGAATGGAACATTCTGTAGTGGAGATAACAATGACTTCTGAAGTCTGGGTTGTGTGGACAGGAAAATGAATAGCTTACAAGGGTTGAGTGGATAGCCAGTTGAACAGCACGCCTGTGAGATTGAACAGGACGCTGAACATCAGCATTGGGTTACTTGGATATTCAGCAGTGGTGTAACGAAAGCCTGCCTGAAATGGATATTCAGATGAATTCCAGATTGGCAGTGAAGGAATGGAAGATTTTATAGTGTAGATTTCAATGATTTCTGAAGTCTGGTTTGTGTGGACAGGAAAATGAATATCTGACCAGGTTGGAGTGGATAGCCAGTTGATCAGCACGCCTGTGAGTGTGAACAGGCAGCTGAAAACTAGCACTGTGTTACTGGATATTCACCAGTGGTGTAAAGAAATACTGCCTGGAGTGGAGATTCGATGAATTCCAGATTGGCAGTGAATGAATGGAACATTCTGAAGTGGAGATTCCAATGATTTTTGAAATCTGGGTTGTGTGGACAGGAAAAGAAAGAGCTGCTCACTCTGGAGTGGAAAGCCCGTTTAATAGCACGCTTGCGAGTGTAAACAGAACGCTGAAAACCAGCATTTTGTTACTTGGAAATTCAGCAGTGGTGTAATGAAATCGTGCCTGGAGTGGTGATTCAGAAGAATTCCAGAATCGCAGTAAATGAATTGAACATTCTTTAGTGGCGATACCAATGATTTCTGAAGTCTAAGTTGTATGGACAGGAAAATGAAGAGCTGACCAGGGTGGACTGGATGGCCAGTGAACACCATGCCTGCGGTATGTGAACAGGCCACTGACCACTAGAATTGGGTTACTGAGACATGCAGAAGAATCACAACACTGACGAGGTTTAGAGGCATACGATCATTCTCACCACTGGGTGGTGAGAACCGGGAGAGTACCATACGGTTGACCAGGAGAGTTCCATATGCTTTCGATTGATTCAGTAGTCGATGCACACCAGGCCTGGTTAGAGTGAACGGGAAGATGAAAACTTTGCTTGATTAAGTGCACAGGCAGATGAAAACCAGATATATAGGTGCTGATATTTAGATGAACTCAGGTCTCTCAGTTGTGTGGCAGGGTTAATGAATAGAATTCTATATTCGACTGGATAGGGAGCTGAACAGCAGGCCTGGGGAGAGTTGACAGCAAATGCTCAATTGGTAGATTTCGAATTCGACTCGATTTCGTGGAGAACGAGAAGAAACGCAGGCCTAATACATTGGATATTGAGATGAATTCACTACTCAGCAGTGTGGATCGGTTTCACTCTCCCAGTCCTCCAGGACATCATTGATATGCTGGCACGGTTCAGTAGTGTCTTCTTTTGGAGACTTGTGGTGACTGTAATTTTGGCATATGGAATATTTCACGGGTGTCTTTCCAGGCTTTGCCACGAGGGCCAGATACTCTCGGTAGATTCACGGGCTCTCTGAGATGGCGAGGAATTGAACCTGGATAGGCCAGTCTGGTTGGGTGACACACACGGCCTACTTGTGTGCTTTCACGCCAGAATGGCAGTGTGGATAGGATGATGAAAAGCAGCTCATGGATGATTTTAAAGTGCAGATTCAGATGATTTCAAGTATCTGGGTAGACTCACCAGTGATGTAACGAATGCCTGCGTACAGTGGAGATTCTGATGTATTCCAGACTCGCAGTGAATGGTCGGAACATTCTTTGGTGGAGATTCCAAAGGTTTGTGATGTCTGGGTTCTATGGACAGGAAACTGAAGAGTTGACCACGGTTGAGTGTATAGCCAGTTGAACAGCATGGCTGCACGTGGGATCAGGACGCTGAAAAACAGCATTGTGTTCCTTGGAATGGAACATTCTGTAGTGGAGATTCCAATGATTTCTGAAGTGAAGGTTGTGTGAACAGGAAAATGAAGAGCTGAGCAGGTTGGAGTGGATAGCCAGTTGAACAGCACGCGTGTGAGTGTGAACAGAACGCTGAAAACCAGCATTGGGTTACTTGGATATTCACCATTGGTGTAATGAAAGTCTGTCTGGAGTGAATAATCAGATGAATTCCAGATTCAGAGTAAATGAATGGAACATTCTGTAGTGGAGATTCCAATGGTTTCTGAAGTCAAGGTTGTCTAGACAGTAAAATGAAGAGCTGAGCAGGTTGGAGTGGATAGCCAGTTAGACAGCACCCCTGTGAGTGTGAACAGGATGCTGAAAACAAGCATTGGGTTACTTGCATATTCACCAATGCTGTAACAAAAGCCTGCCTGGAGTGGATATTCAGATGAATACCAGATTCGGAGTGAATGAATGGAACATTCTGTAGTGGAGATTTCAATGATTTCAGTACTCTGGGTTATGAGCACCAGGAAATGAAGAGCTGACCAGGGTGGAGCGGAGAGCAAGTGAACACCACGCGTACGGCATGGAACAGGGCGCTGACCACTAGCATTGGGTTTCTGGGATGTGCAGAACAATCCCAACCCTGACGAGTTTTAGACCATACGATCATCACCACCACTGGGTGGCATTGACTGGGAGAATACCATATGGTTTCAATTGATTCAGAAGTCGATGCACACCAGCCCTGGTTTGAGCGGACGGGATGATGAAAACACTACACCTGCGAGTGTGAACGGGACGCTGAAATCCAGCATTGGGTTACTTGGACATTCAACAGTAGTGTAACGAAAGCCTGACTGGAGTGGAGATTCAGATGATCCAGATTTGCAGTGAATGAATGGAACATTCTGTAGTGGAGTTTCCAATGATTTCTCAAGTCTGGGTTTTGTGGACCGGAAAATAAAGTGGTGACCAGAGGTGAGTGGTTAGCCATTTGAACAGCACGTCTGCGAGTGTGAACAGCACGCTCAAAACCAGCATTGGGTTTCATGGAAATTCACCAGTGGTGTTGCGAAAGCCTGCCTTGAGTGGAGATTCAGATGTATTCCAGACTCACAGTGAATGACCAGTACATTCTCTAGTAGATATTCCAGTGATTTCTGATGTGTGAGTTCTGTGGACAGGAAAATGAAGAAGAGACCAAGGCGGAGTGGATAGCCAGTGATCAGTACAGGCCGCTGTAAACCATCATTAGGTTACTTGGATATTCACCAGTGGTGTAACGGAAGTCTGCCTATAGTGGAGATTCGAAGAACTCCAGATTGGCAGTGAAAGAGTGGAACATTCTGTAGTTGAGATTCCAATGATTTCTGAAGTGAAGGTTGTGTAAACAGGAAAATGAAGAGCTGAGTAGGTTGGAGTGGATAGCCAGTTGAACAGCACGCGTGTGAGTGTGCACAGGACGCTGAAAACCAGCATTGGGTTACTTGGATATTCACCATTGGTGTAATGAAAGTCTGTCTGGAGTGAATATTCAGATGAATTCCAGATTCAGAGTTAATGAATGGAACATTCTGTAGTGGAGATTCCAATGGTTTCTGAAGTCAAGGTTGTCTAGACAGTAAAATGAAGAGCTGAGAAGGTTGGAGTGGATAGACAGTTAGACAGCGCCCCTGTGAGTGTGAACAGGACGCTGAAAACAAGCATTGGATTACTTGCATATTCACCATTGCTGTAACGAAAGCCTGCCTGGAGTGGATATTCAGATGAATACCAGATTCGGAGTGAATGAATGGAACATTCTGTAGTGGAGATTCCAATGACTTCAGTACTCTGGGTTATGATTACCAGGAAATGAAAAGCTGACCAGGGTGGAGCGGAGAGCAAGTGAACACCACACATGCGGCATGGAACAGGGCGCTGACCACTAGCATTGGGTTTCTGGGATGTGCAGAACAATCCAAATCCTGACGAGTTTTAGACCATACGATCATCACCACCACTGGGTGGCATTGACTGGGAGAATACCATATGGTTTCAATTGATTCAGAAGTCGATGCACACCAGGCCTGGTTTGAGTGGACGGGATGATGAAAACAACATGCCTGCGAGTGTGAACGGGACACTGAAATCCAGCATTGGGTTACTTGGACATTCAACAGTGGTGTAACGAAAGCCTGCCTGGAGTGGAGATTCAGATGATCCAGTTTCGCAGTGAATGAATGGAACATTCTCTAGCGGAGATAACAATGATTTCTGAAGCCTGGGTTTTGTGGAAAGGAAAATGAAGTGGTGACTAGAGTTGAGTGGTTAGCTAGTTGAACAGCACATCTGCGAGTCTCAACAGCATGCTCAAAACCAGCATTGGGTTACTTGAAAATTCACCAGTGGTGATGCGAAAGCCTGCCTGGAGTGGAGATTCAGATGTATTCCAGACTCGCAGTGAATGACCGGAGCATTCTGTAGTGGAGATTCCAGTGATTTCTGATGTCTGAGTTCTGTGTACAGGAACATGAAGAGGTGACCAGGGCGGAGTGGATAGCCAGTGATCAGTACAGGCCACAGAAAACCAGCATTGGGTTACTTGGACATGCAGTAGTGGTGTAACGAAAGCCTGCCTGTAGTGGAGATTCAGATGAATTACAGATTCGCAGTGCATGAATGGAACCTTCAGAAGTGGAGATTCCAATGATTTCTGAAGTCTGGTTTGTGTGGACTGGAAAATGAAGAGCACACCAGATTAGAGTGGATAGCAAGTTTAACAGCAGGCAAGTGAGTTTGAACAGGCTGCTGAAAACGAGCATTGGGTTACTTGGATATTCACCAATTGTGTAATCAAAGCCTGCCTGGAAGGGAGATTCGATGATTTCCAGATTGGCAGTGAATGAATGGAACATTCTGAAGTGGAGATTCCAATGCTTTCTGAAGTCAAGGTTGTGTGGATAGGAAAATGAAGAGCTGAGCAGGTTGGAGTGGATAGGCAGTTGAACAGCACGCGTGTGAGTGTGAACAGGATGCTGAAAACCAGCATAGGGTTACTTGAATAATCACCATTGGTGAAACGAAAGCCTGCCTGGAGTGGATATTCAGATGAATTCCAGATTCGGGGTGAATGAATGGAACATTCTGTAGTGGAGATTCCAATGGTTTCTGAAGTCAAGGTTGTGTGGACAGGAAAATGAAGAGCTGAGCAGGTTGTAGTGGATAGCCAGTTAAACAGCACATCTGTGAGTGTGAACAGGACGCTGAAAACCAGCATTGGGTTACTTGGATATTCACCATTGCTGTAACAAAAGACTGCCTGGAGTGGATATTCAGATGAATTCCAGATTCGGACTGAACGAATGGAACATTCTGTAGTGGAGATTTCAATGACTTCAGTACTCTGGGTTATGAGCACCAGGAAATGAAGAGCTGACCAGGGTGGAGCAGAGAGCAAGTGTGCACCACGCCTGCGGCATGGAACAGGGCGCTGACCACTAGCATTGGGTTTCTGGGACATGCAGAAGAAACCCAACCCTGACCAGTTTTAGACCATATGATCATCACCACCACTGGGTGGCATTGACCAGGAGAATACCCTATGGTTTCAATTGATTCAGAAGTCGATGCACACCAGGCCTGGTTTGAGTGGACGGGATGATGAATACAACACGCCTGCGAGTGTGAACAGTACGCTGAAGTCCAGCATTGGGTTACTAGGACATTCACCAGTGGTGTAACGAAAGCCTGCCTGGAGTGGAGATTCAGATGATCCAGATTCGCAGTGAATGAATGGAAAATTCTGTAGTGGAGATTCCAATGATTTCTCAAGTCTGGGTTTTGTGGACAGGAAAATAAAGTGTTGACTAGAGTTGAGTGGTTAGCCATTTGAACAGCACGTCTGCGAGTGTGAACAGCACGCTCAAAACCAGCATTGGGTTACATGGAAATTCACCAGTGGTTTGCGAAAGCCTGCCTGGAGTGGAGATTCAGATGTATTCCAGACACCCAGTGAATGACCGGAACATTCTCTAGTGGATATTCCAATGATTTCTGATGTGTGAGTTCTGTGGACAGGAAAATGAAGAGGAGACCAAGGCGGAGTGGATAGCCAGTGATCAGTACAGGCCGCTGTAAACCATCATTAGGTTACTTGGATATTCACCAGTGGTGTAACGGAAGCCTGCCTGTATTGGAGATTCGAAGAACTCCAGATTGGCAGTGAATGAATGGAACATTCTTTAGTGAAGATTCCAATGATTGCTGAAGACTGGGTTGTGTGCACAGGAAAGGGAAGAGCTGACCAGTGCAGAGTGGATAGCCAGTTTAACAGCATGCCTGTGAGTGTGAACAGGCTTCTGAAAACTAGATTTATGTTACTTATACATTCACCAGTGGTGTAACGAAAGCCTTCTTGGAGTGGACATTCGATGAACTCCAGATTGGCAATAAATGAATGGAAAATTCTGTAGCGGAGATTCCTAATATTTCTGAAGTCTGGGTTGTGTGGACAGGATAATTAAGATCTTTCCAGGTTGGATTGTGTCGCCAGTTGAAGAGCACGCCTGTGAGTGTGAAAAGGCCGCTAAAATCCAGCATTGGTTTACAAGGTTATTCACTAGTGCTGTAACGAGAACCTGCCTGGAGTGGAGATTCGATGAATTTCAGATTGGCAGTGAATGAATGGAACATTTTGTAGTGGAGATTCTAATGGTCTCTGAAGTCCAGATGGTGTGGACAGGAAAATGAAGAGCTGACCAGGGATGAGTGGATAGCCAGTTCAGCAGCACGCCTGCGAGTGTGAACCAGCCCTGGAAACCAGCATTGGGTAATTTGGACATTCACCAGTGGCGTAAAGAAAGCTTGCCTGGAGTGGAGATTCCGATGAATTTCAGAATCGCACTGAATGAATGGAACATTCTGTAGCGGAGATACCAATGATTTCAGAACTCTGGATTATGGGCACCAGGAAACGAAGTGCAGACCAGGGTGGAGTGGATAGCCAGTGAACACCACACCTGCAGTATGTGAACAGGACGCTGACCACTCGCATCAGGTTACTGGGATATGCAGAAGAATCCCAACCCTGACGACTTTTAGAGGCATACGACCATCACCACAACTGGGCGGCGTTGACCGGGAAAGAACCATATGGTTTCGATTCATTCAGATGTCCATGCAAACCAGGCCTGGTTAGAGTGGACGATGATGAAAACTTCTGCTTGATTGAGTGCACAGGTAGATGAAAACGATATATGAAAATGTTCGCATTTAGATGAACTCAGTTTGCTCGGTATTCTGGCAGGGTTAATGAACAGAATACTATATTTGACTGGATAGGGAGATGAAAAGCAGGCCTGGTGAGAGTTGACAGCAAATGCTTAATTGGCAGATTTCTAATTCGAATCGATTTTGTGGAGAATGAGAAGAAACGCTGGCATAATACAATGAATATTGAGATGAATTCACTACTCTGCAGTGTGGATCGCTGTCACTCTCCCAGTCCTCCCGGACACTATTGATTTGCTGGCACGGTTTAGTAGCATCTTCATTTGGAGACTAGTGGTGACTGTAATTTTTGCATATGAACTATTTCACGGGTGTCTTGCCAGGCTTTGATACGAGGGCCAGAAACTCTCGGTAGCTTCATGGGCTTTCTGAGAGGCGAAGAATTAAACCCGACTCGGCCAGGCTGGCTGCGTGAAGCACACGTCCTACTGCTGTGCTATCGCCCAAAATGGCAGTGTGGATAGCAGATGAAAATCAGCCCAGGGATACGTTTAGAGTGCAGATTTAGATGATTTCATGTTTCTGGGTAGCCTCACCAGTGCTATAACGAATGCATGTGTAGAGGGGAGATTCAGATGTATTCCAGACTCAGAGCGAATGCCCGGAACATTTTGTAGTGGAGATTCCAATGATTTCTGATGTCTAGGTTGTGTGGAGAGGAAAATGAAGAATGAACCAGGGTGGAGTGGATAGCCAGTAAACAGCAAAAGTGGCTGAAAACCATCATTGGCTTACATGGGTATTCACCAGTAGTGTAAAGCCTGCCAGGAGTGGAGATTTGAAGAACTCCATATTGGCAGTGAATGAATGGAACATTCTGTAGTGGAGATTCCAATGATTTCTGAAGTCTGGTTTGTGTGGACAGGAAAATGAAGAGCTGATAAGGGTGGAGTGGTTAGCCAGTTGAACAGCACGCCTGCGAGTGTGAAAAGTCTGCTGAAAACCAGCATTGTGTTACTTGGATATTCACCAGTGGTGTAATGAAATCCTGGCTGAATTGGAGATTCGATGAATTACAGATTGGCAGTGAATGAAGTCAACATTCTGTAGTGAAGATTCCAATGATTTCTGAAGTCTAGGTTTTGTTGACAGGAAAATGAAGAGGTGACCAGGTTTGAGTGGATAGCCAGTTGAACACCACGCCTGCGAGTGTGAACAGGCCTCTGAAAACCAGCACTGGGTTACTTGGACATGCAATAGTGGTGTAACGAAAGCCTGCCTGGATTGAAGATTCGATGATCTCCAGATTTGCAGTGAATGAATGAATCATTCTGTATTGGAGATTCCAGTGATTTCTGAAGTCTGGGTTGTGTGGATAGGAAATGAAAGATCTGACCACTGTGGAGTGAAGAGCCAGTTGAATACCATACCTGCGAGTGTGAACAGGACGCTAAAAACCAGCATTGGGATACATAGATATTCACTAGTGGTGTAACGAAAGCTTGCCTGGAGTGGTGATTCAGATGAATTCCAGATTAGCAGTGAAAGAGTGGAACATTCAGAAGTGGAGATTCCAATGATTTCTGAAGTCTGGTTTGAGTGGACAGGAAAATGAAGAGCAGTCCAGATTAGAGTGGACAGCGAGTTGCACCACAGGCCTGCGAGTTTGAACAGTCTGCTGAAAACCAGCATTGGGTTACTTGGATATTCACCACTGGTGTAGCCATAGCCTGCCTGGAGGGGAGATTCGATGAATTCCAGATTGGCAGTGAATGAATGGAACATGCTGAAGTGCAGAAGCCTATGATTTCTGAAGTCTGGGTTGTGTGGACTGGAAAATTAAGATCTGACCAGGTTAAGTGGACAGCCAGTTGAACCGAACGCCTGCGAGTGTGCAGAGGCCTCTGAATACCAGCATTGGGTTACGTGGACATTCAGCTGTGATGCAATGAAAGCATGCCTGGAGTGGAGATTCGATGATCTCAAGTTTTGAAGTGAATAAATGGAACATTCAGTAGTGGAGGTTCCAATGATTTCTGAAGTCTGGGTTGTGTGGAAAGGAAAAGAAAGTGCTGACCACTTCTAGATTCAATAGCCAGTTGAACAGCAGGCCTGCGAGTGTGAACAGGACGCTGAAAACCAGCATTCTGTTACTTGGATATTCACCAGTGGGGTAAAGAAATCCTGCCTGGCGTGGAGATTCAATGAATTCCATATTGGCAGTACATGAATGGAACATTCTGTAGCGGAGATTCCAAAGATTTCTGAAGTCTGCGGTGTGTGAACAGGAACATGAAGAGCTGACCTGGGTCGAGTGGATAGCCAGTAAAACAGCACCCGTGATTGTGAACAGGACGCTGAACACCAGCATTGGGTTACTTGTACATTCAACAGTGGTGTAATGTAAGCCTGCCTTGAGTGGAGATTCGATGAATTCCAGATTGGCAGTGAATAAATGGAACATTCTGTAGTGCAGATACCAATGGCTTCTGAAGTCTACGTTGTTTGGACAGAAAAATGAAAAGCTGAGTAGGGGGGAGTGGATAGCCAGTTGAACAGCACGACTGCGAGTGTGAACAGGAGGCTGAAAACCAGCATTGGGTTCCTTGAACATTCACCAGTGGTGTAATGAAAGCCTGCCTGGAGAGGAGATTCGATGAACTCCAGATTGGCATTGAATGAATGGAACATTCTGTCGTGGAGATTCCAATGGTTTCTGAAGCCTGGTATGTGTGGAGAGGAAAAGAAAGGGCTGACCAGTGTGGAGTGTATAGCCAATTGAACAGCACGCCTGCGAGTATGAAAAGGACGATGAAAACCAGCATTGGGTTACTTTGACATTCACCAGTGGTATAACGAAAGCCTGCCTGGAGTGGAGATTCAGATGATCCAGATTCGCAGTGAATGAATGGAACATTCTGTAGTGGAGATTCCAATGATTTCTGAAGTGAGGGTATTGTGGAAAGGAGAGTGAAGAGGTGACCAGGGTGGAGTGGATAGTCAGTTGAACAGCACTCCTGCGAGTGTGAACAGGCCGCTGAAAACCAGCATTGGGTTACTTGTATATATACCAGTGGTGTAACCAAAGCCTGCCTGGAGTGGAGATTCATATGAATTCCAGATTCGACCTAAATGAATGTATCATTTTATAGTGAATATAACAATGATTTCAGAGCTCTTGGTTATGGGCACCAGGAAATGAAGAGCTGACCAGGATCGAATGGATAGCCAGTGAACACCACGCCTGCGGTATGTGATCAGGCCACTGACCATTAGCATTGGGTTACCTGGATATTCACCAGTGTTGTAACGAAATCCTGCCTGGAGTAGAGATTCAGATGAATTCCAGATTCCCAGTCAATGAATGGAACATTCTGTAGTGGAGATTCCAATATTTTCTGAAGTCTGAGTTGTGCGGACTGGAAAATGAAGAGCTGACCAGGGTTTAGAGGATAGCCGTTGAACAGCATGCCTGCGAGTTTGAAGAGACTAGCTGAAAACAAGCATTGGGTTACTTGGACATTCACCAGTGGTGTAACGAAATCCTGCCTGGAGTGGAAATTCTATGAATTCCAGATTGGCAGTGAATGAATGGAACATTTTGTAGTGGAGACACCAATGGTTTCTGAAGTCTGGGTTGTGTGAACAGGAAAATGAAGAGCTGACTAGGGTTGTGTGGATAGCCAAATGAACTGCACGCCTGCAAGTGTGAATAGGCCGCTGAAAACTATCATTGGGTTACTTGGACATTTACCAGTGGTGTAATGAAAGCCTGCCTAGAGTGGAGATTCAGATGAATTCCAGAATCGCAGGGAATTAATAGAACGTTCTGTAGTAGAGATACAAATGATTTCAGAATTCTGGGTTATGGGCACCATGAAATGAAGAGCTGACCAGTGTGGAGTGAATAGCCAGTGTGCACCACGCCTGCGGTATGTGAACAGGCCGCTGACCACTAGCATTGGGTTACTGTGACATGCAGAAGAATCCCAACCTTGACGAGATTTAGAGTCATATAATCATCACCACCACACGGTGGCGTTGACCGGGAGAGTACCATATGGTTTCAAATTGATTCAGAAGTCGATGCACACCAGACCTGGTTAGAGTGGACGGGATGATGAAAACTTCGGCTTGATTGAGTGCACAGGCAGGTGAAAACCAGATATGTCATGTTGATATTTAGATGAACTTAGGTCGCTCGGTAGTGTGGCAGGGTTAATGAACAGAATACTATATTTGATTGGATAGGGAGCTGAAAACAGGCCTGGTGAGAGTTCACAGCAAATGCTCAGGTGGCAGATTTCTAATTCGACTAGATTTCATTGAGAATGAGAAGAAACACAGGCCTAAGACGTTGGATATTGAGATAAATTCAGCAGAGTTGATCACTGTCACTCTCCCAGTCCTCCTGGACTTCATTGATTTGCTTGCACGGTTCAGTAGCGTATTCGTTTGGAGACTTGTGGTGACTGTACTTTTGGCATATGGAATATTTCCCGGGTGTCTTGCCAGGCTTTTCCAGGAGGGCCAGAAACTCTCGGTAGCTTCCTGACTTTCTGAGCAGGTGAAGAATTGAACCCGGCTCGGCCAGGCTGGCCGAGTGACACACTCGTCAAACTGCTGTGCTTTCGCGACAGAAAGGCAGTGTAGATAGGAAGCTGAAAAGCAGCCCATGGATGATTTTAGAATGCAGATTCAGATCATTTCCAGTTTCTGGGTAGACTCTCCAGATGTGTAACGAATGCCTGCGTAGAGTGTAGATTCAGATGTATTCCAGACTCGCAGTGAATGACCGGAACAAACTGTAGTGGAGATTCCAATGATTTCTGATGTCTGGATTCTGTGGACAGGAAAATGAAGGGCTGCACCGGGTGAAGTGGACGGCCAGTGATCAGCACAGGCCGCTGAAAACAATCATTGAGTTACTTGGACATTCACCAGTGGTGTAACGAAAGCCTGCCTGGAGTGTAGATTTAGATAAAATCCAGAATGGTAGTGAATGAATGGAACATTCTGTAGTGGAAATTCCAATGATTTCTGAAGTCTGGGTTGTGAGGACAGGAAAATGAAGAACTGACAAGGTTGGAGTGGATACCAGTTGAACAACAGGACTGCCAGTGTGAGCAGGACAATCAAAACCAGCATACGGTTAATTGAATATTCACCAGTGGTGAAACAAAAGCCTGCCTAAAATGGAGATTCGATGAATTCCAGATTGGCAGTGAATGATGGAACATTCTGTAGTGGAGATTCCAATGGCTGCTGAAGTCAAGTATGTGTGGACAGGAAAATGAAGAGCTGACCAGTTTGGAATGGATAGCCATTTGAAAATCACGCCTGCGAGTGTGAAAAGGATGCTCAAAACCAGCACTTGGTTACTTGGATATTCACCAGTGGTGTAACGAAAGCATGCCTGGAGTGGAGATTCAGATGAATTCCAGATTCGAAGTGAATGAATGGAACATTCTGTAGTAGAGATTCCAATGATTTCAGAACTCTGGGTTATTGAAGAGCTGACCAGGGTGGAGTGGATAGCCAGTGAACACCACACCTGCGGTATGTGAACAGGCCGCTGATCACTAGCATTGCATTACTGGGACATGAAGAAGACTCCCAGCCCTGACGTGTTTTAGAGGCATAATCATCACCACCACTGCGTGGCATTGACCGGAGAATACCATATGGTTTCGATTGAATCAGAAATCGATGCACACCAGGCCTGGTTAGAGTGGACGGGATGATGAAAACTTAGGCTTGATTGAGTACACAGGCAGATGAAAACCAGATATGTAGGTGGTGATATTTAGATGAACTGGGGTGGCTCGGTAGTTTGGCCATAACATTCTCTAGTGGAGATTGCAATGATTCCTGGAGTCTGGGATCTGTGGTATGGAAAATGAAGAGCTGAACAGGGGGGAGTGGATAGCCAGTCATCAGCACAGACTGCTGAATCCATCATTGGGTTACTTGGACATTCACGAGTGGTGTAATGAAAGCCAGCCTGGAGTGGAGATTCGATGAACTCCAGCAGTGAATGAATGGAAAATTCTGTAGTGGAGATTCCAGTGATTTTTGAAGTCTGGGTTGTGTGGACAGGAAAAGAATGTGCTGACCCCTCTGGAGTGATAGCCAGTTGAATAGCACGCCTGCGAGTGTGAACAGGAAGCTGAACACCAGCATTGGGTTACTTGTACATTCACTAGTGTTGTAATATCAGCCTGCCTGGAGTGGAGATTCGATGAATTCCAGATTGGAAATTAATGAATGGAACATTCTGTAGTGGAGATTCCAATGGTTTCTGAAATCTACGTTGTGTGGACAGAAAAATGAATATCTGACCAGGGTGGAGTGGATCGCAAGTTGAACAGCACGACAGTGAGTGTTAACAGGACGCTGAAAACCAGCATTGTGTTCCTTGGACATTCACCAGTGGTCTAATGAAAACCTGCCTGGAGTGGAGATTCGATGAAATTGGACGTGAATATATGGAACATATATATATTCCATAAATGGAATATATGGAACATTATGTAGTGGAGATTCCAATGTTTTCGGAAGTCTACGTTGTGTGGACAGGAAAATAATGTGCTTAACACGCTTGCGTGGATAGCCAGATGTACAGCACGCCTGAAAGTGTGAAGAGGACGCTGAAAACCAGCATTGTGTTACTTGGACATTCACCAGCGGTGTAACGAATGCCTGCCTGGAGTGGAGATTCAGATGAATTCCAGATTCGCAGTGAATGAATGGAACATTCTTTCGTGGAGATTCCAATGATTTCTGAAGTCTGGGTTGTGTGGACAGGAAAATGAAGAGATGACGACGGTGAAGTGGACAGCAAGTTAAACAGCACGCGTGCAAATGTGAACAGCACGCTGAAAATCAGCATTTTGTTACTTGGATATTCACCAGTGGTATTACCAAAGCCTGCCTAAAGTGGAGATTCAGATGATGCAGATTAGCACTGAATGAATGGAACATTCTACAGTGGAGATTCCAATGATTTCTTAATTCTGGGTTGTGTGGACAGGAATATGAAATGCTGACCCGATTTGAATGGATAGCCAGTTGAACAACAAGCCTTGGAGTGTGAACAAGACCGTTCAAAACCAGCATTGTGTTACTTGGACATTCAATAGTGGTGTTGCGAAAGCCTGCCTTGTTTGGAGATTCGATGAACTCCAGATTGGCAGTGAATGAATGGAATATTCTGCAATGGAGATTCCAATGATTGCTGAAGTCTGGGTTTTGTGGACCGGAAAAGGAAGTTCTGACCAGAGTGGAGTGGATAACCAGTTGAACAGCATGCCTGCGAGTGTGAACAGGCCGCTGAAAATCAGCATTGTGTTACTTGGACATTCACCAGTGCCGTAACGAAAGCCTGCCTGGAGTGGAGATTCGATGAACTCCAAATTGGCAGTCAGTTAATGGATCATTCTGTAGTGGAGATTCCTCTGATTTCTGAAGTCTGGGTTATGTGGACAGGAAAATGAAGAGCTGTCCAGGGTGGATTTTGTCACCAGTTGAACAGGACGCCTGCGAATGTGAACCAGCATTGTGTTCTTTGGACATCACCAGTGGTGTAGCAAAAGCTTGCCTGGAGTGGAGATTCGATGAATTCCAGATTGGAAGTGAATGAATGGAACATTCTGTAGTGGAGATTACATTGGTTTCTGAAGTTTGCATTGTGTGGACAGGAAAATGGAGAGCTGACCAGGTTGGAGTGGATTGCCAGTTAAACAGCACGCCTGCCAGTGTGAACAGGCCACTGAAAACCAGCATTGGGTTACTTTCATATTCACCAGTGGCGTAACGAAAGCCTACCTGGTGGGGAGATTTGATAAATTCCATACTATCAGTGAATGAATGGAACATCCTGTAGTGGAGATTCCAATGGTTTCTGAAGTCTAGGTTTTGTGGACATGAAAATGAATAGCTGACCAGGGTCGACTGAATAGTCAGTGAAGAGCATGCCTGCGAGTGTGAACAGGACACTGAAAACCATATCCGGTTACTTTAATATTCACCATTGATGTAACAAAAGCCTGCCTAAAGTCGTGATTCGATGAATTCCAGATTGGCAGTGAATGAGTGGAACATTCTGTAGTGGAGATTCTAATGGTTTCTGAAGTGTAGGTTGTGTGGACAGGAAAATGAATAGCTAACCATGGTCGAGTGGATTGTGAGTTGAAAAGCACGCCTGTGAGTGTGAACCGGCTGCTCAATCTAGCATGCAGTTACTTGGACATTCAACAGTGGTGTAACGAAAGTCTGCCTGGATTGGAGACTCTGATGATTTTCAGATTTGCAGTGAATGAATGGAACATTCTGTACTGGAGATACCAATGAGTTCAGAACTCCGGGTTATGGGCACCAGGACATGAAGAGCTGACCAGGGTGGAGTGGATAGCTAGTGAACACCACGACTGCAATATGTGAACAGGCCGCTGACCACTAGCATTGTGTTACTGGGACATGCAGAAGAATCACAACTCTGTCGAGTTTTAGAGGCATACGATCATCACTACAACTGAGTGCCGTTGACCGGGAGAATACCATATGGTTTCGATTGATTCAGTAGTCGATGCACACCAGGCCTGGTTAGAGTGGACGGGATGATGAAAACTTCGGCTTGATTGAGAGCATAGGCAGATGAAAACCAGGTATGTAGGTGTTGATATTTAGATGAACTCAGTTTGCTCAGTAGTGTGGCAGGGTTAATGAACAGAATACTATATTTGATTGGATAGGGAGCTGAAAAGCAGGCCTGGTGAGAGTTGACAGCAAATGCTTACTTGGCAGATTTCTAATTCGACTCGATTTTGTGGAGAACGAGAAAAAACGCAGGCCTAATACATTGGATATTGAGATGAATTCACTACTCAGCAGTGTGGATCACTGTCACTCTCCCAGTCCTCCTGGACTCCATTGATTTGCTGGCCTGGTTCAGTAGCGTTTTCGTTAGGAGACTTGTGGTGACTGTAATTTTGGCATGTGAAATATTTCACGGGTGTGTTGCCAGGCTTTGCCACGAGGGCCAGATACTCTCGGTATCTTCCCGGGCACGCTGAGAGGGCGAGAAATTGAACCCGGCTCGGCCAGTCTGGCTGCGGGACACACACGTCCTACTGCTGTGCTTTCGCTTCAGAATGGCAGTGTGGATATGCAGATGAAAAGCAGCTTATGGATGGTTATAGTGTGCAGATTCAGATGATTTCATGTTTCTGAATAGACTCACCAGTGCTGTACGACTGCCTGCATAGAGTGGAGATTCAGATGTATTCCAGACTCGCAGTGAATGACCGAAACATTCTGTAGTGGATATTCTAATGATTTTTGATGTCAGGGTTGTGTAGACAGGAAAATGAAGTACTGACCAGGGTGGAGTGGATAGCCAGTGAACAGCACAGGCAGTTGAAAACCATCATTGGGTGACTTGGTTGTTCACCAGTGTTGTACCAAAAGCCTTCCTGGAGTGGATATTCGAAGAAATCCAGATTGGCAGTGAATGAATGGACCATTTTGTAGTGGAGATTCCAATAATTTCTGAAGTCTGGGTTTTGTGGACAGGAAAAGAAAGAGCTGACCATGTTGGTGTGGATAGCCAGTTTAACAACAAGCCTTCGAGTGTGACCAGGCTGCTGAAAACCAGCATTGGGTTACTTGGACATTTACCATTGGTTTAACATTTGCCAGTGGTTTTGTGTGTAAAAAAATGGCCGTCGTTCTGGCCGTTTCCCCAGTCCAGGGAGGTCGATGGTGATTGTCAGGTCAAGGAAGGAAACAGGGGCCAAGCTGGTTGGTCTTAGCAGCAGTTTATTATGTGGAAGAGATATATGTCATGAAGTCCCCAGGATCTCTCAAGCACGTGAACCTTTGTTCTCTCAGTTTCTGTCCTCAGTCCTATCTTCCCAGGTTCTCTGAGCCCTGAAATCTCCCTTATATAGAACATAGTACCTCTAAAGGGAGCAATATAGTGATGTCATCAAAAGGAGTTACAGAAAGAACATTGAGGCACAACATATATTGTTTCTTTACATCCGCAGGCCAGTAATCCTTTTACAAAATACAAGCACTTGGATTAGCACAACAAAGACAAGTCTGGTAGAGCTTGGAATCTACATCTCCAAAATCAACCAGCTTGGAGCCAGGAATCTACATCCCAAAGATCGGGCCTGGCTTAGCACCTGGGACCTCCATACCTAAGGCCAGCTAGTTTCCTATGTGATAAGAGAAACTGCCTCAATATACTGAAATCATTTACTGAAGGCAGTTTGAAGGGGAAAAAGTTCAGTCTCATCCAAGCTAGTCAGGACACAAAGGAAAACTTCTTCTAGGAGTTGTTTCACCTCTCCTTGTCAAACCAACATATAAGCATACATTTTGTATGGACACAGTAAGAAATATCTTGAGCTTATAAAATTGCTCTCCCAGGGCCATCTCAATCTCAGACTCCAGTGCTCAGGCCAGGTAGCTTTCCAATTCCTAGCAGCAGTGTCCTTGTCTCATCGTTAATTTTGGATCATGACAGCATTTGACTATGATCAAACTCTTAACTGATAGTTAAGTATCGTGGCACCTTGGCCAGGCCCATAGCGATGCCAGGGTAGCACATAACTTACCGGCTTGCCCTGGTTCCATCCAGTCCCACGCCGGGACCCTGCCCTTGGGTGCTAGGAAGGGGGTCAAATGAGGCTTAAGTTTAGAAGGCAGATGCCCAGGAGTGAATAATAGTCTAAGCCAATCAATTCCTAAGTTACGAAGCATATTAATTAATTGTCTTCCTGTATCTATAGAAAAGGACATTGCATTAAAGTAAACTGCTCAAAAGACATCAGGAGAGGAGAAAGGCAATATTAACTTAAAGTAAAGCTTCAGTGTCTAAGAAGGATGAGACCTTACAAATTGGTTGGGGAACACAGCATAGCAGTGTTTACAGACAAACAAAGTAATAGGAATGACTTGGGAGCACTGTGATGGGTGCAACCTGATAGACCTAAGCTCCGTGTACTCCAAGAGAAAATCTGCCTGGAGTGAAATTCGATGAACTCCAGAGTGGTAGTGAATGATTGGAACATTCTTTAGTGGAGATTCCAATGATTTCTGAAGTCTGGGATGTGAGGAAAGGAAAATTAACAGCTGACCAGGTAGTTTTGGATAGCCAGTTGAACAGCACGCATGCAAGTGTGAACAGGCCACTGATAACCAGCATTGTGTTACTTGCACATTCAACAGTGGTGTAACGAAAGCCTGCCTGGAGTGGATATTCAGATGATTTCCAGATTAGAGAGAAAGAATGGAACATTCTTTAGTGGAGATTCCAATGATTTCTGAAGTCTGGGTTGTGTGGATAGGAAAATTAAGAGCTGACCAGGTTGGAGTGGATAGCCAGTAAAACAGCACTCTTGTGAGTGTGAGCAGGGCGCTGAAAACCAGCATTGGGCTACTTGGATATTCACCAGTGGTGTAACTAAAGCCTGCCTGGAGTAAAGATTTGATGAATTCCAGATTGGCAGTGAATTAATGGAACGTCCTACAGTGGAGATTCCAGTGATTTGTGAACTCTGGGATGTTTGGACAGGAAAATGAACAGCTCACCAAGGTTAGAGTGGATAGCCATTTGAACAGCAGGACTGCGAGTTTTACAGGCCTCTGAAAACCAGCATTGGGTTACTTTGACATTCAGCAGTGGTTTAATGAATGCTTACCTGGAGTGGAAATTCAATGATCTCCAGATTGGCAGTGAATTTATGGAACATTCTGTACTGGAGATTCCAATGATTTCAGAAGACTGGGTTGTGTGGACAGGAAAATGAAGAGCTGACCATGGTTGAGAGGACATCCAGAAGAACAGCATGACTGCGAGTGCGAACAGTCCTCTGTAAACCAGCATTGGGTTACTTGGACATTCACCAGTGGTGTAATGACAGCCTGCCTGGAGTGGAGATTCGATGAATTCCAGATTTGTAGTGAATGAATGGAACATTCTGTAGTGGAGAATCCAATGGTTTCTGAAGTCTGGGTTGTCTGGACAGGAAAAGAAGACCTGACCAGGGTGGAGTGGATAGCCAGTTGAACAGCACGCCTGTGAGCGTTAATGGCACACTTGAAAATCATCATTGTGTGACTTGGTTATTCACCAGTGGTGTAATGAAAACCAGTCCGGTGTGGAGATTCCATGAAATCCAGTTTGGCAGTTACTTAATGGAACATTCTCTAGTGGAGATTCCAACGATTTCTGAATTCTACGTTTTGCGGACAGGAAATAAATGAGCGGACCACTGTGGAATGGATAGTCCATTGAACAGCACACCTTCGAGTGTGAATAAGACGCTGAAAACCAGCATTGGGTTACTTAGACATTCACAAGAAGTGTAATGAAAGCCTAACTGTAGTGGAGATTCAGATAAATTCCAGATTCGCAGTGAATGAATGGAACATTCTGTAGTGGAGATTCCAATGATTTTTGAATTCTGTGTTGTGTCGATAGAAAAATAAATACCTGACCACTGGGCACTGGACAGCCAGTTGAACAGCACTCCTGCGAATGTGAATAGGACTTTGAAAACCTGCACTGGGTGACTTGGACATTCACCAGTGGTGTAACAAAGTCTACATGGAGTTGAGTTTCAGTTAATTCCAGATTCGCAGTGAATGAATGGTACATTCTGTAGTGGAGATTCCAATGATTTCAGAATTCTGGGTTGTGTGGACAGGAAAAGGAAGAGCTGACCAGGTTTGAGTGGATAGCCAGTTGAACAGCATGCCTACGAGTGTGCACAGTCCGCTGAAAACCAGCATTGTGTTATTTGGATATTCACCAATGATGTAACGAAACCCTGCCTGGAGTGGAGATTCGATGAATTCTAGATTGTCGGTGAATGAATGAAACATTTTGTAGTGAAGATTTTACTGGATTCTGAAGTCTAGGTTACGTGTATAGGAAAATGAAGGGCTGACCAGGGTTGAGTGGATAGCTAGTTGAAGAGCAGGCCTGCGAGTTTGAACAGGCTCTGAAAACCAGCATAGGGTTACTTGGACATTCATTAGTGGGGTAACAAATGCCTGCCTGGAGTGGAGATTTGATGATCTCCAGATTGGCATTGAATGAATGAAACATTCTGTAGTGCAGATTCCAATGATTTCTGAAGTCCAGTTTGTGTGGGTAGCAAAATAAAGACATGAACACTGTGGAGTGGATAGCCAGTTGAACAGCACGTCTGCGACTGTGAACAGGACGCTGAAAACCAGCAATGGGTTACTTGGACATTCACCAGTGGTGTAGCGAAAGTCTGCCTGGAGTGGAGATTCAGAAGAATTACAATTTCGAAGTGAATGAATGGAACATTCTGTAGTGGGGATTCCAATGATTTCTGAAGTCTGGGATGTGTGAACAGGAAAATGAAGAGCTTACCAGGATGGAGTGGATAGCCAGTTGAACAGCACGTCTGCGAGTGTGACAAGTCCTCTGAAAACCAGCACTGGGTTACCTGGACATTCAGCAGTGGTGTAACGAAAGGCTGCCTGGAGTGGAGATTCGATGATCTCCAGACTGGCCGTGAATGTATGGAACATTCTGTAGTGGAGATTACAATTTTTTCTGAAGTCTGGATTGTGTGGACAGGAAAAGGTAGAGCTGACCAGGTTTGAGTGGAAAGCCAGTTGATCAGCACGCCTGCGAGTACGAACAGGACGTTGAAAACCAGCACTGGGTTATGTGGACATTCAGCAGTGGTGTAATGAAAGCCTGCCTGGAGTGGGGATTCGATGATCTCCAGATTGGCAGTGAATGAATGGAACATTCTGTAATGGAGATTACAATGATTTCTGTAGTCTGGTTTGTGTGGACAGGAAACAAAAGAACTGACCAATATGGAGTGGATAGGCCGTTGAGCAGCACGCCTGCGAATGTGAACAGCACGCTGAAAACCAGCATTGGGTTACTTGGACATTCACCAGTGGTGTAACAATAGCCTGCCTGGAGTGGAGTTTCAGGGAACTCCAGATTGGCAGTGACAGATTGAACATTCTGTACTGTAGATTCCAATTATTTCTGAAGTCTAGGTTTTGTGAACAGGAAAAGGAAGAGCAGACCAGGGATCAGTGGAGAGCCAGTTGAACAGTACGCCTGCGAATGTGAACAGGACGCTGAAAACCAGCATTGTGTTACCGGTACATTCAACAGTAATGTAAGGAAAGCCTGCCAGGAGTGGAGATTGAGATGAATTCCAGATTCGCAGTCAATATAATGGAGATTACAATGATTTCTGTAGTGGAGATTCCAATTATTTCTGAAATCTGGTTTGTGTGGGCAGGAAAATGAAGAGCTGACCAGGGTTCAGTGGATAGTCGTTGAACAGCACACCTGTGAGTGTGAACAGGACTTTGAAAACCACCATTGTATTGCTTCGACATTCAGCAGTGATGTGACTAAAGCCTGCCTGGAGTGGAGATTCGATGATCTCCAGATTTCAGTGAATGAATGAAACAGGCTGTAATAGAGATTCCAATGATTTCTGAAATCTGGGTTGTGTGGAAAGGAAAATGAAGAGCTGAGCAGGGTTCAGTGGATAGCCAGTTGAAGAGCACGCCTGTGAGTGTGAAAAGGCCTCTGAAAACCAGCGTTGGGTTACTTGGACATTTAGCAGTATTGTAATGAAAGCCTGCCTGGAGTGGAGATTCAGATGGATTCCAGATTCGAAGCCAATGATTGGAATATTTTAAAGTGGATATTCCAATGTATATTCAGCAGTGGTATAACGAAAGCCTGCTTTAAGTGGAGATTCGATGATCTCCAGATTCCGGTGAATTAATGGTACATTCTGTTGTGGAGATTCCAATGATTTCTGAAGTCCGGGATGTATGGAGAGGAAATGAAAGAGGTGACCACTTTGGAGTAGATAGCTAGTTGAACAACACGTCTGCGACTGTAACAGGACGCTGAAAATCAGCATTGGGTGACTTGGATACTGACCAGTGGTGTAGCGAAAGCCTGCCTGGAGTGGAGATTCAAAGAACTCCAGATAGGCAGTGAATAAATTGAACATTCTGTAGTGGAGATACCAATAATTTCTGAAGTCTTGGTTGTGTGTACAGGAAAAAGAAGAGCTGACCAGGTTGGAGAGGATAGCCAGTTGAACAGCACGCCTGCGAGTGTGAACAGCACGCTGAAAACCATCATTGGGTTACTTGGACATTCACAAATGGTGTAACAAAAGCCAGCAGGGAGTGGAGTTTCCATGAATTCCAGATTGGCAGTTACTGAATGGAACATTCTGTAGTGGAGATTCCAACGGTTTCTGAATTCTACGTTGTGTGGACTGGAAAATGAAGAGCTGACCAGAGTGGAATGGATAGCACGTTGAACAGCACGCCTGCGACTATGAACAGGCTGCTGAAAACCAGCATTTGGTTACTTGGATATTCACCAGTGGTGCAAAGAAATCCTACCTAGAATGGATATTCGAAGAATTCCAGATTGACAGAGAATGAAATGAAACTTCTATAGTGGAAATTCCAATGATTTCTGTAGTCTGGGTTGTGTGGACAGGAAAATGAAGAACAGACCAGGGTTGAGTGGAAAGCCAGTTGAAAAGCACACCTCTGAGTGTGAACAAGACTATGAACACCAGCATTGGGTTACTTGGATATTCACTAGTGGTGTAACGAAAGCCTGCCTGGAGTGGAGATTCGATGAATTCCAGATTGTCAGTGAATGAATGGAACATTCTGTAGTGGAGATTCCAATAATTTCTGAAATATGGGTTGTGTGGATAGAAAAAATGAAGTGCGTACCAGTTTAGAGTGGATAGACTTTTGAACAGCAGGCTTGCAAGTTTGAACAGACCTCTGAAAACTAGCATTGGGTTACTTGGACATTCAGAAATGGTGTAACAAAAGACTGCCTGGAGTGGAGATTCGATGATCTCCAGATTCTGGTGAGTTAATGGTATGTTCTGTTGTGGAGATTCCAACGATTTCTGAAGTCCGGGTTGTATGGAGAGGAAATAAAAGAGGTGACCACTTTGGAGTAGAGAGCCAGTTGAACAACACGCCTGCGACTGTAACAGGACGCTGAAAATCAGCATTGGGTGACTTGGACATTGACCAGTGGTGTAACGAAAGCCTGCGTGGAGTGGAGATTCAAAGAATTCCAGTTTGGCAATGAATGAATTGAACATTCTGTAGTGGAGATACCAATAATTTCTGATGTTTGGGTTGTGTGTACAGGTAAAGGAAGAGCTGACCAGGGTGGAGAGGATAGCCAGTTGAACAGCACGCCTGCGACTATGAACAGGACACTGAAAACCAGCTTTGGGTTACTTGGACATTCACCAATGGTGGAACGAAAGCCAGCCTCGAGTGGAGATTCCATGAATTCCAGATTGGCAGTTACTGAATGGAACATTCTGTACTGGAGATTCCAAAGGTTTCTGAATTCTACGTTGTGTGGACAGGAAAATGAAGAGCTGAGCCGGTTGGAATGGAGAGCTAGTTGAACAGCACGCCTGCGACTATGAACAGGCTGCTGAAAACCAGCATTGGGTTAAATGGATATTCACCAGCGGTGTAACAAAAGCCTGACTGGAGTGGAGATTCGATGAATTCCAGATTGGAAGTGAATGAATGGAACATTCTGTAGTGGAGATTCTAATGGTTTCTGAAGTCTGGGTTATGTGGACAGTAAAATGAAGAGCTGACCAGAGTTGAGTGGATAGCCAGTTGAAAAGCACGCCTCTGAATGTGAACAGGACGATGAAAACCAACATTGAGTTACTTGGACATAAACCAGTGTTGTAACGAAATCCTGCGTGGAGTGGAGAATCGATGAACTACAGAATGGCAGTGAATGAATGGAATATTCTGTAGTGGAGAGTCCAAAGATTTCTGAAGTCTGGGTTGTGTGGACAGGAAAAGAAAGAGCTGACCACGGTGGAATGGATAGCCAGTTGAACAGCACTTCTAGGAGAGTGAACATGACGCTGAACACCAGCATTGGTTTACTTGGATATTCACTAGTGGTGTAAACCAAAGCCTGCCTGGAGTGGAGATTCGAAGAATTTCAGAATGGCAGAGAATCAATGGAACATTCTAAGTGGAAATTCCAATAATTTCTGAAATCTGGGTTGTGTGGAAAGGAAAATGAGGTCCAGACCAGTTGAGAGTGGATAGACAGTTGAACAGCAGTCCTGCGAGTTTAAACAGGCCTCTGAATACCAGCATTGGGTTACTTGGACATTCAGCAGTGGTGTAACGAAACCCTCCCTTGACTGGACATTCGATAATCTCCAGATTCCAGTGAATGAATGTACATTCTCTAGTGGAGATTCCAATGATTTCTGTAGTCTGGGTTTTGTGGACAGGAAATGAAAGAGCTGACCACTGTGGAACAGATATCCAGTTGAACAGCATACCTGCGACTGTGACAGGATGCTCAAAACCAACCTTGGGTTACTTGGACATTCAGCAGTGGTGTAACGAAAGCCTGCCTGTAGTGGGGATTGGATGATCTCCAGATTGGCAGTGACTGAATGGAACATTCAGTAGTGGAGATTCCAATGATTTCTGAAATCTTGGTTCTGTGGACAGGAAAATGAAAAGCTGACCAGGATTCAGTGGTTAGCCACTTGAACAGCACGCCTGCGAATGTGAACAGGACGCTGAAAACCAGCATTGGGTTACTTGGACATTCAACAGTGGCGTAACGAAAGCCTGCCTTGAGTGGAAATTTGATAATCTCCTGATTCCATTAAATGAATGGTACATTCAGTAGTGGAGATTCCAATTATTTCTGTACTCTGGGTTGCGTGAACAGCAAATGAAAGAGCTAACCACTGTGGACTGGATAGCCAGTTGAACAGCACGCCTACGACTGTGACAGGACGCTCAAAACTAGCTTTGGGTTACTTGGATATTCACTAGTGGCGTAACGAAAACCTGCCTGGAGTGGAGATTCGATGAATTCCAGATTGGCAGTGTATGAATGGAAAATTCTGTAGTGGAGATTCCAATTGCTTCTGAAATCTGGGTTGTGTGGACAGGAAAATGAAGTGCACACCAGTTTAGAGTGGATCGACAGTTGAACAGCAGACATGCGAGTTTCAACAGTGTTCTGAATAGCAGCATTGGGTTACTTGGATATTCAGTAGTGGTGTAACGATAGCCTGCCTTGAGTGGAGATTCGATGATCTCCAGATTCCGGTGAATTAACGGTACATTTTGTTGTGGAGATTCCAATGATTTCTGAAGTCCGGGTTGTGTGGAGAGAAATGAAAGAGTTGACCACTTTGGAATGGATAGCCAGTTGAACAGCACGCCTGCGACTGTAACAGGACACTGAAAGTCAGCATTGGGTGACTTGGATATAGACCAGTGGTGTAGCGAAAGCCTGCCTGGAGTGGAAATTCAAAGAACTCCAGATAGGTAGTGAATAAATTGAACGTTCTGTAGTGGAGAGTCCAAAGATTTCTGAAGTCTGGGTTGTGTGTACAGTTAAAGGAAGAGCTGACCAGGGTGGAGTGGATAGCCAGTTGAACAGCACGCCTGCGAGTGTGCACAGGACGCTGAAAACCAGCATTGGTTTACTTGGACATTCACCAATGGTGTAACGAAAGCGAGCCGCGAGTGAAGATTCCATGAATTCTAGATTGGCAGTAACTGAATGGAACATTCTTTAGTGGAGATTCCAAAGGTTTCTGAATTCTACGTTGTGTGGACAGGAAAATGAAGAGCTGAGCCGGTTGGAATGGAGAGCTAGTTGAACAGCACGCCTGCGACTACGAACAGGCTGCTGAAAACCAGCATTGGGTTACTTGGATATTCACCAGTGGTGTAAAGAAATCCTGCCTGGAGTAGATATTCGATGAATTCCAGATTGGCAGAGAACGAAAGGAACCTTCTGTAGTGAAAATTCCAATGATTTCTGTAGTCTGGGTTGTGTGGACATGAAAATGAATAGCTGACCAGGGTTCAGTGCATAGCCATTTGAACAGCATGCCAGCGACTATGAACAGGCTGCTGAAAACCAGCATTGGGTTAATTGGATATTCACCAGTGGTGTAACAAAAGCCTGACTGGAGTTGAGATTCGATGAATTCCAGATTGGAAGTGAATGAATGGAGCATTCTGTAGTGGAGATTCTAATGGTTTCTGAAGTCTGGGTTATGTGGACAGTAAAATGAAGAGCTGACCAGAGTTGAGTGGATAGCCAGTTGAAAAGCATGCCTCTGAATGTGAACAGGACGATGAAAACCAACATTGAGTTACTTAGATATTCACCAGTGTTGTAACGAAATCCTGCCTGGAGTGGAGTATCGATCAACTCCAGATAGGCAGTGAATGAATGGAACATTCTCTAGTGGAGATTTCAAAGATTTCTGAAGTCTGGGTTGTGTGGACAAGAAAAGAAAGAGCTGACCACGGTGGAATGGATAGCCAGTTGAACAGCACTTCTAGGAGTTTGAACATGACCCTGAACACCAGCATTGGTTTACTTGGATATTCACTAGTGGTGTAACCAAAGCCTGCCTGGAGTGGAGATTCGCTGAATTCCAGAATGACAGTGAATGAATGGAAAATTCTGTAGTGGAGATTCCAATAATTTCTGAAATCTGGGTTGTGTGGAATGGAAAATGAAGTCCAGACCAGTTTAGAGTGGATAGACAGTTGAACAGCCGTCCTGGGAGTTTGAACAGGCCTCTGAAAAGCAGCATTGGGTTACTTGGACATTCAGCAGTGGTGTAACGAAAGCCTGACTTGATTGGAGATTCGATAATCTCCAGATTCCAATGAACGAATGGTACATTCTCTAGTGGAGATTCCAATGATTTCTGTAGTCTGGGTTGTGTGGACAGGAAATGAAAGAGCTGACCACTGTGGAGCTGATAACCAGTTGAACAGCATGCCTGCAACTGTGACAGGATACTCAAAACCAACGTTGGGTTACTTGGACATTCAGCAGTGGTGTAACGAAAGCCTGCCTGTAGTGGAGATTCGATGATCTCCAGATTGGCAGTGAATGAATGGAACATTCAGTAATGGAGATTCCAATGATTTCTGAAATCTTGATTCTGTGGACAGGAAAATGAAAATCTGACCAGGGTTCAGTGAATAGCCAGTTGAGCAACACGTCTGCGAGTGTGAACAGGAGGCTGAAAACCAGCATTGGGTTACTTGGACATTCACCAGTGGTGTAACCAAAGCCTGACTTGAGTGGAAATTCAATAATCTCCAGATTCCAGTGAATGAATGGTACATTATTAGGTGGAGATTCCAATTATTTCTGTACTCTAGGTTGTGTGAACAGCAAATGAAAGAGCTGACCACTGTGGAGTGGATAGCCAGTGAACAACATGCCTGCAGTATGTGAACAGGCCGCTGACCACTAGCCTTCGGTTACTGGGACATGCAGAAGAATTCCAACCCTGAGGAGTTTTAGAGGCACATGATCATCACCACCACTGGGTGGCGTTCACCGGGAGAGTACCATATGTTTTCGAATGATTCAGAAGTCGATGCACAATAGGCCTGGGTAAAGTTGACAGGATGCTTAAAACTTCGGCTTGATTGAGTGCACAGGGAGATGAAAACCAGATATGTAAGTGTTGATATTTAGTTGAACTCAGGTCGCTTGGTAATGTGGCAGGGTTCAAGAACAGATTACTATATTCGACTGGATAGGGAGCTGAAGAGCTGGCCTGGGGAGAGTTGAAAGCAAATGCTCAATTGCCAGATTTCTAATTCGACTCGGTTTCATGGAGAACGAGAAGAAACGCAGGTCTAATACATTGTATATTGAGATGAATTCACTACTCAGCAGTGTGGATCGCTTTCACTCTCCCAGTCCTCCCGGACATCATTGATTCGCTGGCGCGGTTCAGTAGCGTCTTCTCTTGGAGTTTTGTGTTGACTGTAATTTTGCCATATGGAATATTTCACGGGTGGATTTCCAGGCTTTGCCGCGAGGGCCAGATACGCTCGTTAGCCTCCCCGGGCTCTCTGAGTGGGCGAGGAATTGAACGTGGCTCGGCCAGCCTGGCTGTGTGACGCACATGTCCTACTGCTGTGCTTTCGCGCCAGAAAGGCAGTGTGGATAGGAAGATGAAAAGCAGTCTATGGAGGATTTTAGAGTGCAGATTCAGATGATTTCAAGTTTCTGGGTAGACATACCAGGGCTGTAACGAATGCCTGAGTAGAGTGGAGATTCAGGTGTATTCCTGACTCTCAGTGAATAACCGGAACATACTGAAGTGGGAATTCCAATGATTTCTGATGTCTCGGTTCTGTGGACAGGAAAATGAAGAGCTCACCAGGGTGAAGTGGATAGCCAGTGATAAGAACATGCCGCTGAAAACCATCATTGGGTGACTTGGATATTCACCAGTGGTGTAACGACAGCCTGCCTGAAGTGGAGATTCGAAGAACTCCAGATTGGCAGTGAATGAATGCAACATTCTGTAGTGGAGATTCCAATGGTTTCCTACTTTTGGGTTGTGTGGAAAGGAAAATGGAGAGCTGACCTGGTTGGAGTGGAATGCCAGTGGAACATCACACCTGTGAGTGTGAAAAGGCCGCTGAAAACCATCATTGGGTTACTTTTATATCCTCCAGTGGTGTAAAGAAATCCTGCCTGGAGGGGAGATTCGAGGAATTCCAGATTGACAGTGAATGAGTGGAACATTCTGTATTGGAGATACCAATTATTTCAGAACTCTGGGTTATTGGCACCAGGAAATGAAGAGCTGACCAGGGTGGACTTGATAGCCACTGAAGATCACGCCTGCGAGTGTGAACAGGCCGTTAAAAACCAGCATTGGCTTACTTGGATATTCACCGGTGGTGTAACAAAAGCCTGCCTGGAGTGGAGATTCGATGAGTTCCAGATTGGCAGTGAATGAATGGAACATTCTGTAGTGGAGTTTCTAATGGTTTCTGAAGTCTAGGTTGTGTGGACAGGAAAATGAAGAGCTGACCAGGTTGAGTGGATAGCCAGTTGAACAGCACATCTGGGAGTGTGAACCGGCCACTGAAAACAGCATTGGGTAATTGGATATTCACCAGTGAAGTAAAGAAAGCCTGCCTGGAGTCGAGACTCGGGTGAATTTCAGATTCGCAGTGAATGAATGGAACATTCTGTAGTGGAGATACCAATGAGTTCAGAACTCTGGTTATGGGCACCAGGACATGAAGAGCTGACCAGGGTGGAGTGAACACCACGTCTGCAGTATGTCAACAGGCCGCTGACCACTAGCATTTGGTTTCTGGGACATGAAGAAGAATCCCAACGCTGATGAGTTTTAGAGGCATACGATCATCAACACCACTGGGTGGCGTTGACAGGGAGAGTAGCATATGGTTTCAATTGATTCAGAAGTCGATGCACACCAGGCTTCGTTAGAGTGGACGGGATGATGAAAACTTTGGCTTGATTGAGTGCACAGGCAGATGAAAACCAGATATGTAGGTGTTGACATTCAGATGAACTCAGTTAGCTCGGTAGTGTTGCAGGATTAATGAACAGAATACTATATTTGATTGGATAGGGAGCTGAAAAGCAAGCCTGGTGAGAGTTGACAGCAAATGCTTACTTGGCAGATTTCTAATTCTACTCGATTTCGTGGAGAACAAGAAGAAATGCAGGCCTAATACATTGGATATTGAGATGAATTCACTTCTCAGCAGTGTAAATCGCTGTCATTCTCCCAGTCCTCCTGGACTTCATTGATTTGCTGGTGCGGTTCAGTAGCGTCTTCATTTGGAGACTTGTGGTGACTGTAATTTTGGCATATGGAGTATTTCACGGGTGCTTGCCATGCTTTGCCAGGAGGACCTGATACTCTCGGTAATTTCCCGGGCTCTCTGAGAGGGCGAGGTATAGAACACAGCTCTGCCAGTCTGCTGCGTGATGCACAGGTACTACTGTTGTGCTTTTGCTCCAGAATGGCAGTGTGGATAGGCAGATGAATAGGAACTCCTGGACGCTTTTAGAGTGCAGATTCAGATGACTTCAAGTATCTGGGTAGACTCACCAGTGCTGTAACGAATGCCTGCGTAGAGTGGAGATTCAGGTGTATTCCCGACTCTCAGTGAATAACCGGAGATTCAGATGTATTCTAGACTCGCAGTGAATGAACGGAGCATTCTGTAGTGGTGATTCTAATGATTTTTCATGCTTGGGTTGTTTGGACAGGAAAATGAAGAACTGACGTGGGTGGAGTGCATAGCCAGTGAACAGCACAGAGGACTGAAAATCATCATTGGGTGACTTGGACATTCACCAGTGTTGTAACGAAAGCTTGCCTGCACTGGAGATTCGAAGAACTCCAGATTGGCAGTGAATGAATGGAACATTCTGTAGTGGAGATTCCAATAATTTCTGAAGTCTTGGTTGTGTGGACAGGAAAAGGAAGAGCTGACCAGGTTGGTACGGATAGCCAGTTGAACAGCACGCTTGCGAGTGTGAACAGGCCTCTGAAATCCAGCATTGGGTTACTTGGACATTTACCAGTGTTTGAATGAAAGTTTGTAAATACACAAAAAATTTAAAAGGCCGGCGTTCAGGCCGTTTCCCCACTCCAGGGAGGTCGATGGTGATTGTCAGGTCAAGAAAGGAAACGGGGGCCAAGCTGGTTTGTCTTAGCAGCAGTTTATTACACGGAAGAGATGTATGTCATGAAGGCCCCAGGATCTCTCAAGCACGTGCACCTTTGTTCTCTCAGCTTCTGTGCTCAGTCCCATCTTCCCAGGTTCTCTGATTCACGTGTCCCCTAGAGAGCCCTAAAATCTCCCTTATATAGATCATAGTACCTCTAAAGGGCGCAATATAGTGATGTCATCAAAAGGAGTTACAGAAAGAGCATTGAGGCACAACATACATTGTTTCTTTACATCTGCAGACCAGTAATTCTTTTACAAACTACAAGCACTTGGATTAGCACAACAAAGACAAGTCTGGTAGAGCTTGGAATCTACATCTACAAAATTAACCAGCTTGGAGCCAGGCATCTACATCCCAAAGATCAGGCCTGGCTTAGCACCTGGGATCTGCATACCTAAGGCCAGCTAGGTTCCTGGGAGATAAGAGAAACTGCCTCAATATACTGAATTCATTTCCTGAGGGCAGTTTGAAGGGGAGAAAGTTTAGTCTCATCCAAGCTAGTCAGGACACACAGGAAAACTGCATCTAGGAAGTGTTTCACCTCTCCTTGTCCAACCAAAATGTAAGCATACATAATATTAATCATTTCGGATGGACACAGTAAGAAATACCTTGAGCTTATAGAATTGCTCTCCCAGGGCCATCTCAATCTCAGACTCCAGTGCTCAGGCCAGGTAGCTTTCCTATTCCTAGCAGCAGAGTCCAAGTCTCATTGTTACTTTTGGATCATGACAGCATTTGCCTATGATCAAACTCTTAACTTATAGACAAAAATCGTGGCACCTTGGCCAGGCCCATCGTGATTCCAGGGTAGCACATAACTTACCGGCTTGCCCTGGTTCCATCCAGTCCCACGTCGGGATCCTGCCCTTGTGGTGCTAGGAAGTGAGGGCAACTGAGGCTTAAGTTGAGAAGGCAGATTCCCAGGAGAGAATAATATTCTAAGCCAATCAATTCCTAAGTTACAAAGCATATTAATTAATTGTCTTCCTGTATCTATACAAAAGGTCATTGCATTAAAATAAACTGCTCAAAAGATATCAGGAGAGGAGAAAGGCAATATAAACTTATAGTACAGCTTTAGTGTCTAAGAAGAGACCTTACAAATTGGTTGTGGAAGAGAGCATAGAAGTGTTTACAGACAAACAAAGTAATAGGAATGACTCAGGAGCACTGTGATGGGTGCAACCTGATAGACCTAAGCTCCTTGTACTCCAACAGAAAGCCTGCCTGGAGTGGAGATTCGATGAAGTTCAGACTGGCAGTGAATGAATGGAACATTCTGTAGTGGAGATTCCAATGATTTCTGAAGCCTGGGTTGTGCGGACAGGAAAATGAAGAGCTGACCTGGGTGGAGTGTGTAGCCAATTGAACAGCACTCCTGCGAATGTGAACAGGACGCTGAAAACCAGCATGGGTTACTAGGTTATTCACCAGTGGTGTAGCATAAGCCTGCCTATAGTGGAGATTCGATGAACTCCAAATTGGCAGTGAATAAATGGAACATTCTTAGTGGAGATACCAATAATTTCTGATATCTGGGTTGCGTGGGCAGGAAAATGAATAAATGAGCAGGGTGAAGTGGATAGCCAGTGAACAGCACAGGCAGGTGAAAAGCATAATTGTGTTACTTGGATATTCACCAGTGGTGTAACGAAAGCCTGCCTGGAGTGGATATTCGAAGAACTCCAGATTGGCAGTGAATGAATGGAACATTCTGTAGTGGAGATTCCAATGATTTCTGAAGTCTGGGTTGTGTGGACAGAAAAATGAATAGCTGACCAGGGTTGAATGGATAGTCAGTTGAACATCACCCCTGCGAGTGTGAACTGACCGCTGAAAAACAAGATAGTGTTACTTTGACATTCACCAGTGGTGTAATGAATGCCTTGCTGGAGAGAAGGTAAAGGTAAAGGTAAAGGCCCTCCCGTTGATCGTCGATTTGCTAGAGCGGGCCCAGTAACGTCTCCATTGGAGACTTTGTTGTTACTGTGTCTGGCATATCCAATACTCTCGGTAGCTTGCCGGGCTCTCCGACAGGGGCGGAGGAATCGAACTCGGGTCGGCCATTTTGGCCGCTTGTAAGGCGAACGCACTACCCACTGTGCTATATCGGAGAGAAGATTCAGATGAATTCCAGATTCGCAGTGAATAAATGGAACATTCTGGAGTGGAGATACCAATGATTTCAGAACTCTGGGTTAATAGCACCAGGAAATGAAGAGCTGACCAGGATGGAGTGAATAGCCAGTGAAAACCACGCCTGCGGTTTGTTAACAGACCGCTGACTACTAGCATTTGGTTACTGGGACATGCAGAAGAATCCCAACCCTGACGAGTTTTAGAGGCATACGATCATCACCCCCACTGAGTGGCATTGACCGGGAGACTACTCTGTGGTTTCGATTGATTCAGAAATGGATGCAGAGCCTGACAGGTTAGAGAGGACGGGATGTTGAAAACTTTAGCTTGATTGAGTGTACAGGCAGATGAAAACCAGATATGTACGTGTTGATATTTAGATGAACTCAGGTCGCTCGGTAGTGTGGCATGGTTAAATAACAGAATACTACATTTGGCTGGATTGGGAGCAGAGCAGCAAGCCTGGGGAGAGTTGACAGCAAATGCTCACTTGGCAGATTTTTAATTCGACTAGATTTCGTGGAGAATGAGAAGAAACGCCGCCCTAATACATTGGATATTGAGATGAATTCACTACTCAGCAGTGTGGATCACTGTCACTCTCCCAGTCTTCCCGGATTTCATTGATTTGCTGGCGCGGTTCAGTAACGTCTTTGTTTGGAGACTGGTGGTAACTGTAATTTTGGCATAAGGAATATTTCACGGGTGGATTGCCAGGCTTTGCCGCGAAGGCCAGATACTCTCGGTAGCATCTGGGGCTCTCTGAGAGGGCTAGGAATTGAAACCGGCTCGGCCAGGATGGCTGCGTGAGGCACAGGTCCTACTGCTGTGCTTTCGCGCCAGAATAGCAGTGTGGATAGAATGATGAAAAGCAGCCCATGGAAGATTTTAAAGTACAGATTCGGATGATTTCAAGTATCTGGGTAGACATACCAGTGCTGTAACGAATGGTTGCACAGAGTGGAGATTTAGATGTATTCCAGTCTCGCAGTGAATGACCGGAACATTCTGTAGTGGAGATTCCAATGATTTCTGATGTCTGATTCTGTGGACAGGAAAATGAAGAGCTGACCAGGGTGGAGTGTAGAGCCAGTCAAAAGCACAGGCCACTGAAAACCAGCATTGGGTTACTTGGACATACACCAGTGATGTAACGAAAGCCTGCCTGGAGTGGAGTTTTAGATGAATTCCAGATTCGCAATGAATGAATGGAATTGAGTGGATAGCTACTTGAACAGCACGCCCCTGAGTGTGAACAAGACGCTGAAAACCAACATTGGGTTACTTGTATATTCACCAGTGGTGTAACAAAAGCCTGCCTGGAGTAGAGATTCAGATGAATGCCGGGTTCACAGAGAATAAATGGAACATTCTGTAGGGGAGATTCCAATGATTTCTGAAGTCTGGGTTGTATCGACACGAAAACGAAGACCTGATCAAGTTAGACTGGATAGCCAGTTGAACAGCAGGACTGCGAGTTTGAACAGGCTGCTGAAATCAGCATTGGGTTACTTGGGTCTTCACCAGTGGTGTAACGAAATTCTGCCTGGAGTGGAGATTTAGATGAATTCCAGATTGACAGTGAATGAATGGAACATTCTTTAGTGGAGATTACCATGATTTCTGAAGTCTGGGTTGTGTGGACAGGAAAATGAAGAGCTGAAGAGGTTTGAGTGGATAGCCAGTTGAACAGCATGCCTGCGAGTGTGTACAGACCGCTCAAAACCAGCATTGGGTTACTTGGACATTCACGAGTGGTGTAATGAAAGACTGCCTGGAATGGAGATTCGATAAACTCAAGATTGGCAGTGAATGATGGAACATTCTTTAGTGGAGATTCCAATGATTTCTGAAGTCTGGGTTGTGTGGATAGGAAAATAAAGAGGTGAGCAGTGTGGAGTGAATAGTCAATTGAACAGCACGCCTGCTAGTGTGAAAAGGCCATGGAAATCCAGCATTGGGTTACTCGGACATTCACCAGTGGTAAAACGAAAGCCTGCCTGGAGTGGAGATTCAGATGAATACCAGATTCACAATGAATGAATGGAACATTCTGTAGTGGAGATACCAATGTTTTCAGAACTCTGGGTTATGAACACCAGGAAATGAAGACCTGAGGAAGGTGGAGTGGATTGCCAGTGAACACAACGCCTACGTTTTGTGAACAGGCCGCGGACCACCAGCATTGTGTTACTGGGACATGCAGAGTAATCCCAACCCTGACGAGCTTTAGAGGCATAGATCATCACCACCACTGGTGGCGTTGACCGGGAGAGTCCATATTGTTTCGATTGATTTAGATGTCGATGCACACCAGGCCTGGGTAGAGTGGACAGGATGATGAAAACTTCGGCTTTCTTGAGTGCACAGGCAGATGAATACCAGATATGTAGGTGTTGATATTTTGATGAACTCATGTCGCCCGCTAGTGTGGAAGGGTTAATGAACAGTATACGATATTTGACTGGATAGGGAGCTGAACAGGATGATTGGGGAGAGTTGACAGAAATGCTCACTTAGCAGATTCCTAATTCGACTCGATTTCGTGGAGAACGAGAAGAAACCCAGGCCTAATACATTGGATATTGAGAGGAATTCACTACTCAGCAGTGTGGATCGCTGTCACTCTCCCAGTCCTCCCGGACCACATTCATTTTCTGGCACGGTTTAGTAACGACTTCCTTTAGAGACTTGTGGTGACTGTAATTTCGTCATATGGAATATTTCACGGGTGTCTTGTCAGGCTTTGCTTAGAGGGCCAGATAGTCTCGATAGCTTCCCGAGCTCTCTGAGAGGGCAAGTAATTGAACCCGGGTCGGCCAGCCTGTCTGCGTGATGCACACGTCCTACTGCTGTGCTTTCGCGCCAGAAGGGCAGTGTGGTTAGGAAGAAGATAAGCAACCCATATATGATTTTAGAGTACAGATTCAGATGATCTAAAGTTTCTGGGTGACTCACCAGTGCTGTAACATATGCCTGTGTAGAGTGAAGATTCATATGTGTTCCAGACTCACAGTGAAAGACCGGAACATTCTGTAGTGGGGATTCCAATGATTTCTGATGTCTGTGTTGTGTGGACAGGAAAATGAAGAGCTGACCAGGGTGGAGTGGATAACCATTGAACAGCACAGTACGCTGAAAACCATCATTCTTTTACTTGGACATTCAACAGTGTTGTAACGAAAGCCTGTCTGGAGTGGAGATTTGATGAACTCCAGATTGGCAGTGAATGAATGGAACATTCTGTAGTGGAGATTCCAATGATTTCTGAAGTCTGGGTTCTGTGGACAGGAAAATGAAGAGATAACCAGTGTGGAGTGGATAGCCAGTTGAACAACACGCCTGCGAGTGTGAACGGGCAGCTGAAAATCATCATTGGGTTACAAGGGCATTCACCAGTGGTATAACGAAAGCCTGCCTGGAGTGGAGTTTCAGATGAATTCCAGATTCGCAGTGAATGAATGGAACATTCCCTAGTGGAGATACCAATCACTTTAGAAATCAGGGTATGGGCACCAGGAAGTGAAGAGCTGACCAGGTTAGAGTGGAAAGCCAGTTAACACCATTCCTGCGGTATGTGAACAGTCCGCTGATCACTACATTGGGTTACTGAGACATGCAGAAGAATCTCAACCTGGACGAGTTTTAGAGGCATAAGATCATCACCACCCCTGGGTGGTGTTGACCGGGACAGTAACATATGGTTTCGATTGATTCAGAAGTGGATGCACAGCCTGACTGGTTAGAGTGGACGGGATGATGAAAACTTCGGCTTGATTCAGTGCACAGGCAGATGAAAACCTGATATGTAGGTGTTGATATTTAGATGAACTCAGGTCTCTCATTTGTGTGGAAGGGTCAATGAACAGACTACTATATTCGACTGAATAGCGAGCTGAAGAGCAGGCCTGGGGAGAGTTGACAGCAAATGCTCAATTGGTAGATTTCGAATTAGACTCGATTTCGTGGAGTACGTGAAGAAACGCAGGCCTAATACATTGGATATTGAGATGAAATCACTACTCAGCAGTGTGGATCGCTGTCACTCTCTCAGTACTCCCAGCCTTCATTGATTTGCTGGCCCGGTTCAGTAGCGTCTTCGTTTGGAGATTTGTGGTGACTGTAATTTTGGCATATGGAATATTTCACGGGTGTCTTGCCAGCAGATTCAGATGATTTCAAGTTTCTGGGTAGACATACCAGTGCTGTAACGAATGCCTGCGTAGAGTGCAGATTCAGATGTATTCCAGACTCACAGTGAATGACTGGAACATTCTGTAGTGGAGATTCCAATGATTTCTGATGTCTGGGTTACATGGACAGCAAAATGAAGAGCTCAACAGGGTGGAGTGGATAGCCAGTGATCAGCACAGGCCGCTGAAAACCATCATTGGTTTACTTACACATTCACAAGTGGTGTAACGAAAGCCTGCATGGAGTGGAGATTCGAAGAACTCCAGATTGGCAGTGAATGAATGGAACATTTTGAAGTGGAGATTCCAATGATTGCTGAAGTCTGGGTTGTGTGGACAGAAAAATGAAGAGCTGACCAGGTTGGAGTAGAGAGCCAGTTGATCAGCACGTCTGTGAGTGAGAACAGGCCGGTGAAAACCAGAATTGTGTTACTTGGACATTCACCAGTGGTGTAATGAAAGCCTGCCTGGAGTGGAGATTCGAAGAACTCCAGATTGGCAGTAAATGAATGGAACATTCTGAAGTGGAGATTCCAATGATTGCTGAAGTCTGGGTTGTGTGGACAGAAAAATGAAGAGCTGACCAGGTTGGAGTAGAGAGCCAGTTGATCAGCACGTCTGTGAGTGAGAACAGGCTGGTGAAAACCAGAATTGTGTTACTTGGACATTCACCAGTGGTGTAATGAAAGCCTGCCTGGAGTGGAGATTCGATGAACTACAGATTGGCAGTGAATGAATGGAACATTCTGTAGTCGAGATTCCTATGATTTCTGAAGTCTGGGTTGTGTGGACAGGAATATGAAGAATTGACCAGGGTGGATTGTGTGGACAGTTGAACAGCACCCCTGCGATTGTGCACATGACGCTAAAAACCAGCATTGGGTTCTTTGGCTATTCACCAGTTGTGTAGCAAAAACCTGCCTTGCGTGGAGATTCGATGAATTCCAGACTGGCAGAGAATGAATGGGACATTCTTTAGTGGAGATTACAATGGTTTCTGGACTCTGCGTTTTTTGACGAGGAAAATGAACACAACACCCAATAGGAGAGAGAGAACAAAGGGGAATGCCCTGCTACAGAGGCAGGGTGGGAGGGGATGTGGGGGGAATTGGGCACTGGTGGAGGGATGGGTATTTGATCATTGTATGACCGAAACCCAAGCACAAAGATTTGTAAATCTACAACTGTACCTCATGATGCTTCACTAATAAAAAAAAAAGAAAATGAACAGCTGACCAGGGTGCATTGGATAGCCAGTGAACACCACACCTGCAGTATGTGAACAGGCCGCCGACCACTAGCATTGGGTTACTGGGACATACAGAAGAATCTCAAACCTGACGAGTTTTAGAGTCGTGCAACCATCACCAGGACTGGGTGGCATTGACCGCGTGAGTATCATATGGTTTCGATTGACTCAGAAGTCGATGCATACCAGACTTGGTTAGAGTGGAGGGGATGACGAAAACTTCGGCTTGATTGAGTGCACAGGCAGATGAAAACCATATATGAAGGTGTTGATATTTAGATGAACTCAGTTCAGTCGGTAGTGTGGCAGGGTTAATGAACAGAATACTATATTAGACTGGATAGGGAGCTGAAAAGCAGGCCTTGTGAGAGTTGACAGCAAAGGCTTACTTGGAAGATTTCTAATTAGATTCGATTTCGTGGAGAACGAGAAGCAACGCAGGTCTAATACATTGAATATCGAGATGAATTCACTACTCAGCAGTGTGGATCTCTGTCACACTTCCAGTCCTCCAGGACTCCCTTGATTTGCTGGCGCGGTTCAGTAGCGTCTTCATATGGATACTTTTGGTGACTGTAATTTTGGCATATGGAATATTTCGCGGATGTCTTGCCAGGCTTTGTCACGAGGGCCTGATTCACTCGGTAGCTTCCCGGGCTCTCTGAGTGGGCGAGGAATTGAACCCGGCTCGGCCAGGCTGTCTGCGTGACGCGCACGTCCTACTGCTGTGCTTTTGCTCCAGAATGGCAGTGTGGATAGGCAGAGGAAAAGCAGCCCAGGGATGGTTATAGAGTGAAGATTCTGATGTTTTGAAGTTTCTGGGTAGACTTGGAACTTCAGCAGTGGTGTAACGAAAGCTGCCTGGAGTGGAGATTCGTAGAACTCCAGATTGGCAGTGAATGAATGGAACATTCAGTAGTGGAGATTCCAATGATTTCTGAAGTCTGGGTTGTGTGGACAGGAAAAGGAAGAACTGACCAGGTTGGAGTGGATATCCAGTTGAACAGAATGCCTGTGAATGTGAACAGGCCTCTAAAAACCAGCATTGGGTTACTTTTACTTTAAGCAGTGTGTAAAGAAATCCTGCCTGAGTGGAGATTCGAAGAACTCCAGATTGGCAGTGAATGAATGGAACCTTCTGCAGTGGAGATTATAATGGTTTCTTAAGTCTAGGTTATATGGACAGGAATATGAAGAGCTGACAATGTTGGAGTGGATAGCCAGTTGAAGAGCAGGTCTGCAAGATTGAACAGGCTGCTGAAATCCATCATCGGGGTACTACGGTATTCACCAGTGATGTAACGAAAACCTGTCTAGAGTGAGATTCGATGAATTCCAGATTTGCAGTGAATGAATGGAACATGCTTTAGTGGAGATTCCAATGATTTCCGAACTCTCGTTTGTGTGGACAGGAAAATGAAGAGCTGACCAGGGTTGAGTGGATAGCCAGTAGAACAGCAGGCCTGCGAGTGTGAACAGGCCTCTGTAAGAGAGCATTGGGTCACTTGGACATCCAGCAGTGCAGTAACAAAAGCCTGCCTGCAGTGTAGATTCGAGGAACTCAAGATTGGCAGCGAATGAATGGAACATTCTGTAGTGGATATTCCATTCATTTCTGAAGTCTGGGTTGTGTGGAGAGGAAAAGGAAGAGCTGACCAGAGTGTACTGGATATCCAGTTGAACAGCATGCCTGCGAGTGTGAATAGGACGCTGAAAACCAGCATTGGGTTACTTGGACTTTCAACAGTGGTGTAACGAAAGCCTGCCTGGAGTGAATATTCGATGAATTCCAGTTTGGCAGTGAATGAATGGAACATTCTGTAGTGGAGATTCCAATAGTTTCTGAAGCCTACGGATTGTGGACAAGAAAATGAAGAGCTGGCCAGGTTGGAGTGGATAGCTAGCTGAACAGTAGGCCTGCGACTTTGAACAGACTGCTGAAAACCAGCATTAGGTTACTTGAATATTCACCAGTAGTGTAACAAAATCCTGCCTTGAGTGGAGATTCGATGAATTCCAGTTGGCAGTGAATGATTGGAATATTCTGTAGTGGAAATTCCAATGATTTTTGAAGTCTGGGTTTGTGGACCAGAAAATGAAGAGCTGACCAGGGTTCAGTGGATAGCCATTTGAACAGCACGCCTGTGAGTGTGAACAGGATGCTGAAAAACAGCATTGTGTTACTTGCACATACAACAGGAGTGTAACGATTGCCTGTCTAATGTGACAGATTTGCAGTAAATGAATGGAACAGTCTGTAGTGGAGATTCCAATGATTTCTGAAATCTAGGTTGTGTGGACAGGAAAATGAGGTGCACACCATGCTAGAGTGGATAGCCAGTTGAACAGCAGGCCTGCGAGTTTGAATAGGCCCCTGTAACCAGCATTGGGTTACTTGGGCTTTCAGCAGTGGTGTAACGAAAGTCTGCTGGAGTGGAGATTTGGTGATCTCCAGATTGACAGTGAATGAATGAAACATTCTGAAGTGGATTTCTAATGTCTGCGTTGTGTGGACAGGAAATGAAAGGGCTGACCACTGTGGAGTTGATAGCCAGTTGAACAGCACGCCTGCGACTGTGAACAGAACAATGAAAACCAGCAGTGGGTTACCTGGACATTCACCAATGGTGAAACGAAATCCTGCCTTGAGTGGATATTCAGATGAATTCCAGATTCGGAGTGAATGAGTGGACAATTCCGTAGTGGAGATTACAATGATTTCTGAAATTTGCCTTTTTTGGACAGGAAAATGAAAACCTGACAAGGGTTGAGTGGTTACCCAGTTGAACAGCACGCCTGCATGTGTAAACAGGCGACTGAAAACCAGAATTGAGTTACTTGGATATTTAACAGTGGTGTAACGAAATCCTGACTGTATTGGAGACTCGATGAATTCCAGATTGTCAGTGAATGAATGGAACATTCTGTAGTGGAGATTCTAATGTTTTCTGAAGTCTGCGTTATGTGGACAGGAAAATGAAGAACTGACCAGGGTTGAGTGGATAGCCAGTTGAAGAGCACGCCTCCGAATGTGAACAGGAATATGAAAACCAGCATTGGGTTACTTGGACATTCACCAGTGTTGTAACTAAAGCCTACTTGGAGTGGATATTCGAAGAACTCCAGATTGACAGTGAATGAGTGGAACATTCTTTAGTGGAGATTCCAATTATTTCTGAAGTCTGGGTTGTGTGGACAGGAAAAGGAAGAGCTGACCAGAGTTGAATGTATAGTCAGTTGAATAGAACACCTTCGTGTGAGAACAGGACGTTGAAAACCTGCATTGGGTTATTTGGACATTCACCAGTGGTGTAACAAAAGCCTGCCTGGAGTGGATATTCGATGAATTCCAGATTGTAAGTGAATGAATGGAACATACTGTAGTGGAGATTCTAATGGTTTCTGAAGACTGGGTTATATGGACAGGAAAAAGAAGAGCTGACCAATGTGGAGTGGATAGGCAGTTGAAGAGCACGAATGTGAGTGTGAATAGGACGCTGAAATCCAGCATTGGGTTACTTGGACATTCAGCAGTTTTGTAAGGAATGCCTGCCTAGAATGGAGCTTCAGTTGAACTCCAGATTCGGAGTGAATGAATGGAAAATTCTGTAGTGGAGATTCTAATGTTTTCTGAAGTCTGATATATGTGGACAGGAAAGTGAAGAGCTGACCAGGGTTGAGTGGATAGCCAGTTGAACAGCACACCTCCGAGTGTGAACAGGACGATGAAAACCAGCATTGGGTTACTTGAATATTCACCAGTGGTGTAACAAAAGCCTGCTTGGAGTGGATATTCGAAGAACTCCAGATTGGCAGTGAATGAATGGAATATTCTGTAGTGGAGATTCCAATAATTTCTGAAGTCTGACTTGTGTGGACACGAAAAGGAAGAGTAGACCAGGGTTGAATGCATAGCCAGTTGAACAGCACCAATGCGAGTGTGAACAGGCCTCTCAAACTAGCATTGGGTTACATGGACATTCAGCAGTGGTGGAACGAAAGCTTGCCTGGATAGAGATTCAATGAATTCTAGATTGGGAGAGAATGAATTGAACATTATTTAGTGAAGATTCCAATGATTTCTGAAATCTGGGTTGTGTGGACAGGAAAATGTAGAGCTTACCATGGTTGAGTGGATAGCCAGTTGAACAGCAGACCTGTGAGTTTGAACAGGCCGCTGAAATTCAGCATCGGGGTACTTGGATATTCACCAGTGGTGTAAGGAAAGCCTGCCTGGCTTGGAGATTCGATGATCTCCAGATTGCCAGTGAATGAATGGAACATTCTGTAGTAGAGATTCTAATGGTTTAGAAAGTCTGGGTTATGTGGACAGGAAAATGAAGAGCTGACCACTGTGGAGTGCATAGTCAGTTGAACAACACCAATGCGAGTGTGACCAGGACGCTGACACCAGCATTGGGTTACTTGCACTTCAGCAGTGGTGTAACGAAATCCTGCGTTGAGTGCAGATTCAGATGAATTCCAGATTTGCAATGAATGAACGGAACCTTCTGTAGTGGAGATTCCAATGATTTCTGAAGTCTGGGTGGTGTGGACAGGAAAATGAAGAGCTGACCAGGGTTCAGTGGATAGCCAGTTGAACAGCACGCCTACGAGTGTGTACAGGACGCTGAAATCCAGCATTGTGTTCCTTGGATATTCAACAGTGGTGTAACAAAAGTGTGCCTGGAGTGGAGATTCAGATGAATTCCAGATTTGCACTGAATGATTGGAACATTCTCTAGTGGATATTCCAATGATTTCTGTAGTCTACGTTGTGTGGACAAGAAAATGAAGATCCGAACCTGTTAGAGTGGATAGCCTGTTGAACAGCAAGCTTAGGAATTTGAACAGGCTACTGAAATCCAGCATTGGATTTCTTGGATATTCACTAGTGGTGTAACGATATCCTCCCTGGAGAGGAGATTCGATGAATTCCAGATTGGCAGTGAATGAATGGAACATTCTGTAGTGGAGATTTCAATGATATCTGAAATCTGGGTAGTGTGGACAGGAAAATGAAGAGTAGAGCAGGATACAGTGGAGAGCCAGTTGAACAGCAGGAATGCGAATTTGAACAATCCCCTTAAAAGCAGCATTGTGTTACTTGGACATTCAGCAGTGGTGTTACGAATACCTGCCTGGAGTGGAGATTCGATGATCTCCAGATTGGCAGTGAATGAATGGAACAATCTGTAGTGGAGATTCCAATGATATCTGAAGTCTGGGTTCTGTGGACAGGAAAAAAAAGAGCTGGCAACTCTGTAGTGGATAGCCAGTGGCACACCACTCATGCGACTGTGAAAAGGACGCTGGAAATCAGTATTGTGTTACTTATACATTCACCAGTGGTGTAACGAAAACCTGCCTGGAGTGGAGATTCAGGTGAATTTCAGATTCGCAATGAATGAATGTAGCATTCCCTTTTGGAGATTCCAATGATTTCTGAAGTCTACGTTGTGTGGACAAGAAAATGAAGAGATGACCAGTTAGAGTGGATAGCCATTTGAACAGCAAGCCTGTGAATTTGAACAGGCTCCTGAAAACAAGCATTGGGTTACTTGGATATTCACCAGTGGTGTAATGGTACCATTCCTGGAGAGGAGATTCGATGAATTCCAGTTTGGCAGTGAATGAATGGGACATTCTGTAGTGGGGATTCCAATGATTTCTGAAGTCTGGGTTGTGTGCGCAGGAAAATGAAGAGCTGACCAGGGTTCAGTGGATAGCCAGTTGAACAGCACGCCTGCAGTTGTGAACAGGCCTCTGAAAACCAGCATCTGGTTACTTGGACATTCAGCAGTGGTGTAATGAAAGCCAGCGTGTATTGGAGATGCGATGATCTCCAGATTGGCAGAGAAAAAATGGAACATTCTTGAGTAGAGATTCCAATGATTTCTGAAGTCTGGTTGGGTGGACAGGAAAATGAAGAGCTGAGCAAAGTTGATTGGATATCAAGTTGAACAGCACGCCTGCGTGTGTGAATAGGCCTCTGAAAATCAGCATTGTGTTACCTGGATATTTAGCAGTGTTTTATAGACAGCCTGTCTTGAGAAGAGATTCGATTAATTCCAGATTGGCAGTGAATGAATGGAACATTTCGTAGTGGAGATTCCAATGATTTCTGAAGTCTGGTGTGTGTGGACAGGAAAATGAAGAGCAGAAAATGTCAGAGTGTATAGCCAGTAGAACAGCAGGCCTGCGAGCTTGAACAGGCCTCTGAAGTACAGCATTGGGTTACATGGACATTCAGCAGTGGTCTAACAAATGCCTGCCTGGAGTGAAGATTCGATGATCTCCAGATTGGCAGTGAATGATTGCAACATTCTGTATTGGAGATTCCAATGATATCTGAAGTCTGGGTTGTGTGAACAGGAAAAGAAAGAGCTGACAACTGTGGAGTGGATAGCCAGTTAAACAGCATGCCTGAGACTGTGAACAGGACGCTGAAATCCAGCCAGTTGAAGAGCACGAATGCGAGTGTGAACTGGACGCTGAAATCCAACATTGGTTTACTTGGATATTCAGCAGTGGTGTAACGAAAGCCTGCATTGAGTGGAGAGTCAGATTAATTCCAAATTTGTAGTGAATGAATGGAACATGCTGTAGTGGAGATTCCAATGATTTCTGATGTCCGGGTTTTGAGGACAGGAACATGTAGAGCTGAAAAGTTTGGAGTGGATAGCCAGTTGAACAGCAGGCCTGCTAGTTTGTACAGGCCGCTGGAAACCAGCATTGGGTTAGTTGGAAATTCACCAGTTCTGTAACAAAAACCTGCCTGGAGTGGAGTTCGATGAATTCCAGATTGTACAATCTCCAGATTGGCAGTGAATTAATGAAATATTCTTTAGCGGAGATTCCAATGGTTTCTGAAGTCGGGTTGGGTGGACAGGAAAATGATGATCTGAGCATGGTTGATTGGATGTCCAGTTGAACAGCACGCCTGCCAGTGTGAAGGGGCCTCTGAAAACCAGCATTGGGTTACCTGAACATTCAGCAGTGGTTTATAGACAGCCTGCCTGGAGTGGATATTCGATTAATTCCAGATTGGCAGTGAATGAATGGAATATTCTGTACTGGCGATTACAAAGATTTCTGAAGTCTGGGTTGTGTGGACAGGAAAAGAAAGAACTGACAACTGTGGAGTGGATAACCTATTGAACACCACGCCTGCCACTGTGAAAAGGACGCTGAAAATCAGTATTGGGTTACTTAGACATTCACCAGTGTTGTAATGAAAGACTGCCTGGAGTGGAGAATCAGGTGAATTCGAGATTCGCAGTGAATTTATGTAACATTCTACAGTGGAGTTTCCAATGATTTCTGAAGTCTATGTTGTGTGGACAAGAATGTGAAGAGATGGCCAGGTTAGAGTGGATAGCCAGTTGAACAGCAAGCCTAGGAATTTGAACAGACTCCTGAAATCCAGCATTGGGTTACTCGTATATTCACCAGTGGTGTAACGATATCCTGGCTGGAGAGGAGATTTGATGAATTCCGGATTGGCAGTGAATGAATGGAACATTCTGTAGCGGGGATTCCAATGATTTCTGAAGTCTGGGTTGTGTGCACAGGAAAATGAAGAGCTGACCAGTGTTCATTTGATAGCCAGTTGAACAGCCCGCCTGCGAGTGTGAACAGGCCTCTGAAAACAAGCATCGGGTTACTTGGACATTATGCAGTGGTGTAATGAACTCCTACCTGGAGTGAAGATTCGATGATCTCCAGATTGGCAGTGAATGAATGGAACATTCTTTCGTGGAGATTCCAATGATTTCTAAAGTCTGGTTGGGTAAACAGGAAAATGAAGAGCTGAGCACGGTTGATTGGATATCCAGTTGAACAGCACGCCTGCGAGTGTGAACAGTCCTCTGAAAACCAGCATTGCCTTTCCAGGACATTCAGCAGTGGTGTAAAGACAGCCTGCCTGGAGTGCAGATTCAATGAATTCCAGATTGGCAGTTAATGAATGGAACATTCTGTACTGGAGATTCCAATGTTTTCTGAAGTCTGGGGTGTGTGGACAGGAAAGTGAAGAGCAGACCATGTTAGAGTGGATAGCCAATTGAACAGCAGGCCTGCGAGTCTGAATAGGGCTCTGAAAAAAGCATTGGGTTACATGGACATTCAGCAGTGGTGTAAACAATGTCTGCTTGGAGTGGAGATTTGATTATCTACAGACTGGAAATGAATTAATGGAATATTCTGTAGTGGAGATTCCAAAGATATCTGAAGTCTGGGTTGTGTGTACAGTAAAAGAAGAGCTGACAACTCTGGAGTGGATAGCCAGTTGAACAGCACGCCTGCAAATATCAACAGGACGCTTAAAACCAGTATTGGGTTACTTAGACACTCAACTGTGGTATAACAAGTGCTTTTCTGGAGTGGAGATTCAGATGAATTCCAGATTTGCAGTGAATCAATGGAATATTCTGTAGTGGAGATTCCAATGATTTCTGAAGTCTGGGGGGTGTGGGCAGGAAAATGAAGAGCAGAACAGGTTAGAGAGTATAGCCAGTTGAACAGCAGGCCTGCGAGTTTGAACAGGCCTCTGATAAGCAGCATTGTGTTACATGGACATTCAGCATTGGTGTAACGTATGCCTGTCTAGAATAGAGATTCGATATATCCAGATTTGTAGTGAATGAATTGAACATTATGTAATGGAGATTCCAAAGATATCTGAAGTTTGGGTTTTGTGGACAGGAAAAGAATGAGCTGACATCTGTGGAGTGGATAGCCAATTGAACAGCACGCCTGCGACTGTTATCAGGATGGTGAAAATTAGTATTGGGTTACTTGGATATTCAGCAGTGCCTGGAGTGGAGATACGAAGAACTACAGATTGACAGTGAATCAATGGAATATTCTGTAGTAGAGATTCCAATGATTTCTGAAGTCTGGATTATGTGGACAGTAAAAGGAAGAGCTGACCAGGGTAAAATGGATAGCCAGTTAAACAGAACGCCTGCGAGTGTGAACATGCAGCTGATTATCAGCATTGTGTTACTTGGACATTCAAAGTGGTGTAACGAAATCCTGCCTGGAGTGGAGATTCAGATGCATTCCAGACTGGCAGTGAATGAATGGAACATTCTTTAGTGGAGATTCCAATGGTTTCAGAAGTATGGTTTGTGTGTATAAGAAAATGAAGAGCTGACCAGGTTGGAGTGGATAGTCAGTTGAAAATTACTCCTGCGACTGTGAACAGGCCGCTGAAAAGCATCATTGGGTTACTTGGATATTCAGCAGTGGTGTAACGAAAGCCTGCCTGGAGTGGAGATTCGATGAATTCCAGATTGGCTGTGAATGAATGGAAAGTTCTGTAGTGGAGATTGAAATGATTTCTGAAATCTGGGTTGTGTGGACAGGAAAATGAAGAGCTGACCAGGGTTCAATGGATAGCCAGTTGAGAAACACGCCTGAGAGTGTGAACAGGACGCTGAAACCCAGCATTGTGATACTTGGACATTCACCAGTGGTGTAACGTAAACCTGCCTGGAGTGTAGATTCAGATGTATTCCAGATTCACAGTGAATGAATGTAATATTCTGTAGTGGAGATTCTAATGATTTCTGAAGTTTACGTTGTGTGGACAAGAAAATGAAGAGCTGACCATGTCAGACTGGATAGCCAGTTGAAGAGCAAGCCTGCGACTTTGATCAGGCTACTGAATACCAGCATTGGGTTACTTGGATATTCACCAGTGTTGTAATGATATTCTGCCTGGAGAGGAGATTCGATGAATTCCAGATTGGCAGTGAAAATATGGTAACTTCTGTAGTGGAGATTCGAATGAATTCTGATGTCTGGGTTGTGTGGACAGGAAAATGAAGAGCAGACCAGGTTAGAGTGGATAGCCAGTTGAACAGCAGGCCTGCGAGTTTGAACAGGCCTCTGAAAACCAGTATTGGGTTACTTGTATATTCACCAGTGGTGTAACGATATCCTGCCTGGAGCGGAGATTCGATGAATTCCAGATTGGCAGTGAATGAATGGAACATTCTGTAGTGGGGATTCCAATGATTTCTGAAGACTTGTTTGTGTGGACAGGAAACTTAAGAGCTAACCAGGTTTCAGTGGATATCCCGTTGAACAGCACACCTGAGAGTTTGAACAGGACTCTCAAAACCAGCATTGGGTTACTTGGATATTCAGTAGTGGTGTAACGAAAGCCTGCCTGTAGTGGAGATTCGATGATCTCCAGATTGGCAGTGAATGAATGGAACATTCTTTAGTGGAGATTCCAATAATTTCTGAAGTCTGCTTGGGTGGATAGGAAAATGAAGAGCTGAGCATGGTTGATTGGATATCCAGTTGAACAGCATGCCTGACAGTGTGAATAGACCTCTGAAAACCAGCATTGGGTGACCTGCATTCAGCAGTGGTTTATAGACAGCCTGCCTGGAGGGGAGATTCAATGAATTTCAGATTGGCAGTGAATGAATGGAACCTTCTGTCGTGGAGATTCCAAGGACATCTGAAGTCTGGGTTGTGTGGACAGGAAAAGAAAGATCTGACAACTCTGGAGCAGATAGCCAGTTGAACAGCACGCCTGCGACTTCGAAGAGGCGGCTGATTGTCAGCATTGTGTTACTTGGATATTCAACAGTGTTGTAACGAATTCCTACCTGGAGTGGAGATTCAGATGTATTCCAGATTGAGAGTGAATGAATGGAACATTCTGTAGTGGAGATTCCATTGATTCCTGAAGTTTGGATTGTGTGTATAGGAAAATGAAGTGCTGACTAGTTGGAGTGGATAGCCAGTTGAACAGCACACCTGAGAGTTTGAACAGGCCACTGAAAACCATCATTTGTTTACTAGGATACGCACCAGTGGTGTTACGAAAGCCTGCCTGGAGTGGAGATTCGATGAATTCAATATTGGCAGTGAATGAATGGAACGTTGTGTAGTGGAGATTCCAATGATTTCTGAAATCTGAGTTGTGTGGACAGGAAAATGAAGAGCTTACCAGGGTTCAATGGATAGCCAGTTGAGCAGCACGCCTTGGAGTGTGAACAGGATGCTGAAAACCAGCATTGTGTTACTTGGACATTCAACAGTGGTGTAACGAAAGCCTGGCTGGAGTGGAGATTCAGATGTATTTCTGATTTGCACTGAATAATTGGAACATTCTATAGTGCAGATTCCAATGATATCTGTAATATGGGCAGTGTGGACAGGAAAATGAAGAGCAGATCAGGATAGTGTAGATAACCAGTTGAACAGCGGGACTGCAAGTTTCATCAGGCCTCTGAAAAGCAGCAATGGTTTACTTGGACATTCAGCAGGGGTGTTACGAATGACTGCCTCGAGTGGAGATTCGATGATCTCCAGATTGGCAGTGAATGAATGGAACATTCTGTAGTGGAGATTCCAATGATCTCTGAAATCTGGGTTGTGTGGACAGTAAAGAAAGAGTTGACAACTGTGGAGTTCATAGCCAGTTGAACAGCACGCCTGTGACTGTCAACAAGACACTGAAAATCAGCATTGTGAAACTTGGACATTCACTAGTGGTGTAACAAAAGCCTGCCTGGAGTAGAGATTCAGATGAATTCCAGATTTGCAGTGAATGAATGTAACATTCTGTAGTGAATATTCCAATAATTTCTGAAGTTTACGTTGTGTGGACAAGAAAAGGAAGAGCTAACGAGGTTAGAGTGGATAGCCAGTTCAACAGCAAGCCTGCGATTGTGAACAGGCCTCTGAAAATCAGCATCGGGTTACTTGGACATTCTGCTGTATTGTAATGAACTCCTGCCTGGAGTGGAGATTCAATGATCTCCAGATTGGCAGTGAATTAATGGAATATTCTGTAGTGGGGATTCCAATGATTTCTGAAGACTGGTTTTTGTGGACAGGAAAATGAAGAGCTAACCAGGTTTCAGTGGATATCCCGTTGAACAGGACACCTGAGAGTGTGAACAGGACTCTGAAAACCAGCATTGGGTTACTTGTATATTCAGCAGTGGTGTAACGAAAGCCTGCCTATAGTGGAGATTCGATGATCTCCTGATTGGCAGTGAATGAATGGATCATTCTTTAGTGGAGATTCCAATGATTTCTGAAGTCTGTTTGGGTGGACAGGAACATGAAAAGCTGAGCACGGTTGATTGGATATCCAGTTGAACAGCACGCCTGCGAGTGTGAACAGTCCTCTGAAAACCAGCATTGGGTTGCTTGGACATTCAGCAGTGGTGTAACGAGACCCTGCCTCGAGTGGTGATTCGATAATCTCCAGATTGGCAGTGAATGATTGGAACGTTCTGTAGTGGAGATTCCAATGATTTTTGAAGTCTTGTTGTGTGGCCTGAAAAATGAAGAGCACAGCATGGTTGAGTGGATAGCCACTTGAAGAGCACGCCTGCGAGTGAGTACAGGCATGTGAAACCCAGCATTGGATTACTTGGACATTCAGCAGTAGTGTAAAGAAAGCCTGCCTGGAGTGGAGATTCGATGTTCTCCATATTGTCAGTGAATAAATAGAACATTCTGTAGTGGAGATTCCATTGATTTCTGAAGTCTGGTGTGTGAATACAGGAAAATGAAGAGCTGATCAGGTTAGAATGAAGAGCCAGTTAACAGCAGGCCTGTGAGTGTTAGCAGGCTGCTGAAAACCATCATTGGTTTACTTGGATATTCACCAGTGGTGTAAGGAAATCCTGCCTGGAGTGGAGATTCGATGAATTCCAGATTGTCATTGAATGAATGGTACATTCTGTACTGGAGATTCCAATGATTTCTGATTTCTGGTTTTTGTGGACAGGAAAAGAAAGAGCTGACCACTTTGGAGTAGATAGCTAGTTGAACAGCACACCTGCGAGTGTAAACAGGACGCTGAAAGCCAGCACTGTGTTACTTGGACATTCTCTAGTGGTGTAACGAAAGCCTGCCTCGAGTGGATATTCAGATGAATTCCAGATTCGCAGTGAATGAATGGAACATCTAGAAAGTCTAGGTTATTTGGACAGGATAATGAAGATCTGACCAGGGTTGAGCGGGTATCCAGTTGAACAGCACGCATGCGAGTGTGAATAGGACTCTGACAACCAGCATTGGGTTACTTGGACATTCAGCAGTGGTGTAACGAAAGCCTGCCTGGAGTGGAGATTCGATGATCTCCATATTGGCAGTGAATGATTGGTACGTTCTGTAGTGGAGATTCCAATGATTTCTGAAGTCTGGTTGTGTGGCCTGAAAAATGAAGAGCACAGCAGGGTTGAGTGTATAGCCAGTTGAATAGCACGCCTGCGAGTGAGTACAGGTGTGTGAAATCCAGCATTGGATTACTTGAACATTCAGCAGTGGTGTAACGAAAGCCTGCCTGGAGTGGAGATACAATGTTCTCCATATTGTCCGTGAGTGAATAGAACATTCTGTAGTGGAGATTCCATTGATTTCTGAAGTCTGGGGTGTGAATACAGGAAAATGAAGAGCAGATCAGGTTAGAATGAATAGCCAGTTGAACAGCAGGCCTGCGAGGGTGAAAAGGCTGCTGAAAATCAGCATTGGGTTACGTGGTCATTTACCAGTGGTATAACAAAAGACTGCCTGGAGTAAAGATTCAGATGAATTCCAGATTCGCAGTGAATGAATGGAACATTCTGTAGTGGATATTTCAATGATTTCTACAGTCTGGGTTGTGTGGCCAGGAAAAGAAAGAGCTGACCACTGTGGAGTGGGTAGTCATTTGAATGGCGGCACGCCTGTGAGTCTGAACAGGAGGCTGAAAACCAGCATTGGGTTACTTGAATATTCACCAGTGGTGTAACAAAATCCTGCCTGGACCTCAGATTCAATGAATTCCAGATTGGCATTAAATGAATGGAACATTTTGTAGTGGAGATTCCACGATTTCTTTTTCTTTTTTTTTATGGATGGAAAAGTTTATTGTTTTAAATTTGCCATTTTAAAAATGTACTATGATGTGAATCTTCACTTACAACAAAACAAAACCTTGCTTTATCAAATAGTATCAAAATCAGGGATGATTATATTACCCTGATCCTTAGATTATAGAACAGAGAATAATAGGGAGGAAAGAAATTACTGGGTGGGGGGAAATAATAAGACACAGGTAGAAGCAGTAGAGGAAAGAGGCAAAAACGTGTGTGTGTGTGTGTGTGTGCGTGTATTTTCACCATAAAACAAGTCACACTGAAAGCATGAGACCCAAACTACAACAACCAAACCTAACAATTTTGCTGTCAAGGAGGCAGGTTGAGGGATAGAAAGGAAACTCGGGACACTGGTGGAGGGAATACTGGTGATGGGAGTGGTGTTGGAACATGATATGTCTGCAATACAACTATGAATAACTTTGTAATCATGGTATCTAAATTTAAAAAGAAGAAAAATACCAAAAGGACTCTTTAGCAAACTAGTTAAATATATATAGTTAAATACTAGAAAATTAGCACAAATGAGTAGAGGACAGAAGAATTTTTTTAAAAGGTGAGGATAATTACAACAATGAAAATGGTTTAATATAAATCTGTAATAATTATTTCAGGCTATTTTTGGTACAGAGATGGACCAATAGGCCAGACTAGCTGAGCACTGATACTGTACTCTTGTAAGTAGGGAGTCACACTGTCACTTATGACGGGTACTTACTATATTCACATGATGTTTATTTATTTATTTTTTTTTCTGAAGTCTGGTTTGTGTGGACACAAAAAGGAAGTGCTGAGCAGGGTTAATTGGATAGCCACATGAACAGCACGCCTGCGACTATGAACAGGCCTCTGATAACCAGCATTGGGCTACGTGGACATTCACCAGTAGTGTAACGCAAGCCTGCCTGGAGTGTAGATTCGATGATCTCCAGATTGGCAGTGAATTACTGGAACATTCTGTAGTTAAGATAGCAATGTTTTCTGAAATCTGGGTTGTGTGGACAGGAAAAATAAGAGCTGACCACTGTGGAGTGTATAGCCAGTTGAACAGCACGCCTGTGAGTGTGAAAAGGACGCTGAAAACCAGTATTGGGTTACTTGCACATTCAACAGTAGTGTAATGAAAGCCTGACTGGAGTCGAGATTCGATGAAATCCAGACTGGCAGTGAACGACTGGAAAATCTAGAAAATCTAGGTTATGTGGACAGGAAAATGAAGAGCTGACCAAGGTTGAGTGGGTAGCCAGTTGAACAGAACGCATGTGAGTGTGAACAGGCCTCTGAAAACCAGCATTGGGTTACTTGGTCATTCAGCACGGTGTAACGAATGCCTGCATGGAGTGGAGATTCAGATGAATTCCATATTTGCAGTGAATGAACTGGAACATTCTGTAGTGGAGATTCCAATAATTTTTGAAGTCTGAGTTATGTGGAGAGGAAAATGAAGAGCAGACCAGGTTAGAGTGGTTAGCCAGTTGAACAGCAGGACTGCTAGTTTGAACAGGCTGCTGAAAAGCAACATTTGGTTACTTGGATATTCACCAGTGGTGTAAACATATCCTGCCTGGAGTTCAGATTGGATGAAATCCAGATTGGGAGTGAATTAATGGAACATTTTTTAGTGGAGATTCCAATGATTTCTGAAGTCTGGAATGTGTGGAAAGGAAAATGCAGAGCTGATCAGGTTTGAGTGGAAAGCCAGCTGAACAGCACACCTGCTAGTGTGAACAAGCCGCTGAAAACCAGCATTGGGCTATTTGGATATTCACCAGTGGTGTAATAAAAGCCTGCCTTTAGTGGAGATTCGATGAATTCCAGATTGGCAGTGAATGAATGGAACATTCTGTAGTGGAGTTTCCAATGGTTTCTGAAGAATACGTTGTGTGGACAAGAAAATGAAGAACTGACAAGGTTGGAGTGGATAGCCTGTTGAATAGCAGGCCTGCGACTTTGAAGAAGCTGCTGCAAACCAGCATTGGGTTACTGGGATATTCACCAGTGGTGTAACGAAAGCCTGCCTGGAGTGGAGATTCGATGATCTAAAGATTGACAGTGAATGAATTGAACATTCAGCAGTGGAGATTCCAATGATTTCTGAAGTCTGGTTGTGTGGACAGGAAAATAATAGCTGACCACTGTTGAGTGGATAGCCAGATGAACAGCAAGCCTGCGAGTGTGAACAGGCCGCTGAAAACCAGTACTGGGCTACTTGGATATTCACCAATGATGTAACGAATGCCTGCCTGGAGTGTAGATTCGATGAATTCCAGATTGGCAGTGAAGGAATGGAACATTCTTCAGTGGAGCTTCCAATGATTTCTGAAGTCTGGGTTGCGTTAACAGGAAAATTAAGTGCTGAAGAGTTTGGAGTGGGTAACCAGTTGAACAGCACCCTTGCGAGTGTGAAGAGGCCGCTGAAGACCAGCACTTGGTTACTTGGATATTCACCACAGGTGTAACGAAAGCCTGCCTTGATTGGAGATATGATGAATTCCGGATTGGCAGTGAAGGAATGGAACATTCAGTAGTGGAGTTTATAATGGTTTGTGAAGTCTAGGTTATTTAGAGGAATACCAAGAGCTGACTAGGTTGGAGTGGTTAGCCAGGTGAACAGCACACCTGAGAGTATGAACAGGCCACCGAAAACCAGCATTGGGGTACTTGGGTATTCACTAGTTATGTAACGAAATCCTGCCTGGAGTGGAGATTCGATGAATTCCTGATTGACAGTGAATGAATAGAACATTCTGTAGTGGAGATTCCAATGATTTCTGAAGTCTGGATTGTGTGGACAGGAAAATGAAGTGCTGACCAGGGTTGAGTGGATAGCCCGTTGAAGAGAACGCCTGCCAGTGTGAACAGGCCGCTGAAAACCAGCTTTGTGTTATTTGGACATTCAGCAGTGTGTAACGAAAGCCTGCCTGAAGTGGAGATTCTGTTATCTCCAGATTGGCAGTGAAAGAATCGAACATTCTGTAGTGGAGATTTCAATTAGTTCTGAAGTCTGGTTTGTGTGGACAGGAAAAGAAAGATCTGACCACTGTGGGGTGGATTGCCAGTTGAACAGAATTTTTGCGAGTGTGAAAAGGCCGCTGAAAACCTGCATTGGGTTACTTGGATATTCATCAGTGGTGTAACGAAAGCCTACATGGAGTGGAGATTCAGATGAATTCCAGATTCGCAGTGAATGATTGGAACATTCTGTAGTGGAGAATACAATGATTTCTGGATTCTATGGATTCTATGTTGTGTGTACAGGAAAATGAAGAGCTGTCTAGGTTGAACTGGATAGCCAGTTGAACAGCACGCCTGTGAGTGTGAGCAGGCTGCTGAAATCCAGCATTGTGTTACTTGGATATTCACCAGTGGTGTAACGAAAGCCTGCCTGGAGTGGAGATTTGAAGTATTCCAGATTGCAGTGATTGAATGGAACATTCTGTACTGGAGATTTTAATGGTTTCTGAATTGTAGGTTATGTGGACAGGAGAATGAAGTGCTGACCAGGGTTGAGTTGATAGCCAGTTTAAAAGCACTCATGTGGGTGTGAACAAGAAGCTGAACACCAGAATTGTGTTACTTGGAAACTCACTAGGGTTGTAACAAAAGCCTGCCTGGAGTGGAGATTTGAAGAACTACAGATTGGCAGTGAATGAACGGAACATTCTGTAGTGGAGATTCCAAGTGATTTCTGAAGTCTGGGTTGTGTGGACAGGAAATTGAAGAGCTGACCAGGTTGGAGTGGATTACCAGTTGAACAGCATGCCTACGAGTGTTAACATGCTGTTGAAAACCGGCATTTTTTTACTTGGACATTCACCATTGCTGTAACTAAAGCCAGCCTGGAGTGGAGATTCGTTGAATTCCAGATTGGGAGTGAATGAATGGAACATTTTGTAGTGGAGATTCCAATGATTTGAAGTTTGGGTTGTGTGGACAGATAAATGAATAGCTGACCAGGTTGTCGTGGGTATTCAGTTGAACATAAAGCCTACAAGTGTGAGCAGGCCACTAAAAACCAGCATTGGGTTACTTGGATATTCATCAGTGGTGTAATTAAAGTCTGCCTTGAGTGGAGATTCGATGAATTCCACATTGGAAGTGAATGAATGGAACATTCTGTAGTGGAGATTCTAACGGTTTCTGAAGTCTAGGTTATGTGGACAGGAATATGAACAGCCTACTAGTTTGGAGTGGATACCCAGTTGAAAAGCATGCCTGCGAGTGTGAACAGGCCGCTGAAAACCAGCATTGGGTTACTTGGACATTCAACAGTGGTGTAAAGCAAACCAGCCTGGAGTGGAGATTCGATGAATTCCAGATTGCCAGTGAATGAATGCAGCATTCTGTCGTGAAGATTCTAATGCTTTCTGATGTCTAGGTTATTTGGATAGGAAAATTAAGTACTGACCAGGGTTGAGTGGATAGCCAGTTGAACAGCATGTCAGCGGGTCTGAACAGGACGCTGAACACCAGCATTGTGTTACTTTGACATTCAACAGTGGTGTAATGAAAGCCTGCCTGGAGTGGAGATTAGAAGAACTCCAGATGGGTATTGAATGAATGGAACATTCTGCAGTGGAGATTCTAATGTTTTCTGAAGTCTACGTTGTGTTGACTAGAAAATGAAGAGCTGACCAGGTTGGAGTGGATAGGCAGTTGAACAGCAGGCTTGCGACTTTGAAAAGGCTGCGAAAACCAGCATTGGGTTTCTTGGATATTCACCAGTGGTGTAACAAAATCCTTCCTTGAGTGGTGATTCGATGAATTCCAGATTGGCTTTGAATGATTGGAACATTCTGTAGTGGAGATTCCAATGATTTCTGAAGTCTGTATTCTGTGGGCAGGAAAAGAATGAGCTGACCTCTGTGGATGGATCGCCAGTTGAACAGAACTCCTGCGACTGTGAACAGGACGCTGAAAATCATCATTGGGTTTCTTGGACATTCACCAGTGGTGTATAGAAAGCCTGAGTGGAATGGAGATTCGATGATCTCCAAAATGGCAGTGAATGAATGGAACATTTTGTAGTGGATATTCCAATGATTTCAGAACTCTGTTTTATTGGCACCAGGAAATGAAGATCTGACCAGGGTGGTGTGGATAGCCAGTGAACATCACACCTGCGGTATGTGAACATGCCACTGACTTCTAACATTGGGTTACTAGGACATGCAGAAGAATCCCAACCCTGACGTGTTTTACGGGCGTGTTCATCACCTCCACTGGTTGGCATTGACCGGGAGAGTACCATATGGTTTCGATTGATTCAGAAGTCGCTGCACACCAGGCCTGGTTAGAGTGGATGGGATGATGGAAACTTCGGCTTGATTGAGTGCACAGGCAGATGAAAACCAGATATTTAGCTGTTGATATTTAGATGAACTCAGGTCGCTCGTTAGTGTGGCATGGTTAATGATCAGAATACTATATTCGACTGGATAGGTAGCTGAACAGCAGGCCTGGGGACAGTTGGCAGCAAATGCTCAATTGGCAGAATTCGAATTCAACTCGATTCCATGGAGAACGTGAAGAAACACAGGGCTAATACATTGGATATTGAGATGAATTCACTACTCAGCAGTGTGGATCGCTGTGACTCACCCAGTCCTCCCAGACTTCATTGATTTGCTGGCACGGTTGAATAGCGTCTTCTTTTGGGACTTGCGGTGACTGTAATTTTGGCATATGGAATATTTCACGGGTGTCTTGCCAGGCTTTCCCACGAGAGCCAGATACTCTCGGTAGCTTCCGGGGCTCTCTGATAGGGCGAGGAATTGTACCCAGCTCGGCCAGGCTGGCTTCGTGAAGCACACGTCCTACTGCTGTGCTTTCGCGCCAGAATTGCAGCGTGGATAGGAAGATGAAAAGCAGCCCATGGATGAATTTAGAGTGCAGATGCAGATGATTTCAAGTTTCTGGGTAGACATACCAATGCTGCAAAGAATGCCTGCGTAGAGTGAAGATACAGATGTATTCCAGACTCGCAGAGAATGATCGGAACATTCTGTAGTGGAGAATCCAATGATTTCTGTTGTCTGAAATCTGTGGACAGGAAAATGCATAGGTGACCAGGGCGGAGTGGATAGCTAGTGAAAAGAACAGGCCGCTGATAACTGTCATTGGGTTACTTGGACATTCACCAGTGGTGTAACGAAAGCCTGTCTGGAGTGGAGATTCTATGAACTCCAGATTGGCAGTGAATGATTGGAACATTCTGTAGTGGAGTTTCCAATGATTTCTGAAGTCTGGGTTCTGTGGAGAGGAAAAGAAAGAGCTGACCACTGTTGAGTGGATACCCAGTTGAACAGCACTTCTGCGAGTGTGAACAGGATACTGAAAACCAGCATTCGGTTACTTGGACATTCACCAGTGGTGTAACGAAAGCCTGCTTGGAGTGGAGATTCAGATGAAATCCATATTTGCAGTGAATGAGAGGAACATTCTGTAGTGGAGATTCCAATGATTTCTGAAGTCTGGTTTGTGTGTACAGAAAAATGAAGAGATGACCAGGTTGGAGTGGATAGACAGTTGAACAGCAGGTCAGCGAGAGTGAACAGGCTGCTGAATACAAGCGTTGGGCTGCTTGGATATACACCAGTGTTGTAAAGAAATCCTGCCTGGAGTGGAGATTCGAGGATCTCCAGATTGGCAGTGAATAAATGGAACATTCTGTAGTGGAGATTCAAATGATTTCTGAAGTCTGGGTTGTGTGGAAAGGAAGATGGAAAGCAGGCTAGGTTGGCTTGTATATCCAGTTGAACAGCACGCCTGCGAGTATGAACAGGCCGCTGAAAACCAGCATTGGTTTACTTGGACATTCAGCAGTGGTGTAACGAAAGCCTGCCTGGAGTGGAGATTCGATGAATTCCAGATTGGCAGTGAATGTATGGAACATTTTATAGTGGAAATTCCAATGATATCTGATGTCTGGGTTGTGTGGACAGGCAAATGAAGAGCTGACCAGGTTTGAGTAGTTAGCTAGTTGAACAGCACGCCTGCAACTGTGAACAGGCCGCTGAAAAGCAGCATTGGTTTACTTGGACATTCACCAGTGGTGTAACGAAAGCCTGCCTGGAGTGGAGATTCGATGAATTCCAGATTGGCAGTGAATGAATGGAACATTCTGTATTGGAGATTCCAATGGTTTCTGAAGTCTACATTGTGTTGTCAAGAAAATGTAGAACTGACCAGGGATGAGTGGTTAGCCAGTTGAACTGCACGCCTGCGAGTGTGAACAAGTGATGAAAACCAGCATTGGGTTACTTGGACATTCCCCAGTGGTGTAACGAAAGCCTGCCTGGAGTGGAGATTCGATGAATAACAGATTGGCAGTGAATAAATGGAACATTCTGTAGTGGAAATACCAATTATTTCAGGACTCTGGGTTATTGGTACCAGGAAATGAAGAACTGACCAGGGTGGATTGGATAGGCACTGACCACCATGCCAGCGGTACGTGAACAGGCCGCTGACCGCTGGCATTGGGTTACAGGACATGCAGAATAATTTCAACTCTGATGAGTTTTAGAGGCATACGATCATCACCACCACTGGGTGGCGTTCACCGGGAGAATACCATATGGTTTTGATTGATTCAGAAGTCAATGCACACCAGACCTGGTTAGAGTGGACGGGATGATGAAAACTTCGACTTGATTGAGTGCACCGGCAGATAAAAACCAGGTATGTAGGTGTTGATATTTAGAGGAACTCAGGTCCCTCGGTTGTGTGGCAGGGTTAATGAAAAGAACACTATATTCGACTGGATAGGGAGCTGAACAGTAGGCCTGGGGAGAGTTGACAGCAAATTCTCAATTGGCAGATGTCGATTTCACTCGAATTCGTGGAGAACGAGAAAAAACTCAGGCCTAATACATTGGATATTGAGATGAATTCACTACTCAGCAGTGTGGATCGCTTTCACTCTCCCAGTACTCCTGGACTTCCTTGATTTGGTGGCGCGTTTGCGTAGTGTCTTCATTTGGAGACTTTTGGTGACTGTAATTTTGGCATATTGAATATTTCACCATTGTCTTTCCAGGCTTTGCCATGAGGGGCAGATACTCTCGGTAGAATCCTGGGCTCTCTGAGAGGGTGAGGAACTGAATCCGGCTCGGCCAGGCGGGCTGCGTGACGCACACATCCTACTGCTGTGCTTTTGCTCCAGAGTGGCAGTGTGGATAGGAAGATGAAAAGCAGCCCATGGATGATTTTAGAGTGCATTTCAGAAGATTTCAAGTTTCTGGGTAGACTCACCAGTTCTTTAAGGAATGCCTGCCTAGAGTGAAGATTCAGATTTAGTCCACATTCACAGTGAATGATCGGAACATTCTGTAGTGGAGATTCCAATAATTTCTTATGTCTGGGTTCTGTGGACAGGAAAATGAAGAGCTGAACAGGCTGGAGTGCATAGCCAGTGAACAGGACAGGCCCTGAAAACCATTACTGGTTACTTAGACATTCACCAGTGGTGTAACGAAAGCCTGCATGGAGTGGACATTCAGATGAATTCCAGATTCGCTGTGAATGAATGGAACATTCTGTAGTGGAGATTACAATGATATCTGAAGTCTGTAATGTGTGGACAGGAAAATGAATTGCTCACCAGGTTGGAGTGGATAGCCAGTTTAACAACACACATGCGAGTGTGAACAGGCCGCTGAAAACCAGAATTGGGTTAATTGGATATTCACCAGTGATGTAACGAAAGCCTGCCTGGAGTCGCAATTCGATGAATTGCATATAGGCAGTGAATGAATGTAACATTCTGTAGTGGAGATTCTAATGTTTTCTGAAATCTAGGTTATGTGGACAGAAATATGAAGACAGAAATACTCTTGCGAGTATTAACAGGCTGCTGAAAACCAGCATTGGGTTACTTGGATATTCACCAGTGGTGTAACGAAATTCTTCCTGGAGTGGAGATTCGTTGAATTCCAGATTGGCAGTGAATGAATGGAACTTTCTGTAGTAGAGATTCCAATGATTTATGAAGTCTGGCTGTGTGGAAAAGAAAATGAAGAGCTGAGCAGGGTTGAGTGGATATCCAGTCGAACAGCATGCCTGCGAGTGTGAACAGCCTCTGAAAACCAGAATTGAGTTACTTGGACATTCAGCAGTGTGTAACGAAAGCCTAAATGGAGTGGAGATTCGATGATCTCCACATTGGCAGTGAATGAATGTAAAATTCTGTATTGAAAATTCTAATGATTTCTGATATCTGGATTGTGTGCACAGGAAAGGAAAGAGCTGACCATTGTGGAGTGGATAGCCAGTTGAACAGATCACCTGCAATTGTGAACAGGACGCTCAAAACCAGCATTGTGTCTCTTGGACATTCAGCACTGGCGTAACAAAAGCCTGCCAAGAGTGGAGATTCAGATGAATTCCAGATTCGCAGTGAATGAATGGAACATTCTGTACTGGAGATTTCAATTATTTCTGAAGTCTGGGTTTTCTGGGCAGTAAAATGAAGAGCAGACCAGGTTAGCATAGATAGCAGTTGAACAGCAGGTTTGCAAGTTTGAACAGTTTGCTGAAAACCAGCAGTGTGTTACTTGGATGTTCACAAGTGGTGTAATGAAATCCTGCCTGGAGTGGAGATTCGATGAAATCCAGATTGGCAGTGAATGTATGGAACATTTTGAAGTGGACATTCAATGATTTCTGAAGTCTGGGTTGTGAAGAAAGGAAAAATGAAGAGCTAACCAGGGTTGGTTGGATAGCCAGTTGAACAACACGGCTGCGAGTGTGAGCAGGACACGAAAGCCAGCGCTTGATTACTTAGATATTCACCAGTGGTGTAACGAAAGCCGGACTGGAGCAGAGACTCGATGAATTTCAATTGGCATTGAATGAATGGAACATTCTGTAGTGGAGATTCCAATGATTTCTGAATTCTGGGATGTGTGGAGAGGAAAAGAAAGATCTAACGACTGTGGAGTGGGTAGCCCGTTGAACAGCATTCTAGGGAGTGTGAACAGGCCTCTGAAAAACAGCATTGGGTTGCTTGGACATTCACCTGTGGTGTAAAGAAAGCCTGCCTGAGAAGGAGATTCGATGATATCCAGATTGGCAGTGGATGAATGGAACTTTCTGTAGTGGATATTCCAATGATTTCTGACGTCTGGGTTATGTGGATAGGAAAATGAAGAGCAGAGCAGGTTAGAGTGGATAGCCAGTTGAACAGCAGTCCTGACAGTTTGAACAGGCTGCTGAAAACCAGCATTGGTTTACTAGTATATTCACCAGTGCTGTAACGAAATCCTGCCTGGAGTGGTGATTCGATGAATTCCAGATAGGCAGTAAATGAATAGAATATCCTGTAGTGGAGATTCTAATCATTTCTGAGGTCTGGGTATTGTGGAGAGGAAAACTAATAGCTGAACATTGTGGAGTGGATAGCCAGTTGAACAGCAGGCCTGCGAGTGTGAACAGGCATCTGCAAACCAGCATTGGATTTCATGGATATTCAGCAGTGGTGTAAAGAAAGCCTGCTTGGAGTAGAGATTCGATGATCTCCAGGTAGGCAGTGAATGAACAGAATATTCTCTAGTGGAGATTGCAATTATTTCTGAAGACTGGGTTGTGTGGACTGGAAAAGAAAGAGCAGACCAGTATGAAGTGGATAGCCAGTTGAACAGCATGCCTGCAAGTGTGATCAGGACGCTGAAAACCAGTATTGGGTTACTTGAAGATTCACCAGGGGTTTAACGAAAGCCTGCATCGAGTGGAGATTCAGATGAATTCCACATTCACAGTGAATGACTGGAACATTATGTACTGGAGATTCCAATGATTTCTGAAGTCTGGGTTAAGTAGATAGCAAAATGAAGGGTTGGTCAGGTTTGAGTGGACAGCCAGTTAAACAGCACGCCTGTGAATGTGAACAGGCCTTTGAAAACCACCATTGGGTTACTTGGACATTCAGCACTGTATAACGAAAGTCTGCCTGTAGTGGAGATTCGAGGAACTCCAGGTTGGCATTGAATGAACGGAATATTCTCTAGTGGAGATTCCAATGTTTTCTGAAGTCTAGGTTCTGTGGACAGGAAAAGAAAGAGCTGACCACTATTAAGTGGATAGCCAGTTGAGCAGCACGCCTGCCAGTGTGAACAGGGCGCTAAAAACCAGCATTTGGTTACTTGGAAATTCACCCGTGGTGTAACGAAAGACCTGGGTTGATGGGAAAGCCAGTTGAACAGCACGCCTGTGAGTGTGAACAGGCCTCTGAAAACCAGCATTGGGTTACTTGGACATCCACCTGTGGTGTAACGAAAGCCTGCCTGGGGTGGAGATTCGATGATCTCCAGATTTTCAGTGAATGAATGGAACATTCTGTAGTGGATATTCCAATGATTTTTGACGTCTGGGTTGTGTGGACAGAGAAATGAAGAGCAGATGAGGTTATCGTGGATAGCCAGATGAACAGCACTCCTGCGCGTTTGAACAGGCTGCTGAAAACCAGCATTGGTTTACTAGTATATTCACCAGTGGTGTAACGAAATCCTGCCTGGAGTGGTGATTCGATGAATTCCAGATTGGCAGTGAATGAATAGATTATCCTGTAGTGGAGATTCCAATGATTTCTGAGGTCTGTGTTGTGTGGAGAGGAAAATTAAGAGCTGACCAGGGTGGAGTGGATACCCAGTTGAACAGCAGGCCTGCGAGTGTGAACAGGCCTCTGAAAACCAGCATTGGGTTTCTTGGATATTCAGCAGTGGTGTAAAAAAAGTCAGCCTGGAGTGGAGATTCGATGATCTCCAGATTGGCAGTGAATGAATGGAACATACTGTTATGGAGATTCCAATGATTTCTTAACTGTGGGTTGTGTGAACACGAAAAGAAAGAGCATTTCTTGACCACTGTGGAGTCGATAGCCAGTAAAACAACACACTTGCAAGTGTGAACAGGACGTTGAAAACCAGCATTGGGGTGCTTGGATATTCACAGGTGTTGTAACGAAATCCTGCCAATACGATAAATTCCAGATTGGGAGTAAATGAATGGAAATTCTGTATTGGAGATTCTAATGGTTACTGAAGTCAACGCTGTGTAGAATGAAAAATGAAGAGCTGACCAGTGTGGAGTGGATAGCCAGTAGAACAGCTCGCCTGCGAGTGTGAAGAGGCCTAGGAAAACCACCATTGGGTTACTTGGTCATTCAGCAGTGGTGTAAAGAAAGCCTTCCTGAAGGGAGATTCGATGTTCTCCAGGTTGGCAATGAATGAGCAGAATATTCTCTAGTGGAGATTCCAATTATTTCTGAAGTCTGGGTTGTGTGGACAGAAAAAGAAAGAGCTGACCAGTATGAAGTGGATAGCCAGTTGAACAGCATGCCTGCGAGTGTGAACAGGATGCTGAAAACCAGTATTGGGTTACTTGAACATTCACTAGTGGTTTAACGAAAGCCTGCCTCGAGTGGAGATTCAGATGAATTCTAGATTCGTAGTGAATGAATGGAACATTCTGTAGTGGAGAATCCAATGAATTGTGAATTCTGGGATGTTTGCAAGGGAAATGAAAGAGCTGACGACTCTGGAGTGCATAGCCAGTTGAACACATGCCTGCGAGTGTGAACAGGACGTTGAAAATCAGTGTTGCGTTACTTGGACATTCACCAGTGGTGTAAAGAAAGCCTGCATGGTGGGCAGAATCAGAAGAATTCCAGATTCTCAGTGAATGAATGGAACATTCTGTAGTAGAAATCCGAATAATTTCTGAATTCTGGGTTGTGTGGACAGGATAATGAAGAGCAGACCAGGTTAGAGGGGAAAGCCAGTTGAACAACAGGCCTGCGTGTTTGAACAGGCTGCTGATAACTAGCATTGGGTTACTTGGATAATCACCAGTGGTGTCACGAAAACCTGACTGGAGTTGAGATTCGATGAATTCCAGATGGGCAGTGAATGAATGGAACATTCTGTACTGGAGATTCCAATGATTTCTGATATCTGGGTTCTGTGGAGAGGAAAATGAAGGGCTGGCCAGGTTTGAGTGGACAGCCAGCTGAACAGCACGGCTGCGAGTGTTAACAGGCCTCTGAAAACCAGCATTGGATTACTTGGACATTCACCAGTGGTGTCACGAAAACCTGACTGGAGTTGAGATTCGATGAATTCCAGATGGGCAGTGAATGAATGGAACATTCTGTACTGGAGATTCCAATGATTTCTGATATCTGGGTTCTGTGGAGAGGAAAATGAAGGGCTGGCCAGGTTTGAGTGGACAGCCAGCTGAACAGCACGGCTGCGAGTGTTAACAGGCCTCTGAAAACCAGCATTGGATTACTTGGACATTCACCAGTGGTGTAACGAAAGACTGCCTGTAGTGGAGACTCGATGATCTCCAGATTGACAGTGAATGAATGGAACATTCTGTAGTGGAGACTCCAATGATTTCTGAAGTCTGGCTTGTGTGGACAGGAAAATGAAGAGCAGACCAGGTTAGCGTGGATAGCCAGTTGAACAGCAATCCTGCCCGTTTGAATAGGCTGCTGAAACCCAGCATTGGGTTACTTGTATATTCACCAGTGGTATAACGAAAACCTGCCTGGAGTGGTGATTCCATGAATTCCAGATTGGCAGTGAATGTCTGGAATATTCTGTCGTGGAGATTTCAATGATTTCTGAGGTCTGGGTTGTGTCGAGAGGAAAATGAAGAGCTGACCAGGGAGGAGTGGATAGCCAGTTGAACAGCACACGTGCGAGTGTGAACAGGCCACTGAACACCAGCATTGGGGTACTTGGATATTCACCAATGTTGTAACGAAATCCTGGCTGGAGTGGAGATTCCATGAATTCATTGGCAGTCAATGAATGGAACATTCCGTAGTGGAGATTCCCTTGGTTTCTGAAATCAACGTTATTTATAAAGAAAAAAGAAGAGCTGACCAGGGTGGAGTGGATAGCCAGTAGAACAGCACGCCTGTGAGTGTGAGACGGCCTCTGAAACCCAGCATTGGGTTACTTGGACATTCAGAATTGTGTAATTAACGCGTGCCTGGAGTGGAGATTCGATGATCTCCAGGTTGACAGTGAATGAACGGAATATTCTCAAGTGGAGATTCCAATGATTTCTGAGTCTGGGTTGTGTTGACAGGAAATGAAAGAGCTGACCACTGCAACGTATATAGCCAGTTGAGCAGCACGCCTGCGAGTGAGAACAGTACGCTAAAAACCTGCATTTGGTTACTTGGACATTCAGCAGTGGTTTAATGAACGCCTGCTTGGATTCAGGAATCAGATGAATTCCAGATTCACAGTGAATGAATGGAACATTCTGTAGTGGAGATTCCAATGTTTTTTGAATTCTGGGATGTGGGGACAGAAAAAGCAAGACCTAACTACTGTGGAGTGGATAGCCAGTTAAGCAGCACGACTGTGAGTATGAACAGGCCACAGGAAACCAGCATTGGGGTAATTGGATATTCACCATTGTTGTATCGAAACACTGCCAACTCGATGAATTCCAGATTGGCAGTAAATGAATGGAACATACTGTAGTGGAGATTCCAAAGATTTCTGAAATCTGGGGTGTGTGGACAGGAAATTGAAGGGCTGGACAACGTTGAGTGGACAGCCAGCTGAACAGCACAGCTGCAAGTGTGAACAGGCCTCTGAAAACCAGCATTGGGTTACTTGGACTTTCACCAGTGGTTTAATGAAAGCCTGCCTGGAGTGGAGACTCTGTGATCTCCAGATTAACAGTGAATGAATGGAACATTCTGTAGTGGATATTCCAATGATTTCTTAAGTCTAAGGTAGTGTCGACAGGGAAATTTAGAGCAGAACAGGTTAACATGGATAGTCAGCTGAACAGCAGTCCTGCGCGTTTGAACTGGCTGCTGAAACCCAGCATTGGGTTATTTGTATATTCACCAGTGGTGTAACGAAATCCTGCCTGAAGTGGTGATGTGATGAATTCCAGATTGGCAGTGAATGTATAGAATATTCAGTCGTGGAGATTCCAATGATGTCTGAGTTCTGGGTTGTGTCGAGAGGAAAATGAAGAGCTGAACAGGGTGGAGTGGATAGCCAGTTGAACAGCACACCTGTGAGTGTGCACAGGCCACTGAAAACCAGCATTGGGTACTTGGATCTTCACCAGTGTTGTAACGAAATCCTGCCTGGAGTGGAGATTCCATGAATTCCAGATTGGCAGTCAATGAATGGAACATTCTGTAATGGAGATTCTATTGGTTTCTGACGTCAACGTTGTTTAGAAAGAAATCTGAAGAGCTGACCAGGGTGGAGTGATAGCCAGTAGAACAGCAAGCCTGCGAGTGTGAACAGGCCTCTGAAAACCAGCATTGGGTTACATGGACATTCACCAGTGGTGTAACGAAAGCGTGCCGGGAGTGGAGATTCGATGATATCCAGGTTGGCAGTGAATGAACGGAATATTCTCAAGTGGAGATTCCAATGATTTCTGAAGTCTGGGTTTTGTTGACAGGAAAGGAAAGAGCTGACCACTATGAAGTAGAGAGTCAGTTGAGCAGCAGGCCTGCGAGTGTGAACAGTACGCTAAAAACCAGCATTTGGTTACTTGGACTTTCACCAGTGGTTTAATGAACGCCCGTTGGATTCGAGATTCAAATGAATTCCGATTCACAGTAAATGAATGGAACATTCTGTAGTGGAGATTCCAATTATTTCTGAATTCTGGGATGTGGACAGAAAAAGGAAGAACTGACTACTATGGAGTGGATAGGCAGTTGAACAGCAGGCCTGCGAGTGTGAGCAGCACACTGAGAACCAGCTTTCGGTTACTTGGACATTTACCAGAGGTGTAAAGAACGCCTGCGTGGATTCGAGATTCAGATGAATTCCAGATTCGCAGTGAATGAATGGAACATGCTATAGTGGAGATTCCAATGATTTTGAATTCTGGGATATATGGACAGGAATAGGAAGAGCTAACTACTGTGGAGTGGATAGCCGGTTGAAAAGCACGCCTGCGAGTGTGAGGAGAATGCTGAAAACCAGCTTTAGGTTACTTGGACATTCACCAGTGTTGTACCGAAAGCCTGCCTGGAGTGGAGATTCAGAAGAATTCCGGATTAGCAGTGAAGGAGTGGAACATTTTGTAGTGGAGATCCCAATGTTTTCTGAAGTCTGGGTTTTGTGGACAGGAAAATGAAGAGCTGACCAGGTTAGATTGGAAATCCAGTTGAACAGCAGGCCTGTGAGTTTGAAAAGGCTCCTGAAAACCAGCATTGGGTTCCTTAGATATTCAACAGTGGTGTAACGAAAACCTGGCTGTAGTGGAGATTCGATGAATTCCAGATTGGCAGTCAATGAATGGAACATTCTGGAGTGGAGATTCCAATGATTTCTGTAGTCTGGTTTGTGTGGATAGGAAAAGAAAGGGCTGACCACTGTGGAGTGGATAGCCAGTTGAACACTAAGTCTGCGAGTGTGAACAGGACGCTGAAAACCGCTTTAGTTTACTTGGACATTCAGCAGTGGTGTAACGAAATCCTGCCTGGAGTGGAGATTCGATGAATTCCATATTTGCAGTAAATGAATGGAACTTTCTGTAGTTGAGATTCCATTCATTTCTGAAGTCTGGGTTTAATGGAAAGGATAATGAAGTGCTGACCAGGACTGAGTGGGTAGTCAGTTCAACACCACACCTTCGAGTGTGAACAGGCCTCTGAAAACCAGCATTGGGTTACTTGGACATTCACCAGTGGTGTAACGAAAGCCTGCCTGTACTGGAGACTTGATGATCTCCAGATTGACAGTGAATGAATGGAACATTCTGTAGTGGAGACTCCAATGATTTCTGAAGTCTGGCTTGTGTGGACAGGAAAATGAAGAGCAGACCAGGTTAGCGTGGATAGCCAGTTGAACAGCAATCCTGCCCGTTTGAATAGGCTGCTGAAAACCAGCATTGTGTTTCTTTTATATTCATCAGTGGTGTAACAAAATCCTGCCTGGAGTTGTGATTCGATGAATTACACATTGGCAGTGAATGTCTGGAATATTCTGTCGTGGAGATTCCAATGATTTCTGAGGTCTGGGTTGTGTGGAGACAAAAATTAAGAGCTGACCAGGGAGGATTGGATAGCCAGTTGAACAGCAGGCCTGCGAGTGAGAACAGCCCTCTGCAAACCGGCATTTTGTATCTTGGGGATTCAGCATTGGTGTAAGGAAAGCCTGCCTGAAGTGGAGATTCGATGATCTCCAGATTGGCAGTGAAATAATGAAACATTCTGTCATGGAGATTCCAAAGATTTCTTATGTCTGGGTTGTGTGAACACGAAAAGAAAGAGCTGACCACTGTGGAGTCGATAGGCAGTTGAATAGTACACCTGCGAGTCTGAACAGGCCGCAGAAAACCAGAATTTGGGTACTTGGATATTCACCATTGTTGTAACGAAATCCTGCCAATTCTATGAATTCCAGATTGGCAGTAAATGAATAGAACATTCTGTAGTGGAGATTCCAATGATTTGTGAACTCTGGGTTGTGTGGACAGGAAAATGAAGGGCTGGGCAGGGTAGAGTGGAGAGCCAGCTGAGCAGCACCACTGTGAGTGTGATCAGGCCTCTGAAAACCAGCATTGGGTTACTTGGACTTTCACCAGTGGTGTAATGAAAGCCTGCCTGGATTGGAGACTCTGTGATCGCCAGATTAACAGTGAATGAATGGAACATTCTCTAGTGGATATTCCAATGATTTCTTAAGTCTAAGGTAGTGTCGACAGGGAAACGCAGAGCAGACCAGGTTAACGTGGATAGTCAGCTGAACAGCAGTCCTGCGCGTTTGAACTGGCTGCTGAAACCCAGCATTGGGTTACTTGTATATTCACCAGTGGTGTAACGAAATCCTGCCTGAAGTGGTGATGCGATGAATTCCAGATTGGCAGTGAATGTCTGGAATATTCTGTCGTGGAGATTCCAATGATGTCTGAGGTCTGGGTGGTGTCGAGAGGAAATTGAAGAGCTGAACAGGGTGGAGTGGATAGCCAGTTGAACAGCACACCTGTGAGTGGGAACAGGCCACTGAAAACAAGCATTGGGTACTTGGATATTCACCAGTATTGTAAAGAAATCCTGCCTGGAGTGGAGATTCCATGAATTCCAGATTGGCAGTCAATGAATGGAACATTCCGTAGTGGAGATTTCATTGGTTTCTGAAGTCAACTTTGTTTAGAAAGAAAACTGAAGAGCTGACCAGGGTGGAGTGATAGCCATTAGAACAGCACGCCTGCGAGTGTGAACAGGCCTCTGAAAACCAGCATTGGGTTACTTGGACTTTCACCAGTGGTGTAACGAAAGCGTGCCTGGAGTGGAGATTCGATGATCTCCAGGTTGGCAGTGAATGAACGGAATATTCTCAAGTGGAGATTCCAATGATTTCTGAAGTCTGGGTTTGGTTGACAGGAAAGGAAAGAGCTGACCACTATGAAGTAGAGAGTCAGTTGAGCAGCAGGCCTGCGAGTGTGAACAGTACGCTAAAAACCAGCATTTGGTTACTTGGACATTCACCAGTGGTTTAATGAACGCCCGTTGGATTCGAGATTCAGATCAATTCCAGATTCACAGTGAATGAATGGAACATTCTGTAGTGGAGATTCCAATGTTTTCTGAATTCTGGGATGTGTGGACCGAAAAAGAAAGAGCTAACTACTCTGCAGTGGACAGTCAGTTAAGCAGCACGACTGCGAGTGTCAACAGGCCACAGAAAACCAGCATTGGGGTAATTGGATATTCACCATTGTTGTATCGAAATCCTGCCAATTCGATGAATAGATTGGCAGTAAATGAATGGAAAATACTTTAGTGGAGATTCCAAAGATTTCTGAAATCTGGGTTGTGTGGACAGGAAAATGAAGGGCTGGACAACGTTGAGTGGACAGCCAGCTGAATAGCATAGCTGCAAGTGTGAACAGGCCAATGAAAACCAGCATTGGATTACTTGGACTATCACCAGTGGTGTAATGAAAGCCTGCCTGGAGTGGAGACTCTGTGATCTCCAGATTAACAGTGAATGAATGGAACATTCTGTAGTGGAGATTCCAATGATTTCTTAAGTCTAAGGTAGTGTCGACAGGGAAATGAAGAGCAGACCAGGTTAACGTGGATAGTCAGCTGAACAGCAGCCCTGCGCGTTTGAACTGGCTGCTGAAACCCAGCATTGGGTTATTTGTATATTCACCAGTGGTGTAACGAAATCCTGCCTGAAGTGGTGATGCGATGAATTCCAGATTGGCAGTGAATGTCTGGAATATTCTGTCGTGGAGATTCCAATGATGTCTGAGGTCTGGGTGGTGTCGAGAGGAAATTGAAGAGCTGAACAGGGTGGAGTGGATAGCCAGTTGAACAGCACACCTGTGAGTGTGAACAGGCCACTGAAAACCAGCATTGGGTACTTGGATATTCACCAGTGTTGTAACGAAATCCTCCCTGGCGTGGATATTCCATGAATTCCAGATTGGCAGTCAATGAATGGAACATTCCGTAGTGTAGATTTCATTGGTTTCTGAAGTCAACGTTTTTTAGAAAGAAAACTGAAGAGCTGACCAGGGTGGAGTGATAGCCAGTAGAACAGCACGCCTGCGAGTGTGAACAGGGCTCTGAAAACCAGCATTGGGTTACTTGGACTTTCACTAGTGGTGTAACGAAAGCGTGCCTGGAGTGGAGATTCGATGATCTCCAGGTTGGCAGTGAATGAACGGAATATTCTCAAGTGGAGATTTCAATGATTTCTGAAGTCTGGGTTTTGTTGACAGGAAAGGAAAGAGCTGACCACTATGAAGTAGAGAGTCAGTTGAGCAGCAGGCCTGCGAGTGTGAACAGTAGTCTAAAAACCAGCATTTGGTTACTTGGACATTCACCAGTGGTTTAATGAACGCCCGTTGGATTCGAGATTCAGATGAATTCCAGACTCACAGTGAATGAATGGAACATTCTGTAGTGGAGATTCCAATGTTTTCTGAATTCTGGGATGTGTGGACCGAAAAAGAAAGAGCTAACTACTGTGCAGTGGATAGCCAGTTAAGCAGCACTACTGCTAGTGTGAACAGGCCACAGAAAACCAGCATTGGGGTAATTGGATATTCACAATTGTTGTATCGAAATCCTGCCAATTCGATGAATAGATTGGCAGTAAAGGTAAAGGTAAAGGCCCTCCCATTGATCGTCGATTTGCTCGAGCGGGCCCAGTAACGTCTCCATTGGAGACTTTGTTGTTACTGTGTCTGGCATATCGAATACTCTCGGTAGCTTGCCGGGCTCTCCGAGAGGGGCGGAGGAATCGAACTCGGGTCGGCCATGTTGGCCACGTGTAAGGCGAACGCCCTACCCGCTGTGCAGTAAATGAATGGAAAATACTTTAGTGGAGATTCCAAAGATTTTTGAAATCTGGGTTGTGTGGACAGGAAAATGAAGGGCTGGACAACGTTGAGTGGACAGCCAGCTGAGCAGCATAGCTGCAAGTGTGAACAGGCCAATGAAAACCAGCATTGGATTACTTGGACTATCACCAGTGGTGTAATGAAAGCCTGCCTGGAGTGGAGACTCTGTGATCTCCAGATTAACAGTGAATGAATGGAACATTCTGTAGTGGATATTCCAATGATTTCTTAAGTCTAAGGTAGTGTCGACAGGGAAATGAAGAGCAGACCAGGTTAACGTGGATAGTCAGCTGAACAGCAGTCCTGCACGTTTGAACTGGCTGCTGAAACCCAGCATTGGGTTATTTGTATATTCACCAGTGGTGTAACGAAATCCTGCCTGAAGTGGTGATGCGATGAATTCCAGATTGGCAGTGAATGTATAGAATATTCAGTCCTGGAGATTCCAATGATATCTGAGGTCTGGATGGTGTCGAGAGGAAATTGAAGAGCTGAACAGGGTGGAGTGGATAGCCAGTTGAACAGCACACCTGTGAGTATGAACAGGCCACTGAAAACCAGCATTGGGTACTTGGATCTTCACCAGTGTTGTAACGAAATCCTGCCTGGAGTGGAGATTCCATGAACTCCAGATTGGCAGTCAATGAATGGAACATTCTGTAATGGAGATTCCATTGGTTTCTGACGTCAACGTTGTTCAGAAAGAAAACTGAAGAGCTGACCAGGGTGGAGTGATCGCCAGTAGAACAGCACGCCTGCGAGTGTGAACAGGCCTCTGAAAACCAGCACTGGATTACTTAGATATTCACCAGTGATGTAACGAAAGCCTGCCTGTACTGGAGGCTCGATGATATCCAGATTGACAGTGAATGTATGGAGCATTCTGTAGTGGAGACTCCAATGATTTCTGAAGTCTGGCTTGTGTGGACAGGAAAATGAAGAGCAGACCAGGTTATCGTGGATAGCTAGTTGAACAGCAATCCTGCCCGTTTGAATAGGCTGCTGAAAACCAGCATTGTGTTTTTTGTATATTCATCAGTGGTGTAACGAAATCCTGCCTGGAGTGGTGATTCGATGAATTACACATTGGCAGTGAATGTATGGAATATTCTGTCGTGGAGATTCCAATGATTTCTGAGGTCTGGGTTGTGTGGAGACAAAAATTAAGAGCTTACCAGGGTGGATTGGATAGCCAGTTGAACAGCAGGCCTGCGAGTGGGAACAGCCCTCTGCAAACCGGCATTTTGTATCTTGGGTATTGAGCAGTGGTGTAAGGAAAGCCTGCCTGAAGTGGAGATTCGATGATCTCCAGATTGGTAGTGAAATAATGAAACATTCTGTCATGGAGATTCCAAAGATTTCTTATGTCTGGGTTGTGTGAACACGAAAAGAAAGAGCTGACCACAGTGGAGTCGATAGCCAGTTGAAAAGTACACCTGCGAGTCTGAACAGGCCGCAGAAAACCAGAATTTGGGTACTTGGATATTCACCATTGTTGTAACGAAATCCTGCCAATTCTATGAATTCCAGATTGGCAGTAAATGAATAGAACATTCTGTAGTGGAGATTCCAATGATTTGTGAACTCTGGGTTGTGTGGACAGGAAAATGAAGGGCTGGGCATGGTAGAGTGGAGAGCCAGCTGAGAAGCACCACTGTGAGTGTGATCAGGCCTCTGAAAACCAGCATTGGGTTACGTGGACATTCACTAGTGCTTAACGAAAGCCTGCCTGGATTGGAGACTCGATGATCTCCAGATTGACAGTGAATGAATGGAACATTCTGTAGTGGAGACTCCAATGATTTCTGAAGTCTGGTTTGTGTGGATAGGAAAAGAAAGGGCTCACCACTGTGGAGTGGATAGCCAGTTGAACAGCAAGTCTGCGAGTGTGAACAGGACGCTGAAAACTGCTTTAGTTTCCTTGGACATTCAGCAGTGGTGTAACGAAATATTGCCTGGTGTGGAAATTCGATGAATTCCAGATTTTCAGTAAATGAATGCAACTTTCTGTAGTTGAGATTCCATTCATTTCTGAAGTCTGGGTTTAATGGAAAGGATAAAGAAGTGCTGACCAGGACTGAGTGGATAGTCAGTTCAACACCACACCTTCGAGTGTGAACAGGCCTCTGAAACCCAGCATTGGGTTACTTGGACATTCACCAGTGGTGTAACGAAAGCCTGCCTGTACTGGAGACTTGATGATCTCCAGATTGACAGTGAATGAATGGAACATTCTGTAGTGGAGACTCCAATGATTTCTGAAGTCTGGCTTGTGTGGACAGGAAAATGAAGAGCAGACCATGTTAGCGTGGATAGCCAGTTGAACAGCAATCCTGCCCGTTTGAATAGGCTGCTGAAAACCAGCATTGTGTTTCTTTTATATTCATCAGTGGTGTAACGAAATCCTGCCTGGAGTGGTGATTCGATGAATTACACATTGGCAGTGAATGTCTGGAATATTCTGTCGTGGAGATTCCAATGATTTCTGAGGTCTGGGTTGTGTGGAGACAAAAATCAAGAGCTGACCAGGGTGGATTGGATAGCCAGTTGAACAGCAGGCCTGCGAGTGAGAACAGCCCTCTGCAAACCGGCATTTTGTATCTTGGGGATTCAGCAATGGTGTAAGGAAAGCATGCCTGAAGTGGAGATTCGATGATCTCCAGATTGGCAGTGAAATAATGAAACATTCTGTCATGGAGATTCCAAAGATTTCTTATGTCTGGGTTGTGTGAACACGAAAAGAAAGAGCTGACCACTGTGGAGTCGATAGCCAGTTGAATAGTACACCTGCGAGTCTGAACAGGCCGCAGAAAACCAGCATTTGGGTACTTGGATATTCACCATTGTTGTAACGAAATCCTGCCAATTCTATGAATTCCAGATTGGCAGTAAATGAATAGAACATTCTGTAGTGGAGATTCCAATGATTTGTTAACTCTGGGTTGTGTGGACAGGAAAATGAAGGGCTGGGCATGGTAGAGTGGAGAGCCAGCTGAGCAGCACCACTGTGAGTGTGATCAGGCCTCTGAAAACCAGCATTGGGTTACTTGGACTTTCACCAGTGGTGTAATTAAAGCCTGCCTGGAGTGGAGACTCTGTGATCGCCAGATTAACAGTGAATGAATGGAACATTCTCTAGTGGATATTCCAATGATTTCTTAAGTCTAAGATAGTGTCGACAGGGAAACGCAGAGCAGACCAGGTTAACGTGGATAGTCAGCTGAACAGCAGTCCTGCGCGTTTGAACTGGCTGCTGAAACCCAGCATTGGGTTACTTGTATATTCACCAGTGGTGTAACGAAATCCTGCCTGGAGTTGTGATTCCATGAATTCCAGATTGGCAGTGAATGTCTGGAATATTCTGTCGTGGAGATTCCAATGATTTCTGAGGTCTGGGTTGTGTCGAGAGGAAAATGAAGAGCTGACCAGGGAGGAGTGGATAGCCAGTTGAACAGCACACCTGCGAGTGTGAACAGGCCACTGAACACCAGCATTGGGGTACTTGGATATTCACCAATGTTGTAACGAAATCCTGGCTGGAGTGGAGATTCCATGAATTCATTGGCAGTCAATGAATGGAACATTCCGTAGTGGAGATTCCCTTGGTTTCTGAAATCAACGTTATTTATAAAGAAAAATGAAGAGCTGACCAGGGTGGAGTGGATAGCCAGTAGAACAGCACGCCTGTGAGTGTGAACAGGCCTCTGAAAACCAGCATTGGGTTACTTGGACATTCAGAATTGTGTAATGAAAGCGTGCCTGGAGTGGAGATTCGATGATCTCCAGGTTGACAGTGAATGAACGGAATATTCTCAAGTGGAGATTCCAGTGATTTCTGAAGTCTGGGTTGTGTTGACAGAAATGAAAGAGCTGACCACTGTGTCGTATATAGCCAGTTGAGCAGTAGGCCTGCGAGTGTGAACAGTACGCTAAAAACCTGCATTTGGTTACTTGGACATTCACCAGTGGTTCAATGAACGCCCGCTTGGATTCAGGAATCAGATGAATTCCAGATTCACAGTGAATGAATGGAACATTCTGTAGTGGAGATTCCAATGTTTTTTGCATTCTGGGATGTGTGGACAGAAAGAGAAAGAGCTAACTACTGTGGAGTGGATAGACAGTTAAGCAGCACGACTGACTGCGAGTGTGAACAGGCCACAGAAAACCAGCATTGGTGTAATTGGATATTCACCATTGTTGTATCGAAATCCTGCCAATTCGATGAATTCCAGATTGGCAGTAAATGAATGGAACATACTGTAGTGGAGATTCCAAAGATTTCTGAAATCTGGGTTGTGTGGACAGGAAAATGAAGGGCTGGAGAACATTGAGTGGACAGCCAGCTGAACAGCACAGCTGCAAGTGCGAACAGGCCAATGAAAACCAGCATTGGGTTACGTGGACTTTCACCAGTGTTGTAATGAAAGCCTGCCTGGAGTGGAGACTCTGTGATCGCCAGATTAACAGTGAATGAATGGAACATTCTGTAGTGGATATTCCAATGATTTCTTAAGTCTAAGGTAGTGTCGACAGGGAAACGCAGAGCAGACCAGGTTAACGTGGATAGTCAGCTGAACAGCAGTCCTGCGCGTTTGAACTGGCTGCTAAAACCCAGCATTGGGTTATTTGTGTATTCACCAGTGGTGTAACGAAATCCTGCCTGAAGTGGTGATGCGATGAATTCCAGATTTGCAGTGAATGTATAGAATATTCAGTCGTGGAGATTCCAACGATGTCTGAGGTCTGGGTGGTGTCGAGAGGAAATTGAAGAGCTGAACAGGGTGGAGTGGATAGCCAGTTGAACAGTACACCTGTGAGTGTGAACAGGCCACTGAAAACCAACATTGGGTACTTGGATATTCACCAGTGTTGTAACGAAATCCTCCCTGGAGTGGATATTCCATGAATTCCAGATTGGCAGTCAATGAATGGAACATTCCGTAGTGGAGATTCCATTGGTTTCTGAAGTCAACGTTGTTTAGAAAGTAAACTGAAGAGCTGACCAGGGTGGAGTGATAACCTGTAGAACAACACGCCTGCGAGTGTGAACAGGCCTCTGAAAACCAACATTGGGTTACATGGACTTTCACCAGTGGTGTAACGAAAGCGTGCCTGGAGTGGAGATTCGATGATCTCCAGGTTGGCAGTGAATGAACGGAACATTCTCAAGTGGAGATTCCAATGATTTCTGAAGTCTGGGTTTTGTTGACAGGAAAGGAAAGAGCTGAACACTATGAAGTAGAGAGTCAGTTGAGCAGCAGGCCTGCGAGTGTGAACAGTACGCTAAAACCAGCATTTGGTTACTTGGACATTCACCAGTGGTTTAATGAATGCCCGTTGGATTCGAGATTCAGATGAATTCCAGATTCACAGTGAATGAATAGAACATTCTGTAGTGGAGATTCCAATGTTTTCTGAATTCTGGGATGTGTGGACCGAAGAAGAAAGAGCTAACTACTGTGGAGTGGATAGACAGTTAAGCAGCACGACTGCGAGTGTGAACAGGCCACAGAAAACCAGCATTGGGGTAATTGGATATTCACCATTGTTGTATCGAAATCCTGCCAATTCGATGAATAGATTGGCAGTAAATGAATGGAAAATACTTTAGTGGAGATTCCAAAGATTTTTGAAATCTCGTTTGTGTGGACAGGAAAATGTAGGGCTGGACAACGTTGAGTGGACAGCCAGCTGAACAGCACAGCTGCAACTGTGAACAGGCCAATGAAAACCAGCATTGGATTACTTGGACTATCACCAGTGGTGTAATGAAAGCCTGCCTGAAGTGGAGACTCTGTGATCTCCAGATTAACAGTGAATGAATGGAACATTCTGTAGTGGATAGTCCAATGATTTCTTAAGTCTAAGGTAGCGTCAACATGGAAATGAAGAGCAGACCAGGTTAACGTGGATAGTCAGCTGAAAGCAGCCCTGCGCGTTTGAACTGGCTGCTGAAACCCAGCATTGGGTTATTTGTATATTCACCAGTGGTGTAACGAAATCCTGCCTGAAGTGGTGATGCGATGAATTCCAGATTGACAGTGAATGTATAGAATATTCAGTGGTGGAGATTCCAATGAAGTCTGGGGTCTGGGTTGTGTTGAGAGGAAAATGAAGAGCTGAACAGGGTGGAGTGGATAGCCAGTTGAACAGCACACCTGTGAGTGTGAACAGGCCACTGAAAACCAGCATTGGGTACTTGGATATTCACCAGTGTTGTAACGAAATCCTGCCTGGAGTGGAGATTCCATGAATTCCAGATTGGCAGTCAATGAATGTAACATTCTATAATGGAGATTTCATTGGTTTCTGACGTCAATGTTGTTCAGAAAGAAAACTGAAGAGCTGACCAGGGTGGAGTGATAACCAGTAGAACAGCACACCTGTGAGTGTGAACAGGACTCTGAAAACCAGCATTGGGTTACATGGACATTCACCAGTGGTGTAACGAAAGCGTGCCTGGTTGGAGATTCGATGATATCCAGGTTGGCAGTGAATGAATGGAATATTCTCAAGTGGAGATTCCAATGATTTCTGAAGTCTGGGTTTTGTTGACAGGAAAGGAAAGAGCTGACCACTATGAAGTAGAGAGTCAGTTGAGCAGCAGGCCTGCGAGTGTGCACAGTACGCTAAAAACCAGCATTTGGTTACTTGGACATTCACCAGTGGTTTAATGAACGCCCGTTGGATTCGAGATTCAGATGAATTCCAGATTCACAGTAAATGAATGGAACATTCTGTAGTGGAGATTCCAATGATTTCTGAATTCTGGGATGTGTGGATAGAAAAAGGAAGAGCTAACTACTATGGAGTGGATAGCCAGTTGAACAGCAGGCCTGCGAGTGTGAGCTGCACACTGAGAACCAGCTTTAGGTTACTTGGACATTCACCAGTGGTGTAACGTGTGACGCCTGCGTGGATTCGAGATTCAGATGAATTCCAGATTCTCAGTGAATGAATGGAACATTCTGTAGTGGAAATTCCAATGATTTTGAATTCTGTGATATATGGACAGGAATAGGAAGAGCAAACTTCTGTGGAGTGGATAGCCAGTTGAAAAGCACGCCTGCCAATGTGGGCAGAACGCTGAAAACCAGCTTTAGGTTACTTGGACATTCACCAGTGGTGTATCGAAAGCCTGCCTGGAGTGGAGATTCAGAAGAATTCCGGATTAGCAGTGAATGAATGGAACATTTTGTAGTGGAGATCCCAATGTTTTCTGAAGTCTGGGTTGTGTGGACAGGAAAACGAAGAGCTGACCAGGTTAGATAGGAAATCCAGTTGAACAGCAGCCCTGTGAGTTTGAAAAGGTTGCTGATAACCAGCATTGGGTTCCTTAGATATTCAACAGTGGTGTAACGAAAACCTGGCTGTAGTGGAGATTCGATGAATTCCAGATTGGCAGTCAATGAATGGAACATTCTGGAGTGAAGACTCCAATGATTTCTGAAGTCTGGTTTGTGTGGATAGGAAAAGAAAGGGCTGACCACTGTGGAGTGGATAGCCAGTTGAACAGCAAGTCAGCGAGTGTGAACAGGACGCTGAAAACCGCATTAGTTTACTTGGACTTTCAGCAGTGGTGTAACGAAATCCTGCCTGGAGTGGATATTTGATGAATTCCAGTTTTGCAGTGAATGAATGGAACATTCTGTAGTGGAGATTCCAATCATTTCGGAAGTCTGGGTTTTATGGAGAGGATAATGAAGTGCTGACCAGGGCTGTGTGGATAGTCAGTTGAACACCACACCTTCGAGTGTGAACAGGCCTCTGAAAACCAGCGTTGGGTTACTTGGACATTCACCAGTGGTGTAACCAAATCCTGCCTGTACTGGAGACTCGATGATCTCCAGATTGACAGGGAATGAATGGAACATTCTGTAGTGGAGACTGCAATGATTTCTGAAGTCTGGCTTGTGTGGACAGGAAAATGAAGAGCAGACCATGTTAGCGTGGATAGCCAGTTGAACAGCAATCCTGCCCGTTTGAAAAGGCTGCTGAAAACCAGCATTGTGTTTCTTTTATATTCATCAGTGGTGTAACGATATCCTGCCTGGAGTGGTGATTCCATGAATTACACATTGGCAGTGAATGTCTGGAATATTCTGTCGTGGAGATTCCAATGATTTCTGAGGTCTGGGTTGTGTGGAGACAAAAATCAAGAGCTGACCAGGGTGGATTGGATAGCCAGTTGAACAGCAGGCCTGCGAGTGTGAACAGCCCTCTGCAAACCTGCATTTTGTATCTTGGGTATTCAGCAGTGGTGTAAGGAAAGCCTGCCTGAAGTGGAGATTCGATGATCTCCAGATTGGCAGTGAATGAATGAAACATTCTGTCATGGAGATTCCAAAGATTTCTTATGTCTGGGTTGTGTGAACACGAAAAGAAAGAGCTGACCACTCTGGAGAAGATAGCCACTTGAAGAGCACACCTGCGAGTCTGAACAGGCCGCAGAAACCAGTATTTGGGTACTTGGATATTCACCATTGTTGTAACGAAATCCTGCCAATTCTATGAATTCCAGATTGGCAGTAAATGAATAGAACATTCTGTAGTGGAGATTCCAATGATTTGTGAACTCTGGTTTGTGTGGACAGGAAAATGAAGGGCTGGGCAGTGTAGAGTGGACAGCCAGTTGAGCAGCACTCCTGTGAGTGTGACCAGGCCTCTGAAAACCAGCATTGGGTTACTTGGACATTCACCAGTGTTTAACGAAAGCCTGCCTGGAGTGGAGACTCGATGATCTCCAGATTGACAGTGAATAAATGGAACATTCTGTAGTGGAGACTCCTATGATTTCTGAAGTCTGCCTTGTGTGGACAGGAAAATGAAGAGCAGACCAGGTTAGCGTGGATAGTCAGTGGAACAGTAGTCCTGCACGTTTGAACTGGCTGCTGAAACCCAGCATTGGGTTACTTGTATATTCACCAGTGGTGTAACGAAATCCTGCCTGGAGTGGTGATTCCATGAATTACAGATTGGCAGTGAATGTCTGGAATATTCTGTCGTGGAGATTCCAATGATTTCTAAGGTCTGGGTTGGGTCGAGAGGAAAATGAAGAGCTGACCAGGGAGGAGTGTATAGCCAGTGGAACAGCACACCTGCGAGTGTGAACAGGCCACGGAACACCAGCAATGGGGTACTTGGATATTCACCAGTGTTGTAACGAAATCCTGGCTGGAGTGGAGATTCCATGAATTCATTGGCAGTCAATGAATGGAACATTCCGTAGTGGAGATTCCCTTGGTTTCTGAAATCAACGTTATTTATAAAGAAAAATGAAGAGCTGACAAGGGTGGAATGGATAGCCAGTAGAACAGCACGCCTGTGAGTGTGAACAGGCCTCTGAAAACCAGCATTGGGTTACTTGGACATTCAGAATTGTGTAATGAATGTGTGCCTGGAGTGGAGATTCGATGATTTCCAGGTTGACAGTGAATGAACGGAATATTCTCAAGTGGAGATTCCAGTGATTTCTGAAGTCTGGGTTGTGTTGACAGGAAATGAAAGAGCTGACCACTGTCACGTATATAGCCAGTTGAGCAGCAGGCCTTCGAGTGTGAACAGTACGCTAAAAACCTGCATTTGGTTACTTGGACATTCACCAGTGTTTTAATGAACGCCTGCTTGGATTCAGGATTCAGATGAATTCCAGGTTAACAGTGAATGAATGGAACATTCTGTAGTGGAGATTCCAATGTTTTTTGAATTCTGGGATGTGTGGACAGAAAAAGCAAGACCTAACTACTGTGGAGTGGATAGCCAGTTAAGCAGCACGACTGCGAGTGTGAACAGGCCACAGAAAACCAGCATTGGGGTAATTGGATATTCACCTTAGTTGTATAGAAATCCTGCCAATTCGATCAATTCCAGATTGGCAGTAAATGAATGGAACATACTGTAGTGGAGATTCCAAAGATATCTGAAATCTGGGTTGTGTGGACAGGAAAATGAAGGGCTGGACAACGTTGAGTGGACAGCCAGCTGAACAGCACAGCTGCAAGTGTGAACAGGCCAATAAAAACCAGTGGAGATTCCAATGATTTCTTAAGTGTAAGGTATTGTCGACAGGGAAATGAAGAGCAGACCAGGTTAACGTGGTTTTTCAGCTGAACAGCAGTCCTGCGCGTTTGAACAGGCTGCTGAAACCCAGCATTGTGTTATTTGTATATTCACCAGTGGTGTAACGAAATCCTGCCTGAAGTGGTGATGTGATGAATTCCAGATTGGCAGTGAATGTATAGAATATTCAGTCGTGGAGATTCCAATGATGTCTGAGGTCTGGGTTGCGCCGAGAGGAAATTGAAGAGCTGAACAGGGTGGAGTGGATAGCCAGTTGAACAGCACACCTGTGAGTGTGAACAGGCCACTGAAAACCAGCATTAGGGTACTTGGATATTCACCAGTGTTGTAACGAAAACCTGGCTGTAGTGGAGATTCGATGAATTCCAAATTGGCAGTCAATGAATGGAACATTCTGTAGTGGAGACTCCAATGATTTCTGATGTCTGGTTTGTGTGGATAGGAAAAGAAAGGGCTGACCACTGTGGAGTGGATAGCCAGTTGAACAGCAAGTCTGCGAGTGTGAACAGGACGCTGAAAACCGCATTAGTTTACTTGGACATTCAGCAGAGGTGTAACGAAATCCTGCCTGGAGTGGAGATTCGATGAATTCCAGATTTGCAGTGAATGAATGGAACATTCTGTTGTGGAGATTCCAATCATTTCGGAAGTCTGGGTTTTATGAAGTGGATAATGAAGTGCTGACCAGGGCTGAGTGGATAGTCAGTTGAACACCATACCTTCGAGTTTGAACAGGCCTCTGAAAACCAGCATTGGTTTACTTGGACATTCACCAGTGGTGTAACGAAAGCCTTCCTGTACTGGAGACTCGATGATCTCCTGATTGACAGTGAATGAATGGAACATTCTGTAGTGGAGACTCCAATGATTTCTGAAGTCTGGCTTGAGTGGACAGGAAAATGAAGTGCAGACCAGGTTAGCGTGGATAGCCAGTTGAACAGCAATCCTGCCCGTTTGAATAGGCTCCTGAAACCAGCATTGTGTTTCTTGTATATTCACCAGTGGTGTAACGAAATCCTACCTGAATTGGTGATGCAATGAATTCCAGATTGGCAGTGAATGTATTGAATATTCACTCGTGGAGATCCCAATGAAGTCTGCGGTCTGGGTTGTGTCGAGAGGAAAATGATGAGCTGATCAGGGTGGAGTGGATAGCCAGTTGAACAGCACACCTGTGAGTGTGAACAGGCCACTGAAAACCAGCAATGGGCTACTTGGATATTCTCCAGTGTTGTAACGAAATCCTGCCTGGAGTGGAGATTCCATGAATTCCAGATTGGCAGTCAATGAATGGAACATTCTGTAATGGAGATTCCATTGTTTTCTGAAGGCAACGTTGTTTAGAAAGAAAACTGAAGAGCTGACCAGGGTGGAGTGATAGCCAGTAGAACAGCATGCCTGCGAATGTCAACAGGCCTCTGAAAACCAGCATTGGGTTACATGGACATTCACCAGTGGTGTAACGAAATCGTGCCTGGAGTGGAGATTCGATGATCTCCAGGTTGGCAGTGAATGAACGGAATATTCTCAAGTGGAGATTCCAATGATTTCTGAAGTCTGGGTTTTGTTGACAGGAAAGGAAAGAGCTGACCACTATGAAGTAGAGAGTCAGTTGAGCAGGAGGCCTGCGAGTGTGAACAGTACGCTAAAAACCAGCATTTGGTCACTTGGATATTCACCAGTGGTTTAATGAACGCCCGTTGGATTCGAGATTCAGATGAATTCCAGATTCACAGTAAATGAATGGAACATTCTGTAGTGGAGATTCCAATGATTTCTGAATTCTGGGATGTGTGGACAGAAAAAGGAAGAGCTAACTACTATGGAGTGGATAGCCAGTTGAACAGCAGGCCTGCGAGTGTGAGCAGCACACTGAGAACCAGCTTTAGGTTACTTGGACATTCACCAGAGGTGTAACGAACGCCTGCGTGGATTTGAGATTCAGATGAATTCCAGATTCACAGTGAATGAATGGAACATTCTGTAGTGGAGATTCCAATGATTTTTAATTCTGGAACATAGGGACAGGAATAGGAAGAGCTAACTACTGTGGAGTGGAAAGACAGTTGAAAAGCACGCCTGCGATTGTAAGCAGAACGCTGAAAACCAGCTTTAGGTTACTTGGACATTCACCAGTGGTGTACCAAAAGCCTGCCTGGAGTGGAGATTGATAAGAATTCCGGATTAGCAGTGAATGAATGGAACATTTTGTAGTGGAGATCCCAATGTTTTCTGAAGTCTGGGTTGTGTGGACAGGAAAACGAAGAGCTGACCAGGTTAGATAGGAAATCCAGTTGAACAGCAGCCCTGTGAGTTTGAAAAGGCTGCTGATAACCAGTATTGGGTTCCTTAGATATTCAACAGTGGTGTAACGAAAACCTGTCTGTAGTGGAGATTCGATGAATTCCAGATTGGCAGTCAATGAATGGAACATTCTGTATTGGAGACTCCAATGATTCCTGAAGTCTGGTTTGTGTGGATAGGAAAAGAAAGGGCTGACCACTGTGGAGTGGATAGCCAGTTGAACAGCAAGTCAGCGAGTTTGAACAGGACGCTGAAAACCGCATTAGTCTACTTGGACATTCGGCAGTGGTGTAACGAAATCCTGCCTGGAGTGGAGATTTGATGAATTCCAGTTTTGCAGTGAATGAATGGAACATTCTGTAGTGGAGATTCCAATCATTTCGGAAGTCTGCGTTTTATGGAGAGGATAATGAAGTGCTGACCAGGGCTGAGTGGATAGTCAGTTGAACACCACACCTTCGAGTGTGAACAGGCCTCTGAAAACCAGCATTGGGTTACTTGGTCATTCACCAGTGGTGTAACCAAAGCCTGCCTGTACTGGAGGCTCGATGATATCCAGATTGACAGTGAATAAATGGAACATTCTGTAGTGGAGACTCCAATGATTTCTGAAGTCTGGCTTCTGTTGACAGGAAAATGAAGAGCAGACCAGGTTAGCGTGGATAGCCAGTTGAACAGCAATCCTGCCCGTTTGAATAGGCTGCTGAAAACCAGCATTGTGTTTCTTGTATATTCATCAGTGGTGTAACGAAATCCTGCCTGGAGTGGTGATTCGATGAATTACACATTGGCAGTGAATGTCTGGAATATTCTGTCGTGGAGATTCCAATGATTTCTGAGGTCTGGGTTGTGTGGAGACGAAAATTAAGAGCTGACCAGGGTGGATTGGATAGCCAGTGGAACAGTAGGCCTGCGAGTGTGAACAGCCCTCTGCAAACCGGCATTTTGTATCTTGGGGATTCAGCAATGGTGTAAGGAAAGACTGCCTGACGTGGAGATTCGATGATCTCCAGATTGGCAGTGAATGAATGAAACATTCTGTCATGGAGATTCCAAAGATTTCTTATGTCTGGGTTGTGTGAACACGAAAAGAAAGAGCTGAACTCTGTCGATAAGATAGCCAGTTGAGGAGCACACCTGCGAGTCTGAACGGGCCGCAGAAACCAGCATTTGGGTACTTGGATATTCACCATTGTTGTAACGAAATCCTGCCAATTCTATGAATTCCAGATTGGCAGTAAATGAAGAGAACATTCTGTAGTGGAGATTCCAATGATTTGTGAACTCTGGGTTGTGTGGACAGGAAAATGAAGGGCTGGGCAGTGTAGAGTGGAGACCCAGCTGAGCAGCACCGCTCTGAGTGTGACCAGGCCTCTGAAAACCAGCATTGGGTTACATGGACATTCAACAGTGTTTAACGAAAGCCTGCCTGGAGTGGAGACTCGATGATCTCCAGATTGACAGTGAATGAATGGAACATTCTGTAGTGGAGACTCCAATGATTTCTGAAGTCTGCCTTGTGTGGACAGGAAAATGAAGAGCAGTCCAGGTTAGTGTGGATAGTCAGTGCAATAGCAGTCCTGCGCGTTTGAACTGGCTGCTGAAACCCAGCATTGGGTTACTTGTATATTCACCAGTGGTGTAATGAAATCCTGCCTGGAGTGGTGATTCCATGAATTACAGATTGGCAGTGAATGTCTGGAATATTCTGTCGTGGAGATTCCAATGATTTCTGAGGTCTGGGTTGTGTCGAGAGGAAAATGAAGAGCTGACCAGGGAGGAGTGTATAGCCAGTAGAACAGCACACCTGCGAGTGTGAACAGGCCACTGAACACCAGCATTGGGGTACTTGGACATTCAGAATTGTGTAATGAAAGCGTGCCTGGTGTGGAGATTCAATGATCTCCAGGTTGACAGTGAATGAACGGAATATTCTCAAGTGGAGATTCCAATGATTTCTGAAGTCTGGGTTGTGTTGACAGGAAATGAAACAGCTGACCACTGTGACGTATATAGCCAGTTGAGCAGCAGGCCTGCGAGTGTGAACAGTATGCTAAAAACCTGCATTTGGTTACTTGGACATTCACCAGTGGTTTAATGAATGCCTGCTTGGATTCAGGAATCAGATGAATTCCAGGTTAACAGTGAATTTATGGAACATTCTGTAGTGGAGTTTCCAATGATTTCTGAATTCTGGGATGTGTGGACCGAAAAAGAAAGAGCTAACTACTGTGGAGTGGATAGCCAGTTAAGCAGCACGACTGCGAGTGTGAACAGGCCACAGAAAACCAGCATTGGGGTAATTGGATATTCACCATTGTTGTATGGAAATCCTGCCAATTCGATCAATTCCAGATTGGCAGTAAACGAATGGAACATACTGTAGTGGAGATTCCAAAGATATCTGAAATCTGTGTTGTGTGGACAGGAAAATGAAGGGCTGGACAACGTTGAGTGGACAGCCAGCTGAACAGCACAGCTGCAAGTGTGAAGAAGCCAATGAAAACCAGCATTGGGTTACTTGGACTTTCACCAGTGGTGTAATGAAAGCCTGCCTGGAGTGGAGACTCTGTGATCTCCAGATTAACAGTGAATGAATGGAACATTCTGTAGTGGAGATTCCAATGATTTCTTAAGTCTAAGGTATCGTCGACAGGGAAATGAACAGCAGACCAGGTTAACGTGGATATTCAGCTGAACAGCAGTCCTGCGCGTTTGAACTGGCTGCTGAAACCCAGCATTGGGTTATTTGTATATTTACCAGTGGTGTAACAAAATACAGCCTGAAGTGGTGATGCGATGAATTCCAGATTGACAGTGAATGTATAGAATATTCAGTCGTGGAGATTCCAATGAAGTCTGAGGTCTAGGTTGTGTCAAGAGGAAATTGAAGAGCTGAACACGGTGCAGTGAATAGCCAGTTGAAAAGCACGCCTGTGAGTGTGAGCAGAACGCTGAATACCAGCTTTATGTTATTTGGACATTCATCAGTGGTGTAGCGAAAGCCTGCCTGGAGTGGAGATTCAGAAGAATTCCGGATTAGCAGTGAATAAATGGAACATTTTGCAGTGGAGATCCCAATGTTTTCTGAAGTCTGGGTTGTGTGGACAGGAAAATGAAGAGCTGACCAGATTAGATTGGAATTCCAGTTCAACAGCAGGCCTGTGAGTTTGAAAAGGCTGCTGATAACCAGCATTGGGTTCGTTAGATATTCATCAGTGGTGTAACGAAAACCTGGCTGTAGTGGAGATTCGATGAATTCCAGATTGGCAGTCAATGAATGGAACATTCTGTAGTGGAGACTCCAATGATTTCTGAAGTCTGGTTTGTGTGGATAGGAAAAGAAAGGGCTGACCACTGTGGAGTGGATAGCCCGTTGAACAGCTAGTCTGCGAGTCTGAACAGGACGCTGAAAACCGCATTAGTTTACTTGGACATTCAGCAGTGGTGTAACGAAATCCTGCCTGGAGTGGAGATTCGATGAATTCCAGATTTGCAGTGAATGAATGGAACATTCTGTAGTGGAGATTCCAATCATTTCGGAAGTCTGGGTTTTATGGAGAGGATAATGAAGTGCTGACCAGGGCTGTGTGTATAGTCAGTTGAACACCACACCTTCGAGTGTGAACAGGCCTCTGAAAACCAGCATTGGGTTACCTGGACATTCATCAGTGGTTTAACGAAAGCCTGCCTGTACTGGAGACTCGATGACTCCAGATTGACAGTGAATGAATGGAACTTTCTGTAGTGGAGATTCCCATGATTTCTTAAGTCTAAGGTAGTGTCGACCGGAAAATGAAGAGCAGACCAGGTTAACGTGGATAGTCAGCTGAACAGCAGTCCTGCGCATTTGAACTGGCTGCTGAAACCGAGCATTGGTTTATTTGTATATTCACCAGTGGTGTAACGAAATCCTGCCTGAAGTGGTGATGCGATGAATTCCAGATTGACAGTGAATGTATAGAATATTCAGTCGTGGAGATTCCAATGTTGTCTGAGGTCTGGGTTGTGTCAAGAGGAAAATGAAGAGCTGAACAGGGTGGAGTGGATAGCCAGTTGAACAGCACACCTGTGAGTGGGAACAGGCCACTGAAAACCAGCATTGGGGTTCTTGGATATTCACCAGTGTTGTAACGAAATCCTGCCTGGAGTGGAGATTCCATGAATTCCAGATTGGCAGTCAATGAATGGAACATTCTGTAATGGAGATTCCATTGGTTTCTGAAGTCAACGTTGTTTAGAAAGAAAACTGAAGAGCTGACCAGGGTGGAGTGATAAGCAGTAGAACAGCACGCCTGCGAGTGTGAGCAGGCCTCTGAAAACCAGCATTGGGTTACATGAACATTTAGAATTGTGTATTGAAACCGTGCCTGGAGTGGAGATTCGATGATCTCCAGTTCGGCAGTGAATGAACGGAATATTCTCCAGTGGAGATTCCAATGATTTCTGAAGTCTGGGTTTTGTTGACAGGAAAGGAAAGAGCTGACCAATATGAAGTAGAGAGTCAGTTGAGCAGCAGGCCTGCGAGTCTGAACAGTACGCTAAAAACCTGCATTTTGTTACTTGGACATTCACCAGTGGTTTAATGAACGCCTGCTTGGATTCAAGAATCAGATGAATTCCAGATTCACAGTGAATGAATGGAACATTCTGTACTGGAGATTCCAATGTTTTCTGAATTCTGGGATGTGTGGACAGAAAAAGAAAGAGCTAACTACTGTGGAGTGGATAGCCAGTTAAGCAGCACTACTGCGAGTGTGAACAGGCCACAGAAAACCAGCATTGGGGTAATTGGATATTCACCATTGTTGTATGGAAATCCTGCCAATTCAATGAATTCCAGAATGGCAGTAAATGAATGGAACATTCTATAGTGGAGATTCCAAAGATTTCTGAAATCTGGGTTGTGTGGACAGGAAAATGAAGGGCTGGACAACGTTGAGTGGACAGCCAGCTGAACAGCACAGCTGCAAGTGTGAACAGGCCAATGAAAACCAGCATTGGGTTACTTGGACTTTCACCAGTGGTGTAATGAAAGCCTGCTTGGAGTGGAGACTCTGTGATCTCCAGATTAACAGTGAATGAATGGAACATTCTGTAGTGGAGATTCCAATGATTTCTTAAGTCTAAGGTATTGTCGACAGGGAAATGAAGAGCAGACCAGGTTAACGTGGTTAGTCAGCTGAACAGCAGTCCTGCGCGTTTGAACTGGCTGCTGAAACCCAGCATTGGGTTATTTGTATATTCACCAGTGGTGTAACAAATCCAGCCTGAAGTGGTTATGCGATGAATTCCAGATTGACAGTGAATGTATAGAATATTCAGTCGTGGAGATTCCAATGAAGTCTGAGGTCTGGGTTGTGTCGAGAGGAAAATGAAGAGCTGAACAGGGTGGAGTGGATAGGCAGTTGAAAAGCACGCCTGTGAGTGTGAGCAGAACGCTGAATACCAGCTTTAGGTTATTTGGACATTCACCAGTGGTGTAGCGAAAGCCTGCCTGGAGTGGAGATTCAGAAGAATTCCGGATTAGCAGTGAATGAATGGAACATTTTGTAGTGGAGATCCCAATGTTTTCTGAAGTCTGGTTTGTGTGGACAGGAAAATGAAGAGCTGACCAGATTAGATTGGAAATCCAGTTCAACAGCAGGCCTGTGAGTTTGAAAAGGCTGCTGATAACCAGCATTGGGTTCCTTAGATATTCAACAGTGGTGTAACGAAAACCTGGCTGTAGTGGAGATTCGATGAATTCCAGATTGGCAGTCAATGAATGGAACATTCTGTAGTGGAGACTCCAATGATTCCTGAAGTCTGGTTTGTGTGGATAGGAAAAGAAAGGGCTGACCACTGTGGAGTGGATAGCCAGTTGAACAGCAAGTCAGCGAGTGTGAACAGGACGCTGAAAACCGCATTAGTTTACTTGGATATTCAGCAGTGGTGTAACGAAATCCTGCCTTGAGTGGAGATTCGATGAATTCCTGATTTGCAGTGAATGATTGGAACATTCTGTAGTGGAGATTCCAATCATTTTGGAAGTCTGGGTTTTATGGAGAGGATAATGAAGTGCTGACCAGGGCTGAGTGGATAGTCAGTTGAACACCACACCTTCGAGTGTGAACAGGCCTCTGAAAACCAGCATTGGGTTACTTGGACATTCATCAGTGGTTTAACCAAAGCCTGCCTGTACTGGAGACTCGATGATCTCCAGATTGACAGTGAATGAATGGAACATTCTGTAGTAGAGATTCCAATGATTTCTGAAGTGTACTTCGTGTGGACAAGAAAATGAAGAGCTGACGAGGGTTGAGTGTTTTGCCAGTTGAACAGCACGCCTGCTAATGTGAGGAGGCCGCTGACCACTAGCATTGTGTTACTGGGACATGCAGAAGGATCCCAACTCTGACGAATTTTAGAGACATACGATCATCACCACCACTGGTTGGTTTTGACCAGGAGAGTACCATATGGTTTCGATTGATTCAGAAGTCGATGCACACCAGGCCTGCTTAGAGTTGACGGGATGATGAAAACTTTGGCTTGATTGAGTGCACAGGCAGATGAAAACCAGACATGTAGGTGTTCATATTTATATGAACTCAGATTGCTCAGTAGTATGGCAGGGTAAATGAACAGAATAATATATTCGACTGTATAGGGAGCTGAACAGTAGGCCTGTGGAGAGTTCAAAGCAAATGCTCAATTGGAAGATTTCGAATTCGACTCGATTTTGTGGAGAACAAGAAAAAACGCAGGCCTAATACATTGGATATTGAGATGAATACACTACTCAGCAGTGTGGATCACTGTCACTCTCCAAGTCCTCCCGGACTTTATAGATTTGCTGGCGCGGTTGAGGAGCGTCTACATTTCAAGATTGTGTTACTGGAATTTTGGCATATGGAATATTTCACGAGTATCTTGCCAGGTTTTGCCACGAGGGCCAGATACTCTCGGTAGCTTCCCGGGCTCTCTGAGAGGCAGAGGAATTGAACCCGGCTAGGCCAGTCTGGCTGCTTGACACACTCGTCCTACTGCTGTGCTTTTGCGTCAGAATCACAGTGTAGATAGGAAGATGAAAAGCAGCACATGGATGATTTTAGAGTGCAGATTCAGATGATTTTAAGTTTCTGGGTAGACATACCAGTGCTGTAACGAATGCCTGCGCAGAGTGGAGATGTAGATATATTCCAGACTCGCAGTAAATGACCGCAACAGTCTGTAGTGGAGATTCCAATAATTTCTGAAATCTGGGTTGTGTGGACAGGAAAAGAAAGAGCAGACCACTGTGGAGTGGATAGCCAGATGAAAAGCACGCCTGCGTGTGTGAATAGGACGCTGAAAACCATCATTGAGTTACTTGGACATTCACCACTGGTGTAACGAACGCCTGCCTGGAGTTGATATTTGATGGATTCCAGATTGGCAGTGAATGAATGGAACACTCTGTAATGGAAATTCCAATGGTTTCTGAAGTCAAGGTTGTGTGGACAGGAAAATGACGAGCTGACCAGGTTGGAGTGGAGAGCCAGTTGAACAGCACGCCTGCGAGTGTGAACAGGACGCTGAAATCCAGTATTGGGTTACCTGGATATTCACCAGTGGTGTAACGAAAGCCTACCTGGAGTGTAGATTCAGATGAAATCCAGATTTATAGTGAATGAATGGAACATTCTATAGTGGAGATTCCAATGATTTCAGAACTCTGGGTTATGGGCACCAGGAAATGAAGACCTGAGCAGGGTGGAGTGTATAGGCAGTGAACACCACGCCTGCGGTATGTGAACAGGCTGTTGACCATTACCATTAGGTTACAGGGACATTCAGAATATTCCCATTGATTTGCTGGCATGTTTCAGTAGCGTCTTCGTTTGGAGATTTGTGAGAACTGTAATTTTGGCATATGCAATATTTCACGGTTGTCTTGCCAGGCTTTGCCACGAGGGTCATATCCTCTCGTTAGCTTCCCCGGCTCTCTGAGTGGGCGAGGAATTGGCTGGCTGCGTGTCGCACACGTCATACTGTTGTGCTTTCAAGCCAGAATGGCAGTGTGGATAGGAATATGAAAACCAGCCCATGGATGATTTTAGAGTGAAGATACAGATGATTTCAAGTTTCTGGGTAAACATACCAGTGCTGTAACAAATGCTTGCGCAGAGTGGAGATTCAGATGTATTCCAGACTCACAGTGAATGAATGAAACCTACTGCAGTGGGGATTCCAATGATTTCTGATGTCTCGGTTGTGTGGACAGGAAAAGGAAGAGTTGACCAGGGTGGAGTGGATAGCCAGTGATCAGTAGAGGCCGCTGAAAACCATGTTTGAGTTACTTGGACATTCACCAGTGGTGTAACGAAAACCTGCCTGGAGTGGAGATTCAGAAGAATTCCAGATAGGCAGTGAATGAATGGAACATTCTGCAGTGGAGATTCCAATGATTTCTGAAGTCTGGGTTGTGACGACTGGAAATTGAAGAGCTGACCAGGTTGGAGTGGACAGCCAGTTGAACAGCACGCCTGCGAGTGTGATCAGGACACTCAAAACCAGCATTAGTTTACTTGGATATTCAATAGTGGTGTAACGAATGCCTGCCTGGGTTGGAGATATGATGAATTCCATATTGGCAGTGAATGAATGGAACATTCTGTAGTGGAGATTCCAATGGTTTCTCAAGTCAAGTTTGTTTGGACAGAACAATGAAGAGCTGACCAGGTTGAAGTGGATACCATGTTGAACAGCACACATGCGAGTTTGAACAGGATGATGAAAACCAGCATTGGGTTACTTGGATATTCACCAGTGGTGTACTGGAAGGCTGCCTGGAGTGGAGATTCATATGAGTTCCAGTTTCATAGTGAACGAATGGAACATTCTGTAGTGGAGATTCCAACGATTTCAGAACTCTGGGTTTTGGGCACCAGGAAATGAAGAGCTGACCAGGGTGGAGTGGATAGCCAGTGAACACCATGCCTGCGGTATGTGAAGAGGCTGCTGACCACTAGCATTGATTTACTAGGACATGCAGAAGAATCCCAACCCTGAAGAGCTTTAGAGGCATATGATCCTCACCACCACTGGGTGGCGTTGCCCGGCACAATACCATATGGTTTCGATTGATTCAGAAGTCGATGCACTCCAGGCCTCCCTAGCGTGAACGGGATGATAAAAACGTCAGCTTGATTGAGTGCACAGGTAGATTAATACCAGATATGTATGTGTTGATATTTAGATGAACACAGGTCGCTCGGTAGTGTGGCAGGTTTAATGAACAGTACAGTATTTTCGACTGTATAGGGAGCTGAATAGCAGGCCTGGGGAAAGTTGACAGCAAATGCTCACTTGGCAGATTTTTAATTCGACGCGATTTCGTGTAGAACGAGAAGAAACGCAGGCCTAATACATTAGATATTGAGATGAATTCACTTCTAAGCAGTGTGGTACACTGTCACTCTCCCAGTCCTCCCGGATTTCATTGATTTGCTGGCGTGGTTCAGTAGTGTTTTCGTTTGTAGACTTTTGGTGACTGTAATTAGGGCATATCGAATATTTCACGGGTGTCTTGCCGGTCTTTGCCACGAGGGCCAGATACTCTCAGTATCTTCCCGGGCTCTCTGAGAGAGCGAGGAATTAAACCCGGCTCGGCCAGTCAGTCTGCGTGACGCACTCGTCATGCTGTGTTTTCGCGCCGGAATGGCAGTGTCGATACGAAGATGAAAAGCAGTCGATGGATGATTTTAGAGTGCAGATTCAGATGATTTCAAGTTTCTAGGTAGAATTACCAGGGCTGTAAAGAATGCCTGCGCAGAGTGGAGATTCAGATGTATTCCCGACTCACAGTGAATGACCGGAACATTCTGTAGTAGAGATTCCAATAATTTCTGATGTCTGAGTTGTGTGGACAGGAAAATGATGAACTGACCAGAGTGGACTGGATAGCCAGTGAAGAGCACAGGCGGGTGAAAATCATTATTGGTTTAATTGGACATTCACCAGTGGTGTAGCGAAAGCCTGCCTGGAGTGGAGATTCGATGAACTCCAGATTGGCAGTGAGTGAATGGAACATTCTGTAGTGGAGATTCCATTGATTTCTGAAGTCTGGGTTGTGTGAACAGGAAAATGAAGAGCTGACTAGGATGGAGTGGATAGCCAGTTGAACAGCATGCCTGCAAGTGTGAACAGGCCGCTGAAACCAGCATTGTGTTACTTGGACATTCACCAGTTGTGTAACGAAATCCTGCCTGGAGTGGATATTCAGATGAATTCCAGATTCGCAGTGAATGAATGGAACATTCTGTAGTGGAGATACCAATGATTTCTGAACTATGCGTTATTGGATACCAGGAAATGAAGAACTGTCCAGAGTGGAGTGGGAAGCCAGTGAAGAACACACCTGCGAGTGTGAACATACCGCTGAAAACCAATATGGGTTACTGGGACATGCAGAAGAATCCCAACCCTGACTAGTTTTAGAGCCATACGACCATCACCACCTCTGGGTAGCGTTGACCGTGAGAGTACCATATGGTTTCGATTGATTCAGAAGTCGATGCACACCAGGCCTGGTTAGAGTGGACAGGATGATGAAAACTTCGGCTTGACTGAGTGCACAGTCAGATGAAAACCAGATATGTAGTTGTTGATATTTAGATGAACTGTTTGCTCGGTAGTGTGGGAGGGTTAATGAACAGTATACTATATTCAACCAGATAGGGAGCTGAACAGTAGGCCTGTGGGGAGTTAACAGCAAATGCTTACTTGGCAGATTTCTAATACGACTCGATTTCGTGGAGAACGAGAAGAAATGCAGACATAATACATTGGATATTGAGATGAATTCACTAGTCAGCAGTGTGGATCGCTGTCACTCTCCCAGTCCTCCGGGACTTCATTGATTTGCTGGCACAGTTCAGTATCGTCTTTATTTGGAGACTTTTGGTGACTGTAATTCTGGCATATGGAATATTTCAGGGGTGTCTTTCCAAACTTTGCCACGAGGGCCAGATACTCTCGGTAGCTTCCCAGGCTCTCTGAAAGAGCGAAGAATTGAACCCATCTCGACCAGGCTGGCTGCGTGACGCACACGTCCTACTGCTGTGCTTTTGCGCCAGAATAGAGGTGTGGATAGGCAGATGAAAAGCAGTCCATGGATGATTTTCGAGTGCAGATTCAGATGATTTCAAGTTTCTGGGTAGACTCTCCAGTCGTGTAACGAATACCGGCGTAGAGTGGAGATTCAGATGTATTCCATACTCGCAGTGAATGACCGGAAAATTCTGTAGTGGAGATTCCAATGATTTCTGATGTCTGGGATCTGTGGACCGGAAAATGAATAGCTGATCAGGTTGGTGTGTATAGTCAGTTGAACAGCACACCTGCGAGTGTGAACAGGACGCTGAAAACCAGCATTGGGTTACTTGGACATTCACCAGTGGTGTAACCAACGCCGGCCTGGAGTGGAGATTCAGATGATCCAAATTCACAGTGAATGAATGGAACATTCTGTAGTGGAGAATCCAATGATTTCTGATGTCTCGGTTTTGTGGACAGGAAAATTAAGAGCTGACCAGGCAGGAGTGGATAGCCAGTTGATCAGCAGGCCTGCGAGTGTGAACAGGCCACTGAAAACCAGCATTGGGTTATTTGGATATTCACCAGTGGTGTAACCAAAGCCTGCTTGGAGTGGAGATTCCGATGAATTCCAGATTCGCAGTAAATGAATGGAACATTCTGTAGTGGAGATACCATTGATTTTCGAACTCTGGGTTATGGGCACCAGGAAATGAAGACCTGAGCAGGTTGGAGTGAATAGCCAGTGAACCCCTCGCATGCTGTATGTAAACAGGCCGTTGACCACTAGCATTAGGTTACTGGGACACGCAGAATATTCCCATTGATTTGCTGGCGCGGTTCAGTAGCGTCTTCGTTTGGAGATTTGTGAAGACTGTAATTTTGGCATATGTAATATTTCCACGGTTGTCTTGCCAGGCTTTATCCACGAGGGCCAGATTCTCTCTTTAGCTTCCCGGGCTCTCTGAGTGGGCGAAGAATTGAACAAGGCTCGGCCAGACTGGCTGCGTGTCGCACAAGTCCTACTGCTGTGCTTTCAAGCCAGAATGGCAGTATGGAAAGGAATATGAAAAGCAGCCCATGGATGATTTTAGAGTGAAGATACAGGTGATTTCAAGTTTCTGGTTAGACATACCAGTGCTGTAACAAATGCCTGCGCAGAGTGGAGATTCAGATGTATTCCAGACTCACAGTGAATGAATGGAACCTACTGCAGTGGGGATTCCAATGATTTCTGATGTCTCGGTTGTGTGGACAGGAAAAGGAAGAGCTGACCAGGGTGGAGTGGATAGTCAGTGATCAGCAGTGGCTGCTGAAAACCATGTTTGAGTTGCTTGGATATTCAACAGTAGTGTAACGAATGCCTGCCTGGGTTGGAGATACGATGAATTCCAGATTGGCAGTGAATGAATGGAACACTCTGTAGTGGAGATTACAATGGTTTCTGAAGTCAAGGTTGTGTGGACAGAACAATGAAGAGCTGACCAGGTTGGAGTGGATAGCCAGTTGAACAACACGCATGCGAGTTTGAACAGAACGCTGAAAACCAGCAGTGGGTTACTTGGATATTCTACAGTGGTGTAATGAAAGCCTGCCTGGAGTGGAGATTCATATGAATTCCAGTTTCGTAGTGAATGAACGGAACATTCTGTAGTGGAGATTCCAATGATTTCAGAACTCTGGGTTATGGGCACCAGGACATGAAGAGCTGACCAGGGTGGAGTGGATAGCCAGTTGAACAGCATGCTTCTGGTCTGTGAAGAGGCCGCTGATCACTAGCATTGGGTTACTGGGACATGCAGAAGAATCCCAACCCTGACGAGTTTTAGAGGCATATGATCATCACCACCACTGGGTGGCGTTGACCGGGGGAGTACCATATGGTTTTGATTGATTCAGGGTTCGATGCACACCAGGCCTAGTTAGAGTGGACGGGATGATGAAAGCTTCAGCTTGATTGAGTGCACAGGCAGATGAAAACCAGATATGTAGTTGTTGATATTTAGATGAACTCATGTCGCTCGGTAGTGTGGCAGGGTTAATGAACAGAATAATACATTCGGCTCGATGGGGAGCAGAACACCCGGCTTGGGGAGAGTTGACAGCAAATGCTCACTTGACAGATTTGTAATTCGATTCGTTTTCCTGGAGAACGAGAAGAAACGCAGGCCTAATACATTGGATATTGAGATGAATTCACTACTCAGCAGTGTGGATCACTGTCACTCTCCCAGTCTTCCCGGACTTCATTGATTTGCTGGCGCGGTTTAGTAACATCTTTTTTTGGACACTTTTGGTGACTGTAATTTTGGCATAAGGAATATTTCACGGGTGGATTGCCAGGCTTTGCTGTGAGGGCCAGATACTCTCGGTAGCTTCCGGGCTCTCTGAGAGGGCTAGGAGTTGAACCCGGCTCGGCCAGGCTGGCTGCGTGACGCTCACGTCCTAATTCTGCGCTTTCTCACCAGAATGGCAGTGTGGATAGGAAGATGAAAAGCAGCCTATGGATGATTTTAGAGTGCAGATTCAGATGATTTCAAGTTTCTGGGTAGACATACCATTGCTGTAACGAATGCCTGTGCAGAGTGGAGATTAAGATGTATTCCAGACTCGCAGTGAATGACCGGAACATTCTGTAGTGGAGATTCCAATAATTTCTGATGTCTGAGTTCTGTGGACAGGAAAATGAAGAGCTGACCAGGGTGGAGTGGAGAGTCAGTTGAACAGCACGACTGCAGTTGTGAAAAGGCCACTGAAATCAAGCATTGGGTTACTTGGACATTCACCAGTGGTGAAACGGAAGCCTGCCTGCAGTGGAGATTCAGATGAATACCAGATTCGCAGTGAATGAATGGAACATTCTGTAGTGCAGATACCAATGATTTCAGAACTCTGGGTTATGAACACCAGGAAATGAAGAATTAACGAGCATGGAGTGGATAGCCAGTGAACACAACGCCTGCGGTTTTTGAACAGGCCGCTGACCACCAGCATTGGGTTACTGGAACATGCAGAAGAATCCCAATCCTGGTGAGCTTTAGAGGCATAGGATCATCACCACCACTGGTGACATTGACCGGGAGAGTACCATATGGTTTCAATTGATTCAGAGGTCTATGCACACCAGGCCTGGGTAGAGTGGACAGGATGATGAAAACTTTGGCTTGCTTGAGAGCACAGGCAGATGAAAACCAGATATTTAGTTTTTGATATTTAGATGAATTCAGGTGGCTCGGTAGTGAGGCAGGGTTAAAAGATAGCATACAATATTCGACTGCATATGGAGCTGAAAAGCAGGCTTGGGGAGAGTTGATAGCAAATGCTCACTTGGCAGATTTCTAATTCGAATCGATTTCATGGAGAACGAGAAGAAACCCAGGCCTAATACATTGGATATCAAGATGAATTCACTACTCAGCAGTGTGGATCGCTGTCACACTCCCAGTCCTCCCGGACTTCATTCAATTGCTGGCGCGGTTCAGTACCGTCTTTGTTTGGAGACTTGTGGTGACTGTAATTTGTCATATGGAATAGTTCACGGGTGTCTTGCCAGACTTTTACACGAGGGCCAGGTATACTCGGTAGCTACCTGAGCTCTCTGAGAGGGCAAGGAATTGAATCCGGCTCGGCCAGGCAGGCTGTGTGACTCACACGTCCTACTGCTGTGCTTTAGTGCCAGAATGGCAGTGTGGATAGGAAGATGATAAGCAACCCATACATGATTTTATAGTGCAGATTCAGATGATGTCAATTTTCTGGGTGACTCAATAGTGCTCTAACTAATGCCTGCGTAGAGTGGAGATTCAAATGTATTCCAGACTCGCAGTGAATGACCGGAGCATTCTGTAGTGGAGATTCCAATGATTTCTGATGTCTGGGTTGTGAGGACCGGAAAATGCAGAGCTGACCAGAGTGGAGTGGATAGCCATTGTAAAGCACAGGCCGCTGAAATCCATCATTCAGTTACTTGGACATTCAACAGTATTGTAAGGAAAGCGTGCCTGGAGTGGATATTCGATGATCTCCAGATTGGCAGTGAACAAATGGAACAATCTGTAGTGGAGATTCCAATGACTTCTGAAGTCTGGGTTGTGTGGACAGGAAAATGAAGAGCTGACCAGTGTGGAGTGGATAGCCAGTTGAACAGCACGCCTTCGAGTGTGAATAGGCCGCTGAAAACCAGCATTTAGTTACTTGGACATTCACCAGTGGTGTAACGAAAGCCTGTCTGGAGTGGAGATTCAGATGAATTCCAGATTAGCAGTGAATAAATGGAACATTCCATAGTGGAGACACCAAGTATTTCAGAAATCTGGGTATGGGCACCAGGAATTGAAGAGCTGACCAGGGTAGAGTATAACCAGTTAACACCATGCCTGCGGTATGTGAACAGGCTGTTTACCACGTGCATTTGGTTACTGGGACATGCAGAAGAATCTCAACCCTGACGAGTTTTAGAGGCATACGATCATCACCCCCACTGGTTGGTTTTGACCGGGACAGTAACATATGGTTTCGATTTATTCAGAAGTAGATGCACAGCCGGACTCTTTTGAGTGGACGGGAAGATGAAAACTTCGTCTTGATTCAGTGCACAGGCAGATGAAAATCTGATATGTAAGTGTTGATATTTAGATGAACTCAGGTCTCTCGGTTGTGTGGCAGGGTTAATGAACAGACTACTATATTCGACTGAATAGCGAGCTGAAGACAGGCCTGGGGAGAAAATCATTATTGGTTTAATTGGACATTCACCAGTGGTGTAGCGAAAGCCTGCCTGGAGTGGAGATTCGATGAACTCTTGATTGGCAGTGAGTGAATGGAACATTCTGTAGTGGAGATTCCATTGATTTTTGAAGTCTGGGTGTTGTGGACAGGAAAGTGAAGAGCTGACTAGGGTGGAGTAGACAGCCAGTGAGCAGAACGGCTGCGAGAGTGAACAGGCCACTGAAAACCAGCATTGTGTTACTTGTACATTAACCAGTGGTTTACCGAAAGTCTGCCTGTAGTGGAGATTTGATGAACTCCAGATTGGCAGTGAATGAGTGGATCATTCTGTAGGGGAGATTGCAATGATTACAGGTAGATGAAAACCAGATATGTAGGTGTTGATATTTAGATGAACTCAGGTCGCTCGATAGTGTGGCAGGGTTCATGAACAGAATACTATATTCTACTGGAGAGGTAGCAGAACAGCAGGCCTAGGGAGAGTTGACAGCAAATGATCACATGGCAGATTTCTATTTCGACTCGATTTCGTTGAGAATGAGAAGAAATGCAGGCCTAATACATTGAATATTGAAATGAATTCACTGTTACTCTCCCAGTACTCCAGGCATTCATGGAATTGCTGGCGCAGTTCAGTAGCGTCTTTGTTTGGTGAAAATTGTTGACTGTAATTTTGGCATATGGAATATTTCAGGAGTAGCTTGCCAGTCTTTGCTACGAGGGCGAGATACTCTCAGTAGATTCCAGAGCTCTCTGAGAGGGCGAAGAATTGACCCTTGCTCAGCCAGATTCAATGAACTCCAGATTGGCAGTGATTGAATGGAACATTCTGTAGTGTACATTCCAATGCATTCTGATATCTGGGTTGTGTGGACAGGAAATTGAAGAGCTGACCAGGGTGGAGTGGATAACCAGTTGAGTAGCACACCTGCGAGTGTGAACAGGCCGCTGAAAACCAGCGTTGGGTTACTTGGACATTCACCAGTGCTGTAATGAAAGCCTGCCTGGAGTGGAGATTCAGATGAATTCCAGATTGGCAGTGAATTAATAAAACATTCTGTAGTGGAGATGCCGATGATTTCTGAAGTCTGGACAGTGTGTACAGGAAAATGAAGAGCTAACCAGGGTGGAGTGGATAGCCAGTGAACACCATGCCTGCGGTATGTGAACAGGCATTGTGTTACTGGGACATGCAAAAGAATCCCAACTCTGACGAGTTTTAGAGGCATAGGATCATCACCACCACTGGGTGGTTTTGACCGGGACAGTAACATATGGTTTCGAGTGATTCAGAAGTCGATGCCGATCCAGCCTGGTTAGAGTAGACGGGATGATGAAAACTTCGGCTTAATTGAGTGCACAGACAGATGAAAACCTGTCATGTAGGTGTTGATATTTAGATAAACTCAGGTCTCTCGGTTATGTGGCAGGGTTAATGAACATACTACTATATTTGACTGGATAGCAAGCTGAGGAGCAGGCCTGGGGAGTGTTGACAGCAAATGTTCATTTGGCAGATTTCTAATTCGACTCGATTTCATATAGAACGAGAAGAAATGCAGGCCTAATTCATATGGATATTGAGATAAATTCACTACTCATCAGTGTGGATAGCTGTCACTCTCCCAGTCCTCCCGGACATCATTGATTTGCTGGCTCGGTTCAGTAACGTTTTCGTTTGGAGACTTGTAGTGACTATAAGGTAAAGGTAAAGGCCCTCCCGTTGATTGTCGATTTGCTCGAGCGGGCCCAGTAATGTCTCCATTGGAGACTTTGTTGTTACTGTGTCTGGCATATCGAATACTCTCTTGCCGGGCTCTCCGAGAGGGGCGGAGGAATCGAACTCGGGTCGGCCATGTTGGCCGCTTGTAAGGCGAACACCCTACCGCTGTGCTATCACTCCAGCCCATAGTGATTATAATTTCGGCATATGGAATATTTCACGCGTGGTTGCCAGGCTTTGCCGCGAGGACCAGATACTCTCGGTAGCTCCCCGGGCTCTTGAGAGGGCGAGTAATTAAACCCGGCTAGGCCAGGCTGGCTGCGTGACTCACACGTCCTATTGCTGTGCTTTAATGACAGAATGGCAGTGTGGATAGGAAGATGAACAGCAGGCCATGGATGATTTTAGACTGCAGATTCAGATGATTTCAAGTTTCTGGGTAATTTCACCAGTGGTGTAACGAATGCCTGCGTAGAGTGGGGATTCAGATATATATTCCAGACTCGCAGTGAATGACCGGAACATTCTGTAGTGGAGATTCCAATGATTTCTGATATCTTGGTGTTGTGGGTAGGATAATGAAGAGCTCGCCAGGTTGGACTAGATAGCCAGTGAACAGAATGGCTGCAAGTGTGAACAGGACGCTGAAAACCAGCATTGGGTTACTTGGACATTTATCAGTGGTGTAACGAAAGCCTGACTGGAGTGGAGATTCGATGAACGCCAGATTGGCAGTGAATGATTGGAACATTCTGTAGTGGAGATTGCAAGGATTTCTGAAGTCTGGCTTGTGTGTACAGGAAAATGAAGAGTTTACCAGAATGGAGTGGATAGTCAGTTGTACAGCACTCCTGCGAGTGTGAACAGGACGCTGAAAACCAGCATTTGGTTACTTGGATATTCACCAGTGGTGTAACGAAAGCCTGCGTGTAGTGGAGATTCAGATGAATTCAAGATTGGCAGTGAATGAATGGAATATACTTTAGTGCAGATTCTGATGATTTCTGAAGTCTGGTCAGTGTTGACAGGAAAATGAAGAACTGACCAGGTTGGAGTGGATATCCAGTTGAACAGCATGCCAGCGAATGTGAACACGACGCTGAAAACCAGCATTGGGTTACATGCACATTCACCAGTGGTGTAACAAAAGCCTGCCAGGAGTGGAGATTTGATGAATTCCAGATTAGCAGTGAATGAATGGAGCATTCTGTAGTGGAAATTCAAATGATTTAAGAATATGGGTTGTGTGGAAAGGAAAATGAAGTGCTGACAAGGATGGAGTGGATAGTCAGTTGAGCAGCATGCCTGCGAATGTGAACAGGACACTGAAAAGCAGCATTGGGTTACTTGGACAATCGCCCGTGGTGTAACGAAAGCCTGCCTGGAGAGGAGATTCACATAAATTCCAATTTCGCAGTGAATGAATGGAATATTCTGTAGTGGAGATTCCAATGATTTCTGAAGTCTGGCTTGTGTGACAGGAAAATGAAGAGCTGACCAGGGTTGAGTGTATAGCCATTTAAACAGCACGCCTGCGAGTGTGAACAGGACGCAATAAACCAGCATTGGATTACTTGGATATTCACCAGTGTTGTAACGAAAGACTACCTGGAGCGGAAATTCAGATGAATCCCAGATACGCAGTGAATGAATGGTACGTTCTGTATTGGAGATACTAATGATTTAAGAACTCTGGGTTATGGGTACCAGGAGATGAAGAGGTGAACAGGGTGGGGTGGATAGGCAGTGAACACCACTTCTGGGGTATGTGAACAGGCCGCTGACCACTAGCATTGGGTTACTGGGACTTGCAGAAAAATCCCAACCCTGAATAGTTTTAGAGATATACGATCATCACCACCACTGGGTGGCATTAACCAGGACGGTAACATATGTTTTCAATTGATTCAGAAGTCGATGCACACCAGGCCTGATCTGAGATAAAGGGATGACGAAAACTTTGGCTTGATTCAGTGCACAGGCAGATGAAAACCAGATATGTAGGTGTTGATATTTGATGAACTCAGGTCGCTTGCTATTGTGGCAGGGTTAATGAACAGAATACTATATTCAACTGGATTTGGAGGTGAAATGAAGGCCTGGGGAGTGTTGACAGCAAATGCTCTATTGGAAGCTTTCTAGTTCGACGTGATTTCATGGAAAAGGAGTAGAAACGCAGGCCTAATATATTGGGTACTGAGATGAATTCACTACTCAGCAGTGTGGATCGCTGTCACGCTCCCAGTCCTCCCAGACTTCATTGGTTTGCTGCGGCAGTTCATTTACGTCTTCGTTTGAAGAATTGTGGTGACTGTAATTTCGGCATATGAAATATTTCCCGGGAGGCTTGCCAGGCTTTTCCCCGAGGGCCAGATACTCTCAGTAGCCCTTTTATGCTCTCTGAGAGGGCGAGGATTTGAACCCGGCTCGGCCAGGCTGGCTGCGCGAGGCACACGTTCTACTGCTGTGCTTTCGCGCCAGAATGGCAGTGTGGATAGGAAGATGAAAATCAGCCCATGGATGATTTTACAGTGAAGATCCAGTTTCGGGGTAGACTCACCACTGGTGTAACAATTGTCTGCGTAGAGTGTAGATTTAGATGTATTTCACACTCGCAGTGAATGACCGGAACATTCTGTAGTGGAGATTCCAATAATTTCTCATGTCTGTGTTCTGTGGACAGGAAAATGAAGAGCTGACCAGGGTGTAGTGGATAGCCAGGGAACAGCATGGCTCCGAATGTGAACAGGCCAAAGAAAACCAGCATTGTGTTACTTGGACATTCACCAGTGGTGTAACGAAAGCCTACCTGGAGTGGAAATTCAGATGAATTTCAGGTTCCCAGTGAAAGAATGGAACATTCTTTAGTGGAGATTCCAGTGATTTCTGAAGTCTGGGTTGTGTGGACAGGAAAATGAAGAGCTGACCAGCGTTCAGTGTGTAGTCAGTTGAACAGCATGACTGTGAGTGTGATCAGACCGCTGAAAACCAGCATTGGGTTACTTGGACATTCACCAGTGGTGTAACGAATGCCTGCACGGAGTCGAGATTCAGATGAATTCCATATTGGCAGTGAATTAATTGAAAATTTTGTATTGGAGATACCAATTATTTCAGAACTCTGGATTTTGAGCACCAGGAAATGAAGACATGACCAGGTTGGAGTGGATACCCAGATAAACAGCAGGCCTGCGAGTGTGAAGAGGCCGCTGAAAACCAGCATTGGGTTACTTGGACTTTCAGCAGTGGTGTAACGAAAGACTGCATGGAGTGAGATTCAGATGAATTCCAAAATAGCAGTGAACGAATGCAACAGTCTGTAGTGGATTTTCCAATGATTTCTGGATTCTGGATTATGTGAAGAGGAAAATTAAGAGCTGAAAAGGTTAGAGTGGATAGCCAGTTAAACGGCACGCCTGCAAGTGTGAACAGACTGCTGAAAACAACGTTATGTTACTTAGATATTCACCAATGGTGTAACGAAAGCCTGCCTGGAGTGGAGATTCGATGAACACCAGATTGGCAGTCAATGAATGGAATATTTTATAGTGGAAATTTCGATAATTTCTGAAGTCTGGGTTGTGTGGACAGGAAAACGTAGAGCTGCGCAGGTTAGAGTGGAAAGCCAGTTGAACAGCACGCTGCGAGTGTCAGCAGGATGCTGAAAACCATCACTGGGTTTCTTAGAAAATCAGCAGTGGTGTAAAGAAAGACTGCTTGGAGTGGAGATTCTATGAATTCCAGATTCGCAGTGAATAAATGGTACATTCTGTTGTAGAGATTCTAATGGTTTTTGAAGTCTAGTTTATGTAGATAGGAATATGAAGAGTTGTCCAGGTTGGAGTGGATAGCCTGTTGAACAGCATGTCTGTGAGTCTGAACAGGCCGCTAAAAACCAGCAATGGGCTACTCGATATTCACCAGTGGTGTAACGAAATCATGCCTGGAGTTGAGATTGGATGAATTCCAGATTGGCAATGAATGAATGGAACATTCTGTAGTGGAGATTCCAATGATTTCTGAAGCCTGGGTTGTGTGGACAGGAAAATGTACAGCTGACCCGGTTGGAGTGCATAGCCAGTTGAACAGCACACCTGCGAGTCTTAACAGGCCTCTGAAAACCAGCATTAGGTCACTTGAATATTCACCAGTGGTGTAACGAAAGCCTGCTTGGAGTGAATATTCGAGGAAATCCAGATTGGCAGTGAATGAATGGAACATTCTGTAGAGGAGAGTCCTATGATTACTGAAGTCTGTGTTGTGTTGACAGGAAATGAAAGAGCTGACTACCGTGGAGTGGATAATCAGTTGAACAACATGTCTGCGACTGTGAACAGGATGCTGAAAACCAGAATTGCGTTACTTTGATATTCACCAGTGGTGTAACGAAAGCCTGAATGAAGTGGAGATTCAGATGAATTCCAGATTGGCAGTGAATGAATGGAACATTCTGTAGTGGAAATTCCAATGATTTCTGAAGCCTAGGTTGTGTGGACAGGAAAATGAAGTGCTGACCAAGTTGGAGTTCATAGCCAGTTGAACAGCACGCCTGCGACCGTGAACAGGATGCTGAAAACCAGCACTGGGTTCCTTGGACATTCTGCATTGGTGTAAAGAAAGCCTGCTTGAAGTGGAGATTCTATGAATTCCAGATTGGCAGTGAATGAATGGAATATTCTGTTGAGGAGATTCTAATGGTTTTTGAAGTCTAGGTTATATAGACAGGAATATGGAGAGCTATCCAGGTTGGAGTGTATAGCCTGTTGAACAGCATGGCTGTGAGTGTGAATAGGCCGCTAAAAACCAACATTGGGTACTTGGATATTCACCAATGGTGTTACGAAATCCTGCCTGGAGTGGAGATTCAATAATTTCCAGATTGGCAGTGACTGAATGGAATATTCTATAGTGGTGATTCCGTGATTTCTGAAGTCTGTGTTGTGTGAACAGGAAAATGAAGAGCTGAACAGGGTTGACTGTATAGCCAGTTGAACAGCACGCCTGCGAGTGTGAATAGTCCGCTGAAAACCAGCTTTGGGTTTCTTGGACATTCAGCAGTGGTGTAACGAAAGCCAGCCTGGAGTGGAGATTCCGTGAATTCCAGATTGGCAGTGACTGAATGGTACATTCTGTAGTGGAGATTCAAATGGTTTCTGAATTCTACGTTATGAAGACATAAAAATGAAGAGCTGACCAGGTTTGAGTGGATAGCCAGTTGAAAAGCATGCCAGAGACCTTGAAAAGGCTGCTGAAAACCAGCATTTGGTTACTTGGATATTCACCAGTGGTGTAACGAAATCCTGCCTGGCGTGGAGAATCGATGAATTCCAGATTGGCAGTGAATGAATGGAACATTCTGTATTGGAGATTCCAATTATTTTTGGAATCTGGATTGTGTGGACAGGAAAACGTAGAGCTGACCAGGGTTGAGTGGAAAGCCAGTTGTAAAGCACGGCTGCGAGCGTGAACAGTACGCTGAAAACCAGCACTGGGTTACTTGGACATTCAGCAGTGGTGTAAAGAAAGCCAGCCTGGAGTGGAGATTCCATGAATTCCAGATTGAAAATGACTGAATGGAACATTCTGTTGTGGAGATTCCAATGGTTTCTGAATTCTACGTTGTGAGGACAGGAAAATGAAGAGCTGAACAGGTTGGAGTGGATAGCTGTTTGAAAAGCACACCTGCGACTTTTAACAGGCTGCTGAAAACCAGCATTGGGTACTTGAATATTCAGTGGTGTAAATAAATCCTGCCTGGAGTGGAGATTCGATGAATTCCAGATTAGCAGTGAATGAATGGAAAATTATGTAGTGGAAATTCCAAAGATTTCTGAAATCTGGGTTGTGTTGAAAGGAAAAAGAAGAGCTGACCAGGGTTCAGTGGATTGCCACTTGAACAGCACTCCTGCGAATGTGAACAGGATCCTGAAAACCAGCATTGTGTTACTTGGACATTTAACAGTGCTGTACCGAAAGCATGCCTGAGGTCGACATTCAGATGAATTCCAGATTCGTAGTCAATGAATGAAACATTCTCTAGAGGAAATTCAAATGATTTATGACACCTGGATTATGTGGACAGGAAAACGAAGTGCAGACCGGGTTAGAGTGGATACCCAGTTGAACAGCAGGCCTGCAAGATTGAACAGGCCTCTGAAAACCACCATTGATTACGTGCACATTCAGCAGTGGAGTAACGAATGTCTGCCTGGAGTGGAGATTAAGTGATCTCCAGTTTGGCAGTGAATGAAAGGAACATTCAGTAGTGGAGATTCCAAAGTTTTCTGAAGTCTGTGTTGTGTGGAGAGGAAATGAAAGAGTTGACCACTGTGCAGTGGATAGCCAGGTGAACAACAGGCCTGCGACTGTGAACAGGACGCTGAAAACCAGCATTGGGTTACTTGGACATTCACCAGTGTTGTAACGAAAGCCTACGTGGAGTGGAGATTCGAAGAATTCCATATTGGCCGTGAATGAACGGAACATACTGCAGTGGAGATTCCAATGATTTCTGAAGTCTGGGTTGTGAGGATAGGAAAAGAAGAGCTGACCACGATGCGATGGAGTGGATAGCCAAGTTGAAAACAGCATGCATGCGAGTGTGAATAGGACACTTAAAACCAGTATTGTGTTACTCGGATAATCAGCAGCAGTGTAACGAAGGCCTGCCTGGAGTGGAGATTCAGATAAATTCCAGATTAGAAGCGAATGAATGGAACATTTTATAGTGTAGATTCCAATGATTTCTGAAGTATGGGTTGTTTGGACAGGAAAATGAAGAGCTGACCAGGATGGAGTGGATAGCCAGTTGAACAACACACCTGCGAGTATGAATAGGACTCTGAAAACCAGCATTTGGTTACTAGGACATTCACTAGTGGTGTAAAGAAAGCCTGCCTGGACTGGAGATTCAGATGAATTCAAGAATAGCAGTGAATAAATGGAACATTCTATAGTGGAAACTCCAATGATTTCTGAAGTCTGAGTTGTGTGGACAGGAAATTGAAGAGCTGACCAGGGTTCAGTGGATAGCCAATTGAACAGAACGCCTGCGAATGTGAACAGGACATTGAAAATCAGAATTGTGTTATATGGACATTCAAAAGTAGTGTAACGAAAGACTGACTGGAGTGGAGATTCAGATGAATTCCAGATTCGTAGTGAATGAATGGAACATTCTGTAGTGGAGATTCCAATGATTTCTGAAATCTGGGTTCTGTGGACAGGAAAATGAGAGCTGACCAGGATTCAGTGGATAAACTTTGAACAGCACGCCTGCGAGTATGAACAGAACGCTGAAAACCAGCATTGTGTTACATGGACATTCAGCAGTGGTGTAACGAAAGCCTGCCTTGAGTGGAGATTCGATGATCTCCAGTTTCCAGTGAAAGAATGTTACATTCTGTAATGGAGATTCTAATGATTTCTGAAGTCTGGGTTGTCTGGAGAGGAAAAGAAAGAGCTGCCCACTGTGTAGTGGATAGCCAGTTCAACATGACGCATGCGACTGTGAACAGGACGTTGAAAACCAGCTTTAAGTTACTTGGACATTCACCAGTGATGTAACAAATGCCTGGTGGAGTGAAGATTCAGAGGAATTCGAGATTTCCAGTGAATGAATGGAACATTCTGTACTGGAGATTCTAAAGATTTCTGAACTCTGGGTTGTGTGGACAGGAAAAGGAAGACCTGACCAGGGTGGAGTGGATAGCCCGTTGAACAGCACACCTGCAAGTGTGAACACGACGCTGAAAATCAGCATTGGGTGACTTGGATATTCACAAGTGGTGTAAGGAAAGCCTTCCGGGAGTGGAGATTCAGGTGAATTCCAGATTCCCAATGAATGAAAGGAACATTCTTTAGTGGAGATTCCAATGATTTCTGAAATCTGGATTGTGTTCACAAGAAAATGAAGAACTGACCAGGAATCCGTGGATAGCCTTTGAACAGCACGCCTGCAAGTGTCAACAGGACGCTGAAAACCAGTATTGTGTTACTTGAACATTCAGCAGTGGTGTAACGAAAGCCTGCCTGGAGTGGAGATTGGATGATCTCTAGATTGGCAGTGAATGAATGGAGCATTTTGTCTTGGAGATTACAATTATTTCGGAAATCTGCGTTCTGTGGACAGGAAATGAAAGTGCTGACCAGTGTGGAGTGGATAGGCAGTTGAGCAGCACGCCTGCGACTGTGAACAGGACGCTGAAAACCAACATTGTGTTACATGGACATTCAGTAGTGGTGTAACGAAAGCCTTCCTGGAGTGGAGATCGGTGATCTCCAATTTCCATTGAATGAATGGAACATTCTGTAGTGGAGATTCCAATGATTTCTGTAATCTGGGTTGTGTGGATAGGAAAATGAAGAGCTGGCCAGGGTTCAGTGGGTAGCCATTTGAACAGCATTCTTGCGAGTGTAAAAAGGCCTCGGAAAACCGGCATTGGGTTACTTGGACATTCAGCAGTGGTGTAACGAAAGCTTGCCTTGAGTGGAGATTCGATGATCTCCAGAATCCAGTGAAAGAATGTTACATTCTGTAATGGAAATTCCAATGATTTCTGAAGTCTGGGTTGTGTGGAGAGGAAAATAATGAGCTGACCGCTGTGTAGTGGATAGCCAATTCAACATCACGCATGCGACTGTGAACAGGACGCTGAAAACCAGCTTTAGGTTACTTGGACATTCACCAGTGATGTAACAAATGCCTGGTGAAGTGAAGATTCAGAGGAATTCGAGATTTGCAGTGAATGAATGGAACATTCTGTACTGGAGATTCTAAAGATTTCTGAAGTCTGGGTTGTGTGCATAGGAAAAGGAAGAGCTGACCAGGGTGGAGTGGATAGCCCGTTGAACAGCACGCCTGCAATTGTGAACACGACGCTGAAAATCAGCATTGGGTGACTTGGACATTCACAATTGGTGTAACGAAAGCCTGCCGGGAGGGGAGATTCAGATGAATTCCAGATTCGCAGTAAATGAATGGAACATTCTGTAGTGGAGATTCCAATGATTTCTGAATTCTGGGATGTGTGTACAGGAAAATGAAGAGCTTACCAGGGTTAAGTGGATAGACAGTTGAACAGTGCGCCTCGAATGTGAACCGGACTCTGAAAACCAGCATTGTGTTACTTGGACATTCAACAGTAGTGTAATGAAAGCCTTCCGGGAGTGGAGATTCAGATGAATTTCAGATTCACAATGAATGAAAGGAACATTCTTTAGTGGAGATTTCAATGATTTCTGAAATCTGTATTGTGTGGACAAGAAAATGAAGAGCTGACCAGGATTCCGTGGACAGCCTTTGAACAGCACGCCTGCGAGTGTGAACAGGACGCTAAAAACCAGTATTGTGTTACTTGAACATTCAGCAGTGGTGTAACGAAAGCCTGCCTGGAATGGAGATTGGATGATCTCTAGATTGGCAGTGAATGAATGTAGCATTCTCTCTTGGAGATTACAATTATTCTGAAGTCTGGGTTTTGTGGACAGGAAATGAAAGTGCTGACCAGTGTGGAGTGGATAGGCAGTTGAGCAACACGTCTGCGACTGTGAACAGGACGCTGAAAACCAGCATTGTGTTACTTGAACATTCAGCAGTGGTGTAATGAAGGCCTCCCTGGAGTGGAGCTTCAGATGAACTTCAGATTCGAAGTGAATGAATGGAGCATTTTATAGTGGAGATTCCAGTGTTTTCTGAAGTATGGGATGTGTGGACAGGAAAATGTAAGGTGACCAGTTTGGATTGGATACCCAGTTGAACAGCACGCCTGAGAGTGTGAAAAGGACCCTGAAAATCAGCATTGGGTGACTTGGGCATTCACTAGTGGTTTAACAAAAGCCTGCCTGGAGTGGAGATTCAAAGAACTCCAGATTGGCCGTGAATGAATTGAACATTCTGTAGTGGAGATTCCAAAGATTTCCGAAGTCTGGGTTGTGTGAAAACGAAAAGGAAGTGCTGACCATGGTTCCGTGGAGAGCCAGTTGAACAGCACGCCTGCGATTGTGAACAGGACGTTGAAAACCAGCATTGGGTTATTTGGACATTCACCAGTGCTTTAAACATAGCCTGCCTGGATTGGAGATTTAGATGAATTCCAGATTCGCAGTGAAAGATTGGAATATTCTGTAGTGTATATTCCAATGACTTCTGAAGTCTGGGTTGTGACGACAGGAAAATGAAGACCTGACCAGGGTTCATTGTATATCCAGTTGAACAGCACTCCTGCGAATGTGAACAGGACCCTGAAAACCAGCATTGTGTTACTTAGACATTGAACAGTAGTGTAACGATAGCCTGCCTGGAGTGGAGATAAGATGATGTCCAGATTCCAGTGAATGAATGAAACATTCTATATTGGAGATTCCAATGATTTCTGAAATCTGGGTTGTGTGGACAGGAAAATGAAGAGCTGACTAGGGTTCAGTGGATAGCCAGTTGAACAGTACTTGTGCGAGTGTGAAAAGCCTCTGAAATCCAGAATTTGGTTATTTGGACATTCAGCAGTGGTGTAAGGAAAGCCTGCCTGGAGTGGAGATTCGATGTTCTCCAGATTGGCAGTGAATGAATGAAACATTCTGTAGTGGAGATTTCAATGATTTCTGAAGTCTGGATTGTCTGGACAGGAAATGAAATAGACGACCACTGTGGAGTGGAAAGCCAGTTAAACACTATGCCTGCGACTGTGAATAGGACGCTGAAAACCAGCATTGGGATACTTGGACATTCACCAGTGGTGTAACGAAAGCCTGCCGGGACTGGAGATTCAGATGAATTCCAGAATCTAAGTGAATGAATGGAACATTTTATAGTGGAGATTCCAATGATTACTGAAATATGGGTTTTGTGGACAGGAAAATGAAGAGCTGACGAGGTTGGATTGGTTAGCCAGTTGTTCAGCACGCCTGCGAGTATAAACAGGCCACTGAAATCCAGCATTAGGTTACTTGGACACTCAGCAGTGGTGTAAAGAAAGATTTCCTGGAGTTGATTTTCGATGATCTCCAGATGCCAGTGAATGAAAGGAACATTTTGGAGTGGATATTCCAATGATTTCTGAAATGTGGTTTGTGTGGATAGGAAAATGAAGAGCTGATCAGGGTTCAGTGGATAGTTATTTGTACAACACGCCTGGGAGTTTGAACAGGACGCTGAAAGCGAGCATTGGGATACTTGGACATTGAGCCCCGGTGTACCGAAAGCCTGCCTAGAGTGGAGATTCGAAGATCACCAGATTGAGATTGAATGATTGGAACATTCTGTAGTGGAGATTCTAATGATTTCTGAAGTCTGGTTAGTGTGGACAGGAAAAGAAAGATCTGACCACTGTGGAGTGGATAGCCTGTTGAACAGCACGCCTGTGACTGAACAGGACCCTGATAACCAGCATTGTGTTACATGGACATTCACCAGTGATTTAACGAAAGCCTGACTGGACTTGAGATTCAATGATTTCCAGATTGGCAGTGAATGAATGGAACATACTATATTGGAGATTCTAATAGTTTCTGAAGTCTGGTTTAATGGGCAGGAAAATGAAGTGCTGACGAGGGTTGAGTGGATAGACAGTTGAACAGCGCACATCCGAGTGTATACAGGACGCTGAAATCCAGCATTGGGTTACTTGGACATTCTCCAGTGGTGTAACGAAAGCCTGCCTGGAGTGGGTATTCGAAGAACTCTAGATTGGCAGTGAGTGAATGGAACATGCTGTAGTGGAGATTCCAATCATTTCTGAAGTCTGGGTTGTGTGGACAGGAATAGGAAGATCTGACCACGGAGGAATGGATAGCCAATTGAACAGCACGCCTGGGAGTGTGAACATGACGCTGAAAACCAGCATTTGGTTACTTTGACATTCACCAGTGGTGTAACGAAAGTCAGTCTGGAGTGGAGATTCGATGAACTCCAGTGAATGAATGGAACATTCTGTAGTGTAGAATCCAATAGTTTCTGAAGTCTAGGTTATGTGGATAGGAATTTGAAGAGCTGAGCAGGTTGGAGTGGATAGCCAGTTGAACAGAATGCCTGCGAGTGTGAACAGTCCGCTGAAAACCTGCATTCGGTTACTTGGATATTCACCTGTGGTGTAACGAAATCCTGCCTGGAGTGGAGATTTGATGAATTCCAGATTGGCAGTGAATGTATGGAACATTCTGTAGTGGAGATTCCAATGATTTATGAAGTCTGGTTTTTGTGAACAGTAAAATAAAAGCTGACCAGGGTTCAGTGGATATCCAGGTGAAAAGCACTCTTGCGAGTGTTAACAGGACGCTGAAAACGAGCATTGGAATACTTGGACATTCAGCCATGGTGTAACGAAAACCTGCCTGGAGTGGAGATTCGATGACCTCCAGATTCCAGTGAATGAATGGTACATACTGTAGTGGAAATTACAATGATTTCTGACGTCTGGGTTGTGTGTACAGGAAAAGAAAGAGCTGACCACTGTGGAGTGGATAGACAGTTGTGCAGCATGTCTGCGAATGTGAACAGGTGGCTGAAAACGAGCATTGTGTTACATGGACATTCAACAGTGATGTAACGAAAGCCTGACTGGAGTTGAGATTCAATGAATTCCAGATTGGCAGTGAATGCAAAGAACATAATGTATTGGAGATTCTAATAGTTTCTGAAGTCTGGTTTAGTGGACAGGAAAATGAAGTGCTGACCAGGGTTGAGTGGATAGTCAGTTGAACAGCACACATCCGAGTGTGTACAGTACGCTGAAAACCAGCATTGGGTTACTTGGACATTCAGCAGTGGTGTAATGAAAGCCTGCCTGGAGTGGAGATTGGATGATCAACAGATTGGCAGTGAATGAATGGAGCATTTTGTCGTGGAGATTACAATAATTTCTGAAGTCTGTGTTGTGTGGACAGGAAATGAAAGAGCTGACCACTGTGGAGTGGATAGCCAGTTGAGCAGCATGCCTGCGACTGTGAACAGGGCGCTGAAAAACAGCATTGGGTTACTTGGACAATCACCAGTGGTGTAACGAAAGCCTGCCTGGAGTGGAGATTCAGATGAATTCCAGATTCGCAGTGAATGAATGGAACTATTTATAATGGACATTCAAATGTTTTCTAAAGTATGGGTCGTGTGGACAGGAAAATGTAGCGTGACCAGTTTGGAGTGCATAGCCAGTTTAACAGCACGATTGTGAGTGTGAACTGAAAGCTGAAAACCAGCATTGTGTTACTTGGACATTCAACAGAAGTGTAATGAAAGCCTGCCTAGAGTGGAAATTCGATGATCTCCAGATTGGCAGTGAATGAATGGAACATTCTGTACTGGAGATTCCAATGATTTCTGAAATCTGGGTTGTGTGGACAGGAAAGTGAATAGCTGATCAGGGTTAAGTGGATAGCCAGTTGACCAGCACCCCTGCGAGTGTGAACAGGATGCTGAAAACCAGCATTGAGATACTTGAACATTCAGCCATGGTGTAATGAACACCTGCCTGGAGTGTAGATTAGATGACCTCCAGATTGGCAGTGAATGAATGGAACATTTTTTAGAGGTGATTCCAATGATTTCTGAAATCTGGATTGTGTGGAGAGGAAATGAAAGAGCTGACAACTGTGGATTGGATAGCCAGTTGAAAAGCACGCCTGCCAGTGTGAAAAGACTTTGAAAACCAGCATTGGGTAACTAAGACATTCACCAGTGGTGTAATAAAAGCCTGCCTGGACTGGAAATTCAGATCAATTCCAGAATCGAAGTGAATGAAATAACATTTTATAGTGTGGATTCCAATGATTTCTGAAGTTTGGGTTGTGTGGACAGGAAATTGAAGAGCGGACCAGGGTTCAGTGGACAGCCAGTTGAACAGTACGCCTGCTCATGTGAACAGGAATTTGAAAACCAGCTTTGGGTAACTTGGACATTCAACAGAAGTGTAAAGAAAGCCTGCCTGGAGTGGAGATTCAGATGAATTCCAGATTCGCAGTGAATGAATGGAACTTTCTGTAGCCGAGATTTCAATGAGTTTTGAAATCTGGGTTCTGTGGACAGGAAAATGAAGAGCTGACCAGGGTTAAATGGATAGCCATTGAACAGCACGCCTGCTAGTGTGAACAGGACGTTGAAAACCAGCATTGTGTTACTTGGACATTAAGCAGTGGTGTAACGAAAGCCTTCCTGGAGTGGAGATTCAATGATCTCCAGATTCCAGTGAATGCATGGAACATTTTGTAGTGGAGATCCCAATGATTTCTGAAAAGTGGTTTGTTTGGATAGGAAAATGAAGAGCTGACCATGGTTCAGTGCATAGCCTGTTGAACGGCACGCATGTGAGTGTGAACAGGACGCTGAAAACGAGCATTGGGATACTTGGAAATTCAAACGTGCTGAAACGAAATCCGGCCTGGAGTGGAGATTCGATGATCACCAGATTGGCAGTGAATGAATGGAACATTCTGTAGTGGAGATTCTAATGTTTTATGAAGTCTGGTTTGTGTGTACAGGAAATGAAAGATCTGACCAGTACGGATTGGAAAGCCAGTTGAACAGCACGCCTGCGACTGTAAACAGGACGCTGAAAATCCAGCATTGTGTTACATGGACATGCACCAGTGATTTAACGAAAGCCTGACTGGAGTTGAGATTCAATGAATCCCAGAATGGTAGTGAATGAATGGAACATTCTCTACTGGAGATTCTAATAGTTTCTGAAGTCTTGGTTGTGTGGACAGGAAAATGAAGAGCTGACAGGGTTGAGTGGGTAGTCAGTTAAACAGCACGCACCCGTGTGTGAACAGGACGCTGAATACCAGCATTGTGTTACTTGAACATTCACCAGTTGTGTCACGAAAGTCTGCCTGTAGTGGAGATTCGAAGAACGCCAGATAGGCAGTGAATGAATGCAACATGCTCTAGTGGATATTCCAATGATTTCTGAAGTCTGTTTTGTGTGGACAGGAAGATTAAAAGCTGACCAGGTTTCAGTGGATAGCCAGTAGAAAAGCACGCCTGTGAATTTGAACAGAACGCTGAAACCCAGCATTGGGTTACTTGGACATTCAGCAGTGGTGTAACAAAACCCTGCCTGGAGTGGAGATTCGATGATCTCCAGATTCCAGTGAATGAATGGTACATTCTGTAGTGGAGATTCCAATGATTTCTGTCGTCTGGGTTGTGTGTATAGGAAATGAATGTGCTGACCACTGTGGAATGGATAGCCAGTTGAACAGCACGCTTGCGACTGTGAAAAGGGCGCTGAAAATCAGCATTGGGTTACTTGGACATTCAGCAGTGGTGTAACGAAAGTCTGCCTGGAGTGGAGATTGGATGACTTCCAGATTGGGAGTAAATGAATGGTACATTCTGTAGTGTAGATTCCAATGACTTCTGAAGTCTGGGTTGTGTGGACAGGAAAATGAAGAGCTGACCATTATTCAGTGGAAATCCAGTTGAAAAGCACACCTGCGAGTGTGAACAGGACGATGAAGTCCAGCATTGTTTACTTGGACATTCAGCAGTGATGTAACGGAAGCCTGCGTGGAGTGGAGATTCGATGAATTCCAGATTGGCAGTGAATGAATGGAACATTCTGTACTGGAGATTCCAATAGTATCTGAAATCTGGGTTGTGTGGACAGGAAAATGAAATGCAGACCAGTTTAGAGTGATTAGACAGTTGAACAGCAGTACTGCGAGTTTGAACAGGCCTCGGAAAACAAGCATTGGGTAACTTGGACATTCAGCAATGGTGTATCGAAATCCTGCCTGGAGTGGAGACTAGATGATCTCCAGATTGGCAGTGAATGAATGGAACATCCTGTAGTGGAGATTCCAATAATTTCTGTAGTATGGGTTGTGTGGACAAGAAATGAAAGAACTGACCTCTGTGGAGTGGATAGCCAGTTGAACAGCACGTCTGCCACTGTGAACAACACGCTGAAAACCAGCATTGGGTTACTTGGACTTTCACGAGTGGTGTAACGAAAGCCTGCCTGGAGTGGAGATTGGATGACCTCCAGATTGGGAGTAGATGAATGGTACATTCTGTAGTGTAGATTACAATGACTTCTGAAGTCTGGGTTGTGTGGACAGGAAATGAAGAGCTGACCATTATTCAGTGGAAATCCAGTTGAAGAGCACGCCTGCGAGTGTGAACAGGACGCTGAAGTCCAGCATTGTTTACTTGGACATTCAGCAGTGGTGTAACTAAAGCCTGCGTGGAGTGGAGATTCGATGAATTCCAGATTGGCAGTGAATGAATGGAACATTCTGTACTGGAGATTCCAATAGTATCTGAAATCTGGGTTGTGTGGACAGGAAAATGAAATGCAGACCAGTTTAGAGTGATTAGACAGTTGAACAGCAGTACTGCGAGTTTGAACAGGCCTCGGAAAACAATCATTGGGTAACTTGGACATTCAGCAATGGTGTATCGAAATCCTGCCTGGAGTGGAGACTAGATGATCTCCAGATTGGCAGTGAATGAATGGAACATCCTGTAGTGGAGATTCCAATAATTTCTGTAGTCTGGGTTGTGTGGACAAGAAATGAAAGAACTGACCTCTGTGGAGTGGATAGCCAGTTAAACAGCACGTCTGCCCCTGTGAACAACACGCTGAAAACCAGCATTGGGTTACTTGGACTTTCACGAGTGGTGTAACGAAAGCCTGCCTGGAGTTGTGATTCAGAGATCTCCAGATTGGCAGTGAATGAAAGGAATATTCTGTATTGGAGTTTCCAATGATTTCTGAAATCTGGGTCATGTGGACAGGTAAATGAAGAGCTGACCAGAGTTCAGTGGATAACCAGTTGAACAGCACGCCTCGAATGTGAACAGGACGCTGAAAACCAGCATTTTGTTACTGGTACATTCAACAGTACTGTAAGGAAAGCCTGCCTGGAGTGGAGATTCAGATGAATTCCAGACTCGCAGTGAATGTAGTGGAGATTACAATGATTTCTGTAGTCTGAGTTGTGTGGACAGGAAATGAAAGAACTGACCACTGTGGAGTGGATAGCCAGTTGAACAGCACGCCTGCGACTGAAAACAGCACGCTCAAAACAAGCATTGTGTTACTTGGACATTCACCAGTGGTGTAACAAAAGCATGCCTGGAATGGAGATTCAGAGAACTCCAGATTGGCAGTGAATGAGTGGAACATTCTGTACTGGAGATTTCAATGATTTCTGAAATCTGGTTTGTGTGGACAGGAAAAGGAAGAGCTGACCAGGGTGGAGTGGATAGCTAGTTCAACAGAACCCCTGCGAGTGTGAACAGGACGCTGAAAATCAGCATTGGGTGACTTGGACGTTCACCACTGGCATAACGAAAGCCTGCCTGGAGTGGAGATTCAAAGAACTCCAGATTGGCAGTGAATGAATGGAACAATCTGTAGTGGAGATTCCAATGATTTCTGAAGTTTCTGTTGTGCGGACAGGAAAATGAAGAGTTGAGCAGGGTGGAGTGGATAGCCAGTTGAACAGAATGCCTGCGAGTTTGAACAGGATGCTGAAAACGAGCATTGGGTTACTTGGACTTTCAGAAGTGGTTTAACGAATTCCTACCTGTAGTGGAGATTCGATAGCCTCCAGATCGGCAGTGAATGAATGCAACATTCTGTAGTGGAGATTCCAATGATTTCTGAAGTCTGGGTTGTGTGGAACAGAAAAGAAACTGCTGACCATTGGGATTGGATAGCCAGTTCAACATCACGCCTGCGACTGTTAAGAGTACGCTGAAAACCGGCATTGGGTTAATTGGACATTCACCAGTGGTGTAAAAAGAGCCTGGTGGAGTGAAGATTCAGATGAATTCCAGATTTGCAGTGAATGAATGGAACATTCTGTAGTGGAGATTCCAATTATTTTTGAAATCTGGGTTGTGTGGACAGGAAAATTAAGGGCTGACTAGGGTTCTGTGGATAGCCAGTTGAACAGCACGACTCGAATGTGAATAGGACACTGAAAACCAGCATTGTGTTACTTGGACATTCAACAGTAGTGTAAGGAAAGCCTGCCAGGAGTGGAGATTCAGATGAATTCCAGATTCGCAGTAAATATAGTGGAGATTCCAATGATTTTTGTAGTGGAGATTCCAATGATTTCTGAAATCTGGTTTGGGTGGAAAGGAAAATGAAAAGCTGACCAGGGTTCAGTGGATAGCCATTGAACAGCATGCCAGCGAGTTTGAACAGGACTCTGGAAACCAGAATTGTGTTACTTGGACATTCAGCAGTGGTGTAACGAAAGCCTGCCTGGAGTGGAGATTCGATGATCTCCAGATTCCAACTAATGAATGGAACAGTCTATAGTGGAGGTTCCAATGATTTCTGAAGTCTGGGTTGTGTGGACAGGAAAATGAAGAGCTGACCGGGGTACAGTGGATAGCCAGTTGAACAGCACGCCTGCGAGTGTGAAAAGACCATTGAAATCCAGCATTTGGTTACATGGACATTCAGCAGTGGTATAACTAAAGCCTGCCTGGAGTGGAGATTCGATGTTCTCCAGATTGTCAGTGAATAAATTGAACAATCTGTAGTGGAGATTCCAATGATTTCTGACGTCTGGGTTGTGTGGAGAGAAAATGAAAGAACTGACCACTGTGGAGTGGATAGCCAGTTGAACAGCATGCCTGCGACTGTGAACAAGGCTTTGAAAACCTGCATTGGGTTACTAGGACATTCACCACTTGTGTAACGAAAGACTTTCTGGACTGAAATTCAGATGAATTCCAGATTCGAAGTGAATGAATGGAACATGCTGTAGTGGAGATTCCAATAATTTCTGAAGTCTTGGTAGTGGAGACAGGAAAATGAAGAGCTGACCAGGTTGGAGTGGAGAGCCAGTTGAACAGCACGCATGTGAGTAAAAACAGGCCGATGAAAACCAGCATTGGGTTACATGGACATTCACCAGTGGTGTAACGAAAGCCTGTCTGGAATTGAGATTCAGATGAATTCCAGATTCGCAGTGAATGAATGGAACATGCTGTAGTGGAGATTCCAATAATTTCTGAAGTCTGAGTTATGTGGACAGGAAATTGAAGAGCGGACCAGGGTTCAGTGGATAGCCAGTTGAACAGCACGCCTGCGAATGTGAACAGGAAGCTGAAAACCAGCATTGTGTAACTTGGGCATTCAACAGGAGTGTAAAAAAAGCCTGCCTGCAGTGGAGATTCAAATGAATTCCAGATTGGCAGTGAAGAAATGGAACATTTTCTAGTGGAGATTCCAATGAGTACTGAAATCTGGGTTCTTTGGACAGGAAAATGAAGAGCTGAACAATGTTAGTGGATAGCCACTGAACAGGATGCCTTCGAGTGTAAACGGCTGTCTTAAAACCAGAATTGTGTTACTTGTACATTCAGCAGTGGTGTATCTAAAGCCTGCATAGAGTGGAGATTCAATGATATCCACATTTCAGTGAATGAATAGAACATTTTGTAATGGAGATTCCAATGATTACTGAAATGTGGTGTGTGTGGATAGGAAAATGAAGAGCTGATCAGGGTTCAGTGGATAGCCATTTGTACAGCACGCCTGCGACTGTGAACAGGACGCTGAAAACAAGCATTGAAATACTTGGACTTTCAGCCGTGGTGTAACGAAAGCTTGCCTGGAGTGGAGATTCAATGATCACCAGATTGGCAGTGAATGAATGGAACATTCTGTAGTGGAGATTCTAATGATTTCTGAAGTCTGGTTTGTGTGGGCAGGAAATGAAGGATCTGACCACTGTGGAGTGGATAGCCAGTTGAACAGCACGCCTGCAACTGTGAACAGACGCTGAAAACCAGCATGTATTACGTGGACATTCACCATTGGTGTAACGAACGCCTTACTGGAGTTGAGACTATATGAATTCCAGATTGGCAGCGAATTAATGGAACATTCTGTAATGGAGATTCTAATAGTTTCTGAATCTGGGTTATGTGGACAGGAAAATGAAGAGCTTACCAGTGTTGAGTGGAAAATATGTTGAACAGCACGCATACGAGTGTGAACAGGACGCTGAAAAACATCATTGGGTTACTTGGACATTCACCAGTTGTATAACGAAAGTCTGCCTGGAGTGGAGATTCGAAGAACTCCATATTGGAAGTGAATGAAAGGAACATGCTGTAGTGGAGATTCCAATGATTTCTGAAGTCTGTGTTGTGTGGACTTGAAAATGAAAACCTTACCAGGGTTCATTGGATAGCCAGTTGAAAAGCATCCCTGCGTATTTGAACAGGACGCTGAAAACCAACATTGGATTACTTGGACATTCAGCAGTGGTGTAACGAAAGCCTGCGTGGAGTGGAGTTTTGATGATCTCCAGTTTACAGTGAATGAATGGTACATTCTGTAGTGGACTTTCCAATGATTTCTGATTTCTGGGTGGTGTGTACAGGAAATGAAAGAGCTGACCACTGTGGACTTGATAGCCACATTCCCTATTCGCAGTGAATGAATGGAATATTCAGTAGTGGAGGTTCCAATGATTTCTAAAGGCTTTGATATGTGGACAGGAAAATGTAGTGCTGACCAGGGTTTAGAGAATAACCAATTGAACAGCACGTCTGCGAGTGTGAACAGGCCGCTGAAAACCAGCATTGGGTTACTTGGACATTCACCAGTGGTGTAACAAAAGGCTGCCTTCACTGCAGATACAGATGAATTCCAAATTCGCAGTGAATGAATGGAATATTATGTCGTGGAGAAAACAATGATTTCTGAAGTCTGGATTGTGTGGATAGGAAAATGACGAGCTGACCAGGGTTGTGAGGATAGCCAATTTAACAGCACCTCAGCGAGTGTGAAGAGGCCACTGAAAACCAGCATTGGGTTACTTGGACATTCACCAGAGTTGTATCCAAAACCTGCCTGGAGTGGAGATTGAGAAGAATTTCAGATTCGCAGTGAATGTATGGAACATTCCTTAGTGCAGGTTTCAATGGTTCATGATGTTTTGGTGGTGTGGACAAGAAAATGATAAGCTGTACAGGGGTAAGTAGATAGCCAATTGAACAGCACGTCTGCTTTTGTGAACATGCCACTAAAAACCAGCATTGGGTTACTTGGACTTTCAAGAGAGATGTAACGATAACCTTCCTGGAGTGGAGAGGCAGAAGAATTCCAGATTCTAGTGAATTAATGGATTTTTTTTAGTGGAGATTCCAATGAGTTCTAAAGAATGGGTGATGTGGACAGGAAAATGAAGAGCTGAATAGGGTTGAGTGGATAGTCAATTGAACAGCACGGCTGCGAGTCTGAACAGGCCGCTGAAAAGCAGCATTGTGATAGTTGAACATTCACCAGTGGTCTAACGAAAACCTGCCGTTTGTGGAGATTCCGTTGAATTCCATATTTGCAGTGAATGAATGGAACATTCTGTAGTGCAGGTTCCAATGATTTCTGAATGCTGGGTTGTGTGGACAGGAAAATGAAGAGCTGACCAGGGTTCAGTGGATAGCCAATTGAATAGAACGGTGGCCATTATGAACAGGCCGCTGAAAACCAGCATTAGGGTTACTTGTACATTAAACAGTGGTATAACGAAAGACTGCCTGAAGTGCAGATTCAGATTAATTCCAGATTCACAGTGAATGAATGGAACAATCTGTAGTAGAGATTCCAATGATTTCTGAATGCTGGGTTGTGTGGACAGGAAAATGAAGAGCTGACCAGCATTGAGTGGATAGCCAATTGAACAGCAAGTCTGTGTGTGTAAACATGTCGCTGAAAACCAGCATTGGGTTACTTGGACATTCACCAGTGGTGTAACGAAAGCGTGCCTCAGTGCATAGTCAGAAGAATTCCAGATTCGCAGTGAATGAATGGAATATTCTGTAGTGGAGATTCCAATGAACTCTGAAGGCTGGGCTGTGTGGAGAGGAAAATGAAGAGATGATCAGCATTGAGTGGATAGCCCACTGAACAGCACGTCTGTGAGAGTGAATAGGCCACTGAAAACCAGCATTGTTTTACTTGGACAATCAGCAGATGTATAACAAAAACCTGCCGGCAGGGGAGATTCAAATGAATTCCAGAATCGCAGTGAATGAATGGAACATTCTGTAGTGGAGATTCCAATGATTTCTGAAGGCTGGGTGATGTGCACAGGAAAGTGAAGAGCTGAACAGGGTTGAGTGGATAGCCAATTGAACAGCAAGGCTGCGAGTATGAAAAGGAGGCTGAAAACCAACATTATGTTACTTGGATATTCACCAGTGGTGTAACGAAAAACCGGCAGGAGTGGAAGTCAGATGAATTCCAGATTCGCAGTGAATGAATGGAACATACTATAATGGAGATTTCATTTATTTCTGAAGGCTGGTTTGTGTGGACACTGAAATGAAGAGTTGACCATGGTTGAATAGATAGCCAGTTGAACACCACTTCAGCGAGTATGAAAAAGCCGCTGAAAACTGGCATTGGGTTACTTGGCCATTCACCAGTGGTGTAACCAAAGCCGGCCTGGAGTGGAGAATCAGATGAATTCCAGATTCGCAGTGAATAATTGGAACATTCTCTCGTGGAGGTTCCAATGATTTCTGAAGGCTGGCCTGTGTTGACAGGAAAATGCAGAGCTGACCAGCATTGAGGGGATAGCCAATTGAACAGCATGTCTGCGAGTATGAATAGACTGCTGAAAACCAGCATTGGGTTACTTAGACATTCAGCAGTTGTGTAATGAAAACCTGCCGATAGTGGAGATTCCGATGAATTCCAGATTCGCAGTGAATGAATGGAATATTCTATAGTGGAGTTTCCAATGATTTCTGAAGGCTGGGTTTCGTGGACAGCAAAATGAAGAGTTGATCATCATTGAGAGGATAGCCATTTGAACACCACGTCTGCGAGTGTAAACAGGCCGCTGAAAACCAGCATTGGGTTACTTGGTCAATCACCAGTGTTGTAACGAAATCCTGCCTGGAGTGGAGAGTCAGATGAATTCCAGATTCTCAGTGAATGAATGGAAAGTTCTGTATTGGAGATAACAATGATTTCTTGAGGCTGGGTGATGTAGACAGGAAAATCAAGAGTTGACCAGGGTTGAGTAGATAGCCCATTGAACAGCACGGCTGCGAATCTGAAAAGGACGCTGAAAACCAGCCCTGGGTTAATTGGAAACTCAACAGTGGTATAACGAAAGCCTGCCTGGAGTGCAGATTCAGATTAATTCCAGATTCGCAGTGAATGAATGGAACATTCTGTATTAGTGATTCCAATGATTTCTGAAGGCTGCACTGTGTGGACAGGAAAATGAAGAGCTGATCAGCATTGAGTGGATAGCCAAATGAACAGCACGGCTGCGATTGTGAAGGGACCGCTAAAAACCAGCATTGAGTTACTTGGATATTCAACAGTGGTGTAACAGATACCGGCTTTGAGTGCTGAGTCAGATGATTTTCAGATTAGCTGAGAGTGAATGGAACATTCTGTAGTGGAGATAACAATTATTTCTGAAAGGTGGGTTGTGTGGACAGGAAAATGAAGAGCTAACCAGGGTTAAGTGGATGGCAAAATGAACAGCACGTCTGCGAGAGTCAATAGGCCGCCGAAAACCAGCATTGGGTTACTTGGACAATCACCAGTGGTGTAACGAGAACCTGCCTTGAGTGGAGATTCAGACTGAATTGCATATTCGCTGTGAATATTTGGAACACTCTGTAGTGGAGGTTCCAATGAATTCTGTAAATCTGGGTGATTTGGAGAGGAAAATGAAGAACTGACCAGAGTTGAGTAGATAGCCAATGGAACAGGACTGCTCCGAGTGTGAACAGGCCGCTGAAAACAAGCATTCACCAGTGCTTGTCCACTCACTTGGACATTCACCAGTGATGTAACGAAAGCCTGCCTGGAGTGCAGGTTCAGATTAATTCCAGATTCTCAGTGAAGGAATGGAACATTCTGTAGTTGAGATAACAATATTTTCTGAAGGCTGGGTTGTGTGGACAGGAAAATGAAGAGCTGACAAGGCTTGAGTGGATAGCCAATTGAACAGCAAGACTGCGGTTGTGAACAGGCCACTGAAAACCTGCATTGGGTTTCTTGGATATTCAACAGAGGTGTAACGAAAACGTGCCTTGAGTGGAGAGTCAGATAAATTCCAGATTCTCAGTGAGTGAATGGAACATTCTGTAGTGCAGAATCCAATTATTTCTGAAGTCTGGATTGTGTGGACAGGAAATGAAAAGCTGACAATAATTGAGTGGATAGCCACTGAATAGCACCACTTCGAGTGTGAACACACCGCTGTAAACCAGCATTGCGCTACATGTACATTCACCAGTGGTTTAACGAAAGCCTGCCTGGAGTGCAGATTCAGATTAACTCCAGATTCGCAGAGAATGAATGGAACATTCTGTAGTGGAGATTCCTATGATTTCTGAAGGCTGGGTGATGTGGACAGAAAATGAAGAGCTCAACAAGGTTGAGTGGATAGCCTATTGAACAGCACGCCTACGAGTGTGAACTTGCCGCTGAAAACCAGCATTGGGTTACTTGAACATTCACCAGATTGTTAACGAAAACCTGCCGGTAGTGGAGATTCAGATGAATTCCACATTCGCAGTGAATGAATGGAACATTCTGTAGTAGAGATTCCAATGATTTCTGAAGGCTGGGCTGTGTGGACAGGAAAAAGAAGAGCTGAAAAGCATTGAGTGGATAGCCAATTGAACAGCACGTCTGCGAGTGTGAACAGGCCGCTGAAAACCAGCAATGGGTTACTTGGTCATTCACCAGTGGTGTAACGAAAACCTGCCAGTAGTGGAGAGTCATATGAATTCCAGATTTGCAGTAAATTAATGGACCATTCATTAGTGGAGATTCGAATGATTTCTGAAGTCTGGATTGTGTGGACAGGAAAATCAAGATCTGACCAGTGTTGAGTGGATAGCCAGTGAACAGCCTGGCTTCGAGTGTGAACAGACCGGTCAAAACCAGCATTGTGTTACTTGTACATTCACAAGAGGTCTAACGAAATCCTGCCTGCAGTGCACATTCAGATGACTTCCAAATTCGCAGTGAATGTATGGAACATTCTGTAATGGTGATTCCAATGATTTCTGAATGCTGGGTTTTGTTGACAGGAAAATGAAGAGCTTACATGCATTTACTGGATAGCCAATTCAATAGAACCTCTGCGAGTGTGAAAAGGCCGCTGAAATACAACATTGCGTTACTTGGTCATTCACCTGTGGTGTAACGAAAACCTGCCGGTAGTGGAGTTTCAGATGAATTCCAGATTCGCAGTGAATGAATGGAACATTCTGTAGTGGAGATTCCAATGATTTCGACGTCTGAATTGTTTGGACAGGAAAATGAAGAGTTGACCAGTTTTGAGTCGATAGCCAGCGAACAGCATGGCTTCAAGTGTGAAAAAAACCGCTGAAAACCTGCATTACGTTACTTGGACATTCAGCAGTGGGGTAACGAAATCCTGCTAAGAGTGGATGTTCAGATGAATTCCATTTCGCAGTGAATGATTGGAACATTCTTTAGTGGAGATTTAAATGATTTCTGAAGACTGGGTTGTGTGGACAGGAAATGAAGAGCTGACGAGGGTTGAATCTATAGCCAATTGAACAGAAAGGCTGCGAGTTTGAAAGGGCCACTGAAAACCAGCATTGCGTTACTTGGACATTCACCATTGGTGTAACGATAAACTGCTGGTAGTTGATAAGGTAAAGGTAAAGGTAAAGGTAAAGGCCCTCCCGTTGATCGTCGATTTGCTTGAGCGGGCCCAGTAACGTCTCCATTGGAGACTTTGTTGTTACTGTGTCTGGCATATCGAATACTCTCGGTAGCTTGCCGGGCTCTCCGAAGTAGTTGATGTTCAGATGAATTGCGGATTCGCAGTGAATGAACATTCTGTAGTGGAGATAACAATGATTTCTGAATTCTGGGTTGTGTGGAAAGGAAAATGAAGAGCTGACTAGGGCTGAGTGGATATCCAATTGAACAACACGGCTGCGATTGTGAACAGGCCGCAAAAAACCAGCATTGGGCTACTTGGACATTCACCAGTGGGGTAACGAAATCCTGCCAAGAGTGGAAAATGAGATGAATTCCAGATTCACAGTGAATGAATGCAACATTCTCTAGTGGAGATTCCAATGATTTCTGTAGGCTGGGTTTTGTGGACAGTAAATTCGAGAGCTGACCAGCACTGAGTGGATAGCCAATTGAAACAGCACGTCTGCGAGTGTGAACATGCCACTGAAAGCCAGTATGGGGTTACTTGGACAGTCAACAGTGGTGTAACGAAATAATGCCTGCAGTGCAGATTCAGATAAATAACAAATTCGCAGTGAATGAATGGAACATTCTGGAGTGGAGGTTCCAATGATATCTGAAATCTGGGCTGTGTTGACAGGATAATGAAGAGCTGACCAGCATTGAATGGAAAGCAAATTGATCAGCACGTCTGCGAGTGTGAACATTCCGCTGAAATCCAGCATTGCGTTACTTGGACATTCACCAGTGGTGTAATGAAAGCGTGCCTGGTGAGAAGATTCAGATGAATTCCAGATTCGCAGTGAATGAATGGACCATTCTCTAGTGGAGATGCCAATGATTTCTGAAGGCTGGGTTGTGTGGACAATAAAATCGAGACCTGACCAGCATTGAGTGGATAGTCATTTGAAACAGCACGTCTGCGAGTGTGCACATGCCGCTGTAAACCAGCATGGGATTACCTGGAAAGTAAACAGTGGTGTAACGAAAGACTGCCTGCAGTGCAGATTCAGATGAATTCCAAATTCGCAGTGAATCAATGGAACATTCTGTAGCGGAGATTTCAATGATTTTTGAAGACTGGGTTGTGTTGATTGGAAAGTGAAGAGCTGACCATGGTTGAGTGGCACGACTGCAAGTTTGAACAGGCCGCTGAAAATGAGCCCTGGGTTACTTGGTCATTTCCCAGTGGTGTAACGAAATCTGCCTGGTGTGAAGAGTCAGATGAATTCCAGGTTCGCAGTGAATGAATGGAACAATCTGTAGTGGAGATTCCAATGAATTCTGAAGGCCACGTTATGAGGACAGAAAATGAAGAGCTCAACAAGGTTGAGAGGATAGCCAATTGAACAGCACGTCTGCGAGTGTGAACACGCCGCTGAAAACCAGCATTGGGTTACTTGGAAATTCACCAGATGTGTAATAAAAACCTGCCGGTAGTGGAGATTCAGATGAATTACAGATTCGCAGTGAATAAATGGAACATTTTGTTGTGGACGTTCCAATGATTTCTGAAGGCTGGGTGATGTGGACAGGAAAATGTAGAGCTGAACAGGGTTCAGTGGATAGTCAATTGAACAGCATGGCTACGAGTCTGAAAAGGCCGCTGGAAACCAGCATTGTGTAACTTGGACATTCACCAGTGGTGTAACTAAAACCTGCCAGGAGTACAGATTCAGATGAATTTCAGATTCGCAGTGAATGAATGGAACTTTCTCTAGTGGAGATTCAAATGATTTCTGAGATCTGGATTGTGTGGACAGAAACATGACGAGCTGACCACTGTTGAGTGGATAGACAGTGAACAGCCTGGTTTCGAGTGTGAACAGACTGGTGAAAACCAGCATTGCGTTACTTGGACATTCACCAGTGGTCGAACGAAAGCCTTCCTGCAGTGCAGATTCACATGAATTCCAGATACACAGTGAAAGAATGGAATATTCTGTAATGGAGTTTCTAATGATTTCTGAATTCTGGGTTGTGTGAACAGGAACATGAAGTGCTTACCAGCATTTAGTGGATAGCCAATTGAACAGAACCTCTGCGAGTGTGAACAGGCCGCTGAAAACCAGCATTGGGTTACTTGGTCATTCACCACTGGTGTAAAAAAAACCTGCCGGTAGTGGAGATATAGATGAATTCCAGATTAACAGTGAATGAATGGAACATTCTGTAGTGGAGATTCCAATGATTTCGACGTCTGGATTGTTTGGACAGGAAAATGAAGATTTAACTAGTTTTGAGTCGATAGCCAGTGAACAGCATGGCTTCGAGTGTGAACAAAACCGCGAAAACTAGCATTACGTTTATTGGACATACACCAGAGGTGTAACGAAAGCCTGCCTGGAGTGCAGATTTAGATGAATTCCAGATTCGCAATGAATGAATGGAACATTATGTATTGGAGATTCCAATGATTTCTGAACGCAGGGTGATTTGGACAGGAAAATGAAGAGCTCAACAGGGTTGAGGGGATAGCCAATTGAACAGCACGCCTACGAGTGTGAACATGCGCTGAAAAGCAGCATTGGGTTACTTGGACATTCACCAGTTGTGTAACGAAAATCTGCTGGTAGTGGAGATTCAGATGAATTCCAGATTCGTAGTGAATGAATGGAACATTCTGTTGTGGATAGTCCAATAATTTCTGAAAGCTAGGCTGTGTGGACAGGAAAATGAAGAGCTGAAAATCATTGAGTGGATAGCCAATTGACCAGCGCTTCTGCGAGTGTGAACAGGCTGCTGAAAACCAGCACTGGGTTACTTGGTCATTCCTAGTGGTGTACCAAAATCTGCCTTGAGTGGAGAGTCATATGAATTCCAGATTCGCAGTGAATGAATAGAACATTCTGTAGTGGAGATTCCAATTATTTCCGAAGTCTGGATTGTGTGGACAAGAAAATGAAGATCTGACCAGCATTGAGTGGATAGCAAATTGAACAGAACGTCTGCGAGTGTGAACATGCCGCTGAAAACCAGCAATGGGTTACTTGGACATTCACCAGTGGTCGAACGAAAGCCTTCCTGCAGTGCAGATTCAGATGAATTCCAGATACACAGTGAAAGAATGGAATATTCTGTAATGGAGTTTCTAATGATTTCTGAATTCTGGGTTGTGTGGACAGGGAAATGAAGAGCTGTCGAGGGTTGTATCCATAGCCAATTGAACAGAACGGCTGCGAGTTTGAATGGGCCGCTGAAAACCAGCATTGCGTTACTTGGACATTAACCAGTGGTGTAACGAAAAACTGCCTTTAGTGGATGTTCAGATTAATTCCTGATTCACAGTGAATGAATGGAACATTCTCTAGTACAGATTCCAATGATTTCTGAAGTCTGGGTTGTGTGGAAAAGAAAATGAAGATCTGACCAGCATTGAGGGGATAGCCAATTGAACTGCACGTCTGCGAGTGTGAACATGCCGCTGAAGACCAGCGTAGGGTTACCTTGATATTCACTAGTGATGTAACGAAAGACTGACTGCAGTGCAGATTCAGATGAATTCCAAATTCGCAGTGAATGAATGGAACATTCTGTAGTGGATATGCCAATGATTTCTGAAGGCTGGGTTGTGTGGACAGGAAAATGAAGAGCTGTCGAGGGTTGTATCCATAGCCAATTGAACAGAACAGCTGCGAGTTTGAAAGGGCCGCTGAAAACCAGCATTCCGTTACTTGGACATTCACCATTGGTGTAATGAAAAACTGCCTTTAGTGGATGTTCAGATTAATTCCTGATTCGCAGTGAATGAATGGAACATTCTGTAGTACAGATTCCTATGTTTTCTGAAGTCTGGTTTGTGTGGAAAAGAAAATGAAGATCTGACCAGCATTGAGGGGATAGCCAACTGAACTGCACGTCTGCGAGTGTGAACATGCCGCTGAAGACCAGCATAGGGTTACCTGGATATTCAATAGTGATCGAACGAAAGACTGCCTGCAGTGCAGATTCAGATGAATTCCAAATTCGCAGTGAATGAATGGAACATTCTCTACTGGAGATGATTCCAATGATTTCTGAAGGCTGGGTTGTGTGGACAGGAAAATGAAGAGATGACCATCTTTGAGTGGATAGCCAATTGAACAGCACATTTGGTAGTGTGAACATGCTGCTGAAAACCAGCTTTGGGTTACTTGGACAATCACCAGTGGTGTAACGGAAGACTGCCTGCAGTGCAGATTCAGATGAATTCCAAATTCGCAGTGAATGAATGGAACATTCTGGAGTGGAGATAACAATGATTTCTAAAGGCTGTGTTGTGTGGAGAGGAAAATATAGTCCTGAACAGGGTTGAATGGATAGCCAAATGAAAAGCATAGCTGCGAGTGTGAACAGGCCAGTGCTGTAACGAAAACCTGCCGGGAGTAGAGATTCCGATGAAATGAGACTCTCAGAGAATGACCAGTGTTAACTGGGTAGCCAGTGAACAGCACGGCTTCCAGTGTGAACAGACCGCTGAAAACCATCATTGCGTTTCTTTGACATTCAGGAGTGGTTTTAACGAAAGCCTGCCTGGAGTTCAGATTGAGATTAATTCCAGATTCCCAGTGAATGAATGGAATATTCTGTAGTGGAGTTTCCAATGATTTCTGAAGGCTGGGTTTTGTGGACAGCAAAATGAAGAGCTGACCAGTATTGATTGTATAGCCAATTAAACAGCACGGCTGCTAGTGTGAACAGGCCGCTGAAAACCAGCATTGTGTTACTTGCACATTCACCAGTGGTGAAACGAAAACCTGCCTGGAGTGGAGAGTCAGATGAATTCCAGATTCGCAGTGAATGTATGGAACTTTCTGTAGTGGAGTTTCCAATGATTTCTGAACGCTGGGTTGTGGACAGGAAAATGAAGAGCTGACCAGGGTTGAGTGGATAGCCAATTGAACAGCACGGCGGTGATTGTGAACAGGCCACTAAAACCAGTCTTGGGTTACTTGGTCATTCACCAGTGGTGTAAGGAAAACCTGCCTGGAGTGGAGATTAAGATGAAGTCCTATAAACTCCTATAAGTTCCCAAAGCTGAATCAAGAAGAACCTGGAGTATCTGAATATTAACATCAACGAAATAGAAACTGCAATCAAAAGCCTTCCCAAAAACAAAAGCCCGGGCCCAGATGGATTCACTAGCGAATTTTTCCAAACATTTAAAGAGGACCTCAGGAAATTGAAAAAACGGAAACTCTCCCAAACAGTTTCCATGAAGCCCATATCTCTCTAATACCAAAAGGAAACAAAGATATCACGAGAAAAGAAAACTACAGGCCCTGATGAACACGGATGCAAAGATTCTCAACAAAATAGTAGCAAATAGAATTCAACAACACATAAAAAATATCATACACCATGACCAAGTAGGATTCATCCCGGGGATGCAAGGCTGGTATAACACTAGGAAATCAATCAACATAATCCACCACATCAACAAAAGAAAAGATAAAAATCATATGATCATATCAATAGATGCAGAGAAAGCATTTGACAAGATCCAGCACCCATTTATGATGAAAACCCTAGCCAAAATGGGGATAGAGGGGACTTTTCTCAATATAGTTAAAGCCATCTACCACAAGCCTACAGCAAGTATCGTCCTCAATGGCGAAAAACTGAGAGCCTTCCCTCTAAGATCAGGGACGAGACAAGGATGCCCACTCTCTCCACTGCTGTTCAATATAGTATTGGAAGTACTTGAAATAGCGATTAGGCAAGAAAAGGATATTAGGGGCATCCAGGTAGGAAAGGAAGAAAATCAAGCTCTCACTATTCGCAGATGATATGATACTATACTTAGAAAACCCTAAAACCTCTATCAAGAAACTTCTAGAAACAATAGGCTTGTATAGTAAAGTGGCAGGCTATAAAATCAATGCCCAAAAGTCCATGGCTTTCCTATATGCAAATAGTGAAAGAGAAGAAAAAGACATGAAGTAAACAATCCCATTCACAATTGTGCCCCAGAAAATCAAGTACCTAGGAATCACCTTAACTAAGGAAGTAAAGGACTTGTACAAAGAAAACTATAAAACTCTACTACAGGAAATAAAAGAGAATACGAGGAAATGGAAAAATATCCCCTGTTCATGGATTGGGAGAATTAACATTGTCAAAATGGCAATACTTCCCAAAGCACTGTATAAATTCAACGCAATCCCTATTAAGATACCCATGACATTCTTTAAAGAATTGGAACAAACACTCCTGAAATTCATATGGAACAATAAGCCCCCACGAATAGCTAAAGCAATTCTAGGGAAAAAGAAAATGGGAGGAATCAACCTCCCTAACTTCAAACTCTACTACAAGGCAGTAATAATTAAAACAGCATGGTACTGGAACAAAGGCAGAGCTGTAGACCAATGGAACAGGGTTGAATATTCTGACGTCGACCCCCAAGTATACGAGCATCTAATCTTCGATAAGGGGGCAAGAAAAGTGAAGTGGAGCAGGGAAAGCGTCTTTAACAAATTATGCTGGCAAAACTGGATGGCTATATGCAAAAAAATGGGCTCAGATCTCTGCCTAACTCCATGTACAAAAGTAAGATCTAAGTGGATTAAAGACCTCAACATCAGACTGGAATCTATAAGATACATTGAGGAAAATGTTGGCAAAAACCTTCATGACATAGAAGCTAATAGTGTCTTCAAAGATGTCACACCACTGACCAAGCAAGTGAAAACAGAGATAGATAAATGGGACTATCTTAAACTAAGAAGCTTCTGCACCTCAAAAGAAACAGTGACCAAAATACAAAGACAGTCAACTGAATGGGAAAGGATATTCGCCAACTACACATCTGATAAGGGGTTAATTTCAAGGATATACAAAATACTGGTTCAACTCCACAAAAAGAAAACATTCAACCCCATCAAAAAATGGGGAGATGAAATGAATAGAAACTTTGACAAAGAAGAAATCCGAATGGCTAAAAGACACATGAGAAAATGTTCCACATCATTAATCATCAGGGAGATGCAGATCAAAACCACAATGAGGTATCACCTCACACCACAGAGACTGGCCCATATCCACAAGAACAAAAGCAACCGGTGCTGGCGCGGATGTGGTGAGAAAGGGACACTCCTTCAATGTTGGTGGGAATGCCGACTGGTTCAGCCCTTCTGGAAAACAGTATGGATGATTCTCAAAAAACTAGAAATTGAGTTCCCATTTGACCCAGAAATACCACTCCTGGGAATATATCCCAGAGAGGCAAAAAAGTATAACCGAAGTGACATCTGCAATTGTCTGTTTATTGCAGCACTCTTTACAATAGCCAGAATCTGGAAAAAAACCTGAGTGCCCGAGAACAGATGACTGGTTGAAGAAACTCTGGCACATTTACACAATGGAGTACTATGTAGCTGTTAGGAAAGACGAAGTCATGAAGTTTACATACAAGTGGTACTACATGGAAAGTATCATGTTAAGCGAAATGACTCAGAAAGAAAGGGATAGACATAGAAATATTGCATTCATCTGGGGAAGATAAAGTAACAAAATAGGAAACTAACACCCAAGTATGGCAGAGATTAGTACCAGGAATTTTACTCAATGACCCGGAGGACAACCACACATGTTAGGGGAAGGGGGAGCTCAGAAAGAGAAGGGAACACCAAATAAAGGGTGTTGGGAGGATCCGCCCATGATGGAAGAGCATGCTGAGGGTAGACTGTCGACCAAGCATGATTGCCACTCAATGCCTCTTTTGCTGACCATGGCACTCAATAGGAGAGAGACGGAAATGCCCTGCCACAGAGGCAGGGTGGGATAGGGGCTGGCGGGGGGAGGGGATGCTGGGATCTGAGGTGGTGGGAAATGCCCACTGGTGGAGGTATGGGTGTTTGATCATTGTATAATCGAAACCCAAGCACAAAAATGTGTAAGTCTACAACTGTACCTCATGGTGCCTCACTATTAAAAAAAAAAAGATGAAGTCCAGATTCGCAGTGAATAAATGGAATATTCTGTAGTGGAGGTACCAATGATTTCTGAAGTCTGTATTGTGTGGACAGGAAAATGAAGAGCTGACCAGGGTTGAGTGTATAGCCGATTGCACTACACGGCTGCGAGTCTGAACAGGCCGCTAAAAACCAGCATTGGGTTACTTGTACATTCACCAATGGTGTAACGAAAACCTGCCGGGAATGGAGCTTCAGAAGAATTCCAGATTCGCAGTGAATGAATGGACCATTGTCTACTAGACATTCGAATGATTTTTGAAGCCTGGATTGTGTGGACAGGAAAATGAAGAGCTGACAATTGTTGAGTGGATAGCCAGTGAACAGCCTGGCTTCGACTGTGAACAGACCAGTGAAAACCAGCATTGCGATACTTGGACATTCACCAGTGGTCTAACGAAAGCCTTCCTGCAGTGCAGGGTGGAAAGTATAGCCAGTGAACAGCAGGGCTGCGAGTGTGAACAGGCTGTTGAGAACCAGCTTTCGGTTACTTGGACATTTACCAGTGGTTCAACAAAGACCTGCCTGGAGTGCATATTCAGATGTATTCCAGATTCACAGTGAATGAATGGAACATTCTCTAGTGGAGATTTAAATGATTTCTAAATGCTGGGTTGTATGGACAGGAAAATGAAGAGCTAACGAGGGTTGAATCAATAGCCAAATGAACAGAAAGGCTGCGATTTTGAAAGGGCCGCTGAAAACCAGCATTTGGTTACTTGGACATTCAACAGCGGTGTAACAAAAGCCTGATTGGAGTGCACATTCAGATTAATTCCAGATTCGCAATCAATGAATGGAACATTCTTTAGTGGATATGCCAATGATTTCTGAAGGCTGGGTTGTGTGGACAGGAAAATGAAGAGCTGACGAGGGTTGTTTCGATGGCCAATTGAACAGAACGGTTGCGAGTTTGAAGGAGCCGCTGAAAACCAGCATTGCGTTACTTGGACATTCACCAGTGGTGTAATTAAAAACTGCTTTTAGTGGATGTTCAGATGAATTCCGGATTCACAGTGAATGAAAGGAACATTCTGTAGTACAGATTCCAATGATTTATGAAGGCTGGTTTGTGTGGACAAGAAAATGAGGATCTGACCAGCATTTATGGATAGCCAATAGAACTGCATGTCTGCGAGTGTGAGCATGCCGCTGAAAATCAGCATAGGGTTACCTGGATATTCAATAGTGGTGTAACGAAAGACTGCCTGCAGTGAAGATTCAGATGAATTCCAAATTCGCAGTGAATGAATGGAACATTCTCTACTGGAGATGATTCCAATGATTTCTGAAGGCTGGGTTGTGTGGAAAGGAAAATGAAGAGCTCACCATATTTGAGTGGATAGCCAATTGAACAGCACGACTGTGCGTGTGAACAGGCCGCTGAAAACGAGGATTGGGTTTCCTGGTCATTCACAAGTGGTGTAAGGACACCTGCCTGGTGTGAATAGTCAGATGAAATTCAGATTTGCAGTGAATAAATGGAACAATCTGTAGTGGAGATTCCAATCATTTCTGAAGCCTGCGTTATGTGGACAGGAAGTGAGGAGCTGACCAGGGTTGAGTGGATCGCCAATTGAAAATCACGGCTGCGATTGTGAACATGCCACTGAAAACCAGCTTTGGGTTACTTTGACATTCACCATTGGTGTAACGAAAACCTGCCTGGAGTGGATAGTCAGATGAATTCCAGATTCCGAGTAACTGAATGGAACATTCTGTAGTGGAGGGCCCAATGATTTCTGAAGTCTTTGTTGTGTGGATAGGAAGATGAAGAGTTGCCCAGGGTGGAAAGTATAGCCATTGAACAGCAGGGCTGTGAGTGTGAACAGGCTGCTGAAAACCAGCTTTCGGTTACTTGGACATTTACCAGTGGTTCAACAAAAAACTTCCTGGAGTACAGATTCAGATGAATACCAGATTTGCAGTCAATCAATGGAACATTCTTTAGTGGAGATATAAATGATTTCTGAAGGCTGGGTTGTGTGGACAGGAAAATGAAGAGCTGACGAAGGTTGAATCGATAGCCGATTGAACACAATGGCTGCGAGTTTGAAAGGCCCGCTGAAAACTAGCATTGCGTTACTTGGACATTCACCACAGGTGTAACGAAAAACTGCCGGTAGTTGATGTTCAGATGAATTCCGGATTTGCAGTGAATGAATGGAACATTCTGTAGTGCTGATAACAATGATTTCTGAAGTTTGGGTTGTGTGGACAGGAAAATGAAGAGCTGACCAGGGTTGAGTGGATAGCCAATTTAACAGCACGGATGTGATTGTGAACAGGCCGCTGAAAACCAGCATTGGGTTACTTGGACATTCAACAGTGGTGTAATGAAAACCTGCCGGGAGTGGAAAGTGAGATGAATTCCAGATTCGCAGTGAATGAATGGAACATTCTGTAGTGTAGATTCCAATGATTTCTGAAGTCTGGATTGTGTGGAGAAGAAAATGAAGAGTTGACCAGTGTTGAGTGGAAAGCCAGTGGACACCACGGTTTGGAGTGTGAACAGAACGCTGAAAACCAGCATTGTTTTACTTGAACATTCACCACTGGTGTAAAGAAAGCCTGCCTGGAGTGCAGATTTAAATGAATTCCAGATTCGGAGTGAATGAATGGAACTTTCTGTAGTGGAGATTCCAATGATTTCTGAATGCTGGGTTGTGTGGACAGGAAAATGAAAGCTGACCAGGGTTGAATGGATAGCCTATTGAACAGCACGGCTGCGATTGTGAACCGGCCGCTGAAAACCAGCATTGGGTTACTTGGTCATTGACCAGTGGTCTAACGAAAGACTGCCTGCAGTGCCGATTCATATGAATTCCAAATTCTTAGTGAATGAATGGAACATTCTGTAGTGGAGATTCCAATGATTTCTGAAGGCCGTGTAATGTGGACAGGGAAATGAAGGGCTGAACAGGTTTGAGTGGATAGCCAATTGAACAGCACGGCTGCGAGCTTGAACAGACCGCTGAAAACCAGCATTGTGTTACTGGGACATTCATAAGTGATGTAACGAAAGCCTGCCTAAAGTGCAGATACAGATGAATTTCAGATTTGCAGTGAATGAATGGAACATTCTGTAGTGGAAATAAAAATGATTTCTGAAGTCTGGGTTGTGTGGACTGGAAAATGTAGAACTAACCAGTGCTGAGAGGAATGCCAGTGAACAGATGGCTGCGATTGTGTACAGGCCATAAAAAAACAGGATTGGGTTACATGGACATTTACCAGTGGTGTAATGAAAACCTGCAGAGAGTGGATGTTCAGATAATTCCCAGATTCGCAGTGAATGAATTCAACATTCTGTAATGGAGATAACAATTATTTCTGAAGTCTGGTTTGTGTGGACAGAAAAATGTAGAAATGACCAGAATTGACTAGAAAGCCAATTGAACAGCACGTCTCCGAGTGTGAACAGGCCCCTGAAAACCAGCATTGGGTATTTGGACATTCAATAGTGGTGAAACGATAGACTACCGGCAGTGCAGATTCAGGTGAATACCAAATTTGCAGTGAATGAGTGGAAAAATCTGTAGTGGAGATAACAATGATTTCTGACGTCTTGGTTATGTGGACAGGAAAACTATGAGCTGAGCAGCTTTGAGTGGATAGACAAATGAAGAGCACGTCTGCGAGTGTGAACATGCCGCTGAAAACCAGCATTGGGTTACTTGGACATTCAATAGTGGTGTAACGAAAGACTGCCTGCAGTGCAGATTCAGATGAAGTCCAAATTCGCAGTGAATAAATGGAACATTCTGTAGTGGAGATAACAAGAATTTCTTGTCTTGGTTATGTGGACAGGAAAATGAAGTCTTGAACAGGGTTGAGTGGATAGCCAATTGAACAGCATGGGTACGAGTCTGAACAGGCCGCTGAAAACCAGCATTGTGTTACTTGGACATTCACCAGTGGTGTAATGAAAGACTCCCTGCAGTGCAGATTCAGATGAATTCCAAATTCTCAGTGAATGTATGGAACATTCTGTAGTGGAGATAACAATGATTTCTGAAGGCTAAGTTGTGTGGAGAGGAAAATGAATTGCTGATCAGGGTTGAGTGGATAGCCAATTTAATAGCACTGCTGCGAGTGCAAACTGGCTGCTGAAAACCAGCTTGGGTTACGTGGACATTCACCAGTGGTGTAACAAAAACCTGCCTGAAGTGGATATTCGGATGAATTCCAGATTCGCAGTGAATGAATGGAACATTCTGTATTGGATATTCCAATGATTTCTGAAGGCTGCGTTCTGTGGACAGGAAAATGAAGCGCTGAACAGGGTTGAGTGGATAGCCAATTGAACAGCACGGCTGCGACTCTGAAAAGGCCGCTGAAAACCAGCATTGGGTTACTTGGACATTCAACAGTGGTGTAACGAAAGCGTGCCTGGAGTGGAGTTTCGATGAATTCCAGATTAGCTGTGAATGTATGGAACATTATGTAGAGGATATTCCAAATGTTTCTGAAGTCTGGGTTGTGTGGACAGGAATATGAAGAGGTGACCAGGGTTGATTTTATAGTCAATTGGACAGCACGGCTACGAGTTTGAACAGGCCACTGAAAAGCAGCATTGGGTTATTTGGACATTCACCAGTGGTGTAACCAAACCCTGCCGAGAGTGGAGATTCAGATGAATTCCATAATCGCACTGAATTATTGGAACATTCTGTAGTGGATAGGAATATGAAGAGGTGACCAGGGTTGACTGGATAGGCAATTGAACAGCCGGGCTGCGAGTGTGAACTGGCTGTTGAAAACCAGCATTGGGTTACTTGGACATTCACCAGTGGTGTAACGAAAACCTGCCTGGAGTAGAGATTCGGTGAATTTCAGATTCACAGTGAATGAATGGAACATTTTATAGGGGAGATTTAAATGATTTCTGAAGACATGTTTGTGTGGACAGTAAAATGAAGAGCTGACCATGGTTGAATAGATAGCCAAGAGAACAGCACGGCTGCGAGTATGAAAAGACCGCTGAAAACCAGTATTGGATTCCTTGGATATTCAACAGTGGTGTAACAAAATTCTGCCTGGAGTGGAGATTCTGTTAAATTCCAGATTCCAATTGAATATATGGAACATTCTGTAGTGGAGACTCCAATGATTTTTGAAGCCTGGGTTGTATAGACACGAAAATGAAGAGCTGACTAGGGTTGAGTGGATAGCCAATTGAAAAGCATGGCTGCGAATTTGAACAGGCCTCTGTTAATCAGCATTGGGTTATTTGGATGTTCAACAGTGGTGTATCGAAAACCTGCCTGGAGTGCAGAGACAGATGAATTCCCCATTCGCAGTGAATGAATGGAACTTTCTGTATTGGAGTTTTCAAAGATTTCTGACGTCTGGGTTGTGTGGACAGTAAAATGAAGAGCTGAACAGGGTTGAATCGATAGCGAGTATAACAGTATGGCTACGAGCATAAAAAAGCCACTGAAAGCCAGCATTGGGTTACTTGGACATTCACCAGAGGTGTAAAGAAAACCTGCCTGGAGTGGAGATTCAGATGAATTCCAGATTAGTAGTGAATGTATGGAACATTCTGTAGTGGAGGTTTCAATGATTTCTGAAGGCTGGGTTGTATGGACAGGGAAATGAAGAGCTGACCAGGGTTGAGTGGATAGCCAAGTGAACAGCACATCTGCTAGTGTGAACATGCAGCAGAAAACCAGCATTGGCTTACTTGGCATTCACCAGTGGTGTAACGAAATCTGCCTGCAGTGCAGATTCAGTTGAATTCCAAATTCGCAGGGAATGAATGCAACATTCTGTAGTGGGGATAACAATAGTTTCTGTAGGCTGGGTTGTGTGGATGGTAAAATGAAGAGCTGACCTGGGTAGAGTGCATAGGGAATTGAACAGCACTGCTGAGAGTGTGAACAGGCCACTGAAAACCCGCATTGGGTTACTTGGTCATTCACCAGTGTTGTAACGAAAACCTGCCTGGAAAGGAGAGTCAAATGTATTCCAGATTCACAGTGAATGAATTGAACATTCTGTAATGGAGATTCCAATGATTTATGAAGGCTGGGTTATGTGGACAAGAAAATGAAGTGCTGACAGGGTTGAGTGGATAGCCAATTTAACAACTCGCCTGAGAATTTGAACAGGCCGCTGAAAAACAGCATTGGGTCACTTGTACATTCACCAGTGGTGATACGAAAACCTGCTGGGAGTGGAGATTAAGGTGAATTCCAGAGTCGCAGTGAATGAATGGAACATTCTGTAGTGGAGATAACATTGATTTCTGTAGGCTGTTTTTTGTGGACAGGAAAATGAAGAGCTGAACAGGGTTGAGTGGATAGCCAATTTAACAGCACTGCTGCGAGTGTGAACTGGGTGCTGAAAACCAGCTTTGGGTTACTTGGACATTCACAAGTGGTGTAACAAAAACCTGCCTGGAGTGGAGAGTCAGACCACTGAAAACCAACATTGTGTTACTTGGACATTCACCAGTGGTGTAAGGAAAGCCTGCCCTGAGTGCAGATTCATATTAATTCCAGATTAGCAGTGAATGAATGGAGCATTCTGTAGTGCCGATTCCAATGATTTCTGTAGGCTGTGTTTTGTGGGCAGGAAAATGAAGAGCTGACAGTATTGAATGGATAGCCAATTGAACAGCACGTCTGCGAGTGTGAACATGCCGCTGAAAACCAGCATTGTTTACTTGTATATTCACCAGTGGTGTAATGAAAGACTGCCAGCAGTGCAGATTCAAATGCATCCAAATTTGCAGTGAATAAATGGAACTTTCTGTAGTGGAGATTTCAATGATTTCTGAAGGCTGGGTTGTGTTCAAAAGAAAAAGAAGAATTAACTAGGGTTGAATCGATAGCCAATTGAACAGATGGCTGCGAGTATGAAAAGGCCGCTGAAAATCAGTATTAGGTTACTTGGACATTCACGAGTGTTGTAAGGAAAGACTGCGTGAAGTGCAGATTCAGATGAATTCCAATTCGCAGTGAATGAATTGACATTCTGTAGTGGAGATAACAATGAGTTCTGAAGTTTGGGTTCTGTGGACAGGAAAATGAAGAGCTGACAGGGGTTCAGTGGATAACCATTTGAACAGCACGCCTGCTTTTGTGAACAGGCGACTGAATATGAGCATTGGGTTACTTGGACATTCAACAGTGGTTTAAAGAAAACCTGCCTGTAGAGGAGAGTAAGATGAATTCCAGATTCGCAGTGAATAAATGGAACATTCTATGTTGGAGATTCCAATGATTTCTGATGGCTGGAGAGGAACATGAAGAGCTGAACAGGGTTGAGTGGATAGCCAATTGAACAGGACGGCTGCGAGTCTGAACAAGCCGCTGAAAACCAGCATTGGGTTACTTGGACATTCACCAGTGGTGTAACGAAAACCTGCCAGGAGTGCAGATTCGGATGAATTTCAAATTCGCAGTGAATGAATGGAACTTTCTGTAGTGGAGATAACAATGAATTCTTAAGGCTGGGTTGTGTGTACAGGAAAATGAAGAGCTGACCAGCATTGATAGGATAGCCAATTGAACAGCACGTCTGCGAGTGTGAACATGCCGCTGAAAATCAGGAATTGTTACTTGGACACTAACCAGTAGTGTAACGAAAGACTAGCTGCAGTGCAGATGTAGATGAATTCCAAAATTCGCAGTGAATGAATATAACATTCAGTAGTGGACATAACAATGATTTCTGAAGGCTGGTTTTTGTGCAAAGGAAAATGAGGAGCTGACCAGGATTGAGTGGATAGCCAATTGAACAGCACAGCTAGGAGTGTGAAAAGGCCTCTAAAAACCAGAATTGGGTTACTTGGACATTCCCCAGTGGTGTAATGAAAACCTGACAGGATTGGAGATTCAGAAGAATTCTTGATTCGCAGTGAATGAATTGAACATTCTGTAGTGGAGATTACAATGATTTCTGAAGTCTGGATTTTGTTGGCTGAAAATGAGGAACTGACCAGTGTTTAGTGGATACCCAATGAACAGCACGTCGTCGAGTGTGAACAGACCGCTGAAAACCAGCAACGCTTTACTTGGACATTCAACAGTGGTGAAACTAAAGTCTGCCTGCAGTGCAGATTCAGATTAATTCCAGATTCACAGTGAATGAATAGAAAATTTTGTGGTGGAGATACCAATGATTTCTGAAGGCTAGTTTATGTGGACAGGAAAATGAAAAGTTGACCACCATTGAGTGGATAGCCAATTAAACAGCGCCTCTGCTAGTTTGAACATGCCGCTGAAAACCAGTAGTGGGTTACTTGGACATTCACCAGTAGTGTAACGAAAGACTGCCTGCAATGTAGATTCAGATAAATCCCAAATGTTCAGTGTATAAATGGAACATTCTCTAGTGGAGATAACAATAATTACTGAAGGCTCGGTTGTTTGGACAGGAAAATGAAGAGTTGACCAGCATTGAGTGGATAGCCAATTGAACAGCACGTCTGCGAGTGTGAACATGCCGCTGAAAACCAGCAGTGGGTTACTTGGAAATTCACCAGTGGTGTAACGAAAGACTGCCTGCAGTGCAGATTCAGATGAATTACAAATTCGCTGTGAATGAATGGAACGTTATGCAGTGGAGATAACAATGATTTCTGAAGGCTGAGTTGTGGGGAACAGAAAAAGAGGAACTGACCAGGGTTGAATCGATAGCCAATTGAACAGCACGGATGCACAGTGAACAGGCCTCTGAAAACCAGCATTGGGTTACATGGTCATTCAGCAGTGGTGTAACGAAAACCTGCCTTGAGTGGAGAATCAGATGAATTCCAGATTCACAGTGAATGAATTGAACACTCTGTAGTGGAGATTCCAATGATTTCTGAAGGCGGGTTGTGTCGACAGAAAAAAGAAGAGCTGATCAGGGTTGAATCGATAGCCAATAAAACAGGAGGGCTGTGAGTATGAAAAGGCCGCTGAAAACCAGTATTGGGTTACTAGTACATTCACCAGTGGTGTAACGATATCCTGTCAGGAGTGGAGATTCAGATTAATTCTAGATTTGCAGTGGATGAATGGAACATTCTGTAGTGGACATTCCAAAGCTTTTTGAAAGCTGGATTGTATAGAGAGGAAAATGAAGTGCTAACCAGGGTTGAGTGGATAGGCAATAGAACAGCATGCTGCGACAGGAAAAGGCCGCTGAAAACCAGCATTTTATTACTTGCTCATTCAGCACTGATGTATCGAAAACCTGCCTGGAGTGGAGATTCAGATGAATTCCAAATTCACAATTAATGAATGGAACATACTATAGTGGAGATTCCAATGATTTCTGAAGGATATGTTGTGTGGACATTAAAATGAAGAGCTGAGCAGGGTTGAGTGGATAGTCAATTGAACATCACTGCTGCGACAGTGAACAAGCCATTGAAAACCAGCATTGGGTTACTTGGTCATTCAGCAGTGGTGTAATGAAAACTTGCCTGGAGTAGAGATTCAGATGAATTCCAGATTCGCAGTGATCGAATGGAACATTCTGTATTGGAGATTCCAATAATTTCTGAAGGCTGAATTATGTGGACTGTAAAATGATTAGCTGACCAGCATTGAGTGGATAGCCAATTGAACAGCATGTCTGCGAATGTGAACATTCCGCTGAAAACCAGCATCGGATTAATTGGACATTCACCAGTGTTGTAACGAAAGACTCCCTGCAGTGCAGATACAGATGAATTCCAGATTCACAGTGAATGAATGGAACATTCTGTAGTGGAGATAACAATATTTTCTGAAGGCTGGGTTGTGTGGACAGGAAAATGAAGAGCTGAGCAGGGTTGAGTGGAGAGGCAATTGAACAGCACGGCTGCGAGTGTGAACGTGCCGCTGAAAACCAGCATTGGCTTACTTGGACATTCACCAGTGGTGTAACGAAAGACTGCCTGCAGTGCAGATTCAGATGAATTCCAAATTCGAAGTGAATGAATGGAACATTCTGGACTGGACATTCCAATGTTCTCTGAAGGCTCGGTTCTGTGGAAAAGAAAATGCAGAACTGAACAGGGTTGAATTGATAGCCAATTGTACAGCACGGCTACAAGTCTGAACAGGACGCTGAAAACCAGCATTGGGTTACTTGGACATTCACCAGTATTGTAACGAAATTTTGCCAAGAGTGAAGATTCATATAATTCTAGATTAATAGTGAATGAATGGAACATTCTTGCCAAGAGTGAAGATTCATATAATTCTAGATTAATAGTGAATGAATGGAACATTCTGCGTGGAGATTCCAATGATTTCTGAACTCTGGATTGTGTGGACAGGAAAATCAATAGCTGAACAGTGTTGAGTGGGTAGCCAGTGAACACCACGGATTCGAGTGTGAACAGACCGCTGAAAACCAGGAATGCGTTACTTGAACATTCACCAGTGTTGTAATGAAAGCCTGCCTGTAGTGCAGATTCAGATGAATTCCAGATTTGCAGTGGATGACTGGAACATTCTGCAGTGGAGATAAAAATGATTTTTGAAGGCCTGGTAGTGTGGACAGGAAAATGAAGAGCTGACCAGGTTTGAGTGGATAGCCAATTGAATAGCACGGCTGCAAGTGTGAACAGGCCGCTGAAAACCAGCATTGGGTTACTTGGTCATTCACCAGTGTTATAACGAAACCTACTTGGAGTGGAGAGTCATATGAATTCCAGATTTGCAGTGAACGAATGGAACATTTTGTAGGGAGATTCCAATGATTTCTGAAGGCTGGGTAGTGTGGACAGGAAAATAAAGAGCTTACCAGGGAAGAATCTATAGCCAATAAAAAAGAACGAATTCGAGTATGAAAAGGCTGCTGAAAAACTGCATTAGATTACTTGGACATTAACCAGTGGTGTAACGAGAACCTGCTTGGAGTGTAGATTTAGATGAATTCCAGATTCGCAGTGAATGTATTGAACATTCTGTACTGGAGCTTCCAATGATTTCTGAAGTCTGGGTGGTGTGGACAAGAAAATGAAGAGCTGACCAGGGTTGAGTGGATAGCCAACTGAACAGCACGGCTGCGATTGTGAATATGCTGCTGAAAACCAGCATTGTGTTACTTGGACATTCACGAGTGGTGTAACGAAAACCATTCGAGAGTGGAGATTCATATGAATTCCAGATTCGCAGTGAATGAATGGAACATTCTGTAGTTGAGATTCCAATGTTTTCTGAAGTCTGAGTTGTGTGGAGAGGAAAATGAAGAGCTGATCAGTGTTGAGTGGATAGCCAGTGAACAGCACATCATCGAGAGTGAACAGACCGCTGAAAACCAGCATTGCGTTACTTGGACATTCACCAGTGGCGTAAAGAAACCCTACCTGGACTGCAGATTCAGATTAATTCCAGATTCGCACTGAATGAATGGCACATTCTGTATTGGAGATTCCAATTATTTCTGAAGGCTGGGTTATGTGGACAGGAAAATGAAGAGCTGAACGCGGTTGATTGGACAGCCAGTTGAACAGCACGACTGTGAGGCTGAATAAGCCGTTAAAAACCAGCATTGTGTTACTTGGACGTTCACCAGTGGTGTAAAGAAAGCCTGCTAAAGTGTAGATTCAGATAAATTCCAGAATCGCAGTGAATGAATGGAACATTCTTAGTAGAGTGTCCAATGATTTCTTAAGTCTGTGTTGTTTGCATAGCAAAATGTAGAGCTGACCAGTGTGGACTGGATAGCCAGTGAACAGTAGTGCTCTTAGTGTGAAAGGCTGCTGAAAACCAGCTTTTGGTTACTTGGACATTCACCAGTGGTGTAACAAAAACCTGCCTGGAGTGTAGATTCGGATGAATTCCAGATTCGCAGTGAATGAATGAATCATTCTATAGTAGATGTGGCAATGTTTTCTGAAGGCTGCGTTGTGTAGACAGGAAAATGAAGAGCTGACCAGGGTTGAGTGGATAGCCAATTGAACAGCACGGCTGCGATTGTGAACAGGTCACTGAAAAACAGCATTGGGTTACTTGGATATTCAACAGTGGTGTAACGAAAACCTGCCTGGAGAGGAGATTCAGATGAATTCCAGATTCGCAGTAAATAAAAAGAACATTTTGTAGTGGAGGTTCCAATGATATCTGAATTCTGGTCTGTGTGGACAGGAAAATGATGTGCTGAACAGGGTTGAGTGGCTAGACAATTGAACAGCACGGGTTCGAGTGTGAACAGGCCGCTGAAAACCAGCATTGCGTTACTTGGACATTCACCATTCGTGTATCGAAAGACTGCCTGCAGTGCAGATTCAGATGAATTACAAATTCGCAGTGAATGAATGGCACATTCTATAGTGGAGAGTCCAATGATTTCTGACGGCTGGGTTGTGTGGACAGGATAATCAAGAGTTGAATGGGGTTGAGTGTATAGCCAGTGAACTTCATGGCTGCATTTGTGAAGAGGCCGCTGAAAACCACTATCGGATTACTTGGTCATTCACGAGTGTTGTAACAAAAACCGACCTGGAGTGGAGAGTCAGATGAATTCCAGATTCGCAGTGAATGAATGGAACATTCTGTAGTGGAGTGTCCAATGAATTCTAAAGTTCGGGTTGTTTGCATAGTAAAATGAAGAGCTGACCAGGGTGGAGTGGATAGCCAGTGAACAGCAGGGCTGCAAGTGTGAACTGGCTGCTGATAACCCACGTTTGGTTACTTGGGCATTCAACAATGGTGTAATAAACCCTGCTTTGAGTGCAGATTCAGATGAATTCCAGATTCACAGTGACGGAATGAAACATTCTGTAGTGGAGATTAAAATGATTTCTGAATGCTGGTTTTTGTGGACAATAAAATGAAGAGCTGACCAGCATTTAATCGATAGCCAATAGAACAGCACGGCTGCGACTATAAAATGGCCGCTGAAAACCAGCATTTGGTTACTTGGACATTCAAAATTGGTGTAACATAAATCTGCCGGGAGTGGAGAATCAGATAAGTCCCAGATTCACAGTGAATGAATGGAACATTTTGCCGTGGAGGTTCCAATCATTTCTGAAGGCTGGATTATGTGGCCAGGAAAATGAAGAGCTCACCATGGTTGAATGGGTAGGCAATTGCCTACCTACAGTACGCCTGCGCGGGTGAACATGCCACCGAAAACCAGCATTGGGTTACTTGGACATTCACCATTGGTCTAACAAAAACCTGCCTGGAGTGGAGATTCAGATGATTCCAGATTCGCTGTGATGGAATGTAATATTCTGTAGTGGAGATGACAATTATTTCTGAAGGCTGGGTTGTGTGGACAGGAAAATGAAGTGCTGAACAGGGTTAAGTGGAAAGCCAATAGAACAGCAAGGCTGCAATTTTGAATAGGCCGCTGAAAACCAGCTTTGGGTTACTTGGACATTCAATAGTGGTGTAACGAAAACCTGCCTGGAGTGAAAAGTCAGATGAAATCCGATACGCAGAGAATGAATGGAACATCCTTGTAGTGGAGATTCCAATGATTTCTGAATGCTGGTTTATGTAGACAGGTAAATGAAGAGCAAAACTAGGTTGAGGGGAGAGCCAATTTAACAGCACGGCCGCTCATCGGAACAGGCCACTGAAAACCAGCATTGGTTTACTTGGACATTCACCAGTGGTGTAAAGAAAGACTTCCTGGAGTGCAGATTCAGATGAATTCCAGAGTCGCACTGAATGAATGGAACATTCTCTAGTGGAGTGTCCAATGATTTCTTAAGTCTGGTTTGTTTGCATAGCAAAATGAAGAGCTGACCAGGGTGGAGTGGATAGCCAGTGACAGCAGAGCTGCGAGTGTGAACTGGCTGCTGAAAAGCACTTTTGGTTACTTGGACATACACTAGTGGTGTAACAAAAAGCTCCCTGGAGTGGAGATTCGGATGAATTCCAGATTCGCAGTGAATGAATGGAGCATTCTGTAGTGGAGGTTCCAATGATTTCTGAAGTCTACGTTGTGTTGACGGGAAAATGAAGAGTTGACCAGGGTTCAATCGATAACCAATAGTATAGAACGGCTGCGAGTATTAAAAAGGCCACTGAAAACAAGCTTTGGGTTACTTGGACATTCACCAGTGGTGTAACGAAAACCTGCCTGGAGTGGAGAATCAGATGAATTTCCAGATTCGCAGTGAAGAATGGAACACTATGTAATGGAGATTCCAATGATTTCTGAAGGCTGGTTGTGTGGACAGGAATAAGAAGAGCTGATCAGGGTTGAATCGATAGCCAACAAAACAGGATGGCTGCGAGTATGAAAAAACCGCTGAAAACCAGTATTTGGTTACTTGGATATTCACCAGTGGTGTTAGGAATACCTACCTGGAGTGGAGATTCAGATGAGTTCCCAATTCGCAGTGAATGTATGGAACATTCTGTAGTGGAGGCTCCAATGATTTCTGAATTTTGCGTTGTCTGGACAGGTAAATAAAGAGCTGACCAGGGTTGAGTGTATCGCCAATTCAACAGCTCGGCTGCGTGTCTGAACAAGCCGCTGAGAACCAGCATTGGGTTACTTAATGTCACCAGTGGTGTAACGAAAACCTGCCCGGAGTGGAGATACAGATTAATTCCTGATTCGCAATGGATGAATGGAACATTCTGTAGTGGAGATTCCAAAGATTTCTGAAGGCTGGGTTGTGTGGACAGGAAAATGAAGTGCTGACAAGGGTTAAGTGGCCAGGCAATTGAACAGCATGCTGCGACAGTGAAAAGGCCGCTGAAAACCAGCATTGGGTTACTTGGTCATTCAGCACTGGTGTAACGAAAAACTGCCTGGAGTGGAGATTCAGATGAATTCCACATTCGCAGTGAATGAATGGAACATAGTGTAGTGGAGATTCCAATGATTTGTGAAGGCTATGTTTTGTGGACATTAAAATGTAGAGCTGAGCAGGGTTGAGTGGATAGCCAATTGAACAGCACGGCTGCGACAGTGAACAGGAGCTTAAAAACAGCACTAGGTTACTTGGTCATTCAGCAGTGGTGTAACGAAAACCTGCCTGGAGTGGAGATTCAGATGAATTCCAGATTCACACTGAATGAATGGAACATTCTGTATTGGAGATTCCAATAATTTCTGAAGGCTGGATTATGTGGACTATAAAATGATTAGCTGACCAACATTGAGTGGATAGCCAATTGAACAGCACGTCTGTGTGTGTGAACATTTCGCTGAAAACCAGCATTGGGTTACGTGGACATTCACCAGTGGTGTAACGAAAGACTCGCTACAGTGCAGATACAGATGAATTCCAGATTCGTAGTGAATGAATGGAACTTTCTGTAGTGGAGATAACAATAATTTCTGAACGCTGGGTTGTGTGGACAGGAAAAGGAAGAGCTGAGCAGGGTTGATTGGAGAGCCAAATGAACAGCACGGCTGCGACAGTGAACAGGCCGCTGAAAACCAGCATTGGGTTACATGGTAATTCAGCAGTGGTGTAACGAAAACCTGCCTGGAGTGGAGAATTTGATGAATTCCAGATTCGCAGTGACTGAATGGAACACTCTGTAGTGGAGATACCAATCATTTCTGAAGGCTGGTTGTGTGGACAGGAAAAAGAGGAGCTGATCAGGGTTGAATTGATAGCCAATCATACAGGACGGCTGCGATAATGAAAAGGCCGCTGAAAACCAGCTTTGGGTTACTTGGACATTCACCAGTGGTGTAACGAAAACCTGCCTGGAGAGGAGATTCAGATGAATTCCAGATTCGCAGTAAATAAAAGGAACATTCTGTAGTGGAGGTTCCAATGATATCTGAATTCTGGTCTGTGTGGACAGGAAAATGAAGAGCTGACCAGCATTGAGTGGATAGCCAATAGATCAGCACGTCTGAGAGTGTGAACATGCCGCTGAAACCAGCATTGCATTACTTGGGCATTTACCAGTGGTGTAACGAAAGCCTCTCTGTAGTGAAGATTCAGATTAATTACAGATTCGCAGTGAATGAATGGAACATTCTGTAGTGGAGATTCCAACGATTTCTTTAGGCTGGGTTGTGTGGACAGGAAAATGAAGAGCTGACCAGCATTCAGTGGATACCCAATAGAACAGCAAGGCTGCGACATTGAATATTCCACTGAAAACCAGCATTGGGTTACTGGTGATTCACCAATGTTGTAACGAAAACCTATCTGGAATGGAGAGTCAGATGAATTCCAGATTCGAAGTGAATGAATGGAACATTCTGTAGTGAATATTCCAATAATTTCTGAAGGTTGGGTTGTGTGGAAAAGAAAAAGAAGAGCTGTCCAGGGTTGAGTGGATAGCCAATTGAACAGCACGACTGCGAGTCTGAACAGGCCGCTGAAAACAAGCATTCGGTTACTTGGACATTCAACAGTGGTGTAACGAAAACACGCCTGGAGTAGAGAGTCAGATGAGTTCCAGATTTGCAGTGAACGAATGGAATATTCTGTAGTGGAGATTCCAATGATTAGTGAAGGCTGGGTGATGTGGACAGGAAAATGAAGAGCTAAACAGGAATGAGTGGATGGCCAGTCAGATGAATTACAGATTTCGCAGTGAACGATTGGAACATTCTGTAGTGGAGATTTAAATGATTTCTGAATGTTGGATTGTGTGTACATTAAAATGAAGAGCTGACCAGGGTTGTATCAATAGCCAATAAAAAAGCACGGCTGCGAATGTGAAGAGGATGCTGAAAACCTTCATTCTGTTACTTGGACATTCAACAGTGGTGTTGCGAAAACCTAACTGGAGTGGAGATTCAGATGAATTCCCGATTCGCAGTAAATGTTTGGAACATTCAGTAGTGGAGCTTCCAATTATTTCTGAATTCTGTGTTATCTGGACGGGAAAATGAAGAGGCTACCCGGGTTGAGTGTATAGCCAATTAAACAGCACGGCTGCAAGTCTGAACAGGCCGCTGAAAACCAGCATTGGGTTACTAGGACATTAACCAGTGGTGTAAGGAAAACCTGCCCGGAGTGGAGATACAGATTAATTCCAGATTCGCAATGGATGAATGGAACATTCTGTAGTGGAGATTCCAAAGATTTCTGAAGACTGGGTTGTGTGGACAGGAAAATGAAGTGCTGACCAGGGTTGAGTGGATAGGCAATTGAACAGCACTCTGCAACAGTGAAAAGACCGCCTAAAACCAGCATTGGGTTACTTGGTCATTCAGCACTGGTGTTATGAAAACCTGCCTGGAGTGGAGATTCAGATGAATTCCAGATTCGCAGTGAATGAATGGAACATTATCTAGTGGAGATTCCAATGATTTCTGAAATCTGGTTTGTGTGGACAGGAAAATGAATAGCTGCCCAGGGTTGAGTGGATAGCCAATTGAAAAGCACGGCTGCACAATGAACAGGCTTCCGAAAACCAGCATTGGGTTACATGGTCATTCAGCAGTGGTGTAACGAAAACCTGCCTTGAGTGGAGAATCAGATGAATTCCAGATTCACAGAGAATGAATTCAACACTCTGTAGTGGATATTCCAATGATTTCTGAAGGCTGGTTGTGTCGACAGGAAAAAGAAGAGCTTATCAGGGTTGAATCGATAGCCAATAAAACAGGAGGGCTGCGAGTATGAAAATGCCGGTGAATACCAGCTTTGTGTTACTAGGACATTCACCAGTGGTGTAACGATATCCTGTCGGGAGTGGAGATTCAGATTAATTCCAGATTTGCAGTGGATGAATGGAACATTCTGTAGTGGACATTCCAAAGATTTATGAAGGCTGCATTGTATAGAGAGGAAAATGAAGAGCTGACCAGGGTTGAGTGGATAGGCAATAGAATAGCATGCTGCGACAGGAAAAGGCCGCTGAAAACCAGCATTTTATTACTTGCTCATTCAGCACTGGTGTATCGAAAACCTACCTGGAGTGGAGATTCAGATGAATTCCAAATTCACAATGAATGAATGGAACATACTGTAGTGGCGATTCCAATGATTTCTGAAGGATATGTTGTGTGGACATTAAAATGAAGAGCTGAGCAGGGTTAAGTGGATAGTCAATTGAACATCACTGCTGCGACAGTGAACAATTCGTTGAAAACCAGCATTGGGTTACTTGGTCATTCAGCAGTGGTGTATTGAAAACTTGCCTGGAGTAGAGATTCAGATGAATTCCAGATTCGCAGTGAACAAATGGAACATTCTGTATTGGAGATTCCAATAATTTCTGAAGACTGAATTATGTGGACTGTAAAATGATTAACTAACCAGCATTGAGTGGATAGCCAATTGAACAGCACGTCTGCGAGTGTGAACATTCCGCTGAAAACCAGCATTGGATTAATTGGACATTCACCAGTTTTGTAACGAAAGACTCCCTGCAGTGCAGACACAGATGAATTCCAGATTCACAGTGAATGAATGGAACATTCTGTAGTGGAGATAACAATATTTTCTGAAGGCTGGGTTGTGTGGACAGGAAAATGTAGAGCTGAGCAGGGTTGAGTGGAGAGCGAATTGAACAGCATGACTGTGACAGTGAATAGGCCGCTGCAAACCAGCTTTGGTTACTTGGACATTCACCAGTGGTGTAACAAAAACTGCCTGGAGTAGAAATTTGGATGAATTCCAGATTCACAGTAAATGAAAGAAACATTCTGTAGTGGACATTCCAAAGATATAAGAAGGCTGGGTTGTGTGCACAGGAAAATGAAGAGCTGAACAGGGTTGAGTGGATAGTGAATTGAACAGCACGGCTGCGACAGTGAAAAAACCGCTCATAATAAGCATTGGGTTACTTGGTCATTCAGTACTGGTGTAACGAAAACCTGCCTAGAGTGGAGATTCAGAGGAAATCCAAAATCTCAGTGAATGAATGGAACATTCTGTAGTGGAGATAACATTGATTTCTGAAGGCTGGGTTGTGTGGACAGGAAAATGAAGTGCTAAACAGGGTTACGTGTAGAGACAATTGAACAGCACGGCTGCGATTGTGAAGAGGCCGCTGAAAACCAGCATTTGGTTACTTGGATATTGAACAGTGGTGTAACGAAAACCTGCCTGGAGTGGATAGTCAGATGAATTCCAGATTGGCAGACAATGAATGGAACATTCTTGTAGTGAGATTCCAATGATTTCAGAAGGCTGGGTTATGTGGACAGGAAAATGTAAAGCTGAACAGGGTTGTGTGGAGAGCCAATTAAACAGCACCGATGCGAGTCTGAACAGGCCACTGAAATCCAGCATTGGGTTACTTGGACATTCACCAGTGTGTAAAGAAAGACTGCCTGGAGTGCAGATTCAGATTAATTCCAAAATCACAGTGAATGAATGGAACATTCTCCAGTTGACTGTCCAGTGATTTCTTAAGTCGGGTTGTTTGCACAGCAAAATGAAGAGCTGAACAGGGTGTAGCGGATAGCTAGGGAACAGCAGGGCTGCGAGTGTGATCTGGCTACTGAAAGATAGGTTTTGATTACTTGGATATTCACCAGTGATATAACAAAAACCTGCCTGGAGTGGAGATTCGGATGAATTCCAGATTTGCAGTGAATGAAAGGAACATTCTGTAGTGGAGATTTAAATTATTTTTGAAGGCTGGGTTGTGTGGACAGTAAAATGAAGAGTCGACCAGGGTGGAATCGAGAGCCAGTAGAACAGCACGGCTGCGATTGTGAACAGGCCACTGAAAACCAGCATTGGGTTAATTGGACATTCACCAGTGGTGTAAAGAAAACCTGCCGAGAGTGGAGATTCATACAATTCCAGTATCGCAGTGGATGAATGAAACATTTGTCATGGACATTCCAATGATTTCTGAAGTCTGGTTTGTGTGGACAGGAAAATGAAGAGCTGACCAGTGTTGATTGGATAGCCAGTGAATAACACGGCTTCGAGTGTGAGCAGACCGAGGAAAACCAGCATTGCGTAACTTGCACATTCACCAGTGGTGTAATGAAACCCTGCATTGAGTGCAGATTCAGATGAATTCCAGATTCTCAGTGAATGAATGGAACATTCTGTAGTGGACATAACAATGATTTGTGAAGGCTGGGTTGTTTGGACAGGAAAATGAATAGCTCACCGGGTTGAGTGGATAGACAATTGAATAGCACGGCTGCGAGGGTGAACATACCGCCGAAAACCAGCATTGGTTTACTTGGACATTCACCAGTGGTGTTACGAAAAACTTCCTGGAGTGGAGATTCAAATGAGTTCAAGATTCGCAGTGAATGAATGTAACATTCTGTAGTGGAGATAACAATGATTTCTGAAGCCTGGGTTGTGTGGACAAGAAAATGAAGAGCTAACCAGGGTGGAGTGGTTAGCCAATTGAAAAGCAAGGCTGTGGCAGTGAACAGGCCGCTGAAATCCAGCATTGGGTTACTTGGTCATTCAGCAGTGGACTAATGAAAATCTGCGTGGAGGGTAGAGTAAGATGAATTCAAGATTAGAAGTGAATGAACTTAACATTCTGTAGTGGAGATTCCAATGATTTCTGAAGGCTGGGTTTTGTGGACAGGAAAATGAAGAGCTAAATAGCATTGAGTGGATTGCCAATTGAACAGCACGTCTGCGAGTGTGAACATGCTGCTGAAAACCCTCATTGGGTTACTTGGAAATTCATCAGTGGTGTAATGAAAGCCTGACTGGAGGGGAGAGTCAGATGAATTCCGGATGCACAGTGAATGTATGGAACATTCTGTAGTGGAGGTTCCAATGTTTTCTGAAGTTTGGGTTGTGTGATCAGGAAAATGAAGAACTGTCCAGTGTTGAGTGTTTAGCCAATTGAACAGCACGGTATGACAGTGAATAGGGCGCTGAAAACCAGCATTGGGTTACGTGGTCATTCAGCAGTGGTCTAACGAAAACCTGCCTGGATGGGAGAGTCAGATGAATTCAAGATTTGTAGTGAACGAATGGAACATTCTGTATTAGAGATTCCAATGATTTCTGAGAGATGAGTTATGTGGACTGGAAAAAGGAGAGGTGACCAGCATTGAGTGGATAGCCAATTGAACAGCACGTATGCGAGTGTGAACATTCCGCTGAAAACCAGCATTGGGTTACTTGGATATTCACCAGTGGTGTAACGAAAGACTGCCTGCAGTGCAGATTCGATGAAATCCAAATTCGCAGTGAATAAATGGAACATTCTGTAGTGGAGAATAACAATAATTTCTGAAGCCTGGGTTGTGTGGACAGGAAAATGAAGAGTTGACCAGTATTGAGAGGATACCCAGTGAAATGCATGGCTTCGAATGTGAATAGACTGCTGAAAACGAGCATTGCGTTACTTGGACATTCACCAGTTGTGTAACGAAAGCCTGCCTGGAGTGCAGATTGAGATGAATTCCAGATTATAAGTGAATGAATGGAACATTCCGTAGTGGAGATAACAATGTTTTCTGAAGATTGGGTTGTGTGGACAGGAAAAGGAAGAGCTGACCAGGGTTGTGTGAATAGCCAATTGAACAGCACATCTGTGAATGTTAACAGGCCGCTGAATACAAGCATTGGGTTACTTGGACATTCACCAGTGGTGTAACGAAAACCTGCAGGGAGTGGAGAATCAGATAAATTCCAGATTCGCAGTGAATGAATGGAACATTCTATAGTGGATATAACAATAATTTCTGAAGACTGGGTTGTGTGGACAGGAAAGTGAAGCGCTGACCAATGTTTATTGGATAGCCAGTGAACAGCACGGATGCTAGTGTGAACAGGCCGCTGAAAACCAGCATGGGGTTACTTGGTCATTCATCATTGTTGTAGCGAAAATCTACCTGGATCAGAGAGTCAGATGAATTCCAGATTCGCAGTGAATGAATGGAACATTCTGTGGTGGAGATAACAATGATTTCTGAAGTCTGGGTTCTATGTACAGGAAAATGAGGAGCTGACCAATATTTATTGGATAGCCAGTGAACAGCATGGCTTCGAGTGTGAACAGACTGCTGAAAAACTGCATTGCGTTTCTGGGATATTCAGCAGTGGTATAACGAAAGCCGGCCTGGGGTGCAGATTCAGATTAATTCAAGAATCGCAGTGAATGAATGGAACATTCTGTATTGGAAATTGGAAATGACTTCTGAAGGGTGAGTTATGTGGAATAGAAAATTAAGAGCTGACCAGCATTGAGTGGACAGTCAATTGAACAGCATGTCTGCGAGTGTGAACATGCCACTGAAAACCAGCATTGGGTTACTTGGACATTCACCAGTGTTGTAACGAAAGGCTACATGCAGTGCAGATTCAGATGAAATCCAAATTCGCAGTGAATGAATGGAACATTCTTTAGTGAATATAACAATAATTTCTGAAGGGTGGGTTGTGTGGACAGGAAAATGAAGAGCTGACCAGGGTTGAGTGGATAGCCAATTGAACAGCACAGATGCGACAGTGAACAGGCCGCTGAAAAACAGCATGGGGTTACTTGGTCATTCACCATTGTTGTAACGAAAAGCTACCTGGATCGGAGAGTCAGATGAATTCCAGATTTGCAGCGAATCCATGGAACATTCTGTAGTGGAGATAACAATGATTTCTAAAGGTTGGTTTGCGTGGACAGGAAAATGAAGAGCTGACCAGGGTTGAGTCAATAGCCAATTGAACAGGATGGCTGCTATTGTAAACAGGCTGCTGAATACCAGCATCCGGTTACTTGGAAATTCAACAGTTGTGTAATGAATACCTGCCGGGAGTGGAGAATCAAATAAATTCCAGATTCGCAGTGAATGAATGGAAAATTCTGTATTGGATATTCCAATGATTTCTGAAGGCTGGTTTATGTGGACAGGAAAATGAAGAGCTGAACGGGGTTGAGTGGATTGCCAATTGAACAGCACGGCCGCGAGTATGAACAGGCCGCTGAAAACCAGCCTTGGGTTACATGGACATTTACCAGTGGTGTATCGAAAGCCTGCCGGGAGTGGAGATTCAGATGAATTCCAGATCGCAGTGAATGAATGGAACATTCTGCAGTGGAAATTCCAATTATTTCTGAAGTCTGGATTGTGTGGAAAGGAAAAATGAAGAGCTGACCAGTGTTGAGTGGATAGCCAGTTAACAGCACGGCTTCGAGTGTGAACAGACTGCTGAAAACCGGTATTGCATTACTTGGACATTCACCAGTGGTGTAACAAAAGCCTGCCTGGAATGAAGATTCTGATTAATTCCAGATTCGAAGTGAATGAATGGAACATTTAGTAGTGGAGATTCCAATGTTTTCTGCAGGCTGGGTTGTGTGGACAGAAAAAGGAAGAGCTGTCCACTCTGGAGTGGATAGCCAGTTGAACAGCCCACCTGTGAGTGTGAACAGGCCGCTGAAAACCAGCTTTTGGGTACTAGGATATTCACCAGTGTTGTAAAGAAATACTGCCTGGAATGGAGTTTCAATGAATTCCAGATTGGCAGTGAATGAACGGAACATTCTTCAGTGGAGATTCCAATGATTTCTGAAGTCTGGTATGTGTGGAAAGGAAAATGAATAGCTGACCAGGGTTGAGTGGATAGCCAGTTGAACAGCACGCCTGTGAATGTGAACAAGCCTCTGAAAACCAACATTGGGTTACTTGGAGATTCACCAGTGGTGTAACGATCGCCAGATTGGAGTGGAGATTCAGATGTTTTCCAGATTTGCAGTGAATCAATGGAACATTCTGCAGTGTAGATAACTATGATTTCAGAACTCTGGGTCATTTGCACCAGGAAATGAAGAGCTGAACATGGTGGAGTGGATAGCCATTGAACAGCATGGCTGCGGTAAGTGAACAGGCAGCTGACCATTAGCATTGGGTTACTTGGATATTCACCAGTGGTGTAACGATATCCTGCCTTGAGTGGAGATTTGGTGAATTCCAGATTGGCAGTGAATGAATGCAACATACTGTACTGGAGATTCCAATGATTTCTAAAGTCTGGGTTGTGTGGACAGGAAAGGAAAGAGAAGACCACTTTGGGTAGACAGCCAGTTGAACAGAACTCCTGCGACTGTGAAGAGGATGCTGAAAACCAGCATTGGGTTACTTGGACATTCACCAGTGGTGTAACGAAAGCCTGCCTAGAGTGGAGATTCAGATGAACTCAAGATTTGCAGTGAATGAATGGAACATTCTGTAGTGGAAATTCCAATGACTTCTGAAATCTGGCTTCTGTGGACAGGAAAATGAAGAGCAGACCAGGTTATCGTGGATAGCCAGTTGAATAGCAGGCCTGCGAGTTTGAGCAGGCTGCTGATAACCACCATTGGGTTACTTCGATAGTCACCAGGGGTGTATCGAAACCCTGCCTGGAGTGGACATTCGATAAACTCCATATTGACAGTGAATGAATGGAACTTTCTGTAGTGGAGATTCCAATAATTTCTGAATTCTGGGATGTATGGATAGGAAAATGAAGAGCAAACGAGGTTGGCTTGGAAAGCCAGTTGAATAGCAGTCCTGGAGTTTGAAACGGCTGCTAAAACCAGGATAGTGTTACTTGTATATTCACCAGTGGTGTAACGAAATCCTGCCTGGAGTGGAAATTCGATGGATTCCAGATTGGCAGTGAATTAAAGAACATTCTATGCTGGAGATTCCAATGATTTCTTGAAGTCTGGTTTGTTTGGACAGGAAAATAAAGAGCTGACAGGGGTTGAGTGGGCATACAGTTGAACAGCAGGCCTACAAGTGTGAACAGGCCTCTGAAATCCAGCATTGGGTGATTTGGACATTCAGCAGCGGTGTAACGAAAACCTGCCTTGAGTGGAGATTGGATAATCTCCAGATTGGCAGTGAATGAATGGAACATTCTGTAGTGGAGATTCCATGATTTCTGAAGTCTGGGTTGTGTTGAGAGAAAAAAAGAGCTGACCACTCTTGAGTGGATAGTAGTTTAACAGCACACCTGCGAGTGAGAACAGGCCTCTGAAAACCAGTATGGGGTACTTGGATATTCATCAGTGTTGTAACGAAATTCTGCCTGGAGTGGAGATTCAGATGAATTCCAGATTCGCAGTGAATGAATAGAACATTCTGTAAGGTATATTCCAATGATTTTTGAAGTCTGAGTTGTGTGGACAACAAAAAGAAGAGCATACCAGTTTAGCTTGGATAGCCATTTGAACAGGAAGACTGCGAGTGTGAACAGTACGCGGAATACCATCAATGGATTACTTGGACATTCAGCAGTGTTGTAACCAAATCCTGCCTGGAGTGGAGATTCGATGAATTCCAGATTGGCAGTGAATGAATGGATCATTCTGTAGTGGAGATTCCAATCATTTCTGCAGTCTACGTTGTGTGGACAAGAAAATGAAAAGCTGACCAGGGTTAATTGTTTAGCCAGTTGAACAGCATGCCTGCGACTGTGAACAGGCCGCTGAAAACCAGCATTGGGTTACTTGGATATTCATCAGTGGTGTAACGAAAGCCTGCCTGGAGTGGAGATTTGATGAACTCCAGATTGGCAGTGAATGAATGGAACATTCTGTAGTGGAGATACTAATGATTTCAGAACTATGGTTTATTGGCACCTGGAAATGAAGAGCTGACCAGGGTGGTGTGGAGAGCCAATGAACACCATGCCTGCGGTATGTGAACGGGCCGCTGACAACTAGAATTGGGTTACTTGGATATTCACCAGTGGTGTAACGAAATCCTACCTAGTGTGGAGATTCGAGAAATTCCAGATTGGCAGTAAAGGAATGGAAATTATGTAGTGGGGATTCCAATGATTTCTGAACCCTGGGTTGTGTGGATAGTAAAATGAAGAGCTGAACAGGGTTCAGTGAATAGCCAGTTGAACAGAAGGCCTGCGAGTGTGAACAGGCGTCTGAACACCATCATTTCATTACTTGGACATTCAGCAGTGGTGTAACGAAATCCTGCCTGGAGTGGAGATTCGATGATCTCCAGATTGGCACTGAATGAATGGATCATTATGTAGTGGATATTCCAAATATCTCTGATGTCTGGCTTGTGTGGTTAGGAAAGGAAAGGGTTGTGCACTGTGGAGTGGATTGCCATTTGAACAGCAATCCTGCGAGTGTGAACAGCACGCTGAAATTTGGTTCCTTGAACATTCAGCAGTGGTGTAATGAAACCCTGCCTGGATTGTTTCGCCTGTTGAACAGTACGCAGTGAGTGTGGACAGGCCGCTGAAAACAAGCATTGGTTTACTAGGTTATTCCCCAGTGGTGTAACAAAAAGCTGCCTGGAGTGGAGATTCGATTAATTACAGATTGGCAGTGAATGAATGGAACATTTTGTACTGGAGATTCCAATGGTTTCTGAATTCCAGGTTGTGTGGACAGGAAAATGAAGAGCTGACCAGGGTTCAGTGGATAGCCAGTTGAACAGCATGCCTGTGAGTGTGAACCGGCCGCTGAAACCAGCATTGGGTAACTTGGACATTCACCAGTGGTGTAACTAAAGCTTGCCGGGAGTGGAGAATCAGATGAATTTCAGATTCACAGTGAATGAATGGAACATTCTGTAGTGGAGATACCAATGATTTCAGAACTCTGGGTTATGGGCACCAGGAAATGAAGAGCTGACCAGGGTGGACTGGATAGCCAGTGAAGAGCATGCCTGCGAGTGTGAACAGACCGCTGAAAACCAGCATAGGATTACTTGAACATTCAGCACTGTTGTAAAGAAAGCCTGCCTAGAGTGGAGATTAGATGATCTCCACATTGGTATTGAATGAAAGGAACATTCCGTAGTGGAGATTCCAGCAGTGGCATAACGAAAGCCTGCATTAAGTGGTGATTCAGATGAAATCCAGAGTTGAAGTAAATGAACGGAACATTCTGTAGTGGAGATTTCAATGATTTCTGAAATCTGGTTTGTGTGGACATGAAAATGAAGAACTTACCATGTTGGAGTGGATAGCCAGTTGAACAGCACACCTGTGAGTGTGAACAGGCCGCTGAAAACCAGCATTGTGGTACTTGTATATTCAAAACTGATGTAACCAAATCCTGCCTGGAGTGGAGATTCGATGAATTCCATATTGGCAGTGAATGAATTGAACATTCTGTAATGTAGATTCCAAGAATTTCTGAAGTCTGGGTTTTGTGGAAAGGAAAATGAAGAGCTGACCTGTGTTGAGTGTTTAGCCAGTTAAACAGCACGCCTGCGAATGTGAACAGGCCTCTGTAAAACAGCATTGGGTTACTTGGTCATTCCGCAGTGGTGTAACGAGAGCCCGCTTGGAATGGAGATTCAGATGATTTCCATGTTTGCAGTGAATTAATGGAACATTCTGTAGTGTAGATTCCAATAATTTCTGAAGTCTGGATTCTGTTGACAGGAAAATGAAGAGCTGACCAGGGTTGACTGGATATCCAGATGAATCGCACGCCTGCAACTGTGAACAGGCCTCTGAAAACCAGCATTGCTTTACATGAAAATGAATGGAACATTCTGTAGTGGAGATTCGAATGATTCCTGAAGTCTGGGTTGTGTGGACAGGAAATGAAGAGCTGACCAAGTTGGAGTGGATACACAGTTGAACAGCAAACCTGCGCGTGTGAACAGGACGCAGAAAACCAGCATTGGGGTACCTGGATATTCACCAGTGGTGTAAAGATATCCTGCCTGGAGTGGAGATTCGATGAATTCCAGATTGGCAGTGAATGAATGCAACATTCTGTAGTGGAGATTCCAGTGATTTCTCAAGTCTGGGTTGTGTGGACAGGAAAGGAAAGAGCTGAACACTGGAGAGGATAGCCAGTTGAACAGCACACCTGTGAGTGTGAACAGGATGCTGAAAACAAGCATTGTGTTACTTGGAAATACACCAGTGTTGTAACGAAAGCCTGCCTCGAGTGGAGATTCAGATGAATTCCAGATTCACATTGAATGAATGGAACATTGTGTAGTGGAGATTCCAATAATTTCTGAATTCCGGGTTGTGTGGACAGGAAAATGAAGAGCTTACCATATTGGAGTGGAAAGTCAGTTGAACAGCACGCCTGCGAGTGTGAACAGGCCTCCTAAAACCAGCAATGAGTTACTTTAACATTCAGCAGTGGTGTAACAAAAGCCTGACTGGAGCGGAGATTCAATGATCTTCAGATTGACAGTGAATGAATGCACCATTCTGTAGTGGAAATTCCAATGATTTCTGAAATCTGGTTGTGTGGACAGGAAAATGTAGAGCTTACCATGTTGGAGTGGATATCCAATTGAAGAGCACACCTGCGAGTGTGAACAGGCCGATGAAAAGCAGCCTTGCGTTACTTGGATATTCAGCAGTGGTGTAAAGAAGGCCTGCGTGGAATGGAGATCCGGTGAATTCTATATTGGCATTAATGAATGGAACATTCTGTAGTGGAGATTCCAATAATTTCTGAAGTCTGTGTTTTGTGGACAGAAAAATGAAGAGTTGACCAGGGTATAGTGGATATCCAGTTGAACAGCACACCTACGAGTGTGAACAGGCCTCTGAAAATCTGCATTGGGTTACTTGGACATTCAACCGTGTGTATCAAAAGCCTGTCTCGAGTGGAGATTCGATGATCTCCAGATTTGCAGTGAATGAATGGAACATTCTGTAGTGCAGATTCCGATGATTTCTGAAGTCCGGGATGTGTGGACAGGAAATGAAAGAGCTGACCACTGTGGAGTGGAAAGCCAGTTGAACAGTAGACCTGCGAGTGTGAACAGGACGCTGAAAACCAGCATTGGGTTACATGGATATTCACCATTGTTGTAGCAAAATCCTGCCTGGAGTGGAGATTCGATGAATTCTAGATTGGCAGTGAATGAATGGAAATTCTGTAGAAGGAGATTCCAATGATTTCTGAAGTCTGGTCTTTGTGGACAGGAAAAGGCAGAGCTGACCAAGGGTGAGTGGATAGCCCGTTGAACAGCACGCCTGCAACTGTGAACAGGACACCGAAACTAACATAGGGTTACTTGGATATTCACCAGTGGTGCAACGAAAGCTTGCTTGGAGTGGAGATTCTATGAATTCCAGATTTGCAGTGAATGAATCGAACATTAGATAATCTCCAGATTGGCGGGTAATGAGTGGAACATTCTACAGTGGAAAGTCCAATGATTTCGGAAGTCTGGGTTGCCTGGACAGGAACACTCTGGAGTGGAGAGCCAGTTGAACAGCACGCCTGTGAGTGTGAACAGGTCGCTGAAAATCAGCATTGTGTTACTTGGACATTCAGCAGTTGTGTACTACAAGCCTGCCTGGAGTGGAGATTCACATGAATCCAAGATTCGCAGCGAATGAATTGAACATTCTGTAGTGGATATTCCAATGATTTCTGAAGTCTGGGTTGTGTGGACAGGAAAATGAAGAGCAGACTAGGTTAGAGTGGATAGCCAGTTGAATAGCAGGCCTGTGAGTTTGAAAAGGCTGCTGATAACCAGCAGAGTGTTACTTGGATATTCACCAGTCGTGTAACGAAATCCTGCCTGGAGTGTAGATTCCATGAATTCAAGATTGGCAGTGAATGAATGAAAATTTCTCTAGTGGAGATTCCATTTATTTCTGAATTCTGTGTTGTGTGGACAGGAAAATGAAGAGATGACGAGGGTTGAGTGTATAACCAGGTGAACAGCACGCCTGTCATTGTGACAGGGTTCTTAAAACCAGCACTGGGTTACTTGGACATTCACAAACGTTGTAACGAAAGCCTGCCTGGAGTGCAGATTCGATTAATTCCAGATTTGCAGTGAATGAATGGAACATTTTATAGTGGATATTCCAATGATTTCTGAAGTCTGTGTTGTTTGCACAGGAAAATGAAGTGCTGACTATGTTGGATTATAGCCAGTTCAACAGCACGCCTGCGAGTGTGAGCAGGCCGCTGAAAACCAGCATTGGATTACATGGACTTTCAACAGTGGTTTCACGAAAGCCTGTCTGGAGTGGAGATTCGATGAACTCCAGATTGGCAGTGAATGAATGGAACATTCTGTAGCAGAGATTCCAATGATTTCTGAAGTCTATGTTGTGTGGACAAGAAAATGCAGAGCTGACCTGGGTTGAGTGTTTAGCCAGTTGAGCAGCATGCCTTCGAGTGTGAACAGGCCTCTGGAAAAAAGCATTGGATTACTTGGGCATTCCACAGTGGTGTAACGAGAGCCCGCCTGGAGTGGATATTCAGATGATTTCCATGTTTGCAGTGAATGAATGGAACATTCTGTAGTGGAAATTCTAATGGTTTCTGATGTCTGGTTTATGTGGACAAGAAAATGAAGAGCTGAGCAGCGTTGAGTGGACAGCAAGTTGAACAGCACACCTTTGAGTGTGTACAGGACGGTGAAAACCAACATTGGGGTACTTGGACATTCACCAGTGGTGTAACGAAAGCCTTCCTGATGGGGAGATTCAGATGATTTCCAGATTTGCAGTGAATGAACGGAACATTCTGTAGTGAAGATACCAATGATTTCAGAATTCTTGGTTATTGGCACCAGGAAATGAAGAGCTGACCAGGGTGGAATGGATAGCCAGTGAACACCACGCCTGCGGTATGTGATCAGACCATTAGCATTGGGTAACTTGGATTTTCACCAGTGTTGTAACCAAATCCTGCCTGGAGTGGAGATTCATATGAATTCCAGATTCGCAGTGAATGAATGGAACATTCTGTAGTGGATATTCCAATGATTTCTCAAGTCTGGGTTGTGCGGATTGGAAAATGAAGAGCTGACCGGGGTTTAGAGGATAGTCAGTTGAATAGCATGCCTGCGAGTGTGAACAGGCCACTGGAAACCAGCATTGGGTTACTTGGAGATTCACCGTTGGTGGAACGAAAGTATGCCTAAAGTGGAGATTCAGATAAATTACAGATTGAGAGTGAATGAATGGAACAATCTGTAGTGGAGATCCCAATGATTTCTGAGTTCTGGGTTGTGTGGACAGGAAAATGAAGAGCAGACCAGGTTAGAGTGGAAAGTCAGTTGAAAAGCAGGCCTCCGAGTTTGAACACGCTAGCTGAAAACCAGCATAGGGTTACTTGGATATTCACCAGTGGTGTAATGAAATCCTTCCTGGAGTGAAAATTTGATGAATTCTAGATGGGCAGTGAAGGAATGTAACATTTTGTAGTGGAGATTCCAATGATTTCTGAAGTCTAGGTTTTGTGAACAGGAAAATGAAGATCTGACCAGGGTTGTGTGGATAGCCAGTTGAACTGCACGCCTGTGAGTGTGAACAGGCCGCTGAAAACCATCCTTGGGTTACTTGGACATTTAACAGTGGTGTAACGAAAGCCTGCCTGGAGTGGAGATTCAGATTAATTCCAGAATCGCAGGGAATCAATGGAATGTTCTGTAGTATAGATGCAAATGATTTCTAATTCTGGGTTATGGGCAACAGGAAATGAAGAGCTGACCAGTGTGGAGTTGATAGCCAGTGAGCACCACGCCTCCGGTATGTGAACAGGCAGCTGACCACTAGCATTGGGTTACTGGGACATGCAGAAGAATCCCAACCTTGACGAGTTTTAGAGTCATACGATCATCACCACCACACGGTGGCGTTGACCGGGAGAGTACCATATGGTTTCAAATTGATTCAGAAGTCAATACACACCAGGCCTGGTTAGAGTAGACGGGATAATGAAAACTTCGGTTTGATTGAGTGCACAGGCAGATCAAAAACATTATATGTAGTTGTTTATATTTAGATGAACTTAGGTCGCTCGGTAGTGTGGCAGGGTAAATGAACAGAATACTATATTCGACTGGATAGGGAGCTGAACAGCAGTCCTGTGGAGGGTTGACAGCAAATGCTCACGTGGCAGATCTCTAATTCGACTCGATTTCTTGGAGAACGAGAAGAAAGGCAGGCCTAATACATTGGATATTGAGATGAATTCAATATTCAGCAGTGTGGGTCACTGTCACTCTCCCAGTCCTCCTGGACTTCATTGATTTGCTTGCGCGGTTCAGTATCATATTCGTTTGGAGACTTGTAGTGACTGTAATTTTGACATATGAAATATTTCACGGGTGTCTTGCCAGGCTTTGCCACAAAGGCCAGATTCTGTCGCCAGCTTCCCGGGCTCTCTGAGCGGGCGAAGAATTGAACCCCGCTCGGCCACGCTGGCTGCGTGACGCACTCATCAAACTGCTGTGCTTTCGCGACAGAATCGCAGTGTTGATAAGAAGATGAAAAGCAGCCCATGGATGATTTTATAGTGCAGATTCAGATTATCTCAAGTTTCTGGGTAGACATACCAGTGCTGTAATGAATGCCTGTGCAGAGTGGATATTCAGATGTATTCCAGACTCACAGTGAATTACCGGAACAAACTGTAGTGGAGATTCCAATGATTTCTGATGTCTGGACTCTGTGGACAGGAAAATGAAGAAACCACCAGGGTGGACTGGATAGCCAGTGAATAGCACAGGCTAGCTGAAAACCATCATTGGGTTGCGTGTACATTCACCAGTGGTGTAACAAAAGCCTTCCTGGAGTAGAGATTCGAAGAACTCCATATTGGCAGCAAATGAATGGAATATTTTGTAGTGGGTATTCCAATGATTTCTAAAGTCTGGGTTGTGTGGACAGGAAAAGGAAGATCTGACCAGGATGGAGCCATTTGAACAGCACACCTGCGAGTGTGAATGGTCCGCTGAAAACCAACATTGGGTTACTTGGATTTTCACCAGTGGTGTAACCAAAGCCTGCCTGGAGTGGAGATTTAGATGAATTCCAGATTCGCAGTGAATGAATGGAACATTCTGTAGTAGAGATACAAACGATTTCAGAACTTTGTGTAATGGGCACTAGGAAATGAAGAGCTGACCAGGGTGGAGTGGATAGCCAGTGAGCACCACGCCTGATGTATGTGAACAGGCCGCTGACCACTAGCATTGGGTTACTGGGACATGCAGAAAAATCCCAACCCTGACGAGTCTTAGAGGCATACGATCATCACCACCACTGGGTGGCATTGACCGGGAGAATACCATATCGTTTCTATTGATTCAGAAGTCCATGCACACCAGACCTGGTTAGAGTGGACGGGATGATGATAACTTCGGCTTTATTGAGTGCACCGGCAGTGAAAACCAGATATGTAGGTGTTGACATTTAGATGAATTCAGGTTGCTCAGTAGTGTGGCAGGGTTAATAAACAGAATACTGTATTCAACTGGATAGGGAGCTGTACAGCAGGCCTGGGGAAAGTTGAAAGCAAATGCTCACTTGGCAGATTTCTAATTCGATGCAATTTCGTGGAGAACTAGAAGAAACGCAGGCTTTATACATTGGATATTGAGATGAATTCACAACTCAGCAGTGTGGATCACTGTCACTCTCCCAGTCCTCCCGGACTTCATTGATTTGCTGGCATGGTTCAGTAGCATCTTCGTTTGAAGACTTGTGGTGAGTCTAATTTAGGCATATGAAATATTTCACGAGTATCTTGCCAGGCTTTGCCACAAGACCCAGATACTCTAGGTAGCTTCCCGGGCTCTCTGAGAGAACGAGGAATTGAGCGTGGCTCGGCCAGGATGGCTGCGTGACGTAGACGTCCTACTGTTGTGCTTTCGCGCCAGAATGGCAGTGTAGATAGGAAGATGTAAAGCAGCCCATGGATGATTGTAGAGTGCAGATTCACATCATTCCAAGTTTCTGGTGGACATACCAGTGCTGTAACGAAAGACTGCGCCGAGTGGAGATTCAGATGTATTCCAGACACGCAGTGAATGACCGGAACATTCTGCAGTGGGGATTCCAATGATTTCTGATGTCTGCGTTGTGTGGACTGGAAAATGAAGGGCTGCAAAGTGTGGAGAGGACAGCCAGTGACCAGCACAGGCCGCTGAATACCATCATTGAGTTACATGGACATTCACCAGAGGTGTAACGGAAGCCTGCCTGGAGTGTAGATTTAGATGAAATCCAGGATGGCAGTGAATGAATGGAACATTCTGTAGTGGAAATTCCAATAATTTCTGAAGTCTGGGTTGTGTGGACAGGAAAAGGAAGAGTTGACCAGGTTGTTGTGGATAGCTTGTTGAGCAGCACGAATGCGAGTGTGAACAGGCCGCTAAAAACCAGCATTGGGTTACTTCGACATTTACCAGTGGTTTAACATTTACCAGAGGTTTTGTGTGTAAACACAGAAAAAATAAAAAGGCCGGCGTTCAGGCCGTTTCCCCACTCCAGGGAGGTCAATGGAGATTGTCAGGTCATGACAGCATTTGCCTATGATCAAACTCTTAACTTATAGTTAAGAATCGTGGCACCTTGGCCAGGCCCATCGCGATGCCAGGGTAGCACATAACTTACTGGCTTGCCCTGGTTCCTTCCAGTCCCACGTCGGGACCCTGCCCTTGGGTGCTAGGAAATGAGGGCAACTGTGGCTTAAGTTGAGAATGCAGATGTCCCGGAGTGAATAATATTCTAAGACAATCAATTCCTAAGTTACAAAGCATATTAATTAATTGTCTTCCTGTATCTATACAAAAGGACATTGCATTAAAGTAAACTGCTCAAAAGACATCAGGAGAGGAGAAAGGCAATATTAACTTATAGTAAAGCTTCAGTGTCTAAGAAGGATGAGACCTTGCAAATTGGTTGGGGAACAGAGCATAGCAGTGTTTACAGACAAAGTAATAGAAATGAATCGGGAGCACTTTGATGGGTGCAACCTGATAGACCTAAGCTCCGTGTACTCCAAGAGAAAGCCTGCCTGCAGTGGAGATTCGATGAACTCCAGATTGGAAGCGAATGAATGAAAAATTATGTAGTGGAGATTCCAATGATTTCTGAAGCCTGGGTTGTGTGGACAGGAAAATGAAGAGTTGACCAGGGTGGAGTGTGTAGCCAGTTGAACAGCACGCCTCCGAGTGTGAACAGGACGCTGAAAACCAGCATTGGGTTACTTGGACATTCACCAGTGTGTAGCGAAAGCCTCCCTGGAGTGGAGATTCGATGGACTCCAGATTGGCAGTGAGTGAATGGAACAGTCTGTAGTGGAGATTCCAATGATTTCTGAAGTCTGGATTGTGTGGACATGAAAATGAAGAGCTAACTAGGCTTGAGTGGATAGCCACTTGAACAGTATGCCTGCGAATGTGAATAGATAGCTGTAACCAGCATTGGGTTACTTGGACATTCACAAGTGGTGTAAGGAAAGCCTGCCTGGAGTGAAGATTCAGATGAATTCCAGATTCGCAGTGAATGAATGGAACATTCTGTAGTGGAGATACCAATGATTTCAGAACTATGGGTCATTGGCACCAGGAAATGAAGAGCTTTCCAGGGTGGAGTGGGAAGCCAGTGAAGAACACACCTGCGAGTGTGAACAGGCCGCAGAAAACCAGCATTGGGTTATTGGAACATACAGAAGAATTCCAACCCTGACTAGTTTTAGAGGATTTCGACCATCACCACCACAGGGTGGAGTTGACTGGCAGAGTACCATATGGTTTCCATTGATTCAGAAGTTGATGCACACCAGGCCTGGTTAGAATAGACAGGATGATGAAAACTTTGGCTTGATTGAGTGCACAGGCAGAAAAAAACCAGATATGTACGTGTTTATATTTAGAAGAACTCAGGTCACTCGGTAGTGTGGCAGGGTTAAAGAACAGATTACTACATTCGGCCAGATTGAGAGCAGAACAGCAGGCCTTGGGAGAGTTGACAGCAAATGCTCACCTGGCAGATAATTAATTCGACTCGATTTCATGGAGAACGAGGAGAAATGCAGGAATAATACATTGGATATTGAGATGAGTTCACTAGTCAGCAGTGTGGATCACTGTCACTCTCCCAGTCTTCCCTTACTTCATTAATTTGCTGGCGTTGTTCAGTAATGTCTTTGTTTGGAGACTTGTGGTGACCGTAATATTAGCATAAGGAATATTTCACGGGTGGATTGCCAGGCTTTGCCGGGAGGACCAGATACTCTCCGGAGCTTCCTCTATTAGAGGGCAAGGAATTGAACCCGATATTGGCAGGGAATGAATGGAACATTCCGTAGGAGAGATTCCAATGATTTCTTAAGTTTGGGTTTTGTGTACAGGAGAATGAAGAGCAGAGCAGGGAAGAGTGGATAGCCTGTTGAACAGCAGACTGCGACTTTGAACTGGCTGCTGAAAACCAACATTGGGGTACTTGGATATTCACCAGTGGTGTCAAGGAATCCTGCCTGGAGTGGAGATTCGATGAATTCCCGATTGGGAGTGAATGAATGGAACATTCTGTAGTGGAGATTCGAATTACGTCTGAAGTCTGGGTTTTGTGGACAGGAAAATGAAGAGCTGACCAGGGTTGAGTGGACAGGCAGTTGGACAGCACGCCTGGGAGAGTGATCATGCCTCTGAAATCCAGCATTGGATTCCTTGGACATCATCAGTGGTGTAACGAAAGCCTGCCTGGAGTTGGAGATTCGATGAATTCCAGATTGGAATTGAATCAATGGAACAGTCTGTATCGGGGATTCCAATGAATTCTGAAGTATGGTTTCTGTGGACAGGAAAAGAATAATCTGACCACTGTGTAGTGGATTTCCAGTTCAACAGCACGTCTGCGAGTGAGAACAGAACGCTGAAAATCAGCATTCAGCTATTTAGAAATTCACCAGTCATGTAACTAAAGTCTGCCTGGAGTGGAGATTCGATGAATTCCAGATCGGCCGTGAATGAATGGAACATTCTGTATAGGAGATTATAATAGTTTCTGAAGTCTAAGTTAGGTGGACAGGAAAATGTAGAGCTGACCAGGGTTGAGTGGATAGTCAGTTGAACGGCACTCCTGCGAGTGTGAACAGGCCGCTGAAAAGCAGCCTTGGGTTACTTGTACATTCAACACTAGTGAAACGAAATCCGGCCTTGAGTGGAGATTCGATGAATTCCAGATTGGGAGTGAATGAATGGAACATTCTGTAGTGGAGATCCCATTGAATTTTGAAGTCTGGGTTGAGTGGACAGGAAAATGAAGAGCTGATCAGGTTGGAGAGGATAGCCAGTAGAATATCACACCAGCGAGTGTGAAAAGGCCGCGAAAAACCAGCATTGGGGTACTTGCATATTGACCAGTGGTGTAACGAAATCCTGCCTGGAGTGGAGATTCGATGAATTCCAGATTGGCAGTGAATGAATGGAACATTCTGTACAGGAGAATCCAAACATTTCTGAAGTCTAGGTAGTGGGGACAGGAAAATGAAGAGCTGACCAGGGTTCAGTGGATAGCCAGTTGAAAAGCACGCCTCCGAGGGGGATCAGGACAATGAAAACGAGAAATGTGTTACTTGGACATTCAACAGAGGTGTAACGAAAGCCTGCCTGGAGTGGAGATTCAGATGAATTCCAGATTCGCAGTGAATGAATGGAACGTTCTGTAGTGGAGATTCCAATTATTTCTCAAATCCGATGTGCGTGGACAGGAAAATCAAGAGCAGACCTGGTTAGAATGGATAGCCAGTTGAACAGCAGGCCTGCGAGATTGAACAGCCCTCTGAAAACCAGCATTGGGTTACTTGGACATTCACCAGTGGTATAAAGCATGCGTACATGGAGTGGAGGTTCAGATGAATTCCCGATTCGCAGTGAATGAATTGAATATTCTGTAGCGGATATTTCAATGATTTCTGTCGTGTGGGTTGTTTGGACAGTAAAAGAAAGACTTGACCACTGTGGAGTGGATATCCAGTTGAATAGCATGCATGCGAGTGTGAACAATATGCTGAAAACCAGCAATGTGTTACTTGGATATTCATGAGTGGTGTAAAGATAGCCTGCCTGGAGTGTAGGTTCCAAGAATTCCAAGTAGGCAGTGAATGAATGGAATGTTCTCTAGTGGAGATTCCAATGGTTTCTGAATTCTACGTTGTATGGACAAGAAACTGAAGAGCATTCCAGGTGGGATTTGATAGCCAGTTGAAGACCAGGCCTGCGAATTTGAACAGGCTGCTGAAGACCACCATTGGGTTACTTGAATATTCACCAGTGGTGTAAAAAAAACCTGTCTGCAGTGGAGATTCGATGAATTCCAGATTGGCAGTGAATGAATGGAACATTCTGAAGTGGAGATTCTAATGGTTTCTGAAGTCTGGGTTATGTGAACAGGAAAACGAAGAGCTGACCAGGGTTGGGTGGAAAGCCAGTTGAACAGCACGACTCCAAGTGTGAACACGCCTACGAAAACCAGCATTGGTTACTTGGACATTCACCAGTGGTGCAACGAAAGCTTGCCTGGAGTGGAGATTCGAAGAACTTCAGATTAGCAGTGAATGAGTGGAATATTCTGTAGAGGAGATTCAAATGATTTCGAAAGTCTGGGTTGTGTGGACAGTAAATGGAAGAGCTGACCAGATTTGACTGGATAGCCCGTTGAACAGCACGCCTGAGAATGTGAAGCGGACGCTAGAAAACAGCATTAGGTTACTTGGACATTCTCCAATGGTGCAACGAATGCATGCCTGGAGTGGAGATTCCATGAATTCGATATTGGCAGGGAATGAATGGAACATTCCGTAGGAGATATTCCAATGAATTCTGAGGTCTGGGGATTGTGTACAGGAAAATGAAGAGCAGAGCAGGGAAGAGTGGACAGCCTGTTGCACAGCAGACTGCGACTTTGAACTGGCTGCTGAAAACCAACATTCCGTTACTTGGATATTCACCAGTGGTGCCAAGGAATCCTGCCTGGAGTGGAGATTCGATGAATTCCCGATTGGGAGTGAATGAATGGAACATTCTGTAGTGGAGATTCCAATTACTTCTGATGTCTGGGTTTTGTGGACAGGAAAATGAAGAGCTGACCAGGGTTGAGTGGATAGGCAGTTGGACAGCAAGCCTGCGAGTGTGATTATGACTCTGAAATCCAGCATTGGATTCCTTGGACATCATCAGTGGTGTAACGAAAGCCTGCCTGGAGTTGGAGATTCGATGAATTTCAGATTGAATTGAAACAATGGAACAGTCTGTATTGTAGATTCCAATGAATTCTGAAGTATGGTTTTTGTGGACAGGAAAAGAATAATTTGACGACTGTGTAGTGGATTGCCAGGTCAACAGCACGTCTGCGAGTGAGAACAGAACGCTGAATATCAGCATTCAGTTACTTAGATATTCACAAGTCGTGTATCTGAATTCTGCCTGGAGTGGAGATTCGATAAATTCCAGATCGGCAGTGAATGAATGGAACATTCTGTAGTGGAGATTATAATGGTTTCTGAAGTCTAAGTTATGTGGACAGGAAAATGTAGATCTAACCAGGGTTGAGTGGATAGTTGAACAGCACTCCTGCGAGTGTGAACAGGCCGCTGAAATGCAGGCTTGGGTTACTTGTACATTCAACACTAGAGAAAAAAAATCGGGCCTGGAGTGGAGAGTCGATGAAGTCCAGATTGGGAGTGAATGAATGGAACATTCTGTAGTGGAGATTCCATTGAATTTTGAAGTCTGGGTTGAGTGGACAGGAAAATGAAGAGCTGATCAGGTTGGAGAGGATAGCCAGTAGAATAGCACACCAGCGAGTGTGAACAGGCCGCGAAAAACCAGCATTGGGGTACTTGGATATTGACCAGTGGTGGAATGAAATCCTGCCTGGAGTGGAGATTCGATGAATTCCAGATTGGCAGTGAAGGAATGGAACATTCTGTACAGGAGATTCCAATCATTTCTGAAGTCTAGGTAGTGCGGACAGGAAAATGAAGAGCTGACCTGGGTTCAGTGGATCGCCAGTTGAACAGCACACCTCTGAGGGGGATCAGGACAATGAAAATGAGCAGTGCGTTACTTGGACATTCAACAGTGGTGTAACGAAAGCCTGTCTGGAGTGGAGATTCAAATGAATTCCAGATTCGCAGTGAATAAATGGAACGTTCTGTAGTGGAAATTCCAATTATTTCTGAAATCCGATGTGTGTGGACAGGAAAATGAAGAGTAAAACAGGTTAGAATGGATAGCCAGTTGAACAAAAGGCCTGCGAAAATGAACAGTCCTCTGAAAACCAGCATTGGGGTACTTGGATATTCACCAGTGGTATAACGAATGAGTTCATGGAGTGAGGGTTGAGATGAATTCCCGAATCGCAGTGAATGAACTGAACATTCTGTACTGGATATTCCAATGATTTCTGTCGTGTGGGTTGTTTGGACAGTAAAAGAAAGACTTGACCACTGTGGAGTGGATAACCAGTTGAATAGCATGCATGCGAGTGTGAACAGTATGCTGAAAACCAGCTATGTGTTACTTGGACATTGACAAGTGGTGTAAAGAAAGCCTGCCTGGAGTGTAGGTTCCAAGAATTCCAAATAGGCAGTGAATGAATGGAACATTCTGAAGTGGAGATTCTAATGGTTTCTGAAGTCCGGGTTATGTGAACACGAAAAAGAAGAGCTGACCAGGCTTGGGTGGACAGCCAGTTGAACAGCACGACTCCGAGTGTGAACACGCCTATGAAAACCAGCATTGGTTACTTGGACATTCACCAGTGGTGTAACGAAAGCTTGCCTGGAGTGGAGATTCGAAGAACTTCAGATTAGCAGTGAATGAGTGGAATATTCTGTAGTGGAGATTCAAATGATTTCGAAAGTCTGGGTTTTGTGGAGAGGAAACGGAAGAGCTGACCAGGTTGGAGTGGATATACCGTTGAACATCACGCCTGGTAGTGTGAAGCGGACGCTAGAAAACAGCATTAGGTTACTTGGACATTCTCCAATGGTGCAACGAAAGCATGCCTGGAGTGGAGATTCCATGAATTCGATTTGGCAGGGAATGAATGGAACATTCCGTAGGAGAGATTCCAATGATTTCTGATGTCTGGGTTTTGTGTACAGGAAAATGAAGAGCTGACCAGGGAAGATTGGATAGCCTGTGGAACAGCAGAGTGCGACTTTGAACTGGCTGTTGAAAACCAACATTGTGTTCCTTGGATATTCACCAGTGGCGTCAAGGAATCCTACCTGGAGTGGAGATTCGATGAATTCCCGATTAGGAGTGAATGAATGGAATATTCTGTAGTGGAGATTCTAATTGCTTCTGAAGTCTGGGTTTTGTGGACAGTAAAATGAAGAGCTGACCAGGATTGAGTGGATAGGCAGTTGGACAGCACTCCTGCGAGTGTGATCATGCCTCTGAAATCCAGCATTGGATTCCTTGGACATCATCAGTGGTGTAACGAAAGCCTGTCTGGAGTTGGATATTCGATGAATTCCAGATTGGAATTGAATCAAGGGAACAGTCTGTAGTGGAGATTCCAATGAATTCTGAAGTATGGTTTGTGTGGACAGGAAAAGAATAATCTGACCACTGTGTAGTGGATTGCCAGTTCAACAGCACGTCTGCGAGTGAGAACAGAACGCTGAAAATCAGCATTCAGTTACTTAGATATTCACCGGTCTTGAAACTAAAGTCTGCCTGGAGTGGAGATTTGATGAATTCCATACCAGCAGTGAATGAATGGAACATTCTGTAGTGGAGATTGTACAGATTTGTGAATTCTGCGTTGTATGGACAAGAAACTTAAGAGCATACCAGGTGGGATTTTATAGCCAGTTGAACAGCAGGCCTGCGAGAATGAACAGTCCTCTGAAAACCAGCAAGGGGTTACTTGGACATTCACCAGTGGTATAACGAATGTGTTCATGGAGTGGAGGTTCCTATGAACTCCCGATTCGCAGTGAATGAATTGAACATTCTGTAGTGGATATTCCAATGATTTCTGTCGTGTGGGTCGTTTGGACAGTAAAAGAAAGTCTTATCCACTGTGGAGTGGATAGCCTGTTGAATAGCATACATGCGAGTGTGAACAGTATGCTGAAAACCAGCTATGTGTTACTTGGACATTCACCAGTGGTGTAAAGAAAGCCTGCTTGGAGTGTAGGTTCCAAAAATTCCAAATAGGCAGTGAATGAATGGAACATTCTGTAGTGGAGATTCCAATGGTTTCTGAATTCTATGTTGTATGGACAAGAAACTGAAAAGCTTACCAGGTGGGATATGATAGCCAGTTGAAGACCAGGCCTGCTAATTTGAACAGGCTGCTGAAAACCACCATTGGGTTACTTGAATATTCACCAGTGGTTGAAAGATATCCTGTATGCAGTGGAGATTCGTTGAATTCCAGATTGGCAGTGAATGAATGGAACATTCTGAAGTGGAGATTCTAATGGTTTCTGAAGTCTGGGTTATGTGAACAGGAAAAAGAAGAGCTGACCAGGGTTGAGTGGACAGCCAGTTGAACAGTACGACTCCGAGTGTGAACACGCCTATGAAAACCAGCATTGTTTACTTGGAAATTCACCAGTGGTGTAAGGACTGCTTGCCTGGAGTGGAGATTCGAAGAACTTCAGATTATCAATGAATGATTGGAATATTCTGTAGTGGAGATTCAAATGATTTCGAAAGTCTTTGTTGGGTGGACAGGAAATGGAAGAGCTGACCAGGTTGGAGTGGATATCCCGTTGAACTGCATGCCCGGGACTGTGAAGCGGACGCTGGAAAACAGCATTAGGTTACTTGGACATTCTCCAATGGTGCAACGAAAGCATGCCTGGAGTGGAGATTCCATGAAATCTATATTGGCAGGGAATGAATGGAACATTCCGTAGGAGAGATTCCCATGTTTTCTGAAGTCTGGGTTTTCTGTACAGGAAAATGAAGATCAGAGCAGGGAAGAGTGGAGAGCCTGTTGAACAGCAGACTGCGACTTTGTACTGGCTGCTGAAAACCAACATTGCGTTACTTGGATATTCACCAGTGGTGTCAAGGAATCCTGCCTGGAGTGGAGATTCGATGAATTCCCGATTGGGAGTGAATGAATGGAACATTCTGTAGTGGAGATTCCAATTGCTTCTGAAGTCTGGGTTTTGTGGACAGGAAAATGAAGAGCTTACCAGATTTGAGTGGATAAGCATTTGGACAGCACGCCTGCGAGTGTGATCATGCCTCTGAAATCCAGCATTGGATTCCTTGAACATCATCAGTGGTGTAACGAAAGCCTGCCTGGAGTTGGAGATTCGGTGAATTTCAGATTGGAATTGAATAAATGGAACAGTCTGAAGTGAAGATTGCAATGCATTCTGAAGTATGGTTTGTGTGGACAGGAAAAGAATAATCTGACGACTGTGTAGTGGATTTCCAGTTCAACAGCACGTCTGCGAGTGAGAACAGAACGCTGAAAATCAGCATTTAGGTACTTAGATATTCAGCAGTCTTGAAACTAAAGTCTGCCTGGAGTGGAGATTTGATGAATTCCAGTTCGGCAGAGAATGAATGGAACATTCTGTAGTGGAGATTATAAAGGTTTCTGAATTCTTCGTTGTATGGACAAGAATCTTAAGAGCAAACCAGGTGGGAATTTATAGCCAGTTGAAGACCAGGCCTTTGAGAATAAACATTCCTCTGAAAACCAGCATTGGTTTACTTGGACATTCACCAGTGGTATAATGAATGCGTTCATGGAGTGGAGGTTCAGATGAATTCCCGATTCCCAGTGAATGAATTGAACATTCTGTAGTGGATATTCCAATGGTTTCTGAGGTGTGGGTTGTTTGGACAGTAAAAGAAAGACTTGTCCACTGTGGAGTGGATAGCCTGTTGAATAGCATACATGCGACTGTGAACAGTATGCTGAAAACCAGCAGTGTGTTACTTGGACATTCACCAGTGGTGTAATGAAAGCCTGCCAGGAGTGTAGGTTCCAAGAATTACAAATAGGCAGTGAATGAATGGAACATTCTGTAGTGGAGAATCCAATGGTTTCTGAATTCTACGTTGTATGGACAAGAAACTGAAGAGCTTATCAGGTGGAATTTTATAGGCAGTTGAAGCCTAGGCCTGCGAGAATAAAAAATCCTGGGAAAAACAGCATTGGGTTACTTGGACATTCAACTGTGGTATAACGAATGCGTTCATGGAGTGGAAGTTCCGATGAATTCCTGATTCACAGTGAATGAATTGAACTTTCTGTAGTGGATATTTCAATAATTTCTGTCGTGTGGGCTGTTTGGACATTAAAAGAAAGACTTGACCACTCTGGAGTGGATAACCACTTGAATAGCATGCATGTGAGTGTGAACAGTATGCTGAAAACCAGCTATGTGTTACATGGAAATTCACCAGTGATGTAAAGAAAGCCTGCCTGGAGTGTAGGTTCCAAGAATTCCAAATAGGCAGTGAATGAATGGAATATTCTGTAGAGGAGATTCCAATGGTTTCTGAATTCTACGTTGTATGGACAAGAAACTGAAGAGCTTACCAGGTGGGATTTGATAGCCCGTTGAAGACCAGGCCTGAGAATTTGAACAGGCTGCTGAAATCCACCATTGGGTTACTTGAATATTCACCAGTGTTTGAAAGATATCCTGTGTGCAGTGGAGATTCGATGTATTCCAGATTGGCAGTGAATGAATGGAACATTCTGAATTGGAGATTCTAATGGTTTCTGTAGTCTGGGTTATGTGAACAAGAAAAAGAAGAGCTGACCAGGGTTGAGTGGACAGCCAGTTGAACAGCACGACTCCGAGTGTGAACACGCCTATGAAACCAGCATTGGTTACTTGGAGATTCACCAGTGGTGTATCGAATGCTTGCCTGGAGTGGAGATTCGAAGAACTTCAGATTAGCATGAATGAGTGGAATATTCTTTAGTGGAGATTCAAATGATTTCGAAAATCTGGGTTGTGTGGACAGGAAACGGAAGAGCTGACCAGGTTGGAGTGGATATCCCGTAGAACAACACGCCTGGGAGTGTGAAGCGGACGCTGGAAAACAGCATTAGGTTACTTGGACATTCTCCAATGGTGCAACGAAAGCATGCCTGGAGTGGAGATTCCATGAATTCGATTTTGGCAGGGAATGAATGGAAGATTCCGTAGGAGAGATTCCAATGATTTCTGAAGTCTGGGTTTTGTGTACAGGAAAATGAAGAGCAGAGTATGGAAGAGTGGATAGCCTGTTGAACAGCAGACTGCGACTTTGAACTGGCTGCTGAAAACCAACATTGCGTTACTTGGATATTCACCAGTGGTGTCAAGGAATCCTGCCTGGAGTGGAGATTCGATGAATTCCCGATTGGGAGTGAATGAAAATGGAACATTCAGTAGTGGAGATTCTAATTTCTTCTGAAGTCTGGTTTTTGTGGACAGGAAAATGAAGAGCTGACCAGGGTTGAGTGGATAGGCAGTTGGACAGCACGCCTGCGAGTGTGATCCTGCCTCTGAAATCCAGCATTGGATTCCTTGGACATCATCAGTGGTGTAACGAAAGCCTGCCTGGAGTTGGAGATTCGATGAATTCCAGATTGGAACTGAATCAATGGAACAGTCTGTAGGGGAAATTCAAATGAATTCTGAATTATGCTTTGTGTGGACAGTAAAAGAATAATCTGACCTCTGTGTAGTGGATTGCCAGTTCAACAGCACGTCTGCGAGTGAGAACAGAACGGTGAAAATCAGCATTCAGTTACTTAGATATTCAACAGTCTTGTAACTAAAGTCTGCCTGGAGTGGAGATTCGATGAATTCCAGATCGGCATTGAATGAATGGAACATTCTGTAGTGGAGATTATAATGGTTTCTGAGTTCTACGTTGTATGGACAAGAAACTTAAGCGCTTACCAGGTGGTATTTTATAGCCAGTTGAAGACCAGGCCTTTGAGAATAAACAAACCTCTGAAAACCAACATTGGGTTACTTGGACATTCACCAGTGGTATAACGAATGCGTTCATTGAGTGGAGGTTCAGATGAATTCCCGATTCGCAGTGAATGAATTGAACATTCTGTAGTGGATATTCCAATGATTTCTGTCGTGTGGGTTGTTTGGAAAGTAAAAGAAAGACTTGACCACTGTGGAGTGGATAGCCTGTTGAATAGCATGCATGTGAGTGTGAACAGTATGCTGAAAACCAGCAGTGTGTTACTTGGAAATACACCAGTGCTGTAATGAAAGCCTGCCTGGAGTGTAGGTTCCAAGAATTCCAAGTAGGCAGTGAATGAATGGAACAGTCTTTAGTGGAGATTCCAATGGTTTCTGAATTCTACGTTGTATGGACAAGAAACTGAAGATTTTACCAGGTGGGATTTGATAGCCAGTTGAAGACCAGGCCTGCTAATTTGAACAGGCTGCTGAAAACCACCATTGGGTTACTTGAATATACACCAGTGGTTGAAAGATATCCTGTGTGCATTGGAGATTCAATGAATTGCAGATTGGCAGTGAATGAATGGAACAATCTGAAGTAGAGATTCTAATGGTTTCTGAAGTCTGGGTTATGTGAACAAAAAAAGAAGAATTGACCAGGTTTGAGTGGACAGCCAGTTGAACAGCACGACTCCGAGTGTGAACACGCCTATGAAACCAGCATTGGTTACTTGGACATTCACTAGTGGTGTAACGAATGCCTGCCTGGATTGGAGATTCGAAGAACTTCAGGTTGACAGTGAATGAGTGGAATATTCTGTAGTGCAGAATCAAATGATTTCGAAACTCTGGGTTGTGTGGACAGGAAACGGAAGAGCTGAATAGGTTGGCGTGGATATCCCGTTGAACAGCACGCCTGGGAGGGTGAAGCGGACGTTGGAAAACCGCATTAGGTTACTTGGACATTCTCCAATGGTGCAACGAAAGCATGCCTGGAGTGGAGATTCGATGAATTCGATTTTGGCAGGGAATGAATGGAACATTCCGTAGGAGAGATTCCACTGATTCTGAAGTCTGGGTTTTGTGTAAAGGAAAATGAAGAGCAGAGCAGGGAAGTGTGTATATCCAGTTGAACAGGAGACTGCGACTTTGAACTGGCTGCTGAAAACCAACATTGCGTTACTTGGATATTCACCAGTGGTGTCAAGGAATCCTGCCTGGAGTGGAGATTCGATGAATTCCCGATTGGGAGTGAATGAATGGGACATTCTGTAGTGGAGATTCCAATTGCTTCTGAAGTCTGGGTTTTGTGGACAGGAGAATGAAGAGCTGACCAGGGTTGAGTGGATATTCAGTTGGACAGCACGCCTGCGAGTGTGATCCTGCCTCTGAAATCCAGCATTGAATTCCTTGGACATCATCAGTGGTGTAACGAAAGCCTGCCTGGAGATGGAGATTCGGTGAATTTCAGATTGGAATTTAATCAACGGAACAGTCTGTAGTGGAGATTGCAATGAATTCTGAAGTATGGTTTGTGTGGACAGGAAAAGAATAATCTGACCACTGTGTAGTGGATTGCCAGTTCAACAGCATGTCTGCGAGTGAGAACAGAACGCTGAAAATCATCATTCAGTTACTTAGATATTCACCAGTCTTGAAACTAATGACTGCCTGGAGTGGAGATTTGATGAATTCCAGATCGGCAGTGAATGAATGGAACATTCTGTTCTGGAGATTATAAAGGTTTCTGAATTCTACGTTGTATGGACAAGAAACTTAAGAGCATACCAGGAGGGATTTTATAGCCAGTTGAAGACCAGGCCTTTGATAATAAACATTCCTTTGAAAACCAGCATTGGGTTACTTGGACATTCACCAGTGGTATAACGAATGCGTTCATGGAGTGGAGGTTCAGATGAATTGCTGATTCGCAGTGAATGAATTGAACATTCTGTAGTGGATATTCTAATGATTTCTGTCGTGTGGGTTGTTTGGACAGTAAAAGAAAGACTTATCCACTGTGGAGTGGATAGCCTGTTGAATAGCATACATGCGATTGTGAACAGTATGCTGAAAACCAGCAGTGTGTTACTTGGACATTCAACAGTGGTGTAATGAAAGCCTGCCTGGAGTGTAGGTTCCAAGAATTCCAAATAGGCAGTGAATGAATTGAACATTCTGTAGTGGAGATTGCAATGGTTTCTGAATTCTACGTTGTATGGACAAGAAACGGAAGAGCTAATCAGGCGGGATTTGATAGCCAGTTGAAAACTAGGCCTGCGAGAAAAAACAGTCCTCGGAAAACCAGCATTGGGTTACTTGGACATTCACCAGTGGTATAACGAATGTGTTCATGGAGTGGAGTTTCAGATGAATTCCTGATTCGCAGTGAATGAATTGAACATTCTGTAGTGGATATTTCAATAATTTCTGTCGTGTGGGTTGTTTGGACAGTAAAAGAAAGATTTGACCACTGTGGAGTGGATAACCAGTGGAATAGCATGCATGCGAGTGTAAACGGTATGGTGAAAACCAGCAATGTGTTACTTGGACATTCACCAGTGGTTTAAAGAAAGCCTGCCTGGAGTGTAGGTTCCAAGAATTCCAAATAGGCAGTGAATGAATGGAACATTCTGTAGTGGAGATTCCAATGGTTTCTGAATTCTACGTTGTATGGACAAGAAACTGAAGAGCATTCCAGGTGGGATTTGATAGCCAGTTGAAGACCAGGCCTGCGAATTTGAACAGGCTGCTGAATACCACCATTGGGTTACTTGAATATTCACCAGTGGTGTAAAGATATCCTGTCTGCAGTGGAGATTCGATGAATTCCAGATAGGCAGTGAATGAGTGGAACATTCTGAAGTGGAGATTCTAATGGTTTCTGAAGTCTGGGTTAAGTAAACAGGAAAAAGAAGAGCTGACCAGAGTTGGGTGGACAGCCAGTTGAACAGCACGACTCCGAGTGTGAACACGCCTATGAAAACCAGCATTGTTTACTTGGACATTCACCAGTGGTGTAACGAAAGCTTGCCTGGAGTGGAGATTCGACAAACTTCAGATTAGCAGTGAGTGAGTGGAATATTCTGTAGTGGAGATTCAAATGATTTCGAAAGTCTGGGTTGTGTGGACCGGAAATGGAAGAGCTGACCAGGTTGGAGTGGATAGTCCGTTGAACATCACGCCTGGGAGTGTGAAGCGGATGCTGGAAAACGGCATTAGGTTACTTGGACATTCTCCAATGGTGCAACGAATGCATGCCTGGAGTGGCGATTCCATGAATTCGATATTGGCACGGAATGAATGGAACATTCCGTAGGAGAGATTCCAATGTTTTCTGAAGTCTGGGTTTTCTGTACAGGAAAATGAAGAGCAGAGCAGGGAAGACTGCATAGCCTGTTGAACAGCAGACTGCGACTTTCAACTGGCTGCTGAAAACCAACATTGGGTTACTTGGATATTCACCAGTGGTGTAAAGGAATCCTGCCTGGAGTGGAGATTCGATGAATTCCTGATTTTGAGTGAATGAATGGAACATTCTCTAGTGGAGATTTCAATTACTTCTGAAGTCTGGGTTTTGTGGACAGGAAAATGAAGAGCTGACCAGGGTTGAGTGAATAGTCAGTTGGACAGCACGCCTGCGATTGAGATCATGCCTCTGAAATCCAGCATTGGATTCCTGGACATCATCAGTGGTGTTACGAAAGCCTGCCTGGATTTAGAGTTTCGATGAATTCCAGATTGGAATTGAATCAATGGAACAGTCTCTAGTGGAGATTCCAATGAATTCTGAAGTATGGTTTGTGTGGACAGGAAAAGAATAATCTGACAACTGTGTAGTGGATGGCTAGTTCAACAGCACGCCTGTGAGTGAGAACAGAACGCTAAAAATCAGCATTCAGTTACTTAGATTTTCACTAGTCATGTATCTAAAGTCTGCCTGGAGTGGATATTCGATGAATTCCAGATCAACAGTCAATGAATGGATCATTTTTTAGTGGAGATTATAATGGTTTCTGAAGTCTAAGTTATGTGGAGAGGAAAATGAAGAGCTGACCAGGTTTGAGTGGATAGTCAGTTGAACAGCCCTCCTACCAGTGTGAATAGGCCGCTGAAAAGCAGCCTTGGGTTAGTTGTACATTCAACACTAGTGAAACGAAATCCGGCCTGGAGTGGAGATTCGATGAGTTCCAGATTGGGAGTGAATGATTGGAACATTCTGTAGTGGAGATTCCAATTACTTCTGAAGTCTGGGTTTTGTGGATAGGAAAATGAAGAGCTGACCAGGCTTGAGTGGATTGGCAGATGGACAGCACGCCTGCGAGTGTGATCATGCCTCTGAAATCCAGCATTGGATTCCTTGGACATCATCAGTGGTGTAACGATAGCCTGCCTGAAGTTGGAGATTCGATGAATTCCATATTGGAATTGAATCAATGGAACAGTCTGTAGTGGAGATTGCAATGAATTCTGAAGTTTGGTTTGTGTGGACAGGAAAAGAATAATCTGACCACTTTGTAGTGGATTGCCAGTTCAACAGCACGTCTGCGAGTGAGAACAGAATGCTGAAAAATCAGCAATCAGTTACGTAGATATACACCAGTCGTGTAACTAAAGTCTGCCTGGAATGGAGATTCAATGAATTCCAGATCGCCAGTGAATGAATGGAACATTATGTAGTGGAGATTATAATGGTTTCTGAAGTCTAAGTTATGTGGACAGGAAAATGTAGAGCTGACCAGGGGTGAGTGGATAGTCAGTTGAACAGCACTCCTGCGAGTGTGAACAGGCCGCTGAAAAGCAGCCTTGCGTTACTTGTAAATTCAACACTAGTGAAACGAAATCGGGCCTCGAGTGGATATTCGATGAATTCAGATTGGGAGTGAATGAATGGAACATTCTGTAGTGGAGATTCCATTGAATTTTGAAGTCTGGGTTGAGTGGACAGGAAAATGAAGGGCTGATTAGGTTGGAGAGGAAAGCCTGTATTATAGCACACCAGCAAGTGAGAACAGGCCGCGAAAAACCAGCATTGGGTGCTTGGATACTGATCAGTGGTGTAACGAAATACTGCCTGGAGTATACTGGAGTAACAAATACTGCCTGGAGTCAGTTGAACAGCACACCTGCGGGTGTGAACAGGCCGCTGAAAAGCAGCCTTGGGTTGCTTGTACATTCAACACTAGTGAAACGAAATCCCGCCTGGAGTGGAGATTCGATGAATTCTAGATTGGCAGTGAATGAATGGAACATTGTGTACAGGAGACTCCAATCAGTAGTCAAATCTAGCTTGAGGGGACAGGAAAATGAAGAGTTGACCAGGGTTCAGTGTATACCCACTTGAACAGCACGCCTCCGAGGGGGATCAGGACAATGAAAACGAGCAGTGTGTTACTTGGATATTCAACAGTGGTGTAACGAAAGCCTGACTGGAGTAGAGATTCAGATGAATTCCAGATTCACAGTGAATCAATGGAACGGTCTGTAGTGGAGATTCCAATTATTTCTGAAATCCGATGTGTGTGTACAGGAAAATGAAGAGGAGACCAGGTGAGAATGGATATCCAGTTGAACAGCAGGCCTGCGAGATTGAACAGTCCTCTGAAAACCAGCATTGGTTTACTTGGACATTCACCAGTGGTATAACGAATGCGTTCATGTAGTGGAGGTTCAGATGTATTCCCGATTGGGATTGAATGAATGGAACATTCTGTAGTGGAGATCCCATTGAATTTTGAAGTTTGGGTTGAGTGGACAGGAAAATGAAGAGCTGATCAGGTTGGAGAAGTTAGCCTGTAGAATAGCACACCAGCGAGTGAGAACAGGCCGCGAAAAACCAGCATTGGTGTACTTGGATATTGACCAGTGGTGTAATGAAATCCTGCCTGGAGTGGAGATTCGATGAATTCCAGATTGGCAGTGAATGAATGGAACATTCTGTACAGGAGATTCCAATCATTTCTGAAGTCTAGGTTGTGGGGACAGGAAAATGAAGAGCTGACCAGGGTTCCGTGGATAGCCAGTTGAAAAGCACGCCTACGAGGGTGATCAGGAGAATGAAAACTAGCAGTGTGTTACTTGGACATTCAACAGTGGTGTAAGGAAAGCCTGCCTGGAGTGGAGATTCAGAAGAATTCCACATTCGCTGTGAATGAATGGAACGTTCTGTAATTTAGGTTCCAATTATTTCTGAAATCCGATGAGTGTGGACAGGAAAATGAAGAGCAGACCAGGTTAGAATGGAGAGCCAGTTGAACAGCAGGCCTGCGAGATTGAACAGTCTTCTGAAACCCAGCATTGGGTTACTTGGACATTCACCATTGGTATAACGAATGCGGTCATGGTGTGGAGGTTCAGATGAATTCCCGATTCGCACTGAATGAATTGAACATTCTCTATTGGATATTCCAATGCTTTCTGTCATTTGGGTTGTTTGGACAGTAAAATAAAGACTTGACCACTGTGGAGTGGATAGCCAGTTCAATAGCATGCGTGTGAGAGTGAAACGTATGCTGAAAACCAGCAATGCGTTACTTGGACATTCACCAGTGGTGTAAAGAAAGCCTGCCTGGAGTGTAGGTTCCAAAAATTCCAAATAGGCAGTGAATGAATGGAACATTCTGTAGTGGAGATTCCAATGGTTCCTGAATTCTACGTTGTATGGAAAGGAAACTGAAGAGCTTACCAGGTGGGATTTGATAGCCAGTTGAAGACCAGGCCTGCGAATTTGAACAGGCTGCTGAAAACCACCAGTGGGTTACTTGAATATTCACCAGTGGATTAAAGAAATCCTGTTTGTAGTGGAGATTCGATGAATTACAGATTGGCAGTGAATGAGTGGAACATTCTGAAGTGGAGATTCTAATGGTTTCTGAAGTCTGGGTTACGTGAACAGGAAAAAGAAGAGCTGACTAGGGTTGAGTGGACAGCCAGTTGAACAGCAAGACGCTGAGTGTGAATACGCCTATGAAAACCAGCATTGGTTACTTGGACATTCACCAGTGGTGTAATGAAATCTTGCCTGGAGTGGAGATTTGAAGAACTTCAGATTAGCAGTGAATGAGTGGAATATTCTGTAGTGGAGATTCAAATGATTTCGAAAGTCTGGGTTGTGTGGATAGGAAAGGGAAGAGGTGACCAGGTTGGATTGGATAGCCCGTTGAACAGCACGACTAGGAGTGTGAAGCGGACGCTGGAAAACAGCATTAGCTTACTTTGACATTCTCCAAAGGTGCAACGAAAGCATGCCTGGAGTGGAGATTCCACGAATTCGATATTGGCAGGGAATGAATGGAATATTCCGTAGAAGAGATGCCAATGATTACTGAAGTCTGGGTTTTGTGTACAGGAAAATGAAGAGCAGAGCAGGGAAGAGTGAATAGCCTGTTGAACAGTAGACTGCGACTTTGAACTGGCTGCTGAAAACCAACATTGGGTTACTTGGATATTCACCAGTGGTGTAAAGGAATCCTGCCTGGAGTGGACATTCGATGAACTCCCGATTGGATGTGAATGAATGGAACATTCTGTAATGGAGATTCCAATGTTTTCTGAACTCTACGTTGTATGGACAAGAAATTGAAGAGCTTACCAGGTGGGATTTGATAGCCAGTTGAAGACCACACCTGCGAGAATAAATAGTCCTTTGAAAACTAGCATTGATTTACTTGGACATTCACCAGTGGTATAACGAATGCTTTCATGGAGTGGAGGTTCAGATGAATTCGCGATTCACAACTAATGAATTGAACATTCTGTATTCTATATTCCAATGATTTCTGTCGTGTGGGTTGTTTGGACAGTAAAAGAAAGACTTGACCACTGTAGAGTTGATAGCCAGTTGAATAGCATGCATGTGAGTGGGAACAGTATGCTGAAAACCAGCAATGTGTTACTTGGACATTCACCAGTGATGTAAAGAAAGCATGCCTGCAGTGTAGGTTCCAAGAATTCCAAATAGGTAGTAAATGAATGGAACATTCTGTAGTGGAGATACCAATGGTTTCTGAATTCTACGTTGTATGGACAAGAAACTGAAGAGCTTACCAGGTGGGATTTTGTAGCCACTTAAAGACCAGGCCCACGTATTTGAACAGACTGCTGAAAACCACCACTGGTTTACTTGAATATTCACCAGTGGTGTAAAGAAATCCTGCCTGCAGTGGAGATTCGATGAATTCCATATTGGCAGTGAATGAATGGAACATTCTGAAGTGGAGATTCTAATGGCTTCTGAATCTAGGTTAAGTGAACAGGAAAAAGAAGAGCTGACCAGGGTTGAGTGGACAACCAATTGAACAGCACGACTCTGAGTGTGAACACGCCTATGAAAACCAGCATTGGTTACTTGGACATTCACCAGTGGTGTAACGAAATCTTGCCTGGAGTGGAGATTCGAAGAACTTCAGATTAGCAGTGAATGAGTGGAATATCCTGTAGTGGAGATTCAAATGATTTCGAAAGTCTGGGTTGTGTGGACAGGAAATGGAAGAGCTGACCAGGGTGGAGTGGATAGCCCGTTGAACAGCACCCTGGGAGTGTGAAACGGACGCTGGAAAACAGCTTTAGGTTACTTGGACATTCTCCAATGGTGCAAAGAAAGCATGCATGGATTGGAGATTTCCTGAATTCGATATCGGCAGGGAATTAATGGAACATTTCGTAGGAGAGATTTCAATGATTTTTGAAGTCTGGGTTTTGTGTACAGGAAAATGAAGTGCAGAGCAGTGAAGAGTGGATAGCCTGTTGAACAGCAGACTGCGACTTTGAACTGGCTGCTGAATATCAACATTGGGATACTTGGATATTCAACAGTGGTGTAAAGGAATCCTGCCTGGAGTGGAGATTCGATGAACTCCCGATTGGGAGTGAATGAATGGAACATTCTGTAGTGGAGATTCCAATTACTTCTGAAGTCTGGGTTTTGTGGACAGGAAAATGAAGAGCTGACCAGGGTTGAGTGGATAGGCAGTTGGACAGCACGCCTGCGAGTGTGATCATGCCTCTGAAATCCAGCATTGGATTCCGTGGACATCATCAGTGGTGTCACGAAAGCCTGCCTGGAGTTGGAGATTCGATGAATCCCAGATTGGAATTGAATCAATGGAACAGTCTGTAGAGGAGATTCCAATGAATTCTGAACTATGGTTTGTGTGGACAGGAAAGGAATAATCGGACCACTGAGTAGTGGACTGCCAGTTCAACAGCATGTCTGCGAGTGAGAAGAGAACGCTGAAAATCAGCATTCAGTTACTAAGATATACAAGAGTCGTGTAACTGAAGTCTGCTTGTAGTGGAGATTCGATGAATTCCAGATCGTCAGTGAATGAATGGAATATTCTGTAGTGGAGATTATAATGGTTTCTGAAGACTAAGTTATATGGACAGGAAAATGTAGAGCTGACCAGGGTTGAGTGGATAGTCACTTGAACAGCACTCCTGCGAGTGTGAACAGGCCGCTGAAAAGCAGCCTTGGGTTACTTGTACTTTCAACACTAGTGAAACGAAATCCGGCCTAGGGTGGAAATTCGATGAATTCCAGATTGGCAGTGAATGAATCGAGCATTCTGTAGTGGAGATTCCATTGAATTTTGAAGTCTGGGTTGAGTGGACAGGAAAATGAAGAACTGATCAGGTTGGAGAGGATATCCAGTAGAATAGCACACCAGCGAGTGTGAACAGGCCACGAAAAACCAGCATTGGGTTACATGAATATAGAACAGTGGTATAACGAAATCCTGCCTGGAGTGGAGATTCGATGAATTCCAGATTGGCAGTGAATTAATGGAACATTCTGTACAGGAGATTCCAAACATTTCTGAAGTCTAGGTTGTGGGGACAGGAAAATGAAGAGCTCACCAGGGTTCAGTGGATAGCCAGTTGAACAGCACGCTTCCGAGGGGGATCAGGACAATGAAAACGAGCAGTGTGTTACTTGGACATTCAACAGTGTTGTAACGCAAGCCTTCCTGGAGTGTAGATTCAGATGAATTCCACATTCGCAGTGTTTGAATGGAAAGTTCTGTAGTGGAGATTCTAATTATTTCTGAACTCCGATGTGTATGGACGGGAAAATGAAGAGCAGACCAGGTTAGAATAGATAGCCAGTTGAACAGCAGGCCTGCGAGATTGAACAGTCCCCTGTAAACCAGCATTGGATTACTTGGACATTCACCAGTGGTATAACGAATGCGTTCATTGAGTGGAGGTTCAGATGAATTCCCGATTCGCAGTGAATGAATTGAACATTCTGTAGTGGATATTCAAATGATTTCTGTCGTGTGGGTTGTTTGGAAAATAAAAGAAAAACTTGACCACTGTGGAGTGGATAGCCAGTTGAATAGCATGCATGTGAGTGTGAAAAGTATGCTGAAAACCAGCAATGTGTTACTTGGACATTCACCAGTGGTGTAAAGAAAGCCTGCCTGGAGTGTAGGTTCCAAGAATTCCAAATAGGCAGTGAATGAATGGAACATTCTGTAGTGGAGATTCCAGTGGTTTCTGAATTCTACGTTGTATGGACAAGAAACTGAAGAGCTTACAAGGTGGGATTTGATAGCCAGTTGAAGACCAGGCCTGCTAATTTGAACAGGCTGCTGAAAACCACCATTGGGTTACTTGATTATTCACCAGTGGTGTAAAGTAATCCTGTCTGCAGTGGAGATTCGATGAATTCCAGATTGGCAGTGAATGAAAGGAACATTCTGAATTGGAGATTCTAATGGTTTCTGAAGTCTGGGTTATGTGAACAGGAAAAAGAAGAGCTGACCAGGGTTGAGTGGACAGCCAGTTGAATAGCACGACTCCGAGTGTGAACACGCCTAAAAAACCAGCTTTGGTTACTTGGACATTCACCAGTGGTGTAACGAAAGCTTGCTTGGAGTGGAGATTCGAAGAAATTCAGATTAGCAGTGAATGAGTGGAATATTCTGTAGCGGAGATTCAAATGATTTTGAAAGTCTGGTTTGTGTGGACAGGAAATGGAAGAGCTGACCAAGAGCCCGTTGAACAGCACGCCTGGGAGTGTGAATCGGACGCTGGAAAACAGCATTAGGTAACTTGCACATTCTCCAATGGTGCAACGAAAGCATGCCTGGAGTGGAGATTCCATGAATTCGATAGTGGCAGGGATGAATGCAACATTCCGTTGGAGAGATTCCAATGATTTCTGAAGTCTGGGTTTTGTGTAGAGGAAAATGAAGAGCAGAGCAGGGAAGACTGGATAGCCTCTTGAACAGCAGACTGCGACTTTGAACTGCCTGCTGAAAACCAAGATTGGGTTACTTGGATATTCACCAGTGGTATAACGAATGCATTCATGGAGTGGAGGTTCAGATGAATTCCCGACTCGCAGCGAATTAATTGAACATTCTGTATTGGATATTCCAATGATTTCTGTCGTGTGGGTTGTTTGGACAGTAAAAGAAAGACTTGACCACTCTGGAGTGGACAGCCAGTTGAAGAGCATACATGTGAGAGGGAACAGTATGCTGAAAACCAGCAATGTGTTACTTGGACATTCACCAGTGATGTAAAGAAAGCCTGACTGGAGTGTGGTTTCCAAGAATTCCAAATAGGCAGTAAATGAATGGAACATTCTGTATTGGAGATTCCAATGGTTTCTGAATTCTACGTTGTATGGACAAGAATCTGAAGAGCTTACTAGGTGCGATTTTATAGACTTTTGAAGACCAGGCCTGCGAGAATAAACAGTCCTCTGAAAACCAGCATTGGGTTACTTGGACATTCAACAGTGGTATAACGAATGCGTTCATGGAGTGGAGGTTCAGATGCATTCCCGATTCGCAGTGAATGAATTGAACATTCTGAAGTGGATATTCCAATAATTTCTGTCGTGTGGGTTGTTTGGACTGTAAAAGAAAGACTTGACCACTGTGGCGTTTATAACCAGTGGAATAGCATGCATGCGAGTGTAAACGGTATGCTGAAAACCAGCAGTGTGTTACTTGGACATTCACCAGTGGTGTAAAGAAAGCCTGCCTGGAGTGTAGGTTCCAAGAATTCCAAATAGTCAGTGAATGAATGGAACATACTGTAGTGGAGATTCCAATGGTTTCTGAATTCTACGTTGTATGGACAAGAAACTGAAGAGCATTCCAGGTGGGATTTGATAGCCAGTTGAAGACCAGGCCTGCGAATTTGAACAGGCTGCTGACGACCACCATTGGGTTACTTGAATATTCACCAGTGGTGTAAAAAAATCCTGTCTGCAGTGGAGATTCGATGAATTCCAGATTGGCAGTGAATGAATGGAACATTCTGAAGTGGAGATCCTAATGGTTTCTGAAGTCTGGGTTATGTGAACAGGAAAACGAAGAGCTGACCAGGGTTGTGTGGACAGCCAGTTGAACAGCACGACTCCGAGTGTGAACACGCCTATGGAAACCAGCATTGGTTACTTGGACATTCACCAGTGGTGCAACGAAAGCTTGCCTGGAGTGGAGATTCGAAGAACTTCAGATTAGCAGTGAATGAGTGGAATATTCTGTAGTGGAGATTCAAATGATTTCGAAAGTCTGGGTTGTGTGGACAGGAAATGGAAGAGCTGACCAGGTTTGACTGGATAGCCCGTTGAACAGCAGGCCTGAGAATGTGAAGCAGACGCTAGAAAACAGCATTAGGTTACTTGGACATTCTCCAATGGTGCAACGAAAGCATGCCTGGAGTGGAGATTCCATGAATTCGATATTGACAGGGAATGAATGGAACATTCCGTAGGAGATATTCCAATGAATTCTGAAGTCTGGGTATTGTGTACAGGAAAATGAAGAGCAGAGCAGGGAAGAGTGGACAGCCTGTTGCACAGCAGACTGCGACTTTGAACTGGCTGCTGAAAACCAACATTCCGTTACTTGGATATTCACCAGTGGTGTCAAGGAAAAGAATAATCTGACCACTGTGTAGTGGATTGCCAGGTCAACAGCACTTCTGCGAGTGAGAACAGAACGCTGAAAATCAGCATTCAGTTACTTAGATATTCACAAGTCGTGTATCTGAATTCTGCCTGGAGTGGAGATTCGATAAATTCCAGATCGGCAGTGAATGAATGGAACATTCTGTAGTGGAGATTATAATGGTTTCTGAAGTCTAAGTTATGTGGACAGGAAAATGTAGATCTGACCAGGGTTGAGTGGATAGTCAGTTGAACAGCACTCCTGTGAGTGTGAACAGGCCGCTGAAAAGCAGGCTTGGGTTACTTGTACATTCAACACTAGTGAAAAAAAATTGGGCCTGGAGTGGAGATTCGATGAAGTCCAGATTGGGAGTGAATGAATGGAACATTCTGTAGTGGAGATTCCATTGAATTTTGAAGTCTGGGTTGAGTGGACATTAAAATGAAGAGCTGATCAGGTTGGAGAGGATAGCCAGTAGAATAGCACACCAGCGAGTGTGACCAGGCCGCGAAAAACCAGCATTGGGGTACTTGGATATTGACCAGTGGTGGAATGAAATCCTGCCTGGACTGGAGATTCGATGAATTCCAGATTGGCAGTGAAGGAATGGAACATTCTGTACAGGAGATTCCAATCATTTCTGAATTCTAGGTAGTGCGGACAGGAAAATGAAGAGCTGACCTGGGTTCAGTGGATCGCCAGTTGAACAGCACACCTCCGAGGGGTATCAGGACAATGAAAACGAGCAGTGCGTTACTTGGACATTCAACAGTGGTGTAACGAAAGCCTGCCTGGAGTGGAGATTCAAATGAATTCCAGATTCGCAGTGAATAAATGGAACGTTCTGTAGTGGAGATTCCAATTATTTCTGAAATCCAATGTGTGTGGACAGGAAAATGAAGAGAAAAACAGGTTAGAAATGCTAGCCAGTTGAACAAAAGGCCTGCGAAAATGAACAGTCCTCTGAAAACCAGCACTGGGTTACTTGGATATTCACCAGTGGTATAACGAATGAGTTCATGGAGTGAGGGTTGAGATGAATTCCCGAATCGCAGTGAAAGAACTGAACATTCTGTACTGGATATTCCAATGATTTCTGTCGTGTGGGTTGTTTGGACAGTAAAAGAAAGACTTGACCACTGTGGAGTGGATAACCAGTTGAATATCATGCATGCGAGTTTTAACAGTATGCTGAAAACCAGCTATGTGTTACTTGGACATTCACAAGTGGTGTAAAGAAAGCCTGCCTGGAGTGTAGGTTCCAAGAATTCCAAATAGGCAGTGAATGAATGGAACATTCTGTAGTGGAGATTCCAATGGTTTCTGAATTCTACGTTGTATGGACAAGAAACTGAAGAGCATTCCAGGTGGGATTTGATAGCCAGTTGAAGACCAGGCCTGCGAATTTGAACAGGCTTCTGAAGACCACCATTGGGTTACTTGAATATTCACCAGTGGTGTAAAGAAATCCTGTCTGCAGTGGAAATTTGATGAATTCCAGATCGGCAGTGAATGAATGGAACATTCTGAAGTGGAGATTCTAATGGTTTCTGTAGTCCGGGTTATGTGAACAGGAAAAAGAAGAGCTGACCAGGCTTGGGTGGACAGCCAGTTGAACAGCACGACTCCGAGTGTGAACACGCCTATGAAAACCAGCATTGGTTACTTGGACATTCACCAGTGGTGTAACGAAAGCTTGCCTGGAGTGCAGATTCGAAGAACTTCAGATTAGCAGTGAATGAGTGGAATATTCTGTAGTGGAGATTCAAATGATTTCGAAAGTCTGGGTTTTGTGGAGAGGAAACGGAAGAGCTGACCAGGTTGAAGCGGATATCCCGTTGAACATCACGCCTGGTAATTTGAAGCGGACGCTAGAAAACAGCATTAGGTTACTTGGACATTCACCAATGGTTCAACGAAAGCATGCCTGGAGTGGAGATTCCATGAATTCGATTTTGGCAGGGAATGAATGGAACATTTCGTAGGAGAGATTCCAATGATTTCTGATGTCTGGGTTTTGTGTACAGGAAAATGAAGAGCTGACCAGGGAAGATTGGATAGCCTGTGGAACAGCAGACTGCGACTTTGAACTGGCTGTTGAAAACCAACATTGTGTTCCTTGGATATTCACCAGTGGTGTCAAGGAATCCTACCTGGAGTGGAGATTCGATGAATTCCCGATTAGGAGTGAATGAATGGAATATTCTGTAGTGGAGATTCCAATTGCTTCTGAAGTCTGGGTTTTGTGGACAGGAAAATGAAGAGCTGACCAGGATTGAGTGGATAGGCAGTTGGACAGCACTCCTGCGAGTGTGATCATGCCTCCGAAATCCAGCATTGGATTCCTTGGACATCATCAGTGGTGTAACGAAAGCCTGTCTGGAGTTGGAGATTCGATGAATTACAGATTGGAATTGAATCAATGGAACAGTCTGTAGTGGAGATTCCAATGAATTCTGTAGTATGGTTTGTGTGGACAGGAAAAGAATATACTGACCACTGTGTAGTGGATTGCCAGTTCAACAGCACGTCTGCGAGTGAGAACAGAACGCTGAAAATCAGCATTCAGTTACTTAGATATTCACCAGTCTTGAAACTAAATTCTGCCTGGAGTGGAGATTTGATGAATTCCATACCAGCAGTGAATGAATGGAACATTCTGTAGTGGAGATTATACAGATTTCTGAATTCTACGTTGTATGGACAAGAAACTTAAGAGCATACCAGGTGGGATTTTATAGCCAGTTGAAGAGCAGGCCTTTGAGAATAATCATTCCTCTGAAAACCATCATTGGGTTACTTGGACATTCAACAGTGGTATAACGAATGTGTTCATGGAGTGGAGGTTCATATGAACTCCCGATTCGCAGTGAATGAATTGAACATTCTGTAGTGGATATTCCAATGATTTCTGTCGTGTGGGTCGTTTGGACATTAAAAGAAAGTCTTATCCACTGTGGAGTGGATAGCCTGTTGAATAGCATACATGCGAGTGTGAACAGTATGCTGAAAACCAGAAGTGTGTTAATTGGACATTCAACAGTGCTGTAATGAAAGCCTGCCTGGAGTGTAGGTTCCAAGAATTCCAAATAGGCAGTGAATGAATGGAACATTCTGTAGTGGAGATTCCAATGGCTTCTGAATTCTATGTTGTATGGACAAGACACTGAAGAGCTTACCAGGTGGGATATGATAGCCAGTTGAAGACCAGGCCTGCTAATTTGAACAGGCTGCTGAAAACCACCATTGGGTTACTTAAATATTCACCAGTGTTTGAAAGTTATCCTGTATACAGTGGAGATTCGATGAATTCCAGATTGGCAGTGAATGAATGGAACATTCTGAAGTGGAGATTCTAATGGTTTCTGAAGTCTGGGTTATGTGACCAGGAAAAAGAAGAGCTGACCAGGGTTGAGTCGACAGCCAGTTGAACAGTACGACTCCGAGTGTGAACACGCCTATGAAAACCAGCATTGTTTACTTGGAAATTCACCAGTGGTGTAAGGACTGCTTGCCTGGAGTGGAGATTCGAAGAACTTCAGATTATCAATGAATGATTGGAATATTCTGTAGTGGAGATTCAAATGATTTCGAAAGTCTTTGTTGGGTGGACAGGAAACGGAAGAGCTGACCAGGTTGGAGTGGATATCCCGTTGAACTGCATGCCCGGGACTGTGAAGCGGACGCTGGAAAACAGCATAGGTTACTTGGACATTCTCCAATGGTGCAACGAAAGCATGCCTGGAGTGGAGATTCCATGAAATCTATATTGGCAGGGAATGAATGGAAGATTCCGTAGGAGAGATTCCAATGATTTCTGAAGTCTGGGTTTTGTGTACAGGAAAACGAAGATCAGAGCAGGGAAGAGTGGAGAGCCTGTTGAACAGCAGACTGCGACTTTGTACTGGCTGCTGAAAACCAACATTGCGTTACTTGGATATTCACCAGTGGTGTCAAGGAATCCTGCCTGGAGTGGAGATTCGATGAATTCCCGATTGGGAGTGAATGAATGGAACATTCTGTAGTGGAGATTCCAATTGCTTCTGACGTCGTGGTTTTGTGGACAGGAAAAAGAAGAGCTGACCAGATTTGAGTGGATAAGCATTTGGACAGCACGCCTGCGAGTGTTAACATGCCTCTGAAATCCAGCACTGAATTCCTTGGACATTATCAGTGGTGTAACGAAAGCCTGCCTAGAGTTGGAGATTCGGTGAATTTCAGATTCGAATTGAATAAATGGAACAGTCTGAAGTGGAGATTGCAATGCATTCTGAAGTATGGTTTGTGTGGACAGAAAAAGAATAATCTGACGACTGAGTAGTGGATTGCCAGTTCAACAGCACGTCTGCGAGTGAGAACAGAATGCTGAAAATCAGCATTTAGGTACTTAGATATTCACCAGTCTTGAATCTAAAGTTTGCGTGGAATGGAGATTTGATGAATTCCAGTTCGGCGGAGAATGAATGGAACATTCTGTAGTGGAGACTATAAAGGTTTCTGAATTCTACGTTGTATGGACAAGAATCTTAAGAGCAAACCAGGTGGGAATTTATAGCCAGTTGAAGACCAGGCCTTTGAGAATAAACATTCCTCTGAAAACCAGCATTGGGTTACTTGGACATTCACCAGTGGTATAATGAATGCGTTCATGGAGTGGAGGTTCAGATGAATTCCCGATTCGCAGTGAATGAATTGAACATTCTGTAGTGGATATTCCAATGGTTTCTGAGGTGTGGGTTGTTTGGACAGTAAAAGAAAGACTTGTCCACTGTGGAGTGGATAGCCTGTTGAATAGCATACATGCGACTGTGAACAGTATGCTGAAAACCAGCAGTGTGTTACTTGGACATTCACCAGTGGTGTAATGAAAGCCTGCCAGGAGTGTAGGTTCCAAGAATTCCAAATAGGCAGTGAATGAATGGAACATTCTGTAGTGGAGAATCCAATGGTTTCTGAATTCTACGTTGTATGGACAAGAAACTGAAGAGCTTATCAGGTGGAATTTTATAGGCAGTTGAAGCCTAGGCCTGCGAGAATAAAAAATCCTGGGAAAACCAGCATTGGGTTACTTGGACATTCAACTGTGGTATAACGAATGCGTTCATGGAGTGGAAGTTCCGATGAATTCCTGATTCACAGTGAATGAATTGAACTTTCTGTAGTGGATATTTCAATAATTTCTGTCGTGTGGGTTGTTTGGACATTAAAAGAAAGACTTGACCACTCTGGATTGGATAACCAGTTGAATAGCATGCATGTGAGTGTGAACAGTATGCTGAAAACCAGCTATGTGTTACATGGAAATTCACCAGTGATGTAAAGAAAGCCTGCCTGGATGTAGGTTCCAAGAATTCCAAATAGGCAGTGAATGAATGGAACAATCTGTAGAGGAGATTCCAATGGTTTCTGAATTCTATGTTGTATGGACAAGAAACTGAAGAGCTTACCAGGTGGGATTTGATAGCCCGTTGAAGACCAGGCCTGAGAATTTGAACAGGCTGTTGAAATCCACCATTGGGTTACTTGAATATTCACCAGTGTTTGAAAGATATCCTGTGTGCAGTGGAGATTCGATGAATTCCAGATTGGCAGTGAATGAATGGAACATTCTGAAGTGGAGATTCTAATGGTTTCTGTAGTCTGGGTTATGTGAACAAGAAAAAGAAGAGCTGACCAGGGTTGAGTGGACAGCCAGTTGAACAGCACGACTCCGAGTGTGAACACGCCTATGAAACCAGCATTGGTTACTTGGAGATTCACCAGTGGTGTAACGAATGCTTGCCTGGAGTGGAGATTCGAAGAACTTCAGATTAGTAGTGAATGAGTGGAATATTCTGTAGTGGAGATTCAAATGATTTCGAAAGTCTCGGTTGTGTGGACAGGAAACGGAAGAGCTGACCAGGTTGGAGTGGATATCCCGTAGAACAACACGCCTGGGAATGTGAAGCGGACGCTGGAAAACAGCATTAGGTTACTTGGACATTCTCCAATGGTGCAACGAAAGCATGCCTGGAGTGGAGATTCCATGAATGCGATTTTGGCAGGGAATGATTGGAACATTCCGTAGGAGAGATTCTAATGATTTCTGAAGTCTGGGTTTTGTGTACCGGAAAATGAAGAGCAGAGCAGGGAAGAGTGGATAGCCTGTTGAACAGCAGACTGCGACTTTGAACTGGCTGCTGAAAACGAACATTGCGTTACTTGGATATTCACCAGTGGTGTCAAGGAATCCTGCCTGGAGTGGAGATTCGATGAATTCCCGATTGGGAGTGAATGAATGGAACATTCTGTAGTGGAGATTCTAATTGCTTCTGAAGTCTGGTTTTTTTGGACAGGAAAATGAAGAGCTGAACAGGGTTGAGTGGATAGGCAGTTGGACAGCACGCCTGCGAGTGTGATCCTGCCTCTGAAATCCAGCATTGGATTCCTTGGACATCATCAGTGGTGTAACGAAAGCCTGCCTGGAGATGGAGATTCGGTGAATTTCAGATTGGAATTTAATAAACGGAACAGTCTGTAGTGGAGATTGCAATGAATTCTGAAGTATGGTTTGTGTGGACAGGAAAAGAATAATCTGACCACTGTGTAGTGGATTGCCAGTTCAACAGCATGTCTGCGAGTGAGAACAGAACGCTGAAAATCAGCATTCAGTTACTTAGATATTCACCAGTCTTGAAACTAATGTCTGCCTGGAGTGGAGATATGATGAATTCTAGACCGGCAGTGAATGAATGGAACATTCTGTTCTGGAGATTATAAAGGTTTCTGAATTCTACGTTGTATGGACAAGAAACTTAAGAGCATACCAGGAGGGATTTTATAGCCAGTTGAAGACCAGGCCTTTGATAATAAACATTCCTTTGAAAACCAGCATTGGGTTACTTGGACATTCACCAGTGGTATAACGAATGCGTTCATGGAGTGGAGGTTCAGATGAATTCCTGATTCGCAGTGAATGAATTGAACATTCTGTAGTGGATATTCCAATGATTTCTGTCGTGTGGGTTGTTTGGACAGTAAAAGAAAGACTTATCCACTGTGGAGTGGAGAGCCTGTTGAATAGCATACATGCGATTGTGAACAGTATGCTGAAAACCAGCAGTGTGTTACTTGGACATTCAACAGTGGTGTAATGAAAGCCTGCCTGGAGTGTAGGTTCCAAGATTTCCAAATAGGCAGTGAATGAATTGAACATTCTGTAGTGGAGATTCCAATGGTTTCTGAATTCTACGTTGTATGGACAAGAAACGGAAGAGCTTATCAGGCGGAATTTGATAGCCAGTTGAAAACTAGGCCTGCGAGAAAAAACAGTCCTCGGAAAACCAGCATTGGGTTACTTGGACATTCACCAGTGGTATACCGAATGTGTTCATGGAGTGGAGTTTCAGATGAATTCCTGATTCGCAGTGAATGAATTGAACATTCTGTAGTGGATATTTCAATAATTTCTGTCGTGTGGGTTGTTTGGACAGTAAAAGAAAGATTTGACCACTGTGGAGTGGATAACCAGTGGAATAGCATGCATGCGAGTGTAAACGGTATGGTGAAAACCAGCAATGTGTTACTTGGACATTCACCAGTGGTGTAAAGAAAGCCTGCCTGGAGTGTAGGTTCCAAGAATTCCAAATAGGCAGTGAATGAATGGAACATTCTGTAGTGGAGATTCCAATGGTTTCTGAATTCTACGTTGTATGGACAAGAAACTGAAGAGCATTCCAGGTGGGATTTGATAGCCAGTTGAAGACCAGGCCTGCGAATTTGAACAGGCTGCTGAAGACCACCATTGGGTTACTTGAATATTCACCAGTGGTGTAAAGATACCCTGTCTGCAGTGGAGATTCGATGAATTCCAGATAGGCAGTGAATGAGTGGAACATTCTGAAGTGGAGATTCTAATGGTTTCTGAAGTCTGGGTTATGTGAAGAGGAAAAAGAAGAGCTGACCAGGGTTGGGTGGACAGCCAGTTGAACAGCACGACTCCGAGTGTTAACACGCCTATGAAAACCAGCATTGGTTACTTGGACATTCACCAGTGGTGTAACGAAAGCTTGCCTGGAGTGGAGATTCGACAAACTTCAGATTAGCAGTGAGTGAGTGGAATATTCTGTAGTGGAGATTCAAATGATTTCGAAAGTCTGGGTTGTGTGGACCGGAAATGGAAGAGCTGACCAGGTTGCAGTGGATAGTCCGTTGAACATCACGCCTGGGAGTGTGAAGTGTATGCTGGAAAACGGCATTAGGTTACTTGGACATTCTCCAATGGTGCAACGAATGCATGCCTGGAGTGGCGATTCCATGAATTTGATATTGGCACGGAATGAATGGAACATTCCGTAGGAGAGATTCCAATGTTTTCTGAAGTCTGGGTTTTCTGTACAGGAAAATGAAGAGCAGAGCAGGGAAGAGTGCATAGCCTGTTGAACAGCAGACTGTGACATTCAACTGGCTGCTGAAAACCAACATTGGGTTACTTGGATATTCACCAGTGGTGTAAAGGAATCCTGCCTGGAGTGGAGATTCGATGAATTCCTGATTTTGAGTGAATGAATGGAACATTCTCTAGTGGAGATTTCAATTACTTCTGAAGTCTGGGTTTTGTGGACAGGAAAATGAAGAGCTGATCAGGTTCGAGAGGATAGCCAGGGTTGAGTGAATAGTCAGTTGGACAGCACGCCTGCGATTGTGATCATGCCTCTGAAATCCAGCATTGGATTCCTGGACATCATCCTTGGTGTTACGAAAGACTGCCTGGATTTAGAGTTTCGATGAATTCCAGATTGGAATTGAATCAATGGAACAGTCTGTAGTGGAGATTCCAATGAATTCTGAAGTATGGTTTGTGTGGACAGGAAAAGAATAATCTGACAACTGTGTAGTGGATGGCTAGTTCAACAGCACGTCTGGGAGTGAGAACAGAACGCTAAAAATCAGCATTCAGTTACTTAGATTTTCACCAGTCATGTATCTAATGTCTGCCTGGAGTGGATATTCGATGAATTCCAGATCAACAGTCAATGAATGGATCATTTTTTAGTGGAGATTATAATGGTTTCTGAAGTCTAAGTTATGTGGAGAGGAAAATGAAGAGCTGACCAGGTTTGAGTGGATAGTCAGTTGAGCAGCCCTCCTGCGAGTGTGAATAGGCCGCTGAAAAGCAGCCTTGGGTTAGTTGTACATTCAACACTAGTGAAACGAAATCCGGCCTGGAGTGGAGATTCGATGAGTTCCAGATTGGGAGTGAATGAATGTTACATTCTGTAGTGGTGATTCCATTGAATTTTGAAGTCTGTTTTGAGTGGACAGGAAAAAGAAGAGCTGATCAGGTTCGAGAGGATAGCCAGTAGAATAGCACACCACCGAGTGTGAACAGGCCGCGAAACACCAGCATTGGGGTACTTGGATATTGACCAGTGGTGTAACGAAATCCTGCCTGGAATGGAGATTCGATGAATTCCAGATTGGCAGTGAATATATGCAACATTCTGTAGAGGAGATTCCAATCATTTCTGAAGTCTAGGTTGTTGGGACAGGAAAATTAAGAGCTGACCAGGGTTCACTGGATAACCAGTTGAACAGCACGCCTCCGAGGGGGATCAGGACATTGAAAACGAGCACTGTGTTACTTGGACATGCTACAGTTTTGTAACTAAAGCCTGCCTGGAGTGGAGATTCAGATGAATTCCAGATTCGCAGTGAATGAATGGAAGGTTCTGTAGTGGAGATTCCAATTATTTCTGAAATCCGATGAGTGTGAACAGGAAAATGAAGAGCAGACCAGGTTAGAATGGATAGGCAGTTGAACAGCAAGCCTGCGAGATTGAGCAGTCCTCTGAAAACCAGCATTGGGTTACTTGGACATTCACCAGTGGTATAATGAATGCGTTCATAGAGTGGAGATTCAGATGAATTCCGCATTCACAGTGAATGAATTGAATATTCTGTAGTGGATATTCCAATGATTTCTGTCGTGTGGGTTGTTTGGACAGTAAAAGAAAGACTTGACCGGTGGGACGGGCACAGTAGCCCAACTCTGGGCAACAAAGCTGAATGGCTCCAATTCCAACAGGTACAGCCCACCCCCAAGTGCCTGGGCCCCTCTCTGGGCATGCACAGCTAGATCTAGACCCTAGAAAGCCGGTTTTCATCCCCTGATCTGCGTGTGACGGGCACAGAGGCGCAGCTCTGGGCAACAAAGCTGAATGGCTCCAATTCCAAACAGGAGCCGTTCCCAACTCCTCGCCCAGTGCCAGGGACTGTTTCCAGAGCTGCGACCGCTAACGCGGCCGCGAAATATTTTCCCACTACGTATGCCATAGGAACCATAAGCTACCTTCTTAGATGGAAACTTCTCTATTTTAGCTCAGCCATTAGAAACACAGTAGCCAATAACTCCTAAGCCTATCTTAACTCACACTGCATATCAAGCAGAATAGTAACAGTGAACGTGAAGGACTAAACCACACCTCTCACAATGGTAAAGCAACTCAAAAGCCCACCAAACTTTCATATTGAAGAGTCTAGCCCAGATGACACCAACAGTACTGTAGTGTTAGACAACCTCTCTGACAAGGAATTCAGAAGGGAGCTACTTAGGATGCTTAGGGAATTAAAAGAAACAATGGAAAGCAATGCCAATAGAAGACAAGAGGATCTCAAGGGAGAAATGAGGAAAATGCAATCAGAAATGTCAGACCTGAAAAATCTCGTAGGCGAATTGAAAAGCTCAGAGGAAGGCCTCAGCAGCAGAGTAAGAGCGGCTGAGAACAGAATCAGTGAGCTCGAAGATGAAGTTCAGAGACTCTCCAGAAAAGAGCAGAAAAAGGAAAAGAGACTCACAATTCGGGAACAGATGGCAAGAGAAGATCTTGATGAAGCCAAGAGGGGTAACATAAGAATTATTGGAGTCCCAGAGGGACAGGAAGAAAACCTCGATGAAGAAAAAACTGTCAAAGACATCATTGCTACAACATTTCCAGAGGTGAAGAAATCTTGTGACCACATTCAGGAGGCCCGAAGTGTACCAGCTAAAAGAAATCCGAATAACAATACCCCAAGACACATTCTGATCAAAATGACCAAAACCTTAGACAGAGACAAAATTCTGAAAGCAGCAAGATCGAAGAAAGAAATCTCTTACAAAGGAGCATCCTTAAAATTCACAGCTGATTTTTCTGATGAAACCCTCATGGCCCGAAAACAGTGGTGGGACATAGTAAAAAAACTCAATGAAATAAATGCCTCCCCTAAAATACTTTTCCCAGCAAGACTCTCATTCATAATAGAAGGAACAACACACAGTTTCAAAGACTAACAACAGCTCAGGAACTTCATAGACTCAAAACCATGGTTAAAAGAACAACTAAATGGGCTACTTTAAGGCAAGAAAGGCCCCTCAAATACACCAAATTTTAACAGAAAAATGGGACAAAATACCATAACAATAATATCCCTCAATGTCAATGGGCTAAACGCACCAATTAAAAGACATAGAGTGGCAGGATGGATTAGAAAATTGAACCCAATATTCTGCTGCCCGCAAGAAACGCATCTCAATCGTCAAAGCAAACACAGACTCAGAGTCAAAGGCTGGAAAACAATCCTAAAGGCAAACAGCTCCCATAAAAAAGCTGGGGTAGCCATCCGTATATCAGACCACATCGATTTCAGATTGAGGAAGGTCATAAGAGACAGTGAAGGCCATTTCTTATTGATCAAAGGATCTGTACAACAGGAAGAACTAACAATAATAAATGTATATGCACCTAATGAGAGACCAGCAAACTGAGAGCCTTCCCTCTAAGATCAGGGACGAGACAGGGATGCCCACACTCTCCACTGCTGTTCAATATAGTACTGGAAGTACTTGCAATAGCGATTAGGCAGGAAAAAGATATTAAGGGCATTCAGGTAGGAAAGGAAGAAATCAAGCTCTCACTATTCGCAGATGATATGATACTCTACTTAGAGAACCCAATAACTTCCACCAAAAAACTCCTAGAAACAATAGACTCGTATAGTAAAGTTGCAGGTTATAAAATCAATACCCAAAAGTCCATGGCTTTCCTATACGCAAACAGTGAGAGAGAAGAAAGCAACATGAAAAAAACAATCCCATTCACAATTGTGCCCCAGAAAATCAAGTACCTAGGAATCAGCTTAACTAAGGAAGTAAAGGACCTGTACAAAGAAAACTACAAAACTCTACTTCAGGAAATAAAAGAGGACATGAGGAAATGGAAAGATATCCCCTGCTCATGGGTCGGGAGACTTAACATTGTCAAAATGGCAATACTACCGAAAGCATTGTATAAATTCAACGCAATCCCTATAAGGATACCCATGACATTCTTCAAAGAAATGGAGCAAACACTCTTGAAATTTATATGGAACAATAAGCCCCCACGAATAGCTAAAGCAATTCTTGGGAAAAAGAAAATGGCAGGAATCAACCTCCCGAACTTCAAACTGTACTACAAAGCAGTAATAATTAAAACAGCATGGTACTGGAACAAAGGCAGAACTGCAGACCAATGGAACAGGGTTGAATACACTGACATCTCTCCTCAATCATATGCTCATCTAATCTTTGATAAAGGTGCAAGTAATGTGATGTGGAGTAAGGAAAGCCTCTTTAATAAATTGTGTTGGCATCACTGGACGGCTACATGCAAAAAAATAGGCTCAGAACTCTGCCTAACACCATGTACAAAAGTAAGATCAAAATGGATTAAAGACCTCAACATCAGACCAGAAACCATAAGGTACATTGAAGATAAAGTTGGCAAAACCCTCCATGACATTGAAGCTAATGGTATCTTCAAAGATGCCACGCCACTGGCCGAGCAAGTGAAAACAGAGATAGATAAATGGGACTATCTTAAACTAAGAAGCTTCTGCACCTCCAAAGAAACAGTGACTAAAATACAAAGACAGTCTACAGAATGGGAAAGGATATTCACCGAATACACATCTGACAAGGGGTTGATATCCAGGATATACAAAATACTGGTTAAACTCCACAAGAAGTAAACATCCAACCCCATCCAAAAATGGGGCAATGAAATGAACAGAAACTTTCTCAAAGAAGAAATCCGAATGGCAAAAAAGAACATGAGAAAATGCTCTACATCATTAATCATCAGGGAGATGCAGATCAAAACCACAATGAGATACCATCTCACACCTCAGAGACTGGCCCACATTCAAAAGAACAAAAGCAACTGATGCTGGCGTGGATGTGGCGAGAAAGGGACACTCCTTCACTGTTGGTGGGAATGTCCACTGGTTCAGCCCTTCTGGAAAACAGTATGGACGATTCTCAAAAAATTAGAAATTGAGCTCCCATTTGACCCAGCAATACCACTCCTGGGAATATATCCCAGAGAGGCAAAAATGTATAGTCGAAGTGACATCTGCACTTGTTTGTTCATTGCAGCACTCTTTACAATAGCCAGAAACTGGAAGAAACCTGAATGCCCAAGAACAGATGACTGGTTAAAGAAACTTTGGTACATCTACACAATGGAGTACTATGTAGCTGTTAGAAAAGATGAAGTCATGAAATTTACATACAAGTGGTACAATATGGAAAGTATCATGCTAAGCGAAATGAGTCAGAAAGAGAGGGATAGACATAGAAAGATTGCATTCATCTGGGGGATATAAAGTAACAAAGTATGAGATTAATACCCAAGAATAGCTGAGATCAGCACCAGGAGGATTACTCCATAACTTAGAGGCCAGCCGGGTATCCTAGAGGAAAGGGCAGTTCAGATAGAGAAGGGAGCACCAAATAAAGGATGTTTGGAGGATCCTCCCAGGAGGGGAGATGCATGTCGAAAGTAGACTATGGACTGAACATGTTTGCCACTCAATGCCTCTTTTGCAGACCACAACACCCAAAAGGAGAGAGAGAACACAGGGGATTGCCCTGCCACAGAGACAGGGGGGATGGGGGGATGCGGGTGGGAGGGATATTATCCATGGTGGTGGAAAATGGGCACTGGTGGAGGGATGAGTATCTGATCATTGTATAATTGAAACCCAAGCACAAAAAATTGTAAATCTACAACTTTAAAAAAAATAAAATAAAATAAAGGGAAAAAAAAAAAAGCTGGGGTAGCCATCCTTATATCAGACCACATCGATTTCAGATTGAGGAAGGTCATAAGAGACAGTGAAGGCCATTTCTTATTGATCAAAGGATCTGTACAACAGGAAGAACTAACAATAATAAATGTATATGCACCTAATGAGAGACCAGCAAAGTACTTAAAACAACTACTCATAGATTTGGAAAAAGACATCAATAGCAACACAATACTAGTGGGAGACTTCAACACTGCTTTGTCACCTCTTGATAGATCAACCAGACTCAAACTTAGCAGGGACATACTTCATTTGAGGGAAACAATGGAAGAAAGGGACTTAGTAGATATATATAGGACAATTCATCCACAAAAAGCTGAATACACATTCTTCTCAAGCGTACATGGAACATTCTCCAAGATAGACCACATGCTGAGCCACAAAACATGCCTCCATAAAATTAAGAAGGTAGAGATTGTATCAACAATCTTCTCAGACCATAATGCGCTGAAATTAGAAGGAAATCACACACAAAAACAGAAAACTAAATCAAACACCTGGAAATTAAACAGTGCACTATTAAACAACGAGTGGATTAGACAGGAAGTCAAAGAGGAAATCAAAAGATTCCTAGAAACGAATGAAAATGAGAACACGAGTTACCAAAACTTATGGGACACAGCAAAGGCTGTGTTAAGAGGAAAGTTTATAGCTCTACAAGCATTCCTCAGGAAGGAGGAGCGAGCACACATAAGTAACCTAACCTCATAGCTTAAGAGTTTGGAGAGGGACCAAAAAAAGGAGCACAACCCGAACAGGAGAAAGGAAATAATAAAACTCAGAGCAGAGATTAACGAGATGGAAACCCAAAAAACAATCCGAAAGATCAATGAAACCAAAAGCTGGTTCTTTGAGAAAATTAACAAGATCGATAAGCCTCTAGCAAAACTCACAAAGAAAGGGAGGGAGAAAACCCTAATAAACCGAATCAGAAATGAAAAGGGGGTCATTACAACAGAAACCACAGAAATTCAGAGGATCCTCAGGGAGTACTTTGAGAAGCTTTATGCCACGGAACATCAAAACCTCGAGGAAATGGATAAATTCCTAGACTCCTACAGACTCCCAAGGCTGAACCAAGAAGACCTGGAATACCTGAACAGACCTATCACCATCAAGGAAATTGAAATGGTAATAAAAAGTTTCCCCAAGCACAAAAGTCCTGGCCCAGATGGATTCACTAGTGAATTCTTCCAAATCTTTAAAGAGGACTTACTCCCAATGCTCTTTAAGCTTTTCCACGAAATTGAAATATCAAAAACACTTCCGAACAGTTTCTACGAAGCAAATATCACACTGATACCAAAAGCAGACAGAGATACCACAAAGAAAGAGAATTACAGGCCGATATCCCTGATGAACACAGATGCAAAGATCCTCAACAAACTACTAGCAAATAGAATCCAACTACTCATCAAAAAGATCATACACCATGACCAAGTAGGATTCATCCCAGGGATGCAAGGATGGTTTAACATTCGGAAATCAATCAACATAATCCACCATATCAACAAAAGAAAAGATAAAAAGCATATGATCATATCAATAGATGCAGAGAAAGCATTTGATAAGATGCAGCACCCCTTTATGATGGAAACCCTAGCCGAAATGGGTATAGAGGGGACCTTCCTCAACATAATTAAAGCCATCTACCACAAGCCTACAGCAAGCATCATCCTCAATGGGGAAAAAGTGAGAGCCTTCCCTCTAAGATCAGGGACGAGATAGGGATGCCCACTCTCTCCACTGCTGTTCAGTATAGTACTGGAAGTACTTGCAATAGCGATTAGGCAGGAAAAAGATATTAAGGGCATTCAGGTAGGAAAGGAAGAAATCAAGCTCTCACTATTCGCAGATGATATGATACTCTACTTAGAGAACCCAATAACTTCCACCAAAAAACTCCTAGAAACAATAGACTCGTATAGTAAAGTTGCAGGTTATAAAATCAATACCCAAAAGTCCATGGCTTTCCCATACGCAAACAGTGAGAGAGAAGAAAGCAACATGAAAAAAACAATCCCGTTCACAATTGTGCCCCAGAAAATCAAGTACCTAGGAATCAGCTTAACTAAGGAAGTAAAGGACCTGTACAAAGAAAACTACAAAACGCTACTTCAGGAAATAAAAGAGGGCATGAGGAAATGGAAAGATATCCCCTGCTCATGGGTCGGGAGACTTAACATTGTCAAAATGGGAATACTACCGAAAGCATTGTATAAATTCAATGCAATCCCTATAAGGATACCCATGACATTCTTCAAAGAAATGGAGCAAACACTCCTGAAATTTATATGGAACAATAAGCCCTACGAATAGCTAAAGCAATTCTTGGGAAAAAGAAAATGGGAGGAATCAACCTCCCGAACTTCAAACTGTACTACAAAGCAGTAATAAGTAAAACAGCATGGTACTGGAACAAAGGCAGAACTGCAGACCAATGGACAGGGTTGAATACACTGACATCTCCCCTCAATCATATGCTCATCTAAACTTTGATAAAGGTGCAAGTAATGTGAAGTGGAGTAAGGAAATCCTCTTTAATAAATTGTGTTGGCATCACTGGATGGCTACATGCAAATCAATAAGCTCAGAACTCTGCCTAACACCATGTACAAAAGTAAGATCAAAATGGATTAAAGACCTCAACATCAGACCAGAAACCATAAGGTACATTGAAGATAAAGTTGGCAAAACCCTCCATGACATTGAAGCTAATGGTATCTTCAAAGATGCCACGCCACTGGCCGAGCAAGTGAAAACAGAGATAGATAAATGGGACTATCTTAAACTAAGAAGCTTCTGCACCTCCAAAGAAACAGTGACCAAAATACAAAGACAGTCTACAGAATGGGAAAGGATATTCACCGAATACACATCTGACAAGGGGTTGATATCCAGGACATACAAAATACTGGTTAAAGTCCACAAGAAAAAAATCCAACTCCATCCAAAAATGGGGCAATGAAATGAACAGAAACTTTCTCAAAGAAGAAATCCGAATGGCAAAAAAGCACATGAGAAAATGCTCTACATCATTAATCATCAGGGAGATGCAGATCAAAACCACAATGAGATACCATCTCACACCTCAGAGACTGGCCCACATTCAAAATAACAAAAGCAACCGATGCTGGCGTGGATGTGGCGAGAAAGGGACACTCCTTCACTGTTGGTGGAAATGTCCACTGGTTCAGCCCTTCTGGAAAACAGTATGGACGATTCTCAAAAAATTAGAAATTGAGCTCCCATTTGACCCAGCAATACCACTCCTGGGAATATATCCCAGAGAGGCAAAAATGTATAGTCGAAGTGACATCTGCACTTGTTTGTTCATTGCAGCACTCTTTACAATAGCCAGAAACTGGAAGAAACCTGAATGCCCAAGAACAGATGACTGGTTAAAGAAACTTTGGTACATCTACACAATGGAGTACTATGTAGCTGTTAGAAAAGATGAAGTCATGAAATTTACATACAAGTGGTACAATATGGAAAGTATCATGCTAAGCGAAATGAGTCAGAAAGAGAGGGATAGACATAGAAAGATTGCATTCATCTGGGGGATATAAAGTAACAAAGTATGAGATTAATATCCAAGAATAGCTGAGATCGGCACCAGGAGGATTACTCCATAACTTAGAGGCCAGCCGGGCATCCTAGAGGAAAGGGCAGTTCAGATAGAGAAGGGAGCACCAAATAAAGGATGTTTGGCGGATCCTCCCAGGAGGGGAGATGCATGTCGAAAGTAGACTATGGACTGAACATGTTTGCCATTCAATGCCTCTTTTGCAGAACACAAAACCCAAAAGGAGAGAGAGAACACAGAGGATTGCCCTGCCACAGAGACAGGAGGGATGGGGGGATGGGGGTGGGAGGGATATTATCCATGGTGGTGGAAAATGGGCACTGGTGGAGGGATGGGTATCTGATCATTGTATAATTGAAACCAAAGCACCAAAAATTGTAAATTTACAACTGTGAAAAAAAAATAAAATAAAGGGGAAAAAAATCTGTATCCTTAAAAAATAAATAAATAAATAATTAGTGATCTGCTCTGGAAGATATAATAATTGAAGTTACCCAAAGAACAGCAAGGAAAAAGAATTTTACAAAAAAGCAGAACCACAAATCTCTGAGGAACAATAACCAAAAAATGTAAAAATTATTTTACTGCAGTCCTAAGATGAAAAAATTAAAAAAATCATGGACTATTAAAAAAAGAAAGAAAGACTTGACCACTGTGGAGAGGATATCCAGTTGAATAGCATGCATACGAGTGTGAAGAGGATGCTGAAAACCAGCAATGTGATACTTGGACATTCACCAGTGGTGTAAAGGAAGCCTGCCTGGAGTGTAGGTTCCAAGAATTCCAAATAGGCAGTGAATGAATGGAATGTTCTCTAGTGGAGATTCCAATGGTTTCTGAATTCTACGTTGTATGGACAAGAAACAGAAGAGCTTCCCAGGTGGGATTTTATACCCAGTTGAAGACCAAGCCTGCGAATTTGAACAGGCTGCTGAAAACCACCATTGGGTTACTTGAATATTCACCAGTGGTGTAAAGAAATCATTTCTACCGTGGAGATTCGATGAATTCCAGATTGGCAGTGAATGAATGGAACATTCTGAAGTGGAGATTCTAATGGTTTCTGAAGTCTGGGTTATGTGAAGAGGAAAAAGAAGAGCTGACCAGGGTTGAGTGGACAGCCAGATGAACAGCTCGATTCCGAGTGTGAACACGCGTATGAAAATCAGCATTGGTTACTTGGACATTCACCAGTGGTGTAACGAAAGCTTGCCTGGAGTGGAGATTAGAAGAACATCAGATTAGCAGTGAATAAGTGGAGAATTCTGTAGTGGAGATTCAAATGATTTCGAAAGTCTGGGTTGTATGGACAGGAAATGGAAGAGCTGAACAGGTTGGAGTGGATAGCCCTTTGAACAGCACGCCTGGGAGTGTGAAGCGGACGCTGGAAAACAGCATTAGGTTACTTGGACATTCTCCAATGGTGCAACGAAAGCATGACTGGAGTGGAGATTCCATGAATTCGATATGGGCAGGGAATGAATGGAACATTCCGTAGGAGAGATTCCAATGATTTCTGAAGTCTGGGATTTGTGTACAGGAAAATGAAGAGCAAAGCAGGGAAGAGAGGAGAGCCTGTTGAACAGCCGACTGCGACTTTGAACTGGCTGCTGAAAACCAACATTGGCTCACTTGTATATTCACCAGTGGTGGAAAGGAATCCTGCCTGGAGTGGAGATCGATGAACTCCCGATTGGACGTGAATGAATGGAACATTCTGTAATGGAGATTCCAATGGTTTCTGAATTCTACGTTGTATGGACAAGAAACTGAAGAGCTTACCAGGTGGGATTTGATAGCCAGTTTAAGACCAGGCCTGCGAGAATAAATAGTCCTTTGAAAACTAGCATTGCTTTACTTGGACATTCACCAGTGGTATAACGAATGCTTTCATGGAGTGGAGGTTCAGATGAATTCCCGATTCACAGCTAATGAATTGAACATTTTGTATTGTATATTCCAATGATTTCTGTCGTGTGGGTTGTTTGGACAGTAAAAGAAAGACTTGACCACTGTGGAGTTGATAGCCAGTTGAATTGCATGCATGTGAGTGGGAACAGTATGCTGAAAACCAGCAATGTGTTACTTGGACATTCACCAGTGATGTAAAGAAAGCCTGCCTGCAGTGTAGGTTCCAAGAATTCCAAATAGGTAGTAAATGAATGGAACATTCTGTAGTGGAGATACCAATGGTTTCTGAATTCTACGTTGTATGGACAAGAAACTGAAGAGCTTACCAGGTGGGATTTTATAGCCACTTAAAGACCAGGCCCACGTATTTGAACAGGCTGCTGAAAACCACCACTGGTTTACTTGAATATTCACCAGTGGTGTAAAGAAATCCTGCCTGCAGTGGAGATTCGATGAATTCCATATTGGCAGTGAATGAATGGAACATTCTGAAGTGGAGATTCTAATGGCTTCTGAATCTAGGTTAAGTGAACAGGAAAAAGAAGAGCTGACCAGGGTTGAGTGGACAACCAATTGAACAGCACGACTCTGAGTGTGAACACGCCTATGAAAACCAGCATTGGTTACTTGGACATTCACGAGTGGTGTAACGAAATCTTGCCTGGAGTGGAGATTCGAAGAACTTCAGATTAGCAGTGAATGAGTGGAATATCCTGTAGTGGAGATTCAAATGATTTCGAAAGTCTGGGTTGTGTGGACAGGAAATGGAAGAGCTGACCAGGGTGGAGTGGATAGCCCGTTGAACAGCACCCTGGGAGTGTGAAACGGACGCTGGAAAACAGCTTTAGGGTACTTAGACTTTCTCCAATGGTGCAAAGAAAGCATGCATGGATTGGAGATTTCCTGAATTCGATATCGGCAGGGAATTAATGGAACATTTCGTAGGAGAGATTTCAATGATTTTTGAAGTCTGGGTTTTGTGTACAGGAAAATGAAGTGCAGAGCAGTGAAGAGTGGATAGCCTGTTGAACAGCAGACTGCGACTTTGAACTGGCTGCTGAATATCAACATTGGGTTACTTGGATATTCAACAGTGGTGTAAAGGAATCCTGCCTGGAGTGGAGATTCGATGAACTCCCGATTGGGAGTGAATGAATGGAACATTCTGTAGTGGAGATTCAAATTACTTCTGAAGTCTGGCTTTTGTGGACAGGAAAATGAAGAGCTGACCAGGGTTGAGTGGATAGGCAGTTGGACAGCACGCCTGCGAGTGTGATCATGCCTCTGAAATCCAGCATTGGATTCCGTGGACATCATCAGTGGTGTCACGAAAGCCTGCCTGGAGTTGGAGATTCGATGAATCCCAGATTGACATTGAATCAATGGAACAGTCTGTAGAGGAGATTCCAATGAATTCTGAACTATGGTTTGTGTGGACAGGAAAGGAATAATCGGACCACTGAGTAGTGGACTGCCAGTTCAACAGCATGTCTGCGAGTGAGAAGAGAACGCTGAAAATCAGCATTCAGTTACTAAGATATACAAGAGTCGTGTAAGTGAAGTCTGCTTGTAGTGGAGATTCGATGAATTCCAGATCGTCAGTGAATGAATGGAACATTCTGTAGTGGAGATTATAATGGTTTCTGAAGACTAAGTTATGTGGACAGGAAAATGTAGAGCTGTCCAGGGTTGAGTGGATAGTCACTTGAATAGCACTCCTGCGAGTGTGAACAGGCCGCTGAAAAGCAGCCTTGGGTTACTTGTACTTTCAACACTAGTGAAAAGACATCCGGCCTAGGGTGGAAATTCGATGAATTCCAGATTGGCAGTGAATGAATCGAACATTCTGTAGTGGAGATTCCATTGAATTTTGAAGTCTGGGTTGAGTGGACAGGAAAATGAAGAACTGATCAGGTTGGAGAGGATATCCAGTAGAATAGCGCACCAGCGAGGGTGAACAGGCCGCGAAAAACCAGCATTGGGTTACATGAATATAGACCAGTGGTATAACGAAATCCTGCCTGGAGTGGAGTTTCGATGAATTCCAGATTGGCAGTGAATTAATGGAACATTCTGTACAGGAGATTCCAATCATTTCTAAAGTCTAGGTTGTGGGGACAGGAAAAAGAAGAGCTCACCAGGGTTCAGTGGATAGCCAGTGGAACAGCACGCTTCCGAGGGGGATCAGGGCAATGAAAACGAGCAGTGTGTTACTTGGACATTCAACAGTGTTGTAACGCAAGCCTGCCTGGAGTGTAGATTCAGATGAATTCCACATTCGCAGTGTTTGAATGGAAAGTTCTGTAGTGGAGATTCTAATTATTTCTGAAATCCGATGTTTGTGGACGGGAAAATGAAGAGCAGACCAGGTTAGAATAGATAGCCAGTTGAACAGCAGGCCTGCGAGATTCAACAGTCCCCTGTAAACCAGCATTGGATTACTTGGACATTCACCAGTGGTATAACGAATGCGTTCATTGAGTGGAGGTTCAGATGAATTCCCGATTCGCAGTGAATGAATTGAACATTCTGTAGTGGATATTCCAATGATTTCTGTCGTGTGGGTTGTTTGGACAATAAAAGAAAAACTTGACCACTGTGGAGTGGATAGCCAGTTGAATAGCATGCATGTGAGTGTGAAAATTATGCTGAAAACCAGCAATGTGTTACTTGGACATTCACCAGTGGTGTAAAGAAAGCCTGCCTGGAGTGTAGGTTCCAAGAATTCCAAATAGGCAGTGAATGAATGGAACATTCTGTAGTGGAGATTCCAGTGGTTTCTGAATTCTACGTTGTATGGACAAGAAACTGAAGAGCTTACCAGGTGGGATTTTATAGCCAGTTGAAGACCAGTCCTGCGAATTTGAACAGGCTGCTGAAAACCACCATTGGGTTACTTGAATATTCACCAGTCGTGTAAAGAAATCCTGTCTGCAGTGGAGATTCGATGAATTCCAGATTGGCAGTGAATGAAAGGAACATTCTGAATTGGAGATTCTAATGGTTTCTGAAGTCTGGGTTATGTGAACAGGAAAAAGAAGAGCTGACCAGGGTTGAGTGGACAGCCAGTTGAATAGCACGACTCAGAGTGTGAACACGCCTAAAAAACCAGCTTTGGTTACTTGGACATTCCACCAGTGGTGTAACGAAAGCTTGCTTGGAGTGGAGATTCGAAGAAATTCAGATTAGCAGTGAATGAGTGGAATATTCTGTAGTGGAGATTCAAATGATTTTGAAAGTCTGGTTTGTGTGGACAGGAAATGGAAGAGCTGACCAAGAGCCTGTTGAACAGCACGCCTGGGAGTGTGAATCGGTCGCTGGAAAACAGCATTAGGTAACTTGCACATTCTCCAATGGTGCAACGAAAGCATGCCTGGAGTGGAGATTCCATGAATTAGATAGTGGCAGGGATGAATGGAACATTCCGTTGGAGAGATTCCAATGATTTCTGAAGTCTGGGTTTTGTGTAGAGGAAAATGAAGAGCAGAGCAGGGAAGAGTGGATAGCCTGTTGAACAGCAGACTGCGACTTTGAACTGCCTGCTGAAAACCAAGATTGGGTTACTTGGATATTCACCAGTGGTGTAAAGGAATCCTGCCTGTAGTGAAGATTCGATGAACTCCCGATTGGGAGTGAATGAATGGAACATTCTGTAGTGGAGATTCCAATTACTTCTTAAGTCTGGGTTTTGTGGACAGGAAAATGAAGAGCTGAACAGGGTTGAGTGGATAGGCAGTTGAACAGCACGCCTGCGAGTGTGATCATGCCTCTGAAATCCAGCATTGGATTCCTTGAACTTCATCAGTGGTGTAATGAAAGCCTGCCTGGAATTGGAGATTCGATGAATTCCAGATAGGAATTGAATCTAAGGAACAGTCTGTAGTGGAGATTCCAATGAATTCTGAAGTATGGTTTGTGTGGACAGGAAAAGAATAATCTGACCACTGTGTAGTGGACTGCCAGTTCAACAGCACGTCTGTGAGTGAGAACAGAATTCTGAAAATCAGCATTCAGTAACCTAGATATTCACCAGTCGTGTAACTAAAGTCTGCCTGGAGTGGAGATTCGATGAATTCAGATCGGCAAAGAATGAGTGGAACATTCTGTAGTGGAGATTATAATGGTTTCTGAAGTCTAAGTTATGTGGACAGGAAAATGTAGATCTGACCAGGGTTGAGTGGATAGTGAGTTGACCAGCACTCCAGCGAGTGTGAATAGGGCGCTGAAAAGCAGCCTTGGGTTACTTGTACATTAAACACTATTGAAAAGAAATTCGGCCTGGAGTGGAGCCTCGCTGAATTCCAGATTGGGAGTGAATGAATGGAACATTCAGTAGTGGAGTTTCCATTGAATTTTGAAGTCTGGGTTGAGTGGACAGGAAAATGAAGAGCTGATCAGGTTGGAGAGAATAGCCCCTAGAATAGCAAACCAGCGAGTGTGAACAGGCCGCGTAAACCGGTATTGCGGTACTTGGATATTTACCAGTGGTGTAATGAAATCCTGCCTGGAGTGTAGATTCGATGAATTCCAGATTGGCAGTGAATGAATGGAACATTATGTACAGGAGATTCCAATCATTTCTGAAGTCTAAGTTTTGGGGACAGGAATATGAAGAGCTGACCAGTGTTCATTGGATAGCCAGTTGAAGAGCACCGCTCCGAGGGGGATCAGGAGAATGAAAACGAGCAGTTTGTTACTTGTTATTCAGCAGTGTTGTAACGAAAGCCTGCTTTGTGTGGAGATTCAGATGAATTCCAGATTCGCAGTGAATGAATGGAACGTTCTATAGTGGAGATTCCAATTATTTCTGAAATCCGATGTGTGTGGACAGGAAAATGAAGAGCAGACCAGTTTTGAATGGATAGCCAGTTAAATAGGAGGCCTGCGAGAATGAACAGTCCTCTGAAAACCAGGACTGTGTTACTTGGACATTCATCAGTGGTATAACGAATGCGTTCATGGAGTGGAGGTTCAGATGAATTCCTGATTCGCAGTGAATGAATTGAACATTCTGTAGTGGATATTCCAATGATTTCTGTCGTGTGGGTTGTTTGGACAGTAAAAGAAATACTTGACCACTGTGGAGTGGATAGACAGTTGAATAGCATGCATGCGAGTGTGAACAGTATGCTGAAAACCAGCAAGGTTTTTCTTGGACATTCACCAGTGTTGTAAAGAAATCCTGTCTGCAGTGGAGATTCGAAGAATTCCAGATTCGCAGTGAATGAGTGGAACATTCTGAAGTGGAGATTCTAATGGTTTCTGAAGTCTGGGTTAAGTGAAAAGGATAAAGAAGAGCTGACCAGGGTCGACTGGACAGCCAGTTGAACAGCACGACTCCGAGTGTGAACACACCTATGAAAACCAGCATTGGTTACTTGTACATTCACCAGTGGTGTAACGAAAGCTTGCCCGGCGTGGAGATTCCATGAATTCGATATTGGCAGGGAATGAATGGAACATTCCGTGGGTGAGATTCCAATAATTTCTGAAGTCTGGGTTTTTTTGTACAGGAAAATGAAGAGCAGAGCAGGGAATAGTGGATAGCCTGTTGAACAGCAGACTGCGACTTTGAACTGGCTGCTGAAACCCAACATTGCTTTACTTGGATATTCACCAGTGGTGTCAAGGAATCCTGCCTGGAGTGGAGATTCGATGAATTCCCGATTGGGAGTGAATGAATGGAACATTCTGTAGTGGAGATTCCAATTACTTCTGAAGTCTGGGTTTTGTGGACAGGAAAATGAAGAGCTGACCAGGGTTTAGTGGATAGGCAGTTGGACAGCACGCCTGCTTGTATGATCATGCCTCTGAAATCCAGCATTGGATTCCTTGGACATCATCAGTGGTGTAACGAAAGCCTGCCTGGAGTTGGAGATTCGATGAATTCCAGATTGGAATTGAATCAATGGAACAGTCTTTAGTGGAGATTCCAATGAATTCTGAAGTATGGTTTTTGTGGACAGGAAAAGAATAGTCTGACCACTGTGTAGTGGATTGCCAGTTCAAACGCACCTCTGCGAGTGAGAACAGAACGCTGAAAATCAGCATTCAGTTACTTAGATATTGAACAGTCGTGTAACAGATGTCTGCCTGGAGTGGAGATTCGATGAATTCCAGATCGGCAGTGAATGAATGGAACATTCTGTAGTGGAGATTATAATGGTTTCTGAAGTCTAAGTTATGTGGACAGGAAAATGTATTGCTGACCAGGGTTGAGTGGATAGTCTGTTGAACAGCACTCCTGCGAGTGTGAACAGGCCGCTGAAAAGCAGCCTTGGGTTACTTGTACATTCAACACTAGTGAAACGAAATCCGACCTGGAGTGGAGATTCGATGAATTCCAGATTGGTGGTGAATTAATGGAACATTCTGTAGTGGAGATTCCATTGAATTTTGAAGTCTGGGTTGAGTGGACAGGAAAATGAAGAGCTGATCAGGTTGGAGAGGATAGGCAGTAGAATAGCACACGAGCAAGTGTGAACTGGCCGCAAAAAACCTGCATTGGGGTACTTGGATTTTGACCAGTGGTGTAACGAAATCCTGCCTGGAGTGGAGATTCGATGAATTCCAGATTGGCAGTGAATGATTGGAACATTCTGTACAGGAGATCCCAATCATTTCTGAAGTCTCGGTAGTGGAGACAGGAAAATGAAGTGCTGACCAGGGTTCAGTGGATAGCCAATTGAACAGCACGCCTCCGAGGGTGATCAGGACAATGAAAACGAGCAGTGTGTTACTTGGACATTCAACAGTGGTGTAAGGAAAGCCTGCCTGGAGTGGAGATTCAGATGAATTCCAGACTCGCAGTGAATAAATGGAACAGTCTGTAGTTGAGATTCCAATGAATTCTGAAGTATGGTTTGTGTGGACAGGAAAAGAATAGTCCTAGCACTGTGTAGTAGATTGCCAGTTCAACAACACGTCTGCGAGTGAGAACAGAACGCTGAAAATCAGCATTCAGTTACTTAGATATTCACCAGTCTTGTAACTAAACTCTGCCTGCAGTGGAGATTCGATGAATTCCAGATCGGCAGTGAATGAGTGGAACATTCTGTAGTTGAGATTATAATGGTTTCTGAAGTCTAAGTTATGTGGACAGGAAAATGTAGAGCTGACCAGGGTTGAGTGGATAGTCCATTGAACAGCACTCCTGCTAGTGTGAACAGGCCGCTGAAAAGCAGCCTTGGGTTACTAGTACATTGAACACTAGTGAAACGAAATCCGGCCTGGAGTGGAGATTCGATGAATTCCAGATTGGGAGTGAGTGAATGGAACATTCTGTAGTGGAGATTCCATTGAATTTTGAAGTCTGGGTTGGGTGGACAGGAAAATGAAGAGCTGACCAGGTTGGAGAGGATAGCCAGTAGAAGAGCACAACAGCGAGTGTGAACAAGCCGCGAAAAACCAGCATTGGGTTACTTGGATATTGACCAGTGGTGTACTGAAATACTGCCTGGAGTGGAGATTCGATGAATTCCAGATTGGCAGTGAAATAACGGAACATTCTGTACAGGAGATTCCAATATTTTCTGAAGTCTAGGTAGTGGGGACAGGAAAATGAAGAGCTGACTAGGGTTCAGTGGATAGCCAGTTGAACAGCACGCTTCCGAGGGGGATCAGGACAATGAAAACGAGCAGTGTGTTACTTGGACATTCAACAGTGGTGTAAGGAAAGCCTGCCTGGATTGGAGATTCAGATGAATTTCAGATTCGTAGTGAAAAAATGGAACGTAGTGAAAAAATGGTTACAAGAACAACTAAGTGGGCTACTTTAAGGCAAGAAATGCCCCTCAAATACACCAAATTTTAACAGAACAATGGGACAAAATACTATAACAATAATCTCCCTCAATGTGAATGGGCTAAATGCACCAATTAAAAGACATAGAGTGGCAGGATGGATTAGAAAATTGAACCCAACATTCTGCTGCCTGCAAGAAACGCATCTCAATAGTCAAAGCCAACACAGACTCAGAGTCAAAGGCTGGAAAACAATCCTAAAGGCAAACAGCTCCCATAAAAAAGCTGGGGTAGCCATCCTTATATCAGACCACATCGATTTCAGATTGAGGAAGGTCATAAGAGACAGTGAAGGCCATTTCTTATTGATGAAAGGATCTGTACAACAGGAAGAACTAACAATAATAAATGTATATGCACCTAATGAGAGACCAGCAAAGTACTTAAAACAACTACTCATAGATTTGGAAAAAGACATCAATAGCAACACAACACTAGTGGGAGACTTCAACACTGCTTTGTCACCTCTTGATAGATCAACCAGACTCAAGCTTAGCAGGGACATACTTCATTTGAGGGAAACAATGGAAGAAAGGGACTTAGTAGATATATATAGGACACTTCATCCACAAAAAGCTGAATACACATTCTTCTCAAGCGTACATGGAACATTCTCCAAGATAGACCACATGCTGAGCCACAAAACATGCCTCCATAAAATTAAGAAGGTAGAGATTGTATCAACAATCTTCTCAGACCATAATGCGCTGAAATTAGAAGGAAATCACACACAAAAACAGAAAACTAAATCAAACACCTGGAAATTAAACAGTGCACTATTGAACAACGAGTGGATTAGACAGGAAATCAAAGAGGAAATCAAAAGATTCCTAGAAACGAATGAAAATGAGAACACGAGTTACCAAAACTTATGGGACACAGCAAAGACTGTGTTAAGAGGAAAGTTTATAGCTCTACAAGCATTCCTCGGGAAGGAGGAGCGAGCACACATAAGTAACCTAACCTCACAGCTTAAGAGCTTGGAGAGGGACCAAAAAAAGGAGCACAACCCGAACAGGAGAAAGGAAATAATAAAACTCAGAGCAGAGATTAACGAGATGGAAACCCAAAAAACAATCTGAAAGATCAATGAAACCAAAGGCTGGTTCTTTGAGAAAATTAACAAGATCGATAAGACTCTAGCAAAACTCACAAAGAAAGGGAGAGAGAAAACCCTAATAAACCGAATCAGAAATGAAAAGGGGGTCATTACAACAGATACCACAGAAATTCAGAGGATCCTCAGGGAGTACTTTGAGAAGCTTTATGCCACGGAACATCAAAACCTCGAGGAAATGGATAAATTCCTAGACTCCTACAGACTCCCAAGGCTGAACCAAGAAGACCTGGAATACCTGAACAGACCTATCACCATCAAGGAAATTGAAATGGTAATAAAAAGTCTCCCCAAGCACAAAAGTCCTGGCCCGGATGGATTCACTAGTGAATTCTTCCAAATCTTTAAAGAGGACTTACTCCCAATGCTCTTTAAGCTTTTCATCGAAATTGAAATATCAAAAACACTTCCGAACAGTTTCTACGAAGCAAATATCACACTGATACCAAAAGCAGACAGAGATACCACAAAGAAAGAGAATTACAGGCCGATATCCCTGATGAACACAGATGCAAAGATCCTCAACAAACTACTAGCAAATAGAATCCATCTACTCATCAAAAAGATCATACACCATGACCAAGTAGGATTCATCCCAGGGATGCAAGGATGGTTTAACATTCGGAAATCAATCAACATAATCCACCATATCAACAAAAGAAAAGATAAAAAGCATATGATCATATCAATAGATGCAGAGAAAGCATTTGATAAGATCCAGCACCCCTTTATGATGAAAACCCTAGCCAAAATGGGTATAGAGGGGACCTTCCTCAACATAATTAAAGCCATCTACCACAAGCCTACAGCAAGCATCATCCTCAATGGGGAAAAAATGAGAGCCTTCCCTCTAAGATCAGGGATGAGACAGGGATGCTCACTCTCTCCACTGCTGTTCAATATAGTACTGGAAGTACTTGCAATAGCGATTAGGCAGGAAAAAGATATTAAGGGCATTCAGGTAGGAAAGGAAGAAATCAAGCTCTCACTATTCGCAGATGATATGATACTCTACTTAGAGAACCCAATAACTTCCACCAAAAAACTCCAAGAAACAATAGACTCGTATAGTAAAGTTGCAGGTTATAAAATCAATACCCAAAAGTCCATGGCTTTCCTATATGCAAACAGTGAGAGAGAAGAAAGCAACATGAAAAAAACAATCCCGTTCACAATTGTGCCCCAGAAAATCAAGTACCTAGGAATCAGCTTAACTAAGGAAGTAAAGGACCTGTACAAAGGAAACTACAAAACGCTACTTCAGGAAATAAAAGTGGACATGAGGAAATGGAAAGATATCCCCTGCTCATGGGTCGGGAGACATAACATTGTCAAAATGGCAATACTACCGAAAGCATTGTATAAATTCAATGCAATCCCTATAAGGATACCCATGACATTCTTCAAAGAAATGGAGCAAACACTCCTGAAATTTATATGGAACAATAAGCCCTACGAATAGCTAAAGCAATTCTTGGGAAAAAGAAAATGGGAGGAATCAACCTCCCGAACTTCAAACTGTACTACAAAGCAGTAATAATTAAAACAGCATGGTACTGGAACAAAGGCAGAACTGCAGACCAATGGAACAGGGTTGAATACACTGACATCTCCCCTCAATCATATGCTCATCTAATCTTTGATAAAGGTGCAAGTAATGTGAAGTGGAGTAAGGAAAGCCTCTTTAATAAATTGTGTTGGCATCCCTGGATGGCTACATGCAAAAAAATAGGCTCAGAACACTGCCTAATACCATGTACAAAGGTAAGATCAAAATGGATTAAAGACCTCGACATCAGACCAGAAACCATAAGATACATTGAAGATAAAGTTGGCAAAACCCTCCATGACATTGAAGCTAATGGTATCTTCAAAGATGCCACGCCACTGGCCGAGCAAGGCAAAACAGAGATAGATAAATGGGACTATCTTAAACTAAGAAGCTTCTGCACCTCCAAAGAAACAGTGACCAAAATACAAAGACAGTCTACAGAATGGGAAAGGATATTCACCGAATACACATCTGACAAGGGGTTGATATCCAGGACATACAAAATACTGGTTAAAGTCCACAAGAAGAAAACATCCAACCCCATCCAAAAATGGGGCAATGAAATGAACAGAAACTTTCTCAAAGAAGAAATCCGAATGGCAAAAAAGCACATGAGAAAATGCTCTACATCATTAATTATCAGGGAGATGCAGATCAAAACCACAATGAGATACCTTCTCACACCTCAGAGACTGGCCCACATTCAAAATAACAAAAGCAACCGATGCTGGCGTGGATGTGGCGAGAAAGGGACACTCCTTCACTGTTGGTGGGAATGTCCACTGGTTCAGCCCTTCTGGAAAACAGTATGGACGATTCTCAAAAAATTAGAAATTGAGCTTCCATTTGACCCAGCAATACCACTCCTGGGAATATATCCCAGAGAGGCAAAAATGTATAGTCGAAGTGACATCTGCACTTGTTTGTTCATTGCAGCACTCTTTACAATAGCCAGAAACTGGAAGAAACCTGAATGCCCAAGAACAGATGACTGGTTAAAGAAACTTTGGTACATCTACACAATGGAGTACTATGTAGCTGTTAGAAAAGATGAAGTCATGAAATTTACATACAAGTGGTACAATATGGAAAGTATCATGCTAAGCGAAATGAGTCAGAAAGAGAGGGATAGACATAGAAAGATTGCATTCATCTGGGGGATATAAAGTAACAAAGTATGAGATTAATATCCAAGAATAGCTGAGATCAGCACCAGGAGGATTACTCCATAACATAGAGGTCAGCCGGGCATCCTAGAGGAAAGGGCAGTTCAGATAGAGAAGGGAGCACCAAATAAAGGATGTTTGGCGGATCCTCCCAGGAGGGGAGATGCATGTCGAAAGTAGACTATGGACTGAACATGTTTGCCATTCAATGCCTCTTTTGCAGAACACAAAACCCAAAAGTAGAGAGAGAACACAGAGGATTGCCCTGCCACAGAGACAGGAGGGATGGGGGGATGGGGGTGGGAGGGATATTATCCATGGTGGTGGAAAATGGGCACTGGTGGAGGGATGGGTATCTGATCATTGTATAATTGAAACCAAAGCACCAAAAATTGTAAATTTACAACTGTGAAAAAAATAAAATAAAATAAAGGGGAAAAATCTGTATCCTTAAAAAATAAATAAATAAATAATTAGCGATATGCTCTGGAAGATATAATAATTGAAGTTACCCAAAGAACAGCAAGGAAAAAGAATTTTACAAAAAAGCAGAACCACAAATGCCTGAGGAACAATAAAAAATGTAAAAATTATTTTACTGCAGTCCTAAGATGAAAAAATTTAAAAAATCATTGACTATTAAAAAAAAAAAGAAAGACTTGACCACTGTGGAGTGGATAAACAGTTGAATAGCATGCATACGAGTGTGAAGAGGATGCTGAAAACCAGCAATGTGATACTTGGACATTCACCAGTGGTGTAAAGGAAGCCTGCCTGGAGTGGAGATTCGATGAATTCACGTTTGGGAATGAATGAATGGAACATTCTGTGGTGGAGATTCCAATTAATTCTGAAGTTTGTGTTTTGTGGACAGGAAAATGAAGAGCTGACCAGGGTTGAGTGGATAGGCAGTTGGACAGCACGCCTACGAGTGTGATCATGCCTCTGAAATCCAGCATTGGATTCCATGGACATCATCAGTGGTGTCACGAAAGCCTGCCTGGAGTTGGAGATTCGATGAATTCCATATTGGTATTGAATCAATGGAACAGTCTGTAGTGGATATTCCAATGAATTCTGAAGTATGGTTTGTGTGTTCAGGAAAAGAATAATCTGACTACTGTGTAGTGGATTGGCAGTTCAACAGCACGTCTGCGAGTGAGAACAGAACACTGAAAATCAGCATTCAGTTACTTAGATATTCACCAGTCGTGTAACTAAAGTCTGCCTGGAGTGGAGATTCGATGAATTCCCGACCGGCAGTGAATGTATGGAACATTATGTAGTGGAGATTATAATGGTTTCTGAAGTCTAAGTTACGTGGACCGGAAAATGAAGAGCTGACCAGGGTTGAGTTGATAGTCAGTTGAACAGCAGTCCTGCGAGTGTGAACAGGCCGCTGAAAGCAGCCTTGGGTTACTTGTACATTCAAGACTAGTGAAACGAAATCTGGCCTGGAGTGGAGATTCGATGAATTCCAGATTCGGAGTGAATGAATGGAACATTCTGTAGTGGAGATTCCAATTACTTCTGAAGTCTGGGTTTTGTGGACAGGAAAATGAAGAGCTGACCAGGGTTTAGTGGATAGGCAGTTGGACAGCACGCCTGCTTGTATGATCATGCCTCTGAAATCCAGCATTGGATTCCTTGGACATCATCAGTGGTGTAACGAAAGCCTGCCTGGAGTTGGAGATTCGATGAATTCCAGATTGGAATTGAATCAATGGAACAGTCTTTAGTGGAGATTCCAATGAATTCTGAAGTATGGTTTTTGTGGACAGGAAAAGAATAGTCTGACCACTGTGTAGTGGATTGCCAGTTCAAACGCACCTCTGCGAGTGAGAACAGAACGCTGAAAATCAGCATTCAGTTACTTAGATATTGAACAGTCGTGTAACAGATGTCTGCCTGGAGTGGAGATTCGATGAATTCCAGATCGGCAGTGAATGAATGGAACATTCTGTAGTGGAGATTATAATGGTTTCTGAAGTCTAAGTTATGTGGACAGGAAAATGTATTGCTGACCAGGGTTGAGTGGATAGTCTGTTGAACAGCACTCCTGCGAGTGTGAACAGGCCGCTGAAAAGCAGCCTTGGGTTACTTGTACATTCAACACTAGTGAAACGAAATCCGACCTGGAGTGGAGATTCGATGAATTCCAGATTGGTGGTGAATTAATGGAACATTCTGTAGTGGAGATTCCATTGAATTTTGAAGTCTGGGTTGAGTGGACAGGAAAATGAAGAGCTGATCAGGTTGGAGAGGATAGGCAGTAGAATAGCACACGAGCAAGTGTGAACTGGCCGCAAAAAACCTGCATTGGGGTACTTGGATTTTGACCAGTGGTGTAACGAAATCCTGCCTGGAGTGGAGATTCGATGAATTCCAGATTGGCAGTGAATGATTGGAACATTCTGTACAGGAGATCCCAATCATTTCTGAAGTCTCGGTAGTGGAGACAGGAAAATGAAGTGCTGACCAGGGTTCAGTGGATAGCCAATTGAACAGCACGCCTCCGAGGGTGATCAGGACAATGAAAACGAGCAGTGTGTTACTTGGACATTCAACAGTGGTGTAAGGAAAGCCTGCCTGGAGTGGAGATTCAGATGAATTCCAGACTCGCAGTGAATAAATGGAACAGTCTGTAGTTGAGATTCCAATGAATTCTGAAGTATGGTTTGTGTGGACAGGAAAAGAATAGTCCTAGCACTGTGTAGTAGATTGCCAGTTCAACAACACGTCTGCGAGTGAGAACAGAAAGCTGAAAATCAGCATTCAGTTACTTAGATATTCACCAGTCTTGTAACTAAACTCTGCCTGCAGTGGAGATTCGATGAATTCCAGATCGGCAGTGAATGAGTGGAACATTCTGTAGTTGAGATTATAATGGTTTCTGAAGTCTAAGTTATGTGGACAGGAAAATGTAGAGCTGACCAGGGTTGAGTGGATAGTCCATTGAACAGCACTCCTGCTAGTGTGAACAGGCCGCTGAAAAGCAGCCTTGGGTTACTAGTACATTGAACACTAGTGAAACGAAATCCGGCCTGGAGTGGAGATTCGATGAATTCCAGATTGGGAGTGAGTGAATGGAACATTCTGTAGTGGAGATTCCATTGAATTTTGAAGTCTGGGTTGGGTGGACAGGAAAATGAAGAGCTGACCAGGTTGGAGAGGATAGCCAGTAGAAGAGCACAACAGCGAGTGTGAACAAGCCGCGAAAAACCAGCATTGGGTTACTTGGATATTGACCAGTGGTGTACTGAAATACTGCCTGGAGTGGAGATTCGATGAATTCCAGATTGGCAGTGAAATAACGGAACATTCTGTACAGGAGATTCCAATATTTTCTGAAGTCTAGGTAGTGGGGACAGGAAAATGAAGAGCTGACTAGGGTTCAGTGGATAGCCAGTTGAACAGCACGCTTCCGAGGGGGATCAGGACAATGAAAACGAGCAGTGTGTTACTTGGACATTCAACAGTGGTGTAAGGAAAGCCTGCCTGGATTGGAGATTCAGATGAATTTCAGATTCGTAGTGAAAAAATGGAACGTAGTGAAAAAATGGTTACAAGAACAACTAAGTGGGCTACTTTAAGGCAAGAAATGCCCCTCAAATACACCAAATTTTAACAGAACAATGGGACAAAATACTATAACAATAATCTCCCTCAATGTGAATGGGCTAAATGCACCAATTAAAAGACATAGAGTGGCAGGATGGATTAGAAAATTGAACCCAACATTCTGCTGCCTGCAAGAAACGCATCTCAATAGTCAAAGCCAACACAGACTCAGAGTCAAAGGCTGGAAAACAATCCTAAAGGCAAACAGCTCCCATAAAAAAGCTGGGGTAGCCATCCTTATATCAGACCACATCGATTTCAGATTGAGGAAGGTCATAAGAGACAGTGAAGGCCATTTCTTATTGATGAAAGGATCTGTACAACAGGAAGAACTAACAATAATAAATGTATATGCACCTAATGAGAGACCAGCAAAGTACTTAAAACAACTACTCATAGATTTGGAAAAAGACATCAATAGCAACACAACACTAGTGGGAGACTTCAACACTGCTTTGTCACCTCTTGATAGATCAACCAGACTCAAGCTTAGCAGGGACATACTTCATTTGAGGGAAACAATGGAAGAAAGGGACTTAGTAGATATATATAGGACACTTCATCCACAAAAAGCTGAATACACATTCTTCTCAAGCGTACATGGAACATTCTCCAAGATAGACCACATGCTGAGCCACAAAACATGCCTCCATAAAATTAAGAAGGTAGAGATTGTATCAACAATCTTCTCAGACCATAATGCGCTGAAATTAGAAGGAAATCACACACAAAAACAGAAAACTAAATCAAACACCTGGAAATTAAACAGTGCACTATTGAACAACGAGTGGATTAGACAGGAAATCAAAGAGGAAATCAAAAGATTCCTAGAAACGAATGAAAATGAGAACACGAGTTACCAAAACTTATGGGACACAGCAAAGACTGTGTTAAGAGGAAAGTTTATAGCTCTACAAGCATTCCTCGGGAAGGAGGAGCGAGCACACATAAGTAACCTAACCTCACAGCTTAAGAGCTTGGAGAGGGACCAAAAAAAGGAGCACAACCCGAACAGGAGAAAGGAAATAATAAAACTCAGAGCAGAGATTAACGAGATGGAAACCCAAAAAACAATCTGAAAGATCAATGAAACCAAAGGCTGGTTCTTTGAGAAAATTAACAAGATCGATAAGACTCTAGCAAAACTCACAAAGAAAGGGAGAGAGAAAACCCTAATAAACCGAATCAGAAATGAAAAGGGGGTCATTACAACAGATACCACAGAAATTCAGAGGATCCTCAGGGAGTACTTTGAGAAGCTTTATGCCACGGAACATCAAAACCTCGAGGAAATGGATAAATTCCTAGACTCCTACAGACTCCCAAGGCTGAACCAAGAAGACCTGGAATACCTGAACAGACCTATCACCATCAAGGAAATTGAAATGGTAATAAAAAGTCTCCCCAAGCACAAAAGTCCTGGCCCGGATGGATTCACTAGTGAATTCTTCCAAATCTTTAAAGAGGACTTACTCCCAATGCTCTTTAAGCTTTTCATCGAAATTGAAATATCAAAAACACTTCCGAACAGTTTCTACGAAGCAAATATCACACTGATACCAAAAGCAGACAGAGATACCACAAAGAAAGAGAATTACAGGCCGATATCCCTGATGAACACAGATGCAAAGATCCTCAACAAACTACTAGCAAATAGAATCCATCTACTCATCAAAAAGATCATACACCATGACCAAGTAGGATTCATCCCAGGGATGCAAGGATGGTTTAACATTCGGAAATCAATCAACATAATCCACCATATCAACAAAAGAAAAGATAAAAAGCATATGATCATATCAATAGATGCAGAGAAAGCATTTGATAAGATCCAGCACCCCTTTATGATGAAAACCCTAGCCAAAATGGGTATAGAGGGGACCTTCCTCAACATAATTAAAGCCATCTACCACAAGCCTACAGCAAGCATCATCCTCAATGGGGAAAAAATGAGAGCCTTCCCTCTAAGATCAGGGATGAGACAGGGATGCTCACTCTCTCCACTGCTGTTCAATATAGTACTGGAAGTACTTGCAATAGCGATTAGGCAGGAAAAAGATATTAAGGGCATTCAGGTAGGAAAGGAAGAAATCAAGCTCTCACTATTCGCAGATGATATGATACTCTACTTAGAGAACCCAATAACTTCCACCAAAAAACTCCAAGAAACAATAGACTCGTATAGTAAAGTTGCAGGTTATAAAATCAATACCCAAAAGTCCATGGCTTTCCTATATGCAAACAGTGAGAGAGAAGAAAGCAACATGAAAAAAACAATCCCGTTCACAATTGTGCCCCAGAAAATCAAGTACCTAGGAATCAGCTTAACTAAGGAAGTAAAGGACCTGTACAAAGGAAACTACAAAACGCTACTTCAGGAAATAAAAGTGGACATGAGGAAATGGAAAGATATCCCCTGCTCATGGGTCGGGAGACATAACATTGTCAAAATGGCAATACTACCGAAAGCATTGTATAAATTCAATGCAATCCCTATAAGGATACCCATGACATTCTTCAAAGAAATGGAGCAAACACTCCTGAAATTTATATGGAACAATAAGCCCTACGAATAGCTAAAGCAATTCTTGGGAAAAAGAAAATGGGAGGAATCAACCTCCCGAACTTCAAACTGTACTACAAAGCAGTAATAATTAAAACAGCATGGTACTGGAACAAAGGCAGAACTGCAGACCAATGGAACAGGGTTGAATACACTGACATCTCCCCTCAATCATATGCTCATCTAATCTTTGATAAAGGTGCAAGTAATGTGAAGTGGAGTAAGGAAAGCCTCTTTAATAAATTGTGTTGGCATCCCTGGATGGCTACATGCAAAAAAATAGGCTCAGAACACTGCCTAATACCATGTACAAAGGTAAGATCAAAATGGATTAAAGACCTCGACATCAGACCAGAAACCATAAGATACATTGAAGATAAAGTTGGCAAAACCCTCCATGACATTGAAGCTAATGGTATCTTCAAAGATGCCACGCCACTGGCCGAGCAAGGCAAAACAGAGATAGATAAATGGGACTATCTTAAACTAAGAAGCTTCTGCACCTCCAAAGAAACAGTGACCAAAATACAAAGACAGTCTACAGAATGGGAAAGGATATTCACCGAATACACATCTGACAAGGGGTTGATATCCAGGACATACAAAATACTGGTTAAAGTCCACAAGAAGAAAACATCCAACCCCATCCAAAAATGGGGCAATGAAATGAACAGAAACTTTCTCAAAGAAGAAATCCGAATGGCAAAAAAGCACATGAGAAAATGCTCTACATCATTAATTATCAGGGAGATGCAGATCAAAACCACAATGAGATACCTTCTCACACCTCAGAGACTGGCCCACATTCAAAATAACAAAAGCAACCGATGCTGGCGTGGATGTGGCGAGAAAGGGACACTCCTTCACTGTTGGTGGGAATGTCCACTGGTTCAGCCCTTCTGGAAAACAGTATGGACGATTCTCAAAAAATTAGAAATTGAGCTTCCATTTGACCCAGCAATACCACTCCTGGGAATATATCCCAGAGAGGCAAAAATGTATAGTCGAAGTGACATCTGCACTTGTTTGTTCATTGCAGCACTCTTTACAATAGCCAGAAACTGGAAGAAACCTGAATGCCCAAGAACAGATGACTGGTTAAAGAAACTTTGGTACATCTACACAATGGAGTACTATGTAGCTGTTAGAAAAGATGAAGTCATGAAATTTACATACAAGTGGTACAATATGGAAAGTATCATGCTAAGCGAAATGAGTCAGAAAGAGAGGGATAGACATAGAAAGATTGCATTCATCTGGGGGATATAAAGTAACAAAGTATGAGATTAATATCCAAGAATAGCTGAGATCAGCACCAGGAGGATTACTCCATAACATAGAGGTCAGCCGGGCATCCTAGAGGAAAGGGCAGTTCAGATAGAGAAGGGAGCACCAAATAAAGGATGTTTGGCGGATCCTCCCAGGAGGGGAGATGCATGTCGAAAGTAGACTATGGACTGAACATGTTTGCCATTCAATGCCTCTTTTGCAGAACACAAAACCCAAAAGTAGAGAGAGAACACAGAGGATTGCCCTGCCACAGAGACAGGAGGGATGGGGGGATGGGGGTGGGAGGGATATTATCCATGGTGGTGGAAAATGGGCACTGGTGGAGGGATGGGTATCTGATCATTGTATAATTGAAACCAAAGCACCAAAAATTGTAAATTTACAACTGTGAAAAAAATAAAATAAAATAAAGGGGAAAAATCTGTATCCTTAAAAAATAAATAAATAAATAATTAGCGATATGCTCTGGAAGATATAATAATTGAAGTTACCCAAAGAACAGCAAGGAAAAAGAATTTTACAAAAAAGCAGAACCACAAATGCCTGAGGAACAATAAAAAATGTAAAAATTATTTTACTGCAGTCCTAAGATGAAAAAATTTAAAAAATCATTGACTATTAAAAAAAAAAAGAAAGACTTGACCACTGTGGAGTGGATAAACAGTTGAATAGCATGCATACGAGTGTGAAGAGGATGCTGAAAACCAGCAATGTGATACTTGGACATTCACCAGTGGTGTAAAGGAAGCCTGCCTGGAGTGGAGATTCGATGAATTCACGTTTGGGAATGAATGAATGGAACATTCTGTGGTGGAGATTCCAATTAATTCTGAAGTTTGTGTTTTGTGGACAGGAAAATGAAGAGCTGACCAGGGTTGAGTGGATAGGCAGTTGGACAGCACGCCTACGAGTGTGATCATGCCTCTGAAATCCAGCATTGGATTCCATGGACATCATCAGTGGTGTCACGAAAGCCTGCCTGGAGTTGGAGATTCGATGAATTCCATATTGGTATTGAATCAATGGAACAGTCTGTAGTGGATATTCCAATGAATTCTGAAGTATGGTTTGTGTGTTCAGGAAAAGAATAATCTGACTACTGTGTAGTGGATTGGCAGTTCAACAGCACGTCTGCGAGTGAGAACAGAACACTGAAAATCAGCATTCAGTTACTTAGATATTCACCAGTCGTGTAACTAAAGTCTGCCTGGAGTGGAGATTCGATGAATTCCCGACCGGCAGTGAATGTATGGAACATTATGTAGTGGAGATTATAATGGTTTCTGAAGTCTAAGTTACGTGGACCGGAAAATGAAGAGCTGACCAGGGTTGAGTTGATAGTCAGTTGAACAGCAGTCCTGCGAGTGTGAACAGGCCGCTGAAAGCAGCCTTGGGTTACTTGTACATTCAAGACTAGTGAAACGAAATCTGGCCTGGAGTGGAGATTCGATGAATTCCAGATTCGGAGTGAATGAATGGAACATTCTGTAGTGGAGATCCCATTGAATTTTGAAGTCTGGGTTGAGTGGACAGGAAAATGAAGAGCTGATCAGGTTGGAGAGGATTGCCAGTAGAATAGCACACCAGTGAGTGTGAACAGGCCGCGAAAAACCAGCATTGGGGTACTTGGATATTGACCAGAGGTGTAACGAAGTCCTGACTGGAGTGGAGATTCGATGAATTCCAGATTGGCAGTGAATGAATGGAACATTCTGAAGTGGAGATTCTAATGGTTTTGAAGTCTGGGTTATGTGAACAGGAAAAAGAAGAGCTAACCAGGGTTGAGTGGACAGCCAGTTGAACAGCACGACTCCGAGTGTGAACATGCCTATGTAAACCAGCATTGGTTACTTGGACATTCACCAGTGGTGTAACGAAAGTTTGCCTGGAGTGGTGATTCGAAGTACTTCACATTAGCAGTGAAAGAGTGGAATATTCTGTAGTGGAGATTCAAATGATTTTGAAAGTCTGGATTGTGTGGACAGGAATGGAAGAGCTGACCAGGTTGGAGTGGATAGCCCGTTGAACAGCACGCCGAGGTGTTTGAAGAGGTCGCTGGTAAACAGCATTAGGTTACTAGGACATTCTCCAATGGTGCAACGAAAGCATGCCTGGAGTGGAGATTCCATGAATTCGATATAGGCATGGAATGAATGGAACATTTCGTAGGAAAAATTCCAATATTTTCTGAAGTCTGGGTTTTGTGTACAGGAAAATGAAGAGCAGAGCATGGAAGAGTGGATAGCATATTGAACAGCAGACTGCGACTTTGAACTGGCTGCTGAAAACCAACATTGGGTTACTTGGATATTCACCAGTGGTGTAAAGGAAACCTGCCTAGAGTTGAAATTCGATGAATTCTTGATTGGGAGGGTATGAATGCAACATTCTGTAGTGGATATTCCAATTACTTCGGAAGTCTTGGTTTTGTGGACAGGAAAATGAAGAGCTGAACAGGGTTGAGTGGATAGTCAGTTGGACAGCACGCCTGCGAGTGTGATCATGCCTCTGAAATCCAGCATTGGATTCCTGGACATCATCAGTGGTGTAACGAAAGCCTGCTTGGATTTAGAGATTCGATGAATTCCAGATTGGAATTGAATCAATGGAACAGTCTGTAGTGGAGATTCCATTGAATACTGAAGTATGGTTTGTGTCGACAGGAAAAGAATAATCTGAACACTGAGCAGTGGATTGCCAGTTCAACAGCACGTCTTCGAGTGAGATCCGAATGCTGAAAATCAGCATTCAGTTACTAAGATATTCACCAGTCGTGTAAATAAACTCTGCTTGGAGTGGAGATTCAATGAATTCCAGATCGGCAGTGAATGATTGTCACATTCTGTAGTGGAGATTATAATGGTTTTTGAAGTCTAAGTTATGTGGAGAGGAAAATTTAGAGCTGACCAGGGTTGAGTGGATAGTGAGTTGAACAGCACTCCTGAGACTGTTACCAGGCCGCTGAAAATCAGCCTTGGGTTACTTCTACATTCAACACTAGTGAAACGAAATCCGGCCTGGAGTGAAGATTCGATGAATTCCAGATTGGCTGTGAATGAATGGAACATTCTGTACAGGAGATTCCAATCAATTCTGAAGTCTAGGTTGTGGGGACAGGAAAATGAAGAGCTGAACAGGGTTCAGTATATAGCCAGGTGAACAGCACGCCTCCGAGGGGGATCAGGACAATGAAAAAGAGCAGCGTGTTAGTTGGACATTCAACAGTGGTGTAACGAAAGCCAGCCTGGAGTGGAGATTCAGATGACTTCCAGATTCGCAGTAAATGAATGGAACGTTCTGTAGTGGAGATTCCAATTATTTCGGACATTCGATGTGTGTGCACAGGAAAATGAAGAGCAGACCACGTTGGAATGGATAGCCAGTTGAACAGCAGGCCTGCGAGATAGAACAGTCCTCTAATAACCAGCATTGCATTACTTGGACATTCACCAATGGTATAACGAATGCGTTCATGGAGTGGAGATTCAGAAGAATTCCCGATTCGCAGTGAATGAATTGAACATTCTGTAGTGGATATTCCAATGAATTCTGTCGCGTGAGTTGTTTGGACACTAAAAGAAAGACTTGACCACTGTGGAGTGTATAGCCAGTTGAATAGCATGCATGCAAGTGTGAACAGTATGCTGAAAACCAGCAGTGTGTTACTTGGACATTCACCAGTGGTGTAAAGAAAGCCTGCCTGGAGTGTAGGTTCCAAGAATTCCAAATAGGCAGTGAATGAATGGAACATTCTCTAGTGGAGATTCCAATGATTTCTGAATTCTATGTTGTATGGACAAGAAACTGAAGAGCTTACCAGGTGGGATTTGATAGCCAGTTGCAGACCAAGACTGTGATAATAAACACTTCTCTGAAAACCAGCATTGGATTACTTGGACATTCGCCAGTAGTATAACGAATGCGTTCATGGAGTGGAGGTTCAGATGAATTCCCGAATCGCAGCCAATGAATTGAACATTCTTTAGTGGATATTACATTGATTTCTGTCGTGTGGGTTGTTTGGACAGAAAACGAAAGACTTGACCACTGTGGAGTGGATAGCCAGTTGAATAGCATGCATGCGAGTGGGAACAGTATGCTGAAAACCAGCAATATGTTACTTGGACATTCACCAGCGGTGTACAGAAAGCCTGCCTGGAGTGTAGGTACTAAGAATTCCAAATAGGCAGTGAATGAATGGAACATTCTGTAGTGGAGATTCCCATGGTTTCTGAATTCTACGTTTTATGGACAATAATCTGAAGAGCTTACCAGGTGGGATTTCACAGCCAGTTGAAGACCAGGCCTGAGAACTTGAACAGGCTGCTGAAAACCACCATTGGGTTACTTGAATATTCACCAGTGGTGTAAAGAAATCATGTCTGCCGTGGAGATTCGATGAATTCCAGATTGGCAGTGAATGAATGGAACATTCTGAAGTGGAGATTCTAATGGTTTCTGAAGTCTGGGTTATGTGAATAGGAAAAAGAAGAGCTGACCAGGGTTGAGTGGACAGCCAGTTGAACATCTCGACTCTGAGTGTGAACACGCCTATGAAAATCAGCATTGGTTACTTGGACATTCACCAGTGGTGTAACGAAAGCTTGCCTGGAGTGGAGATTTGAAGAACTTCAGATTAGCAGTGAATGAGTGGAGAATTCTGTAGTGGAGATTCAAATGATTTCGAAAGTCTGGGTTGTATGGACAGGAAATGGAAGAGCTGACCAGGTTGGAGTGGATAGCCCTTTGAGCAGCACGCCTGGGAGTGTGAAGCGGACGCTGGAAAACAGCATTAGGTTACTTGGACATTGTCCAAAGTTGCAACGAAAGCATGCTTGGAGTGGAGATTCCATGAATTCGATATTGGCACGGAATGAATGGAACATTCCGTAGGAGAGATTCCAATGATTTCTGAAGTCTGGGATTTGCGTACAAGAAAATGAAGAGCAGAGCAGGGAAGAGTGGAGATCCTTTTGAAGAGCAGACTGCGACTTTGAACTGGCTGCTGAAAACCAACATTGCGTTACTTGGATATTCACCAGTGGTGTCAAGGAATCCTGCCTGGAGTGGAGATCGATGAATTCTCGATTGGGAGTGAATGAATGGAACATTCTGTAGTGGAGATTCCAATTACTTCTGAAGTCTGGGTTTTGTGGAAACGAAAATGAAGCGCTGACTAGATTTGAGTGGATAGGCAGATGGACAGCACGCCTGTGAGTGTGATCATGCCTCTGAAATCCAGCATTGGATTTCTTGGACATCATCGGTGTTGTAACGATAGACTGCCTGAAGTTGGAGATTCGATGATCTCCATATTGGAATTGAATCAATGTAACAGTCTGTAGTGGAGTTTCCAATGAATTCTGAAATTTGGTTTGTGTGGACAGGAAAAGAATAATCTGACCTCTTTGTAGTGGATTGCCAGTTCAACAGAACGTCTGCGAGTGAGAACAGAACGCTGAAAAATCAGCAATCATTTACGTAGATATTCACCAGTCGTGTAACTAACGTCTGCCTGGAATGGAGATTCGATGAATTCCAGATCGCCAGTGAATGAATGGAACATTCTGTAGTGGAGATTATAATGGTTTCTGAAGTCTAAGTTATGTGGACAGGAAAATGTAGAGCTGACCAGGGTTGAGTGCATAGTCAGTTGAACAGCACACCTGCGAGTGTGAACATGCCACTGAAAAGCAGCCTTGGGTTGCTTGTACATTCAACACTAGTGAAACGAAATCCGGCCTGGAGTGGAGATTCGATGAATTCCAGATTCGGAGTGAATGAATGGAACATTCTGTAGTGGAGATTCCACTGAATTTTGAAGTCTGGGTTGAGTGGACAGGAAAATGAAGGGCTGATCAGGTTGGAGAGGATAGCCTGTAGAATAGCACACCAGCAAGTGCAACAGGCCGCAAAAAACCAGCATTGGGTGCTTGCATACTGACCAGTGGTGTAACGAAATACTGCCTGGAGTGGAGATTCGATGAATTCCAGATTGGCAGTGAATGAATGAAATATTGTGTACAGGAGATTCCAATTAGTAGTCAAATCTAGCTTGAGGCGACAGGAAAATGAAGAGCTGACCAGGGTTCATTGTATAGCCAGTTGAACAGCACGCCTCAGAGGGCGATCAGGACAATGAAAACGAGCAGTGTGTTACTTGGACATTCAACAGTGGTGTAACGAAAGCCGTACTGGAGTAGAGATTCAGATGAATTCCAGATTCACAATGAATCAATGGAACTTTTTGTAGTGGAGATTCCAATTATTTCTGAAATCCGATGTGTGTGTACAGGAAAATGAAGAGGAGACCTGGTTAGAATGGATATCCAGTTGAACAGAAGGCCTGCGAGATTGAACAGTCCTCTGAAAACCAGCATTGGGTTACTTGGACATTCACCAGTGGTATAACGAATGCGTTCATGGAGTGGAGGTTCAGATGTATTCCCGATTGGGAGTGAATGAATGGAACATTCTGTAGTGGAGATCCCATTGAATTTTGAAGTCTGGGTTGAGTGGACAGGAATATGAAGATCTGATCAGGTTTGAGAGGATAGCCTGTAGAATAGCACACCAGCGAGTGAGAACAGGCCGCGAAAAACCAGCATTGGTGTACTTGGATATTGACCAGTGGTGTAACGAAATCCTGCCAGGAGTGGAGATTCGATGAATTCCAGATTGGCAGTGAATGAATGGAACATTATGTACAGGAGTTTCCAATCATTTCTGAAGTCTAGGTTGTGGGGACAGGAAAATGAAGAGCTGACCAGGGTTCCGTGGATAGCCAGTTGAACAGCACGCCTCCGAGGGTGATCAGGACAATGAAAACGAGCAGTGTGTTACTAGGACATTCAACAGTGGTGTAACGAAAGCCTGCCTGGAGTGGAGATTCAGATGAATTCCACATTCGCAGTGAATTAATGGAACGTTCTGTAATGGAGGTTCCAATTATTTCTGAAATCCGATTAGTGTGGACAGGAAAATGAAGAGCAGACCAGGTTAGAATGGAGAGCCAGTTGAACAGCAGGCCTGCGAGATTGAACAGTCTTCTGAAACCCAGCATTGGGTTACTTGGACATTCACCAGTGGTATAACGAATGCGTTCATGGAGTGGAGGTTCAGGTGAATTCCCGATTCGCACTGAATGAATTGAACATTCTGTAGTGGATATTCCAATGATTTCTGTCATGTGGGTTGTTTGGACATTAAAATAAAGACTTGACCACAGTGGAGTGGATAGCCAGTTGTATAGCATGCATGCGAGTGTGAACAGTATGCTGAAAACCAGCAATGTGTTACTTGGACATTCACTAGTGATGTAAAGAAAGCCTGCCTGGAGTGTAGGTTCCAAGAATTCCAAATAGGCAGTGAATGAATGGAACTTTCTGTAGTGAAGATTGCCCTGGTTTCTGAATTCTACGTTGTGTGGACAAGAAACTGAAGAGCTTCCCAGCTGGGATTTGATAGCCAGTTGAAGACCAGGCCTGCGAATATCAACAGGCTGCTGAAAACCACCAGATGGCTACTTGAATATTCACCAGTTGTGTGAAGAAGTCCTGTTTGCAGTGGAGATTCGATGAATTCCAGATTGGCAGTGAATGAGTGGAACATTCTGAAGTGGAGATTCTAATGGTTTCTGAAATCTGGGTTATGGGAACAGGAAAAAGAAGAGCTGACTAAGGTTGAGTGGACAGCCAGTTGAACAGCACGACTCCGAGTGTGAACACGCCTATAAAATGCAGTATTGATTACTTGGACATTCACCAGTGTTGTAACGAAAGCTTGCCTGGAGTGGAGATTCGAAGAACTTCAGATTAGTAATGAATATGTGGAATATTCTGTAGTGGCGGTTCAAATGATTTCGAAAGTCTGGGTTGTGTGGACAGGAAATGGAAGAGCTGACCAGGTTGGAGTGAATAGACCGTTGAACAGCACGACTGGGAGTGTAAAGCAGACTCTGGAAAACAGCATTAGGTTATTTGGACATTCTCCAGTGGTTCAACGAATGCATGCCTGGAGTAGAGATTCCATGAATTCGATATTGGCAGGGAATGAATGGAACATTCCGTAGGAGAGAATCCAATGATTTCTGAAGTCTGGGTTTTGTGTACAGGAAAATGAAGAGCAGAGCAGAGAAGAGTGGATAGTCTGTTGAATAGCAGACTGCAACTCTGAACTGGCTGCTGAAAACCAACATTGGCTTACATGGATATTCACCAGTATTGTTAAGAATCCTGCCTGGAGTGGAGATTCGATGAATTCCCGATTGGGACTGAATGAATGGAACATTCTGTAGTGGAGATTCCAATTACTTCTGAAGCCTGGGATTTGTGGACAGGAAAATGAAGAGCTGACCAGGGTTGAGTGGATAGGCAGTTGTACAGCACGCCTGCGAGATTGACCATGCCTCAGAAATCCAGAATTGGATTCCTTGGTCATCATCAGTGGTGTCACGAAAGCCTGCCTGGAGTTGGAGATTCGATGAATTCCAGAATGGGACTGAATCAATGGAACAGTCTGTAGTGGAGATTCCAATGAATTCTGAAGTATGGTGTGTGTGGACAGGAAAAGAATAATCTGACCACTGTGTATTGGATTGCCAGTTCAACAGCACATCTGCGAGTGAGAACAGAACGCTGAAAATCAGCATTCAGTCACTTAGATATTCAGCAGTCGTGTAACTAAATTCTGCCTGGAGTGGAGATTCGATGAATTAGAGATCGGCCGTAAATGAATGGAACATTCTGTAGTGGAGATAATAATGGTTTGTGAAGTCTAAGTTATGTGGACAGGAAAATGTAGAGATGACCAGGGTTGAATGGATATTCAGTTGAACAGTACTACTGCGAGTGTAAACAGGCCGCTGAAAGGCAACCTTGGCTTTCTTGTACATTCAACACTAGTGAAACGAAATCCGGCCTGGAGTTTAGATTCGATGATTTCCAGATTCGGAGTGAATTAATGGAACATTCTGCAATGGAGATCCCATTGAATTTTGAAGTCTGTTTTGAGTGGACAGGAAAATGAAGAGCTGATCAGGTTGGAGAGAATAGCCAGTAGAATAGCACACCAGCGAGTGTGAAAAGGCCGCGAAAAACCATCATTGGGGTACATGGATCTTGACCAGTGGTGTAAAGAAATCCTGCCTGGAGTGGAGATTCGATGAATTCCAGATTGCAGTGAATGAATGGAACATTCTGAAGTGGAGATTCTAATGGTTTCTGAAGTCTGGGTTATGAGAACAGGAAAAAGAAGAGCTATCCAGGGTTGAGTGGACAGCCAGTTGAACAGCACGACTCCGAGTGTGAACATGCCTATGAAAACCAGCATTGGTTAGTTGGACATTCACCAGTGGCGTAACGAAAGCTTGCCTGGAGTGAAGATTCGAAGAACTTCACATTAGCAGTGAAAGAGTGGAATATACTGTAGTGGAGATTCAAGTGATTTCGAAAGTCTAGATTGTGTGGACAGGAAATGGAAGAGCTGACCAGGTTGGAGTGGATAGCCCGTTGACCAGCACGCATGGGAGTGTGAAGCGGACGCTGGAAAACAGCTTTAGGTTACTTGGACATTCTCCAATGGTGAAACGAAGCATGCCTGGAGTGGAGATTTCATGCATTCGATATTGGCAGGGAATGAATGGAACATTTCGCAGGAGAGATTCCAATGATTTCTGAAGTCTGGGTTTTGTGTACAGGAAAATGAAGAGCAGAGCAGTGAAGAGTGGATAGCCTGTTGAACAGCAGACTGCGACTTAGAACTGGCTGCTGAAAACAAACATTGGGTTACTTGGATATTCAACAGTGGTGTAAAGGAAACCTGCCTGGAGTGGAGATTCGATATACTCCCGATTGAGAGTGAATGAATGGAACATTCTGTAGTAGAGATTACAATTACTTATGAAGTCTGGGTTTTGGGGACAGGATAATGAAGAGCTGACCAGGGTTGAGTGGATAGGCAGTTGGACAGCACGCCTGCGAGTGTGATCATGCCTCTGAAATCCAGCATTGGATTCCTTGGACATCATCAGTGGTGTAACGAAAGCCTGCCTGGACTTGGAGATTCGATAAATTCCAGATTGGAATTGAATCAATGGAACAGTCTGTAGTGGAGATTCCAATGAATTCTGAAGTATGGTTTGTGTCGACAGAAAAAGAATAATCTGACCACTGTGCAGTGGATTGGATTTCAACAGCACGTCTGCGAGTGAGATCCGAACGTGGAAAATCAGAATTCAGTTACTAAGATATTCACCAGTCGTGTAACTAAAGTCTGCTTGGAGTGGAGATTCGATGAATTCCAGATCGGCAGTGAATGAATGTCACATTCTGTATTGGAGATTATAATGGTTTCTGTAGTCTAAGTTATGTGGAGAGGAAAATGTAGAGGTGACCAGGGTTGAGTGGATATTGAGTTGAACAGCACTCCCGAGAGTGTGAACAGGCCGCTGAAAATCAGCCTTGGGTTACTTCTACATTCAACACTAGTGAAACGTAATCCAGGCTGGAGTGGAGAATTGATGAATTCCAGATTGGCAGTGAAAGAATGGAACATTCTGTACAGGAGAGTCCAATCAATTTTGAAGTCTAGGTTGTGACGACAGGAAAATGAAGAGCTGACCAGGGTTCAGTGGATAGCCAGGTGAACAGCACGCCTCCGAGGGGGATCAGGACAATGAAAAAGAGCAGTGTGTTAGTTGGACATTCAACAGTGGTGTAACGAAAGCCTGCCTGTAGTGGAGATTCAGATGAATTCCAGATTCGCATTGAATGAATGCAACGTTCTGTAGTGGAGATTCCAATTATTTCGGACATCCGATGTGTGTGCAAAGGAAAATGAAGAGTAGACCAGGTTAGAATGGAGAGCCAGTTGAACAGCAGGCCTGCGAGATAGAACACTCCTCTGAAAACCAGCATTGCGTTACTTGCACATTCACCAATGGTATAACGAATGCGTTCATGGAGTGGAGGTTCAGATGAATTCCCGATTCGCAGTGAATGTACTGAACATTCTGTAGTGGATATTCCAATGATTTCTGTCGTGTGGGTTGTTTGGCCAGTACAAGAAAGACTTGACCACTGTGGAGTGTAGAGCCAGTTAAATAGCATGCATGCAAGTGTCAAGAGTATGCTGAAACCAGCAGTGTGTTACTTGGACATTCACCAGTGGTGTAAAGAAAGCCTGCCTGGAGTGTAGGATCCAAGAATTCCAAATAAGCAGTGTATGAATGGAACATTCTGTAGTGGAGATTCCAATGGTTTCTGAATTCTACGTTGTATGGACAAGAAACTGAAGAGCTTACCAGGTGGGATTTTATAGCCAGTTGAAGACCAGGCCTGCGAATTTGAACAGACTGCTGAAAACCACCACTGGGTTACTTGAATATTCACCAGTGGTGTAAAGAATTCCTGCCTGCAGTGGAGATTCGATGAATTCCATATTTGCAGTAAATGAATGGAACATTCTGAAGTGGAGATTCTAATGGTTTCTGAAGTCTGGGTAATCTGAAGAGGAAAAAGAAGAGCTGACCAGGTTTGAGTGGACAACCAGTTGAACAGCACCACTCTGAGTGTGAACACGCCTATGAAAACCAGCATTTGTTACTTGGACATTCACCAGTGGTGTAAGGAAAGCTTGCCTGGAGTGAAGATTTGAAGAACTTCAGATTAGCAGTGAATGAGTGGAATATTCTGTAGTGGAGATTCAAATGATTTTGAAAGTGTGGGTTGTGTGGACAGGAAATGGAAGAGCTGACCAGGTTGGACTGGATAGCCCTTTGAACAGCAAGCCTAGGAGTGTGAAGCGGACGCTGGAAAACAGCATTAGGTTTCGTGGACATTCTCCAATGGTGCAACGAAAGCATGCCTGGAGTGGAGATTCCATGAATTGGATATTGGCAGGGAATGAATGGAAAATTCCGTAGGAGAGATTCCAGTGATTACTGAAGTCTGGGTTTTGTGTACAGGAAAATGAAGAGCAGAGCAGGGAAGAGAGAATAGCCTGTTGAACAACAGACTGCGACTTTGAACTGGCTGCTGAATACCAACATTGGGTTACTTGGATATTCAACAGTGGCGTAAAGGAATCCTGCCTGGAGTGGAGATTCGATGAACTCCCGGTTGGGAGTGAATGAATGGAACATACTGTAGTGCAGATTTCAATGGTTTCTGAATTCTACGTTGTATGGACAAGAAACTGAAGAGTTTTCCAGGTGGGATTTGATAGCCAGTTGAAGACCAGGCCAGCGAGAATAAATAGTCCTCTGAAATCTAGCATTGGGTTACTTGTAAATTCACCAGTGTTATAACGAATGCGTTCATGGAGTGTAGGTTCAGATGCATTCCCGATTCGCAGTGAATGAATTGAACATTCTGTAGTGGATATTCCAATAATTTCTGTCGTGTGGGTTGTTTGGACTGTAAAAGAAAGACTTGACCACTGTGGCGTTGATAACCAGTGGAATAGCATGCATGCGAGTGTAAACGTTATGCTGAAATCCAGCATTGGATTCCTTGGACATCATCAGTGGTGTAACGAAAGCCTGCCTGGAGTTGGAGATTCGATGAATTCCATATTGGAATTGAATCAATGGAACACTCTGTAGTGGAGATTCCAATGAATTCTGAAGTATGGTTTGTGTCGACAGGAAAAGAATAATCTGACCACTGTGTAGTGGATGGCCAGTTCAAACGCACGTCTACGAGAGAGAACTGAACGCTGAAAACCAGCATTCAGTTACGTAGATATTACCAGTCGTGTAACTGAAGTTTGCCTGGAGTGGAGATTCAATGAATTCCAGATCGGCAGTGAATGAATGGAACATTCTATATTGGAGATTATAATGGTTTCTGAAGTCTAAGTTATGTGGACATTAAAATGTAGAGCTAATCAGGGTTGAGTGGATAGTCAGTTGAACAGCACTCCTGCAAGTGTGAACAGGAAGCTGAAAAGCAGCCTTGGGTTACTTGTACATTCAACACTAGTGAAACGAAATCCGGCCTGCAGTGGAGATTCGATGAATTCCAGATTGGGAGTGAATGAATGGAACATTCTGTAGTGGAGATTCCATTGAATTTTGAAGTCTGGGTTGAGTGGACAGGAAAATGAAGAGCTGATCAGGTTGGAGAGGATAGCCAGAAGAATAGCACACCAGCGAGTGTGAACAGGCCGCGAAAAATCAGCATTGCGGTACTTGGATATTGACCAGTGGTGTAACGAAATCCTGCCTGGAGTGCAGATTCAATGAATTCCAGATTGGCAGTGAATGAATGGAAGATTCTGTACAGGAGATTCCAATCATTTCTGAAGTCTAGGTTGTGGGAAAAGGAAAATGAAGAGCTGACCAGGGTTCAGTGGATAGCCGCTTGAACAGCATGCCTCCGAGGGGGATAAGGACAATGAAAACGAGCAGTGTGTTACTTGGACATTCAAGAGTGGTGTAACGAAAGTCTGCCTGGAGTGGAGATTCAGATGAACTCCAGATTTGCACTGAATAAATGGAACGTTCTGCAGTGGAGATTCCAATTATTTCTGAACTCCGATGTGTGTGGACATGAAAATGAAGAGCAAAACAGGTTAGAATGGATAACCAGTTGAACAGCAGGCCTCCGAGAATGAACAGTCCTCTGAAAACCAGTATCGGTTTACTAGGACATTCACCAGTGGTATAACGAATGCCTTCATGGAGTGGAGGTTCAGATGAATTCCCGATTCGCAGTGAATGAATTGAACATTCTGTAGTGGATATTCCAATGTTTTCTGCCGTGTGGGTTGTTTGGAAAGTAAAAGAAAGACTTGACCACAGTGAATTGGGTAGCCAGTTGAATAGCATGCATGGGAGTGTGAACAGTATGCTGAAAACCAGCAATGTGTTACTTGGACATTCAACAGTGGTGTAAAGAAAGCCTGCTTGGAGTGTAGGTTCCAAGATTTCCAAATAGGCAGTGAATGAATGGAACTTTCTGTAGTGGAGATTCCAATGGTTACTGAATTCTACGTTGTATGGACAAGAAACTGAAGAGCTTACCAGGTGGGATTTGATAGCCAGTTGGAGACCAGGGCTGTGAGAATAAACAGTCCTCTGAAAATCAGCATTGGGTTACTTGGACATGCACCAATGGTATAACGAATAAGTTCATGGAGTGGAGATTCAGATGAATTCCCGATTCGCAGTGAATGAACTGAACATTCTGTAGTGGATATTCCAATGATTTCTGTCGTGTTGCTTGTTTGGCCAGTACAAGGAAGACTTGACCACTGTGGAGTGTAGAGCCAGTTGAATAGCATGCATGCAAGTGTCAAGAGTATGCTGAAACAAGTCTGGGTTGTGTGGACAGGAAATGGAAGAGCTGACCAGGTTGGACTGGATAGCCCTTTGAACAGCAAGCCTAGGAGTGTGAAGCGGACGCTGGAAAACAGCATTAGGTTACTTGGACATTCTCCAATTGTGCAACGAAAGCATGCCTGGAGTGGAGATTCCATGAATTCGATATTCGCAGGGAATGAATAGAAATTTCCGTAGGAGAGATTACTGAAGTCTGGGTTTTGTTTACAGGAAAATGAAGAGCAGAACAGGGAAGAGAGAATAGCCTGTTGAACAACAGACTGCGACTATGAACTGGCTGCTGAAAACCAACATTGGCATACTTGTATATTCAACAGTGGTGTAAAGGAATCCTGCCTGGAGTCGAGATTCGATGAACTCCCGATTGGGAGTGAATGAATGGAACATACTGTAGTGCAGATTCCAATGGTTTCTGAATTCTACGTTGTATGGACAAGAAACTGAAGAGCTTACCAGGTGGGATTTGATAGCCAGTTGAAGACCACACCTGCGAGAATAAATAGTCCTCTGAAAACTAGCATTGGGTTACTTGGACATTCACCAGTGGTATAACGAATGCGTTCATGGAGTGGAGGTTCAGATGAATTCCCGATACGCAGCGAATGAATTGAATATTCTGTAGTGGATATTCCAATGATTTCTGTCGTGTGGGTTGTTTGGACAGTAAAAAAAAGACTTGATCACTGTGGAGTGGATAGCCAGTTGAATACCATGCATGCGAGTGTGAACAGTATGCTGAAAACCAGCAATGTGTTACTTGGACATTCACCAGTGGTGTAATGAAAGCCTGCCTGGAGAGTAGGTTCCAAGAATTCCAAATAGGCAGTAAATGTATGGAACATTCTGTAGTGGAGATGCCAATGGTTTCTGAATTCTACATTGTATGGACAAGAAACTGAAGAGCTTACCAGGTGGGATTTGATAGCCAGTTGAAGACCAGGCCTGCGAATTTGAACAAGCTACTGAAAACCACCACTGGGTTACTTGAATATTCACCAGTGGTGTAAAGAGATCCTGCCTGCAGTGGAGATTCGATGAATTCCAGATTGGCAGTGAATGAATGGAACATTCTGAAGTGGAGATTCTAATGGCTTCTGAAGTCTGGGTTAAGTGAACAGGAAAAAGTAGAGCTGACCAGGGTTGAGTGGACAACCAATTGAACAGCACGACTCTGTGTGTGAACATGGCTATGAAAACCAGCATTGGTTACTTGGACATTCACCAGTGGTGTAACGAAAGCTTGCCTGGAGTGGAGATTCGAAGAACTTCACATTAGCAGTGAATGTGTGGAATATCCTGTACTGGAGATTCAAATGATTTCGAAAGTCTGGGTTGTGTGGAAAGAAAATGGAAGAGCTGACCAGGTTGCAGTGGATAACCCGTTAAACAGCACCCTTGTGAGTGTGAAACTGACGCTGGAAAACAGCAGTAGGTTACTTGGACATTCTCCAATGGTGCAACGAAAGCATGCCTGCGGTGGAGATTTCCTGAATTTGATATCGGCAGGGAATTAATGGAACATTTCGTAGGAGAGATTTCAATGATTTTTGAAGTCTGGGTTTTGTGTACAGGAAAATGAAGAGCAGAGCAGTGAAGAGTGGATAGCCTGTTGAACAGCAGACTGCGACTTTGAACTGGCTGCTGAATACCAACATTGGGTTACTTGGATATTCACCTGTGGTGTAAAGGAATCCTGCCTGGAGTGGAGATTCGATGAATTCCCGATTGGGAGTGAATGAATGGAACATTCTGTACTGGAGATTCCAATTTCTTCTGAAGCCTGGGATTTGTGGACAGGAAAATGAAGAGCTCAACAGGGTTGAGTGGGTAGGCAGTTGGACAGCACGCCTGCTAGTGTGATCATGCCTCTGAAATCCAGCATTGGATTCCTTGAACTTCATCAGTGGTATAATGAAAGCCTGCCTGGAATTGGAGATTCGATGAATCCCAGATAGGAATTGAATCTATGGAACAGTCTGTAGTGGAGATTCCAATGAATTCTGAAGTATGGTTTGTGTCGACAGGAAAAGAATAATCTGACCACTGTGTAGTGGATGGCCAGTTCAAAATCACGTCTGCGAGAGAGAACTGGACGCTGAAAATCAGTATTTAGTTACGTATTCACCAGTCGTGTAACTGAAGGCTGCCTGGAGTGGAGATTCAATGAATTCCATATCGGCTGTGAATGAATGGTTGAACAGCACTCCTGCAAGAGTGAACAGGCCGCTGAAAAGCAGCCTTGCGTTACTTGTACATTCAACACTAGTGAAACGAAATCCGGCCTGGAGTGGAGATTCGATGAATTCCAGATTGGGAGTGAATGAATGGAACATTCTGTAGTGGAGATTCCATTGAATTTTGAAGTCTGGGTTGAGTGGACAGGAAAATGAAGAGCTGAATAGGTTGGAGAGGATAGCCAGTAGAATAGCACACCAGCGAGTGTGAACAGGCCGCGAAAAACCAGCATTGGGGTACTTGGATATTGACCAGTGGTGTAACGAAATCCTGCCTGGAGTGGAGATTCGATGAATTCCAGATTAGCAGTGAATGAATGGAACATTCTGTACAGGAGATTCCATTCATTTCTGAAGTCTAGGTTGTGGGGACAGGAAAGTGAAGAGCTGACCAGGGTTCAGTGGATAGCCACTTGAACAGCATGCCTCCGAGGGGGATCAGGACAATGATAACGAGCAGTGTGTTACTTGGACATTCAAGAGTGGTGTAACGAAAGCCTGCCTGGAGTGGAGATTCAGATGAATTCCAGATTCGCAGTGAATAAATGGAACGTTCTGTAGTGGAGATTCCAATTATTTCTGAAATACGATGTGTGTGGACATGAAAATGAAGAGCAGACCAGATTATAATGGATAGCCAGTTGAACAGCAGGCCTCCGAGAATGAACAGTCCTCTGAAAACCAGCATTGGTTTACTAGGACATTCACCAGTGGTATAACGAATGCGTTCATGGAGTGGAGGTTCAGATGAATTCCCGATTCGCAGTGAATGAATTGAACATTCTGTAGTGGATATTCCAATATTTTCTGCCGTGTGGGTTGTCTGGAAAGTAAAAGAAAGACTTGACCGCTGTGGAGTGGATAGCCAGTTGAATAGCATGCATGCGAGTGTGAACAGTATGCTGAAAACCAGCAATGTGTTTCTTGGACATTCACCAGTGGTGTAAAGAAATCCTGTCTGCAGTGGAGATTCGAAGAATTCCAGATTCGCAGTGAATGAGTGGAACATTCTGAAGTGGAGATTTTAATGGTTTCTGAAGTCTGGGTTATGTGAACCGGATAAAGAAGTGCTGACTAGTGTCGATTGGACAGCCAGTTGAACAGCACGACTCCGAGAGTGAGCACGCCTATGAAAACCATCGTTGGTTACTTGGACATTCACCAGTGGTGTAACGAAAGCTTGCCTGGAGTGGAGATTCCATGAATTCGATATTGGCAGGGAATGAATTGAACATTCCATAGGAGAGATTCCAATGATTTCTGAAGTCTGAGCTTTACGTACAGGAAAATGAAGCGTAGAGCAGAGAAGAGTGGATAGCTTGTGGAACAGCAGATAGCGACTTTGAACTGGCTGCTGAAAACCAACATTGTGTTACTTGGATATTCAACAGTGGTTTCAAGTAATCCTGCCTGGAGTGGAGATTCGATGAATTTCCGATTGGGAGTGAATGTATGGAACATTCTGTAGTGGAGATTCCAATTACTTCTGAAGTCTGGGTTTTGTGGACAGGAAAATGAAGAGCTGACCAGGGTTGAGTGGATAGGCAGTTGGACAGCACCCCTGCGAGTGTGATCATGCCTCTGAAATCCAGCATGGGATTCCTTGGACATCATCAGTGGTGTAACAAAATCCTGCCTGGAGTGGAGATTCGATGAATTCCAGATTGGCAGTAAATGAATGGAACATGCTGTGCAGTAGATTCCAGTCATTTCTGAAGTCTTGGTTGTGGGGACAGGAAAATAAAGAGCTGACCAGGGTTCATTGGATAGCCAGTTGAACAGCACCGCTCCGAGGGGGATCAAGAGAATGAAAACGAGCAGTTTGTTACTTGTTTATTCATCAGTGGTGTAACGAAAGCCTGCCTTGTGTGGAGATTCAGATGAATTCCAGATTCGCAGTGAATGAATGGAACGTTCTGTAGTGGAGATTCCAATTATTTCTGAAATCCGATGTGTGTGGACAGGAAAATGAAGAGCAGATCAGGTTAGAATGGATAGCCAGTTAAATAGCAGGCCTGCGAGAATGAACAGTCCTCTGAAAACCAGCACTGGGTTATTTGGACATTCACCAGTGGTATAACGAATGCGTTCATGGAGTGGAGGTTCAGATGAATTCCCGATTCGCAGTCAATTAATTGAACGTTCTGTAGTGGATATTCCAATGATTTCTGTCGTGTGGCTTGTTTGGAAAAGAATGACTTGACCACTGTGGAGTGGATAGCCAGTTGAATAGCATGCATGAGAGTGTGAACAGTATGCTGAAAACCAGCAATGTTTTTCTTGGACATTCACCAGTGGTGTAAAGAAATCCTGTCTGCAGTGGAGATTCTAAGATTTCCAGATTCGCAGTGAATGAGTGGAACATTCTGATGTGGAGATTTTAATGGTTTCTGAAGTCTGGGTTATGTGAACCGGATAAGGAAGAGCTGACCAGGGTCGATTGGACAGTCAGTTGAACAGCACGACTCCGAGTGTGAACACGCCTATGAAAACCAGCATTGGTTACTTGGACATTCACCAGTGGTGTAACGAAAACTTACCTGGAGTGGAGATTCCATGAATTCTATATTGGCAGGGAATGAATGGAACATTCCGTAGGGAGATTCCAATGATTTCTGAAGTCTGGGTTTTGCGTACAGGAAAATGAAGCGAAGAGCAGAGAAGAGTGGATAGCCTGTGGAACAGCAGATAGCGACTTTGAACTGGCTGCTGAAAACCAACATTGTGTTACTTGGATATTCAACAGTGGTTTCAAGTAATCCTGCCTGGAGTGTAGATTCGATGAATTCCCGATTGGGAGTGAATGTATGGAACATTCTGTAGTGGAGATTCCAATTACTTCTGAAGTCTGGGTTTTGTGGACAGGAAAATGAAGAGCTGACCAGGGTTGAGTGGATAGGCAGTTGGACAGCACGCCTGCGAGTGCGATCATGCCTCTGAAATCCAGCATGGGATTCCTTGGACATCATCAGTGGTGTAACTGAAGCCTGCCTGGAGTTGGAGATTCGATGAATTCCATATTGGAATTGAATCAATGGAACACTCTGTAGTGGAGATTCCAATGAATTCTGAAGTATGGTTTGTGTCGACAGGAAAAGAATAATCTGACCACTGTGTAGTGGATGGCCAGTTCAAACGCACGTCTGCGAGAGAGAACTGAACGCTGAAAACCAGCATTCAGTTACGTAGATATTACCAGTCGTGTAACTGAAGTTTGCCTGGAGTGGAAATTCAATGAATTCCAGATCGGCAGTGAATGAATGGAACATTCTATAGTGGAGATTATAATGGTTTCTGAAGTCTAAGTTATGTGGACATTAAAATGTAGAGCTAATCAGGGTTGAGTGGATAGTCAGTTGAACAGCACTCCTGCAAGTGTGAACAGGAAGCTGAAAAGCAGCCTTGGGTTACTTGTACATTCAACACTAGTGAAACGAAATCCGGCCTGCAGTGGAGATTCGATGAATTCCAGATAGGGAGTGAATGAATGGAACATTCTGTAGTGGAGATTCCATTGAATTTTGAAGTCTGGGTTGAGTGGACAGGAAAATGAAGAGCTGATCAGGTTGGAGAGGATAGCCAGAAGAATAGCACACCAGCGAGTGTGAACAGGCCGCGAAAAATCAGCATTGGGGTACTTGGATATTGACCAGTGGTGTAACGAAATCCTGCCTGGAGTGGAGATTCGATGAATTCCAGATTGGCAGTGAATGAATGGAACATTCTGTACAGGAGATTCCAATCATTTCTGAAGTCTAGGTTGTGGGGAAAGGAAAATGAAGAGCTGACCAGGGTTCAGTGGATAGCCGCTTGAACAGCATGCCTCCGAGGGGGATCAGGACAATGAAAACGAGCAGTGTGTTACTTGGACATTCAAGAGTGGTGTAACGAAATTCTGCCTGGAGTGGAGATTCAGATGAACTCCAGATTTGCACTGAATAAATGGAACGTTCTGCAGTGGAGATTCCAATTATTTCTGAACTCCGATGTGTGTGGACATGAAAATGAAGAGCAAAACAGGATAGAATGGATAACCAGTTGAACAGCAGGCCTCCGAGAATGAACAGTCCTCTGAAAACCAGTATCGGTTTACTAGGACATTCACCAGTGGTATAACGAATGCCTTCATGGAGTGGAGGTTCAGATGAATTCCCGATTCGCAGTGAATGAATTGAACATTCTGTAGTGGATATTCCAATGTTTTCTGCCGTGTGGGTTGTTTGGAAAGTAAAAGAAAGACTTGACCACAGTGAATTGGGTAGCCAGTTGAATAGCATGCATGGGAGTGTGAACAGTATGCTGAAAACCAGCAATGTGTTACTTGGACATTCAACAGTGGTGTAAAGAAAGCCTGCTTGGAGTGTAGGTTCCAAGATTTCCAAATAGGCAGTGAATGAATGGAACTTTCTGTAGTGGAGATTCCAATGGTTACTGAATTCTACGTTGTATGGACAAGAAACTGAAGAGCTTACCAGGTGGGATTTGATAGCCAGTTTGAGACCAGGGCTGCGAGAATAAACAGTCCTCTGAAAATCAGCATTGGGTTACTTGGACATGCACCAGTGGTATAACGAATGCGTTCATGGACTGGAGGTTCAGATGAATTCCCGATTCGCAGTGAATGAGTTGAACATTCTGTAGTGGATATTCCAATGATTTCTGTCGTGTGGGTTGTTTGGACAGTAAAAGAAAGACTTGAACACTGTGCAGTTGATAACCAGTTGAATAGCATGCATGCGAGTGTGAACAGTATGCTGAAAACCAGCAATGTGTTACTTGGACATTCACCAGTGGTTTAAAGAAAGCCTGCCTGGAGTGTAGGTTCCAAGAATTCCAAATAGGCAGTGAATGAATGGAACATTCTGTAGTGGAGATTCCAATGGTTTCTGAATTCTACGTTGTATGGACAAGAAACTGAAGAGCATTCCAGGTGGGATTTGATAGCCAGTTGAAGACCAGGCCTGCGTATTTGAACAGGCTGCTGAAGACCACCATAGGGTTACTTGAATATTCAGCAGTGGTGTAAAGATATCCTGTCTGCAGTGGAGATTCGATGAATTCCATATTGGCAGTGAATGAATGGAACATTCTGAAGTGGAGATTCTAATGGTTTCTGAAGTCTGGGTGTTGTGAACGGAAAAAGAAGAGCTGACCAGGGTTGGGTGGACAGCCAGTTGAGTAGCACGACTCCGAGTGTGAACACGCCTATGAAAACCAGCATTGGTTACTTGGACATTCACCAGTGGTGTAACGAAAGCTTGCCTGGAGTGGAGATTCGAAGAACTTCAGATTAGCAGTGAATGAGTGGAATATTTTGTAGTGGAGATTCAAATGATTTCGAAAGTCTGGGTTGTGTGGACAGGAAATGGAAGAGCTGACCAGGTTGGAGTGGATAGTCCGTTGAACAGCACGCCTGGGAGTTTGAAGCGGATGCTGGAAAACAGCATTAGGTTACTTGGACATTCTCCAATGGTGCAACGAAAGCATGCCTGGAGTGGAGATTCCATGAATTCGATATTGGCAGGGAATGAATGGAACATTACGTAGGAGAGATTCAAATTATTTCTTAAGTTTGGGTTTTGTGTACAGGAAAATGATGAGCAGAGCAGGGAAGAGTGGATAGTCTGTTGAACAGCAGACTGCGACTTTCAACTGGGTGCTGAAAACCAACATTGCGTTACTTGGATATTCACCAGTGGTGTCAAGGAATCCTGCCTGGAGTGATGATTCGATGAATTCCCAATAGGAGTGAATGAATGGAACATTCTGTATTGGAGATTCCAATTATTCTGAAGTCTGGGTTTTGTGGATAGGACATTGAAGAGCTGACCAGGGTTGAGTGGATAGGCAGTTGGACAGCACGCCTGCGAGTGTGATCATGCCTCTGAAATCCAGCATTGGATTCCTTGGACATCATCAGTGGTGAAACGAAAGGCTGCCTGGAGTTGGAGATTCGAAGAATTCCAGATTGGAATTGAATCAATGGAACAGTCTGTAGTGTAGTTTCCAATGAATTCTGAAGTATGGTTTTTGTGGACAGGAAAAGAATATTCTGACCACTGTGTAGTGGATTGCCAGTTCAACAGCATGTCTGCGAGTGAGAAGAGAACGCTGAAAATCAGCATTCAGTTACTTAGATATTCACCAGTCGTGTAACTAATGTCTACCTGGAGTTGAGATTCGTTGAATTCCAGATCGGCAGTGAATGAATGGAACATTCTGTAGTGGAGATTGTAATGGTTTCTGAAGTCTAAGTTATGTGGACAGGAAAATGTAGAACTGACCAGGGTTGAGTGGATAGTCAGTTCAACAGCACTCCTGCGAGTGTGAACAGGCCACTGAAAAGCAGCCTTGGGTTACTTGTACATTCAACACTAGTGAAAAGAAATCGGACCTGGAGTGGAGATTCGATGAATTACAGATTGGGAGTGAATGAATGGAACATTCTGTAGTGGAGATTCCATTGAATTTTGAAGTCTGGTTTGAGTGGACAGGAAAATGAAGAGCTGATCAGGTTGGAGAGGATAGCCAGTAGAATAGCACACCAGCGAGTGTGAACAGGCCGCGAAAAACCAGCATTGGGGTACTTGGATATGGACCACTGGTGTACTGAAATCCTCCCTGGAGTGGAGATTCGATGAATTCCAGATTGGCAGTGAATGAATGGAACATTCTGTACAGGAGATTCCAATCATTTCTGAAGTCTAGGTAGTGTGGACAGGAAAATGAAGAGCTGACCAGGGTTCAGTGGATAGCCAGTTGAACAGCATGCCTCCGAGGGGGATCAGGACAATGAAAACCAGCAGTGTGTTAGTTGGACATTCAGCAGTGGTGTAACGAAAGCCTGCCTGGAGTGGAGATTCAGATGAATTCCAGATTCGCAGTGAATAAATGGAACGTGCTGTAGTGGAGATTCCAATTATTTCTGAAATCCGATGTGTGTGGACAGGAAAATGAAGAGCAAAACAGGTTAGAATGGATAGCCAGTTGAACAGCAGGCCTGCGAGAATGAACAGTCCTCTGAAAACCAGCAAGGGGTTACTTGGACATTCACCAGTGGTATAAAGAATGCGCTCATGGAGTGGAGGTTCAGATGAATTCCCGATTCGCAGTGAATGAATTAAACATTCTGTAGTGGATATTCCAATGATTTTTGTCGTGTGGGTTGTATGGACAGTAAAAGAAAGTCTTGACCACTGTGCAGTGGATAACCAGTTGAATAGCATGCATGCGAGTGTGAACAGTATGCTGAAAACCAGCAATGTGCTACTTTGACATTCACCAGTGGTGTAAAGAAAGCCTGCCTGGAGTGTAGGTTCCAAGAATTCCAAATAGGCAGTGAATGAATGGAACATTCAGTAGTGGAGATTCCAATGGTTTCTGAATTCTACGTTGTATGGACAAGAAACTGAAGAGCTTACCAGGTGGGATTTGATAGCCAGTTGAAGACCAGGCCTGCGAGAATAAACAGTCCTCTGAAAACCAGCATTGGATTACTTGGACATTCACCAGTGGTTTAACGAATGCGTTCATGGAGTGGAATTTCAGATGAATTGCCGATTCGCAGTGAATGAATTGAACATTCTGTAGTGGATATTCCAATAATTTCTGTCGCGTGGGTTTTTTGTACAGTAAAAGAAAGACTTGACCACTGTGGCGTTGATAACCATTTGAATAGCATGCACGCGAGTGTAAAAGGTATGCTGAAAACTTGCAATGTGTTACTTGGACTTTCACCAGTGGTGTAAAGAAAGCCTGCCTGGAGTGAAGGTTCCAAGAATTCCAAATAGGCAGTGAATGAATGGAACATTCTGTAGTGGAGATTCCAATGCTTTCTGAATTCTACGTTGTATGGACAAGAAACTGAAGAGCTTACCAGGTGGGATTTGATAGCCAGTTGAAGAACAGGCCTGCGAGAATAAACAGTATTCTGAAAACCAGCATTGGGTTACTTGGACATTCACCAGTGGTATAACTAATGCGTTCATGGAGTGTAGGTTCAGATGAATTCCCGATTCGTAGTGAATGAATTGAACATGCTGTAGTGGATATTCCAATGATTTCTGTCGTGTGGGTTGTTTGGACAGTAAAAGAAAGACTTGAACACTGTGGAGTGTATAGCCTGTTGAATAGCATGCATGCGAGTGTAAACAGTATGCTGAAAACCAGCAATATGTTTCTTGGACATTCACCAGTGGTGTAATGAGAGCCTGCCTGGAGTTCACGTTCCAAGAATGCCAAATAGGCAGTGAATGAATGGAACATTCTGTAGTGGAGATTACAAGGGTTTCTGAATTCTACGTTGTATGGACAAGAAACTGAAGTGCTTACCAGGTGGGATTTCATAGCCAGATGAAGACCAGTCCTGCGAATTTGTACAGGCTGCTGAAAACCACCATTGTGTTACTTGAATATTCACCAGTGGTGTAAAGAAATCCTGTCTGCAGTGGAGTTTCGATGAGTTCCAGATTGGCAGTGAATGAATGGAACATTCTGAAGTGGAGATTGTAATGGTTTCTGAAATCTGGGTTATGTGAATAGGAAAAAGAAGAGCTGACCAGGGTTGAGTGGACAGCCAGTTGAACAGCACGACTCCGAGAGTTAACACGCTTATGAAATCCAGCATTGGTTACTTGGACATTCACCAGTGGTGTAACGAAAGCTTGCCTGCAGTGGAGATTCGAAGAACTTCAGATTAGCAGTGAATGTGTGGAATATTCTGTAGTGGAGATTCAAATGATTTCGAAAGTCTGGGTTGCGTGGACAGGAAACGGAAGAGCTGAACAGGTTGGAGTGGATTGCCTTTTGAACAGCACAACAGGGAGTGTGAAGCGGACGCCGGAAAACAGCATTAGGTTACTTGGACATTCTCCAATGTTGCAACGAATGCCTGTCTAGAGTGGAGATTCCATGAATTTTATATTGGCAGGGAATGAATGGAATATTCCGTAGGAGAGATTCCAATGATTTCTGAAGTCTGGGTTTTGTGTAGAGGAAAATGAAGAGCAGAGTAGGGAAGAGTGGATAGCCTGTTGAACAGCAGACTGCGACTTTGAACTGGCTGCTGAAAACCAACATTGCGTTACTTGGATATTCACCAGTGGTGTAAAGGAATCCTGCCTGGAGTGGAGATTCGATGAATTCCAGATTGACAGTGAATGAATGGAACATTCTGTACAGGGGATTCCAATCATTTCTGAAGTCTAGGTAGTGGGGAGAGCAAAATGAAGAGCTCACCAGGGTTCAGTGGATAGCCAGTTGAACAGCATGTCTCCGAGGGGGATCAGGACAATGAAAACGAGCAGTGTGTTACTAGGACATTCAACAGTGTTGTAACGAAAGCCTGCCTGGAGTGGAGATTCAGATGAATTCCAGATTCACAGAGAATAAATGTAACGTTCTGTAGTGGAGATTCCAATTATTTCTGAAATCCGATGTGTGTGGACAGGAAAATGAAGAGCAAAACAGGTTAGAATGGATAGGCAGTTGAACAGCAGGCCTGCAGGAATGAACAGTCCTCTGAAAAACAGCATTTGGTTACTTTGTCTTTCACCAGTGGTATAACGAATGCGTTCATGGAGTGGTCGTTCAGATGAATTCCCGATTCACAGTGAATGAATTGAACATTCTGTAGTGGATATTCCAATGATTTCTGTCGTGTGGGTTGTTTGGACAGTAAAAGAAAAGCTTGACCACTGTGGCGTTGATAACCAGTTGAATAGCTTGCATGCGAGTGTAAACGTTATGCTGAAAACCAGCAATGTGTTACTTGGACATTCACCAGTGGTGTAAAGAAAGCCTGCCTCGAGTGTAGGTACCAAGAATTTCAAATAGGCATTGAATGAATGGAACATTCTGTAGTGGAGATTCCAATGGTTTCTGAATTCTACGTTGTATGGACAAGAAACTGAAGAGCTTACTAGGTGGGATATGATAGCCAGTTGAAGACCAGGCCTGCGAATTTGTACAGGCTGCTGAAAACCACCATTCGGTTACTTGAATATTCACCAGTGGTTTAAAGAAATCCTGTCTGCAGTGGAGTTTCGATGAGTTCCAGATTGGCAGTGAATGAATGGAACATTCTGAAGTGGAGAATCTAATGGTTTCGGAAGTCTTGGTTATGTGAACAGGAAAAAGAAGAGCTGACCAGGGTTGAGTGGACAGCCAGTTGAACAGCACGACTCCGAGTGTGAACACGCCTATGAAAACGAGCACTGGTTACTTGGACATTCACAAGTGGTGTAAAGAAAGCTTGCCTAGAGTGGAGATTCGAAGCACTTCAGATTAGGAATGAATGTGTGGAATATTCTGTAGTGGAGATTCAAATTGTTTCGAAAATCTGGGTTGTGTGGACAGGAAACGGAAGAGCTGACCAGGTTGGAGTGGATAGCCCATTGAACAGCACGCCTGGGAGTGTGAAGCTGACGCTGGAAAACAGCATTAGGTTACTTGGACATTCTCTAATGGTGCAACGGAAGCATGCCTGGACTGGAGATTCCATGAATTCGGTATTGGCAGGGAATGAATGGAACATTCCGTAGGAGAGATTACAATGATTTCTGAAGTCTGGGTTTTTTTGTAGGGGAAAATGAAGAGCAGAGCAGGGAAGAGTGGATAGCCTGTTGTACAGCAGACTGCGACTTTGAACTGGCTGCTGAAAACCAACATTGCGATACTTGGATATTCACCAGTGGTGTCAAGGAATCCTGCCTGGAGTGGAGATTCGATGAATTCCCGATTGGGAGTGAATGAATGGAACATTCTGTGGTGGAGATTCCAATTACTTCTGAAGTCTGGGTTTTGTGGACAGGAAAATGAAGAGCTGACCAGGATTGAGTGGATAGGCAGTTGGACAGCACGCCTGCGAGTGTGATCATGCCTCTGAAATCCAGCATTGGATTCCTTGGACATCATCTGTGGTGAAACGAAAGCCTGCCTGGAGTTGGAGATTAGAAGAATTCCAGATTGGAATTGAATCAATGGAATAGTCTGTAGTGTAGAGTCCATTGAATTCTGAAGTATGGTTTGTGTGGACAGGAAAAGAATAATCTGACGACTGTGTAGTGGATTGCCAGTTCAACAGCACGTTTGCGAGTGAGAACAGAACACTGAAAATCAGTAATCAGTTACTTAGATATTCCCCAGTCGTGTAACTAAAGTCTGCCTGGAGTGGAGATTCGTTGAATTCCAGATCGGCAGTGAATGAATGGAACATTCTGTAGTGGAGATTCCATTGAATTTTGAAGTCTGCGTTGAGTGGACAGCAAAATGAAGAGCTGATCAGGTTGGAGAGGATAGCCAGTAGAACAGGACATCAGCGAGTGTGAAAAGGCCGCAAAAAACCAGCATTGGGGTACTTGGATATTGACCAGTGGTGTGCTGAAATCCTGCCTGGAGTAGAGATTCGATGAATTCCAGATTGGCATTGAATGAATGGAGCATTCTGTACAGGAGATTCTAATCATTTCTGAACTCTAGGTAGTGGGGACAGGAAAATGAAGAGCTGACCAGGGTTCAGTGGACAGACAGTTGAACAGCATGCCTCCCAGGGTGATCAGGACAATGAAAATGAGCAGTGTGTTACTTGGACATTCAACAGTGGTGTAACGAAAGCCTGCATGGAGTGGAGATTCAGATGAATTCCAGATTCGCAGTGAATAAATGGAACGTTCTGTAGTGGAGATTCCAATTATTTCTGAAATCCGATGTGTGTAGACAGGAAAATGAAGAGCAAAACAGGTTAGAATGGATAGCCAGTTGAACAGCAGGCCTGCGAGAATGAACAGTCCTCTGAAACCAGCATTGGGTTACTTGGGCATTCACCAGTGCTAGAACGAATGCGTTCATGGAGTGGAGGTTCAGATGAATTCCTGATTCGCAGTGAATGAATTGAAGACTCTGTAGTGGATATTCCAATGATTTCTGTCGTGTGGGTTATTTGGAGAATAAAAGAAAGACTTGTCCACTGTGGAGTGGATAGCCTGTTGAATAGCATGCATGCGAGTGTGAACAGTATGCTGAAAACCAGCAATGTGTTACGTGGACATTCACCAGTGGTGTATTAAAAGCCTGCCTGGAGTGTAGGTTCCAAGAATTCCAAATAGGCACTGAATGAATGGAACATTCTGTAGTGGAGATTCCAAAGCTTTCTAAACTCTACGTTGTATGGACAAGAAATTGAAGAGCTTACCCGGTGGCATTTTATCGGCAGTTGAAGACCAGTCCAGCGAGAATAAAGAGTCCTCTGAAAACCAGCATTGGGTTACTTGGACATTCACCAGTGGTATAACGAATGTGTTCATGGAGTGGAGGTTCAGATGAGTTCCCGATTCGCAGTGAATGAATTGAACATTCTGTAGTGGAAATTCCAATAATTTCTGTCACGTGGTTTGTTTGGACAGTAAAAGAAAGGCTTGACCACTGTGGCGTTGATAACCTGTTGAATAGCATGCATGCGAGTGTAAACGGTATGCTGAAAACCAGCAATGTTTTACTTGGACATTCCCCAGTGGTGTAAAGAAAGCCTGCCTGGAGTGTAGGTTCCAAGAATTCCAAATAGGCAGTGAACGAATTGAACATTCTGTAGTGGAGATTCCAATGGTTTCTGAATTCTTCATTGTATGGACAAGAAACTGAAGAGCTTACCAGGTGGGATTTGATAGCCAGTTGAAGACAAGTCCTGCGACTTTGAACAGGTGCTGAAGACCACCATTGGGTTACTTGAATATTCACCAGTGGTGTAAATGAATCCTGCCTGCAGTGGAGATTCGACGAATTCCAGATAGGCAGTGAATGAATGGAACATTCTGAAGTGGAGATTCTAATGGTTTCTGAAGTCTGGGTTATGTGAACAGGAAAAAGAAGAGCTGACCAGGGTTGAGTGGACAGCCAGTTGAACAGTACGACTCCGAGTGTGAACACTCCTATGAAAACCAGCATTGGTTACTTGGACATTCACGAGTGTTGTAACGAAAGCTTGCCTGGAGTGGAGATTCGACGAACTTCAGATTAACAATTAAAGCGTGGAATATTCTGTAGTGGAGATTCCATTGAATTTTGAAGTCTGGTTTGAGCGGACAGCAAAATGAAGAGCTGATCACGTTGGAGAGGATAGCCAGTAGAATAGCACACCAGCGAGTATGAACAGGCCGCGAAAATCCAGCATTGGGGTACTTGGATATTGACCAGTGGTGTACTGAAATCCTGCCTGGAGTAGAGATTCGATGAATTCCAGATTGGCAGTGAATGAATGGAACATTCTGTACAGGAGATTCCAATAATTTCTGAAGTCTAGGTAGTGGGGACAGGAAAATGAAGGGCTGGCCAGGGTTCAGTGGATAGCCAGCTGAACAGCAGGCCTCCGAGGGGGATCAAGACAATGACAACGACCAGTGTGTTACTTGGACATTGAAAAGAGGTGTAAAGAAAGCCTGCCTGTAGTGGATATTCGATGAATTCCAGATCGGCTCTGAATGAATGGAACATTCTTTAGTGGAGATTATAATGGTTTCTGAAGTCTAAGTTATGTGGACAGGAAAATGTAGAGCTGACCAGGGTTGAGTGGATAGTCAGTTGAACAGCACTCCTGCGAGTGTGAATAGGCCGCTGAAAAACAGCCTTGAGTTACTTGTGCTTTCAACACTAGTGAAACGAAATCCGGCCTGGAGTGGAGATTCGATGAATTCCAGATTGGGAGTGAATGAATGGAACATTCTGTAGTGGAGGTCCCATTGAATTTTGAAGTCTGGGGTGAGTGTACAGGAAAATGAAGACCTGAACATGTTGGAGAGGATAGCCAGTAGAATAGCACACCAGCGAGTGTGAACAGGCCGCGAAAAACCAGCATTGGGGTACTTGGATATTGACCAGTGGTGTACCGAAATACTGCATGGAATGGAGATTCGATGAATTCCAGAATGGCAGTGAATGAATGGAACATTCTGTACAGGAGATTCCAATCAACTCTGAAGTCTAGGTTGCGGGAAAGGAAAATGTAGAGCTGACCAGCGTTCAGTGGATAGCCAGGTGAACAGCACTTCTGCAAATGTGAAGATACTGCTGAAATGCAGCCTTGGGTTTTTTGTACATTAAACACTAGTGAAACGAAATCCGGCCTGGAGTGGAGATTCGATGAATTCCATATTGGCAGTGAATGAATGGAACATTCTGAAGTGGATATTCTAATGGTTTCTGAAGTCTGACTTTTGTGATCAGGAAAACGAAGAGCTGTCCAGAGTTGAGTGGACAGCCAGTTGAACAGCACGACTCCGAGTGTGAATATGCCTATGAAAATCAGCATTGGTTACTTGGACATTCACCAGTGGTGTAACGAAAGCTTGCCTGGAGTGGAGATTCGAAAAACTTCAGATTAGCAGTGAAAAAGTGGAATATTCTGTAGTGGAGATTCAAATGATTTCGATAGTCTGGGTTTTGTGGACAGTAAATGGAAGAGCTGACCAGGTTGGAGTGGAGAGCCCGTTGAACAGCACGCCTGGGAGTGTGAATCAGACGCTGGAGAACAGCATTAGGTTACATGGACATTCTCCAATTGTGCAACGAATGCATGCCTGGAATGGAGATTCCACGAATTCGATATTGGCAGGGAATGAATGGAACATTCCGTAGGAGAGATTCCAATGATTTCTGTAGTCTGAGTTTTGTGTACAGGAAAATGAAGAGCAGAGCAGGGAAGAGTGGATAGTCAGTTGAACAGCACTCCTGCGAGTGTGAACAGGCCGCTGAAAATGAACATTGGGTTCTTGGATATTCACCAGTGGTGTAAAGGAATCCTGCCTGGAGTGGAGATTCGATGAATTCCCGATTGGGAGTGAATGAATGGAACATTCTGTACTGGAGATTCCAATTACTTCTGGAGTCTGGGTTTTGTGGACAGGAAAATGAAGAGCCTAACAGGGTTGAGTGGATAGGCAGTTGGACAGCACGCCTGCGAGTGTGAATAGGCCGCTGAAAAGCAGCCTTGTGTTACTTGTGCTTTCAACACTAGTGAAACGAAATCCGGCCTGGAGAGCAGATTCGATGAATTCTGGATTGGGAGTGAATGAACGGAACATTTTGTAGTGGAGACTCCATTGAATTTTGAAGTCTGGGTTGAGTGGACAGGAAAATGAAGAGCTGATCAGGTTGGAGAGAATAGCCAGTATAATAACACACCAGCGAGTGTGAACAGCCGCGAAAAAACCAGCATTGGGGTACTTGGATATTGAGCAGCGGCAATGGAAAGCTGACCATGTTGGAGTAGATAGCCCGTAGAACAGCATGCCTTGGAATGTGAAGCAGATGGTGGATAACAGCATTATGTTACTTGGACATTCTCCAATGATGCAACGAAAGCATGCATGATTTGAAGATTCCATGAATTCGATATTGGCAGGGAATGAATGGAACATTCCGGAGGAGAGATTCCAATGATTACTGAAGTCTGGGTTTTGTGTACAGGAAAATGAAGAGCAGAGCAGGGAAGAGTGGATAGCCTGTTGAACAGCAGACTGCGACTTTCAACTGGCTGCTGAAAACCAACATTGGCTTACATGGATATTCAACAGTGGTGTAAAGGAATCCTGCCTGGAGTGGAGATTCGATGAATTCCCGATTGGGAGTGAATGAATGGAACATTCTGTAGTGGAGATTCCAATTACTTCTGAAGTCTGGGTTTTTTGGACAGGAAAATGAAGAGATGACCAGGATTGAGTGGATAGGCAGTTGGACAGCACGCCTGCGAGTGTGAACATGCCGCTGAAATCCAGCATTGGATTCCTTGGACATCATCAGTGGTGTAACGAAAGCCTGCCTGGAGTTGGAGATTCGATGAATTCCAGATTGGAATTTAATCAATGGAACAGTCTGTAGTGGAGATTCCATTGAATTCTGAAGTATGGTCTGTGTGGACAGGAAAAGAATAATCTGACCACTGTGTAGTGGATTACCAGTTCAACAGCACGTCTGCGTGTGAGAACAGAACGCTGAAAATCAGCATTCAGTTACTTAGATATTCACCAGTCGTGTAACTAAAGTCTGCCTGGGGTGAAGATTCGATGAATTCCAGATCGGCAGTGAATGAATGGAACATTCTGTAGTGGAGATTATAATGGTTTCTGAAGTCTAAGTTATGTGGACAGGAAAATGTAGAGCTGACCATGGTTGAGTGGATAGTCAGTTGAACAGCACTCCTGCGAGTGTGAACAGGCCGCTGAAAAGCAGCCTTGGGTTACTTGTACATTCAAAAATAGTGAAACGAAATCCGGCCTGGAGTGGAGATTCGATGAATTCCAGATTGGGAGTGAATGAATGGAATATTTTGTAGTGGATATCCCATTGAATTTTGAAGTCTGGTTTGAGTGGACAGGAAAATGAAGAGCTGATCAGGTAGGAGAGAATAGCCAGTAGAATAGCACACCAGCGAGTGTGAACAGGCCGCGAAAAATCAGCATTGGGGTACTTGGATATTTACCAGCGGTGTAACAAAATCCTGCCTGGAGTGGAGATTAGATGAATTCCAGATTGGCAGTGAATGAATGGAACATTCTGTACAGGAGATTCCAATCATTTCTGAAGTCTAGGTAGTGGGGACAGGAAAATGAAGAGCTGAACAGGGTTCAGTGGATAGCCAGTTGAACAACACGATTCCGAGTTGGATCAGGACAATGAAAACGAGCAGTGTGTTACTTGGACATTCAATAGTGGTGTAAAGAAAGCCTGCCTGGAGTGAGATTCAGATGAATTCCAGATTCGCAGTGAATGAATGGAACGTTTTCTAGTAGAGATTCCAATTATTTCTGAAATCCGATGTGTTGTGGACAGATAAATGAAGAGCAGACCAGGTTAGTATGCATAAACAATTGAACAGCAGGCCTGCGAGATTGAACAGTCCTCTGAAAACCAGCATTGGGTTACTTGGACATTCACAAGTGGTATTATGAACGCGTTCATGGAGTGGAGGTTTAGATGAATTCCCGATTCGCAGTGAATGAATTCAACATTCTTTAGTGGATATTCCAATGATTTCTGTCGTGTGGGTAGTTCGGACAGTAAAAGAAAGGCTTGAGCACTGTGATGTGGATAGCCAGTTGAATAGCATGCATGCGAGTGTGAACAGTATGCTGAAAACCAGCAATGTGTTACTTGGACATTCACCAGTGGCGTAAAAAAAGCCTGCCTGGAGTGTAGGTTCCAAGAATTCCAAATAGGCATTGAGTGAATGGAACATTCTGTAGTGGAGATTCCCATGGTTTCTGAGTTCTACGTTTTATGGACGAGAAACTGAACAGCTTACCAGGTGGGATTTGATAGCCAGTTGAAGACCAGGCCTGCGAATTTGAACAGGCTGCTGAAAACCACCATTGGGTTACTTGAATATTCACCAGTGGTGTAAAGAAATCATGTTTGCGGTGGATTTTCGATGTATTCCAGATTGGCAGTGAATGAATGGAACATTGTGAAGTGGATATTCTAATGGTTTCTGAAGTCTGGGTTATGTGAATATGAAAAAGAAGAGTTGACCAGGGTTGAGTGGTCAGCCAGTTGAACAGCACGACTCCGAGTGTGAACACGCCTATGAAAACCAGCATTCCTTACTTGGACATTCAACAGTGGTGTAACGAAAGCTTGCCTGGAGTGGAGATTCGAAGATCTGCAGATTAGCAGTGAATGAGTGGAATATTCTGTAGTGGAGATTCAAATGATTTCGAAAGTCTTGGTTGTGTGGACAGGAAATGGAAGTGCTGACCAGGTTGGAGTGGATAGCCCGTTGAATAGCACGCCTGGGCGAGTCAACCGGACGCTGGAAAACAGCATTAGGTTACTTGGACATTCTCCAATGGTGCAACGAATGCATGCCTGGAGTAGAGATTCCATGAATTCAATATTGGCAGTGAATGAATGGAACATTCCGTAGGAGAGATTCCACTGATTTCTGAAGTCTGGGTTTTGTGTACAGGAAAACGAAGAGCAGAGCAATGAAGAGTGGTTAGCCTGTTGAACAGCAGACTACGACTTTGAACTGGCTGCTGAAAACCAACATTGTGTTATTTGGATATTCAACAGTGGTGTAAAGTAATCCTGCCTGGAGTGGAGATTCGATGTATTACCGATTGGGAGTGAATGAATGGAACATTGTTTAGTGGAGATTACAATAACTTCTGAAGTCTGGGTTTTGTGGACAGGAAAATGAAGAGCTTACCAGGTTTGAGTGGATAGTCAGTTGAACAACACTCCTGCGAGTGTGAACAGGCCACTGAAAAGCAGCCTTGGGTTAGTTGTACATTCAACACTAGTGAAACGAAATCCGGCCTGGAGTGGAGATTCGATGAGTTCCAGATTGGGAGTGAATGAATGTTACATTCTGTAGTGGAGATTCCATTGAATTTTGAAGTCTGGGTTGAGTGGACAGGAAAAAGAAGAGCTGATCAGGTTGGAGAGGATAGCCAGTAGAATAGTACACCACCGAGTGTGAACAGGCCGCAAAACACCAGCATTGGGGTACTTGTATATTGACCAGTGGTGTAACGAAATCCTGCCTGGAGTGGAGATTCGATGAAATCCAGGTTGGCAGTGAATAAATGGAACATTCTGTACAAGAGATTCCAATCATTTCTGAAGTCTAGGTTGTTCGGACAGGAAATTGAAGAGCTGACCAGGTTTCACTGGATAGCCAGTAGAACAGCACGCCTCCGAGGGGGATCAGGACAATGAAAATGAGCAGTGTGTTACTTGGACATTCTACAGTGTTGTAACTAAAGCCTGCCTGGAGTGGAGATTCAGATAAATTCCAGATTCGCAGTGAATGAATGGAAGGTTCTGTAGTGGAGATTCCAATTATTTCTGAAATCCGATGAGTGTGAACAGGAAAATGAAGAGCAGACCAGGTTAGAATGGATCGGCAGTTGAACAGCAGTCATGCAAGATTGAAGAGTCCTCTGAAAACCACATTGGGTTACTTGGACATTCACCAGTGGTATAACGAATGCGTTCATGGAGTGGAGGTTCAGATGAATTCCCGATTCGCAGTGAATGAATTGAATATTCTGTAGTGGATATTCCAATGATTTCTGTCGTGTGGGTTGTTTGGACAGTAAAAGAAAGACTTGACCGGTGGGACGGGCACAGAGGCCTAGCTCTGGGCAAGAAAGCTGAACAGCTCCAATTCCAACAGGTACAGCCCGCCCCCAAGGGCCTGGGTCCCTCTCTGGGCATGCACAGCTAGAACCAGCCCCTAGAAAGCCGGTTTTCAACCCCTGATCTGCGTGGGATGGGCACAGAGACCCAGCTCCGGGCAACAAATCTGAACGGCTCCAATTCCAACAGGTACAGCCCGCCCCCAAGGGCCCGGGTCCCTCTCTGGGCGTGCACAGCTAGAACCAGCCTCTAGAAAGCTGGTTTTCAACCCCTGATCTGCGTGGGACGGGCATAGGAAGAATGGATAGTCTGTTGAACAGCAGGCTGCAACATTGAACTGGCTAGTGAAAACAAACATTGGCTTACATGGATATTCAACAGTGGTGTAAAGGAATCCTGCCTGGAGTGGAGATTCGATGAATTCCCGTTTGGGAATGAATGAATGGAACATTCTGTAGTGGAGATTCCAATTGCTTCTGAAGTTTGTGTTTTGTGGACAGGAAAATGAAGAGCTGACCAGGGTTGAGTGGATAGGCAGTTGGACTGCACGCCTGCGAGTGTGATCATGCCTCTGAAATCCAGCATTGGATTCCTTGGACATCATCAGTGGTGTAACGAAAGCCTGCCTGGAGTTGGAGATTCGATGAATTCCATATTGGTATTGAATCAATGGAACAGTCTGTAGTGGAGATTCCAATGAATTCTGAAGTATGGTTTGTGTGTTCAGGAAAAGAATAATCTGACTACTGTGTAGTGGATTGCCAGTTCACCAGCACGTCTGCGAGCGAGAACAGAACGCTGAAAATCAGCATTCAGTTACTTAGATATTCACCAGTCGTGTAACTAAAGTCTGCCTAGAGTGGAGATTCGATGAATTCCAGATCGGCAGTGAATGTATGGAACATTATGTTGTGGAGATTATAATGGTTTCTGAAGTCTAAGTTACGTGGACAGGAAAATGAAGAGCTGACCAGGGTTGAGTGGATAGTCAGTTGAACAGCAGTCCTGAGAGTGTGAACAGGCCGCTGAAAAGCAGCCTTGGCTTACTTGTACATTCAACACTAGTGAAACGAAATCTGGCCTGGAGTGGAGATTCGATGAATTCCAGATTGGGAGTGAATGAATGGAACATTCTGTAGTGGAGATCCCATTGAATTTTGAAGTCTGGGTTGAGTGGACAGGAAAATGAAGAGCTGATCAGGTTGGAGAGGATAGGCAGTAGAATAGCACACCAGTGAGTGTGAACAGGCCACGAAAAACCAGCATTGGGGTACTTGGATATTGACCAGAGGTGTAACGAAGTCCTGACTGGAGTGGAGATTCGATGAATTCCAGATTGGCAGTGAATGAATGGAACATTCTGAAGTGGAGATTCTAATGGTTACTGAAGTCTGGGTTATGAGAACAGGAAAAAGAAGAGATATTCAGTGTTGAGTGGACAGCCAGTTGAACAGCACGACTCCGAGTGTGAACATGCCTATGAAAACCAGCATTGGTTACTTGGACATTCACCAGTGGTGTAACGAAAGCTTGCCTGGAGTGGAGATTCGAAGAACTTCACATTAGCAGTGAAAGAGTGGAATATTCTGTAATGGAGATTCAAATGATTTCGAAAGTCTGGGCTGTGTGCACAGGAAATGGAAGAGCTGACCAGGTTGGAGTGGAGAGCCCGTTGAACAGCACGCCTAGGTGTGTGAAGAGGACGCTGGTAAACAGCATTAGGTTACTTGGACATTCTCCAATGGTGCAACGAAAGCATGCCTGGAGTGGAGATTCTATGATTTCGATATAGGCAGGGAATGAATGGAACATTTCATAGGAAAAATTCCAATATTATCTGAAGTCTGGGTTTTGTGTACAGGAAAATGAAGAGCAGAGCATGGAAGAGTGGATAGCATGTTGAACAGCAGACTGCGAATTTGAACTGGCTGCTGAAAACCAACATTGGGTTACTTGGATATTCACCAGTGGTGTAAAGGTAACCTGCCTAGAGTGGATATTCGATGAATTCCTGATTGGGAGTGTATGAATGGAACATTCTGTAGTGGAGATTCCAATTACTTCTGATGTCTGGGTTTTGTGGACAGGAAAATGAAGAGCTGAACAGGGTTGAGTGGATAGTCAGTTGGACAGCACGCCTGCGAGTGTGATCATGCCTCTGAAATCCAGCATTGGATTCCTGGACATCATCGGTGGTGTAACAAAAGCCTGCTTGGATTTAGAGATTCGATGAATTCCAGATTGGAATTGAATCAATGGAACAGGCTGTAGTGGAGATTCCGTTGAATTCTGAAGCGTGGTTTGTTTCGACAGGAAAAGAATAATCTGAACACTGAGCACTGGATTGCCAGTTCAACAGCACGTCTGCGAGTGAGATCAGAATGCTGAAAATCAGCATTCAGTTACTAAGATATTCACCAGTCGTGTAAGTAATGTCTGCTTGGAGTGGAGATTCGATGAATTCCAGATCGGCAGTGAATGAATGTCACATTCTCTAGTGGAGATTATAATGGTTTCTGAAGTCTAAGTTATGTGGAGAGGAAAATTTAGAGCTGACCAGGGTTGAGTGGATAGTGAGTTGAACAGCACTCTTGAGACTGTTACCAGGCCGCTGAAATGCAGCCTTGGGTTACTTCTACATTCAACACTAGTTAAGCGAAATCCAGCCTGGAGTGGAGATTTGATGAATTCCAGATTGGCAGTGAATGAATGGAACATTCTGTACAGGAGATTCCAATCAATTCTGAAGTCTAGTTTGTGGGGACAGGAAAATGAAGAGCTGACCAGGGTTCAGTGGATAGCCAGGTGAACAGCACGCCTCCGAGGGGGATCAGGATAATATAAAAGAGCAGTGTGTTAGTTGGACATTCAACAGTAGTGTAACGAAAGCCAGCCTGGAGTGGAGATTCAGATGAATTCCAGATTCGCAGTCAATGAATGGAACGTTCTGTAGTGGAGATTCCAAGTATTTCGGACATACTATGTGTGTGCACAGGAAGATGAAGAGCAGACTAGGTTGGAATGGATAGCCAGTTGAACAGCAGGCCTGCGAGATAGAACAGTCCTCTGAAAACCAGCATTGCGTTACTTGCACATTCACCAATAGCATAACGAATGCGTTCATGGAGTAGAGATTCAGATGAATTCCTGATTCGCAGTGAATGAATTGAACATTCTGTAGTTGATATTCCAATGATTTCTGTCGTGTGGGTTGTTTGGACACTAAAAGAAAGACTTGACCACTGTGGAGTGTATAGCCAGTTGAATAACATGCATGCAAGTGTGAACAGTATGCTGAAAACCAGCAGTGTGTTACTTGGACATTCACCAGTGGTGTAATGGAAGCCTGCCTGGAGTGTAGGTTCCAAGAATTCCAAATAGGCAGTGAATGAATGGAACATTCTCTAGTGGAGATTCCAATGGTTTCTGAATTCTACGTTGTATGGAAAAGAAACTGAAGAGCTTACCAGGTGGGATTTGATAGCCAGTTGAAGACCAGATCTGCGAATTTGAACAGGCTGCTGAAAACCTCCATTTGGTTACTTGAATATTCACCAGTGGTGTAAAGACATCCTGTCTGCAGTGGAGATTCGAAGAATTCCAGATTGGCAGTGAATGAATGGAACATTCTGAATTGGAGTTTCTAATGGTTTCTGAAGTCTGGGTTATGCGAATACGGAAAAGAAGAGCTGACCAGGGTTGAGTGGACAGCCAGTTGAACAGCACGACTCCGATTGTGAACACGCCTATGAAAATCAGCATTGGTTACTTGGACATTCACCAGTGGTGTAACGAAAGCCTGCCTGGAGTGGAGATTCAGATGAATTCCAGATTCACAGTGAATACATGGAATATTCTGTATTGGAGATTCCAATTATTTCTGAAATCCTATGTGTGTGGACAGATAAATGAAGAGCAGAAGAGGTTAGTATGCAGAGCCAATTGAACAGCAGGCCTGCGAGATTGAACAGTCATCTGAAAACCAGCATTGGGTTACTAGGACATTCACCATTGGTATAACGAATGCGTTAATTGAGTGGAACTTCAGATGAATTCCCGATTCGCAGTGAATGAATTGAACATTCTGTAGTGGATATTCCAATGATTTCTGTCGTGTGGGTTGTTTGGACAGTAAAAGAAAGACTTGAGCACTGTGGAGTGGATAGCCAGTTGAATAGCATGCATGCGAGTGTGAACAGTATGCTGAAAACCAGCAATGTGTTACTTGGACATTCACCAGTGGTGTAAAGAAAGCCTGCCTTGAGTGTAGGTTCCAAGAATTCCAAATAGGCAGTGAATGAATTGAACATTCTGTAGTGGAGATTCCAATAGTTTCTGAATTCTACGTTTTATGGACGAGAAACTGAAAAGCTTACCAGGTGGGATTTGATAGCCAGTTGAAGACAAGGTCTCCGAATTTGAACAGGCTTCTGAAAACCTCCATTTGGTTACTTGAATATTCACCAGTGGTGTAAAGAAATCATGTCTGCCGTGGAGATTCGATGAATTCCAGATTGGCAGTGAATGAATCGAACATTCTGAAGTGGAGATTCTAATAGTTTCTGATGTCTGGATTATGTGAACAGGAAAAAGAAGAGCTGACCAGGGTTGAGTGGACAGCCAGTTGAACAGCACGACTCTGAGTGTGACCACGCCTATGAAAACCGGCATTGGTTACTTGGACATTCACCAGTGGTGTAACGAAAGCTAGCCTGGAGTGGAGATTCGATGATCTTCAGATTAGCAACCAATGAGTGGAATATTCTGTAGTGCAGATTCAAATGATTTCGAAAGTCTGGGTTGTGTGGACAGGAAATGGAAATGCTGACCAGGTTGTAGTGGATAGCCCGTGGAACAGCATGCCTGGGAGAGTGAACCGGACGCTGGAAACCAGCATTAGGTTACTTGGACATTCTCCAGTGGTGCAACGATAGCATGCCTGGAGTGGAGATTCCATGAATTCTATATGGGCAGGGAATGAATGGAACATTCCGTAGGAGAGATTCCAATGTTTTCTGAAGTCTGCGTTTTGTGTACAGGAAAATGAAGAGCAGAGCAGGGAAGAGTGGATAGCCTGTTGAACAGCAGACTGCGACTTAGAACTGGCTGCTGAAAACCAACATTGGCTTACTTGAATATTCAGCAGTGGTGTAAAGGAATCCTGCCTGGAGTGGAGATTCGAAGAATTCCCGTTTGTGAGTGAATGAATGGAACATTGTGTTGTGGAGATTACAATTACTTCTGAAGTCTGGGTTTTTTGGACAGGAAAATGAAGAGCTGACCAGGGTTAATTGGATAGGCAGTTGGACAGCACGCCTGGGAGTGTGATCATGCCTCTGAAATACAGCATTGGATTCCTTGGACATCATCAGTGGTGTAACAAAGACCTGACTGGAGTTGGAGATTCGATGAATTCCAGATTGGAATTGAATCAATGGAACAGTCTGTAGTGGAGATTCCAATGAATTCTGAATTATGGTTTGTGTGGACAGGAAAAGAATAATCTGACCACTGTGTAGTGGAATGCCAGGTCAACAGCACGTCGGCGAGTGAGAACATAACGCTGAAAATCAGTATTCAGTTACTTAATGATTCAGTTAGTTAATGATTTCTATCGTGTGGGTTGTTTGGACAGTAAAAGGAAGACTTGACCGGTGGGACGGGCACAGAAGCCCAGCTCTGGGCTACAAAGCTGAATGGCTCCAATCCCAACAGTTACAGCCCGCCCCCACGGGCCTGGGCCCCTCTAGGTATGCGCCGCTGGAACCAGCCGCTAGAAAGCCGGTTTTCAACCCTTGATTTGCGTGGGACGGGCACAGAGGCCCAGCTCTGGGCAACAAAGCTGAACGGCTTCAATTCCAACAGGTACAGCCCGCCCCAAAGGGCCTTGGTCCCTCTCTGGGCATGCACAGGTAGAACCAGCCGCTAGAAAGCCGGTTTTCAACCCCTGATCTGCGTGGGACGGGCACAGTGGCCCAGCTCTGGGCAACAAAGCTGAACGGCTCCAATTCCAACAGGTACAGCCCGCCCCCAAGGGCCTGGGTTCCTCTCTGGGCATGCGCAGCTAGGACCAACCCCTAGAAAGCCGGTTTTCAACCCCTGATCTGCGTGGGACGGGCACAGAGGCCCAGCTCCGGGCAACAAAGCTGAACGGCTCCAATTCCAACAGGTACACGCCGCCCCCAAGGGCCTGGGTATCTCTCTGGGCATGCACAGCTAGAACCAGCCCCTAGAAAGTCGGTTTTCAACCCCTGATCTACGTGGGACGGGTACAGAGGCCCAGCTCCAGGCAACAAAGCTGAACGGCTCCAATTTCAACAGGTATAGCCCGCCCCCAAGGGCCTGGGTCCCTCTCTGGGCATGCAGAGCTAGAACAAGCCTCGAGAAAGACGATTTTCAACCACTGATCTGTGTGGGACGGGCACAGAGGCCCAGCTCTGGGCAACAAAGCTGAATAGCTCCAATTCCAACAGGTACAGCCCGCCCCCTAGGGCCTGGGTCCCTCTCTGGGCATGCGCAGGTAGAACCAGCCGCTAGAAATCCGGTTTTCAACCCCTGATCTGCGTGGGACGGGCACTGAGGCCCAGCTCTGGGCAACAAAGCTGAACGGCTCCAATTCCAACAGGTACAGCCCGCCCCCAAGGGCCTGGGTCCCTCTATGGGCATGTGCAGCTATAACCAGCCCCTAGAAAGCCGGTTTTCAACCCCTGATCTGCGTGGGACGGGCACAGAGGCCCAGCTCTCGGCAACAAACCTGAACGGCTCCAATTCCAACAGGTACTGCCCACCCCCAAGGTCCTGGGTCCCTCTCTGGGCATGCGCAGCTAGATCCAGCCCCTTGAAAGCCGGTTTTCCACCCCTGATCTGCGTGGGACGGGCACAGAGGCCCAGCTCAGGGCAACAAAGCTGAATGGCTCCAATTCCAAACAGGAGACGTTCCGAACTCCTTGCCCAGTGCCAGGGACTTTTTCCGGAGCTGTGAACGCTAACGTGGCCGCGAAATATTTTCCCACTACGTATGCCATAGGAACCATAAGCTACCTTCTTAGATGGAAACTTCTCTATTTTAGCTCAGCAACTAGAAACAAAGTAGCTAATAACCCATAAGCCTATCTTAACTCACACTGCATATCAAGCAGAATAGTAACAGTGAACGTGAAGGACTAAACCACACCTCTCACAATGGTAAAGCAACTCAAAAGCCCACCAAACTTTCATATTGAAGAGTCTAGCCCAGATGACACCAACAGTACTGTAGTGTTAGATAACCTCTCTGACAAGGAATTCAGAAGGGAGCTACTTAGGATGCTTAGGGAATTTAAAGAAACAATGGAAAGTAATGCCAATAGAAGACAAGAGGATCTGAAGGCAGAAATGAGGAAAATGCAATCAGAAATGTCAGACCTGAAAAATCTCGTAGGCGAATTGAAAAGCTCAGAGGAAGGCCTCAGCAGCAGAGTAAGAGCGGCTGAGAACAGAATCAGTGAGCTCGAAGATGAAGTTTAGAGACTCTCCAGAAAAGAGCAGAAAATGGAAAAGAGACTCACAATTCGGGAACAGATGGCAAGAGAAGATCGTGATGAAGCCAAGAGGGGTAACATAAGAATTATTGGAGTCCCAGAGGGACATGAAGAAAACCTCGATGAAGAAAAAACTGGCAAAGACATCATTGCTACAACATTTCCAGAGGTGAAGAAAACTTGTGACCACATTCAGGAGGCCCGAAGTGTACCAGCTAAACGAAATCCGAATAAAAATACCCCAAGACACATTCTGATCAAAATGAACAAAACCTTAGACAGAGACAAAATTCTGAAAGCAGCAAGATCGAAGAAAGAAATCTCTTACAAAGGAGCATCCTTAAAATTCACAGCTGATTTTTTCTGATGAAACCCTCATGGCCCGAAAACAGTGGTGGGACATAGTAAAAAAACTCAATGAAATAAATGCCTCCCCTAAAATACTTTTCCCAGCAAGACTCTCATTCATAATAGAAGGAACGACACACAGTTTCACAGACAAACAACAGCTCAGGAACTTCATAGACTCAAAACTATGGTTACAAGAACAACTAAATGGGCTACTTTAAGGCAAGAAAGGCCCCTCAAATACACCAAATTTTAACAGAACAATTGGACAAAATGCCATAACAATAATCTCTCTCAATGTAAATGGGCTAAACGCACCAATTAAAAGACATAGAGTGGCAGGATGGATTAGAAAATTGAACCCAACATTCTGCTGCCTGCATGAAACGCATCTCAATAGTCAAAGCAAACACAGACTCAGAGTCAAAGGCTGGAAAACAATCCTAACGGCAAACAGCTCCCATAAAAAAGCTGGGGTAGCCATCCTTATATCAGACCACATCGATTTCAGATTGAGGAAGTCATAAGAGACAGTGAAGGCCATTTCTTATTGATGAAAGGATCTGTACAACAGGAAGAACTAACAATAATAAATGTATATACACCTAATGAGAGACCAGCAAAGTACTTAAAACAACTACTCATAGATTTGGAAAAAGACATCAATAGCAACACAATACTAGTGGGAGACTTCAACACTGCTTTGTCACCTCTTGATAGATCAACCAGAATCAAGCTTAGCAGGGACATACTTCATTTGAGGGAAACAATGGAAGAAAGGGACTTAGTAGTTATATAAAGGACACTTCATCCACAAAAAGCTGAATACACATTCTTCTCAAGCGTACTTGGAACATTCTCCAAGATAGACCACATGCTGTGCCACAAAACATGCCTCCATAAAATTAAGAAGGTAATGATTGTATCAACAATCTTCTCAGACCATAATGCGCTGAAATTAGAAGGAAATCACACACAAAAACAGAAAACTAAATCAAACACCTGGAAATTAAACAGTGCACTATTGAACAACGAGTGGATTAGACAGGAAATCAAAGAGGAAATCAAAAGATTCCTAGAAACGAATGAAAATGAGAACACGAGTTACCAAAACTTATGGGACACAGCAAAGGCTGTGTTAAGAGGAAAGTTTATAGCTCTACATACATTCCTCAGGAAGGAGGAGCGAGCACAAATAAGTAACCTAACCTCACAGCTTAAGAGCTTGGAGAGGGACCAAAAAAAGGAGCACAACCCGAACAGGAGAAAGGAAATAATAAAACTCAGAGCAGAGATTAACGAGATGGAAACCCAAAAAACAATCCGAAAGATCAATGAAACCAAAAGCTGGTTCTTTGAGAAAATTAACAAGATCTATAAGCCTCTAGCAAAACTCACAAAGAAAGGGAGGGAGAAAACCCTAATAAATCGAATCAGAAATGAAAAGGGGGTCATTACAACAGAAACCACAGAAATTCAGAGGATCCTCAGGGAGTACTTTGAGAAGCTTTATGCCACGGAACATCAAAACCTCGAGGAAATGGATAAATTCCTAGACACCTACAGACTCCCAAGGCTGAACCAAGAAGACCTGGAATACCTGAACAGACCTATCACCATCAAGGAAATTGAAATGGAAATAAAAAATCTCCCCAAGCACAAAAGTCCTGGCCCGGATGGATTCACTAGTGAATTCTTCCAAATCTTTAAAGAGGACTTACTCCCGATGCTCTTTAAGCTTTTCCACGAAATTGAAATATCAAAAACACTTCCGAACAGTTTCTACGAAGCAAATATCACACTGATACCAAGAGCAGACAGAGATACCACAAAGAAAGAGAATTACAGGCCGATATCCCTGATGAACACAGATGCAAAGATCCTCAACAAACTACTAGCAAATAGAATCCAACTACTCATCAAAAAGATCATACACCATGACCAAGTAGGATTCATCCCAGGGATGCAAGGATGGTTTAACATTCGGAAATCAATCAACATAATCCACCATATCAACAAAAGAAAAGATAAAAAGCATATGATCATATCAATAGATGCAGAGAAAGCATTTGATAAGATCCAGCACCCCTTTATGATGAAAACCCTAGCCAAAATGGGTATAGAGGGGACCTTCCTCAACATAATTAAAGCCATCTACCACAAGCCTACAGCAAGCATCATCCTCAATGGGGAAAAACTGAGAGCCTTCCCTCTAAGATCAGGGACGAGACAGGGATGCCCACTCTCTCCACTGCTGTTCAATATAGTACTGGAAGTACTTGCAATAGCGATTAGGCAGGAAAAAGATATTAAGGGCATTCAGGTAGGAAAGGAAGAAATCAAGCTCTCACTATTCGCAGATGATATGATACTCTACTTAGAGAACCCAATAACTTCCACCAAAAAACTCCTAGAAACAATAGACTCTTATAGTAAAGTTGCAGGTTATAAAATCAATACCCAAAAGTCCATGGCTTTCCTATACGCAAACAGTGAGAGAGAAGAAAGCAACATGAAAAAAACAATCCCGTTCACAATTGTGCCCCAGAAAATCAAGTACCTAGGAATCAGCTTAACTAAGGAAGTAAAGGACCTGTACAAAGAAAACTACAAAACGGTACTTCAGGAAATAAAAGAGGGCATGAGGAAATGGAAAGTTATCCCCTGCTCATGGGTTGGGAGACTTAACATTGTCAAAATGGCAATACTACCGAAAGCAATGTATAAATTCAATGCAATCCCTATAAGGATACCCATGACATTCTTCAAAGAAATGGAGCAAACACTCCTGAAATTTACATGGAACAATAAGCCCCCACGAATAGCTAAAGCAATTCTTGGTAAAAAGAAAATGGGAGGAATCAACCTCCCGAACTTCAAACTGTACTACAAAGCAGTAATAAGTAAAACAGCATGGTACTGGAACAAAGGCAGAACTGCAGACCAATGGAACAGGGTTGAATACACTGACATCTCCCCTCAATCATATGCTCATCTAATCTTTGTTAAAGGTGCAAGTAATGTGAAGTGGAGTAAGGAAAGCCTCTTTAATAAATTGTGTTGGGATCACTGGATGGCTACATGCAAAACAATAGGCTCAGAACTCTGCCTAACACCATGTACAAAAGTAAGATCAAAATGGATTAAAGACCTCAACATCAGACCAGAAACCATAAGGTACATTGAAGATAAAGTTGGCAAAACCCTCCATGACATTGAAGCTAATGGTATGTTCAAAGATGCCACGCCACTGGCCGAGCAAGTGAAAACAGAGATAGACATATGGGACTATCTTAAACTAAGAAGCTTCTGCACCTCCAAAGAAACAGTGACCAAAATACAAAGACAGTCTACAGAATGGGAAAGGATATTCACCGAATACACATCTGACAAGGGGTTGATATCCAGGACATACAAAATACTGGTTAAAGTCCACAAGAAAAAAACATCCAACCCCATCCAAAAATGGGGCAATGAAATGAACAGAAACTTTCTCAAAGAAGAAATCCGAATGGCAAAAAAGCACATGAGAAAATGCTCTACATCATTAATCATCAGGAAGATGCAGATCAAAACCACAATGAGATACCTTCTCACACCTCAGAGACTGGCCCACATTCAAAATAACAAAAGCAACTGATGCTGGCGTGGATGTGGCGAGAAAGGGACACTCCTTCACTGTTGGTGGGAATGTCCACTGGTTCAGCCCTTCTGGAAAACAGTATGGACGATTCTCAAAAAATTAGAAATTGAGCTCCCATTTGACCCAGCAATACCACTCCTGGGAATATATCCCAGAGAGGCAAAAATGTATAGTCGAAGTGACATCTGCACTTGTTTGTTCATTGCAGCACTCTTTACAATAGCCAGAAACTGGAAGAAACCTGAATGCCCAAGAACAGATGTCTGGTTAAAGAAACTTTGGTACATCTACACAATGGAGTACTATGTAGCTGTTAGAAAAGATGAAGTCATGAAATTTACATACAAGTGGTACAATATGGAAAGTATCATGCTAAGCGAAATGAGTCAGAAGGAGAGGGATAGACATAGAAAGATTGCATTCATCTGGGGGATATAAAGTAACAAAGTATGAGATTAATATCCAAGAATAGCTGAGATCAGCACCAGGAGGATTACTCCATAACTTAGAGGCCAGCCGGGCATCCTAGAGGAAAGGGCAGTTCAGATAGAGAAGGGAGCACCAAATAAAGGATGTTTGGCGGATCCTCCCAGGAGGGGAGATGCATGTCGAAAGTAGACTATGGACTGAACATGTTTGCCATTCAATGCCTCTTTTGCAGAACACAAAACACAAAAGGAGAGAGAACACAGAGGATTGCCCTGCCACAGAGAGAGGAGGGATGGGGGGATGGGGGTGGGAGGGATATTATCCATGGTGGTGGAAAATGGGCACTGGTGGAGGGATGGGTATCTGATCATTATATAATTGAAACCAAAGCACCAAAAATTGTAAATTTACAACTGTGAAAAAAATCAAATAAAATAAAGGGGAAAAAAATCTGTATCCTTAAAAAAAATAAATAAATAATTAGCGATCTGCTCTGGAAGATATAATAATTGAAGATACCCAAAGAACAGCAAGGAAAAAGAATTTTACAAAAAAGCAGAACCACAAATGACTGAGGAACAATAACCAAAAAATGTAAAAATTATTTTACTGCAGTCCTAAGATGAAAAAATTAAAAAAATCATGGACTATTAAAAGAAAAAACAAAGACTTGACCACTGTGGAGTGGATATCCAGTTGAATAGCATGCATACGAGTGTGAACAGGATGCTGAAAACCAGCAATGTGATACTTGGACATTCACAAGTGGTGTAAAGGAAGCCTGCCTGGAGTGTAGGTTCCAAGAATTCCAAATAGGCAGTGAATCAATGGAACGTTCTGTAGTGGAGATTGCAATGGTTTCTGAATTCTACGTTGTATGGACAAGAAACTGAAAAGTTTCCCAGCTGGGATTTTATAGCCAGTTGCAACGAAAGCATGCCTGGAGTGGAGATTCCATGAATTCCATATTGGCAGGGAAAGAATGGAACATTCCGTAGGAGAGATTCCAATGATTTCTGAAGTCTGGGTTTTGTGTACAGGAAAATGAAGAGCAGAGCAGGGAAGAGTGGATCGCCTGTTGAACAGCAGACTGCGACTTTCAACTGGCTGATGAAAACCAACATAGCGTTACTTGGATATTCACCAGTGGTGTCAAGGAATCCTGCCTGGAGTGTAGGTTCGATGAATTCCCGATAGGGAGTGAATGAATGGAACATTCTGTAGTGGAGATTCCAATCATTTCTGAGGTCTGGGTTTCCTGGACAGGAAAATGAAGAGCTGACCAGGGTTGAGTGGATAGGCAAGTGGACAGCACGCCTGCGAGTGTAATCATGCCTCGGAAATCCAGCATTGGATTCCTCGGACATCATCAGTGGTGTAACGAAAGCCTGTCTGGAGTTGGAGATTCGATGAATTCCAGATTGGAATTGATTCAATGGAACAGCCTGTAGTGGAGATTCCAATGAATTCTGAAGTATGGTTTGTATGGACAGGAAAAGAATAATCTGACCTCTGTGTAGTGGATTGCAAGTTCAACAGCACGTATGAGAGTGAGAACAGAACGCTGAAAATCAGCATTCAGTTACTTAGATATTCACCAGTCTTGTAACTAAAGTCTGCCTGGAGTGGAGATTCGATCAATTTCAGATCGGCAGTGAATGAATGGAACATTCTGTAGTGGAGATTATAATGGTTTCTGAATTCTACGTTGAATGGACAAGAAACTTAAGCGCTTACCAGGTGGTATTTTATAGCCAGTTGAAGACTAGGCCTTTGAGAATAAACAGTCCTCTGAAAACCAGCATTGGGTTACTTGGACATTCACCAGTGGTATAACGAATGCGTTCATGGAGTGGAGGTTCAGATGAATTCCCGATTCGCAGTGAATGAATTGAACATTCTGTAGTGGATATTCCAATGATTTCTGTCGTGTGGGTTGTTTGGACAGTAAAAGAAAGACTTGACCACTGTGGAGTGGATAACCAGTTGAATAGCATGCATGCGAGTGTGAACAGTATGCTGAAAACCAGCAATGTGTTACTTGGACATTCACCTGTGGTGTAAAGAAAGCCTGCCTGGAGTTTAGGTACCAAGAATTCCAAATAGGCAGTGAATGAATGCAACACTCTGTAGTGGAGATACCATTGGTTTCTGAATTCTACTTTGTATGGACAAGAAACTGAAGAGCTTACCAGATGGGATTTGATAACTAGTTGAAGACCAGGCCTGCGAATTTGAACAGGCTGCTGAAAACCACCATTGATTACTTGAATATTCACCAGTGTTGTAACGAAATCCTGTCTGCAGTGGAGATTCGATGAATTCCAGATTGGCAGTGAATGAATTGAACATTCTGAAGTCGAGATTCTAATTGTTTCTGAAGTCTCGGTTATGTGGACAGGAAAAAGAAGAGCTGTCCAGGGTTGATTGGAAAGCCAGTTAAACAGCACGACTCCGAGTGTGAACATGCCTATGAAAACCAGCATTGGTTACTTGGACATTCACCATTGGTGTAACGAAAGCTTCCCTGGAGTGGAGATTCGAAGAACTTCAGAGTAACAGTGAAAGCGTGGAATATTCTGTAGTGGAGATTCAAATAATTTCGAAAGTCTTGGTTGTGTGGACAGGGAATGGAAGATTTGACCAGGTTGGAGTGGAGAGCCAATTGAACAGCACGCCTGGTAATGTTAAGCGCACTCTGAAAAACAGCATTTAGTTACTTGGACATTCTGGAATGATGCAACGAAAGCATGCCTGGTGTGGAGATTCCATGAATTCGATATTGGCAGGGAATGAATGGAACATTCCGTAGGAAAACTTCCAATGATTTCTGAAGTCTGGGATTTGTGTACAGGAAAATGAGGAGCAGAGCAGGGAAAATTGGATAGCCTGTTGAACAGCAGACAGCGACTTTGAACTGGCCGCTGAAAATCAACATTGCCTTACTTGGATATTCACCAGTGGTGTAAAGGAATCCTGCCTGGAGTGGAGATTCGATGAATTCCTGATTTTGAGTGAATGAATGGAACATTCTGTAGTGGAGATTCCAATTACTTCTGAAGTCTGGGTTTTGTGGACAGGAAAATGAAGAGCTGACCAGGGTTGAGTGGATATTCAGTTGGACGGCACGCCTGCTAGCGTGATCATGCCTCTGAAACCCAGCATTGGATTCCTGGACATCAGTAGTTGTGTAATGAAAGCCTGCCTGGATTTAGAGAATCGATGAATTCCAGATTGGAATTGAATCAATGGAACAGTCTGTAGTGGAGATTCCAATGAATTCTGATGTATTGTTTGTGTGGACATGAATAGAATAATCTGACCACTGTGTAGTGGATGGCCAGTTCAACAGCACATCTCCGAGTGAGAACAGAACGCTGAAAATCAGCATTCAGTTACTTAGATATTCACCAGTCGTGTAACTAATGTCTGCCTGGAGTGGATATTATGAATTCCAGATCGACAGTTAATGAATGGAGCATTATTTAGTGGAGATTATAATGGTTTCTGAAGTCTAAGTTATGTGGACAGGAAAATGTAGAGCTGACCAGGGTTGAGTGGATATTCAGTTGAACAGTACTACTGCTCGTGTGAACAGGCTGCTGAAAAGCCGCCTTGGGTTTCTTGTACATTCAACACTAGTGAAACGAAATCCGCGATGGAGTGGAGATTCGATGTATGCCAGATTGGAGTGAATGAATGGAAAATTCTGTAGTGGAGATTCAATTGAATTTTGAGGTCTGGGTAGAGTGGACAGGAAAATGAAGAGCTGATCAGTTTGGAGAGGATAGCCAGTAGAATAGCACACCAGTGAGTGTGAACAGTCCGCGAAAAACCAGCATTGGGGTACTTGGATATTGAGCAGTGGTGTAACGAAACCTGCCTGGAGTGGAGTTTCGATGAATTCCAGATTGGGAGTTAATGAATGGAATATTCTGAAGTGGAGATTCTAATGGTTTCTGAAGTCTGGGTTATGTGGACAGGAAAAAGAAGAGCTGTCCAGGGTTGTGTGGACAGCCAGTTGAACAGCACGACTCTGAGTGTGAACATGCCTATGAAATCCAGCATTTGTTACTTGGACATTCACCAGTCGTGTAACGAAAGCTTGCCTGGAGTGGAGATTCGAAGAACTTCAGATTAACAGTGAGAGCGTGGAATATTCTGTAGTGCAGATTCAAATAATTTCGAAAGTCCTGGTTGTGTGGACAGGGAATGGAAGAGCTGAGCATGTTGGAGTGCATAGCCAATTGAACAGCACGCCTGGTAGTGTGAAGCAGACGCAGGAAAACAGCATAATGTTTCTTGGTCATTCTCAAATGGTTCAACTAAAGCATGCCTGGAGTGGAGATTCCATGAATTCGATATTGGCAGGGAATGAATGGAACATTCCGTAGGAAAATTTCCAATGATTTCGGAAGTCTGGGTTTGTATACAGGAAAATGAAGTGCAGAGCAGGGAAAAGTGGATAGCCTGTTGAACAGCAGACAGCGACTTTGAACTGGCTACTGAAAATCTTCATTGCCTTACTTGGATATTCAACAGCGGTGTAAAGGAATCCTTCCTGGAGTGGAGATTCGATGAATTCCCGATTGGGAATGAATGAATGGAACATTCTGTAGTGGAGATTCCAATTACTTCTGTAGTCTGGGTTCTGTGGACAGGAAAATGAAGTGCTGACCAGGGTTCTGTGGATAGGCAGTTGGAAAGCATGCCTGCGAGTGCGATCATGCCTCTGAAATCCAGCATTGGATTCCTGGATATCATCAGTTGTGTAACGAAAGCGTGCCTGGATTTAGAGATTCGATGAATTCCAGATTGGAATTGAATCAATGGAACAGTCTGTAGTGGAGTTTCCAATGTATTCTGAAGTATGGTTTGTGTGGACAGGAAAAGAATAATCTGACCACTGTGTAGTGGATGGCCAGTTCAACAGCACGTCTGCGAGTGAGAACAGAACGCTGAAAATCAGCATTCAGTTAATTAGATTTTCACAGTCGTGTAACTAAAGACTGCCTGAAGTAGAGATTCGATGAATTCCAGATCGGCAGTGAATGAATGGAACATTCTGTAGTGGAGATTATAATAGTTTCTGAAGAATAAGTTATGTGGAGAGGCAAATGTACAGCTCACCAGATTTGAGTGGTTAGTCAGTTGAGCAGCACTCCTCCGAGTGTGAACAGGCTGCTGAAAAGCAGCATGGGGTTACTTGTATATTCAACACTGGTGAAACGAAATCCGGCCTGGAGTGGAGATTCGATGAATTGCAGTTTGGGAGTGAATGAATGGGATATTCTGTAGAGGAGATCCATTGAATTTTGAAGTCTGGGTTGAGTGGACAGGAAAATGAAGAGCTGATCAGGTTGGAGAGTTTAGCCAGAAGAATAGGACACCAGCGCGTGTGAACAGGCCGCGAAAAACCAGCATTGGGGTACTTGGATATTGACCAGTGGAGTAACGAAATACTGCCTGGAGTGAAGATTCAATGAATTCCAGATTGGCAGTGAATGAATGGAACATTCTGTACAGAAGATTCCAATCATTTCTGAAGTCTAGGTTGTGGGGACAGGAAAATGAAGAGCTGACCAGGGTTCAGTGGATAGGCAGTTGAAGAGCACGCCTACGAGGGGGATCAGGACAATGACAACGACGAGTGTGTTACTTGGACATTCAACAGAGGTGTAAAGTGAGCCTGCCTGGAGTGGAGATTCAGATGAATTCCAGATTTGCAGTGAATGAATGGAACGTTCTGTAGTGGAGATTCCAATTATTTCTGAAATCCGATGCGTGTGGACAGGAAAATGAAGAGCAGACCAGGTTAGAATTGACAGCCAGTTCAACAGCAGGCCTGCGAGATTGAACATTCCTATGAAAACCAGCATTGGATTAATTAGACATTCACCAGTGGTATAACGAATGCGTTCATGGAGTGGAGGTTCTGATGAATTCCCGATTCGCAGTTAATGAATTGAACATTCTGTAGTGGATATTCCAATGATTTCTGTCGTGTGGGTTGTTTGGACAGAAAAAGAAAGACTTGACCACTGTGGAGTGTATAGCCAGTTGAATAGCATGCATGCGAGTGTGAACAGTATGCTGAAAACCAGCAGTGTGTTTCTTGGACATTCACCAGTGGTGTAAAGAAAGCCTGCCTGGAGTGTAGGTTCCAAGAATTCCAAAAAGGCAGTGAATGAATGGAACATTCTCTAGTGGATATTCCAATGGTTTCTGAATTATACGTTGTATCGACAAGAAGCTGAAGACATTACCAGGTGGGTTTTGATAGCCAGTTGAAGACCAGGCCTGCGAATTTGAACAGGCTGCTGAAAACCACCATTGGGTTACCTGAATATTCACCAGTGGTGTAAAGTAATCCTGTCTGCAGTGCAGATTCGATGAATTCCAGATTGGCAGTGAATGAATGGAACATTCTGAAGTGGAGATTCTAATGGTTTCTGAAGTCTGGGTAATGTGAACAGGAAAAAGAAGAGCTGACCAGGGTTGAGTGGACAGCCAGTTGAACAGCACAACTCTGAGTATGACCACGCCTATGAAAATCAACATTGGTTACTTGGACATTCACCAGTGGTGTAACGAAAGCTTTCCTGGAGTGGAGCTTCGAAGAACTTCACATTAGCAGTGAAAGAGTGGAATATTCTGTAGTGGAGGTTCAAATGATTTCGAAAGTCTGGGTTGTGTGGACAGGAAATGGATGAGCTGACCAGGTTGGAGTGGATAGCCCGTTGAACAGCACGCCTAGGTGTGTGAATAGGACACTGGAAAACAGCATTAGGTTACTTGGACATTCTCCAATGGTGCAACGAAAGCATGCCTGGAGTGGAGATTCCATGAATTCGATATTGGCAGGGAATGAATGGAACATTCCGTAGGAGAGATTCCAATGATTTCTGAAGTCTGGGTTTTGTGTACAGGAAAATGAAGAGCACAGCAGGGAAAATTGGATAGCCTGTTGAACAGGAGACTGTGACTTTGAATTGGCTGCTGAAAACCAACATTGCGATACTTGGATATTCACCAGTGGGGTAAAGGAATCCTACCTGGAGTGGAGATTCGATGAATTCCCGATTGGGAGTGAATGAATAGAACATTCTCTAGTGGATATTCCAATTACTTCGGAAGTCAGGGTTTTGTGGACAGGAAAATGAAGAGCTGACCAGGGTTGAGTGGATAGGCAGTTGGACAGCACGCCTGCGAGTGTGATCATGGCTCTGAAATCCAGCATTGGATTCCTTGGACATCATCAGTGGTGTAACGAAAGCCTGCCTGGAGTTGGAGATTCGATGAATTCCAGATTGGCAGTGAATGAATGGAACATTCTGTAGTGGAGATCCCATTGAATTTTGAAGTCTGTGTTGAGTGGACAGGAAAGTGAAGAGATGATCAGCTTGGAGAGGTTAGCCAGAAGAATAGCACACCAGCGAGTGTGAACAGGCCGCAAAAAACCAGCATTAGGGTACTTGGATATTGACCAGTGGTGTAACAAAATCCTGCCTGGAGTGGAGATTCGATGAATTCCAGATTGGCAGTGAATGAATGGAACATTCTTTACAGGAGATTCCAATCATTTCTGAAGTCTAGGAAGTGGGGACATGAAAATGAAGAGCTGACCAGGGTTCAGTGGATAGGCAGTTGAACAGCAGGCCTCCGAGGGGGATCAGGACAATGAAAACGACCAGTGTGTTTCTTGGACATTCAACAGACGTGTAAAGAAAGCCTGCCTGGAGTGGAGATGCAGATGAATTCCAGATTCGCATTGAATGAATGGAACGTTCTGTAGTGGAGATTCCAATTATTTCTGAAATCCTATGTGTGTGGACAGAAAAATGAATAGCAGACCAGGTTAGAATTGATAGTCAGTTGAACCGCAGGCCTGCGAGATTGATCAATCCTCTGAAAACCATCATTGGGTTACTTGGACATTCACCAGTGGTATAACGAATGCGTTCATGGTGTGGAGGTTTTGATGAATTCCAGATTCGCAGTGAATGAATTGAACATTGTATAGTGGATATTCCAATGATTTCTGTCGTGTGTGTTGTTTGGATATTAAAAGAAAGATTGACCACTGTGGAGTGGATAGCCTCTTGAATAGCATGCATGCGAGTGTGAACAGTATGCTGAAAACCAGCAGTGTGTTACTTGGACATTCTCCAGTGTTGTAAAGAAAGCCTGCCTGGAGAGTAGGTTCCAAGAATTCCAAATAGGCAGTGAATGAATGGAACATTCTGAAGTGGAGATTCTAATGGTTTCTGAGATCTGGGTTATGTGGACAGGAAAAAGAAGAGCTGTCCAGGGTTGTGTGGACAGCCAGTTGAACAGCACGACTCTGAGTGTGAACATGCCTATGAAATCCAGCATTTGTTACTTGGACATTCACCAGTCGTGTAACGAAAGCTTGCCTGGAGTGGAGATTCAAAGAACTTCAGATTAACAGTGAGAGCGTGGAATATTCTGTAGTGCAGATTCAAATAATTTCGAAAGTCCTGGTTGTGTGGACAGGGAATGGAAGAGCTGAGCATGTTGGAGTGCATAGCGAATTGAACAGCACGCCTGGTAGTTTGAAGCAGACGCAGGAAAACAGCATTATGTTTCTTGGACATTCTCAAATGGTTCAACGAAAGCATGCCAGGAGTGGAGATTCCATGAATTCGATATTAGCAGGGAATGAATGGAACATTCCGTAGGAAAACTTCCAATGATTTCTGAAGTCTGGGTTTTGTATACAGGAAAATGAAGTGCAGAGCAGGGAAAAGTGGATAGCCTGTTGAACAGCAGACAGCGACTTTGAACTGGCTACTGAAAATCTTCATTGCCTTACTTGGATATTCAACAGCGGTGTAAAGGAATCCTTCCTGGAGTGGAGATTCGATAAATTTCCGATTGGGAATGAATGAATGGAACATTCTGTAGTGGAGATTCCAATTACTTCTGTTGTCTGGGTTCTGTGGACAGGAAAATGAAGAGCTGACCAGGATTGTGTGGATAGGCAGTTGGAAAGCACGCCTGCGATTGCGATCATGCCTCTGAAATCCAGCATTGGATTCCTGAACATCATCAGTTGTGTAACGAAAGCCTGCCTGGATTTAGAGATTCGATGAATTCCAGATTGGAATTGAATCAATGGAACAGTCTGTAGTGGAGATACCAATGTATTCTGAAGTATGGTTTGTGTGGACAGGAAAAGAATAATCTGACCACTGTGTAGTGGATGGCCAGTTCAACAGCACGTCTGCGAGTGAGAACAGAACGCTGAAATCAGCATTCAGTTAATTAGATTTTCACAGTCGTGGAACTAAAGACTGCCTGAAGTAGAGATTCGATGAATTCCAGATCGGCAGTGAATGAATGGAACATTCTGTAGTGGAGATTATAATAGTTTCTGAAAAATAAGTTATGTGGAGAGGCAAATGTACAGCTCACCAGATTTGAGTGGTTAGTCAGTTGAACAGCACTCCTCCGAGTGTGAACAGGCTGCTGAAAAGCAGCCTGGGGTTACTTGTATATTCAACACTGGTGAAACGAAATCCGGCCTGGAGTGGAGATTCGATGAATTCCAGATTGGGAGTGAATGAATGGAATATTCTGTAGAGGAGATCCCATTGAATTTTGAAGTCTGGGTTGAGTGGACAGGAAAATGAAGAGCTGATCAGGTTGGAGAGTTTAGCCAGAAGAATAGGACACCAGCGAGTGTGAACAGGTCGCAAAAAACCAGCATTAGGGTACTTGGATATTGACCAGTGGTGTAACGAAATACTGCCTGGAGTGAAGATTCAATGAATTCCAGATTGGCAGTGAATGAATGGAACATTCTGTACAGAAGATTCCAATCATTTCTGAAGTCTAGGTAGTGGGGACAGGAAAATGAAGAGCTGACCAGGGTTCAGTGGATAGGCAGTTGAAGACTACGCCTGCGAGGGGGATCAGGACAATGACAATGACGAGTGTGTTACTTGGACATTCAACAGAGGTGTAAAGAAAGCCTGCCTGGAGTGGAGATTCAGATGAATTCCAGATTCGCAGTGAATGAATGGAACGTTCTGTAGTGGAGATTCCAATTATTTCTGAAATCCGATGTGTGTGGACAGGAAAATGAAGAGCAGACCAGGTTAGAATTGACAGCCAGTTGAACTGCAGGCCTGCGAGATTGAACATTCCTATGAAAACCAGCATTGGATTAATTAGACATTCACCAGTGGTATAACGAATGCGTTCATGGAGTGGAGGTTCTGATGAATTCCCGATTCGCAGTGAATGAATTGAACATTCTGTAGTGGATATTCCAATGATTTCTGTCGTGTGGGTTGTTTGGACAGAAAAAGAAAGACTTGACCACTGTGGAGTGTATAGCCAGTTGAATAGCATGCATGCGAGTGTGAACAGTATGCTGAAAACCAGCAGTGTGTTTCTTGGATATTCACCAGTGGTGTAAAGAAAGCCTGCCTGGAGTGTAGGTTCCAAGAATTCCAAAAAGGCAGTGAATGAATGGAACATTCTCTAGTGGAGATTCCAATGGTTTCTGAATTATACGTTGTATCGACAAGAAGCTGAAGACATTACCAGGTGGGTTTTGATAGCCAGTTGAAGACCAGGCCTGCGAATTTGAACAGGCTGCTGAAACCACCATTGGGTTACTTGAATATTCACCAGTGGTGTAAAGTAAACCTGTCTGCAGTGCAGATTCTATGAATTCCAGATTGGCAGTGAATGAATGGAACATTCTGAAGTGGAGATTCTAATGGTTTCTGAAGTCTAAGTTATGTGGAAAATCAGCATTCAGCTCTGAAAATCAGCATTCAGTTCCTTAGATATTCAATAGTCGTGTAACTAAAGTCTGCCTGGAGTGGATATTCGATGAATTCCAGATCGGCTCTGAATGAATGGAACATTCTTTAGTGGAACATTCTTTATTGGAGATTATAATGGTTTCTGAAGTCTAAGTTATGTGGACAGGAAAATGTAGAGGTGACCAGGGTTGAGTGGATAGTCAGTTGAACAGCACTCCTGCGAGTGTGAAGAGGCCGCTGAAAAGCAGCCTTGAGTTACTAGTACATTCAACACTAGTGAAACGAAATCCGGCCTGGAGTGGAGATTCAATGAATTCCAAATTCGGAGTGAATGAATGGAACATTCTGTAGTGGACATCCCATTGAATTTTGAAGTCTTGTTTGAGTGGACAGGAAAATGAAGAGCTGATCAGGTTGGAGAGGTTAGCCAGAAGAATAGCACAACAGCGAGTGTGAACAGGCCGCGAAAAAGCAGCATTGGTGTACTTGGATATTGACGAGTGGTGTACCGAAATACTGAATGGAATGGAGATTAGATGAATTCCAGATTGGCAGTGAATGAATGGAACATTCTGTACAGGAGATTCCAATCATTTCTGAAGTCTAGGTAGTGGGGACAGGAAAATGAAGAGCTGAAGAGGGTTCAGTGGATAGCCACCTGAACAGTAGACCTCCGAGGTGGATCAGGACAATGAAACGACCAGTGTGTTACTTGGACATTCAACAGAGGTGTAAAGAAAGCCTGCCTGGAGTGGAGATTCAGGTGAATTCCAGATTCGCTGTGAATGAATGGAACATTCTGTAGTGGAGATTATAATGGTTTCTGAAGTCTAAGTTATGTGGACAAGAAAATGAAGAGCTGATCAGGTTGGAGAGGATACCCAGTAGAATAGCACACCAGCGAGTGTGAACAGGCCGCGAAAAACCACCATTGGTGTACTTGGATATTGACCAGTGCTGTGCCGAAATACTGAATGGAATGGAGATTCGATGAATTCCAGATTGGCAGTGAATGACTGGAGCAATCTGTACAGGAGATTCCAATCAATTCTGAAGTCTAGGTTGTGGGGACAGGAAAATGTAGAGCTGACCAGTGTTCAGTGGATAGCCAATTGAACAGCACTTCTGTGAATGTGAACATACCGCTGAAAAGCAGCCTTGGATTTCATGTATATTCAACACTAGTGAAACGAAATCCGGCCTGGAGTGGAGATTCGAAGAATTCCAGATTGGGAGTGAATGAATGGAACATTCTGTAGTGGAGATTCCATTGAATTTTGAAGTCTGGTTTGAGTGGACAGGAAAATGGAGAGCTGATCAGGTTGGAGAGGATAGCTGGTAGAATAACACACTAGCGAGTGTGAACAGCCGCGAAAAAAACCAGCATTGGGGTACTTGGATATTGAGCAGCGGTGTAACGAAATCCTGACTGGAGTGGAGATTCGATGAATTCCAGATTGGCAGTGAGTGAATGGAACATTCTGAAGTGGACTTTCTAATGGTTTCTGAAGTCTGAGTTATGTGATCAGGAAAAAGAAGAGCTGTCCAGAGTTGAGTGGACAGCCAGTTGAACAGCGCGATTCCGATTGTGTACATGCCTATGAAAACCAGCATTGATTACTTGGACATTCAGCAGTGGTGTAACGAAAGCTTGCCTGGAGTGGAGATTCAAAAAACTTCACATCAGCAGTGAAAAAGCGGAATGTTCTGTAGTGGAGATTCAAATGATTTCTATAGTCTGGGTTGTGTGGACAGTAAATGGAAGAGCTGACCAGGTTGGAGTGGAGAGCCCTATGAACAGCACGCCTGGGACTGTGAAGCAGACGCTGGAGAACATCATTAGGTTACTTGGACATTCTCCAATGGTGCAATGAATGCATGCCTGGAGTGGAGATTCCATGAATTCGATATTGGCAGGGAATGAATGGAACATTCTTTAGGAGAGATTCCAGTGATTTCTGTAGTCTGAGTTTTGTGTACAGGAAAAAGAAGAGCAGAGCAGGGAAGAGTGTATGGTCAGTTGAACAGCACTCCTGCGAGTGTGAAGATGCTGCTGAAAACGAACATTTGGTTACTTGGATATTCAACAGTGGTGTAAAGGAATCCTGCCTGGAGTGGAGATTCGATGAATTCCCGATTGGGAGTGAATGAATGGAACATTCTGTAGTGGAGATTCCAATTACTTCTGAAGTCTGGGGTTTCTGGACAGGAAAATGAAGAGCCTACCAGGGTTGAGTGGATAGGCAGTTGGACAGCACGCCTGCGAGTGTGATCATGCCTCGGAAATCCAGCATTGGATTCCTGGACATCATCAGTGGTGTAACGAAAGCCTGCCTGGATTTAGAGATTCGATGAATTCCAGATTGGAATTGAATCAATAGAACAGTCTGTAGTGGAGATTCCAATGAATTTTGAAGTATGGTTTGTGTGAACAGGAAAAGAATAATCTGACCACTGTGTAGTGGATTGCCAGTTCAACAGCACGTCTGCGACTGAGAACAGAACGCTGAAAATAAGCATTCAGTTACTTAGATATTCACCAGTCTTGTAACTAATGTCTGCCTGGAGTGGAGATTCGATGAATTCCAGATCGGCTCTGAATGAATGGAACATTCTGTAGTGGAGATTATAATGTTTTCTGAAGTCTTAGTTATGTGGACAGGAAAATGTAGATCTGACCAGGTTTGAGTGGATATTCAGTTGAACAGTACTACTGCGAGTGTGAACAGGCCTCCGAAAAGCAGAATTGGGTTTCTTGTACATTCAACACTAGTGAAACTAAATCTGGACTGGAGTGGAGAATCGATGAACTCCAGATCTGGAGTGAATGAATGGAACATTCTGTAGTGGAGATTCCAACGGTTTCTGAATTCTACGTTTAATGGACGAGAAACTGAAGAGCTTACCAGGTGGGATTTGATAGCCAATTGAAGACCAGGCCTCCCCAGTTGAACAGGCTGCTGAAAACCACCATTGGGTTACTTTAATATTCACCAGTGGAGTAAAAAAATCATGTCTGCCGTGGAGATTCGATGAATTCCAGATTGGCAGTGAATGAATCGAACATTCTGAAGTGGAGATTCTAATGGTTTCTGAAGTCTGTGTTATGTGAACAGGAAAAAGAAGAGGTGACCAGGGTTGAGTGGACAGCCAGTTGAACAGCACGACTCCGAGTGTGAACACGCCTATGAAAACCAGCATTGGTTACTTGGACATTCACCAGTGGTGTAACGAAAACTTGCCTGGAGTGGAGATTCGAAGAACTTCAGATTATCAATGAATGAGTCGAATATTCTGTAGTGGAGATTCAAATGATTTCGAAAGTCTTTGTTGGGTGGACAGGAAACGGAAGAGCTGACCAGGTTGTAGTGGATAGCCCGTCGAACAGCACGCATGGGAGAGTGAAGTGGACGCTGGAAAACAGCATTAGGTTACTTGGACATTCTCCAATGGTGCAACGAAAGCATGCCTGGAGTGGAGATTCCATGCATTCGGTATTGGCAGGGAATGAATCGAACATTCCGTAGGAGAGATTAAAATGATTTCTGAAGTCTGGGTTTTGTGTACAGGAAAATGAAGAGCAGAGCAGGGAAGTGTGGATAGCTTGTTGAACAGCAGACTGCGACTTTGAACTGGCTGCTGAAAACCAACATTGGCTTACTTTGATATTCAGCGGTGGTGTAAAGGAATCCTGCCTGGGTGGAGATTCGATGAATTCCAGATTCGCAGTGAATGAATGGAAGGTTCTATAGTGGAGATTCCAATTATTTCTGAAATCCGATGTGTGTGGACAGGAAAATGAAGAGCAGGCCAGGTTAGAATGGATAGGCAGTTGAACAGCAGGCCTGCGAGACTGAACAGTCCTCTGAAAACCAGCATTGGGTTACTTGGACATTCACCAGTGGTATAACGAATGCGTTCATAGAGTGGAGATTCAGATGAATTCTCGATTCGCAGTGAATGAATTGAATATTCTGTAGTGGATATTCCAATGATTTCTGTCGTGTGGGTTGTTTGGACAGTAAAAGAAAGACTTGACCGGTGGGACGGGCACAGAAGCCCCGCTCTGGGCAACAAAGCTGAATGGCTCTAATTCCAACAGGTACAGCCCGCCTCCAAGGGCCTGAGCCCCTCTCCGGAAATGCACACCTAGAACCAGCCCCTAGAAAGCCGGTTTTCAACCCCTGATCTGCGTGGGACGGGCACAGAGGCCCAGCTCTGGGCAACAAAGCTGAACGGTTCCAATTCCAAACAGGAGACGTTCCCAACTCCTCGCCCAGTGCCAGGGACTCTTTCCGGAGCTGCGACCGCTAATGCGGCCGCGAAATATTTTCCCTCTACGTATGCCATAGGAACCATAAGCTTCCTTCTTAGATGGAAACTTCTCTATTTTAGCTCAGCCACTAGAAACACAGTAGCCAATAACTCATAAGCCTATCTTAACTCACACTGCATATCAAGCAGAATAGTAACAGTGAACGTGAAGGACTAAACCACACCTCTCTCAATGGTAAAGCAACTCAAAAGCCCACCAAACTTTCATATTGAAGAGTCTAGCCCAAATGACACCAACAGTACTGTAGTGTTAGACAACCTCTCTGACAAGGAATTCAGAAGGGAGCTACTTAGGATGCTTAGGGAATTAAAAGAAACACTGGAAAGCAATGCCAATAGAAGACAAGAGGATCTCAGGGCAGAAATGAGGAAAATGCAATCAGAAATGTCAGACCTGAAAAATCTCGTAGGCGAATTGAAAAGCTCAGAGGAAGGCCTCAGCAGCAGAGTAAGAGCGGCTGAGAACAGAATCAGTGAGCTCGGAGATGAAGTTTAGAGACTCTCCAGAAAAGAGCAGAAAATGGAAAAGAGACTCACAATTCGGGAACAGATGGCAAGAGAAGATCGTGATGAAGCCAAGAGGGGTAACATAAGAATTATTGGAGTCCCAGAGGGACAGGAAGAAAACCTCGATGAAGAAAAAACTGGCAAAGACATCATTGCTACAACATTTCCAGAGGTGAAGAAAACTTGTGACCACAATCAGGAGGCCCGAAGGGTACCAGCTAAAAGAAATCCGAATAAAAATACCCCAAGACACATTCTGATCAAAATGAACAAAACCTTAGACAGAGACAAAATTCTGAAAGCAGCAAGATCGAAGAAAGAAATCTCTTACAAAGGAGCATCCTTAAAATTCACAGCTGATTTTTTCTGATGAAACCCTCATGGCCCGAAAACAGTGGTGGGACATAGTAAAAAAACTCAATGAAATAAATGCCTCCCCTAAAATACTTTTCCCAGCAAGACTCTCATTCATAATAGAAGGAACAACACACAGTTTCACAGACAAACAAGAGCTCAGGAACTTCATAGACTCAAAACCATGGTTACAAGAACAACTAAATGGGCTACTTTAAGGCAAGAAAGGCCCCTCAAATACACCAAATTTTAACAGAACAATGGGACAAAATACCATAACAATAATCTCGCTCAATGGCAATGGGCTAAACGCACCAATTAAAAGACATAGAGTGGCAGGATGGATTAGAAAATTGAACGCAACATTCTGCTGCCTGCATGAAACGCATCTCAATAGTCAAAGCAAACACAGACTCAGAGTCAAAGGCTGGAAAACAATCCTAAAGGCAAACATCTCCCATAAAAAAGCTAGGGTAGCCATCCTTATATCAGACCACATCGATTTCAGATTGAGGAAGGTCATAAGAGACAGTGAAGGCCATTTCTTATTGATCAAAGGATCTGTACAACAGGAAGAACTAACAATAATAAATGTATATGCACCTAATGAGAGACCAGCAAATTACATAAAACAACTACTCATAGATTTGGAGAAAGACATCAATAGCAACACAATACTAGTGGGAGACTTCAACACTGCTTTGTCACCTCTTGATAGATCAACCAGAATCAAGCTTAGCAGGGACATACTTCATTTGAGGGAAACAATGAAAGAACGGGACTTAGTAGATATATATAGGACACTTCATCCACAAAAAGCTGAATACACATTCTTCTCAAGCGTACATGGAACATTCTCCAAGATAGACTACATGCTGAACCACAAAACATGCCTCCATAAAATTAAGAAGGTAGAGATTGTATCAACAATCTTCTCAGACCATAATGCGCTGAAATTAGAAGGAAATCACACACAAAAACAGAAAACTAAATCAAACACCTGGAAATTAAACAGTGCACTATTGAACAACGAGTGGATTAGACAGAAAATCCAAGAGGAAATCAAAAGATTCCTAGAAACGAATGAAAATGAGAACACGAGTTACCAAAACTTATGGGACACAGCAAAGGCTGTGTTAAGAGGAAAGTTTATAGCTCTACAAGCATTCCTCAGGAAGGAGGAGCGAGCACACATAAGTAACCTAACCTCACAGCTTAAGAGCTTGGAGAGGGACCAAAAAAAGGAGCACAACCCGAACAGGAGAAAGGAAATAATAAAACTCAGAGCAGAGATTAACGAGATGGAAACCCAAAAAACAATCCGAAAGATCAATGAAACCAAAAGCTGGTTCTTTGAGAAAATTAACAAGATCTATAAGCCTCTAGCAAAACTCACAAAGAAAGGGAGGGAGAAAACCCTAATAAACCGAATCAGAAATGAAAAGGGGGTCATTACAACAGAAACCACAGAAATTCAGAGGATCCTCAGGGAGTACTTTGAGAAGCTTTATGCCACGGAACATCAAAACCTCGAGGAAATGGATAAATTCCTAGACTCCTACAGACTCCCAAGGCTGAACCAAGAAGACCTGGAATACCTGCACAGACCTATCACCATCAAGGAAATTGAAATGGTAATAAAAAATCTCCCCAAGCACAAAAGTCCTGGCTCGGATGGATTCACTAGTGAATTCTTCCAAATCTTTAAAGAGGACTTACTCCCAATGCTCTTTAAGCTTTTCCACGAAATTGAAATATCAAAAACACTTCCGAACAGTTTCTACGAAGCAAATATCACACTGATACCAAAAGCAGACAGAGATACCACAAAGAAAGAGAATTACAGGCCGATATCCCTGATGAACACAGATGCAAAGATCCTCAACAAACTACTAGCAAATAGAATCCAACTACTCATCAAAAAGATCATACACCATGACCAAGTAGGATTCATCCCAGGGATGCAAGGATGGTTTAACATTCGGAAATCAATCAACATAATCCACCATATCAACAAAAGAAAAGATAAAAAGCATATGATCATATCAATAGATGCAGAGAAAGGATTTGATAAGATCCAGCACCCCTTTATGATGAAAACCCTAGCCAAATGGGTATAGAGGGGACCTTCCCCAACATAATTAAAAGCCATCTACCACAAGCCTACAGCAAGCATCATCCTCAATGGGGAAAAACTGAGAGCCTTCCCTCTAAGATCAGGGACGAGACAGGGATGCCCACTCTCTCCACTGCTGTTCAATATAGTACTGGAAGTACTTGCAATAGCTATTAGGCAGGAAAAAGATATTAAGGGCATTCAGGTAGGAAAGGAAGAAATCAAGCTCTCACTATTCGCAGATGATATGATACTCTACTTAGAGAACCCAATAACTTCCACCAAAAAACTCCTAGAAACAATAGACTCGTATAGTAAAGTTGCAGGTTATAAAATCAATACCCAAAAGTCCATGGCTTTCCTATACGCAAACAGTGAGAGAGAAGAAAGCAACATGAAAAAAACAATCCCGTTCACAATTGTGCCCCAGAAAATCAAGTACCTAGGAATCAGCTTAACTAAGGAAGTAAAGGACCTGTACAAAGAAAACTACAAAACGCTACTTCAGGAAATAAAAGAGGGCATGAGGAAATGGAAAGATATCCCCTGCTCATGGGTCGGGAGACATAACATTGTCAAAATGGCAATACTACCGAAAGCATTGTATAAATTCAATGCAATCCCTATAAGGATACCCATGACATTCTTCAAAGAAATGGAGCAAACACTCCTGAAATTTATATGGAACAATAAGCCCCCACGAATAGCTAAAGCAATTCTTGGGAAAAAGAAAATGGGAGGAATCAACCTCCCGAACTTCAAACTGTACTACAAAGCAGTAATAAGTAAAACAGCATGGTACTGGAACAAAGGCAGAACTGCAGACCAATGGAACAGGGTTGAATACACTGACATCTCCCCTCAATCATATGCTCATCTAAACTTTGATAAAGGTGCAAGTAATGTGAAGTGGAGTAAGGAAAGCCTCTTTAATAAATTGTGTTGGGATCACTGGATGGCTACATGCAAAACAATAGGCTCAGAACTCTGCCTAACACCATGTACAAAAGTAAGATCAAAATGGATTAAAGACCTCAACATCAGACCAGAAACCATAAGGTACATTGAAGATAAAGTTGGCAAAACCCTCCATGACATTGAAGCTAATGGTATCTTCAAAGATGCCACGCCACTGGCCGAGCAAGTGAAAACAGAGATAGATAAATGGGACTATCTTAAACTAAGAAGCTTCTGCACCTCCAAAGAAACAGTGACCAAAATACAAAGACAGTCTACAGAATGGGAAAGGATATTCACCGAATACACATCTGACAAGGGGTTGATATCCAGGACATACAAAATACTGGTTAAAGTCCACAAGAAGAAAACATCCAACCCCATCCAAAAATGGGGCAATGAAATGAACAGAAACTTTCTCAAAGAAGAAATCCGAATGGCAAAAAAGCACATGAGAAAATGCTCTACATCATTAATCATCAGGGAGATGCAGATCAAAACCACAATGAGATACCATCTCACACCTCAGAGACTGGCCCACATTCAAAATAACAAAAGCAACTGATGCTGGCGTGGATGTGGCGAGAAAGGGACACTCCTTCACTGTTGGTGGGAATGTCCACTGGTTCAGCCCTTCTGGAAAACAGTATGGACGATTCTCAAAAAATTAGAAATTGAGCTCCCATTTGACCCAGCAGTACCACTCCTGGGAATATATCCCAGAGAGGTAAAAATGTATAGTCGAAGTGACATCTGCACTTGTTTGTTCATTGCAGCACTCTTTACAATAGCCAGAAACTGGAAGAAACCTGAATGCCCAAGAACAGATGACTGGTTAACGAAACTTTGGTACATCTACACAATGGAGTACTATGTAGCTGTTAGAAAAGATGAAGTCATGAAATTTACATACAAGTGGTACAATATGGAAAGTATCATGCTAAGCGAAATGAGTCAGAAAGAGAGGGATAGACATAGAAAGATTGCATTCACCTGGGGGATATAAAGTAACAAAGTATGAGATTAATATCCAAGAATAGCTGAGATCAGCACCAGGAGGATTACTCCATAACTTAGAGGCCAGCCGGGCATCCTAGAGGAAAGGGCAGTTCAGATAGAGAAGGGAGCACCATATAAAGGATGTTTGGCGGATCCTCCCAGGAGGGGAGATGCATGTCGAAAGTAGCCTATGGACTGAAGAAGTTTGCCATTCAATGCCTCTTTTGCAGAACACAAAACCCAAAAGGAGAGAGAAAACACAGAGGATTGCCCTGCCGCAGAGACAGGAGGGATGGGGGGATGGGGGTGGGAGGGATATTATCCATGGTGGTGGAGAATGGGCACTGGTGGAGGGATGGGTATCTGATCATTGTATAATTGAAACCAAAGCACCAAAAATTGTAAATTTACAACTGTGAAAAAAATAAAATAAAATAAAGGGGGAAAAATTCTGTATCCTTAAAAAATAAATAAATCAATAATTAGAGATCTGCTCTGGAAGATATAATAATTGAAGTTACCCAAAGAACAGCAAGGAAAAATAATTTTACAAAAAAGCAGAACCACAAATGCCTGAGGAACAATAGCGCCAGCTGCCCCCCATGAGCGGCTCTCCGGCACGGCCACGGCCCCGGAGGCACAAGGACTTAGCACAGAGAACCAGCCGCTTGGAGCAGAAAAGCAGATGGACTTGTGTTGAACCGCGCCACCAAGCCGGCCCGGAGGGGGAAGGGCGTTGACCGGCCCGCCCGCTCCTCTCTGGAAAGAAAGATGGCGGCCGTACGGGAGCCTTGTGGAAAGCAGGTTTGAGCCGGGCTCGGGGGAGCGGCGGGGACCTCATGGGAAGTGGGGCTTTGTGGGCCGTCCCCCACGCCCCACCGAGGTCGCCAGCTGCCCCCCACGAGCGGCTCTCCGGCACGGCCACGACTCCAGGGCACAGAAACCAATCTCTTAACTAGCTAACTTTTAATAGAAATTCTTCCAGGGCCAATAAGTAAAATATTCTATTCTTAACCAAGTTGTAGAAAGCAAATCATTTCACAATGCTGTTTCAGCATGTCTGATTGTGGGGGGTGGGTCCTAAACTCTAAACAGTAATTGTGCATCTTCTATCGAAATAATCTATCTAGTCAAAGTAGATAGAGTATTAACTAGAACTCATCTGCCTCACAAGAATTGGGAGGGGTGGGAGGTGGGGGTCTATTGGGGTTCGGGGTTAAAAATGAGTATTGGTAAAGGGAAATGTGTTCGGTATCTACATGACTGAGACCTAAACCCGAAAACTCTGTAACTTTTCCCACAGTGATTCAATAAATAAAAAAATTATAAAAAAAATTCTGTGTCCTTAATAAATAAATAAATAAATAATAAGCGATCTGCTCTAGAAGATATAATAATTGAAGTTACCCAAAGAACAGCAAGGAAAACGAATTTTACAAAAAAGCAGAACCACAAATGCCTGAGGAACAATAACCAAAAAATGTAAAAATTATTTTCCTGCAGTCCTAAGATGAAAAATTTTAAAAAATCATGGACTATTAAAAAAAAAAGAAAGACTTGACCACTGTGGAGTGGATATCCAGTTGAATAGCATGCATACGAGTGCGAAGAGGATGCTGAAAACCAGCAATGTGATATTTGGACATTCACCAGTGGTGTAAAGGAAGCCTGCCTGGAGTGTAGGTTCCAAGAATTCCAAATAGGCAGTGAATGAATGGAACATTCTGTAGTGGAGAGTCTAATGGTTTCTGAATTCTACGTTGTATGGACAAGAACCTGAAGAGTTTCCCAGGTGGGATTTTATAACCAGTTGCAATGAAAGCATGACTGGATTGGAGATTCCATGAATTCGATTTTGGCAGGGAAAGAATGGAACATTCCGTAGGAGAGATTCCAATGATTTCTGAAGTCTGGGTTTTGTGTACAGGAAAATGAAGAGCAGAGCAGGGAAGAGTGGATAGTCTGTTGAACAGCAGACTGCAACTTTGAACTGGCTGCTGAAAACCAACATTGGCTTACATGGATATTCAACAGGGGTGTAAAGGAATCCTGCCTGGAGTGGAGATTCGATGAATTAACGTTTGGGAATGAATGAATGGAACATTCTGTAGTGGAGATTCCAATTACTTCTGAAGTTTGTGTTTTGTGGACAGAAAAATGAAGAGCTGACCAGGTTTGAGTGGATAGGCAGTTGGACAGCACTCCTGCGAGTGTGATCATGCCTCTGAAATCCAGCATTGGATTCCATGGACATCATCAGTGGTGTCACGAAAGCCTGCCAGGAGTTGGAGATTCGATGAATTCCAGATTGGTATTGAATCAATGGAACAGTCTGTAGTGGATATTCCAATGAATTCTGAAGGATGGTTTGTGTGTTCAGGAAAAGAATAATCTGACTTCTGTGTAGTAGATTGCCAGTTCAACAGCACGACTGCGAGCGAGAACAGAACGCTGACAATCAGCATTCAGTTACTTAGATATTCACCAGTCGTGTAACTAAAGTCTGCCTGGAGTGGAGATTCGATGAATTCCAGATCGGCAGTGAATGTATGGAACATTATGTAGTGGAGATTATAATGGTTTCTGAAGTCTAAGTTACGTGGACAGGAAAATGAAGAGCTGACCAGAGTTGAGTGGATAGTCAGTTGAACAGCAGTCCTGCGAGTGTGAACAGGCCGCTGAAAAGCAGCCTTGGGATACTTGTACATTCAACACTAGTGAAACGAAATCTGGCCAGGAGTGGAGATTCGATGAATTCCAGATTGGGAGTGAATTAATGGAACATTCTGTAGTGGAGATCCCATTGAATTTTGAAATCTGGGTTGATTGCCCGGAAAATGAAGAGCTGATCAGGTTGGAGAGGATAGCCAGTAGAATAGCACACCAGTGAGTGTTAACAGGCCGCGAAAAACCTGCATTGGGGTACTTGGATATTGACCAGAGGTGTAACGAAATCCTGCCTGGAGTGGAGATTCGATGAATTCCAGATTGCAGTGAATGAACGGAATATTCTGAATTGGAGATTCTAATGGTTACTGATGTCTGGGTTATGAGAACAGGAAAAAGAAGAGCTATTCAGTGTTGAGTGGACAGCCAGTTGAACAGCACGACTCCGAGTGTGAACATGCCTATGAAAACCAGCATTGGTTACTTGGACATTCACCAGTGGTGTAACGAAAGCTTGCCTGGAGTGGAGATTCGAAGATCTTCACATTAGCAGTGAAAGAGTGTAATATTCTGTAGTGGAGATTCAAATGATTTCGAAAGTCTGGGTTGTGTGGACAGGAAATGGAAGAGCTGACCAGGTTGGAGTGGATAGCCCGTTGAACAGCACGCCTAGGTGTGTGAAGAGGACGCTGGTAAACAGCATTAGGTAACTTGGACATTCTCCAATGGTGCAAGGAAAGCATGCCTGGAGTGGAGATCTCATGAATTCGATATTGTCAGGGAATGAATGGAACATTTCGTAGGAAAAATTCACCAGTCGTGTAACTAAAGTCTGCCTGGAGTGGAGATTCGATGAATTCCAGATCGGCAGTGAATGTATGGAACATTATGTAGTGGAGATTATAATGGTTTCTGAAGTCTAAGTTATGTGGAGAGGAAAATTTGAGCTGACCAAGGTTGAGTGGATAGTGAGTTGAACAGCACTCCCGAGACTGTTACCAGGCCGGTGAAAAGCAGCCTTGGGTTACTTCTACATTCATCACTAGTGAAAGGAAATCCGGCCTGTAGTGGAGATTAGATGAATTCCAGATTGGCAGTGAATGAATGGAACATTCTGGACAGGAGATTCCAATCAATGCTGAAGTCTAGGTTGTGGGGACAGGAAAATGAAGAGCTGACCAGGGTTCAGTAGATAGCCAGGGGAACAGCACGCCTCCGAGGGGGATCAGCATTAGGTTATTTGGACATTCTCCAGTGGTGCAACGAAAGCATGCCTGGAGTAGAGATTCCATGAATTCGATATTGTCAGGGAAGGAAAGGAACATTCCGTAGGAGAGATTCCAATGATTTCTGAAGTCTGGGTTCTGAGTACAGGAAAATGAAGAGCAGAGCAGGGAAGAGTGGATAGTCTGTTGAACATCAGACTGCAACTTTGAACTGGCTGCTGAAAACGAACATTGGCTTAAATGAATATTCACCAGTGGTGTAAAGGAATCCTGCCTGGAGTCGAGATTCGATGAATTCCCGATTGGGAGTGAAAGAATGGAACATTCTGTAGTGGAGATTCCAATTACTTCTGAAGTCTGGGTTTTGCGGACAGGAAAATGAAGAGCTGACCAGGGTTGAGTGGATAGGCAGTTGGACAGCACGCCTGCGAGTGTGATCATGCCTCTGAAATCCAGCATTGGATTCCTTGGACATCATCAGTGGTGTAACGAAAGCCTGCCTGCAGTTGGAGATTCGATGAATTCAAGATTGGAACTGAATCAATGGAACATTCTGTAGTGGAGATTCCAATAAATTCTGAAGTATGTTTTGTGTGGATGGGAAAAGAATAATCTGACCACTGTGTAGTGGATTGCCAGTTCAACAACACTTCTGCGAGTGAGAACAGAACGCTGAAAATCAGCATTCAGTTACTTAGATATTCACCAATCGTGTAACTAAAATCTGCATGGAGTGAAGATTCGATGAATTAGAGATCAGCAGTGAATGAATGGAACATTCTGTAGTGGAGATTATAATGGATTCTGAAGTCTAAGTTACGTGGACAGGAAAATGAAGAGCTGACCAGGGTTGAGTGGATAGTCAGTTGAACAGCAGTCCTGCGAGTGTGAACAGGCTGCTGAAAAGCAGCCTTGTGTTACTTGTACATTGAACACTAGTGAAACAAAATCCGGCCTGGAGTGGAGATTCGATGAATTCCAGAATGGGAGTGAATGAATGGAACATTCTGTAGTGGAGATCCCATTGAATTTTGAAGTCTGGGTTGAGTGGACAGGAAAATGAAGAGCTAATCCGGTTGGAGAGGATAGCCAGTAGAATAGCACAACAGAGAGTGTGAACAGGCCGCCAAAAACCAGCATTGGGATACTTGGATATTTACGAGTGGTGTAACTAAATCCTGCCTGGAGTGGAGATTCGATGAATTCCAGATTGGCAGTGAATGAATGGAACATTCTGTACAGTAGATTCCAATCATTTCTGAAGTCTAGGTTGTGGGGACAGGAAAATGAAGAGCTGACCAGGGTTCAGTGGATAGCCAGTTGAACAGCTCGCCTCCCAGGGGGATCAGGACAATGAAAACGAGCAGTGTGTTACTTGGACATTCAACAGTAGTGTAACGAAAGCCTGCCTGGAGTGGAGATTCAGATGAATTCCACATTCGCTGTGAATGAATGGAACGTTCTGTAATGGAGGTTCCAATAATTTCTGAAATCCGATGTGTGTGGACAGGAAAATGAAAAGCAGACCAGGTTAGAATGGATAGCCAGTTGAACAGCAGGCCTGCGAGATTGAACAGTCTTCTGAAACCCATAATTGGGTTACTTGGACATTCACCAGTGGTATAACGAATGCGTTCATGGAGTGGAGGTTCAAATGAATTACCGATTCGTAGTGAATGAATTGAACAATCCGTAGTGGATATTCCAATGATTTCTGTCATGTGGGTTTTTTGGACAGTAAAATAAAGACTTGACCACTGTGCAGTGGATAGCCAGTACAATAGCATGCATTCGAGTGTGACCAGTATGCTGAAAACCATCAATGTGTTACTTGGACATTCACTAGTGGTGTAAAGAAACCCTGCCAGGAGTGTAGGTTCCAAGAATTCCAAATAGGCAGTGAATGAATGGAATTTTCTGTAGTGAAGATTGCCCTGGTTTCTGAATTCTACGTTGTATGGACAAGAAACTGAAGAGCTTCCCAGGTGGTATTTGATAGCCAGTTGAAAACCAGGCCAGCGAATATGAACAGGGTGCTGAAAACCACCAGTGGGCTACTTGAATATTCACCAGTGGTGTAAAGAAGTCCTGTTTGCAGTGGAGATTCGATGAATTCAAGATTGGTAGTTAATGAGTGGAACATTCTGAAGTGGAGATTCTAATGGTTTCTGAAATCTGGGTTATGGGGACAGGAAAAAGAAGAGCTGACCAAGGTTGAGTGGACAACCAGTTGAACAGCACGACTCCGAGTGTGAACACGCCTATAAAATGCAGCATTGATTACCTGGACATTCACCAGTGTTGTAACGAAAGATTGCCTGGAGTGGAGATTCGAAGAACTTCAGATTAGCAGTGGATGAGTGGAATATTCTGTAGTGGAGGTTCAAAAGATTTCGAAAGTCTAGATTGTGTGGACAGGAAATGGAAGAGCTGACTAGGTTCGAGTGGATAGCCCGTTGAGAAGCACGCATGAGACTGTGAAGCAGACGCTGGAAAACAGCTTTAGGTTATTTGTACATTGTCCAATGGTGAAACGAAGCATGCCTGGAGTGGAGATTTCATGAATTCGATATTGGCAGGGAATGAATGGAACATTTCGTAGGAGAGATTCCAATGATTTCTGAAGTCTGGGTTTTGTGTACAGGAAAATTAAGAGCAGAACAGTGAAGAGTGGATAGCCTGTAGAAAAGCAGACTGCGACTTTGAACTGGCTGCTGAATACCAACATTGGGTTACTTGGATATTCACCAGTGGTGTAAAGGAATCCTGCCTCGAGTGGAGATTCGATGAACTCCCGATTGGGAGTGAATGAATGGAACATTCTGTAGTGGAGATTCCAATTACTTCTGAAGTCTGGGTTTTGTGGACAGGAAAATGAAGAGCTGACTAGGGTTGAGTGGATAGGCAGTTGGACAGCACGCCTGCGAGTGTGATCATGCCTCTGAAATCCAGCATTGGATTCCATGGACATCATCAGTGGTGAAACGAAAGCCTACCTGGAGTTGGAGATTCGAAGAATTCCAGATTGGAATTGAATCAATGGAACATACTGTAGTGCAGATTCCAATGGTTTCTGAATTCTACGTTGTATGGACAAGAAACTGAAGATCTTACCAGGTGGGATTTGATAGCTAGTTGAAGACCAGGCCTGCGAGAATAAATATTCCTCTGAAAACTAGCATTGGGTTACTTGGACATTCACCAGTGGTATAACGAATGCGTTCATGGAGTGGAGGTTCAGATGAATTCTCGATTCGCAGCGAATTAATTGAACATTCTGTATTGTATATTCCAATGATTTCTGTCGTGTGGGTTGTTTAGACAGTAAAAGAAAGACTTGACCACTGTGGAGTGGATAGCCAGCTGAATAGCATGCATGCGAGTGAGAACGGTATGCTGAAAACCAGCAATGTGTTACTTGGACATTCACCAGTGATGTAAAGAAAGCCTGCCAGGAGTGAAGATTCCAAGAATTCCAAATAGTCAGTAAATGAATGGAACATGCTGTAGTGGAGATACCAATGGTTTCTGAATTCTACGTTGTATGGACAAGAAACAGAAGAGCTTACCATGTGGGATTTTATAGCCATTTGAAGACCAGGCCTGCGAGAATAAACAGTCCTCTGAAAACCAGCATTGGGTTACCTGGACATTCGCCGGTGGTATAACGAATGCGTTCATGGAGTGGAGGTTCAGATAAATTCCCGATTTGTAGTGAATGAATTGAACATTCTGTAGTGGTTATTCGAATTAATTCTGCTGTGTGGGTTGTTTGGACAGTAAAAGAAAGACTTGACCACTGTGGAGTGGATAGCCAGTTGAATAGCATGCATTCGACTGTGTACAGTATGATGACCACCAGTAATGTGTTACTTGGACATTCACCAGTGGTGTAAAGAAAGCCTCCCTGGAGTGTAGGTTCCAAGAATTCCAAATAGGAAGTGAATGAATGGAACATTCTCTAGTGGAGATTCCAATGGTTTCTGAATTCTACGTTGTATGGACAAGAAACTGAAGAACTTACCGGGTGGGATTTTATAGCCAGTTGAAGACCAGGCCTGCGAATTTGAAAAGGCTGTTGAAAACCACCACTGGGTTACTAGAATATTCACCATTGGTGTAAAGAAATCCTGCCTGGAGTGGAGATTCGATGAATTCCCGATTGGGAGTGAATGATTGGAACATTCTGTAATAGAGATTCCAATTACTTATGAAGTCTGGGTTTTGTGGACAGGAAAATGAAGAGCTGAGCAGGGTTGAGTGGATAGGCAGTTGGACAGCACCCCTGCGAGTGTGATCATGCCTCTGAAATCCAGCATTGGATTCCTTGGTCATCATCAGTGGTGTAACGAAAGCCTGCCTGGTGTTGGAGATTCGATGAATTCCAGATTGGAATTGAATCAATGGACCATTCTGTAGTGGAGATTCGAAAGAATTCTGAAGTATGGTTTGTGTCTACAGGAAAAGAATAATCTGACCACTGTGCAGTGGATTGCCAGTTCAACAGCACGGCTGCGAGTGAGATCCGAACGTTGAAAATCAGCATTCAGTTACTAAGATATTCACCAGTCGTGTAACTATAGTCTGCTTGGAGTGGAGATTCGATGAATTCCAGATCGGCAGTGAATGAATGTCACATTCTGTAGTGGAGATTATAATGGTTTCTGAAGTCTAAGTTATGTAAAGAGGAAAATTTAGAGCTGACCAGGGTTCAGTGGATAGTGAGTTGAACAGCACTCCTGAGAGTGTGAACAGGCCGCTGAAAAGCCGCCATGGGTTACTTCTACATTCAACACTAATGAAACGTAATCCGGCCTGGAGTGGAGATTCGATGAATTCCAGATTGGCAGTGAAAGAATGGAACATTCTGTACAGGAGATTCCAATCAATTCTGAAGTCTAGGTTGTGGCGACAGGAAAATGAAGAGCTGACCAGGGTTCAGTGGATAGCCAGGTGAACAGCACGACTCCGAGGGGGATCAGGACAATGAAAAAGAGCAGTGTGTTAGTTGGACATTCAACAGTGGTGTAACGAAAGCCAGCCTTGAGTGGAGATTCAGATGAATTCCAGATTCGCAGTGAATGAATGGAACGTTCTGTAGTGGAGATTCAAATTATTTCGGACATCCGATGTGTGTGCACAGGAAAATGAAGAGCAAACCAGGTTAAAATGGATAGCCAGTTGAACAGCAGGCCTGCGAGATAGAACAGTCCTCTGAAAACCAGCATTGCGTTACTTGGACATTCACCAATGGTATAACGAATGCGTTCATGGAGTGGAGGTTCAGATGAATTCCCGATTCGCAGTGAAGGAACTGAACATTCTGTAGTGGATATTCCAATGATTTCTGTCGTGTGGGTTGTTTGGACAGTACAAGAAAGACTTGACCACTGTGGAGTGTATAGCCAGTTGAATAGCATGCATGCAAGTGTGAAGAGTATGCTGAAACCAGCAGTGTGTTACTTGCACATTCACCAGTGGTGTAAAGAAAGCCTGCCTGGAGTGTAGGATCCAAGAATTCCAAATAGGCAGTGAATGAATGGAACTTTCTGTAGTGGAGATTCCAAAGGTTTCTGAATTCTACGTTGTATGGACAAGAAACTGAGGAGCTTCCCAGGTGGGATTTTATAGACAGTTGAAGACCCGGCCTCCAAATTTGAACAGGCTGCTGAAAACCACCACTGGGTTACTTGAATATTCACAGTGGTGTAAAGAATTCCTGCCTGCAGTGGAGATTCTTTGAATTCCATATTGGCAGTAAATGAATGGAACATTCTGAAGTGGAGATTCTAATGGTTTCTGAAGTCTGGGTAATTTGAACAGGAGAAAGAAGAGCTGACCAGGTTTGAGTGGACATCCAGTTGATCAGCACGACTCTGAGTTTGAACACGCCTATGAAAACCAGCATTTGTTACTTGGACATTCACCAGTGGTGTAACGAAAGCTTGCCTGGAGTGGAGATTTGAAGAACTTCAGATTAGCAGTGAATGAGTGGAATATTCTGTAGTGGAGATTCAAATGATTTCGAATGTCTGGGTTGTGTGGACAGGAAATGGAAGAGCTAAACAGGTTGAAGTGTATAGCCCATTGAACAGCACGCTTAGGAGTGTGAAGCGGACGCTGGAAAACAGTATTAGGTTACTTGGACATTCTCCAATGGTGCAACGAAAGCATGCCTGGAGTGGAGATTCCATGAATTCGATATTGGCAGGGAATGAATGGAAAATTCCGTAGGAGAGATTCCAATGATTACTGAAGTCTGGGTTTTGTGTACAGGAAAATGACGAGCAGAGCAGGGAAGAGAGAATAGCCTGTTGAACAGCAGACTGCGACTTTGAACTGGCTGCTGAAAACGAACATTGGGTTACTTGTATATTCAACAGTGGTGTAAAGGATTCCTGCCTGGAGTGGAGATTCGATGAACTCCCGATTGGGAGTGAATGAATGGAACATACTGTAGTGCAGTTTCCAATGGTTTCTGAATTCTACGTTGTATGGACAAGAAACTGAAGAGCTTACCAGTTGGGATTTGATAGCCAGTTCAAGACCAGGCCTGCGAGAATAAATAGTCCTCTGAAAACTAGCATTGGGTTACTTGGACATTCACCAGTGGTATAACGAATGCGTTCATGGAGTGGAGGTTCAGATGAATTCCCGATTCTCAGTGAATGAATTGAACAGTCTGTATTGTATATTCCAATGATTTCTCTCGTGTGGGTTGTTTGGACAGTAAAAGAAAGACTTGACCACTGTGGAGTGGATAACCAGTTGAATAGCATGCATGCGAGAGTGAACAGTATGCTGAAAACCAGCAATGTGTTACTTGGACATTCACCAGTGATGTAAAGAAAGCCTGCCTGGAGTGTAGGTTCCAAGAAATCCAAATAGTCAGTAAATGAATGGAACATGCTGTAGTGGAGATGCCAATTGTTTCTGAATTCTACGTTGTATGGACAAGAAACTGAAGTGCTTACCATGTGGGATTTTATAGCCCGTTTAAGACCAGGCCTGCGAGAATAAACAGTCCTGTGAAAACCAGCTTTGGGTTACTTGGACATTCGCCGGTGGTATAACGAATGCGTTCATGGAGTGGAGGTTCAGATAAATTCCCGATTTGCAGTGAATGCATTGAACATTCTGTAGTGGGTATTCCAATGATTTCTCTCGTGTGGGTGGTTTGGACAGTAAAAGAGAGACGTGTCCACTGTGGAGTGGATAGCTAGTTGAATAGCATGCATTCGACTGTGTACAGTATGAAGAAATCCAGCAATGTGTTACTTGGACATTCACCAGTGATGTAAAGAAAGCCTGCCAGGAGTGAAGATTCCAAGAATTCCAAATAGTCAGTAAATGAATGGAACATGCTGTAGTGGAGATACCAATGGTTTCTGAATTCTACGTTGTATGGACAAGAAACAGAAGAGCTTACCATGTGGGATTTTATAGCCATTTGAAGACCAGGCCTGCGAGAATAAACAGTCCTCTGAAAACCAGCATTGGGTTACCTGGACATTCGCCGGTGGTATAACGAATGCGTTCATGGAGTGGAGGTTCAGATAAATTCCCGATTTGTAGTGAATGAATTGAACATTCTGTAGTGGTTATTCGAATTAATTCTGCTGTGTGGGTTGTTTGGACAGTAAAAGAAAGACTTGACCACTGTGGAGTGGATAGCCAGTTGAATAGCATGCATTCGACTGTGTACAGTATGATGACCACCAGCAATGTGTTACTTGGACATTCACCAGTGGTGTAAAGAAAGCCTCCCTGGAGTGTAGGTTCCAAGAATTCCAAATAGGAAGTGAATGAATGGAACATTCTCTAGTGGAGATTCCAATGGTTTCTGAATTCTACGTTGTATGGACAAGAAACTGAAGAACTTACCGGGTGGGATTTTATAGCCAGTTGAAGACCAGGCCTGCGAATTTGAAAAGGCTGTTGAAAACCACCACTGGGTTACTAGAATATTCACCATTGGTGTAAAGAAATCCTGCCTGGAGTGGAGATTCGATGAATTCCTGATTGGGAGTGAATGATTGGAACATTCTGTAATAGAGATTCCAATTACTTATGAAGTCTGGGTTTTGTGGACAGGAAAATGAAGAGCTGAGCAGGGTTGAGTGGATAGGCAGTTGGACAGCACCCCTGCGAGTGTGATCATGCCTCTGAAATCCAGCATTGGATTCCTTGGTCATCATCAGTGGTGTAACGAAAGCCTGCCTGGTGTTGGAGATTCGATGAATTCCAGATTGGAATTGAATCAATGGACCATTCTGTAGTGGAGATTCGAAAGAATTCTGAAGTATGGTTTGTGTCTACAGGAAAAGAATAATCTGACCACTGTGCAGTGGATTGCCAGTTCAACAGCACGTCTGCGAGTGAGATCCAAACGTTGAAAATCAGCATTCAGTTACTAAGATATTCACCAGTCGTGTAACTATAGTCTGCTTGGAGTGGAGATTCGATGAATTCCAGATCGGCAGTGAATGAATGTCACATTCTGTAGTGGAGATTATAATGGTTTCTGAAGTCTAAGTTATGTAAAGAGGAAAATTTAGAGCTGACCAGGGTTCAGTGGATAGTGAGTTGAACAGCACTCCTGAGAGTGTGAACAGGCCGCTGAAAAGCCGCCATGGGTTACTTCTACATTCAACACTAATGAAACGTAATCCGGCCTGGAGTGGAGATTCGATGAATACCAGATTGGCAGTGAAAGAATGGAACATTCTGTACAGGAGATTCCAATCAATTCTGAAGTCTAGGTTGTGGCGACAGGAAAATGAAGAGCTGACCAGGGTTCAGTGGATAGCCAGGTGAACAGCACGACTCCGAGGGGGATCAGGACAATGAAAAAGAGCAGTGTGTTAGTTGGACATTCAACAGTGGTGTAACGAAAGCCAGCCTTGAGTGGAGATTCAGATGAATTCCAGATTCGCAGTGAATGAATGGAACGTTCTGTAGTGGAGATTCAAATTATTTCGGACATCCGATGTGTGTGCACAGGAAAATGAAGAGCAAACCAGGTTAAAATGGATAGCCAGTTGAACAGCAGGCCTGCGAGATAGAACAGTCCTCTGAAAACCAGCATTGCGTTACTTGGACATTCACCAATGGTATAACGAATGCGTTCATGGAGTGGAGGTTCAGATGAATTCCCGATTCGTAGTGAAGGAACTGAACATTCTGTAGTGGATATTCCAATGATTTCTGTCGTGTGGGTTGTTTGGACAGTACAAGAAAGACTTGACCACTGTGGAGTGTATAGCCAGTTGAATAGCATGCATGCAAGTGTGAAGAGTATGCTGAAACCAGCAGTGTGTTACTTGCACATTCACCAGTGGTGTAAAGAAAGCCTGCCTGGAGTGTAGGATCCAAGAATTCCAAATAGGCAGTGAATGAATGGAACTTTCTGTAGTGGAGATTCCAAAGGTTTCTGAATTCTACGTTGTATGGACAAGAAACTGAGGAGCTTCCCAGGTGGGATTTTATAGACAGTTGAAGACCCGGCCTCCAAATTTGAACAGGCTGCTGAAAACCACCACTGGGTTACTTGAATATTCACAGTGGTGTAAAGAATTCCTGCCTGCAGTGGAGATTCTTTGAATTCCATATTGGCAGTAAATGAATGGAACATTCTGAAGTGGAGATTCTAATGGTTTCTGAAGTCTGGGTAATTTGAACAGGAGAAAGAAGAGCTGACCAGGTTTGAGTGGACATCCAGTTGATCAGCACGACTCTGAGTTTGAACACGCCTATGAAAACCAGCATTTGTTACTTGGACATTCACCAGTGGTGTAACGAAAGCTTGCCTGGAGTGGAGATTTGAAGAACTTCAGATTAGCAGTGAATGAGTGGAATATTCTGTAGTGGAGATTCAAATGATTTCGAATGTCTGGGTTGTGTGGACAGGAAATGGAAGAGCTAAACAGGTTGAAGTGTATAGCCCATTGAACAGCACGCTTAGGAGTGTGAAGCGGACGCTGGAAAACAGTATTAGGTTACTTGGACATTCTCCAATGGTGCAACGAAAGCATGCCTGGAGTGGAGATTCCATGAATTCGATATTGGCAGGGAATGAATGGAAAATTCCGTAGGAGAGATTCCAATGATTACTGAAGTCTGGGTTTTGTGTACAGGAAAATGACGAGCAGAGCAGGGAAGAGAGAATAGCCTGTTGAACAGCAGACTGCGACTTTGAACTGGCTGCTGAAAACGAACATTGGGTTACTTGTATATTCAACAGTGGTGTAAAGGATTCCTGCCTGGAGTGGAGATTCGATGAACTCCCGATTGGGAGTGAATGAATGGAACATACTGTAGTGCAGTTTCCAATGGTTTCTGAATTCTACGTTGTATGGACAAGAAACTGAAGAGCTTACCAGTTGGGATTTGATAGCCAGTTCAAGACCAGGCCTGCGAGAATAAATAGTCCTCTGAAAACTAGCATTGGGTTACTTGGACATTCACCAGTGGTATAACGAATGCGTTCATGGAGTGGAGGTTCAGATGAATTCCCGATTCTCAGTGAATGAATTGAACAGTCTGTATTGTATATTCCAATGATTTCTCTCGTGTGGGTTGTTTGGACAGTAAAAGAAAGACTTGACCACTGTGGAGTGGATAACCAGTTGAATAGCATGCATGCGAGAGTGAACAGTATGCTGAAAACCAGCAATGTGTTACTTGGACATTCACCAGTGATGTAAAGAAAGCCTGCCTGGAGTGTAGGTTCCAAGAAATCCAAATAGTCAGTAAATGAATGGAACATGCTGTAGTGGAGATGCCAATTGTTTCTGAATTCTACGTTGTATGGACAAGAAACTGAAGTGCTTACCATGTGGGATTTTATAGCCCGTTTAAGACCAGGCCTGCGAGAATAAACAGTCCTGTGAAAACCAGCTTTGGGTTACTTGGACATTCGCCGGTGGTATAACGAATGCGTTCATGGAGTGGAGGTTCAGATAAATTCCCGATTTGCAGTGAATGCATTGAACATTCTGTAGTGGGTATTCCAATGATTTCTCTCGTGTGGGTGGTTTGGACAGTAAAAGAGAGACGTGTCCACTGTGGAGTGGATAGCTAGTTGAATAGCATGCATTCGACTGTGTACAGTATGAAGAAATCCAGCAATGTGTTACTTGGACATTCACCAGTGATGTAAAGAAAGCCTGCCAGGAGTGAAGATTCCAAGAATTCCAAATAGTCAGTAAATGAATGGAACATGCTGTAGTGGAGATACCAATGGTTTCTGAATTCTACGTTGTATGGACAAGAAACAGAAGAGCTTACCATGTGGGATTTTATAGCCATTTGAAGACCAGGCCTGCGAGAATAAACAGTCCTCTGAAAACCAGCATTGGGTTACCTGGACATTCGCCGGTGGTATAACGAATGCGTTCATGGAGTGGAGGTTCAGATAAATTCCCGATTTGTAGTGAATGAATTGAACATTCTGTAGTGGTTATTCGAATTAATTCTGCTGTGTGGGTTGTTTGGACAGTAAAAGAAAGACTTGACCACTGTGGAGTGGATAGCCAGTTGAATAGCATGCATTCGACTGTGTACAGTATGATGACCACCAGCAATGTGTTACTTGGACATTCACCAGTGGTGTAAAGAAAGCCTCCCTGGAGTGTAGGTTCCAAGAATTCCAAATAGGAAGTGAATGAATGGAACATTCTCTAGTGGAGATTCCAATGGTTTCTGAATTCTACGTTGTATGGACAAGAAACTGAAGAACTTACCGGGTGGGATTTTATAGCCAGTTGAAGACCAGGCCTGCGAATTTGAAAAGGCTGTTGAAAACCACCACTGGGTTACTAGAATATTCACCATTGGTGTAAAGAAATCCTGCCTGGAGTGGAGATTCGATGAATTCCCGATTGGGAGTGAATGATTGGAACATTCTGTAATAGAGATTCCAATTACTTATGAAGTCTGGGTTTTGTGGACAGGAAAATGAAGAGCTGAGCAGGGTTGAGTGGATAGGCAGTTGGACAGCACCCCTGCGAGTGTGATCATGCCTCTGAAATCCAGCATTGGATTCCTTGGTCATCATCAGTGGTGTAACGAAAGCCTGCCTGGTGTTGGAGATTCGATGAATTCCAGATTGGAATTGAATCAATGGACCATTCTGTAGTGGAGATTCGAAAGAATTCTGAAGTATGGTTTGTGTCTACAGGAAAAGAATAATCTGACCACTGTGCAGTGGATTGCCAGTTCAACAGCACGTCTGCGAGTGAGATCCAAACGTTGAAAATCAGCATTCAGTTACTAAGATATTCACCAGTCGTGTAACTATAGTCTGCTTGGAGTGGAGATTCGATGAATTCCAGATCGGCAGTGAATGAATGTCACATTCTGTAGTGGAGATTATAATGGTTTCTGAAGTCTAAGTTATGTAAAGAGGAAAATTTAGAGCTGACCAGGGTTCAGTGGATAGTGAGTTGAACAGCACTCCTGAGAGTGTGAACAGGCCGCTGAAAAGCCGCCATGGGTTACTTCTACATTCAACACTAATGAAACGTAATCCGGCCTGGAGTGGAGATTCGATGAATACCAGATTGGCAGTGAAAGAATGGAACATTCTGTACAGGAGATTCCAATCAATTCTGAAGTCTAGGTTGTGGCGACAGGAAAATGAAGAGCTGACCAGGGTTCAGTGGATAGCCAGGTGAACAGCACGACTCCGAGGGGGATCAGGACAATGAAAAAGAGCAGTGTGTTAGTTGGACATTCAACAGTGGTGTAACGAAAGCCAGCCTTGAGTGGAGATTCAGATGAATTCCAGATTCGCAGTGAATGAATGGAACGTTCTGTAGTGGAGATTCAAATTATTTCGGACATCCGATGTGTGTGCACAGGAAAATGAAGAGCAAACCAGGTTAAAATGGATAGCCAGTTGAACAGCAGGCCTGCGAGATAGAACAGTCCTCTGAAAACCAGCATTGCGTTACTTGGACATTCACCAATGGTATAACGAATGCGTTCATGGAGTGGAGGTTCAGATGAATTCCCGATTCGTAGTGAAGGAACTGAACATTCTGTAGTGGATATTCCAATGATTTCTGTCGTGTGGGTTGTTTGGACAGTACAAGAAAGACTTGACCACTGTGGAGTGTATAGCCAGTTGAATAGCATGCATGCAAGTGTGAAGAGTATGCTGAAACCAGCAGTGTGTTACTTGCACATTCACCAGTGGTGTAAAGAAAGCCTGCCTGGAGTGTAGGATCCAAGAATTCCAAATAGGCAGTGAATGAATGGAACTTTCTGTAGTGGAGATTCCAAAGGTTTCTGAATTCTACGTTGTATGGACAAGAAACTGAGGAGCTTCCCAGGTGGGATTTTATAGACAGTTGAAGACCCGGCCTCCAAATTTGAACAGGCTGCTGAAAACCACCACTGGGTTACTTGAATATTCACAGTGGTGTAAAGAATTCCTGCCTGCAGTGGAGATTCTTTGAATTCCATATTGGCAGTAAATGAATGGAACATTCTGAAGTGGAGATTCTAATGGTTTCTGAAGTCTGGGTAATTTGAACAGGAGAAAGAAGAGCTGACCAGGTTTGAGTGGACATCCAGTTGATCAGCACGACTCTGAGTTTGAACACGCCTATGAAAACCAGCATTTGTTACTTGGACATTCACCAGTGGTGTAACGAAAGCTTGCCTGGAGTGGAGATTTGAAGAACTTCAGATTAGCAGTGAATGAGTGGAATATTCTGTAGTGGAGATTCAAATGATTTCGAATGTCTGGGTTGTGTGGACAGGAAATGGAAGAGCTAAACAGGTTGAAGTGTATAGCCCATTGAACAGCACGCTTAGGAGTGTGAAGCGGACGCTGGAAAACAGTATTAGGTTACTTGGACATTCTCCAATGGTGCAACGAAAGCATGCCTGGAGTGGAGATTCCATGAATTCGATATTGGCAGGGAATGAATGGAAAATTCCGTAGGAGAGATTCCAATGATTACTGAAGTCTGGGTTTTGTGTACAGGAAAATGACGAGCAGAGCAGGGAAGAGAGAATAGCCTGTTGAACAGCAGACTGCGACTTTGAACTGGCTGCTGAAAACGAACATTGGGTTACTTGTATATTCAACAGTGGTGTAAAGGATTCCTGCCTGGAGTGGAGATTCGATGAACTCCCGATTGGGAGTGAATGAATGGAACATACTGTAGTGCAGTTTCCAATGGTTTCTGAATTCTACGTTGTATGGACAAGAAACTGAAGAGCTTACCAGTTGGGATTTGATAGCCAGTTCAAGACCAGGCCTGCGAGAATAAATAGTCCTCTGAAAACTAGCATTGGGTTACTTGGACATTCACCAGTGGTATAACGAATGCGTTCATGGAGTGGAGGTTCAGATGAATTCCCGATTCTCAGTGAATGAATTGAACAGTCTGTATTGTATATTCCAATGATTTCTCTCGTGTGGGTTGTTTGGACAGTAAAAGAAAGACTTGACCACTGTGGAGTGGATAACCAGTTGAATAGCATGCATGCGAGAGTGAACAGTATGCTGAAAACCAGCAATGTGTTACTTGGACATTCACCAGTGATGTAAAGAAAGCCTGCCTGGAGTGTAGGTTCCAAGAAATCCAAATAGTCAGTAAATGAATGGAACATGCTGTAGTGGAGATGCCAATTGTTTCTGAATTCTACGTTGTATGGACAAGAAACTGAAGTGCTTACCATGTGGGATTTTATAGCCCGTTTAAGACCAGGCCTGCGAGAATAAACAGTCCTGTGAAAACCAGCTTTGGGTTACTTGGACATTCGCCGGTGGTATAACGAATGCGTTCATGGAGTGGAGGTTCAGATAAATTCCCGATTTGCAGTGAATGCATTGAACATTCTGTAGTGGGTATTCCAATGATTTCTCTCGTGTGGGTGGTTTGGACAGTAAAAGAGAGACGTGTCCACTGTGGAGTGGATAGCTAGTTGAATAGCATGCATTCGACTGTGTACAGTATGAAGAAATCCAGCAATGTGTTACTTGGACATTCACCAGTGATGTAAAGAAAGCCTGCCAGGAGTGAAGATTCCAAGAATTCCAAATAGTCAGTAAATGAATGGAACATGCTGTAGTGGAGATACCAATGGTTTCTGAATTCTACGTTGTATGGACAAGAAACAGAAGAGCTTACCATGTGGGATTTTATAGCCATTTGAAGACCAGGCCTGCGAGAATAAACAGTCCTCTGAAAACCAGCATTGGGTTACCTGGACATTCGCCGGTGGTATAACGAATGCGTTCATGGAGTGGAGGTTCAGATAAATTCCCGATTTGTAGTGAATGAATTGAACATTCTGTAGTGGTTATTCGAATTAATTCTGCTGTGTGGGTTGTTTGGACAGTAAAAGAAAGACTTGACCACTGTGGAGTGGATAGCCAGTTGAATAGCATGCATTCGACTGTGTACAGTATGATGACCACCAGCAATGTGTTACTTGGACATTCACCAGTGGTGTAAAGAAAGCCTCCCTGGAGTGTAGGTTCCAAGAATTCCAAATAGGAAGTGAATGAATGGAACATTCTCTAGTGGAGATTCCAATGGTTTCTGAATTCTACGTTGTATGGACAAGAAACTGAAGAACTTACCGGGTGGGATTTTATAGCCAGTTGAAGACCAGGCCTGCGAATTTGAAAAGGCTGTTGAAAACCACCACTGGGTTACTAGAATATTCACCATTGGTGTAAAGAAATCCTGCCTGGAGTGGAGATTCGATGAATTCCCGATTGGGAGTGAATGATTGGAACATTCTGTAATAGAGATTCCAATTACTTATGAAGTCTGGGTTTTGTGGACAGGAAAATGAAGAGCTGAGCAGGGTTGAGTGGATAGGCAGTTGGACAGCACCCCTGCGAGTGTGATCATGCCTCTGAAATCCAGCATTGGATTCCTTGGTCATCATCAGTGGTGTAACGAAAGCCTGCCTGGTGTTGGAGATTCGATGAATTCCAGATTGGAATTGAATCAATGGACCATTCTGTAGTGGAGATTCGAAAGAATTCTGAAGTATGGTTTGTGTCTACAGGAAAAGAATAATCTGACCACTGTGCAGTGGATTGCCAGTTCAACAGCACGGCTGCGAGTGAGATCCAAACGTTGAAAATCAGCATTCAGTTACTAAGATATTCACCAGTCGTGTAACTATAGTCTGCTTGGAGTGGAGATTCGATGAATTCCAGATCGGCAGTGAATGAATGTCACATTCTGTAGTGGAGATTATAATGGTTTCTGAAGTCTAAGTTATGTAAAGAGGAAAATTTAGAGCTGACCAGGGTTCAGTGGATAGTGAGTTGAACAGCACTCCTGAGAGTGTGAACAGGCCGCTGAAAAGCCGCCATGGGTTACTTCTACATTCAACACTAATGAAACGTAATCCGGCCTGGAGTGGAGATTCGATGAATACCAGATTGGCAGTGAAAGAATGGAACATTCTGTACAGGAGATTCCAATCAATTCTGAAGTCTAGGTTGTGGCGACAGGAAAATGAAGAGCTGACCAGGGTTCAGTGGATAGCCAGGTGAACAGCACGACTCCGAGGGGGATCAGGACAATGAAAAAGAGCAGTGTGTTAGTTGGACATTCAACAGTGGTGTAACGAAAGCCAGCCTTGAGTGGAGATTCAGATGAATTCCAGATTCGCAGTGAATGAATGGAACGTTCTGTAGTGGAGATTCAAATTATTTCGGACATCCGATGTGTGTGCACAGGAAAATGAAGAGCAAACCAGGTTAAAATGGATAGCCAGTTGAACAGCAGGCCTGCGAGATAGAACAGTCCTCTGAAAACCAGCATTGCGTTACTTGGACATTCACCAATGGTATAACGAATGCGTTCATGGAGTGGAGGTTCAGATGAATTCCCGATTCGTAGTGAAGGAACTGAACATTCTGTAGTGGATATTCCAATGATTTCTGTCGTGTGGGTTGTTTGGACAGTACAAGAAAGACTTGACCACTGTGGAGTGTATAGCCAGTTGAATAGCATGCATGCAAGTGTGAAGAGTATGCTGAAACCAGCAGTGTGTTACTTGCACATTCACCAGTGGTGTAAAGAAAGCCTGCCTGGAGTGTAGGATCCAAGAATTCCAAATAGGCAGTGAATGAATGGAACTTTCTGTAGTGGAGATTCCAAAGGTTTCTGAATTCTACGTTGTATGGACAAGAAACTGAGGAGCTTCCCAGGTGGGATTTTATAGACAGTTGAAGACCCGGCCTCCAAATTTGAACAGGCTGCTGAAAACCACCACTGGGTTACTTGAATATTCACAGTGGTGTAAAGAATTCCTGCCTGCAGTGGAGATTCTTTGAATTCCATATTGGCAGTAAATGAATGGAACATTCTGAAGTGGAGATTCTAATGGTTTCTGAAGTCTGGGTAATTTGAACAGGAGAAAGAAGAGCTGACCAGGTTTGAGTGGACATCCAGTTGATCAGCACGACTCTGAGTTTGAACACGCCTATGAAAACCAGCATTTGTTACTTGGACATTCACCAGTGGTGTAACGAAAGCTTGCCTGGAGTGGAGATTTGAAGAACTTCAGATTAGCAGTGAATGAGTGGAATATTCTGTAGTGGAGATTCAAATGATTTCGAATGTCTGGGTTGTGTGGACAGGAAATGGAAGAGCTAAACAGGTTGAAGTGTATAGCCCATTGAACAGCACGCTTAGGAGTGTGAAGCGGACGCTGGAAAACAGTATTAGGTTACTTGGACATTCTCCAATGGTGCAACGAAAGCATGCCTGGAGTGGAGATTCCATGAATTCGATATTGGCAGGGAATGAATGGAAAATTCCGTAGGAGAGATTCCAATGATTACTGAAGTCTGGGTTTTGTGTACAGGAAAATGACGAGCAGAGCAGGGAAGAGAGAATAGCCTGTTGAACAGCAGACTGCGACTTTGAACTGGCTGCTGAAAACGAACATTGGGTTACTTGTATATTCAACAGTGGTGTAAAGGATTCCTGCCTGGAGTGGAGATTCGATGAACTCCCGATTGGGAGTGAATGAATGGAACATACTGTAGTGCAGTTTCCAATGGTTTCTGAATTCTACGTTGTATGGACAAGAAACTGAAGAGCTTACCAGTTGGGATTTGATAGCCAGTTCAAGACCAGGCCTGCGAGAATAAATAGTCCTCTGAAAACTAGCATTGGGTTACTTGGACATTCACCAGTGGTATAACGAATGCGTTCATGGAGTGGAGGTTCAGATGAATTCCCGATTCTCAGTGAATGAATTGAACAGTCTGTATTGTATATTCCAATGATTTCTCTCGTGTGGGTTGTTTGGACAGTAAAAGAAAGACTTGACCACTGTGGAGTGGATAACCAGTTGAATAGCATGCATGCGAGAGTGAACAGTATGCTGAAAACCAGCAATGTGTTACTTGGACATTCACCAGTGATGTAAAGAAAGCCTGCCTGGAGTGTAGGTTCCAAGAAATCCAAATAGTCAGTAAATGAATGGAACATGCTGTAGTGGAGATGCCAATTGTTTCTGAAATCTACGTTGTATGGACAAGAAACTGAAGTGCTTACCATGTGGGATTTTATAGCCCGTTTAAGACCAGGCCTGCGAGAATAAACAGTCCTGTGAAAACCAGCTTTGGGTTACTTGGACATTCGCCGGTGGTATAACGAATGCGTTCATGGAGTGGAGGTTCAGATAAATTCCCGATTTGCAGTGAATGCATTGAACATTCTGTAGTGGGTATTCCAATGATTTCTCTCGTGTGGGTGGTTTGGACAGTAAAAGAGAGACGTGTCCACTGTGGAGTGGATAGCTAGTTGAATAGCATGCATTCGACTGTGTACAGTATGAAGAAATCCAGCAATGTGTTACTTGGACATTCACCAGTGATGTAAAGAAAGCCTGCCAGGAGTGAAGATTCCAAGAATTCCAAATAGTCAGTAAATGAATGGAACATGCTGTAGTGGAGATACCAATGGTTTCTGAATTCTACGTTGTATGGACAAGAAACAGAAGAGCTTACCATGTGGGATTTTATAGCCATTTGAAGACCAGGCCTGCGAGAATAAACAGTCCTCTGAAAACCAGCATTGGGTTACCTGGACATTCGCCGGTGGTATAACGAATGCGTTCATGGAGTGGAGGTTCAGATAAATTCCCGATTTGTAGTGAATGAATTGAACATTCTGTAGTGGTTATTCGAATTAATTCTGCTGTGTGGGTTGTTTGGACAGTAAAAGAAAGACTTGACCACTGTGGAGTGGATAGCCAGTTGAATAGCATGCATTCGACTGTGTACAGTATGATGACCACCAGCAATGTGTTACTTGGACATTCACCAGTGGTGTAAAGAAAGCCTCCCTGGAGTGTAGGTTCCAAGAATTCCAAATAGGAAGTGAATGAATGGAACATTCTCTAGTGGAGATTCCAATGGTTTCTGAATTCTACGTTGTATGGACAAGAAACTGAAGAACTTACCGGGTGGGATTTTATAGCCAGTTGAAGACCAGGCCTGCGAATTTGAAAAGGCTGTTGAAAACCACCACTGGGTTACTAGAATATTCACCATTGGTGTAAAGAAATCCTGCCTGGAGTGGAGATTCGATGAATTCCCGATTGGGAGTGAATGATTGGAACATTCTGTAATAGAGATTCCAATTACTTATGAAGTCTGGGTTTTGTGGACAGGAAAATGAAGAGCTGAGCAGGGTTGAGTGGATAGGCAGTTGGACAGCACCCCTGCGAGTGTGATCATGCCTCTGAAATCCAGCATTGGATTCCTTGGTCATCATCAGTGGTGTAACGAAAGCCTGCCTGGTGTTGGAGATTCGATGAATTCCAGATTGGAATTGAATCAATGGACCATTCTGTAGTGGAGATTCGAAAGAATTCTGAAGTATGGTTTGTGTCTACAGGAAAAGAATAATCTGACCACTGTGCAGTGGATTGCCAGTTCAACAGCACGTCTGCGAGTGAGATCCAAACGTTGAAAATCAGCATTCAGTTACTAAGATATTCACCAGTCGTGTAACTATGGTCTGCTTGGAGTGGAGATTCGATGAATTCCAGATCGGCAGTGAATGAATGTCACATTCTGTAGTGGAGATTATAATGGTTTCTGAAGTCTAAGTTATGTAAAGAGGAAAATTTAGAGCTGACCAGGGTTCAGTGGATAGTGAGTTGAACAGCACTCCTGAGAGTGTGAACAGGCCGCTGAAAAGCCGCCATGGGTTACTTCTACATTCAACACTAATGAAACGTAATCCGGCCTGGAGTGGAGATTCGATGAATACCAGATTGGCAGTGAAAGAATGGAACATTCTGTACAGGAGATTCCAATCAATTCTGAAGTCTAGGTTGTGGCGACAGGAAAATGAAGAGCTGACCAGGGTTCAGTGGATAGCCAGGTGAACAGCACGACTCCGAGGGGGATCAGGACAATGAAAAAGAGCAGTGTGTTAGTTGGACATTCAACAGTGGTGTAACGAAAGCCAGCCTTGAGTGGAGATTCAGATGAATTCCAGATTCGCAGTGAATGAATGGAACGTTCTGTAGTGGAGATTCAAATTATTTCGGACATCCGATGTGTGTGCACAGGAAAATGAAGAGCAAACCAGGTTAAAATGGATAGCCAGTTGAACAGCAGGCCTGCGAGATAGAACAGTCCTCTGAAAACCAGCATTGCGTTACTTGGACATTCACCAATGGTATAACGAATGCGTTCATGGAGTGGAGGTTCAGATGAATTCCCGATTCGTAGTGAAGGAACTGAACATTCTGTAGTGGATATTCCAATGATTTCTGTCGTGTGGGTTGTTTGGACAGTACAAGAAAGACTTGACCACTGTGGAGTGTATAGCCAGTTGAATAGCATGCATGCAAGTGTGAAGAGTATGCTGAAACCAGCAGTGTGTTACTTGCACATTCACCAGTGGTGTAAAGAAAGCCTGCCTGGAGTGTAGGATCCAAGAATTCCAAATAGGCAGTGAATGAATGGAACTTTCTGTAGTGGAGATTCCAAAGGTTTCTGAATTCTACGTTGTATGGACAAGAAACTGAGGAGCTTCCCAGGTGGGATTTTATAGACAGTTGAAGACCCGGCCTCCAAATTTGAACAGGCTGCTGAAAACCACCACTGGGTTACTTGAATATTCACAGTGGTGTAAAGAATTCCTGCCTGCAGTGGAGATTCTTTGAATTCCATATTGGCAGTAAATGAATGGAACATTCTGAAGTGGAGATTCTAATGGTTTCTGAAGTCTGGGTAATTTGAACAGGAGAAAGAAGAGCTGACCAGGTTTGAGTGGACATCCAGTTGATCAGCACGACTCTGAGTTTGAACACGCCTATGAAAACCAGCATTTGTTACTTGGACATTCACCAGTGGTGTAACGAAAGCTTGCCTGGAGTGGAGATTTGAAGAACTTCAGATTAGCAGTGAATGAGTGGAATATTCTGTAGTGGAGATTCAAATGATTTCGAATGTCTGGGTTGTGTGGACAGGAAATGGAAGAGCTAAACAGGTTGAAGTGTATAGCCCATTGAACAGCACGCTTAGGAGTGTGAAGCGGACGCTGGAAAACAGTATTAGGTTACTTGGACATTCTCCAATGGTGCAACGAAAGCATGCCTGGAGTGGAGATTCCATGAATTCGATATTGGCAGGGAATGAATGGAAAATTCCGTAGGAGAGATTCCAATGATTACTGAAGTCTGGGTTTTGTGTACAGGAAAATGACGAGCAGAGCAGGGAAGAGAGAATAGCCTGTTGAACAGCAGACTGCGACTTTGAACTGGCTGCTGAAAACGAACATTGGGTTACTTGTATATTCAACAGTGGTGTAAAGGATTCCTGCCTGGAGTGGAGATTCGATGAACTCCCGATTGGGAGTGAATGAATGGAACATACTGTAGTGCAGTTTCCAATGGTTTCTGAATTCTACGTTGTATGGACAAGAAACTGAAGAGCTTACCAGTTGGGATTTGATAGCCAGTTCAAGACCAGGCCTGCGAGAATAAATAGTCCTCTGAAAACTAGCATTGGGTTACTTGGACATTCACCAGTGGTATAACGAATGCGTTCATGGAGTGGAGGTTCAGATGAATTCCCGATTCTCAGTGAATGAATTGAACAGTCTGTATTGTATATTCCAATGATTTCTCTCGTGTGGGTTGTTTGGACAGTAAAAGAAAGACTTGACCACTGTGGAGTGGATAACCAGTTGAATAGCATGCATGCGAGAGTGAACAGTATGCTGAAAACCAGCAATGTGTTACTTGGACATTCACCAGTGATGTAAAGAAAGCCTGCCTGGAGTGTAGGTTCCAAGAAATCCAAATAGTCAGTAAATGAATGGAACATGCTGTAGTGGAGATGCCAATTGTTTCTGAATTCTACGTTGTATGGACAAGAAACTGAAGTGCTTACCATGTGGGATTTTATAGCCCGTTTAAGACCAGGCCTGCGAGAATAAACAGTCCTGTGAAAACCAGCTTTGGGTTACTTGGACATTCGCCGGTGGTATAACGAATGCGTTCATGGAGTGGAGGTTCAGATAAATTCCCGATTTGCAGTGAATGCATTGAACATTCTGTAGTGGGTATTCCAATGATTTCTCTCGTGTGGGTGGTTTGGACAGTAAAAGAGAGACGTGTCCACTGTGGAGTGGATAGCTAGTTGAATAGCATGCATTCGACTGTGTACAGTATGAAGAAATCCAGCAATGTGTTACTTGGACATTCACCAGTGATGTAAAGAAAGCCTGCCAGGAGTGAAGATTCCAAGAATTCCAAATAGTCAGTAAATGAATGGAACATGCTGTAGTGGAGATACCAATGGTTTCTGAATTCTACGTTGTATGGACAAGAAACAGAAGAGCTTACCATGTGGGATTTTATAGCCATTTGAAGACCAGGCCTGCGAGAATAAACAGTCCTCTGAAAACCAGCATTGGGTTACCTGGACATTCGCCGGTGGTATAACGAATGCGTTCATGGAGTGGAGGTTCAGATAAATTCCCGATTTGTAGTGAATGAATTGAACATTCTGTAGTGGTTATTCGAATTAATTCTGCTGTGTGGGTTGTTTGGACAGTAAAAGAAAGACTTGACCACTGTGGAGTGGATAGCCAGTTGAATAGCATGCATTCGACTGTGTACAGTATGATGACCACCAGCAATGTGTTACTTGGACATTCACCAGTGGTGTAAAGAAAGCCTCCCTGGAGTGTAGGTTCCAAGAATTCCAAATAGGAAGTGAATGAATGGAACATTCTCTAGTGGAGATTCCAATGGTTTCTGAATTCTACGTTGTATGGACAAGAAACTGAAGAACTTACCGGGTGGGATTTTATAGCCAGTTGAAGACCAGGCCTGCGAATTTGAAAAGGCTGTTGAAAACCACCACTGGGTTACTAGAATATTCACCATTGGTGTAAAGAAATCCTGCCTGGAGTGGAGATTCGATGAATTCCCGATTGGGAGTGAATGATTGGAACATTCTGTAATAGAGATTCCAATTACTTATGAAGTCTGGGTTTTGTGGACAGGAAAATGAAGAGCTGAGCAGGGTTGAGTGGATAGGCAGTTGGACAGCACCCCTGCGAGTGTGATCATGCCTCTGAAATCCAGCATTGGATTCCTTGGTCATCATCAGTGGTGTAACGAAAGCCTGCCTGGTGTTGGAGATTCGATGAATTCCAGATTGGAATTGAATCAATGGACCATTCTGTAGTGGAGATTCGAAAGAATTCTGAAGTATGGTTTGTGTCTACAGGAAAAGAATAATCTGACCACTGTGCAGTGGATTGCCAGTTCAACAGCACGTCTGCGAGTGAGATCCAAACGTTGAAAATCAGCATTCAGTTACTAAGATATTCACCAGTCGTGTAACTATGGTCTGCTTGGAGTGGAGATTCGATGAATTCCAGATCGGCAGTGAATGAATGTCACATTCTGTAGTGGAGATTATAATGGTTTCTGAAGTCTAAGTTATGTAAAGAGGAAAATTTAGAGCTGACCAGGGTTCAGTGGATAGTGAGTTGAACAGCACTCCTGAGAGTGTGAACAGGCCGCTGAAAAGCCGCCATGGGTTACTTCTACATTCAACACTAATGAAACGTAATCCGGCCTGGAGTGGAGATTCGATGAATACCAGATTGGCAGTGAAAGAATGGAACATTCTGTACAGGAGATTCCAATCAATTCTGAAGTCTAGGTTGTGGCGACAGGAAAATGAAGAGCTGACCAGGGTTCAGTGGATAGCCAGGTGAACAGCACGACTCCGAGGGGGATCAGGACAATGAAAAAGAGCAGTGTGTTAGTTGGACATTCAACAGTGGTGTAACGAAAGCCAGCCTTGAGTGGAGATTCAGATGAATTCCAGATTCGCAGTGAATGAATGGAACGTTCTGTAGTGGAGATTCAAATTATTTCGGACATCCGATGTGTGTGCACAGGAAAATGAAGAGCAAACCAGGTTAAAATGGATAGCCAGTTGAACAGCAGGCCTGCGAGATAGAACAGTCCTCTGAAAACCAGCATTGCGTTACTTGGACATTCACCAATGGTATAACGAATGCGTTCATGGAGTGGAGGTTCAGATGAATTCCCGATTCGTAGTGAAGGAACTGAACATTCTGTAGTGGATATTCCAATGATTTCTGTCGTGTGGGTTGTTTGGACAGTACAAGAAAGACTTGACCACTGTGGAGTGTATAGCCAGTTGAATAGCATGCATGCAAGTGTGAAGAGTATGCTGAAACCAGCAGTGTGTTACTTGCACATTCACCAGTGGTGTAAAGAAAGCCTGCCTGGAGTGTAGGATCCAAGAATTCCAAATAGGCAGTGAATGAATGGAACTTTCTGTAGTGGAGATTCCAAAGGTTTCTGAATTCTACGTTGTATGGACAAGAAACTGAGGAGCTTCCCAGGTGGGATTTTATAGACAGTTGAAGACCCGGCCTCCAAATTTGAACAGGCTGCTGAAAACCACCACTGGGTTACTTGAATATTCACAGTGGTGTAAAGAATTCCTGCCTGCAGTGGAGATTCTTTGAATTCCATATTGGCAGTAAATGAATGGAACATTCTGAAGTGGAGATTCTAATGGTTTCTGAAGTCTGGGTAATTTGAACAGGAGAAAGAAGAGCTGACCAGGTTTGAGTGGACATCCAGTTGATCAGCACGACTCTGAGTTTGAACACGCCTATGAAAACCAGCATTTGTTACTTGGACATTCACCAGTGGTGTAACGAAAGCTTGCCTGGAGTGGAGATTTGAAGAACTTCAGATTAGCAGTGAATGAGTGGAATATTCTGTAGTGGAGATTCAAATGATTTCGAATGTCTGGGTTGTGTGGACAGGAAATGGAAGAGCTAAACAGGTTGAAGTGTATAGCCCATTGAACAGCACGCTTAGGAGTGTGAAGCGGACGCTGGAAAACAGTATTAGGTTACTTGGACATTCTCCAATGGTGCAACGAAAGCATGCCTGGAGTGGAGATTCCATGAATTCGATATTGGCAGGGAATGAATGGAAAATTCCGTAGGAGAGATTCCAATGATTACTGAAGTCTGGGTTTTGTGTACAGGAAAATGACGAGCAGAGCAGGGAAGAGAGAATAGCCTGTTGAACAGCAGACTGCGACTTTGAACTGGCTGCTGAAAACGAACATTGGGTTACTTGTATATTCAACAGTGGTGTAAAGGATTCCTGCCTGGAGTGGAGATTCGATGAACTCCCGATTGGGAGTGAATGAATGGAACATACTGTAGTGCAGTTTCCAATGGTTTCTGAATTCTACGTTGTATGGACAAGAAACTGAAGAGCTTACCAGTTGGGATTTGATAGCCAGTTCAAGACCAGGCCTGCGAGAATAAATAGTCCTCTGAAAACTAGCATTGGGTTACTTGGACATTCACCAGTGGTATAACGAATGCGTTCATGGAGTGGAGGTTCAGATGAATTCCGGATTCTCAGTGAATGAATTGAACAGTCTGTATTGTATATTCCAATGATTTCTCTCGTGTGGGTTGTTTGGACAGTAAAAGAAAGACTTGACCACTGTGGAGTGGATAACCAGTTGAATAGCATGCATGCGAGAGTGAACAGTATGCTGAAAACCAGCAATGTGTTACTTGGACATTCACCAGTGATGTAAAGAAAGCCTGCCTGGAGTGTAGGTTCCAAGAAATCCAAATAGTCAGTAAATGAATGGAACATGCTGTAGTGGAGATGCCAATTGTTTCTGAATTCTACGTTGTATGGACAAGAAACTGAAGTGCTTACCATGTGGGATTTTATAGCCCGTTTAAGACCAGGCCTGCGAGAATAAACAGTCCTGTGAAAACCAGCTTTGGGTTACTTGGACATTCGCCGGTGGTATAACGAATGCGTTCATGGAGTGGAGGTTCAGATAAATTCCCGATTTGCAGTGAATGCATTGAACATTCTGTAGTGGGTATTCCAATGATTTCTCTCGTGTGGGTGGTTTGGACAGTAAAAGAGAGACGTGTCCACTGTGGAGTGGATAGCTAGTTGAATAGCATGCATTCGACTGTGTACAGTATGAAGAAATCCAGCAATGTGTTACTTGGACATTCACCAGTGGTGTAAAGAAAGCCTGCCTGGAGTGTAGGTTCCAAGAATTCCAAATAGGAAGTGAATGAATGGAATATTCTGTAGTGCAGATTCCAATGGTTTCTGAATTTTACGTTGTATGGACAAGAAACTGAAGAATTTACCAGGTGGGATTTTATAGCCAGTTGAAGACCAGGTTGCGAATTTGAACAGGCTGCAGAAAACCACCACTGGGTTACTTGAATATTCACCATTGGTGTAAAGAAATCCTGCCTGGAGTGCAGATTCGATGAATTCCAGATTGGGAGTGAATGAATGGAACATTCTGTAGTAGAGATTCCAATTACTTATGAAGTCTGTGTTTTGTGGACTGGAAAGTGAAGAGCTGACCAGGGTTGAGTGGACAACCAGTTGAACAGCACGACTCTGAGTGTGAACACGCCTATGAAAACCAGCATTGGTTACTTGAACATTCACCAGTGGTGTAACGAAAGCTTGCCTGGAGTGGAGATTCGAAGAACTACAGATTAGCAGTGAATGAGTGGAATATCCTGTAGTGGAGATTCAAATGATTTCGAAAGTCTGGGTTGTGTGGACAGGAAATGGAAGAGCTGACCAGGTTGGAGTGGATAACCCGTTGAACAGCACCCTTGGGAGTGTGAAACGGACGCTGGAAAACAGCATTAGGTTACTTGCACATTCTCCAATGGCATAACGAAAGCATGCCTGGAGTGGAGATTTCCTGAATTCGATATCGGCAGGGAATTAATGGAACATTTCGTAGGAGAGATTTCAATGATTTTTGAAGTCTGGGTTTTGTGTAGAGGAAAATGAAGAGCAGAGCATTGAAGAGTGTATAGCCTGTTGAAAGCAGACTGCGACTTTGAACTGGCTGCTGAATACCAACATTGGGTTACTTGGATATTCACCAGTGGTGTAACGGAATCCTGCCTGGAGTGCAGATTCGATGAATTCCCTATTGGGAGTGAATGAATGGAACATTCTGTAGTGGAGATTCCAATTACTTCTGAAGGCTGGGTTTTGTGGACAGGAAAATGAAGTGCTGAACAGGGTTGAATGGTTAGGCAGTTGGACAGCACGCCTGCGAGTGTGATCATGCCTCTGAAATCCAGCATTGGATTCCTTGAACTTCATCAGTGGTGTAATGATAGCCTGCCTGGAATTGGAGATTCGATGAATTCCAGTTAGGAATTGAATCTATGGAACAGTCTGTAGAGGAGATTCCAATGAATTCTTAAGTATGGTTTGTGTGGACAGGAAAAGAATAATCTGACCTCTGTGTAGTGGATTGCCAGTTCAACAGCACGTCTGCGAGTGAGATCAGAACGCTGAAAATCAGCATTCACTTTCTTAGATATTCACCAGACTTTTAATTAAAGTCTGCCTGGAGTGGAGATTCGATGAATTCAGATCGGCAATGAATGAGTGGAACATTCTGTAGTGGAGATTATAATGGTTTCTGAAGTCTAAGTTATGTGGACAGGAAAATGTAGATCTGACCAGGGTTGAGTGGATAGTCAGTTGACCAGCACTTCTGCGAGTGTGAATAGGCCGCTGAAAAGCAGCCTTGGGTTACTTGTATATTCAACACTAGTGAAAAGAAATCCGGCCTGGAGTGGAGACTCGCTTAATTCCAGATTGGGAGAGAATGAATGGAACATTCAGTAGTGGAGATTCCATTGAATTTTGAAGTCTGGGTTGAGTGGACAGGAAAATGAAGAGCTGATCAGGTTGGAGAGGTTAGCCCTTAGAATAGCACACCAGCGCGTGTGAACAGGCCGCGTAAACCAGTATTGCGGTACTTGGATATTTACCCGTGGTGTAACAAAATCCTGCCTTTAGTGGAGATTCGATGATTTCCAGATTGGCAGTGAATGAATGGAACATGCTGTACAGTAGATTCCAATCATTTCTAAATTCTTGGTTGTGGGGAGAGGAAAATGAAGAGCTGACCAGTGTTCATTGGATAGCCAGTTGAACAGCACTGCTCTGAGGGTGATCAGGAGAATGAAAACGAGCAGTTTGTTACTTGTTTATTCAGCAGTGGTGTAACGAAAGCCTGCCTTGTGTGGAGATTCAGATGAATTCCAGATTCGCAGTGAATGAGTGGAACATTCTGAAGTGGAGATTTTAATGGTTTCTGAAGTCTGGGTTATGTGAACAGGATAAAGAAGAGCTGACCAGGGTCGATTGGACAGCCAGTTGAATAGCACGACTCCGACTGTGAACACGCCTATGAAAACCAGCATTGGTTACTTGGACATTCACCAGTGGTGTAACGAAAGCTTGCCTGGAGTGTAGTTTCCATGAATTCGATATTGGCAGGAATGAATGGAACATTCCGTAGGAGAGATTCCAATGATTTCTGAAGTCTGGGTTTTGCGTACAGGAAAATGAAGCGAAGAGCAGAGAAGAATGGATAGCCTGTTGAACAGCAGATAGCGACTTTGAACTGGCTGCTGAAAACCAACATTGTGTTACTTGGATCTTCAACAGTGGTTTCAAGTAATCCTGCCTGGAATGGAGATTCGAAGAATTCCTGATTGGGAGTGAACGTATGGAACATTCTGTAGTGGAGATTCCAATTACTTCTGAAGTCTGGGTTTTGTGGACAGGAAAATGAAGAGCTGACCAGGGTTGAGTGGATAGGCAGTTGGACAGCACGCCTGCGAGTGTGATCATGCCTCTGAAATCCAGCATGTGATTCCTTGGACATCATCAGTGGTGTAACGAAATCCTACCTGGAGTGGAGATTCGATTAATTCCAGATTGGCAGTGAATGAATGGAACATTCTGTACAGGAGATTCCAATCATTTCTGAAGTCTAGGATGTGGGGAAAGGAAAATGAAGAACTGATCAGGGTTCACTGGATAGCCACTTGAACAGCATGCCTCCGAGAGGGATCAGGACAATGAAAACGAGCAGTGTGTTACTTGGACATTCAAGAGTCGTGTAACGAAAGCCTGCCTGGAGTGGAGATTCAGATGAATTCCAGATTCGCAGTGAATAAATGGAACGTTCTGTAGTGGACATTCCAATTATTTCTGAAATTCGTTGTGTGTGTACATGAAAATGAAGATCACAACAGGTTAGAATGGATAGCCAGTTGAACAGCAGGCCTCCGAGAATGAACAGTCCTCTGAAAACGAGCATTGGTTTACTAGGACATAAACAAGTGGTATAACGAATGCGGTCATGGAGTGGAAGTTCAGATGAATTCCCGATTGGCAGTGAATGAATTGAACATTCTGTAGTGGATATTCCAATGTTTTCTGCCATGTGGGTTGTTTGAAAAGTAAAAGAAAGACTTGACCACTGTGGAGTGGATATCCAGTTGAATAGCATGCATGCGAGTGTGAACAGTATGCTGAAAACCAGCAATGTGTTACTTAGACATTCAACAGTGGTGTAAAGAAAGGCTGCTTGGAGTGTAGGTTCCAAGAATTCAAAATAGGCAGTGAAAGAATGGAACATTCTGTAGTGGAGATTCCAATGGTTACTGAATTCTACGTTGTATGGACAAGAAACTGTAGAGCTTACCAGGTGGGATTTCATAGCCAGTTGAAGACCAGGGCTGCGAGAATAAACAGTCCTCTGAAAACCAGCATTGGGTTACATGGACATGCACCAGTGGTATAACGAATGCGTTCATGGAGTGGAGGTTCAGATGAATTCCCGATTCGCAGTGAATGAGTTGAATATTCTGTAGTGGATATTCCAATGATTTCTGTCGTGTGGGTTGTTTGGACAGTAAAAGAAAGACTTGACCACTCTGGAGTTGATAACTAGTTGAATAGCATGCATGCGAGTGTGAACAGTATGCTGAAAACCAGCAATGTGTTACTTAGACATTCACCAGTGGTGTAAAGAAATCCTGCCTGGAGTGTAGGTCCCAAGAATTCCAAATAGGCAGTGAATGAATGGAACAATCTGTAGTGGAGATTCCAATGGTTTCTGAATTCTACGTTGTATGGACAAGAAAATGAAGAGTTACCAGGTGGGATTTGATAGCCAGTTGAAGACCAGTCCTGCGAATTTGAACAGGCTGCTGAAAACCACCATTGGGTTAATTGAATATTCACCTGTGGTGTAAAGAAATCCGGTCCGCAGTGGAGATTCGATGAATTCCAGATTGGCAGTGAATGAATAGAATATTCTGAAGTGGAGATTCTAATGGTTACTGAATTCTGGGTTATGTGAACAGGAAAAAGTAGAGCTGACCAGGGTTGAGTGGACAGCCAGTTGACCAGCACGACTCCGAGTGTGAACACTCCTATGAAAACCAGCATTGGTTATTGGACATTCACCAGTGGTGTAACGAAAGCTTGCCTGGAGTGGAGATTCGAAGAACTTCAGATTAGCAGTGAATGAGTTGAATATTCTGTAGTGGAGATTCAAATGATTTCGAAAGTCTGGGTTGTGTGGACAGGAAATGGAAGAACTGACCAGGTTGGAGTGGATAGCCCTTTGAACAGCACGCCTGGGAGTGTGAAGCAGATGCTGGAAAACAGCATTAGGTTACTTGGACATTCTCCAATGGTGCAGCGAAAGCATGCCTGGAGTGGAGATTCCATGAATTCGATATTGGCAGGGAATGAATGGAACATTCCGTAGGAGAGATTCCAATGATTTCTGATGTCTGGGTTTTGTGTACAGGAAAATGACGAGCAGAGCAGGGAAGAGTGGATAGCCTGTTGAACAGCAGACTGCGACTTTGAACTGGCTGCTGAAAACCAACATTGCGTTACTTGGATATTCACCAGTGGTGTCAAGGAGTCCTGCCTGGAGTGGAGATTCGATGAATTCCCGATTGGGAATGAATGAATGGAACATTCTGTTTTGGAGATTCCAATTACTTCTGTAGTCAGGTTGAGTGGACACGAAAATGAAGAGCTGATCAGGTTGGAGAGGATAGGCACTAGAATAGCACACCAGCGAGTGTGAACAGGCCGCGAAAAACAGCATTGTGGTACTTGGATATTGACCAGTGGTGTAACGAAATCCTGCCTGGAGTGGAGATTCGATGAATTCCAGATTGGAAGTGAAAGAATGGAACATTCTGTACAGGAGATCCCAATCATTTCTGAAGTCTAGGTAGTGGGGACAGGAAAATGAAGAGCTGACCAGGGTACAGTGGATAGCCAGTTGAACAGCACGCCTCCCAGGGGGATCAGGACAATAAAAACGAGCAGTGTGTTATTTGGACATTCAACAGTGGTGTAACGAATGCCTGCCTGGAGTGGAGATTCAGATGACTTCCAGATTCACAGTGAATTAAAGGACCGTTCTGTAGTGGACATTCCAATTATTTCTGAAATCCGATGTGTGTGGACAGGAAAATGAAGAGCAAAACAGGTGAGAATGGATAGCCAGTTGAACACCAGGTCTGCGATAATGAACATTCCTCTGAAAACCAGCATTGGGTTTCTTGGACATGCACCAGTGGTATAATGAATGCGTTCATGGAGTGGAGGTTCAGATGAATTCCCGATTCGCAGTGAATGAATTGAACATTCTTTAGTGAATATTCCAATGATTTCTGTCGTGTGCGTTGTTTGGACAGTAAAAGAAAGACTTGACCACTGTGCGAGTTTGAACAGTATGCCGAAAACCAGCAATGTCTTACTTGGATATTCACCAGTGGAGTAATGAAAGCCTGCCTGGAGTGTAGTTTCCAAGAATTCCAAATAGGCAGTGAATGAATGGAACATTCTGTAGTGGAGATTCCAATGGTTTCTGAATTCTACGTTGTATGGACAAGAAACTGAAGAGCTTACCAGGTGGGATTTGATAGCCAGTTGAAGACCTGGCCTGCGAGAATAAACAGTCCTCTGAAAACCAGGATTGGGTTACTTGGACATTCACTAGTGGTATAACGAATGCGTTCATGGAGTGGAGGTTTAGATGAATTCCCGATTCGCAGTGAATGAATGGAACATTCTGTACTGGAGATTCCAATGGTTTCTGAATTCTACGTTGTATGGACAAGAAAATGAAGAGCTTACCAGGTGAGATATGATAGCCAGTTGAAGACCAGGCCTGCGAGAATAAACAGTCCTCGGAAAACCAGCATTGGGTTACTTGGACATTCACCAGTGTTATAACGAATACGTTCATGGAGTGGAGGTTCAGATGAATTCCCGTTTCGCATTGAAGGAATTGAACATTCTGTAGTGGATATTCCAATTATTTCTGTTGTGTGGGCTGTTTGGACAGTAAAAGAAAGGCTTGAACACTGTGAAGTGGATAGCCTGTTGAATTGCATGCATGCGAGTGTGAACAGTTCGCTGAAAACCAGCAATGTGTTTCTAGGACATTCACCAGTGTTGTAATGAAAGACTGCCGGGAGTGTAGGTTCCAAGAATTCCAAATAGTCAGTGAATGAATGGAATATTCTGTAGTGGAGATTCCAATGGTTTCTGAATTCTACGTTGTATGGACAAGAAACTGAGGGGCTTACCAGGTGGAATTTGCTAGCCAGTTGAAGACGAGGTCTGCGAATTTGTACAGGCTGCTGAAAACCACCATTGGGTTGCTTGAATATTCACCAGTGGTGTAAAGAAATCCTGTCTGCAGTGGAGTTTCGATGAGTTCCAGATTGGCAGTCTGTGAAGGGAACATCCTGAAGTGGAGAATCTTATGGTTTCTGAAGTCTGGGTTATGTGAACAGGAAAAAGAAGAGGTGACCAGGGTTGGGTCGACAGCCAGTTGAACAGCACGTCTCCGAGTGTGAACACGCCTATGCAAACCAGCATTGGTTGCTTGGACATTCACCAGTGGTGTAACGAAAGATTGCCTGGGGTAGAGATTCGATGAACTTCAGATTAGCAGTGAATGTGTGGAATATTCTGTAGTGGAGATTCAAATGATTTCGAAAGTCTGGGTTTTGTGGACAGGAAACGGAAGGGCCTACCAGGTTGGAGTGGATTGCCTTTTCAACAGCACGCCTGGGAGTGTGAAGCGGACACTGGAAAACTGCATTAGGTTACTTGGTCATTCTCCAATGGTGCAAGGAATGCATGCCTGAAGTGAAGATTCCATGAATTCAATATTGGCAGGGAATGAATGGAACATTCCGTAGGAGAGATTCCAATGATTTCTGAAGTCTGGGTTTTGTGTAGAGAAAATGTATAGCAGAGCAGGGTAGAGTGGATAGCCTGTTGAACAGCAGACTGCGACTTTAAACTGGCTGCTGAAAACCAACATTGGGTTACTTGGATATTCACCAGTGGTGTGAAGGAATCCTGCCTGAAGTGGAGATTCGATGAATTCCCGATTGGGAGTGAATGAATGGAACATTCTGTGGTGGAGATTCCAATTACTTCTGAAGTCTGGGTTTTGTGGTCAGGAAAATGAAGAGCTGACCAGGGTTGAGTGGATAGGCAGTTGGACAGCACGCCTGCGAGTGTGATCATTCCTCTGAAATCCAGCATTGGATTCCTTGGACATCATCAGGGGTGCAACGAAAGCCTGCCTGGCGTTTTAGATTCGATGAATTCCAGATTGGAATTGAATCAATGGAACAGTCTGTAGAGGAGATTGCAATGAATTCTAAAGTATGGTTTGTGTGGACAGGGATAGAATAATCTGACCACTGTGTAGTGGATTGCCAGTTGTATAGCACGTCTGCAAGTGAGAACAGAACGCTGAAAATCAGCATTCAGTTACTTCGATATTCACCAGTTCTGTAACTAAACTCTGACTGGAGTGGAGATTTGATAAATTCCAGATCGGCAGTGAATGAATGGAACATTCTGTAGTGGAGATTATAATGGTTTCTGAAGTCTAAGTTATGTGGACAGGAAAATGTAGAGCTGACCAGGGTTGAGTGGATAGTCAGTTGAACAGCACTCCTGCGAGTGTGAACAGGCCGCTAAAAAGCAGCCTTGGGTTACGTGTACATTCAACACTAGTGAAACGAAATCCGACCTGGAGTGGAGATTCGATGAATTCCATATTGGGAGTGAATGAATGGAACATTCTGTAGTGGAGATTCCAATGAATTTTGAAGTCTGGGTTGAGTGGACAGGAAAATGAAGAGCTGATCAGGTTGGAGAGGATAGCCAGTAGAATAGCACACCAGCGAGTGTGAACAGGCCTCGAAAAACCAGCATTGGGTTACTTGGATATTGACCAGTGGTGTACTGAAATCCTGCCTGGAGTGGAGATTCGATTAATTCCAGATTGGCAGTGAATGAATGGATCATTCTGTACAGGAGTTTCCAATCATTTCTGAAGTCTAGGTAGTGGGGACAGGAAAATGAAGAGTTGACTAGGGTTCAGTGGATAGCCAGTTGAACAGCATGCCTCCGAGAGGGATCAGGACAATGAAAACGAGCAGTGTGTTACTTGGACATTCAACAGTGGTGTAACGAAAGCCTGCCTGGAGTGGAGATTCAGATGAATTCCAGATTCGCAGTGAATGAATGAAACGTTCTGTAGTGGAGATTCCAATTATTTCTGAAATCCGATGTGTGTGACAGGAACATGAAGAGCAAAGCAAGTTAGAATGGATAGGCAGTTGAACAGCAGGCCTGCAAGAATGAATAGTCCTCTGAAAACCAGCATTGAGTTACTTGGACATTCTCCAGAGATATAACGAATGCGTTCATGGAGTCGAGGTTCAGATGAATTCCCGATTCGCAGTGAATGAATTGAACATTCTGTAGTGGATATTCCAATGATTTCTGTCGTGTGGGTTGTTTGGACAGTAAAAGAAAGACTTGACCACTGTGGAGTGGATAGCCTGTTGAATAGCATGCATGCGAGTGTGAACAGTACGCTGAAAACCAGCAATGTGTTTCTTGGACATTCACCAGTGGTGTAAAGAAATCCTGCCTGGAGTGTAGCTTCCAAGAATTCCAATTAGGCAGTGAATGAATGGAACATTCTGTAGTGGAGATTCCAATGGTTTCTGAATTCTACGTTGTATGGACAAGAAACTGAAGAGATTACCAGGTGGGATTTCATAACCAGTTGAAGACCAGGCCTGCGAATTTGTACTGGCTGCTGAAAACCACCATTGGGTTACTTGAATATTCACCAGTGGTGTAAAGAAATCCTGTCTGCAGTGGAGATTCGATGAGTTCCAGATTGGCAGGGAATGAATGGAACATTCTGAAGTGGAGATTCTAATTGTTTCAGAAGTCTGGGTTATGTGAACAGGAAATAGAAGAGCTGACCAGGGTTGAGTGAACAGCCAGTTGAACAGCACGACTCCGAGTGTGAACACGCCTATGAAAACCAGCATTGGTTACTTGGACATTCAGCAGTGGTGTAAAGAAAGCTTGCCTGGAGTGGAGATTCGAAGAACTTCAGATTATCAGTGAATGTGTGGAATATTCTGTAGTGGAGATTCAAATGATTTCGAAAGTCTGGGTTGTGTGGACAGGAAACGGAAGAGCTGACCAGGTTGGAGTGGATTGCCTTTCAACAGCACGCCTGGGAGTGTGAAGCGGACGCTGGAAAACTGCATTTAGGTTACTTAGACATTCTCCAATGGTGCAACGAAAGCTTGCCTGGAGTGGAGATTCAATGAATTCCAGATTGGCAGTAAATGAATGGAACATACTGTACAGGAGATTCCAATCATTTCTGAAGTCTAGGTAGTGGGGACAGGAAAATGAAGAGCTGACCTGGGTCCAGTGGATAGCGAGTTGAACAGCACGCCTCCGAGGGGGATCAGGACAATGAAAATGTGCAGTGTGTTACTTGGACATTCAACAGTGGTGTAACGAAAGCCTGCCTTGAGTGGAGATTCAGTTGAATTCCAGATTCGCAGTGAATATATGGAACGTTCTGTAGTGGAGATTCCAATTATGTCTGAAATCCGATGTGTGTGGACAGGAAAATGAAGAGCAAAACAGGTTAGAATGGATAGCCAGTTGAACAGCAGGTGTGCGAGAATGAACAGTCCTCTGAAAACCAGCATTGCGTTACTTGGACATTCACCAGTGTTATAACGAATGCGTTCATGGAGTGGAGGTTCAGATGAATTCCCGATTCGCAGTGAATGAAATGAACATTTTGTAGTGGATATTCCAATGATTTCTGTCGTGTGGGTTGTTTGGACAGTAAAACTAAGACTTGACCACTGTGGAATGGATAGCCTGTTGAATAGCATGCATGTGAGTGTGAACAGTATGCTGAAAACCAGCAATGTGTTACTTAGACATTCACAGGTGGTGTAATGAAAGCCTGCCTGGAGTGTAGGTTCCAAGAATTCCAAATACGCAGTGAATGAATGGAACATTCTGTAGTGGAGATTCCAATGGTTTCTGAATTCTACGTTTTATGGACAAAAAACTGCAGAGCTTACCAGGTGGGATTTTATAGGCAGTTAAATACCAGGCCTGCGAGAATAAACAGTCCTCTGAAAACCAGCATTGGGTTACTTGGACATTCACCAGTGGTATTACGAATGCGTTCATGGAATGGAAGTTCAGATGAATTCCCGATTCGCAGTGAATGAATTGAACATTCTGTAGTGGATATTCCAATAATTTCTGTCGTGTGGGTTGTTTGGACAGTAAAACAAAGACTTGACCACTGTGGCGTTGATAACCAGTTGAATAGCATGCATGCGAGTGTGAACAGTATGCTGAAAACCAGCAATGTGTTACTTGGACATTCACCGGTGGTGTAAAGAAATCCTGCCTGGAGTGTAGCTTCCAAGAATTCCAAATAGGCAGTGAATGAATGGAACATTCTGTAGTGGAGATTCCAATGGTTTCTGAATTCTACGTTGTATGGACAAGAAAATGAAGAACTTACCAGGTGGGATTTTATAGCCAGTTGAAGACCAGGCCTGCGAATTTGAACAGGCTGCTGAAAACCACCACTGGGTTACTTGAATATTCACCAGTGGTGTAAAGAAATCCTGTCTGCAGTGGAGATTCGATGAATTCCAGATTGGCAGTAAATGAATGGAACATTCTGAAGTGGAGATTCTAATGGTTTCTGAAGTCTGGGTAATGTGAACAGGAAAAAGACGAGCTGACCAGGTTTGAGTGGACAACCAGTTCAACAGCAAGACTCCGAGTGTGAACACGCCTATGAAAACCAGCATGGGTTACTTGGACATTCACCAGTGGTGTAACGAAAGCTTGCCTGGAGTGGAGATTTGAAGAACTTCAGATTAGCAGTGAATGAGTGGAATATTCTGTAGTGGAGATCCAAATGATTTCGAAAGTCTGGGTTTTGTGGACAGTAAATGGAAGAGCTGACCAGGTGGGAGTGGATAGCCCGTTGAACAGCACGCCTAGGAGTGTGAATCGGACGCTGGAAAACAGCATTAGGTTACTTAGACATTCTCCAATGGTGCAACGAAAGCATGCCTGGAGTGGAGATTCAATGAATTCGATATTGGTAGGGAATGAATGGAACTTTCCGTAGGAGAGATTCCAATGATTACTGAAATCTGGGTTTTGTGTACAAGAAAATGAAGGGCAGAGCAGTGAAGTGTGGATAGCCTGTTGAACAGCAGACTGCGAATTTGATCTGGCTGCTGAAAACCAACATTGGGTTACTTGGATATTCAACAGTGGTGTAAAGGAATCCTGCCTGCATTGGAGATTACATGAATTCCAGATTGGCAGTGAATGTATGGAACATTCTAAAGTGGAGATTCTAATGGCTTCTGAATTCTGCGTTAAGTGAACAGGAAAAAGAAGAGCTGACCAGGATTGAGTGCACATCCATTTGAACAGCACGAGTCTGAGTGTGAACACGCCTATTAAAACCAGCATTGGATTCCTTGGACATTCACCAGTGGTGTAACGAACGCTTGCCTGGGGTGGAGATTCGAAGAACTTCAGATTAGCTGTGAATGAGTGGAATATCCTGTAGTGGAGATTCAAATGATTTCGAAAGTCTGTGTTGTGTGGACAGGAAATGGAAGAGCTGACCAGGTTGGAGTGGATAGCCCGTTGAACAGCACCCTTGGGAGTGTGAAGCGGACGCTGGAAAACAGCATTAGGTTACTTGGACATTCTCCAATGGTGCAACGACTGTATGCCTGGAGTGGAGATTTCCTGAATTCGATATCGGCAGGGAATTAATGGAACATTTCGTAGGAGAGATTTCAATGATTTTTGAAGTCTGGGTTTTGTGTACAGGAAAATGAAGAGCAGAGCAGTGAAGTGTGGACAGCGTGTTCAACAGCAGACTGCGACTTTGAACTGGCTGCTGAAAACTAACATTGGGTTACTTGGATGTTCACCAGTGGTATAAAGGAATCCTGCATGGAGTGGAGATTCGCTGAACTCCCAATTGGGAGTGAATGAATGGAATATTCTGTAGCGGAGATTCCAATTACTTCTGAAGTCCGGGTTTTGTGGACAGGAAAATGAAGACCTGAACAGTGTTGAGTGGATAGGCAGTTGAACAGCACGCCTGCGAGTGTGATCATACCTCTGGAATCCAGCATGCGATGCCTTGGACATCATCAGTGGTGTAACGAAAGCCTGCCTGGAGTTGGAGATTCGATGAATTCCAGATTGGAATTGAGCAATGGAACAGTCTGTAGTGGAGATTCCAATGAATTCTGAAGTATGATTTGTGTGGTGAGGAAAAGAATAATCTGACCAATGTGTAGTGGATTGCCAGTTCAAGAGCACGTCTGCGAGTGAGAACAGAACGCTGAAAATCAGCATTCAGTTACTTAGATATAAACCAGTCGTGTAACTGAATTCTGCCTGGAGTGGAGATTCGATAAATTCCAGATCGTCAGTGAATGAATGAACATTCTGTAGTGGAAATTATAATGGTTTCTGAAGACTAAGTTATGTGGACAGGAAAATGTAGAGCTGAGCAGGGTTGAGTGGATAGCAGTTGAAGAGCACTCCTGCGAGTGTGAACAGGCCGCTGAAAAGCAGCCTTGGGTTACTTGTACTTTCAACACTCGTGAAACGAAATCCGACCTGGATTGGAGATTCGATGAATTCCAGTTTGGGTGTGAATGAATGGAACATTCAGTAGTGGAGATTCCATTGATTTTTGAAGTCTGGGTTGAGTGGACAGGAAAATGAAGAGCTGATCAGGTTGGAGAGGATAGCCAGTAGAATAGCACACCAGCGATTGTGAACAGGCCTCGTAAACCAGTATTGGGGTACTTGCATATTTTCCAGTGTTGTAACGAAATCCTGCCTGGAGTGGAGATTCGATGAATTCCAGATTGGCAGTGAATGAATGGAACATTCTGTACAGGAGATTTCAATCATTTCTGAAGTCTAGTTTGTGGGGACAGGAAAATTTAGAGCTGACCAGGGTTCAGTGTATAGCCACTTGAACAGCACCCCTCCGAGGGTGATCAGGAGAATGAAAATGAGCAGTTTGTTACTTGTACATTCAGCAGTGGTGTAACGAAATCCTGCCTTGTGTGGAGATTCAGATGAATGACAGATTCACAGTGAATGAATGGAACGTTCTGTAGTGGAGATTCCAATTATTTCCGAAATCCGATGTGTGTGGACAGGAAAATGAAGAGCAGACCAGGTTAGAATGGATAGCCAGTTCAATAGCAGGCCTGCGAGAATGAACAGTCCTCTGAAAACCAGCACTGTGTTACTTGGACATTCACCAGTGGTATAACGAATGCGTTAGTGGAGTGGAGGTTCTGATGAATTCCTGATTCGCAGTGAATGAATAGAACATTCTGTAGTGGATATTCCAATGATTTCTGTCATGTGGGATGTTTGGACAGGAAAAGAAAGACTTGACCACTGTGGAGTGGTTAGCCAGTTGAATAGCATGCATGCGAGTGTGAACAGTATGCTGAAAACCAGCAATGTGTTACTTGGATATTCAACAGTGGTGTAAAGAAATCCTCTCTGCAGTGGAGATTCGAAGAATTCCAGATTCGCAGTGAATGAGTGGAACATTCTAAAGTGGAGATTCTAACGGTTTCTGAAGTCTGGGTTATGTGAACAGGATAAAGAAGAGCTGACCAGGATCGATTGGACAGCCAGTTGAACACCAAGACTCCGAGTGTGAACACGCCTATGAAAACTAGCATTGGTTACTTGGACATTCACCAGTGGTTTAAGAAAGCTTGCCTGGAGTGGAGATTCCATGAATTCGATATTGGCAGGGAATGAATGGAACATTCCATAGGAGAGATTCCAATGATTTCTGAAGTCTGGGTTTTGCGTACCGGAAAATGAATAGAAGAGCAGGGAAGAGTGGATAGCCTGTTGAACAGCAGATAGCGACTTTGAACTGGCTGCTGAAAACCAACATTGTGTTACTTGGATCTTCTACAGTGGTGTCAAGTAAACCTGCCTGGAGTGGAGATTCTATGAATTCCCGATTGGGAGTGAAGGAATGGAACATTCTGTAGTGGAGATTTCAATTAATTCTGAAGTCTGGGTTTTAGGGACAGGAAAATGAAGAGCTGACCAGGGTTGAGTGGATATGCAGTTGGGTAGCACGCCTGAAAGTGTGATCATGCCTCTGAAATCCAGCATTGGATTCATTGGACATCATCAGTGGTGTAATGAATGCCTGCCTGGAGTTGGAGATTCGATGAGTTCCATATTGGAATTGAATCAATGGAACAGTCTGTAGTGGAGATTCCAATGAATTTTGAAGTATGGTTTGTGTGGACAGGAAAAGAATAATCTGACCACTGTGTATTGGATTGCCAGATCAACAGCACGTCTGCGAGTGAGAACAGAACGCTGAAAATCAGCATTCAGTTACTTAGATATTCACCACTCATGTAACTAAAGTCTGCCTGGAATGGAGATTCATTGAATTCCAGATCGGCAATGAATGAATGGAACATTCGGTAGTGGAGATTCCATTGAATTTTGAAGTCTGCGTTGAGTGGACAGGAAAATGAAGAGCTCATCAGGTTGGAGAGGATAGCCAGTAGAATAGCACACCAGCGAGTGTGAATAGGCCGCGAAAAACCAGCATTGGTGTACTTGGATATTGACCAGTGTTGTACCCAAATCCTGCCAGGAATGGAGATTCGATGAATTCCAGATTGGCAGTGAATGAATGGAACATTCTGTACAGGAGATTCCAATCATTTCTGAAGTCTAGGTAGTGAAGACAGGAAAATGAAGAGCTGACCAGGGTTCAGTGGATAGCCAGTTGAACAGCACGCCTCCGAGGGGTTTCAGGACAATGAAAACGAGCAGTGTGTTACTGGGACATTCAAGAGTGGTGTAACGAAAGCCTGCCTGTAGTGGAGATTCAGATGAATTCCAGATTCGCAGTGAATAAATGGAACGCTCTGTAGTGGAGATTCCAATTATTTCGGACATACGATGTCTGTGGACATGAACATGAAGAGCAAAACAGGTTAAAATGAATAGCCAGTTGAACAGCAGTCCTGCGAGAATGAACAGTCCTCTGAAAACCAGCATTGGGTTACTTGGACATTCACCAGTAGTATAACGAATGCGTTCATGGAGTGGAGGCTCAGATGAATTCCGGATTCGCAGTGAATGAATTGAACATTCTGTAGTGAATATTCCAATGATTTCTGTCGTGTGGGTTGTTTGGACAGTAAAAGAAAGACTTGAGCACTGTGGAGTTGATAACCAGTTGAATAGCATGCATGCGAGTGTGAACAGTATGCTGAAAACCAGCAATGTGTTACTTGGACTTTCACCAGTGTTGTAAAGAAAGCCTGCGTGGAGTGTAGGTTCCAAGAATTCCAAATAGGCAGTGAATGAATGGAACATTCTGTAGTGGATATTACAATGGTTTCTGAATTCTACGTTGCATGAACAAGAAACTGAAGAGCTTACCAGGTGGGATTTGAGAGCCAGTTGAAGACCAGGCCTGCGAGAATAAACATTCCTCTGAAAACCAGCATTGGTCTACTTGGACATGCACCAGTGGTAGAACGAATGTGTTCATGGAGTGGAGGTTCAGCTGAGTTTCCGATTCGCAGTGAATGAATTGAACATTCTGAGGTGGATATTCCAATAATTTCTGTCGTGTGGGTTGTTTGGACAGTAAAATAAAGACTTGACCACTGTGGAGTTGATAACCAGTTGAATAGCATGCATGCGAGTGTGAACAGTATGCTGAAAACCAGCAATGTGTTACTTGGACATTCACCAGTGGTGTAAAGAAAGCCTGCCTGGAGTGTAGGTTCCAAGATTTCCAAATAGGCAGTGAATGAATGGAACATTCTGTAGTGGAAAGTCCAATGGTTTCTGAATACTACGTTGTATGGACAAGAAACTGAAGAGCTTTCCAGGTGGGATTTGATAGCCAGTTGAAGACCAGGCCTTCGAATTTCAACAGGCTTCTGAAAACCACCATTGGGTTACTTTAATATTCACCAGTGGTGTAAAGAAATCCTGTCTTTAGTGGAGTTTCGATGAATTCCAGATTGGCAGTGAATGAATGGAACATTCTGAAGTGGAGATTCTAATGGTTTCTGAAGTCTGGGTTATGTGAACAGGAAAAAGAAGAGCTGACCAGGGTGAGTGGACAACCAGATGAACAGCACGACTCCGAGTGTGAACATGCCTATGAAGACCAGCATTGGTTTCTTGGACATTCACCAGTGGTGTAACGAAAGGTTGCCTGGAGTGGAGATTCGAGGAACTTCAGATTAGCAGTGGATGAGTGGAATATTCTGTAGTGGAGATTCAAATGATTTCGAAAGTCTGGGTTGTGTGGACAGTAAATGGAAGAGCTGACCAGGTTGGAGTGGATAGCCCTTTGAACAGCACGCCTGGGACTGTGAAGCAGACGCTGGAAAACAGCATTAGGTTACTTGGACATTCTCCAATGGTGCAACGAAAGCATGCCTGGAGTGGAGATTCCATGAATTCGATATTGGCAGGGAATGAATGGAACCTTCCGGACGAGAGATTCCAATGATTTGTGAAGTCTTGGTTTGGTGTACAGGAAAATGAAGAGCAGTGCAGGGAAGAGTGGATGGCCTGTTGAACAGGAGACTGCGACTTTGAACTGGCTGCCGAAAACCAACATTGCGTTACTTGGATATTCACCAGTGGTTTCAAGGAATCCTGCCTGGAGTGGAGATTCGATGAATTCCCGATTGGGAGTGAATGAATGGAACATTTTGTTGTGGAGATTCCAATTACTTCTGAAGTCTGGGTTTTGTGGACAGGAAAATGAAGGGCTGACCAAGGTTGTGTGGATAGGCAGTTGGACAGCACGCCTGCGTGTGTGATCATGCCTCTGAAATCCAGCATTGGATTCCTTGGACATCATCAGTCGTGTAACAATAGCCTGCCTCTAGTTGGAGATTCGATGAATTCCAGATTGGAATTGAAACTATGGAACAGTCTGTAGTGGAGATTTCAAAGAATTCTGAAGTATGGTTTGTGTGGACAGGAAAAGAATAATCTGACCACTGTGTAGTGGATTGCCAGTTCAAACGCACGTCTGCGAGTGAGAACAGAACGCTGAAAATCAGCATTCACTTACTTAGATATTCACCAGTCTTGTAACTGAAGTCGGCTTGGAGTGGATATTCGATGAATTCCAGATCGGCAGTGAATGAATGGAACATTCTGTAGTGGACATTATAATGGTTTTTGAAGTCTTAGTTATGTGGATAGGAAAATGTAGAGCTGACCATGGTTGAGTGGATAGTAAGTTGAACACCACTCCTGCGAGTGTGAACAGGCCGCTGAAAAGCAGCCTTGGGTTACTTGTACATTCAACAATAGTGAAACAGAATCCGGCCTGGAGTGGAGATTCGATGAATTCCAGATTGGGAGTGAATGAATGGAACATTCTGTAGTGAAGATTCCATTGAATTTTGTAGTCTGGGTTGAGTGGACAGGAAAAAGAAAAGCTGATCAAGTTGGAGAGGATAGGCAGTAGAATAGCACACCAGCGAGTGTGAACAGGCCGTGAAATACCAGCATTGGGGTACTTGGATATTGACCAGTGGTGTACCAAAATCCTGCCTGGAGTGGAGATTCGATGAATTCCAGATTGGCAGTGAATGAATGGAACTTTCTGTACAGGAGATCCCAATCATTTCTGAAGTCTCGGTAGTGGAGACAGGAAAATGAAGAGCTGACCAGGGTTCAGTGGATAGCCAGTGGAACAGCACGCCTCCGAGGGTGATCAGGAGAATGAAAACGAGCAGTGTGTTACTTGGACATTCAACAGTGGTGTAACGAAATCCTGCCTGGAGTGGAGATTCAGATGAATTCCAGATTCGCGGTGAATAAATGGAACGTTCTGTAGTGGAGATTCCAATTATTTCTGAAATCCGATGTGTGTGGACAGGAAAATGAAGAGCAAAACAGGTTAGAATGGATAGCCAGTTGAACAGCAGGCCTGCGAGAATGAACAGTCCTCTGAAAACCAGCATTGGGTTACTTGGACATTCACCAGTGGTATAACGAATGCGTTCATGGAGTCGAGGTTCAGATGACTTCCCGATTCGCAGTGAATGAATTGAACATTCTGTAATGGATATTCCAATGATTTCTGTCGTGTGGGTTGTTTGGACAGTAAAAGAAAGACTTGACCACTGTGGAGTGGTGCCGCAGACTTGCTTGGTCGAAGAGCACCAGACTGAGTAGGACCAGGTGAAGGTGCACAGGAAATTAGGAGATTCGGCGCGTTGGACAGACAGACACCAACACAAGAGAGGTTGAGTTCTGCTGCGGTTTATTGCATCCAGAGTTCCTCTTTTTATATAGTTACAGAAACAACGTGGCAAAGCACACATTACATCAGGCCTTGGGTCATGTTTCCAAGACAACAGGGGGCACCTACACTTTCTGTTTTAAGATTAGGGCAAAAGATCCACTTGTTCTAATAAAATATGTGAGTGAAATATTATGTTCCTTATAATTCCTTAATTGTCTACTTTTACTGACATTAAGTTTTTATTTCCCTAAAAATGCCTACCCATAAACTAACGAAAATATCAGGACTTTATAAAAACTAATATTAACTCTGTGCTGGAGCGATAGCACAGCGGTAGGGCGTTCGCCTTACACGCGGCCAACATGGCCGACCCGAGTCGATTCCTCCGCCCCTCTCGGAGAGCCCGGCAAGCTACCGAGAGTATTCGATATGCCAAACACAGTAACAACAATGTCTCCAATGGAGACGTTACTGGGCCCGCTCGAGCAAATATTAACTCTACTAGCAAGAATCTTTCCAAGGCCAAAAGTTAAATCAAGATATTTAACAAGCAGGCTCCTATACCCACAGAATTGCAAGTGAAGACTGCATGTCAGAGGCGCCTAGAAAACAGTGAAACGGGCCTGCCGGAGGCATGCTCCCACAGAATGTCAGGTGAAGACTGCATGTCAGAGGCGCCTATAAAAACAGTTAAAGGGGGCTGCCGGAGGCATACACCCGTAGGTCACGAACCTTCCCTTCCCAGGGACCCAGGCCCTTGCCTGAGCCCCTTGCAGCATGTTGCTACGTGGGCGACACCGTTACCGCCGTGGCAATTCCTCCCTTTTTACTTTTTAGACGCATGACATTCATGTCAACCCGAACCTTCTGCATAGGGCTACGTCGACGCCGTTACCGGCGTGGCAGTTCCTCCCTTTTTATTTTTCAGACGCATGGCATACATGTCAACGCGAACCTTCTGAATAGAACGAAGCATGCTTCGGAAAAAACAGGGAAGAATAATAATAACTGCTCCTATTATTAAAGCCAATAGGGCAAAAACAATAATATAATGAATCCAATCAAATGGATTGAGGGCCTTCATGCTTTTAGTCAGACCAGAGGCTAGATCACTTAATTCAGATGTCTTATCATAAGCCTGGCTCATAGCTGCAATATCCCTCTGTATGCTCTCTAGGTCATGAGTAATAGATTGATCCTGCCAGACTCCAAGCAGGTGATGTTTAACCTTATTCCAATCAGAAGAAGTGTTATAAGGCAAAGGAGTGACACAGATGGTCCTAAATTGTTCATGACAACGAGTGTGCATCATTCTTTTAAGATTTTCAAGATCCTGACCAAGAGCCAGGACCACTTCTTCCAAAACATTAACCTTTGCTTCTAATTTCTTGTCAATAATTACTTGTTCAGATAAGGCAAATGTAACATTCTTATTCAATTCATTAACAAAATGAGCAGTATGAATTTCCTCAACTAAGGTAGCTGTGGCAATAGCAAAGGTGGTGATGATAGATATTAAGGCCGTAATGCCAAGAATCAAAGCAGCCACAAACCGTTTAGGTCGAATTAAAGCATGTAATTCCTTGAGGACCTGGGTAGCAGAATTATCATACCAGGTCATGTTGGGCAAATGTTCGGGCAGCATGACAAAAGATGGCCTCTGGACAATCAACATAATATCCTTATTAGGATCATGGTTGGGAGAAACACAATTGGTTAATTCACAATTTCGACAGGCCACATGATAAGAATTGGAACCAAAAGGAATAATATACATATCATCATGATTTGCCAACAATAAAGCATATGGATAGGATACACAACTTCTCACTGCCAATGCAGTATAAGAGGCCTGTCCAGGGCGTTTCTGAAGAATCATGTTATAGGCGGCTGTAAGGTGGAACAGATCACGATGGACTTTTTGACAGGCAGGAGTCTTAGCCACCCAAACGGTCTCCACATAGCCGGGCGAGAAGCAACGAGATAAAGGCTCGTCGGTTGAAGAGGAGAGTACAAAACCATGATACTTGTTAAGATTATTTTGTAAATGCTGCCTAATACATGATCCATTATTAGTGGAGGAGGAATAATCCCAAATAGTAACATTAGAAATAGCAGTGGGAGTATACTGTACGGCGGTTGAGTCAAAACCGCAATCCAACCATTTAGGAAAAGGAGAAAGGTTACTGTTCCAGAATTGATCAATATCCCGATATTTCTCTACACATTTTTCCAGAGGCATATTTGGATCTGAGACAAAGGCATCCTTACGAAATGGCGCACCCAATGTTGACATTTTTGTTTCCCACACCCAACGCTTGCCCTTATCGGGGGTTTCACCTTTCATTCTGCGAGGCGAATCAGTCAAGAAGGTACGATAACTGACACTCATACAACCCTGGGCACCATAATTTCCCAAGGCAAAGCAAATGGGAAGAGAATCTGAGTGACCAGAGAAATAAGTCAATGTAGACACATGTTTTCTATCAGATGAGTCCTGAAGGCCTCCCATGAGCTCAGAATGATTAGTAAGTACTTTAAGGGAGGTACTGTCAAGCCATCCCACAGGGTGTAACAATGGGGGACTGGGCACATAGGCCCAATAAGCAGTTGATGATGAATCCGCAGGGAGAGAAGGCATAACCTGTCCAACTAACAGTAAGGACATAGTTGCTAGGAAAACACATTCAGCTGTTGGTTTAGGCATCTTCTTCCTCGCTAGGGCTTTGGCATGCTGCATCAGTCTCCGGAATTGCGTCCAAGTCGGCAGGTCCTGTGGCTGAAACGACAGTCTTTCCATCTGCTTGACCAGGGACACTGTTGTCAGCTTTTTCTTCCTTTTTTCTTTGTGCCTGTGGTGCCGGCCTGACAAGGCGGTCCGGGATCCAGATGGGAGACTCGGCATCCTGAGGAAAAATACAAGCATAGCCTCGGCCTGAGGCAAGTAAAGGATCGGGCCCTTTCCATTGGCCCATAAGGAGTTCCTTTCAGAGCACGTTTGCTTGTGCCATGGGGGGCATCTGCCAGTGCCTTTGAGCAGGAGTCTGCCCATCAGAGTCGGCATTCAGGTGATTGATCACAAAAAGGGCATGGCTCAAAAGATGATGTGGTGAGTGATACTGCTGTGCATCTTGTAGACGCTGCAGTTGTATTTTTAAGACTTGATGAGCTCGCTCAATAATAGCCTGCCCTTGAGGATTGTAAGGAATGCCAGTGGCATGTAAGATACCCCATCGCTGGAGAAAAGAGACAAAGGACCTAGAGGTATAAGCAGGTTCATTATCTGTTTTGATATGTAATGGCCTTCCCATGATCATAAAGCATTGAAAGAGGTGTTGAATCACATCCTTCAGGGCCTCTCCTGTTCTTGCAGAGGCAAACATAAAATGAGAATAAGTATCAATAGTTACATGAACATACTTCATCCTTCCAAAAGAGGGGACATGGGTTACATCCATTTGCCAGAGGCTCAAAGGTCGTAGGCCTCGGGGGTTTACCCCCATTTTTGGCCCCCCTGAAGGAGGGGGACAATGAGCACATTCTTTGACAATATGCCGTGCCTGCTCTCTCGTGATTTTAAACATGTGTCTTAAAGCATTGGCGTTCTGATGATGTAGTGCGTGGCTCTCCTGAGCCTCTGTCACTGACAGTATGTGGCTTCTAGTTAATAAATCAGCCATGTGATTGCCCTGAGAAAGAGCCCCTGGCAGCTTAGTATGGCCTCTAATATGTCCCACATAGATCCGGTTAGTCCGGTTTTGCAAGATGGCCTGTAAATGTTTAAGTAAGGGGAGAATTGTTGAAGGTCCTGAGAGCAAGGCAGTCTCAATGTGTGGGAATAAATTAGCAAAATATTTGGAATCAGTATAAAGATTCAAAGTTTGAGGAAAATGGGCTAAGGCAAGGTTCACTGCTTTAATCTCTGCTTGCTGAGCAGAGGTCTGCTCTCCGTGTTCTACAATGGGGTCTTGACCTTCAATATACACAGCAGAGGTGCCATTGGAGGAACCATCTGTAAACACAACTATACCTCCTGCTAACGGGACAGGAGAACATATTTTTGGAAAAATTAAATCAACTGACTTTATAAATTCTAGTAAAGGATCCTGGGGATAATGATATAGAATTTGTCCTGTATAACCCATTACAGCCAACACCCAATCATCTGATTCCTTATATAACATTTCGACTTGATCTTTATTAAAAGGAGTGACAATTATGTGGGGCTCCTGCCCAAACAATTCCCTAGATCTGATTCTACCTTTATAGATTATTTGAGACACCATAAAGGGCAAAGAGGCTACTGTCTTTTTCTGATGGTGAGGCAAGTGCAGCCATTCCAGGATACCTTGCTGCCACAAGCAGGCAGTTGGAGAGTAAGGTGTGGTGAACACGAGCAAATACCATGGTTGATTGTAATCTAACTGTTTAACCTTAGCCTTTTCCAATGCCTGTTCCACCAGCTGAATGTCTTTCAAAGCAGCAGGTGTTAATTCCCTTTTTGATGTTGGGTGACTGTCCCCCTTTAAGATGTCATATAGGGGATCCAAGTCTCCTGTGGTAATATGTAAATAATTTCTAATCCAGTGAATATTACCCAACAACTTCTGAAAATCATTTAGGGTTTTTAATTTATCAGTTTTTATGGAGGCCTTTTGAGGGACAATAAAGTCATTTTGGAACCACTGTCCCAGATATCCTATGGGCTTGTCACATTGGACTTTATCAGGAGCAATGACTAGCCCTTGAGCTATTAATTGTTCAATGGTATCATACAGAAGTTGCCGAGCCATATGCTCCTTTGGATGAGCTAGCAAAATATCATCCATATAATGAATGATATAGGCCTCTGGGTATTGCTGTCGAATTGGAGAAAGAGCCATATCAACATATTTTTGACATAGAGAAGGGCTATTTTTCATTCCTTGCGGCAGAACCTTCCATTGATAACGTCTGTAAGGCCGCTTATAATTGGTTGAGGGGATACTAAAAGCAAATCTTTGACAATCCTGGGGTTGTAACTTAATAGTAAAAAAGCAATCCTGCAAATCAATAACAATAATTTTCCAATTTTGAGGAACGGAAACCGGTGATGGCAACCCAGGTTGCAAGGCCCCCATATCTTCCATAGTTACATTAATGGCTCTTAAATCCTGCAACAGTCTCCATTTTCCTGATTTCTTCTTTATTACAAATACAGGGGTATTCCAAGGGCTATTAGATTCCTCTATATGTCCTTTATCTAATTGTTCCTGCACTAATATTTCTAAAGCCTGTAATTTTTCATCAGGTAGGGGCCACTGACTCACCCACACAGGCTGATCATTCTTCCAAATAATAGGATCTGCAAAGATGTTAACTGCAGTGGCCCCTATAAAAAACTTTGTTCTTGTTCTGACTCATGTTCTTTAGCAGTCAGGACACAGCCTAGTGCCTTTAGCAGATCTCGTCCCCACAACGTAAAGGGTAGGGAGGCAATAACATAAGGCTGGATAGTTCCTTCTTTCCCATCTGCCCTCCAGGTTAAAATGGAGGAACTTACTATGGCTCCCATGACAGCTCCAACTCCCATAAGGGTGGCTCCAGTAGTGTGCACGGGCCATGAAGGAGGCCAGTCCCTACCGGCTATGCAGGTCTTATCAGCGCCGGTATCGAGCACTCCTCTAATCGGCTTTCCATTAATGTAAATATCTTTGAATGGTGCGAAATCCATCTCTTTAACCCAGGCAGCGACGTTGGCTGGAACCTCAGTCGCAACAGCTATGTCTATGGACCCGAACTGTCCCGAGCCTCTGCTTCCTGTAAGAACAGGTGTCGGCAAGGGAATATAGGGCAGTACTAACAGCTGCGCAATTCTCTGGCCTTTATGCAGCTGTACAGTTTCTTTCAAAGGTTTTACCATTACTTTTATGTCTGATTCAGTATCTGAATCAACCACCCCGGGCACAATTTCCAGATGTTTATTAATGTTGGAGCTTCTGCCAATGACAAGCCCCATGGTGCCGGGGGGCAGTGTGCCCTTGGTACCTGTTGGAATTACTGTAATGCCATCCCATTTAGATAATATAATATCAACAGGACAGGCCAAGTCCAGACCAGCACTCCCGGGTGTTCCTCTGGGTAGGGAGTGGATTGTAGGAGCATCTGTTTTTAACGGAGCCTTTTCCGCCGCTCCGTCCCCCTCTTTTTGTGTTGGCTCTTTTTGACTGTTCCTTATTTTTATTTTTATTCCCTGTCAGTAGCACTCCATCCTTGGTAAATTTAGACCTACATTCATTCTTCCAATGTCTACCTTTCCTACATTTAGGACACAGACCGGGCGGGCGAGAGCTCCGGTCCTTCTTCTCTGTACATTCTATCTGCATATGTCCCTGTTTTCCACACTTGTAGCACCGCGGCCCCGCATCCACACGGCCATCAAGTCCTTTCTTTACATAAGTCCCAAAGGACTGTCCCTTCATGGCAGCGGCATAAGCAATGCCTTGAACAACAGCCGGGGAGGCATCAACACAGGCCTTAATATAATCCTGAATAGTCCCTGTCTTCCTAATGGGCCTTAATAAGTCTTTGCACAGAGTGTTGGCATTTTCCCAGGCGAGTTGCTTAATAAGCATCTCTGTCCCTTCCGAAGGAGGGAGCATTCTGTGCACGGCCTCTTCTAAACGGGAGATAAAGTTTTGATAGGTCTCCTCATTGCCCTGGATAATGCCTGATAATGTGGTGCCTTTTACCCCGGGAGGGGGCAATTTTGCCCATGCCGCTACGGCATTCCTGGTGACGATCTCTAAAAATTCCCCGGGTATCTGTATCTGAGCCCTAGTGGTTGCGTGGTCCCCTGTTCCCATTAACATATCCATAGTTGGCTTAGCACCCCGTTTATTTGCCATATCACTTATTGTATCTTTACATTTGTCCTCATATTCAGTCCGCCAGAGCACATAGTCTCCGGGGGATAAAGTTGCTTTCGCGACCAGATGCCAATCATATGGTGTCATCCGAGAGGCTGCCAGCATGTCTACAACTTGTAAAGTATAAGGAGCAGAAGCTCCTGAGGACTGGACCGCCGCCCATAATTCCTGCAAAGTTTTTAAAGGAATAGGTTCCCAACGCAGGTCACCTTCGAGTGCCTCCGTAACAGGAAAGGTAAACGAAGTGTCCCCGAGGCGCCGAGCTTCAGCCATGGCGCCGCGGAAGCCCACAAGCGGTGGATACAATCTGCGGGCTGGAGCTGGCCTTTTTACTCTTCCAGCCTTGACAACGGGGAATGCCTTAAAGGCATTCTCGTTTTGCCATTTCGCTAGCTATTTCCCAATCACCTCACTCGTCCTCATCATCCTCCTCTTTGAATAAGGGAGCAGAGGGCCCCACTGGACCCTCATCTGGTGCTACTTCTGCATAAATAAGGGAAGAGGCTGTTTCCTCCTCTAGACCTTCTAAATCAGACGTTTGTGTTAGTAACTCCTTAATTTGTAACCATAATGGATAAGAACAAGGAGGCAGTTTCTCTTCTCCCTCCTCCTTGCCATACTTATGCAGAGCTTTACCCACTCTCCGCCATTCAGACAGCGTTAGACTACCATCTCCTGGGAACCAAGGACAAAGATGCTTGACCACATGCAAAAATTCTGAGAGAGCTGAATCAGTAACTTTTAAACCTTTTTCTAATAACATGCGCCGCACGACAGCTGCAAAGAGCTTGTCGTCTTTTGACATCTGTACACCCATGATGAACTGATTACCTGATTACCTGCACTTAACCGGTGAGCCTTTACCGGCGGATCCGCGTAATCCTGGCAGGAGCCGATCCCTGCTTTGGGGAGAGAAAAGAAAGAAAGAAGGGGGATTACCTGTCCTTCCGGTCCCTGTTGGGGCGCCACCTGCGGCAGACTTGCTTGGTCGAAGACCACCAGACTGAGGAGGACCAGGCGAAGGTGCACAGGAAATTAGGAGATTCGGCGCGTTGGACAGACAGACACCAACACAAGAGAGGTTGAGTGCTGCTGCGGTTTATTGCATCCAGAGTTCCTCTTTTTATACAGTTACAGAAAAAACGTGGCAAAGCACACATTACATCAGGCCATGGGTCATGTTTTCAAGAAAACAGGGGGACCGTACACGTTCTGTTTTAAGATTAGGGCAAAAGATCCACTTTTTCTAATAAAATATGTGAGTGAAATATTATGTTCCTTATAATTCCTTAATTGTCTAATTTTACTGACATTAAGTTTTTATTTCCCTAAAAACGCCTACCGAGAAACTAAAGAAAATATCAGGACTTTATAAAAACTAATATTAACTCTACTAGCAAGCATCATTCCAAGGCCAAAAGTTAAATCAAGATATTTCACAAGCAGGCTCCTATTCCTACAGAATGGCAAGTGAAGACTGCATGTCAGAGGCGCCTAGAAAACAGTGAAAGGGGGCTGCCGGAGGCATGCTCCCACAGAATGGCAGGTGAAGACTGCATGTCAGAGGCGCTTATAAAAACAGTGAAAGGGGGCTGCCGGAGGCATAAACCCGTAGGTCACGAACCTTCCGTTCCCAGGGACCCAGGCCCTTGCCTGAGCCTCTTGAAGAATGTTGCTACGTGGGCGACGCCGTTACCGGCGTGGCAGAGTGGATAGCCAGTTGAATAGCATGCACGCGAGTGTGAACAGTATGCTGAAAACCAGCAATGTGTTACTTGGACAATCACCAGTGGTGTAAAGAAAGCCTGCCTGGAGTGTAGGTTCCAAGAATTCCAAATAGGCAGTGAATGAATGGAACATTCTGTAGTGGAGATTCCAATGGTTTCTGAATTCTACGTTGTATGGACAAGAAACTGAAGAGCTTACCAGGTGGGATTTGATAGACAGTTGAAGAAAAGGCCTGCGAATTTGAACAGGCTGCTGAAAACCACCACTGGGTTACTTGAATATTCACCAGTGGTGTAAAGAAATCCTGTCTGCAGTGGAGATTCGATGAATTCCAGATTGGCAGTGAATGAATGGAACATTCTGAAGTGGAGATTCTAATGGTTTCTGAAGTCTGGCTTATGTGAACAGGAAAAAGAAGAGCTGACCAGGGTTGAGTGGAAAAAGAGCTGACCAGTTGGAGTGGATATCCCGTTGAACAGCATGCATGGGCGTGTGAAGCAGATGCTGGAAAACAGCATTAGGTTACTTGGACATTCTCCAAAGTTGCAACGAAAGCATGCCTGGAGTGGAGATTCCATGAATTCGATATTGGCAGGGAATGAATGAAACATTCCGTAGGAGAGATTCCAATGAATTATGAAGTCTTGGTTTGGTGTACAGGAAAATGAAGAGCAGACCAGGGAAGAATGGATAGCCTGTTGCACAGCAGACTGCGACTTTGAACTGGCTGCTGAAAACCAACATTGCGTTACACCAGTGGTGTCAAGGAATCCTGCCTGGAGTGGAGATTTGATGAATTCCCGATTGGGAGTGAATGAATGGAACATTCTGTAGTAGAGATTCCAATTACTTCTGAAGTCTGGGTTTTGTGGACAGGACAATGAAGAGCTGACCAGGGATGAGTGAATAGGCAGTTGAACAGCACGCCTGCGAGTGTGATCATGCCTCTGAAATCCAGCATTGGATTCCTTGGACATCATCAGTGGTGGAACGAAAGCCTGCCTGGAGTTGGAGATTCGATGAATTCCAGATTGGAATTGAAACAATGGAACAGTCTGTAGTGGAGATTCCAATGAATTCTGAACTATGGTTTGTGTGGACAGGAAAAGAATAATCTGACCACTGTGTAGAGGATTGCCAGGTCAACAGCACGTCTGCGAGTGAGAACAGAACGCTAAAAATCAGTATTCAGTTACTTAGATATTCACCAGTCGTGTAACTGAATTCTGCCTGGCGTGGAGATTCGATGAATTCCAGATAGGCAGTGAATGAATGGAACATTCTGTAGTGGAGATTCCATTGAATTTTGAAGTCTGGGTTGAGTGGACAGGAAAATGAGGAGCTGACCAGGATTCAGTGGATAGCCAGTTGAACAGCACGCCTCTGACGGGGATCAGGACAATGAAAACGAACAGTGCATTACTTGGACATTCAACAGTGGTGTAACGAAAGCCTGCCTGGAGTGGAGATTCAGATGAATTCCAGAATCGAAGTGAATAAATGGAACGTTCTGTAGTGGAGATTCCAATTTTTTCTGAAATCCGATGTGTGTGGACAGGAAAATGAACAGCAAAAGAGGTTAGAATGGATATCCAGTTGAACAGCAGGCCTGCGAGAATGAACAGTCCTCTGAAAACCAGCATTGGGTTACTTGGACATTCACCAGTGGTATAACGAATGCGTTCATGGAGTGGAGGTTCAGATGAATTCCCAATTTGCAGTGAATGAAATGAACATTCTATAATGGATAATCCAATGATTTCTGTCGTGTGGGTTGTTTGGACAGTAAAGGAAAGACTTGACCACTGTGGAGTGGATAACCAGTTGAATAGCATGCATGCGAGTGTGAAGAATATGCTGAAAACCAGCTCTGTGTTACTTGGACATTCAAAAGTGGGGTAAAGAAAGCCTGCCTGAGGTGGAGATTCAGATGAATTCCAGATTCGCAGTGAATAAATGGAACGTTCTGTAGTGGAGATTCCAATTATTTCTGAAATACGATGTGTGTGGACAGGAAAATGAACAGCAAAAGAGGTTAGAATGGATATCCAGTTGAACAGCAGGCCTGCGAGAATGAACAGTCCTCTGAAAACCAGCATTGGGTTACTTGGACATTCACCAGTGGTATAACGAATGCGTTCATGGAGTGGAGGTTCAGATGAATTCCCGATTTGCAGTGAATGAAATGAACATTCTATAATGGATAATCCAATGATTTCTGTCGTGTGGGTTGTTTGGACAGTAAAAGAAAGACTTGACCACTGTGGAGTGGATAACCAGTTGAATAGCATGCATGCGAGTGTGAAGAATATGCTGAAAACCAGCTATGTGTTACTTGGACATTCAAAAGTGGTGTAAAGAAAGCCTGCCTGGAATGTAGGTTCCAAGAATTCCAAATAGGCAGTGAATGAATGGAACATTCTGTAGTGGAGATTCCAATGGTTTCTGAATTCTACGTTGTATGGACAAGAAACTGAAGAGCATTCCAGGTGGGATTTGATAGCCAGTTGAAGACCAGGCCTGCGAATTTGAACAGGCTGCTGAAGACCACCATTGGGTTACTTGAATATTCACCAGTGGTGTAAAGAAATGCTGTCTGCAGTGGAGATTCGATGAATTCCAGATAGGCAGTGAAAGAATGGAACATTCTGAAGTGGAGATTCTAATGGTTTCTGAAGTCTGGGTTATGTGAACAGGAAAAAGAAGAGCTGACCAGGGTTGGGTGGACAGCCAGTTGAACAGCACGACTCCGAGTGTGAACACGCCTATGAAGACCAGCATTGGTTTCTTGGACATTCACCAGTGGTGTAACGAATGCTTGCCTGGAGTGGAGATTCGAAGAACTTCAGATTAGCAGTGAGTGAGTGGAATATTCTGTAGTGGAGATTCAAATGATTTCGAAAGTCTGGGTTGTGTGGACAGGAAATGGAAGAGCTGACCAGGTGGGACTGGATAGCCCGTTGAACAGCATGCCTGGGAGTGTGAAGCAGATGCTGGAAAACAGCATTAGGTTACATGGACATTCTCCAATGGTGCAACGAAAGCATGCTTGGAGTGGAGATTCCATGAATTCGATATTGGCAGGGAATGAATGGAACATTCCGTAGGAGAGATTCCAATGTTTTCTGAAGTCTGGGTTTTTTGTACAGGAAAATGAAAAGCAGAGCAGGGAAGAGTGCATACCCTGTTGAACAGCAGACTGCTACTTTCAACTGGCTGCTGAAAACCAACATTGGATTACTTGGATATTCACCAGTGGTGTAAAGGAATCCTGCCTGGAGTGGAGATTCGATGAATTTCTGATTTTGAGTGAATGAATGGAACATTCTCTAGTGGAGGTTTCAATTACTTCTGATTTCCGGGTTTTGTGGACAGGAAAATGAATTGTTGACCAGGGTTTAGTGAATAGTCAGCTGGACAGCACGCCTGCGAGTGTGATCATGCCTCTGAAATCCAGCATTGGATTCCTGGACATCATCAGTGTTGTTACGAAAGCCTGCCTGGATTTAGAGATTCGATGAATTCCTGATTGGAATTGAATCAATGGAACAGTCTGTAGTGGAGATTCCAATGAATTCTGAAGTATGGTTTGTGTGGACAGGAAAAGAATAATCTGACAACTGTGTAGTGGATGGCTAGTTCAAGAGCACGTCTGCGAGTGAGAACAGAACGCTGAAAATCAGCATTCAGTTACTTAGATATTCACCAGTCGTGAAACTAAACTCTGCCTGGAGTGGAGATTCGATGAATTCCAGATTGGCAGTGAATGAATGCAACATTCTGTATAGGATATTCCAATCATTTCTGAAGTCTAGGTTCTTGGGACAGGAAAATTAAGAGCTGACCAGGGTTCACTGGATAGCCAGTTGAACAGCACGCCTCCGAGGGGGATCAGAACAATGAAAATGAGCAGTGTGTAACTTGGATATTCAACAGTGGTGTAACGAAAGCCTGCCTGGTGTGGACATTCAGATGAATTCCAGATTCGCAGTGAATAAATGGAACGTTCTGTAGTGGAGATTCCAATTATTTTTGAAATCCGATGTGTGTGGACAGGAAAATGAACAGCAAAAGAGGTTAGAATGGATAGCCAGTTGAGCAGTAGGCCTGCGAGAATGAACAGTCCTCTGAAAACCAGCATTGGGTTACTTGGACATTCACCAGTGGTATAACGAATGCGTTCATGGAGTGGAGGTTCAGATGAATTCCCAATTCGCAGTGAATAAAATGAACATTCTATAATGGATACTCCAATGATTTCTGTCGTGTGGGTTGTTTGGACAGTAAAAGAAAGACTTGACCACTGTGGAGTGGATAACCAGTTGAATTGCATGCATGCGAGTGTGAACAGTATGCTGAAAACCAGCTATGTGTTACTTAGACATTCACAAGTGGTGTAAAGAAAGCCTGCCTGGAGTGTAGGTTCCAAGAATTCCAAATAGGCAGTGAATGAATGGAACATTCTGTAGTGGAGATTCCGATGGTTTCTGAATTCTACGTTGTATGGACAAGAAACTGAAGAGCTGACTAGGTGCGATTTTATAGACTGTTGAAGAAAAGGCCTGCGAGAATAAACAGTCCTCTGAAAACCAGCATTGGGTTACTTGGACATTCACCAGTGGTATAACGAATGCGTTCATGGAGTGGAGTTTCACATGAATTCCCGATTCTCAGTGAATGAAATGAACATTCTATAATGGATACTCCAATGATTTCTGTCGTGTGGGTTGTTTGGACAGTAAAAGAAAGACTTGACCACTGTGGAGTGGATAACCAGTTGAATAGCATGCATGCGAGTGTGAAGAGTATGCTGAAAACCAGCTATGTGTTACTTAGACATTCACAAGTGGTGTAAAGAAAGCCTGCCTGGAGTATAGGTTCCAAGAATTCCAAATAGGCAGTGAATGAATGGAACATTCTGTAGTGGAGATTCCAATGGTTTCTGAATTCTACGTTTTATGGATAAGAAACTGAAGAGCTTACTAGGTGCAATTTTATAGACTGTTGAAGACAAGGCCTGCGAGAATAAACAGTCCTCTGAAAACCAGCATTTGGTTACTTGGACATTCACCAGTGGTATAACGAATGCATTCATGGAGTGGAGGTTCAGATGCATTCCCGATTCGCAGTGAATGAATTGAACATTCTGTAGTGGATATTGCAATAATTTCTGTCGTGTGGGTTGGTTGGACAGTAAATGAAAGACTTGACCACTGTGGCGTTGATAATTAAGTAAGTAAAGGCCCTCCCGTTGGTCATCGATTTGCTCGAGCGGGCCCAGTAACGTCTCCATTGGAGACTTTGTTGTTACTGTGTCTGGCATATCGAATACTCTCCGTAGCTTGCTGGGCTCTCCGAGAGGGGCGGAGGAATCGAACTCGAGTTGGCCATGTTGGCTGCATGCAAGGCAGACGCCCTACCCGCTGTGCTATCGCTCCAGCCCATGGCGTTGATAACCAGTGGAATAGCATGCATGCGAATGTAAACGGTATGCGGAAAACCAGCAATGTGTTACTTGGACATTCAACAGTGGTGTAAAGAATGCCTGCCTGGAGTGTAGGTTCCAAGAATTCCAAATAGGCATTGAATGAATGGAACATTCTGTAGTGGAGATTCCAATGGTTTCTGAATTCTACGTTGTATGGACAAGAAACTGAAGAGCATTCCAGGTGGGATTTTATAGCCAGTTGAAGACCAGGCCTGCGAGAATAAATAGTCCTCTGAAAACTGGCATTGGGTTACTTGGATATTCACCAGTGGTATAACGAATGCGTTCATGGAGTGGAGGTTCAGATGAATTCCCGATTCGCAGCGAATGAGTTGAACATTCTGTATTGTATATTGCAACAATTTCTGTCGTGTGGGTTGTTTGGACAGTAAAAGAAAGACTTGACCACTGTGGAGTGGATAGCCAGTTGAATAGCATGCATGTGAGTGGGAACAGTATGCTGAAAACCAGCAATGTGTTACTTGAACATTCACCAGTGGTGTAAAGAAAGCCTGCCTGGAGTGTAGGTTCCAAGAATTCCAAATAAGAAGTGAATGAATGGAACATTCTGTAGTGGATATTCCAACGGTTTCTGAATTCTACGTTGTATGGACAAGAAACTGAAGAGCTTACCAGGTGGAATTTAATAGGCAGTTGAAGAACAGGCCTGCGAGAATAAACAGTCCTCTGAAAACCACCATCGGGTTACTTGAATATTCACCAGTGGTGTAAAGAAATCCTGCCTGCAGTGGAGATTCGAAGAATTCCAGATTGGCAGTGAATGAATGGAACATTCTGAAATGGAGATTATAATGGCTTCTGAAGTCTGGATTAGTGAACAGGAAAAAGAAGAGCTGACCAGGGTTGAGTGGACAACCAGTTGAACAGCACGAATCTGAGTGTGAACACGCCTATGAAAACCAGCATTGGTTACTTGGACATTCACCCGTGGTGTAACGAAAGCTTCCCTGGAGTGGAGATTCGAAGAACTTCAGATTAGCAGTGAATGAGTGGAATATCCTGTGTGGAGATTCAAATGATTTCGAAAGTCTGCGTTGTGTGGACAGGAAATGGAAGAGCTGACCAGGTTGGAGTGGATAGCCCGTTGAAGAGCACCCTTGGGATTGAGAAACGGACGATGGAAAACAGCATTAGGTTACATGGACATTCTCCAATGGTGCAACGAAAGCATGCCTGGAGTGGAGATTTCCTGAATTCTATATCGGCAGGGAATTAATGGAACATTTCGTAGGAGAGATTTCAATGATTTTTGAAATCTGGGTTTTGTGTACAGGAAAATGAAGAGCAGAGCATTGAAGAGTGGATAGCCTGTTGAACAGCAGACTGCGACTTTGAACTGGCTGCTGAATACCAACATTGGGTTACTTGGATATTCACCAGTGGTGTTAAGGAATCCTGCCTGGAGTGGAGATTCGATGAATTCCCTATTGGGAGTGAATGAATGGAACACTCTGTAGTGGAGATTCCAATTATTTCTGAAATCCGATGTGTATGGACAGGAAAATGAAGAGAAAACAGGTTAGAATGAATAGCCTGTTGAACAGCAGGCCTGCGAGAATGAACAGTCCTTTGAAAACCAGCATTGTGTTACTTGGACATTCACCAGTGGTATAACGAATGCGTTCATTTAGTGGAGGTTCACATGAATTCCCGATTCGCAGTGAATGAATTGAACATTCTGTAGTGGATATTCCAATGATTTCTGTCGTGTGGGTTGTTTGGACATTAAAAGAAACACTTGACCACTGTGGAGTGGATAGCCAGTTGAATAGCTTGCAAGCGAGTGTGAACAGTATGCTGAAAACCAACAATGTGTTACTTGGAAATTCACCAGTGGTGTAAAGATAGCCTGCCTGGAGTGTAGATTCCAAGATTACCAAATAGGCAGTGAATGAATGGAACATTCTGCAGTGGAGATTTCAATGGTTTCTGAAATCTACTTTGCATGGACAAGAAACTGAAGAGCTTACCAGGTGGGATTTGAGATCCAGTTGAAGACCAGGCCTGCGAGAATAAACATTCCTCTGAAAACCAGCACTGGGTTACTTGGACATGCAACAGTGGTAGAACGAATGCGTTCATGGAGTGGAGGTTCAGATGAATTCCCTATTCGCAGTGAATGAACTGATCATTCTGTAGTGGATATTCCAATGTTTTCTGTCGTGTGTGTTGTTTGGACAGTAAAAGAAAGACTTGAACACTGTAAAGTGAAGCCTGTTGAATAGCATGCATGCGAGTGTGAATAGTATGCTGAAAACCATCAATGTGTTTCTTGGACATTCACCAGTGGTGTAATGAAATCCTGCCTGGAGTGTAGGTTCCAAGAATTCCAAATAGGCAGTGAATGAATGGAACATTCTGTAGTGGAGATTCTAATGGTTTCTGAATTCTACGTTGTATGGACAAGAAACTGAAGAGCTTACCAGGTGTGATTTGATAGCCAGTTGAAGACCAGGACTGTGATAATAAACAGTCCTCTGAAAACCAGCATTGGATTTCTTGAACATTAGACAGTGGTATACCGAATACGTTCATGGAGTGGAGGTTCAGATGAATTCCCGATTCGCAGTGAATGAATTGAACATTCTGTACTGGATATTCCAATGATTTCTGTCGTGTGGGTTGTTTGGACAGTAAAAGAAAGACTTGACCACTGTGGAGTGGATAGCCAGTTGAATAGCATGCCTGAAAGTTTGAACAGTATGCTGAAAACCAGCAATATGTTACTTGGACATTCACGAGTGGTGTAAAGTATTCCTGCCTGGAGTGTAGGTACTAAGAATTCCAAATAGGCAGTGAATTAATGGAACATTCTGTAGTGGAGATTCCAATGGTTTCTGAATTCTACGTTGTATGGACAAGGTACTGAAGGGCTTACCAGGTGGGATATTATAGCCAGTTGAAGACCAGACCTGCGAATTTGAACAGGCTGCTGAAAACCACCATTGGGTTACTTGAATATTCACCAGTGGAGTAAAGATATCCTGCCTGCAGTGGAGATTCGATGAATTCCAGATCGGCAGTGAATGAATGGAACATTCTGTAATGGAGATTATAATGGTTTCTGAAATCTAAGTTATGTGGACAGGAAAATGTAGAGCTGACCAGGGTTGAGTTGATAGTCAGTTTAAAAGCACTCCTGCGAGTGTGAAAAGGCCACTGAAAAGCAGCCTTAGATTACTTGTACATTCAAAACTAGTGAAAGGAAATAGGACCTCGAGTGGATATTCGATGAATTCCAGATTGGGAGTGAATGAATGGATCATTCTGTAGTGGAGATTCCATTGAATTTTGAAGTCTGGGTTGAGTGGACAGGAAAATGAGGAGCTGATCAGGTTGGAGAGGATAGCCAGTAGAATAGCACACCAGCGAGTGTGAACAGTCCGCGAAAGACCAGCATTGGGGTATTTGGATATTGACCAGTGGTGTACCGAAATCATGCCTGTAGTGGAGATTCGATTAATTCCAGATTGGCAGTGAAATAATGAAACATTCTGTACAGGAGATTCCAATCATGTCTAAAGTCTAGGTAGTGGGGAAGGGAAAATTAAGAGCTGACCAGGGTTCAGTGGATAGCCAGTTGAACAGCACGCCTCCGAGGGGGATCACGAAAATGAAAACGAGCAGGGTGTAACTTGGACATTCAAGAGTTGTGTAACGAAAGCCTACCTGGAGTCGTGATTCAGATGAATTCCATATTCGCAGTGAATAAATGGAACGTTCTGTAGTGGAGATTCCAATTATTTCTGAAATCAGATGTGTGTGGACAGGAAAAAAAAAGAGCAAAACAGGATAGAATGGATAGCCAGTTGAACAGCAGTCCTGCGAGAATGAACAGCCCTCTGAAAACCAGCATTGGGTTACTTGGACATTCACCAGTGGTATAACGAATGCGTTCATGGAGTGGAGGTTCAGATGAATTCCCAATGCCAGTGAATGAATTGAACATTCTCTAGTGGATATTCCAATGATTTCTGTCGTGTGGGTTGTTTGCACAGTAAAAGAAAGACTTGACCTCTGTGGAGTGGATATCCTGTTGAATAGCATGCATGCGAGTGTGAACAGTATGCTGAAAACCAGCAATGTGTTACTTGGACATTCACCAGTGGTGTAATGAAAGACTGCCTGGAGTGTAGGTTCCAAGAATTCCAAATAGGCAGTGAATGAATGGAACAGACTGTAGTGTAGATTACAAAGCTTTCTGAATTCTACGTTGTATGGACAAGAAACTGAAGAGCTTACCAGGTGGAATTTAATAGGCAGTTGAAGAACAGGCCTGCGAGAATAAACAGTCCTCTGAAAACCAGCATTGCGTTACTTGGACATTCACCAGTGGTATAACGCATGCGTTCATGGAGTGGAGGTTCAGATGAATTCCCGATTCGCAGTGAATGAATTGAACATTCTGTAGTGGATATTCCAAGAATTTCTGTCGTGTGGGTTGTATGGACAGTAAAAGAAAGACTTTCCCACTGTGGAGTGGATAAGAAGATGAATAGCATGCATGCGAGTGTGAACAGTATGCTGAAAACCAGCAATGTGTTACTTGGACATTCACCAGTGGTGTAAAGAAATCCTGCCTGGAGTGTAAGTTCCAAGAATTCCAAATAGGCAGTGAATGAATGGAACATTCTGTAGTGGAGATTCCAATGGTTTCTGAATTCTAGGTTGTATGGACAAGAAACTGAAGAGATTCACAGGTGGGATTTGATAGCCAGTTGAAGACCAGGACTGAGAATTTGAACAGGCTGCTGAAGACCACCATTGCGTTACTTGAATATTCACCAGTGGTGCAAAGAAATCCTGTCTGCAGTGGAGATTCAATGAATTCCAGATTGGCTGTGAATGAATGGAACATTCTGAAGTGGAGATTCTAATGGTTTCTGAAGTCTGGGATATGTGAACAGGAAAATGAAGAGCTGACCAGGGTTGAGTGGACAGCCAGTTAAACAGCACGACTCCGCGTGTGAACACGCCTATGAAAACCATCATTGGTTACTTGGACATTCACCAGTGGATTAACGAAAGCTTTCCTGGAGTGGAGATTCGAAGAACTTCAGATTAGCAGTGAATGAGTGGAATATTCTGTAGTGGAGATTCAAATGATTTCGAAAGTCTGGGTTGTGTGGAGAGGAAATGGAAGAGATTACCAGGTTGGAGTGGATAGTCCCTTGAACAGCACTCTGGAGAATGTGAAGCGGACGCTGGAAAAGAGCATTAGGTTATTTGGACATTTTCCAATGGTGCAACGAAAGCATGCCTGGAGTGGAGATTCCATGAATTCGATATTGGCAGGGAATGAATGGAACATTCCGTAGCAGTGATTCCAATGAATTCTGAAGTCTGGGTTTTGTGTACAGGAAAATGAAGGAACAGTCTGTAGTTTATATTCAAATGAATTCTGAAGTATGGTTTGTGTGGACAGGACGGGCAGAGCAGGAAGAGTGGATAGCCTGTTGCACAGCAGATTGCGACTTTGAACTGGCTGCTGAAAACCAACATTGCGTTACTTGGATATTCACCAGTGGTGTCAAGGAATCCTGCCTGGAGTGGAGATTCGATGAATTCCCGATTGGGAGTGAATGAATGGAACATTCTGTAGTGGAGATTCCAATTACTTCTGAAGTCTGGTTTTTGTGGACAGGAAAATGAAGAGCTGACCAGGGTTGAGTGGATAGGCAGTTGGACAGCACGCCTGTGAGTGTGATCATGCCTCTGAAATCCAGCATTGGATTCCTTGGACATCATCAGTGGTGTAACGAAAGCCTGCCTGGAGTTGGAGATTTGAAGAATGCCAGATTGATATTGAATCAAAGGAACAGTCTGTAGTTTATATTCCAATGAATTCTGAAGTATGGTTTGTGTGGACAGGAAAAGAATAATCTTACCACTGTGTAGTGGATTGCCAGTTCAACAGCACGTCTGTGAGTGAGAACAGAACGCTGAAAATCAGCATTAAGTTACTTAGATATTCACCAGTCATGTAACTAAAGTCTGCCTGGAGTGGAGATTCTTTGAATTCCAGATCGGCAGTGAATGCATGGAACATTCTGTAGTGGAGATTTTAATGGTTTTTGAAGACTAATTTATCTCTCAGGAAAATGTAGAGCTGACCAGGGTTGAGTGGATAGTCAGTTGAACAGCACTCCTGCGAGTGTGAACACGCCGCTGAATAGCTGCCTTGGGTTACTTGTACATTCAACACTAGTGAAACGAAATCAGGCCTCGAGTGGATATTCGATGAATTCCAGATTGGGAGTGAATGAATGGATCATTCTGTAGTGGAGATTCCATTGAATTTTGAAGTCTGCGTTGAGTGAACAGGAAAATGAAGAGCTGATCAGGTTGGAGATGATAGCCAGTAGAATAGCACACCAGCGAGTGTGAACAGTCCGCGAAAACTTGCACTGGGGTACTTGGATATTGACCAGTGGTGTACCGATATCCTTCCTGGAGTGGAGATTCGATGAATTCCAGATTGGCAGTGAATGAATGGAACATTCTGTACAGGAGATTCCAATCATTTCTGAAGTCTAGGTAGTGGGGACAGGAAAATGAAGAGCTGACCAGTGTACGATGTATAGCCAGTTGAACATCACTCCTCCCAGGGGGATCAGGACAATGAAAACGAGCAGTGGGTTAGTTGGACATTCAAAGGTCGTGTAACAAAAGCCTGCATGGAGTGGAGATTCAGACGAATTCCAGATTCGAAGTGAATAAAAGGACCGTTCTGTGGTGGAGATTCCAATTATTTCTGAAATCCGATGTGTGTGGACAGGAAAATGAAGAGAAAAATAGGTTAGAACGGACAGCCAGTTGAACAGCAGGCCTGCGAGAATGAACAGTCCTCTGAAAACCAGCATTGGGTTTCTTGGACATTCACCAGAGGTATAACGAATGCCATCATGGAGTGGAGGTTCAGATGAATTCCCGATTTGCCGTGAATGAATTGAACATTCTGTAGTGGATATTCCAATGATTTCTGTCGTGTGGGTTGTTTGTACAGTAAAAGAAAGACTTGACCACTGTGGAGTGGATATCCTGTTGAATAGCATGCCTGCAAGTGTGAACAGTATGCCGAAAACCAGCAATGTGTTACTTGGACATTCACCAGTGGTGTAATGAAAGCCTGCCTGGAGTGTAGGTTCCAAGAATTCCAAAGAGGCAGTGAATGAATGGAACATTCTGTAGTGGATATTCCAATGCTTTCTGAATTCTACGTTGTATGGACAAGAAACTGAATAGCTCACCAGGTGGTATTTGATAGCTAGTTGAAGACCAGACCTGCGAGAATAAACAGTCCTCTGAAACGAGCATTGGGTTACTTCGACATTCACCAGTGGTATAAAGAATGCTTTCATGGAGTGGAAGTTCAGATGAATTCCCGATTCGCAGTGAATGAATTGAACATTCTGTAGTGGATATTCCAATAATTTCTGTCGTGTGGGTTGTTCGGACAGTAAAAGAAAGACTTGACCACTGTGGCGTTGATAACCAATTGAATAGCATACATGCGAGTGTAAACGGTATGCTGAAAACCAGCAATGTGTTACTTGGACATTCACCAGTGGTGTAAAGAATGCCTGCCTGGAGTGTAGGTTCCAAGAATTCCAAATAGGCAGTGAATGAATGGAACATTCTGTAGTGGAGATTCCAATGGTTTCTGAATTCTACGTTGTATGGACAAGAAACTGAAGAGCTTACCAGATGGTATTTGATAGCCAGTTGAAGACCAGACCTGCGAGAATAAACAGTCCTCTGAAATCAGCATTGGGTTACTTGGACATTCACCAGTGGTGTAACGAATGCGTTCATTGAGTGGAAGTTCAGATGAATTCCCGATTCGCAGTGAATGAATTGAATATTCTGTAGTGGATATTCCAATAATTTCTGTCGTGTGGGTTTTTTGAACAATAAAAGTAAGACTTGACCACTGTGGCGTTGATAACCAGTTGAATAGCATGCATGCGAGTGTAAACCGTATGCTGAAAACCAGCAATGTGTTACTTGGACATTCACCAGTGGTGTAAAGAAAGCCTGACTGGAGTGTAGGTTCCAAGAATTCCAAATAGGCAGTGAATGAATGGAACATTCTGTAGTGGATATTCCAATGGTTTCTGAATTCTACGTTGTATGGACAAGAAACTGAAGAGCATTCCAGGTGGGATTTGATAGCCAGTTGAAGACCAGGCCTGCGAATTTGAACAGCCTGCTGAAGACCACCATTGGGTTACTTGAATATACACCAGTGGTGAAAAGTAATCCTGTCTGTAGTGAAGATTCGATGAATTCCAGATTGGCATTGAATGAATGGAACATTCTGAAGTGGAGAGTCTAATGGTTTCTGAAGTCTGGGTTATGCGAACAGGAAAATTAAGAGCTGACCAGGGTTGGGTTGACAGCCAGTTGAACAGTACGACTCTGAGTGTGAACACGCCTATGAAAACCAGCATTGGTTACTTGGACATTCGCCAGTGGTGCCACGAAAGCTTGCCTGGAGTGGAGATTCGAAGAAATTCAGATTCGCAGCGAATGAGTGGAATATTCTGTAGTGGAGATTCAAATGATTTCGAAAGTCTGGGTTGTGTGTAGAGGAAATGGAAGAGCTGACCAGGTTGGAGTGGATCGCCTATTGAAAAGCACGCCTGGGAGTGTGAAGCGGACACTGGAAAACAGCATTAGGTTACTTGGACATTCTCCAATGGTGGAACGAAAGCATGCCTGGAGTGGAGATTCCATGAGTTCGATATTGGCAGGGAATGAATGCAACATTCCGTAGGAGAGATTCCAATGATTTCTCAAGTCTGGTTTTGTGTACAGGAAAATGAACAGCAGAGCAGGGAAGAGGGGATAGCCTGTTGAACAGCAGGCTGCGACTTAAGCTGGCTGCTGAAAACCAACATTGTGCTACTTGGATATTCACCGTGTTTTCAAGGAATCCTGCCTGGAGTGGAGATTCGATGAATTCCCGATTGGGATTGAATGAATGGCACATTCTGTAGAGGAGATTCCTTTTACTTCAGAAGTCTGGGTTTTGTGGACAGGAAAATGAAGAGCTGACCAGGGTTGATTGGATAGGGAGTTCGAAAGCATGCCTTCGAGTGTGACCATGCCTCTGAAATCCAGCATTGGATTCCTTGGACATCATCAGTGGTGTAACGAAAGGCTGCCTGGAGTTGGAGATTCATTGAATTCCAGATTGGAACTGAATCAATGGAACAGTCTGTAGTGTAGATTCCAATGAATTCTGAAGTATGGTTTGTGTGGACAGGAAAAGAATAATCTGACCACTGTGTAGTGGATTGCCAGTAAAACAGCACGTCTGCGAGTGAGAACAGAGCGCTGAAAATCAGCATTCAGTTACTTAGATATTCACCAGTCGTGAAACTAAACTCTGCCTGGAGTGGAGATTCGATGAATTCCAGATCGGCAGTGAATGAATGGAACATTCTGTAGTGGAGATTATAATGGTTTCTGAAGTCTAAGTTATGTGGACAGGAAAATGTAGAGCTGACCAGGGTTGAATGGATAGTCAGTTGAACAGCAATCCTGCGAGTGTGAACAGGCCGCTGAAAAGCAGCATTGGGTTACTTGTACATTCAACACTAGTGAAACGAAATCCGGCCTGGAGTGGAGAATCGATGAATTCCAGATTGGGAGTGAATGAATGGAACATTCTGTAGTGGAGATTCCATTGAATTTTGAAGACTGGGTTGAGTTGACAGGAAAATGAAGAGCTGATCAGGTTGGAGAGGATAGCCAGTAGAATAGCACACCAGCGAGTGTGATCAGGCCGCGAAAAACCAGCATTGGGGTACTTGGATATTGACCAGTGGTGTACTGAAATACTGCCTGGAGTGGAGATTCGATGAATTTCAGATTGGCTGTGAATTAATGGAACATTCTGTACAGGAGATTCCAATCATTTCTGAAGTCTAGGTAGTGGGGACAGGAAAATGAAGAGCTGACCAGGGTTCAGTGGATAGGTAGTTGAACAGCACGCCTCCGAGGGGGATCACGAAAATGAAAAAGAGCAGTGTGTAACTTAGACATTCAACAGTGGTGTACTGAAATACTGCCTGGAGTGGAGATACAGATGAATTCCAGATTCGCAGTGAAAGATTTGAACATTCTGTAGTGGATATTCCAATGATTTCTGTCGTGTGGGTTCTTTGGACAGTAAAAGAAAGACTTGACCACTGTGGAGTGGATAGCCAGTTGAATAGCATGCATGCAAGTGTGAAGAGTATGCTGAAACCAGCAGTGTGTTACTTGGACATTCAACAGTGGTGTAAAGAAACCCTGCCTGGAGTGTAGGATCCAAGAATTCCAAATAGGCAGTGAATGAATGGAACATTCTGTAGTGGAGATTCCAATCGTTTCTGAATTCTACGTTGTATGGACAATTAACTGAAGAGCTTATCAGTTGGGATTTGATAGCCAGTTGAAGACTAGGCCTGCGAGAATAAACAGTCCTCGGAAAACCAGCATTGTGTTACTTGGACATTCACCAGTGGTATAACGAATTCGTTCATGGAGTGGAGGTTCAGATAAATTCCCGATACGCAGTGAATGAATTGAACATTCAGTAGTGTATATTCCAATGATTTCTGTCGTGTGGGTTGTTTGGACAGTAAAGAAAGACTTGACCATTGTGGAGAGGATAACCAGTTGAATAGCATGCATGCGAGTGTGAACAGTATGCTGAAAACCAGCAATGTGTTCCTTGGTCATTCACCAGTGGAGTTCTTTACACCTGCCTGGAGTGCAGGTTCCAAAAATTCCAAATAGGCAGTGATTGAATGGAACATTCTGTAGTGGAGATTCCAACGGGTTCAGAATTGTACGTTGTATGGACAAGAAACTGAAGAGCTTACCAGGTGGGATTTGATAGCCAGTTGTAGACCAGGCCTGCGAATTTGAACAGGCTGCTGAAACCACCATTGGGTTACTTGAATATTCACCAGTGTTGTAAATAAATCCTGCCTGCAGTGGAGATTCGATGAATTCCCGATTGGGAGTGAATGAATGGATCATTCTGAAGTGGAGATCCAATTAATTCGGACGTCTGGGTTTGGTGGACAGGAAAATGAAGAGGTGACCAGGGTTGAGTGGATAGGCAATTGGACAGCACGTCTGCGAGTGTGATCATGCCTCTGAAATCCAGCATTGTATTCCTTGGACATCATCAGTGGTGTAACGAAAGCCTGACTGGAGTTGGAGATTCGATGAATTCCAGATTGGAATTGAATCAATGGAACAGTCTGTAGTGGAGATTCCAATGAATTATGAAGTATGGTTTGTATGGACAGGAAAAGAATAATCTGACCACTGTGTCGTGGATTGCCAGTTCAACAGCACTGCTGCGAGTGAGAACAGAAAGCTGAAAATCAGCATTCAGTTCCTTAGATATTCACCAGTCGTGTAACTAATGTCTGCCTGGAGTGGATATTCGATGAATTCCAGATAGACAGTGAATGAATGGAACATTCTTTAGTGGAGATTATAATGGTTTCTGAAGACTAAGTTATGTGGACAGTAAAATGTAGAGCTGACCAAGGTTGAATGGATAGTCAGTTGAACAGCATTCCTGTGAGAGTGATCAGGCCGCTGAAAAGCAGCCTTGGGTTACTTGTACATTCAACACTAGTGAAACGAAATCCGGCCTGGAGTGGAGATTCGATGAATTCCAGATTAGGAGTGAATGAATGGAACATTCTGTAGTGGAGATCCCATTGATTTTTGAAGTCTGTGTTGAGTGGACAGGAAAATGAAGAGCTGATCAGGTTGGAGAGGTTAGCCAGAAGAATAGCACACCAGTGAGTGTGAACAGGCCGCGAAAAACCAGCATTAGGGTACTTGGATATTGACCAGTGGTGTTTTAAAATCCTGCCTGGAGTGGAGATTCGATGAGTTCCAGATTGGAAGTGAATGAATGGAACATTCTGTACAGGAGATTCCAATTATTTCTGAAGTCTAGGTAGTGGGGACAGGAAAATGAAGAGCTGACCAGGGTTCAGTGGATAGGCAGTTGAACAGCAGGCTTCTGAGGGGATCAGGACAATGACAACGACCAGTGTGTTACTTGGACATTCAACAGAGTTGTAAAGAAAGCCTGTCTGGAGTGGAGATTCAGATGAATTCCAGATTCGCATTGAATGAATGGTACGTTCTGTAGTGGAGATTCCAATTATTTCTGTAATCCGATGTGTGTGGACAGGAAAATGAAGAGCAGACCAGGTTAGAATTGATTGTCAGTTGAACCGCAGGCCTGCGAGATTGATCAATCCTCTGAAAACCAGCATAGGGTTACTTGGACATTCACCAGTGGTATAACGAATGCGTTCATGGTGTGGAGGTTTTGATGAATTCCAGATTCGCAGTGAATGAATTGAACGTTCTGTAGTGGATATTCCAATGATTTCTGTCGTGTGGATTGTTTGGACAGTAAAAGAAAGACTTGACCACTGTGGAGTGGATAGCATGTTGAATAGTATGCATGCGCGTGTGAACAGTATGCTGAAAACAAGCAGTGTGTTACTTGGACATTCACCAGTGGTGTAAAGAAAGCCTGCCTGGAGTGTAGGTTCCAAGAATTCCAAATAGGCAGTGAATGAATGGAACATTCTGTAGTGGAGGTTCCAATGGTTTCTGAATTCTTCATTGTATAGACAAGAAACTGAAGAGCTTACCAGGTGGGATTTTATAGCCAGTTGAAGACCAGGTCTGCGAATTTGAACAGGCTGCTGAAAACCACCATTGGGTTACTTGAATATTCACCAGTGGTGTAAAGTAATCCTTAGTGGAGATTCGATGAATTCCAGATTGGCAGTGAATGAATGGAACATTCTGAAGAGGAGATTCTAATGGTTTCTGAACTCTGGGTAATGTGAACAGGAAAAAGAAGAGCTGACCAGGTTTCAGTGGACAGCAAGTTGAACAGCACGACTCTGAGTTTGAACACGCCTATGAAAACCAGCATTGGTTACTTGCACATTCACCAGTGGTGCAACGAAAGCTTGCCTGGAGTGGAGATTCGAAGAACATCAGATTAGCAGTGAATGAGTGGAATATTCTGTAGTGGAGATTCAAATGATTTCGAAAGTCTGGGTTGTGTGGAGAGGAAATGGAAGAGCTGACCAGGTTGGAGTGGATCGCCCATTGAAAAGCACGCCTGGGAGTTTGAAGCAGACGCTGGAAAACAGCATTATGTTACTTGCACATTCTCCAATGGTGGAACGAAAGCATGCCTGGAGTGGAGATTCCATGAGTTCGATATTGGCAGGGAATGAATGGAAAATTTCGTAGGAGAGATTCCAATGATTTCTCAAGTCTGGTTTTGTGTACAGGAAAATGAACAGCAGAGCAGAGAAGAGTGGATAGCCTGTTGAACAGCAGACTGGGACGTTGAACTGCCTGCTGAAAACCAACTTTGTGTTACTTGGATATTCACCATGGTGTCAAGGAATCCTGCCTGGAGTGGAGATTCGATGAATTCCAGATTGGGAGTGAATGAGTGGCACATTCTGTAGAGGAGATTCCAATTACTTAAGAAGTCTGGGTTTTGAGGACAGGAAAATGAAGATCTGACCAGGGTTGAGTGGATAGGCAGTTGGACAGCACGCATGCGAGTGTGACCATGCCTCTGAAATCCAGCATTGGATTCCTTGGACATTATCGGTGGTGTAACGAAAGCCTTCCTGGAGTTGGAGATTCGAAGAATTCCAGATTGGAATTGAATCTATGGAAGAGTCTATAGTGTAGATTCCAATGAATTCTGAAGTATGGTTTGTGTGGACAGGAATAGAATAATCTGACCACTGTGTAGTGGATTGCCAGCTCAACAGCAAGGCTGCGAGTGAGAACAGAACGCTGAAAATCAGCATTCAGTTCCTTAGATATTCACCAGTCGTGTAACTAAATTCTGCCTGGAGCGGATATTCGATGAATTCCAGATCGGCTCTGAATGAATGGAACATTCTTTAGTGGAGATTATAATGGTTTCTGAAGTCTATGTTATGTGGACAGGAAAATGTAGAGCTGACCAGGGTTGAGTGGATAATCAGTTGAACAGCACTCCTGCGAGTGTGAACAGGCCGCTGTAAAGCATCTTGAGTTACTAGTACATTCAACTCTAGTGAAACGAAATCCGGCCTGGAGTGGAGAATCGATGAATTCCAGATTGGGAGTGAATGAATGGAACATTCTGTAGTGGATATCCCATTGAATTTTGAAGTCTTGATTGAGTGGACAGGAAAATGAAGCGCTGTTCAGGTTGGAGAGGTTAGCCAGAAGAATAGCACAACAGCGAGTGTGAACAGGCCGCGAAAATCCAGCATTGGGGTACTTGGATTTTAACCAGTGGTGTAACGAAATCCTGTCTGGAGTGGAGATTAGATGAATTCCAGATTGGCAGTGAATGAATGGAACACTCTGTACAGGAGATTCCAATCATTTCTGAAGTCTAGGTAGTGGGGACAGGAAAATGAAGAGCTGAACAGGGTTCAGTGGATAACCAGCTGAACAGCAGGCCTCCGAGGGGGATCAGGACAATGAAAACGACCAGTGTGTTACTTGGACATTCAACAGAGGTGTAAAGAAAGCCTGCCTGGAGTGGAGATTCAGATGAATTCCAGATTCGCTGTGAATATATGGAACATTCTGTAGTGGAGATTATAATGGTTTCTGAAGTCTAAGTTATGTGGACCGGAAAATGAAGCGCTCATCAGGTTGGAGAGGATAGCCAGTAGAATAGCACACCAGCGAGTTTGAACAGGCCGCGAAAAACCAGCATTGGGGTACTTGGATATATACCCTTGGTGTACCGAAATACTGAATGGAATGGAGATTCGATGAATTCCAGGTTGGCAGTGAATGAATGGAACAATCTGTACAGGAGATTCCAATCAATTCTGAAGTCTAGGTTGTGGGGACAGGAAAATGTAGAGCTGACCAGTGTTCAGTGGATAGCCAAGTGAACAGCCCTTCTGCGAATGTGAACATAGCGCTGAAAAGCAGCCTTGGATTTCATGTACATTCAACACTACTGAAAGGAAATCCGGCCTGGAGTGGAGATTCGATGAATTCCAGATTGGGAGTGAATGAATGGAACATTCGGTAGTGGAGATTCCATTGAATTTGAAATCTGGTTTGAGTGGACAGGAAAATGGACAGCTGATCAGGTTGGAGAGGATAGCCAGTAGAATAACACACCAGCGAGTGTGAACAGCTGCGAAAAATCCACCATTGAGGTACTTGGATATTGAGCAGCGGTGTAACGAAATCCTGCCTCGAGTGTAGATTCGATGAATTCCAGATTGTCAGTGAATGAATGGAACATTCTTTACAGGAGATTCCAATCATTTCTGAAGTCTAGGTAGTGGGGACATGAAAATGAAGAGCTGACCAGGGTTCAGCGGATAGGCAGTTGAACAGCACGCCTCTGAGGGGGATCAGGACAAGGAAAACGACGAGTGTGTTACTTGGACATTCAACAGAGGTGTAAAGAAAGCCTGCCTGGAGTGGAGATTCAGATGAATTCCAGATTCGCAGCGAATGAATGGAAAATTCTGTAGTGGAGATTCCAATAGTTTCTGAATTCTAAGTTGCATGGAGAAGAAAATAAAGAGGTTACCAGTTGGGATTTTATAGCCTGTTGAAGACCAGGCCTGCGAATTTGAACAGGCTGCTGAAAACCACCATTGGGTTACTTGAATATTCAACAGTGGTGTAAAGAAATCCTGTCTGCAGTGGAGATTCCATGAATTCCAGATAGGAATTGAATCAATGGAACAGCCTGTAGTGGAGATTCCAATGAATTCTGAAGCATGGTTTGTGTGGACAGGAAAAGACTAATCTGACCACTGTGTAGTGGATTGCCAGTTCAAAAGTACGTCTGCGAGTGAGATCAGAACGCTGAAAATCAGCATTCAGTTACTTAGATATTCACCAGTCGTGTAACTAATGTATGCCTGGAGTGAAGAGTCGATGAATTCCAGATCGGCTCTGAATGAATGGAACATTCTGTAGTGGAGTTTATAATGGTTTCTGAAGTCTATGTTATGTGGACAGGAAAATGTAGAGCTGACCAGGTTTGAGTGGATATTCAGTTGAACAGAACTCCTGCGAGTGTGAACAGGCCACTGAAAAGCAGGGTTGGGTTACTAGTACATTCAACACTAGTGAAACGAAATCCGGCCTGGAGTGGAGATTCAATGAATTCCAAATTCGGAGTGAATGAATGGAACATTCTGTAGTGGATATCCCATTGAATTTTGAAGTCTGTGTTGAGTGGACAGGAAAATGATCAGCTGATATTGTTAGAGAGGATAGCCAGTAGAATAGCACACCAGGGAGTGTGAACAGCTGCGAAAAATCCACTATTGAGGTACTTGGATATTGACCAGTGGTGTAACGAAATCCTGCCTGGAGTGGAGATTCGATGAACTCCAGATTGGCAGTGAATGAATGGAACATTCTGTACAGTAGATTCCAATCATTTCTGAAGTCTAAGTTGTGGGGACAGGAAAATGAAGAGCTGACCAGGGTTCCGTGGATAGCCAGTTGAACAGCACGCCTCCGAGGGTGATCAGGACAATGAAAACGAGCAGTGTGTTACTTGGACATTCTACAGTGGTGTAACGAAAGCCTGCCTGGAGTGGAGATTCAGATGAATTCCAGATTCGCAGTGAATGAATGGAACATTCTGAAGTGGAAATTCTAATGGTTTCTGATGTCTGGTTTATGTGAACAGGAAAAAGAAGAGCTGACCAGGGTTGAGTGGACAGCCAGTTGAACAGCACGACTCTGAGTGTGAACACGCCTATGAAAACCAGCATTGGTTACTTGGACATTCACCAGTGGTGTAACGAAAGCTTTCCTGGAGTGGAGATTCCAAGAACTTCAGATTAGTAGTGAATGAGTGGAACATTCTGTCGTGGAGGTTCAAATGATTTCGAAAGTCTGGGTTGTGTGGACAGGAAATGGAAGAGCTGACCTGGTTGGAATGGATAGCCCGTTGAACAGCACGCCTGGGTGTGTGAAGCAGACTCTGGAAAACTGCATTAGGTTATTTGGACATTATCCAGTGGTGCAACGAAAGCATGCCTGGAGTGGAGATTCCATGATACTTTCCATATTGTACCACTTGTATGTAAATTTCATGACTTCATCTTTTCTAAGAGCTACATAGTACTCCATTGTGTAGATGTACCAAAGTTTCTTTAACCAGTCATCTGTTCTTGGGCACTCAGGTTTCTTCCAGTTTCTGGCTATTGTAAAGAGTGCTGCAATGAACAAACAAGTGCAGATGTCACTTCGACTATACATTTTTGCCTCTCTGGGATATGTTCCCAGGAGATTCCATGAATTCGATATTGGCAGGGAATGAATGGAATATTTCGTAGGGGAGATTCCAATGATTTCTGAAGTCTGGGTTTTGTGTACAGGAAAATGAAGAACAGAGCAGGGAAGAGTGGATAGTCTGTTGAACAGCAGACAGCAACTTCGAATTGGCTGCTGAAAACCAACATTGTCTTACATGGATATTCACCAGTGGTGTAAAGGAATACTGCCTGGCGTGGAAAAGCAGGCTTGGGTTACTAGTACATTCAACACTAGTGAAATGAAATCCGGCCTGGAGTGGAGATTCAATGAATTCCAAATTCGGAGTGAATGAATGGAACATTCTGTAGTGGATATCCCATTGAATTTTGAAGTCTGTGTTGAGTGGACAGGAAAATGAACAGCTGATCTGGTTAGAGAGGATAGCCAGTAGAATAGCACACCAGCGAGTGTGAACAGGCCGCGAAAAACCAGCATTCGGGTACTTGGATATTGACCAGTGGTGTAACAAAATCCTGTCTGGAGTGGAGATTAGATGAATTCCAGATTGGCATTGAATGAATGGAACATTCTGTACAGTAGATTCCAATCATTTCTGAAGTCTAGGTAGTGGGGACAGGAAAATGAAGAGCTGAACAGGGTTCAGTGGATAACCAGCTGAACAGCAGGCCTCCGAGGGGGATCAGGACAATGACAACGACCAGTGTGTTACTTGGACATTCAACACAGGTGTAAAGAAAGCCTGCCTGGAGTGGAGATTCCGATGAATTCCAGATTCGCTGTGAATGAATGGAACATTCTGTAGTGGAGATTATAATGGTTTCTGAAGTCTAAATTATGTGGACAGGAAAATGAAGAGCTGATCAAGTTGCAGAGGATAGCCAGTAGAATAGCACACCAGCGAGTGTGAACAGGCCGGGAAAAACCAGCATTGGGGTACTTGGATATTTACCAGTGGTGTACCGAAATACTGAATGGAATGGAGATTCGATGAATTCCAGATTGGCAGTGAATGAATGGAACAGTCTGTACAGGATATTCCAATCATTTCTGAAGTCTAGGTAGTGGGGACAGGAAAATGAAGAGCTGACCAGGGTTCAGTGTATTGCCAGCTGAACAGCAGGCCTCCGAGGGGGATCAGGACAATGACAACGACCAGTGTGTTACTTGGTCATTCAACAGAAGTGTAAAGAAAGCCTGCCTGGAGTGGAGATTCAGATGAATTCCAGATTCCCAGTAAATGAATGGAACATTCTGTACTGGAGATTATAATGGTTTCTGTAGTCTTAATTATGTGGACAGGAAAATTTATAGCTGAACAGGGTTGAGTGGATAGTCAGTTGAACAGCACTCCTGCGAGTGTGAACAGCCCGCTGAAAAGCAGCCTTGGGTTACTTGTGCTTTCAACACTAGTGAAACGATATCCGGCCTAGAGTGGAGATTCGATGAATTCCAGATTGGGAGTGAATGAATGGAACATTCTGTAGTGGAGATCCCATTGAATTTTGAAGTCTGGGTTGAATGGACAGGAAAATGAAGACCTGAACAGGTTGGAGAGGATATCCAGTAGAATAGCACACCAGCGAGTGTGAACATGCCGCGAAAAACCAGCCTTGGGATACTTGGATATTGACCAGTGGTGTACGGAAATACTGCATGGAATGGAGATTCGATGAATTCCAGAATGGCAGTGAATGAATGGAACATTCTGTACAGGAGATTCCAATCAATTCTGAAGTCTAGGTTGTGGGGACAGGAAAATGTAGGGCTGACCAGCGTTCAGTGGATAGTCAGGTGAACAGCACTTCTGCGAATGTGAACATACCGCTTAAAAGCAGCCTTGGGTTTCTTGTACATTCAACACTAGTGAAACGAAATCCGGCCTGGAGTGGAGATTCGATGAATTCCAGATTGGGTGTGAATGAACGGAACATTCTGTAGTGGAGATTCCATTGAATTTTGAAGTCTGGTTTGAGTGGACAGGAAAATGGAGAACTCATCAGGTTGGAGAGGATAGCCAGTAGAATAACACACCAGCGAGTGTGAACAGCCGCGAAAAAAACAGCATTGGGGTACTTGGATATTGAGCAGCGGTGTAACGAAATCCTGCCTGGAGTGGAGATTCGATGAAGTCCAGATTGGAAGTGAATGAATGGAACATTCTGAAGTGGATATTCTAATGGTTTCTGAAGTCTGAGTTATGTGATCAGGAAAAAGAAGAGCTGTCCAGAGTTGAGTGGACAGCCAGTTGAACAGCAAGACTCTGAGTGTGAATATGCCTATGAAAACCAGCATTGGTTACTTGGACATTCACCAGTGGTTTAACGAATGCTTGCCTGGAGTGGAGATTCAAAAAACTTCAGATTAGCAGTGAAAAAGTGGAATATTCTGTAGTGGAGATTCAAATGATTTCGATAGTCTGGGTTGTGTGGACAGGAAATGGAAGAGCTGACCAGGATGGATTGGAGAGCCCTTTGAACAGCACGCCTGGGACTGTGAAGTAGACGCTGGAGAACAGCATTAGGTTACTTGGACATTCTCCAATGGTGCAACGAAAGCATGCCTGGAGTGGAGATTCCATGAATTCGATATCGGCAGGGAATGAATGGAACATTCCGCAGGAGAGATTCCAATGATTTCTGTAGTCTGAGTTTTGTGTACAGGAAAATGAAGAGCAGAGCAGGGAAGAGTGGATAGTCAGTTGAACAGCACTGGTGCGAGTGTGAACAGGCCGCTGAAAACGAGCATTGGGTTCTTGGATATTCAACAGTGGTGTAAAGGAATCCTGCCTGGAGTGGAGATTCAATGAATTCCCGATTGGGAGTGAATGAATGGAACATTCTGTAGTGGAGATTCCAATTGCTTCTGAAGTCTGGGTTTTGTGGACAGGAAAATGAAGAGCCTACCAGGTTTGAGTGGGTAGGCAGTTGGATAGCACGCCTGCGAGTGTGATCATGCCTCTGAAATCCAGCATTGGATTCCTGGACATCATCATTGGTGTAACGAAAGCCTGCCTGGATTTAGAGATTCGATGAATTCCAGATTGGAATTGAATCAATGGAATAGTCTATAGTGGAGATTCCAATGAATTTTGAATTATGGTTTGTGTGGGCAGGAAAATAATAATCTGACCACTGTGTAGTGGATCGCCAGTTCAACAGCACGTCTGCGAGTGAGAACAGAACGCTGAAAATCAGCATTCAGTTACTTACATATTCACCAGACTTGTAACTAAAGTCTGCCTGGAGTGGAGATTCGATGAATTCCAGATCGGCTCTGAATGAATGGAACATTCTGTAGTGGAGTTTATAATGGTTTTTGAAATCTAGTGATTTGGACAGGAAAATGTAGAGCTGACCAGGTTTGAGTGGATAGTGAGTTGAACAGCACTCCTGCGAGTGCGAACAGGCCGCTCACAAGCAACCTTGGGTTACTTGTACATTCAACACTAGTGAAACGAAATCTGGCATCCAGTGTTGATTCGATGAATTCCAGATTGGGAGTTAATGAATGGAACGTACTGTAGTGGAGATTATAAGGTTTTCTGAAGTCTAAATTATGTGGACAGGAAAAAGTAGAGCTGACCAGGGTTGAGTGGATATTCAGTTGAACAGAACTACTGCGAGTGTGAATTGGCCGCTGAAAAGCAGAATTGGGTTTCTTGTACATTCAACACTAGTGAAACGAAATCCGGAATGGAGTGGAGATTCGATGAATTCCAGATTGGAAGTGAATGAATGGAACATTCTGTAGGGGAGATTACAATTACTTCTGATATCTGGGTTTTGTGGACAGGAAAATGAAGAGCTGACCAGGGTTGCGTGGATAGTCAGTTGAAGAGAACTCTTGCGAGTGTGAACAGACCGCTGAAAAGCAGCCTTGGGTTACTTGTACATTCAACACTAGTGAAACTAAATCCGGCCTGGAGTGGAGAATCGATGAATTCCAGATTGGGAGTGAAAGAATGGAACATTCTGTAGTGGAGATCCCATTGAATTTTGAAGTCTTTTTTGAGTGGACAGGAAAATGAAGAGCTGATCAGATTGGAGAGGATAGCCAGTAGAATAACACAAAAGCGAGTGTGAACAGCCACAAAAAATCCAGCATTGGGGTACTTGGATATTGAGCAGCGGTGTAACGAAATCCTGCCTGGAGTTGAGATTCTATGAATTCCAGATCGGCTCTGAATGAATGGAACTTTCAGTAGTGGAGATTATAATGGGTTCTGAAGTCTAAGTTATTTTGATAGGAAAATGTAGAGCTCACCAGGTTTGAGTGGATTGTCAGTTGAAAAGCACTCCTGCGAGTGTGAACAGCCCGCTGAGAAGCAGCCTTGTGTTACTTGTACATTCAACACTAGTGAAACGAAATCTGGCCTGGAGTGGAGATTCGATGAATTCCAGATTGGGAGTGAATGAATGGAACACTCTGTAGTGGAGATTATAATCGTTTTTGAAGTCTAAATTATGTGCACAAGAAAATGTAGAGCTGACCAGGGTTGAGTGGATATTCAGTTGAACAGCACTCCTGCGAGTGTGAACAGACCGTTGAAAAGCAGCCTTGGGTTACTTCTGCATTCAACACTTGTGAAGCGAAATCCGGCCTGGAGTGGAGATTCGATGAATTCCAGATTGGGATGGCATGAATGGAACATTCTGTAGTGGATATACCATTGAATTTTGAAGTCTGGGTTGAGTGGACAGGAAAATGAAGACCTGATCAGGTTGGAGAGGATAGCCAGTAGAATAGCACACCAGCGAGTGTGAACAGGCCGCGAAAAACCAGCATTGGGGTACTTGGATATTGACCAGCGGTGTAACGAAATCCTGCCTCGAGTGGTGATTCGATGAATTCCAGATTGGCACTGAAAGAATGGAACATTCTGTACAGGAGACTCCAATCAATTCTGAAGTCTAGGTTGTGGGGACAGGAAAATGAAAAGCTGACCAGGGTTCAGTGAATAGCCAGTTTAACAACACGCCTCCGAGGGGGATCAGGACAATGAAAACGATCAGTGTGTTACTTGGGCATTCAATAGTGGTGTAAAGAAACCCTGCCTGGAGTTGAGATTCAAATGAATTCCAGATTCGCAGTGAATGAATGAAACATTCTGTAGTGGAGATTCCAATTAATTCTGAAATCCGATGTGTGTGGACAGAAAAATGAAGAGCAGACCATGTTAGTATGCATAGCCAATTGAACAGCAGGCCTGCGAGATTGAACAGTCCTCTGAAAACCAGCATTGGGTTACTTGGACATTCACAATTGGTATAACGAACGCGTTCATTAAGTGGAGGTTCAGATGAATTCCCGATTCGCAGTGAATGAATTGAACATTCTGTAGTGGATATTCCAATGATTTCTGGCGTGTGGGTTGTTTGGACAGTAAAAGAAAGACTTGAGCACTTTGGAGTGGATAGCCAGTTGAATAGAATACATGCGAGTGTGAACAGTATGCTGAAAACTAGCAATGTGTTACTTGGACTTTCACCAGTGGTGTAAAGAAAGCCTCCCTGGAGTGTAGGTTCCAAGAATTCCAAACAGGCAGTGAATGAATGGAACATTCTGTAGTGGAGATTCCCATGGTTTCTCAATTCTACGTTGTATGGACGAGAAACTGAACAGCTTACCAGGTGGGATTTGATAGCCAGTTGAAGACCAGGCCTGCGAATTTGAACAGGCTGCTGAAACCACCACTGGGTTACTTGAATATTCACCAGTGGTGTAAAGAAATCATGTCTGCCGTGGAGATTCGATGAATTCCAGATTGGCAGTGAATGAATGGAACATTCTGAAGTGGAGATTTTAATGGTTTCTGAAGTGGGGGTTACGTGAACAGGAAAAAGAAGAGCTGACCAGGGTTGAGTGGACAGCCAGTTGAACAGCACGATTCTGAGTGTGAACACGCCTATAAAAACCAGCATTCCTTACTTGGACATTCACCAGTGGTCTAACGAAAGCTTGCCTGGAGTGGAGATTCGAAGATCTTCAGATTAGCAGTCAATGAGTGGAATATTCTGTAGTGGAGATTCAAATGATTTCGAAAGTCTGGGTTGTGTGGTCAGGAAATGGAAGTGCTGACCAGGTTGGAGTGGATAGCCCGTTGAACAGCAGGCTTGGGTGAGTGAACCGGAGGCTGGAAAACAGCATTTTGTTACTTGGACCTTCTCCAATGGTGCAACGAAAGCATGCCTGGAGTGGAGATTCCATGAATTCGATATGGGCAGGGAATGAATGGAACATTCCGTAGGAGAGATTCCAATGATTTCTGAAGTCTGGGTTTTGTGTACAGGAAAATGAAGAGCAGAGCAGGGAAGAGTGGAGAGCCTGTTGAATAGCAGGCTGCGACTTTGAACTGGCTGCTGAAAACCAACAATGGCTTACTTGGATATTCACCAGGGGTGTCAAGTAATCCTGCCTGGAGTGGAGATTCGATGAATTCCCGATTGGGAGTGAATGGAACATTCTGTAGTGGAGATTCCAATTACTTCTGATGTCTGGGTTTTGTGGAAAGGAAAATGAAGAGCTGACCAGGTTTGAGTGGATAGGCAGTTGGACAGCACGCCTGCGCGTGTTATCATGCCTCTGAAATCCAGCATTGGATTCCTTGGACATTATCAGTGGTGTAACGAACGCCTACGTGGAGTGGTAGATTCGATGAATTCCAGATTGGAATAGAATCAATGGAACAGTTTGTAGTGGAGTTTCCAATGAATTCTGAAGTATGGTTTGTGTGGACAGGAAAAGAATAATCTGACCACTGTGTAGTGGATTGCCAGTTCAACAGCACGTCTGCGAGTGACAACAGAAAGCTGAAAATCAGCATTCAGTTACTTAGATATTCACCAGTCGTTTAACTAAATTCTGCCTGTAGTGGAGATTCGATGAATTCCAGATCGGCAGTGAATGAATGGAACATTCTGTAGTGGAGATTATAATGGTTTCTGAAATCTAATTTATGTGGACAGGAAAATGTAGAGCTGACCAGGGTTGAGTGGATAGTCAGTTGAACAGCACTCCTGCGAGTGTGAACAGGCCGCTGAAAAGCAGGGTTGGGTTACTAGTACATTCAACACTAGTGAAACGAAATCCGGCCTGGAGTGGAGATTCGATGAGTTCCAGATTTGGAGTGAATGAATGGAACATTCTGGAGTGGAGATTCCATTGAATTTTGAAGTCTGGGTTGAGTGGACAGGAAAATGAAGAGCTGATCAGGTTGGAGAGGATAGCCAGTAGAATAGCACAAAAGCGAGTGTGAACAGGCCGCGAAAAACCAGCATTGGGGTACTTGGATATTGACCATTTGTGTAAGGAAATCCTTCCTGGAGTGGAGATTCGATGAATTCCAGATTGCAGTGAATGAATGGAACATTCTGAAGTGGAGATTCTAATGGTTTCTGAAGTCTAGGTTGTGGGGACAGGAAAATGAAGAGCTGACCAGGGTTCAGTGGATAGCCAGTTGAACAGAACGCCTCCGAGGAGGATCAGGACAATAAAAACTAGAAGTGTGCTGCTAGGACATTCAACAGTGGTGTAACGAAAGCCTGCCTGTAGTGGAGATTCATTTGAATTCCCGATTCGCAGTGAATGAATTGAACATTATCTAGTGGATATTCCAATGATTTCTGTCATGTGGGTTGTATGGACAGTAAAATAAAGTCTTGACCTCTGTGGAGTGGATAGCCCATTGAATAGCATGCATGCGAGTGTGAAAAGTATGCTGAAAACCAGCAATGTGTTTCTTGGACATTCACCAGTGGTGTAAAGAAAGCCTGCCTGGAGTCAAGGTTCCAAGAATTCCAAATAGGCAGTGAATGAATGGAACATTCTGTATTGGAGATTCCACTGGTTTCTGAATTCTACGTTGTATGGACAGAAAACTGAAGAGCTTCCCAGGTGGGATTTGATAGCCAGTTGAAGACCAGGCCTGCGAATATGAACAGGCTGCTGAAAACCACCAGTGGGTTACTTGAATATTCACCAGTGGTGTAAAGAAATCCTGTTTGTAGTGGAGATTCGATGAATTCCAGATTGGCAGTGAATGAATTGAACATTCTGTAGTGGAGATTATAATGGTTTCTGAAGTCTAAGTTATGTGTACAGGAACATGTAGAGATGACCAGGATTGAGTGGATATTCATTTGAACAGTACTACTGCGAGTGTGAACAGGCCGCTGAAAAGCAACCTTGGCTTCCTTGTACATTCAACATTAGTGAAACGAAATCCGGCCTGGAGTGGAGAATCGATGAATTCCAGATTGCAGTGAATGAATGGAACATTCTGAAGTGGAGATTCTAATGGTTTCTGAAGTCTGGGTTATGAGAACAGGAAAAAGAAGAGCTATCCAGGGTTGAGTGGACAGCCAGTTGAACAGCACGACTCCATGTTTGAACATATCTATGAAAACCAACACGTGTTACTTGGACATTCACCAGTGGTGTAATGAAAGCCTGCCTGGAGTTTAGTTTCCACGAATTCCAAATAGGCAATGAATGAATGGAACGTTCTGTAGTGAAGATTCCAATTATTTCGGACATCCGATGTGTGTACACAGGAAAATGTAGAGCAGACCAGGTTAGAATGGATAGCCAGTTGAACAGCAGGCCTGCGAGATAGAACAGTCTTCTGAAAACCAGCATTGCGTTTCTTGGACATTCACCAATGGTATAACGAATACGTTCATGGAGTGGAGGTTCAGATGAATTCCCGATTCGCAGAGAATGAATTGAACATTCTGTAGTGGATAATCCAATGATTTCTGTCGTGTGGGTTGTTTGGACAGTACAAGAAAGACTTGACCACTGTGGAGTGTATAGCCAGTTGAATAGCTTGCATGCAAGTGTGAAGAGTATGCTGAAACCAGCAGTGTGTTACTTGGACATTCACTAGTGGAGTAAAGAAAGCCTGCCTGGAGTGTAGGATCCAAGAATTCCAAATAGGCAGTGAATGAATGGAACATTCTGTAGTGGAGATTCCAATGGTTTCTGAATTTTACGTTGTATGGACACGAAACTGAAGTGCTTACCAGGTGGGATTTTATAGCCAGTTGAAGACCAGGCCTTCGAATTTGAACAGGCTGCTGAAAACCACCACGGGGTTACGTGAATATTCACCAGTGGTTTAAAGAAATCCTGCATGCAGTGGAGATTCTATGAATTCCATATTGGCAGTAAATGAATGGAACATTCTGAAGTGGAGATTCTAATGGCTTCTGAAATCTGGGTTAAGTGAACAGGAAAAAGAAGAGCTGACAGGGTTGAGTGGACAACCAGTTGAACAACACGACTCTGAGTGTGAACACGCCTATGAAAACCTGCATTGGTTACTTGGACATTCACCAGTGGTGTAACGAAAGCTTCCCTGGAGTGGAGATTCGGATAACTTCAGATTAGCAGTGAATGAGTGGAATATCCTGTAGTGGAGATTCAAATTATTTCGAAAGTGTGGGTCGTGTGGACAGGAAATGTAAGAGCTGACCAGGTTGGAGTGGATAGCCCGTTGAACAGCACCTTTGCGAGTGTGAAGCGGACGCTGGAAAACAGCATTAGGATACTTGAACATTCTCCAATGATGCAACGAAAGCATGCCTGGAGTGGAGATTTCATGAATTCGATATTGGCAGGGAATTAATGGAACATTTCCTAGGAGAGATTCCAATGATTTCTGAAATCTGGGTTTTGTGTACAGGAAAATGAAGAGCAGAGCAGTGAAGAGGGGATAGCCTGTTGAACAGCAGACTGCGACTTTATACTGGCTGCTGACAACCAACATTGTGTTACTTGGATATTCACCAGTCGTGTAAAGGAATCCTGCCTGGAGTGGAGATTCGATGAATTCCCTATTGGGAGTGAATGAATGGAAAATTCTGTAGTGGAGATTCCAATTACTTCTGATGTCTGGGTTTTGTGGACAGGAAAATGAAGAGCTGACCAGGTTTGAGTGGATAGGCAGTTGGACAGCACGCCTGCGCGTGTTATCATGCCTCTGAAATCCAGCATTGGATTCCTTGGACATTATCAGTGGTGTAACGAAAGCCTTCCTGGAGTTGTAGATTCGAAGAATTCCAGATTGGAATTGAATCTATGGAAGAGTCTGTAGTGGAAATTCCAATGAATTCTGAATTTTGGTTTGTGTGGACAGGAAAAGAATAATCTGACCACTGTGTAGTGGATTGCCAGTTCAACAGCACGTCTGTGAGTGAGAACAGAAAGATGAAAATCAGCATTCAGTTACTTAGATATTCACCAGTCGTGTAACTAAACTATGGCTGGAGTGGAGATTCGATAAATTCCAGATCGGCAGTGAATGAATGGAACATTCTGTAGTGAAGATTATAATGGTTTCTGAAGTCTAAGTTATGTGGACAGGAAAATGTAGAGATTACCAGGGTTGAGTGGATATTCAGTTAACAGTACTACTGTGAGTGTGAACAGGCCGCTGAAAAGCAACATTGGCTTTCTTGTATATTCAGCACTAGTGAAACGAAATCCAGCCTGGAGTGGAGATTCGATGAATTAGAGATTCGAAGTGAATTAATGGAACATTCTGCAGTAGAGATTCCATTGAATTTTGAAGTCTGGATTGAGTGGACAGGAAAATGAAGAGCTGATCATGTTGGAGATGAGAGCCAGTAGAATAGCACACCAGCGAGTGTGAAAATGCCGCGAAAAACCATCATTGGGGTACTTGGATATTGAGCAGTGGTGTAACGAAATCCTGCCCGGAGTGGAGATTCGATGAAATCCAGACTGCAGAGAATGAATGAAACAATCTGAAGTGGAGATTCTAATGGTTTCTGAAGTCTGGGTTATGAGAACAGGAAAAAGAAGAGCCATCCAGGGTTGAGTGGACAGGCAGTTGAACAGCACGACTCCAAGTGTGAACATGCCTATGAAAACCAGCATTGTGTTTCTTGGACATTCACCAGTGGTGTAATGAAAGCCTGCCTGCAGTGTTGGATCCAAGAATTCCAAATAGGCAATGAATGAATGAAACTTTCTGTAGTGGAGATTCCAATTATTTCGGACATCCGATGTGTGTGCACAGGAAAATGAAGAGCAGACCAGGTGAGAATGGATAGCCAGTTGAACAGCAGGCCTGCGAGATAGAACAGTCCTCTGAAAACCAGCATTGCGTTACTTGGACATTCACCAATGGTAAACGAATGCGTTCATGGAGTGGAGTTTCAGATGAATTCCAGATTCGCAGTGAATGAATTGAACATTCTGTAGTGGATATTCCAATGATTTCTGTCGTGTGGGTTGTTTGGACAGAAAAAGAAAGACTTGACCACTGTGGAGTGGATAGCCAGTTGAATAGCATGCATGCAAGTGTGAAGAGTATGCTGAAACCAGCAGTGTGTTACTTGGACATTCACTAGTGGTGTAAAGAAAGCCTGCCTGGAGTGTAGGATCCAAGAATTCCAAATAGGCAGTGAATGAATGGAACATTCTGTAGTGAAGATTCCAATGGTTTCTGAATTCTACGTTGTATGGACAAGAAACTGAAGAGCTTACCAGGTGTGATTTTATAGCCAGTTGAAGTCAGGCCGCCGAATTTGAACAGGCTGCTGAAAACCACCACTGGGTTACTTGAATATTCACCAGTGGTGTAAAGAAATCCTGCCTGCAGTGGAGATTCGATGAATTCCAGTTTGGCAGTAAATGAATGGAACATTCTGAAGTTTAGATTCTAATGGTTTCTGAAGTCTGGGTAATGTGAACAGGAAAAAGAAGAGCTGACCAGGGTTGAGTGGACAGCCAGTTGAACAGCACGACTCTGAGTGTGAACACGCCTATGAAAACCAGCATTCGTTACTTGGACATTCACCAGTGGTGTAACGGAATCTTTCCTGGAGTGGAGATTTGAAGACCTTCAGATTAGCAGTGAATGAGTGGAATATTCTGTAGTGGAGATTCAAAAGATTTCGAAAGTCTGCGTTGTGTGGACAGGTAATGGCAGAGCTGACCAGGTTGGAGTGGATAGCCCGTTGAAGAGCACCCCTAGGAGTGTGAAGCGGATGCTGGAAATCAGCATTATGTTACTTGGACATTCTCCAATGGTGCAACGAAAGCATGCCTGGAGTGGAGATTCCATGAATTCGACATTGGCAGGGAAAGAATGGAAAATTCCGTAGGAGAGATTCCAATTACTTCCGAAGTCTGGGTTTTGTGGACAGGAAAATGAAGAGCTGACCAGGGTGGAGTGGATAGGTAGTTGGACAGCATGCCTGCGAGTGTGATCATGCCTCTGAAATCCAGCATTGGATTCCTTGGACATCATCAGTGGTGTAACGAAAGCCTGCCTGGAGTTGGAGATTCGATGAAGTCCAGATTGGAATTGAATCAATGGAATAGTCTCTAGTGGAGATTCCAATGAATAATGAAGTATGCTTTGTGTCGACAGGAAAAGAATAATCTGACCACTGTGCAGTGGATTGCCAGTTCAACAACACGTCTGCGAGTGAGATCCGAACGATGAAAATCAGCTTTCAGTTACTAAGTTATTCACCAGTCGTGTAACTAAAGTCTGCTTGGAGTGGAGATTCGATGAATTCCAGATCGGCAGTGAATGAATGTCACATTCTGTAGTGGAGATTATAATGGTTTCTAAAGTCTAAGTTATGTGGAGAGGAAAACATAGAGCTGCCAAGGGTTGAGTGGATAGTGAGTTGAACAGCACTCCTGAGAGTGTGAACAGGCCGCTGAAAAGCAGCCTCGGGTTACTTCTACATTCAACACTAGTGAAACGAAATCCGGCCTGGAGTGGAGATTCGATGAATTCCAGATTGGCAGTGAAAGAATGGAACATTCTGTACAGGAGATTCCAATCAATTCTGAAGTCTAGGTTGTGGCGACAGGAAAATGAAGAGCTGACCAGGGTACAGTGGATAGCCAGGTGAACAGCACGCCTCCGAGGGGGATCAGGACAATGAAAAAGAGCAGTGTGTTAGCTGGACATTCAACAGTGGTGTAACGAAAGCCTGCCTGATTTGGAGATTCAGATGAATTCCAGATTCGCAGTGAATGAATGGAACGTTCTGTAGTGGAGATTCCAATTTTTTCGGACATCCGATGTGTGTGGACATGAAAATGAAGAGCCGACCAGGTTAGAATGGATAGCCAGTCCAACAGCAGCCCTGCGAGATAGAACAGTCCTCTGAAAACCAGCATTGCGTTACTTGGACATTCACCAATGGTAAACGAATGCGTTCATGGAGTGGAGGGTCAGATGAATTCCCGATTCGCAGTGAATGAATTGAACATTCTGTAGTGGATATTCGAATGACTTCTGCCGTGTGGGTTGTTTGGATAGTACAAGAAAGACTTGACCACTCTGGAGTGGATAGCCAGTTGAATAGCATGCATGCAAGTGTGAAGAGTATGCTGAAACCAGCAATGTGATACTTGGACATTCACCAGTGGTGTAAAGAAAGCCTGCCTGGAGTGTAGGATCCAAGAATTCGAAATAGGCAGTGAATGAATGGAACATTCTGTAGTGGAGATTCCAATGGTTTCTGAATTCTACGTTGTATGGACACGAATCTGAAGAGCTTACCAGGTGGGATTTTATAGCCAGTTGAAGACCAGGCCTGCGAATTTGAACAGGCTACTGAAAACCACCACTGGCTTACTTGATTATTCACCAGTGGTGTAAAGAAATCCTGCCTGCAGTGGAGATTCGATGAATTCCATAATGGCAGTAAATGAATGGAACATTCTGAAGTGGAGATTCTAATGGCTTCTGAAGTCTGGGTAATGTGAAGAGGAAAAAGAAGAGCTGACCAGATTTGAGTGGACAGACAGTTGAACAGCACGACTCCGAGTTTGAACACGCCTATGAAAACCTGCATTGGTTACTTGGACATTCACCAGTGGTGTAAAGAAAGCTTGCCTAGAGTGGAGATTTGAAGAACTTCAGATTAGCAGTGAATGAGTGGAATATTCTGTAGTGGATATTCAAATGATTTCGAAAGTCTCGGTTGTGTGGACAGGAAATGGAAGAGCTGACCTAGTTGGAGTGGTTAGCCCGTTGAACAGCACGCCTAGGTGTGTGAATCGGATGCTGGAAAACAGCATTAGGTTACTTGGATATTCTCCAATGGTGCAACGAAATCATGCCTGGAGTGGAGATTCCATGAATTCGATATTGGCAGGGAATGAAAGGAACATTCCGTAGGAGAGATTCCAATGATTACTGAAGTCTGGGTTTTGTGTACAGGAAAACGAAGAGCAGAGCAAGGAAGAGTGAATAGCCTTTTGAACAGCAGATTGCGACTTTGAACTGGCTGCTGAAAACCAACATTCGGTTACTTGAATATTCACCAGTGGTGTAAAGGAATCCTGCCTGGAGTGGAGATTCGATGCACTCCCGATTGGGAGTGAATGAATGAAACATTCTGTAGTGGAGATTCCAACGGTTTCTGAATTCTACGTTGTATGGACAAGAAACTGTAGAGCTTACCAGGTGGGATTTGATAGCCAGTTGAAGACCAGGCCTGCGAGAATAAATACTCCTCTGAAAACTAGCATTGGGTTACTTGGACATTCACCAGTGGTATAACGAATGCGTTCATGGAGTGGAAGTTCAGATGAATTCCCGATTCGCAGCGAATTAATTGAACATTCTGTATTGGATATTCCAATGATTTCTGTCGTGTGGGTAGTTTGGACAGTAAAGGAAAGACTTGACCACTCTGGAGTGGACAGCCAGTTGAAGAGCATGCATGTGAGAGGGAACAGTATGCTGAAAACCAGCAATGTGTTACATGGACATTCACCAGTGATGTAAAGAAAGCCTGACTGGAGTGTGGTTTCCAAGAATTCCAAATAGGCAGTAAATGAATGGAACATTCTGTAGTGGAGATGCCAATGGTTTCTGAATTCTACGTTGTATGGACAAGAAACTGAAGAGCTTACCAGGTGGAATTATATAGCCAGTTGAAGACCAGGCCTGCGAGAATAAACAGTCCTCCGAAAACCAGCATTGGGTTACTTGGACATTCGCCGGTGTTATAACGAATGCGTTCATGGAGTGGAGGTTAAGATAAATTCCCGATTCGCAGTGAATGAATTGAAAATTCTGTAGTGGATTTTCCAATTACTTCTGTCGAGTGGGTTGTTTGGACAGTAAACAAAGACTTGACCACTTTGGAGTGGATTGCCAGTTGAATAGCATGCATGCGACTGTGAACAGTATGCTGAAAACCATCAGTGTGTTACTTGAACATTCACCAGTGGTGTAAAGAAATCCTGCCTGCAGTGGAGATTCGATGAATTCCATATTGGCAGTGAATGAATGGAACATTCTGAAGTGGAGATTCTAATGGCTTCTGAAGTCTGGGTTAAGTGAAAAGGAAAAAGAAGAGCTGACCAGGGTTGAGTGGACAACCAGTTGAACAGCACGACTCTGAGTGTTAACACGCCTATGAAAACCAGCATTGGTTACTTGGACATTCACCAGTGGTGTAACGAAATCTTGCCTGGAGTGGAGATTCAAAGAACTTCAGATTAGCAGTGAATGAGTGGAATATCCGGTAGTGGAGATTCAAATGATTTCGAAAGTCTGGGTTGTGTGGACAGGAAATGGAAGAGCTGACCAGGTTGGAGTGGATAGCCCGTTGAACAGCACCCTTGGGAGTGTGAAACGGACGCTCGAAACAGCATTAGGTTACTTGCACATTCTCCAATGGTGCAACGAAAGCATGCCTGGAGTGGATATTCCATGAATTCGATAGTGGCAGGGATGAATGGAACATTCCGTAGGAGAGATTCCAATGATTTCTGAAGTCTGGATTTTGTGTACAGGAAAATGAAGAGCAGAGCAGGGAAGAGTGGACAGCCTGTTGAACAGCAGACTGCGACTTTGAACTGGCTGCTGAAAACCAAGATTGGGTTACTTGGATATTCACCAGTGGTGTAAAGGAATCCTGCCTGGAGTGAATATTCGATGAATTCCCGATTGGGAGTGAATGAATGGAACTTTCTGTAGTGGAGATTCCAATTACTTCGGAAGTCTGGGTTTTGTGGACAGGAAAATGAAGAGCTGACCAGGGTTGAGTGGATAGGCAATTGGACAGCACGCCTGCGAGTGTGATCATGCCTCTGAAATCCAGCATTGGATTCCTTGAACTTCATCAGTGGTGTAATGAAAGCCTGCCTGGAATTGGAGATTCGATGATTTCCAGATAGCAATTGAATCTATGAAACAGTCTGTAGTGGAGATTCCAAGGAATTCTGAAGTATGGTTTGTGTGGCCAGGAAAAGAATAATCTGACCTCTGTGTAGTGGATTGCCAGTTCAACAGCACATCTGCGAGTGAGAACAGAACGCTAAAAATCAGCATTCAGTAACCTAGATATTCACCAGTCGTGTAACTAATGTCTGCCTGGAGTGGAGATTCGATGAATTCAGATCGGCAATGAATGAGTGGAACATAATGTAGTGAAGATTATAATAGTTTCTGAAGTCTAAGTTATGTGGACAGGAAAATGTAGATCTGACCAGGGTTGAGTGGATAGTCAGTTGATCATGACTCCTGCGAGTGTGAACAGGCTGCTGAAAAGAAATCCGGCCTGGAGTGGAGTCTCGCTGAATTCCAGATTGGGAGTGAATGAATAAAACATTCAGTAGTGGAGATTCCATTGAATTTGAAGTCTGGGTTGAGTGGACAGGAAAATGAAGAGCTTATCAGGTTGGAGAGGATAGCCCGTAGAATAGCACACCAGTGAGTGTGAACAGACCGCGAGAACCAGTATTGGGGTACTTGGATATTTACCAGTGGTGAAACGAAATCTTGCCTGGAGTGGAGATTCGATGAATTCCAGATTGGCAGTGAATAAATGGAACATTCAGTACAGGAGATTCCAATCATTTCTGAAGTCTAGGTTGCGGGGACAAGAAAATGGAGAGCTGACCAGGGTTCAGTGGATAGCCAGTTTAACAGCACCCCTCCGAGGTGGATCAGGTGAATGAAAACGAGCAGTTTGTTACTTGTTCATTCAGCAGTGGTGTAACGAAAGCCTGCTTGTGTGGAGATTCAGATGAATTCCAGATTCACAGTGATCGAATGGAACGTTCTGTAGTGGAGATTCCAATTATTTCTGAAATCCGATATGCATGGACAGGAAAATGAAGAGCAGACAAGGTTAGAATGGATAGCCAGTTCAATAGCAGGACTGCGAGAATGAACAGACCTCTGAAAACCAGCACTGAGTTACTTGGACATTCACCAGAGGTAAAACGAATGCGTTCATGGAGAGAAGGTTTAGATGAATTCCCGATTCCCAGTGAATGAATTGAACACTCTGCAGTGGATATTCCAATGATTTCTGTCGTGTGGGTTGTTTGGGCAGTAAAAGAAAGACTTGACCACTGTGGAGTGGATAGCCAGTTGAATAGCATACATGCAAGTGTGAACAGTATGCTGAAAACCAGCAATGTATAACTTGGACATTCACCAGCTGTGTAAAGGAATCCTGTCTGCAGTGGAGATTCGAAGAATTCCAGATTCGCAGTGAATGAGTGGAACATTATGAAGTGGAGATTCTAATGGTTTCTGAAGTCTGGGTTATGTAAACAGGATAAAGAAGAGATGACCAGGGTCCATTGGACAGCCAGTTGAACAGCACGACTCCGAGTGTGAACACGCCTATGAAAACCAGCATTGGTTACTTGGACATTCACCAGTGGTGTAACGAAAGCTTGCCTGGAGTGGAGATTCCATGAATTCGATATTGGCAGGGAATGAATGGAACATTATGTAGGAGAGATTACAATGATTTCTGAAGTCTGGGTTTTGCGTACAGGAAAATGAAGAGAAGATCAGGGAAAGGTGGATAGCCTGTTGAACAGCAGATTGCGACTTTGAACTGGCTGCTGAAAACCAACAATCTGTAGTGGAGATTGCAATTACTTCAGAAGTCTGGGTTTTTGGGACAGGAAAATGAATGGCTGACCAGGGTTGAGTGGATAGGCAGTTGGACAGCACGCTTGCGAGTGTGATCATGCCTCTGAAATCCAGCATTGGATTCCTTGGACATCATCAGTGGTGTAACGAAAGCCTGCCTGGAGTTGGAGATTCGATGAATTCCAGATTGGCAGTGAATGAATGGAACATTCTGTACAGGAGATTCCAATCATTTCTGAAGTCTAGGTAGTGTGGACAGGAAAAAGAAGAGTTGATCAGGGTTCAGTGGATAGCCAGTTGAACAGCACGCCTCCGAGGGGGATCAGGACAATGAAAACGAGCAGTGTGTTACTTGGACATTCAACAGTGGTGTAACGAAAGCATGCCTGGAGTGGAGATTCAGATCAATTCCAGATTCGCAGTCAATGAATTGAACATTCTGTAGTGGATATTCCAATGATTTCTGTCGTGTGGGTTGTCTGGACAGTAAAAGAAAGACTTGACCTCTGTGGAGTGGATAGCCAGTTGAATAGCATGCATGCGAGTGTGAACACTATGCTGAAAACCAGCAATGTGTTACTTGGACATTCACCAGTGGTGTAAAGAAAGCCTGCCTGAAGTGTAGGTTCCAAGAATTCCAAATAGGCTGTGAATGAATGGAACATTCTGTAGTGTAGATTCCAAAGCTTTCTGAATTCTACGTTGTATGGACAAGAAACTGAAGAGCGTACCAGGTGGGATTTTATAGGCAGTTGAAGAACAGGCCTGCAATAATAAACAGTCCTCTGAAAACCAGCATTGGTTTACTTGGACTTTCACCAGTGGTAGAACGAATGCGTTCATGGAGTGGAGGTTCAGATGATTTCCCGATTCGCAGTGAATAAATTGAACATTCTGTAGTGGATATTCCAATAATTTCAGTCATGTGGGTTGTTTGGAAATTAAAAGAAAGACTTGCACACTGTGGAGTGGATAACCAGTTGAATAGCATGCATACGAGTGTGAACAGTATGCTGAAAACCAGCAATGTGTTACTTGGATATTCAACAGTGGTGTAAAGAAAGCCTGCCTGGAGTGTAGGTTCCAAGAATTCCAAATAGGGAGTGAATGAATGGAACATTCTGTAGTAAAGATTCCAATGGTTTCTGAATTCTACGTTATATGGACAAGAAACTGAAGAGCTTACCAAGTGGGAATTGATAGCCAGGTGAAGACCAGGCCTGCGAATTTGAACAGGCTGCTGAAGACCACATTGGGTTACTTGAATATTCACCAGTGGTGTAAACAAATCCTGTCTGCAGTGGAGATTCGATGAATTCCAGATTGGCAGTGAATGAATGGAACATTCTGAAGTGGAGATTCTAATGGTTTCTGAAGTCTGGGTTATGTGACCAAGAAAAAGAAGAGCTGACCAGGGTTGAGTGGACAGCCAGTTGAACAGCACGACTCCGAGTGTGAAAACGCCTATGAAAACCAGCATTGGTTACTAGGACATTCACCAGTGGTGCAACGAAAGCTTGCCTGTAGTGGATATTAGAAGAACTTCAGATTAGCAGTGAATGAGTGGAATATACTGTAGTGGAGATTCAAATGATTTCGAATGTCTGGGTTGTGTGGACAGGAAATGGAAGAGCTGACCAGGTTGGAGTGGATAGCCCGTTGAAGAGCACGCCTGAGAATGTGAAGCGGACGCTGGAAAACAGCATTAGGTTACATGGACATTCTCCAAAGGTGCAACGAAAGTATGCCTGAAGTGGAGATTCCATGAATTCGATATTGGCAGGGAATGAATGGAACATTCCGTAGTAGAGATTCCAATGAATTCTGAAGTCTGGGTTTTGTGAACAGGAAAATGAAGAGCAACCAGGGAAGAGTGGGTAGCCTGTTGCACAGCAGAGTGCGACTTTGAACTGGCTGCTGAAAACCAACAATGCGTTACTTGGATATTCACCAGTGGTGTCAAGGAATCCTGCCTTGAGTGGAGATTCGATGAATTCCCGATTGGGAGTGGATGAATGGAACATTCTGTAGTGGAGATTCCAATTACTTCTGAAGTCTGGGTTTTGTGGACAGGAAAATGAAGAGCTGACCAGGGTTCAGTGGATAGGCAGTGGGACAGCACGTCTTCGAGTGTGATCATGCCTCTGAAATCCAGCATTGGATTCCTTGGACATCATCAATGGTGTAGTGAAAGCCTGCCTGTTGTTGGAGATTTGATGAATTCCAGATTGGAATTGAAACAATGGAACAGTCTGTAGTGGAGATTCCAATTAATGCTGAAGTATGGTTTGTGTGGACAGTAAAAGAATAATATGACCACTGTGTAGTGGATTGCCAGTTCAACAGCACGTCTGCGAGTGAGAACAGAACGCTGAAAATCTGTATTCAGTTACTTAGATATTCACCAGTCGTTTAACTGAATTCTGCCTGGAGCGGAGATTCAATGAATTCCAGATCGGCAGTGAATGGATGAAACATTCTGTAGTGGACATTATAATGGTTTCTGAAGTCTAATTTATGTGGACAGGAAAATGTAGAGCTTTCCAGGGTTGAGTGGATAGTCAGTTGAACAGCACTCCTGCGAGTGTGAACAGGCCGCTGAAAAGCAGCCTTGGGTAACTTGTACATTCAACACTAGTGAAACGAAATCGGGCCTTGAGTGAATATTCGATGAATTCCAGATTGGGAGTGAATGAATGGAACATTCTGTAGTGGAGATTCCATTGAATTTTGAAGTCTGGGTGAGTGGACAGGAAAATGAAGAGCTGATCAGGTTGGAGAGGATAGCCAGTAGAATATCACACCAACGAATGTGAACAGGCCGCGAAAAACCAGCATTGTGATACTTCGATATTGATCAGTGGTGCACCGAAATCCTGCCTGGAGTGGAGATTCGATGAATTCCAGATTGGCAGTGAATGAATGGAATATTCTGTACAGGAGATTCCAATCATTTCTGAAGTCTAGGTAGTGGGGGCAGGAAAATGAAGAGCTGACCAGGGTACAGTGGATAGCCAGTTGAACAGCACGCCGCTCAGGGTTATCAGGACAATGAAAATGAGCAGTGTGTTACTTGGACATTCAACCTTGGTGTAACGAAAGCCTGCCTGGAGTGGAGATTCAGATGAATTCCAGATTCGCTGTTAACAAATGGAACGTTCTGTAGTGGATATTCCAATTATTTCTGAAATCCGATGTGTGTGGAGAGGAAAACGAAGAGCAAAACAGGTTAGAATGGATAGCCCATTGAACAGTAGGCCTGCGAGAATGAACAGTCCTCTGAAACCCAGCATTGGGTTACTTGGACATTCACCTGTGGTATAACGAATGCGTTCATAGAGTGGAAGTTCAGATGAATTCCCGATTCGCAGTGAATGAATTGAACATTCTGTAGTGGATATTCCAATGATTTCTGTCGTGTGGGTTGTTTGGGCAGTAAAAGAAAGACTTGACCACTGTGGAGTGGATAGCCAGTTGAATAGCATGCATGCAAGTGTGAACAGTATGCTGAAAACCAGCAATGTAACTTGGACATTCAACAGCGGTGTAAAGGAATCCTGTCTGCAGTGGAGATTCGAAGAATTCCAGATTCGCAGTGAATGAGTGGAACATTATGAAGTGGAGATTCTAATGGTTTCTGAAGTCTGGGTTATATAAACAGGATAAAGAAGAGCTGACCAGGGTCCATTGGACAGCCAGTTGAACAGCACGACTGCGAGTGTGAACACGCCTATGAAAACCAGCATTGGTTACTTGGACATTCACCAGTGGTGTAACGAAAGCTTGCCTGGAGTGGAGATTCCATGAATTCGATATTGGCAGGGAATGAATGGAACATTATGTAGGAGAGATTCCAATGATTTCTGAAGTCTGGGTTTTGCGTACAGGAAAATGAAGAGAAGATCAGGGAAAGGTGGATAGCCTGTTGAACAGCAGACTGCGACTTTGAACTGGCTGCTGAAAACCAACAATCTGTAGTGGAGATTGCAATTACTTCAGAAGTCTGGGTTTTTGGGACAGGAAAATGAATGGCTGACCAGGGTTGAGTGGATAGGCAGTTGGACAGCACGCTTGCGAGTGTGATCATGCCTCTGAAATCCAGCATTGGATTCCTTGGACATCATCAGTGGTGTAACGAAAGCCTGCCTGGAGTTGGAGATTCGATGAATTCCATATTGGAATTGAATCAATGGAACAGTCTGTAGTTGAGATTCCAATGAATTCTGAAGTATGGTTTGTGTGGACAGGAAAAGAATAATCTGACCACTGTGTAGTGGAAGGCCAGTTCAAACGCACGTCTGCAAGTGAGAACTGGACGCTGAAAATCAGCATTCAGTTACTTAGATATTCACCAGTCGTGTAACTGAAGTCTTCCTGGAGTGGAGATTCAATGAATTCCGGATCGGAAGTGTATGAATGGAACATTCTGTAGTGGAGATTATAATGGTTTCTAAAGTCTAAGTTATGTGGACAGGAAAGTGTTGAGCTGACCAGGGTTGAGTGGATAGTCAGTTGAACAGCACTCCTGCAAGTGTGAACAGGCCACTGAAAAGCAGCCTTGGGTTACTTGTACATTCAAGACTAGTGAAACGGAATCCGGCCTGGAGTGGAGATTCGATGAATTCCAGATTGGGAGTGAATGAATGGAACATTCTGTAGTGGAGATTCCATTGAATTTTGAAGTCTGGGTTGAGTGGACAGGAAAATGAAGAACTGATCAAGTTGGAGAGGATAGCCAGTAGAATAGCACACCAGTGAGTGTGAATAGGCCGCGAAATACCAGCATTGGGGTACTTGGATATTGACCAGTGGTGCACCGAAATCCTGCCTGGAGTGGAGATTCGATGAATTCCAGATAGGCAGTGAATGAATGGAACATTCTGTACAGGAGATTCCAATCATTTCTGAAGTCTAGGTAGTGGGGGCAGGAAAATGAAGAGCTGACCAGGGTTCAGTGGATAGCCAGTTGAACAGCACGCCGCTCAGGGTTATCAGGACAATGAAAATGAGCAGTGTGTTACTTGGACATTCAACCGTGATGTAACGAAAGCCTGCCTGGAGTGGAGATTCAGATGAATTCCAGATTCGCTGTTAACAAATGGAACGTTCTGTAGTGGATATTCCAATTATTTCTGAAATCCGATGTGTGTGGACAGGAAAACGAAGAGCAAAACAGGTTAGAATGGATAGCCCATTGAACAGTAGGCCTGCGAGAATGAACAGTCCTCTGAAACCCAGCATTGAGTTACTTGGACATTCACCAGTGGTATAACGCAGGCGTTCATGGAGTGGAGGTTCAGATGAATTCCCGATTCGCAGTGAATGAATTGAACATTGTGTAGTGTATATTCCAATGATTTCTGTCGTGTGGGTTGTTTGGACAGTAAAAGAAAGACTTGACCACTGTGGAGTGGATAGCCTGTTGAATAGCATGCATGCGAGTATGAATAGTATGCCGAAAACCAGCAATGTGTTACTTGGGCATTCAAGAGTGGTGTAATGAAAGCCTGCCTGGAGTGTAGGTTCCACGAGTTCCAAATAGGCAGTGAATGAATGGAACATTCTGTAGTGGAGATTCCAATGGTTTCTGAATTCTACGTTGTATGGACAAGAAACAGAAGAGCTTACCAGGTGGGATTTGATAGCCAGGTGAAGACCAGGCCTGCGAGAATAAACAGTCCTCTGAGAACTAGCATTGGGTTACTTGGACATGCACCAGTGGTATAACGAATGCGTTCATGGAGTGGAGGTTCAGATGAATTCCCGATTCTCAGTGAATGAATTAAACATTATGTAGTGGATATTCCAATAATTTCTGTCTTTTGGGTTGTTTGGACAGTAAAAGAAAGACTTGACTACTGTGGAGTAGAAAACCAGTTGAATAGCATGCATGCGAGTGTGAATAGTATGCTGAAAACCAGCAATGTGTTACTTGGACATTCACCAGTGGTGTAAAGAAATCCTGCCTGGAGTGTAGGTTCCAAGAATTCCAAATAGGCAGTGAATGAATGGAACATTCTGTAGTGGAGATTCCAATGATTTCTGAATTCTACGTTGTATGGACAAGAAACTGAAGAGCTTACCAGGTGGTATTTGATAGCCAGTTGAAGACCAGACCTGCGAGAATAAACAGTCCTCTGAAATCAGCATTGGGTTACTTGGACATTCACCTGTGGTATAACGAATGCGTTCATAGAGTGGAAGTTCAGATGAATTCCCGATTCTCAGTGAATGAATTGAACATTCTGTAGTGGATATTCCAATAATTTCTGTCGTGTGGGTTGTTTGGGCAGTAAAAGAAAGACTTGACCACTGTGGAGTGGATAGCCAGTTGAATAGCATGCATGCAAGTGTGAACAGTATGCTGAAAACCAGCAATGTATAACTTGGACATACCAGCGGTGTAAAGGAATCCTGTCTGCAGTGGAGATTCGAAGAATTCCAGATTCGCAGTGAATGAGTGGAACATTATGAAGTGGAGATTCTAATGGTTTCTGAAGTCTGGGTTATATAAACAGGATAAAGAAGAGCTGACCAGGGTCCATTGGACAGCCAGTTGAACAGCACGACTCCGAGTGTGAACACGCCTATGAAAACCAGCATTGGTTACTTGGACATTCACCAGTGGTGTAACGAAAGCTTGCCTGGAGTGGAGATTCCATGAATTCGATATTGGCAGGGAATGAATGGAACATTATGTAGGAGAGATTCCAATGATTTCTGAAGTCTGGGTTTTGCGTACAGGAAAATGAAGAGAAGATCAGGGAAAGGTGGATAGCCTGTTGAACAGCAGACTGCCACTTTGAACTGGCTGCTGAAAACCAACAATCTGTAGTGGATATTGCAATTACTTCAGAAGTCTGGGTTTTTGGGACAGGAAAATGAATGGCTGACCAGGGTTGAGTGGATAGGCAGTTGGACAGCACGCTTGCGATTGTGATCATGCCTCTGAAATCCAGCATTGGATTCCTTGGACATCATCAGTGGTGTAACGAAAGCCTGCCTGGAGTTGGAGATTCGATGAATTCCATATTGGAATTGAATCAATGGAACAGTCTGTAGTGGAGATTCCAATGAATTCTGAAGTATGGTTTGTGTGGACAGGAAAAGAATAATCTGACCACTGTGTAGGGGAAGGCCAGTTCAAACGCACGTCTGCAAGTGAGAACTGAACGCTGAAAATCAGCATTCAGTTACTTAGATATTCACCAGTCGTGTAACTGAAGTCTTCCTGGAGTGGAGATTCAATGAATTCCGGATCGGAAGTGTATGAATGGAACATTCTTTAGTGGAGATTATAATGGTTTCTAAAGTCTAAGTTATGTGGACAGGAAAGTGTTGAGCTGACCAGGGTTGAGTGGATAGTCAGTTGAACAGCACTCCTGCAAGTGTGAACAGGCCACTGAAAAGCAGCCTTGGGTTACTTGTACTTTCAACACTAGTGAAACGGAATCCGGCCTGGAGTGGAGATTCGATGAACTCCAGATTGGGAGTGAATGAATGGAACATTCTGTAGTGGAGATTCCATTGAATTTTGAAGTCTGGGTTGAGTGGACAGGAAAATGAAGAACTGATCAAGTTGGAGAGGATAGCCAGTAGAATAGCACACCAGTGAGTGTGAATAGGCCGCGAAATACCAGCATTGGGGTACTGGGATATTTACCAGTGGTGCACCGAAATCCTGCCTGGAGTGGAGATTCGATGAATTCCAGATTGGCAGTGAATGAATGGAACACTGTACAGGAGATTCCAATCATTTCTGAAGTCTAGGTAGTGTGGACAGGAAAAAGAAGAGCTGATCAGGGTTCAGTGGATAGCCAGTTGAACAGCACGCCTCCGAGGGGGATCAGGACAATGAAAACGAGCAGTGTGTTACTTGGACATTCAACAGTGGTGTAACGAAAGCATGCCTGGAGTGGAGATTCAGATCAATTCCAGATTCGCAGTCAATGAATTGAACATTCTGTAGTGGATATGCCAATGATTTCTGTCGTGTGGGTTGTTTGGACAGTAAAAGAAAGACTTGACCAATGTGGAGTGGATAGCCAGTTGAATAGCATGCATGCGAGTGTGAACACTATGCTGAAAACCAGCAATGTGTTACTTGGACATTCACCAGTGGTGTAAAGAAAGCCTGCCTGGAGTGTAGGTTCCAAGAATTCCAAATAGGCAGTGAATGAATGGAACATTCTGTAGTGTAGATTCCAAAGCTTTCTGAATTCTACGTTGTATGGACAAGAAACTGAAGAGCTTACCAGGTGGGATTTTATAGGCAGTTGAAGAACAGGCCTGCAATAATAAACAGTCCTCTGAAAACTAGCATTGGTTTACTTGGACTTTCACCAGTGGTAGAACGAATGCGTTCATGGAGTGGAGGTTCAGATGATTTCCCGATTCGCAGTGAATAAATTGAACATTCTGTAGTGGATATTCCAATAATTTCAGTCATGTGGGTTGTTTGGAAATTAAAAGAAAGACTTGCACACTGTGGAGTGGATAACCAGTTGAATAGCATGCATTCGAGTGTGAGCAGTATGCTTAAAACCAGCAATGTGTTACTTGGATATTCAACAGTGGTGTAAAGAAAGCCTGCCTGGAGTGTAGGTTCCAAGAATTCCAAATAGGGAGTGAATGAATGGAACATTCTGTAGTAAAGATTCCAATGGTTTCTGAATTCTACGTTATATGGACATGAAACTGAAGAGCTTACAAAGTGGGAATTGATAGCCAGGTGAAGACCAGGCCTGCGAATTTGAACAGGCTGCTATAGACCACCATTGGGTTACTTGAATATTCACCAGTGGTGTATACAAATCCTGTCTGCAGTGGAGATTCGATGAATTCCAGATTGGCAGTGAATGAATGGAACATTCTGAAGTGGAGATTCTAATGGTTTCTGAAGTATGGGTTATGTGACCAAGAAAAAGAAGAGCTGACCAGGGTTGAGTGGACAGCCAGTTGAACAGCACGACTCCGAGTGTGAACACGCCTATGAAAACCAGCATTGGTTACTAGGACATTCACCAGTGGTGCAACGAAAGCTTGCCTGTAGTGGATATTAGAAGAACTTCAGATTAGCAGTGAATGAGTGGAATATACTGTAGTGGAGATTCAAATGATTTCGAATGTCTGGGTTGTGTGGACAGGAAATGGAAGAGCTGACCAGGTTGGAGTGGATAGCCCGTTGAACAGCACGCCTGAGAATGTGAAGCGGACGCTGGAAAACAGCATTAGGTTACATGGACATTCTCCAAAGGTGCAACGAAAGTATGCCTGAAGTGGAGATTCCATGAATTCGATATTGGCAGGGAATGAATGGAACATTCCGTAGTAGAGATTCCAATGAATTCTGAAGTCTGGGTTTTGTGAACAGGAAAATGAAGAGCAACCAGGGAAGAGTGGGTAGCCTGTTGCACAGCAGAGTGCGACTTTGAACTGGCTGCTGAAAACCAACAATGCGTTACTTGGATATTCACCAGTGGTGTCAAGGAATCCTGCCTTGAGTGGAGATTCGATGAATTCCCGATTGGGAGTGGATGAATGGAACATTCTGTAGTGGAGATTCCAATTACTTCTGAAGTCTGGGTTTTGTGGACAGGAAAATGAAGAGCTGACCAGGGTTCAGTGGATAGGCAGTTGGACAGCACGCCTTCGAGTGTGATCATGCCTCTGAAATCCAGCATTGGATTCCTTGGACATCATCAGTGGTGTAGTGAAAGCCTGCCTGGAGTTGGAGATTTGATGAATTCCAGATTGGAATTGAAACAATGGAATAGTCTGTAGTGGAGATTCCAATTAATGCTGAAGTATGGTTTGTGTGGACAGGAAAAGAATAATCTGACCACTGTGTAGTGGATTGCCAGTTCAACAGCACGTCTGCGAGTGAGAACAGAACGCTGAAAATCTGTATTCAGTTACTTAGATATTCACCAGTCGTTTAACTGAATTCTGCCTGGAGCAGAGATTCAATGAATTCCAGATCGGCAGTGAATGGATGAAACATTCTGTAGTGGACATTATAATGGTTTCTGAAGTCTAAGTTATGTGGACAGGAAAATGTAGAGCTTTCCAGGGTTGAGTGGATAGTCAGTTGAACAGCACTCCTGCGAGTGTGAACAGGCCGCTGAAAAGCAGCCTTGGGTTACTTGTACATTCAACACTAGTGAAACGAAATCGGGCCTTGAGTGAATATTCGATGAATTCCAGATTGGGAGTGAATGAATGGAACATTCTGTAGTGGAGATTCCATTGAATTTTGAAGTCTGGGTTGAGTGGACAGGAAAATGAAGAGGTGATCAGGTTGGAGAGGATAGCCAGTAGAATATCACACCAACGAATGTGAACAGGCCGCGAAAAACCAGCATTGTGATACTTCGATATTGACCAGTGGTGCACCGAAATCCTGCCTGGAGTGGAGATTCGATGAATTCCAGATTGGCAGTGAATGAATGGAACATTCTGTACAGGAGATTCCAATCATTTCTGAGGTCTAGGTAGTGGGGGAAGGAAAATGAAGAGCTGACCAGGGTACAGTGGATAGCCAGTTGAACAGCAAGCCGCTCAGGGTTATCAGGACAATGAAAATGAGCAGTGTGTTACTTGGACATTCAACCGTGGTGTAACGAAAGCCTGCCTGGAGTGGAGATTCAGATGAATTCCAGATTCGCTGTTAACAAATGGAACGTTCTGTAGTGGATATTCCAATTATTTCTGAAATCCGATGTGTGTGGACAGGAAAACGAAGAGCAAAACAGGTTAGAATGGATAGCCCATTGAACAGTAGGCCTGCGAGAATGAACAGACCTCTGAAACCCAGCATTGGGTTACTTGGACATTCACCTGTGGTATAACGAATGCGTTCATAGAGTGGAAGTTCAGATGAATTCCCGATTCGCAGTGAATGAATTGAACATTCTGTAGTGGATATTCCAATGATTTCTGTCGTGTGGGTTGTTTGGGAAGTAAAAGAAAGACTTGACCACTGTGGAGTGGATAGCCAGTTGAATAGCATGCATGCAAGTGTGAACAGTATGCTGAAAACCAGCAATGTAACTTGGACATTCACCAGCGGTGTAAAGGAATCCTGTCTGCAGTGGAGATTCGAAGAATTCCAGATTCGCAGTGAATGAGTGGAACATTATGAAGTGGAGATTCTAATGGTTTCTGAAGTCTGGGTTATATAAACAGGATAAAGAAGAGCTGACCAGGGTCCATTGGACAGCCAGTTGAACAGCACGACTGCGAGTGTGAACACGCCTATGAAAACCAGCATTGGTTACTTGGACATTCACCAGTGGTGTAACGAAAGCTTGCCTGGAGTGGAGATTCCATGAATTCGATATTGGCAGGGAATGAATGGAACATTATGTAGGAGAGATTCCAATGATTTCTGAAGTCTGGGTTTTGCGTACAGGAAAATGAAGAGAAGATCAGGGAAAGGTGGATAGCCTGTTGAACAGCAGACTGCGACTTTGAACTGGCTGCTGAAAACCAACAATCTGTAGTGGAGATTGCAATTACTTCAGAAGTCTGGGTTTTTGGGACAGGAAAATGAATGGCTGACCAGGGTTGAGTGGATAGGCAGTTGGACAGCACGCTTGCGAGTGTGATCATGCCTCTGAAATCCAGCATTGGATTCCTTGGACATCATCAGTGGTGTAACGAAAGCCTGCCTGGAGTTGGAGATTCGATGAATTCCATATTGGAATTGAATCAATGGAACAGTCTGTAGTGGAGATTCCAATGAATTCTGAAGTATGGTTTGTGTGGACAGGAAAAGAATAATCTGACCACTGTGTAGTGGAAGGCCAGTTCAAACGCACGTCTGCAAGTGAGAACTGGACGCTGAAAATCAGCATTCAGTTACTTAGATATTCACCAGTCGTGTAACTGAAGTCTTCCTGGAGTGGAGATTCAATGAATTCCGGATCGGAAGTGTATGAATGGAACATTCTGTAGTGGAGATTATAATGGTTTCTAAAGTCTAAGTTATGTGGACAGGAAAGTGTTGAGCTGACCAGGGTTGAGTGGATAGTCAGTTGAACAGCACTCCTGCAAGTGTGAACAGGCCACTGAAAAGCAGCCTTGGGTTACTTGTACATTCAACACTAGTGAAACGGAATCCGGCCTGGAGTGGAGATTCGATGAACTCCAGATTGGGAGTGAATGAATGGAACATTCTGTAGTGGAGATTCCATTGAATTTTGAAGTCTGGGTTGAGTGGACAGGAAAATGAAGAACTGATCAAGTTGGAGAGGATAGCCAGTAGAATAGCACACCAGTGAGTGTGAATAGGCCACGAAATACCAGCATTGGGGTACTTGGATATTGACCAGTGGTGCACCGAAATCCTGCCTGGAGTGGAGATTCGATGAATTCCAGATTGGCAGTGAATGAATGGAACATTCTGTACAGGAGATTCCAATCATTTCTGAAGTCTAGGTAGTGGGGGCAGGAAAATGAAGAGCTGACCAGGGTTCAGTGGATAGCCAGTTGAACAGCACGCCGCTCAGGGTTATCAGGACAATGAAAATGAGCAGTGTGTTACTTGGACATTCAACCGTGGTGTAACGAAAGCCTGCCTGGAGTGGAGATTCAGATGAATTCCAGATTCGCTGTTAACAAATGGAACGTTCTGTAGTGGATATTCCAATTATTTCTGAAATCCGATGTGTGTGGACAGGAAAACGAAGAGCAAAACAGGTTAGAATGGATAGCCCATTGAACAGTAGGCCTGCGAGAATGAACAGTCCTCTGAAACCCAGCATTGAGTTACTTGGACATTCACCAGTGGTATAACGCAGGCGTTCATGGAGTGGAGGTTCAGATGAATTCCCGATTCGCAGTGAATGAATTGAACATTGTGTAGTGTATATTCCAATGATTTCTGTCGTGTGGGTTGTTTGGACAGTAAAAGAAAGACTTGACCACTGTGGAGTGGATAGCCTGTTGAATAGCATGCATGCGAGTATGAATAGTATGCCGAAAACCAGCAATGTGTTACTTGGGCATTCAAGAGTGGTGTAATGAAAGCCTGCCTGGAGTGTAGGTTCCAAGAGTTCCAAATAGGCAGTGAATGAATGGAACATTCTGTAGTGGAGATTCCAATGGTTTCTGAATTCTACGTTGTATGGACAAGAAACAGAAGAGCTTACCAGGTGGGATTTGATAGCCAGGTGAAGACCAGGCCTGCGAGAATAAACAGTCCTCTGAGAACTAGCATTGGGTTACTTGGACATGCACCAGTGGTATAACGAATGCGTTCATGGAGTGGAGGTTCAGATGAATTCCCGATTCTCAGTGAATGAATTAAACATTATGTAGTGGATATTCCAATAATTTCTGTCTTTTGGGTTGTTTGGACAGTAAAAGAAAGACTTGACTACTGTGGAGTAGATAACCAGTTGAATAGCATGCATGCGAGAGTGAATAGTATGCTGAAAACCAGCAATGTGTTACTTGGACATTCACCAGTGGTGTAAAGAAATCCTGCCTGGAGTGTAGGTTCCAAGAATTCCAAATAGGCAGTGAATGTATGGAACATTCTGTAGTAGAGATTCCAATGATTTCTGAATTCTACGTTGTATGGACAAGAAACTGAAGAGCTTACCAGGTGGTATTTGATAGCCAGTTGAAGACCAGACCTGCGAGAATAAACAGTCCTCTGAAATCAGCATTGGGTTACTTGGACATTCACCTGTGGTATAAAGAATGCGTTCATAGAGTGGAAGTTCAGATGAATTCCCGATTCGCAGTGAATGAATTGAACATTCTGTAGTGGATATTCCAATAATTTCTGTCGTGTGGGTTGTTTGGGCAGTAAAAGAAAGACTTGACCACTGTGGAGTGGATAGCCAGTTGAATAGCATGCATGCAAGTGTGAACAGTATGCTGAAAACCAGCAATGTATAACTTGGATATTCACCAGCGGTGTAAAGGAATCCTGTCTGCAGTGGAGATTCGAAGAATTCCAGATTCGCAGTGAATGAGTGGAACATTATGAAGTGGAGATTCTAATGGTTTCTGAAGTCTGGGTTATATAAACAGGATAAAGAAGAGCTGACCAGGGTCCATTGGACAGCCAGTTGAACAGCACGACTGCGAGTGTGAACACGCCTATGAAAACCAGCATTGGTTACTTGGACATTCACCAGTGGTGTAACGAAAGCTTGCCTGGAGTGGAGATTCCATGAATTCGATATTGGCAGGGAATGAATGGAACATTATGTAGGAGAGATTCCAATGATTTCTGAAGTCTGGGTTTTGCGTACAGGAAAATGAAGAGAAGATCAGGGAAAGGTGGATAGCCTGTTGAACAGCAGACTGCGACTTTGAACTGGCTGCTGAAAACCAACAATCTGTAGTGGAGATTGCAATTACTTCAGAAGTCTGGGTTTTTGGGACAGGAAAATGAATGGCTGACCAGGGTTGAGTGGATAGGCAGTTGGACAGCACGCTTGCGAGTGTGATCATGCCTCTGAAATCCAGCATTGGATTCCTTGGACATCATCAGTGGTGTAACGAAAGCCTGCCTGGAGTTGGAGATTCGATGAATTCCATATTGGAATTGAATCAATGGAACAGTCTGTAGTGGAGATTCCAATGAATTCTGAAGTATGGTTTGTGTGGACAGGAAAAGAATAATCTGACCACTGTGTAGTGGAAGGCCAGTTCAAACGCACGTCTGCAAGTGAGAACTGGACGCTGAAAATCAGCATTCAGTTACTTAGATATTCACCAGTCGTGTAACTGAAGTCTTCCTGGAGTGGAGATTCAATGAATTCCGGATCGGAAGTGTATGAATGGAACATTCTGTAGTGGAGATTATAATGGTTTCTAAAGTCTAAGTTATGTGGACAGGAAAGTGTTGAGCTGACCAGGGTTGAGTGGATAGTCAGTTGAACAGCACTCCTGCAAGTGTGAACAGGCCACTGAAAAGCAGCCTTGGGTTACTTGTACTTTCAACACTAGTGAAACGGAATCCGGCCTGGAGTGGAGATTCGATGAACTCCAGATTGGGAGTGAATGAATGGAACATTCTGTAGTGGAGATTCCATTGAATTTTGAAGTCTGGGTTGAGTGGACAGGAAAATGAAGAACTGATCAAGTTGGAGAGGATAGCCAGTAGAATAGCACACCAGTGAGTGTGAATAGGCCGCGAAATACCAGCATTGGGGTACTTGGATATTGACCAGTGGTGCACCGAAATCCGGCCTGGAGTGGAGATTCGATGAATTCCAGATTGGCAGTGAATGAATGGAACATTCTGTACAGGAGATTCCAATCATTTCTGAAGTCTAGTTAGTGTGGACAGGAAAAAGAAGAGCTGATCAGGGTTCAGTGGATAGCCAGTTGAACAGCACGCCTCCGAGGGGGATCAGGACAATGAAAACGAGCAGTGTGTTACTTGGACATTCAACAGTGGTGTAACGAAAGCATGCCTGGAGTGGAGATTCAGATCAATTCCAGATTCGCAGTCAATGAATTGAACATTCTGTAGTGGATATTCCAATGATTTCTGTCATGTGGGTTGTTTGGACAGTAAAAGAAAGACTTGACCAATGTGGAGTGGATAGCCTGTTGAGTAGCATGCATGCGAGTGTGAACAGTATGCTGAAAACCAGCTATGTGCTACTTGGACATTCACCAGTGGTGTACTGAAAGCCTGCCTGGGTTTAGGTTCCAAGAATTCCAAATAGGCAGTGAATGAATGGAACATTCTATAGTGTAGATTCCAAAGCTTTCTGAATTCTACGTTGTATGGACAAGAAACTGAAGAGCTTACCAGGTGGGATTTTATAGGCAGTTGAAGAACAGGCCTGCGATAATAAACAGTCCTCTGAAAACCAGCATTGGTTTACTTGGACTTTCACCAGTGGTAGAACGAATGCGTTCATGGAGTGGAGGTTCAGATGATTTCCCGATTCGCAGTGAATAAATTGAACATTCTGTAGTGGATATTCCAATAATTTCAGTCATGTGGGTTGTTTGGAAATTAAAAGAAAGACTTGCACACTGTAGAGTGGATAACCAGTTGAATAGCATGCATACGAGTGTGAACAGTATGCTGAAAACCAGCAATGTGTTACTTGGATATTCAACAGTGGTGTAAAGAAAGCCTGCCTGGAGTGTAGGTTCCAAGAATTCCAAATAGGGAGTGAATGAATGGAACATTCTGTAGTAAAGATTCCAATGGTTTCTGAATTCTACGTTATATGGACAAGAAACTGAAGAGCTTACCAAGTGGGAATTGATAGCCAGGTGAAGACCAGGCCTGCGAATTTGAACAGGCTGCTGAAGACCACCATTGGGTTACTTGAATATTCACCAGTGGTGTAAACAAATCCTGTCTGCAGTGGAGATTCGATGAATTCCAGATTGGCAGTGAATGAATGGAACATTCTGAAGTGGAGATTCTAATGGTTTCTGAAGTCTGGGTTATGTGACCAAGAAAAAGAAGAGCTGACCAGGGTTGAGTGGACAGCCAGTTGAACAGCACGACTCCGAGTGTGAACACGCCTATGAAAACCAGCATTGGTTACTAGGACATTCACCAGTGGTGCAACGAAAGCTTGCCTGTAGTGGTTATTAGAAGAACTTCAGATTAGCAGTGAATGAGTAGAACATACTGTAGTGGAGATTCAAATGATTTCGAATGTCTGGGTTGTGTGGACAGGAAATGGAAGAGCTGACCAGGTTGGAGTGGATAGCCCGTTGAACAGCACGCCTGAGAATGTGAAGCGGACGCTGGAAAACAGCATTAGGTTACATGGACATTCTCCAAAGGTGCAACGAAAGTATGCCTGAAGTGGAGATTCCATGAATTCGATATTGGCAGGGAATGAATGGAACATTCCGTAGTAGAGATTCCAATGAATTCTGAAGTCTGGGTTTTGTGAACAGGAAAATGAAGAGCAACCAGGGAAGAGTGGGTAGCCTGTTGCACAGCAGAGTGCGACTTTGAACTGGATGCTGAAAACCAACAATGCGTTACTTGGATATTCACCAGTGGTGTCAAGGAATCCTGCCTTGAGTGGAGATTCGATGAATTCCCGATTGGGAGTGAATGAATGGAACATTCTGTAGTGGAGATTCCAATTACTTCTGAAGTCTGGGTTTTGTGGACAGGAAAATGAAGAGCTGACCAGGGTTCAGTGGATAGGCAGTTGGACAGCACGCCTTCGAGTGTGATCATGCCTCTGAAATCCAGCATTGGATTCCTTGGACATCGTCAGTGGTGTAATGAAAGCCTGCCTGGAGTTGGAGATTTGATGAATTCCAGATTGGAATTGAAACAATGGAACAGTCTGTAGTGGAGATTCCAATTAATGCTGAAGTATGGTTTGTGTGGAGAGGAAAAGAATAATCTGACCACTGTGTAGTGGATTGCCAGATCAACAGCATGTCTCCGAGTGAGAACAGAACGCTGAAAATCTGTATTCAGTTACTTAGATATTCACCAGTCGTTTAACTGAATTCTGCCTGGAGCGGAGATTCGATGAATTCCAGATCGGCAGTGAATGGATGAAACATTCTGTAGTGGACATTATAATGGTTTCTGAAGTCTAAGTTATGTGGACAGGAAAATGTAGAGCTTTCCAGGGTTGAGTGGATAGTCAGTTGAACAGCACTCCTGCGAGTGTGAACAGGCCGCTGAAAAGCAGCCTTGGGTTACTTGTACATTCAACACTAGTGAAACGAAATCGGGCCTTGAGTGGATATTCGATGAATTCCAGATTGGGAGTTAATTAATGGAACATTCTGTAGTGGAGATTCCATTGAATTTTGAAGTCTGGGTTGAGTGGACAGGAAAATGAAGAGCTGATCAGGTTGGAGAGGATAGCCAGTAGAATATCACACCAACGAATGTGAACAGGCCGCGAAAAACCAGCATTGTGATACTTCGATATTGACCAGTGGTCCACCGAAATCCTGCCTGGAGTGGAGATTCGATGAATTCCAGATTGGGAGTGAATGAATGGAACATTCTGTAGTGGAGATTCCATTGAATTTTGAAGTCTGGGTTGAGTGGACAGGAAAATGAAGAACTGATCAAGTTGGAGAGGATAGCCAGTAGAATAGCACACCAGTGAGTGTGAATAGGCCGCGAAATACCAGCATTGGGGTACTTGGATATTGACCAGTGGTGCACCTAAATCCTGCCTGGAGTGGAGATTCGATGAATTCCAGATTGGCAGTGAATGAATGGAACATTCTGTACAGGATATTCCAATCATTTCTGAAGTCTAGGTAGTGGGGGCAGGAAAATGATGAGCTGACCAGGGTACAGTGGAGAGCCAGTTGAACAGCACGCCACTCAGGGTTATCAGGACAATGAAAACGAGCAGTGTGTTACTTGGACATTCAACAGTGGTGTAAGGAAAGCCTGCCTGGAGTGGAGATTCAGATGAATTCCAGATTCGCTGTTAACAAATGGTACGTTCTGTAGTGGATATTCCAATTATTTCTGAAATTCGATGTGTGTGGACAGGAAAACGAAGAGCAAAACAGGTTAGAATGGATAGCCCATTGAGCAGAAGGCCTGCGAGAATGAACAGTCCTCTGAAACCCAGCATTGAGTTACTTGGACATTCACCAGTGGTATAACGCATGCGTTCATGGAGTGGAGGTTCAGATGAATTCCCGATTCGCAGTGAATGAATTGAACTTTCTGTAGTTTATATTCCAATGATATCTGTCGTGTGGGTTGTTTGGACAGTAAAAGAAAGACTTGTCCACTGTGGAGTGGATAGCCTGTTGAATAGCATGCATGCGAGTATGAATAGTATGCCGAAAACCAGCAATGTGTTACTTGGGCATTCAAGAGTGTTGTAATGAAAGCCTGCCTGGAGTGTAGGTTCCAAGAGTTCCAAATAGGCAATGAATGAATGGAACATTCTGTAGTGGAGATTCCAATGGTTTCTGAATTCTACGTTGTATGGACAAGAAACAGAAGAGCTTACCAGGTGGGATTTGATAGCCAGTTGAAGACCAGGCCTGCACGAATAAACAGTCCTCTGAAAACCAGCATTGGGTTACTTGGACATGCACCAGTGGTATAACGAATGCGTTCATGGAGTGGAGGTTCAGATGAATTCCCGATTCTCAGTGAATGAATTGAACATTTTGTAGTGGATATTCCAATAATTTCTGTCTTTTGGGTTGTTTGGACAGTAAAAGAAAGACTTGACTACTGTGGAGTAGATAACCAGTTGAATAGCATGCATGCGAGATTGAATAGTATGCTGAAAACCAGCAATGTGTTACTTAGACATTCACCAGTTGTGTAAACAAAGCCTGCCTGGAGTGTAGGTTCCAAGAATTCCAAATAGGCAGTGAATAAATGGAACATTCTCTACTGGAGATTCCAATGGTTTCTGAATTCTATGTTGTATGGACAAGAAACTGAAGAGCTCACCAGGTGGGATTTGATAGCCAGTTGAAGACCAGGCCTGCAAATTTGAACAGGCTGCTGAAGACCACCATTGGGTTTCTTAAATATTCACTAGTGGTGTAAAGAAATGCTGTCTGTAGTGGAGATTCGATGAATTCCATATTGGCAGTGAATGAATGGAACATTCTGAAGTGGAGATTCTAATGTTTTATAAAGTCTGGGTTATGTGAATGGAAAACGAAGAGCTAACCAGGGCTGGGTGGACAGCAAGTTGAACAGCACGACTCTGAGTGTGAACACGCCTATGAAAATCAGCATTGGTTACTTGGACATTCACCAGTGGTGTATCGAGAGCTTGCCTGGAGTGGAGATTCGAAGAACTTCAGATTAGCAGTGAATAAGTGGAATATTCTGTAGTGGAGATTCAAATGATTTCCAAAGTCTGGGTTCTGTGAACAGGAAATGGAAGAGCTGATCAGGTTAGAGTGGATAGCTCGTTGAACAGCACGCCTGGGAGTGTGAAGCGGACGCTGGAAAACAGCATTAGGTTACTTGGACGTTCTCCAATGGTGCAACGAAAGCATGCCTGGAGTGGAGATTCCATGAATTCGATATTGCCAGGGAATGAATGGAACAATCCGTACGAGGGATTCCAATAATTTCTAAAGTCTGGGTTTTGTGTACAGGAAAATGAAGAGCAGACCAGGGAAGAGTGGTTAGCCTGTTGAACATCAGACTGCTACTTTCAACTGGCTACTGAACGTTATTTGGATATTCACCAGTGGTGTAAAGGAATCCTGCCTGGAGTGGAGATTCGATGAATTCCTGATTGGGAGTGAATGAATGGAACATTCTGTAGTGGAGATTACAATTACTTCTGAAGTCTGGGTTTTGTGGACAGGACAATGAAGAGCTGACCAGGGTTGAGTGGATAGGCAGTTGGACAGCACGCCTGCGAGAGTGATCATGCCTCTGATATCCAGCATTGGATTCCTTGGACATCATCAGTGGTGCAACGAAAGCCTGCCTGGAGTTGGAGATTCGAAGAATTCCAGATTGGAATTGAATCAATGGGACAGTCTGTAGTGTAGATTCAAATGAATTCTGAATTATGGTTTGTGTGGACAGGAAAAGAATAATCTGACCACTGTGTAGTGGATTGCCAGTTCAACAGCACGTCTGCGAGTGAGAACAGAACGCTGAAAATCAGCATTCAGTTACTTAGATATTCACCAGTCGTGTAACTAAAGCCTGCCTGTAGTGGAGATTCCTTGAACTCCAGATCGGCAGTGAATGAATGGAACATTCTGTAGTGGAGATTATAATGATTTCTGAAGTCTCAGTTATGTGGACAGGAAAATGTAGAGCTGACCAGGGTTGGGTGGATAGTCAGTTGAACAGCACTCCTGCGAGTGTGAACAGGCTGCTGAAAAGCAGCCTTGGGTTACTTATACATTCAACACTAGAGAAAAGGAATCGGGCCTGGAGTGGAGATTCGATGAATTTCAGATTGGGAGTGAATGAATGGAACATTCTGTAGTGGAGATTCCATTGTATTTTGAAGTCTGGGTTGAGTGGACAGGAAAATAAAGACCTGATCAGGTTGGAGAGGATAGCCAGTAGAATAGCACACCAGCGATTGTAAACAGGCCGCGAAAACCCAGCATTGGGGTACTTGTATATTGACCAGTGGTGCACCGTAATCCTGCCTTGAGTGGAGATTCGATGAATTCCAGATTGGCAGTGAATGAATGGAACATTCTGTACAGGAGTTTCCAATCATTTCTGTAGTCTAGGTATTGGGGACAGGAAAATGAAGAGCTGACCAGGGTTCAGTGGATAGCCAGCTGAACAGCAGGCCTCCGAGGGGGATCAGGACAATCACAGCGACCAGTGTGTTACTTGGACATTCAACAGAGGTGTAAAGAAAGCCTGCCTGGAGTGGAGATTCAGATGAATTCCAGATTCGCTGTGAATGAATGGAACATTCTGCAGTGGAGATTATAATGGTTTCTGAAGTCTAAGTTATGTGGACAGGAATAGGAAGAGCTGGTCAGGTTGGAGAGGATAGCCAGTAGAATAGCACACCAGCGAGTGTGAACAGGCCGCGAAAAACCAGCATTGGGGTACTTGGATATTGACCAGTGGTGTACCGAAATACTGCATGGAATGGAGATTCGATGAATTCCAGATTGGCAGTGAATGAATGGAACAATCTGTACAGGAGATTCCTATCAATTCTGAAGACTAGGTTGTGGGGACAGGAAAATGAAGAGCTGACCAGTGTTCAGTGGATAGCCAAACGAAAAGCACTTCTGCGAATGTGAACATACTGCTGAAAAGCAGCCTTGGATTTCTTGTACATTCAACACTAGTGAAACGAAATCCGGCCTGGAGTGGAGATTCTATGAATTCCAGATTGGGAGTTAATGAATGGAACATTCTGTAGTGGAGATTCCATTGAATTTTGAAGTCTGGTTTGAGTGGACAGTAAAATGGAGAGCTGATCAGGTTGGAAAGGATAGCCAGAAAAATAACACACCAGCGAGTGTGAACAGCCGCGAAAAATCCAGCATTGGGGTACTTGGATATTCAGCAGCGGTGTAACGAAATCTTGCCTGGAGTGGAGATTCGATGAATTCCAGATTGACAGTGAATGAATGGAACATTCTGAAGTGGACTTTCTAATGGTTTCTGAAGTCTTAGTTATGTGATCAGGAAAAAGAAGAGCTGTCCAGAGTTGATTGGACAGCCAGTTGAACAGCACGACTCCGATTGTGAACATGCCTATGAAAACCAGCATTGATGACTTGGACATTCACCAGTTGTGTAACGAAAGTTTGCCTGGAGTGGAGATTCGAAAAACTTCAGATTAGCAGTGAAAAAGCGGAATATTCTGTAGTGGAGATTCAAATGATTTCGATAGTCTGGGTTGTGTGGACAGGAAATGGAAGAGCTGACAAGGTTGGAGTGGAGAGCCCTTTGAACAGCACGCCTGGGAGTGTGAAACAGACGCTGGAGAACAGCATTAGGTTACTTGGACATTCTCCAATGATGCAAAGAAAGCATGCCTGGAGTGGAGATTCAATGAATTCGATATTGGCAGGGAATGAATGGAACATTCCGTAGGAGAGATACCAATGCTTTATGTAGTCTGAGTTCTGTGTAAAGGAAAATGAAGAGAAGAGCAGGGAAGAGTGGATGGTCAGTTGAATAGCACTCCTGCGAGTGTGAAGAGGCCGCTGAAACGAACATTGGGTTACTTGGATATTCACCAGTGGTGTAAAGGAATCCTGCCTGGAGTAGAGATTCGATGAATTCCCGATTGGGAGTGAATGAATGGAACATTCTGTAGTGGAGATTCCAATTACTTTTGAAGTCTGGGTTTTGTGGACAGGAAAATGAAGAGCCTACCAGGGTTGAGTGGATAGGCAGTTGGACAGCACGCCTGCGAGTGTGATCATGCCTCCGAAATCCAGCATTGGATTCCTGGATATCATCAGTGGTGTAACGAAAGCCTGCCTGGACTTAGAGATTCGATGAATTCCAGATTGCAATTGAATCAATAGAACAGTCTGTAGTGGAGATACCAATGAATTTTGAAGTATGCTTTGTGTGGACAGGAAAAGAATAATCTGACCACTGTGTAGTGGATTGCCAGTTCAACAGCACGTCTGCGAGTGAGAACAGAACGCTGAAAATCAGCATTCAGTTACTTAGATATTCACCAGTCCTGTAACTAAATTCTGCCTGGAGTGGAGATTCGATGAATTCCAGATCGGCTTTGAATGAATGGAACATTCTGTAGTGGAGATTATAATGTTTTCTGAAGTCTAAGTTATGTGGACAGGAAAATGTAGAGCTGACCAGGGTTGAGTGGATAGTCAGTTGAACAGCACTCCTGCGAGTGTGAACAGGCCGCTGACAAGCAGCCTTGTGTTACTTGTACATTCAACACTAGTGAAACGAAATCCGGCCTAGAGTGGTGATTCGATGAATTCCAGATTGGGAGTTAATGAATGGAACATACTGTAGTGGAGATTATAATGGTTTCTAAAGTCTAAGTTATGTGGACAGGAAAATGTAGAGCTGCCCAGGTTTGAGTGGATATTCAGTTGAACAGTACTACTCCGAGTGTGAACAGGCTGCCGAAAAGCAGAATTGGGTTTCTTGTACATTCAACACTAGTGAAACGAAATCCGGACTGGAGTGGAGATTCAGATGAATTCCAGATTGGAAGTGAATGAATGGAACATTCTGTAGTGGAGATTACAATTACTTCTGAAATCTGGGTTTTGTGGACAGGAAAATGAAGAGCTGACCAGGGTTGTTTGGATAGTCAGTTGAACAGTACTCCTGCGAGTGTGAACAGACCGCTGAATAGCAGCCTTGGGTTACTTATACATTCAACACTAGTGAAACGAAATCGGGCCTGGAGTGGAGATTCGATGAATTCCAGATTGGGAGTGAATGAATGGAACATTCTGTAGTGGAGATTCCATTGAATTTTGAAGTCTGGGTTTAGTGGAAAGGAAAATGAAGAGCTGATCAGGTTGGAGAGGTTAGCCAGAAGAATAGCACACCAGCGAGTGTGAACAGGCCGCGAAAAACCAGCTTTGGGGTACTTGGATATTGACCAGTGGTGTAACGAAATCCTGCCTGGAGTGGAGATTCGATGAATTCCAGATTGGCAGTGAATGAATGGAACATTCTTTACAGGAGATTCCAATCATTTCTGAAGTCTAGGTAGTGGGGACAGGAAAAAGAAGAGCTGACCAGGGTTCTGTGGATAGGCAGTTGAACAGCACGCCTCCGAGGGGGATCAGGACAATGAATACGACCAGTGTGTTACTTGGACATTCAACAGAGGTGTAAAGAATCCATGCCTTTGAAGATTCAGATGAATTCCAGATTCGCTGTGAATGAATGGAACATTCTGTAGTGCAGATTATAATGGTTTCTGAAGTCTAAGTTATGTGGACAGGGAAATGAAGAGCTGATCAGGTTGGAGAGGATAGCCAGTAGAATAGCACACCAGCGAGTTTGAACAGGCCGCGAATAACCAGCATTGGGGTGCTTGGCTATTGACCAGTGGTGTACCGAAATAATGCATGGAATGGAGATTCGATGGATTCCAGATTGGCAGTGAATGAATGGAACAATCTGTACAGGAGATTCCAATCCATTCTGAAGTCTAGGTTGTGGGGACCGGAAAATGTAGAGCTGACCAGTGTTCAGTGGATAGCCATGTGAACAGCACTTCTGCGAATGTGAACATACAGCTGAAAAGCAGCCTTGGATTTCTTGTACATTCAACACTAGTGAAACGAAATCCGGCCTGAAGTGGAGATTCGATGAATTCCAGATTGGGAGTGAATGAATGGAACATTCTGTAGTGGAGATTCCATTCAATTTTGAAATCTGGTTTGAGTGGACAAGAAAATGGATAGCTGATCAGGTTGGAGAGGATAGCCAGTAGAATAACACACCAGCGAGTGTGAACAGCCGCAAAACACCAGCATTGGGGTACTTGGATATTGAGCAGCGGTGCAACGAAATCCTGGCTGGATTGGAGATTCGATGAATTCCAGATTGGCAGTGAATGAATGGAACATTCTGAAGTGAACTTTCTAATGGTTTCTGAAGTCTGAGTTATGTGATCATGAAAAAGAAGAGCTGTCCAGAGTTGAGTGGACAGCCAGTTGAACAGGACGACTCCGTTTTGTGAACATGCCTATGAAAACCAGCATTGATTACTTGGACATTCACCAGTGGTGTAACGAAAGCTTGCCTGGAGTGGAGATTCGAAAAACTTCAGATTAGCAGTGAAAAAGCGGAATTTTCTGTAGTGGAGATTCAAATTATTTCGATAGTCTGGGTTGTGTGGACAGGAAATGGAAGAGCTGACCAGGTTGGTGTGGAGAGCCCGTTGAACAGCACGCATGGGAGTGTGAAGCAGACGCTGGAAAACAGCATTAGGTTACTTGGACATTCTCCAATGGTGCAACGAAAGCATGCCTGGAGTGGAGATTCCATGAATTCGATATTGGCAAGGAATGAATGGAACATTCGGTAGGAGAGATTCCAATGATTTCTGTAGTCTGAGTTTTGTGTACAGGAAAATGAAGAGCAGAGCAGGGAAGAGTGGATGATCAGTTGAACAGCACTCCTGCGAGTGTGAAGAGGCAGTGAATGAATGGAACATTCTGTACAGGAGATTCCAATCATTTCTGAATTCTAGGTAGTGGGGACAGGAACATGAAGAGCTGACCAGGGTTAAGTGGATAGCCAGTTGAACACCATGCCTCCGAGGGGGATCAGGACAATGAAAACGAGCAGTGTGTTACTTGGACATTCAACAGTGCTGTAACTTAAGCATGCCTGGAGAGGAGATTCAGATGAATTCCAGATTTTCAGTGAATGAATGGAAGGTTCTGTAGTGGAGATTCCAATTATTTCTGAAATCCGATGTGTGTGGACAGGAAAATGAAGAGCAGACCAGGTTACAATGGATAGGCAGTTGAACAGCAGGCCTGCGAGATTGAACAGTCCTCTGAAAACCAGCATTGGGTTACTTGGACATTCACCAGTGGTATAACGAATGCGTTCTTAGAGTGGAGATTCAGATGAATTCCCGATTCGCAGTGAATGAATTGAATATTCTTTAGTGGATATTCCAATGATTTCTGTCGTGTGGGTTGTTTGGACAGTAAAAGTAAGACTTGACCGGTGGGACGGGCACAGAAGCCCAGCTCTGGGCAACAAAGCTGAATGGCTCCAATTCCAACAGGTACAGCCCGCCCCCAAGGGCCTGAGTCCCTCTCTGGGCATGCACAGCTAGAACCAGTCTCTAGAAAGCTGATTTTCAACCCCTGATCTGCGTGGGACGGGCACAGCGGCCCAGCTCTGGGCAACAAAGCTGAAGGCTCCAATTCCAACAGGTACAGCCCGCCCCCAAGGGCCTGGGTCCCTCTCTGGGCATTCGCAGCTAGAACCAGCCCCTAGAAAGCCGGTTTTCAACCCCTGATCTGCGTGGGACGGGCACAGAGGCCCAGCTCTGGGCAACAAAGCTGAACGGCTCCAATTCCAGAGGTACAGCCCGCCCCCAAGGCCTGGGTCCCTCTCTGGGCATGCGCAGCTAGAACCAGCCTCTAGAAACCGGTTTTCAACCCCTGATCTGCGTGGGACGGGCACCGAGGCCCAGCTCTGGGCAACAAAGCTGAACGGCTCCAATTCCAAACAGGAGACGTTCCCAACTCCTCGCCCAGTGCCAGGGACTCTTTCCGGAGCTGCGACCGCTAACGCGGCCGTGAAATATTTTCCCACTACGTATGCCATAGGAACCATAAGCTACCTTCTTAGATGGAAACTTCTCTATTTTAGCTCAGCCACTAGAAACACAGTAGCCACTAACTCATAAGCCTATCTTAACTCACACTGCATATCAAGCAGAATAGTAACAGTGAACGTGAAGGACTAAACCACACCTCTCACAATGGTAAAGCAACTCAAAAGCCCACCAAACTTTCATATTGAAGAGTCTAGCCCAGATGACACCAACAGTACTGTAGTGTTAGACAACCTCTCTGACAAGGAATTCAGAAGGGAGCTACTTAGGATGCTTAGGGAATTTAAAGAAACAATGGAAAGTAATGCCAATAGAAGACAAGAGGATCTGAAGGAAGAAATGAGGAAAATGCAATCAGAAATGTCAGACCTGAAAAATCTCGTAGGCAAATTGAAAAGCTCAGAGGAAGGCCTCAGCAGCAGAGTAAGAGCGGCTGAGAACAGAATCAGTGAGCTCGAAGATGAAGTTCATAGACTCTCCAGAAAAGTGCAGAAAATGGAAAAGAGACTCACAATTCGGGAACAGATGGCAAGAGAAGATCGTGATGAAGCCAAGAGGGGTAACACAAGAGTTATTGGAGTACCAGAGGGACAGGAAGATAACCTCGATGAAGAAAAAACTGTCAAAGACATCATTGCTACAACATTTCCAGAGGTGAGGAAAACTTGTGACCACATTCAGGAGGCCCGAAGGGTACCAGCTAAAAGAAATCCGAATAAAAATACCCCAAGACACATTCTGATCAAAATGACCAAAACCTTAGACAGAGACAAAATTCTGAAAGCAGCAAGATCGAAGAAAGAAATCTCTTACAAAGGAGCATCCTTAAAATTCACAGCTGATTTTTCTGATGAAACCCTCATGGCCCGAAAACAGTGGTGGGACATAGTAAAAAAACTCAATGAAATAAATGCCTCCCCTAAAATACTTTTCCCAGCAAGACTCTCATTCATAATAGAAGGAACAACACACAGTTTCACAGACAAACAACAGCTCAGGAACTTCATAGACTCAAAACCATAGTTACAAGAACAACTAAATGGGCTACTTTAAGGCAAGAAAGGCCCCTCAAATACACCAAATTTTAACAGAACAATGGGACAAAATACCATAACAATAATCTCCCTCAATGTCAATGGGCTAAACGCACCAATTAAAAGACATAGAGTGGAAGGATGGATTAGAAAATTGAACTCAACATTCTGCTGCCTCTAAGAAACGCATCTCAATAGTCAAAGCAAACACAGACTCAGAGTCAAATGCTGGAAAACAATCCTAAAGGCAAACAGCTCCCATAAAAAAGCTGGGGTAACCATCCTTATATCAGACCACATCGATTTCAGATTGAGGAAGGTCATAAGAGACAGTGAAGGCCATTTCTTATTGATCAAAGGATCTGTACAACAGAAAGAACTAACAATAATAAATGTATATGCACCTAATGAGAGACCAGCAAAGTACTTAAAACAACTACTCATAGATTTGGAAAAAGATATCAATAGCAACACAATACTAGTGGGAGACTTCAACACTGCTTTGTCACCTCTTGGTAGATCAACCAGAATCAAGCTTAGCAGGGACATACTTCATTTGAGGGAAACAGTGGAAGAAAGGGACTTAGTAGATATATATAGGACACTTCATACACAAAAAGCTGAATACACATTCTTCTCAAGCGTACATGGAACATTCTCCAAGATAGACCACATGCTGAGCCACAAAACATGCCTCCATAAAATTAAGAAGGTAGAGATTGTATCAACAATCTTCTCAGACCATAATGCGCTGAAATTAGAAGTAAATCACACACAAAAACAGAAAACTAAATCAAACACCTGGAAATTAAACAGTGCACTATTGAACAACGAGTGGATTAGACAGGAAATCAAAGAGGAAATCAAAAGATTCCTAGAAACGAATGAAAATGAGAACACGAGTTACCAAAACTTATGGGACACAGCAAAGGCTGTGTTAAGAGGAAAGTTTATAGCTCTACAAGCATTCCTCAGGAAGGAGGAGCGAGCACACATAAGTAACCTAACCTCACAGCTTAATAGCTTGGAGAGGGACCAAAAAAAGGAGCACAACCCGAACAGGAGAAAGGAAATAATAAAACTCAGAGCAGAGATTAACGAGATGGAAACCCAAAAAACAATCCGAAAGATCAATGAAACCAAAAGCTGGTTCTTTGAGAAAATTAACAAGATCTATAAGCCTCTAGCAAAACTCACAAAGAAAGGGAGAGAGAAAACCCTAATAAACCGAATCAGAAATGAAAAGGGGGTCATTACAACAGAAACCACAGAAATTCAGAGGATCCTCAGGGAGTACTTTGAGAAGCTTTATGCCACGGAACATCAAAACCTCGAGGAAATGGATAAATTCCTAGAATCCTACAGACTCCCAAGGCTGAACCAAGAAGACCTGGAATACCTGAACAGACCTATCACCATCAAGGAAATTGAAATGGTAATAAAAAGTCTCCCCAAGCACAAAAGTCCTGGCCCGGATGGATTCACTAGTGAATTGTTCCAAATCTTTAAAGAGGACTTACTCCCAATGCTCTTTAAGCTTTTCCACGAAATTGAAATATCAAAAACACTTCCGAACAGTTTCTACGAAGCAAATATCACACTGATACCAAAAGCAGACAGAGATACCACAAAGAAAGATAATTACAGGCCGATATCCCTGATGAACACAGATGCAAAGATCCTCAACAAACTACTAGCAAATAGAATCCAACTACTCATCAAAAAGATCATACACCATGACCAAGTAGCATTCATCCCAGGGATGCAAGGATGGTTTAACATTCGGAAATCAATCAACATAATCCACCATATCAACAAAAGAAAAGATAAAAAGCATATGATCATATCAATAGATGCAGAGAAAGCATTTGATAAGATCCAGCACCCCTTTATGATGAAAACCCTAGCCAAAATGGGTATAGAGGGGACCTTCCTCAACATAATTAAAGCCATCTACCACAAGCCTACAGCAAGCATCATCCTCAATGGGGAAAAACTGAGAGCCTTCCCTCTAAGATCAGGGACGAGACAGGGATGCCCACTCTCTCCACTGCTGTTCAATATAGTACTGGAATTACTTGCAATAGCGATGAGGCAGGAAAAAGATATTAAGGGCATTCAGGTAGGAAAGGAAGAAATCAAACTCTCACTATTCGCAGATGATATGATACTCTACATAGAGAACCCAATAACTTCCACCAAAAAACTCCTAGAAACAATAGACTCGTATAGTAAGTTGCAGGTTATAAAATCAATACCCAAAAGACCATGGCTTTCCTATACGCAAACAGTGAGAGAGAAGAAAGCAACATGAAAAAAACAATCCCATTCACAATTGTGCCCCAGAAAATCAAGTACCTAGGAATCAGCTTAACTAAGGAAGTAAAGGACCTGTACAAAGAAAACTACAAAACGCTACTTCAGGAAATAAAAGAGGGCATGAGGAAATGGAAAGATATCCCCTGCTCATGGGTCGGGAGACTTAACATTGTAAAAATGGCAATACTAACGAAAGCATTGTATAAATTCAATGCAATCCCTATAAGGATACCCATGACATTCTTCAAAGAAATGGAGCAAACACTCCTGAAATTTATATGGAACAATAAGCACCCACGAATAGCTAAAGCAATTCTTGGGAAAAGGAAAATGGGAGGAATCAAACTCCCGAACTTCAAACTTTACTAAAAAGCAGTAATAAGTAAAACAGCATGGTACTGGAACAAAGGCAGAACTGCAGACCAATGGAACAGGGTTGAATACACTGACATCTCCCCTCAATCATATGCTCATCTAATCTTTGATAAACGTGCAAGTAATGTGAAGCGGAGTAAGGAAAGCCTCTTTAATAAATTGTGTTGGCATCACTGGATGGCTACATGCAAAAAATAGGCTCAGAACTCTGCCTAACTCCATGTACAAAAGTAAGATCAAAATGGATTAAAGACCTCAACATCAGACCAGAAACCATAAGGTACGTTGAAGATAAAGTTGGCAAAACCCTCCATGACATTGAAGCTAATGGTATCTTCAAAGATGCCACGCCACTGGCCGAGCAAGGCAAAACAGAGATAGATAAATGGGACTATCTTAAACTAAGAAGCTTCTGCACCTCCAAAGAAACAATGGCCAAAATACAAAGACAGTCTACAGAATGGGAAAGGATATTCACCGAATACACATCTGACAAGGGGTTGATATCCAGGACATACAAAATACTGGTTAAAGTCCATAAGAAGAAAACATCCAACCCCATCCAAAAATGGGGCAATGAAATGAACAGAAACTTTCTCAAAGAAGAAATCCGAATGGCAAAAAAGCACATGAGAAAATGCTCTACATCATTAATCATCAGGGAGATGCAGATCAAAACCACAATGAGATACCATCTCACACCTCAGAGACTGGCCCACATTCAAAATAACAAAAGCAACCGATGCTGGCGTGGATGTGGCGAGAAAGGGACACTCCTTCACTGTTGGTGGGAATGTCCACTGGTTCAGCCCTTCTGGAAAACAGTATGACGATTCTCAAAAAATTAGAAATTGAGCTCCCATTTGACCCAGCAATACCACTCCTGGGAATATATCCCAGAGAGGCAAAAATGTATAGTCGAAGTGACATCTGCACTTGTTTGTTCATTGCAGCACTCTTTACAATAGCCAGAAACTGGAAGAAACCTGAATGCCCAAGAACAGATGACTGGTTAAAGAAACTTTGCTATATCTACACAATGGAGTACTATGTAGCTGTTAGAAAAGATGAAGTCATGAAATTTACATACAAGTGGTACAATATGGAAAGTATCATGCTAAGCGAAATGAGTCAGAAAGAGAGGGATGGACATAGAAAGATTGCATTCATCTGGGGGATATAAAGTAACAAAGTATGAGATAAATATCCAAGAATAGCTGAGATCAGCACCAGGAGGATTACTCCATAACTTAGAGGCCAGCCGGGTATCCTAGTGGAAAGGGCTGTTCAGATAGAGAAGGGAGCACCAAATAAAGGATGTTTGGCGGATCCTGCCAGGAGGGGAGATGCATGTCGAAAGTAGACTATGGACTGAACATGTTTGCCACTCAATGCCTCTTTTGCAGACCACAACACCCAAAAGGAGAGAGAGAACACAGGGGATTGCCCTGCCACAGAGACAGGGGGGATGGGGGGATGGGGGTGGGAGGGATATTATCCATGGTGGTGGAAAATGGGCACTGGTGGAGGGATGGGTATCTGATCATTGTATAATTGAAACCAAAGCACAAAAAATTGTAAATCTACAACTTTAAAAAAAAATAAAATAAAATAAAGGGAAAAAAAAAGAAAGACTTGACCACAGTGGAGTGGATATCCAGTTCAATAGCATGCATACGAGTGTGAACAGGATACTGAAAACCAGCAATGTGATACTTGGACATTCACCAGGGGTGTAAAGGAAGCCTGCCTGGAGTGTAGGTTCCAAGAATTCCAAATAGGCAATGAATGAATGGAACGTTCTGTAGTGGAGATTCCAATGGTTTCTGAATTCTACGTTGTATGGACAAGAAACTGAAAAGCTTCCCAGGTGGGATTTTATAGCCAGTTGGAAAACAAGCCTGCGAATTTGAACAGGCTGCTGAAAACCACCATTGGGTTACTTGAATATTCACCAGTGGTGTAAAGAAATCATGTCTGCAGTGGAGATTCGATGAATTCCAGATTGGCAGTGAATGAATGGAACATTCTGAGGTGGAGATTCTAATGGTTTCTGAAGTCTGGGTTATGTGAACAGGAAAAAGAAGAGTTGACCAGGTTTGAGTGGACAGCCAGTTGAACAGCTCGACTCTGAGTGTGAACACACTTATGAAAATCAGCATTGGTTACTTGGACATTCAGCAGTGGTGTAACGAAAGCTTGCCTGGACTGGAGATTCGAAGAACTTCAGATTAGCAGTGAAGGAGTCGAATATTCTGTAGTGGAGATTCAAATGATTTCGAAAGTCTGGGTTGTGTGGACAGGAAATGGAAGAACTGACCAGGTTGGAGTGGATAGCCCTTTGAACAGCACGCCTGGGAGTGTGAAGCAGATGCTGGAAAACTGCATTAGGTTACTTGGACATTCTCCAATGTTGCAACGAAAGCATGCCTGGAGTGGAGATTCCATGAATTCGATATGGGCAGGGAATGAATGGAACATTCCGTCGGAGAGATTCCAATGATTTCTGAAGTCTGGGTTTTGTATACAGGAAAATGAAGAGCAGAGAAGGGAAGAGTGGATAGCCTGTTGAACAGCAGACTGCGACTTTGAACTGACTGCTGAAAACCAACAATGGCTTACTTGGATATTCACCAGGGGTGTCAAGGAATCCTGCCTGGAGTGGAGATTCGATGAATTCCTGCTAGGGAGTGAATGAATGGAACATTCTGTAGTGGAGATTCCAATTACTTCTGAAGTCTGGGTTTTGTGGGCAGGAAAATGAAGAGCTGACAAGGGTTGGGTGGATAGGCAGTTGGACCGCACGCCTGCGAGTGTGATAATGCCTCTGAAATCCAGCACTGGATTCCTTGGACATCATCAGTGGTGTAACGAACGCCTGCGTGGAGTGGTAGATTCGATGAATTCCAGATTGGAATTGAATCAATGGAACAGTCTGTAGTGAAGTTTCCAATGAATTCTGAAGTATGGTTTGTGTGGACAGGCAAAGAATAATCTGACCACTGTGTAGTGGATTGCCAGTTCAACAGCATGTCTGCGAGTGAGAACAGAACGCTGAAAATCAGCATTCAGTTACTTAGATATTCACCAGTCGTGTAACTAAAGTCTGCCTGGATTGGAGATTCGATGAATTCCAGATCGGCAGTGAATGAATGGAACATTCTGTAGTGGAGATTATAATGGTTTCTGAAGTCTAAGTTATGTGGACAGGAAAATGTAGAGCTGACCATGGTTGAGTAGATAGTCAGTTGAACAGCACTCCTGCGAGTGTGAACAGGACGCTCAAAAGCAGCCTTGGGTTACTTGTACATTCAACACTAGTGAAAGGAATTCCGGCCTGGAGTGGAGATTCGATGAGTTCCAGATTGGAAGTGAATGAATGTTATATTCTGTAGTGGTGATTCCATTGAATTTTGAAGTCTGGAGTGAGTGGACAGGAAAATGAAGAGCTGATCAGGTTGGAGAGGATAGCCAGTAGAATAACACACCCGCGAGTGTGAACAGGACGCGAAAAACCAGCATTGGGGTACTTGGATATTGACCAGTGGTGTAACGAAATCCTGCCTGGATTGGAGATTCGATGAATTCCAGATTGCTGTGAATGAATGGAACATTCTGAAGTGGAGATTCTAATGGTTACTGAAGTCTAGGTTGTGGGGACAGGAAAATGAAGAGCTGACCAGGGTTCTTTGGATAGCCAGTTGAACAGAACGCCTCCGACAATTAAACGATCAGGACAATAAAACTAGAAGTGTGCTGCTTGGACGTTCAACAGTGGTGAAACGAAAGCCTGCCTGTAGTGGAGATTCATTTGAATTCCCGATTCGCAGTGAATGAATTGAACATTCTCTAGTGGATATTCCAATGATTTCTGTCATGTGGGTTGTTTGGACAGTAAAATAAAGTCTTGACCACTGTGGAGTGGATAACCCGTTGAACTGCATGCATGCGAGTGTGAAAATTATGCTAAAAATCAGCAATGTGTTACTTTGACTTTCAGCAGTGGTGTAAAGAAAGCCTGCATGGAGTGAAGGTTCCAAGAATTCCAAATAGGCAGTGAATGAATGGAACATTCTGTATTGGAGATTCCACTTGTTTCTGAATTCTACGTTGTATGGACAGGAAACTGAAGAGCTTCCCAGGTGGGATTTGATAGCCAGTTGAAGACCAGGCCTGCGAATATGAACAGGCTGCTGAAAACCACCAGTGGGTTACTTGAATATTCAACAGTGGTGTAAAGAAATTCTGTTTGCAGTGGAGATTCGATGAAATCCAGATTGGCAGTGAATGAATTTAACATTCTGTAGTGGAGATACCAATTACTTCTGAAGTTTGTGTTTTGTGGACAGGAAAATGAAGAGCTGACCAGGGTTGAGTGGATAGGCAGTTGGACAGCACGCCTGCGAGTTTGATAATGCCTCTGAAATCCAGCATTGGATTCCATGGACAGCATCAGTGGTGTAACGAAAGTCTGCCTGGAGTTGGAGATTCGATGAATTCCAGATTGGAATTGAATCAATGGAACAGTCTGTAGTGGAGTTTCCAATGAATTCTGAAGTATGGTTTTTGTGGACAGGAAAAGAATAATCTGACCACTGTGTAGTGGATTGCTAGTTCAACAGCACGTCTGCGAGTGAGAACAGAACGCCGAAAATCAGCATTCAGTTACTTAGTTATTCACCAGTCGTGTAACTAAAGTCTGCCTGGAGTGGAGATTCGATGAATTCCAGATCGGCAGTGAATGAACGGAAGATTCTGTAGTGGAGATTATAATGGTTTCTGAAGTCTAAGTTATGTGGAAAGGAAAATGTAGAGCTGACCATGGTTGAGTTGATAATCAGTTGAACAGCACTCCTGCGAGTGTGAACAGGACGCTGAAAAGCAGCCTTGGGTTACTTGTACATTCAACACTATTGAAACGAATTCTGGCCTGGAGTGGAGATTCGATGAATTCCAGATTGGGAGTGAATGAATGGAACATTCTGTAGTGGAGATTCCAATTACTTCTGAAGTCAGGGTTTTGTGGACAGGAAAATGAAGAGCTGACCAGGGTTGAGTGGATAGGCAGCTGGACAGCACGGCTGCGAGTGTGATTATGCCTCTGAAACACAGCATTGGATTCCTTGGACATCATCAGTGGTATAACGAAAACCACCAGTGGGTTACTTGAATATTCAACAGTGGTGCTGAAAACCACCAGTGGGTTACTTGAATATTCAACAGTGGTGTAAAGAAATTCTGTTTGCAGTGGAGATTCGATGAATTCCAGATTGGCAGTGAATGAATTGAACATTCTGTAGTGGAGATTCCAATTACTTCTGAAGTCTGGGTTTTATGGACAGGAAAATGAAGAGCTGACCAGGGTTGAGTGGACAGGCAGTTGGAAAGCACGAGTCCGAGTGTGAACACGCCTATAAAATGCAGCAATGGTTACTTGGACATTCAGCAGTGGTGTAACAAAAGCTTGCCTGGAGTGGAGATTCGAAAAACTTCAGATTAGTAGTGAATGAGTGGAATATTCCGTAGTGGAGATTCAAATGATTTCGAAAGTCTGGGTTGTGTGGACAGGAAATGGAAGAGCTGACCATGTTGGAGTGGATTGCCCGTTGAACAGCACGACTGGGAGTGTGAAGCGGACTCTGGAAAATAGCATTAGGTTATTTGAACATTCTCAATGGTGCAACGAAAGCATGCCTGGAGTGGAGATTCCATGAATTCCATATTGGCAGGGAAAGAATGGAACATTCCATAGGAGAGATTCCAATGATTTCAGAAGTCTGGGTTTTGTGTACAAGAAAATGAAGAGCAGAGCAGGGAAGAGTGGATAGTCTGTTGAACAGCAGACTGCGACTTTGAACTGGCTGCTGAAAACCAACATTGGCTTACATGGATATTCAACAGTGATGTAAAGGAATCCTGCCTGGAGTGGAGATTCGATGAATTCTCGTTTGGGAATGAATGAATGGAACATTCTGTAGTGGAGATTCCAATTACTTCTGAAGTTTGTGTTTTGTGGACAGGAAAATGAAGAGCTGACCAGGGTTGATTAGATAGGCAGTTGGACAGCACGCCTGCGAGTTTGATAATGCCTCTGAATTCCAGCATTAGATTCCATGGACATCATTAGTGGTGTAACGAAAGTCTGCCTGGAGTTGGAGATTCGATGAATTCCAGATTGGAATTGAATCAATGGAACAGTCTGTGGTGGAGTTTCCAATGAATTCTGAAGTATGGTTTTTGCGGACAGGAAAAGAATAATCTGACCACTGTGTAGTGGATCGCCAGTTCAACAGCACGTCTGCGAGCGAGAAAAGAATACTGAAAATCAGCATTCAGTTACTTAGATATTCACCAGTCGTGTAACTAAAGTCTGCCTGGAGTGGAGATTCGATCAATTTGAGATCGGCTGTGAATGTATGGAACATTATGTAGTGGAGATTATAATGGTTTCTGAAGTCTAAGTTACGTGCACAGGAAAATGAAGAGCTGACCAGGGTTGAGTGGATAGTCAGTTGAACCGCAGTCCTGCGAGTGTGAACAGGCCGCTGAAAAGCAGCCTTGGGTTACTTGTACATTCAACACTAGTGAAACGAATTCTGGCCTGGAGTGGAGATTCGATGAATTCCAGATTGGGAGTGAATGAATGGAACATTCTGTAGTGGAGATTCCAATGGTTTCTAAATTCTACGTTGTATGGACAAGAAACTGAGGAGCTTACCAGGTGGAATTTGATAGCAAGTTGAAGACGAGGCCTGCGAATTTGTACAGGCCGCTGAAAACCAAGATTGGGTTACTTGAATATTCACCAGTGGTGTAAAGATATCCTGTCTGCAGTGGAGATTCGATGAGTTCCAGATTGGCAGTGAATAAACGGAACATTCTGAAGTGAAGATTCTAATGGTTTCTGAAGTCTGGTTTATAAAGGTAAAGGCCCTCCCGTTGATCGTCGATTTGCTCGAGCGGGCCCAGTAACGTCTCCATTGGAGACTTTGTTACTGTGTCTGGCATATCGAATACTCTCGGTAGCTTACCAGGCACTCCGAGAGGGGCGGAGGAATCGAACTCGGGTTGGCCATGTTGGCTGCGTGCAAGGCAAACGCCCTACCCGCTGTGCTATCGCTCCAGGGTTGAGTGGATAGCCAGTTGAACAGCACGACTCCGAGTGTGAACACGCCTATGAATACCAGCATTGGTTACTTGAACATTCACCAGTGGTGTAACGAAAGCTTCCCTGGAGTGGAGATTCGAAGAACGTCAGATTAGCAGTGAATGTGTGATATATTCTGTAGTGGAGATTCAAATGATTTTGAAAGTCTGGTTTGTGTGGACAGGAAACGGAAGAGCTGACCAGGTTGGAGAGGATTGCCCGTTGAACAGCACGCCTGGGAGTGTGAAGCGGACGCTGGAAAACTGCATTAGGTTACTTGGACATTCTCCAAAGCTGCAACGAAAGCATGCCTGGAGTGGAGATTCCATGAATTCGATATTTGCAGGGAATGAATGGAACATTCCGTAGGAGAGATTCCAATGAATTCTGAAGTCTGGGTTTTGTGTAGAGGAAAATGAAGAGCAGAGCAGCGAAGAGTGCATAGCCTGTTGAACAGCAGACTGCGACTTTGAACTGGCTGCTGAAAACCAACATTGCGTTACTTGGATATTCACCAGTGGTGTCAAGGAATCCTGCCTGGAATGGAGATTCGATGAATTCACCGATTGTGAGTCAATGAATGGAACATTCTGTATTGGAGATTCCAATTACTTCTGAAGTCTGGGTTTTGTGCACAGGAATATGAAGAGCTGACCAGGGTTGAGTGGATAGGCAGTTGGACAGCACGCCTGCAAATGTGATAATGCCTCTGAAATCCAGCAGTGGATGCCTTGGACATCATCAGTGGTGTAACGAAAGCCTGCCTGGTGTTGGAGTTTCGATGAATTCCAGATTGGAATCGAATCAATGGAACAGTCTGTAGTGGAGTTTCCAATGAATTCTGAAGTATGGTTTGTGTGGATAGGAAAAGAATAATCTGATCACTGTGTAGTGGATTGCAGGTTCAACAGCACGTCTGCGAGTGAGAAGAGAACGCTGAAAATGAGCATTCAGTTACTTAGATATTCACCAGTCGTGTAACTAAAGTCAGCCTGGAGTGGAGATTCGATGAAATCCAGATCAGCAGTGAATGAATGGAACATTCTGTAGTGGAGATTTTAATGGTTTCTGAAGACTAAGTTTTGTGGACAGGAAAATGTAGAGCTGACCATGGTTGAGTGGATAGTCAGTTGAACAGCACCATTGCGAGTGCGAACAGGCCGCTGAAAAGCAGCCTTGGGTTACTTGTATATTCAACACTAGTTAACCGAAATCCGGCCTGGAGCGGAGACTCGATGAATTCCAGACTGGGAGTGAATGAATGGAACATTCTATAGTGACGAGTCCATTGAATTTTGAAGTCTGGTTTGAGTGGACAGGGAAATGAAGAGCTGATCAGGTTGGAGAGGATAGCCAGTAGAATAGCACACCATCGAATGTGAACAGGCCAAGAAAAACCAGCATTGGGGTACTTGGATATTGACCAGTGGTGTAATGAAATCCTGCCTGGAGTGGAGATTCGATGAATTACAGATTGGCAGTGAATGAAAGGAACATTCTGTACAGGATATTCCAATCATTTCTGAAGTCTAGGTAGTGGGCACAGGAAAATGAAGAGCTGACCAAGGTTCAGTGGATAGACAGTTGAACAGCACGCCTCCGAGGGGGATTAGGACAATGAAAATGAGCAGTGTGTTACTTGGACATTCAACAGTGGTGTAACGAAAGCCTGCCTGGAGTGGAGATTCAGATGAATTCCAGATTCGCAGTGAATAAATGCAACGTTCTGTAGTGGAGATTCCAATTATTTCTGAAATCCGATGTGCGGGGACAGGACAATGAAGAGCAAAACAGGTCAGAATGGATAGCCAGTTGAACAGAAGGCTTGCGAGAATGAACAGTCCTCTGAAATCCAGGATTGGATTACTTGGACATTCATCAGTGGTATAACGAAAGCGTCCATGGAGTGCAGGTTCAGATGAATTCCCGATTCGCAGTGAATGGTTTGAACATTCTCTAGTGGATATTCCAATGATTTCTGTCGTGTGGGTTGTTTGGACAGTAAAAGAAAGACGTGGCCACTGTGGAGTTTGTAGCCAATTGAATAGCATGCATGCAAGTGTGAACAGTATGCTGAAAGCCAGCAATGTGTTACTTGGACATTCACCAGTCGTGTAAAGAAAGCCTGCCTGGAGTGTAGATTCCAAGAATTCCAAATAGGCAGTGAATGAATGGAAATTTCTGTAGTGGAGTTTAAAATGGTTTCTGAATTCTACGTTGTATGGACAAAAACTGAAGAGGTTACCAGGTGGGATTTTATAGCCAGTTGAAAACCAGGCCTGTGAATTTGAACAGACTGCTGAAAACCACCACTGGGTTACTTGAATATTCACCAGTGGTGTAAAGAAATCCTGCCTGCAGTGGAGATTTGATGAATTCCAGATTGTCAGTAAATGAATGGAACATTCTGAAGTGGAGATTGTAATGGTTTCTGAAGTCTGGGTAATGTGAACAGGAAAAAGAAGAGCTGACCAGGTTTGAGTGGACAACCAGTTGAACAGCACGCCTCCGAGTGTGAACACGCCTATGACAACAATCATTTATTACTTGGACATTCACCAGTGGTGTAACGAAAGCTTGCCTGGAGTGGAGATTCGAAGAACTTCAGATTAGCAGTGAATGAGTGGAATATTCTGTAGTGGAGATTCAAATGATTTCCAAAGTCTAGCTTGTGTGGACAGGAAACGGAAGAGCTGACCAGGTTGGAGTGGATTGCCCGTTGAACAGCACGCATGGGAGTGTGAAGCGGACGCTGGAAAACAGCATTAGGTTACTTGGACATTCTCCAATGGTGCAACGAAAGCATGCCTGGAGTGGAGATTCCATGAATTCGATATTGGCAGGGAATGAATGGAACATTCCATAAGAGAGATTACAATGAATTCTGAAGTCTGTGTTTTGTGTACAGGAAAATGAAGTGCAGACCAGGGAAGAGAAATAGCCTATTGCACAGCAGACTGCGACTTTGAACTGGCTGCTGAAAACCAACATTGCGTTACTTGGATATTCACCAGTGGTGTCAAGGAATCCTGCCTGCAGTGGAGATTCGATGAAATCCCAATTGGGAGTGAATGAATGGAACATTCTGTAGTGGAGATTCCAATTACTTCTGAGGTCAGGGTTTTGTGGACAGGAAAATGAAGAGCTGACCAGGGTTGAGTTGATAGGCAGCTGGACAGCACGGCTGCGAGTGTGATTATGCCTCTGAAACACAGCATTGGATTCCTTGGACATCATCAGTGGTGTAACGAAAGCCTGACTGGATTTGGAGATTCGATGAATTCCAGATTGGAATTGAAACAATGGAACAGTCTGTAGTGTAGATTCCAATGAATTCAGAAGTATGGTTTGTGTGGACAGGAAAAGAATAATCTGACCACTGTGTAGTGGATTGCTAGTTCAACAGCACGTCTGCGAGTGAGAACAGAACGCTGAAAATCAGAATTCAGTTACTTAGATATTCACCAGTCGTGTAACTGAATTCTGCCTGGAATGTAGGTTCGATGAATTCCAGATCGGCAGTGGATGAATGGAACATTCTGTAGTGGAGATTATAATGGTTTCTGAAGTCTAAGTTATGTGGACAGGAAAATGTAGAGCTGACCAGGGTTGAGTGGATAGTCAGTTGAACAGCACTCCTGCGAGTGTGAACAGGCCGCTGAAAAGCAGCCTTTGGTTACTTGTACATTCAACACTAGTGAAACGAAATCGGGCCTCGAATGGATATTCGATGAATTCTAGATTGGGAGTGAATGAATGGAACATTCTGTAGTGGAGATTCCATTGAATTTTGAAGTCTGGGTTGAGTGCACAGGAAAAAGAAGAGCTGATCAGGTTGGAAAGGATAGCCAGTAGAATAGCACACCAGCGAGTGTGAACAGGCTGCAAAAAACCAGCATTGGGGTACTTGGATATTGACCAGTGGTGTACCGAAATCCTGCCTGGAGTGGAGATTCCATGAATTCCAGATTGGCAGTGAATGAATGGAACATTCTGTACAGGAGATTCCAATCATTTCTGAAGTCTAGGTAGTGGGGACAGGAAAATGAAGAGCTGACCAGGGTTCAGTGGATAGCCAGTTGAACAGCATGCCTTCGAGGGGGATCAGGACAATGAAAACGAGCACTGTGTTACTTGGACATTCAACAGTGGTGTAACGAAAGCCTGACTGGAGTGGAGATTCAGATGAATTCCAGATCCGCAGTGAATAAATGGAACGTTCTGTAGTGGAAATTCCAATTATTTCTGAAATCCGATGTGTGTGTACAGAAAAATGAAGAGCAAAACAGGTTAGAATGGATAGCCAGTTGAACAGCAGGCCGGCGAGAATGAACAGTCCTCTGAAATTGATCATTGGGTTACTTGGACATTCACCAGTGGTATAACGAATGCGTTCATGGAGTGAAGGTTCAGATGAATTCCCAATTCGCAGTGAATGAATTCAACATTCTGTAGTGGATATTCCAATAATTTCTGTCGTGTGGGTTGTTTGGACAGTAAAAGAAAGACTTGACCACTGTGGAGTTGATACCCAGTTGAATAGCATGCACGTGAGTTTGAACAGTATGCTGAAAACCAGCAATGTGTTACTTGGACATTCACCAGTGGTGTAAAGAAAGGCTGCCTGGAGTGTCGGTTCCAAGAATTCCAAATAGGCAGTGAATGAATGGAACATTCTGTAGTGGAGATTCCAATGGTTTCTAAATTCTACGTTGTATGGACAAGAAACTGAGGAGCTTACCAGGTGGAATTTGATAGCAAGTTGAAGACGAGGCCTGCGAATTTGTACAGGCCGCTGAAAACCAAGATTGGGTTACTTGAATATTCACCAGTGGTGTAAAGATATCCTGTCTGCAGTGGAGATTCGATGAGTTCCAGATTGGCAGTGAATAAACGGAACATTCTGAAGTGAAGATTCTAATGGTTTCTGAAGTCTGGTTTATAAAGGTAAAGGCCCTCCCGTTGATCGTCGATTTGCTCGAGCGGGCCCAGTAACGTCTCCATTGGAGACTTTGTTACTGTGTCTGGCATATCGAATACTCTCGGTAGCTTACCAGGCACTCCGAGAGGGGCGGAGGAATCGAACTCGGGTTGGCCATGTTGGCTGCGTGCAAGGCAAACGCCCTACCCGCTGTGCTATCGCTCCAGGGTTGAGTGGATAGCCAGTTGAACAGCACGACTCCGAGTGTGAACACGCCTATGAATACCAGCATTGGTTACTTGAACATTCACCAGTGGTGTAACGAAAGCTTCCCTGGAGTGGAGATTCGAAGAACGTCAGATTAGCAGTGAATGTGTGATATATTCTGTAGTGGAGATTCAAATGATTTTGAAAGTCTGGTTTGTGTGGACAGGAAACGGAAGAGCTGACCAGGTTGGAGAGGATTGCCCGTTGAACAGCACGCCTGGGAGTGTGAAGCGGACGCTGGAAAACTGCATTAGGTTACTTGGACATTCTCCAAAGCTGCAACGAAAGCATGCCTGGAGTGGAGATTCCATGAATTCGATATTTGCAGGGAATGAATGGAACATTCCGTAGGAGAGATTCCAATGAATTCTGAAGTCTGGGTTTTGTGTAGAGGAAAATGAAGAGCAGAGCAGCGAAGAGTGCATAGCCTGTTGAACAGCAGACTGCGACTTTGAACTGGCTGCTGAAAACCAACATTGCGTTACTTGGATATTCACCAGTGGTGTCAAGGAATCCTGCCTGGAATGGAGATTCGATGAATTCACCGATTGTGAGTCAATGAATGGAACATTCTGTATTGGAGATTCCAATTACTTCTGAAGTCTGGGTTTTGTGCACAGGAATATGAAGAGCTGACCAGGGTTGAGTGGATAGGCAGTTGGACAGCACGCCTGCAAATGTGATAATGCCTCTGAAATCCAGCAGTGGATGCCTTGGACATCATCAGTGGTGTAACGAAAGCCTGCCTGGAGTTGGAGTTTCGATGAATTCCAGATTGGAATCGAATCAATGGAACAGTCTGTAGTGGAGTTTCCAATGAATTCTGAAGTATGGTTTGTGTGGATAGGAAAAGAATAATCTGATCACTGTGTAGTGGATTGCAGGTTCAACAGCACGTCTGCGAGTGAGAAGAGAACGCTGAAAATGAGCATTCAGTTACTTAGATATTCACCAGTCGTGTAACTAAAGTCAGCCTGGAGTGGAGATTCGATGAAATCCAGATCAGCAGTGAATGAATGGAACATTCTGTAGTGGAGATTTTAATGGTTTCTGAAGACTAAGTTTTGTGGACAGGAAAATGTAGAGCTGACCATGGTTGAGTGGATAGTCAGTTGAACAGCACCATTGCGAGTGCGAACAGGCCGCTGAAAAGCAGCCTTGGGTTACTTGTATATTCAACACTAGTTAACCGAAATCCGGCCTGGAGCGGAGACTCGATGAATTCCAGACTGGGAGTGAATGAATGGAACATTCTATAGTGACGAGTCCATTGAATTTTGAAGTCTGGTTTGAGTGGACAGGGAAATGAAGAGCTGATCAGGTTGGAGAGGATAGCCAGTAGAATAGCACACCATCGAATGTGAACAGGCCAAGAAAAACCAGCATTGGGGTACTTGGATATTGACCAGTGGTGTAATGAAATCCTGCCTGGAGTGGAGATTCGATGAATTACAGATTGGCAGTGAATGAAAGGAACATTCTGTACAGGATATTCCAATCATTTCTGAAGTCTAGGTAGTGGGCACAGGAAAATGAAGAGCTGACCAAGGTTCAGTGGATAGACAGTTGAACAGCACGCCTCCGAGGGGGATTAGGACAATGAAAATGAGCAGTGTGTTACTTGGACATTCAACAGTGGTGTAACGAAAGCCTGCCTGGAGTGGAGATTCAGATGAATTCCAGATTCGCAGTGAATAAATGCAACGTTCTGTAGTGGAGATTCCAATTATTTCTGAAATCCGATGTGCGGGGACAGGACAATGAAGAGCAAAACAGGTCAGAATGGATAGCCAGTTGAACAGAAGGCTTGCGAGAATGAACAGTCCTCTGAAATCCAGGATTGGATTACTTGGACATTCATCAGTGGTATAACGAAAGCGTCCATGGAGTGCAGGTTCAGATGAATTCCCGATTCGCAGTGAATGGTTTGAACATTCTCTAGTGGATATTCCAATGATTTCTGTCGTGTGGGTTGTTTGGACAGTAAAAGAAAGACGTGGCCACTGTGGAGTTTGTAGCCAATTGAATAGCATGCATGCAAGTGTGAACAGTATGCTGAAAGCCAGCAATGTGTTACTTGGACATTCACCAGTCGTGTAAAGAAAGCCTGCCTGGAGTGTAGATTCCAAGAATTCCAAATAGGCAGTGAATGAATGGAAATTTCTGTAGTGGAGTTTAAAATGGTTTCTGAATTCTACGTTGTATGGACAAAAACTGAAGAGGTTACCAGGTGGGATTTTATAGCCAGTTGAAAACCAGGCCTGTGAATTTGAACAGACTGCTGAAAACCACCACTGGGTTACTTGAATATTCACCAGTGGTGTAAAGAAATCCTGCCTGCAGTGGAGATTTGATGAATTCCAGATTGTCAGTAAATGAATGGAACATTCTGAAGTGGAGATTGTAATGGTTTCTGAAGTCTGGGTAATGTGAACAGGAAAAAGAAGAGCTGACCAGGTTTGAGTGGACAACCAGTTGAACAGCACGCCTCCGAGTGTGAACACGCCTATGACAACAATCATTTATTACTTGGACATTCACCAGTGGTGTAACGAAAGCTTGCCTGGAGTGGAGATTCGAAGAACTTCAGATTAGCAGTGAATGAGTGGAATATTCTGTAGTGGAGATTCAAATGATTTCCAAAGTCTAGCTTGTGTGGACAGGAAACGGAAGAGCTGACCAGGTTGGAGTGGATTGCCCGTTGAACAGCACGCATGGGAGTGTGAAGCGGACGCTGGAAAACAGCATTAGGTTACTTGGACATTCTCCAATGGTGCAACGAAAGCATGCCTGGAGTGGAGATTCCATGAATTCGATATTGGCAGGGAATGAATGGAACATTCCATAAGAGAGATTACAATGAATTCTGAAGTCTGTGTTTTGTGTACAGGAAAATGAAGTGCAGACCAGGGAAGAGAAATAGCCTATTGCACAGCAGACTGCGACTTTGAACTGGCTGCTGAAAACCAACATTGCGTTACTTGGATATTCACCAGTGGTGTCAAGGAATCCTGCCTGCAGTGGAGATTCGATGAAATCCCAATTGGGAGTGAATGAATGGAACATTCTGTAGTGGAGATTCCAATTACTTCTGAGGTCAGGGTTTTGTGGACAGGAAAATGAAGAGCTGACCAGGGTTGAGTTGATAGGCAGCTGGACAGCACGGCTGCGAGTGTGATTATGCCTCTGAAACACAGCATTGGATTCCTTGGACATCATCAGTGGTGTAACGAAAGCCTGACTGGATTTGGAGATTCGATGAATTCCAGATTGGAATTGAAACAATGGAACAGTCTGTAGTGTAGATTCCAATGAATTCAGAAGTATGGTTTGTGTGGACAGGAAAAGAATAATCTGACCACTGTGTAGTGGATTGCTAGTTCAACAGCACGTCTGCGAGTGAGAACAGAACGCTGAAAATCAGAATTCAGTTACTTAGATATTCACCAGTCGTGTAACTGAATTCTGCCTGGAATGTAGGTTCGATGAATTCCAGATCGGCAGTGGATGAATGGAACATTCTGTAGTGGAGATTATAATGGTTTCTGAAGTCTAAGTTATGTGGACAGGAAAATGTAGAGCTGACCAGGGTTGAGTGGATAGTCAGTTGAACAGCACTCCTGCGAGTGTGAACAGGCCGCTGAAAAGCAGCCTTTGGTTACTTGTACATTCAACACTAGTGAAACGAAATCGGGCCTCGAATGGATATTCGATGAATTCTAGATTGGGAGTGAATGAATGGAACATTCTGTAGTGGAGATTCCATTGAATTTTGAAGTCTGGGTTGAGTGCACAGGAAAAAGAAGAGCTGATCAGGTTGGAAAGGATAGCCAGTAGAATAGCACACCAGCGAGTGTGAACAGGCTGCAAAAAACCAGCATTGGGGTACTTGGATATTGACCAGTGGTGTACCGAAATCCTGCCTGGAGTGGAGATTCCATGAATTCCAGATTGGCAGTGAATGAATGGAACATTCTGTACAGGAGATTCCAATCATTTCTGAAGTCTAGGTAGTGGGGACAGGAAAATGAAGAGCTGACCAGGGTTCAGTGGATAGCCAGTTGAACAGCATGCCTTCGAGGGGGATCAGGACAATGAAAACGAGCACTGTGTTACTTGGACATTCAACAGTGGTGTAACGAAAGCCTGACTGGAGTGGAGATTCAGATGAATTCCAGATCCGCAGTGAATAAATGGAACGTTCTGTAGTGGAAATTCCAATTATTTCTGAAATCCGATGTGTGTGTACAGAAAAATGAAGAGCAAAACAGGTTAGAATGGATAGCCAGTTGAACAGCAGGCCGGCGAGAATGAACAGTCCTCTGAAATTGATCATTGGGTTACTTGGACATTCACCAGTGGTATAACGAATGCGTTCATGGAGTGAAGGTTCAGATGAATTCCCGATTCGCAGTGAATGAATTCAACATTCTGTAGTGGATATTCCAATAATTTCTGTCGTGTGGGTTGTTTGGACAGTAAAAGAAAGACTTGACCACTGTGGAGTTGATACCCAGTTGAATAGCATGCACGTGAGTTTGAACAGTATGCTGAAAACCAGCAATGTGTTACTTGGACATTCACCAGTGGTGTAAAGAAAGGCTGCCTGGAGTGTCGGTTCCAAGAATTCCAAATAGGCAGTGAATGAATGGAACATTCTGTAGTGGAGATTCCAATGGTTTCTAAATTCTACGTTGTATGGACAAGAAACTGAGGAGCTTACCAGGTGGAATTTGATAGCAAGTTGAAGACGAGGCCTGCGAATTTGTACAGGCCGCTGAAAACCAAGATTGGGTTACTTGAATATTCACCAGTGGTGTAAAGATATCCTGTCTGCAGTGGAGATTCGATGAGTTCCAGATTGGCAGTGAATAAACGGAACATTCTGAAGTGAAGATTCTAATGGTTTCTGAAGTCTGGTTTATAAAGGTAAAGGCCCTCCCGTTGATCGTCGATTTGCTCGAGCGGGCCCAGTAACGTCTCCATTGGAGACTTTGTTACTGTGTCTGGCATATCGAATACTCTCGGTAGCTTACCAGGCACTCCGAGAGGGGCGGAGGAATCGAACTCGGGTTGGCCATGTTGGCTGCGTGCAAGGCAAACGCCCTACCCGCTGTGCTATCGCTCCAGGGTTGAGTGGATAGCCAGTTGAACAGCACGACTCCGAGTGTGAACACGCCTATGAATACCAGCATTGGTTACTTGAACATTCACCAGTGGTGTAACGAAAGCTTCCCTGGAGTGGAGATTCGAAGAACGTCAGATTAGCAGTGAATGTGTGATATATTCTGTAGTGGAGATTCAAATGATTTTGAAAGTCTGGTTTGTGTGGACAGGAAACGGAAGAGCTGACCAGGTTGGAGAGGATTGCCCGTTGAACAGCACGCCTGGGAGTGTGAAGCGGACGCTGGAAAACTGCATTAGGTTACTTGGACATTCTCCAAAGCTGCAACGAAAGCATGCCTGGAGTGGAGATTCCATGAATTCGATATTTGCAGGGAATGAATGGAACATTCCGTAGGAGAGATTCCAATGAATTCTGAAGTCTGGGTTTTGTGTAGAGGAAAATGAAGAGCAGAGCAGCGAAGAGTGGATAGCCTGTTGAACAGCAGACTGCGACTTTGAACTGGCTGCTGAAAACCAACATTGCGTTACTTGGATATTCACCAGTGGTGTCAAGGAATCCTGCCTGGAATGGAGATTCGATGAATTCACCGATTGTGAGTCAATGAATGGAACATTCTGTATTGGAGATTCCAATTACTTCTGAAGTCTGGGTTTTGTGCACAGGAATATGAAGAGCTGACCAGGGTTGAGTGGATAGGCAGTTGGACAGCACGCCTGCAAATGTGATAATGCCTCTGAAATCCAGCAGTGGATGCCTTGGACATCATCAGTGGTGTAACGAAAGCCTGCCTGGAGTTGGAGTTTCGATGAATTCCAGATTGGAATCGAATCAATGGAACAGTCTGTAGTGGAGTTTCCAATGAATTCTGAAGTATGGTTTGTGTGGATAGGAAAAGAATAATCTGATCACTGTGTAGTGGATTGCAGGTTCAACAGCACGTCTGCGAGTGAGAAGAGAACGCTGAAAATGAGCATTCAGTTACTTAGATATTCACCAGTCGTGTAACTAAAGTCAGCCTGGAGTGGAGATTCGATGAAATCCAGATCAGCAGTGAATGAATGGAACATTCTGTAGTGGAGATTTTAATGGTTTCTGAAGACTAAGTTTTGTGGACAGGAAAATGTAGAGCTGACCATGGTTGAGTGGATAGTCAGTTGAACAGCACCATTGCGAGTGCGAACAGGCCGCTGAAAAGCAGCCTTGGGTTACTTGTATATTCAACACTAGTTAACCGAAATCCGGCCTGGAGCGGAGACTCGATGAATTCCAGACTGGGAGTGAATGAATGGAACATTCTGTAGTGACGAGTCCATTGAATTTTGAAGTCTGGTTTGAGTGGACAGGGAAATGAAGAGCTGATCAGGTTGGAGAGGATAGCCAGTAGAATAGCACACCATCGAATGTGAACAGGCCAAGAAAAACCAGCATTGGGGTACTTGGATATTGACCAGTGGTGTAATGAAATCCTGCCTGGAGTGGAGATTCGATGAATTACAGATTGGCAGTGAATGAAAGGAACATTCTGTACAGGATATTCCAATCATTTCTGAAGTCTAGGTAGTGGGCACAGGAAAATGAAGAGCTGACCAAGGTTCAGTGGATAGACAGTTGAACAGCACGCCTCCGAGGGGGATTAGGACAATGAAAATGAGCAGTGTGTTACTTGGACATTCAACAGTGGTGTAACGAAAGCCTGCCTGGAGTGGAGATTCAGATGAATTCCAGATTCGCAGTGAATAAATGCAACGTTCTGTAGTGGAGATTCCAATTATTTCTGAAATCCGATGTGCGTGGACAGGACAATGAAGAGCAAAACAGGTCAGAATGGATAGCCAGTTGAACAGAAGGCTTGCGAGAATGAACAGTCCTCTGAAATCCAGGATTGGATTACTTGGACATTCATCAGTGGTATAACGAAAGCGTCCATGGAGTGCAGGTTCAGATGAATTCCCGATTCGCAGTGAATGAATTGAACATTCTGTAGTGGATATTCCAATGAATTCTGTCGTGTGGGTTGTTTGGACAGTAAAAGAAAGACTTGACCACTGTGGAGTGGATAGCCTGTTGAATAGCATGCATGCGAGTTGGAACAGTATGCTGAAAACCAGCAATGTGTTTCTTGGACATTCACCAGTGGTGTAATGAAAGCCTGCCTGGAGTGTAGATTCAAAGAATTCCAAATAGGCAATGAATGAATGGAACATTCTGTAGTGGAGATTCCAATGGTTTCTGAATTCTACGTTGTATGTACAAGAAACTGATGATCTTACCAGGTGGGATTTGATAGCCAGTTGAAGACCAGGCCTGCGAGAATAAACAGTCCTCTGAAAATCAGCATTGGGTTACTTGGACATTCACCAGTGGTATAACGAATGCGTTCATGGAGTGGAGGTTCATATGAATTCCCGATTCACAGTGAATGAATTGAAAATTCTGTAGTGGATATTCCAATGATTTCTGTCGTGTGGGTTGTTTGGACAGTAAAAGAAAAACTTGACCACTGTGGAGTAGAAACCCAGTTGAAGAGCGTGCATGTGACTGTGAACAGTATGCTGAAAACCAGCAATGTATTACTTGGAAATTCGCCAGTGGTGTAATGAAACCCTGCCTGGAGTGTAGGTTCCAAGAACTCCAAATAGGCAGTGAATGAATGGAACATTCTGTAGTGGAGATTCCAATGCTTTCTGAATTCTACGTTGTATGGACAAGAAACTGAAGAGCATACCAGGTGGGATTTCATAGCCAGTTGAAGACCAGGACTGCGAATTTGTACAGGTTGGTGAAAACCACCATTGGGTTACTTGAATATTCACCAGTGGTGTAAAGAAATCCTGTCTGCAGTGGAGAGTCGATGAGTTCCAGATTGGCAGTGAATGAATGGAACATTCTGAAGTGGAGCTTCTAATGGTTTCTGAAGTCTGGGTAATGTAAACAGGAGAAAGTAGAGCTGACCAGGGTTGAGTGGAAGGCCAGTTGATCAGCACGACTCCGAGTGTCAACACGCCTATGAAAACCAGCATTGGTTTCTTGGACATTCACCAGTGGTGTAACGAAAGCTTCCCTGGAGTGGAGATTTGAAGAACTTCAGATTAGCAGTGAATGAGTGGAATAATCTCTAGTGGAGATTCAAATTATTTCGAAAGTCCGGGTTGTGTGGACAGGAAACGGAAAAGCTGACCAGGTTGGATTGGATTGCCCGTTGAACAGCACGCCTGGGAGTGTGAAGCGGACGCTGGAAAACAGCATTAGGTTACTTGGACATTCTCCAATGGTGCAACGAAATCATGCCTGGAGTGGAGATTCCATGAATTCGATATTGACAGGGAATGAATGGAACATTCCGTAGGACAGATTCCAATGATTTCTGAAGTCTGGGTTTTGTGTAGAGGAAAATGAAGTGCAGAGCAGGGAAGAGTGGATAACCTGTTGAACAGCAGACTGCGACTTTGAACTGGCTGCTGAAAACCAACTTTGCGTTACTTGGATATTTACCAGTGGGTCAAGGAATCCTGCCTGGAGTGGAGATTCAGTGAATTCCCGATTGTGAGTCAATGAACGGAATATTCTGTGGTGGACATTCCAATTAATTCTGAAGACTGGGTTTTGTGCACATCAAAATGAAGAGCTGACCAGGGTTGAGTGGATAGGCAGCTGGACAGCACACCTGCGAGTGTGATCATGCCTCTGAAATCCAGCATTGGATTCCTTGGACATCATCAGTGGTGTAACGAAAGCCTGCCTGGAGTTGGAGATTCGATGAATTCCAGATTGGAATTGAATCAATGGAACAGTCTGTAGTGGAGATTCCAATGAATTCTGAAGTATGGTTTGTGTGGACAGGAAAAGAATAATCTGACCACTGTTTAGTGGATTGCCAGTTCAACAGCACGTCTGCGAGTGAGAAGAGAACGCTGAAAATTAGCATTCAGTTACTTAGATATTCAGCAGTCGTGTAACTAAAGTCTGCCTGGAGTGGAGATTCGATTAATTCCATATCGGCAGTGAATGAATGGAACATTCTGTAGTGGAGATTATAATGGTTTCTGAAGTCTAAGTTATGTGGACAGGAAAATGTAGAGCTGACCAGGGTTGAGTGGATAGTCAGTTGAACAGCACTCCTGCAAGTGTGAACAGGCCGCTGAAAAGCAGCATTGGGTTACATGTACATTCAAGACTAGTGAATCGAAATCCGACCTGGAGTGGAGATTCGATGAATTCCATGTTGGGAGTGAATGAATGGAACATTCTGTAGTGGAGATTCCATTGAATTTTGAAATCTGGGTTGAGTGGACAGGAAAATGAAGAGCTGGTCAGGTTGGAGGGGATAGCCAGTAGAATAGCACACCATCGAACGTGAACAGGCCAAGAAAAACCAGCATTGGCGTACTTAGATATTCACCAGTCGTGTAAATAAACTCTGCCTGGAGTGGAGATTCGATGAATTCCCGATTTGCAGTGAATGAATGGAACTTTCTGTACAGTTTCCAATCATTTCTGAAGTCTAGGTAATGGGGACAGGAAAATGAAGAGCTGATCAGGGTTCAGTGGATAGCCAGTTGAACAGCATGCCTCCGAGGAGGATCAGGACAATGAAAACAAGCAGTGTGTTACTTGGACATTCAACAGTGGTGTAAGGAAAGCCTGCCTGGAGTGGAGATTCAGATGAATTCCAGATTCGCAGTGAATAAATGGAACATTCTGTACTGGAGATTCCAATTATTTCTCAAATCCGATGTGTGTGGACAGGACAATGAAGACCCAAACAGGTTAGAATGGATAGCCAGTTGAACAGCAGGCCAGCGAGAATGAACAGTCCTCTGAAAACCAGCATTAGGTTACTTGGACATTCACCAGTGGTATAACGAATGCGTTCATGGAGTGGAGGTTCAGATGAATTCCCGATTCTCAGTGAATGAATTGAACATTCTGTAGTGGACATTCCAATGATTTCTGTCGTGTGGGTTGTTTGGACAGTAAAAGAAAGACTTGACCACTGTAGAGTGGATAGCCTGTTGAATAGCATGCATGCGAGTGTGAACAGTATGCTGAAAACCAGCAATATGTTTCTTGGACATTTACCAGTGGTGTAATGAAAGCCTGCCTGGAGTGTAGGTTCCAAGAATTCCAAATAGGCAGTGAATGTATGGAACATTCTGTAGTTGAGATTCCAATGGTTTCTGAAGTCTACGTTGTATGGACAAGAAACTGAAGAGCTTACCACGTGGGATTTGATAGCAAGTTGAAGACCAGGCCTGCGAGAATAAACACTCCTCTGAAAACCATCATTGGTTTACTTGGACATTCACCAGTGGTATAACGAATGCGTTCATGGAGTGGAGGTTCAGATGAATTCCCGATTCACAGTGAATGAATAGAACATTCAGTAGTGGAGATTCCAATGGTTTCTGAATTCTACGTTGTATGGACAAGAAACTGAAGAGCTTACCAGGTGAGATTTCATAGCCAGTTGAAGACCAGGCCTGCAAGTTTGTACAGGCTGCTGAAAACCACCAATGGGTTACTTGAATATTCACCAGTGGTGTAAATAAATCCTGTCTGCAGTGGAGATTCGATGAGTTCCAGATTGGCAGTGAATAAACGGAACATTCTGAAGTGGAGATTCTAATGTTTTCTGAAGTCTGTTTTATGTGAACAGGAAAAAGAAGAGCTGACCAGGGTTGAGTGGACCGCCAGTTGAACAGCACGACTCCGAGTGTGAACACGCATATGAAAACCAGCATTGCTTTCTTGGACATTCACCAGTGCTGTAACGAATGCTTCCGTGGAGTGGATATTCCATGAATTCGATATTGGCAGGGAATGAATGGAACATTCCGTAGGAGAGATTCCAATGATTTCTAAAGTCTGGGTTTTGTTTAGAGGAAAATTAAGATCAGAGCAGGGAAGAGTGGATAGCCTTTTGAACAGCAGACTGCGACTTTGAACTGGCTGCTGAAAATCCACATTGCGTTACTTGGATATTCAACAGTGGTGTCAAGGAATCCTGCCTTGAGTGGAGATTCGATGAATTCCCGATTGGGAGTGAATGAATGGATCATTCTCTAGTGGAGATTCCAATTACTTCTGAAGTCTGGGTTTTGTGGACAGGAAAATGAAGAGCAGACCAGGATTGAGTGGATAGGCAGTTGGACAGCACGCCTACGAGTGTGATCATGCATCTGAAATCCAGCATTGGATTCCTTGGACATCATCAGTGGTGTAACGAAAGCCTGCCTGGAGTTGGAGATTCGATGAATTCCAGATTGGAATTGAATCAATGGAACCCTCTGTAGTGGAGATTCCAATGAATTCTGAAGTATGGTTTGTGTGGACAGGAAAAGAATAATCTGACCAGTGTGTAGTGGATTGCCAGTTCAATAGCTCGTCTGCGAGTGAGAACAGAACGCTGAAAATCAGCATTCAGTTACTTAGATATTCACCAGTCGTGTAACTAAATTCTGCCTGGAGTGGAGATTCGATGAATTCCAGATCGGCAGTGAATGAATGGAACATTCTGTAGTGGAGATTATAATGGTTTCTGAAGTCTAAGTTATGTGGACAGGAAAATGTAGAGCTGACCATGGATGCGTGGATAGTCAGTTGAACAGCACTCCTGCGAGTGTGAACAGGCCGCTGAAAAGCAGCCTTGGGTGACTAGTACATTCAACACTAGTGAAACGAAATCCAGCCTGGAGTGGAGATTCAATGAATTCCAAATTCGGAGTGAATGAATGGAACATTCTGTAGTGAATATCCCATTGTATTTTGACGTCTTCTTTGAGTGGACAGGAAAATGAAGAGCTGATAAGGTTGGAGAGGTTAGCCAGAAGAATAGCACACCAGCGAGTTTGAACAGCCTGTGAAAAACCAGCATTGGGGTACTTGGATATTGACCAGTGGTGTAACGAAATCCTGCCTGGAGTGGAACTTCGATGAATTCCAGATTGGCAGTGAATGAATGGAACATTCTGTACAGGAGTTTCCAATCATTTCTGAAGTCTAGGTAGTGGGGACAGGAAAATGAAGAGCTGACCATGGTTCAGTGGATAGCCAGCTGAACAGCAGGCCTCCGAGAGGGATCAGGACAATGACAACGACCAGTGTGTTACTTGGACATTCAACAGAGGTGTAAAGAACGCCTGCCTGGAGTGGAGATTCAGATGAATTCCAGATTCGCAGTGAATGAATGGAACATTCTGTAGTGGAGATTATAATCGTTTCTGTAGTCTAAATTATGTGGAGAGGAAAATGTAGAGCTGAACAGGGTTGAGTGGATAGTCCGTTTAACAGCACTCCTGCGAGTGTGAACAGGCCGCTGAAAAGCAGCCTTGGGTTACTTGTACTTTCAACACTAGTGAAACGAAATCCGGCCTGGAGTGGAGATTCGATGAATTCCAGATTGGGAGTGAATGAATGGAACATTCTGTAGTGGAGATCCCATTGAATTTTGATGTGTGGGTTGAGTGGACAGGAAAATGAAGAGCTGATCAGGTTGGAGAGGATAGACATTAGAATAGCACACCAGCGAGTGTGAACAGGCCGCGATAAACCAGCATTGGGAACTTGGATATTGACCAGTGTTGTACCGAAATACTGCATGGAATGGAGATTTGATGAATTCCAGATTGGCAGTGAATGAATGGAACATTCTGTAGAGGAGATTCCAATCAATTCTGAAGTCTAGGTTGTGGGGACAGGAAATTGTAGAGCTGAGCAGCGTTCAGTGGATAGCCAGGTGAACAGCACTTCTGCGAATGTGAACATATCGCTGAAAAGCAGCCTTGGGTTTCTTGTACATTCAACACTAGTGAAACGAAATCCGGCCTGGAGTGGAGATTCGATGAATTCCAGATTGGGTGTGAATGAATGGAACATTCTGTAGTGGAGATTCCATTGAATTTTGAAGTCTGGTTTGAGTGGACAGGAAAATGGAGAGCTGATCAGGTTGGAGAGAATAGCCAGTAGAATAACACACCAGCGAGTGTGAACAGTCGCGAAAAAAACAGCATTGGGGTACTTGGATATTGAGCAGCGGTGTAACGAAATCCTGACTGGAGTGGAGATTCGATGAATTCCAGATTGGCAGTGAATGAATGGAACATTCTGAAGTGGACTTTCTAATGGTTTCTGAAGTCTGAGTTATGTGATCAGGAAAAAGAAGAGCTGTCCAGAGTTGAGTGGACAGCCAGTTGATCAGCACGACTCCGAGTGTGAACATGCCTATGAAAACCAGCATTGGTTACTTGGACATTCACCAGTGGTGTAACGAAAGCTTGCCTGGAGTGAAGATTCGAAAAACTTCAGATTAGCAGTGAAAAAGTGGAATATTCAGTAATGGAGATTCAAATGATTTCGATACTCTGGGTTGTGTGGACAGGAAATGGAAGAGCTGACCAGGTTGGAGTTGAAAGCTCTTTGAACAGCACGCCTGGGAGTGTGAAGCAGATGCTGAAGCACAGCATTAGGTTACTTGGACATTCTCCAATGGTGCAACGAAAGCATGCCTGGAGTGGAGATTCCATGAATTCGATATTGGCAGGGAATAAATGGAACATTCCGTAGGAGAGATTCCAATGATTTCTGCAGTCTGAGTTTTGTGTACAGGAAAATGAAGTGCAGAGCAGAGAAGAGTGGACAGTCAGTTGAACAGCACTCCTGCGAATGTGAACAGGCCGCTGAAAACGAACATTGGGTTACTTGGATATTCACCAGTGGTGTAAAGGAATCCTGCCTGGAGTAGAGATTCGATGAATTCCCGATTGGGAGTGAATGAATGGAACATTCTGTAGTGGAGATTCCAATTTCTTTTGAAGTCTGGGTTTTTTGGACAGGAAAATGAAGAGCTTACCAGGGTTGACTGGATAGGCAGTTGGACAGCATGCCTGCAAGTGTGATGATGCCGCTGAAATCCAGCATTGGATTCCTGGACATCATCAGTGGTGTAATGAAAGCCTGCCTGGATTTAGAGATTCGATGAATTCCGTATTGGAATTGAATCAATAGAACAGTCTGTAGTGGAGATTCCAATGAATTTTGAAGTATGGTTTGTGTGGACAGGAAAAGAATAATCTGACCACTGTGTAGTGGAGTGCCAGTTCAACAGCACATCTGCGAGTGAGAACAGACCGCTGAAAATCAGCATTCAGTTACTTAGATATTCACCAGTCTTGTAACTAAAGTCTGCCTGGAGTGGAGATTCGATGAATTCCAGATCGGCTCTGAATGAATGGAACATTCTGTAGTGGAGATTATAATGGTTTCTGAAGTCTAATTTATGTGGACAGGAAAATGTAGATCTGACCAGGTTTGAGTGGATAGTGAGTTGAACAGCACCCCTGCGAGTGTGAACAGGCCGCTGACAAGCAACCTTGTGTTACTTTTACATTCAACACTAGTGAAACGAAGTCCGGCCTGGAGTGGTGATTCAATGAATTCTAGATTGTGAGTTAATGAATGGAACATACTGAAGTGGAGATTATAATGGTTTCTGAAGTCTAAGTTATGTGGACAGGAAAATGTAGTGCTGACCAGGCTTGAGTGGATATTCAGTTGAACAGTACTACTGCGAGTATGAACAGGCCGCTGAAAAGGAGAATTCGGTTTCTTGTACATTCGACACTAGTGAAACGAAATCCGGACTGGAGTGTAGATTTGATGAATTCCAGATTGGAAGTGCATGAATGGAACATTCTGTAGTGGAGATTTCAATTACTTCTGAAATCTGGGTTTTGTGGACAAGAAAATGAAGAGCTGACCAGGGTTGAGTGGATAGTCAGGTGAACAGCACTCCTGCGAGTGCGAACAGACCCCTGAAAAGCAGCCTTGGGTTACTTGCACATTCAACACTAGTGAAACGAAATCCTGCCTGGAGAGGAGATTCGATGAATTCCAGATTGGGAGTGAATGAATGGAACATTCTGTAGTGGAGACTCCATTGAATTTTGAAGTCTGGGTTGAGTGGACAGGAAAATGAAGAGCTGATCAGGTTGGAGAGGATAGCCAGTAGAATAACACACAAGCGAGTGTGAATAGCCGCGAAAAAAAAACAGAATTGGGGTACTTGGATATTGAGCAGCGGCAATGGAAAGCTGACCAGGTTGGAGTAGATAGCCCGTTGAACAGAATGCCTGGGAGTGTGAAGTAGACGTTGGAAAACAGCATTAGGTTACTTGGACATTCTCCAATGGTGCAACGAAAGCATGCCTGGAGTGGAGATTCCATGAATTCGATATTGGCAGGGAATGAATGGAACATTCCGGAGGAGAGATTCCAATGATTTCTGAAGTCTGTGTTTTGTGTACAGGAAAATGAAGAGCAGAGCGGGGAAGAGTGGATAGCCTGTTGAACAGCAGAATGCGACTTTGAACTGGCTGCTGAAAACCAAGATTGGGTTTCTTGGATATTCACCAGTGGTGTAAAGGAATCGTACCTGGAGTGGAGACTCTATGAATATCCGATTGGGAGTGAATGAATGAAACATTCTTTAGTGGAGATTCCAATTACTTCTGAAGTCTGGGTTTTGTAGACAGGAAAATGAAGAGCTGACTGGGATGAGTGGATACGCAGTTGGACAGCACCCCTGCGAGTGTAATCATGCCGCTGAAATCCAGCATTGGATTCCTTGGACATCATCAGTGGTGTAACGAAAGCCTGCCTGGAGCTGGAGATTCGATGAATTCCAGATTGGAATTGAATCAATGAACAGTTTGTAGTGGAGATTCCAATGAATTCTGATGTATGGTTTGTGTGGACAGGAAAAGAATAATCTGACCACTGTGTAGTGGATTGCCAGTTCAACAGCACGTCTGCGAGTGAGAACATAACGCTGAAAATCAGCATTCAGTTACTTAGATATTCACCAGTCTTGTAACTAAAGTCTGCCTTGAGTGGAGATTCGATGAATTCCAGATCGGCTCTAAATGAATGGAACATTCTGTAGTGGAGATTATAATGGTTTCTGAAGTCTGAGTGATGTGGACAGGAAAATGTAGAGCTGACCAGGGATGCGTGGATAGTCAGTTGAACAGCACTCTTGCGAGTGATAACAGACCGCTGAAAAGCAGCCTGGGTTACTTGTACATTCAAAACTAGTGAAACTAAATCCGGCCTGGAGTGGAGAATCGATGAATTCCAGATTGGGAGTGAATGAATGGAACATTCTGTAGTGGAGATCCCATTGAATTTTGAAGTCTGGGTCGAGTGGACAGGAAAATGAAGAGCTGATCAGTTTGGAGAGGATACCCAGTAGAATTACACACAAGCGAGTGTGAAAAGCCGCGAAAAATCCAGCATTGGGGTACTTGGATATTGAGCAGCGGTGTAACGAAATCCTGCCTGGAGTGGAGATTCGATGAATTCCAGATTGGCAGTGAATTAATGGAACATTCTGTACAGGAGATTCCAATCAATTCTGAAGTCTAGGTTGTGGGGACAGGAATAATGAAGAGCTGATAAGGGTTCAGTGGATAGGCAGTTGAACAGCACGCCTCCGAGGGGGATCAGGACAATGAAAACGAGCAGTGTGTTACTTGGACATTCAATAGTGGTGTGAAGAAAGCCTGCCTGGAGTGGAGATTCTGATGAATTCAATATTCGCAGTGAATAAATTGAACGTTCTGGTGTGGAGATTCCAATTATTTTTGAAGTCCGATGTGTGTGGACAGGAAAATGAAGAGCAGACCCGGTTAGTATGCATAGCCAATTGAACAGCAGACCTGCGAGATTGAACAGTCCTCTGAAAACCAGCATTGGGTTACTTGGACATTCACAAGTGGTATAACGAACGCGTTCATGGAGTGGAGGTTCAGATGAATTCCGATTCGCAGTGAATGAATTGAACATTCTGTAGTGGATATTCCAATGATTTCTGTCGTGTGGGTTGTTTGCACAGTAAAAGAAAGACTTGAGCACTGTGGAGTGGATAGCCAGTTGAATAGCATGCATGCGAATATGAACAGTATGCTGAAAACCAGCAATGTGTTACTTGGACATTCACCAGTGTTGTAAAGAAAGCCTGCCTGGAGTGTAGGTTCCAAGAATTCCAAATAGGCAGTGAATGAATGGAACATTCTGTAGTGGAGATTCCAATGGTTTCTGAATTCTACGTTTTATGGACGAGAAACTGAAGAGCTTACCAGGTGGGATTTGATAGCCAGTTGAAGACCAGGCCTGCGAATTTGAACAGGCTGCTGAAAACCACCATTGGGTTACTTGAATATTCACCAGTGGTGTAAAGATATCATGTCTGCCGTGGAAATTCGATGAGTTCCAGATTGGCAGTGAATGAATGGAACATTCTGAAGTGGAGATTCTAATGATTTCTGCAGTCTGCATTATGCGAACAGGAAAAAGAAGAGCTGAACAGGGTTGAGTGGACAGCCAGTTGAACAGCACGACTCCGAGTGTGAACACGCCTATGAAAACCAGAATTCGTTACTTGGACATTCACCAGTGGTCTAACGAAAGCTTGCCTGGATTGGATATTCGAATAACTTCAGATTAGCAGTCAATGAGTGGAATATTCTGTAGTGGAGATTCAAATGATTTTGAAAGTCTGGGTTGTGTGGACAGGAAATGGAAGTGCTGACCAGGTTGGAGTGGATAGCCCGTTGAACAGCACGCCTGGGAGAGTGAAGCGGACGCTGGAAAGCATTAGGTTACTTGGGATTTCTCCAATGGTGCAACGAAAGCATGCCTGGAGTAGAGATTCCATGAATTCGATATGGGCAGGGAATGAATGGAACATTCCGTAGGAGAGATTCCAATGATTTCTAAAGTCTGGGTTTTGTGTACAGGAAAATTAAGAGCAGAGCAGGGAAGAGTGGATAGCCTGTTGAACAGCAGACTGCGACTTTGAACTGGCTGCTGAAAACCAACATTGGGTTACTTGGATATTCAGCAGTGGTGTAAAGGAATCCTGCCTGGAGTGGAGATTCGATGAATTCCCGATTGTGAGTGAATGAATGGAACATTCTCTAGTGGAGATCCCAATTACTTCTGAAGTCTGGGTTTTGTGGACAGGAAAATGAAGAGCTGACCAGGGTTGAGTGGATATTCAGTTGAACAGCACTCCTGCGAGTGTGAACAGGCCGCTGAAAAGCAGCCTTGGGTTAGTTGTACATTCAGCACTAGTGAAACGAAATCCGGCCTGGAATGGAGATTAGATGAGTTCCAGATTGGGAGTGAATAAATGTTACATTCTGTACTGGTGATTTCATTGAATTTTGAAGTCTGGGTTGAGTGGACAGGAAAATGATGAGCTGATCAGGTTGGAGAGGATAGCCAGTAGAATAGCACACCAGCGAGTGTGAACAGGCCGCGAAAAAACAGCATTGTGGTACTTGGATATTGACCAGTGGTGTACCGAAATCCTGCCTGAAGTGGAGATTCGATGAATTCCAGATTGGCAGTGAATGAATGGAACATTCTGTACAGGAGATTCCTATCATTTCTGAAGTCTAGGTTGTTGGGACAGGAAAATGTGGAGCTGACCAGGGTTCACTGGATAGCCAGTTGAACAGCACGCCTCCAAGGGTGATCAGGACAATGAAAACGAGCAGTGTGTTACTTGGACATTCTACAGTGTTGTAACTAAAGCCTGCCTGGAGTGGAGATTCAGATGAATTCCAGATTCGCAGTGAATAAATGGAACGTTCTGTAGTGGAGATTCAAATTATTTCTGAAATCCGATGTGTGTGAACAGGAAAATGACTAGCAGACCAGGTTAGAATGGATAGGCAGTTGAACAGCAGGCCTGCGAGATTGAACAGTCCTCTGAAAACCAGCATTGGGTTACTTGGACATTCACCAGTGGTATAACGAATGCGTCCATAGAGTGGAGTTTCAGATGAATTCGCGATTCACAGTGAATGAATTGAATATTCTGTAGTGGATATTCCAATGATTTCTGTCGTGTGGGTTGTTTGGGCAGTAAAGGAAAGACTTGACCGGTGGGACGGGCACAGAAGCCCAGCTCTGAGCAATAAAGCTGAATGGCTCCAATCCCAACAGTTACAGCCCGCCCCCAAGGGCCTGTGTCCCTCTCTGGGCATGCGCAGCTAGAACCAACCGCTAGAAAGCCCGTTTTCAACCCCTGATCTGCGTGGGACGGGCACAGAGTCCCAGCTCTGGGCAACAAAGCTGAATGGCTCCAATTCCAACAGGTACAGCCCGCCCCCAAGGGCCTTGGTCCCTCTCTGGGCATGCACAGGTAGAACCAGCCGCTAGAAAGCAGGTTTTCAATCCCCGATCTGCGTGGGAAGGGAACAGTGGACCTGCTCTGGGCGAAAAAATCTGAACGGCTCCAATTCCAACAGGTACAGCCCGCCCCCAAGGGCCTGTGTCCCTCTCTGGGCATGCGCAGCTAGTACCAACCCCTTGAAAGCCGGTTTTCAACACCTGATCTGCGTGGGACGGGCACAGAGGCCCAGCTCCGGGCAACAAAGCTGAACGGCTCCAATTTCAACAGGTACAGCCCGCCCCCAAGGGCCTGGGTCCCTCTCTGGGCATGCACAGCTAGAACCAACCCCTAGAAAGCCGGTTTTCAACCCCTGATCTGCGTGGGACAGGCACAGAGGCCCTGCTCCAGGCAACAAAGCTGAACGGCTCCAATTCCAACAGGTACAGCCCGCCCCCAAGGGCCAGGGTCCCTCTCTGGGCATGCACAGCTAGAACCAGCCCCTAGAAAGCCGGTTTTAAACCCTGATCTGCGTGGGACGGGCACAGAGACCCAGCTCTGGGCAACAAAGCTGAACGGCTCCAATTCCAAACAGGAGACGTTCCCAACTCCTCGGCCAGTGCCACGGACTCTTTCCGGAGCTGCGACCGCTAATGTGGCCGCGAAATATTTTCCCACTACGTATGCCATAGGAACCATAAGCTACCTTCTTTGATGGAAACTTCTCAATTTTAGCTCAGCCACTAGAAACACAGTAGCCACTAACTCATAAGCCTATCTTAACTCACACTGCATATCAAGCAGAATAGTAACAGTGAACGTGAAGAACTAAACCACACCTCTCACAATGGTAAAGCAACTCAAAAGCCCACCAAACTTTCATATTGAAGAGTCTAGCCCAGATGACACCAACAGTACTGTAGTGTTAGACAACCTCTCTGACAAGGAATTCAGAAGGGAGCTACTTAGGATGCTTAGGGAATTAAAAGAAACAATGGAAAGCAATGCCAATAGAAGACAAGAGGATCTGAAGGCAGAAATGAGGAAAATGCAATCAGAAATGTCAGACCTGAAAAATCTCGTAGGCGAATTGAAAAGCTCAGAGGAAGGCCTCAGCAGCAGAGTAAGAGCGGCTGAGAACAGAATCAGTGAGCTCGAAGATGAAGTTCAGAGACTCTCCAGAAAAGAGCAGAAAATGGAAAAGAGACTCACAATTCGGGAACAGATGGCAAGAGAAGATCGTGATGAAGCCAACAGGGGTAACATAAGAATTATTGGAGTCCCAGAGGGACAGGAAGAAAACCTTGATGAAGAAAAAACTGTCAAAGACATCATTGCTACAACATTTCCAGAGGTGAAGAAAACTTGTGACCACATTCAGGAGGCCCGAAGGGTACCAGCTAAAAGAAATCCGAATAAAAATACCCCAAGACACATTCTGATCAAAATGACCAAAACCTTAGACAGAGACAAAATTCTGAAAGCAGCAAGATCGAAGAAAGAAATCTCTTACAAAGGAGCATCCTTAAAATTCACAGCTGATTTTTCTGTTGAAACCCTCATGGCCCGAAAACAGTGGTGGGACATAGTAAAAAAACTCAATGAAATAAATGCCTCCCCTAAAATACTTTTCTCAGCAAGACTCTCATTCATAATAGAAGGAACAACCCACAGTTTCACAGACAAACAACAGCTCAGGAACTTCATAGACTCAAAACCATGGGTACAAGAACAACTAAATGGGCTACTTTAAGGCAAGAAAGGCCCCTCAAATACACCAAATTTTAACAGAACAATGGGACAAAATACCATAACAATAATCTCTCTCAATGTCAATGGGCTAAACGCACCAATTAAAAGACATAGAGTGGCAGGATGGATTAGAAAATTGAACCCAACATTCTGCTGCCTGCAAGAAACGCATCTCAATAGTCAAAGCAAACACAGACTCAGAGTCAAAGGCTGGAAAACAATCCTAAAGGCAAACAGCTCCCATAAAAAAGCTGGGGTAGCCATCCGTATATCAGACCACATCAATTTCAGATTGAGGAAGGTCATAAGAGACAGTGAAGGCCATTTCTTATTGATCAAAGGATCTGTACAACAGGAAGAACTAACAATAATAAATGTATATGCACCTAATGAGAGACCAGCAAAGTAATTAAAACAACTACTCATAGATTTGGAAAAAGACATCAATAGAAACACAATACTAGTGGGAGACTTCAACACTGCTTTGTCACCTCTTGATAGATCAACCAGACTCAAGATTAGAAGGGACATACTTCATTTGAGGGAAACAGTGGAAGAAAGGGGCTTAGTAGATATATATATAGGACACTTCATCCACAAAAAGCTGAATACACATTCTTCTCAAGCGTACATGGAACATTCTCCAAGATAGGCCACATGCTGAGCCACAAAACATGCCTCCATAAAATTAAGAAAGTAGAGATTGTATCAACAATCTTCTCAGACCATAATGCGCTGAAATTAGAAGTAAATCACACACAAAAACAGAAAACTAAATCAAACACCTGGAAATTAAACAGTGCACTATTGAACAACGAGTGGATTAGACAGGAAATCAAAGAGGAAATCAAAAGATTCCTAGAAACGAATGAAAATGAGAACACGAGTTACCAAAACGTATGGGACACAGCAAAGGCTGTGTTAAGAGGAAAGTTTATAGCTCTACAAGCATTCCTCAGGAAGGAGGAGCGAGCACACATAAGTAACCTAACCTCACAGCTTAAGAGCTTGGAGAGGGACCAAAAAAAGGAGCACAACGCGAACAGGAGAAAGGAGATAATAAAACTCAGAGCAGAGATTAACGAGATGGACACCGAAAAAACAATCCGAAAGATCAATGAAACCAAAAGCTTTGAGAATATTAACAAGATCGATAAGCCTCTAGCAAAACTCACAAAGAAAGGGAGAGAGAAAACCCTAATAAACCGAATCAGAAATGAAAAGGGGGTCATTACAACAGAAACCACAGAAATTCAGAGGATCCTCAGGGAGTACTTTGAGAAGCTTTATGCCACAGAACATCAAAACCTCGAGGAAATGGATAAATTCCTAGATTCCTACAGACTCCCAAGGCTGAACCAAGAAGACCTGGAATACCTGAACAGACCTATCACCATCAAGGAAATTGAAATGGTAATAAAAAGTCTCCCCAAGCACAAAAGTCCTGGCCCGGATGGATTCACTAGTGAATTGTTCCAAATCTTTAAAGAGGACTTACTCCCAATGCTCTTTAAGCTTTTCCACGAAATTGAAATATCAAAAACACTTCCGAACAGTTTCTACGAAGCAAATATCACACTGATACCAAAAGCAGACAGAGACACCACAAAGAAAGAGAATTACAGGCCGATATCCCTGATGAACACAGATGCAAAGATCCTCAACAAACTACTAGCAAATAGAATCCAACTACTCATCAAAAAGATCATACACCATGACCAAGTAGGATTCATCCCAGGGATGCAAGGATGGTTTAACATTCAGAAATCAATCAACATAATCCACCATATCAACAAAAGAAAAGATAAGAAGCATATGATCATATCAATAGATGCAGAGAAAGCATTTGATAAGATCCAGCACCCCTTTATGATGAAAACCCTAGCCAAAATGGGTATAGGGGGGACCTTCCTCAACATGATTAAAGCCATCTACCACAAGCCTACAGCAAGCATCATCCTCAATGGGGAAAAACTGAGAGCCTTCCCTCTAAGATCAGGGACGAGACAGGGATGCCCACTCTCTCCACTGCTGTTCAATATAGTACTGGAAGTACTTGCAATAGCGATGAGGCAGGAAAAAGATATTAAGGGCATTCAGGTAGGAAAGGAAGAAATCAAGCTCTCACTATTCGCAGATGATATGATACTCTACTTAGAGAACCCAATAACTTCCACCAAAAAACTCCTAGAAACAATAGACTCGTATAGTAAAGTTGCAGGTTATAAAATCAATACCCAAAATCCATGGATTTCCTATACGCAAACAGTGAGAGAGAAGAAAGCAACATGAAAAAAACAATCCCGTTCACAATTGTGCCCCAGAAAATCAAGTACCTAGGAATCAGCTTAACTAAGGAAGTAAAGGACCTGTACAAAGAAAACTACAAAACGCTACTTCAGGAAATAAAAGAGGACATGAGGAAATGGAAAGATATCCCCTGCTCATGGGTCGGGAGACTTAACATTGTCAAAATGGCAATACTACCGAATGCATTGTATAAATTCAATGCAATCCCTATAAGGATACCCATGACATTCTTCAAAGAAATGGAGCAAACACTCCTGAAATTTATATGGAACAATAAGCCCCCACGAATATCTAAAGCAATTCTTGGGAAAAAGTAAATGGGAGGAATCAAACTCCCGAACTTCGAACTGTACTACAAAGCAGTAATAAGTAAAACAGCATGGTACTGGAACAAAGGCAGAACTGCAGACCAATGGAACAGGGTTGGATACACTGACATCTCCCCTCAATCATATGCTCATCTAATCTTTGATAAAGGTGCAAGTAATGTGAAGTGGAGTAAGGAAAGCCTCTTTAATAAATTGTGTTGGCATCACTGGATGGCTACATGCAAAAAAATAGGCTCAGAACTCTGCCTAACACCATGTACAAAAGTAAGATCAAAATGGATTAAAGACCTCAACATCAGACCAGAAACCATAAGGTACATTGAAGATAAAGTTGGCAAAACCCTCCATGACATTGAAGCTAATGGTATCATCAAAGATGCCACGCCACTGGCCAAGCAAGGCAAAACAGAGATAGATAAATGGGACTATCTTAAACTAAGAAGCTTCTGCACCTCCAAAGAAACAGTGACCAAAATACAAAGACAGTCTACAGAATGGGAAAGGATATTCACCGAATACACATCTGACAAGGGGTTGATATCCAGGACATACAAAATACTGGTTAAAGTCCACAAGAAGAAAACATCCAACCCCATCCAAAAATGGGGCAATGAAATGAACAGAAATTTTCTCAAAGAAGAAATCCGAATGGCAAAAAAGCACATGAGAGAATGCTCTACATCATTAATCATCAGGGAGATGCAGATCAAAACCACAATGAGATACCATCTCACACCTCAGAGACTGGCTCACATTCAAAATAACAAAAGCAACCGATGCTGGCATGGATGTGGCGAGGAAGGGACACTCCTTCACTGTTGGTGGGAATGTCCACTGGTTCAGCCCTTCTGGAAAACAGTATGGACGATTCTCAAAAAATTAGAAATTGAGCTCCCATTTGACCCAGCAATACCACTCCTGGGAATATATCCCAGAGAGGCAAAAATGTATAGTCGAAGTGACATCTGCACTTGTTTGTTCATTGCAGCACTCTTTACAATAGCCAGAAACTGGAAGAAACCTGAATGCCCAAGAACAGATGACTGATTAAAGAAACTTTGGTACATCTACACAATGGAGTACTATGTAGCTGTTAGAAAATATGAAGTCATGAAATTTACACAGAAGTGGTACAATATGGAAAGTATCATGCTTAGCGAAATGAGTCAGAAAGAGAGGGATAGACATAGAAAGATTGCATTCATCTGGGGGATATAAAGTAACAAAGTATGAGATAAATATCCAAGAATAGCTGAGATCAGCACCAGGAGGATTACTCCATAACTTAGAGGCCAGCCGGGCATCCTGGAGGAAAGGGCAGTTCAGATAGAGAAGGGAGCACCAAATAAAGGAAGTTTGGAGGATCCTCCCAGGAGGGGACATACATGTCGAAAGTAGACTATGGACTGAATATGTTTGCCATTCAATGCCTCTTTTCCAGACCACAAAACCCAAAAGGAGAGAGAGAACACAGAGGAGTGCCCTGCCACAGAGACAGGAGGGATGGGGGGATGGGGGTGGGAGGGATATTATCCATGGTGGTGGAAAATGGGCACTGGTGGAGGGATGGGTATCTGATCATTATATAATTGAAATCAAAGAACCAAAAATTGTAAATTTACAACTGTGAAATAAAATAAAATAAAATAAAGGGGATAAAATCTGTATCCTTAAAAAAAAATAAATAAATAATTAGCGATCTTCTCTGGAAGATATGATAATTGAAGTTACCCAAAGAACAGCAAGGAAAAAGAATTTCACAAAAAAGCAGAACCACAAATGCCTGAGGAACAATAACCGAAAAATGTAACAATATTATACTGCAGTCCTAAGATGAAAAAATAAAAAAAAATGGACTATTAAAAAACAAAAAGAAAGACTTGACCACAGTGGAGTGGATATCCAATTGAATAGCATGCATGCGAGTGTGAACAGGATGCTGAAAACCAGCAATGTGATACTTGGACATTCACCAGTGGTGTAAAGGAAGCCTGCCTGGAGTGTAGGTTCCAAGAGTTCCAAATAGGCAGTGAATGAATGGAAATTCTGTAGTGGAGATTCCAATGGTTTCTGTATTCTACGTTGTATGGACAAGAAACTGAAGAGCTTCCAAGGTGGGATTTTATAGCCAGTTGAAGACCAAGCCTCCGAATTTGAACAGGCTGCTGAAAACCACCATTTGGTTACTTGAATTTTCACCAGTGGTGTAAAGAAATCATGTCTGCCGTGGAGATTCGATGAATTTCAGATTGGCAGTGAATGAATCGAACACTCCGAAGTGGAGATTCTAATGGTTTCTGAAGTCTGTGTTATGTGAACAGGAAAAAGAAGAGCTGTCCAGGGTTGAGTGGAGAGCCAGATGAACAGCTCGAATCCGAGTGTGAACACGCCTATGAAAATCAGCATTGGGTACTTGGACATTCACCAGTGGTGTAACGAAAGCTTGCCTGGAATGGAGATTCGAAGAACTTCAGATTAACAGTGAATGAGTGGAATATTCTGTAGTGAAGATTCAAAGGATTTCAAAATTCTGGGTTGTGTGGACAGGAAATGAAAGAGCTGACCAGGTTGGAGTGGATAGCCCTTTGAACAGCACGCCTGAGAGTGTGAAGCAGATGCTGGAAAACAGCATTAGGTTACTTGGACATTCTCCAATTGTGCAACGAAAGCATGCCTGGAGTGGTGATTCCATGAATTCGATATTGGCAGGGAATGAATGGAACATTCCGTAGGAGAGATTCCAATGATTTCTGAAGTCTGGGTTTTGTGTACAGGAAAATGAAGAGCAGACCAGGGAAGAGTGGATAGCCTGTGGAACAGCAGACTGCGACTTTGAACTGGCTGCTGAAAACCAACATTGCGTTACTTGGATATTCACCAGTGGTGTCAAGGAATCCTGCCTGGAGTGGAGATTCGATGAATTCCCGACTGGGAGTGAATGAATGGAACAATCTGTAGTGGAGATTCCAATTACTTCTGAAGTCTGGGTTTTGTGGACATGAAAATGAAGAGCTGACCAGGGTTGAGTGGATAGGTAGTTGGACAGCACGCCTGCGAGTGTGATCATGCCTCTGAAATCCAGCATTGGATTCCTTGGACATCATAAGTGGTGTAACGAAAGCCTGCCTGGAGTTGGAGATTCGAAGAATTCCAGATTGGAATTGAAACAATGGAACAGTCTGTAGTGGAGATTCCAATGAATTCTGAAGTATGGTTTGTGTGGACAGGAAAAGAATAATCTGACCACTGTGTAGTGGATTGCCAGTTCAACAGCACGTCTGCGAGTGAGAACAGAACGCTGAAAATCAGCATTCAGTTACTTAGATATTCACCAGTCGTGTAACTAATCTCTGCCTGGAGTGGAGATTCGATGAATTCCAGATCGGCAGTGAATGAATGGAATATTCTGTAGTGGAGATTATAATGGTTTCTGAAGCCTAAGTTATGTGGAGTGGAAAATGTAGAGCTGACCAGGGTTGAGTGGATAGTCAGTTGAACAGCACTCCTGCGAGTGTGAACAGGCCGCTGAAAAGCAGCCTTGGGTTACTTTTAAATTCAATACTAGTGAAACGAAATCAGGCCTCGAGTGGAGATTCGATGAATTCCAGATCGGGAGTGAATGAATGGAACATTCTGTTGTGGAGATTCCATTGAATTTTGAAGTCTGGTTTGAGTGGACAGGAAAATGAAGAGCTGATCAGGTTGGAGAGGATAGGCAGTAGAATAGCACACTAGCGAGTGTGAACAGGCCGCGAAAAACCAGCATTGGGGTACTTGCATATTGACCAGTGGTGTACTGAAATCCTGCCAGGAGTGGAGATTCGATTAATTCCAGATTGGCAGTGAATGAATGGAACATTCTATACTGGAGATTCCAATCATTTCTGAAGTCTAGGTAGTGGCGACAGGAAAATGAAGAGCTGACCAGGGTTCTGTGGATAGCCAGTTGAACAGCACGCCTCCGAGGGGGATCAGGACAATGAAAACGACCAGTGTGTTACTTGGACATTCAACAGTGGTGTAACGAAACCCTGCCTGGAGTGGAGATGCAGATGAATTCTAGATTCGCAGTGAATAAATGGAACGTTCTCTAGGGGAGATTCAAATTATTTCTGAATTCCGATGTGTGTGGACAGGAAAATGAAGAGCAAAACAGTTGAGAATGGATAGCCAGTTGAACAACAGGCCTGCGAGAATGAACAGTCCTCTGAAAACCAGCATTGGGTTACCTGGACATTCACCAGTGGTATAACGCATGCGTTCATGGAGTGGAGGTTCAGATGAATTCCCGTTTCGCAGTGAATGAATTGAACATTCTGTAGTAGATATTCCAATGATTTCTGTCGTGTGGGTTGTTTGGACAGTATAAGAAAGACTTGACCACTGTGGAGTGGATAGTCTGTTGAATAGCATGCATGCGAGTGTGAACAATATGCTGCAATCCAGCAATGTGTTTCTTGGTCATTCAACAGTGGTGTAATGAAAGCCTACATGGAGTGTAGGTTCCAAGAAATCCAAATAGGCAGTGAATGAATGGAACATTCTGTAGTGGAGATTCCAATGGTTTCTGAATTCTACGTTGTATGGACAAGAAACTGAAGAGTTTACCAGGGGGGTTTTCATAGCCAGTTGAAGACCAGGCCTGCGAATTTGTACAGGCTGCTGAAAAACACCATTTGGTTATTTGAATATTCTCGAGTGGTGTAAAAAAATCATGTCTGCAGTGGAGATTCGTTGAGTTCCAGATTGGCTATGAATGAATGGAACATTCTGAAGTGGAGATTCTAATGGTTTCTGAATTCTATGTTGTATGGACAAGAAACTGAAGAGCTTACCAGGTGGGATTTGATAGCCAGTTGAAGACCAGGACTGCGAGAATAAATAGTCCTCTGAAAATAGCATTGGGTTATTTGGACCTTCACCAGTGGTAGAATGAATAGGTTCATGGAGTGGAGGTTCAGGTGAATTTCCGATTCGGAGTGAATGAATTGAACATTCTGTAGTGGATATTCCAATGATTTCTGTAGCGTGGGTTGTTGGCACACCAAAAGAAAGACTTGACCACTGTCTAGTGGATAGGCTGTTGAATAGCATGTATGCGAGTGTGAACAGTATGCTGAAAACCAGCAATGTGTTTCTTGGACATTCACCAGTGGTGTAATGAAAGCCTGCCTGGAGTGTAGGTTCCAAGAATTCCAAATAGGCAGTGAAACAATGGAACATTCTGTAGTGGAGATTCCAATGTTTTCTGAATTTTACGTTGTATGTACAAGAAACTGAAGAGCTTACCAGGTGGGATTTGATAGCCAGTTGAAGACAGGGCCTGCGAGAATAAACAGTCCTCTGAAAACCAGCATTGTGTTACTTAGACATTCACCAGTGGTATAAAGAATGCGTTCATGGAGTGGAGGTTCAGATGAATTCCCGATTCGCAGTGAATGAATTGAACATTCTGAAGTGGATATTCGAATGATTTCTGTCGTGTGGGTTGTTTGGACAGTAAAAGAAAGACTTGACCACTGTGGTGTTGATAACCAGTTGAATAGCATGCATGCGAGTGTGAACAGTATGCTGAAAACTAGCAATGTGTTACTTGCACATTCACCAGTGGTGTGAAGAAAGCCTGCCTGGAATGTAGGTTCCACGAATTCCAAATAGGCAGTGAATGAATGGAACATTCTGTAGTGAAGATTCCAATGGTTTCTGAATTCTACTTTGTATGTACAAGAAACTGAAGAGCTTACCAGGTGGGATTTGATAGCCATTTGAAGACCAGGCCTGCGAGAAGAAACAGTCCTCTGAAAAGCAGCATTAAGTTACTTGCACATTCACCAGTGGTATAACGAATGCGTTCATGGAGTGGAGGTTCACATGAATTCCCGATTCGCAGCGAATGAATTGTACATTCTGTAGTGGATATTACAATGATTTCTGTTGTGTGGGCTGTTTGGACTGTAAAAGAAAGACTTGAACTCTGGGAAGTGGATAGCCTGTTGAATAGCATGCATGCGAGTGAACAGTATGCTGAAAACCAGCAATGTGTTTCTTGGACATTCACCAGTGTTGTAATGAAAGCCTGCCTGTAGTGTAGGTTACAAGAATTCCATATAGGCAGTGAATGAATGGAACATTTTGTAGTTGAGATTCCAATGGTTTCTGAATTCTACGTTGTATGTACAAGAAACTGAAGAGCTTACCAGGTGGGATTTCATAGCCAGTTGAAGACAAGGACTGCGAATTTGTATAGGCTGCTGAACACCACCATTAGGTTACATGAATATTCACCAGTGGTGTAAAGCAATCCTGTCTGCAGTGGAGATTCGATGAGTTCCAGATTGTAAATGAATGAATGGAACATTCTGAAGTGGAGATTCTAATGGTTTCTGAATTCTATATTTTATGGACAAGAAAATGAAGAGCTTACCAGGTGGGATTTGATAGCCAGTTGAAGACCAGGCCTGCGAGAATAAATAGTCCTGTGAAAATAGCATTGGATTACTTGGACATTCACCAGTGGTAGAACGAATAGGATCATGGAGTGGAGGTTCAGGTGAATTCCCAATTTGGAGTGAATGAATTGAACATTCTGTCATGGATAGTCCAATGATTTCTGTCGCGTGGGTTGTTTGGACAGCAAAAGAAGACTTGACCACTGTGGAGTGGATAGGCTGTTGAATAGCATACATGCGACTGTGAACAGTATGCTGAAAAACAGCAATGTGTTTCTTGAACATTCACCTGTGGTGTAATCAAAGCCTGCCTGGTGTGTAGGTTCCAAAAATTCCAAATAGGCAGTGAAACAATGGAACATTCTGTAGTGGAGATTCCAATGGTTTCTGAATTCTACATTGTATGTACAAGAAACTGAAGAGCTTACCAGGTGGGATTTGATAGCCAGTTGAAGACCAGGACTGCGAGATTAAATAGTCCTCTGAAAATAGCATTGGATTACTTGGACATTCACCAGTGGTAGAACGAATAGGTTCATGGAGTGGAGGTTCAGGTGTATTCCCGAATCGGAGTGAATGAATTGAATATTCTGTATTGGATATTCCAATGATTTCTGTCGTGTGGGTTGTTTGGACAGCAAAAGAAAGACTTGACCACTGTGGAGTGGATAGGCTGTTGAATAGCATGTATGCGAGTGTGAACAGTATGCTGAAATCCAGCAATGTGTTACTTGCACATTCACCAGTGGTGTAAAGAAAGCCTGCCTGGAATGTAGATTCCAAGAATTCCAAATAGTCAGTGAATAAATGGAACATTCTGTAGTGTAGATTCCAATGGTTTCTGAATTCTACGTTGTATGGACAAGAAAATGAAGATCTTACCAGGTGGGATTTGATAGCCATTTGAAAATCAGGCCTGCGAGAAGAAACAGTCCTCTGAAAAGCAGCATTAAGTTACTTGCACATTCACCAGTGGTATAACGAATGCGTTCATGGAGTGGAGGTTCACATGAATTCCCGATTCGCAGTGAATGAATTGTACATTCTGTAGTGGATATTACAATGATTTCTGTTGTGTGGGCTGTTTGGACTTTAAAAGAAAGACTTGAACACTGGGAAGTGGGTAGCCTGTTGAATAGCATGAATGCGAGTGTGAACAGTATGCTGAAAACCAGCAATGTGTTTCCTGGACATTCACCAGTGCTGTAATGAAAGCCTGCCTGTAGTGTAGGTTCCAAGAATTCCAAATAGGCAGTAAATGAATGGAACATTTTGTAGTGGAGATTCCAATGGTTTCTGAATTCTACGTTGTATGGACAAGAAACTGAAGAGCTCACCAGGTGGGATTTCATAGCCAGTTGAAGACCAGGCCTGCGAATTTGTACAGGCTGCTGAAAACCATTACTTGAATATTCACCAGTGGTGTAAAGAAATCCTGCCTGCAGTAGAGATTCGATGAGTGCCAGATTGGCAGTGAATGGATGGAACATTCTGACGTGGAGATTCTAATGGTTTCTGAAGTCTGGGTTATGTGAATAGGAAAAAGTAGACCTGACCAGGTTTGAGTGGACAGCTAGTTGAACTGCAAGACTCCGAGTGTGAACACGCCTATGAAAACCAGCATTGGTTACTTGGACATTCACCAATGGTGTAACGAAAGATTGCCAAGAGTGGAGATTCGAAGAACTTCAGAGTAGCAGTGAATGTGTGGAATATTCTGTCGTGGAGATTCGAAAGTCTGGGTTGTGTGGAAAGGAAACGGAAGAGCTGACCAGGTTGGAGTGGATTACCCGTTGAACAGCACGCCTGGGAGTGTGAAGCGGACGCTGGAAAACAGCATTAGGTTACTTGGACATTCTCCAATGGTGCAACGAAAGCATGCCTGGAGTGGAGTATCCATGAATTCGATATTGGCAGGGAATGAATGGAACATTCCGTAGGAGAGATTCCAATCATTGCTGAAGTCTGCGTTTTATGTACAGGAAAATGAACAGCAGACCAGGGAAGAGTGGATAGCCTGGTGAACAGCAGACAGCGACTTTCAACTGGCTGCTGAAAACCAACATTGCGTTACTTGGATATTCACCAGTGGTGTCAAGGAATCCTGCTGGAGTGGAGATTCGATGAATTCCCGACTGGGAGTGAATGAATGGAACATTCTGTGGTGGAGATTCCAATTACTTCTGAAGTCTGGGTTTTGTGGACAGGAAAATGAAGAGCTGACCAGGGTTGAGTGGATAGGCAGTTGGACAGCACGCCTTCGAGTGTGATCATGCCTCTGAAATCCAGCATTGGATTCCTTGGACATCATCAGTGGTGTAACTAAAGCCTGCCTGGAGTTGGAGTTTCGATGAATTCCAGATTTTAATTGGATCAATGGAACAGTCTGTAGTGGAGATTCCAATGAATTCTGAAATATGGTTTGTGTGGGCAGGAAAAGAATAATCTGACCACTGTGTAGTGGATTGCCAGTTCAACAGCACGTCTGCGAGTGAGAACAGAACGCTGAAAATCAGTATTCAGTTACTTAGATATTCACCAGTCGTGAAACTAAACTCTGCCTGGAGTAGAGATTCGATGAATTCCAGATCGGCAGTGAATGAATGGAACATTCTGTAGTGGACATTATAATGGTTTTTGAAGTCTAAGTTATGTGGACAGGAAAATGTAGAACTGACCAGGGTTGAGTGGATAGTCAGTTGAACAGCACTACTGCGAGTGTGAACAGGCCGCTGAAAAGCAGCTTTGGGTTACTTGTACATTCAACACTAGTGAAATAAAATCCGGCCTGGAGTGCAGATTCGATGAATTCCAAATTGGGAGTAAATGAATGGAACATTCTGTAGTGGAGAATCCATTGAATTTTGAAGTCTGGATTTAGTGGACAAAAAAAGGAAGAGCTGATCAGGTTGGAGAGGATAGCCAGTAGAATAGCACACCATCGAATGTGAACAAGCCATGAAAAACCAGCATTGCGGTACTTGGATATTGACCATTGGTGTAACGAAATCCTGCCTGGAGTGGAGATTCGATGAATTCCAGATTGGGAGTGAATGAAAGACCATTCTGTACAGGAGATTCCAATCATTTCTGAAGTCTAGGTAGTGGGGACAGGAAAATGAAGAGCTGATCAGGGATCAGTGGATAGCCAGTTGAACAGCACTCCTCCGAGGGGGATCAGGACAATGAAAACGAGCAGTGTGTTACTTGGACATTCAACAGTGTTGTAACGAAAACCTGCCTCGAGTGGAGATTTAGATGTATTCCAGATTCACAGTGAATAAATGGAACATTCTGTAGTGGAGATTCCAATTATTTCTGAAATCCGATGTGTGTGGACAGGAAAAGGAAGAGCAGAAGAGGGTAGAATGTATAGCCAGTTGAACAGCAGGCCTGCGAGAATGAACAGTCCTCTGAATCTCAGCATTGGGTTACTTGGACATTCACCAGTGTTACAACGAATGCGTTCATGGAGTGAAGGTTCAGATGAATTCCCGATTCGCAGTGAATGAATTGAACATTCTGTAGTGGATATTCCAATAATTTCTGTCGTGTGGATTGTTTGGACAGTAAAAGAAAGACTTGACCACTGTGGAGTTGATAACCAGTTGAATAGCATGCATGCGAGTGTGAACAGCATGCTGACAACCAGAAATGTGTTACTTGGATATTCACCAGTGGTGTAAAGAAAGCCTGCCTGGAGTGTAGGTTCCAAGAATTCCAAATAGTCAGTGAATAAATGGAACATTCTGTAATGGATATTACAATGGTTTCTGAATTCTACGTTGTATGGACAAGAAATTGAATTGCTTACCAGGTGGGATTTCATAGACAGTTGAAGACCAGGCCTGCGAATTTGAACAGGCTGCTGAAAACCACCATTGCGTTACTTCAATAATGACCAGTGGTTGAAATATATCCTGTCTGCAGTGGAGATTTGATGAGTTCCAGATTGGCAGTGAATGAATGGAACATTCTGAAGTCGAGATTCTAATGGTTTCTGAAGTCTGGGTTACGTGAGCAGGAAAAAGAAGAGCTGACCAGGGTTGAGTGTACAGCCAGTTGAACAGCACGACTCCGAGTGTGAACACGCCTATGAAAACCAGCATTGGTTACTTGGACATTAACCAGTGGTGTAACGAAAGCTTGTCTGGAGTGGAGATTAGAAGAACTTCAGATTAGCAGTGAATAAGTGGAATATTCTGTTGTGGAGATTCAATTGATTTCGAAAGTCTGGGTTGTGTGGACAGGAAACGAAAGAGCTGACCAGGGTGGAGTGGATAGCCCGTTGAACAGCACGCCTAGCAATGTGAAGCGGACGCTGGAAAACAGCATTAGGTTACTTGTACATTGTCCAATGGTGCAACGAAAGCATGCCTGGAGTGGAGATTCCATGACTTCGATATTGGCAGGGAATGAATGGAACATTCCGTAGGAGAGATTCCAATGAATTCTGAAGTCTAGGTTTTGTGTACAGGAAAATGAAGAGCAGAGCAGGGAATAGTGGTTAGCCTGTTGAACAGCAGACTGCGACTTTGAACTGGCTGCTGAAAACCAACATTGCCTTACTTCGATATTCACCAGTGGTTTCAAGGAATCCTGCCTGGAGTGGAGATTCGATGAATTCCAGATTGGCAGTGAATGAAAGGAACATTCTGTACAGGAGATTCCAATCATTTCTTAAGTCCAGGTAGTCGGGACAGGAAAATGAAGAGCTGACCAGGGTTCAGTGGATAGCCAGTTGAACAGCACAACTTCGAGGGGGATCAGGACAATGAAAACGAGCAGTGTGTTACTTGGACCTTCAACAGTGGTGTAACGAAAGCCTGCCTGGAGTGGAGATTCAGATGAATTCCAGATTCGCAGTGAATAAATGGAGAGTTCTGTAGTGGAGATTCCAATTATTTCTGAAATCCGTTGTGTGTGCACAGGAAAATGAAGAGCCAAACAGGTTATAATGGATAGCCAGTTGAACAGCAGGCCTGCGAGAATGACCGGTCCTCTGAAAACCAGCATTGGGTTACTTGGACATTCACCAGTGGTATATCGAATGATTTCATGGAGTGGAGGTTCAGATGAATTCCCGATTCGCAGTGAAGGAATTGAACATTCTGTAGTGGATATTCCAATGATTTCTGTCGTGTGTGTTGTTTGGACAGTAAAAGAAAGACTTGACCACTGTGGTGTGGATAGCCTGTTGAATAGCATGCATGCGAGTGTGCACAATATGCTGAAAACCAGCAATGTGTTACTTGGACATTCACCAGTGGTGTAATGAAAGCCTGCCTGGAGTGTAGGTTCCAAGAATTCCATATAGGCTGTGAATGAATGGAACATTCTCTAGTGGAGATTCCAATGGTTTCTGAATTCTACATTGTTTGGACAAGAAACTGAAGAGCTTACCCCGTGGAATTTGATAGCCAGTTGAAAACCAGGCCTGCGAGAATACACAGTCCTCTGAAAACCAGCATTGGGTTACTTGGACATTCACCAGTGGTATAACGAATGCGTTCATGGAGTGGAGGTTCAGATGAATTCCCGATTCTCAGTGAATGAATTGAACATTCTGTAGTTGAGATTCCAATGGTTTCTGAAATCTACGTTGTATGGACAAGAAACTGAAGAGCTTACCATGTGGGATTTCATAGCCAGTTGAAGACCAGGACTGCAAATTTGAACAGGCTACTGAAAACCACCATTGGGTTGCTTGAACATTCACCAGTGGTGTAAAGATATCCAGACTGCAGTGGAGATTCGATGAATTCCAGATCGGCAGTGAGTGAATGGAACATTCTGAAGTAGAGATTCTAATGTTTTCTGAAGTCTGGGTTATGTGAACAGGAAAAAGAAGAGCTGACCAGGGTTGAGTGGACAGCCAGTTGAACAGCACGACTCTGAGTGTTAACACGCCTACGAAAACCGGCATTGGTTTCTTGGACGTTCACCAGTGGTGTAACGAAAGCTTCCCTGGAGTGGAGATTCGAAGAACTTCAGATTAGCAGTGAATGAATGGAATAATCTGTAGTGGAGATTCAAATGATTTCGAAAGTCTGGGTTGTGTGGACAGGAAATGGAACAGCTGACCAGGTTGGAGTGGATAGTCTGTTGAACAGCACGCATGGCAGTGTGAAGCGGACGCTGGAAAATAGCATTAGGTTACTTGGACATTCACCAATGATGCAACGAAAGCATGCCTGGAGTAGAGATTCCATGAATTCGATATTGGCAGGTAATGAATGGAACATTCCGTAGAAGAGATTCCAATGATTTCTGAAGTCTGGGTTTTTTGTAGAGGAAAATGAAGAGCAGAGCAGGGAAGAGTGGATAGCCTGTTGAACAGACTGCGACTTTGAATTGGCTGCTGAAAAACAACATTGCGTTACTTGGATATTCACCAGTGGTTTCAAGGAATACTGAATGGATTGGAGATTCGATGAATTCCCAATTGGGAGTGAATGAATGGAACATTCTGTAGTGGAGATTCCAATTACTTCTGAAGTCTGGGTTTTGTGCATAGGAAAATGAAGAGCTGACCAGGTTTGAGTGGATAGGCAGTTGGAAAGCACGCCTGCGAGTGTGATCATGCCTCTGAAATGAAGCATTGGATTCCTTGGACATCATCAGTGGTGTAATGAAAGCCTGCCTGGAGTTGGATTTTCAATGAATTCCAGATTAGAATTGAATCAATGGAACAGTCTGAAGTGGAGATTCCAGTGAATTTTGAAGTATGGCTTTTGTGGACAGGAACAGAATAATCTGACCACTGTGTTGTGGATTGCCAGGTCAATAGCACGTCTGCGAGTGAGAACAGAACGCTGAAAATCAGCATTCAGTTACATAGATATTCACCAGTCTTGTAACTAAAGTCTGCCTGGAGTGGATATTCGATGAATTCCAGATTGGCAATGAATGAATGGAACATTCTGTAGTGGAGATTTTAATGGTTTCTGAAGTGTAAGTTATGTGGACAGGAAAATATAGAGCTGACCAGGGTTGAGTGGATAGTCAGTTGAACAGCACTCCTGCGAGTGTGAACAGGCCGCTGAAAATCAGCCTTGGTTTACTTGTACATTTAACACTAGTGAAACGAAATCTGGCCTGGAGTGGAGATTCGATGAATTCCAGACTGGGAGTGAATGAATGGAACATTCTGTAGTGGAGATTCCATTGAATTTTGAAGTCTGGGTTGAGTGGACAGGGAAATGAAGAGCTGATCAGGTTGGAGAGGATAGCCAGTAGAATAGCACACCATCCAATATGAACAGGCCAAGAAAAACCAGCATTGGGGTACTTGGATATTGACCAGTGGTGTAACGAAATCCTGCCTGGAGTGGAGATCCGAGGAATTCCAGATTGGCAGTGAAGGAAAGGAACATTCTGTACAGTAGATTGCAATCACCTCTGAAGTCTAGGTAGTGGGGACAGGAAAATGAAGAGCTGACAGGGTTCAGTGGATAGCCAGTTGAACAGCACGCCTCAGAGGGGGATCAGGACAATGAAAACGAGAAGTGTGTTACTTGCATATTCAACAGTGGTGTAACGAAAGCCTGCCTGGAGTGGAGATTCAGATGAATTCCAGATTCGCAGTGAATAAATGGAGCGTTATGTAGTGGAGATACCAATTATTTCTGAAATCCGTTGTGTGTGCACAGGAAAATGAAGAGTCAAACAGGTTAGAATGGGTAGCCAGTTGAACAGCAGGCCTGCGAGAATGAACAGTCCTCTGAAAACCAGCATTGGGTTACTTGGACATTCACCAGTGGTATAACGAATGCGTACATGGAGTCGAGGTTCAGATGAATTCCCGATTCCCAGTGAATGAATTGAACATTCTGTAGTGGATATTCCAATGATTTCTGTCGTGTGGGTTGTTTGGACAGTAAAAGAAAGAATTGACCACTGTGGAGTAGATAGCCTGTTGAATAGCATTCACGCGAGTGTGAAGAGTATGCTGAAAACCAGCAATGTGTTTCTTGGACATTCACCAGTGGTGTAATGAAAGCCTGCCTGGAGTGTAGGTTCGAAGAATTCCAAATAGGCAGTGAATGAATGGAACATTCTCTAGTGGAGATTCCAATGGTTTCTGAATTCTACGTTGTATGGACAAGAAATTGAGGAGCTTACCAGGTGGGATTTGATAGCCAGTTGAAGATCAGGCCTGCGAGAATAAACACTCCTCTGAAAACCAGCATTGGGTTACTTAGACATTCAACAGTGGTATAACGAATGCTTTCATAGAGTGTAGGTTTAGATGAATTCCCGATTCGCAGTGAATGAATTGAACATTCTGTAGTGGATATTCCAATGATTTCTGTCGTGTGGGTTGTTTGGACAGTAAAAGAAAGACTTGACCACTGTGGAGTGGATAACCAGCTGAATAGCATGCGTGCGAGTGTGAAGAGTATGCTGAAAACCAGCAATGTGTTTCTTGGGCATTCACCAGTGGTGTAATAAAAGCCTGCCTGGAGTGTTGGCTCCAAGAATTCCAAATAGGCAGTGAATGAATGGAACATTCTCTAGTGGAGATTCCAATGGTTTCTGAATTCTACGTTCTATGGACAGGAAACTGAGGAGCTAACCAGGTGGGATTTGATAGGCAGTTGAAGACCAGGCCTGCGAGAATAAACAGTCCTCTGAAAACCAGCATTGGGTTACTTGGACATTCACCAGTGGTATAACGAATGCGTTCATGGAGTGGAGTTTCAGATGAATTCCCGACTCGCAGTGAATGAATTGATCATTCTGTAGTGGATATTCCAATGATTTCTGTTGTGTGGGATGTTTGGACCGTAAAAGAAAGACTTGAACACTGTGAATTGGATAGCCTGTTGAATAGCATTCATGCGAGTATGAGCAACGTGCTGAAAACCAGCAGTGTGTTTCTTGGACATTCACGAGTGTTGTAATGAAAGCCTGCCTGGAATGTAGGTTCCAAGAATTCCAAATAGGCAGTGAATGAATGGAACATTCTGTAGTGGAAATTCCAATGGTGTCTGAATTCTACGTTGTATGGACAAGAAACAGAAGAGTTTACCAGGTGGGATTTCATAGCCAGTTGAAGACCAGACCTGCGAATTTGTACAGGCTGCTGAAAACCACCATTGGGTTACATGAATATTCACCAGTGGTGTAAAGAAATCCTGTCTGCAGTGGAGATTCGATGAGCTCCAGATTGGCAGTGTATGAATGGAACATTCTGAAGTGGAAATTCAAATGGTTTCTGAAGTCTGGGTTATGTGAACAGGAAAAAGAAGAGCTGACCAGGGTTGAGTGGACAGCCAGTGCAACATCACGACTCCGAGTGTGAACACGCCTATGCAAACTAGCATTGGTTACTTGGACATTCAACAGTGGTGTAAAGTAATCCTCCCTGGAGTGGAGATTCGATGAATTCCCGATTGGGAGGGAATGAATTGAACATTCTGTAGTGGAGATTCCAATTACTTCTGAAGTCTGGGTTTTGTGCACAGCAAAATGAAGAGCTGACCAGGGTTGAGTGGATAGGCAGTTGGACAGCACGCCTTCGAGTGTGATCATGCCTCTGAAATCCAGCATTGGATTCCTTGGACATCATCAGTGGTGTAACGAAAGCCTGCCTGGAGTTGGAGATTCGATGAATTTCAGATTGGAATTCAATCAATGGAACAGTCTGTAGTGGAGATTCCAAAGAATTCTGAAGAATTGTTTGTGTGGACAGGAAAAGAAAAATCTGACCACTGTGTAGTGGATTGCCAGTTCAACAGCACGTCTGCGAGTGAGAACAGAACGCTGAAAATCAGCATTCAGTTACTTAGACATTCACAAGTCGTGTAACCTAACTCTGCCTGGAGTGGAGATTCGATGAATTCCAGATAAGCAGTGAATGAATGGAACATTCTGTAGTGGACATTATAATGGTTTCTGAAGTCTAAGTTATGTGGACAGGAAAATATTGAGCTGACCAGGGTTGAGTGGATAGACTGTTGAACAGCACTCCTGCGAGTGTGAAAAGGCCGCTGAAAAGCAGCCTTGGGTTACTTGTACTTTCAACACTAGTGAAACGAAATCCGGCCTGGAGTGGAGATTCGATGAATTCCAGATTGGGAGTGAATGAATGGAACATTCTGTAGTGGAGATTCCATTGAATTTTGAAGTCTGGGTTGAGTGGACAGGGTAATGAAGAGCTGATCAGGTGGGAGAGGATAGCCAGTAGAATAGCACAGCATGAAATGTGAACAGGCCAGGAAAAACCAGCATTGCGTTACTTGGATATTGACCATTGGTGTAACGAAATCCTGTCTGGAGTGGAGTTCCGATGAATTCCAGATTGGCAGTGAATGAAAGGAATAATCTGTATAGGATATTCCAATCTTTTCTGAAGTCTACGTAGTGGGGACAGGAAAATGAAGAGCTGACCAGGGTTCAGTGGATAGCCAGTTGAACAGCACGCCTCCGAGGGGGATCAGGACAATGAAAACGAGCAGTGTGTTACTTGGACATTCAACAGTGGTGTAACGAAAGCCTACCTTGAGTGGAGATTCAGATGAATTCCAGATTCACAGTGAATAAATGGAGCGTTCTGTAGTGGAGATTCCAATTATTTCTGAAATCCATTGTGTGTGCACAGGAAAATGAAGAGCCAAACAGGTTAGAATGGATAGCCAGTTGAACAGCAGTCCTGCGAGAATGAACAGTCCTCCGAAAACCAGCATTGGGTTACTTGGACATTCACCAGTGGTATAACGAATGCGTTCATGGAGTGGAGATTCAGATGAATTCCCGATTCGCAGTGAATGAATTGAACATTCAGTAGTGGATATTCCAATGATTTCTGTCGTGTGGGTTGTTTGGACAGTAAAAGAAAGACTTGACCACTGTGGAGTGGATAACCAGTTGAATAGCATGCATGCGAGTGTGAACAGTATGCTGAAAACCAGCAATGTGTTACTTGGACTTTCACCAGTGTTGTAAAGAAAGCCTGCGTGGAGTGTAGGTTCCAAGAATTCCAAATAGGCAGTGAATGAATGGAACATTCTGTAGTGGAGATTCCAATGGTTTCTGAATTCTACGTTGTATGGACAAGAAAGTGAAGTGCTTACCAGGTGGAATTTTATAGCCAGTTGAATACCAGGCCTGCAAGAATAAAGAGTCCTCTGAAAACCAGCATTGGGTTACTTGGACATTCGCCAGTGTTATAACGAATTCGTACATGGAGTGAAGGTTCAGATGAATTCCCAATTCCCAGTGAATGAATTGGACATTGTGTAGTGGATATTCCAATAATTTCTGTCGTGTGGGTTGTATGGACAGAAAAAGAAAGACTTGACCACTGTGGAGTGGATAGCCAGTTGAATAGCATGCATGCGAGTTTGAACAGTATGCTGAAAACCAGCAATGTGTTACTTGGACATTCACCAGTGCTGCATAGAAAGCCTGCCTGGAGTGTAGGTTCCAAGATTTCACAATAGGCAGTGAATGAATGGAACATTCTGTAGTGGAGATTACAATGGTTTCTGAACTTTTAGTTGTATGGACAAGAAACTGAAGAGCTTACCAGGTGGGATTTGATAGCCAGTTGAAGACCAGGCCTGCGAGAATAAACAGTCCTCTGAAAACCAGCATTGGGTTACTTGGACATGCACCAGTGGTAGAACGAATGCGTTCATGGAGTGGAGGTTCAGATGAATTCCGTATTCGCAGTGAATGAATTAAACATTCTGTAGTGGATATTCCAAAAATGTCTGTCGTGTGGGTTGTTTGGACAGTAAAAATAAGACTTGACCACTGTGGAGTTGATAACCAGTTGAATAGCATGCAAGCGAGTGTGAACAGTATGCTGAAAACCAGCAATGTGTTATATGGACATTCACCAGTGGTGTAAAGAAAGCCTACCTGTAGTGTAGGTTCCAAGAATTCTAAATAGGCAGGTAATGAATGGAACATTCTGTAGTGGAGATTCCAATGGTTTCTGAATTCTACGTTTTATGGACAAGAAACTGAAGTGATTACCAGGTGGGATTTGATAGCCAGTTGAAGACCAGGCCTGCGAATTTGAACAAGCTGATGTAAACCACCATTTGGTTACTTGAATATTCACCAGTGGTGTAAAGAAATCCTGTCTGCAGGGGATATTCGATGAATTTCAGATTGGCACTGTATGAATGGAACATTCTGAAGTGGAGATTCTAATGGTTTCTGAAGTCTGGGTTATGTGACCAGGAAAAAGAAGAGCTGACCAGGGTTGAGTGGACAGCCAGTTGAACAGCACGATTCCGAGTGTGAACACGCCTATGAAAACCAGCATTGTTTACTTGGACATTCACAAGTGGTGTAACGAAAGCTTGCCTGGAGAGGAGATTCGAAGAACTTCAGATTAGCAGTGAATGAGTGGAATATTCTGTAGTGGAGATTCAAATGATTTTGAAAGTCTGGGTTGTTTGGACAGGAAATGGAAGAGCAGACCAGGTTGTAGTCGATAGTCCGATGAACAGCTGACTGCGACTTTTAAGTGGCTGCTGAAAACCAACATTGCGTTACTTGGATTTTCACCAGTGGTGTCAAGGAATCCTGCCTGGAGTGGAGATTCGATGAATTCCCGATTGGGAGTGAAGGAATGGAACATTCTCTAGTGGAGATTCCATTGAATTTTGAAGTCTGGGTTGAATGGACAGAAAAATGAAGAGCTTATCAGGTTGGAGAGGATAGCCAGTAGAATAGCACACCAGCGAGTGTGAACAGGCCGCGAAAAACCAACATTTGGGTACTTGGATATTGACCAGTGGTGTACCGAAATCCTGCCTGGAGTGGAGATTTGATGAATTCCAGATTGGCAGTGAATGAATGGAACATTCTGTACAGGGAATTCCAATCATATCTGTTGTCTAGGTAATGGGGACAGGAAAATGAAGAGCTGACCAGGGTTCAGTGGATAGCCAGTTGAACAGCACGCCTCAGTGGGGAATCAGGACAATGAAAACGAGCAGTGTGTTACTTGGACATTCAACAGTGGTGTAACGAAAGCCTGCCTGGAGTGGAGATTCAGATGAATTCCAGATTCGCAGTGAATACATGGAACGTTCTGTAGTGGAGATACCAATTATTAATGAAATCCGATGTGTGTGGACAGGAAAATGAAGAAAAAAACAGGTTAGAATGGATAGCCAGTTGAACAGCAGGCCAGCGAGAATGAAAAGTCCTCTGAAAACCAGCACTGGGTTACATGGACATTCACCAGTAGTATAACGAATGCGTTCATGGAGTGGAGGTTCAGATGAATTCCCGATTCGCAGTGAATGAATTGAATATTCTGTAGTGGATATTCCAATGATTTCTGTCGTGTGGGTTGTTTGGACAGTAAAAGAAAGACCTGACCACTGTGGAATGGATAACCAGTTGAATAGCATGCATGCGAGTGTGAACAGTATGCTGAAAACCAGCAATGTGTTACTTGGACATTCACTAGTGGTGTAAAGAAAGCCTGCCTGGAGTGTAGGTTCCAAGAATTCCAAATAGTCACTGAATGAATGGAACATTCTGTAGTGGAGATTCCAATGATTTCTGAATCCTACGTTGTATGGACAAGAAACTGAAGAGCTTACCATGTGGGATTTGATAGCCAGTTGAAGACTATGCCTGCGAATTTGAACAGGTTGCTGACAATACCATTGGGTTACTTGAATATTCACCAGTGGTGTATAGAAATCCTGTCTGCAGTGGAGATTCAATGAATTCCAGATTGGCAGTGAATGAATGGAACATACTGACGTGGAGATTCTAATGGTTTCTGAAGTCTGGGTTATGTAAACAGGAAGAAGAAGAGTTGACCAGGGTTGAGTGGACAGCCAGTTGAACAGCACGACCCCGAGTGTGAACACGCCTATGAAAACCAGCATTGGTTACTTGGACATTCACCAGTGGTGTAAAGAAAGCTTGCCTGGAGTGGGGATTCGAAGAACTTCAGATTAGCAGTGAATGATTGGAAAATTCTGTAGTGGAGATTCAAATGATTTCGAAAGTCTGGGTTGTGTGGACAGGAAATGGAAGAGCTGTCCAGGTTGGAGTGGATAGCCCTTTGAACAGCACGCCTGAGAATGTGAAGCAGACGCTGGAATACAGCATTAGGTTACTTGGACATTCTCCAAATGTACAACGAATGCATGCATGGAGTGGAGATTCCATGAATTCGATATTGGCAGGGAATGAGTGGAACATTCCGTAGGAGAGATTCCAATTATGTCTGATATCTGGGGTTTTTTTGTACAGGAAAATGAAGAGCAGAGCAGGGAAGAGTGGATAGCGTGTTGAGCAGCAGAATGCGACTTTCAACTGGCTGCTGAAATACAAAATCGTTCTACTTTTATATTCAACAGTGGTGTCAAGAAATCCTGCCTGGTGTGGAGATTCGATAAATTCCCGATTGGGAGTGAATGAATGGAATATTCTGTAGTGGAGATTACAATTACTTCTGAAGTCTGGGTTTTGTGGACAGGAAAATGAAGAGCTGACCAGGGATGAGTGGATAGGCAGTTGGACAGCATGCGTGCGAGTGTGATCATGCCTCTGAAATCCAGCATTGGATTCCTTGGACATCATCAGTGGTGAAAGGAAAGCCTGCCTGGAGTTGGAGATTCGATGAATTCCAGATTGGAATTGAATCAATGGAACAGTCTGTAGTGGAGATTCCAATGAATTCTGAAGTATGGTTTGAGTGGACAGGAAAAGAATAATCTGATCCCTGTGTAGTGGATTGCCAGTTCAACAGCACTTCTGCGAGTGAGAACAGAACGCTGAAAATCATCATTCAATTACTTAGATATTCACCAGTCGTGTAACAAAATCTGCCTGGTGTGGAGATTCGATGAATTCCAGATCGTCAGTGAATGAATGGAACATTCTGTAGTGGAGATTATAATGGTTTCTGAAGTCAAAGTTATGTGGATAGGAAAATGTAAAGCTGACCAGTGTTGAGTTGATAGTCAGTTGAACAGCACTTCTGCGATGTGAACAGGCCGCTGAAAAGCAGCCTTGGGTTACTTGTCCATTCAACACTAGTGAAAAGAAATCGGGCCTGGAGTGGAGATTCAATGAATTGCAGATTGGCAAATGAATGAATGGAACATTCTGTAGTGGAGATTCCATTGAATTTTGAAGTCTGGGTTGAGTGGACAGGAATATGAAGAGCTGATCAGGTTGTGAGTATAGCCAGTTGAACCGCACACCAGCGATTGTGAACAGGCCGCTAAAAACCAGCATTGGGGTATAGGATATTCACCAGTGGTGTAACGAAACCCTGCCTGGAGTGGAGATTCGATGAATTCCAGATTAACAGTTAATGAATGGAACATTCTGTACAGGAGATTCCAATCCTTTCTGAAGTCTAAGTAGTGGAGACAGGAAAATGAAGAGCTGACCAGGGTTCAGTGGATAGCCAGTTGAACAGCACGCCTCCGAGGGGGATCAGGAAAAAGAAAATGAGCAGTGTGTTACTTGGACATTCAAAAGTGGTGTAAGGAAAGCCTGCCTGGAGTGGAGATTCAGATGAATTCCAGATTCGCGGTGAATAAATGGAACATTCTGTAGTGGAGATTCCAATTATTTCTGAAATCCGATGAGTGTGGACATGAAAATGAAGAGCAAAACAGGTTAGAATGGATAGCCAGTTGAACAGCAGGCCTGCGAGAATGAACAGTCCTCTGAAAACCAGCATTCGGTTACTTGAACATTCACCAGTGGTATAACGAAAGCTTTCAAGGAGTGGAGGTTCAGATGAATTCCCGATTCGCAGTGAATGAATTGAATATTCTGTACTGGATATTCCAATGATTTCTGTCGTGTGGGTTGTTTGGACAGTAAAAGAAAGACTTGACCACTGTGGAATGGATAGCAAGTTGAATAGCATGCATGCGAGTGTGAACAGTATGCTGAAAACCAGCAATGTGTTACTTGGACATTCACCAGTGCTGCATAGAAAGCCTGCCTGGAGTGTAGGTTCCAAGATTTCACAATAGGCAGTGAATGAATGGAACATTCTGTAGTGGAGATTACAATGGTTTCTGAACGTTTAGTTGTATGGACAAGAAACTGAAGAGCTTACCAGGTGGGATTTGATAGCCAGTTGAAGACCAGGCCTGCGAGAATAAACAGTCCTCTGAAAACCAGCATTGGGTTACTTGGACATGCACCAGTGGTAGAACGAATGCGTTCATGGAGTGGAGGTTCAGATGAATTCCGTATTCGCAGTGAATGAATTAATCATTCTGTAGTGGATATTCCAATAATTTCTGTCGTGTGGGTTGTTTGGACAGTAAAAATAAGACTTGACCACTGTGGAGTTGATAACCAGTTGAATAGCATGCATGCGAGTGTGAACAGTATGCTGAAAACCAGCAATGTGTTATATGGACATTCACCAGTGGTGTAAAGAAAGCCTACCTGTAGTGTAGGTTCCAAGAATTCTAAATAGGCAGGTAATGAATGGAACATTCTGTAGTGGAGATTCCAATGGTTTCTGAATTCTACGTTTTATGGACAAGAAACTGAAGTGATTACCAGGTGGGATTTGATAGCCAGTTGAAGACCAGGCCTGCGAATTTGAACAAGCTGATGTAAACCACCATTTGGTTACTTGAATATTCACCAGTGGTGTAAAGAAATCCTGTCTGCAGGGGATATTCGATGATTTTCAGATAGGCACTGTATGAATGGAACATTCTGAAGTGGAGATTCTAATGGTTTCTGAAGTCTGGGTTATGTGACCAGGAAAAAGAAGAGCTGACCAGGGTTGAGTGGACAGCCAGTTGAACAGCACGATTCCGAGTGTGAACACGCCTATGAAAACCAGCATTGTTTACTTGGACATTCACCAGTGGTGTAACGAAGCTTGCCTGGAGAGGAGATTCGAAGAACTTCAGATTAGCAGTGAATGAGTGGAATATTCTGTAGTGGAGATTCAAAGGATTTCGAAAGTCTGGGTTGTTTGGACAGGAAATGGAAGAGCAGACCAGGTTGTAGTCGATAGTCCGATGAACAGCTGACTGCGACTTTTAAGTGGCTGCTGAAAACCAACATTGCGTTACTTGGATTTTCACCAGTGGTGTCAAGGAATCCTGCCTGGAGTGGAGATTCGATGAATTCCCGATTGGGAGTGAATGAATGGAACATTCTATAGTGGAGATTCCATTGAATTTTGAAGTCTGGGTTTAGTGGACAGGAAAATGAAGAGCTGATCAGGTTGGAGAGGATAGCCAGTAGAATAGCACACCAGCGAGTGTGAACAGGCCGCGAAAACCCGCATTGGGGTACTTGGATATTGACCAGTGTTGTACCGAAATCCTGCCTGGAGTGGAGATTCGATGAATTCCAGATTGGGAGTGAATGATTGGAACATTCTGTAGTGGATATCCCATTGAATTTTGAAGTCTGCTTTGTGTGCACAGGAAAATGAAGAGCTGATCAGGTTCGAGAGGATAGACAGTAGAATAGCACACCAGCGAGTGTGAACAGGCCGCGAGAAACCAGCATTGGGGTACTTGGATATTGAACAGTGGTGTAAGGAAATCCTCCCTGGAGTGGAGAATCGATGATTTCCAGATTGGCAGTGAATGAATGGAACATTCTGTACAGGAGATTCAAATCATTTCTGAAGTCTAGGTTGTGAGGACAGGAAAATGAAGAGCTGACCAGGATTCAGTGGATAGCCACTTGAACAGCACGCCTCCGAGGGGGATCAGGACAATGAAAACGAGCAGTGTGTTACTTGGACACTCAACAGTGGTGTAACGAAAGCCTGCCTGGAGTGGAGATTCAAATGAATTCCAGATTCGCAGTGAATGAATGAAACGTTCTGTAGTGGAGATTCCAATTATTTCTGAAATCCGATGTGTGTGGACAGATAAATGAAGAGCAGACCAGGTTAGAATGCATACCCAGTTGAACAGCAGGCCTGCGAGATTGAACAGTCCTCTGAAATCCAGCATTGGGTTACTTGGACATTCACCAGTGGTGTAAAGAAATCCTGTCTGCGGTGGAGATTCGATGAATTCCAGATTGGCAGTGAATGAGTGGAACATTCTGAAGTGGAGATTCTAATGGTTTCTGAAGTCTGGGTAATGTGAACAGGAAAATGAAGAGCTGTCCAGGGTTGAGTGCACAGCCAGTTGAACAACACGACTCCGAGTGTGAACATGTCTATGAAAACCAGCATTGGTTACGTGGACATTCACCAGTGGTGTAACGAAAGCTTGCATGGGGTGGAGATTCGAAGAACTTCAGATTAGCACTGAATGACTGGAATATTCTGTAGTGGAGATTCAAATGATTTCGAAACGTGTGGGTAGTGTGGACAGGCAATGGAAGAGCTAACCAGTTTGGAGTGGATAGCCCGTTGAAAAGCATGCCTGGGAGTGTGAAGAAGACGCTGGAAAACAGCATTAGGTTACTTGATATTCTCCAATGGTGCAAGGAAAGCATGCCTGGAGTGGAGATGCCATGAGTTCGATATTGGCAGGGAATGAATCGAACATTCCGGAGGAGAGATTCCAATGATGTCTGAAGTCTGGGTTTTGTGTACCGGAAAATGAAGATCAGAGCCTGGAAGCGTGGATAGCCTGTTGAACAGCAGACTGCGACTTTGAACTGGCTGCTGAAAACCAACATTGCGTTACTTGGTTATTCACCAGTGGTGTCAAGGAATCCTGCCTGGAATGGAGATTCTATGAATTCCCGATTGGGAGTGAATAAACGGAACATTCTGTAGTGGAGATTCCAATTACTTCTGAAGTCTGGGTTTTGTGGACAGGAAAAAGAAGAGCTGACCAGGGTTGTGTGGATACGCCATTGGACAGCACGCCTGCGAGTGCGATCATGCCTCTGAAATCCAGCATTGGAGTCCTTGGACATCATCAGTGTTGTAACGAAAGCCTGCCTGGAGTTGGAGATTCGATGAATTCCAAATTGGAATTGAATCAATGGAACAGTCTGTAGTGGAGATTCCAATGAATTCTGAAGTATGGTTTGTGTGGACAGAAAAAGAATAATCTGACCACTGTGTAGTGGATTGCAAGCTCAACAGCACGTCTGCGAGTGAGAATAGAAAGCCGAAAATCAGCATTCAGTTACTTAGATATTCATCAGTCGTGTAACTAAAGTCTGCCTGGAGTGGATATTCGATGATTTCCAGATCGGCACTGAATGAATGTAACATTCTCTAGTGGAGATTATAATGGTTTCTGAAGTCTAGTTATGTGGACAGGAAAATGTAGAGCTGAACAGGGTTGAGTGGATAATCAGTTGAACAGCACTCCTGCGAGTGTGAAAAGGCCGCTGAACAGCTGACTTGGGTTACTTGTACATTCAACACTAGTGAAACGAAATCCGGCCTGGAGTGGAGATTCGATGAATTACAGATTGGGAGTGAATGATTGAAATATTCTGTAGTGGAGATTCCATTGAATATTGAAGTCTGGGATGAGTGGACAGGAATATGAAGAGCAGATCAAGTTGGAGAAGATAGCCAGTAGAATAGCACATCAGCGAGTGTGAACAGGCCACGAAAATCCAGCATTGGGGTACTTGGATATTGACCAGTGGTGTAACGAAATCCGGACTGCAGTGGAGATTCGATGAATTCCAGATTGGCAGTGAATGAATGGAACATTCTGAAGTGGAGATTCTAATGGTGTCTGAAGTCTGTGTTTTGTGAACAGGAAAAAGAAGATCTGTCCTGGGTTGAGTGAACAGCCAGTTGAACAGCACGACTCCGAGTGTGAACATGCCTATGAAAACCAGCATTGGTTACTTGGACATTCACCAGTTGTGTAACGAAAGCTTTCCTGGAGTGGAGTTTCGAAGAACTTCAGATTAGCAGTGAATTAGTGGGATATTCTGTAGTGGAGATTCAAGTGATTTAGAAAGTGTGGTTTGTGTGGACAGGCAATGGAAGAGCTGACCATGTTGGAGTAGATAGCCCGTTGAACAGCACGGGGGAGTGTGAAGCGACGCTGGAAAACAGTATTAGGTTACTTAGACATTCTCCAATGTTGCAACGAAAGCATGCCTGGAGTGGAGATTCCATGAATTCAATATTGGCAGGGAATGAATGGAACATTCCGTATGAGAGATTCCAATGATTTCTGAAGTCTGGGTTTTCTGTACAGGAAAATGAAGAGCAGAGCAGTGAAGTGTGGATAGCCTGTTGAACAGCAGACTCCGACTTTTACTGGCTGCTGAAAACCAACATTGGTTTACTTGGATATTCACCAGTGGTGTAAAGGAATCCTGCCTGGAGTGGAGATTCAATGAATTCCCGATTGGGAGTGAATGAATGGAACATTCTGTAGTGGAGATTCCAATTACTTCTGACATCTTGGTTTTGTGGAGTGCAAAATGTAGAGCTGACCAGTGTTGAGTGGATAGGCAGTTGGACAGCACGACTGCGAGTGTGATCATGCATCTGAAATCCAAAATTGGATTCCTTGGACATCATCAGTCGTGTAAAAAAAGCCTGTCTGGAGTTGGAGATTCGATGAATTCCAGATTGGAATTGAATCAATGGAACATTCTGTAGTGGAGATTGCAATGAATTCTGATATATGGTTTGTGTGGACAGGAAATAATAATCTGTCCACGGTGTAGTGGATGGCCAGTTCAACAACACGTCTGCGTGTGAGAACAGAACGCTGAAATTCAGCATTCAGTTACTTAGATATTCACCAGTCGTGTAACTAATGTCTGCCTGGAGTGGAGATTCAATAAATTCCTGATCGGCAGTGAAAGAATGGAACAGTCTGTAGTGGAGATTATAATGTTTTCTGAAGTCAAAGTTATGTGGACAGGAAAATGTAGAGCTGAACAGGGTTGAGTGGATAGTCAGTTGAACAGCACTCCTGCGAGTGTGAAAAGGCCGCTGAACAGCAGCCTTGGGTTACTTGTACATTCAACACTAGTGAAAAGAAATCGGGCCTGGAGTGGAGATTCGATGAATTCCAGATTGGGAGTGAATGAATGAAACCTTCTGTAGTGGAGATTCCATTGAATTTTGAAGTCTGGGTTGAGTGCACAGGAAAATGAGGACCTGATCAGGTTCGAGAGGATAGCCAGTAGAATAGCACGTCAGCGAGTGTGAACAGGCCGCGAAAAACCAACATTGAGGTACTTGGATATTGACCAGTGGTGTAACGAAATCCTGCCTGGAGTGGAGATTCGATGAATTCCAGATTGGCAGTGTATGAATGGAACATTGTGTACAGGACATTCCAATCAATTCTGAAGTCTAGGTTGTGAGGACAGGATAATGAAGAGCTGACCAGGCTTCAGTGGATAGCCAGTTGAACAGCACTCCTCCGAGGTGGATCAGGACAATGAAGACGAGCAGTGTGTTACTTGGACATTCAACAGTTTTGTAATGAAAGCCTGCCTGGAGTGGAGATTCAGATGGATTCCAGATTCGCTGTGAATGAATAGAACGTTTTGTAGTGGAGATTCCAATTATTTCTGAAATCCGATCTGTGTGGACAGATAAATGAAGAGCAGACCAGGTTAGAATGCATAGCCAGTTGAACAACAGGCCTGCGAGATTGAACAGTCCTCTGAAAACAAGCATTGGGTTATTTGGACATTCACCAGTGGTGTATAGAAATCCTTTCTGCGGTGGAGATTCGATGAATTCCAGATTGGCAGTGAATGAATGGAACATTCTGAAGTGGAGATTCTAATGGTTTTGAAGTCTGGGTTATGTCTACAGGAAAAAGAAGAGCTGTCTAGGGTTGAGTGGACAGCCAGTTGAACAGCACGACTCCGAGTGTGAACATGTCTATGAAAACCAGCATTGGTTACGTGGACATTCACCAGTGTTGTAACGAAAGCTTGCATGGGGTGGGGATTCGAAGAACTTCAGATTAGCAGTGAATGACTGGAATATTCTGTATTGGAGATTCAAATGATTTCGAAAGTCTGGGTAGTGTGGACAGGCAATGAAAGAGCTGACCAGGTTGGAGTAGATAGCCCGTTGAACAGCACGCCTGGGAGTTTGAAGTGGACGCTGGAAAACAGCATTAGGTTACTTGGACATTCTCCAATGGTGCAACGAAAGCATGGCTGGAGTAGAGATTCCATGAATTCGATATTGGCAGGGAATGAATGGAAGATTCCGGAGGAGAGATTCCAATGATGTCTGAAGTCTGGGTTTTGTATACAGGAAAATGAAGATCAGAGCAGGGAAGTGTGGATAGCCTGTTGAACAGCAGACTGCGACTTTGAACTGGCTGCTGAAAACCAACATTGGGTTACTTGGATATTCAACAGTGGTGTCAAGGAGTCCTGCCTGGAGTGGAGATTCGAAGAATTCCCGATTGGGAGTGAATGAATGGAACATTCTGTAGTGGAGATTCCAATAACTTCTGAAGTCTGGGTTTTGTGGACAGGAAAATGAAGAGCTGACCAGGGTTGAGTGGATAGCCAGTTAGACAGCATGCCTGTGAGTGTGATCATGCCTCTGAAATCCATCATTGGATTCCTTGGACATCATCAGTGGTGTAACGAAAGCCTGCCTGGAGTTGGAGATTCGAAGAATTCCAGATTGGAATTGAATCAATGGAACAGTCTGTAGTGGAAATTGAAATGAATTCTGAAATATGGTTTTTGTGGACAGGAAAAGAATAATCTGACCAGTGTGTAGTGGATTGCCAGTTCAACAGCACGTCTGCGAGTGAGAACAGAACGCTAAAAATCAGCATTCAGTTACTTAGATATTCACCAGTCGTGTAACAAATGTCTGCCTGGAGTGGAGATTTGATGAATTCCAGGTCGGCACTGAATGAATGGAACATTCTGTAGTGGAGATTATAATGGTTTCTGAAGTCTAAGTTATGTGGACAGGAAAATGTAGAGCTGACCAGAGTTGAGTGGATAGTCAGTTGAACAGCACTCCTGCAAGTGTGAACAGGCCGCTGAAAAGCAGCCTTTGTTACTTGTACATTTAACACTTGTGAAACGAAATCGGGCCTGGATTGGAGATTCGATGAATTCCAGATTGGGAGTGAATGAATAGAACATTCTGTAGTGGAGATTCCATTGAATTTTGAGGTCTGGGTTGAGTGGACAGGAAAATGAAGAGCGGATCAGGATGAAGAAGATAGCCAGTAGAATAGCACACCAGCGAGTGTTAACAGGCCGCGAAAAACCAGTATTGGGGTACTTGGATATTGACCAGTGGTGTAACGAAATCCTGCCTGGAGTGGAGATTCGATGAATTCCAGATTGGCAGTGAATGAATGGAACATTCTGAAGTGGAGACTCTAATGGTGTCTGATGTCTGGGTTATGTGAACAGGAAAAAGAAGAGCTGAACAGGGGTGAGTGGACAGCCAGTTGAACAGCACGACTCTGAGTGTGAACATGCCTATAAAAACCAGCATTTTTTACTTGGACATTCACCAGTGGTGTAACGAAACTTGCCTGGAGTGGAGATTCGAAGAACATCAGATTAGCAGTGAATGAGTGGAATATTCTGCATTGGAGATTCAAGTGATTTCGAAAGTCTGGGTTGTGTGGACAGGCAATGGAAGAGCTGGCCAGGTTGGAGTAGATACCTCGTTGAACAGCAGGCCGGAGAGTGTGAAGGGGACACTGGAAAACAGCATTAGGTCACTTGGACATTCTCCAATGATGCAACGAAAGCATGCCTGGAGTGGAGATTCCATGAATTCGATATTGGCAGGGAATGAATGGAACATTCCGGAGGAGAGATTCCAATGATTTCTGAAGTCTGGGTTTTGTGTACAGGAAAATGAAGAGCAGAGCAGGGAAGCGTGGATAGCCTGTTTAACAGCAGACTGCGACATTGAACTGGCTGCTGAAAACAAACATTGCGTTACTTGGATATTCACCAGTGGTGTAAAGGAATCCTGCCTGGAGTGGAGATTCGATGAATTCCCGATTGAGAGTGAATGAATGAAACGTTCTGTAGAGGCGATTCCAATTACTCCTGATGTCTGGGTTTTGTGGATAGGAAAATGAAGAGATGACCAGGGTTGAGTGGATAGGCAGTTGGACAGCACGCCTGCGAGTGTGATCATGCCTCTGAAATCCATCATTGGATTCCTTGGACATCATCAGTGGTGTAACGAAAGCCTGCCTGGAGTTGGAGATTCGATGAATTCCAGATTGGAATTGAATCAATGGAACAGTCTGTAGTGGAGATTCCAATAAATTCTGAAGTATGGTTTGTGTGGACAGGAAAAGAATAATCTGACCACTGTGCAGTGGATTTCCAATTCAACAGCACGTCTGCGGGTGAGAACAGAACGCTGAAAATCAGCATTCAGTTACTGAGATATTCACCAGTCGTGTAACTAAAGTCGGCCTGGAGTGGAGATTCGATGAATTCCATATCGGCACTGAATGAAAGGAACATTCTCCAGTGGAGATTATAAAGATTTCTGAAGTCTAAGTTATATGGACAGGAAAATGTAGAGCTGACCAGGGTTGAGTGGATAGTCAGTTGAACAGCACTCCTGCGAGTGTGAACAGGCCGCTGAAAAGCAGCCTTGGGTTACTTGTACATTTAACACTAGTGAAACGAAATCCGGCCATGAGTGGAGTTTCGATGAATTCCAGATTGGCAGTGAATGAATGCACCATTCTGTAGTGGAGATTCCAATGAATTTTGAAGTCTGGGTTGAGTGGACAGGAAAATGAAGAGCGGATCATTTTCGAGAGGATAGCCAGTAGAATAGCACACCAGCGAGTGTGAACAGGCCACGAAAAACCAGCATTGGGGTACTTGTATATTGTCCATTGGTGTAAGGAAAACCTCCCTGGAGTGGAGAATCGATGAATTCCAGATTGGCAGTGAATGAATGGAACATTCTGTACAGGAGATTCCAATCATTTCTGAAGTGTAGGTTGTGAGGACAGGAAAATGAAGAGCTGACCAGGATTCAGTGGATAGCCAGCTGAACAGCACGCTTCCGAGCGGGATCAGGACAATGAAATCGAGCAGTGTGTTACTTGGACATTCAACAGTGGTGTAACGAAAGCCTGCCTGGAGTGGAGATTCAGATGAATTCCAGATTCGCAGTGAATGAATGGAACGTTCTGTAGTGGAGATTCCAATTATTTCTGAAATCCGATCTGTGTGGACAGATAAATGAAGAGCAGACCAGGTTAGAATGCATAGCCAGTTGAACAGCAGGCCTGCGAGATTGAACAGTCCTCTGAAAACAAGCATTGGGTTACATGGACATTCACCAGTGGTGTTTAGGAATCCTATCTGTGGTGGAGATTCGATGAATTCCAGATTGGCAGTGAATGAATGGAACATTCTGAAGTGGAGATTCTAATGGTTTTGAAGTCTGGGTTATGTGAACAGGAAAAAGAAGAGCTAACCAGGGTTGAGTGGACAGCCAGTTGAACAGCACGACTCCGAGTGTGAACATGTCTATGAAAACCAGCATTGGTTACATGGACATTCACCAGTGGTGTAACGAAAGCTTTCATGGGGTGGAGATTCGAAGAACTTCAGATTAGCAGTGAATGACTGGAATATTCTGTAGTGGAGATTCAAATGATTTCTAAAATCTGGGTAGTGTGGCCAGGCAATGGAAGAGCTGACCAGGATTGAGTGAATAGGCAGTTGTACAGCACGCCTGCGAGTGTGATCATGCCTCTGAAATCCAGCATTGGCTTCCTTGAACATAATCAGTGGTGTAACGAAAGCCTCCCTGGAGTAGGAGATTCGATGAATTCCAGATTGGAATTGAATCAATGGAACAGTCTGTAGTGGAGATTGCAATGAATTCTGAAGTATGGTATATGTGGACAGGAAAAGAATAATCTGAGCAGTGTGTAGTGGATTGCCAGTTCAACAGCACGTCTGCGAGTGAGAACAGAACGCTGAAAATCAGCATTCAGTTACTTAGATATTCACCAGTCGTGTAACTAATGTCTGCCTGGAGTGGAGATCCGATGAATTCCAGGTCGGCACTGAATGAATGGAACTTTCTCTAGTGGAGATTATAATGGTTTCTAAAGTCTAAGTTATGTGGAGAGGAAAATGTAGAGCTGACCAGGGTTGACTGGATAGTCAGTTGAACAGCACTCCTGCGAGTATGAACAGGCCGCTGAAAAGCAGCCTTGGGTTACTTGTACATTTAACACTAGTGAAACGAAATCGGGCCTGGATTGAAGATTCAATGAATTCTAGATTGGGAGTGAATGAATGGAACATTCTGTAGTGTAGATTCCATTGAATATTGAAGTCTGGTTTGAGTGGACAGGAAAATGAAGAGTGGATCAGGTTGAAGAGGATAGCCAGTAGAATAACACACCAGCGAGTGTGAAAAGGCCGCGAAAATCCAGCATTGGGGTACTTGGATATTGACCAGTGGTGTGACGAAATCCGGCCTGGAGTGGAGATTCGAAGAATTCCAGATTGTCAGTGAATGAAAGGAACATTCTGATGTGGAGATACTAATGGTGTCTGAAGTCTGGGTTATGTGAACAGGAAAAAGAACTGCTGTCCAGGGTTGAGTGGACAGCCAGTTAAACAGCACCTCTCCGAGTGTGAACATGCCTATGAAAACCAGCATTGGTTAGTTGGACATTCACCAGTGGTGTAACGAAAGCTTGCCTGGAGTGGAGTTTCGAAGAACTTCAGATTAGCAGTGAATTAGTGGAATATTCTGTAGTGGAAATTCAAGTGAATTCGAAAGTCTGGGTTGTGTGGACAGGCAATTGAAAAGCTGACCAGGTTGGAGTAGATAGCCTGTTGAACAGCACGCCGGGGAGTGTGAAGCGACGCTGGAAAACAGCATTGGGTTACTTGGACATTCTGCAATGGTGCAACGAAAACATTCCTGGAGTGGAGATTCCATGAATTCGAGATTGGCAGGGAATGAATGGAACATTCTGTAGGAGATATTCCAATGATTTGTGAAGTCTGGGTTTGTGTACAGGAAAATGAAGAGCAGAGCAGGGAAGTGTGGATAGCCTGTTGAACAGCAGACTGCGACTTTGAACTGGCTGCTAAAAACCAACATAGCCTTACTTGGATACTCACCAATGGTGTAAAGGAATCCTGCCTGGAGTGGAGATTCGATGAATTCCGGATTGGGAGTGAATGAATGGAACATTCTGTAGTGGAGATTCCAATTCCTTCTGAAGTCTGGGTTTTGTGGACAGGAAAATGAAGAGCTGACCAGGGTTAAGTGGATAGGCAGTTGGACAGCACGCCTGCGAGTGTGATCATGCCTCTGAAATCCAGCATTGGATTCCTTTGGACATCATCAGTGGTGTAACGAAAGCCTGCCTGGAGTTGGAGATTCGATGAATTTCCGATTGGAATTGAATCAATGGACCAGTCTGTAGTGGAGATTCCAATGAATTCTGAAGTATGGTTTTTGTGGAGAGGAAAAGAATAATCTGACCACTGTGTTTTGGATTTCCAGTTCGACAGAACGTCTGGGAGTGAGAACAGAACGCTGAATATCAGCATTCAGTTAAATAGATATTCACCAGTCGTGTAACTATAGTCTGACTGGAGTGGAGATTCGATGAATTCCAGATCGGTAGTGAATGAATGGAACATTCTTTAGTGGATATTATAATGGTTTTTGAAGTCTAAGTTATGTGGACAGGAAAATGTAGAGCTGACCAGGGTTGAGTGGATAGTCAGTTTATCAGCACTCCTGCGAGTGTGAACAGGCTGCTGAAAAGCAGCCTTGGGTTACTTGTACATTCAAAACTAGTGAAACGAAATCCGGCCTGGAGTGGAGATACGATGAATTCCAGATTGGGAGTGAATGAATGGAACATTCTGAAGTGGAGATTCTAATGATTTCTGAAGTCTGGGTTATGTGAACAGTAAAAAAAGAGCTCTCCAGGGGTGAGTGGACAGCCAGTTGAACAGCATGACTCCGAGTGTGAACATGCCTATGAAACGAAATCCGGCCTGGAGTAGAGAGTCGATGAATTCCAGATTGGGAGTGAATGAATGGAACATTCTGTAGTGGAGATCCCATTGACTTTTGAAATCTGGGTTGAGTGGACAGAAAAATGAAGAGCTGATCGGGTTGGTGAAGATAGCCAGTAGAAAAGCACACCAGCGATTGGGAACAGGCCGCGAAAAACCAGCATTTGGGTACTTGGATATTGACCAGTGGTGTAACGAAATCCTGCCTGGAGTGAAGATTCGATGAATTACAGTTTGGCAGTGAATGAATTGAACATTCTTTACAGGAGATTCCAATCAATTCTGAAGTCTAGGTTGTGGGGACAGGAAAATGAAGTGCTGACCAGGGTTCAGTGGATAGCCACTTGAACAGCACGCCTGGGAGTGTGAAGCGTACACTGGAAAACAGCATTAGGTTGCTTGGACATTCTCCAATGGTGCAACGAAAGCATGCCTGGAGTGGAGATTCCATGAATTAGATATTGGCAGGGAATGAATGGAACTTTCTATAGGAGAGATATCAATGATTTCTGAAGTCTGGGTTTTGTGTACAGGAAAATGAAGAGCAGAGCAGGGAAGAGTGGATAGCCTGTTGAACAGCAGACTGCGACTTTGAACTGCTGCTGAAAACCAACATTGTGTTACTGGCATATTCACCAGTAGTGTAAAGGAATCCTGCCTGGACTGGAGATTCGATAAATTCCCGATTGGGTGTGAATGAATGGAACATTCTATAGAGGTGATTCCAATTACTCCTGAAGTCTGGGTTTTGTGGATAGGAAAATGAAGAGATGACCAGGGTTGAGTGGATAGGCAGTTGGACAGCATGCCTGCGAGTGTGATCATGCCTCTGAAATCCAGCATTGGATTCCTTGGACATCATCAGTCGTGTAACGAAAGCCTGCCTGGCGTTGGAGATTCGATCAATTCCAGATTGGAATTGAATCAATGGAACAGTCTGTAGTGGAGACCCCATTGAATTTTGAAGTCTGGGTTGAGTGGACAGGAAACTGAAGAGCTGATCAGGTTGGAGAGGATAGCCAGAAGAATAGCACACCAGCGAGTGTGAACAGGCCGCGAAAATTCAGCATTGGGGTACATGGATATTGATCAGTGGTGTAACGAAATCCTGCCAGGAGTGAAGATTCGATGAAATCCAGATTGGCAGTGAATGAATGGAACATTCTGTACACGAGATTCCAAACAATTCTGAAGTCTAGGTTGTGGGGACAGGGAAATGAAGAGCTGACCAGGGTTCAGTGGATAGCAGTTGAACAGCACTCCTCTGAGGGGGATCAGGACAATGAAATCGAGCAGTGTGTTACTTGGACATTCAACAGTGGTGTAACGAAAGCCTGCCTGGAGTGGAGATTTAGATGAATTCTAGATTCGCAATGAATGAATGGAACGTTCTGTTATGGAGATTCCAATTATTTCAGAAATCCCATGTGTGTGAACAGGAAAATGAAGAGCAGACCAGGTTAGAATGGATAGCCAGTTGAACAGCAGGCCTGCTAGATTGAACAGTCTTCTGAAAACCAGCTTTGGGTTACTTGGACATTCACCAGTGGTATAACGAATGCGTTCATGGAGTTGAGGTTCAGATGAATTCCCGATTCGCAGTGAATGAATTGAGCATTCTATAGTGGATATTCCAATGATTTCTGTCGTGTGGGTTGTTTGGACAGTAAAAGAAAGATTTGACCACTGTGGAGTGGATAGCCAGTTGAATAGCATGCATACGAGTGTGAACAGTATGCTGAAAAGCAGCAATGTGTTACTTGGACATTCACCAGTGGTGTAAAGAAATCCTGCCTGGAGTGTAGGTTCCAAGAATTCCAAATAGGCAGTGAATGAATGGAACATTCTGTAGTGGAGATTCCAATGGTTTCTGAATTCTACGTTGTATGGACGAGAAACTGAAGAGCTTACCAGGTGGGATTTGATAGCCAGTTGAAGACCAGGCCTGCGAATTTGAACAGGCTGCTGAAAACCAACATTGTGTTACTTGAATATTCACCAGTGGTGTAAAGAAATCCGGCCTGGAGTGGAGATTCGAAGAATTCCAGATTGGCAGTGAATGAAAGGAACATTTTGAAGTGGAGATTCTAATGGTGTCTGAAGTCTGGGTTATGTGAACAGGAAAAAGAAGAGCTGTCCAGGGTTGAGTGGACAGCCAGTTAATCAGCACATCTCCGAGTGTGAACACGCCTATGAAAACCAGAATTGGTTACTTCGACATTCACCAGTGGTGTAACGAAAGCTTGCCTGGAGTGGAGCTTCGAAAAACTTCAGATTAGCAGTGAAGGAGTGGAGTATTCTGTAGATGAGATTGAAATGATTTCGAAAGTCTGGGTTGTGTGGACAGGCAATGGAAGAGCTGACCAGGTTGGAGTAGATAGCCCGTTGAATAGCATGCCTGGGAGTGTGAAGCGACGCTGGAAAACAGGATTAGGTTACATGGACATTCTCGAATGTTGCAAAGAAAGCATGCCTGGAGTGGAGATTCCACGAATACAATATTGGCACGGAATGAATGGAACATTCCGTAGTAGAGATTCCAATGATTTCTGAAGTCTGGGTTTTGTGTACAGGAAAATGAAGAGCAGAGAAGGGAAGAGAGGATAGCCTGTTGAACAGCAGACTGCGACTTTGAACTGGCTGCTGAAAACCAACATTGGGTTTCTTGGATATTCACCAGTCGTCTAAAGGAATCCTGCCTGGAGTGGAGATTCGATGAATTCCCGATTGTGAGTGAATGAATGAAAAATTCTGTAGTGGAGATTACATTTACTTCTGAAGTCTGGGTTTTGTGGACAGGAGAATGAAGAGCTGACCAGGGTTGAGTGTATAGGTAGCTCGACATGACGCCTACGAGTGTGATCATGCCTCTGAAATCCAGCATTGGATTCCTTGGACATCAACAGTGGTGTTACGAAAGCGTGCCTGGAGTTGGAGATTCGATGAATTCCAGATTGGAATTGAACCTATGGAACATTCTGTAGTCTAGATTCCAATGAATTCTGAAGTATGCTTTGTGTGGACAGGAAAAGAATAATTTGACCACTGTGTAGTGGATTTACAGTTCAACAGCACATCTGCGAGTGAGAATAGAACGCTGAAAATCAGCATTCAGTTACTTAGATATTCACCATTCGTGTAACTAAAATCTGCCTGGAGTGGAGATTCGATGATTTCCAGATCGGCAGTGAATGAATGGAACATTGTGTCGTGGAGATTATAATGGTTTCTGAAGTCTAAGTTATGTGGACAGGAAAATTCAGAGCTGACCAGGGATGAGTGGACATTCAGGTGAACAGCACTCCTGCGAGTGTGATCAGGCCGCTGAAAAGCAGCCTTGGGTTACTGGTATATTCAACACTAGAGAAACGAAATCCGGTCTGGAGTGGATATTGGATGAATTCACGATTGGGAGTGAGTGAATGGAACATTCTGTAGTGATGATTCCTATTACTTCTGAAGGCTGGGTTTTGTGGAAAGGAAAATGTAGAGCTGACCAGGGTTGAGTGGACAGCCAGTTGAACAGCACGACTCCGAGAGTGAACATGCCTATGAAAACCGGAATTGGATACTTCGACATTCACCAGTGATGTAACGAAACCTTGCCTGGAGTGGAGATTCGAAGAACTTGAGATTAGCAGTGAATGACTGGAATATTCTGTAGAAGAAATTCAAATGATTTCGAAAGTCTGGGTTGTCTGGACAGACAATGGAAGAGCTGACCAGGTTGGAGTAGATAGCCCGTTGAACAGCAGGCCTGGGAGTGTGAAGCAGAAGCTGGAAAAAAAGATTAGGTTACATGGACATTCTCCAATGTTGCAAAGAAAGCAAGCCTGGAGTGGAGATTCCATGAATATGATATTGGCATGGTATGAATGGAACATTCCGTAGAAGAGATTCCAATGACTTCTGAAGTCTGGGTTTTGTGTACAGGAAAATGAAGAGCAGAGCAGGGAAGAGAGGATAGCCTGTTGAACAGCAGACTGCGACTTTGAACTGGCTGCTGAAAACCAACATTGGGTTTCTTGGATATTCAACATTCGTGTAAAGGAATCCTTCCTGTAGTGGAGATTCTAAGAATTCCCGATTGGGAGTGAATGAATGAAACATTCTGTAGTGGAGATTCCAATTACTTCTGAAGTCTGGGTTTTGTGGGCAGGAAAATGTAGAGCTGACCAGGGTTGTGTGGATAGTCAGTTGAACAGCACTCCTGCGAGTGTGAACAGGCCGGTGAAAAGCAGCCTTGGGTTACTTGGACATTCAAAACTAGAGAAACGAAATCCGGCCTGGAGTGGAGATTCGATGTATTCCAGATTGGAAGTGAATGAATGGAATATTCTGTAGTGGAGATCCCATTGAATTTTGAAGTCTGGGTTGAGTGGACAGAAAAATGAAGAGCTGATCAGGTTGGAGAGGATAGCAAGTAGAAAAGCACAACAGCGAGTGTAAACAGTCCGCGAAAAACCAGCATTGGGGTACTTGGATATTGACCAGTGGTGTAACGAAATCCTGCCTGGAGTGAAGATCCGATGAATTCCAGATTGGCAGTGAATGAATTGAACATTCTGTACAGGAGATTCCAATCAATTCTCAAGTCTAGGTTGTGGGGAAAGGAAAATGTAGAGCTGACCAAGGTTCTGTGGATAGCCAGTTGAACAGCACGCCTGGGAGTGTGAAGCGGACGCTGGAAAACAGCATTAGGTTGCTTGGACATTCTCCAGTGGTGCAACGACAGCATGCCTGGAATGGAGATTCCATGAATTCGATATTGGCAGGGAATGAATGGAACATTCTGTAGGAGAGATTCCAATGATATCTGAAGTCTGGGTTTTGTGTACAGAAAAATGAAGAGCAGAGTAGGGAAGAGAGAATAGCCTGTTGAACAGCATACTGCGACTTTGAACTGGCTGCTGAAAACCAACAATGGGTTACTTGGATATTCAACAGTGATGTAAAGGAATCCTGCCTGGTGTGGATATTCGATGAATTCCCGATTGGGAGTGAATGAATGGAACATTCTGTAGTGGAGATTCCAATTACTTCTGAAGTCTGGGTTTTTTGGACAGGAAAATGAAGAGCTGACCAGGGTTGTGTGGATAGGCAGTTGTACAGCACGCGTGCTAGTGTGATCATGCTTCTGAAATCCAGCATTGGATTCCTTGGACATCATCAGTGGTGTAACGAAAGCCTGCCTGGCGTTGGAGATTCGATGAATTTCAGATTGGAATTGAATCAATGGACCAGTCTGTGTGGAGATTCCAATGAATTCTGAAGTATGGTTTTTGTGGACAGGAAAAGAATAATCTGACCACTGTGTAGTGGATTGCCAGTTCGACAGCACGTCTGGGAGTGAGAACAGAACGCTGAAAATCAGCATTCAGTTACATAGATATTCACCAGTCGTGTAACTAAAGTCTGCCTGGAGTGGAGATTCGATGAATTCCAGATCGGCAGTGAATGAATGGAACATTCTGTAGTGGAGATTCTATTTCATTTTGAAGTCTGGTTTGAGTGGACAGGAAAATGAAGAGCTGATCAGGTTGGAGAGGATAGCCAGTAGAATAGCACACAAGGGAGTGTGAACAGGCCGCGAAAAACCGCATTGCGGTACTTGGATATTGACCAGTGTTGTAACGAAATCCTGCCTGGAGTGGAGATTCGATGAATTCCAGATTGGCAGTGAATGAATGGAACATTCTGTACAGGAGATTCCAATCAATTCTGAAGTCTAAGTTACGTGGACAGGAAAATGAAGAGCTGACCAGGGTTGAGTGGATAGTCAGTTGAACAGCACTCCTGCGAGTGTGAACAGGCCGCTGAAAAGCAGCCTTGGGTTAGTTGTACATTCAACACTAGTGAAACGAAATCCGGCCTGGAGTGGAGATTCAACGAATTGCAGATTGGGAGTGAATGAATGGAACATTCTGTAGTGGAGATCCCATTGAATTTAGAAGTTTGGGTTGAGTGGACAGAAAATTGAAGAGCTGATCAGGTTGGAGAGGATAGCCAGTAGAATAGCACACCAGGGAGTGTGAACAGGCCGCGAAAAACCAGCATTGCGGTACTTGGATATTGACCAGTGTTGAAACGAAATCCTGCCTCGAGTGGAGATTCGATGAATTCCAGATTGGCAGTGTATGAGCGGAATATTCTGTAGTGGAGATTCAAATGATTTCGAAAGTCGGGGTTGTATGGACAGGAGTTGGAAGAGCTGACCAGGTTGGAGTGAATAGCCCGTTAAACAGCACGCCTGGGAGAGTGACGCGGACGCTGGAAAACAGCATTAGGTTACTTGGACATTCTCCAATGGTGCAACGAAAGCATGCCTGGAGTGGAGATTCCATGAATTCGATATTGGCAGGGAATGAATGGAACATTCCGGAGGAGAGATTCCAATGATTTCAGAAGTCTGGGTTTTGTGTACAGGAAAATGAAGAGCAGAGCAGGGAAGAGTGGATAGCCTGTTGAACAGCAGACTGCAAATTTGAACTGGCTGCTGAAAACAAACATTGGCTTACTTGGATATTCACCAGTGGCATAAAGGAATCCTGCCTGGAGTGGAGATTCGATGAATTCCCGATTGGGAGTGAATGAATGGAACATTCTGTAGTGGAGATTCCAATTACTTCTGAAGTCTGGGTTTTGTGGACAGGAAAATGAAGAGCTGACCAGGGTTGAGTGGATAGGCAGTTGGACAGCATGCCTGCGAGTGTGACCATACCTCTAAAATCCAGCATTGGATTGCTTGGACATCATCAGTGGTGTAAGGAAAGCCTGCCTGGCGTTGGAGATTCGATGAATTCCAGATTGGCATTGAATAAATGGAACAGTCTGTAGTGGAGATTCCAATTATTTCTGAAATCCGATGTGTGTGGACAGGAACATGAAGAGCAGACCAGGTTACAATGGATACCCAGTTGAACAGCAGGCCTGCGAGAATGGACAGTCCTCTGAAAACCGCTTTGGGTTACTTGGACATTCACCAGTGGTATAACGAATGCGTTCATGGAGTGGAGGTTCAGATGAATTCCCGATTCGCCGTGAATGAATTGAACATTTTGTAGTGGAAATTCCAATGATTTCAGACGTGTGGGTTGTTTGGACAGTAAAAGAAAGACTTGACCACTGTGGAGTGGATAGCCAGTTGAATAAAATGCATGCAAGTGTGATCAGTATGCTGAAAACCAGCAATGTGTTACTTGGACATTCACCAGTGGTGTAAAGAAAGCCTGCCTGGAGTGTAGGTTCCAAGAAATCCAAATAGGCAGTGAATGAATGGAACATTCTGTAGTGGAGATTCCAATGGTTTCTGAATTCTACGTTGTAAGGACAAGAAACTGAAGAGCTTACCAGGTGGGATTTGATAGCCAGTTAAAGACCAGGCAGGAGAATTTCAACAGGCTGCTGAAAACCACCATTGGGTTACTTGAATATTCACCAGTGGTGTAAAGAAATCCTGCCTGCAGTGGAGATTCGACGAATTCCCGATTGGCAGTGAATGAATGGAACATTCTGAAGTGGAGATTCTAATGGTTTCTGAACTCTGGGTTATGTGAACAGGAAAAAGAAGAGCTGAACAGGGTTTTGTGGACAGTCAGTAGAATAGCAGGACTCCGAGTGTGAACACGCCTGTGAAAACCAGCAGTGGTTACTTGGACGTTCACCAGTGGTGTAACGAAAGCTTGCCTGGAGTGCAGATTCGAAGAACTTCAGATTAGCAGTGTATGAGTGGAATATTCTGTAGTGGAGATTCAAATGATTTCGAAAGTCTGGGTTGTGTGGACAGGAAATGGAAGAACTGACCAGGTTGGAGTGGATAGCGCGTTGAACAGAACGCCTGAGAGAGTGAAGCGCACTATAGAAAACAACATTAGGTTACTTGGGCATTCTCCAATGGTGCAACGAAAGCATGCATGGAGTGGAGATTCCATGAATTCGAAATTGGCAGGGAATGAATGGAACATTCTGTAGGAGAGATTCCAATGATTTCTGAAGTCTGGGTTTTGTGTACAGGAAAATGAAGAGCAGAGCAGGGAAGAGTGGATAGCCTGTTGAACAGCAGACTGCGACTTTGAACTGGCTGCTGAAAACCAACATTGGGTTACTTGGATATTCACCAGTGGTGTAAAGGAATCCTGCCTGGAGTGGAGATTCAATGAATTCCCGATTGGGAGTGAATGAATGGAACATTCTGTAGTGGAGACACCAATTACTTCTGAAGTCTGGGTTTTGTGGACAGGAAAATGAAGAGCTGACCAGGGTTGACTGGATAGGAAGTTGGACTGCACGCCTGCGATTGTGATCATGCCTCTGAAATCCAGCATTGCATTCCTTGGACATCATCAGTGGTGTAACGAAAGCCTGCCTGGCGTTGGAGATTCGATGAATTTCAGATTGGAATTGAATCAATGGACCAGTCTGTAGTGGAGATTCCAATGAATTCTGAAGTATGGTTTTTGTGGACAGGAAAAGAATAATCTGACCACTGTGTAGTGGATTGCCAGTTCGACAGCACGTCTGGGAGTGAGAACAGAACGCTGAAAATCAGCATTCAGTTACATAGATATTCAACAGTCGTGTAACTAAAGTCTGCCTGGAGTGGAGATTCGATGAATTCCAGATCGGCAGTGAATGAATGGAACATTCTGTAGTGGATATTCTATTTCATTTTGAAGTCTGGTTTGAGTGGACAGGAAAATGAAGAGCTGATCAGGTTGGAGAGGATAGCCAGTAGAATAGCACACCAGGGAGTGTGAACAGGCCGCGAAAAACCAGCATTGCGGTACTTGGATATTGATCAGTGTTGTAACTAAATACTGCCTGGAGTGGAGATTCGATGAATTCCAGATTGGCAGTGAATGAATGGAACATTCTGTACAGGAGATTCCAATCAATTCTGAAGTCTAAGTTACGTGGATAGGAAAATGAAGAGCTGACCAGGGTTGAGTGGATAGTCAGTTGAACAGCACTCCTGCGAGTGTGAAAAGGCCGCTGAAAAGCAGCCTTGGGTTACTTGGATATTCAACACTAGTGAAACGAAATCCGGCCTGGAGAGGAGATTCAACGAATTGCAGATTGGGAGTGAATGAATGGAACATTCTGTAGTGGAGATCCCATTGAATTTAGAAGTCTGGGTTGAGTGGACAGAAAATTGAAGAGCTGATCAGGTTGGAGAGGATAGCCAGTAGAATAGCACACCAGGGAGTGTGAACAGGCCGCGAAAAACCAGCATTGCGGTACTTGGATATTGACCAGTGTTGTAACGAAATCCTGCCTCGAGTGGAGATTCAATGAATTCCAGATTGGCAGTGTATTAGTGGAATATTCTGTAGTGGAGATTCAAATGATTTCGAAAGTCTGGGTTGTGTGCACAGGAAATGGAAGAAATGGCCAGGTTGGAGTCGATAGCCCGTTGAACAGCACGCCTGGGAGAGTGACGCGGACGCTGGAAAACAGCATTAGGTTACTTGGACATTCTCCAATGGTGCAACGAAAGCATGCCTGGAGTGGAGTTTCCATGAATTCGATATTGGCAGGGAATGAATGGAACATTCCGTAGGAGAGATACCAATGATTTCTGAAGTCTGGGTTTTGTGTACAGGAAAATGAAAAGCAGACCAGGGAAGATTGGATAGCTTGTTGAACAGCAGACTGCGACTTTGAACTGGCTGCTGGAAACCAACATTGGGTTACTTGGATATTCATCAGTGGTGTAAAGGAATCCTGCCTGGAGTGGAGATTCGATGAATTCCCAATTGGGAGTGAATGAATGGAACATTCTGTAGTGGAGATTCCAATTACTTCTGAAGTCTGCGTTTTGTGGACAGGAAAATGAAGAGCTGACCAGGGTTGAGTGGATAGGCAGCTGGACAGCACGCCTGCGAGTGTGATCATGCCTCTGAAATCCAGCATTGGATTCCTTGGACATCATCAGTGGTGTAACGAAAGCATGCCGGGAGTTGGAGATTCGATGAATTCCAGCTTGGAATTGAATCAATTGAACTGTCTGTAGTGGACATTCCAATGAATTCTGAAGTATGGTTTGTGTGGACAGGAAAAGAATAATCTGACCACTGTGTAATGGATTTCCAGTACTACAGCACGTCTGCGAGTGAGAACAGAACGCTGAAAATCAGCATTCAGTTACTTAGATATTCACCAGTTGTATAACTGAAGTCTGCCTGTAGAGGAGATTCGATGTATTCCAGATCGGCAGTGAATGAATGGAGCATTCTCTAGTGGAGATTATAATGGTTTCTGAAGTCTAAGTTACGTGGACAGGAAAATGTAGAGCTGACCATGGTTGAGTGGATAGTCAGTTGAACAGCACTCCTGCGAGTGTGAACAGGCCGCTGAAAAGCAGCCTTGTGTTACTTGTACATTTAACACTAGTGAAACGAAATCCGGCCTGGAGTGGAGATTCAACGAATTGCAGATTGGGAGTGAATGAATGGAACATTCTGAAGTGGAGATTCTAATGGTTTCTGAAGTCTGGGTTATGTGAACAGGAAAAAGAAGAGCTGACAAGGGTTGAGTGAACAGCCAGTGGAACAGCACGATTCCGAGTGAGAACACGCCTATGAAAACCAGCATTGCTTACTTGGATATTCACCAGTTGTGTAAGGAAAGCTTGCCTGGAGTGGAGATTCGAAGAACTTCAGATTAGCAGTGTATGAGTGGAATATTCTGTAGTGGAGATTTAAATGATTTCGAAAGTCTGCGTTGTGTGCACAGGAAATGGAATAAATGACCAGGTTGAGGTGGATAGCCCGTTGAATAGCACGCCTGGGAGAGTGATGCGGACGCTGGAAAACAGCATTAGGTTACTTGGACATTCTCCAATGGTGCAACGAAAGCATGCCTGGAGTGGAGATTCCATGAATTCGATATTGGCAGGGAATGAATGGAACATTCCGTAGGAGAGATTCCAATGATTTCAGTAGTCTGGGTTTTGTGTACAGGAAAATGAAGAGCAGAGCAGGGAAGAGTGGATAGCCTGTTGAACAGCAGACAGCGACTTTGAACTGGCTGCTGAAAACCAACATTGCGTTACTTGGATATTCAACAGTGGTGTCAAGGAATCCTGCCTGGAGTGGAGATTCGATGAACTCCAGATTGGGAGTGAATGAATAGAACATTCTAGTGGAGAGTCCATTGAATTTTGAAGTGTGTGTTGAGTGGACAGGAAAATGAAGAGCTGATCAGGTTGGAGAGGAAAACCAGTAGAATAGCACAACAGCGAGTGTGAACAGGCCGAGAAAAACCAGCATTGGTGTACTTGGATATTGACCAGTGTTGTAACGAAATCCGGCCTGGAGTGGAGATTCCATGAATTCCAGATCGGCAGTGAATGAATGGAACATTCTATAGTGGAGACTATAAAGATTTCTGAAGTCTAAGTTATGTGAACAGGAAAATGTAGAGCTGACCAGGGTTGAGTGGATAGTCAGTTGAACAGCACTCCTGCGAGTGTGAACAGGCCGCGAAAAACCAGCATTGGGGTTCCTCGATATTGAACGGTGGTGTACCGAAATCCTGCTTGGAGTAGAGATTCGATGAATTCCAGAATGGCAGTGAATGAATGGAACATTCTGTACAGGAGATTCCAATCAATTCTGAAGTCTATATTGTGGGGACTGGAAAATGAAGAGCTGACCAGGTTTCAGTGGATAGCCAGTTGAACAGCACGCCTCCGAGGGGGATCAGGACAATGAAAAAGAGCAGTGTGTTACTTGGACATTCAACAGTGGTGTAACGAAAACCTGCCTGGAGTGGAGATTCAGATGAATTCCAGATTCGCAGTGAATGAATGGAACGTTCTGTAGTGGAGATTCCAATTATTTCTGAAATCCAATGTGTGTGGACAGGAAAATGAAGAGCAGACCAGGATAGAAAGGATAGCCAGTTGAAGAGCAGGCCTGCGAGATTGAACAGTCCTCTGAAACCAGCATTGGGTTACTTGGACATTCACCAGTGGTATAACGAATGCGTTCATGGAGTGGAGGTTCAGATGAATTCCCGATTCGCAGTGAATGAATTGAACATTCTTTAGTGGATATTCCAATGATTTCTGTCGTGTGGGTTGTTTGGAAGGTAAAAGAAAGACTTGACCCATGTGTAGTGGATAGCCAGTTGAATACCATGCATGCGAGTGTGAACAGTATGCTGAAAACCAGCAATGTGATACTTGGACATTCACCAGAGGTGTAACAAAAGCCTGACTGGAGTGTTGGTTCCAAGAATTCCAAATAAGCAGTGAATGAATGGAACGTTCTGTAGTGGAGATTCCAATGGTTTCTGAATTATACGTTGTATGGACAAGAAATTGAAGAGCTTACCAGGTGGGATTTTATAGCCAGTTGAAGACCAAGTCTGCGAATTTGAACAGGCTGCTGAAAGCCACCAATGGGTTACTTGAATATTCACCAGTGGTGTAAAGAAATCCTGTCTGCAGTGGAGATTCGATGAATTCTAGATTGGCAGTGAATGAATGGAACATTCTGAAGTGGAGATTCTAATGGTTTCCCGAAGTCTGGGTTATGTGAACAGGAATAAGAAGAACTGACCAGGGTTGAGTGGACAGCCAGTGGAACAGCACGACTCCGAGTGTGAACACGACTATGAAAACCAGCATTGGTTACTTGGACATTCACCAGTGGTGTAACGAAAGCTTCTCTGGAGTGGAGATTCGAAGAAATTCAGATTAGTAGTGAATGAGTGGAATTTTCTGTAGTGGAGATTCAAATGATTTCGAAAGTCTAGGTTGCGTGGACAGGAAATGGAAGAACTGACCAGGTAGGAGTGGATAGCCCATTGAACAGCACGCCTGGGAGTGTGAAGCGGACACTGGAAAACAGCATTACGTTACTTGGACATTCTCCAATGGTGCAACGAATGCATGCCTGGAGTGGAGATTCCATGAATTCGATATTGGCAGGGAATAAATGAAACATTCCGTAGGAGAGATTCCAATGATTTCTGAAGTCTGGGTTTTGTGTACAGGAAAATGAAGAGCAGAGCAGGGAAGTGTGGATAGCCTGTTGAACAGCAGACTGTGACTTTGAACTGGCTGCTGAAAACCAACATTGCGTTACTTGGATATTCACCAGTGGTGTGAAGGAATCCTGTCTGGAGTGGAGATTCGATGAATTCCCGATTGGGAGTGAATGAATGGAACATTCTGTAGTGGAGATTATAATGATTTCTGAAGTCTTTGTTATGTGGACAGGAAAATGTAGAGCTGACCAGGGTTGAGTGGATAATCTGTTGAAAAGCACTCCTGCGAGTGAGAACAGGCCGCTGAAAAGCAGCCTTGGGTTACTTGTTCATAAAACACTAGTAAAAAGAAATCCGGCCTGGAGTGGAGATTCGATGAGTTCCAGATTGGGAGTGAATGAATGTTACATTCTGTAGTGGTGGTTCCATTGAATTTTGAAATCTGGGTTGAGTGGACAGGAAAATGAAGAGCTGATCAGGTTGGAGAGGATAGCCAGTAGAATAGCACACCAGCGAGTGTGAACATGCCGCGAAAAAACAGCATTGCGGTACTTGGATATTGACCAGTGGTGTAACGAAATCCTGCCTGTCGTGGAGATTCGATGAATTCCAGATTGGCAGTGAATGAATGGAACATTCTGTACAGGAGATTAAAATCATTTCTGAAGTCTAGGTTGTGGGGACAGGAAAATGAAAAGCTGATTCGGGTTCAGTGGATAGCCAGTTGAACAGCACGCCTCCGAGGGGGATCAGGACAATGAAATCGAGCAGTGTGTTACTTGGACATTCAACAGTGGTGTAACGAAAGCCTGCCTGGAGTGGAGATTCAGATGAATTCTAGATTCGCAGTGAATGAATGGAACGTTCTATAGTGGAGATTCCAATTATTTCTGAAATCCGATGTGTGTACACAGGAAAATGAAGAGCACACCAGGTTAGAATGGATAGCCAGATGAACAACAGGCCTGCGATATTAAACAGTCCTCTGAAATCCAGCATTGGGTTACTTGGACATTCACCAGTGGTATCACGAATGCGTTCATGGAGTGGAGGTTCAGATGAATTCCCGATTCTCAGTGAATTTACTGAACATTCTGTAGTGGATATTCCAATGATTTCTGTCGTATGGGTTGTTTGGACAGTAAAAGAAAGACTTGACCACTGTGGAGTGGATAGCCAGTTGAATATCATGCAAGCTAGTGTGAACAGTATGCTGAAAACCAGCAATGTGATACTTGGATATTCACCAGAGGTGTAACAAAAGCCTGACTGGAGTGTTGGTTCCAAGAATTCCAAATAAGCAGTGAATGAATGGAACGTTCTGTAGTGGAGATTCCAATGCTTTCTGAATTCTACGTTGTATGGACAAGAAACTGAAGAGCTTACCAGGTGGGATTTTATAGCCAGTTGAAGACCAAGCCTGCGAATTTGAAGAGGCTGCTGAAAGCCACCATTGGGTTACTTGAATATTCACCAGTGGTGTAAAGAAATCCTGTCTGCAGTGGAGATTCGATGAATTCCAGATTGTTAGTGAATGAGTGGAACATTCTGAAGTGGAGATTCTAATGGTTTTCCGAAGTCTGCGTTATGTGAACAGGAAAAAGAAGAGCTGACAAGGGTTGAGTGGAAAGCCATTTGAACAGCACGACTCTGAGTGTGAACACGCCTATGAAAACCAGCATTGGTTACTTGGACATTCATCAGTGGTGTAACGAAAGCTTGCCTGGAGTGGAGATTCGAAAAACTTCAGATTAGCAGTGAATGAATGGAATATTCTGTGGTGGGGATTCAAATGATTTCGAAAATCTGGGTTGTGTAGAGAGGAAATGGAAGATCTGACCAGGTTGGAGTGGATAGCCCGTTGATCATCACGCCTGGGAGTGTGAAGCAGACGCTGGAACACAGCATTAGGTTACTTGGACATTCTCCAATGGCGCAACGAAGCATGCCTGGAGTGGAGATTCCATGAATTCGATATTGGCAGGGAATGAATGGAACATTCCGTAGGAGAGATTCCAATGATTTCTGAAGTCTGGGTTTTCTGTACAGGAAAATGAAGAGCAGAGTAGGGAAGAGTTTATAGCCTGTTGAACAGCAGACTGCGACTTTGAACTGGCTGCTGAAAACCAACATTGGATTACTTGGATCTTCACCAGTGATGTAAAGGAATCCTGCCTTGGGTGGCGATTCAATGATTTCCCGATTGGCAGTGAATGAATGGTACATTCTTTAGTGGAGATTCCAGTTCCTTCTGAAGTCTGGGTTTTGTGGACAGTGAAATAAAGAGCTGACCATGGTTGAGTGGATAGGCAGTTGGACAGCACGCCTGCGAGTGTGATCATGCCTCTGAAATCCAGCATTGGATTCCTTGGACATCGTCAGTGGTGTAATGAAAGCCTGCTGGAGTGGGAGATTCGATGAATTCCAGATTGGAATTGAATGAATGGAACATCTGTAGAGGAGATTCCAATGAATTCTGACGTATGGTTTGTGTGGACAGGAAAAGAATAATCTGACCACTATGTAGTGGATTGCCAGTTCAACAGCACGTCTGCGAGTGAGAAGAGAACGCTGAAAATCAGCATTCAATTACTTAGATATTCACCAGTCGTGTTACTGAAGTCTGTCTGGAGTGGAGATTTGATGAATTCCAGATCGGCAGTGAATGAATGGAACATTCTGTAGTGGAGAATCCATTGAATTTTGAAGTCTCGGTTGAGTGGACAGGAAAATGAAGAACTGATCAGGTTGGAGAGGATAGCCAGTAGAATAGCACACCAGCGAGTGTGAACAGGCCGCGAAAAAAACAGCATTGGGGTACATGGATATTGACTAGTGGTGTAACGAAATCCTGCCTGGAATTGAGATTCGATGAATTCCAGATTGTCAGTGAATGAATGGAACATTCTGCAATGGAGATTCTAATGGTTTCTGAAGTCTGGGTTATGTGAAGAGGAAAAAAAGAGGTGACCAGGGTTGAGTGGACAGCCAGTGGAACAGCACGACTCCGAGTGTGAACACGCCTATGAAAACCAGCATTGGTTACTTAGACATTCACCAGTGGTGTAACGAAAGCTTGCCTGGAGTGGAGATTCGAAGAACGACAGATTAGCAGTGAATGAGTGGAAATTTCTGTAGTGGAGATTCAAATGATTTCGAAAGTCGGGGTTGTATGGACAGGAATCGGAAGAGCTGACCAGGTTGGAGTGGATAGCCCTTGAACAACACGCCTGGTAATGTGAAGCGGACGCTGGAAAACAGCATTAGGTTACTTGGACATTCTCCAATGGTGCAAGGAACGCATGCCTGTAGTGGAGATTCCATGAATTCGATATTGGCAGGGAATGAATGGAACATTCCGTAGGAGAGATTCCAATGATTTCTGAAGTCTGGGTTTTGTGTACTGGAAATTGAAGAGCAGAGCAGGGAAGAGTGGATAGCGTGTTGAACAGCAGACTTCGACTTTCAACTGGCTGCTGAAAACCAACATTGGGTTACTTGGATATTCACCAGTGGTGTAAAGGAATCCTGTCTTGAGTGGAGATTCGATGAATTCCCGATTGGGAGTGAATGAATGTAACATTTTTTAGTGGTGGTTGCATTGAGTTTTGAAGTCTGGATTGAGTGGACAGGAAAATGAAGAGCTGATCAAGTTAGAGATATAGGCAGTAGAATAGCACACCAGCGAGTGTGAACAGGCCGAGAAAAACCAGCATTGGGGTAATTGGATATTTACCAGTGGTGTACCGAAATCCTGCATGGAGTGGAGATTCGATGAATACCAGATTGGCAGTGAGTTAATGGGACACTCTGTACAGGAGACTCCAATCAGTTCTGAAGTCTAGGTTGTGGGGACAGGAAAATGAAGAGCTGAGCAGGGTTCAGTGGAGAGCCAGTTGAACAGCACGCCTCCGAGGGGGATCAGCCCAATGAAAACGAGCAGTGTGTTACTTGGACATTCAACAGTGGTGTAAGGAAAACATTCCTTGAGTGGAGATTCAGATGAATTCCAGTTTCGCAGTGAATGAATGAAACGTTCTGTAGTGGAGATACCAATTGTTTCTGAAATCCGATGTGTGTGGATAGGAAATGAAGAACAGACCAGGTTACAATGGATAGCCAGTTGAACAGCAGTCCTGCGAGATTGAACAGTCCTCTGAAAACCAGCATTGGGTTACTTGGACATTCACCAGTGGTATAACGAATGTGTTCATGGAGTGGAAGTTCAGATGAATTCCCGATTCGCAGTGAATGAATTGAATATTCTGTAGTGGATATTCCAATGATTTCTGTCGTGTGGGTTGTTTGGACAGTAAAAGAAAGACTTGACCACTGTGGAGTGGATAGCCAGTTGAATAGCATGCATGCGAGTGTGAACAGTATGCTGAAAACCAGCAATGTGTTAATTGGATATTCACCAGTGGGGTAAAGAAAGCCTGCCTGGAGTGTAGGTTCCAAGAATTCCAAATAAGCAGTGAATGAGTGGAACATTCAATAGTGGAGATTCCAATGGTTTCTGAATTCTACGTTGTATGGAAAATATTCTGAAGACCTTACCAGGTGGGATTTTATAGTCAGTTGAAGACCAGGCCTGCGAATTTGAACTTGCTGCTGAAAACCAACATTGGCTTACTTGAATATTCACCAGTGGTGTAAAGAAATCCTGCCTGCAGTGAAGATTCGATGAATTCCAGATTGGCAGTGAAGGAATGGAACATTCTGAAGTGGAGATTCTAATGGTTTCAGAAGTCTGGGTTATGTGAACAGGAAAAAGAAGAGCTGACCATGGTTGAGTGGACAGCCAGTTGAAGAGCACGACTCCGAGTGTGAACACGCCTATGAAAACCAGCATTGGTTACTTGGACATTCACCAGTGGTGTAGCGAAAGTTTGCCTGGAGTGGAGATTCGAAGAACTTCAGATTAGCAGTGAATGTCTGGACTTTTCTGTAGTGGAGATTCAAATGATTTCGAAAGTCTGGGTTCCGTGGACAGGAAATGGAAGAGCTGACCAGGTTGGAGTATATAGCGTGTTGAACAGCACGAATGGGAGTGTGAAGCAGACGCTGGAAAACAACATCAGGTTACATGGACATTCTCCAATGGCGCAAGGAAAGCATGCCTGGAGTGGAGATTCCATGAATTCCATAATGGCTGGCAATGAATGGAACATTCCGTAGGAGAGATTCCAATGATTTCTGATGTCTGGCTTTTGTGTACAGGAAAATGAAGAGCAGAGCAGGGAAGAGTGGATAGCCTGTTGAACAGCAGACTGCAACTTTGAACTGGCTGCTGAAAGCCAACATTGGGTTACTTGGATATTCACCAGTGGTGTAAAGGAATCCTGCCTGGAGTGGAGATTCGATGAATTCCCGATTTGGAGTGAATGAACGTAACATTCTGTAGTGGAGATTCCAATAACTTCTGAAGTCTGGGTTTAGTGGACAGGAAAATGTAGAGCTGACCAGGGTTGTGTGGATAGTCAGTTGAACAGCACTCCTGCTAGTGTGAAAAGGCCGCTGAAAAGCAGCCTTGGGTTACTTGTTCATTCAACACTAGTGAAACGAAATCCGGCCTGGAGTGGAGATTCGATGAGTTCCAGATTGGGAGTGAGTGAATGTTACATTCTGTAGTCGTGGTTCCATTGAATTTTGAAATCTGTTTTGAGTGGACAGGAAAATGAAGAGCTGATCAGGTTGGAGAGGATAGCCAGTAGAATAGCACACCAGCAAGTGTGAACAGGCCGAAAAAACCAGCATTGGGGTACTTGGATATTGACCAGTTGTGTAACGAAATCCTGCCTGGAGTGGAGATTCGATGAATTTCAGATTGGCTGTGAATGAATGGAACATTCTGTACAGGAGATTCCAATAATTTCTGAAGTCTATGTTGTGGGGACAGGAAAAAGAAGAGCTGACCAGGGTTCAGTGGATAGCCAGTTGAACAGCACGCCTCCGAGGGGGATCAGGACAATGAAAACGAGCAGTGTGTTACTTGGACATTCAACAGTGGTGTAACGAAACCTGCCTGTAGTGGCGATTCAGATGAATTCCAGATTCGCAGTGAATGAATGGAACATTCTGTAGTGGAGATTCCAATTATATCTGAAATCCGTTGTGTGTCGAAAGGAAAATGAAGAACAGACCAGGTTACAATGGGTAGTCAGTTGAGCAGCAGACCTGCGAGATTGAACAGTCCTCTGAAAACCAGCATTGGGTTACTGGGACATTCACCACTGGTATAATGAATGCGTTCATGGAGTGGAGTTTCAGATGAATTCGCGATTCGCAGTGAATGAATTGGACATTGTGTAGTTGATATTCCAATGATTTCTGTCGTGTGGGTTGTTTGGACAGTAAAATAAAGACTTGACAACTGTGGAGTGGATAGCAAGTTGAATAGCATGCATGAAGTGTAAACAGTATGCTGAAAACCAGCAATGTTTTACTTGGACATTCACCAGTGGTGTAAAGAAAGACTGCCTGGAGTGTAGATTCCAAGAATTCCAAATAGGCAGTGAATGAATGGAACATTCTGTAGTGGAGATTCCAATGGTTTCTGAATTCAACATTGTATGGACAGGAAAGTGAAGAGCTTCCCAGGTGGGATTTTATAGCCAGTTGAAACCAGGCCTGCGAATTTGAACAGGCTGCTGAAAACCACCATTGGGTTACTTGAATATTCACCAGTGGTGTAAAGAAATCCTGTCTGCAGTGGAGATTCGAAGAATTCTAAATTGGCATTGAATGAATGGAACATTCTGAAGTGGAGGTTCTAATGGTTTCTGAAGTCTGGGTTATGTGAACAGGAAAAAGAAGAGCTGACCATGGTTGAGTGGACAGCCAGTTGAACAGCACGACTCCGAGTGTGAGGACGCCTATGAAAACCAGCATTGGTTACTTGGACATTCACCAGTGGTGTAATGAAAGCTTGCCTGGAGTGGAGATTCGAAGAACTTCAGATTAGCAGTGAATGAGTGGAATATTCTGTAGTGGAGACTCAAATGATTTCGAAAGTCTGGGTTGTGTGGTTAGGAAATTGAAGAGCTGATCAGGTTGGAGTGTATAGCCCGTTGAACAGCATGCATGGGAGTGTGAAACAGACGCTGGAAAACAGCATTAGGTTACTTGGACTTTCTCCAATGGTGCAAGGAAAGCATGCCTGGAGTGGAGATTCCATGAATTCGATATTGGCAGGGAATGAATGGAACATTCCGTAGGAAAGATTCCAATGATTTCTGAAGTCTGAGTTTTCTGTACAGGAAAATGAAGAGCAGAGCAGGGAAGAGTGGATAGCCTGTTGAACAGCACACTGTGACTTTGAACTGGCTACTGAAAACCAACATTGGGTTACTTGGATATTCATCAGTGGTGTAAAGGAATCCTGCCTGCAGTGGAGATTCGATGAACTCCAGATTGGGAGTGAATGTATGGAACTTTCTGTAGTTTAGATTCCATTGAATTTTGAAGGGTGGATTGAGTGGAGAGGAAAATGAAGAGCTGATCAGGTTGGAGAGGAATGCCAGTAGAATAGCACACCAGCGAGTGTGAATAGACCGCGAAAAACCAGCATTGGGGTACTTGGATATTGACCAGTGTTGTAACAAAATCCTGACTGGAGTGGAGATTCCATGAATTCCAGATTGGCAGTGAATGAATGGCACATTCTGTACAGGAGATTCCAATCATTTCTGAAGTCTATCTAGTGGTGACAGGAAAATGAAGAGCTGACCAGAGTTCAGTGTATAGACAGGTGAACAGCACGCCTCCAAGGGTGATCAGGACAATGAAAAAGAGCAGTGTGTTACTTGGACATTCAACAGTGGTGTAACGAATGCCTGCCTGGAGGGGCGATTCAGATGAATTCCAGATTCGCAGTGAATGAATGGAACATTCTGTACTGGAGATTCGAATTATTTCTGAAATCCGATAGGACAGGATTTGTGGACAGGAAAATGAAGAGCAGACCAGGTTAGAATGGATAGCCAGTTGAACAGCAGACCTGCGAGATTGAACAGTCCTCTGAAAAGCAGCATTTGGTTACTTGGACATTCACCAGTGGTATCACGAATGCGTTCATGGAGTGGAGGTTCAGATGAATTCCCGATTCGCAGTGAATGAATTGAATATTCTGTAGTGGATATTCCAATGATTTCTGTCGTGTGGGTTGTTTGGACAGTAAAGAAAGACTTGACCACTGTGGAGTGGATAGCAAGTTGAATAGCATGCATGCAGTGTAAACAGTATGCTGAAAACCAGCAATGTGTTACTTGGACATTCACCAGTGGTGTAAAGAAAGCCTGCCTGGAGTGTAGGTTCCAAGAACTCCAAATAGGCAGTGAATGAATGGAACATTCTGTAGTGGAGATTCCAATGGTTTCTGAATTCTAAGTTGTATGGACAAGAAACTGAAGAGCTTCCCAGGTGGGATTTTAGAGCCAGTTGAAGACCAGGCCTTCGAATTTGAACAGGCTGCTGAAAACCACCATTGGGTTACTTGATTATTCACCAGTGGTGTAAAGAAATCCTGTCTGCAGTGGAGTTTCGAAGAATTCCAGATTGGCAGTGAATGAATGGAACATTCTGAAGTGGAGATTCTAATAGTTTCTGAAGTCTGGGTTATGTGAACAGGAAAAAGAAGAGCTGACCATGGTTGAGTGGACAGCCAGCTGAACAGCACGACTCCGAATGTGAGCACGCCTATGAAAACCAGCATTGGTTACTTGGACATTCACCAGTGGTGTAACGAAAGCTTCTCTGGAGTGGAGATTCGAAGAAATTCAGATTAGCAGTGAATGAGTGGAATATTCTGTAGTGGAGATTCAAATGATTTCGAAAGTCTGGGTTGTGTGGTTAGGAAATGGAAGAGCTGACCAGGTTGGAGTGGATAGTCCGTTGAACAGCACGCCTGGGAGCGTGAAGCGGACGCTGGAAAACAGCATTAGATTACTTGGACATTCTCCAATGGTGCAATGAATGCATGCCTGGAGTGGAGATTCCATGAATTCGATATTGGCAGGAAATGAATGGAACATTCCGTAGGAGAGATTCCAATGATTTCTGAAGTCTGAGTTTTCTGTACAGGAAAATGAAGAGCAGAGCAGGGAAGAGTAGATAGCCTGTTGAACAGCAGACTGTGACTTTGAACTGGCTACTGAAAACCAACATTGGGTTACTTGGATATTCACCAGTGGTGTAAAGGAATCCTGCCTGGAGTGGAGATTCGATGAGCTCCAGATTGGGAGTGAATGAATGGAACATTCTGTAGTGGAGATTCCATTGAATTTTGAAGTGTGGATTGAGTGGAGTGGAAAATGAAGAGCTGATCAGTTTGGAGAGGAACGCCAGTAGAATAGCACACCAGCGAGTATGAACAGGTCGCGAAAAACCAGCATTGGAGTACTTGGATATTCAACAGTGTTGTAACGAAATCCTGCCTGGATTGGAGATTCGATGAATTCCCGATTGAGAGTCAATGAATGGAACATTCTGTAGTGGAGATTCCAATTACTTCTGAAGTCTGGGTTTTGTGGACAGGAAAATGAAGAGCTGAGCAGGGTTGATTGATAGGCAGTTGGACAGCACGCCTGCGAGTGTGATCATGACTCTGAAATCCAGCATTGGATTCCTTGGACATCATCAGTGGTGTAACGAAAGCCTGCCTGGAGTTGGAGATTCAATGAATTCCAGATTGGAATTGAATCAATGGCACAGTCTGTAGTGGAGATTCCAATGTATTCTGAAGTATGGTTTGTGTGGACAGGAAAAGAATAATCTGACGACTGTGTAGTGGATTGCCAGTTCAAAAGCACGTCTTCGATTGAGAACAGAACTCTGAAAATAAGCATTCAGTTACTTAGATATTCACCAGTCATGTAACTAAAGTCTGCCTGGAGTGGAGATTCGATGAATTACAGATCGGCAGTGAATGAATGGTACATTCTGTCGTGGAGATTATAATGGTTTCTGAAGTCTAAGTTACGTGGACAGGAAAATGTAGAGCTGACCAGGGTTGTGTGGATAGTCAGTTGAACAGCACTCCTGCTAGTGTGAACAGGCCGCTGAAAAGCAGCCTTGGGTTACTTGGATATTCAACACTAGTGAAACGAAATCCGGCCTGGAGAGGAGATTCAACGAATTGCAGATTGGGAGTGAATGAATGGAACATTCTGTAGTGGAGCTTCCATTGAATTTTGAAGTCTGGGTTGAGTGGACAGGAAAATGAAGAGCTGATCAGGTTGGAGAGGATAGCCAGTAGAATAGCACACCAGCGAGTATGAACAGGCCGGGAAAAACCAGCATTGGGGTACTTGGATATTGACCAGTGGTGTAACGAAATCCTGCGTGGAGTGGAGATTCGATGAATTTCAGATTGGCAGTGAAGGAATTGACCATTCTAAAGTGGAGATTCTAATGGTTTCTGAAGTCTGGGTTATGTGAACAGGAAAAAGAAGAGCTGTCCAGGGTTGAGTGGAGAGCCAATTGAACAGCACGACTCCGAGTTTGAACATGCCTATGAAAACCAGCATTGGTTACTTGGACATTCACCAGTGGTGTAATGAAAGCTTGCCTGGAATGGAGATTTGAAGAACTTCAGATTAGCAGTGAATGAGTGGAATATTCTGTAGTGGAGATTCAAATTATTTCTGAAGTCCGATGTGTGTGGACAGGAAAATGAAGAGCAGACCAGGTTAGCATGGATAGCCAGTTGAACAGCAGGCCTGCGAGATTGAACAGTCCTCTGAAACCATCATTGGTTTGCTTAGACATTCATCCGTGGTATAACGAATGCGTTCATGGAGTGGAGGTTCAGATGAATTCCCGATTCGCAGTGAATGATTTGAATATTCTGTAGTGGATATTCCAATGATTTCTGTCGTGTGGGTTGTTTATACAGTAAAAGAAAGACTTGACCACTGTGGAGTGGATAGCCAGTTGAATAGCATGCATGCTAGTGTGAACAGTATGCTGAAAATCCAGCAATGTGTTACTTGGACTTTCAGCAGTGGTGTAAAGGAAGCCTGCCTGGAGTGTAGGTTCCAAGAATTCCAAATAGGCAGTGAATGAATGGAACATTCTGTAGTGGAGATTTAATTGGTTTCTGAATTCTACGTTGTATGGACAAGAAACTGAAGAGCTTACCAGGTGGCATTTGATAGCCAGTTGAAGACCAGGACTAAGAATTTGAACAGGCTGCTGAAAACCACCATTGGGTTACTTGATTATTCACCAGTGGTATAAAGATATTCTGTCTGCAGTAGAGATTCGATGAATTCCAGATTGGAATTGGATCAATGGTACAGTCTGTAGTGGAGATTCCAATGTATTCTGAAGTATGGTTTGTTTGGACAGGAAAAGAATAATATGACGACTGTGTAGTGGATTGCCAGTTCAAAAGCACGTCTTCGATTGAGAACAGAACTCTGAAAATAAGCATTCAGTTACTTAGATATTCACCAGTCATGTAACTAAAGTCTGCCTGGAGTGGAGATTCGATGAATTACAGCTCGGCAGTGAATGAATGGTACATTCTGTCGTGGAGATTATAATGGTTTCTGAAGTCTAAGTTATGTGGACAGGAAAATGTAGAGCTGACCAGGGTTGTGTGGATAGTCAGTTGAACAACACTCCTGCTAGTGTGAACAGGCCGCTGAAAAGCAGCCTTGGGTTACTTGTTCATTCAACACTAGTGAAACGAAATCCGGCCTGGAGTGGAGATTCGATGAATTCCAGACTGGGAGTGAATGAATGGAACATTCTGTAGTGGAGATTCCATTGAATTTTGAAGTCTGGGTTGAGTGGACAGGAAAATGAAGAGCTGATCAGGTTGCAGAGGATAGTCATTAGAATAGCACAACAGCGAGTGTGAACAGGCCGCGAAAAACCAGTATTGGTGTACTTGGATATTGACCAGTGGTGTAACGAAATCCTCCGTGGAGTGGAGATTCGATGAATTCCAGATTGGCAGTGAATGAATTGACCATTCTGAAGTGGAGATTCTAATGGTTTCTGAAGTCTGGGTTATGTGAACAGGAAAAAGAAGAGCTGTCCAGGGTTAAGTGGAGAGCCAATTGAACAGCACGACTCCGTGTGTGAACATGCCTATGAAAACCAGCATTGGTTACTTGGACATTCACCAGTGGTGTAATGAAAGCTTGCCTGGAATGGAGATTTGAAGAACTTCAGATTAGCAGTGAATGAGTGGAATATTCTGTAGTGGAGATTCAAATTATTTCTGAAATCCGATGTGTGTGGACAGGAAAATGAAGAGCAGACCAGGTTAGCATGGATAGACAGTTGAACAGCAGGCCTGCGAGATTGAACAGTCCTCTGAAAACCAGCATTGGTTTGCTTGGACATTCATCCGTGGTATAACGAATGCGTTCATGGAGTGGAGGTTCAGATGGATTCCCGATTCGCAGTGAATGATTTGAATATTCTGTAGTGGATATTCCAATGATTTCTGTCGTGTGGGTTGTTTAGACAGTAAAAGAAAGACTTGACCACTGTGGAGTGGATAGCCAGTTGAATAGCATGCATGCGAGTGTGAACAGTATGCTGAAAATCCAGCAATGTGTTACTTGGACTTTCACCAGTGGTGTAAAGGAAGCCTGCCTGGAGTGTAGGTTCCAAGAATTCCAAATAGGCAGTGAATGAATGGAACATTCTGTAGTGGAGATTCAATTGGTTTCTGAATTCTACGTTGTCTGGACAAGAAACTGAAGAGCTTACCAGGTGGCATTTGATAGCCAGTTGAAGACCATGACTAAGAATTTGAACAGGCTGCTGAAAACCACCATAGGGTTACTTGATTATTCACCAGTGGTGTAAAGATATTCTGTCTGCAGTGGAGAGTCGATGAATTCCAGATTGGCAGTGAATGAATGGAACATTCTGAAGTGGAGATTCTAATGGTTTCTAATGTCTGTGTTATGTGAACAGGAAAAAGAAGAGCTGACAAAGGTTGAGTGGACAGCCAGTGGAACAGCACGACTCCGAGTGTTAACACGCCTATGAAAACCAGCATTGGTTACTTGGACATTCACCAGTGGTGTAAGTGGGGGCAACTAAAACTTCATGGGAAGGGGGGTGTTCCGGTCCGTCCTTCACGCCCTACCGAGGTCACCAGTTGCCACCAGCGAGCGGCTGTCCAGCACGGCCACGGCCCCAGAAGCACAAGTACTTAATGCAGAACCCGGAAGCTTGGAGCAGAAAAGTGAACGGACCATGCGTTAATCCAGGCCATCAAGTCTGCCGGAGGAGAAAGGTTGTTGCCCCATTCGCCCTCTCTTCTCTGGAAAGAATGATGGTGGCTGCATGGGAGCCTTGTGGACAGCAGGTATGAGCCGGGGGAGTGGGGGCGACTAAAACCTCATGGGAAGGGGGGCGTTCCGGTCCGTCCTTCACGCCCTACTTAGGTCACCAGTTGCCCCCCCGCGAGCGGCTCTCCAGCATGGCCATGGCCCCAGAAGCACAAGGACTTAATGCAGAACCCGACATCTTGGAGCAGAAAAGTGAAAGGACTATGCGTTAATCCATGCCATTATGTCTGCCCGGAGGGGAAAGGGTGTTGGTCCCTTCCACCCTCCTCCCTCTGGAAAGAAAGATGGCGGCCACATGGGAGCCTTGTGGACAGCAGGTATGAGCCGGGGGTGTGGAGGCGACTAAAACCTCATGGGAAGGGGGGCGTTCCGGTCCGTCCTTCATGCCCTACCGAGGTCACCAGTTGCCCCCCGCGAGCGGCTCTCCAGCACGGCCACGGCCCCAGAAGCACAAGGACATAATGCAGAACCCGGCAGCTTGGAGCAGAAAAGTGAACAGACTATGCGTTAATCCAGGCCATCAGGTCTGTCCGGAGGGGAAATGGTGTTGCCCCAGTTGCCTTCTCCTCTCTGGAAAAAAAGATGGCGGCCGCATGGGAGCCTTGTGGACAGCAGGTATGAGCCGGGGGTGTGGGGGCGACTAAAACCTTATGGGAAGGGGGGGCGTTCCAGTCCGTCGTTCACGCCCTACCGAGGTCACCAGTTGCCCCCCGCGAGCGGCTCTCCAGCACAGCCACGGCCCTAGAAGCACAAGGACTTAATGCAGAACCCGGCAGCTTGGAGCAGAAAAGTGAACAGACTATGCGTTAATCCAGGCCATCAGGTTTGTCCGGAGGGGAAAGGGTGTTGCCCCAGTCGCCTTCTCCTCTCTGGAAAGACAGATGGCGGCCACATGGGAGCCTTGTGGACAGCAGGTATGAGCCGGGGGAGTGGGGGCGACTAAAACCTCATGGGAAGGGGGGCGTTCCGGTCCGTCCTTCACGCCCTACCGAGGCCACCATTTTCCCCCCACTAGCGGCTCTCCGGCACGGCCACGACTCCAGAGCACAGAAACCAATTTCTTAACTATCTGACTTTCAGTAGAAATACTTCCAGGGTCAATAAGTAAAATAGCAGAAATCCAAAACCAACATATAATTCTTGAACCCAGCTGTAGAAAGCAAATCACTTCACAATGCTTTGTCACCATGTCTGATTGGGGGGGGGGGGTAAACTCTAAATAATAGTGGTGAATCTTTTGTTGAAACAATGAATCTAATCAAAGCAGATAGAGTGTTGACTAGAGTTCATCTGCCCCACAGGGACTGGGAGGGGTGGGGGTGGGGTTTTATTGGGGTTCTTCATGGTGAAAAATAAGTTTTGGTAAAGGGAAATGTGCTTGATATTTGCATGACTGAGACCTAAGCCTGAAAGCTTTGTAACCTTTCCCATGGTGATTCAATAAATAAATTAATTAATTAAAAAAAAAACAGCATTGGTTACTTGGACATTCACCAGTGGTGTAACGAAAGCTTGCCTGGAGTGGAGATTCGAAGAACGTCAGAATAGCAGTGAATGAGTGGAATATTCTGTAGTGGAGATTCAAATGATTTCGAAAGTCTGGGTTGTGTGGACAGGAAATGGAAGAGCTGACCAGGTTAGAGTGGATAGCCCGTTGAACAGCACGCCTGGGAGTGTGAAGCGGACGCTGGAAAACAGCATTAGGTTACTTGGACATTCTTCAATGGTGCAACGAAAGCATGCCTGGTGTGGAGAATCCATGAATTCGATATTGGCAGGGAATGAATGGAACATTCCTTAGGAGAGATTCCAATGATTTCTGAAGTCTGGGTTTTCTGTACAGGAAAATGAAGAGCAGAACAGGGAAAAGTGGATAGCCTGTTGAACAGCAGACTGCGACTTTGAACTGGCTGCTGAAAACCAACATTGGATTACTTGGATCTTCACCAGTGGTGTAAAGGAATCCTGCTTGGGGTGGAGATTCGATGATTTCCCGATTGGCAGAGAATGAATGGAACATTCTGTAGTGGAGATTCCAATTATTTCTGAAATCTGCGTTTTGTGGACAGGACAATGAAGAGCTGACCAGGGTTGAGTGGATAGGCAGTGGGACAGCACACCTGCGAGTGTGATCTTGCCTCTGAAATCCAGCATTGGATTCCTTGGACATCATCAGTGGTGTAACGAAAGCCTGCCTGGAGTTGGAGATTCGATGAATTCCAGATTGGAATTGAATCAATGGCACAGTCTGTAGTGGAGTTTCCAAAGAATTCTGAAATATGGTTTGTGTGGACAGGAAAAGAATAATCTGACCACTGTGTAGTGGATTGCCATTTCAACAGCACGTCTACGAGTGAGAACAGAACGCTGAAAATCAGGATTTAGTTAGTTAGATATTCACCAGTCATGTAACTAAAGTGTGCCTGGAATGGAGATTCGATGAATTCCCAATCGGCAGTGAATGAATGGAACATTCTGTAGTGGAGATTACAATGGTTTCTGAATTCTACGTTATGTGGACAGGAAAATGTAGAGCTGACCAGGGTTGAGTGGATAGTCAGTTGAACAGCACTCCTGCGAGTGTGAACAGGCCGCTGAAAAGCAGCCTGGGGTTACGTGTACATTCAACACTAGTGAAACGAAATCCAGCCTGGAGTGGAGATTCGATGAATTCCAGATTGGGAGTGAAGGAATGGAACATTCTGTAGTGGAGATCCTATTGAATTTTGAAGTCTGGGTTGAGTGGACAGGAAAATGAAGAGCTGATCAGGTTGGAGAGGATAGCCAGTACAATAGCACACCAGCGAGATTGAACAGGATGCGAAAAACCAGCATTGGGGTACTTGGATATTGACCAGTGGTGTAACGAAATCCTGCCTGGAGTGGAGATTCGATGAATTCCAGATTAGCAGTGAATGAATGGAAGATTCTGTACAGGAGATTCCAATCAATTCTGAAGTCTAGGTTGTGGGGACAGGAAAATGAAGAGCTGACCAGGGTTCAGTGGATAGCCAGTTGAACAGCACGCCTCCGAGGGGGATCAGGACATTGAAAAAGAGCAGTGTGTTAGTTGGACATTCAACAGTGGTGTAACGAAAGCCTGCCTGGAGTGGAGATTCAGATGTATTCCAGATTCGCAGTGAATGAATGGAACGTTCTGTAGTGGAGATTCCAATTATTTCTGAAATCCGATGTGTGTACACAGGAAAATGTAGAGCAGACCAGGTTAGAATGGGTAGCCAGTTGAACAGCAGGCCTGCGAGATTGAACAGTCCTCTGAAAACCAGCATTGGGTTACTTGGACATTCACCAGTGGTATAACGAATGCGTTCATGGAGTGGAGGTTCAGATGAATTCCCGATTCGCAGTGAATGAATTTAACATTCTGTAGTGGATATTCCAATGATTTCTGTCGTGTGGTTTGTTTGGACAGTAAAAGAAGACTTGACCACTGTGGAGTGGATAGCCAGTTGAATAGCATGCATGCAAGTGTGAACAGTATGCTGAAAATCAGCAATGTGATACTTGGACATTCACCAGTGGTGTAAAGAAAGCCTGCCTGGAGTGTAGGTTCCAAGAATTCCAAATAGGCAGTGAATGAATGGAACATTCTGTAGTGGGGTTCCAATGGTTTCTGAATTGTACGTTGTATGGACAAGAAACTGAAGAGCTTTCAGGTGGGATTTTATAGCCAGTTGAAGACCAGGCCTGCGAATTTGAACAGGCTCCTGAAAACCACCATTGTGTTACTTGAATATTCACCAGTGGTGTAAAGAATCCTGTCTGCATTGGAGATTCCATGAATTCCAGATTGGCAGTGAATGAATGGAACATTCTGAAGTGGAGATTCTAATGGTTTCTGAAGTCTGGGTTATGTGAACAGGAAAAAGAAGAGCTCACCAGGGTTGAGTGGACAACAAGTTGAACAGTACGACTCCGAGTGTGATCACGCCTATGAAAACCAGCATTGGTTACTTGGACATTCACCTGTGGTGTAATGAAAGCTTGCCTCGAGTGGAGATTCGAAGAACTTCAGATTAGCAGTGAATGAGTGGAGTATTCTGTAGTGGAGATTCAAATGATTTCGAAAGTCTGGGTTGTGTGGACAGGAAATGGAAGAGCTGACAAGGTTGGAGTGGATAGCCCGTTGAACAGCACGCCTGGGAGTATGAAGCGGATGCTGGAAAACAGCATTAGGTTACTTGGACATTCTCCAATGGTGCAACAAAAGCATGCCTGGAGTGGAGATTCCATGAATTCGATATTGGCAGAGAATGAATGGAACATTCTGTAGTGGAAATACAAATGATTTCTGAATTATGTGATGTGTGGACAGGAAAAGGAAGAGCTGACCAGGTTGAAGTGTAGCGCCATTTGAACAGCATGACATGGAGTGTGAACAGGCCGCTGAAAACCATCATTGGGTTTTTTGGACATTCACTAATTGTGTAACGAAGCCTGCCTGGACTGGAGACACAGATGAATTCCAGATTGGCAGTGAATGAATTGAACCTTCTGTAGTGGAGATTCTAATGGTTTCTGAAGTCTGGATTATGTGGACATGAAATTGAAGCCCTGACCAGTTTTGAGTGGATAGCCAGTTGAACAGCACGACTGCGAGTGTGAGCAGGCCGCTGAAAACAGCATTGGGTTACTTGAATATTCATCACTGGTGTAAAGAGAGCCTGATGGAGTGGAGATTCGATGAATTCCACATTGTCAGTTATTGAGTGTAACATTCTGTAGAGGAGATTCTAATGGATTCTGAAGTCTGGGTTTTGTGGACCGGAAAATGAAGAGCTGACCAGAGTTGAGTGGATAGCCAGTTGATCAGCACGCCCGCGAGTGTGAACAGTCCTATGAAATCCGGCTTTGGGTTATTTGGACATTCACCAGTGGTATAACCAAAGCCTGCCTGGAGTGGAGATTCAATGATTTCCAGATTGGCAGTGAATGAATGGAACTTTCTGTAGTGGAGATTCCAAAGATTTCTTAAGTTTGGGCTGTGTGGAAGGGAAAAGGTAGAGATGACCAGGTTGGAGTAGATAGCCAGTTGAATAGCACGCCTGTGAGTGTAAACAAGCTGCTGAAAACAAGCATTGGGTTACTTGGATATTCACCAGTGGTGTAACGAAATCCTGCCTAGAGTGGAGAGTTGATGAATTCCAGATTGGCAGTGAATGAATGGAATATTCTTTAGTGGAGATTCCAATGTTTTCTAAAGTCTGGTTGTGTCGAGAGGAAAATGAAGAGATGAGCTCGGTTGTTGGTTAGCCAGTTGAACAGCACGCCTGCGAGTTTGAACAGGCCTCTGAATACCGGCATGGGGTTACCTGGACATTCAGAAATTGTGTATAGACAGCCTGCCTAGAGTGAAGATTCGATGAATTCCAGATTGGCAGTGAATAAATGGAACATTCTGTAGTGGAGATTCCAATGATTTCTGAATTCTGGTTTTTGTGGACAGGAAAATGAAGAGCAGACCAGGTTAATGTGGATAGCCAGTTGAACAGCAGGCCTGCGAGTTTGAACAGGCCTCTGAAAAACAGCATTGGGTTACCTGGACATTCAGCCGTGGTGTATAGATAGCCTGCCTAAAGTGAAGATTCGATGAATTCCAGATTCGCAGTGAATGAATGGAACATCTAGAAATTCTATGTTATATGTACAGGAAAATGAAGAGCTGACCAGGATTCAGTGGATAGACAATTGAGCAGCACGCCTGCGAATGTGAACAGGAAGCTGAACACCTGCATATGGTTACTTGGACATTCACTAGTGGTGTAACTAAATCCTGCCTGCAGTGGAGATTCGATGAAATCCAGGTTGGAAATGAATGAATGGAACATTCTGTAGTGGATATTCCAATGATTTCTGAAGTCTGGGTTGTGTGGACAGGAAAATGAGGAGCTGACCTGGGTACAGTGGATAGCCAGTTGAACGGCACGCCTGCGAGTGTGAACAGGACGTTGAAAATTAGCATTGTGTTACTTGGACAATCAACAGTGGTGTAAGAAAGCTTGTCTGGAGTGGAGATTCAGATGAATTACAGATTCGCAGTGAATAAATATAACATTCTGTAATAAAGATTCCAATGATTTCTGAAATCTGTGTTGTCTGGACAGGAAAATGAGGAGCAAACAAGGTTAGAGTGGATTGCCAGTTGAACAGCAGGACTGCGAGTTTGAACAGGCCTATGAAAAGCAGCTCTACACGATCAGAGAAACTTCTCTAGTAACATACTCTAGAAATGATCCCTGCGATAGCACAGTGGTAGGGCGTTTGCCTTGCACGCAGCCAACATGACCAGTCCGAGTTCGATTCCTCTGTCCCTCTCGGAGTGCCTGGCAAGCTACCGAGAGTATCTCGCCCGCACTGCAGAGCCTGGCAAGATCCCCGTGACGTATTCGATATGCCAGACACAGTAACAACAAAGTCTCCAATGGAAACGTTACTGTGCCCGCTCGAGCATGAAAACCAGCATTGTGTTACTTGGACATTCACCAGTAGAGTAACAAAAACCTGCCTGGATTGGAGAGTCTATGACCTACAGATTGGCAGTGAATGAATGGAATATTCTGTATTGGAGATTCCTATGATTTCTGAAGTCTTGATTGTGTGGACAGGAAAATAAAGAGCTGTCAATCGTGGAGTGGATAGCCAGTTGAACAACACGCGTGCGACTGTGAACAGGTAGCTGAAAACTAGCATTAGTTTTCTTGAACATTCACAATTGGTGTAACGAAATTCTGCTTGTATTGGAGATTCAGATTAATTCCAGATTCGCAGAGAATGAATGGAACATTCTGTAGTGGAGTTTCCAATGATTTCTGAAGTCTGGGTGCTGTGAACAGGAAAACAAAGAGCTGATCACTGTGGAGTGGACAGCCAGTTGAACAGCACACCTGCGAGTGTGAAAAGGACACTGAAATCCAGCATTGGGTTACTTGGACATTCAACAGTGATCTAAGGAAAGGCATCCTGGAGTGGAGATTCAGATGAATTCCAGATTGGCAGTGAATGATTGGAACATACTTTAGTGGAGATTCAAATGATTTCTGAAGTCTGGGTTGTGAGGAGAGGAAAATGAAGAGCTGTCCAGGTAGTTGTGGATAGCCAGTTGAAGAGCATGACTGCGAGTGTGAACAGGCCGCTGATAACCAGCATTGTGTTACTTGGACATTCAAGAGTGGTGTAACGAAAGACTGCTTGGAGTGGAGATTCGATGAATTCCAGATTGGCGTGAATTAATAGAACGTCCTTTAGTGGAGATTCCAGTGATTTCTGAACTCTAGGTTGGTTGGACAGGAAAATGAAGAGCTGACCAAGGTTAGAGTGGATAGCCAGTTGAAAAGCAGGACTGCGAGTGTGAAAAAGCCTCTGAAAATCAGCATTAGGCTACTCAATATTCACCAATGGTGTAACGAAATCCTGCCTGGAGTGGAGATTCGATGATATGCAGATTGGCAGTGAATGAATGGAACATTCTGTAGTGGAGATTCCAATGATTTCTGAAGTCTTGTGGATAGGAAAATGAAGAGCTGACAAGGTTTGCGTGGAAAGCCAGTTAAACAGCACGCCTGAGAGCGTGAACAGGCCTTTGAAAACCAGCATTGGGTTATTTGGACATTCAGCAGTGGTGTAACAGAAGTCTGACTGGAGTGGAGATTCAGATGATCCAGATTCGCAGTGAATGTATGGAACATTTTGTAGTGGAGAGTCCAATGATTGCTGAAGTCTCAGTTGTGTGGACAGGAAAATGAAGAGCTGACCAGCAGGATTGGATAGCCAGTTGAACAGCAGGCCTGCAAGTGTGAACAGGCCGCTGAAAACCAGCAATGGGTTACTTCGATATTCACCAGTGGTGTAACCAAAGCCTGCTTGGAGTGGAGATTCAGATGAATTCCAGATTCGCAGTAAATGAATGGAACATTCTATAGTGGAGATACCAATGATTTCAGAACTCTGGGTTACAGGCAGCAGGAAATGAAGTGCTGACCAGGGTGGAGTGAATAACCAGTGAACACCACGCCTGTGGTATATGAACATGCCGCTGTCCACTACCATTAGGTTACTGGGACATGCAGAATATTCCCATTGTTTTGCTGGGGCGGTTCAGTAGGGTCTTCGTTTGGAGTTTTTGAAGACTGTAATTTTGGCATATGGAATATGTCACGGTTGTCTGGCCAGGCTTTATCCACGAGGGCCAGATCCTCTCGTTAGCTTACCGGGGATCTCTGAGTGGGCGAGGAATTGAACAAGGCTCGGCCAGGCTGGATGCGTGTCCCACATGTCCTACTGCTGTGCTTTCAAGCCAGAATGGCAGTGTGGATAGGAAGATGAAAAGCAGCCCATGGATGATTTCAGAGAGAAGATACAGATGATTTCAAATTTTGTGTAGACATACCAGTGCTGTAAAGAATGCCTACGCAGAGTGGAAATTCAGATGTATTCCAGACTCGCAGTAAAAGACTGGAACATACTGCAGTGGGGATTCAAATGATTTCTGATTTCTGGGTTGTGTGGACAGGAAAAGGAAGTGCTCACCAGGGTGGAGTGGATAGCCAGTGATCAACACAGGCCGCTGAAAACCATCATTGAGTTACTTGGACTTTCCCCAGTGGTGTAACGAAAGCCTGCCTGGAGTGGAGATTCGAAGAACTCCAGATCGGCAGTGAATGAATGGAACCTTCTGTAGTGGAGATTCCAATGATTTCTGAAGTCTGGGTTGTGTGGACAGGAAAAGGAAGAGCTGACCAGGGTGGACAGGATAGTCAGTTCAATAGCACTGCTGCGAGTGTGAACAGAATGCTGAAAACCAGCATTGGGTTACTTGGACATACACCAGTGGTGTAACGAAAGACTGCCTGGAGTGGAGATTCAGATGAATTCCAGATTCACAGTGAATGAATGAAACAATCTGTAGTAGAGATTTCAATGATTTCTGAAGTCTGGTTTGTGTGGAGAGGAAAAGGACATGCTAATAAGTGTTGAGTGGATAGCCAGTTGAACAGCACGCCTGTGGTATGTGAACAGGCCGCTGACCACTAGCATTGGGGTACTGGGACATGCAGAAGAATCCCAATCCTGACGAGTTTTAGAGGCGTACAATCATCACCACCACTGGGTGGCGTTGACCAGGAGAGTACCATATGGTTTCGATTGATTCAGAGGTCGATGCACACCAGGCCTGGTTAGAGTGGATGGGATGATGAAAACTTCGGCTTGATCAAGTGCACAGGCAGATGAAAACCAGATATGTACGTGTTGATACTTAGAAGAACTCAAGTGCTTGGTAGTGTGGCAGAATACTATATTCGGCTGGACTGGGAGCAGAACAGCAGGGCTGGGGAGAATTGACAGCAAATGCTCATTGGCAGATTTTTAATTCGACTCGATTTCGTGCAGAACGAGAAGAAACGCAGGCCTAATACATTGGATATTGAGATGAATTCACTACTCAGCAGTGTGGATCACTGTCACTCTCCCAGTCTTCCCGGACTTCATTGATTTGCTGGCGCGGTTCAGTAACGTCTTTGTTTGGACACTTGTGGTGACTATAATTTTGGCGTAAGGAATATTTCATGGGTGGATTGCCAGGCTTTGCCACGAGGGCCAGATACTCTCGGTAGCTTCCGGGGATCTATCAGCGGGCTAGGAATTGTACCTGCTCGGCCAGGCTGGCTGTGTGACGCACACGTCCTAATGCAGTGCTTTCGCACCAGAATGGCATTGTGGATAGGAAGATGAAAAGCAGCCCACGGATGATTTCAGAGAGCAGATTCAGATTATTTAAAGATTCTGTGTAGACATACCAGTGCTGTAACGAATGCCTGCACAAAGTGGAGATTAATATGTATTCCAGACTCGCAGTGAATGACTGGAACATTCTGTAGTGGAGATTTCAATGATTTCTGATGTCTGAGTTCTGTGGACAGGAAAATGAAGAGCTGACCAGGGTGAAGTGGAGAGCCAGTGAACAGCACAGGCCGCTGAAAAACAGCACTGGATTACTTGGACATTCACAAATGGTATAATGAAAGTCTGCCTGAAGAGGAGTTTCAGATGAATTCCAGAATCACAGTCAATGAATAGAATTGAGTGGATAGCTAGTTGAACAGGAAGCCTGTGAGTGTGAATAGGCCACTGAAAATCAGCATTGAGTTACTTGGATATTCACCAGTGGTGTTACGAAAGCCTGCCTGGAGGGGAGATTCAGATGAATGCCAGGTTCGCAGAGAATGAATGGAACATTCTGTAGGGTAGATTCCAATGATTTCTGAAGTCTGGGTTGTGTGGACAGGAAAATGAAGAGCTGACCAGGGTTGAGTGGATAGCCAGTTGAACAGCACGCGAGTGTGAACAGACCGCTGAAAACCAACATTGGGTTACTTGGAAATAAAGTAGTGGTGTAACGAAATCCTGCCTGGAGTGGAGATTCGATGAACTCCAGATTGGCAGTGAATGAATGGAACATTCTGTAGTGGATATTCCAATGATTGTAATTGTGGACAGGAAAGTGAAGAGCTGACCAGGGTGGAGTGGATAGCCAGTTGCACAGCACGCATGAGAGTTTGACAAGACGCTGAAAACCAGCATTAGGTTACTTGGACATTCACCAGTGCTGTAACGAAAGCCTGCCTGAAGTGGAGATTCAGATGAATTCCAGATTGGCAGTTAATGAATGGAACAATCTGTAGTGACCATACCAATAATTTCAGAACTCTGGGTTGTGGCACCAGGAAATAAAGAGCTGACCAGGGTAGAGTGGATAGCCAGGATACACAACGCCAGCAGTATGTGAACAGGCCGCTGACCACTAGCATTGGGTTACTGGGACGTGCAGAAAAATCTCAACCCTGATGAGATTTTGAGGCATACGATTATCACCACCTCTACGTGGCACTGACCGGGACAATACCATATGGTTTCGATTGATTCAGAAGTCTATGCACACCAGGCCTGGTTACAGTGGACGGTATGATGAAAACTTATGCTTGATTGAGTGCACAGGATGATGAAAAACAGACATGCAGGTGTTCAAATTTAAATGAACTCAGGTCACTAGGTAGTGTGGCAGGGTTAATGAACAGAATACTATATTCAACTGGATAGGTAGCAGAACAGCAGACCTAGGGAGAGTTGACAGCAAATGCTCACATGGCAGATTTCTACTTCGACTCGATTTCATGGAGAACGAGAAGAAACGCAGGCCTAATACATTGGATATTGAGATGAAATCACTGTTAACTCTCCCAGTCCTCCAGGACTTCGTTGATTTGCTTGCGCGGTTCAGTAGCATCTTCATTTTGTGAAAAGGGTTGACTGTAATTTTGGCATATGGAATATTTCAGGAGTGTCTAGCCAGTCTTTGCCAGGAGGGCCAGATACTCTCTAGCTTCCCGAGCTCTCTGAGAGGGTGAGGAATTGACACTTGCTCTTCCAGATTCGATGAACTCCAGATTGGCTGTGATTGAATGGAACATTCTGTAGTGTAGATTCCAATGCATTCTGAAATCTGGATTGCGTGGAGAGGAAATTAAAAAGCTGACCAGGGAGGAGTGGATAACCAGTTGAGCAGCATGCCTACGAGTGTGAACAGGCTGCTGAAACCGAGCATTGGTTTACTTGGACATTCACCAGTGCTGTAATGAAAGTCTGCCTGGAGTGGAGATTCAGATGAATTCCAGATTGGCAGTGAATGAATGGAACATTCTGTAATGGAGATTCCAATGATTTCTGAAGTCTGGGTTGTGTGGACAGGAAAATGGAAAGCTGGCCACGGTGAAGTGGATAGCCAGTTGAACAGCAAGCCTGCGAGTATGAACAGACCGCTGAAAACCAAAACAGTGTTACATGGATATTCACAAGTGGTGTAACGAAAGCCTGCCTGGAGTGGAGATTTTATGAATTCCAGATTGGAAGTGAATGAATGAAACATTCTGTAGTGGAGATTCCGATGACTTCTGAAGTCTGGGCAGTGTGGACAGGAAAATGAAGAGCTGACCAGGATGGAGTGGATAGCCAGTGGATTTGATGAATTCCAGATTCACAGTGAATGAATGGAACATTCTGTAGTGGAGATACCAGTGATTTCATATCTCTGGGTTATGGGCACCAGGAAATGAAATGCTGACCAGGGTAGAGTGGATAGCCAGTGAACACCATGCCTGCGGTATGTGAACAGGCCGCTGACCATTAGCATTGGGTTTCTGGGACATGCAGAAGAATACCAACCCTGACCAGTTTTAGAGGCATACGATCACCACGACTACTGTGTGGCTTTGACAGGGACAGTAACATATGGTTTGGATTGATTCAGAAGTTGATGCCCAGCCGGCCTAGTTAGAGTGGAAGGAATGATGAAAACTTCGGCTTGATTGAGTGCACAGGCAGATGAAAACCTGTTATGTAGGTGTTGATATTTAGATGAACTCAGGTCTCTCGATTGTGTGTCAGGGTTAATGAACAGACTACTATATTCGACTAGATATCGAGCTGAAGAGCAGGCCTGGGGAGTGTTGACAGCAAATGCTCATTTGGCAGATTTCTAATTCGACTCGATTTCATGGAGAACGAGAAGAAATGCAGGCCTAATTCATATGGATATTGAAATAAATTCACTACTCAGCAGTGTGGATTGCTGTCACTCTCCCTGTCCTCCCGGACTTCATTGATTTGCTGGCGCGGTTCAGTAATGTTTTCATTTGGAGACTTGTGGTGACTGTAATTTCGGCACATGGAACATTTCACGGGTGGTAGCCAGGCTTTTCCGCGAGGACCAGATACACTCGGTAGCTTCCCCGGCTCTTGAGAGTGCGAGGAATTGAACCCAGCTAGGCCAGGCTGGCTGCGTAACGCACAAGTCCTACTGCTGTGCTTTCCCGCCAGAATGGCAGTGTTGATAGGAAAATGAACAACAGCGCATGGATGATTTCAGAGTGCAGATTCAGATAATTTCAAGTTTCTGGGTAGTTTCACCAGTGGTATAACGAATGCCTGCGTAGAGTGGAGATTCAGATGTATTCCAGACTCGCAGTGAATGATCGGAACATTCTGTAGTGGAGATTCCAATGATTTCTGATATCTTGGTGTTGTGGATAGGATAATGAAGAGCTCACTACGTTGGACTAGATAGCCAGTGAACAGAACGCCTGTGAGTGTGAACAGGCCACTGAAAACCAGCATTGGGTTACTTGGACATTTACCAGTGGTGTAACGAAAGCCTGCCTGGAGTGGAGATTCTATGAACTCCAGATTGGTAGTGAATGATTGGAACATTCTGTAGTGGAGATTGCAAGGATTTCTGAAGTTTGGGTTGTGTGTACAGGAAAATGAAGAGCTGACCAGGGTGGAGTGGATAGTCAGTTGTACAGCACGCCTGCGAGTGTGAACAGCACACTGAAAACCAGCTTTGGGTTACTTGGACATTCACAAGTGGTGTAACGAAAGCCTGCGTGGAGTGGAGATTTAGATGAATTCCAGATTGGCAGTGAATGAATGGAATATTATTTAGTGCAGATTCCGATGATTTCTGAAGTCTGGTCAGTGTTGACAGGAAAATGAAGAGCTGACCAGGTTGGAGTGTATAGCCAGTTGAACAGCATGCCTGCGAATGTGAACAGGACGCTGAAAACCAGCATTGGGTTACTTGGACATTCACCAGTGCTGTATCGAAAGCCTGCCTGGAAGGGAGTTTCAGTTGAATTCCAGATTGGCAGTGAATGAATGGAATATTCTGTAGTGGAGATTCCAATGATTTCTGAAGTCTGGGTTGTGTGGACAGGAAAATGAAGAGCTGACCAGGGTTGAGTGTATAGCCAGTAGAACAGCATGCCTGCGAGTGTGAACAGGCCGCTGAAAACCAGCATTGGGTTACTTGGACATTCACCAGTGGTTTATCGAAATCCTACCTGGAGCGGAACTTCAGATGAATTCCAGATACGCAGTGAATGAATGGTAAGTTCTGTATTGGCGATACTAATGATTTAATAACTCTGGCTTATGGGCACCAGGAGATGTAGAGCTGAACATGGTGGGGTGAATAGGCAGTGAACACCACGCCTGCAGTATGTGAACAGGCCGCTGACCACTAGCATTGGGTTACTGGGACATGCAAAAAAATCCCAACCCTGAAAAGTTTTAGAGACATACAATCATCACCACCACTGGGTGGCGTTGACCGGGACAGTAACATATGATTTCGATTGATTCAGAAGTCGAAGCACACCAGGCCTGGTCTGAGTGAACGGGATGATGAAAACTTCGGCTTGATTTAGTGCACAGGCATATGAAAACCAGATATGTAGTCGTTGATATTTAGATGAATTCAGGTCGCTCGGTAGTGAGGCAGGGTTAATGAACAGAATACTATATTCGACTGTATTTGGAGTTGAAGAGAAGGCCTGAGGAGAGTTGACCGCAAATGCTCTCCTGGCAGATTTCCAATTCGACGCGATTTCATGGAGAAGGAGTAGAAATGCAGGCCTAATACATTGGGTATTGAGATGAATTCACTACTCAGCAGTGTGGATCACTGTCACTCTCCCAGTCCTCCCGGACTTCATTGATTTGCTGGCGCAGTTCAGTTATGTCTGCGTTTGGAGACCTGTGGTGACTGTAATTTCGGCATATGGAATGTTTCCCAGGTGGCTTGCCAGGCTTTGCCCCGAGGGCCAGATACTCTCGGTAGCCCCTCAGACTCTCTGAGAGTGCGAGGAATTGAACCCGGCTCGGCCAGCCTGGCTGCAGGAGGCACACATCCTACTGCTGTCCTTTCGCGCCAGAATGGCAGTGTGAATAGGAAGATGAAAAGCAGCCCATGGATGACTTTACAGTGCAGATTCAGATAATTTACCGTTTCAGGTTAGACTCACCAGTGGTGTAACGGAAGTCTGCGTAGAGTGGCGATTCAGATGTATTCCAGACTCACAGTGAATGACCGGAACATTCGGTAGTGGAGATTCTAATGATTTCTGATGTCTGGTTTTTGTGGACATGAAAATGAAGAGCTGACCAGGGTGCAGTGTATAGCCAGGGAACAGCACAGCTCCGAATGTGAACAGGACACAGAAAACCAGCATTGGGTTACTTGGACATTCACCAGTGGTGTAATGAAAGCCTACCTGGAGTGGAAATTCAGATGAATTTCAAATTCGCTGTGAATCAGTGGAACATTTCTGTAGGGGAGATTTCAATGATTTCTCATGTCTGGGTTGTGTGGACAGAAAAATAAAGAGCTGACCAGGGTTGAGTGGATAGCCAATTGAACAGCATGACTGTGAGTGTGATCAGACCGCTGAAAACCAACATTGGGTTACTTGGACATTCACCAGTGGTGTAACGAATGCCTGCCCGGAGTCGAGATTCAGATGAATTCCCGATTGGCAGTGAATTAATGGAACATTTTGTATTGGAGATACCAATGATTTAAGAACTCTGGATTATGAGCACCAGGAAATTAAGACATGAGAAGGGTGGATTGGATACCCAGCTAAACAGCAGCCCTGCGAGTGTGAAGAGGCCACTGAAAACCAGAATTGGGTTACTTGGACATTCACCAGTTGTGTTATGGAAGCCTGCCTGGAGTGGAGATTCAGATGAATTCCAGATTCACAGTGAATGAGTGGAGCATTCTGTAGTGGAGATTCCAATGACTTCAGAACTCTGGGTTCTGGGCACCAGGAAATGAAGAGCTGACCAAGGTGAAGTGGATAGCCAGTGAACACGGCGCCTGCGGTATGTGCACAGGCCGCTGACCACCAGCATTGGGTTATTGGAACATGCAGAAGAATTCCAGCCCTGATTAGTTTTAGAGGAATACGATCATCACCAGTACTGGGTGGCGTTGAACGGGAGAGTACCATATGGTTAATATTGATTTCTAGGTCGATGCACACCAGGCCTGGGTAGAGTGGATGGGATGATGAAAACTTCAGCTTGATGGAATGCACAGGCAGATGAAAACCAGATATGTAGCTGTTGATATTTAGATGTACTCAGGTCGCTCGTTAATGTGGCAGCTTTAATGAACAGAATATTATATTCGACTGGACAGGGAGCTGAACAGCAGGCCTGGGGAGGTAAAGGTGAAGGCCCTCCAGTTGTTCATCGATTTGCTCGAGCGGGCCCGGTAACGTCTCCATTGGAGACTTTGTTATTACTGTGTCTGGCATATGGAATACGTCATGGGGAGCTTGCCAGTCTCTGCCGTGCGGGTGAGAAACTCTCGGTAGCTTGCCGGGCTCTACAAGAGATTAGAGCAAATGCTCACTTGTCAGATTTCTAATTCGACCCAATTTCCTGGAGAACAACAAGAAATGCAGGCCGAATACATTGGATAATTGAGATGAATTCACTACTCAGCAGTTTGGATCACTGTCACCCTCCCAGTCCTCCTGGACTTCATTGATTTGCTGGCGAAGTTCAGTAACGTCTTTGTTTGGAGACTTGTGGTGACTGTAATTTTGCAATAAGGAATATTTCACGGGTGTCTGCCAGGCGTTGCGCGAGGGCCAGATACTCTCGGTAGCTTCCCGGGCTTTCTGAGAGGGCGAGGAATTGAAACAGGCTCGGCCAGACTGGCTGAGTGAGGCACACGTCTTACTGTTGTGCTTTCGCGCCAGAATGGCAATGTGGATAGGAAGATAAAAAGCAGCCCATGGATGATTTTAGATTGCAGATTGAGATAATTTCAAGTTTCTGAGTAGACTCACCAGGGTGTAACGAATGCCTGCGTAGAGTGTAGATTCAGATGTATTCCAGACTCGCAGTGAAAGACGGGAACATTCTGTAGTGGAGATTCCAATGATTTCTGATATCTGGATGTTGTGGACAGGGAAATGAAATTCTAACCAGGGTGGACCTGTTTGCCAGTGAAAAGCACGACTGGGAGTGTGAACAGGCCGCGGAACACCAGCATGGGGTTACTTGGACATTCACCAGTGGTGTAACGAAAGCCTACCTGGAGTGGAGATTCAGATAAATTCCAGATTCTCAGTGAATGAATGGGACATTCTGTAATGGAGATTGCAATGACTTCTGAAGTCTGGATTGTGTGGACAGGAAAATAAATAGCAGACCAGTTTAGAGTGAAAAGCCAGTTGCACAGCAGGCCTGCAAGTTTGAACAGGCTGCTGATAACCAGAATTGATTTACTTGGATATTCACCATTGGTGTAACAAAATCCTGCCTGGTGTGGAGATTTGATGAATTGCTTATTGGAAGTTAATGAATGGAACATTCGGTACTGAAAATTCCAATGATTTCTGAAATCTGGGATGTGTGGAGAGGAAAATGAAGAGCTGACTAGGGTTCAGGGCATAGCCAGTTGAACAGCACACCTGCGAGTGTGTACAATATGCAGAAAATCAGCATTGTGTTACTTGGACATTAAAAAGTGGTGTAACAAAAACCTGCCTGGAGTGGAGATTCGATGAATTCCAGATTAGTAGTGAATGAATGAACATTTTGTAATGGAGATTCCAATGATTTCTGAAGTTTGGGTTGTGTGGACAGGAAAAGAAAGACATGATCACTATGGAGTGGTTAGCCAGTTGAACAACACGACGACGAGTGTGAACAGGACGCTGAAAACCAGCATTGGGTAACTTGGACATTTACCAGTGGTGTAAAGAAAGCCTAAATGGAGTGGAGATTCAGATAAATTCCAGATTCGCAGTGAATGAATGGAACATTCTGTAGTGGAGATTCCAATGATTTTTGACGTCTGTGTTATGTGGACAGGAAAAAAAGACGTGACCACGGTGGAGTGGACAGCCATTTGAACAGCAGGCCTGCGAGTGTGACTAGGACTTTGAAAACCTGCACTGGGTGACTTGGAAATTCACCAGTGGTGTAACAAATCCTGCATGGAGTGGAGTTTTATTTAAATTCCAGATTCGAAGTGAATGAATGGTACATTCTGTAGTGGAGATTCCAATGATTTCAGAAGTCTGGGTTGGGTGAACAGGCAAAGAATGAGCTGACCAGGTTGGAGAGGATAGAAGTTGAGCAGCAAGCCTGCGAATGTGCACAGGCCGCTGAAAACCAACATTGTGTTATTTGTATATTTACCGGTAGTGTAACAAAAGCCTGCCTGGAGTTGAGATTCGATGAATTCCAGATTGGCAGTGAATGAATGGGACATTATGTAGTGAATATTCTACTGGTTTCTGAAGTGTGGGTTACGTGTATAGGAAAATGAAAGCTGACCAGGATTGAGTGGATAACCAGTTGAACATCACACCTGCGAGTGTGAACAGGACTCTGAACACCAGCAGTGGGTTACAAGGACATTCACCATTGGTGTAACGAAAGGCTACCTGGAGTGGAGATTCAAAGAAGTCCTGATTGGCAGTGAATGAATGGAACATTCTGTAGCGGAGATTCCAATGATTTCTGAATTCTGGATTGCGTGGACAGGAAAAAGAGGAGCAGACCAGGTTAGAGTGGATAGCCAGTTGAACCACAGGTCTGCGAATTTGAACAGGCCTCTGAAATCCAGTATAGGGTTAATTGGACATTCAGTAGTGGTATAACGAATGCCTGCAGGGAGTGAAGATTCGATGATCTCCAGATTGGCATTGAATGAATGGAACAGTCTGTAGTGGAGATTCCAATTATTTCTGATGTCTGGGTTGTTGTGGCAGGCAAAGAAAGACATGACCACTGTGGAGTGGATAGCCAGTTGAACTGCACGCCTGTGACTGCGAACAGGACGCTGAAAACCAGCAATGGTATACTTGGACATTCAACACTGGTGTAACGAAAGCCTGACTGGAGTGGAGATTCAGAAGAATTCCAGATTCGCAGTGAATGAATGGAACATTCTGTAGTGGAGATTCCAATGATTTCTGAAGTCTGGCTTGTGTGGACAGGAAAATGAAGAGCTGACCACTGTGGAGTGGATATCCAGTTTAACAGCACGCATGCGAGTGTGAACAGTACACTGAATACAGTATTGGGTTACTTGGATATTCACCAATGGTGTAACGAAAGCCTGCCTAGAGTGGAGATTTGATGTATTCCAGATTGGCAGTGAATGAATGGTACATTTTGTAGTGGAGATTCTAATGGTTTCTGAAGTCTAGATTATGAGTGTAGGAAAATGAAGAGCTGACCAGGTGTGTGTGGATAGCCAGTTAAACAGCACGCCTGCAAGTGTGAACAGAACTCTGAAAACCGGCATTGTGTTACTGGGACATTCACCAGTGGTGTAACAAAAACTGCATGGAGTGGACTTTCAGATGAATTCCAGATTCACAGTTAATGAATGTAACATTCTGTAGTGGACATTCCAATTATTTCTGAAATCTGTCTTGTGTGGACAGAAAATGAAGAGCTGACCAGGTTGGTGTGGATAGACAGTTGAAGAGCGCGCCTGCGAGTATAAACAGGAGGCTGTACACCAGAAGTGGGTTACTTAGACATTCACCTTTGGTGTAACGAAAGGCTGCCTGGAGTGGATATTCGAAGAACTCCAGGTTGGCAGTGAATGTATGGCACATTCTGTAGTGGAGATTCCAATAATTTCTGACGGCTGGGTTGTGTGGACAAGAAATTGAAGAGCTGAACAGGTTGGAGTGGATAGCCAGTTGAATAGTAAACCTGCGAATGTGTACCGGACGCTGAAAACCAGCATAGTTTTACTTGGACATTCAGCAGTGGTGTGACGAAAGCCTTCCTGGAGTGGAGATTCAGATGAATTCCAGATTCGCAGTGAATGAATGAAACATCCTGTAGTGGAAATTCCAATGATTTCTGAAATCAGGGGTGTGTGGCCAGGAAAATGAAGACCAGACCAGGTTAGAGTGGATAGATAGTTGAACAGCAGGCATAGGAGTTTGAACAGGCCTCTGGAAAGCAGCATTGGATTACCTGGACATTCAGCAGTGGTGTGACGAAAGCCTGCCTACAGTGTAGATTCGATGGCAGTGAATGAATGTAACATTCTGTAGTGGAGATTCCAATGATTTCTGAATTCTGGGCTGTGTGGACAGGAAATGACAGAGCTGACCACTGTGGAGTGGATAGCCAGTTGCACAGCACTCCGGCGAGTGCGAACAGGATGCTGAAAACCAGTATTTGGTTACTTGGACATTCAGCAGTGGTCTAACGAAAGCCACCCTGGAGTGGGGATTCGATGAATTCCAGATTGCCATTGAAAGAATGGAATATTCTGTAGTTGAAATACCAATGATTTCTGAAGTCTTGGTTGTGTGGATAGGAAAATGAAGAGCTTACCAGGGTTCAGTGGATAGCCTGTCGAACAGCACGCCTGCGAGTACGAAAAGGCAACTAAAAAACCAGCATTGGGTATCTTGGACATTCAGCAGTGGTGTAACGAAAGTGTGCCTGGACTGGAGATTCGATGGTTCGAGACTTGCAGTGAATGAATGGAACATCCTTTACTGGTGATTCCAATGATTTTTGAAGTCTGGGTTATGTCTTTAGGAAAATGAAGAGCTGACCAGCGTTGTGTGGATAGCCAGTTGAACAGCACGCCTGCAAGCGTGAACAGGCCGCTGAAATCCAGCATTGGGGTACTTGGATATTCACCAGTGGTGTAATGAAATCCAGCCTCGATTGGAGATTCTATGAATTGCAGACTGTCAGTGAATGAACGGAACATTCTTTAGTGGAGATTCCAATAATTTCTGAAGTCTGGGTTCTGTGGATATGTAAATGAAGAGCTGACCACTGTGTAGTGGATAGCCAGTTGATCAGCAAGCCTGCGAGTAAGAACAGGACTCTGAAAACCAACATTGGGTTACTTGGACATTCTGCAGTGGTGTAGCAAAAGCCTGCCTGGAGTGGAGATTCAGATGTATTCCAGATTCGCACTGAATGAATGGAACATTCGGTAGTGGAGATTCCAATGATTTCTGAAGTCCGGTTTGTGTGGACAGGAAATGAAAGAGCTTACCACTGTGGAGTGGAAAGCCAGTTGTACAGCACGCCTGCAGGTGTGAACAGGAAGTTGAACACCAGCATTTTGTTATATGAATATTCAGCAGTGGAAATTCCAGTGATTTCTGAAGTCTGGGTTGTGTGAACAGGAATATGAAGAGCTGATCAGGGTTGACGAGCGAGCCAGTTGAACAGAACGCCTGCGATTGTGATCACTCCGCTGAAAACCAGCAGTGGGTTACTTGAACATTCAGCAGTGGTGTAATGAAAACCAATCTGTAGTGGAGATTTGATGATCTCCAGATTGGCAGTGAATGAATAGGACATTCTGTACTGGAGATTCCAATAATTGCTGAAGCCTGTGTTGTGTGCACAGGAACATGAAGGGCTGATCAGTTTGTAGTGCATAGCCAGTTGAACAGCACGCCTGCGACTGTGAACATGCCGCTGAAAACCAGCATTGGATTACTTGAATATTCACCAGTGGTGTAAGGAAACCCTACCTGGAGTGGAGATTCGATGAATTCTAGATTGGCATTGAATAAATGGAACATTCTGAAGTGGAAATTCCATTGATTTTTGAAGTCTGCGTTGTGTGGACAGGAAAATGAAGAGCATACCAGTTTAGAGTAGATAGCCAGTTGAACAGCAGGCCTGCGAGTTTGAACAGGCTGCTGAAATCCAGCATTGGGTTACTTGGATATTCAGCAGTGGTGTAAAGAAATCTTACCTGGATTGGATATTCGATGAATTTCAGATTGACAGTGAATGAATGGAACATTCTGTAGTGAAGATTCCAATGATTTCTGAAGTCTGGGCTGTGTGGACACGAAATTGAAGAGCTGACGATTGTTGAGTAGTTTGCCATTTCAACAGCACGCCTGCGATTGTGAACAAGCCATAGAAAACCAGCATTGGTTTACATGGACATTCAGCAGTGGTGTAACGAAAGCCTGCCTGGAGAGGAGATTCGAAGAGTTCCAGATTGGCAGTGAATAAATGGAACATTCACCAGTGAAGATTCCAATGATTTCTGAAGTCTGGTTGGTGTGGACAAGAAAATGAAGAGCTGACCTTGGTTGAGTGGTTTGCCATTTGAACAGCACGCCTGCGAGTGTGAACAGGACTCTGAAAACCAGCATTGGGTTATTGTACATTCAGCAGTGTTGTAACGAAAGCCTGACTGGGGTGGTAATTCAGTGATCTTCAAAGTTCATTGGATAGCCTGCGAGTTTGAACAGCCCTCTGAAAACCAGCATTGGGTTACTTGGACATTCAGCAGTGGTGTAACGAAAGTCTGCCTGGATTGGAGATTCTATGATGTCCAATTGGCAGTGAATGAAAGGAACATTCAGTAGTGGAGATTCCAATGATTTCTGAAGTCTGGGTAGTGTGGACAGAAAATGAAAGAGCTGTCCACTGTGGAGTGGATAGCCAGTTGAACAACAGGCTTTCGACTGTGAACAGGACGCTGAAAACCAGAATTGCGTTACTTGGATATTCATCAGTGATGTAACGAAAGCTTGAATGGAGTGGAGATTCTGAAGAATTACAGATTGGCACTGAAAGAATGGAATATTCTGTAGTGGAGATTCCAATGATTTCTGAAGCCTAGGTTGTGTGGACAGGAAATTGAAGTGCTGACCAAGTTGGAGTGCATAGCCAGTTGAATAGTAATCCTGGAACTGTGAACAGGCCACTGAAAACCAGCATTGGGTTACTTGGATATTCACCTGTGGTGTAAAGAAAGCCTGCTTGCAGTGGAGATTCGATGAATTCCTGATTGGAAGTGAATGAATGGAACATTCTGTAGTGGAGATTTTAATGTTTTCTGTAGCTTATGTTATGATGACAGGAATATGAAGAACTGACCAGGTTGCAATGGATAGCCAGCTGAACATCACGCCTGCGACTGTGAACGGGACGCAGAAAACCAACAATGGGTTACTTGGACATTCACCAGTGGTGTGATGAAAGCTTGCCTGGAGTGGAGATTCACATGAATTCCAGATTCTGTTTTCTGAATTCTACGTTGTGTGTACAGGAAAATGAAGAGCTGACCAGGTTGAGGTGGATAGACAGCTGAACAGCACGCCTGCGACTGTGAAGAGGCTGCTGAAATCCAACATCGGTTTACTTGTATATTCACCAGTGGTGTAACGAAAGCCTGCTGGAGTGGAGATTCGATGAATTCCAGATTGGCCGTGAATGAATGGAACCTTCTGTAGTGGAAATTCCAATGGTTTCTGAATTCTACGTTGTGAGGACAACAGAAAAATGAAGAGCTGACCAGGGTGGAGTGGATAGCCTGTAGAACAGCACGCCTGTGAGTGTGAACAGGCCTTTGAAAACCAGCATTGGGTTACTTGGACATTCATCAGTGGTGTAACGAAAGCCTGCCTCGAGTGTAGATTCGATGATCTCCAGATTGGCATTTTATTAATGGAATATTCTGTAGTGGAGATTCCAATGATTTCTGAAGTTCGGGTATTGTGGAAAGGAAAGCATAGAGCTTAGCATGTTTGAGTGGATGGCCAGTTGAACAGCACACCTGCGAGTATGAACAGGACGCTGAAACAAGCATTGGGTTAAATGGACATTCACCATTGGTGTAACGAAAGCCTGGCTGGAGTGGAGATTCGCTGAATTCCAGATTGGCAGTGAATGAATGGAACATTCTGTAGTGGAAATTCTAATGGTTTCTGAATTCTACGTTGCGGGGACAGGAAAATGTAGAGCTGACCATGGTTTAGTGGTTTACCATTTGAACAGCACGCCTGCGAGTATGAACAGGCCACTGAAAATCAGCATTGTGTTACTTGGACATTCAACAGAGGTGTAAGGATAGACTGCTTGGAGTGGATATTCGTAGAACTCCAGATTGGCATTGAATGAATGAAACATTCTGTAGTGGACATTCCAATGATTTCTGAAGTCTGGGTTGTGTTGACAGGAAAAAGTAGAGCTGACCAGGTATTCATTGTATAGCCACTTGAATAGCACGTCTCCGAATGTGAGCAGGACGCTGAAAACCAGCACTGTGTAACTTGGATATTCTACAGTACTTAACGAAAGCCTGCCTTGAGTGGAGATTCAGATGAATTTCAGATTCCAGTGAATGAATGGAACATTCTGTAGTGGAGATACAAATGGTTTCTGAATTCTTTGTTGTGTGGACAAAAAAATGAAGAGCTGACCATGGTTGAGTGGTTTACCATTTGAACAGCACGCCTGTGAGAATGAACAGGCCACTGAAAGGCAGTATTGGGTTACTTGGACATTCAGCAGAGGTGTAACGAAAGAATGCTTGGAGTGGATATTCGTAGAACTCCAGATTGGCAGTGAATGAATGGAACATTCTGTAGTGGACAATCTAATGATTTCTGAAGTCTGGGTTGTGTTGAAAGGAAAAAGTAGAGCTGACCAGGTTTTCAGTGTATAGCCACTTGAATAGCACATCTGCTAGTGTGAACAGGACACTGAAAACCAGCCCTGTGTAACTTGGACATTCAACAGTACTTAACGAAAGCCTGCCTTGAGTGGAGATTCAGATGAACTACAGATTCCAGTGAATGAATGGATCATTCTGTAGTGGAGATTCTAATGGTTTCTGAATTCTACGTTGTGTGTACAGGAAAATGAAGAGCTGACCAGGTTGGAGTAGATAGGCAGTTGAACAGCACGCTTGCGACTTTGAACAGGCTGCTGAAACCAGCATTGTGTTACTTGGATATTCACCAGTGTTTTAACGAAATCCTGCCTGGACTGGAGATTCGTTGAATTCCAGATTGGCAGTGATGTAATGAAACATTCTGTAGTGGAGATTCCAATGGATTCTGAAGTCGACGCTGTGTGGACAAGAAAATGAAGGGCTGACTACGTTGGATTGCATAGCCAGTTGAACAGCAGGCCTGTGACTATGAACAGGCTGCTTAAAACCAGCATTGGGTACTTGAATATTCAGTGGTGTAAGGAAATCCTGCCTGGAGTGGAGATTCAATGAATTCCAGATTGGCAGTGAATGAATGGAAAATTATGTACTGGAAATTCCAATGATTTCTGAAGTCTGGGTTGTGTTGACAGGAAAAAGAAGAGCTCACCAGGATCCAGTGGATAGCCACTTGAAGAGCACTCCTGCGAGTGTGAACAGGATCCTGAAAACCAGCATTGTTTTAATTGGACATTCAATAGTGGTGTACCGAAAGCATTCCTGGAGTCGAGATTCGGAAGAATTCCAGATTCGCAGTGAATGAATGGAACATTCTGTAGAGGAGATTCCAATGATTTCTGACACCTGGGTTTTGTTGACAGGAAAACGAATTGCAGACCGGGTTAGAGTGGATAGCCAGTTGAAAATCAGTCCTGTGAGTTTGAACAGGCCTCTGAAAACCAGCATTGGTTTACATGGACATTCAGCAGTGGTGTAACGAAATTGTTCCTGGAGTGGAGATTCAATGATCTCCAATTGGCAGTGAATGAAAGGAACATTCAGTAGTGGAGATTCCAATGATTTCTGAAGTATGGGTTGTTTGGACAGGAAATGAAAGGGTTGATCACTGTGGAGGGGGTAGCCAGTTGAACATTAGGCCTGCGACTGTGCACAGGACGCTGAAAACCAGAATTGCGTTACTTGGATATTCAGCAGTGGTGTAACGAAAGCCTGCCTGTAGTGGAGATTCAATGAACTCGAGATTGACACTGAACGAATGGAACATTCTGTAGGGGAGATTCTAATGTTTTCTGAAGTCTACGTTATGATCACAGGAATATGAAGAGCTGACCATGTTGGAGTGGATAGCCAGCTGAACAGCACGCCTGCGACTGTGAACAGGACGCTGAAGACCAGCATTGCGTTACTTGGACATTCACCAATGGTATTATGAAAGCCTGCCTGGAGTGGAGATTCGATGAACTCCAGATTGGCACTGAATGAATGGAACATTCTGTAGTGGAGATTGTAATGTTTTCTGAAGTCTACGTTATGATGACAGTAATACGTAGAGCTGATCAGGTTGGAGTGTATAACCAGTTGAACAGCAGGCCTGCTAGTTTGAACACGCTGCTGAAAATCAGCACTGTTTTACATGGATATTCACCAGTGGTGTAACAAAATCCGGCCTTGAGTGGAAAGTCGATGAATTACAGATTCGGAGTGAATGAATGGAATATTCTGTAGTGGAGATTCCAATGATTTCTGAAGCCTGGGTTGTGTGAACATGAAAATGAAAAGCTGACCAGGGTTCAGAGGATAGCAAGTTGAACAGCACGAATACGAGTGGGAAAAGGTCGCTGAAAACCAGCATTGTGTTACTTGAACATTCACCAGTGGTGTAACGAAAGCCTGCCTGGAGTGCAGATTCAGATGAATCCAGATTGGGAGTGAATGAATGGAACATTCTGTAGTGGAGATTACAATGATTTCTGAGATCTGGGTTGTGTGGACAGGAAAATAAAGTGCAGACCAGTTTAGAGTGTATAGTCAGTTGAACAGCAGGCCTGCTAGTGTGAAAGGGCCACTGAAAACCAGCATTGGGTTACTTGTATATTCAGCAGTTGTGTAACGAAAGCCTGACTGGAGTGGAGATTCAGATGAATTCCAGATAATCAGTGAATGAATGGAGCATTTGTAGTGGAGTTTCTAAAGGTTTCTGAAGTCTGGTTTATGTGGACAGGAAAATGAAGAGCTGACCAGATATGAGTGAATAACCAGTTGAACAGCATGCCTGCGAATGTGAACAGGGCTCTGATAACCATGATTGCGTTACTTGGACATTCACCAGTGGTGTAACTAATGCCTTTAAAGAGTGGAGATTCGAAGAACTCCAGATTGGCCGTGAATGAATGGAACATCCTGTATTGGAGATTCCAATGATTTCTGAAGTCTGTTTTGTGTGGACTGGAAAAGGAAGAGCTCACCAGGGTTCAGCGGATAGCCAATTGAACAGCACGCTGGCGAGTGTGAAGAGGACACTGAAAACCAGCATTGGGTTACTAGGATATTCACCAGTGGTGTAACGAAAGCCTACCTGTAGTGGAGACACCGATGAATTCCAGATTGGCAGTGAATGAATGGAACATTCTCTAGGGGAGATTCCAATGTTTTCTGAAGTCTACGTTATGTGAACAGGAATATGAAGAGCTGACCAGGTTGGAGTGTATAGCCAGTTGAACAGCAGGCCTGTGAGTGTGAACAGGACTCTGAAAATCAGCATTGGGTGACTTGGACATTCACCAGTGGTATAACGAAAGCCTGCCTGGAGTGGAGATTCAAAGAACTCCAGAATGGCAGTGAAAGAATTGAACATTCTATAGTGGAGATTCCTATGATTTCTGAAGTCTGTGTTGTGTGGATATGAAAAGAGAATAGCTGACCAGGGTGGAGTGGATAACCCGTTGAACATAACCCTGTGAGTGTGAAAACAACGCTTAAAACCTGCATTGGGTTACTTGGACATTGACCAGTGGTGTAACGAAAGCCAGCCTGGTATGGAAATTCCATGAATTCCAGATTGACAGTTACTGAATGGAACATTCTGTAGTGGAGATTCCAATGGTTTCTGAAGTCTGGGCTGTGTGGACAGGAAAAGAAAGACATGACCACTGTGGAGTGGATAACCAGTTGAACAGCATGCATGCGATTGTGAACAGGACACTGAACACCAGCATTGGGTTACTTGGACATTCAACAGCAGTATAACGAAAGCCTGTCTGGAGTGGAGATTCAGATGAATTCCAGATTCTCAGTGAATGAATGGAACATTCTGTATTAGAGATTCCAAAAATTTCTGAAATCTACGTTGTGTGCACACGAAAATGAAGAGCTGACCAGGGTTCAGTGGATAGAAGTTGAACAGCACGCCTGCGAGTTTGAACAGGACGCTGAAAACCAGCATTGTGTTACTTGGACATTCAGCAGTGGTTTAAAGAAAGCCTGCCTGGAGTGGAGATTTGATGATCTCAAGATTACAGTTAATGAATGGAACATTCTGTAGTGGAGATTCTAATGATTTCTGAAAACTGTGTTTTGTGGAAAGAAAAATGAAGAGCTGTCCAGGGTTCAGTGGATAGCCAGCTGAACCGTATGCCTTCGTGTGTGAAAAGGCCTCTGAAACCCAGCATTGGGTTACTTGGACATTCAGCAGTGGTGTAACGAAAGCCTGCCTGGAGTGGAGATTCGATGATCTCCAGATTGGCAGTGAGCGAATGCAACATTGTGAAGTGGAGATTCCAATGATTTCTGAAGTCTGGTTTGTGTGGACAGGAAATGAAAGAGCTGAACACGGTGGAGTGGATAGCCAGTTGAACAGCACGCTTGCGAGTGTGAACAGGACGCTGGAAAGCAGCATTTGTTTACTTGGACATTTACCAGTGGTGTAATGAAAGCCTGCCTGGAGTGAAGATGAATTCCAGATTTGCTATGAATGAACGGAACATTCTGTAGTGGAGATTCCAAACATTTCTGAAATCTGAGTTGTGTGGACAGGAAAATAAAGTGCTGGCCAGGGTTGAGTTGCTAGCCATTTGAACAGCACGCCTGCGAGTGTGAACACGAAGTTGAAAACCAGCATTGTGTTACTTGGACATGTATTACTTGGACATGTACTTGGACAAAGAAAAATGGGTTATGGGCACCAGGAAATGAAGAGCTGACCAGGGTGGAGTGGATATCCAGTGAACACCATGCCTGCAGTGTCCGCTGACCCCTAGCATTGGGTTACTGGGACATGCAGAAGAATTCCAACCCAGACGAGTTTTAGAGGCATACGATCTTCACCACCACTGGGTGGCGTTCACCAGCAGAGTACCATATGGTTTCAATTGATTCAGAAGTCGATGCACAATAGGCCTGGGTAAAGGTGACGGGATGATTAAAACTTCGGCTTGATTGAATGCACAGGCAGATGAAAACCAGATATGTAGCTGTTAATATTTAAATGAATTCAGGTCGCTCGGTAGTGTGGCAGGGTTCATGAACAGAATAATATATTCGACTGGACAGGGAGCAGAACAGCAGGCCTGGGGAGAGTTGAAAGCAAATGCTCAATTGTCAGATTCCTAATTCGACTCGATTCCGTGGAAAACGAGAAAAAACACAGGCCTAATCCATTGGATATTGAGATGAATTCATTACTCAGCAGTGTGGATCGCTTTAACTCTCCCAGTCCTCCCAGACATCATTGATTTACTGGCACGGTTCAGTAGCGTCTTCTTTTGGAGATTTGTGCTGACTGTAATTTTGGCATATAGAATATTTCACGGGTGTATTGCCAGGATGTGCTACAAGCGCCAGATACTCTAGGTAGCTTGCCGGGCACTCTGAGAGGGAGAGGAATTGAACCCGGCTCGGCAAGGATGGCTGCTTGACGCACTCATCCTACTGCTGTGCTTTCGCGCCAGAATCGCAGTGTGGATAGGAAGATGAAAAGCAGCCCATGGATGATTTTAGAGATCAGATTCAGATGACTTCATATTTCTGGGTTGACGCACCAGTGCTCTTATGAATGCCTGCGTAAAATGGATATTCAATGTATTCCAGAATCGCAGTGAATGACCGGAATATTCTGCAATGGAGATTCCAATGATTTCTGGTGTCTGGGTTGTGTGGACAGGAAAATGAAGAGCTGACCAGGTTGGAGTGGATAGCCAGTAATCAGCATAGGCCGCTGAAAACCATCATTGGCTTACTTGGACATTCACCAGTGGTGTAACGACAGCCTGTCGTGAGTAGAGAATCGATGAACACCAGATTGTCAGTGAATGAATGGAACATTTTGTAGAGTGGATTCAAATAATTTCTGACGTCTTGTTTGTGTGGACAGGAATATGAAGAGCTGGCCAGCCTGCAGTGGATAGCCAGTTGAACAGCACGCCTGGGAGTGTGAAAAGGACGCTCAAAACCAGCATTGGGTTACTTGAATATTCACCAGTGTTGTAACGAAAGCCTGCCTCCAGTGGAGATTCGATGAATTCCAGATTGGCAGTGAATGAATGGAAAATTCTGTAGTGGAGATTGCAATGGTTTCTGAAGTCACGGTTTTGTGCACAGGAAATTGAAGAGCTGAACAGGGTGGAGTGGATAGCCAGTTGAAGAGCACGCCTGCGAGTGTGAACAAGATGCTGAAAACCAGCATTGGGTTACTTGGACATTCACCACTGGTATAAGGAAAGCCTGCATAGACTGGAGATTCAGATGAATTCCAGATTAGCAGTGTATGAATGGAACATTCTGTAGTAGAGATTCCAATGATTTCTGAAGTCTGGGTTGTGGGGAGAGGAAAATGAAGTGATGATCAGAGTTGAGTGGATAGCCAGTTGAACAGCACGTGTGCGAGTGTGAATACGACGCTGAAAAGCAGCATTGAGTTACTTGGACATTCACCAGTGGTGTAGCTTAATCGTGCCTGGAGTGGAGATTCAATAATCTCCAGATTGGCATTGAATGAATGGAACATTCTGTAGTGGAGATTCCAATGATTTCTGGAGTCTGGGTTGTGTGGACAGGAAAATGAAGAGCTGATGAGGGTGTAGTGGATAGCCAGTTGAATAGGACGCCTGGGAGTGTGAACAGGCCGCTGAAAACCTGCATTGTGTTACTAGGAGATTCAACAGTGGTGTATCAAAAGCCTGCCTGGAGTGGAGATTCAGATGAATTCCAGATTCGGGGTAAATGAATGGAAAATTCTGTAGTGGAGATACCAAATATTTCAGAACACTGGGGTATGGGCTCCAGGAAATGAAGAGCTGACCAGGGTGGCGCGGATATCCAGTGAACACCACGACTGCAGTATGTGAACAGGCCGCTGACCACTAGCATTGGGTTACTGGGACATCCCGAAGAATTTCAACCCTGAGGAGTTAAAGAGTCATACGATCTTCACCACCACTGGGTGGCGTTCACCGGGAGAGTACCATATGCTTTCAATTGATTCAGAAGTTCATGCACAATAGGCCTGGGTAAAGTCAACGGGATGATTAAAACTTCGGCTTGATTGAGTGCACAGGCAGATGAAAACCAGATATGTAGGTGTTGATATTTAGATGAACTCAGGTAGCGGGGTAGTGTGGCAGGGTTCATGAAAAGAATACTATATTCGACTGGATAGGGAGCTGAATGGCAGGCCTGGGGAGAGTTGACAGCAAATGATCAATTGCCAGATTTCTAATTCAACTCGATTTCGTGGATTATGAGAAGAAACGCAGACCTAATACATTGGATATTGAGATGAATTCACTACTCAGCAGTGTGGATCGCTTTCACTCTCCCAGTGTTCCCGAACATCATTGATTTGCTGGCACGGTTCAGTAGCATCTTCTTTTGGAGATTTGTGGTGACTGTAACTTTGGCATATGGAATATTTCACGGGTGTCTTGCCAGGCTTTGCCACGAGGGTCAGATACTCTCGTTAGCTTCCCGGGCTCTCTGAATGGGGGGGGGGCGGGAATTGAACGCGGCTCTGCCAGGCTGGATGCTGGACGCACACATCCTACTGTTGTGCTTTTGCCCCAGAATGGCAATGTGAATAGGAAGATGAAAAGCAGCCCATGGATGATTTTAGAGTACAGATTGAGATGATTTCAAGTTTCTTGGTAGACATACCAGGGTTGTAACGAATGCCTGCGTAGAGTGGAGATTCAGGTGTATTCCAGACCCTCAGTGAATGACCGGAACATACTGTAGTGGAGATTCCAATGATTTCTGATGTCTGGGTTGTGTGGACAGGAAAATGAAGAGCTGAGCAGGGTGGAGTGGATAGCCAGTGATCAGCACAGGACACTGAAGACCATCATTGGGTTACTTGGATTTTCACCAGTGGTGTAACGACAGCCTGCCTGAAGTGGATATTCGAATAACTCCAGATTGGCAGTGAATGAATGGAACATTCTATAGTGGAGATTCCAATGGTTTCTGAAATTTGGGTTGTGTGGACAGGAAAATGGAGAGCTGACCAGGTTGGAGTGGATTGCCAGTTGAACATCACGCCTGCGAGTGTGAAAAGCCGCTTAAAACCATCATTGGGTTACTTTTATATTCACCAGTGGTGTAAAGAAAGCCTGCCTGGAGGGAGATTCGATGAATTCCATATTGGCAATGATTGAGTGGAACATTCTGTATTGGAGATACCAATGATTTCAGAACTCTGGGTTATTGGGACAAGGAAATGATGAGCTGACCAGGGTGGACTGGGTAGCCACTGAAGAGCACGCCTGCGAGTGTGAACAGGCCTCTGAAAACCAGCTTTGGGTTACTTGAATATTCACCAGTGGTGTAACGAAAGCCTGCCTAGAGTGGAGATTCGATGAATTCCAGATTGACAGTGAATGAATGGAACATTCTGTAGTAGATATTCTAATGGTTTCTGAAGTCTAGGTTGTGTGTACAGGAAAATGAAGAGCTGACCAGGGTTGAGTGGATACCCAGTTGAGCAGCACGCCTGCGAGTGTGAACTGGCCTCTGAAACACGCATTGGGTTATTTTAATATTCACCAGTGGTGTAACGAAAGCCTGCCTGGAGTCAAAACTCGGGTGAATTTCAAATTCGCAGTGAATGAATGGGACATTCTGTAGTGGAGATACCAATGTTTTCAGAACTCTGGGTTTTGAGCACCAGGGCATGAAGAGCTGACCAGGGTGTAGTGGATAGCCAGTGAACACCACGCCTGCATTTTGTCAACAGGCCGCTGACCACTAACATTGGGGTACTGGGACATGCAGAAGAATCCCAACCCTGATGATTTTTAGAGGCATACGATCATCACCACCCCTGGGTAGCGTTGACCAGGAGAGTACCATATGGTTTCGATTGATTCAGAAGTCGATGAACACCAGGCCTGGTTAGAGTGGACATGATGAAAAAAACTTTGGCTTGATTGAGTGCACAGGCAGATGAAAACCAGATATGTATGTGTTGATATTTAGATGAACTCGATTAGCTCGATAGTGTGGCAGGGTTAATGAACAGAATACTATATTTGATTGGATAGGGAGCTGAAAAACAGGCCTGTTGAGAGTTGACAGCAAATGCTTATTTGGGAGATTTGTAATTCAACTCGATTTCGTGTAGAACGAGAAGAAACGCAGGCCTAATACATTGGATATTGAGATGAATTCAGTACTCAGCAGTGTGGATCGCTGTCACTCTCCCAGTCCTCCAGGACATCATTGTTTTGCTGGCGCGGTTCAGTAGCGTCTTCATTTGGAGACTTGTGGTCACTGTAATTTTGGCATATGGAATATTTCACGGATGCCTTGCCAGGCTTTGCCACGAGGGCCAGATAAACTTGGTAGCTTCCTGTGCTCTCTGAGAGGGCGAGGAATTGAAACCGGCTCGGCCAGGCTGCCTGCATGACGCACACGTCATACTGTTGTGTTTTCCCTCCAGAATGGTAGTGTGGATAGGCAGATAAATAGCAACTCATGGATGATTTTAGAGTGCAGATTCAGATGATTTCAAGTTTCTGGGTACAGTCACCAATGCTGTAACGAATGCCTGCGTAGAGTGTAGATTCAAATGTATTCCAGACTCACAGTGAATGACTGGAACATTCTGTAGTGGAGATTCTAATGATTCTAATTATTTTTCAAACATCCTTGGGTTGTTTGAACAGGAAAATGAAGAACTGATCAGGGTGGAATGGATAGCCAGTGAACAGCAGAGGCAGCTAAAAACCATAATTGGGTTACTTAGACATTCACCAGTGGTGTAACGAAAGCCTGCCTGGAGTGGAGATTCGAAGAACTCCAGATTGGCAATGAATGAGTGAAACATTCTGTAGCGGAGATTCCTGATATCTGGGTTGTGTGTACAGGAAAAGGAAGAGCTGACCAGGTTGGTGTGGGTAGCCAGTTGAACAGCACGTTTCCGAGTGTGAACAGGCCATTGAAATCCAGCATTGGATTACTTGGACATTTACCAGTGTTTTAACTAAAGTTTGTACAGTTTGTACATACACAAAAAAAGTTAAAAGGCCTGCGTTCAGGCCGTTTCCCCACTCCAGAGAGGTCGAAGGTGATTGTCAGGTGAAGGAAGGAAACAGAGGCCAAGTTGGTTGGTTTAGCAGCAGTTTATTACACGGAAGAGATATGTCATGAAGGCCCCAGGATCTTTCAAGCACGTGCACCTTTGTTCTCTCAGCTTCTGTCCTCAGTCCCATCTTCCCAGGTTCTCTGATGCACGTATTCCCCAGAGAGCCCTGAAGTCTCCCTTATATAGGTCATAGTACCTTTAAAGGGCGCAATTTAATGATGTCATCAAAAGGAGTTACAGAAAGAACATTGAGGCACAACATACATTGTTTCTTTACTTCCGCAGGCCAGTGATCCCTTTACAAACTACAAGCACTTGGATTAGCCCAACAAAGACAAGTCTGGTAGAGCTTGGAATCTACATCTCCAAAATCAACCAACTTGGAGCCAGGCATCTACATCCCAAAGATCAGGCCTGACTTAGCACGTGACATCTGCATACCTAAGGCCAGCTAGGTTCCTGTGATATAAGAGAAACTGCCTCAATATACTGAAATCATTTACTGAAGGCAGTTTGAAGGGGAGAAAGTTCAGTCTCATGCAAGCTAGTCAGGATACACAGGAAAACTGCATCTAGGAAGTGTTCCACCTCTCCTTGTCCAACCAACATATAAGCATACATAATATTAATCATTTTGTATGGACACAGTAAGAAATACCTTGAGCTTATAGAATTGCTCTCTCAAGGACATCTCAATCTCAGACTCCAGTGCTCAGGCCAGGTAGCTTTCCTATTCCTAGCAGCAGGGTCCTAGTCTCATAGTTACTTTTGGATCATGACAGCATTTTCCTATGATCAAACTCTTAAGTGATAGTTAAGAATCGTTGCACCCTCGCCAGGCCCATTGCGATGCCAGTGTAGCACATAACTTACCGGCTTGCCCTGGTTCCATCCAGTCCCACATCGGGACCCTGCCCTTGGGTGCTAGGAAGTGAGGGCAAGTGAGGCTGAAGTTGAGAAGGCAGATGCCCAGGAGAGAATAATATTCTAAGCCAATCAATTCCTAAGTTACAAAGCATATTAATTAATTGTCTTCCTCTATCTATACAAAAGGACATTGCATTAAAATAAACTGCTCAAAAGACATCAGGAGTGGGAAAGACAATATAAACTAATAGTACAGCTTCAGTGTCTAAGAAGGATGAGATCTTACAAATTGGTTGTGGAAGAGAGCATAGAAGTGGTAATAGACAAACAAAGTAATAGGAAAGACTCAGGAGCACTGTGATGGGTGCAACCTGATAGACCTAAGCTCCGTGTACTCCAACAGAAAGCCTGACTGGAGTGGAGATTCGATGAACTTCAGATTGGCTGTGAATGAATGGAATATTCTGTAGTGGAGATTCCAATGATTTTTGAAGCCCAGTTTGTGTGGACAGGAAAATGAAGAGCTGACCTGGGTGTAGTGTGTAGCCAGTTGAACAGCATGCCTGCGAGTTTGAACAGGATGCTGAAAACCAGCATTGGGTTACTTGGATATTCACCAGTGGTGTAGCAAAATCCTGCCTATAGTGGAGACTCGATAAACACTAGATGGGCAGTGAATGAATGGAGCATACTGTAGTGGAGATTCCAATGATTTCTAAAGTCTGGGTTGTGTGGACAGGAAAATGAAGAACTGACCAGGATGAAGTGGATAGCCAGTGAACAGCAAAGACGGGTGAAAACCATCATTGTGTTACTTGGATATTCACCAGTGGTATAACGAAAGACTGCCTGGAGTGGAGATTCGAAGAACTCCAGATTGGCAGTGAATGAATGGAACATTCTGTAGTGGAGATTCCAATGATTTCTGAAATCTGGGTTCTGTGGACAGAAAAATGAAGAGCTGACCAGGTTTGAGTGGATAGCCAGTTAAACAGCACCACTGCGAGTGTGAACAGACCGCTGAAAAACAGCATTGTGTTACTTGGACATTCACCAGTGGTGTAACGAACGCCTTCCTGGAGAGAAGAATCAGATGAATTCCAGATTCTCAGTGAATAAATGGAACATTCTGTAGTGGAGATAACAATGATTTCAAAACTCTGGGATAATAGCACCAGGAAATGAAGAGCTGACCAGGGTGGAGTGGATAGCCGGTGAACACCACGCCTGCATTTTGTGAACAGGCCACTGTCAACTAGAATTGGGTTACTGGGACATGCAGAAGAATCCCAACCCTGACGAGTTTTAGAGGCATACGATCATCACCACAACTGGGTGGCGTTGACCGGGAGAGTACCATATGGTTTCGATTGATTCAGCGGTCGATGCACACCAGGCCTGGTTAGAGTGGACAAGATGATGAAAACTTCGGCTTAATTGAGTGCACAGGCAGATGAAAACCAGATATGTAGGTGTTGATATTTAGATGAACTCAGGTCGCTCGGTAGTGTGGCTGGGTTAAATAACAGAATACTACGTTCGGCTGGATTGGGAGCAGAACAGCCGGCCTGGGGAGAGTTGACAGCAAATGTTCACTTGGCAGATTTTTAATTCGATTCGATTTCGTGGAGAACGAGAAGAAACACAGGCCTAATACATTGGATACTGAGATGAATTCAGTACTCAGCAGTGTGGATCACGGTCACTCTACCAGTCTTCCCGGACTTCATTGATTTGCTGGCACGGTTCAGTAACGTCTTTGTTTGGAGACTTGTGGTGACTGTAATTTTGCATAAGAAATATTTCACGGGTGGATTGCCATGCTTTGCCGCGAGGGCCAGATACTCTCGGAAGCTTCCGGGTCTCTTTGAGAGGGCTAGGAATTGAACCCGGATCGTCCAGGCTGGCTGCGTGACGCACACGTCCTACTGCTGTGCTTTCGTGCCAGAATAGCAGTGTGGATAGGAAGATGAAAAGCAGCCCATGGGTGAATTTCGAGTGAAGATTCAGATGATTTCAAGTTTTTGGGTAGACATACCAGTGATGTAACGAATGCCTGCGCAGAGTGGAGATTAAAATGTATTCAAGACTCGCAGTGAATGACCGGAACATTCTGACTCGATTTCTTGGAGAACGAGAAGAAACCCAGGCCTAATACATTGGATTTTTAGATGAGTCTACTACTCAGCAGTGTGGATCGCTATCACTCTCCCAGTCCTCCCGGAGTACATACATTTGCTGGCACGGTTCAGTAACGTCTTCGTTTGGAGACTTGTGGTGATTGTAATTTAGTCGTATGGAATATTTTACGGGTGTCTTGCTAGGCTTTGCCACGAGGGTCAGACACTCTCGATAGCTTCCCGAGCTCTCTGAGAGTATGAGGAATTGATACTCACACTGGGTTGGCCAGCCTGGTGGCGTGACGCAAACGTCCTGCTGCTGTGCTTTCGTGCCAGAATAGCAGTGTGGATAGGAAGAAGATAAGCAACCCATATATGATTTTAGAGTGCAGACTCAGATGATGTCAAGTTTCTGGGTCAATCACCAGTGCTGTAACAAAGGCCTGCGTAGAGTGGAGATTCAAATGTATTCTAGACTCGTAGTGAATGACTGGAACATTCCGTAGTGGAGATTCCAATGATTTCTGATGTCTGGGTTGTGTGGAGAGGAAAATGAAGAGCTGACCAGGGTGGAGTGGATAGCCATTGAACAGCACAAGCCGCTGAAAACCATCATTCGGTTACTTGGACATTCACCAGTGTTGTAACAAAAGCCTGCCTGTAGTGTAGATTCGATGAACTCCAGATTGGCAGTGAATGAATGGAACATTCTGTAGTGGAGATTCCAATGTTTTTTGAAGTCTGGGTTGTGTGGACAGGAAAGTGAAGAGCTGACCTGGGTGGAGTGGATAGCCAGTTGAACAGCACGCCTGCGATTGTGAACAGAACGTTGAAAACCAGCATTCGGTTACTTGGATATTCACCAGTGGTGTGACGAAAGCCTGCCTGGAGTGGAAATTCAGATGAATTCCAGATGGGTAATGAATGAATGGAACATTCTGTAGTGGAGATTCTAATGGTTTCTGAAGTCCAGGTTATGTGGACAGGAAAATGAAGAGCTGACCAGGGTGGTGTGGATCGCTAGTTGTAAAGCACACCTGCGAGGGTGAATAGGCCGCTGAAAACCAGCATTGGGAAACTTGGCCATTCACCAGTGGTGTAACAAAACCCTGCCTGGAATGTAGATTCAGAAGAATTCCAGATTCACAGTGAATGAATGGAACGTTCCTTAGTGGCGATAGCAATGATTTCAGAACTCTGGCTTATGGGCACCAGGAAATGAAGAGCTGACCAGGGTAGAGTGGAAAGTCAGTGAACTCCACGCCTGTGGTATGTGATCAGGTCGCTAACCACTAACATTGGGTTACTGGGACATGCAGAAGAATCCCAACCCTGACGAGTTTCAGAGGCATATGATCATCACCACCACTAAGTGGCATTGACCGGGAGAGTACCATATGTTTTCGATTGATTCAGAAGTCTATGCACACCAGGCGTGGATAGAGTGGACTGGATGATGAAAACTTAGGGTTGATTGAGTGCACAGTATGATGAAAACCAGATATGTAGGTGTTGAAATTTAGGTGAACTCAGGTCTCAAGGTGGTGTGGCAGGGTTAATGAACAGAATACTATATTCGACTGAATAGGTAGCATAACAGCAGGTCTGGGGAGAGTTGACAGCAAATGCACACATCACAGATTTCAATTTCGACTCGATTTCGTGGAGAACGAGAAGAAACGCAGGCATAATACATTGGATATTGAGATAAATTCACTGTTACTCTCCGAGTCCTCCAGGACTTCTTTGAATTGCTGGCATGGTTCAGTAGCGTCTTCGTTTGGTGAATTGTGTTGACTGTAATTTTGGCATATGGAATATTTCAGGAGTATCTTGCCAGTATTGCCTCCTGGGCCAGATTCCTTCGGGAGTTTCCCGAGCTCTCTGAAAGGGCGAGGAATTGAACCTTGCTCAGACAGATTCGATGAATTCCAGATTTGCAGTGAATGAATGGAACATTCTGTAGTGGAGATTCCAATGATTTCTGAAGTCTGGATTGTGTGGACTGGAAAATGAAGTGCTGACCAGGGTGGAATGGATAGCCAATTGAGCAGCACGCCTGCTAGTGTGAACAGGCCGTTGAAAACCAGCATTCGGGTACTTGGACATTCAGCTGTGGTGTTATGAAAGCCTATCTGGAGTGAAGATTCAGAAGAATTCGTGATTGGCAGTGAATGAATGGAACATTCTGTAGTGGAGATTCCAATGATTTCTGCAGTCTGGATTGTGTGGACTGGAAAATGAAGTGCTGACCAGGGTGGAATGGATAGCCAATTGAGCAGTACGCCTGCTAGAGTGAACAGGCCGTTGAAAACCAGCATTCGGGTACTTGGACATTCAGCTGTGGTGTTATGAAAGCCTGCCAGAAGTGGAGATTCGATGAATTCCAGATAGGCAATGAATGAATGGAACATTCTGTAGTGGAGATTCCAATGATTTCGGAAGTCTTGTTTGTGTGGACAGGAAAATGAAGACCAGACCAGGTTACAGTGGAAAGCCAGTTGCACAGCACGCCTGCGAGTTTGAATAGTCTGCCGAAAACCACCATTGGGTTACTTGGATATTCAGCAGTGGTGTAAAGATATCCTGTCTGGAGTGGAGATTTGATGAATTCCAGATTGGCAGTGAAGGAATGGAACATTCTATAGTAGAGATTCCAACGATTTCTGAATTCTTGATTGTGTGGATAGAAAAATTAAGAGCTGACCAGGTTTGAGTGGAGAGCCAGTTGAATAGTAGGCCTGCGAGTGTGAACAGGCCTCTGAAAATCAGCATTGGGGTAATAGGACATTCAGCAGTGGTGTAACCAAAATCTGCCTGACGTGGCGTATAAGATTGTCTCCAGATTGGCAGTGAATGAATTCAACATTCTGTAGTGGAGATTCCAATGAATTCTGAAGTCTGCGTTGTGTGTACAGGAAAACGAAGAGCTGACCAGGGTTGAGTGGATAGCCAGTTGAACAGCATGCCTGCGATTGATAACAGGCCTCTGAAAACCAGCATTGGGTTACTTGGACATTCACCAGTGGTATAACGAAAGCCTGACTGGAGTTTAGATTCAGATGAATTAAAGATTCATAGTGAGTGAATGGAACATTCTGTAGTGGAGATTCCAATAATTTCTGAAGTCTAGTTTGTGTGGACAAGAAAATGAAGAGCAGACCAGCTTACAGTGGATAGACAGTTGAACAGCAGGACTGCGAGTTTGAACAGGCTGCCGAAAACCAGCTTTGGGTTACTTGGATATTCACCAGTGGACTAACGAAAGCCTTCCTGGGGTGGAGATTCGATGAATTCCAGATTTGCAGTGAATGAATGGAACATTCTGTAGTGGAGATTCCAGTGAGTTAAGTAGTCTGCGTTGTGTGTACAAGACAATGAAGAGCTGACCAGGGTTGAGTGGATAACCAGTTGAACAACATACCTGCGAGTGTGAACAGTCCACTGAAAACCAGCATTGGGTTACTTGGACATTCAGCAGTGGTATAACGAAAGCCTGCCTGGAGTGGAGATTCAGAGGATCTCCAGATTGGCAGTGGATAAATGGAACATTCTGTAATGGAGATTCCAATGATTTCTGAAGTCTTGGTTGTGTGGACAGGAAAAGAAAGAGCTGACCACTGTGGAGTGGATGGATAGCCAGATGAACAGCACGCGTGCGAGTGTAAAAAGGCCACTGAAAACCAGCATTGAGTTTCTTGGACATTCACGAGTGGTGTAAGGAATGTGTGCATGGAGTGTAGATTCTATGAATACCAGATTGCAAATGAATCAATGGAACATTCTGTAGTGGAGATTCCAATGATTTTGAAGACTGGATTTTCTGGACAGAAAAAGAAAAGCTGACCATTGTGAAGTAGATAGCCACTTGAACAGAATGCCTACGAGCATGAAAAGTACGCTAAAAACCAGCATTGGGTTACTTGGACATTCACCAGTGGTGTAACGAAAGCCTGCCTGGAGATAAGATTCAGATGACTTACAGATTCACAGTGAGTGATTGGAACATTCTGTAGTGGAGATTCCAATAATTTCTGTAGTCAGGGTTGTGTGGAGAAGAAAATTTAAGAGCAGACCAGCTTACAGTGGTTAGCCAGTTGAACAGTAGGCCTGCGAGTTTGAACAGGCTGCCGAAAACAAGCTTTGGGTTACTTGGATATTCACCAGTGGAGTAACGAAATCCTGCCTGCAGTGGAGAATCGATGAATTCCAGATTGGCAGTGAATGAATGGAACATTCTGTAGTGGAGATTCCAGTGAGTTAAGAAGTCTGGTTTGTGTGTACAAGACAATGAAGAGCTGACCAGGGTTCAGTGGATAGCCAGTTGAACAACATACCTGCAGGTGTGAAGAGTCCTCTGAAAACCAGCATTGGGTTACTTGAACATTCAGCAGTGGTGTAACGAAAGCCTGCATGGAGTGGAGATTCAGAGGATCTCCAGATTGGCAGTGAATAAATGAACATTCTATAGTGGAGAGTCCAATGATTTCTGACTTCTTGGTTGTGTGGACAGGAAAAGAAAGAGCTGACCACTGTGGAGTGGATAGCCAGTTGAACAGCACTACTGCGAGTGTGAACAAGACGCTGAAACCAGTATTGGGTTACTTGGACATTCAGCAGTGGCGTAACGAAAGCTGGCCTAGAGTGAAGATTCAGATGAATACCAGATCCCCAGTGAATGAATGGAACATTCTGTAGTGGAGATTCCAATGATTTCTGAAGTCTGGATTGTGTGGACAAAAAAATGAACAGCTGACTAGGGTTGATTGGATAGCCAGTTGAACAGCACGACTACGAGTGTGAACAGGTCTCTTAAATCCAGCATTGTGTTACTTGGACATTCAGGAGACATGTAACGAAAGCCTGCCTGGAGTGTAGATTCGATGATCTCCAGATTGGCAGTGAATGAATGGAACATTCTGTAGTGGAGATTCCAGTGATTTCTGATGTCTGTTTCTTGCGGACAGGAAAATGAAGAGCACACGAGGTTAGAGTGGATCGCCAGTTGAACAGCAGTCCTGCAAGTGTGAACAGGCCTGGGAAAACCAGCAATGGGGTACTTGGACATTCAGCAGTGCTGTAACGAAAGCCTGCCTTGAGTGGAGATTCAGATTAATTCCTGATTTGCAGTGAATGAAAGCAACATTCTGTAGTGGAGATTCTAATGATTTCCGAAGTCTGGGTTGTGTGGACAGGAAAATGAAGAGCTGACTAGGTTTGCGTGGATAGCAAGTTGAACAGTACGATTTTGAGTGTGAACAGGCCTCTGAAAACCAGCATTATGTTACTTGGACAAACAGGAGTAAAGTAACGAAAGCCTGCCTGGAGTGTAGATTATATGATATCCAGATTCACAGTGAAAGAATGGAACATTCTGTAGTGGAGTTTCCAATGATTTCTGAAGTCTGGGTTTTGTGGACTGGAAAATGGAGAGCTGACCAGGTTGGAGTGGATAGCCAGTTGAACAGCACGCCTGCCAGTGAGAACAGGCAGCTGAAAACCAGCATTTGTTTACTTGGATATTCACGAGAGTTGTAACAAAATCCAGCCTGGAATGGAGATTATATTATCTCCAGATTGGCCATGAATGAATGGAATATTCTGTAGCGGAGATTCCAATGAATTCTGTAGTCTGGTTGTTTGTGGACAGGAAAAGAAAGACCTGACCACTGAGGAGTGGATAGCCACTTGAACAGTATGCCTGCGAGTGTGAGCAGGACGTTGAATACTGGCATTGGGTTACTTGGACATTCAGGAGTGGTGTCACGAAAGCCCGCATTGAGAGGAGATTCAGATGAATTCCAGATTCGCAGTGAATGATTGGAACATTCTGTAGTAGAGATTCCAATGATTTCTGAATTCTGGTTTTTGTGGACAGGAATATGAAGAACTGACCAGGTTGGTGTTTATACCCAGTTGAACAGCACGCCTGCGAGTGTGAACAGGCCGCTTAAAACCCGGATTGGGTTACGTGGATATTTGCCAGTGGTGTAACAAAATCCTGCCTGGAGTGGAGATTCATGCATTTCAGATTGGCAGTGAAAGAATGGACCATTTTGTAGTGGAGATTCCAATGAATTCTTAAGTCTGGGTTGTGTGGACAGGAAAATGAAGAGCTGACCAGGGCTGAGAGGATATCCAGTTGAAATGCAGGCCTGAGAGTGTGTATAGAACTCTAAAAACCAACATTAGGTTACTATCACATTCACCAGTTTGAAACGAAAGCCTGCCTGGAGTGGAGATTCAATGATCAACAGATTGGCAGTAAATGAATGGAACATTCTGTAGTGGAGATTCCACTGATTTCTGTAGTCTGGGTTGTGTGGAGAGGAAAAGAAAGAGATGACCACTGTGGAGTGGATAGAGAGTTGAACAGCACGTCTGCGAATGTGAACAGGACGCTGAAAACCAGCTTGGGGTTACTTGGACATTCAGCAGTGGTGTCACGAAAGCCTGCCTGGAGTGGAGATTCAGAGGTTCTCCAGAATGGCAGTGAATGAATGGAACATTCTGTAGTGGAGATTCTAACGATTTCTGAAGTCTAGGTTATTTGGACAGGAATATGATGAGCTGACCAGGTTGGAGTGGATAGCCAGTTGGACAGCACGCCTCTGAGTGTGAACAGACTGCTGAAAACCATCATTGGGTTACTTGGACATTCAGCAGTGGTGTAACGAAAGCCTGCATGGAGAGTAGATGATCTCCAGATTGGCAGTGAATGAATGGAATATTCTGTAGTGGAGATTCCAATCATTTCTGAAGTCTGGGTTGAGTGGACAGGAAAATGAAAAGCAGACCAGGTTAGAGTGGATAACCAGTTGAACTGCAGGGCCCCAAGATTGAACAGGCTGCCGAAAACTAGCATTGGATTACTTGGATATTCAACAGTGGTGAAAGGAAATGCTGCCTTTAGTTGAGATTCGATGAATTCCAGATTGGCAGTGAATGATTGGAACATTCTGCAGTGGAGTTTCCAAAGATTTCTAAAATCTGGGTTGTGTGGACAGGAAAATGAAGTGCTGACCAGGGTTGAGTGGATAGCCAGTTTAACAGAACGCCTGCAAGTGTAAACAGGCCATTGAAAACCAGCTTTGGACATTCAGCACTGGAATAACGAAAACCTGCCTGTAGTGGAGAATCAAGTGATCTCCAGATTAGGAGTGAATGAATGGAACATTCTGTAGTGGAGATTCCAATGATTTCTGAAGTCTGGTTTGTGTTGACAAGAAAATGAAGAGCAGACCAGGATACAGCGGATAGCCAGTTGAACAGCAGGCCTGCAAGTTTGAACAGGCTGCAGAAAACCAGTTGGGGTTACTTGGATATTCACCAGTGGTGTAGCGAAAACCTGACTGGAGTGGACATTCGATGAATTCCAGATTCGCAGTGAAAGAATGGAACATTCTGTAGTGGAGATTCCAATGATTTCTGAAGTGTGGGTTGTGTGGACAGGAAAAGATAGAGCTGACCACTGTGGAGTGGATCGCCAGTTGAACAGCACGCCTGCGAATATGAACAGGACGCTAAAAACCAGCATTGGGTTACTTGGACATTCAGCAGTGCAGTAACGAAAGCCTGCATGGAGTGAAGATTCAGATGGATTTCAGATTCGCAGGGAATGAATGTAATATTCTGTAGTGGTGATTCCCATGATTTCTGAAGTCTTGGTTGTGTGGACAGGAAAAGGAAGAGCAAACCTGGTTAGAGTGGATAGCCAGTTGAACAGCACACTTGCTAGTGTAAATATGGCTGTTAGAACCAGCATTGGGTTACTTGGATATTTAGCAGTGGTGTAACGAAGGCCTGCCTTGAGGGGAGATTCGGTGAATTCAAGATTGGCAGTGAAAAATGGAACATTTTATAATGGAGATTCAAATGATTTCTGTATTCTGAGTTGTGTGGACAAGAAAATGAAAAGGTGACCAGGTTTGATTCTGTTGAACAGCATGCCTGCGAGTGTGAACAGGCCACTGAAATCCAGCATCGGGGTACGTGGACATTCAGTAGTGGTGTAACGAAAGCCTGCCTGGAGTGGAATATCAGATGATCTCCATATAGGCAGTGAATGAATGGAATATTCTGTAGTGGAGATTCCATTGATTTCTGAAGTTTGTGTTGTTTGTAAGGGAAATGATAGAGCTGACCACTGTGGAGTAGATAGCCAGTTGAACAGCACACCTGAGAGTGTGAACAGGATGCAGAAAACCAGGATAGAGTTGCTTGGACATAAACAAGTGGTGTATTGAAAGCCTGCCTGGAGTGGAGATTCAGATGATTTTCAGATTTACAGTGAATAAATGGAACATTCTGTAGTGGAAATTCCAATGATTTTTGAATTCTGGGTTGTGTGGACAGGAACAGAAAGAGCTGACCACTGTGGAGTGTATAGCCACTTGAACAGCACACCGGCGAGTGTGAACAGCAGGCTGAAAACCAGGATTGGGGTACTTGGACATTCAGCAGTGGCGTAACGATAGCCTGCATCGAGAGGAGATTCAGATGAATTCCAGATTCACAGTGCATGAAAGGAAGATTCTGTAGTGGAGATTCCAATGAATTCTGAAGTCTGGTTTGTGTGGATAGGAAAATGAAGAGGTGAACAGGATGGAGTGCATAGCCAGGTGAATAACACGCCTGCGAGTGTGATCAGGCCACTGAAACCAGCGGTGTTTTACTTGTATATTCACAGTGGTGTAATGAAAGTATGCCTGGATTGGAGATTCGATGAATTCCAGAAAGGCAGTGAATATATGGAACAATCTGTACTGGAGATTCCAACGATTTCTGATGTCTGGGTTGTGTGGACAGGAAAATGAAGATCTGACCACTGTGGAGTGGATAGCCAGTTGAACAGCATGATTCCGAGTGAGAACAGGCCTCTGAAAACCAGCATTATGTTACTAGGACATTCAGGAGTAATGTAACGAAAGTCTGCCTGGAGTTTAGATACGATGATATCCAAATTGGAAGTGAATGAATGGAACATTCCGTAGTGGAGATTCCAATGATTTCTGAAGTCTGGGTTTGTGGACAGGAAAATGAAGAGCACACAAGGTTACCGTGGATAGCCAGTTGAACAGCAGGCCTGCGAGTGTGAACAGGCGCAGGCCTGCGAGTGTGAACAGGCTTGTGTAAACCTGCATTGGATTTCATGGAATTTCAGGAGTGGTGTAACGAATGCCTGCCTGGAGTGGAGATTCAGATGAATTCCACAATCGCAGTGAATGAATGGAACATTCTATAGTGGAGATTCCAATGATTTCTGAAGTCTGGGTTGCGTGGACAGGAATATGGAGAGCTGACCAGGATGGAGTGGATAGGCATTAGAACAGCACGCCTGCGAGTGTAAAATGGCCGGTGAAAACCAGTCTGGCGTGGATATTTAATGAATTACAGATTCGCAGTGAATGAATGGAACATTCACTAGTGGAGATTCCAATGATTTCTGAAGTGTGTGTTGTGTGGACAGGATAAGAAAGAACTGACCACTGTGGAGAGGAGAGCCAGTTGAATAGCACGCCTGCGAGTGTGAACAGGCCTCATAGAACCACCGTTGTGTTACTTTGACAGTCACCAGTGGTGTAATGAATGCCTGCCTTGAGTGGATATTCGGTGAAATCCAGACTGGCAGTGAAAGAGTGGAAAATTCTGCAGTGGAGATTCAAATGTTTTCTGTAGTCTGGGTTGTGTGGACAGGAAAAAGAAGGCGTGACCAGGTTGAGTGGATAGCCTGTTGAACAGCACGCCTGAGAGTGTGAACAAGCTCTGAAATCCAGCACTTGTGTACTTGGACATTCAGCAGTGATGTAACGAAAGCCTGCCTGTAGTGTAGTATCAGATGATCTCCAGATAGGCAGTGAATGAATGGAACATTCTGTAGTGGAGATTCCAGTGGTGGAGATTCTGGGTTGGTGGACAGGAAAATGAAAAGCTGACCACTGTGGAGTGGATAGCCAGTTGAACAGCACACATGCGAGTGTGAACAGTAGGCTGAAAACCAGCATTGGGGTACTTAGACTTTCAGCATTGGCGTAACGAAAGCCTGCATCGAATAGAGATTCAGATGAAATCCAGATACCCAGTGAATGAATGGAAAATTCTGTAGTGGCGATTCCAATTAATTCTGAAGTCTGGTTTGAGTGGATAGGAAAATGAAGAGCTGAACAGGATGGAGTGCATAGCCAGGTGAACCACACGCCTGCGAGTGTGAACAGGCCACTGAAATCCAGGATTGGGTTACTTGGATATTCAACACTGGTGTAATGAAAGCCTGCCTTGAGTGGAGATTCGATTAATTCCAGATTGGCAATGAAAAATCAATCCTTTTGTAGTGGAAATTCCAATGATTTCTGAAGTCTGGGTTGTGTGGACAGGAAAATGAAGAGCTGACCAGGGATTTGTGGTTAGCCAGTTGAACAGCACGCCAGCAAATGTGAAAAGGACGCTGAAAACCAGCATTGTGTTACTTGGAAATTCAACAGTAGTGTAACGAAAGTCTGCCTGGAGTGGAGATTCAGATGAATTCCAGATTCGCAGTGAATGAATGGAACATTCTGTATTGGAGATTACAATGATTTCTGAAATCTGGGTTGTGTGGACAGGAAAATGAAGTTCAGACCAGTTTAAAGTGGATAACCTGTTGAACAGCCCGCCTGCGCTTGTGAGGAGGCCTCTTAAAACCCGCATTGGTTTTCTTGGACAGTCAGAAGTGGTGTAACGAAAGCCTGCCTGGACTGGAGATTCGATGATATCCAGATTCCAGTGAATTAATTGTACATTCTGTTGTGGAGATCCAATGATTTCTGAAGTCCGGGTTGTGTGGAGAGGAAATGAAAGAGCTGACCACTGTGGATTGGATAGCCAGTTGAACGATTGGACTATAGCCAGTAAAAGGACGCTGAAAATCAGAATTGGGTGTCTTGGACATTGAGCAGTGGTGTAACGAAAGCCTGCCAGGAGTGGAGATTCAAAGAACTCCAGATTGGCAGTGAATGAATTGAACATTCTGTAGTGGAGATTCCAATAATTTCTGAAGTCTGGTTGTGTGTACAGTAAAAGGAAGAGCTGAACAGGGTAGAGTGGATAGCCAGTTAAACAGCACACCTGCTAATGTGAACATGACGCTGAAAATTAGCATTGGGTTACTTCTATATTCACCAGTGGTGTAACGAAAGCCAGCCTCGAGTGGAGATTCCATGAATTCTAGATTGACAGTTACTGAAAGGAACCTTCTGTAGTGGATATTGAAAAGGTTTATGAATTGTACATTGTGTGGACAGGAAAATGAAGAGCTGACCAGGTTGGAGTGGATAGCCAGCTGAACAGCACGCCTCCGACTATGAACAGGCTGCTGAAATCCAGCATTGGGTTACTTGGATATTCACCAGTGGTGAAAAGATATCCTGCCTGGAGTGGAGATTCGATGAATTCCAGATTGGCAGAGAATGAAAGGAACCTTCCGTAGTGGAAATTCCAATGATTTCTGAAGTCTGGGTTGTTTGGACAGGAAAATGAATAGCTGACCAGGATTCAGTGCATAGCCAGTTAAACAGCACGCCTGCGTGTGTGAACAGGCCTCTGACAACCAGCATTGCGTTACCTGGATATTCACCAGTGGTGTAACAAAAGCCTGACTGGAGTGGAGATTCGATGAATTCCAGATTGGAAGTGAATGAGTGGAACATTCTGTAGTGGAGATTCTAAAGGTTTCTGAAGTCTGGGTTATGTGGACAGTAAAATGAAGAGCTTACCATGGTTGAGTGAATAGCCAGTTGAAAAGCACGCATCTGAATGTGAACAGGACTATGAAAACCAACATTGGGTTACCTGGACATTCACCAGAGTTGTAATGAAATCCTGCCTGGAGTGGAGAATCGATAAACTCCATATTGGCAGTGAATGAATGGAACATTCTGTAGTGACGGCTCCAATGATTGCTGAAGTCTGGTTTGTGTGGACAGGAAATGAAAGAGCTGACCGCGGTGGAGTGGATAGCCAGTTGAATAGCACGCCTGCGACTGTGACAGGACACTCAAAACCAGCATTGTGTTACTTGGACATTCAACAGTGGTGTAACGAAAGCCTGCCTGTAGTGGAGATTCGATGATCTCCAAATTGGCAGTTAATGCATAGAACCTACAGTATTGGAGATTCCAATGATTTCTGAAGTCTGGGTTGTGTGGACAGGAAAAGAACGTGCTGACCACTGTGGAGTGTTTGGCCAGTTCAACATCACGCCTGCGACTGTGAACAAGACGCTGAAAACCAGCTATGGGTTACTTGGACATTCACCATTGGTGTAACAAAAGCCTGGTGGAGTGAAGATTCAGATGAATTCAAGATTTGCAGTGAATGAATGGAACTTTCTGTAGTGGAGATTCGAATGATTTCTGAAGTCTGGGTTGTGTGGCCTGGAAAATGAAGCGCTGACCAGCGTTCAGTGGATAGCCAGTTGAACAGAACGCCTGCGAATCTGAACAGGACGCTGAAAACCAGCATTGTGTTACTTCGACATTCAACAGTAGTGTAACAAAAACCTGCCTGGAGTGGAGATTCAGATGAATTACAGAATCGGAGTGAATAAATGGAACATGCTTTAGTGAAGTTTCCAATGATTTCTGAAATCTGGTTTCTGTGGATAAAAAAATGAAGAGCTGACCAGGGTTCAGTGGATAGCCTTTGAACAGCACGCCTGAGAATGTAAACAGGATGCTGAAAACCAGCATTGTGTTACTTGGAAATTCAGCAGTGTTGGAACGAAAGCCCGACTGGAGCAGAGATTCGATGTTCTCCAGATTCCAGTGAATGAATGGAACATTCTGTTGTGGAGATTCCAATGATTTCTGAAATCTTGGTTGTGTGGACAGGAAAATGAAGAGCTGACCAGGGTACAGTGGATAGCCAGTTGAACAGCACGCCTTCAGGTATGAAAAGGCCTCTGAAAACCAGCATTGGTTTACTTGGACATTCAGAAGTGGTGTAACGAAAGCCTGCCTGGAGTGGAGATTCGATGAATTCCAGATTGGCAGTGAATGAATGGAACATTCTGCAGTGGGGATTCCAATAATTACTGAAGTCTGGGTTTTGTGGACAGGAAAATGAAGTGCAGACCAGTATAGTGTGGATAGAAAGTTGAAAAGCAGTCTTGCAAGTTTGAACAGCTCTCTGAAAAACAGCATTGGGTTACTTGGACATTCAGCAGTGGTGTAAAGTAAGCCTGCCTGTAGTGGAGATTCCATGATCTCCAAATTGGCAGTGAATGAATGGAACCTTCAGTAGTGGAGATTCCAATGATTTCTGAAGTCTGGGTTGTATGGACAGGAAGAGAAAGTGCTGATCACTGTGGAGTGGATAGCCAGTTCAACATCACACCTGCAACTGCGAACAGGACGCTGAAAACCAGCTTTGGGTTACTTGGACATTCACCATTGGTGTAAGGAAATTTGCCTGGAATGGAGATTCAGATGAATCCAGATTCGCAGTGAATGAATGGAACATTCTGTAGTGGAGATTCCAATGATTTGTTAAGAACGGGTTGTATGGACAGGAAAATGAAGAACTGACAAGGGTTGAGTGGATAGCCAGTTGAACAGCACACAGGCGAGAGTGAACAGGCCTCTGAGAACGAGCATTGGGTTGCTTGGATATTCACCAGTGGTGTAAAGAAAGCCTGCCTGGAGTGGAGATTCGATGAATTCCAGATTGGCAGTGAATGAATGGAACATTCTGTAGTGGAGATTCCAATGATTACTGATGTCTGGGTTGTGTTTAAAGGAAAAGAAAAAGCTGACCAGGGTTCAGTGGATAGCCAGTTGAACACCACGCATGCGAGTGTGAACAGGACGCTGAAAACCAGCATTGTGTTTCTTGTACATTCAACAGTAGTGTAACTCAACCTGCCTGGAGTGGAGACTCTGATGAATTCCAGATTCGCTGTAAATGAATGGAACTTTCTGTAGTGGAGATTCGAATGATTTCTGAAACCTCGGTTGAGTGGACAGGAAAATGAAGAGCTGACCAGGGTTCAGTGGATAGCCGTTGAACAGCATGCCTGCGACTGTGAACAGGACGCTGAAAACCAGCATTGGTATACTTGGAATATTCAGCCGTGGTGTAACGAAAGACTGCCTGGAATGGAGATTCGATGATCCCCAGGTTTGCATTGAATGAATGGAACATTCTGTAGTGGAGATTCCAATGATTTCTGAAGTCTAGTTTGTCTGGACAGGAAATGAAAGAGTTGACCTCTGTGGAGTGGATAAACAGTTGAACAGCACGCCTGCGAATGTGAACAGGAAGCTGAAAACCAGCATTGGGATACTTGGACATTCACCCGTGGTGTAACGAAAGCCTGTCTGGAGTGGAGATTCGATGATCCCAAGATTCGCAGTGAATGAATGGAACATTCTGTAGTTGAAATTCCAATGATTTCTGTGGTCTGGGTTGTGTGGACAGGAAAAGGAAAAGCTGATCAGGGTGTAGTGGAAAGCCAGTTGAACAGCACACCTACGTGTGTGAACAGGACATTGAAAACCAGCATTGGGTTACAAGGATATTCACCAGTGCTGTAACGAAATCCTGCATGGACTGGAGATTCACATGAATTCCAGATTCGAAGTGAATGAATGGAACATTTTATAGTGGAGATTCCAATGCTTTCTTAAGTTTGTGTTGTGTGGACAGGAAAATTAAGAGCTGACCAGGTTGGAGTAGATGGACATTTGAGGAGGACGCCTGCGAGTGTGAACAGGACGCTGAAAACCAGTATTGTGTTACTTGGACATTCAACAAGAGTGTAACGAAAGCCTTCCTGCAGGGGAGATTGAGATGAATTCCAGATTGGCAGTGAATGAATGGAACATTCGGTGGTGGAGAATAGAATGATTTCTGAAGTCTGGGTTTTGTGGATAGGAAAAGGAATAGCCAACCAATGTGGAGTTGAAAACCAGCATTGGGTTACTTGGTCATTCACCAGTGCTGTAACGAAAGCCTGCCAGTTGTTGAGATTCTATGATATCTAGATAGGCAGTGAATGAATGGAACATTCTGTAGTGGTGATTCCAATGATTTCTGAAGAATGGGTTGTGTGGACAGGAATATGAAGTTCTGAACAGAGTTCAGTGGATAGCCAGTTGAACAGCACGCCTGCGAGTGTGATCAGATGCTGAAAACCATCATTGTGTTACTTGGACATTCAAAAGTAGTGTTACGAAAGCATTCCTGTAGTGGACATTCAGATGAATTCCAGATTCGCAGTGAATGAATGGAACATTCTGTAGTGGATTTTCCAATGATTTCTGAAATCTGGGTTGTGGTGACAGTAAAATGAAGAGCTGACCAGGGTTCAGTGGATAGCCAGTTTGAATGCACGCCTGCGACTGTGAAAAGACCTCTGAAAACCAGCATTGCGTCACTTGGACATTCAGCAGTGGTGTAAGGAATGCCTCCTTGGAGTGGAGATTCTGATGAGTATCAGATTCGAAGTGAATGAATAGAACATTTTGTAGTGGAGATTCCAATGATTTCTAAAATCTGGGTTGTGTGGACAGGAAATAAAAGAGCTTACCTCTGTGGAGTGGATAGCCAGTTGAACAACACGCCTGCGAGTGTGAATGGACCACTGAAATCCAGCATTGTGTTACTTGGACATTCAACAGTAGTGTAAGTCAAGCCTGCCTGGAATGGAGATTCGATGGTTCGCAGACTGTCAGTGAATGAAAGGAACATTCTTTAGTGGAGATTCCAATGATTACTGAAGTCTGGGTTGTGTGGAGAGGAAATGAAAGAGCTGACCACTCTGGAGTGGATAACCCGTTGAACAGCACGCCTGCGACTGTGAACAGGACGCTGAAAACCAGCAATGGGATTCTTGGACATTCAGCCGTGGTGTAACGAAAGCCTGCCTGGAATGGACATTCGATGATCTCCAGATTGACAGTGAATGAATGGAACATTCCGTAGTGGAAATTCCAATGATTTCTGAGGTCTGGGCTATGTGGACAGGAAAAGGAAAAACTTACCAGGGTTCAGTGGATAGCCTGTTGAACAGCACGCCTGCTTGTGTGAACAGGCCTCTGAAAAGCAGCATTAGGTTACATGGACATTCAGCAGTGGTGAAACGAATGCCTGCCTGGAATGGAGATTCGATAATCTCCAGATTGCCAGTTTATGAATGGAACATTCTGCAGTGGAGATTCCAATGATTTCTGAAGTTGGACAGGAAATGAAAGTGCTGACCACTGTGGAGGTGATAGTCAGTTGAACAGAACGCATGGAAGTGTGAATAGGCCATTAGAACCAGCATTGTGTTACTTGTACATTCAGCCGTGGTGTAACGAAGCCTGCCTGGCGTGGAAATTCAGATGAATTCCAGATTGGCAGTGAATCAATGCACCATTTTGTATTGGAGATTCAAATGAATTCTGATTCCTGTGTTGTGTGGATGGAAAAATGAAGAGCTGACCAGGATTAAGTGGATAGCCAGTTGAACAGCATGCCTGCAAGTGTGAAGAGGCCGCTGAAAACCAGCATTGGGTTGCTTGGATATTCACCAGTGGTGTAACGAAAGCCTGTGTGGAGCGGAGATTCGATGAATTCCAGATTTGCAGTGAATGAATGGAACATTCTGTAGTGGAGATTCCAATGATTTCTGAAGAATATTTTGTGTTGACAGGAAAATGAAGAGCAGTCCAGGGTTCAGTGGATAGCCAGTTGTACAGCACGCCTGCGAGTGTGAACAGGACGCAAAAATCCAGCATTGGGTTACAAGGACATTCAGCACTGGTGTAACAAAAGCCTGCCTAGAGTGGAGATTCGATGATCCCCAGATAGGCAGTGAATGAATGGAACATTCTGTAGTGGAGATACCAATGATTTCTGAAGTCTGGGTTGTGTGGACAGGAAAAGGAAGAGCTGGCCAGGGTGGAGTGGATAGCAAGTTGAACAGCATGCCTCCGAGTGTGAACAGGACGCTTAAAACCAGCTTTGGGTTACTTTGTCTTTCACCAGTGGTGTAAGGAAAGTCTACCTGGAGTGGAGATTCAGATGAATTCCAGATTCGCATTGAATGAATGGAACATTATGTAGTGGATATTCCAATGATTTCTGAAGAATGGGTTGTGTGCACAGGAATATGAAGAGCTGACCAGTGTTCAGTGGATAGCCAGTTGAATACCACGACTGCGAGTGTGAACAGGACGCTGAAAACCAGCTTTGTGTTACTTGGACATTCTACAGTAGTGTAATGAAAGCCTGCCTGCAGAGGAGATTCAGATGAATTTTTGATTGGCATTGAATGAATGAAACATTCTGTAGTGGGGATTCCAATGATTTCTGAAGCCTCGGTTATGTGGACAGGAAAATGAAGAGCTGACCAGGGTTGAGTGGATAGCCAGTTGAACTGCACGCCTGCGAGTGTGAACAGGCCGCTGAAAACCAGCATTGGTTTGTTTGTATATTCACCAGTAGTGTAAAGAAATCCTGCCTGGAGGGGAGATTCGATGAATTCCAGATTGGCAGTGAATGAATGAACATTCTATCGTGGAGATTCCAATGATTTCTGAAGTCTGGATTGTGTGGACAGGAAAAGGAATAGCTGACCAGGGTGGAGTGGATAGCTAGTTAAACAGCACGCCTGCGAGTGTGAACAGGATACTGAAAACCAGCGTTGTGTTACTTGAACATTCAACAGTAGTGTAACAAGAGCTTGCTTGGAGTGGAGATTCCGATAAATTCCAGATTCACAGTGAATGGCTGGAACATTCTGTAGCGGACATTCCAATAATTTCTGAAATCTGGGTTGTGTGGACAGGATAATGTAGAGCTGACCAGGGTTCAGTGAATAGCCATTGAACAGCAAGCCTGCGAGTTTGAACAGAATGCTGAAACCAGTATTGTGTTACTTGCACATTCACTAGTGGTGTAATGAAAGCCTGCCTGGAGTGGAGAGTCGATGATCTCCAGGTTCCGCTGTATGAATGGAACATTCTGTAGTGCAGATTCCAATGATTTCTGAAATCTGGGTTGTGTTGACAGTAAAATGAAGAGCTGACCAGGGTTCAGTGGATAGCCAGTTGAAGTGCACGCCTGCGACTGTGAAAAGGCCTCTGAAAACCAGCCTTGTGTTACTTGGACATTCAGCAGTGGTGTAACGATATCCTGTTGTTGATCTCCAGATTGTCAGTGAATGAATGCAACTTTCTGTAGTGGCGATTCCAATAATTTCTGAAGTCTGGTTTCTGTGGACAGGAAAAAAAAAAGCTTACCTCTGTGGAGTGGATAGCCAGTTGAACAAGATGCCTGCTAGTGTGAATAGACCAGTGAAAACCAGCATTGTGTTACTTGGATATTCAACAGTAGTGTAACTAAAGCCTGCCTGGATTGGAGATTCGATGGTTCGAAGATTGTCAGTGAATGAATGGAACATTCTTTAGTGGAGATTCCAATGATTTCTGAAGTCTGGGTTGTGTGGACAGGAAATGAAAGAGCTGACCACTATGCAGTGGATAACCCATTGAAGAGCACGCCTGCGACTGTGAAAAGGATGCTGAAAACCATCATTGGGATTCTTGGAAATTCAGCCGTGGTGTAACAAAAACCTGCCTGGAATGGAGATTCAATAATCTCCAGATTGGCAGTGAATGAATGGAACATTCTGTAGTGGAGATTCCAATGATTTCTGAGGTCTGGGTTGTGTGGACAGGAGAAGGAAAAGCTTACCAGGGTGTAATGGATAGCCCGTTGAACAGCACCCCTGCGAGTGTGAACAGGACACTGAAAACCAGCATTGGGTTACTAGGACATTTACCTGGGGTGTAACGAAATCCTGTCTGAAGTGGAGATTTAGATAAATTCCAGATTCGAAGTGAATAAATGGAACATTTTTTAGTGGAGATTTCAATGATTTCTGAAGTCTTGTTTGAGTGGAATGGAAAATGAAGAGCTGAACAGGTTGGAGTAGATAGCCAGTTCAACAGAATGCCTGAAAGTGTGAAAAGGACGCTGAAAACCAGCATTGTTTTAATTTCACATTTATCAGTGTTGTAACAATAGCCTGAACAGGGTGGAGTGGATAGCCAGTTGAACAGCATGCCTCCGTTTTTGAATAGGACGCTTAAAACGACCAATTATTACTTGGACTTTCACCATTGGTGTAACGAAAGCCTGTCTGGAGTGGAGATTTGATGATCTCCAGATTGTCAGTGAATTAATGGAACATTCTGTGGTAGAGATTCCAATGATTTCTGACGTCTCCATTGTGTGGACAGGAAATGAAAGAGCTCACCACTGTGGAGTGGATAGCCAGTTGAACCCATGCCTGCGACTGTGAATAGGCCACTTAAAACCAGCATTGTGTTTCTTGGACATTCAACAGTAGTGTAACTAAAGCCTGCCTGGAGTGGTGATTCAGATGAATTCCAGATTGCCAGTGAATGAATGGAACATTCTTTAGTGGAGATTCCAATGATTTATGAAGCCTCGTTTGTGTGGATGGGAAAATGAAGAGCTGACCAGGGTTGAGTGGATAGCCAGTTGTACTGCACGCCTGCAATATGAACATGCCACTGAAAACCAACATTGGATTGCTTGGATATTCACCAGTGGTGTAAAGAAAGCCTGCTTGGAGTGGAGATTCCATGAATTCCAGATTGTGAGTGAATGAATGGAACATTCTGTAGCGGAGATTCCAATGATCTCTGATTCATGGGTTGTGTTGACATGAAAATTAAGAGCTCACGAGGGTTCAGTGGATAGATAGTTGTACAGCACACCTGCAAGTGTGTACAGCACGCTGAAAACCAGCATTGAGTTACTTGAGCATTCAGCAGTGGTATAATGAAAGCCTGCCTTGAGTGGAGATTCGATGATCTCCAGATTGGCAGTGAATGAATGGAACATTCTGTAGTGGAGATTACAGTGATTTCTGATGTCTTGGTTATGTGGATAGGAAATGAAAGAGCTGACCACTGTGGAGTGGATAGCCAGTTGAACAGCACGCCTGAGACTATGAACAGGACGCTGAAAACCAGCATTGGGTTACTTGGACATTCACCAGTGTTGTAAGTAATGCCTCCTTGGTGTGGAGATTCTGATGAGTATCAGATTCGAAGTGAATGAATAGAACATTTTGTAGTGGAGATTCCAATGTTTTCTAAAATCTGGGTTGTGTGGACAGAAAAATGAAGACCTGACCAGGGTTCAGTAGATAACTATTGAACAGCAAGCCTGCGAGTGTGAACAGGACGCTGAAATCCAGCATTGTGTTACTTGCACATTGACCAGTTGTTTAACGAAAGCCTGCCTGGAGGGTTGATTCAATGATCTCCAGGTTCCACTGAATGAATGGAACATTCTGTAGTATAGATTCCAATGATTTTTGAAATCTGGGTTGTCTTGACAGTAAAATGAAGAGCTGACTAGGGTTCAGTGGATAGACAGTTGAACTGCACACCTGCGTGTGTGAAAAGGCCTCTGAAACCAACATTGTGTTACTGGACATTCAGCAGTGGTGTAACGAAAGCCTGCCTGGAATGTAGATTCAGATGAATTCCAGATTCACAGTGAATGAAGGGAACGTTCTGTAGTGGCGATTCCAATGATTTCAGAACTCTGGGTTATGGGAACCAGGAAATGAAGAGCTGACTAGGGTAGAGTGTATAGCCAGTGAACACCATGCCTGTGGTATGTGAACAGGCCTCTGACCACTAGCATTGGGTTACTGGTACATGCAGAAGAATACCAACCCTGACGAGTTTTAGAGGCATACGATCATCACCATCACTAGTTGGCTTTGACCGGGCAGTACTATATGGTTTCGATTGATTCAGAAGTCTATACACACCAGGCGTGGTTACAGGGGACGAGATGATGAAAACTATGGCTTGATTGAGTGCACAGTGTGATGCAAACCATATATGTAGGTGTTGAAATTTATATGAACTCAGGTCGCTAGGTAGTCTGTCAGAATTAATGAACAGAATACTATATTCGACTGAATAGGTAGTAGAACAGCTGGTCTGGGGAGAGTTGACAGCAAATGCACACATAGCAGATTTCTATTTTGACTCGATTTCGTGAAGAACGAGAAGAAACACAGGCCTAATACATTGGATATTGAGATAAATTCACTGTTACTCTCCGAGTCCTCCACGATTTCATTGAATTGCTGGCATGGTTCAGTAGCGTCTTCGTTTGGTGAATTGTGTTGACTGTTATTTTAGCATATGGAATATTTTAGGAGTGTGTTGCCAGTCTTTGCCTTGAGGGCCAGATTCCCTCAGTAGCTTCCCGAGCTCTCTGAGAGAGCGAGGAATTGAACCTTGCTCGGCAGATTCGATGAACTCCAGATTGGCAGTGATTGAATGGAACATTCTGTAGTCTAGATTGCAATGCATTCTGAAATCTGGGTGTTGTGTACAGGAAAATGAAGAGCTGACCAGGGAGGTGTGGATAGCCAGTTGACCAGCATGCCTACGAGTGTGAACAGGCTGATGAAAACCAGCATTGTGGTGCTTGGACATTCAGAAGTGGTGTAATGAAAGCCTGCCTGGAGTGGAGATTCAGAGGAATTCCAGATTGGCAGTGAATGAATGGAACATTCTTTAGTGGAGATTCCAATGAATTCTGATGTCTGGGTTGTGTGGAAAGGAAAATGGAGAGCTGACCACGGTGAAGTGGATAGCCAGTTGAACAGCACGCCTGCGAGTGTGAACAGACCTCTGAAAACCAACATTGGGTTACTTAGATATTCACCAGTGATGTAAAGAAATCCTGCCTGGAGTGGAGATTTGATGAATTCCAGATTGGCAGTGAATGACTGAAACATTCTGTAGTGGAGATTCCAATGATTTCTGAAGTCTGGGTTGTGTGGACAGAAAAATGAAGAGCTGAGCAGCGTGGAGTGGATAGTCAGTTGAACAACACGCCTGCGAGTTTCAACAGGACGTTGAAAACCAGTATTGGGTTACTTGGATATTCACCAGTGTTGTAACGAAAACATGCCTGGAGTGGAGATTCGGATGAATTCCAGAGACTCAGTGAATGAGTGGAATATTCTGTTGGGGAGAATCCAATGATTTCTAAAGTCTGGGTTGTGTGAACAGGAAAATGAAGAGCTGACGAAGTTGGAGTGGATAGCCAGTCGAACAGCACGCCTGCAAGTGTGAACAGGACGCTGAAAACCAGCATTGGGTTACTTGGGCATTAACTAGTGGTGTAACGAAAGCCTGCCTGGAGTGGAGATTCAGATTAATTCCAGATTGGCAATGAATAAATGGAACATTCTGTAGTTGATATTCCAATGATTTTTGATGTTTGGGTTGTGTGGACAGGAAAATGTAGAGCTGACCAGGCTGGAGTGGACAGCCAGTTGAAAAGCACGCCTGTGAGTGTGAACAGACAGCTGAAAACCAACAGTGGCATACTAGGACATTCACCAGTGGTGTAACGAAAGCCTGCCAGGAGTGGAGATTTGATGAATTCCAGATTGGCAGGGAATGAATGGAACATTCTGTAGTGGAGAATCCAATTTCTGAAATCTTGGTTGTGTGGACAGTTAAATGAAGAGCTGACCAGGGTTGAGTGTATAGCCAGTTGAACAGCACGCCTGCGAGTGTGAAAAGTGTGGGAAGCTGGCCCTTTAACTGACCAAGGTCTAAGTGCCTGTGCTATGTATGGTCGTCTTGACCTATGTGACCTGCAACAGGCAAAGCCAGTGCTATGTATGGTTATCTTGATGTATGGTTATCCTGAGAGAACATCTGTCATGGCTGTCAGTAATAACAAGAAGTAACTATCTCGTGTCTGGTATGTGATGCATATAAATTTTATAAAGCATATGGACATGGCCCTTTGGGTAATCACTTCATGTCTGGTACCAGATAAACATAAACCTTTTAATGCATGATAGGTGAAAACAAACCTCCCTAACCATATATGGCATGACCTTTTGAGTAGCTGCCTCAATAATGGATATATACCTGATTGCCCCCAATAAAGTCCTGTCCCTTTTTTTCTGTTTCTGAGCTGCATTCTGTCTCTTGTGTCTTGTGTTCATTCGGTCGGTCCTTCCCTGCACCTACAGATCCAAGGGCCAGCTCCGCGGGCCGGAGAGTGGTTTTGCAAGCTCCTCGCAGATAGCCGTTGAAAACCAGCATTGGGTTACTTGTACATTCCACAGTGTTGTAACGATTGCATTGCTGGAGTGGAGATTCGATGAACTCCAGATTGGCAGTGATTGAATGGAACATTCTGTAGTGTAGATTCCAATGAATTCTGAAATCTGGGATGTGTGTACAGAAAAATGAAGAGCTGAAGAGTGTGGAGAGGATAGCCAGTTGAACAGCACGCGTGCGAGTGTGAACAGACCGCTGAAAACTAGAATTGTGTTACTTGGACATTCACTAGTGGTGTAACGAAAAGCTGCCTGGAGTGGAGATTCGATAAACTCCAGATTGGGAGTGAATGAATGGAACATTCTGTAGTGGAGATTCCAATGATTTCTGAAGTCTGGTTTGTGTTGACAGGAAAGTGAAGAGCTGACCAGGTTGGAGTGGATAGCCAGTTGAACAGCACGCCTGCGAGTCTGAACAGGCCGCTGAAAACCAGCATTGGGTTACTTGGATATTCACCAGTGGTCTAAGGAAATCCTGCCTGGAGTGGAGATTCGATGAATTCCAGGTTGCCTGTAAATAAATGGAATATTCCTTAGTGGAGATTCCAATTATTTCTGAAATCTGGGTTGTGTGGACAGGAAAACGATGAGCTGACCAGGGTTGAGTGGATAGCCAGTTGAATTGCAGGCCTGTGAGAGTGAAGAGAGAGCTGAAAACCAACAGTGGGTGACATGGACATTCAGCAGTGGTGTATCAAAAGCCTGCATGGAGTGGTGATTTAGATGAATTTCAGATTCGCAGTGAATGAACGCAACATTCTGTAGTGGAGATTCCAATGATTTCTGAAGTCTGGGTTGTGTGGACAGGAAAATGAAGAGCTGACCAGGTTGGAGTGTATAGCCAGTTGAACAGCACACTTGCTATTGTGAACAGGCAGCTGAAAACCAGCATTGTGGTACTTGGATATTCACCAGGGATGTAACGAAATCAGGCCTGAAGTGGAGATTCGATGAATTCTATATTGGCAGTGAACGAAAGGAACATTCTATAGTGCAGATTCCAATGATTTTCAAAGTCTGGGATGCTGGGACAGGAAAAGAAAGAGCTGAGCACTGTGGAATGGATAGCCAGTTGAACAGCACACTTGCGAATATGAACAGGATGCTGAAAATCAGCATTCTGTTACTTGGACATTCACCAGTGCTGTAAGGGAAGCCTGCCTGTCGTACAGATTCTATGAATTCCAGATTCACAGTAAATGCATGGAAATTCTGTAGTGGAGATTCCAATTATTTCTGATGTCTGGGTTGTGTGGACAGTAAAATGAAGAGCTGACCAGGATTAAGTGTAAAGCCAGTTGAACAGCACGCCTTCGAGTGTGAACAGGCCTCAGAAAACCAGTATTGGGTTACTTGGACATTCAGGAATGGTGTAACAAAAGCCTGCCTCGAGTGGAGATTCGATGATTTCTAGATTGGCAGTAAATGACTGCAAGATTCTGTAGTGGAGATACCAATGATTTCTGAACTCTCGGTTCTTTGGACAGGAATAGAATGGGCTGACCACTGTGGAGTGTATATCCAGTTGAACAGCACGCATGTGAGTGTGAATAGGACGCTGAAAACCAGCATTGGGGTACCTGGACATTTACAACTCTGTAACGAAAGCCTTCATGGAGTGGAGATTCAGATGAATTCTAGAATCGCAGTGAATGAAAGTAGCATTCTGTCGTGGAGTTTCTAATGGTTTCTTAAGTCTAGTTTATGTGGACAGGATTATGAAGAGCTGACCAGGATGGAGTGGATACCCAGTTGAACAGCAGGCCTGCGAATGTGAACAGGCCGCTAAAAACCAGAATTGGGGCTAGTTGGACATTCAACAGTAGTGTAATGAATGCCTTCCTGGAATGGAGATTCAGATGAATTCCAGATTCACAGTGAATAAATGGAACATTCTGTAGTGGAGATACCAATGATTTCAGAACTCTGGGTTAATGGCACCAGGAAATGAAGAGCTGACCAGGGTGGAGTGGATAGCCAGTGAACACCACGCCTGCGGTTTGTGAACTGGCCGCTGACAATTAGCACTGGGTTACCGGGACATGCAGAAGAATCCCAACCCTGATGAGTTTTAGAGGCATACGATCATCACCACCACTCTGTGGCATTGACCGGGACAGTAAGATATGGTTTCAATTGATTCAGAGTTCAATGCACACCAGGCCTGGTTAGAGTGGACGAGATGATGAAAATTTCGGCTTGACCGAGTGCACAGACAGATGAAAACCAGATATGTAGATGTTGATATTTAGATGAACTCAGGTCTCTCGGTAGTGTGGCAGGGTTAAATAACAGAATACTATATTCGGCTGGATTGGGAGCAGAGCAGCAGGCCTGGGGAGAGTTGACAGCAAATGCTCACTTGGCAGATTTTTAATTCAACTCGATTTCGTGGAGAACGAGAAGAAACGCAGGCCTAATACATTGGATATTGAGATGAATTCACTACTCAGCATTGTGGATCACGGTCACTCTACCAGTCTTCCCGGACTTCATTGATTTGCTGGCACGGTTCAGTAACGTCTTTGTTTGGAGACTTGTGGTGACTGTAATTTTGACATAAGGAATATTTCACGGGTGGATTGCCATGCTTTGCCGCGAGGGCCAGATACTCTCGGTAGCTTCCGGGGCTCTCTGAGAGGGCTAGGAATTGAACCCGGCTCGGCCAGGCTGGCTGCGTGAGGCACACGTCCTACTGCAGTGCTTTCATGCCAGAATGGCAGTGTGGATAGGAAGATGAAAAGCAGCCCATGGATGATTTTAGAGTACAGATTCAGATGATTTCAAGTTTCTGGGTAGACATACCGGTGCTGTAACTAATGCCTGCGCAGAGTGGAGATTTAGATGTATTCCTGACTCGCAGTGAATGACCGGAACTTTCTGTAGTAGAGATTACAATGATTTCTTATGTCTGATTCTGTGGACAGGAAAATGAAGAGCTGACCAGAGTGGAGTGGAAAGCCAGTGAACAGCACAGGCCGCTGAAAACCAGCATTGGGTTTATTGGACATTCACCAGTGGTGTAACGAAAGCCTGCCTGGAGTGGAGTTTCAGATGAATTCCAGATTTGCAGTGAATGAATGGAATTCAGTGGATAGCTAGTTGAACATCACGCCTGTGTGTGTGAACAGGCCACTGAAAACCAGCATTGGGTTACGTGGAGATTCACCAGTGGTGTAACAAAAGCCTGCCTGGAGTGGAGATTCAGATGAATACCGGGTTCGCAGAGAATAAATGGAACATTATGTAGTTGAGATTCCAATGATTTCTCAAGTCTGGGTTGTGTGGATAGGAAAATGAAGAGCTGATGAGGGTTGAGTGGATAGCCAATTGAACAGCACGCCTGCGAGAGTGAACAGACCACTGAAAACCAGCATTGGGTTACTTGGACATTCACCAGTGGTGTAATGAAAGACTGCCTGGAATGGAGATTCGATGAACTCAAGATTGGCTGTGAATGAATGGAACATTCTTTACTGGAAATTCCAATGATTTCTGAATTCTGGGTTTTTTGGAGAGGAAAATGAAGAGGGGAGCAGGGTGCAGTGGATAGTCAATTGAACATCAATCCTGCAAGTGTGAAAAGACCACTTAAATCCAGCATTGGGTTACTTGGACATTCACCATAGGTAAAACGAAAGCCTGCCTGGAGTGGAGATTCAGATTAATACCAGATTCGCAATGAATGAATGGAACATTCTGTAGTGGAGATACCAAAGTTTTCAGAAATCTGAGTTGTGAACACCAGGAAATGTAGACCTGAGGAAGGTGGAGTGGATTGCCAGTGAACACAACGCCTGCGGTTTGTGAAAAGGCCGCTGACCACTAGCATTGGGTTACTGGGACATGCAGAGGAATCCCAACACTGATGAGCTTTTGAGGCATAGGATCATCACCACCACTGGTGGCGTTGACCGGGAGAGTACCATATGGTTTCGATTGATTCAGAGGTCAATGTCCACCAGGCCTGGGTAGAGTGGACAAGATGATGTAAACTTCAGCTTTCTTGAGTGCACAGTCAGATTAAAAACAGATATGTAGATATTTTGATGAATTCAGGTCGCTCGCTAGTGTGGAAGGATTAATGAACAGAATACTATATTCAACTGGATAGGGAGCTGAACAGGAGGATTGGGGAGAGTTAACAGAAATGCTCACTTGGCAGATTCCTAATTCAACTCGATTTCGTGGAGAACGAGAAGAAACCCAGGCCTAATACTTTGGATATTGAGATTAATTCACTACTTAGCAGTGTGGATCGCTGTCACACTCCCAGTCCTCCCGGACTACATACGTTTACTGACACGGTTCAAAAACGTCATCATTTGGAGACTTGTGATGACTGTAATTTCGTCATATGGAACATTTCACGGGTGTCTTGCCAGGCTTTGCCACGAGGACCAGATACTCTCGATAGCTTCCCGAGCTCTCTGAGAGAGCGAGGAATGGAACCCGGGTCGGCCAGGCTGTCTGCGTGACGCACATATCCTACTGCTGTGCTTTCGCTCCAGAAGGGCAGTGTGGATAGGAAGAAGATAAGCAAATCATATATGATTTTAGAGTGCAGATTCAGATTATGTCAAGGTTCTGGGTGACTCAACAGTGCTGTAACGTATGCCTGCATACAGTGGAGATTCAGATGCATTCCAGACTTCAGTGAATGACCGGAGCATTCTGTAGTGGAGATTCCAATGTTTTCTGATGTCTGGGTTGTGTGGACAGGAAAAAGAAGAGATGACCAGGTTGTAGTGGATAGCCCCTGAACAGCACAGGTCGCTGAAAACCATCATTCTTTTACTTGGACATTCACCAGTGTTGTAACGAAAGCCTGCCTGGAGTGGAGATTCGATGAACTCCAGATTGGCAGTGAATGAATGGAACATTCTGTAGTGGAGATTCCAATGATTTCTGAATTCTGGGTTGTGTGTAAAGGAAAATGAAGAGATGACTAGGGTGGAGTGGATAGCCAGTTGAACGGCATGCTGGCGAGTGTGAACAGGCAGCTGAAAACCAGCATTGGGTTACTTGGGCATTCACCAGTGGTATAACGAAAGCCTGTCTGGAGTGGAGATTCAGATGAATTCCAGATTTGCAGTGAATGAATGGAACATTCCGTACTGGAGATAACAATTACTTCAGAACTCAGAGTATGGGCACCAGGAAATGAAGAGCTGACCAGGGTAGAGTGGATAGCCAGTTAACACCATGCCTGTGGTATGTGAACAGGCCGCTGACCACTAGCATTGAGTTACTGGGACATGCAGAAGAGTCTCAAACCTGATGAGTTTTAGAGGCATAAGATCATCACCACCACTGGGTGGCGTTAACCGGGACAGTAACATATGGTTTCGATTGATTCAGAAGTGGATGCACAGCCTGACTGGTTAGAGTGACGGGATGATGAAAACTTTGGCTTGATTCAGTGCACAGGTAGATGAAAACCTGATATGTAATTGTTGATATTTAGATGAACTCAGGTCTCTCGGTTGTGTGGCAGGGACAATGAACAGATTAATGTATTGGACTGAATAGCGAGCTGAAGAGCAGACATGGGTAGAGTTGACAGCAAATGCTCACTTGGCAGATTTCTAATTTGACTCGATTTCGTGGAGAACGAGAAAACATGCAGGCCTAATACATTGGATATTGAGATGAATTCATTACTCAGCAGTGTGGATCGCTGTCACACTCCCAGTGCTCCCAGACTTCATTGATTTGCTGGCGTGATTCAATAACGTCTTCATTTGGAGACTTGTGGTGACTGTAATTTCGGCATATGGAATATGAGTGCAGATGCAGATGATTTCAAGTTTCTGGGTAGAGTCACCAGTGGTTTAATGAATGCCTGCGCAGAGTGTATTCCAGACTCGCAGTGAATGACTGGAACATTCTGTAGTGGAGATTCCAATGTTATCTGATATCTGGGTGTTGTGGACAGGAAAATGAAAGCTGACCACGGTGGAGTAGATAGCCTGTGAACAGAACTGCTACGAGTGTGAATAGGCCACTGAAAACCAGCATTGGGTTAGTTAGATATTCACCAGTGATGTAACGATAATATGCCTGGAGTGGAGTGTCGGATGATTTCCAGATTGACAGTGAATGAATGCAACATGCTGTAGTGGAGACTCCAATGATTTCTGATGTCTGGCTTGTGTAGACAGGAAAAAGGAGAGCTGACCAGGGTGGAGTAGATAGCCAGTTGAACAGCACGCCTGCTAGTGTGAACAGACCGCTGGAAATCAGCATTGGGTTACTTGGACATAAACTAGTGGTGTAACAAAAGCCTGCCTGAAGTGGAGATTCGATGAACTCCAGATTGGCAGTTAATGAATGGAACATTCTGTAGTGGAGATTACAAAGATATCTGAAGTCTGGGCTGTGTGGACAAGAAAATGAAGAGCTGACCAGGGTTGAGTGGATAGCCAGTTAATAGCACGGCTGCGAGTGTGAGCAGGCCGCTGAAAACCAGCATTTGTTACTTGAACATTCACCAGTGGTGTAACGAAAGCCTGCCTGGAGTTGAGATTCAGATGAATTCCAGATTGGCAGTGAATGAATGGAACATTCTCTAGTGGAGATTGCAGTGGTTTCTGACATCTGGGTTGTGTGAACAGGAAAATGAAGAGCTGAGCAGGGTGGAGTGGATAGCCAGTTTAACAGCTCGCCTGCGAGTGTGAACAAACCACTGAAAAACAGCATTGGGTTACTTGGGCATAAACTAGTGGTGTAACGAAAGCCTGCATGGAGTGAAGATTCAATGAACTCCAGATTTGCAGTGAATGAATGGAACATTCTGTAGTGGAGATTCCAATGATTTCTGAAGACTGGGTTGTGTGGACAGGAAAGTGAAGAGCTGACCAGGGTGGAGTGGATAGCCAGTTGAACAGCATGTTTGCGATTGTGAACAGAACGTTGAAAACCAGCATTCAGTTACTTGGATATTCATCAGTGGTGTAACGAAAGCCTGCCTAGAGTGGAGATTCAGATGAATTCCAGATGGGCATTGAATGAATGGAACATTCTGTATTGGAAATTCTAATGGTTTCTGAAGTCCAGCTTATGTGGACAGGGAAATGAAGAGCTGACCAGAGTGTTGTGGATAGCCTGCTGTACAGCACACCTGTGAGGGTGATTAGACCGCTGAAAACCAGCATTGGGTTACTTGGACATTCAGCAGTGGTGTAACGAATGCCTGCTTGGAATGTAGATTCAGATGAATTCCAGATTCACAGTGAATGAATGGAACGTTCTGTAGTGGCGATACCAATGATTTCGGAACTCTGGGTTATGGGAACCAGTAAATGAAGAGCTGACCAGGGTAGAGTGGATAGCCAGTGAACACCACACCTGCGGTATGTGAGCATACCTCTGATCACTAGCATTGGGTTACTGGAACATGCAGAAGAATTCCAACCCTGACGAGTTTTAGAGGCATACGATCATCACCACCACTAGGTGGCGGTGACCGGGACAGTACCATATGGTTTCGATTAATTCAGAGTCTATGCACACCAGGCTTGTTTACAGTGGACAGGATGATGAAAACTTCGGCTTGATTGCGTGCACAGTATGATGAAAACCAGATGTGTAGGTGTTGAAATTTAGATGAACTCATGTCGCTAGGTATTGTGTCAGGGTTAATGAACAGAATACTATATTCGACTGGATAGGTAGCATAACAGCGGGTATGGCAAGAGTTGAAAGCAAATGCACACATGGCAGATTTCTATTTCAACTCGATTTCGTGGAGAAAGAGAAGAAATGCAGGCCTAATACACTGGACATTGAGATGAATTCACTGTTACTCTCCGAGTCCTCCATAACTTCATTGAATTTCTGGCACGGTTCAGTAGCGTCTTCGTTTGGTGAATTGTGTTGACTGTAATTTTGGCATATGTAATATTTTAGGAGTGTCTTTCCAGTCTTTCCCTCGAGGGCCAGATTCGCTCCATAGCTGCCAGAGCTATCTGAGAGGGCGAGGAATTGAACCTTGCCCGGCCGATTCGATGAACTCCAGATTGGCAGTGATTGAATGGAACATTCTGTACTCTAGATTGCAATGCATTCTGAAATCTGGGTGTTGTGTACAGGAAAATGAAGAGCTGACCAGGGAGGTGTGGATAGCCAGTTGACCAGCACGCCTACGAGTGTGAACAGGCCGCTGAAAACCAGCATTGGGGTACTTGGACATTCAGAAGTGGTGTAAGGAAACCCTGCCTGGAGTGGAGATTCAGATGAATTCCAGATTCGCAGTGAATGAATGGAACTTTTGGTAGTGGAGATTCCCATGATTTCTGAAGTGTAGGTTGTGTGGACAGGAAAATTAAGAGCAGACCAGGTTAGAGTGCATAGCCAGTTGAACAGCAGGCCTGGGAGTTTGAAGAGGATGCTGCAAACTAGCATTGGGTTACTTGGATATTCACCAGTTGTGTAAAGAAGTCCTGCTTGGAGTGGAGATTCAATGAATTCCAGATTGCCTGTGAATGAATGGAACATTCCGTAGTGGAGATTCCAATTATTTCTTAAATCTGGGTTGTGTGGACAGGAAAATGAAGTGCAGACCAGGGTTGAGTGGATAGCCAGTTGAACAGCATGCCTGCGAGAGTGAACAGGACGATGAAAACCAGCATTGGGTTACTTGGACATTCACCAGTGGTGTAACGAATGCCGGCATGGAGTGGAGATTCAGATGAATTCCAGATTCGCAGTGAATGAATGGACCATTCTGTAGTGGATATTTCCATGATTTCTGAAGCCTGGGTTGTGTGGACAGGAAAATGAAGAGCAGACCAGGTTAGAGTGGATAGCCAGTTGAACAGTACGCCTGCGAGTGAAAACAGGCCTGTGAAAACAAGCATTGGTTTACTTAGACATTCAGAAGTGGTGTCACGTTAGCCTGCTTGGGTGGAGATTCGATGATTTGCAGATTGGCAGTGAATGAAAGGATAATTCTGCACTGGAAATTCCAATGATATTTGAAGCGTGGGTTGTGTGGACAGGAAAAGAAACAGGTGACAACTGGAGTGGATAGCAAGTTGTACAGCACACCTGCGAGTGTGAACAGGACACTGAAAACCAGCATTAGGTTACTTGAACATTCAGCAGTGGAGTAGCAAAAGCCTGCCTGGAGTGGAGATTCGATTATCTCCAGATTGGCAGTGAATGAATGGAACATTATGTAGTGGAGATTCTAATTATTTCTCAAGTCTGGGTGGCGTGGACAGATAAAGAAAGAGCTGAACACTTTGGAGTGGATATCCAGTTGAACAGCACACTTGCGAGTGTGAACAGGACACTGAAAACCAGCATTGGTGACTTGTATATTTAGCAGTGGTGTAACGTAAGCCTGCATGGAGTGGTGATTCAGATGAATGCCAGATTTGGAGTGAATGAATGGAACATTCTGTATTGGAGATTCCAATGATTTCTGAAGTCTGGGTTGTGTTGACAGGAAAATGAAGAGCTGACCAGGTTGGAGTGGATAGCCTGTTGAACAGCACACCTGCGACTGGGAACAGGCTGCTGAAAACCAGCATTGTGGTATTTGGATATTCACCAGTGGTGTAACAAAATCCTACCTGGAGTGGAGATTCGATGAATTCGAATGAATGGAACATTCTGTAGTGCACATTCCAATGATTTCTGAAGTTTGGTATTTGTGGAGAGGAAAAGAAAGAGCTGACAACTCTGGTTAAATACCCAGTTGAACAGCACGCATGCGAGTGTGAACAGGACGCTGAAACCCAGCATTCTGTTATTGGACATTCACCAGTGCTCTAACGGAAGCCTGCTTGGAGTGGAGATTCAGATGAATTCCAGATACTCCGTGAATGAATGGAACATTCTGTATTGGAGATGCCAATGATTTCTGTAGTCTGGGTTCTTTGGCCAGGAAAAGAAAGATCTGATCACTGTGGAGTGGATAGCCAGTTGAAAAACATCACTGCAAGTATGAAAAGTCTGGGTTGTGTGGACAGGAAATTAAGTGCTGACTAAGTTTGGGTGGATAGCCAGTTGAACAGTACGCCTGCGAGTGTGAATAGGACGGTCAAGACAAGCATTGTGTTACTTGGACATTCACCAGTGGTGTAGTGAAAGCCTGCCTGTAGTTGAGTTTTGATGATCTCCAGATTGGCAGTGAATGAATGGAACATTCCTTAGTGGAGATTCCTATGATTTCTGAAGTCTGGGTTGTGTGGACAGGAATGTGAAGAGCTGATGAGGGTGGAGTGGATAGCCAGTTGAACTGGATGCCTGCGAGTGTGAACAGGCCGCTGAACTCCAGCATTTGGTTACAGGCTATTCAACAGTGGTGTAACGAAAGCCTGCCTGTAGTGGAGATTCAGATGAATTCCAGATTCGTAGTAAATGAATGGAACATTCTGTAGTGGAGATACCAATTATTTCAGAACTCTGGGTTATGGGCACCAGGAAATGAAGAGCTGACCAGGGTGGAGTGGATAGCCAGTGAACATCATGCCTGCGGTATGTGAACAGGCCCCTGACCAGTAGCATTGGGTTACTGGCACATGCAGAAGAATTCCAACACTAACGAGTTTTAGAGGCACACGATTATCACCAGCACTGGGTGGCGTTGACCGTGCGAGTCCGTATGGTTTCGATTGATTCAGTAGTTGATGCACAATAGGCCTGTTTAGAGTCGTTGGGAGATTAAAACTTCAGATTGATTGAGTACACAGGCAGATGAAAACCAGATATGTAGTGTTGATATTTAGATGAACTCAGGTCCCTCAGTAGTGTGGCAGGGTTCATGAACATAATACACTATTCCACTGGATAGGGAGCTGAACAGCAGGCCTGGGGAGAGTTGACAGCAAATGCTCAATTGGCAGATTTCGAATTCGACTCGATTTCGGGGAGAATGAGAAGAAACGCAGGCCTAATACATTGGATATTGAGATAAATTCACTACTCAGCAGTATGGATCGCTGTCAATCTCCCAGTCCTCCCAGACTTCATTGATTTGCTGTTGCGGTTCTGTAGCGTCTTCGTTTGGAGACTTGTGGTGACTGTAATTTTGGTATATGGAATATTCACGGGTGTCTTGCCAGGCTTTGCCACGAGGGCCATATACTCTCGGTAGCTTCCCGGGCTCTCTGAGAGGGCGAGGAATTGAACGCGGTTCGGCCAGGCTGGCTGCGTGACGCACACGTCCTACGGCTGTGCTTTCGCACCAAAATGGCAGTGTGGATAGGAAGATGAAAAGCAGCCCATGTATGATTTCAGAGTGCAGACTCAGATGATTTCAAGTTTCTGGGTAGACATACCAGTGCTGTAACGAATGCCTGCGTAGAGTGGAGATTCAGATGTATTCCAGACTCAGAGTGAATGACCGGAACATTCTGTAGTGGAGATTGCAATGATTTCTGATGTGTGGGTTGTATGGACAGGAAAATGAAGAGCTGATCAGGGTGGAGTGGATAGCCAGTGATCCGCAGAGGCCGCTGAAAACCATCATTGGCTTACTTGGACATTCACCAGTGGTGTAACGAAATCCTGCCTGGATTGGAGATTCAAAGAACTCCAGATAGGCAGTGAATGAATGGAACATTCTGTAGTGGAGATTCCAATGATTGCTGAAGTCTGGGTTGTGTGGAGAGGAAAAGGAAGAGCTGACCAGGGTGGAGTGGAGAGCCAGTTGAATAGCACGCCTGCGAGTGAGAACAGGTCGGGGAAAACCAGCATTGTGTTACTTGGACATTCACCAATGGTGTAATGAAAGCCTGCCTGGAGTGGAAATTCGATGAACTACAGATTGGCAGTGAATGAATGGAACATTCTGTAGTGGAGATTCCTATGATTTCGAAGTCTGGGTTGTGTGGACAGGAATATGAATAATTGACCAGGGTTGATTGTGTCGACAGTTGGACAGCACGCCTGAGAGTGTGCACAGGACGCTGAAAACCAGCATTGATTTCTTTGGAAATTCACCAGTCTTGTAGCAAATGCCTGCCTGGAGTGGAGATTCGATGAATTTCAGACTGCCAGAGAATGAATGGGACATTCTTTAGTGGATATTGCAATGGTTTCTAAGTCTGCGTTGTGTGGAGAGGAAAATGAAGAGCTGACCAGGTTGGAGTGGATTTCCAGTTGAACAGCACGCATGCCAGTGTGAAAAGGCCGGTGAAAACCAGCATTGGGTTACTTTTATATTCAACAGTGATGTAACGAAAGCCTGCCTGGAGGGGAGATACAATGAATTCCAGATTGGCAGTGAATGAATGGAACATTCTGTAGTGGAGATTCCAATTGTTTCTGAAGTCTAGTTTGTGTGGACATGAAAAGAAAGTGCTGACCAGGGTTGAGTGGATAGCCAGTTGAACAGCACGCCTGCGAGTGTGAACAGGCCGCTGAAAACCAGCTTTGGGTTAATTGGACATTCACCAGTGCTGTAACGAAAGCGTGTCTGGAGTGGAGATTCGATGAATTCCAGATTCGCAGTGAATGAATGGAACATTCTGTACTGGAGACACCAATGATTTCAGAACTCTGGGTTATGGGCCCAGGAAATGAAGAGCTGACCAGGGTGCAGTGGATAGCCCGTTAACACTACACCTGCAGTATGTGAACAGGCCACTGACCACTACCATTGTGTTGCTGGGACATGCAGAAGAATCCCAACCCTGACGAGTTTTAGAGGCATACAACCATCACCACAACTGGGTGGCATTGACTGGGAGAGTACCATGTGGTTTTGATTGATTCAGAAGTTGATGCACACCAGACCTGGTTAGAGTGGACGGGATGATGAAAACTTCAACATGATTGAGTGCACAGGCATATAAAAACCAGATATTTAGGTGTTGATATTTAGATGAACTCAGTTCGGTCGGTAGTGTGGCAGGGTTAATGAACAGAGTACTATATTAGACTGGATAGCGAGCTGAATAGCAGGCCTTGTGAGAGTTGACAGCAGAGTCTTCCTTGTCAGATTTCTAATTAGACTTGATTTCGTGGAGAATGAGAAGAAACGCAGGTCTAATACATTGAATATTGAGATGAATTCACTACTCAGCAGTGTGGATTTCTGTCACTCTCCCAGTCCTCCAGGACTTCATTGATTTGCTGGCGCGGTTCAGTAGTGACTTAATATGGAGATTTGTGGTGACTGTAATTTTAGCATATGGAATATTTCACGGGTGTCTTGCCAGGCTATGTCACGAGGGCCAGATATACTCGGTACGTTCCCCAGCGATCTGAGAGGGCGAGGAATTGAACCTGGCTCGGCCAGGCTGACTGCATGACGCACACCTATTTCTGCTGTGCATTTGTTCCAGAAAGGCAGTGTGGATAGGCAAATGAAAAGCAGCACAGGGCTGCATTTAGAGTGCAGATTCAGAAGCTGTTAAGTTTCTTGGCAGACTTGGACCTTCAGCAGTGGTGAAACGAAAGACTGCCTGGAGTGGAGATTCAGATGAATTCCAGATTCGCACTGAACAATTGGAACATTCTGTAGTGGAGATTTCAATGATATCTGATATCTGGGTAGTGTAGACAGGAAAATGTAGACATGAGCAGGATAGAGTGGACAGTAAGTTGAACAGCAGTACTGCGAATTTGAACAATCCTCTGAAAATCAGCATTGGGTTACTTGGACATTCAGCAGTGGTTTATAGACAGCCTGTCTGGAGTAGAGATTTGATGAATTCCAGATTGGCAGTGAACGAATGGAACATTCTGTAGTGGAGATTCCAATGATTTCTGAAGTCTGAAGTCTGGGTTGTGTGGACAGGAAAATGAAGAGCTGAACAGGGTGGAGTGGATATCCAGTTGTACAGCACGCCTACGAGTGTGAACAGGCCTCTGAAAACCAGCATCGGGTTACTTGGACATTCTGAAGTGGTGTAAAGAACTCCTGCCTGGAGTGGAGATTTGATGATCTTCAGATTGTCAGAGAATGAATGGAACAATCTTTAGTGGAGATTACAATGATTTCTGAAATCTCGTTGGGTGAACAGGAAAATGAAGAGCTGAGCACGGTTGATTGGATATTCAGTTCTACAGCATGCCTGTGAGTGTGAACAGGCCTCTGAAAACCAGAAATGGGTTACCTGGACATTGAGCAGTGGTGTATATACAGCCTGCGTGGAGTGCAGATTCGATGAATTCCAGATTGGCAGTCAATGAATGGAACATTCTGTTGTGGAGATTCCAATGATTTCTGAAGTCTGTGGTGTGTGTACAGGAAAGTGAAGAGTAGACCAGGTTAGACTGGATAGCCAATTGAACAGCAGGCCTGCGAGTCTGAATAGTCCTCTGAAAACGATCTTTGTGTTACATGGACATTCAGCATTGGTTTAACGAATGTCTGCCTGGAGTGGAGATTCGATAATCTCTAGATTGGAAATGAATGAATGGAACATTATGTAATGGAGATTCCAATGATATCTGTATTGTGGGTGTGTGGACAGGAAAAGAAAGAGCTGACAAATCTGGAGTGGATAGCCAGTTGAACAGCACGCTTGCGAATGTGAACAGGATGCTGAAAACAAGCATTGGGTTACTTGGACACTCAACAGTGGTATAAAAAGTGCCTGCCTGGACTGGAGGTTCAGATGAATTCCAGATTCGCACTGAATGATTGGAACATTCCGTAGTGGAAATTCCAATGATATCTGAAGTCTGGGCTCTGTGGACATGAAAAAGAAAGAGCTGACAACTCTGGAGTGGATAGCCACTTGTACAGCATGCCTGCGATTGTGAAGAGGACACTGAAAACCAGCATTGGGTTACTGGGACACTCAACAGTGGTATAACAAGTGCCTGCCTGGAGTAGAGATTCAGATGAATTCCAGATTTGCACTGAATTGAATGGAACATTCCGTAGTGGAGGTTCCAATGATTTCTGAAGTCTGGGATGTGTGGACAGGAAAATGAAGAGCAGACCAGGTTATGGTGGGTAGCCAGTTGAACAGCATGCCTGCGAGTTTTATCAGGCCTCTGAAAACCAGCATTGGGTTACATGGATATTCAGAAGTGGTGTAACGAATGCCTGCCAAGAGTGGAGATTCAGATGAATCCCAGATTCACACTGAATTATTGGAACATTCTGTAGTGGAAATTCCAATGATATCTGAAATCTGGGCTCTGTGGACAGGAAAAGAAAGAGCTGACAACTCTGGAGTGGATTGCCAGTTGAACAGCACGCCTGCGACTGTGAATAGGACACTGAAAACCAGCATTGGGTTACTTGGACTTTCAGTAGTGGTATAACGAGTGCCTGTCTCGACTGGAAATTCATATGAATTCCTGATTTGCAGTGAATGAATGGAACATTCTGTAGTGGAGATTCCAATAATTTCTGAAGTCTGGGGTGTGTGGACAGGAATATGAAGAGCTGACCAGTGTTCAATGGATAGCCAGTTGAGCAGCACGACTGGGAGTGTGAAAAGCATGCTGAAAACCAGCATTGTGTTACTTGGATATTCAACAGTGGTGTAACGAAAGCCTGCCTGGAGTGAAGATTCAGATGAATTCCATATTCGCACTGAATAACTGGAACATTCTGTAGTGGAGATTCTAATGATATCTGAAATCTGGGTAGTGTGGACAGGAAAATGAAGAGCAGAGCTGGATAGAGTGGATGGCCAGTTGAATAGCAGGACTGCGAGTTTGAACAATCCTCTGAAAAGCAGCAATGGGTTACTTGGACATTCAGCAGTGGTATTACGAAGGCTTGCCTGAAGTGGAGATTAGATGATCTCTCGATTGGCAGTGAATGAATGGAACATTCTGTAGTTGAGATTCCAATGATATCTGAAGTCTGGGTTCTGTGGACAGGAAAAGAAAGAGCTGACAACTGTGGAGTGGATAGCCAGTTGAACACCACTCCTGCAACTGTGAAAATCATGCTGAAAATCATCATTGGACTACGTAGACATTCTCCAGTGGTTTAATGAAAGCCTGCCTGGAGATTCAGGAGAATTACAGATTCACAGTGAATGAATGTAACATTCTATAGTGGAGATTCCAATGATTTCTGAAGTCTCCGTTGTGTGGACAAGAAAATGAAGAGAAGACCAGGTTATAGTGGATAGTCAGTTGAACAGGAAGCCTAGAAATTTGAACAGGCTCCTGAAATCCAGCATTGGGTTATTTGCATATTCACCAGTGGTGTAACGATATCCTGCCTGGAGAGGAGTTTCGATGAATTCCAGATTGGTAGTGAATGGATGGAACATTCTGTAGTGGGGATTCCAATGATTTCTGAAGTCTGGATTGTGTGCACAGGAAAATGAAAAGCTGACCAGGGTTCAGGGTATAGTCAGTTGAACAGCACGCCTGCAAGTGTGAACAGGCCTCTGAAAACCAGCATCGGGTTATTTGGATATTCTGCAGTGGTGTAACGAACTCCTGCCTGTAGTGTAGATTCGATGAAGTCCAGATTGGCAGTGAATGAATGGAACATTCTTTAGTAGGAGATTCCAATGATTTCTGAAGTCTGGTTGGGTGAATAGGAAAATGAAGAGCTGAGCACCGTTGATTGGATATCCAGTGGAACAGCACGCCTGCGAGTGTGAACAGGCATCTGAAAACCAGCACTGTGTTACCTGGACATTCAGCAGTAGTGTATAGAAAGCCTGCTTGTAGGATAGAGTGGATAGCCAGTTGAGATTTTTCTGGTTGAGATTCCAATGATTTCTGAAGTCTGGATTGTGTGGACAGGAAAATGAAGAGCAGGCAAGCTTAAGTGGATAGCCAGTTGAACAACAGTCCTGTGAGTTTGAACAGGCCTCTGAAAAACAGGAATTGGGTCACTTGGACATTCACTAGTGGTGTAACAAAAGCATGCCTGCAGTAGAGATTCAGATGAATTCCAGATTCGCAGTGAATGAATGGAACATCTGGAAAGTCTAGGTTATGTGGACAGGAAAATGATGAGCTGACCAGGGTTCAATGCATAGTCAGTTGAACACCACGCCTGCGAGTGTGAACAGGACGCTGAAGACCAGCATTGGCTTACTTGGACATTCAGAATTGGTGTAACGAAAGCCTGCCTCGAGTGGAGATTCGATGAAATCCAGATTGGCAGGGAATGAATGGAACATTATTTAGTGGAAATTCCAATAATTTCTGAAGTCTGGGTTTTTTGTACAGTAAAATGAAGAGCAGATCAGGTTAGAGTGTAAGGCCAGTTGAACAGCACACCTGCAAGTGTGAACAGTGTGCTGACAACCAGCATTGGGGTTCTTGGACATTTACCAGTGGTGTAACGAAAGCCTGCCTGGAGTGGAGATTCAGATTCACAGTGAATGAATGGAACATTCTTTAGTGTATATTCCAATGATTTCTACATTGTGGGTTGTGTGGCCAGGAAAAGAAAGTGCTGACCACTGTGGAGTGGATAGCCAGTTGAATAACATGCCTGCGTGTCTGAACAGGACTCTGAAAACCAGCATTTGGTTACTTGGATATTCACCAGTGGTGTAAGAAAATCATGCCTGGACTGCAGAATCAAAGAATTCCAGATTGGCAGTGAATGAATGGAACTCTTTGTAGTGGAGGTTCCAAAAATTTCTGAAGTCTGGTTTGTGTGGACACGAAAATGAAGAGCTGAGCAGGGTTAAGTGGATAGCCACATGAACAGCACACCTGTGAGTGTGAACAGGCCTCTGAAATCAAGCATTGTGCTTCGTGGACATTCACCAGTGGTGTAACGCAAGCCTGCCTGGAGTGTAGATCCCATGATCTCCACATTGGCAGTGAATGACTGGAACATTCTGTTTTGGAGATACCGTGTTTCCTGAAATCTGGGTTGTGTGGACAGGAAAAGAAAGAGCTGACCACTGTGGAGTGGATAGCCAGTTGAACAGCACGCCTGCGAGTGTGAAGAGGACACTGAAAACAAGCATTGGGTTACTTGGACATTCACCAGTGGTGTAACCAAAGCCTGCCTGGAGTGGAGATTCAGATGATCCAGATTCGCAGTGAATGAATGGAACATTCTGTAGTGGAGAATCCAATGATTTCTGAAGTCTCGGTAGTGTGGACAGGAAAATGAAGAGCTGACCGGACAGGAGTGGATTGCCAGTTGAACAGCAGGCCTGCGAGTGTGAACAGGCCGCTGAAAACTTGCATTGGGTTACTTGGATATTCACCAGTGGTGTAACCAAAGCCTGCTTGGAGAGGAGATTGGGATGAATTCCAGATTCGCAGTAAATGAATGGAACATTCTGTAGTGGAAATACCAATGATTTCAGAACTCTGGGTTTTGGGCACCAGAAATGAAGAGCTGACCAGTGTGGGTGAATAGCCAGTGAACACCACGCCTGCGGTATGAACAGACTGCTGACCACTACCATTAGGTTACTGGGACATGCAGAATATTCCCATTGATTTGCTGGCACGGTTCAGTAGCATCTTCGTTTGGAGATTTGTGAAGACTGTAATTTTGGCATATGGAATATTTCCCAGTTGTCTTGCCAGGCTTTGCCACGAGGGCCAGATCCTGTTGTTACATTCCCGGGCTCTCTGGGTGGGCGAGGAATTGAACAAGCCTCGGCCTGGCTGGCTGCGTGTTGCAAACGTCCTACTGCTGTGCTTTCAAGCCAGAATGGCATTGTGGATAGGAAGATAAAAAGCAGCCCATGGATGATTTTAGAGTGAAGATACAGATGATTTCAAGTTTCTGGGTAGACATATCAGTGCTGTAATGAATGCCTGCGCAGAGTGGAGATTCAGATGTATTCCAGACTCACAGTGAATGACTGGAACATACTGCAGTGGGGATTCCAATGATTTCTGATGTCTGGTTTGTGGGGACAGGAAAAGAAAGAGCTCACCAGGTTTCAGTTTATAGCCAGTTGAACAGCACACCTGCGAGTGTGAACAGGCCGCTGAGAACCAGCATTGGGTTACGTGGACATTCAGCACTGGTGTAACGAAAGCCTGCCTGGAGTGGAGATTCAATGAACTCCAGATTGGCAGTGATTGAATGGAACATTGTGTAGTGTAGATTCCAATTAATTCTGAAATTTGCTTTGTGTGTACAGGAAAATGAATATCTGACCAGGGTGATGTGGATAGCCAGTTGAACAGCACGCCTGCGAGTGTGAACAGGAAGCTCAAAACCAGCATTGGGTTACTTGGACATAAAATAGATTCGATGAACTCCAGATTGGCAGTGAATGAATGGAGCATTCTGTAGTGTAAATTCCAATGATTGAAGAATCTGGGTTGTGTGATAAGGAAAATGAAGTGCTGACCAGGATGGAGTGGACAGCCAGTTGAACAGCACGGCTCCGAGTGTGAACAGGACGCTGAAAAGCAGCACGGGGATACTTGGACAGTCAGCAGTGGTGTAAAGAAACCCTGCCTGGAGTGGAGATTCTATGCATTCCAGATTGGCAGTGAATGAATGGAATATTCTGTTGTGGAGATTCTAATGGTTTTTGAAGTCAAGGTTATGTAAACAGGCATATGAAGAGCTGACAAGGTTGGAGAGAATAGACTGTTGAACAGCACGCCTGTGAGTGTGAACAGGCCACAAAAAAAGCTTTGGGGTACTTGGATATTCACCAGTGGTGTAACGAAATCCTGCCTGGAGTGGATATTCAATGAATTCCAGATTGGCAGTGACTGAATGGAATATTTTGTAGTGGAGATTCCAGTGATTTCTGAAGTCTGGGTTGTGTGAACATGAAAACGAAGATCTGACCAGGGTTGACTGGATAGCCAGATGAACAGCACACCTGCGAGTGAATAGTCCGCTGAAAACCAGCATTGGGATTCTTGGACATTCAGTAGTGTTGTAACGCAAGCCAGCCTGGAGTGGAGATTCCATGAATTCCAGATTGGCAGTGACTGAATGGAACATTGTGTAGGGGAGATTCCAATGGTTTCTGAATTCTACATTGTGAGGACAGGAAAATGAGGAGCTGACCAGGTTGGAATTGATAGGCAGTTGAACGGCACGCTGTGACATTGAAAAGACTGCTGAAAACCAGCATTGGGTTACTTGGATATTCACCAGTGGTGTAATGAAATCCTGCCTGCAGTGGAGACTCAATGAATTCCAGATTGGCAATGAAAGAATGGCAACTTCTGTAGTGGAAATTCCAATGATTTCTGAAGTCTGGGTAGTGTGGACAGAAAAATGAAGAGCTGACCAGGTTGGAGTGGATAGCCTCTTGAACAGCACGCCTGTGAGTGTGAAGAGGCATGTGAAAACCAGCATTTTGTTACTTGGACATTCAGCAGTGGTTTCTCGAAAGCCTGCGAAGAGGTGAGATTCGATGCTCTACAGATTGGCAGTGAATGAATGGAACATTCTGTACTGGAGATTCCAATTATTTCTGAAGATTCGGTTGTGTTATAAGGAAAATGATGAGCTGACCAGGGTTGAGTGGACGGCCAGTTGAACAGCACACTTGTGAGTGTGAACAGGACGCTGAAACAAGCATTGGGTTAAATGGATATTTACCAGTGGTGTAATGAAAGCCTACCTGGAGTGGAGATTCGATGAATTCAAGATTGGCAGTGAATGAATGCAACATTCTGTAGTGGATATTCCAATTATTTCAAAAATCTTGTTTGTGTGGAAAGGAAAATGAAAAGCTGAACAGGGTTCAGTGGATAGCCAGTAAAACAGCACGCCTGCGATTGTGAACATGACGCTGAAAACCAGCATTGGGTTGCTTTGACATTCAGAAGTTTTGTAACGAAAGCCTGCCTGGTGTGTAGATTCACATGAATTCCAGATTCGCAGTGAATGAATGGAAGATTCTGTACTGGAGATTCCAATGATTTCTGGAGTCTGGGTTGTGTGGACAGAAAAATGAAGTGCTGACCAGGGTTCATTGGATAGCCAGTTGAACAGCATGCCTGCGACTGTGAACAAGACGCTGAAAACCAGCATTGTGTAACTTGGATATTCAAAAGTCGTGTCACGAACGCCTGCCTGGAGTGGAGACTCAGATGAATTCCAGATTCACAGTGAATGAATGGAACATTTTGTAGTGGAGATTTCAATGATTTCTGAAATATGGGTTGTGTGGACTGGAAAATGAAGAGTTGACCAGTATTCAATGTAATGCCAGTTGAACAGCACGCCTGAGAGTGTGAACAGTCCTCTGAAAACCAGCATTCGGTTACTTGGACATTAAAAAGTGGTGTAACGAAAGCCTGCCTGGAGTGGAGATTCGATGATCTCCAGAGTGTCAGTGAATGAATGGAACATTCTGTAGTGGAGATTACAATGATTTCTAACGTCTGATTTGTGTGGATAGGAAAACGTAGAACTGACCAGGGTTGAGTTGAAAGCCAGTTGTACAGCACGGCTGCGAGTGTGAACAGGACACTGAAAACCAACACTGGGTTACTTGGACATTCAGCACTGGTGTAAAGAAAGCCAGCCTGGAGTGGAGATTCCATGAATTCCAGATTGGCAATGACTGAATGGAACATTCTTTTGTTGAGATTCCAATGGTTTCTGAATTCTACCTTATGAGGACCACGATGGATTGGATAGCCGTATGAAGAGCACGCCTGCGACTACAAACAGGCTGCTGAAAACCAGCATTGGGTACTTGAATATTCAGTGGTGTAATGAAATCCTGCCTGGAGTGAATACTCGATGAATTCCAAATTGGCAGTGAATGAATGGAAAATTATGTAGTGGAAATTCCAAAGATTTCTGAAGTCTACGTTGTGTTGAAAGGAAAAAGAAGAGCTGACCAGGGTTCAGTGGTTTGCCACTTGAACAGCACGCCTGCGAATGTGAACAGGATCCTGAAAAACAGAATTGTGTTACTTGGACATTCAACAATGGTGTACCGAAAGCATGTCTGGAGTCGAGATTCAAATGAATTCCAGATTCGCAGTCAAGGAATGAAACATTCTGTAGAGGAAATAACAATGATTTCTGACACCTGGATTGTGTGGACAGGAAAACGAAGTGCAGACCGGGTTAGAGTGGATAGCCAGTTGAACAGAAGGCCTGCGAGTTTGAAGAGGGCTCTGAAAACCAGCATTGGTTTACTTGGACATTCACCAGTGGAGTAACGAAAGTTTGCTGTAGTGGAGATTCAGTGATCTCCAGGTTGGCAGTGAATGAAAGTAACATTCAGTAGTGGAGATTTGAATGATTTCTGAAGTCTGGGTTGTGTGGATAAGAAATGAAAGAGCTGACCACTGTGCAATGGATAGCCAGGTGAATAACACGCCTGCGACTGTGAACAGGACGCTGAAAACCAGCATTGGGTTACTTGGACATATAGCAGTGGTGTAACGAAAGCCTGCCTGGAGTGGAGATTCGATGATCTCCAGAGTGTCAGTGAATGAATGGAACATTCTGTAGTGGAGATTACAATGATTTCTTACGTCTGATTTGTGTGGATAGGAAAACGTAGAACTGACCAGGGTTGAGTTGAAAGCCAGTTGTACAGCACGGCTGCGAGTGTGAACAGGACGCTGAAAACCAACACTGGGTTACTTGGACATTCAGCACTGGTGTAAAGAAAGCCAGCCTGGAGTGGAGATTCCATGAATTCCAGATTGGCAATGACTGAATGGAACATTCTTTTGTTGAGATTCCAATGGTTTCTGAATTCTACCTTATGAGGACCACGATGGATTGGATAGCCGTATGAAGAGCACGCCTGCGACTACAAACAGGCTGCTGAAAACCAGCATTGGGTACTTGAATATTCAGTGGTGTAATGAAATCCTGCCTGGAGTGAATACTCGATGAATTCCAAATTGGCAGTGAATGAATGGAAAATTATGTAGTGGAAATTCCAAAGATTTCTGAAGTCTACGTTGTGTTGAAAGGAAAAAGAAGAGCTGACCAGGGTTCAGTGGTTTGCCACTTGAACAGCACGCCTGCGAATGTGAACAGGATCCTGAAAAACAGAATTGTGCTACTTGGACATTCAACAATAGTGTTCCGAAAGCATGTCTGGAGTCGAGATTCAAATGAATTCCAGATTCGCAGTCAAGGAATGAAACATTCTGTAGAGGAAATAACAATGATTTCTGACACCTGGATTGTGTGGACAGGAAAACGAAGTGCAGACCGGGTTAGAGTGGATAGCCAGTTGAACAGAAGGCCTGCGAGTTTGAAGAGGGCTCTGAAAACCAGCATTGGTTTACTTGGACATTCACCAGTGGAGTAACGAAAGTTTGCTGTAGTGGAGATTCAGTGATCTCCAGGTTGGCAGTGAATGAAAGTAACATTCAGTAGTGGAGATTTGAATGATTTCTGAAGTCTGGGTTGTGTGGATAAGAAATGAAAGAGCTGACCACTGTGCAATGGATAGCCAGGTGAATAACACGCCTGCGACTGTGAACAGGACGCTGAAAACCAGCATTGGGTTACTTGGACATATAGCAGTGGTGTAACGAAAGCCTGCCTGGAGTGGAGATTCGATGATCTCCAGATTGGCAGTGAATGAATGGAACATTCTGTAGTGGGGATTCCAATGATTTCTGAAATCTGGTTTGTGTGGACAGAAAAATGAAGAACTGACCAGGGTGCATTGGATAGCAAGTTGAACAGCACGACTCGAATGTGAATAGGATGCTGAAAACCAGCATTGTGTTACTTGGACATTCAACAGTAGTGTAAGGAAAGCCTGCCGGGAGTGGAGATTCAGATGAATTCCAGATTCGCAGTGAATGTTGTGGAGATTTCAATGATTTCTGAAGTGGAGTTTCCAATGATTTCTGAAATCTGGTTTGTGTGCACAGGAAAATGAAAAGCTGACCAGGGTTCAGTGGATAGCCATTGAGCAGCACGCCTGCGAGTGTGAACAGGACTCTGAAAACCAGCATTGTGTTACTTGGACATTCAGAAATATTGTAACATAAACCTGCCTGGAGTGGAAATTCGATGATCTCCAGATTCCAGTGAATGTATTGAACAATCTGTAGTGGAGATTCCAATGATTTCTGAAGTCTGGGTTGTTTGGACAAGAAAATGAAGAGCTGACCAGGGTTCAGTGGATAGCCATTTGAACACCACGCCTGCCACTGTGAAAAAGACACTGAAAACCAGCATTGGGATACATGGACATTCAGCCGTGGTGTAACGAAAGCCTGCCTGGAGTGGAGATTCGATGATCTCCAGATTGGCATTGAAAGAATGGAACATTCTGTAGTGGTGATTCCAATGATTTCTGAAATCAGGGTTGTGTGGAGAGGAAATGAAAGTGCTGACCACTATGAAGTGGATAGCCAGTGAACAGCAGGGCTGCGAGTGGGATCAGGCTGCTGAAAACCAGCTTTGGGTTACTTGGACATTCACCAGTGTTGTAACAAAGGCCTACATGGAGTAGAGATACTGATTAATTCCAGATTCGCAATGAATGAATGGAACATTCTGCAGTGGAGTAACAATATTTCTGAAAGGTGTGTTGTGTGGACACTAAAATGAAGAGCTGACCATGGTTGAATTGATAGCCAGTTGAACACCACTTCTGCGAGTAAGAAAGAGCCACTGAAAACCAGCACTGGGTTACTTGGACATTCACCAGTGGTGTAATGAAAGCCTGCAGGGAGTGGAGATTCAGATGAATTCCAGATTCGCTGTGAATGAATGGAACATTCTGTAGTGGAGATAACAATGATTTCTGAAGGCTGGATTGTGCGGACAGGAAAATGAAGACCTAACCAGGGTTTAATGGATGGCAAGATGAACAGCACGGCTGCGAGTTTGAACAGGCCGCTGAAAACCAGCATTGGGTTACTTGGACATTCACCAGTGGTGTAATGAAATCCTGCCTGGATTGGAGAGTCAGATGAATTCCAGATTCTCAGTGAATGAATGGAACATTCTTTAGTGGAGATTCCAATGACTTCTGAAGGCTGGGTGATGTGGATAGGAAAATGAAGAGCTGAACAGGGTTGAGTGGATAGCCAATTGAACAGCACGGCTGCGAGTCTGAACAGGCCACTGAAAAGCAGCATTGGGATACTTGGATATTCACCAGTGGTGTAACAAAAAACTGGCGGTAGTGGAGATTCCGCTAAATTCCAGATTTGCAGTGAATGAATGGAACATTCTGTAGTGCAAGTTCCAATGATTTCTGAAGTCTGGGTTGTGTGCACAGGAAAATGAAGAGCTGACCACGGTTAAGTGGATAGCCAATAGAACAGTACGGCTGCGATTGTGTACAGGCCGCTGAAAACCAGCATTGGGTTATTTGAACATTCAACAGCGGTGTAACGAAAACCTGCCTTCAGTGCAGAGTCAGATGAATTCCAGATTCGCTGTGAGTGAATGGAACATTCTGTAGTGGAGATTCCAATGATTTCTGAAGTCTGGGTAGTGTAGACAGGAAAATGAAGAGCTGACCAGGGTTGAGTGGACGGCCAGTTGAACAGCACGCCTTCGAGTGTGAACTGGATGCTGAAAATGAGCATTGGAACACTTGGACATTCAGACGTGGTGTAAGGAAATCTTGCCTGGAGTGGAGATTTGATGATCACCAGATTGGCAATGAATGAATGGAACACTCTGTAGTGGAGATTCTAATGTTTTATGAAGTCTGGTTTGTGTGGACAGGAAATAAAAGATCTGCCAGTTGAACAGCACGCATCCAAGTTTGAACAGCACGCTGAAAACCAGCATTGGGTTACTTGGACATTCACCAATCGTGTAACGAAAGCCTGCCTGGAGTGTAGATTCGAAGAACTCCAGATTGGCAGTGAATGAATGGAACATGCTGTAGTGGAGATTTCAATGATTTCTGAAGTCTGTGTTCTGTGGACAGAAAAATGAAAAGTTGACCAGGCTTCAGTGGATAGCCAGTTGAAAAGCACGCCTGCGAATTAGAACAGGACACTGAAAACCAGTATTGGGTTACTTCGACATTCAGCAGTGTTGCAACGAAAGCCTGTTTGGAGTGGAGATTCGTTCATCTCCAGATTCCAGTGAATGACTCAACATTCTGTAGTGGAGATTCTAATTATTTCTGAAATCTGAGTTGTGTCGACAGGAAAATGAAATACAGACTAGATTAGAGTGGATAACCAGTTGAACAGCAGTGCTGCGAGTTTCAACAGGCCTCAGAAAACCAGCATTGCGTTACTTTGACATTCAGCAGTGTTTTAACGAAAGCCTACCTGGAGTGGAGATTGGATTATCTCCAGATTGACAGTGAATGAATGGAGCATTTTGTCATGGAGATTAAAATGATTTCTGAAGTCTGGGTTGTGTGGACAGGAAATGAAAGAGCTGACCACTGTGGAGTGGATAGTCAGTTGAGCAGTACGCATGCGACTGTGAACAGGATGCTGAAAACCAGCATTGGGTTACTTGGACAATCACCAGTGGTGTAACGAAAGCCTGCCTGGAGTGGAGATTCAGATGAATTCCAGATTCGAAGTGAATTAATGGAACATTTAATAGTGGAAATTCCAATGTTTTCTGAAATATGGGTTGTGTGCACAGGAAAATGTAGCGTGACCTGTTTGCAGTGGATAGTCAGTAGAACAACACGCCTGCGAGTGTGTAAAGGACACTGAAAATCAGCTTGGGTGACTTGGACATTCACAAGTGGTGTAACGAAAGCCTGCCTGGAGTGGAGATTCAAAGAACTTCAGATTGGGAGTGAAAGAATTGAACATACTGTAGTGGAGATTGCAATGATTTCTGAAGTCTGGGTTGTGTGGAAAGGAAAAGGAAATGCTGACCAGGGTTCAGTGGATAGTCAGTTGAACAGAACGCCTGCGACTGTGAAGAGGACGCTGAAAACCTGCATTGGGTTACTTGGACATTCACCAGTGGTGTAACGATAACCAGCATGGAGTGGAGATTTAGATGAATTCCAGATTCGCAGTGAATGATTGGAACATTCTGTAGTGGTTATACCAATGATTTCTAAATCTGAGTAGTGTGCACAGGAAATGAAAGAGCTAACCACTGTGGAGTGGAAATCCAATTGAACACCATGCCTGCGACTGTGAACAGGACGCTATAAACAAGCATTGGGATTCTGGGACATTCAGCCATGGTGTAACGAAAGCCTGCCTGGTGTGGAGATTCGATGATCTCCAGATTGGCAGTGAATGAATGGAACATTCTGTAGTGTAGATTCCAATGATTTCTGTAGTCTTATTTGTGTGAACAGAAAATGAAAGATCTGAACACTGTGGAGTGGATAGCCAGTTGAAAATCACGCATGCGACTGTGAATAGGACGCTGAAAACCAGCATCGGGTTTCTTGGACATTGACCAGTGGTGTAACGAAAGCCTGCCTGAAGTGGAGATTCAGATGAATTCCAGATTGGCAGTGAATGAATGGAATATTCTGTAGTGGAGATTCCAATGATTTCTGAAGTCTGGGTTGTGTGGACAGGAAAATGAAGAGTTGGCCATGGTTCAGTGGATAGCCAGTTGAACAGCACGCCTGCGAGTGTGAACAGGACTCTCAAAACCAGCATTGGGTTGCTTGGACATTCAGTAGTGGTGTAACGAATCCCTCCTTGGTGTGGAGATTCGATGATTTCCAGACTCCAGTGAATGAATGGAACATTCTGTAGTGGAGATTCCAATTATTTCTGAAATCTGGGTTGTGTAGACAGGAAAATGAAGTGCAGAGCAGTTTAGAGTGGATAGGCAGTTGAAAAGCAGTCCTGCGAGTTTGAACAGGTCTCTGAAAACCAGAATTGGATTACTTGGACATTCAGCAGTGGTGTAACGGTTGCCTGCCTGGAGTGGAGATTAGATGATCTCCAGATTCGCAGTGAATGAATGGAATATTCTGTATTCAGTCACCCAGTTCCCATGACTTTGGCCACTCATTCTCTACTAGGTTCGTGTAGAGCTTTATGAGAGAATTATTTATGAGAGAATTTATGAGAGAAATATTTTTGGGGGGTTACAACTGAGGGTGTTCCGGACTTACTCCTGGAAGGGCCCAGCCTGGAGACCGGCTATTGAGAAAGTATGCACTCTTAGCAAGCTGGGATATACAGACTCTTCGTCCCCGTGAGGGCCACCGCAGTGCGTCGAGTGAGTGCTGAGCTCAGTACCAGCAGATGCTGAGAACTTGTCTTGCCTGTCAGGGAGCTGCTTTAAAGTTGCTTTTCACAAAATTATTCCAGGCCACAAGTTTCCTCCACGTCTCCTGGCCCTGAAGCTCAGGCCACTCTTCCAGATCTGAACAACGATCTAGCTGGATGGGGCAGAGTGTTCTTGGGAAGGTGTTTATTTCATTTTTATTTCCTTCTATATTCCACCGTCTTTTTCTGGTTCTTAGAGTCTCATTTGTTAGATTTATTACAAATTTTTTTTTGTCTTTAGACCACACCTGGAGTGCTCAGGGCTTATTCTTGGCTCTGCGCTCAGGGATTAATCCTGGGGGGCAAAGGGGACCATATGGGATGCTGGGAATCAAACCTGGTTCGGCCACATGCAAAGCAAGTGCTCTACCTGCTGTAATGTTGCTCTGGGCCCTAGTTATGATTCTGATGGGTTTTTCTTTGCATATAAGTTCCTTCTTTTTGTTTGTTATAGGCCACACCCAGGGGTCACTCCTGGCTCGTCACGCAGGAATCACCTTTGGTGGTGCTCTGGGGACCATATGGAGTGTGTAAACTCAAAAAGAGCACAGCAGCGGCAGTGGTCTATCTGTCCCGCGGCCAGCGTTCAGTAGTCTCACCCGCTTCCCCCACTCTGGGGAGGTCGGTGGCGATGGGCAGGCAAAGGAAGGAGCGAGGGCCAGGCTGGTTGGTGTCAGTTGCAGTTTCTTCCAATCCTCTCTCCATCCACTCCTGTCTCTCCTCTGCCTCCTGCTTTTTCCTCCCCCATGCTACTTCATTCTCCTTCTCAACCCCCCTTCATCCTCCTTCTCTGGAGTCTGGATTCTGATTCTGATCTGGCAGCCCACTCTTACAGTCTAGTTAAATCTCAAAGCATGAGGGGTTGGGGTAACAATTACACATAGGTGCAATCACAATCAATAGGGATAGAAATCTTTCCCTCGGAGACATCTGCTCCTAGGGCAGATCCTCATTATCAGATCAATCCACCCTAGAGCAGATCCCCCTGTGGGTGTGTTTCTCCTCTCCTTGTCTAACATATAAGCAGATATAATATAAATCATTTTGTATGGATACAGTAAGAAATACCTTAAACTTATCGAATTGCCCTCCTAGGGCCATCTCGATCTCAGACTACAGTGCTCAGGCCAGATAGTCTTTCCTACCCCTAGCAGGGTCCTACTCTCGTCATTACTTTTGGATCATGACAGCATTTGTCTATGATCAAGCTCTTAACTTATAGTTAAGAATCGTGGCACCTTGGCCTGACCCATTTCGATGCCAGGGTAGCTCACCGCTTGCCCTGGGTCCATTCAGTCCCTCGTTGGGACCCTGCTTTGGGGGTGTTAGGAACCAAGGGCAACGAGGCTTAGGTCGAGAAAACAGATGCCCGGGAGCGAATAATATTCAAAGCCAATTAAATCCTAAGTTACAAAAGCATAATATTAACTGTCTTTCTGTATCTATACAAAAAGGACAATTCATAAAGTAAACTATTCAAAAGACATAAGAAGAGGAGAAAGGCAATATTTCGCTCATACATATAAAATCATAGATTTCAGAGGAATCTAACCTTACAAGTTAACAAAGTCTGATTAGGGGGAAAGCTGATTAACTGGTTGGGGAGGAGAGCATAGGGAAGAATTTACAGATAAACACAATGGAATGGAAGTGCCTCAGGAGCACTGTAGTGGGTGTAACCTGATAAACCTAAGTTCCTTGCTGAGAAAGGGAGAAAGGACAAAGCAGTGTCCTCCTACATGGGGCACCAGGAATTGAACTGGGTCAGCCACGTGCAAGGCAAGCACCCTACACACTGTACTATCTCTCCAACCCCCTTTGTTGTGTTTTTATATCACAAACCGCATTCTTCATTTCTGAAATTTCAGAATGTATTTTTTAATTTCTTCTCTCATCTTTCTTCCCTCCCTCCTTCACTCCTTTCCTCCCTCGTTCCCTCATTTCCTTCCTTCCTTCCTTCCTTCCTTCCTTCCTTCCTTCCTTCCTTCCTTCCTTCCTTCCTTCCTTTTCTTTTCTTTTTGCTTTTGGACAACACCTAGCGATGCTCAGGGGTCTCCCCGGCTCTGCATTCAGGAATCACTGCTGGTGGTGCTGAGGGGCTGGGCTGAGGCTACCCTCTGTCCCATCCCCGCTGCTCTCACACCTTCTCCTGCTCCCTGACGGCCCCCGCCACTGCCTGGTGCCCCTGAGCATCCCCTGTGGTGTCCCTGGAGTCCTTTTGCGTGTGTGGAACCACTGTATTGGGCAGAGCCTTTGCGCGCTCATTCTCACTGCTGAGCTTGTGAGGCTCTGGGTGTCTTCCTTGGGCGCTGTCCCTTCAGGACTGGGGTGACTCGGGTGCTCCCTTGTGGGCGGCGCTGAGAGGCTTCCCTGTCCCTTCTCTGCGGTCACAGGGAGAGCGACTGAGCCCTATGAAGCCCCGGGTGTTCCGAGGCCCAAGGAAGAAGTGTCAGGAGTCTGTAATGCCGGCTCGGGCCACACGGGGGCAGCAGAGCTCACAGATGTGCCACCTACCTGCCCGCTGCCCAGCTGCGCCCCCTTTCTCCCTGCATCCCGCCCCCTCTTAGCCCAAACCCTGGGCAGGCAAGAAGCTCCTGCACCCCAGGAACTGCAATGCCACCTTGGATCACACGGGAACAGCAGAGACCATGGAACAACAGAGACCATGTGTTTTTCCCCCTCCGTTTTTGGATCACACCTTGGCGAGGCACAGGGGTTACTCCTGGCTCTGCACTCAGGAATTATTCCTGGAGGTGCTCGGGGGACCATATGGGATGCTGGGAATCGAACCCAAGTTGACCGCATGCAAGGCAAATGCCCTACCCACTGTGCTATCGCTCTAGCCGGGACCATGGAATTTATGTGTGTGTTCGTGTGTGTGTGTGTGAGAGAGAGGGAGAGAGAGAGAGAGAGAGAGAGAGAGAGAGAGAGAGAGAGAGAGAGAGAGAGAGAGAGCATGAACATGCATTTGCATGTATGATATTTTTTCTTTCTTTTTTTGGGGGGGATCACACCTGGTGATGCACTGGGGTTACTCCTGGTTCTGCATTCAGGAATTACTCCTGGCGGTGCTTAGGGGACCACATGGGATCCTGGGAATCAAACCTGGGTTGGCCGCATGCAAGGCTCTACCCGCTGTACTATTGCTCCAGCCCTGTGTGTACAATGTAAAAAATTCTTTAAATTTTTTTTATTGAATAACCATGCGATAGACCATGCCAGAGCTGTTCATGATTAGGGTTCAGTCATACAACGTTCCAACACCCATTCCTCCACTAGTGTACATTTCCCACCACCAATGTCCCCATTTTCCCTCCCACCACCCCCCAACCTCCCTGTCCCTCACCCTGCATCTGTGGCAGACACTTTCTTCTTTCTCTTTCTCTCTCTATCCTTTTGTGCATTATGGTTTGCAATACAGGTACCACAATGTCATCATGTTTATTCAGGGAGTTTAGTACTTTTATCGGGAAGATACAATGGGAGTAACTTTTTTCTTTGGTTTTAGGTTTTGGTTGGTCACACTGGCAATGCTCAGGGTTACTCCTGGCTTTGTACTCAGGATTCACTTCTGGAAGTGCTCAGGGGACCATATGGCATCCTGGGGATTGAACTCAGGTCGGCTGTGTGCAAGGCAAGCTCCCTATCCACTGTACTCTGGCCCCTGCAGTAGGTTTTTTAACGGGTGGCCACTTTGGGATGTGGATATGACCGGGGTTTCCAGAAGTACCAGAGGTGGGGAAAGTTAGCTCATCCTGACTCTGAGAAAGCCTGGAGATTTCAGTCGCAAAATCTGTATACCTGAGTTTTCTGCAGGTTAATTTCTTGGTTCATCTTGAGACGGTGGACATAGCGGTGATTTTGGATTGTGAAAGCCTGTGGCTATTGGGGGCTCTTTTTGGGTGGACTCTGGACTAACCCGCCCCCTCTCATGTGCCTCGGATTATTCAGTCATGCGTGGGTCTGAGATTCACTGTGGCTTTTGGTCTATTTCAAGATTTATTATGGTTCTCTGAAGCAAGGCTCGTGAAAGAGCTTAAATGGTGGTGACAGAGTTGGTTCGTGGGGGTGACTGACAGGGATTCTGGGAGTATAGGGAAGTGGGGAGAGAGGGATGCAGCCCATCTGACTCCTGCCTGAGCCCTGGTGATATCCATCTAGGGTGTAGAGTCCAGTCAGGACATGGAGAGTCTGGGTTGTGGGAGCCAGCGGCTGCTGGGACTGTGTTTGGGTGGCATTGGGTGAACCCTCTCCCATGGGCCCAGATTATTCAGCCATGTGCAGGTCCGAGATGTGCTGCATCTTTCTGATTTTTTTCTTTTCTTTTTGGGTCACACCAAGCAATGCACAGGGGCTCTGCACTCAGGAACCACTCCTGGGGGTGCTCAGGGGGGCATATGTGATGCTAGGAAATGAACCCAGGTTGGCAGTGTGTAAGGCAAACACCCTACCCTCTGTGCTGTTGCTCCAGACCCTTTTTTGGATTACTTTCAAGATTAATTTCAGTCTCTGGAGCTTGTATGGTGGAGCCAGAAGTGACTTGAGGGCATGGCTCCTGCGTACCTGAATTTGGTGGTTTAATTTCTCAGAAGGGCTGGAGCGATCCACAGCGGGTAGGGCGTTTGTCTTGCACACGGCTGACCTGGGTTCAATTCCCCCGTCCCTCTCAGAGAGTCCAGCAAGCTACCGAGAGTATCTCACCTGCATGACAGAGCCTGGCAAGCTACTTGTGGTGCATTCGATATGCCAAACACAGTAACAACAGGTCTCTCAATGGAGATGTTACTGGTGCCTGCTCGAGCAAATCAATGAACAACGGGAGGACAGTGCTACAGTGCTAATTTCTTGGAAAACTTGGTTTCGAGTTGTTGGAGTCGGGTCAGATGCACAGCTGTGCCTCGGGGTGCCTGGAAGCCCGAGGGCACCATCAGGATGCTGGTGCTCCTGCACATTGGGGCCAGGTTGACCGCTGGGGACGCCCTCTGGGCCCCGGCCATGAGGGCAGCAGCGCGCTGAGGCCACCAGCCCAGAAAAGCCTGGCAGGGCTACGCTGACCTTCCAGACAGCTGGCGCCGGGGAGATTGTCCTCCCTGACAGACTGTGCCGGCACTCTTTGGAGATGTGCTTGGGGCACTTCAAGGGGCTTCAGACTGGCGCGGGCGCCCGCGGATGCTGGGGCAAGAGCCGCTCTGCAGCCCGCTCTGAGCCTGAGGAGCCGTTTGGACCACCTGAGCAGGGAAGCGGCTCCTGCAACCGCACCTGCTATGCCGCCTCGGGCCACACGGGGGAAGCAGACTCCACAGGGTGGGGTTGCATGTGAGTGAGTGTTACCTTGAACCTTTCTCTGTGTGTGCATGCGACTGTACGTGTGAAAGCCATTGTGAATGTGTGAGTGTACATGAGCTTGAGAGTGAGCAAATGTTTATGAGTGTATGCATGTGTGTCTGTGACTTTGTGTGAGTGATTATAAATGAGTGTTTTTGAGTTTGCGTGTGAGTGTGAGAATGTGTCTGCGTGTGAGTATGAGTGAATTAGTCTGATGTGTGTGAGTGTGAGATTGGATGAATCTGTATGTGTGTGAGTGTGAATCTGTATGTTATAGGTGTAAGAGTATGAGGGCTTGTAAATATATGTGAGTTTTCATGTGTGTGAGTGTGATTGTGTGAAGGTGTATTATGTGAGGAAATGAGTCTGTGTGTGAGAGATGTGGGAATCTGTATGTGTATGTGTCTGTATGTGTGTGAGTGTGTGACTGTGTATATGAGTGTATGTATGAGTGTGTGTGTGTGTGTGTGACAGTGAGTGCGTGTCATAGTGAGTGTGAAAATTGAGGTTCTTTCTCAGAGTCTGGGATGTGGAACTGTCCCAGAATGAGTCACCCGGTTACCACCCAGACTGTCATCTCAGGCCATCAGCACAGAGCAACCTTGCCTGCCTCATGCTTTTCGCTCACTATTTGCCCCTCACACCCAGCTCCTCTCCCCTCTGCACCACCCACCTGCCCGCTGCCCAGCTGTGCCCCCTTTCTCCCTTCATCCTGCCCACTCTTAACCCAACTCCAGGCTGGCAAAAGGCGCCTGCAGTCCAGGAACTGTGATGCTGCCTTGGGCCACACAGGGGCAGCAGAGACCATGGAATATGTGTGTGTGCGTGCGTGTGTGTGTGTGTGTGTGTGAGAGAGAGAGAGAGAGAGAGAGAGAGAGAGAGAGAGAGCGTGAACATGCATTTGTGTGTATACAGTTTTAAAAAATTATTTAAATTTAAATCTTTTTATTGAATAACCACGCAATAGACCATTACAAAGCTGTTCATGATTAGGTTTCAGTCATACAATGTTCCAACACCTATCCCACCACCAGTGTACATTTCCCACAACCAATGTCCCCAGTTTCCCTCCCACCATCCCTCAAACCCCTGTCCCTCAGCCTGCATCTGGCAGGCACTCTTCTTCTTCTTCTTCTTCTTCTTCTTCTTCTTCTTCTTCTTCTTCTTCTTCTTCTTCTTCTTCTTCTTCTTCTTCTTCTTCTTCTTCTTCTTCTTCTTCTTCTTCTTCTTCTTCTCTCTCTCTCTCCCCTTTAGTGCATTATGGTTTGCAATACAGTTACTATGATGTCATCACGTTTGTTCAGGACATTTAGTATTTTATCGGTAAGATACAGCCGCAGTAGATTTTTTTTTTTTGGTTTTGGGTTTTGGTTGGGTCACACTGGCAATGGTCAGGGTCATTCCTGGGTCTGCACTAAGGAATCACTCCTGGCAGGGGACCATATGGCATCCTGGGGATTGAACTCAGGTCGGCTCTGTGCAAGGCAAACTTCCTATCCACTATACTATTGCTTCAGTCTCTGGAGTAGGTTTTTTAAGGGGTGGCAGCTTTGGGGAGTGGATATGACTGCCGGGGTTTCCGGAAGTACACGGAGGTGGGGAGAGGTAGCTGCCGGGACCCCTGGACTGTCCCCTGGAGGCATGTGGAGGGTAGCACAGTTCCAGGTGAGTGGCAGCATGGCTGGGGTGACTCCCACCGCCAGGTGATCAGTGGAGCCTAAGCAAGTGGCCTTTAGGATCTTGCCCAGGCAGAGGACTGTGCCAAGAAGACGAGGCGTTTACACCTGGCAGGGGACACCCCCATGGCCTCCCCTGTCCCAAAGTCCCACCAGGCTGAGCCTGTAATGATGAGGGTGTCCAGCAGTGGGACCCCCAACCCCATGCGAGCCGAGCCTAGCTGTGCTCTGCGGGTCCCTGGAGGTGGCTCATATCTTCCCAGGGCGGGCCTGTATGTCCTTGTCTGGAGGCTTCTGGGAGCTTCTTTGCATTGGGTTCTGAAGGCTCACCTGATGTGCTGGCTGATTTCGTCCTGGGGAGAGGGACTGGGGCCGGGGTGTGGCTGTGTGTGTACCCGCTGGGGGCTCTTCCAGAGACAGGCCAGGGAGGTCCTAGCCGAGGGGTCCGACAGGGGAGCACAGAGCAGGGGCAGGCATTCAGCTGTGGCCCAGGGACCCCACAGGGGCTTGTGTGTCTGAGCTGCGGGGCCAGGGTGAGATCGGGTGGGTCTCCGTGTCTGGCCGAGATCCCCCAAGTCCATGATGTGCACAGCACCCCCGCCCTGGGTCTGCCCCTCCACTGTCCGTGACGCAACTGGGCCCGGCGAACCAGAGGTACCCCTGCTGGGCACCCCCACTTCTGTGGAGCGGGGTCAGGCCCCCTGAGTCCGGGGTGCGGACCTGCATGTGAATGTCCAGCCCGAGGCAGGCGAACCCCGTCCTAGGTGGCTGGTGTGACGTGTCCCCTGGCCCGCCCGGTGCTTGATGCTTGCCCTGCCTCGGCCCCACCCAGCCCAACACCAGTTCGAAGAGGCTCCTGCAGTCTGTAATGCCAACCCTGGCCACACGGGGGCGGCAGAGCTCACAGAAAATGTGTGTGTGTCTTGAGTCTGTGTGAACAGCAGTGTGGATGCTGAGCTTCTTGCTCAGTCTAGGATGTGGAACTGGTCCAGGATGAGTCACCTGGGGACTGCCCGGACTGTCACCCCAGGCCGTCAGCACAGGCCACTAAACAGGTCCCGGTTCTGGAGTAGCGGTGCCTGCCTCATGCCAGCCGCCGTTCTGCTGTTTGCCCCTCACAGCAGCCCCTCTCCCCTCTGCGCCACTCACCTGCCCGCTGCCCAGCGGCGCCCCCTTTCTCCCTGCATTCCCCCCCTCCCCCAGCCCAACCTGGGGAGAGGCGCCTGCAGCTCAGGAAGTGCAGTGCCGCCTTGGACCATACGCCTTGGTGCGTATGTGTGTGTGTGGGGCGGGAGAGGGCGAGAGAGGAGCATGAACCTGCATGTGTGTGTATGGTTTTGCGTGTTATTGTGAGTGTCTGTGAGTGTGGCATCATTCTCCGTGGGTGTAGTGTAGCGATTGCTGAGGGTCAGCACCGTGTCTGGGTTATGGACCAGGACAGTGGGAGTCTGAGGGGGCCACCCAGGCTGTTAGCCCAGGTTACCTCCAGATCCCCTGGTCCCATTGCAGGGGCTGCCATACGGCCTGTGCCTGGCCCTGACGCCCCCCTTCCCCTCCATTCCTACCACTCTCCCCTGTGTCCACCAGGACCAGTGACCGTCCCTCTGCCTCTACAGCCGCGCCTGCGATACCGCCTTGGGCCACATGGGGACAGCAGACCCCACAGGGTGCAGTTGCCTGTGAGTGACATTTGCTGTATTTCTTTGTGTCTCTATGTGAGTGACAGTGAGTGTGTTTCTCTGTTTCTGTCAGTGAGTTTTGTTTCTCTCTCTGTATTTCTATGTGAGTGACAGTGTCTTTTTTTTCTGTTTGTGACTATGAGTGTGTTTCTGTGTGTGAGTGACTGTGAGTGTTTTTCTGTGTGTGAGTGACGGGGAGTGTGTTCTGTGTGTGAGTGACAGGGAGTGTGTTTCTGTGTGTGAGTGACGGGGAGTGTGTTTCTGTGTGTGAGTGACAGGGAGTGTGTTTTTGTGTGAGTGACTGTGAGTGTTTTTCTGTGTCTGAATAATGGGGAGTGTGTTTCTGTGTGTGAGTGACTGTGAGTGTTTTTCTGTGTGTTAGTGACGGGGAGTGTTTCTGTGCGTGAGTGACTGTAAGTGTGTTTTTGTGTGAGTGACTGTGAGTGTTTTTCTGTGTGTGAGTAATGGGGAGTGTGTTTCTGTGTGTGAGTGACAGGGAGTGTGTTTCTGTGTGTGAGTGACGGGGAGTGTGTTTCTGTGTGTGAGTGACAGGGAGTGTGTTTCTGCGTGTAACAGAGAGTGTTTTTCTTTGTGTGAATGACAGGGAGTGTGTTTTTGTGTGAGTGACTGTGAGTGTTTTTCTGTGTGAGTAACGGGGAGTGTGTTTCTGTGTGTGAGCGACTGTGTTTCTCTGTGTGTGACGGGGTGTGTGTTTCTGTGTGTGTGACTGGGGTGCGTTTTGATGTGTGTGACTGGGAGTGTATTTCTGTGTGTGAGTGATGGGGTGTGTGTTTCTGTGTGTGTGTGTGTGTGACGGGGAGTGTGTTTCTGTGTCGGTGACAGTGAGTATGCTTGTGTGTGTTCTGTGGGTGGCAGTGAGCGTTTTTCTTTGTGTGTTGTGAGAATCCTCTGGTCTGACTCAGGGAGACTGAGCTTGCTGGAGGTGAGCCAGTGTGAACCTGAATAAGAGTTGCCCAGATGGTCACCGCAGGCTGTCCCCGTGTGTCATTCATCTGGGTCTGAGGTCCTGGTCTCCCAGGCTAAGTCATCTTCCCACCCACCTCTCATTTCGTAGTTTCCAGTCACCATCCCTGCCACAGCCTGGTCACAGCCCCCTGCCCTGCTGCCTCCTTGCCTGCCCGCCAGGAGCTCCGCTCCCAGAAGAGGCTTCCGTAGCCTGGGGCTGCAATTTCATCTCTTCCACACGGGGGCAGCAGAGCCCGAGCGTGCTTTAGTGTGAGTGAGAGTGTGTGTGTTTCTATGTGTGTATTCCTTTGTTGTGTGTGTGAGGCTGAGTGTGTGTGAGTGATTTTGTGTGTGTGTGTGTGTTTCTTTGTGAGTGTGCGAACATGATGTGCAGCAGGGAGTGTGAATTGGTGGAGCCGGGTCAGGTGAGTCCGTGGAGAGGCCACCTAGAGTGTCACGCGGGTCACTAGCCCAGGGCTGTTTCAGGTTAGGCAGTTGGCCTGGGCTGTGGTGGTTTGGCTATGCCGGGGGACCATTCAGCTGAGGGGATACTGGGGCACACTGTACCCGGTCTCTGCGGGGGGGCCGGGCCTGTGTGTGCAGCGCTCAAAAGTAGATAAAGGACCAAACTTGATGTTCTCTCAGTGTCTGTGTTGCAAACCATAATGCCCCAAAGGAGAGAGAGCGAACGGGGGAAACTGCCATGGAGGCAGGGGGAGGGTTGGATGGGAGGATACTGAGGACATTGGTGGTGGGAAATGTGCACTGGTGGAGGGATGGGTGTTCGACCATTGTGTGATTGTAACTCAAACACGAAAGCTTTTTAACTGTATCTTACAGTGATTCAATGAAAAAAAAAAAACAGCTGCGCCCCAAAGGCAGCTGCCCCCAGGCCGCCCCACCTCCCCTCTGCCCCCCACCATGAGGGAGCCCCAGGCAGGCTAGAGGTGCTGCTCTGGCGTCTTTGCCCAACAGTTTGTTTGTGGTCCTGTCCTCACCCAGCTGCAGTAGATGGGGTGTCTGTGCCCGAGGACTCCCACCCAGGGGTGGCCCCTTCCACTCAGGCCCTCGAGAGCCAGCACGAAGCCAGCACCGTGACTGTCACCTCCAAGCACACTCAGGGCATCCAGGTTGGGGGGGGGTCTTGTTCCTGCCCAGGCCTGTGGCTCCCATGTTCCTCACCCCTTCATTTCTGTACCCTGGGTGACTGGGCCACTGCTTTCCCCATGGACACTCCTGTCTCCCTTCTCTCTCTATCTCAGAGAAAACCACCCTTTCCTCCTGGACACCCCTATCTTCCTTCTCTCGGAGAGAAAACCACCCTTTGCTGCCGGGACATGCTGTCTCTCTTCTCTATGAAAGAAAACCACACTTCACCCCTGTACATGCCTGTCTTCCTTCTTGCTCTTTCTGAGAGATAGCCACCCACTCCCCTGGACGTGCTGGTCTCCCTAATCTTCTAGAGAAAATCACCAATTTCCCCACCTCCCTACACTCTCTGTGAGAGAAAACCACCCTTGTCCCTGGACATCCTATCTCCCTTCTCTCAGAGAAAATCACCCATTGTCTCTGCATGAGCCTGTCTCCCTTCTCTCTCTCTCTCTCTCGCTCTCTCTTTTCTCTCTCTCTCTCTCTCAGAGAAAACCACCCTTTCCCCATGGACAAGCCTATCTTCCTCTCTGAGAGAAAACCACCCTTTCCACTGGACACTCTTGTCTCCCTTGTCTCTTTGAGAAAATAACCTTTCTCCCTGAATATCTCTCTTCTCTCTCTGAGAGAAAACAACCTATTCCCTGTGGAAGTGCCTGTCTGCCTTCTCTCTCTGTCTCCCCTCTCTCTCTCTTTCTCAGAGAAAACTACCCTTTACCCTTAACCCTTTACCCTTTGACATGCCTGTCTCCCTTCTCTGTCTGAGAGAGAACAACCCTTTCCCTCTGGTGGACATGCCTGCGTTTCTTCTCTCTCTGAGAGAAAAAACCCTACTTCTCTGGACATGCCTCTCTCCGCCTCTCCCTGTCTCTCAGAGAAAACCACTCTTTCCCCCCTTGACATGCCTATCTCCCTTCACTCTCTGACAGAAAACTACCTTTTCCTCCTGATCTTCTTGTCTTCCTTCTTTCTGTGGCAGAAACTATCATTTCGTCTGGATGTGCCTATCTTCTTTCTCTCTGTGAGAAAATCAATCTTTCCCCCTTGGCATGCCTGTCTCCTTCCCTCTCTGGGGAAAAAACAATCATTCTCCCAGTGTCTCCCTGGACACTCCTGTCTCCCATTTCTATCTCTGTCTTTCAGAGAAAACCAAAATTTTTTCCCTGGTGGGGGGGAGGGGACAACAGGACACTCCTGTTTTCCTTCTGTCTCTTTCTTCCGTGCCTGAGAGAAAGCCACTCTTTCCATCTGGACATTCCTGAGAGAAAACCACCCTTCCACTCTGGACAAGCCTGTCTCCATTCTCTGTCTGAGTGAAAACCACCCATTCTCCCTTGACATGCCTGTCTTCCTTCTCAGTATGAGATAAAAACACACATTCCCCATGACATTCCTGTCTCCCTTCCTTCTCTGAGAGAAAACTACACTTTCTTTCTGGCCATGCCTATCTCCCTTCACTCTCTCTGAGAGAAAATCACCCTTTCCTCCTAACCCTCCTGTCTTCCTTCTCTCTGTGGGAGAAAACCACCCTCCCTTCTGGACATGCCGTCTTCTTTCTCTCTCTGAGAAAACCAACCTTCCCCCCTTAACATGCCTGTCTGCCTTCTCTGTCTGAGAGAAAACCACCCATTCCCTTTGACGTGCCTGTCTCACTTCACAATCACTGAGAGAAAACCACCCTTTCCCCATTGACGTGCCTGTCTCCCTTCCCTGTCTGAGATAAAACCACCTTTCACCCTTGACATGTCTTTCTCTCTTACAAGTCTGAGAGAAAAACACCTTCCACTGTGGACTAGCCTGTCTCCATTCTCTGTCGGAGAAAACCACCCATTCCCCGTGACATAACTGTCTCACTTCACAATCACTGAAAGAAAACCACCCTTTCCCCTTTGACATGTCTGTCTCCCTTTCCTGTCTGAGAGAAAACCACCTTTTTTCCTGGACTGAACTGTCTTCCTTCGTTTTTTATTTTTTAATTTTTTAAAATTTTTATTTGTGAAACACCATGAGGTACAGTTGTAGACTTACAAATTTTTGTGCTTGGGTTTCAGTTATACAATCATCAAGTACCCATCCCTCCACCAGTGCCCATTTTCCACCACCACGGGTCCCAATATCCCTCCGACCCCTCATCTCCCCCCATCCCGCGCTGCCTCTGTGGCAGGGCATTCCCTTTTGTTCTCTCTCTCTTATTGGGTGTTGTGGTTTGCAAAAGAGGCAATGGGTGACAATCATGTTTCGTCTATAGTCTACTTTCAGCATGCTTCTCCCATCCCAACACCTTTTGTTTGGTGCTCCCTTCTCTATCTATGCTCCCTTTTCCCCTAGCATGTGTGGCTGGACTCCAAGCCATGAAGCAAAATTCCTGGTACTAATCTCAGCCACTCTTGGGTGTTAGTCTCCTATCTTGTTACTTTATGTTCCCCAGATGAATGCAATCTTTCTATGTCTATCCCTCTCTTTTTGACTCATTTTACTTAACATGATACTTTCCATGTAGTAAATTTGTATGTAAATTTCATGACTTCCTCTTTTCTAACAGCTACATAGTACTCCATTGTGCAAATGTACTAAAGTTTCTTTAACCAGTCATCTGTTCTTGGGCACTCAGGTTTTTCCAGATTCTGGCTACTGTAAAGAGTGCTGCAATGAACAAACAAGTGCAGGTGTCACTTCGAATATACTTTTTTGCCTCTCTGGGATATATTCCCAGGAGTGGTATTGCTGGGTCAAATGGGAGCTCAATTTCTAATTTTTTGAGATTCGTCCATACTGTCTTCCAAAAGGGCTGAACCAGTCGGCATTTCCACCAACAGTGAAGGAGGGTCTCTTTCTTGCCACATACGCGCCAGCACCGGTTGCTTTTGTTCTTTTGGATGTGGGCCAGTCTCTGTGGTGTGAAATGATATCTCATTGTTGAATTGATCTGCATTTCCCTGATGATTAATGATGTAGAGCATTTTCTCATGTGCCTTTTAGCCATTCGGATTTTTTCTTTGAGAAAGTTTCTGTTCATTTTGTTGCCCCATTTTTTGATGGGGTTGGATGTTTTTTCTTGCGGAGTTCAACCAGTATTTTGTATATCCTTGATATCAACCCCTTGTCAAATGTGTATTCGGCGAATATCCTTTCCCATTCTGTAGACTGTCTTTGTATTTTGATTGTATTTTGGTCACTGTTTCTTTTGAGGTGCAGAAGCTTCTTAGTTTAAGGTAGTCCCATTTGTCTATCTCTGTTTTCACTTGCTTGGCCAGTGGTGTGACGTTTTTGAAGATAACATCAGCTTCAATATCATGGAGGGTTTCGCCAACTTTGTCTTCAATGAATCTTATGGATTCCGTTCTGATGTTGAGGTCTTTAATCCATTTTTATCTTAGTTTTGGACATGGAATTAGGCAGAGATCTGAGCCCACGTTTTTGCATGGAGCTGTCCAGTTTTGCCAGCACAATTTGTTAAAGAGGCTTTCCTTGCTCCACTTCACTTTTCTTGTCCCCTTATTGAAGATTAGATGATCATGTGCTTGGGGGGAGATGTCAGTATATTTAACCCTGTTCTATTGGTCTGCAGCTCTGCCTTTGTTTCAGTACCATGCTGTTTTAAATATTACTGCTTTGCAGTAGAGTTTGAAATTAGGGAGGTTGATTCCTCCCATTTTCTTTTTCCCAAGAATTGCTTTAGCTATTCGTGCGGGCTATTGTTCCATATAAATTTCAGGAGTGTTTGCTCCATTTCTTTGAAGAATGTCATGGCTATCCTAATAGAGACCACATTGAATTTGTACAGTGCTTTGGGAAGTATTGCCATTTTGACAATGTTAATTCTCCAGATCCATGAACAGGGGATATTTTTCCATTTCCTCGTGTCCTCTTTTATTTCTTGAAGTAGCGTTTTGTAGTTTTCTTTGTACTGGTCCTTTACTTCCTTAGTTAAGCTGATTCCTAGGTACTTGATTTTCTGGGGCACAATTGTGAATGGGATTATTTTCTTCGTGTCACTTTCTTCTCTTTCACTATTTGCGTATAAGAAAGCCATGGACTTTTGGGTATTGATTTTATAGCCTGCAACTTTACTATACAAATATATTGTTTCTAGGAGTTTCTTGGTAGAGGTTCTAGGGTTCTCTAAGTATAGTATCATATCATCCGCAAATAGTGAGAGCTTGATTTCTTCCTTACCTTCCTGGATGCCCTTAATATCTTTTTCTTGCCTAATCGCTATTGCAAGTAATTCCAGTACTATATTAAACAGTAGTGGAGAGAGTGGGCATCCTTGTCTCATCCCTGATTTTAGGGGGAAGACTCTCAGTTTTTCCCCGTTGAGGATGATGCTTATTGTATAGGATTATGGTAGATGGCTTTAACTCTGTTGAGGAAAGTCCCCTCTATCCCCATTTTGGCGAGGGTTTTTATCATAAACGGGTGCTGGATCTTGCCAAATGCTTTCTCTGCATCTATTGATATGATCATATTATTTTTATCTTTTATTTTGTTGATATGATGGATTATGTTGATTGATTTCCGAGCGTTAAACCATCCTTGCCTCCCTGGGATGAATCCCACTTGGTCATGGTGTATGATCTTTTGATGAGTTGTTGAATTCTATTTGCTGGTATTTTGTTGAGAATCTTCGCATCCGTGTTCATCAGGGATATTGGTGTAGTTTTCTTGTGGTGTCTTTGTTTCCTTTTGGTATTAGAGAGACATGGGCTTCATAGAAACTGTTTGGGAGAGTTTCTGTTTTTTTTTTTTTCAATTTACTGGAAAAGCTTGAGAAGAACTGGGAAAATGTCTTCTTAAATGTTTGGAAAAATTCACTAGTGAATGCATATGGACCTGAGCTTTTGTTTTTGGGAAGACTTTTGATTAGAGTTTCAATTTCTTTGATGTTAATAGGTTTATTCATGTACTATATATCTTCTTGATTCAGGTTTGGGAGATTATAGGAGTCCAGGAATTTATCCATTTCTTCTAGGTTTAGTGGCATACAGACTTTCAAAGTAGTCTCTGATGATCTTTTGATTTCTTTGGCTTCTGTTGTGATATCCTAATTCTTATTTCTGATTCGATTTATTAGAACACTCACCCCTTTGTGAATGTTGCTAGTGGTTTATCTATCTTATTTATTTTCTTGAAGAACCAGCTCTTGGTTTCATTTTTCTTTCAGATTGTTTCTTTGCTTTCCATGTCATTGATTTCTGCTCTAAGTTTTATGATCTCTTTCCTTCTGCCTGATTTGGGCTCCTTCTGTTGATTCTTTTCTAAGATCTTGAGCTGTGAAGTCAAGTTATTTATGTGCATTCTTTTTTCTGTCCTGAGATATGCTTGCAGAGCTATAAATTTTCCCCTTAATACTGCTTTAGCTGTATCCCATAAGTTCTGGTAGCTCGTGTCTTCATTCTCATTTGTTTCCAAGTATCTTTTGATTTCATCCTTGACTTCCTTCCTGATCAACTCGTTGTTCAGCATTGAGTTGTTTAATTTCCAGGTGTTTGATTTGGTTCTCCGTGTCTTTGTGTGATTCACTTCTATACTCAGTGCATTGTGGTCTGAAAGATTGTTGTTACTATTTCTATCTTCCTGATTCTATTGAAGTATGTTTTGTGGCCTAGGAATGATCTATTTTGGAAAATGTTCCGTGCGCACTGGTGAAGAACGTGTATTGTTTCTTTTTGGAGTGTAAAGCCCTGTATAGGTCTATAAGCCCTTTCTCTTCTATTTCTTCTTTCGAAGCCAATTTTTCCTTACTGAGTTTTGTTCTTGTTGATCTATCCAGAAGTGATAAGGCAATGTTGAAGTCTCCAGCTACTATTATGTTGCTAGCAATGTCCTCCTTAAGATCTGTTAGCAATTGTTTTAAATATTTAGCTGTTCCCTCATTAGGTGCATATACATTTAAAAGTATGATTTCTTCCTGTTGTATGTATCCCTTGATGAATAGAAAATAGCCTTTGCTGTCCCTTCTAATCTTTTTCAACCTGAAATTGATGTTGTTGGATACTAGTATGGCCACCCCAGCTTTTTTTGAGGGAGCTGTTTGCTTGCAGGATTGTTTTCCATCCTTTGAATTTGAGTCTGTGTTTGCTTTGACTGTTGAGATGAGTTTCTTGTAGGCAGCAGAATGTTGGGTTCTGTCTCTGAATCCATTTTGCCACTCTGTGTCTCTTAAATGCTGAATTTAGACTGTTGACATTGAGAGAGATTGCTGTTATGGGGTTTTGTGTTATCTTTCTGTAAGGGTATGTTGTGCTTGTAAGTTTTGTCTTGTCTTATAGTAGTCCCTTTAGCCCTTCTTTTGGGTTTGGTTTTGAGTCTATGAAGTTCCTGAGCTGCTGTTTATCTAGAAAATAGTGTACCGTTCCTTCAAGTTTGAGTGATAGTTTAGCCGGATAGAGTATTCTTGCTAAAGCATTCATTTTAGTGAGTTTTTTCACTATATCCCACCACTGACTTCAGGCTTGGAAGATTTCCTCTGATAGGTCTGCTGTGAACTAAGGGGTGCTCCTTTGTATGTGATTTCCTTCTTTGACCTTGCTGCTTGCAATATTGTATCTCTATCAGCAGCATCGATCATTCTAACTATGATATGTCTTGGAGTGTTTTTGTTAGGGTCTCTTTTAGCTGGCACCCTTTGGGCTCCTTGAACCTGAATAGCTGCATTGTCGAGCTCTGGAAATTTTTCAGCAATGATTTGTTTAATCGTGTTTTTTTTTCCCATTAGGATTGTTTCCCTGAGCTTCTGGTACTCCAATGATTCTAATGTTGTTCCTCTTGGAATCATCTCCTAGAACTCTGATTCTCTCTAGAGCTATTTTGAGGTCCCTTGCCACTGTTTGTTGTTGCCTGTTGGTTTGGTTCAGCTGATCTTCCAGTTCACTGATTCTCTCTTCAGCTGTAGTCATTCTACTGTTGAGGGTACAGACTGAGTTTTTTTTTATTTCATCTACTGAATCTTTTATTCGTGACATTTCTGCTTTCGTTTCTTCCCGTAATTTGTTGATTTTTTCTGTCATGTTACTGGATATATGTCTGACAGTTTCATTGAGTTGATTGAACACCTTCATGACTTCATATTCTTTGTCAGAGAGGTCCCTTACATGATCAGTATCTACAGGGGCTTCTGAAATCTTTTCGTCGTCCTCCCCATGTGGTGGGGATTTGCATTGTTTCTTCATGTTTGTGTGTCAGTAGAGGGACTAGGTTCCTTGATATGGCTAAACTATCTGCGGCCGCGTGAGCATTGGGCCACCTAAAATTAGGCCTCGCTCAATTCAACTGAAGCCACGCCCACTTCTTAAAAGTCCACGCCCCCACGGGTACCTGGTGTGTGTGGGGGGAGTAGACTGGGTAGGGGAGAAGACCAGCACAGCTTAGGGGATAAGAGGAAGAGGCAGAGGCTCAGGGCTTTTCTCCCAGCATCTGAGAGGACGCCTGGGGGCTTGCAGGGAGAAATCCAAGTCCTGGGTTCGAATACCGGCTGATAAACTGACCTGGGTTTGGGAGAAGACCAGCCCAGCTTGGGGGATGAAAGGAAGAGCTGTCTTCCTTCTTTCTGTGGGAGAAAACCACCCTCTCTTCTGGATGTGCCTGTCTTTTTTCTCTCTCAGAGAAAACTATCCTATCTCTCTTGATGTAGCTGTCTTCTTCCCTGTCTGAGAGAAAACCTCTCATTCTTTCTTGTCATATCTTTCTCCATTCCCTACCTGAGAAAAAAAACACCCTTCTCTAGTCATGTCTCTCTTCTCTGTCTGAGAGAAAATCACCCTTCCCCTCTGGACATGCCTCCCTTCTCCTGAGAGAAAACCACCCATTTTCCCTTCCGTGCCTGTCTCCATTCTCTGTCTGAGAGAAAACCATCCATTCTCTCTTGACATACCTGTTTCCTTCCTCTCTCTCTGAGAGAAAATCACCCTTTCCCCTGACACTCCTATCTCTCATATCTCTCTTTGTCTCTCAGAGAAAATCAAAGTTTTTCCCCTTGGACACTCCTATTTTCCTCTGTCTCTTTCATCCATGCCTGAGAGAAAAACACACAGAGAAAACCACCTATTCTCCCATGACATGCCTCTCTCCTTTCTCTGTCTGATAGAAAACCACACTTCCACTCTGGACAAGCCTGTCTCTCTTCCATGTGTGAGAGAAAACCAACCGTTCTTCCTTGATCTATCTTTCTCCTTTCCATTCCTGAGAGAAAAACACCCATTCCCTTCTGGACATGCCTGTTTTCCTTCTCTCTGAAAGAAAACCACCCATTCTCCTGGACAGGTCTTCCCTTAGAAAACCACTCTTTCCTCCTTGATGTGCCCGTCTCTCTTTCCTCTCTGAGAAAAAATCACCCATTCTCCCTTGACATGTCTTTCTCCCTTCCATGCCCGAGAGAAAAACTACCCTTTACCCTTTGACATGCCTGTTTCCCTTCTCTGTCTGGGAGAAAACCACCCTTCCTTCCTGGTCATGCCTGTCTCCCTTCACTCTCTCTGAGAGAAAGCCACCTTTTCCTCCTGTACCCTCTTCTCTTCCTTCCCTCTGTGGGAGAAAACCACCCTCTATTATGGATGTGCTTGTCTTCTTTCTTTCTCTCAGAGAAAACCACCATTTCCCCCTGGCCTTGCCTATCTTCTTCTCTGAGAAAAAAATGACCCTTTCCCCTGGACACTCCTACCTCTCTTCTCTTTCTCTTTCCTGGAGAAGAACATCCTTCCCCTTGAGGTGTCCATTTCCCTTCTCTCTCTGGGAACACCTCCTTTGCCCTGTGCCATGTCAGAGGCTGGCAGGGACGTGTCCAGCTGGGCCAGGAGCAGCCTGGCGCCAGCGCACCTTCCCCCATGTGGATGCATCGAGGGCCGATGTTGCAGGGCCACAGAGGGGGATTTCCTGCCCTGGGCCACCGCCCTGAGGCCAGCTGGGTGGCAGTGCCAGAAGCCAGGACTCAGCTCTGCCATGGCAGCTCAGTACAGTCAGGCTGGAGGCCCAGGCAGATTGTCCCCTGCACCTGGGTTACTGGAAGGGTGTGCTGCGCCCCAGCCTGAGCGGAGCCAGGCACGGGGCTGGGAAGGCCACCATCAACCCCAGACCTTGACAGCCTGGGGATAGACAGGGGGTTGCAAGGTGACCAACACAGCCCATCAGGGCGGCTCCACCCAGAGCCGGCACAGAGCCTCAGGGCTTCAGTGTGAGTGTGCCTATGTGTGGGTCATTGTGAGTGCTTGTGTGTGCATGTATGCACATGTGCATCTGTGTGTCTGGATTTGAGCCCTGTATTGCTCCAGTGGCTTTGGGTCTATTTGTCCATGTTTGTTTTGTGCAATAGGGTACGTGCTGGGGTCCCTGTGGCCCCTTGCTGGGAAGACATGTGTGTGTCTCTCATAATGTTTGTGTGTGTATATTTGATTCTCCTAATGTTTCTTTCTGTTTGTTTTTGCATCTGACAGCGTATCTCTTATTTCTATGTGTGTGTGTCTCAGATATCCAGTGTGTATGTTTGTGTGTCTGTGTCTGATGGTGCATCTCACTGTGTGTTCTGTATCTGTTGATATAGATGATTGTGTGTCTGTTACTCTGTGTCTATTAGTGTAGTTTACAATGTGTTGTGTGTGACTGTTTAGATGATTCTGTTAGTCTGTGTCTCTCTCTTGGTGTAACTGACTGTGATCTGTCTCTCTCTGTTGGTCAAGTTGACTATGTGTGTCTGTATCTAATGGTCTAGCTGACTGCTGGTGTAGCTGACTGTGTGTCTGTAGGTATAATTGACTGTGTGTGTCTGTGACTCTGTGTCTATAGGTGTAGCTGACCATGTGTATCTATGTGTGACTCTGTGTCTGTTGGTAACTGACGGTGACTCACTGTTGATATAGCTGACTGTGTATGTGTGTCTGTGATTCTCAGTTTGTATAGTTGATTGTATTAATCGATATCTGTCTTTTGGTGTAGCTGACTGATTTGTACCTATCTTATTTGATTGGTGTAGCTGACTGTGTATCTGTCTCTGTTGGTATAGACTGTGTGTCTGTTGGTATAGTTGTGTCTGTGTGTGATGGTGTCTGTTGGTGTAATTGACCATGTGTGTCTGTCTGTGACTGTGTCTGTTGGTGTAATTGACCATGTTTGCCTCTGTGTGACTATGTCTGTTGGTGTAGCTGACCATGTATGTCTGTGTGTAACTGTGTCTGTTGGTGTAACTGACCGTGCATGTCTGTGTGTGACTGTGTCTGTTGGTGTAGTTTAAGATGTATATCAGTGTTTGACTATCTCTTTTGGTATAGTTAACTGTGTGTGTCTGTGTTCGACTGTGTTTGCTGGTATAGCTGACCATGTATGTCTGTGTGTTACTATGTCTATTGATGTAGCTGTGTGTGTGACTCTCTTGGTGTAACTGATCATGTTTTTCTCTATCTGTATCTTGGTGTAACTGACTCTAATTTGTACTTGTCTATCTCTGTCTGTTGGAATTGTGTGAATCCATTAGTGGAGTTGTGTGCCTATTGGTATAGTTGACTATATGTCTATGGCTCTTTTAGCTGGTTGTCTCTCTGCTGATATAGCTGTGTTTGTGTCTTTTAGTATAGCTGACTGTGTCTGTGTCTGTTATTGTAGCTGACTGTGTGTCTGTTGGTATAGTTGACTACATATCTATATCTGTGTGTCTGTTGGTATAGTTGACTACATATTTTTCAGTGTAGCTGTTTGTGTCTGTTGGTATAGATGACTATGTATGTTTAGATCTGTATGGAACATCTCCTACCGATTGAAGCCTTCCCCGAAGGAGGGACCTGGCCAAGAAGAGACCCCCCAGGCTAGGCCTGCGCCCTGTCCAGGGTGGTCTCAGGGTGAGAGACCCGGAGCTAGCTCAAGTGTGGGGTGAGTGGGAGGGGGTCTCAGTGACGCACTCAGGACACCAGGCAGGGTTCCCTGAGGGCTGTATAGCTTTGTATAGCTTACTGTATGTGACTGTGTCTGTTGGTATAGCTGACTGTGTGTATCTATGTCTGTTGGTGTATATGAGTGTATCTGATGGTGTAGCTGGCTATATATGTCTGTATCTGTTGGTGTAACTGTCTTTATGTGTCTTTTGGTGTAGCTCACTGTATGTTCTGTTGGTGTAACTGACAGTATGTGTCTGTTGGTATAACTGACTGCATGTGTCTGTTGGTGTAGCTGACTGTATGTGTCTGCTGGTGTAGTTGACTATGTTTCTATGTGTCAGGATAGTGTGGCCATATTTGTGAGAGTCTGTATCAGAGGATTCTCTTAACCCTGTCACCTTCACTCACCATGGAGTCTCTCTGGGAACATCTCCTACCAATTGAAGCCTTCCCCTAAGGAGGGACCTGGCCAAGAAGAAACCCCCAGGCTAGGCCTGCGCCCTGTCCAGGGTGGTCTCAGGGTGAGAGACTCAGAGCTAGCTCAAGTGTGGGGTGAGTGGGAGGGGGTCTCAGTGACGCACTCAGGACACCAGGCAGGGTTCCCTGAGGGCTGTGTGGGGCAGGTGTGTGGCCTCCAGAGAGGCTTGGCTGCCCTGGGCCCTGTGGGACAAAAGCTGGAGCCGAGGCTGGGTGGGATCCATGGTGGGTGTGGGTGCCATTGGTGTGCAAAGCACCATACACGGTTGGTCCTTGCCACGCAACTGAGCCTGCTCGTCTCTTTTGGGGCCCTCCACTGGGCGGTTCTCCAGATGTCCCCTGTTTCCTTGCGGGGGGCCGCAAAACCACTCTCCGGCCCACGGAGATGGCCTTAGGATCCGTAGGTGCAGGGAAGGACTGACCAAATGAACACAAGACATGAGAGAGAGAATGCAGCTTAGAAACAAAGAGAAAAAGGGACAGGTTTTTTTGAGGGCTATGGGGGTATATATTAGTGAGTCAGCTACACAAAGGGTCGTGCCCGAATGTGGTTAGGAAAGTTACAGAGTCTATAAGTTTGACCTACCATACATTACAAAGCTTATACTAAGTTAATCATTGTCAGTTACAGCCATGACAATTGTTTTCTCAGGATAACCATACAAAGCACAGGCTTTAACTGCCGAGGGTCATGTAGGTCAGGATAGCCCTACCTAGCACAGGCTTTACCTGTTGAGGGTCACGTAGGTCAAGATAGCCATACCTAGCACAGGCACGTAGGCCCTTGGTCAGTTAAAGGGCCAGCTTCCCACATTTCCTGGTCACTCGACCTAGCCAAAGCCCAGCTTGGCCACGATGGTGGCTGGAGGATGGTCAGGAATCACCCTGGCAGCTGGGACGATGCCCCGCACTCCAATGCAAATCCTGAGGTTCCGGCTGGCTTGTTTCAGTCTCATGCATCAGTAGAGCTTCCCGCCGGCCCACGCCTGGCCCCGATTCCTGTTCTTGGTGTTTTCAAGCTATTTGCAAGTGTTTGTGCTTGGGGAGGCTGTTTTGGTGCTGGGTGTGGGAGGGCAGCTGGGGAAGGCCAGAAGGGCCTGGTGGATCATGGTGTGTGTGTCCTCGTGGGCAGGCCTTGGGCAGCTAGGACGCTGCTCTGAGTGTGTGGGAGCTGGTCACAGAGACCCTGCCAGGCCCTGGCTGAGAGTGAGCCCAGATGGGCTGGGCTGGGTGGGCACCCGGAGCCACAGGCTTGGTCCCCCAGCCCCATGTGCACACACACAGACACACACGCGGGCACAGCCAGCACACATAGACACACACACATGTGGACACAGCCAGCACGCAAGGACACACACACAAGTGGACACAACCAGCACACATGGACACACACTGCATAGGACACAGCCAGCACACAAAGACACACACGGACACACTCACGGGCACACCTTGCACATATGAACAAGCACTCGTGTCATGTACACATGGACACATGCTACCCAGGACAACTCAGTACAAATGGACACACAGTTATACACATGCATAAGACACATATAACAAACATGGATGTTCACAGCTCAGATACACATGGGGCAGGCCACAAACACGTGCAGCATACATACACCCACATACACACATCCATGGACCGGTCACACAGCCCAGGATACCCCAGCGCACATGGACACCATCACGTGTGCACAGGCACACACAGAATGACAGTAAACCCAACAAAGGGCTCACAGAACACACTCTCATGCCTGGAAGCAGTCACACATGCACACACACACACACGGTCCAGGACACACACAGTCATTGCGGACACAGCACGTGCACAGCTCACATGGGTGGCTTCTCACTGCCCCTTGCAGGGGACCTGGGCAGGCAATGGCCTGGCCTCCTTCTCTCTGGCCCTCACCCCTGCCTGGGCACCTGGACTCCGCAGTGCCTGGGACTCACCCTCGCCAGCCCACTTTGTTGCCCAGCGCAGGCCCCACTGCACCCTGTGAGGGGTGTGCCAGGAGGGGGGAGACAGGGCAGGAGAACTGGCACAGCGAGTGAGGGGCACACAGTGTCAGGGTGGGGTGCTGCTGGCTTTGTGAGTGTGGGGGCGGAGAGAGTGTTGGGAACTCAAATGTGTGCTGTGGGCTCAGTGTGTGTTGACGACTCAGTGTGTGTTGTGGGCTCAGTGTGTGTTGTGTGCTTGTGTGTGTTGAGGACTCAGCGTGTATTGTGGACTCAGTGTGTGTGTGCTCAGTGTGTGTTGTGTGCTCGTGTGTGTTGTAGACTCAGTGTGTGTTATGGGCTCAGTGTGTGTTGTGTGCTCATGTGTGTTGTGGGCTCAGTGTGGGTTGAGGACTCAGTGTGTGTTGTGTGCTTGTGTGTGTTGTGGGCTCAGTATGTGTTGCGTGCTCGTGTGTGTTATGGGCTCAGTGTGTGTTGTGTGCTTGTGTGTGTTGTGTGCTCATGTGTGTTGTGAGCTCAGCGTGTGCGGAGGACTCAGCGTGTGTTGTGTGCTTGTGTATGCTTTGGATTCAGCATGTGTTGTGTGCTCGTGTGTGCTGTGGACTCAAGTGTGTGTGTGTGTTGATGTGGCATGGTGTGTGGGGGTAGCAGGGCTCCCCAGAGACCCCGCATCCCCTCATCCGCTCCAAGCCTGGCTCCTGTCCCCCCTCTCCCTCCCTGTAGCACCGTTTCCCCTCCAATTCCCTCCCATCTCCTACAGGCCCCTGGGGTACGGACGCTTCATGGCGTAGCTGGTGGAGGCTGGAGGCGCTGGCGGGTGGGAAGTGTGTGCACATGCATGCACACCTGTGTGCCTCTGTAGATTGCACATGTGCATGCGTGTGCACGTGCGTGTGCTTGCTGGAGGCCAGGGCCCATGGGCGCCGTGTACAGTGGATTCTCCCCCCGCTGGGTGGGCAGAGACCCAGACTTCAGCGCCAATGGGGAAGCCATCCCGGCTTGGGGCCATATGCGGGTCTGACAGCCCCTGGGGGGGGGGGGTGTCTAAGAGGGTAGAGGCTGACATGGACGGCTCCAGACTTTTTTTTGAATTATTTTTTAAAGTATTTAAAAATTGAATCGCTGTGAGATAGACCCTTACAAAGCTGTTGATGATTAGGTTTCAGTCATCTGGTGTCCCAACACCCATCGCTCCATCTGGCCCAAAAACACACAGCAGAAACACCATCTGCACTCTTTCACTCATTGCAGCACTATTCACAGTAGCTGGAATCTGGAAACAACCTGAGCGCTGGAGAACAGACCAGAGGATAAAGAAATGATTGCACATCTACACAATGGAATATTGCTCAGCTGCTAGGGACAATGAAGTCGTGACATTTGCTTATAAATGGGTGGACATGGAGAGTGTCCTGCTGAGAGAAAAGAGTCAGGAGAAGGACACAGAGAGAATGACCTCACTCATTTGTGGTCCCGGGACTCTGGAATCTACTTCCTGATGCATCAGTATAGTCTGCAGACATTCGCAGGCAGAGAAGCCCATTGCAGACACACACACACTCACACTCACACTCACACTCACAGAGGAGCTCGGTGCTCTCCTCTCTGCTCACACACACACACACACACACACACTCACAGAGAGGAGCTTGGTTTGCTCCTCCTCTATTCACATGCACACGCACACACACACACTCACAGAGGAGCTCAGTGCACTCCTCCTCTGCTCACACACTGAGAACTCAGGAGCAAAGCCCCTGGCACATGTTCACACTCACACTCACCACACGTGTCCATATGCTTCTCACTCACTCTCACACGGTCATAGACAGCTCCCTCACCCCTGCGCTCAACAGTCTTTCTCGTCCACCCACACTCAGACCAGAATGTGCTCATGGCCACACACACACACACACACACACACACACACACACTCTGACACCCAAGCTCGTCTCCTTCCACACTGCCCACGCACCCGAACACTCCCACATTACCACCCACTCTGTGTCTGCAGTGCACACAGTCCGCCCTTTCCCTGCACACCCATCCTCGAACCTGCTCACTCTCCCACCACACTCACACACACCTCCACTTGTTTCACCCACAAATCTTATGTTCAGCCACTCTTACACTCACACTCATTCTCACTAGTGACACACCTTCATATCTGTGACACTCGAAGACCCACACTCATGTTTGCTCTCTCACACACATACTCCACTCATATACTCATGATCATACTTATTGTCACAGCTGCGCATTCACTCACGCGTGCTCATTTTCCAACTCAACCTGCCTGCCTGCTCTCTTTCCTTCCTGGTTTTGTTTCGGGGCCATGTCTGGCTCTGCTCAAGGCTTACTCCTAGCTTTGTACTCAGGGCTCACTTCTGGCGGTGCTTGGGGGACCATGTTGGGTGCAGGGAATCAATCCCGAGTCACCATGTGCAAGGCAAGTGCCCTACTCACTCTACTCTCTGGTCCCAAACTCAAGCATTCTCACACTCACCCCATGTGCACAGCACAACACCCACAAACATGCTTCCACACACCCACATTCACACTCACACCACTCACTCCTACTCATAGAGAAGCTCCCACACAAGTCTCACACTCCCAGACTAACACCCACACTCACAATGCTCTGTGTGAGTACACAGAGACATGTTTTCATGAACCCTCACTCACAGACTCAGAGACATTCTCCTCTACACCCACATTCACACCAACATTCACAGACATGTTCCCACACACCCTTACTTAACCCCTCACAGAATGCGCCCACCCACACTACTATCCACATTAACACCTACACTGACAACAGACACACACTGACACCTTCACTCATGCTCAAGCCCTCACAGGCTAGCTCCCACAACCCATGCTCATACCCATACTCAATATCCTCACACTCACATAAACATATTCCCATATAACCTCAATCACACTCAAATCACATTCACACACTCACAACATGCTCCATCAACCCACTCTCATACCCATACTGCTCACTCACAGACATGCTCACACTCACAGCAAAACCAACACTCTCACATTCTTTAAAAAAAAAATACCCTCTCTACGCCCCCCCCAAAGTGGCGGGTATTGGGTCAGAGATAGCAATGAGAATTGGGTGGTGGCCTTTGACATGATCACTCCAGGTTTGATCTCTGGCACTGCATATGGTGCCTGAGCACTACCAGGAGTGATCCCTAAACACTGAGAGAGAGGGAGGCAATGAATACTGCTGAGGGTGTTCCCCAAAACAATGAAATAAATAAAGGAAAATATGTGAAATTTACAGTAGTTTTTACCTACATCGATGATGTGATTACACATGTAAAATGATCTTGCAATGTTTTCCCCCTTTCTCTTTATTACTTGTCTGCTGGAGCGATAGCACAGCGGTAGGGCATTTGCCTTACAAGCAGCCAACATGGCCGACCCAAGTTCGATTCCTCCGCCCCTCTCGGAGAGCCCGGCAAGCTACCGAGAGTATCTCGCCCGCATGGCAGAGCCTGGCAAGCTACCCGTGAGGTACTTGATATGCCAAACACAGTAACAACAAGTCTCATGATGGAGACGTTACTGGGCCCGCTTGAGAAAATTCGATGAACAACTGGAGGACCGTGACCGGTTAAGCTTGTCTGCTTGAATGGTAAAGTCGGAGACTGAGAAATCTGGTCTGTGACACTCTGCATATAAACAAACAGTGAGCCAAAATGAGGATGCTCTGCCTTTTTTGGTTCTATTTTTTTCCAGAGAGAACATTTTAACAGTACTTTGGGTAATATTTCTTTCTCATTGAGATTAGAATCTGTTTTAATTATTAATGCCTGTACAGTTTGGTGATGGTATGTAATGGTGGTTTGTTTTCAGCGGACAGATGTGAGCGATTCCTTTCTGTCAGTTTGCCCATGCTCCAAAAACTAGATTTGTCATTCTGCTGCTGGGCTCACAGTCATTCAGTCCTCAGCTTCAGGTTGACTTTCTGCTTTGACAGGGAAGGAAATTTAGGCTGTTAGTAGAGGTTATTTAGGGTCACTCATAGAGTGTACTCAAACCAGAAGAACTGTTTTCACAGAATTGAATTTATAAAATGAATAAACAGAAAAACAGTAAAATTTCATTGAGTGTTCTTTTTTAAATAAAAGTATTGCATTATATAATTTCCTTCTAAAATCATGAGTTTATTGTATTTCCTTTCCCACCAACATAAAAAATATTAAATTATGGAATTAAAAAATATCCTCACTAACAGAATATGCTAGGACACCCTGACACCACACTCATACCCTGCTGCGCAACATAATTCCACACACCCCCACTCACACCACACTCACACCCTAACTCACAGACATGCTCCCTCCACCCAAACTCACACCCTACTCACAAACATGCTCATGCTCCCACACACTCACTCACACATACTCATAGACATGCTTCCACACACCCTCACTTACACCCTACTCACAGACAGGCTCCCACATACCCACACTCATACCTACTCACAGACAAGTTCCCTCACACTCATCACACCTACTCACAGATATACTCCCACATACCCACACTCACAACCTAACTCACAGACATGCTCCCTCACACCCACACTCACACCCTACTCACAAACATGTTCCCACACACTCACTCACTCCTATATACAGACATGCTCCCATACAACCACATTCACACCCTACTCCCAGACATGTTCCCACACACTCACTCACACCTACTCACAGACATGCTCCCAACACCCACACTCACCCCTGCTCACAGACATGCTCCCACATACCCACACTCACACCTACTGACAGACATGCTCCCACACTCACATCCTATTCACAGACATGCTCTTTCACATTCACACTCTACTCACAGACATGCTCCCTCATACCCACACTCACACCCTACTCACAGATAAGCTCCCACACACTCACGCCCTAGTCATAGACATGCTCCCACACACTCACACCCTACTCACAGACATGCTCCCACACACCCACCCACACTCACACGCTACTCACAGACATGCTCCCACATACTCACACTCACACTCACACTCACACCCTACTCACAGACATGCTCTCACAAACCAACACTCACACCCTACTCACAGACATGTTCCCTCACACTCACTCACACCCTACTCACAGACATACTCCAACACACACCCACACTCACAACCTACTCATAGACATTCTCCCACATACCTACATTCATACCCTACTCCCAGACATATTCCCACACACTCACTCACACCTACTCACAGACATGCTTCCAACACCCACACTTATACCCTGCTTACAGAATGCTCCCACATACCCGCACTCACACCTACTGACAGACATGCTCCCACACACCCACACTCACACCCTATTCACAGACATGCTCCCTCAAACTCACTCACATTCTACTCACAGACATGTTCCCTCATACCCACACTCACACCCTACTCACAGATAAGCTCCCACACACTCACACCCTAGTCATAGACATGTTCCCACACACTCACACCCTATTCACAGACATGCTCCCACACACCCACACTAATACCCTACTCACAGACATGCTCCCCCCCCACATACACTCCCCCCCACATATACTCAAGACATGCTTCCACACACACCCTATTCACAGACATGCTCCCACACACCATACTCACACCCTACTCACAGACATGTTCCCTCACACTCATTAACATGCCTCCACTCAGGCCCTTGGACTCAGAATCCCCCTCACATGTGGGCTTTGTTTAGGCTAAGGGCAAAGTAAGCCTCTGCCTGGGGCCGTGTCCACTGCCCATGACGGCAGGGCCTATCCACTTGGGGTCCAGCTGTGAGGTGTGGGGTGCCCTGTGCTCACCGAGGAGCCAGGGAGCAGAGGTAAATCAGCTGCTGGGGTGACCAGGGAAGCCCTGGGTCAGAATCGGGGGCTGCCGGGTGGAGGGGCAGAACAGGTGGGAACATTCTGGTCTTCAGAGTGGTGCAGCCGCCTCGGCCAGGGTGCTGGCACTGTGCTGCCCTGGATACAGCCACAGGGACTCGGTACACAGATTCCCAGGCCCCAGGTGGTGCAGGGGACTCGGCACAGGAGGCAGGCCAGTGCAAGGTACAGGCCCCCACCAGTGGGGCCACGGGGCCTTCAGGCTTGAGCACAGACAGAGTGGGACAAGCAGCAGCTCGACTAGGACTGAGGGGACAGGCTGAGGGAACACAGGCTGAGGGGAACACAGGCTAAGGGAAACACAGGCTAAGGGGAACATAGGCTGAGGGAGCACAGGCTGAGGAGAGCTGAGGTTGAGGGGTGCTGAGGGTGAGGGAGCACAGGCTGAGGGGAACACTGACTGAGGGGAGCTGAGGGTGAGGCATGTAGACAGCACCAGGCGGCCAGCTTAATACAAAGAAACCAGAGACAGAGATGGTCAGAGGTGGAGAGACAGAGGCGGGGAGAGACTGGTGTGGGAAGCCAAGAGCCTTCTCATAGACCCTAGCCGTGGTTCCCATGTTAGGAACTGCTTGGGACAGACATTGGTGACAGTCTCCCAGGACTTCCTGATCTCAGTGGATACCTGATCTATAGCCACATAACATCAGGCTGACAGTCATCTTATCTGGTCTTATTTACTTATCTATAGTAACCTCCAGGATGCATATACTGCCCTAAGAGCCTTTGATATACAAATGTAAAGCTCAGGATGCACCTACTGCCATAAGGCCCTTTGATATACAAATGTAAAGCTCAGGATGAACCTACTGCCATAAGATCCTTTGATTTACAAATGTTTACCTTGAATGTTAGGTAAAGCTCTTGTGGCTGACCTTACCATGTATGGCTATATTGCTTCTACTCCTGACTGGGCTGCCCAGACCCTATATAAACAGCCTGTAGCCCCCAATAAAGTTCTGTCCCTTTTTCTCTCTATTTCTAAACTGTACTCTGTCTCTTGTGTCTTGTGTTCATTCGGTTGGTCCTTCCCTGCACCTATGGATCCTAGAGCCACCTCCGCAGGCTGGAGGGTGGTTTTGCGGGCCCTCCGCAACTGGCGCCCATGCGGGGTGGTGTCTGGGAGATGACCGCCGAACTCCCCTTCAGGAAGCGGTGGCCACCGGGTCGCACGGAAAGGTAAGTGCGCACCTAATCAAAAATCCCCGTCTTGTTCGAGGCCGAGTGGGAAGATCCCCGTCTTGTTCGAGGCCGAGTGGGTACTAGCCCCTGCCTCGTTATAGAGGTCGATGGGGTGGGATCAGGGGAGAATTGATTGTTCAGTCTAATATGAGGTATATGAGATGGTCACTGGGTTGGATAAGGTGCCCCCCCACGCTCCTTTGTCGTGTCCTTTGTGGAATGTGTGTGCGAGTGAATGAGCAGTCAGGGGCGTCCTCGCCTCTGATTCGAGTCTGTGGTTCCACGGCTGGGTACCCTTAAGGTCCCTGAAAAGGCTAAGGAATCCGGTTGGGCTGTCTGTGGTTCCACGGGAAACATGGTCTATGGTGGTGCTGACTTAGACGTCAGCCGTAAGTCACCTTTGGCTGATCCACTACGACTAAGTTTCCCACTGGCCAGACAAGCACCTAGGTGGGCCCCTTTGTCGGGCCTCCCCCGTGTCTTGCATCTGCTTCTCCCAGAATGTAGCCTGCCCACAGGGTAGAGTCTGGCAAACTCCCCGTGGCGTACCAAAATATGCCAAATACCAGTAACAATGATGGGTCTCATTCTCCTAAATAGCCTTGAATATAATCTCAGGGCTAGGATGAAAGAGACGTTACTGGGGCTTGCTCGAGGCAATCGACGAATAACAGGATGATGAAATGAAATGAAAAAAATACCAACAAGCCTTTCCTGACCCATTTTTAACAGCAGGAGACTGGCTTATTTAGGCTGGGAAATGAGGAGCAGTGGTCCTGTTGGGATCGGGAGTTCCCTAGCCCTGGGAGGCGCGGAGAGACCAGATAGACACAATTCCTGCAGGAGTAAAAACGGGGTTTATTTAGACCAGCATGCTGGGGCTCCGCAGCATACCCCAAAAATGGGCAGTGACTGAGAGCCCCGAACTTCTTCGAAGGGGATCTTATATAGGCCTTCACTGGCCGTTACAGCAAAGCCCGCACATTTCATAGCCAATAGATTTGTAACAACATATACTTTCTTAACCAATCCATTTAAAAGTACCTCACTCCTTAGCCTATAGATTCAAAGATCAGCATCTACGTATATCGATTGTCAGCACAAGCAAGGTTATAGCTGGAATCATTAAGCCTTAGGTAATCTCCCTTGACCATCCTCGTTTTGAGTTACCCAAGTCTGCAGGGTGCTTTAGTGAGACAATACATTCCAGGAAAGGGCAATTTCCCCCAACCACCCGCATCCTGAGTTATCCTTTACCCAAATCTGCAGGGTGCTTTAGTGAGACAATACATTCCAGGAAAGGGCAATTTCCCCCAACCACCCGCATCCTGAGTTATCCTTTACCCAAATCTGCAGGGTGCTTTACTGAGACAATACATTTCAGGGACAGTAAATACACCTGAATCCTGTCACACTTGGTTTAGAAAGAAGTTATGCCCTGTTCACTTTCCAAGTCCCGTCTCCCCCAGGTGCAAAGCAGCCAAGCAGTTTTACAGAAAGCAATGTTGCAAGTTAGCTAAAGTACACAGAAATTTGATGCCCTAATATGGATTCTTTCAGTCCCAATCAGCTGATAAGGTTTCTTTGCCCTGGGGGCTGTCCCTTCCTTTCTCAGACCATCAGTTTCTCCCTGTCATTTTTTGAAGGGTCAGATTGATCGATCAACTGCAGATGTGTGCACATGTATGTTTGGTGTTTTAATCAGTTCATTGTCTGTCTGTCTGTCTGTCTGTCTGTCTGTCTGTCTGTCTGTCTATGTGGAACACTCGAGTGTTGGAACCAGGCTGAAATCAGAAGTAGAAATTTTAGAGAAGTTAGTGCTATGCTACCCAGTGATTTAAGAAATGCAGTTGTTTTTGGAACCTGTCAGACAAGGGTGAATCCTTATCAGAAGGTGGGACTTATAGAGAAAGCAGAATTCTCAATCTAAATTTCTTGATAGAATAACATTAATGATCATGTGATTAACAGTTGAAATCCTTTTGAACTTAAGAATCTTGTACTATCTAGAAGAGCTATGGAACTAGAGCCTGAAATTAAAGTGAAATATGAGTTCAGAGAAAGCAAGACTTTAATCTTACAAGCCTCAGCTAACTTTAATGAAAAATTAGGCCGCTTTTACAAACTACAGAGGTACAGAAGCCATTAAAATGAAGTTTCCTTATTTTCCTAAACAGTGGCAATTTATAGGGTAACAATTGGATTTGTCCATTCTCCCTTGACACAAGGAGCTAAGGTTTATCAGGTTACACCCATCACAGTGCTCCTGAGTCACTTCCATTCCTTTGTTTTTCCGTAACCACTTCTATATGCTCTCCTCCCCAACCAGTTAATCAGCTTTTCTTGTTAATTTTTAAGATCAGATCCTTCTAGGACACTGAACTTGTATTGTAAATTGTGAGTCGATCTGCTAAGTGAGAATCTGTCCTAGAAGAATGTCCTGATTAGTTTGGATGAGGCTAAACATTTTTTCCCTTTCAAACTGCCCTCAGTAAATAATTTCAGTATACTGCAAGAGGCAGCTTCCCTTATCTCACAGAAACCTTGCTGTTAGAGGCAACTTCTCTTATCTCACAGAGCAGATCTCAGGTGCTAGCCAGGCCTGATCTTTGGGATGTAGATGCCAGGCTCCAGGAAGGCTGATCTTTGAGATGTAGATTGGTCTTTGATGTGCTAATCCAAGTGCTTGAAACTTGTAAAGGTGAGGACAAAATTACTGGCCTGCAGATGTAAAGAAGCAATGTATGTTTTGCAGCCTCAATGTTCTTTCTCCTTTTGATGACATCACTGTATTGCCCCTTTAGAGGTACCATGATCTATATGAGGAGATTTCAGGGCTCTCTACTAGGAGGTCTGAGAGAACAGGGGAAAACATGCTTGAGAGAACCTGAGTTTCTTTTATGGTATATAATGAGACTGTAAGAATGGGCTGGGAGAGGCAGTAGAGATACTAGAGTGAATGGAGAGAGGATTGGAGTAGGCTGCAACTAAGATCAAGCAGCCTGGCCATAAGGTTTCCTTCCTTTTCCTGCCCATCGCCATCCACCTCCCTGGAGTGGGGGAAACTACCGAACGTGGGCAGTGGGAAAGATAGATTGCTGCCATCCTTTTTGTGTTCACACAGGAATTCAAATATTTTCTTATGCTAATATCAAAGTTTGGTAAAAAATCCAAAGGGCTTTTTCTGTGTCTGAAAGCATGTTTGTATTTTTGTGGAATTGTTAAAAATATCTGGTATAGAAAGCTCATGATTTTAAATAATTAAGGTACAAGAACTATTGAAATTAAGCCAAAGAAATTTTTATTATGTTTTATAAAAATTGATCATTAGGTCTTATGTTGTTATGTTAATGGGCTGGAGCGATAGCACAGCAGGTAGGGCGTTCGCCTTACAAGCGGCCAACTATGGCCGACCCGAGTTCAATTCCTCCGCCCCTCTTGGAGAGCCCGGCAAGCTACCGAAAGTATTCGATATGCCAGACACAGTAACAACAAGGTCTCCAATGGAGACGTTACTGGGCCCGCTCGAGCAAATCGACAATCAACGGGAGGGCCTTTACCTTTACCTTACCTTACATGTTTGTATCTGCCTTAGATTAGAATATTTGATCTAGAAGGAGTTAAAATAACTATGACACATGAAAACAGGTTCAAAAAAATAATGGTTTATTTTAAACATGAGTTTCTAGAGTTATAAAATTGGTTGCAAAATTTGTCCTTACCAGTGCTCTATCTGATCTCTGAGACTCTTGGTAACTAAAATTTCTAGAACCTGTAAGAGTTATAAGTGGGATAATCTCAGATGTCAGCCTTCTGTAATGGTTTCTGAGAATGGAGAATTTCATGGAAAATGTGGGAAATTTTACTAACTACATTGTTAATCAACCTGTCCAGTGCTTGAAAGTACATGCTATTATTTTGATAACTATTTCATGCTAAGCCTTGTCACCAGGTATCAACCTGACTCTGTTCTTCAGAAAGCTTTGTACACAAGTGTGAAATACTTAATGTTTCATAATAATCTATGAGTGCTTTAATCTTTTGTATTTGTGCTTTCCTGGAAATCAGAATTTTAAGATGTCTTCTGGTTGATTTCTAATGTAAAGTGATCTTTTGCCCAGTGAATATACCTTGTAAGAGCTTTAATTGTGAGCATTTTTAAGGCTTTTTGAATATCTATGGAAGCATTGCAGAGCAGTTTTTGTTAAGTGAGATTAAGATAAGCTCAGCACCATTTCTGCCTCCTCTCCAGTCTGGCTCTGCAGACGCCCTCTGGGCCCTAGTGATCACCTTCTTGGACCCCGACCTATGGAGGATGCCTGGTGGCTCTGCTCAGTGACAGGCCTGACTCCTCATGTCGCTGCCTCTGTTTTCGACTCCTCTTCACAGTTCTGTATGACTCTTCTGGTTGTCCCCGTATTTTGTACCACCCAACTTCCACCCTTTATGATTACTGGTCCCCGCATGATGGATGTTGTTTCACCCTGCTGACTTTGCCGCGAGCCTGTCACCACCCTCACCTCGTCACCCTGTTCACCCTTGGCCTTGCGGGCACCCTGACCTCACAGCACTCTGGTTTACCTACACTCCCTGTCACTGTGAATACCGATTTAGAGCGCCTTGAACAATCCATCTCACCTCGAGGATTTGCTAACGTCTTTTGGAGGTTGCTCTTCAAAACCACCGAGGACTTGACTTGCTCTTTATGAAAGAGGGGGGATGGTGTGCTGCATTGGGGAAGAGTGCTGTTTTTATGTCAATCATAGTGGGGTCATTAGGGACTCCATGCATGAATTATGAGAGGGCCTGGAGCAAAGGCATCGCCTATGAGAACCCTCCTCCTCTGGCTGGAGTTTCCATACCTTACTTCCATATCGCTCCAGCGATAGCACAGCGGGTAGGGCGTTCGCCTTACACGCGGCCAACATGGCCGACCCGAGTTCGATTCCTCCGCCCCTCTCGGAGAGCCCGGCAAGCTACCGAGAGTATTCGATATGCCAGACACAGTAACAACAAAGTCTCCAATGGAGACGTTACTGGGCCCGCTCGAGCAAATCGACAATCAACGGGAGGGCCTTTACCTTTACCTTTTACTCCCATATCGGTTACCACTTTTAGGCCCCCTATTAGCACTCTTGTTGTTAGTAAATACTGGCCCTTGTATAGTCAATCGCCTGCTCGCCTTTATTAGACAACAGATTGCCACAATATCGATGACCCCCATCCAGGTGCCCTATCATCGCCTGGCTATGGAAGATGCTAGGCTGTCGCAGGCCTCCGCTGGGTCAGTTGAGCTCCCCCGCCGGTCTATCGAATGGACCTTCCCATCGCGGGAGTAGTGGCATTGGACCCGCTCCCTGTGCCCCCTTTTTTCTTTTTGGAGCCCGTCAGTTGCTAGGCAAAGCACTGCAAGGGATGGCCCTGTGGCCAGTTTCCGACTCCCTAAGAGGCATGCTGGGTCTGCATGGAGATTCCTCTGTCCCTGCCTTTTCACACAATTCCCTTCTAGCAAGGAGAATTGAGGGATGGGCATCTCATCCTCCCCTCCACAAAACAGAGGTATTTTGTGATCTCGGGGGGACCCAGCCAATACCTCCCTGAACGAGGCATTTATATAATATCGAAGGGGGAGATGTGGGAAGCCAAGAGCCCTCTCATAGACCCTAGCTGTGGTTCCCATGTTAGGAACTGCTTGAGACAGACATTGGTGACAGTCTCCCAGGACTTCCTGATCTCAGTGGATACCTGAGCTATAGCCACATAACATCAGGTTGACAGTTATCTTATCTGGCCTTATCTATAGTAACCTCCAGGATGCATCTACTGCCCTAAGACCCTTTGATATACAAATATAAAACTCAGGATGCAGCTACTGCCATAAGACCCTTTGATGTACAAATGTTTACCTTGAATGTTAGGTAAAGCTCTTGTTGCTGACCTTACCATGTATGGCTATATTGCTTCTACTCCTGACTGGGCTGCCCCGACACTATATAAACAGCCTGTAGCCCCCAATAAAGTTCTGTCCCTTTTTCTCTCCATTTCTAAACTGTACTCTGTCTCTTGTGTCTTGTGTTCATTTGGTCAGCCCTTCCCTGCACCTATGGATCCTAGGGCCACCTCCGCGGGCCGGAGAGTGGTTTTGCGGGCCCTCCGCAGACTGGAAAGGACCAGAGAGACAGAGTAGAAGGAGGGAGAGACAGGGAGGGTGGGGAGTGATCTAGGAGAGCGGGAGTGACAGGACAGACAGACAGGATCAGCAGAAGAGCGAGGGAGACTGGGAGAAACCGGCCACGCACGTGCAAGAGTCGGATGGGGACACAGCGACGGGGCCGGGCAGGTGGGGACGGGTGGAAGAGATGAAGTAGGGATGCAGGGGTGAGGCGCCGGCTGAGTAGGCCACAGCTTGGCCATGCCCTGGACCGAGGTCTGGCCATGGTGTCTGCAGAGTGGCCCAGGCATGGGCAGCCAGCTGCCCTAGCGCAGTGTCCCGAGACACCCAGAGCCCATCGGTCACGTACGCCCAGACTCAGGGACACATGGTCAAATGCCCATGTGACCCACATCGCTGGCCGCTGCGCAGTGTCGCGTGGGCAAAGGGATGAGGGCGGAACCGGCGTGTGACGTGTGTGAAGGGCCCAGAGCAGGAGCGGGGAAAGGGCCACAGCCCTGGCGTAAGGAGGAACGCCAAGGCAGGCCGGGGGCTGGTCAGTGCCTTGGACACCTGGGGGCTGTGGTGGCCACGGGACTGCACCTTCGCGCCTGTGGCCTGAACTACAGCAACCCGATATAGAGACGAGTTTGCGGGGGGGATGCGGACACGTGGGGTCGGGGGCCTGGGACCCCAGAACTCCCCCATCGGCAGATGCGCCATGGGCCTGAATGAAAACTGTTTTCAGTCAGAGTTGCCCCTCGTGAGTCCCTGAGCAGAGCCAGGGCTTGGGGGCCGGGGGTTGGGCTGCAGGTGGCGACCATGAGGCTATTTCTGAAACAGCTTCAGAGGAGCACAGCGAAGGTTCTTGGAGGGGAACAAACAAGCATTTGCATGGGGCCCAGGGGCCAGTCGGGGAGAAACTGAGACTCACACCACCGGCACTGGGGGCAGGGGGCTGGTCACACTCTGGGACCCCTGGGGAGCCGGGAGCATCAGAGGGTCTCCATGAGCTGCCCTGAGGGGCGAGGCCATGGGGGAGGACAATGGCTGCACCGGCCACAGTGGCCTGGGTAACTGGGACCCTGGTCACTCAGAGCTTCAGGGTGGAGACACCAGGACAGATGAGTACACGCAGGGGCCGAGCCCTGAACCCCCACATCAGAGCATGCTCTGAGATGCCTGCTGCTGGGCCTGTGCTCCCAATGCCCTGTGCTCCCCTCGGACTGTGCTCCCTTGGATTGTGCTCCCACGGACTGTGCTCCACTGACACTGTGTTCCCTCAGCCTGTGCTCCCTCAGCCCTGAGCACTCTGGTCAGCAGGCAGCAGATAAGTTCTCTCGTGTACTTCGAGAAGGTTCCCTGGTAGCACACGTAGGAGTAGATGAAGGTACCCTCCAGGAGATGCTGCCTGTGCTGCCCGCACACCAGCCCCCGGGCCCCCTACAACAGCCAGGAGCAGAGACCCGAGAGTCAGTACTGATGTCCAGTTCAGAGTCCCCTCAGCATGGTAACACACCGGAACCCAAAGAGGTGGATGCTCAAGGCCCCCCGGCTGACCCTCACTGAAACCTCCATGATCCTGGCTTGGCATGGCTCAGTCCCCACAATCACACAGCTCAGGATGAGCCTGTCCCTCACAACTCAAGGTCGCCTATTCCCCACAACTCAGGGCCCACATAATCACACAGTTCAGGGTGAGCCTGCCCCTCACAGCCCAGAGTGGGCCTGTCCCTCACAACAAAGGGACCCACATGATCACACAGCTCCGGGTGAGCCTAGAGTGGCCCAGGCATGGGCAGCCAGCTGCCCTAGCGCAGTGTCCCGAGACACCCAGAGCCCATCGGTCACGTACGCCCAGACTCAGGGACACATGGTCAAATGCCCATGTGACCCATATCGCCTATACCGCACAGCTCAGGGTGAGCCTGTGCCTCACAGCTCAGGGTGGGCTTGTCCTCACAGAGCAGGGTCAGCCTGACCCTCACAGCTCAGGGTGAGCCTGTCCCTCTCAGCTCAGGGTGGGCTTGTCCTTCACAGCTCAGGGTCAGCCTGACCCTCAGAGCTCAGGGTGAGCCTGTCCCTCACAGCTCAGGGTGAGCATGTCCCTCACAGCTCAGAGTGGGCCTGTCTCTCATAGATCAGGGTCAGCCTGACACTCACAGCTCAGGGTGAGCCTGTCCCTCACAGCTCAGGGTGGGCCTGTCTCTCACAGCTCAGGATGGGTTTGTCCCTCACAACAAAGGAGCCCACATGATCACACAGCTCAGGGTGAATCTGTCCCTCACAGGTCAGGGTCAGCCTGTCCCTTACAACAAAGGGGCCCACATGATCACACAGCTCAGGGTGAGCATGTCCCTCACAGCTCAGGGTCAGCCTGTCCCTCATTTTGGAGAGCCCGTTAAACCACACTCCAGCACGCAGAGGAGGCCCTAGGATCCGTAGGTGCAGGGAAGGACCGACCGAATGAACACAAGACACAAGAGACAGAGTACAGTTTAGAAATAGAGAGAAAAAGGGACAGCCTTTATTGAGGGATACAGGCTGTTTATATAGGGTTGGGGCAGCTCAGTCAGGAGCAGAAGCAATATAGCCATACATGGTAGGTCAGCAACAAGAGCTTTACCTAACATTCAAGGTAGACATTTGTACATCAAAGGGTCTTATGGCAGTAGGTACATCCTGAGCTTTATATTTGTATATCAAAGTGTCTTAGGCAGTAGATGCATCCTGGAGGTAACTATAGATAAAGGTAAAGGTAAAGGTAAAGGTAAAGGTAAAGGTAAAGGCCCTCCCGTTGATCGTCGATTTGCTCGAGCGGGCCCAGTAACGTCTCCATTGGAGACTTTGTTGTTACTGTGTCTGGCATATCGAATACTCTTGGTAGCTTGCCGGGCTCTCCGAGAGGGGCGGAGGAATCGAACTCGGGTCGGCCATGTTGGCCGCTTGTAAGGCGAACGTAACTATAGATAAGGCCAGATAAAATAACTGTCAGCCTGATGTTATGTGGCTATAGATCAGGTATCTGCTGAGATCAGGAAGGCCTGGGAAAATGTCACCAATGTCTGTCCCAAGCAGTTCCTAAAATGGGAAGCAGAGTCAGGGTCTATGAGAGGGCTCTTGGCTTCCCACACCTCATCGCTCAGGATCAGCCTGTCCTTCACAGTTCAGGATCAGCCCGTCCCTCAGAGCTCAGGGTGGGCCTGTCTCTATCAGATCATGGTCAGCCTGACCCTCAGAGCTCAGGGTCAGTCTGACCCTCACAGCTCAGGGTGAGCCTGTCTCTCACAGCTCAGGGTCAGGCTTAACCTCAAAGTTCAGGGTGAGCCTGTCCCTCACAGCTCAGGGTGAGCCTGTCTCTCACAGATCACGGTCAGCCTGAAACTCAGAGCTCAGGGTGCGCCTGTCCCTCACAGCTCAGGGTGGGCTTGTCCCTCACAACAAAGAGGCCCACATGATCATACAGCTCAGGGTTAGCCTGTCCCTCACAGCTCACGGTGAGCCTGCCCCTCACAGCTCAGAGTCAGACTGTCCCTTAAAACAAAGGGGCCGACAGGATCACACAGCTCAGGGTGAGCATGCCCCTCACAGTTCAGGGTCACCCTGTCTCTCACAGTTCAGGGTGGGCCGGTCCCTCACGATCAGGGTCAGCTTGACCCTCACAGCTCAGGGTGAGCCTGTCCCTCACAGCTCAGGGTGGGCATGTCCCTCACAGCTCAGGGTCTGCCTGTCTCTCAAAACAAAGGGGCCCACATAATCACACAGCTCAGGGTTAGCCTGTCCTTCACAGCTCAGGGTCAGACTGTCCCTCACAGCTCAGGGTGGGCCTGTCTCTCACAGATCAGGGTCATTCTGACCCTCACAGCTCAGGGTGAGCCTGTCCCTCACAGCTCAGGATGAGCCTGTCCCTCACAGGTCAGGATAGGCCTGTCCTTCACAGCACAGGGTCAGCCTGTTCCTCACAGCTCAGGGTGAGCCTGTTCCTCACAGCTCAGAGTGGGCCTGTCCCTCAAGCTCTAGGTCAACTTGTCCCTCACAGCTCTGGGTTAGCCTGTCCCTCACAGGTAAAGGTCAGCCTGTACCTTGCAGCTCAGGGTCAGGCTGTACCTCACAGTTGAGGGTGAGCCTGTCCCTAACAGCTCAGGGTGGGCCTGTCCCTCGCAGCTCAGGGTTAACCTGTGTGTCACAGCTCAGGTTGAGCCTGTCCATCACAGCTCAGGGTCAGCCTGTACCTCATAGTTCAGGGTCAGACTGTACCTCAGAGCACAGTGTGGGCCTGTCCCTCACAGAACAAGGTTAGCCTGCCCCTCACATCTCAGGGTGGGCCTGTCCCTCACAGCTCAGGGTAAGCATGTCCGACATAAAGGGGGCCACACATGCTCAGGGTGAGCATGTCCCTCAAAGCTCAGGGTCAGCCAGACTCTCACAGCTCAGGGTCATCCTGTCCCTCACAGTTCATAGTGAGCCTGTCCCTCACAGCTCAGGGTGATCCTGTCGCTCAGTTCAGGGTCAGTCTTTCCCTCACAGCTCAGGGTGGGCCTGTCTCTCACAGATCATGGTCAGCCGAAACCTCACAGCTCTGGGTGAGCCTGTCCCTCACAACTCAGGGTGGGCTTCTGCCTCACAACAAAGGGGCCCACATGATCACACAGCTCACGGTGAGCCTGTCCTTCAAGGCTCAGGGACAGCCTATCCCTCACAGCTCAGGGTGAGCCTGTCCCTCACAGCTCAGGATGGGCCTGTCCCTCACAGTACAGGGTCTGCCTGTCCCTCACAACAATGGGGCCCAAATGATCACACAGTTCAAGGTGAGCCTGTCCCTCACAGCTCAGGGTCAGCCTGTCCCTCATAGCTCAGGGTGGGCCTGTCCCTCACAGATCAAGGTTGGACTGTCTCTCACAGCTCAGGGTCAGCCTGTCCCTCACAGCTCAGTGTGAGCCTGTCTCTCACAACTCAGGGTGAGCCTGTCCCTCACAGTTCAGGGTCTGCCTGTCCCTCACAGCTCAGAGTCAGCTGTCCCTCACAGCTCAGGGTGGGCCTATCCCTAACAGATCAGGGTCAGCCTGTCCCTGACAGCTAGGGTGAGCCTGTCTCTCACGGCTCAGAGTGGGCCTGTCCCTCACAGCTCAGGGTCAGGCTGTCTCTCAATGTTCAGGGTCAGCCTGTCACTCTCAGTTCAGGGTGGGTCTGTTCCTCACAGATTAGAGTCAGTCTGTCCCTCACAGCTCTGGGTGAGCCTGTTCCTCACAGCTAAGAGTGGGTCTGTCCCTCACATCTCAGGTTCAGTCTGTCCCTCACAGCTCAGGGTGAGCTTGTCACTCACAGCTCAGCGTCAGCCTCTCCCTCAGAGCTCAGGGTGAGCCTGTCCCTCACAGTTCAGGGTGAGCCTTTCCCTCACAGTTCAGGGTGAGATTGTCCCTCAGAGCTCAGTGTGGGCCTATCCCTCACAGCTCAGGGTCTGCCTGTCCCTCACAGCTCTGGGTGAGCCTGTCCCTCACAGCTCAGGGTCAGCCTGTCCCTCACAGCTCCGGGTACGCCTGTCTCTCACAGCTCAGAGTGGCCTGTCCCACACAGCTCAGGATGGGCCTGTACCTCACACCTCAGGGTCAGCCTGTCCCTCACAACAAAGGGCCCCACATGATCACACAGCTTGGGGTGAGCATGTCCCTCACAGCTCAGGGTCAGCCAGTACCTCACAGCTCAGAGTCAGCCTGTTCCTCACAGCTCAATTTCAGCCATCCTTCAAAGATCAGGGTCAGCCTGTCCCTCACAGCTTTGGGTGAGCCTGTCCCTCAAAGATCAGGGTCAGCCTGTCCATAACAGCTCAGGGTCAGCCTGTCCCTCACAGCTCAGAATGGCCTGTCCCACACAGCTCAGGGTGGGCCTGTCCCTCATACCTCAGGGTCAGCCTGTCCCTCACAACAAAGGACCCCACATGATCAAACAGCTCGGGTGAGCATGTCCCTCACAGCTCAGGGTCAGCCTGAATCTCACAACAAAAGGGCCCACATGATTACACAGCTCAGGGTGAGCATGTCCCTCACAGCTTAGGATCAGCCTGTCCCTCACAGCTCAGAGTCAGCCTGTTCCTCACAGCTCAATTTCAGCCATCCCTAAAAGATCAGGGTCAGCCTCTCCCTCACAGCTTTGGGTGAGCCTGTCCCTCAAAGATCAGGGTCAGCTTGTCCATCACAGCTCAGGTTCAGCCTGTCCCTTACAGGTCAGGGTGGGCCTCTTCCTCACAGATCAGGGTCAGCTTCAAACTCAAAGCTTTGGGTGAGCCTGTCCCTCACAGATCAGGGTCAGCCTGTCCCTCACAGCTCATAGTGAGCCTGTCCCTCACAGCTCAGCTCAGGGTGAGCATGTCCCTCACAGCTCAGGGTGAGCCTGTCCCTCACAGATCAGGGTCAGCCTGTACCTCACAGCTCAGGGTCAGCCTGTCTCTCACAGCTAAGGGTGGGATTGTCTCTCACAGATCATGGTCAGCTTGACACTCACAGCTCCGGTTCAGCCTGCCCCTCACAGCTAAGGGTGAGCTTGTCCCTCACAGCTCATGTTCAGCCTGTCCCTCACAGCTCAGAATGAGCTTGTCCCTCACAGCTCAGGGTCAGCCTGTCCCTCACAGCTCAGGGTGGGCCTGTCCCTCACAGATTAGGGTGGTACAGTCTCTCACAGATCAGGGTCAGCCTGTCCCTCACAGTTCAAGGTCAGCCTGTCCCTCAAAGCTCAGTGTCAGCCTGTCCCTCACAGGTCTGGGTCAGCCTGTTCATCACAGCTCAGGGTCAGCCTCTCCCTTACAGTTCAGGGTCAGCCTGTCCCTCACAGCTCAGGGTGGGCCTGTCCCTCACAGATCAGTGTCAGTCTGTTCCTCACTGCTCAGGGTGATCCTGTCCCTCACAGCTCAGAGTGGGCCTGTCCCACACAGGTCTGGGTTAGCCTGTCCCTCACAGCTAAGGCTCAGCTTGTCCCTCACAGCTCAGAGTGGGCCTGTCCCTCACAACTCAGGGTCAGCCTTTCCCTCACAGCTCAGGGTTAGCCTGTCCCTTGCAGCTCAGGGTGAGTCTATCCCTCACAGCTCAGGGTCAGCCTGTACCTTATAGTTCAGGGTCAGCCTGTACCTCAAAGTTCAGGGTCAGACTGTACCTCACAGCACACTGTGGGCCTGTCCCTCACAGCTCAGGGACAGCCTGTCCCTCACAGCTCTGGTTGAGCCTGTCCCTCACATCTCAGGGTGGTCCTGTCCCTCACAGGTAAGGGTGGGCTGTCCCTCACAACAAAGTGGCCCACTTGATCACACAGCTCAAGGTGAGCCTGTCCATCACAGCTTGAGTGGGCCTGTCCCTCACAGGTAAGGGTGGACTGTCCCTCACAGTTCAGGTTCAGCCTGTCCCTCACAACAAAGGGGCCCTCATGATCACACAGCTCAGGGTGAGAATGTCCGTCACATCTCAGGGTCAGTCTGTGCCTCACAGCTCAGGGTCAACCTGTCCCTCAAAACAAAGAGGCCCACATGATCACACAGCTCAGGGTGAGCCTGTCCCTCACAAATCCCTCACAGCTCAGGGTGGGCCTGTCTCTCACAAATCATGGTCCGCCTGACCCTCACAGCTCAGGGTGAGCCTGTCCCTTACAGCTCAGGGTGGGCTTGTCCCTCACAACAAAGGGGCCCATATGATTACACAGCTGACGGTGACCCTGTCCTACACAATTCAGGGTCAGCCTGTTCCTTACAAAAATGGAACCCACAGGATCACACAGCTCTGGGTAAGCATGTCGTCACAGATCACGGTCATCCTGTTCCTCACAGCTCAGCATTAGCCTGTCCGTCACAGCTTAGTGTGAGCCTGTCCCTCACAGCTCAGGGTGGGCCTGTCTCTCACAGCTCAGGGTCAGCCTGTCCATCACAACAAAGGGGCCAACATGATCACAAAGCTCAGGGTGAGCATGTCCCTCACAGCTCAGGGTCAGCCTGTTCCTCACAGCTCAGTGTCAGCCTGTCCCTCACAGCTCATAGTGAGCCTGTCCCTCACCGCTCAGCTCAGGGTGAGCCTGTCCCTCACCGCTCAGCTCAGGGTGAGCCTGTCCCTCACAGTTCAGGACCAGCCTGTCCCTCACAGCTCAGGGTCAGCCTGTCCCTCACAGCTCAGGTTCAGCCTGTCCCTCACAGTTCAGTGTCAGCCTGTCCCTCACAACAAAGTGCCCGACATGATCACACAGCTCAGGGTGAGCGTGTTCCTCACAGCTCAGCGTCAGCCTTTACTCTACAATAAAGGGGCCCACATGATCACAAAGTTCAGGGTAAGCATGTCCCTCACAGCTCAGGGTAAGCCTGTCCCTCGCAGTTCAGGGTCAGCCTGTCTCTCGGAGCTCATAGTGAGACTGTCCCTCACCGCTCAGGGTGAGCCTGTCCCTCACAGCTCAGTTTGAACCTGTCCTTCACAAAGGGGCCCACACAATCACACAGCTCAGGGTGAGCATGTCCCTCACAGTCCAGGGTGATCCTGTCTCTCACATCTCACAGTCAGCCTGTACCTCACAGCTCATACTGAGCCTGTCCCTCACCGCTCAGGGTGAGCATGTCCCTCACATCTCAGGGTTAGCCTATCTCTCACATCTCACGGTCAGCCTGTACCTCACAGCTCATAGTGAGCCTGTCCCTCACAGCTCATAGTGAGCCTGTCCCTCACGCTCAGCTCAGGGTGAGACTGTCCCTCACAGCTCAGGGTCAGCCTGTCCCTCACAGCTCAGGGTCAGCCTGTCCCTCACAGCTCAGGGTCAGCCTGTCCCTCACAGCTCAGGTTCAGCCTGTCCCTCACAGTTCAGTTTGAGCCTGTCTTTCACAAAGGGGCCCACACAATCACACAGCTCAGGGTGAGCATGTCCCTCACAGTCCAGGGTGATCCTGTCTCTCACATCTCACGGTCAGCCTGTACCTCACAGCTCATACTGAGCCTGTCCCTCACCGCTCAGGGTGAGCATGTCCCTCACATCTCAGGGTCAGCCTATCTCTCACATCTCACGGTCAGCCTGTACCTCACAGCTCATAGTGAGCCTGTCCCTCACAGCTCAGTTCAGGGTGAGACTGTCCCTCATAGCTCATAGTGAGCCTGTCCCTCACGCTCAGCTCAGGGTGAGACTGTCCCTCACAGCTCAGGGTCAGCCTGTCCCTCACAGCTCAGGGTCAGCCTGTCTCTCACAGCTCAGGTTCAGCCTGTCCCTCACAGCTCAGGTTCAGCCTGTCCCTCACAGTTCAGGTCAGCCTGTCCCTCACAGATCAGGTTGGGCCTGTTACTCAAAGCTCAGGTTCAGCGTGTCCTTCACAAAGGGGCCCACACTATCACACAGCTCAGGGTGAGCATGTCCCTCACAGTCCAGGGTGAGCATGTCCTTCACAGCTCAGGGTCAGCCTGTCTTTCACAGCTCAGGATGAGCCCGTGCCTTACAGCTTAGGGTGAGCCTGTCCCTCAACTCAGGGTCTGCCTTTCCCTCACAGCTCATGGTGGGACTGTCTCTCACAGATCCTGGTCAGCCTGACCCTCAGAGCTCAATGTGAGCCTGTCCCTCACAACTCAGGGTGTGCTTCTCCCTCACAACAAAGGGGACCAATGATCACACAGCTCAGGCTAAGCCTGTCCCTTACAGCTCAGGGTCAGCCAGTCTCTTACAACAAAGGACCCCACATGATAACAGGAGCTCATTGTGAGCATGTCCCTCACAGATCAGGGTCAGCCTGACCCTCACAGCTCATAGTGAGCCTGTTCCTCACAGCTCAACTCAGGGTGAGCCTGTCCCTCACCGCTCAGGGTGAGCCTGTCTCTCACAGTTCAGGGTCAGCCTGTCCCTCACAGCTCATATTGAGCCTGTCCCTCACAGCTCATATTGAGCCTGTCCCTCACAGCTCAGCTCAGGGTGTGCATGTCCCTCAGAGCTCAGGGTGAGCCTGTAATCACAGCTCATAGTGAGCCTGTCCCTCACAGCTCAGGGTGAGCCTGTCCCTCACAGCTTCAGCTCTGCCTGTTCCTCACAGCTCAGGGTGGGCCTGTCTCTCACAGATCATGGTCAGCCTGACCCTCACAGCTCTGGGTCAGCCTGTCCCTCACAGCTCAGGGTGAGCTTGTCCCTCACAGCTCAGTGTCAGCCTGTCCTTCACAGCTCAGGGTGAGCTTGTCGCTCACAGCTCAGGGTCAGCCTGTCCCTCACATCTCAGGTTCAGCCGGTCTCTTTTACAAAGGGGCCCACATGATCACACAGCTCATGGTGAGCATGTCCCTCCCAGCTCAGAACCAGCCTGTCCCTGCAAGCTCAGGGTCAACTTGTCTCTCACAGCTCAGGGAGAGCCTGTCCCTCACAGCTCAGGGTGAGCCTGTCTCTCACAGTTCAGGGTCTGTCTGTCACTCACAATTCAGGGTCAGCCTGTCCCTCACACTCAGGGTGAGCCTATCCCTCACAGATCAGGTTCAGCCTGTCCCTCACAGCTAGCGTGAGCCTGTCACTCACAGCTCAGAGTGGGCCAGTCCATCACAGCTCTGGGTCAGCCTGCTCCTCACAGCTCAGGGAGAGAAAGTCCCTCACAGTTCAGGGTCAACCTGTCCCTCACAGCTCAGGGTCAGGCTGTCCCTCTCTGTTAAGGGTCAGCCTGTCACTCACAGCTCAGGGTGGGCCTGTCCCTCAGAGGTCATGGTCAGTCTGTCCCTCACAGCTCAGGGTGAGCCTGCACCTCACAGCTCAGAGTGGGTCTGTCCCTCACAGCTCAGGGTCAGTCTGTCCCTCACAGCTCATGGTGAGCTTGTCCCTCACAGCTCATTGTCAGCCTCTCCCTCAGAGGTCAGGGTGAGCCTGTCCCTCACAGTTCTGGGTGAGTCTTTCCCTTACAGTTCAGGGTCAGACTGTCCCTCAGAGCTAAGTGTGGGCCTGTCCCTCACAGATCAAGAATGACCTGTCCAAAACAGCTCAGGGTAAGCCTGTCACTCACAGCTCAGTGTGAGCCTCTCCCTCACAGCTCAGGGTGAGCCTGTCCCTCACATTTCAGCGTGAGCCTTTCCCTCACAGTTCAGGGTCAGACTGTCCCACAGAGCTCAGTGTGGGCCTGTCCCTCACAGATTAAGTTCAGCCTGTCACTCACAGCTTAGAGTGGCCTGTCCCTAAAAGCTCAGGGTCAGCCTGTCCCTCACAGCTCTGGGTGAGTCTGTCCCTCACAGCTCAGGGTGAGCTTGTCCCTCACAGCTCTGGGTCAGCCTGTCCCTCACAGCTCAGGGTGAGCTTGTCCCTCACAGTTAATGGTCAGCCTGTCCCTCACAGCTCAGGGTCAGCCTGTCCCTCACAGCTCAGGGTCAGCCTGTCCCTCACAGCTCAGATTGGCCTGTCCCACACAGCTCAGGATAGGCCTGTTCCTCACAGCTCAGGGTCAGCCTATCCCTCACAGCTCAGAGTCAGCCTGTTCCTCACAGCTCAATTTCAGTCATCCCTCACAGTTCACGGTCAGCCTGTCCCTCACAGCTTAGGGTCAGCTTGTCCCTCATAGCTTTGGGTGAGCCTGTCCCTCACAGATCAGGGGCAGCCTCTCCGTCACAGCTCAGGGTCAGCCTGTCCCTCACAGCTCATATTGAGCTTGTCCCTCACAACTCAGGATAAGCCTGTCTCTCACAGATCAGGGTCAGCCTGTCCCTCACAGCTCAGTGTCATCCTGTCCCTCACAGCTCAGGGTGAGCCTGTCCCTCACAACTCAGAGTCAGCCTGTCCCTCACAGGTCTGGGTGGGCCTGTCTCTCACAGCTCAGTTTCAGCCTGTCCCTCACAGCTCAGGATGAGCCTGTCCCTCAGCTCAGGGTCAGCCTGTCCCTCACAGCTCAGGATGAACCTGTCCCTCACAGCTCAGGATGAGCCTGTCCCTCACAGCTTAGGGTCAGCCGGTTTCTTACAACAAAGGGGCCCACATGATCACACAGGTCGGGGTGAGCATGTCCCTCACAGCTCAGGATCAACCTGTCCCTCACAGCTCAGAGTGGGTCTGTTCCTCACAGATCAGGGTCAGCCTGTCCCTCACAGTTCATAGTGAGCTTGTCCTTCACAGCTCAGCTCAGGGTGAGCATGTCCCTCACAGCTCAGGGTCAGCCTGTCCCTCACAGCTCATAGTGAGACTGTCCCTCACAGCTCAGGGTCATCCTGACCCTCACAGCTCAGGGTGAGTCTGTCCCTCACAGCTCAGGCTGAGCCTGTCCCTCACAGCTCAGGGTGGGCCTGTCTCTCACAGATCATGGTCAGCCTGACCCTCACAGCTCTGGGTCAGCTTGTCCCTCACAGCTCAGGGTGAGCTTGTCCCTCACAGCTCTGGGTCAGCCTGTCCCTCACAGCTCAGGGTGAGCTTGTCCCTCACAGCACAGGGTCAGCCTGTCCCTCACAGCTCAGGGTGGGTCTGTCTCTCACAGATCATGGTCAGCCTGACCCTCACAGCTCTGGGTCAGCTTGTCCCTCACAGCTCAGGGTGAGCCTGTCCCTCACAGCTCAGGGTGAGCCTGTCCCTCACAGCTCAGGGTCAGCTGGTTTCCTACAACAAAGTGGCCCACATGATCACACAGCTCAGGGAGAGCATTTCCCTCACACCTCAGGGTCAGTCTGGCCCTCACAGCTTAGGGTCAGCCTGTCCCTCACAACAAAGGGGACAAATGATCACACAGCTCAAGTTTAGACTGTCCCTCACAGCTCATTGTCAGCCAGTCCCTCACAAAAAAGGGGCCCACATGATCACACAGCTCAGCGTGAGCATGTCCCTCACATCTCAGGGTCAGTTTGTCCCTCAGAGCTCAGGGTCAACCTGTCCCTCAAAACAAAGAGGCCCACATGATCACACAGCTCAGGGTCAGCCTGTCCCTCACAGCTCAGGGTGAGCCTGTCCCTTACAGCTCAGGGTGGGCTTGTCCCTCACAACAATGGGACCCACAGGATTATACAGCTCTGGGTGAGCATGTCCGTTACAGATCAGGGTCAGCCTGTTCCTCACAGTTCTGCATGAGCATGTCTGTCACAGCTCAGGGTGAGCCTGTCCCTCACAGCTCAGGGTGATCTTGTCCCTCACCGTTCAGGGTCTGCCTATCCCTCACAATTTAGGGTCAGCCTATCCTTCACAGCTCAGGGTGGGCCTATCCCTCACAGATCAGGGTGAGCCTTTCCCTCACAGCTCAGGTGAGCCTGTCACTCACAGCTCAGATTGGGCCTGTCCCTCACAGATCTGTGTCAGCGTGCTCCTCACAGCTCAGGGTTAGCCTGTCCCTCACAGCTCAGGGTCAGGCTGTCCCTCACTGTTCAGGCTCAACCTGTCACTCACATCTCAGGGTGGGCCTATCCCTCACAGATCAGGGTGAGCCTTTCCCTCACAGCTCAGGTGAGCCTGTCACTCACAGCTCAGATTGGGCCTGTCCCTCACAGATCTGTGTCAGAGTGCTCCTCACAGCTCAGGGTTAGCCTGTCCCTCACAGCTCAGGGTCAGGCTGTCCCTCACTGTTCAGGCTCAACCTGTCCCTCACAGCTCAGGGTGAGCCTGTCCCTCACAGCTCGGAGTGGGTCTGTCCCTCACAGCTCAGGGTGAGCTTGTCCCTCACAGCTCAGTGTCAGCCTCTCCCTCATAGCTCAGGGTCAACCTGTCCCTCAGATTTCAGGGTGAGCCTTTCCCTCACAGTTCAGGGTCAGACTGTCCCTCAGAGCTCAGATTGGGCCTGTCCCTCACAGATCAAGTTCAGCCTGTCCCTCTCAGCTCACAGTGGCCTGTCCCTAACAGCTCAGGGTCAGCCTGTCCCTCACAGCTCTGGGTGAGCCTGTCCCTCACAGCTCAGGGTCAGCCTGTCTCTCACAACAAAGGGGCCCACATGATCACACAGCTCAGGGTGAGCATGTCCCTCACAGCTCAGGGTCAACCTGTCCCTCACAGCTCAGGGTCAGCCTGTTTCTCACAGCTCAGGGTCAGCCTGTTTCTCACAGCTCATAGTGAGCCTGTCCCTCACAGTTCAGGGTGAGCCTGTCCCTCGCAGCGCCGGGTCAGCCTGTCCCTCACAGCTCAGGGTGGGCCTATTTCTCACAGCTCAGGGTCAGCCTATCCCTCATTGCTCAGGCGCCTGCCCCACTGCTTCCCTCTCCCTCCCCTGTGGCCTCAGTCCTAGTTGAGCTCTGCTTTGTCCTGCTCTGCATGTGCTCAGGCCTGATCCCCTATGGCATCACTGGTGGGGGCCTGCACCCCATGTTGGCCTGCCTCTCGTTCCAAGTCCCTTTCCCCACCCGGGCTCGGGAAGGTGTGTGCCGAGTCCTTGCGGCCATGTCCAGGGCAGCACAGTGCCAGCACCCTGGCCGAAGCGGCTGCGCCACTCTGAGACCAGAATGTTCCCTCCTGCTCTGCCCCTCCACCCAGCAGCCCCGACTCTGACCCAGGGCTTCCTCGTTCACCCCAGCAGCTGGCCGACCTCTGACCCCGAGAGCTCCCTGAGAGCACAGGGCACCTCCTCCTCTCAGCTCATGGTGTAAGAGTGTGCAGGAGTGTGAGAGCATGCGTGCATATCTGCAGGGGAGCACACATGTGTTCCTTGCGAACATGTTGCTTGTCCCTGTCACTCTCCCGTCCCCTGCCTCCCTGTATCTGTCTGTCCCATTCCTGTCTCCCCATTCTTGTCTCTGACGCTCCCTCTTCCCCCATGCCTCAGCCTTTCCCTGTTTCTGCCTCTACCATCCTACCCTTTCTGTCTGAGAGTGTCCCCTTCCCTGTGAGCGTCTGGCCCTCTGTCACCATATGACTTCGTCCCTGTCTGTCCCTGCTGCAGTGGCCCAGGCAGATGCGCTTGTCTTGCATGGGCCTGTGACCGTGGTTGTGTCCATGGGTAGCCCCCGATGGGGTCTCTGGCATCCCAGGATCGTCCTGACTGTGCGTGCAGAAGGAGGACAGGTGCTGGCAACAGGCAAACCATCTGGGGATGGAGCGGGACCCCTGAGCCTGCGGCGACGGGGAGGGTCACTGCACAGCCCAAGCAGGAACGACTGGACAGCAGCCCAGAGTGACCAGGCGTGGATGGGCCTGGTGTTAAGGGAATGGAACGGCCTGGTGTGACCGGGCGTGGATGGGGCCTAGTGTGACCGGGAGTGGATGGGGCCTGGTGTGACTGGGCGTGGACAGGCCCTGTTGGAACCAGATGGGGACAGGGCCTGGTGTGACCGGGCAGATCCCAGCTGCATTGACCGGGCCTGCCCATGGCTGATTTGGCTGACGTTGCTTGTGTCCAGCAGGTCCAGCAAGCCAGCCTCACTCCTCTGGCCCGGGTTCGGCCCCCTAAACCAGGCCCTGTCCAAGGTGGCTGACGCAGTGGCCTGGCCCTCCAACTCCCCCAGCTACTGCCGTCTCAGCTCCCGCGGCCCAGTCCCCTGCCCAGGCCCACCTGTCTGGCGTGGCTTTGGGGCTCTGGTCTCAGAATAGCAGTTTCTGCAGCTCACCATGACTCAGAGGCCCCAGGTACTGTGTGGGGCATTTTGGCAGGTGATGGGTGTCAGAGACAGAAAGAGAAAAACAAGAGGTGCACACGCCCACCCCCTCCTGCCTCCCCGCACCCCTGTGGCAGGCCCGGGGCAGGGGTCTGCCCCTGGGCCCAGCAGGGATTCTCCTTGACAGACACTCCTGAAGCCTCTGCTCAGCCCCACAGACCCCTGGGCTGGGCTTGGGGATCAGGGTGCGTGGGGGTGAATCCTCCCAGGCCCTTCCTGAAGACTCAGCCAGCACCAGGGTCAGGAATAGGCAGGGGCAGACTGGTGGCTACTAGGGAACAGGGTCCAGATTCACTGAGGGCCTGAGGTGAGGTAGGGGAGGGATGACCGGCACAGGCCTCCACAGAACATGACCAGGACTCAGGGACCAGGACAGGCCCAGTGCTGAATCTTAGATCTGTACAGATTCTAGTGGCCAGGGTGAGGCTCCAGATAACTGCACCAGACCAGAGATTAAACCAGAGCTTAGTGACCGAGTCCCGTGACTAGGACACGTGATCAGAGGACAGCTCATTCCCCAGGATAAGGGGCCCATGGCCAGAAGGAGTGAGCGGCCTCAGCACTGGGGTTCAGGAATCAGGATATGGGCCAGAACCTGAACCAGGGCTGAGTGACTAGTACCAGACTAAGTGACTAGGACAAGACTGAGTGATTGACCAGGGCTGAGTGATTGGGACCAGGGCTGAGTGATCAACTAGGACTGAGTGATTGGGACCAGGGCTGAATGATCAGGTCCAGGACTGAGTTATCAGGACCAGGACTGAGTGATCAGATCCAGGACTGAGTGATCAGGTCCAGGACTGAGTGATCAGGACCTGGGCTGAGTGATCAGGACCAGGACTGAGTATCGGTACCTGGGCTGAGTGATCAACCAGGACTGAGTGATTGGGTCCAGAACTAAGTGATCAGGTCCAGGACTGAGTGATCAACCAGGACTGAGTGATCAGGACCTGGGCTGAGTGATCAGGACCAGGACTGAGTGATAGAGGCCAGGGCTGAGTGATTAACTAGGACTGAGTGATCGGGACCAGGGCTAAATGATCGTGACCCGGACTGAGTTATCAGACTTGTACTGAGTGATTAGGGTTTGGGCTGAGTGATCAGGACCAGGATTCAGTGACCGTGATGTGGGGCAGAGGCAGGGTCAGCCCAGGGACCCTTCTGCCTGCTCGTTTCTCGCACTCTTTATGTTGAAGCCTGTCCGGGACTCTTGCTCAAGTGAGCACGGGTTAGTGAGATGGGACGCAAGAGGGAACTCAGTGCCACACGCCCTGGTCACCCCTGGCCACGCGGCGGTCTGTGCTTGGCCCAAGTCCAGTCCGCCCACAGTCAGAGTCTGGGCCCTTGGTCTCAGCACTGTTTATTGCTCTGGGTGGGCTGAGTGGGGGCTGTGTGGCTGCAGTCTGCTCCCTGCGAATCCAGGAGGGATCAGGCCATGGGCAGCATCCAAGTGAGCGAGTGCCCACTCCTCTGTCCAGCCCTGTGCTCCACCTGTCCACTGGCCTGGCTGTGGGGCCACTCTGGGGCGCACTGGCGGGGCCCTTGGAGCTGAGTCCCTGTACTCCCAGGCAGCACTGGGGTCCGTCTGCTGACTTGTCCCCAGACACTCGTCATGGTCAGTGCGGTGCTGTAGAAGAAGCTGAGGAGGAAGAGGGTGAGCAGTGTGATGGTGGTGGGCCACAGGCTGGCTCCCGGCGCATCATCTTCATGCAGCATGTCTAGGATCTCCCAGTGGAACTCCTCTTGAGTGCCTTCAACACACGAAAGCCTGCGTGTGGAGCCCTGTGGGGCGCTGGGCACGTGCCTCGGGATGGGAGCGGCCCCGGCTGCCGGGGAGGGGATGCGTGACTTTTGCTGCTCTGGATTCAAGCACAAAGTGTGGCCTCCTGCGTCTCAGCCCCCGGCTCCAGGAAAGCAGCGGCAAGTCCCTGCAGCCAGAAAACCGTGAGGGTTCCAGGCGAAGTCGAGAGTGGGGCTTGGGTTCCTGGGTCCAGGGGCAGACATGCACGACCAGGCACCCCACTCCTGCCCCTCCCTTGCCCCAACGTTGCTGAGAGGCCAGAGCTACAAGGTGGCCCAGGCAGAGGTGCCAGCAAGACAGCACAGCCCTGCTGCTTGGGGGCAGGGCAAAGGTAGATGACATTCAGGCTGCTTGTCACATGGCGACACATCCAATCATTCGCGCCTCTTCACCTTGCCCTTTTTGGGCCATGACCAGGGATTACTCCTGGCTCTGCACTCAGGTATCGCTCCTGGCAGTGCACAAGGGACCCTATGGGGTGCTGGGGATTGAACCTGGACTGCCACTTGCAAGGCAAATGCCTCCCCACTGTGCTATCACTCTGGCCCCTCGCTTCTTTTCCCACTTATCCATCCATCCATCCATCCATCCATCCATCCATCCATCCATCCATCTACTCTTTAGCCACCCAGCCACAGACCCATTTGTCATCCATCATTCGTCCACCCACCATTCATTTATCCACCCACCTAGCCGTCCATTAATCCATTATTTATCCATCTACTACCTACCATCTACCTATCCATCCACCTATCCACCCATTCATTAATCTATATTTATCCAACCCTCACCCATTTATCCATTCCCCTATCCATCCATTCATAATTTACCCCCCCATCTCTCCACCTGTCCCTCAAGCATTGGCCACCCGCCCCCACCCAGTGCCACTCATCCTCATTATGTATTGAGATTGCCCCTCTCTGCGGGCCCCTTGCCTGTGACTTCTCTGCCTTTGCTGTCCCCCAGAACTCCACTCCCTTGGTGGCTGGAGCGCCTTCTGTATGGCAGCACTTGTCTGCTATCTGTTCATTTCCCATTGCCCTCAGAGACCGGCCCCTCAAGAGGGACAGTGGCCAGGCCACCTCTGTCACCTGCGCTTTGGCCCTGGGAGCAGAGGGAGGTGGCCGGGGAGGTGCCCGGGACATCCAGGACATGTGGGGTGAGATCAGGGCCTCACTGTCCCCTGGTGGGAGATCTGGGCCCAAGTGTCCCGAGAGCAGGGATGGGCTTCCATTGGTCACCTGTCTTTCAGGGGTGCAAGTAAAATCAAGAGAGTGTGGGAACCCTGTCCTCTGCCCCCTGCCCTTAACTGTCTATGATTCAGGACCAGGAGAGGTTGGGAGAGTTGCGTGTGTGGCAGGCAGCAAGCAGGGGCGAGTCCTGGAGGGGCCTGAGGGGCTGGACTCTGAGTGGAGCCCACTGGTACGCACAGATGCTACCAGGGTCCCAGGTGGTGGGACGGGGCCTGTGAAGCCTGGGGGGGCTTGGCCCAGGGCTACCTTGACCCACCTGCACCTGCAGGGCTCAGGCAAGCGAGTGGAAGTATGTGCGAGAGCATGTGCGTGTGTAACGGGGTGTGTGAGAGTATTGTGCACTGTGCAAACCGAGTGTGAGTGTGGGGGAGAGCGTGTGCATGTGTCAGAGCATCTGAAAGAGTATTGTGTGCTGTGCAAACCGAGTGTGAGTGTGTGGAAGAGTGTGTACCTGAAACTGAGTGTGAACACACACAGGAGTATTGCACCTGTGTGTGCAAAGTGTGTGGGTGGGAGAGTTACGGTTCCCGGTGTGTGCAAAGTGAGCACGTGGGAGAATTGTGCACAGTGTATGGAAACGGCATGAGGATGAGAGCACGGTGTGCGGCATGTGGAATCTCCACTATAAAATGTTCCATTCATTCACTTCGAATCTGGAATTCATCGGAATCTCCAGGCAGGCTTTCATTACACCACTGGTGAATGTCCTAGTAACCCAATGCTGGCTTTCAGAGTCCTGTTCACACTCGGAGGCGTGCTGTTCAATTGGCTATCCACTCCACCCTGGTCAGCTCTTCCTTTTCCTGTCCACACAAACCAGACATTAGAAATCTTTGGAATCTCCACTACAGAATATTCCATTCATTCACTGCAAATCTGGAATTCATCTGCATCTCCACTCCAGGCAGGATTTCGTTACACCACTGGTGAATGTCAAAGTAACCCAGTGCTGGTTTTCAGAGGCCTTTTCACACACGAAGGCGTAGGGTTCAACTGGCTATCCGCTGAACCCTGGACAGCTCTTCATTTTCCTGTCCACACGACCCAGACTTCAAAATCATTGTACCCTCCACTACAGAACGTTCCTTACATTCACTGCGAATCTGGAATTCATCTGAATCTCCACTCCACGCAAGATTTCGTTACACCACTGGTGAATGTCCATGTAAACCAATGCTGGTTTTCAGTGGCCTTTTCATACTCACAGCCGTGCTGTTCTATTGGCTCTCGATTCCACCCTGGTCGGTTCTTCATTTGACTGTCCACACAACTGAGCCTTCAGAAATAATTTAAATCTTCACTAGAGAATTTTCCTTTCATTCACTGCTAATCTGGGATTCATCCGAATCTCCACTCCAGGCAGATTTTTGTTACACCACTGGTGAATATGCAAGTAATCAAAACCTAGTTTTCAGCAGCCAGTTCACACTCGTAGTCCTGCTGTTCCCTGGCTATCTGCTACACCCTGGTCAGCTCTTCATTTTGCTGTGCAAACAACCGAGCCTGAAGAAGTCATTGGACACTCAACTAGAGAATGTTCCATTCATTCTCTGCGATTCTGGAGTTAATCTGAATCTGCACTCCAGGTAGTCTTTCTTTACACACCGGTGAATATCGGAATAACCCAATGCGGTTTTTGAGTGGCCTGTTCAGACTCGTAGCCGTGCTGCTCAATTGGCTCTCCACTCAACCCTGTTCAGCTTTACATTTTCCTGTCCACATAACCCAGCCTTCAGAAATCAATGGAATCTCCACTACAAGAATGTTCCACTCATTGACTGCGAAACTGGAATTCACCTGACTATCCACTCCCGGCAGGTTTTCGTTACACCACTGTGGAATATCCAAGTAACCGAATGCTGGTTTTCAGCAGCCTGTTCCTAATCGCAGCCGTCCTGTTCAACTCGCTCTCCTCTTAACCCTGTTTAGCACTTCATTTTTCGGTCCACACAAACCAGCCTTCAGAAATCATCGTTAACTCCACTACAGAATGTTCCATTCATTCACTGCAACTTTGGATTTCCTCTCAATCTCCACTGCAGGCAGGTTTTCCTTACACCAGTGCTGATTGACCAAGTAAACCAATGTTTATTATGAGCGGCCTGTTCACTGTCGCAGCCGTGCTGTTCAAAGGGCTATCCACTCAACCCTGTTCAGCTCTTCATTTTCCTGTTCACACAACCCAGCCTTCTGAAATCTTTAAAATCTCCACTACAGAATGTTTCTTTCATTCACTGCGAATTGGGAATACATCCAAATTTCCACTCCAGGCACTTATGGCTTCCACCACTGGTGAATGTCCAAGGAACTAAAAGCTGGTCTTCAGAGGCCAGTACACACTTTCAGGCCTGCTGTCACTGGCTATACACTCCACCCTGGTCAGCTCTTCATTTTGCTATGCTAACAAACCAGAACTAAGAAATCATTGGACACTCCACCAGAGAATGTTCCATTCATTTACTGCGACTCTGGAATTCATCTGAATCTGCACCCTAGGCAGTCTTCTTTACAGCACTTTTGAATGTCCAAGTAATGCAATGCCGGTTTTCAGCGGCCTGTTCACAATCGCAGCCATGCGGCTCAATTGGCGCTCCACTTAACCCTGGTCCGCACTTCATTTTCCTGTCCACTCAACCCAACCTTCAGAAATCGTTGTTAACTCCACTACAGAATGTTCCATTTATTCACTGCGAATTTGAAATTCCTCTGTATCTCCACTCCAGGCACGCTTTCGTTACTCCAGTGCTGAATGACCAAGTAACCCAATGCTGATTTTGAGCGGCCTGTTCACCGTCACAGCCATGCTGTGTTCCACTCAACCCTGATCAGCGTTCATTTTTCTGCCACACGACCCAACGTTGAGAAATCTTTGGAATCTCCACAACATAATGTTCCATTCATTCGCTGCCAATCTGTTCTTAATCTGAATCTCCACTGCCGGCAGGTTTTCGTTACACCACTGGTAAATACCCAACTAACCCAGTGCTGGTTTTCAGCGACCTGTTCAGACTCGCAGCCGTCGTGTTGAATTGGCTTTACACTCAACCCTGGTCAGCTCTTCATTTTCCTGTCTAGACAACGCAGACATCAGAAATCATTGGAACTTCCACTACCTGATGTTCCATACACTCACTGCAAATCTGGAATTCATCTGAATATCCACTCCAGGCAGATTTTCGTTACACCACTGGTGAAGGTCCAAGTAACCCAATAATGGTTTTCAGCGACCTTTTCATACTTGCTGTCGTGATGTTTAATTGGCTAGCGATTAGCTAGCTGTTTAGCTCTAGTTCTTCCTGTCCACACAATCCAGGCTTCAGAAATCATTGTTGTCTCCACTACAGAATGTTCCATTCATTCACTGCGAATCTGGAATTCATCTCAGTCTCCACTCCAGGCAAGTTTTCGTTACACCACTGGTGAATGTCCAAGTAACCCAATGCTGGTTTTTGGCGGCACGTTCACCCTCGCAGCCGTGCTGTTCCATTGGCTATCCTCTGAACCCTGGTCAGCTCTTCATTTTCATGTCCACACGACCCAGACTTCAAAATCATTTTATCCTCCACTACAGAATGTTCCTTACATTCACTGCGAATCTGGAATTCATCTGAATCTCCACTCCAGGCAAGTTTTCGTTTCACCACTGGTGAATGTCCATATAACCCAATGCTGGTTTTCAGTGGCCTTTTCATACTCACAGCCGTGCTGTTCTATTGGCTATCAATTCCACCCTGGTCGGTTCTTCATTTGACTGTCCACACAACTGAGCCTTCAGAAATAATTTATATCTTCACTAGAGAATTTTCCTTTCATTCACTTGATAATCTGGGATTCATCCGAATCTCCACTCCAGGCAGATTTTTGTTACACCACTGGAGAATATGCAAGTAATCAAAACCTAGTTTTCAGCAGCCAGTTCACACTCGTAGTCCTGCTGTTCTCTGGCTATCTGCTACACCCTGGTCAGCTCTTCATTTTGCTGTGCAAACATCCGAGCCTGATGAAGTCATTGGACACTCAACTAGAGAATGTTCCATTCATTCTCTGCGATTCTGGAGTTAATCTGAATCTGCACTCCAGGTAGTCTTTCTTTACACACTGGTGAATGTCCGAATAACACAATGCGGGTTTTGAGTGGCCTGTTCAGACTCGTAGCCGTGCTGTTCAATTGGCTCTCCACTCAACCCTGTTCAGCTTTACATTTTCCTGTCCACATAACCCAGCCTTCAGAAATCAATGGCATCTCCACTACAAGAATATTCCACTCATTGACGGCGAAACTGGAATTCATCTGACTATCCATTCCCGGCAGGTTTTCCTTACACCACTGTGTTATATCCAAGTAACCGAATGCTGGTTTTCAGCAGCCTGTTCACAATCGCAGCCGTCCTGTTCAATTCGCTCTCCATTTAACCCTGTTTGGCACTTCATTTTTCTCTGCAAACATCCCAGCCTTCAGAAATCATAGCTAACTCCACTACAGAATGTTCCATTCATTCACTGCAACTTTGGATTTCCTCTCAATCTCCACTGCAGGCAGGTTTTCCTTACACCAGTGCTGATTGAACAAGTAAACCAATGTTTGTTATGAGCGGCCTGTTCACTGTCGCAGCCTTGCTGTTCAATGGGCTACCCACTCATCCCTGTTCAGCTGTTCATTTTTCTCTCCACACAACCCAGCCTTCTGAAATCTTTGGAATGTCCACTACAGAATGTTTCTTTCATTCACTGCGAATCTGGAATTCATCCAAATTTCCACTCCAGCCCGTTTTTGTTCCACCACTGGTGAATGTCCAAGTAACCAAAAGCTGGTCTTCAGTAGCCAGTTCACACTTTCAGCCATGCTGTTACTGGCTATCCACTCCACCCTGGTCAGCTCTTCATTTAGCTATGCAAACAAACCAGAACTAAGAAATCATTGGACACTCCACCGGAGAATGTTCCATTCATTTACTGCGACTCTGGAATTCATCTGAATCTGCACCCTAGGCAGTCTTCTTTACAGCGCTGGTGAATGTCCAAGTAATGCAATGCAGGTTTTCAGCGGCCTGTTCACAATGGCAGCCATGTGGCTCAAATGGCGCTGCACTTAACACTGGTCAGCAGTTCATTTCCCTGTCCACACAACCCAACCTTCAGAAATCGTTGTGATCTCCACTAAAGAATGTTCCATTTATTCACTGCGAATTTGAAATTCCTCTGTATCTCCACCCAGGCAGGTTTTCGTTAGTCCCTTGCTGAATGACCAAGTAACCCAATGCTGATTTTGAGCGGCCTATTCACCATCGCAGCCGTGCTGTGTTCCACTCAACCCTGGACCGCGTTCATTTTTCTGCCCCACCACCTAACTTTGAGAAAACTTTGGAATCTCCACAACGTAATGTTCCATTTATTCACTGCCAATCTGGAATTAATCTGAATCTCCACTCCCGGCAGCTTTTCATTACACCACTGGTGAATACCCAACTACCCCAGGGCTGGTTTTCAGCGAGCTGTTCAGACTCGCAGCCGTCGTGTTGAATTGGCTTTACACTCAACCCTGGTCAGCTCTTCATTTTCCTGTCTAGACAACGCAAACATCAGAAATCATTGGAACTTCCACTACAGAATGTTCCATACACTCACTGCAAATCTGGAATTTATCTGAATATCCAGTCCAGGCAGGATTTCGTTACACCACTGGTGAATGTCCAAGTAACCCAATGCTGGTTTTCGGCGGCATGTTCACCCTCGCAGGCGTGCTGTTCAATTTTCTATCCTCTCAACCCTGGTCAGCTCTTCACTTTCCTGTCCACACGACCCAGACTTCAAAAATCATTGTATCCTCCACTACAGAATGTTCCTTACATTCGCTGCGAATCTGGAGTTCATCTGAATCTCCACTCCATGCAAGTTTTCGTGACACCGCTGGTGAATGTCCATGTAACCCAATGCAGGTTTTGTGGCCTTTTCGTACTCGCAGCTGTGCTGTTCTATTTGGCTATCAATTCCAACCTGATCAGTCCTTCATTTTACTGTCCACACAAGCGAGCCTTCAGAATTCTTTGTTATCTCCACTACAGAATGTTCCACTTATTTACTACGAATTTGAAATTCCTCTGTATCTCCACTCCAGGCAGGTTTTCGTTACTCCAGTGCTGAATGACCAAGTAATCCAAAGCTGATTTTGAGCTGTCTGTTCACCGTCGCAGACGTGCTGTGTTCCACTCTACCCTGGTCAGCGTTCATTTTTCTGCCCCACCACCCAACGTTGAGAAATCTTTGGAATCTCCACAACATAATGTTCCATTCATTCACTGCCAATCTGAAATTAATCGGAATCTCCACTGCCGGCAGGTTTTCGTTACACCACTGGCGAATACCCAACTAACCCAGTGCTGGTTGTTAGCGACCTGTTCAGACTCGCAGCCGTCGTGTTGATCTGGCTATACACTGTACCCTGGTCAGCTCTTCATTTTCCTGTCTAGACAACGCAGACATCAGAAATCATTGGAACTTCCACTACAGAATGTTCCATACACTCACTGCAAATCTGGAATTTATCTGAATTTCCACTCCAGGCAGATTTTCGTTACACCACTGTTGAATGTCCAAGTAACCCAATAATGGTTTTCAATGACCTTTTCATACTTGCAGTCGTGCTGTTTAGTTGGCTATCTATTAAAACTTGGTGAGCTCTACTTTTTCCTGGTCCACACAATCCAGCTTCAGATATCATTGTTGTCTCCACTACAGAATATTCCATTAATTCACTGCGAATCTGGAATTCACCTGAATCTCCACTCCAGGTAGGTTTTCGTAACACCACTGGTGAATGTCCAAGTAACAAATGCTGGTTTGCGGCGGCGCGCTCACCCTCGCAGCCGTGCTGTTCCATTGGCTATCCTCTCAACCCTGGTCAGCTCTTCATTTTCCTGTCCACACGACCCAGACTTCAAAATCATTGTATCCTCCACTACAGAATGTTCCTTACATTCACTGCGAATCTGGAAGTCATCTGAATCTCCACTCCAGGCAAGTTTTCGTTACACCACTGGTGAATGTCCTTGTATACATATCCTGGTTTTCAGTGGCCTTTTCATACTCACAGCCGTGCTGTTCTATTGGCTATCGATTCCACCCTGGTCGGTTCTCCATTTGACTGTCCACACAACTGACCCTTCAGAAATAATTTAAATCTACTCTAGAGAATTTTCCTTTCATTCACTGCTAATCTGGGATTCATCCGAATCTGCACTCCAGGAAGATTTTTGATACACCACTGGTCAATATGCAAGTAATCAAAATCTAGTTTTCAGCAGCCAATTCAGACTCCTAGTCCTGCTGATCCACGGCTATCTGCTACACCCTGGTCAGCTCTTCATTTTGCTGTGCAAACAACCGAGAATTAAGAAATCATTGGACACTCAACTAGACAATGTTGCATTCATTCTCTGCGATTCTGGAATTAATCTATATCTGCACTCCAGGAGTCTTTCTTTACACACTGGTGAATGTCCAAGTAACCCAATGCGGGTTTTGAGTGGCCTGTTCAGACTCGTAGCCGTGCTGTTCAATTGGCTCTCCTCTCAAACCTGTTCAGGTTTACATTTTCCTGTTCAAATAACCCAGCCTTCAGAAATGAATGGAATCTCCACTACAAGATTATTCCACTCATTGACTGCGAAACTGGAATTCATCTGACTATCCACTCCAGGCATGTTTTCGTTACACCACTGTGGAATATCCAAGTAACCGAATGCTGGTTTTCAGCAGCCTGTTCACAATTGCAGCCGTCCTGTTCAATTCGCTCTCCACTTAACCCTGTTTAGCACTTCATTTTTCTGTCCACACAACCCAAACTTCAGAAATCATTGTTATCTCCACTACAGAATTTTCCATTTATTCACTGCGACTTTGGATTTCCTCTGAATATCCCCTGCAGGTAGGTTTTCGTTACACCAGTGCTCAATGACCAAGTAACACAATGCTTATTATGAGCGGCCTGTTCTCTGTCGCAGCCGTGCTGTTCAATGTGCTATCCACTCAACCCTGTTGAGCTCTTCATTTTCCTGTCCACACAACCCAGCCTTCTGAAATCTTTGTAATCTCCACTACAGAATGTTTCTTTCATTCACTGCGATTCTGGAATTCATCAAAATTTCCACTCCAGGCAGTTTTTGTTCTACCACTGGTGAATGTCCAAGTAACCAAAAGCTGGTTTTCAGCAGCCAGTTTACATTTTCATCCTGCTGTCACTGGCTATCCACTCCACCATTTTCAGCTATTTCTATGCAAAGAAACCAGAATTAAGTAATCATTGGACACTACACTAGAGAATGTTCCATTTATTTTCTGCGACTCTGGAATTCATCTGAATCTACACCCTTGGCAGTCTTTCTTTATACTACTGGTGAATGTCCAAGTAATGCAATGCTGGTTTTCAGCGGCCTGTTCACAGTCGCAGCCGTGCGGCTCAATTGGCGCTTCACTTAACCCTGGTCCGCACTTCATTTTCCTGTCCACACAAACCAACCTTCAGAAATCGTTGTTATCTCCACTACAGAATGTTCCATTTATTCACTGCCAATTTGATATTCATCTGTATCTCTATTCCAGGCAGATTTTCGTTACTTCAGTGCTGAATATCCATGTAAAACAACGCTGGTTTTTAGCTAGTCTGTTCAAATTCCCAGGCCTGCTGTTCAACTGGCTATCCACTCTACCATGGTCAGCTTTTCATTTTCTCGTACACACAACCCAGATGTCAAAAATCATTGGAATCTCCACTACAGAATGTTCCATTCATTCAATTCCAATCTGGAATTCATCGAATCTCCACTCCAGGCAGCCTTTCTTTACACCACTGGTGAATATCCAAGCAACGCAATTCTGGTTTTCATCAGCCAGTTCACATTCGCAGGTGTGCTGTTCAACTGCCTATCCACTCAACCCTGGTCAACTCTTCATTTTCCAATCCACACAACCCAGGTTTCAGAAATCATTGCAATCTCCACCTCAGAATGTTCCATTCATTCACTGCCAATCTGGAATTCATCTGAATCTCCACTGTAAGCAGGGTTTCGTTACACTACTGTTGAATATCCAAGTAACACAACACTGGTTTTCATTATCCTGTTCAGACTCGCAGGAGTGCTGTTCAACTGGCTATACACTGAACCCTGGTCAGCTCTTCATTTTCCTTTCCACGCAAACCAGATTTAAGAAATCATTGATATCTTTACCACAGAATGTTCCATTCATTTACTGGAGTCTGGAGATCATCGAATGTCCATTACAAGCAGGCATTCGTTACACCACTGCTGAATGTCCACGTAAGCCAATGCTGGTTTTCAGCTTCCTGTTCACACTCGCAGGCCTGCTGTTCAACTGGCTATCCACTTGTCCCTGGTCAGCTCTTCATTTTCCTGTCCACACAACCTAGGCTTCAGAAATCACTGGAATCTACACGACAGAATGTTCCGTTCAATCATTCCCAATATGGAATTCATATAATTTCCACTCTAGGCATGCTTTTGTTACACCACTTTTGAATGTACAAGTTGCACAATGATGGGTTTCAGCAGCCTATTCAAACTTGCAGGCCTGCTGTTCAACTGGCTATCGACCTTAACCTGGTCTGCTCTTCATTTTCCTTTCCACACAAATCAGAAATCAGAAAATCATTGTAATCAGAAATCATTGTAATTTCCACTACAGAATGTTGCATTCATTCACTGCCAATCTGGAGATCATCGAATCTCGACTCCAGGCATGCTTTTGTTACACTAATGTTGAATGTCCAAGTTACACAATGCTGGTTTTCAGCATCCTGTTCACAATCGCAGGCGTGCTGTTCAACTGGCTATCCACTGAACCCTGGTCAGCTCTTCATTTCACTTTCCACACAACCCAGACTCCAGAAATCATTGGAATCTCCCCTAGAGAATATTCCATTCATTCACAGCGAATCTGGAATTCATGTGAATCCCCGTCCAGGCAGGCATTCATTACACCACTGGTGAATGTCCAAGTAACCCAATGCTGGTTTTCAGCGTCCTGTTCACAGTTGCAGGCCTGTTGTTCAACTAGCTATCCACTGCACAGTGGTCAGCTCTTTCATTTCCTGTTCACACAACCCAGACTTCAGAAATCATTGGAATCTCCACTACTGAATCTTCCTTTCATTCACTGCCAACCTGTAGATCACCGAATCTCCACTGCAGGCAGATTTTCGTTACTCAACTGCTGAATGTCCAAGTATCCCAATGCTGGTTCTCAGAGGCCTGTTGAAACTCGCAGGCCTGCTGTTCAAATGGCTATCCACTCTAACCCGGTCTGCACTTCCTTTTCCTGTCCACACAACTCAGATGTCAGAAATCATTGGAATTTTCTCTAAAGAATATTTCATTCATTCACTGCGTATCTGGAATTTACCTGAATCTCAACTCTTGGCATGCTTTCGGTACAAAACTGTTCAATGTCCAAGTAACACAGTGCTTGTTTTCAGGATCCTGTTCACACTTGCAGACGTGCTGTTCAAGTGGCAATCCACTGAATCCTGGTCAGCTCTTCTTTTTCCTGTCAAGACAACCCAGATTTCAGAAATCTTTGGAATTTCCACTACATAATTTTCCATTCATTCACTGCCAATCTGGAATTCATCGAATCTCCACTTCAGGCAGGATTTCGTTATACCACTGAATATTCAAGTACCCAATGTTGGTATTCAGCAGCCTGTTCATAGTCGCAGGCGTGCTGTTCAAAGGTCTATCCATTCCAACCTGGTCAGCTCTTCATTTTCCTGTCCTCACAACGTAGAATTCAGAAACCATTGGAATCTCCACAACAGAATGTTCCATTCAGTAATTGCCAATCTGTAATTCATGGAATCCCCACTGCAGGCTGGTTTTCGTTACACCACTGCTGAATGTCCAAGTAACCCAGTGCTGGTTTTCAGCCTGCTGTACAAACTCGCAGCCGTGCTGATCAACTGGCTTTCCACTCAATCCTGGTCAGCTTTACGTTTTCCTGTCCACAAAAATCAGACTTCAGAAATCATAAAATCTCCACTATAGAATGTTCCATTCAATCACTGCCTATCTGGAATTCATCGAATATCCACTCAAGGCAGGCTCATATTACACCACTGGTGAATATCCAAGTAACCCAATGTTGGTTTTCAGCGGCCTGTTCACAGTCGCAGGAGTACAGTTCAACTGGCTATGCACTCTAACTTGGTCAGCACTTCATTTTCCTGTCCACACAACCTAGGCTTCAGAAATCATTGGGATTTCCACTACAAAATGTTCCATTCATTCATTCCCAATCTGGAATTCATCTGAATCTCCACTTCATTCAGGCTGTCGTTACACCACTGATGAATATCCAAGTAACGCAGTGCTTGTTTTCAGCGTCCTGTTCACAGTCGCGGGCCTGTTGTTCAACTGACTTTCCACTCCACAGTGGTCAGCTCTTTCATTTCCTGTCCACACAACCCAGACTTCAGAAATCATTGGACTCTTCACTACAGAATGTTCCATTCATTCACTGCCAATCTGGATTTCCTCGAATATCAACTCCAAGCAGGCTTTCGTTACACCACTGGTGAATATCCAAGTAACCTAATGCTGTTTTTCAGAGGCCTGTTCACACTTGGAGGTGTGCTGTTCAACTGGCTATGCACTCCCGTCGGGTCAGCTCGACATTTTCCTGTCCACACAACCCAGGCTTCAGAAATCATTGGAATCTCCATTATATAATGTTCCATTTATTCCTTGCCAATCTGGAATTCATCGAATCTCAACTCCAGGAAGGATTTCGTTACACCACTGGGTAATATCCAAGTAGCCCAATGCTGGTTTTTAGCTGCCTGTTCACACTCACAGGGGTGCTGTTCAACAGGCTATCCACTCCAACCTGGACAGCTCTTCATATTCATGTCTACATAAACTAGACTTCAAAAACCTTTAGAATCTCCACAACAGAATGTTCCATTCATTCACTGCCAATCTGGAATTCATAGAATCTCCACTCCAGGCAGGCTTTCTTTACACCACTGCTGATTGTCCAAGTAACCCAGTGATGGTTTTCAGCGTCCTGTTCACACTCGCAGCCGTGCTGTTCAACTGGTTTTCCACTCTACCCTGGGCAGCTCTACGTTTTCCTGTTCACACAACCCAGACTTCAGAAATTATCGGAATCTCCACTATAAAATGTTCCATTCTTTCACTGCCAATCTGGAGTTCATTGAATCTCCACTCCAGGCAGGGTTCCGTTACACCATTGGTGAATATCGAAGTAACACAATATTGTTTTCAGCAGACTGTTCACATTCGGAGGAGTGCCCTTCAACTGGCTATCCACTCTAACCTTTTCAGCTTTTCATTTTCCTCTCCACACAATCCTGAATTCAGAAATCATTGGAAAATCCACTACAGAATGTTCCATTCGTTCACTGCCAATCTGGAGTTCATCTGAATCTCCACTCCATGCAGGCTTTCGTTACACCACTGCTGAACGTCCAAGTAACACATTGCTGGTTTTCAGAGTCCTGCTTACACTCGGAGGCGTGCTGTTCAAATGGCAAACCACTCAACCATGGTCAGCTCTTCATTTTCCTGTCCACACAACCCAGACTTCAGAAATCATTGGAATCTTCAAGAAAGAATGTTCCATTCATTATCTGCCAATCTGGAATTCATTGAATCTCCACTCCAAGCAGGGTTTCTTTACACCACTGTAATTATCCAATTAACCCAATGCTGGTTTTCTGCGGCCTGTGAACAGTAGCAGGAGTGCTGTTCAAAAGACTGAGCACTCCAACCTGGTTAGCTCTTCATTTTCCTGGCAGGCTTTCGTTACACCACTGTTGAATGTCCAAGAAACCCAAAGCTGGTTTTCAGCATCCTGTTCACACTTGCCGTCGTGTTGTTCAACTGCCTCTCCACACCACAGTGGTCATGTCTTTCTTTTCCTGTCCACACAACCCATACTTCAGAAATCATTGGAATCTCCACTACAGAATGTTCCATTCATTCACTGCTAATCTGGAATTCATCGAATCTCCACTCGAGGCAGGCTTTCGTACAGCACTGTTGAATGTCCAAGTAACCCCATGCTGGTTTTCAGCGTCCTGTTCACACTCGCCGTTGTGTTGTTCAACTGGCTATCCACTCCACAGTGGTCATGTCTTTCTTTTCCTGTCCACACTGCCCAGACTTCAGAAATCATCGAAATATCCACTACAGAATGTTTCATTCATTCACTGCCACTCTGGAATTTATCTAATCTCCACTCCAGGCAGGTTTTCGTTACACCACTGTTGTATGTCCAAGTAACACCATGCTGGTTTTCAGCGTCCTGTTGAAACTCGCAGGCGTGCTGTTCAACTGACTATCCACACACAACAGTAAGACGTGTGTTTCACTCAGCCAGTCTGGCCGAGCCTGGTTCAATTCCTCGCCCTCTCAGAGAGCCCGGGAAGCTACCGAGAGTATGTGGCCTTCACGCAAAGCCTGCCAAGGCACCCGTGAAATATTCCATATGCCAAAATTACAGTCACCACAAATCTACAAACGAAGATGTTACTGAACTTCCCCAGCAAATCAATGAAGTCCACGAGGACTGGGAGAGTGACAGCGATCCACACTGCTGAGTAGTGAATTGTTTTCAATATCCATTGTACTCGGCCTGCGTTTCTTCTCGTTCTCCAGGAAATCGCTTCGATTTAGAAATCTAACAAGTGAGCATTTGCTCTAAACTCTCAGAGAGCCCTCCAAGCTACCGAGAGTATCTCGCCCGCACGGCAGAGACTGGCAAGCTCCCCTGACGTATTCTATATGCCAGACACAGTAATAACAAAGTCTCCAATGGAGACGTTACTGGGCACGCTCGAGCAAATCGATGAACAACGGGAGGGCCTTTACCTTTACCTTTACCTCCCCAGGCCTGCTCTTCAGCTCCCTGTCTAGTCGAATATAATATTATGTTCATTAATCCTGCCACATTAATGAGCGACCTAAGTTCATCTAAATATCAACAGCTACGTATCTGGTTTTCATCTGTCTGTGCATTCCATCAAGTTGAAGTTTTCATCATCCCGTCCACTGTACCTGGGACTGGTGTGCATTGACCTAGGAATAAATATAAACCATATGGTACTCTCCTGGTCAATGCCACCCAGTACTGGTGATGATAGTATGCCTCTAAAACTAATCAGGTTTGGAATTTTTCTGCATGTTCCAATAACCCAATGCTGGTGATCAGCGGCCTGTTCACATACCGCAGGCATGGTGTTCACTGGCTATCCACTTCACCTTGTTCAGCTCTTCATTTCCTGGTGCCCAAAACCCAGAGTTCTGAAATCATTGGTATTCTCCACTACAGAATGTTCCACTCATTCACTGCGAATCTGGAATTCATCTGAATCTCCACTCCAGACAGGCTTCCCTTACACAGCTGGTGAATGTCCAAGTAACCCAATGCTGGTTTTCAGCGGCCTCTTCACACTCGCAGGCCTGCTGTTTAGCTGGGTACCCATTCCAACCTGGTCATGTCTTCATTTCCTGGTGCTCATAATACAGAGTTCTGAAATCATTGTTATCTCCTATACAAAATGTTCCATTAATTCAATGCCAATATGGAAATCATCTGAATCTCGACTCCGGGAAGGCATTCGTTACACTACTGGTGAATGTCCAAGTAACTCAATGCTGGTTTTCACCGGTCTGATCACACTCACAGTCATGCTGTTCAACTGGCTATCCACTCAACCCTGGTCAGCTCTTCAATTTCCTGTCCACACAACCCAGACTTCAGAAATCATTGGAATCTCCAGTACAGAATGTTCCATTCATTCAGTGCGAACCTGGAATTCATCTGAATTTGCACTCCAGGTAGGCTTTCGTTACACCACTGGTGAATGTCCAGGTAACACAATGCTGGTTTTCTGCGGCCTGATCACATTCGGAGCCCTGCTGGTTCCTGGCTATCCACTGAACCCTGGTCAGCTCTTCATTTTCCTGTCCACAGGACCCAGAGATCAGAAATTATTGGTATGTCCACTACAGAATGTTCCGGTCATTCATTGCGAGTGTGGAATAAATCTGAATTTCCACTCTACGCAGACATTCATTAAACCATTGGTGAGTCTACCCCGAAACTGGAAATTATCTGAATCTGAACTACTACTACACTACTTCCACTACCCAGCCGTCGCCACACTCTAGGACGCTTTCCGGACCTGCGCGGCCGCAAGCGGCCGCGCGACACATCATAATGCACTAAATACCCATCTTCAGGAATTGTCGTACCATATTTGATAGGGATCAAATATGGTAACACCTACAAGGGTGATTAGAGGTCACCCCAAAAGCCTCTATCCCTCCCGGAAAGACTGGCAAGCTACCGAGAGTATTCCGCCCGCACGGAAGAGCCTGGCAAGCTATCCGCTGTGTATTCGATATGCCAAAACCAGTAACTACAACTGGTCTCATTCACCTGACCCTGAAGGCTTCACCGACATGGCAGCACTGAGAAGGATGAGAAAGGAGAGGCTGACAAAATCTCAAGGCCGACCTAGGCTGCCACAACGAAGGAAGACAAAAATGATTGTCTGTACTTTCAATGCACGTACGCTAGCATCAGATGCATCCATCGAGGACCTGATGGTAAAAGCGCGAATGATCAAGTACGACATCATTGGTCTGACCGAGACAAGAAGGCACGAATCTCACCATGCCGTTTTCGACACTGGAGAAGAATTGTTCCTCGGAACATGCGATAAAAGAGGTGTTGGAGGCGTCGGTGTTCTTGTCAACACAAACTTGGCTAAGAGCATTGATTCATTCGAATGCCTAACAACCCGAATCAGACGTTTACATTTGAATAGATGTGGCTCACTGCCTGCAGTTTCTATCTTTGTTGTCTACGCACCAACATCTCATTATGATGAAAGAGAAATCGAGAAGTTCTACATGGAGCTAGAGAAGTTCTATAAAGAAGACCACACCTTCTACAAGATCATTGTGGGTGATTTTAATGCCAAGATAGGACCGAGAAGATCAGCTGAAGAACTTCACATCGGGACCCATGGCCTAGAATGGAACGAACAGGGTGAGAGACTGTCTGAGTTCATCATGTCGACCAAGAGAATTCATGGTAACTCACAGTTCCAGAAGGCAGAATCTAAATGATGGACATGGGAGTCTCCTGGTGGACGATACCACAACGAAATAGACCACATCATATTCAATCGACGGTTTTGCCTGACTGATGTCGCTGTTGTCCCAAAATTTCGAACGGGATCGGACCACCGTCTCCTTCGTGCAAAATTCTACTTCACAGAGCGGGGAGAAAGGGCTGCAAAGTTCAAAAAGAGAACTCCCAGAATGACCACCAACTGGAACTCTTTTGTACTATTGCGGCAACATGGGAAGATGCCATTGTTGACAACATTGACGCGGAATATGATCGACTGGTTCAGCACCTCCATGAATGTGCGAGGAACGCCAAGAGAGAGATAGCCACAAAATATCGCCTATCTTCGAAAACTCTTGAGCTAATTCGCCAGCTTGGTTTGGCGCATGCCTCAGGCAACCGCAAGCTAACGTCTGAGCTCGCAAAGCAGTGCAGAGATGCGATCAAGGAAGACCTCAAAGAGAGAAGAGCAGAAGTACTGGTAAATGCGGCAGAAGCCGGGAAAAGTATTCGTAACGCCCGCCTGTCCTTCGCCAACTATAAGACCAAGATGACTGCCCTCCGACGTCCTGATGGATCCATCACATCCTCCAGAACGGCAATGGAGAAGATTATCTATGACTTCTACTCAAATCTCTTCGATAGCCATGTCCACTTACCGACATACCAAATTCCACAGGATGGATATGTCGTTCCCAACGTGCTCCCTTCCGAAATCCGACACGCCATTTCGTCGGTAAAGAAACAAACAGCACCCGGCCCAGACAAGGTCAGACCTGAACACCTGAAGAACCTGCCGTCAGTACTCATCAATACACTGGCTCGGCTCTTCACTCGCTACCTGTCTGAATGCAAGGTTCCGTCCCAATGGAAAACCAGCAGGACCGTACTACTGTTCAAGAAGGGAGACATCCATGACATTGGCAACTATCGCCCGGTCTGCCTATTGTCTGTCATCTACAAGTTGTTCACTCGAGTCATCCTAAATAGGATTGGCAGAACACTAGATGAAGGACAACCATGCAAGCAAGCAGGGTTCCGCAAAGGATTCAGCACCATCGACCATATCCACACGATAACCAAGCTCATTGAGGTTTCTCGGGAGTTCAAGATGCCGCTCTGTTTAACGTTCATTGATTTAAAGAAGGCCTTTGATTCTGTTGAGACGGAAGCGGTCATTGAAGCCCTAGCCAATCAGGGCATTCAAGCCCAATACATCAGGATCCTCCGTGAGCTCTATTGTGGATTCACTACCAGGATCTCACCATTCTACAAAGAAGTGATCGTTGATGTCAAGAGAGGGGTGCGGCAGGGTGATACCATTTCACCGAAACTCTTCAGTGCCACCCTCGAGAACATCATGCGACGACTGGAATGGGAAGGAATGGGAGTGAAGATAGATGGTCGGCAACTACACCACCTCCGCTTTGCTGATGACATTGTTTTAATAACACCAAACATCAGCCAAGCGGCACAAATGCTGGCCGACTTTGACCGTGAGTGTGGAAAGGTAGGACTACAGCTGAATCTCACGAAGACAATGTTTATGAGAAACAGCCTTGTTCCTGACACCCCATTCGCTCTCAATGGAACGACCATCTCCGAATGCAGCAGCTATGTGTACCTAGGTCGAGAGGTCAACATGACAAATGATCTGGCACCCGAGCTGCGCAGGAGGAAGAGAGCGGCTTGGAACGCCTTCAAGAACGTCGAAGAAATAGCTAAGAGGATGAAGAACCTCCGGCTCCAGGCACATCTCTTTGATTCCACTGTTCTTCCTGCATTAACATATGCCTCAGAGACCTGGGCCCTACGCAAACAGGATGAGAATGCTATTCAGGTCTCCCAAAGAAGAATAGAAAGAGCTATGCTTTGAATATCATGTTTCACTCAAATGAGAGAACGAATCAGGAGTTCTGACATCCGTCGACGATCAAGGATCAGGGATGCTGTCTCATTTGCCAAGGTGTCAAAAATCAGATGGGCTGGTCACGTAATGAGATTTAAAGACGACCGTTGGACTAGAGCTGTTACTGATTGGATTCCACGGGATGTCAAAAGACCGCGTGGCCGCCCACCTACCAGATGGTCAGACTTCTTCGTCAAGATCATGAACGATCGGTTTGAGGCCCTTCATGTTCCTGGAGCGAACAGATGCCATTGGGCTACACTAGCATGCGACAGGGACAAATGGAGACGTTACTGGCGCCCGCTCGAGCAAATCGATGACTAATCACTTAAGTGATTAAGGGATTAAGTGAACTGTAAAATCATGCATGAGCTGCTTTTCATCTTCCTATCCACACTGTCATTCTGGCGCGAAAGCACAGCAGTAGGACTCGTGCCTCCTGCAGCCAGCCTTGCCAAGCCGGGTTCAATTCCTCGCACTCTCAGAGAGCCCGAGGGCCTAAAAAGAGTATATTGCCCTTGGGGCAAAGCTTGGCAAACCAGCCTGGAAATATTCCATATGCTGAAATTACAGTCACCACAAGTCTCCAAACGAAGACATAACTGAACCGCGCCAGCAAATCAATGAAGTCCGGGAGGACTGGGAGAGTGATAGCGAACCACACTGCTGAGTAGTGAATTCATCTCAGTACCCAATGTATTAGGCCTGCGTTTTTACTCCTTCTCCATGGAATTGCATCGAATTAGAAATCTTCCAAGAGAGCATTTGCTGTCAACCCTCCCCAGGCCTTCATTTCACCTCCAAATCCAGTTGTATATAGTATTCTGTTCATTAACCCTGCCACACTACCGAGCGACCTGAATTCATCTAAATATAAACGACTACAGATCTGGTTTTCATCTGCCTGTGCACTGTATCAAACCGAAGTTTTCATCATCCCGTTCACTCAGACCTGGCCTGGTGTGCATTGACTTCTGAATCAATCGAAAACATATGTTACTGTCCCGGTTAACGCCACCAAGTGATCGTATGTCTCTAAAACTATTCAGGGTTGGGATTTTTCTGCATGTCCCAGTAACCCAATGCTAGTGGTCAGCAGCCTGTTCGCACACCACAGGTGTTCACTGCCTATCCACCCCACCCTGTTCAGTTCTTCATTTCCTGGTGCCCATAAGCCAGAGTTCTTAAATCATTAGTATCGACAATACAGAACGTACCATTCATTCACTCGTATATGGAATTTATCTGAATTTCCGCTCTAGGTAGGCTTTCGTTACAACACTGGTGAATATCCAAGTAACCCAATGCTGGTTTTCTGTGGCCTGTTCACACTCGCAGGTGTGCTGTTCAACTGGTTCTCCACTCAATCCTGGTTAGGTTTTCATTTTGCTGTCCACACAACCCAGACATCAGAAATCATTGGAATCTCCACTACAGAATGTTCCATTCATTCACTGCCAATCTGGAGTTCCTCGAATCTCCACTCCAGGCAGGTTATCCTTACACCACCAGTTTATGTCCAAGTAACCCAGTGCTGGTTTTGAGCTTCCTGTTCACACTTGCAGGCGTGCTGTTCAACTGGCTATCCACTCCACCCTGGTCAGATCTTCATTTTACTGTACACACAAACCAGATTTCAGAATTCATTGGAATCTACACTACACAATGTTCCATTCAATCACTGCCAATCTGGAGTTCATCGAATCTCCACTCCTGGTAGGCTTTGGTTACACCACTGGTGAATGTGCAAGTAACCTAATGCGGGTTTTTAGCATCCTATACACATTCGCTCGCATGCTGTTCAACTGGCTAGCCATTCCAACCTGGTCAGCTCTTCATTTTCCTGTCAACACTGACCAGACTTCAGAAATCATCAGAATCTTCACTAAAGTATATTCCATTCATTCACTTACAATCTGGAATTCATCTGAATCTCCACTTCATGCAGGCTTTCGTTGCACCACTGGTGAATGTCCAAGTAACCAAATCCTGGTTTTCAGCGTTCTGTTCACACTCACAGGCATGCTGTACAACTGACCATCCACTCCACTCTGGTCAGCTCTTCATTTTCCTGTACACACAAACCAGACTTCAGAAATCCTTGCAATCTCCACTACAGAATGTTCCATTCATTCACTGCCAATCTGGAGTTCATCGAATCTCCACTCCAAGCAGGCTTTCGTTACACCACTGTTAAATGTCCAAGTAAGACAATGCTGGTTTTCAGCGGCCTGTTCACACTCGCAGCGGTGCTGTTCATTGGCTATCTAGTCCAACCTGGCATGCTCTTTCTTATCCTATCCCCTACACCAAGATATCGGAAATCATTGGTATATCCACTACAGAATGTTTCGATGATTCACTCCCAGTCTGGAATACTTCCAAATCTCCACTGTACGCAGGCATTCGTTACACCTCTGGTGAAACTACCCAGAAACTTGAAATCATCTGAATCTGCAGTCTAAAATCATCCATGGGCTGCTGTTCATCTTTCTATCCACACTGCCATTCTGGCGCGAAAGCCCAGCAGTAGGACATGTGCGTCACGCAGCCAGCTTGGCCTAGCCGGGTTCAATTCCTCGCCCTCTCAAGAGCCCGGGTAGCTACCGAGAGTATCTGGCCCTCGAGACAAAGCTTGACAACAACCCATGAAATATCCCATATGCCGAAATTACAGTCACCACAAATCTCCAAACATAAATGTTTCTGAACCGCGTCAGCAAATCAATGAAGTCCGGGAGGACTGGGAAAGTGACAGCGATCCACACTGCTGAGTAGTGAATTCATCTCAATATCCAATGTATTAGGCCTGGGTTTCTTCTCGTTCTCCACGAAATCGAGTCGAATTAGAAATCTGCCAAGTAACCATTTGCTATCACCTCTCCCAAAGCCTGCTGTTCAGCTCCGAATCCAGTCCAATATAGTATGCTGTTCTTTAACACTGCCTCATACCGAGCGACCTGAGTTCATCTAAATATCAAAAACTAAATATCTGGTTTTCATCTGCCTGTACACTCAAGCAAGCCAAAGTTTTCATCATGCTGTCCACTCTACCCAGGCCTGGTGTGCATCGACCTCTGAATCAATCGAAACCATATAGTATTCTCCAGGTCAACATCACCAGTGGTGGTGATGATCCTATGCCTCTAAAGCTCGTCAGGGTTGGGATTCATCTGCATGTTCCAGTAACCCAATGCTAGTGGTCAGCGGCCTGTTAAAAAACCGCAGGCGTTGTGTTCACTGGCTATCCACTCCACCATCGTCAGGTCTTCATTTCCTGGTATTCATAACACAGAGTTCTGAAATCATTCGTATCTGCACTACAGAATGTTCCATTCATTCACCGCGAATCTGGTATTCATCTGAATCTCCACTGCAGACAGGCTTCCGTTTCACCACTGGTGAATGTCCAAGTAACCCAATGCTGGATTTCAGTGGCCTTTTCACACTCGCAGTCGTGCTGTTCAACTGGATCTCCACTCCACCCTGCTCACATCTTCATTTTCCTGTCCACAGAACTCAGACATCAGAAATCATTGGAATCTCCACTACAGAATATTCCGGTCATTCACTGCAAGTCTAGAATACATCTTAATCTCCACTCTGCACAGGCATTCGTTACAATACTGGTATGTCTACCCAGAAACTTGCTATCATCTGAATCTGCATTCAAAAATCATCCATGGGCTGCTTTTCATCTTGCTATCCACACTGCCATTCTGGTGCGAAAGCACAGTATTAGGGCGTGAGCGTCACGCAGCCAGCCTGGCCGAGCCGGGTTCTATTCCTAGCCCTCTCAGAGAGCCCCGGAAGCTACCGAGAGTATCTAGCCCTCGCAGCAAAGCCTGGCAATCCACCCGTGAAATATTCCTTATGCCAAAATTACAGTCACCACAAGTCTCCAAACAAAGACGATACTAAACCGTGCCAGCAAATCAATGAAGTCAGGGAAGACTGGGATAGTGACAGTGATCCACACTGCTGATTAGTGAATTCATCTCAATATCCAATGTATTAGGCCTGCATTTCTTCTCGTTCTCCACGAAATCGAATCCAATTAAAAATCTGCAAAGTGAGCATTTGCTGTCAACTCGCCCCAGGCCTGCTGTTCTGCTCCATATCCAGTCGACTGTAGTATTCTGTTCATTAACCCTGCCACACTACCGAGCTATCTGAGTTCTTCTAAATATCAACACATAAATATATGGTTTTCATCTGCCTGTGCACTGAATCAAGCCGAAGTTTTCATCATCCCGTCCACTCTAAACAGGCCTGGTGTGCATCGACCCCTGAATCAGTCAAAAACATATGGTACTCTCCTGGTCAACGCCACCCAGTGGTGGTGATGATTGTATGCCTGTAAAACTCGTCAGGGTTGAGATTCTTCTACATGTCCCAGTAACCAAATGCTAGTGGTCAGCGGCCTGTTCACATACCGCAGGCGTGCTGTTCAACTGGCTATCCACTCAACCCTGGTTAGCACTACCTTTTCCTGTCCACACAAAACCAGACTTCAGAAATCATTGGCATCTCCACTACAGAAAGTTCCATTCATTCACTGCAAATTTGGAGTTCTTCGAATCTCCCCTCCAGGCAGGCTTTCGTTACACCACTGGTGAATGTCCAAATAACCCAATGATGCTTTTCAACCACCTGTGCTGTTCACTGGCTATCCACTTCACCCTGGTTAGTTCTTCATTTTCCTGTCTACACTACGGAGACATCAGAATTTATTGTAATCTCCACTACAGAATGTTCCGGTCATGCACTATGAGTCTGGAATACATCTGAATCTCCACTCTACGCAGGCATTTGGTTCAGCAAGGTGAGTCTCCCCAGAAACTTGAAATCATCTGAATCTGCACTCAAAAATCATCCATGTGCTGGTTTTCCTCTGCCTACCCACACCTCTATTCTGGCGCAAAAGCACAGCAGTAGGAGGTGTGTGTCACGCAGCCAGCCTGGCCGAGATGGGTTCAATTCCTTGCCCTCTCAGAGAGCCCAGGAAGGTACCAAGAGTATCTGGCCCTCGTGGCAAAGCCTGGCAAGACACCCGTGATTTATTCCATATGCCAAATTTACAGTAACCACAAGTCTCCAAATGAAGACGATACTGAACTGTGCCACCAAATCAATGAAGTCCCGGAGGACTGGGAAAGTGAAAGTGATCCACACAGCTGAGTAGTGAATTCATTTCAATATCCAATGTATTAGGCCTGTGTTTCTTCTCGTTCTCCACGAAATCAAGTCGAATTAGAAATCTGCCAAGTAAACATTTGCTGTCAACTCCCCCCAGGCCTACTGTTAAGCTCCCTATCCAGTGGAATATATTATCTTGTTCATTAACCCTCCCACACTACCAAGCGAACTGAGTTCATCTAAATATCAACAACTACATATTTGGTTTTCATCTGACTACTCTCAATCAAGCTGAAGTTTTCATCATCCCATCCACTCTAACCGGGCCTGGTGTGCATCAACTTCTGAATCAATCGAAACCATATGGTTGTCTCCCGGTCAACACCAACCAGTGGTGGTGGTGGTCGTATGCCTCTAAAACTAGTCAGGGTTGGGATTCTTCTGCATGTCCCAATAACGAAATGCTGGTTTTCAGCGGCCTGTTCACACTCGCAGGTGTGTTCTTCACTGGCTTCCCAATCAACCTGGGACAGCTCTCCATTTCCTGGCTCTGATAAAGCATAGTTCTGAAATCATTGGTATCTCCACTACAGAATGTTCCATTCATTCACTGCGAATCTGGAATTCATCTGAATATCGACTCCAGGCAGGAATTCGTTACACTACTGGTGAATGTGGAAGTAACCCAATGCTGGTTTCAGCGGCCTGTTCACACTAGCAAGCGTGCTGTTCAACTGGCTATCCAATCCAACCTAGTCAGCTTTTATTTTCTTGTCCACACAACCCAGACTTCAGAAATCATTGGAATCTCCACTACAGAATGTTCCATTCACTCACTGACAATCTGGAGTTCATCGTATCTCCACTTCAGGCAGGCTTTCGCTACACCACTGGAGAATGTCCAAGTAACCGAATGCTGGTTTTCAGCATCCTGTTCACAGTCTCAGGCGTTCTGTTCAACTAGATATCCAGTTCACCCTGGTCAGTACTTCATTTTCTTGTCCACACAACCCAGACTTCAGAAATCATTGGAATCTCCACTACATTATGTTCCATTCATTCACTGTGAACCTGGAATTTTTCTGAATCTCCACTCCAGGCCGTCTTTCGTTACAATACAGGTGAATGCCCAAGTAACCCAATGCTGGTTTTCATCGTCCTGTTCACACTCGCAGGAGTGCTGTTCAACTGGCTATCCACTCCACATTGGTCAGCTTTTTCTTTTTCTCTCCACACATCCCAGAATTCAGAAATAATTGGAATCTCCACTACAGAATGTTCCATTCATTCACTGCGAATCTGGAATTCATCTGAATGTCCACTCCATGCAGGCTTTCGTTAAACAAGTGGTGTATGTCCAAGTAACCCAATGCTGGTTTTCAGTGTCCTCTTCACACTCACAGGCATGCTGTTCAACTCGCTATCCACTTCATAGTGATCAGCTCTTTGTTTTCCCTTCCACGCAGCCCAGACTTCAGATACCATTGGAATCTCCACTAGAGAATATTCCGTTCATTCACTGCCAACCTGGAGAGCATCGATTCTCCACTCCAGGCAGGTTTTTGTTACACACTGCTGAATGTCCAAGTAACAAAATCGTTGTTTTCAGAGGTCTGTTCACACTCGCAGGCGTACTGTTCTACCGGCTATCCACTCCATCCTGGGCTGCTCTACATTTTTCATTCTACACAACGGTAACTTCAGAAACCATTGGAATCACCACTACAGAATGTTCTATACATTTACTGCCAATCTGGAATTCATCGAACCTCCACTCCACGCAGGAATTCGTTACAACATTGGTGAATATCCAAGTGCTCAAATGCTGGTTTTCAGCCGCCTGTTCACACTCGCAAGTGTGCTTTTCAACTGGCTATCGACTCCCCACTGGTCAGCTCTTTCATTTCGTGATCACACAACCCAGACTTAAGAAATCATTGGAAACTCCACAACAGAATGTTCCATTCATTCACTATCAATCTGGAGATCATCGAATCTCCACTCCAGGCAGACTTTGGTTACACCACTGCTGAATATCTAAGCAACCCAAAGCTGGTTTGCAGAGGCCTGTTCACAGTCGCAGGACTACTGTTGAACTGGCTATCCACTCAACACTAGTCAGCTCTTCATTTTCATGTCCACACAACCCAGACTTCAGAAATCATTGGAATTTCCACGACAAAATGGTCGATTCATTCACTCCCAATCTGGAATTCATCGAATCTCCACGCACGGCAGGCTTTCATTACACCACTGGTGAATATCTAAGTAACCAAATGCAGATTTTCAGTGGCCTGTTCACACTCGGAGGCGTGTTGCTCACCTGGCTATGCACTCCTTCCTATTCAGCTCTTCATTTTCCTATCCACACAAACCAGACTTCAGAATTCATTGGAATCTCCACTACAGAATGTTCCATTCATTCACTGCGAATCTGGAATTCATCTGTATCTTCACTCCATGCAGGCTTTCGTTACGACACTGCTGAAAGTCCAAGTAACCCATTGCTGGTTTTCAGCCTCCTGTTCACACTCGCAGAAATGCTGTTCAACTGGCTAGGCACTACACAGTGGTCTGCTCTTTCTTTTCCTGTCCACACAGCCCAGACTTCAAAAATCATTGAAATATCCACTACAGAATGTTCCATTCATTCATTGCCAATCTGGAAATCATCTGAATCTCCACTCTAGGCAGGCTTTCGTTACACCACTGCTTTATATCCAAGTACCCCAATACTTGCTTTAAGCGTCCTTTCACACTCGCAGTAGTGCTGTTAAATGGGCTATCCACTCCATAGTGGTCAGCTCTTTCTTTTCCTGTCCACACAACCAACACTTCAGAAATCATTGGAATCTCCACTACAGAATGTTCCATTCATTCACTGCCAATCTGGAAATCATCTGAATCTCCACTCTACGCAGGCTTTCGTTACACCACTGCTGTATGTCCAAGTACCCCAATACTTGCTTTCAGCGTCCTTTCACACTCGCAGTAGTGCTGTTAAACTGGCTATCCACTCCACAGTGGTCAGCTCTTTCTTTTCCTGTCCACACAACCAACACTTCAGAAATCATTGGAATCTCCACTACAGAATGTTCCATTCATTCATTACGAATCTGGAATTCATCTGAATCTCCACTCCATGCAGTCTTTCGTTACACCACTGGTGAATGTCCAAGTATCCAAATGCTGGTTCTAAGAGGCCAGTTCACACTGAATCTCCACTCCATGCAGGCTTTTGTAACTGCACTGCTGAATGTCCAAGTAACTCAATGCTGGTTTTCAGCGTCCTTTTCACACTCGAAGGCGTGCTGTTCAACTGATGATCCACTCCACAGTGGTCAGTTCTGTCTTTTCCTGTCCACACAACCCACACTTCAGAAATCATTGTAATCTCCACTACACAATGTTCCATTCTTTCACTGCGAATCTGGAATTCATCGAATCTCCACTCCAGGAAGTTTTTCGCTATATCACTGGTGAATATCCAAGTACACCAATGCTGGTTTACAGCGGCCTTTTTACACTCACAGGCGTGCTGTGTAACTGGCTATCCACTCCATCCTGGTCAGCTCTCCATATTCCTTCTACACAACCCAGACTTCAGAAATCATTGGAATCTCCACTACAGAATGTTCCATTCATTCACTGCGAATCAGGAATTCGTCTGAATCTCCACTCAAGGCAGGCTTTCGTTACACTACTGCTGAATGTCCAAGTACCCCAATGCTGGTTTCACAGGCCTCTTCACATTCGCAGGACTGCTGTTCAACTGGCGATCCACTCTAACCTGGTGTGCTCTTCATTTTCCTGTCCGCAAGACCCAGACTTCAGAAATCATTGGAAACTCCACTAAAGAATGTTACATTCATTCGCTGACAATCTGGAAATCATAGAATCTTCACTCCAGGAAAGCTTTTGTTACATCTCTCCTGAATGTCCAAGTAACACAATGCTGGTTTTCAGAGGCCTGTTCACACTTGCAGTCGTGCTGTTCAACTGACTATCCAATCAACCCTACTCAGCTCTTCATTTTCCTGTCCACATAACCCAGACATCAGAAATCATTGGAGCCTCCACTGCAGAATGTTCCATTCATTTACTGGGGATTTGAAATTCATCTGAGTCTCCACTCTAGGCAGGCTTTCGTTATGCCACTGCGTAAATTCCAAGTAACCCAATACTGGTTTTCAGCGACCTGTTCACACTCGCAGTAATGCTGTTAAACTGGCTATCCACTCCACAGTGATCAGCTCTTTCTGTTCCTGTCCACACAACCAAGACTTCAGAAAACATTGGAATCTCCACTACAGAATGTTCCATTTATTCACTGCAAATCTGGAGATCCTCTGAATCTCCACTCCAGGCCGGCTTTCGTTACTCCACTTCTGAATGTCCACATAACCCAATGCTGGTTTTCAAAGGCCTGTTCATACTTACAGGCGTTCTGTTCAACTGGCTATCCCCTCAACCCTGGTCAGCTCTTCATTTTCCTGTCCACACAACCCAGAATTTAGAAATCATTGGAAACTCCACTGCAGAATGTTCCATTCATTCACTGCCAATCTGGAGTTCATCAAATCTCCACTCCAGGCAGGATTTCCTTTCACCACTGTTGAATATCCAAGTAATCCAATGCTGGTTTTCGACAGCCTGTTCAAACTCACAGGCCTGCGGTTCAACTGGTTATCCACTTTAACCTGGTCTGCTCTTCATTTTCCTGTACACAACACAGACTTTAGAAATCATTGGAATCTCCACTACAGAATGTTCCATTCATTCACTGCTAATCTGGAGATCATCGTATCTACTCTCCATGCTGGCATTCGTAACACCAGTGCTGAATGTCCAAGTAACCCAATGCTGGTTTTCCGAGGCCTGTTCACACTTGTAATCCTGCTGTTCAACTGGCTATCCACTCAACCCTATTCAGCACTTCATTTAACTGTCTACAAAACCCAGACTTCAGAAAGCATTGGAATGTTCCATTCATTCACTAACAATCTGGAATTCAACGAATCTCCACTCCCGACAGGCATTCTTTACACCACTGCTGAATATCCGAGTAACCCAATGCTGGTTTTCAGCGGCCCATTCACACTCGGAGGTGTGGTGTCCAATTGGCTATCCAGTCCAACCTGGTCAGCTCATCACATTTCTGTCCACATTACTAGACTTCAGAAATCAGTAGAATCTCCACTAAAGAATGTTCCATTCATTCACTGCCAATCTGGTGATCCTCTGAATCTCCACTCCAGGCAGGCTTTTGTGACACCACTGCTGAATGTTCAAGTAACCCAATGCTGGTTTCCAGAGAACTGTTCACACTCGCATTGTGCTGTTAAACTGGCTATACACTCCACCCTGATCAGCTTTTCATTTTCCTGTCCACACAACCCAGACTCCAAAATTACTGGAATCTCTACTTCAGAATTTTCCATTCATTCCCTGCGAATCTGGGATTTATCTGAATTTCCACTCCAGGCAGGATTTCGTTTACCACTGGTGAATGTCCAAGTAACCCAAAGCTGGTTTTCAGCGTCGTATTCACATTCGCAGGCAAGCTGTTCAACTGTCTGTCCACTCCACAGTGGTGAGCTCTTTCTTTTCCTGTCCACACAACTCAGACTTCAGAAATCAGTGGAATCTCCACTAGCGAATATTCCATTCATTTACTGCCAATCTGGAGATCTTCGAATCTCCACTCCAGGCAGGCTTTCGTTACAAACTGCTGAATGTGCAATTAACCTAATGTTGTTTTTCAGAGTAGTATTCACACTCTCAGGTGTGCTGTTCAACTAGATATCCACTCCTCAGTGGTCAGCTCTTTCTATTCCTGTCCAAACACAACCAGACTTCAGAAAACATTGGAATCTCCACTACAGAATGTTCCATTCATTCACTCCGAATCTGGAATTCATCTGAATCTCCATTCAAGGCAGGATTTCATTACAACAGTGGTGAACATCCAAGTAACCCAATACTAATTGTCAGTGGTCAGCTCTACATTTCCTGGTGACAATAACCCATAATTTTGAAATCATTTGTATCTTCAATACAGATTGTTCCATTCATTCCCTGCAAATCTGGTAATCATCTGAATCTCCACACCACGAAGGCTTTCGTTACACCACGGGTGAATGTCTAAGTAACCCAATGTTGAATTTCAGCGTCCTGTTCACACTCGCAGGCGTGCTGTTCTACTGGCTATCAACTTCACAGTGGTCAGCACTTTCTTTTCCTGTCCAAACAACACTGTCTTCAGAAATCATTGGAATCTGCACTACAGAATTTTCCATACATTCTCTTCCAGTCTGGAGAGCTTCGAATCTCCACTCCAGGCAGGCTATCGTTACACCACTGCTGAATGTTCAAGTAACCCAATGCTGGTTTTCAGCGTCCTGTTCACACATGCAGGCGTACTGCTCAACTGCCTAGCCACTCCAACCTGGTCAGCTCTTCATTTTTCTGTCCAAACAACCCAGACTTCAGAAATCATCAAAATCTCCACTATAAAATATTTCATTCCTTCAATGCCAATCTGGAATTCATCTGAATGTCCATTTCAGGCAGGCTTTCGTTACACCACTGGTGAATATCCAAATACCCAAATGCTAGTTTTAAGTGGCATTTTCACACTCCCACGTGTGCTGTTCAATGGTCTATCCATTCTCAGTGGTCAGTTCTTTCTTTTCCTGTCCACACAACCCAAACTTTAGAAATCATTGGAATCTCCACCACAGTATGTTCCATTCATTCACTGCCAATTTGGAGATCATGGAATCTCCACTCCAGGCAGGCTTTCAATACACATTGCTGAATATCTAAGTAACATAATGGTGGTTTTCAGAGGGCTGTTCACACTCGGAGGCTTGCTGTTCAACTGGCTATCCACTCAACCCTGCTCAGCTCTACATTTTCCTGTACATACTACCCAGAATTCAGAAATCATTGGAATCTCTACTAGAGATGTTCCATTCATTGAATGCCAATGTGAAATTCATCGAATCTCCACTCCAGGCAGGATTCCGTTACACCACTGGTGAATAACCAAGTACCCAAATGCTGGTTTTCAGAGGCTTGTTCACACTCGCAGGCATGCTGTTCACTGGCTATCCACTCAACAATGGTCAGCTCTACATTTTCCTGTCCAAACAACCCAGACTTCAGAAATAATTGGAATCTCCACTACAGAATGTTCCATTCATTCACTGCCAATATGGAGATCATCGAATCTCAACTCCAGCCAGGCTTTCGATATACACTGCTGAATATCCAAGTAAAACAATGGTGGTTTTCAGAGGCCTGTTCACAATCAGAGGCGTGCTGTTCAACTGGCTAACTAACCATTTAACCCAGGTCAGCTTTGTGCTGTTAAACTGGCTATACACTCCACCCTGATCAGCTTTTCATTTTCCTGTTCACACAATCCAGACTCCAGAAATTATTGGAATATCCACTACAGAATGTTCCATTCATTCAATGCCAATCTGGAGTTCTTCAAATATCCACTCCAGGTAGGCTTTCGTTGCATCACTGGGGAATGTCCATGTAACCCAATGCTGGTTTTCTGCGTCCTGTTCACACTCGCAGGCGTGCTGTTCAACTGGCTTTCCACTCAACCCTGGTCAGCTATTCATTTTCCTGTCCACACAAACAAGACTTCAGAAATATTTGGAATCTCCACTACAGAATTTCCATTCATTCACTGCCAATCTGGCATTCATCGAATCTCAAGTCCAGGCAGCATTTTGTTACAACACTGATGAATACCCTAGTAACAAAAGGCTAGTGGTCAGCGGCCTGTTCACATACCGCAGGCCTGTTGTTCACTGGCTATCCATACCACCCTGGTCAACTCTTCATTTCATGGTGTCAATAACCCAGAGTTCTGAAATTATTGGTATCTCCACTACAGAATGTTCCATTCATTCACCGCCAATCTGGAATTCATAGAATCTCCACTCCAGGCAGGATTTCGTTACATCACTGGTGAATATCCAAGTACCCCACTGCTGGTTTTCAGCGGACTGTTCACACTTGCAGGTGTGCTATTCAACTGGCTATGCAGTCCACACTGGTCATGTCTTTCTTTTCCTGTCCACAAAACCCAGACTTCAGAAATCATTGGAATCTCCACTACAGAATGTTCCATTCATTCACTGTGAATCAGGAATTCATCTGAATCTCCACTCCATGCAGGATTTCATTACACCACTGGTTAATATTCAAGTGTCCCAATGCTGGTTTTCATCGGCCTTTTTACACTCGCTGGCGTGCTGTTCTACTCGCTATCCACTCCATCCTTGTCAGCTCTCCATATTCCTGTCCACAAAACCCAAACTTCATAAACCATCGGAATCTCCACTATAGAATGTTCCAATCATCCACAGCCCATCAGGAATTCATCGAATCTCCTCTCCATTCAGGATTTCCTTACACTACACGTGAATATCCAAGTACCACAATGTTGGTTTTCATCGTCCTATTCACACTCAAAGCAGTGCTGATGAACTGGTTATCAACCATGGCCAGCTCTTCATATTCCTGTCCACATAACCCAGACTTCATAAATCATTAGAATCTCCATTACAGAATGTTTTTTTCATTCACTGCCAATCTGGAGATCATCGAATATCCACTCCAGGGAGGCTTTCGTTACACCACTACTGAATGTCCAATTAACACAGTTCTGGTTTTCAGAGGCCTGTTCACACTCGCAGGCCTGCTGTTCAACTGGCTATACACAAAACCCTGGTCAGCTCTTCATTTTCCTTTCCACACAACCCAGACTTCAGAAATCATTGGAATCTCTACTGTAGAATGTTCCATTCATTCACTGCAAATCTGGAGTCATCGAATCTCCACTACAGGCAGGCTTTCGTTACACCACTGGTGAATATCCAAGTAACCCAATGCTGGTTTTCCGAGGCCTGTTCACACTCGAAGGCCTGCTGTTCAACTGGCTATCCACTCAACACTGATCAGATCTTCATTTTCTTTTCCACACAACCTAGACTTCAGAAATCATTGGAATCTCCACCACAGAATGTTCCATTCATTCACTGTGAATCAGGAATTCATCTGAATCTCCACTCCATGCAGGATTTCATTACACCACTGTTGAATATTCAAGTATCCCAATGCTGGTTTTCATCGGCCTTTTTACACTTGCTGCCTGCTGTTCTACTCGCTATCCACTCCATCCTTGTCATCTCTCCATATTCCTGTCCACACAAACCAAACTTCATAAATCCTTGGAATCGCCACTACAGAATGTTCCATTCATTTACTGCCAATCTGGAATTCATCGAACCGCCACTCCAGGCAGGATTTTGTTACACCAGTGGTGAATATCCAAGTACACCAATGGTTGTATTCAGCGGCCTGTTTCCACTGACAGATGTGCTATTCAACTGCCTAACCACACCACAGTGGTCAGTTGTTTCTTTTCCTGTCCTCACAACCCAGATTTCAGAAATCATTGGAATCTCCACTACAGATTGTTCCATTTATTTACTACCAAGCTGGAGATAATCGAATCTCCACTCCAGGCAGGCTTTCTATACACACTGCTGAATATTCAAGTAACTCAGTGGTGGTGTTCAGAAGCCTGTTCACACTCGGAGGCGTGCTGTTCAACTGGCTATCAACTCCACCCTGCTCGGCTCTTCATTTTCTTGTCCATGCAACCCAGACTCCAGAAATCATTGGAATCTCGACTTCAGATATTCCATTCAGTCACTGTCAATCTGGAGATCATCGAATCTCCAATTGAGGCAGGCGTTCGTTACACCACTGCTGCATATCCAAGGAACCCAATGCTGTCTTTCAGGGGCCTGTTGTCAGTCGCAGGCCTGCTGTTCAAATGGCTATTCACTCAAATATGATTAGCTCTTCATTTGCCTGTCCACACACTCAGACTTCAGAAATCATTGGAATCTCCACTACAGAATGTTCCATTTATTCACTGCCAATCTTTAATTCATGGAACCACCACTCAAGTCGGGAATTCATTAAACCACAGGTGAATATACAAGTAACCCAAAGCTGGTTTTCAGCAGCCTGTTCAAACTCGCTGGCGTGCTGTTCAACTGGCTATCCACTAAACCCTGGTCAGCTCTTCCTTTTCCCGTCCACACAACCCAGAATTCAGAAGTCATTGGAATCTCCACTAAAGAATGTTCCATTCATTCACTGCTTCTCTGGAATTTATCTGAATCTCCACTCCATGCAGGCTTTCGTTAAACCACTGGTGAATGTCCAAGTAACTCAATGCTAGTGTTCAGCGTCCTGTTGACACTCGCAAGAGTGTTGTTCAACTGGCTATACACTCAACCCTCGTCAGCTCTTCATTTTCCTGTGCATATATCTCAGACTTCAGAAACCATTAGAATCTCCACTACAGAATGTTCCATATATTCACTGCCAATCTTGAGATAATCGAATCTCCACTCAGGCAGGCTTTCGTTACACCACTGCTGACTGTCCAAGTAACCCAATGCTGGATCTCAGAGGACTGTTCATACTCGCAGGCCTGCTGTTCAACTGGCTATCCACTAAACCCTGGTCAGCTCTTCATTTTCCTTTCCACACAACCCACACTTCAGAAATCATTGGAATCTCCACTACAGAATGTTCCATTCATTCACTGCCAATCTGGAATTCATGGAATCTCCACTCCAGGCAGGCTTTCGTTACACCACTGCTGAATGTCCTAGTAACACAATGCTGGTTTTCAGCAGCCTGTTAAAACTCGAAGGCCTGCTGTTCAACAGGCTACCCACGCTAATCTGGTCTGCTCTTCATTTTTTCGTCCACACAACCCAGAATTCAGAAATCATTGGAATCTCAACTACAGAATGTTTCATTCATTCACTGCGAATCTGGCATTCATCTGAATCCCCACTCCAGGCAGCTTTCGTTACACCACTGTTGAATGTCCAAGTAACACTGTGCTGGTTTTCCGCGACCTGTTCATACTCGCAGGCATGCTGTTCAACTAGCTGTCCACTCCACAGTGGTCAGCTCATTCTTTTCCTTTCCACACAACTCCGACTGTAGAAATCATTGGAATCTCCACTAGAGAATGTTCCATTCATTCACTGTCAATCTGGAGTTCTTCGAATCTCCACTCCAGGCAGGCTTTCGTTAAATGACTGGTGAATGTCCAAGTAACCCAATGCTGGTTTTCAGGGTCCTGTTCACTACTGGAGGCGTTCTGTCAAACTGGCTATCTACTCCAGAGTGGTCAGCTCTTTCTCTTCCTGTCCACACAACCTAGACTTCAGAAATCATTTGAACCTCCATTCCAGAATGTTCCATTCATTCACTGCGATACTGGAATTGATCTGAATCTCCACTCCATGCAGGTTTTCGTTACACCAGTGCTGAATATCCAAGTAACCCAATGCTGGTTTTCAGAGGCCTGTTCACACTTGCAGGCCTGCTGTTCAAGTGACTATTCACTCTACCCTGGTCAGCTATTCATTTTCCTGTGCTCACAACCCAGACTTTAGAAATCATTGGAATCTCCACTACCGAATATTCCATTCATTCACTGCCAATCTGGAATTCATAGAATCTCCTCTCCAGGCAGGATTACATTACATCACAGGTAAATATCCAAGTACCACATTGTTGGTTTTCATCTTCCTCTTCAAACTCACAGGCGTGCTGTTAAACTGGCTATCCACTCAACCCCTGTCAGCTCTTCATTTTCCTGTCCACATAACCCAGTCTTCAGAAACCATTAGAATCTCCACTACATTCCACTATCTTCCATTCATTCACTGCCAATCTTGATTTCATAGAATCTCCACTCTAGACAGGCTTTCGTTGCACCACTTGTGAATATCCAAGTAACCCAATGCTGGTTTTCAGCGTTCTGTTCATATTTGCAGTAGTGCTGTTCAACTGCCTATCCACTCCACAGTGGTCAGCACTTTCTTTTCCTGTCCATACAAAAGAGAACTCCCAGAATGACCACCAACTGGGCACTCTTTGGCACTATTGCGGCAACATGGGAAGATCCCATTGTTGACAACATTGAGGAAGAATACGATCGACTGGTTCAGCACCCCTATGAATGTGCGAGGAACGCCAGGAGAGAGATAGCCATAAAAAAACGCCTGTCTTCGAAAACTCTTGAGCTAATTCGCCAGCGTGGTTTGGCCCATGCTTCAGGCAACCGCAAGCTAACGGTCGAGCTCGCAAAGCAGTGCAGAGATGCGATCAAAGAAGACCTCAAAGAGAGAAGAGCAGAAGTACTGGTAGATGTGGCAGAAGCCTGGAAAAGTATTCGTAACGCCCGTCTGTCCTTCACCAACTACAAGACCAAGATGACTGCCCTCCGACGTCCTGATTGATCCATCACATCCTCCAGAACGGCAATGGAGAAGATGATCCATGACTTCTACTCAAATCTCTTCGATAGCCATGTCCACTTACCGACATACCAAATTCCACAGGATGGATATGTCGTTCCCAACGTTCTCCCTTCCGAAATCCGACACGCCATTTCGTCGATAAAGAAACAAACAGCACCCGGCCCAGACAAGCTCAGACCTGAACAGCTGAAGAACCTGCCATCAGTACTCATCAATACACTGGCTCGGCTCTTCACTTGCTACCTGTCTGAATGTAAGGTTCCGTCCCAATGGAAAACCAGCAGGACTGTACTACTGTTCAAGGAGGGAGACATCCATGGCATTGGCAACTATCGCCCGGTCTGCCTATTGTCTGTCATCTACAAGTTGCTCACTTGAGTCATCCTAAATAGTATTGGCAGAACACTAGATGAAGGACAACCATGCGAGCAAGCCGGGTTACGCAAAGGATTCAGCACCATCGACCAGATCCACATGATAACCAAGCTCATTGAGTTTTCTCGGGAGTTCAAAATGCCGCTCTGTTTAACGTTCATTGATTTAAAGAAGGCCTTTGATTCTGTTGAGACGGAAGCGGTCATTGAAGCCCTAGCCAATCAGGGCATTCAAGCCCAGTACATCAAGTCCTCCGTGAGCTGTATTGCGGATTCACTACCAGGATCTCACCATTCTACAAAGAAGTGATCGTTGATGTCAAGAGAGGGGTTCAGCAGGGTGATACCATTTCACCGAAACTCTTCAGTGCCACCCTCGAGAACACCATGCGACAACTGGAATGGGAAGGAATTGGAGTGAAGATAGATGGTCGGTAACTACACCGCCTCCGCTTTGTTGATGACATTGTTTTAATAACACCAAACATCAGCCAAGCTGCACAAATGCTGGCCAACTTTGACAGTGAGTGTGGAAAGGTAGGACTACAGATGAATCTTTCAAAGACAATGTTTATGAGAAACAGCCTCATTCCTGACGCCCCATTGGCTCTCAACGGAACGACCATCTCTGAATGCAACAGCTATGTGTACCTAAGTCGAGAAGTCAACATGACAAATGACCTGGCACCAGAGCTGCGCAGGAGGATGAGAGCGGCTTGGAACGCCTTCAAGAACGTCGAAGAAATAGCTAAGAGGACGAAGAACCTCCGGCTCCGGGCACATCTCTTTGATTCCACTGTTCTTCCTGCATTAATATGTGCCTTAGAGACCTGGGCCGTACACAAACAGGATGAGAACGCTATTCAGGTCTCCCAAAGAAGAATAGAGAGAGCAATGCTTGGAATATCACGTTTCACTCAAATGAGAGAAAGAATCCGGAGTTCGGACATCCGTCAACGTCAAGAATCAGGGACGCTGTCTCATTTGCCAAGGTGTCAAAAATCAGATGGGCTGGTCACGTAATGAGATTTAAAGATGACCGCTGGACTAGAGCTGTTACTGACTGGATTCCACGGGATGTAAAAACACCGCGTGGCCGCCCACCTACCAGATGGTCAGACTTCTTCGTCAAGGTCATGAACGATCGGTTTTAGGCTCTTCATGTTCCCAGAGCGAACAGATGCCATTGGACTACAATAGCACGCGACAGGGACAAATGGAGGCGTTACTGGCGCCCGCTCGAGCAAATTGACAACTAACGGGAAGTTAAGTGATTAATTGATAAGTCCACATAACGCAGACTTCAGAAACCTTTAGAATCTCCAGAACAGAATGTTCCATTCATTCACTGCCAATCTGGAATTCATAGAATCTCCACTTCAGGCAGTCTTTCGTTGCACTACTGGTGAATATCCACATAACCCAATGCTGGTTTTCAGCGTATTTTTCACATTCGCAGATGTGCTGTTCAACTTGCTATCCACTCCAATGTGGTCAGCTGTTTCTTTTCATGTCCACAGAACCCAGTCTTCAGAAATCATTGGAATCTCCAGTACAGTATGTTGCATTCATTCACTGCCAATCTGGAGTTCTTCGAATCTCCACTCCAGGCAGGCTTTTGTTACAACATTGATGAATGTCCAATTAACCCAATGCTGGTTTTCAGCGTCCTGTTCACACTAGCAGGCGTGCTGTTCAACAGGCTATCCACTCCACCCTGGTCAGCTATTTTTTTTCCTGTCCACAAAGCCGAGACTTCAGAAATCATTGGAATCTCCACTACAGAATGTTCCATTCATTCACTGCCAATCTGGAATTCATCTGAATCTCCACTCTATACAGTCTTTCATTACACCACTGGTGAATTTCCAAGTAAACCAATGCTGGTTTTCAGCGTCCTGTTCACAATCGTAGGCGTACTGTTCAACTGGCTTTCCACTCAACCATAGTCAGCTCTTCATTTTCTGTCCACACAACACAGATTTCAGAAATCATTGGAGTCTCCACTACAGAATTTCCATTCATTCACTGCCAATCTGGAATTCATTAACTCTTCACTACAGGCAGGATTTCGCTACACCACTGGTGAATATCCAAGTTACCCATTGCTAGTGGACAGCGGCCTGATCACATACCGCAGGCATGGTGTTCACTGGGTATCCACTCCACCCTTGTAATCTCTTCATTTCCTGGTGCCAATAACCCAGAGTTCTGAAATAATTGGTATCTCCACTACAGAATGTTCCATTCACTCACTGCCAAATATGGAATTTAAACGAATCTCAACTCCAGGCAGGTTTTCGTTACACCAATGGTGAATGTCCAAGTAACGCAATGCTGGTTTTCAGCGGCCTGTTCACACTCACAGGCGTGCTGTTCAACTCGCTATACACTCAACTCTGTTCAGCTCTTCGTTTTCCTGTTCACACAACCTAGACTTCAGAAATCATTGGACTCTCCACTACAGAATTTCCATTCATCCACTGCCAATCTGGAATTCATCGAATCTCCACTCCAGGCAGGATTACGTTACACCACTGGTGAAGATTCAAGTATCCTAATCTAATGGTCAGCGGCCTTTTCTCACATCTCATGCATGATGTTCACTGGCTATCCACTCCACCCTGGTCAGCTCGTCATTTCCTGGTGGTCAATAAAACAGAGTTCTGAAATCATTGGTATCGCCACTACAGAATGTTCCATTCACTCACTGCCAAATATGGAATTTAAATGAAACTCCACTCCAGGCAGGTTTTCATTACACCAATGGTGAATGTCCAAGTAACGCAATGCTGGTTTTCAGCGGCCTGTTCACACTCACAGGCGTGCTGTTCAACTCGCTATACACTCAACCTTGGTTAGATGTTCATTTTCCTGTCCACAAAACCCAGACATCAGAAATCATTGGAATCTCCACTACAGAATGTTCTATTCATTCACTGCCAATCTGGAAGTCATGGAATCTCCACTCCAGGCAGGATTTCCTTACACCATAGGTGAATATCGAAGTACCACAATGCTGGTTTTCATCGTCCTGTTCACACTCGCACAAGTGCTGTACAATTGGCTATCCACTTAACCCTGGCGAGCACTACATTTTCCTGTCCACACAAAGCAGCCTTCAATAATCATTGTCATCTCCACTACAGAATGTTGAATTCATTCACTGCGATTCTGGAATTAATCTGAATCTGCAGTCCAGCAGGCTTTCATTACACCACTGGTGAATGTCCAAGTAACGCAATGCTGGTTTTCAGCGGTCTGTTCACACTCGTAGGCGTGCTGTTCACTGGCTATCCACTCAACACTGGTCAGCTCTTCTTTATCCTGTCAACACAACCCAGACTTCAGAAATCAATGGAATCTCCACTTCAGATGTTCCATTCATTCACTGCCAGTCTGGAATTCATCGAATCTCCACTAGTGTCAGGATATCGTTACACCACTGCTGAATGTACAAGTAAACTAATGCTGGTTTTCAGCAGCCTTTTCAAACTCGCAGGCTGGCTATTCATCTGGCTATCCACGCTATCCTGGTCTGCACTTCATTTTCCTGTACACACAACACACAATTCAGAAATCATTGGAACCTGCCCTACAGAATGTTCCATTCGTTCACTGCGAATCTGGAATTCATCTGAATCTCCACTCCAGACAGGCTTCGTTGCACCACTGGTGAATGTCCATGTGACACAATGCTGGATTTCAGAGGCCTGTCAACATTCGCAGGCATGCTGTTCAACTAGCTATCCATTAAACAGTAGTTAGCCATTTCTTTTCCTGTCCACACAACCCAGACATCAGAAATCATTGGAATCTCCACTACAGAATGTTCCATTCATTCACTGCCCACCTGGAGATCAATGAATCTCCACTCAAGGCAGGCTTTTGTTTCACCACTGCTGAATGTCCATGTAACCCAATGCTGATTTTCAGAAGCCTGTTAACACTAGCAGGCCTGCTGTTCAACTGGCTAAGCACTCAGCCCTGGTCAGCTCTTCATTTTCCTCCCCACACAACCCAGACTTGAGAAAACATTGGAATCTCCACTACAGAATGTTCTATTCTTTCACTGCCGATCTGGAATTCATCGAATCTCAACTCCATGCAGGATTCCGTTACAGAAGAGGTGAATATCCAAGTACCACAATGCTGGTTTTCATCGTACTGTTCACACACGCAGGCTTGCTGTTAAACTGGCTATCCACTCTACAATGGTCAGCTCTTCATTTTCCTGTCTACATAACACAAACTTTAGAAACCGTTAGAATCTCCAATACAGAATGTTCCATTCATTCACAGCCAATATGGAATTCATAGAATCTCCACTCTAAGAGAGCTTTCGTTGCAACACTGGTGAATATACAAGTAACCCAGTGCTGAATTTCAGCGTCCTGTTCAGACTCGCAAGCTTGCTGTCCAAGTGGCTTTCCACTCCACAGTGGTCACCTCTTTATTTTCCTGTACACACAACCCAGACCTCAGAAAACATCGGAATATCCAGCACAGAATGTTCCATTCATCCACTCCCAATCTGGAGTTCTTCGAATCTCCACTCCAGGCAGGCTTTCCTTACACCACTGGTGAATGTCCAATTAACCCAATGCTGGTTTTCAGTGTCCTATTCACACTCGCAGGCGAGCTGTTCCACTGGCTATCTACTCTACAGTGGTTAGCTCTTTCTTTTCCTTTCCACATAGCCAACACTTCAGAAATCATTGGAATTTTCCTCTACTGAATGTTCCATTCATTCACTGCGAATCTGTAATTCATCTGAATCTCCACTCCATGCAGTCTTTCGTTACACCACTGCTGAATGTCCAAGTAACCCAATGTTGGTTTTCAGCGTCCTGTTCACACTTGCAGGCATGCTGTTCAACTGGCTTTCCACTCAACCCTGGTCAGATCTTCATTTTCCTGTTCAAACAACCTAGACATCAGAAATCATTAGAATCCCCACTACAGAATTTCCATTCATTCACTGCCATTCTGGAATTCATCGAATCTCCACTTCAGGCAGGATTACCTTACACCACTGGTGATGACCAAGTACCCCAATCTAGTGGTCAGCAGATTGTTCACATTCCGCAGGCGTGGTGTTCACTGGCTATCCACTCCATCCTTGTCAGCTCTTCATTTTCTGGTGCCAAAATACAGAGTTGTGAAATCATTGGTATCTCCACTACAGAATGTTCCATTTATTCACTGCCAAATCTGGAATTTATCGTATCTCCACTCAGGGCAGGCATTCGTTACAGCACTGGTGAATGTCGAAGTAACGTAATGCTGGTTTTCAGCAGCCTGTTCACACTCGGAGGCGTGCTGTTCAACTGGCTAACCACTCCACAGTGGTCAGCTCTTTCTTTTCCTGTCCACACAACCCAGACATCAGAAATCATTGAATTCTCCACTCCAGAATGTTCCATTTATTCACTGCCAATCTGGAATTCATAGAATCTCCACTCCAGGCAGGATTTCCAAACAACACTGGTGAATATCCAAGGAGCACAATGCTGGTTAACAGCAGGCTGTTCAAACTCGCAGGCTTGCTGTTCAACGGGCTATCCACGCTAACCTAATCTGCTCTTCATTTTCCTGTCCACACAACCCCGATTTCAGAAATCATTGGAATCTCCACAAAAGAATGTTCCATTCATTCACTGCGAATCTCAAATTCATCTGAATCTTCACTTCAGGCAGGCTGTCGTTACACCACTGCTGAATGTCCAAGTAACAAATTGCTTCTTTTCAGCGTCCTGTTCACACTTGCAGGCTTGTTGTTCAACTGGATTTCCACTCAACCCTGGAAAGCTCTTCATTTTCCTGTCCACACAACCCAGACTTCAGAAATGATTGGAATCTCCACTACAGAATTTCGATTCATTCACTGCCAATCTGAAATTCATCGAATCTCCACTCCAAGCAGGATTTCGTTATATCAATGGTGAATGTCCAAGTAACCCAATGCTAGTTTTCAGCGTCCTCTTCCCACTCGCAGGTGTGCTGTTCAACTGGCTATCATCTCCACAGTGGTCAGTTCTCTTTTGCGGTCCACACAACCCAGACTTCAGAAATCATTGAAATCTCCACTATATAATGTTCAATTCATTCACTGCCAATCTAGAGATTATCGAATCTCCATTACAGGCAGGCTTTTATTACACCACTGGTGAACATTCAAGTACCACAATGCTGGCACTCATCTTCCTGTTCACACTTGCAGGAGTGCTGTTCAACTGGCTATCCACTCAACCCTGGTCAGCTGTTCATTTTCATGTCCACACAACTCAGACTTCAGAAAACATTGGAATATCCACTACATAATGTTCCATTCATTCATTAAGAAACTGGAATTCATCTGAATCTCCACTCCATGCAGTCTTTCGTCACACCACTGGTGAATATCCAAGTAACCCAATGCTGGTTTTCAGCGCCCTGTTCACAATCGCAGGCGTGCTGTTCAACTGGCTTTCCACCCAACCCTGGTCAGCTCATCATTTTCATGTCCACACAACCCAGACTTCAGAAATCATTGGAATCTCCACTACAGAATGTTCCATTCATTCACTGCCAATCTGGAGATAATCGAATATCCACTTCAGGGAGGCTTTTTTTACACCACTGCTGCTGAATGTCTAAGTAACCCAATGCTGGTTTTCAGAGGCCTGTTCACATTCGCAGCCGTGCTGTTCAGCGGGATATCGACTCAACCATGATCAGCTCTTCATTTTCATATCTACACAACCCGGACTTCAGAAATCATTGGAATCTCCACTACAGAATGTTCCATTCATTTACTGTCAATCTGGAATTCATCTTATCTCCACTCCAGGCAGGTTTTCGTTACACCAGTGGTGAATATCCAAGTAAACCAATGCTGGTTATCAGCAGTCTGTTAAAACTCGCAGGCATTGTGTTCAACTGCCTAAGCACTCTAACATGGTCTGCTCTTCATTTTCCTGTCAACACAACCCAGAATTCAGAAATTATTGGAATCTCCACTACAAAATGTTCCATTTATTCACTGTCAATATGGAATATATCAGAATCTCCACTCCAGGCAGTCTTTCGTTACACCACTGGTGAATGTCCAATTAACCCAATGCTGGTTTTCAGTGTCCTGTTCACACTCGCAGGCAGGCTGTTAACTGGCTATCAACTCCACAGTGGTCAGCTCTTTCTTTTTCTTTACAGACAACTCACATTTCAGAAATCATTGGAATCTCCACTAGAAAATGTTCAATTCATTCACTGTCAATCTGGAATTCATCTGAATCTCCACTCCAGGCAGGCATTCGTTACACCACTGGTGAATATCCAAGTAACACAATGCTGGTTTTCAGCGTCCTGTTCATACTCACAGGCATGCTTTTTAGCTGCGTATCCACTCCACCCTTGTCAGTTCTTCCTTTTTCTGTCTACACAAACCAGACTTCAGAAATCATTGGAATCTTCACTATAAAATGTTCTATTCATTCTCTGCCAATCCCGAATTTATCTGATACTCCACTCCAAGCAGGCTTTCGTTACACCACTGATGAGCATCCAAGTAATCCAATACTGGTTTTCATCATCCTGTTCACAATCGCAGACGTGCTGTTCAACTGGCTATCCACTCAACCCTGGTCAGCTCTACATTTTCCTGTCCACATAACCTAGACTTCAGAAACAATTATTATCTCCACTACAGAATGTTCCATTCATTCACTGACAATCTGGAATTTTTCGAATCTCCACTCCAGGCAGGCTTTCGTTACACCACTGCTGAATATTCAAGTAACCCAATGCTAGTTTTTAGAGGCCTGTTCACACTCGCAGGCCTGCTGTTCAACTGGCCATCCACTCTAACCTGGTCAGCTCTTCATTTTCCTGTCCAACACTACCCATACTTCAGAAATCATTGGAATCTCCACTACAGAATGGTCCATTTATTCACTGCCAAACTGGAATTCATAGAATCTCCACTCCATGCAAGCTTTCAGTGCACCACTGTTAAATATCCCAGTAACCCAATGCTGGTTTTCAGCATCCTGTTAACACTCGCAGGCGTGCTGTTCAACTGGCTATCCTCTCAACATTTATCAGCTCTTTATTTTTCTGTCCAAAGAACTGAGAATTCTGAAATCATTGGTATTTCCACTACAGAATGTTCCTTCATTCACTGCCAATCTGGAATTCATCGAATCCCCACCTCAGGCAGGATTTCGTTATACCACTGCTGAATATCCAAGTAACCCAATGATGGTTATCATCAGCCTGTTAAAACTCGCAGGCCTGCTGTTCAAGTGGCTATCCACTCTAACCTGGTCAGCTCTTCATTTTCCTGTCCACACTACCCAGACTTCAGAAATCATTGCAATCTCCACTACAGAATGTTCCGTTCAATAATTGTTAGACTGGAATTCATAGAATCTCCACACACGGCAGCCTTTCGTTGCACCACTGCTGAATATCCAGGAACAAAATGCTCGTTTTCAGTGTCCTGTTCACTCTCGCAGGCGTCCTGTTCAAGTGGCTATCCACTCAACCCTGGTCAGATCTTTCTTTTCCTGTCCACACCACCCAGATATGATTAATCATAGGAATCTCAACTAAAGAATGTTCCATTAATTTACTGCCAATCTGCAGATGATCAAATCACCACTCAGGCAGGCTTTCGTTACACCACTGCTGCATGTCTAGGTAACCCAATGCTGGTTTTCAGAGGCCTGTTGGCACTCTCAGGCATGCTGTACAACTGGCTATCCACTCAACCTTGGTCAGCTCTTCCTTTTCCTGTCCACACAACCCATACTTCAGAAATAATTGGAATCTCCACTAAAGAATGTTTCATTCATTCATTGCCAATCTGGAATTCATCGAATCTCCACTCCAGGCAGGATTTCATTACAGCACTATTGAATAACCAGGTAACCCAATGCTAGTGGTCAGCGGCCTGCTCACATACCGCAGATGTTGTATTCATTGGCTATCCACTCCACTCTGCTCAGCTCTCCATTTCCTGGTGCCAATAAGCGAGATTTTTTAATATATTGGTATCTCCACTACAGAATGTTCCATTCATTCCCTGCAAATCTGGAAATCATCTGAGTCTCCACTCCAGGCAGGCTTTCGTAACACCACTGCTGAATGTCCAAGTAACCCAATGCTGGTTTTCAGAGGTCTGTTCACACTCTCAGGCATGCTGTTCAACTGGCTATCCACTCAACCCTGGTCAGCTCTTCCTTTTCCTGTCCACACAACCCATACTTCAGAAATAATTGGAATCTCCACTAAAGAATGTTTCATTCATTCATTGCCAATCTGGAATTCATCGAATCTCCACTCCAGGCAGGATTTCATTACAGCATTATTGAATAACCAGGTAACCCAATGCTAGTGGTCAGCGGCCTGCTCACATACCGCAGATGTTGTATTCATTGGTTATCCACTCCACTCTGCTCAGCTCTCCATTTCCTGGTGCCAATAAGCGAGATTTTTTAATATATTGGTATCTCCACTACAGAATGTTCCATTTATTCCCTGCAAATCTGGAAATCATCTGAGTCTCCACTCCAGGTAGGCTTTCGTAACACCACTGCTGAATGTCCAAGTAAGCCAATGCTGGTTTTCAGAGGCCTGTTCACACTCTCAGGCGTGCTGATCAACTGACTATACACTCCAAACTGGTCAGCTCTTCATTTTCATGTCCACATAACCCAGACTTCAGACACCATTATAATCTCCACTAAAGAATGTTCCATTAATTCACTGCCAATCTGGGATTCATAGAACCTCCACTCCAGGCAGGCTTTTGTTACACCACTGTTGAATATCCAAGGAACCCAATGCTGAAATGCAGCGTCCTGATCACACTCCCAGGCGTACCGTTCAACTAGCTATCCAGTCCAGAGTGGTCAGCTCTTTCTTTTCCTGTCCACACAAACCAGAATTCAGAAATCATTGGAATCTCCACTACAGAATATTCCATTTATTCACTGCGATTATGGAATTCATCTGAATCTCCACTCCATGCAGGCTTTCTTTACACCAGTGGTGAATATCCAAGTAACCCAATGATGGTTTTCAGCGTCCTGTTCACACTCACAGGGTTGCTGTTCAACTGTCTCTCCACTCCATAGATGTCAGCTCTATCTTTTCCTGTCCAAAGAACCCAGACTTCAGAAATCATTGGAATCCCCACTACAGAATGTTGCATACATTCACTGCCAATCTGGAGATCATCGAATCTCCACTCCGGGCAGGCTTTCCTTACACTACTGCTGAATGTCCAAGTAACACAATGATGCATTTCAGAGGCCTGTTCACACTGCAGGCCTGCTGTTCAACTGGCTTTCCACTCAACCCTGGTCAGGTCTTCATTTTCCTGTCCACACAACCCAGACTTCAGAAATCATTGGAATCTAAGCTACAGAATGATCCATTCATTCACTGCCAATCTGGAATTCATCGAATCGCCACGCCAGTCAGGATTTCTTTACAGCACTGGTGAATATCCAAGTGACCCAATGCGGGTTTTGAGCAGCCTGTTCAAACTCGAAGGCCTGCTTTTAAACTGGTTTTCCACTATAACCTGGTCTGCTCTTCATTTTCCTGTCCACACAACCCAGACTTTATAAATCATGGGAATCTTCACTACAGAATGTTGCATTCATTCACTGAGAATCTGGAATTCATCTGAATCTCCACTCCAGGTAGGCTTTGGTTACACCAGTGGTGAATGTCCAAGTGACTCAATGCTGGTTTTTAGCGTCATGTTCAGACTGCCAGGCATGCTATTCAACTGGCAATCCACTCCACTTTGGCCAGCACTTTCTTTTCCTGTTCACACAACACAGACTTCAGAAATCATTGGAATCTCCACTACAGATTGTTCCATATATTCACTGCCAATCTGGAGATCCTTGTATCTCCACTCCTCGCAGGCTATTGTTACACCACTGCTGAATTTCCATGTAACAGAATGCTGGTTTTCATAGGCCTGTTTACACTTGCAGGCGTCCTGTTCAACAGGCTATCCTCTCCACCCTATTCAGCTCTTTCTTTTCCAGTCCACACTACCCAGGCTTCAGAAATCATTGGAATCTCCACTATAGAACTTTCCAGTTATTCACTGCTAATCTGGAATTTATAGAGTCTGCACACATAGCAGGCTTTCGTTGCACCACTCGTGAATATCCAGTAACCCAATGTTGGTTTTCAGTGTCCTTTACACACTCGCAGCGTGCTGTTCAACTGGCTATCCATTCCAACTGATCAGTTCTACATATCATGTGGACACCACCCACAGTTCAGAAATCATTGGAATCTCCACTACACAATGTTCCATTCATTCACTGCGAATCTGGAATTCATCTGAATCTCCATACCATGTAGGCTTTCGTTATACCACTGGTGAATGTCCAAGTAACCCAATGCTGGTTTTCAGCATCATGGTCAAACTCGAAGGCGTGCTGTTCAATTAGCTATCCACTCAACAGTGGTCAGCTCATTCTTTGAATTCTTCGAATATCCACTACAGGCAGGATTTTGTTACACCATTGGTGAATTCCCAAGAAACCCAATGCTGGTTTTCAGCCTCCTGTTCAAACTCCGAGGCCTGCTGTTCAACTGGCTATGCACTCTAACCTGGTCTGCTCTTCATTTTCTGTCCACACAACCTAAAACTTCAGAAATCCTGGGAAGTTCCACTATAGAAAGTTCCATTCATTCACTGCGAATCTGGAATTCATCTGAATCTCCACTCCAGGCAAGCATTCCTTACCCCACTCCTGAATGACCAAGTAACCTAATGCTGATTTTCAGCTTCCAGTTCACACTCGCTGCCCTGTTGTTCAACTGGCTATCCACTTTACCCTCGTCAGCTCTTCATTTTCCTATCCACACAACCAAGACTTCAGAAATCACTGGATTCTCCCCTACAGAAAGTTCCATTCATTTACTGCCAATCTGGAATTAATTGAAACTCCTCTTAAGGCAGAATGTCGTTACACCACTGGTAAATATCAAAGTAACCCAATGCTGGTTTTCAGCATCCAGTTCAAACTCGCAGGCCTTCTGTTCAACTGGCTATCCACGCTAAAACTGGTCTGCTCTTCATTTTCCTGTACACACAACCCAGACTTCATAAATCATTGGAATCTGCACTACAGAATGTTCCATTCATTCACTGTGAATCTGGAATTCATCTGAATCTCTGCTCCAGGCAGGCTTCCGTTACAGCACTTGTGAATGTGCAAGTAAAAGAATGCTGGTTTTCAGCGTCCTGTTCACAATCGCAAGCTTGCTGTTCAACTGGCTATCCATTCCACAGTAGTCAGCTCTTTCTTTTCATGTCTACACATTCCAGGCTTCAGAAATCATTGGAATATGCACGACAGAATGTTCCATTCATTCACTGCCAATATAGAATTCATCGAATATCCATTCCAGGCAGGATGACTTTACACCACTGGTGAATATCCAAGTACCACAGTACTGGTTTTCAGCGGCCTATTCCCACTCGCAAGTGTGCTCTTCAACTGACTAGCCACTCCAACCTGGTCAGCTCTTCATTTTCCTGTCCACAAAACCCAGACTACAGACATCATTGGAATCTCCACTACAGAATGTTCCATTCATTCACTCCGAATCTGGAATTCATCTGAATCACCACTCCATGCAGGCTTCGTTACACCACTGCTGAATATCCAAGTCACCCAATGCTGTATTTTAGCGCTCTGATCACTCTTGCGGGCCTGCTGTTCAACTGGCTCTCCATTCAACCCTGGTCAGCTCTTCATTTTCCTGTCCACACAACCCAGACTTCAGAAATAATTGGAATCTCCACTAAGGAATGTTCCATTCATTCACATGCATTCTGGAATTTATCGAATCTCCACTCCAGGCAGCCTTTCATTACACCACTAGTGAATGTCCAATTAACGCAATGCTGGTTTTCAGTGGTCTGTTCACACTTGTAGGCGTGCTGTTCAACTGGTTATCCACTCCAAACTGGTCAGCTCTTCGTTTTCCTGTACACACAACCCAGATTTCAGAATTCACTGGAATCTCCACTACAGAACGTTCCATTCAATCACTGCCATTCTGGATTTCATCAAATCTCCACTCCAACCATGCAATCGTTACAACACGTGTGAATGTCCAAGTAACCCAATGCTGGTTTTAAATGGCCTATTCACTCTCGCAGGCGTGCTGTTCAACTGGCTATACACATCTCCCTGGTCAGCTCTTCATTTTCCTGTCCACACAACCCAGATTTCATAAATTGGAATCTCCACTGCAGAATTTTCCATTCATTCACTGCCAATCTGGAATTCATCAAATCTCCACTCCCGGTAGGCTTTCGTTACACCGATAGTGAATGTCCAAGTAACCTAATGCTGGTTTTCAGCGGTCTGTTCACACTCGCAGGCGTGCTGTTCAACTCGCTATCCACTCCACTGTTGTCAGCTTTCCAGTTTCCTTTCCACACAACCCAGACATCAGAAATCATTGGAATCTCCACTAAAGAATGTTCCATTCATTCACTGCCAATCTGGAGTTCATTATATCTCCACTCCAGGCAGGCTTTCGTTACACCACTAGTTAATGTCAAAGTAACCCAATGCTGGTTTTCAGCGGCCTGTTCACCCTCGGAGGGGTGCTGTTCAACTGGCTATCCACACCTCTCTGCTCAGGTCTTCATTTTCCTGTACTCAAAACCCAGATTTCAGAATGCATAGGAATCTAGACTACAGAATGTTCCATTCAATCACTGCCAATCTTGAGTTCATCGAATCTGCCTGAGCAAGGTTCAAATCCTCGCCCTCTCAGAGAGCTCAGGAAGCTACCGAGGGAATCTGGCCCTCGAGGCAAATACTGGCAAGACACTCCTGAAATATTCCATATGCCAAAATTACAGTCAACACAATTCACCAAACGAAGACGCTACTGAACCATGTCAGCAATTCAATGAAGTCCTGCAGGTCTGGGAGAGCAACAGTCAATTCATCTCAAAATCCAATGTATTACGCCTGCGTTTCTTCTCGTTCTCCACGAAATCAAGTCAAAATAGAAATCTGTCATGTGTGCATTTGCTGTCAACTCTCCCCAGACCTGCTGTTCTGCTACCTATCCAGTCGAATATAGTATTCTGTTCATTAACCCTGCCACACATCTAGAGACCTGAGTTCCTCTAAATTTCAACACCTACATATCTGGTTTTCATCATACTGTGCACTCAATCAAGACTAAGTTTTCATCATCCCGTCCACTGTAACCAGGCCTGGTGTGCATAGACTTCTGAATCAATCGAAACCATACGGTACTGTCCCAGTCAATGCCACCTAGTGGGGGTGATGATTGTATGCCTCTAAAACTCGTCAGGGTTGGGATTTTTCTGCATGTCCCAGTAACCCAATGCTAGTGGTCAGCGGCCTGTTCACAACCCACAGGCGTGGTGTTCACTGGCTGTCCACTCTACCCTGGTCAGCTCTTCATTTCCTGGTGCCCATAACCCAGAGTTCTGAAATCATTGGTATCGCCACTACAGAATGTTCCATTCATTCACTGTGAATCTAGAATTCATCTGAATCTACATTCCAGGCAGGCTTTCTATACACCACTGGTGAATGTCCAAGTAACCCAATGCTGGTTTTCAGCGGCCATTCAACCTCGAAGGTGTGCTGTACAACTGGCTATCCACACCACCCTGGTCAGCTCTACATTTTCCTGTCCACATAAACTGGACTTCAGAAACCATTAGAATCTCCACTACAGAATGTTCCATTCATTCATTGCCCATCTGGAATTCATCTGAATCTCCACTACAGGCAGGATTTCGTTACCTCACTGGTGAATATCCAAGTAACCGAATGCTGGTGTTCAACGTTCTGTTCACAATCGCAGGTGTGCTGTTCAACTGGCTATCCACTCCACCCTGGTCAGCTCTTCACTTTCCTGTCAACACAACCCAGACTTCAGAAATCATTGGAATATCCAATACAGAATGTTCCATTCATTCACTGCCAATCTGGAGTTCATCGAATCTCCTCTCCAGGCAGGCTATCGTTACACACTAGTTTATGTTCAAGTAACCCAAAGCTGATTTTCAGCTGTCTGTTCACACTCACAGGCGTGCTGTTAAACTGGCTATCCACTCCACCCTGGTCAGCTCTTCATTTTCCTGTCCAGACAACCCAGACTTCAGAAACAATTGAAAATCTCCAGTATAGAATGTTCCATTCATTCACTGCCAATCTGGAATTCATCTGAATCTCCACTCCAGGCAGGCTTTCGTTACACCACTGGTGAATGTCCAAGTAACCAATGCTGGATTTCAGCAGCCTGTTAACACTCACAGCCGTGCTGTTAACTGGCTATCCACTCAACCCTGGTAAGCTCCTCATTTTCTTGTCCACACTGCCCAGACTTCAGGAATCATTGGAATCTCCACTACAGAATGGTCCATACATTCACCGCCAATCTGGAGCTCATCGAATCTCCACTCCATGCAGGCTTCCGTTACACGACTAGTTCATGTCCAAGTAACCCAATGCCGATTTCCAGCGGTCTGTTCACACTCCCTTCAGGGTCAGGTGAATGAGACCAGTTGTAGTTATGCCTCAGAGACCTGGGCCCTACGCAAACAAGATGAGAACGCCATTCAGGTCTCCCAAAGAAGAATAGAAAGAGCTATGCTTGGAATATCACGTTTCACTCAAATGAGAGAACGAATCCGGAGTTCTGACATCCGTCGACGATCAAGGATCAGGGACGCTGTCTCATTTGCCAAGGTGTCGAAAATCAGATGGGCTGGTCACGTAATGAGATTTAAAGACGACCGTTGGACTAGAGCTGTTACTGATTGGATTCCACGGGATGTCAAGAGACCGCGTGGCCGCCCACCTACCAGATGGTCAGACTTCTTTGTCAAGGTCATGAACGATCGGTTTGAGGCCCTCCATGTTCCCGGAGCGAAGAGATGCCATTGGGCTACACTAGCACGCGACAGGGACAAATGCAGACGTTACTGGCGCCCGCTCGAGCAAATCGACGACTAACGGGAAGTTAAGTGATTAAGTGATTAAGTAAGTTCACACTCCCAGGCGTGCTGTTCAACTGGCTATCTACTCCACCCTGGTCAGTTCTCCTTTTTCGTATCTACACAACACAGACATCAGAAATCATTAGTATCTCCACTAGAGTATGTTGCATTAATTCACTGCCAATCTGGAAATCATCTGAAACTCCACTCCAGGCATGCTTCCGTTACACCACTGGTGAATGTCCCAGTAACCCAATGCTGGTTTTTAGCTGCCTCTTTACACTCGCAGCCGTTCTGTTCACAGGCTATCTAGTCCACCGTGGTCAGCTCTTCATTTTCCTGTCCACAACACCCAGATATCAGAAAACATTGGAATCTCCACTACAGAATGTTCCGGTCATTCAATGAGAGTCAGAAATACATCTGAATCTCCACTCTACACAGACATTCGTTACAGCACTGGTGAGTCTACCCAGAAACTTGAAATCATATGAATCTGCACTCTGAAATCATCCATGGGCTGCTTTTCATCTTCTTATCCATACTGCCATTCTGGCGCGAAAGCAGAGCAGTAGGTCGTGTGTCTCACGCAGCCAGCCTGACGTAGCCGGGTTCAATTCCTCGCCATCGAAAAGCCCAGGAAGCTACCGCGAGTATCTGGTCCTCCCGGCAACGCCCGGCAAGCCACCCGTGACATATTCCATAAGCCAAAATTACAGTCACCACAAGTCTCCAAACGAAGACGTTACTGAACCGCGCCAGCAAATCAATGAAGTCCGGGAGAACTGGGAGTGTGACAGCGATCCATACTATGAGGAGTGATTTAATCTCAATATCCAATGTATTAGGCCTGCATTTCTTCTCGTTCTACACGAAATCGAGTCGAATTCGAAATCTGCCAAGTGAGCATTTGCTGTCAACTCTCTCCAGGCCTGCTCTTTAGCTCGCTATTCAGTCGAATATAGTAGTCTGTTCATTGATCCTGCCACACAACCGAGAGACCTGAGTTCATCTAAATATCAACACCTACATATCAGGTTTTCATCTGCCTGTGCACTAAATCAAGCGGAAGTTTTCATCACCCTGTCCACTCTAAACAGTCAGGCTGTGCATCCACCTCTGAATCAATCGAAACCCTATGTTACTGTGCTGGTCCATGCCACCCAGTGGTAGTGATGATCTTATGCCTCTAAAACTCATCAGGTTTGAGATTCTTCTGCATGTCCCAGTAACCCAATGCTAGTGGTCATCGGCCTGTTCACATACCGCAGGCATGGTGGTAACTGGCTATCTAATCTACCTTGGTCAGCTCTTCACATCCTGGTGCCCACACCCTGAGTTCTGAAGTAATTGGTATCTCCACTACGGAATATTCCATCCATTCACTGAGAATCTGGAATTCATCTGAATCTCCACTCCAGTCATGCTTTCGTTATACCACTGGTGAATGCCCAAGTAACCCAATGCTGGGATTCAGCGGCCCGTTCACACTCGCAGGCGTGCTGTTCAACTGGCTATCCACTCCACCCTGGTCATCTCTTAATTTTCCTGTCCACACAACCCAGACTTCAGAAATCATTGGAATCTCCACTACAGAATGTTCTGGTCATTCACTGCGAGTCTGGAATACAGTTGAATCTCCACTCTACGCAGGCATTTGTTACAGCACTGGTGATGCACCCAGAAACTTGACATCATCTGAATCAGCACTCTAAAATCCTTTATGGGTTGCTTATCTTCTTCCTATCCACACTGCCATTCTGTCGTAAAAGCACAGAGTAGGACGTGTGTGTCACACCGACAACCTGGCCGACCCCGGTTCAGTTCCTCACCCTCTCAGAGAGCTCGGGAAACAATTGAGAGTATCTGGCCCTCATGGCAAAGCCTGGCAAGACAACCGTGAAGTATTCCATATGACGAAATTACAGTCAACACAAGTCTCCAAACGAAGATGTTACTGAACCGTGCCAGCAAATGAATATACTCCGGGAGGACTTGGAGAGTGACAGCGATCCGCACTGCTGAGTAGTAAATTCATCTCAAAATCCAATGTATTAGGCCTTGATTTCTCCTCGTTCTCCACGAAATCGAGTCGAATTTGGAATCTGCCAAGTGAGCATTTCTGTCAACTCTCCCCAATCCTCCTGTTCAGCTCCCTATCGAGTCGAATATAGTATTCTGTTTATAAACCCTTCCACAATAGCGAGCGACTTGAGTTCATCAAAATATCAACACCTACATATCTGGTTTTCATCTGCCTGTGCACTCAATCAAGCCGACGTTTTCATCATCCTGTCCACTCTACCCAGGCCTGGTGTGCATCGACCTCTGAATCAATCGAAACCATATGGAACTCTCCCGGTCAACGCCAACAGTGGTGGTGATGATCCTATGCCTCCAAAACTTGTCAGGGATGGGATTCCTCTGCATATCCCAGTAACCCAATGCTGGTGGTCAGCAGCCTGTTCAAAAACCGGAGGCGTTGTGTTCACTGGCTATCCACTCCACCCTGCTCAGGTCTTCATTTCCTGGTATTCATAACCCAGAGTTCTGAAATCATTGGTATCTCCACTACAGAATGTTCCATTCATTCACTGCGAATCTGGTATTCATCTGAATCTCCACTCCAGGCAGGCTTTCGTTTTACCACTGGTGAATGTCCAAGTAACCCAATGCTGGATTTCAGTGGCTTTTTCACACTCGTAGGCGTGCTGTTCAATTGGCTATCCACTCCACCCTGCTCACCTCTTCATTTTCCTATCTACACAACTCAGATTTCAGAACTCATTGGAATATCCACTAAAGAATGCTCCATTCATTCACTGCCAATCTTGAGTTCTTCGAATCTCCATTCCAGGCAGTGTTTCATTACAGCACTGGTGAATGTCCAAGTATCCAATGCTGGTTTTCAGCGGTCTGTTCACACTCGCAAACATGCTGTTCAACAGGCTATCCACACAACCCCCGTCAGCTCTTCATTTTCCTGTACACACAAACCAGACTTCAGAAATCATTGGACTCTCCACTACAGAATGTTCAATTCATTCAATGCCAATCTGGAATTCATCGAGTCTCCACTTCAGGCAGAATTTCGTTACAACACTGGTAAACGTCCATGTAACCCAATGCTGGATTTCAGCACCCTGTTCAAACTCGCAGGCCTGCTGTTCAACTGGCTATCCACTATAACTTGATCTCCTCTTCATTTTCCTGTCAATACAACCCAGACTTCAGAAATCATTGGAATATCCCTACGGAATGTTCCATTTATTCTCTGCGTACCCAGAATTAATCTGAATCTCCACTCCAGGCAGGCTTTTGTTACACCACTGGTGAATATCCAAGTAACCCAATGCTGGTTTTCAGCGGCCTGTTCACACTCACAGGCGTGCTGTTCAACTAGCTATCAACTCAATTCAATTAATTTACTGCGAATCTGAAATTCATCTGAATCTGCACTCCAGGCAGGCTTTTGTTACACCACTGGTGAATGTCCAAGTAACCCAATGCTGGTTTTCAGCAGCCTGTGCTGTTCACTGGCTCTCCACTGCACCCTGGTCAGCTCTTCCTTTTCCTGTCCACACAACTCAGACATCAGAAATCATTGGAATCTCCACTACAGAATGTTCCATTCATTCACTGCTAGTCTGGAATACATCTAAATCTGCACTCTGAGTAGGCATTCGTTACAGCACTGGTATGTCTACTCAGAAACTTGAAATCATCTGAATCTGCACTTTAAAATAATTCATGGGCTGCTTTTCATCTTCCTATCCACACTCCCATTCTGGTGCGAAAGCACAGCAGTAGGACGTGTACATCACGCAGCCAGCCTGGACTATCCACTCAACCCTGGTCATCACTTCATTTTCCTGTCCCCACAATCCAGTCTTCAGAAATCATTGGAATCTCCAATACAGAATGTTCTATTCATTCACTGCGATCCGGAATTCATCGAATCTCCCATCCAGGCAGGCTTTCTTTACACCACTGGTGAATATCTAAGTAACCCAGTGATGGTTTTCAGCAGCCTATTCACACTCTCTGGTGTGCTGTTCAACTGGATATCCACTCCTACCTGGTTAGCTCTTTATTTTCCTGTCCACACAACCCAGACTTCAGAAATCATTGGAATCTCTACTACAGTATGTTCCATTTATATGCTGCTAATGTGGAATTCATCTGAATCTCCAATCTATGCAGGCTTTCCTTACACCAGTGGTGAATGTCCAAGTAACCCAATGCTGGTTTTCAGCGTCCTGTTCTCACTCGCAGACGTGCTCTTCAACTGACTATACACTCCACCCTGTTCAGATCTTCAATTTTGTGTACACACAAACTTGACTTCAGAAAACATTGGAATCTCCATTACAATATTTTCCAATCATTCACTGCCAATCTGGAATTCATCGTATCTTGACTCGAGGCAGGCTTTTGTTATACCACTGGTGATTATCCAAGTAACCCAATGCTGTTTTTGAGCGTCCTGTTCACACTCGCAGGCGTGCTGTTCAACTGGCTATCCACTCCAGCCTGGTCAGCTCTTCTTATTCCTGGCACACAAGCCAGGCTTCAGAAATCATTTGAGTCTTCTCTAGAAAATGTTCCATTCATTCACTGCCAATCTGGTGTTCATCGGATCTCAATTCCAGGCAAGTTTTCGTTACACCACTGGTGAATTATCCAAGTAACCCAGTGATGGTTTTCAGCGGCCTGTGCTGATCACTGGCTATCCACTCCACCCTGGTGAGCTTTTCATTTTCCTGTACACACTACCCAGACATCAGAAATCATTGGAATATCCATTGCAGAATGTTCCAGTCATTCACTGCGATTCTGGAATACATTGAATATCCATTTTTCACAGGCATTCGTAAGAGCACTGGTGCGTCAACCCAGAAACTTGAAGTCATCTGAATCTGAACTCTAAAATCATACATGGGCTGCTTTTCATCTTCCTATGCACATTTCGATTCTGGCGTGAAAGCACAGCAGTAGGACGAGTGCGTCAAGCAACCAGCCTTGCCGAGCAGGGTTCAATTCCTCTTACTCTCAGAGAGACCGGGAAGCTACCAAGAGTATCTGGTCCTCGTGGCAAAGACTGGCAAGAAACCCGTGAAATATTCCATATGCCAAAATTACAGTCACCACAAGTCTCCAAATGATGACGCTACTGAACAGCGCCAGCAAATCAATGAAGTTCAAGGGACTGGCAGAGTGAAAGCGATCCACACTGCTGAGTAGTGAATTCATCTGAATATCCAATGTATTAGACCTGCGTTTCTTCTAGTTCTCCATGAAATCAAGTCGAATTCGAAATCTGCCAATTGAGCATTTGCTTTCAACTCTCCCCAGGCCTGCTGTTCAGTTCCTAATCCAGTCGAATATAGTATTCTGTTCATGAACACTGCCACACTACCTAGCCACCTCAGTCCATCTAAATATCAACACCTACATATCTGGTTTTCATCTGCCTGTGCACTCAATTAAGCCGAAGTTTTCATCATCCCTTCCACTCCTACCAGACCTGGTGTGCATCGACTTCTAAATCAATCGAAACCATATGGTACTCTCCCGGTCAACGCCACACACTGGTGGTCACGATTGTATACCTCTAAAACTCGTCAGGGTAGGGATTCTTCTGCATGTCCCAGTAACCCAATGCTAGTTTTCAGCGGCCTGTTCACATACCGCAGGCGTGGTTTTCACTGGCTACCCACTCCACTCTGGTCAGCACTTCATTTCCTGGTGCACATAAACTAGAGTTCTGAAATCATTGGTATCTCCACTATAGAATGTTCCATTCATTTACGGCGAAACTGGAATCCATCTGAACCTCTACTCCAGGCTGACTTTCGTTACACTACTGGTGAATATCCAAGTAACACAATGCTGGTTTTCAGCGTCCTATTGACACTCGCTGGCGTGCTGTTCAACTGGCTATCCACTCCACAGTTGTCTGCTCTTTCTTTTCCTGTCCACACAAACCAGACTACAGAAACCATAGAAATCTCCAAAACAGAATGTTCCATTCATTCACTGACAATCTGGAATTGGTCAAATCTCCACTCCAGGCAGGATTTGGTTACAACACTGCTGAATATCATAGTACGCCAATGCTGGTTTTCAGCGGCCTGTTCACAATCGAAGGTGTGCTCTTCAACTGGCTTTATTTTCGTATTCACACAACCCAAACTTACGAAATCATTGGAATCTCCACGACAGAATGTTCCATTCATTCACTTCCAATCTGGAGATCATCGAATCTCCACTCCAGGCAGGCTTACATTACACCACTGCTGAATGTCCAAGTAACCCAATGCTGGTTTGCAGAGGCCTGATCATACTCACAGGCCTTCTGTTCAACTGGCTATCCACTCCAACTGGTCAGCTCTTCATTTTCCTGTTAACAAAAACCAGGCTTCAGAATTCATTGGAATTTCCACTACAGAATGTTCCATACTTTCACTTCCAATCTGGACTTCAGCGAATCTACACTCCAGGCAGGTTTTCGTTACACCACTGGTGAATATCTAAGTAACGCAATGCTGGTTATCAGCAGCCTGTTAAAAACTCGCAGGCCTTCTGTTCAACTGGCTATCCACTCTCAACTGGTCTGTTCTTCATTTTCCTGTCCACGCAACACAGACTTCAGAAATCATTGGAATCTCCACTACAGACTGTTCCATTCATTCACTACGAATCTGGAATCCATCTGAATCTCCACTGTAGTGGAGACTTTCGTTAAACCACTGGTGAATGTCCACGTAACCCAATGCTGGTTATCAGCATCCTGTTAACACTCGCAGGCCTGCTGTTAAACTGGCTATCCACTCCACCTGGTCAGCTTTTCATTTTCCTATCCACACAAACCAAGCTTCAAAAATCATTCGAATCTCCACTACAGAATAATCTATTCATTCACTGCCTATCTGGAATATATTGAATCTCAAATCCAGGCAGGATTTCGTTACAGCAATAGTGAACATACAAGTAACCCATTGCTGGTTTTGAGCTGCCTGTTCAAATTCACAGGCCTCCTGTTCAACTCGTTTATCCACGCTAACCTGCTCTGCTCTTCATTTTCCGGTCAATACAAGTCAAAATTCAGAAATCATTGGAATCTCCACTACAGAATTTCCATTCATTAACTGCCAATCTGGAATTCATCGAATCTCCACGCCAGGCAGGTTTTCTTTACACCACTGGTTAATATCCAAGTTCCCCAATGCTGGTTTCCATGGCCTGTTCACACTCGAGGCGTGCTGATCAACTCGCTCTCCACTCCACCCTAGTCAGCTCTTCATATTCCTATCCACAACTCAAACTTCAGAAATAATTGGAATCTCCAATAAGAATGTTCCATTCATTCACTGCCAATCTGGAATTCACCGAATCTCCACTCCAGGCAAGTTTTCATTACACCACTGGTGAATATCCAAGTAACGCAATGCTGGTGATCAGCAGCCTGTTCAAACTCGAAGGTCTGTTGTTCAACTGGCTATCCACTCTAACCTGGTCTGCTCTTCATTTTTCTGTCCAGACAACCCTGACTTCAGAAAAAGTTGGAATCTCTACGACAGAATACTCCATTCATTCACTACGAATGTGGAATTCATCTGAATCTCCACTCCAGGCAGGCTTTCGTTACACCACTGGTGAATGTCCAAGTAACCCAATGCTGGTTTTTATCATCTTGTTCACACTCGCAGGTGTGCTGTTCAACGGCTATCAACTCCAGAGTCGTCAGCTCTTTCTTTTCCTGTCCGCACAACGCAGACTTCAGAAATCATTGAAATCTCCACTACAGAATGTGCCATTCATTCACTTCGTATCTGGAATTCATCTGAATCTCCACTCCAAGCAGGCTTTCGTTAAACCACGGGTGAATATCCAGCTAACCCAATGCTGGTATTCAGCGTCCTGTTCACACTCGCAGGAGTGCTATTCAACTGGCTATCCACTCCAGAGTGGTCAGCTCTTTCTTTTCCTGTCCACACAAACCAGACTTCAGAAACCATAGGAATCTCCACTACAGAATGTTCCATTCATTCACTGACAATCTGGAATTCGTCGAATCTGCACTCCAGGCAGGTTTTTGTTGCAACACTCGTGAATGTCCAAGTAACACAATGCTGGTTTTGCAGACGCCTGTTCACACTCGCAGGCGTGCTGTTCAACTGGCTATCCACTTGACAGTGGTAAGCTCTTTCATTTCCTGTCCACACTTCCCATACTTCAGAACTCATTGGAATCTCCACTACAGAATGTTCCATTCATTCACTGCCAATGTGGACATCATCGAATCTCCATGAGAGGCAGGCTTTCGTTATAACCCTGCTGCATGTCCAAGTAAAGCAATGCTGGTTTTAAGAGGCGTCTTCACACATGTAGGCGTGCGGTTCAACTGGCTATCCACTCAACCCTTGTAAGCTCTTCATGTTCCTGTCCACATTACCCAGACTTCAGAAAACATTAGAATCTCCACTACAGAATATTCCATTCATTCACTGCAAACATGGAAATCATCTGAATCTCCATTCCAGGCAGGCTCTCGTTATACTACTGCTGAATGTCCAAGTAACCCATTGTTGGATTCCAGATGCCCGTTTACACTAGCAGAAGTGCTGTTGAACTGACTAAACACTGAACCCTGGTCAGCTCTTTATTTTCTTGTCCTCGCAATGTAGAATTCAGAAATCATTGGAATCTCCACTACAGAATGTTCCATTCATTCACGGCCACTCTAAAATTCATGGAATTTCCACTCCAGGAAGTCTTTCGTTACACCATTGGTGAATGTCGAAGTAACCCAACGTTGGTTTTCAGCTTTCTATTCACACTTGAAGGCGTGCTGTTCAGCTGACTATCCAATCAACCCTGGTCAGCTCTTCATTTTCCTGTCGACACAACACCGACTTCAGAAATCATTGGAATTTCCACTACAGTATGTTCCATTCATTCACTGCCAATCTGGTATTCATCGAATCCCCACTCCAGGCAGGATTTCGTTATACCACTGCTCAATGTCGAAGTAACCTAATACTGGTTTTCAGAGTCGTTTATACACTCACAGCCTTGCTGTTCAATTGGCTATCAACTCCACAGTGGTCAGCTCTTTCTTTTCCTATCGACACAAACCAGACTTCAGAAATCATTGCAAACTCCACTACAGAATGTTACATTCATTCACTGCCAATCTGGAGATCATCGAATCTCCAGTACAGGCAGGCTTTTCTTACACCACTGCTGAATGTCCAAGTAACACAATGATGCATTTCAGAGGCCTGTTCACACTTGCAGGCCTGCTGTTCAACTGGCTATCCATGCCACAGTGGTCAGATATTTCATTTCCTGTCCACACAACCCAGTCTACAGAAATCATTGGAATCTACACTACTGACTGTTCCATTCATTCACTGCTAATCTGGAGATCGTCAAATCTCAACTCCAGACAGGCTTTCGTTAAACCACTGGTGAATATCCAAGCAACCCAATGCTGGTTTTCAGCGGCCTGTCCACACTTGCAGGCGTGCTGTTCAACTCGATATCCACGCTAACCTGGTCTGCTCTTCATTTTCCTGTCAATACAACCCAGATTTCAGAAATCATTGGAATCTCCATTACAGAATGTTCCATTCATTCACTGCCAATCTGGAGATCATCAAATCTCCATTGCAGGCAGGCTTTCGTTACACCACTGCTGAATGTCCAAGTAACACAATGCTGGTTTTCAGAGGCCTTTTCACATTCGCAGGCGTGCTGTTCAAGTGGCTATCCACTAAACCCTGGTCAGCTCTTCTTTTTCCCGTCCACACAACCCAGGCAAAAGAAATCATTGGAATCTTCAATCCAGAATGTTCCATTCCTTCACAGTCAATCTGGAATTCATCTGAATCTCCACTCCAGGCAGGCTTTCGGTACACGACTGTTGAATGTCCAAGTAACACAATGCTGGTTTTCAGCGTCCTGTTCACACTCGCAGGCTTACTGTTCAACTGGCTATCCACTGAACTCTGGTCAGCTCTTCAAATTATTTTCCACACAACCCATTCTTCAGAAATCATTGGAATCTCCACTACAGAATGTTCATTTAATGCACTGCGAATCTGGAATTCCTCTGAATCTCCACTCCAGGTAGGTTTTCGTTACACGAATGGTGAATGTCCAAGCAACCCCATGCTAGTTTTCAGCATCCTGTTCACAGTCGCAGGCTTGCTGTTCAACTGGCTATCCACTCCACAGTGGTCAGCTCGTTCATTTCTTGTCCACACAACCAAGACTTCAGAAATCATTGGAATCTCCACTACAGAACGTTCCATTCATTCACTGGAATCATGAGATCATCGAATCTCTACTCCAGGCAGGCTTCTGTTACACCACTGCTGAATGTCCAAGTATCCCAATGATGGTTTTCAGAGGCCTCCTAACACTCTCAGGCGTGCTGTTCAACTGGCTGTCCACTGAACCCTGGCCAGCTCTTCATTTTCCTTTCCCACAAACCAGATTTCAGAAACCATTGGAATCTCCACTACAGAATGTTCCATTAACTCACTGGAATCTGGAGATCATCGAATCTCCACTCCAAGCAGGCATTAGTTACACCACAGCGCATGTCCAATTAACCCAATGCTGGCTTTCAGCGTCCTGTTCACATTTGCAGGCGTGCTGGTCAACTGGCTATCCACTGAACCTTGTCAGCACTTCATTTTCCTGTTCACACAACGTAGAATTCAGAAACCTTTGGAATCTACACTGCAGAATTTTCCATTTAGTAACTACCAATCTGGAATTGATGGAATCTCCACTCGAGGCTGGCTTTCGTTACAACACTGGTGAATGTCCAAATAACCCAATGCTGGTTTTAAGCGTCCTGTTAACACTCGCATGTATTCTGTTCAACTGGCTATGCACTCCACAGTGGTCAACTCATTCATTTCCTGTCCACACAACCAAGACTTCAGAAATCATTGGAATCTCCAGTACAGAATGTTCCATTCATTCACTGCCAATCTGGAGTTCATCGAATCTCCACTCCAGTTAGGCTTTCATTACACCACTGGTGAATGTCCAAGTAACCCAATGCTGGTTTTCATTGTCCTGTTCACACTCGGATGCGTGCTGTTTAACTATCTACTCAACACTGGTCAGCTCTTCATTTTTCTGTCCACATAACCCAGACTTCAGAAACCATTAGAATCTCCACTACAGAATGTTCCATTCATTCACTGCCAATGTGAAATTTATCGAATCTCCACTCCAGGCAGGCTTACATTACACCACTGGTGAATGTCCAAGTCACCTAATGCTGATTTTCAGTGTCCTGTTCACAATCGCAGGCGAGCAGTTCAACTCGCTATCTACTCAACCCTGGTCAGCTCTTCATTTTCCCGTCCACACAACCCAGTCTTCAGAAGTCATTGGAATATCCAGTACAGAATGTTCCATTCATTCACTGCCAACTTGGAATTCATCTCAATCTATACTGAAGGCAGGTTTTCCTTACACTACTGTTGAATGTCCAAGTAACACAATGGTGGCTTTCAGCGTCCTGTTCACACTCGCAGGCATGCTATTCAACGGCTATCTATTTCAACCTGGTCAGCTCTTCAATTTCCTGTCCACACAACCCAAAGGAAATCAGAATCAGATATTCCAATTCAGAAATCATTGGAATCTCCACTATAAAATGTTCCATTCATTCATTTCGAATCTGGAATTCATCTGAATCTTCAGTCCAGGCAGGATTTTGTTACACCACGGGTGAATGTCCCAGCAACCCAATGCTGGTTTTCAGCGTCCTGTTAACACTCGCAGGTATTCTGTTCAAATGGCTATGCACTCCACAGTGGTCAGCTCGTTCATTTCCTGTCCACACAACCAAGACTTCAGAAATCTTTGGAATCTCCACTACAGAATGTTTCATTCATTCACTGGAATCAGGAGATCATCGAATCTCCACTCCAGGCAGGCATCTGTTACACCATTGCAGAATGTCCAAGTATACCAATGCTGGTTTTCAGAGACCTTTTCACACTCGCAGGCGTGCTGTCCAAATTGCTGTCCACTGAACCCTGGTCAGCTCTTCATTTTCCTTTCCCACACACCAGATTTCAGAAACCATTGGAATCTCCACTACAGAATGTTCCATTAATTCACTGGAATCTGGAGATCATCGAATCTCCACTCCAAGCAGGCATTAGTTACACCACTTCAAATATCCAAGTAACCCAATGCTGGTTTTCAGTGTCCTCTTCACATATGCAGGCGTGCTGGTCAACTGGCTATCCAGTGAACCTGGACAGCTCTTCATTTTCCTGTCCGCACAATGTAGAATTCAGAAACCTTTGGAATCTCCACTACAGAATGATCCATTTAGTAACTTCCAATCTGGAATTCATGGAATCTCCACTCGTGGCTGGCTTTCGTTACTACACTGGTGAATGTCCAAGTAACCCAATGCTGGTTTTCAGCCTCCTGTTCACATTCGGAGGTGTGATGTTCAACTGGCTATCCACTCCAACCTGGACAGCTCTTCCTTTTCCTGTGCACAGAACCCAGACTTCCGAAATCATTGGAATCTCCACTACAGAACGTTCATTCACAGCCAATCTGGAGTTCTTTGAATCTGCACTCCAGGCAGGCTTTCGTTACACCACTGGTCAATGTCCAAGTCACCCAATGCTGATTTTCATGGTTCTGTTAAAGTCCCAGGCGTGCTGTTCAAAATGCTATCCACTCCACAGTGGTCACCTCTTTCATTTACTCTCTGCATAACCCAGATTTGAGAAATCATTGGAATCTCCACAAAACAATGTACCATTCATTCACCGGAATCTGGAGATTATGGAATCTCCACTCCAGGAAGGCTTTCGTTACACCACTGGTGAATGTCCAAGTAACCCAATGCTGGTTTTCAGCCTCCTGTTCACATTCGGAGGTGTGATGTTCAACTGGCTATCCACTCCAACCTGGACAGCTCTTCCTTTTCCTGTGCACAGAACCCAGACTTCCGAAATCATTGGAATCTCCACTACAGAACGTTCATTCACAGCCAATCTGGAGTTCTTTGAATCTGCACTCCAGGCAGGCTTTCGTTACACCACTGGTCAATGTCCAAGTCACCCAATGCTGATTTTCATGGTTCTGTTAAAGTCCCAGGCGTGCTGTTCAAAATGCTATCCACTCCACAGTGGTCACCTCTTTCATTTACTCTCTGCATAACCCAGATTTGAGAAATCATTGGAATCTCCACAAAACAATGTACCATTCATTCACCGGAATCTGGAGATTATGGAATCTCCACTCCAGGAAGGCTTTCGTTACACCACTGCTGAATGTCAAAGTGACATAATTCTGGTTTTCAAAGGCCTGTTCAAACTCGCAGGCCTGCTGTTCAACTGCCTATCGACTCTAAACGTGTCTGCACTTCATTTTCCTGTCCACACAACCGAGATTTCAGAAATCATTTGAATCTCCAATACAGAATGTTCCATTCATTCACTGCCAATCTGGAATTCATCTGAATCTCCACTCCAGGCAGGCTTTCGTTACACTACTGGTCAATATCAAAGTAACCCAATGCTGAATTTCAGCGTCCTGTTCTCAGTCACAGTCGTGCTGTTCAACTGGCTATCCACTACACGGTTGTCAGCTCTTTCATTTCCTGTCCACCTAACCTAGATTTCAGAAATCATTGGAATATTCACTTCTGAATGTTCCACACATTCACTGCCAATGTGGAGATCATCAAATCCCCACTCCAGGGAGGCTTTCGTTACACCACTGGTGAATATTCAAGTACCCCATTGCGGTTTTTCAGCAGACTGTTCACCTTCTCAGGAGTGCTGTTCAACTGGCTATCCACTCATACCTGGTCAGCTCTTCATATTCCTGTCCACATAACCTAGACTTCAGAAACCATTAAAATCTCCACTAAAGAATGCTCCATTCATTGACTGCAAATCTGGAATTCATTGAATCTCCACTCCATGTAGGCTTTCGTTACACCAGTGGTGAATGTCCAAGCAACAAAATGCTGGTTTTCAGCGGCTTGTTCTCACTCGCAGGCGTGCTATTCAACTGGATATCAATTCAACCCTGTCAGCTCTCCATTTTCCTGTCCACACAAACCAGACTTCAGAAATCATTGGAATCTCGACTACAGAATGATCCATTCATTCACTGTCAATCTGGAGATCATCGAATCTTCCCACCAGGCAGGTTTTCATTACACCCCTGCTGAATGTCCAAGTAACCCAATGCTGGTTTTCAGTGCCCTGTCATGGTAGCAGGCATGCTTTTCAACTGGCTCCCCACTCCACATGGTCAGCTCTTTCATTGCCCGCCCACACAACCCAGACTTCAGAAATCATTGGACTCTCCACTACAGAATGTTCCATTCATTCACTGCCAATCTGGAGTTCATCGAATCTCCACTCCAGGCAGGATATCATTCCACCACTGGTGAATATCCAAGTAACCCAATGCTGGTTTTCAACGTCCTGTTCACAATCAGATTTGTTCTGTACAAATGGCTATCCACACAACCCTGCTCAGCTTTTCATTTTCCAGTCCAAATAACCCAAACTTCAGAAACTATTAGAAACTCCACTACAGACTGTTCCATTCATGCACTGTCAATCTGGAATTCATCCAAATTCCACTCCAGTCAGGCTTCCGTTACCCTACTGGTGAATATCCAAGTAACCCAATGTTGGTTGTCAGAGGCCTGTTCACACTCACAGGCGTGCTGTTGAACTGGTTATGCACTGAACCCTGGTCAACTATTCATTTTCCTGTCCGCACAACCCAGATTTCAGAAATCATTAGAATTTCCACTACAGAAGGTTCCATTTATTCTCTGCCAATCCGGAATTCATCGAATATCCACTCCAGGCAGAATTTCTTTACAACAATGCTGAATATCCAAGTAACCCAATGTTGGTTTTCAGCAGCCTGTTCACACTCGCAGGCGTGCTGTTAAACTGGCTATCCACTCCACAGTCGTCAGCTCCTTCTTTTCCTGTCCACATAACCCAGATTTCAGAAATCATTGGACTCTCCACTACTGAATGTTCCATTCATTCACTGCCAATCTGGAGATCGTCGAATCACCACTCCAGGCAGGCTTTCGTTACACCACTGTTGAATATTCAAGTACCCCGATGCGGGTTTTCAGCGGACTGTTCACACTCTCAGGCGTTTGGTTTAACTGGCTATCCACTCCAACCTGGTCAGCTCTTCATATTCCTGTCAACATAACCTGGACTTCAGAAACCATTAGAATCTCCACTACAGAATTTTCCATTCATTCACTGCGAATCTGGAGTTCATCGGATCTCCATTCCAGGCTGGCTTTCGTTACACAACTGGGGAATTTCCAAATAACAAAATGCTTTTTTTCAGCGGCCTGTTCACACTCGCATGTGCGCTGTTCAATTGGCTATTCACTCAACCCTGGTCAGTTCTTCATTTTCCTGTCCATACAAACAAGGCTTCAGATATCATTGGAATCTCCACTACAGAATATTCCATTCATTCACTGCGAATCTGGAATTCATCTGAATCTCGACTCTAGGCATTCTTTTGGTATTCCACTATTGAATGTCCAAGTAACACAATGCTGGTTTTCAGGATCCTGTTCACACTCGCAGGCGTGCTGTTCAAGAGGCTATCCACTAAACCCTGGTCAGCTCTCCTTTTTCCTGTCAACACAACCCAGACTTCAGAAATCATTGGAATTTCCACGACATAATTTTCCATTCATTCACTGCCAATCTGGAATTCATCGAATCTCCACTCCAGGCAAGCTTTTATCACAATACTGTTGAATGTCCAAGTTACACAGTGCTGGTTTTCAGCATCCTGTTCACACTTGCAGACGTGCTGTTCAAGTGGCTATCCACTGAACCCTGGTTAGCTCTACTTTTTCCTGTCAACACAACCCAGACTTCAGAAATCATTGGAATCTCCACTACAGAATGTTCCATTCATTCTCTGCCAATCTGGAGTTCTACCAATTTCCACTCCAAGCAGGCTTTCGTTACACCACAGCTGAATGTTCAAGTAACCCAATGCTGGCTTTCAGTGGCCTGTTCATACTCGCAGGCGTGCTGTTCAAATGATAAACAACTCAAACATGGTTAGCTCTTCATTATACTGTACATAGAACCCAGACTTCAGAAATCATTGGAATCTTCACTAGAGTATATTCCATTCTTTCCCTGCCAATCTGGAATTCATCAAATCTCCACTCTAGGCAGGGTTTCTTTACACCACTGTAATTATCCAAGTAACCCAATGCTGGATTCCTGCAGCCTGGTAACAGTCGCAGACGTGCTATTCAACTGGCTGTGCACTCCAACCTGGTCAACTCTTCATTTTCCTGGCAGGCTTTCATTATATAACTGCTGAATGTCCAAGTAACCCAATGCTGGTTTTCAGCGTCCTGTTCACACTCGAAGGCGTGCTGTTCAACTGACTATCCTCTCAATCCTGGTCACCTCTTCATTTTCCTGTCCACACAACCCAGACTTCAGAAATCATTCGAATATCCACTACAGAATGTTCCATTCATTCAATGCCAATCAGGAATTCATCGAATCTCCACTCCAGGCAGGCTTTCGTTACACCACTGGTGAATGTCCATTTAACCCAATGCTTATTTCAGCGTCCTGTTCATACTCGCAGGCATGCTGTTCAACTTGCCATCCACTCAACCCTGGCCAGCTCTGTTTTCCTGTCCACAATACCCAGAATTCAGAAATCACTGGAATCTCCACTACAGAATATTCCATTCATTCACTGCCCATCTGGAGATCATCGTAACTCCCCTCCAGGCAGGCTTTAGTTACACCACTGCTGAATGTCCAAGTAACCCAATGCTGGTTTTCAAAGGCCTTTTCACACTCACAGGCGTGCTATTCAACAGGCTATCCACCCCACCCTGGGCAGGTCTTCATTATCCTGTCCATACAATCCAGACTCCAGGAATCATTGGAATCTCCCCTACAGAATATTCCATTCATTCACTGCGAATCTGGAATTCATGTAAATCTCCACTCCAGGCAGGCTTTCGTTACACCACTGGTAAATGTCCAAGTAACCCAGTGCTGGTTTTCAGCGTCCTGTTCACAGTCGCAGGCGTACTGTTCAGCTGGCTATCCACTCCAACCTGGTCAGCTCTTCATATTCCTGTCATTATAACGTAGACTACAGAACACATTAGAATCTCCACTACAGAATGTTCCATTCATTTACTGACAATCTGGAATTCATCGAATCTCCACTCCAGGCAGGATTTCGTTACACCACTGCTGATGGTCCACGTAACCCAATGCTGGTTTTCAGCGGCCTGTTCATAGTCGAAGGCGTGCTGCTCAGCTGGCTCTCCACTCCAACCTGGTCAGCTCTTCATTTTCCTGTACACACAACGTAGAATTCAAAAAACATTGGAATCTCTACTACAGAATGTTCCATTCATTCACTGCGAATCTGAAATTCATCTGAATCTCCACTCCAGGCAGGCTTCCGTTACACTACTGTTGAATATTCATGTTCCACAGTGCTGGTTTTCAGCGTCCTGTTCACACTCGCAGACGTGCTGTTCACGTGGCTATCCACTGAACCCAGGTCAGCTCTACTTTTCCCTGTCAACACAACCCAAACTTCAGAAATCATTGGAATCTCCACTACAGAATGTTCCGTTTATTCACTGGAATCTGGAGATCATTGAATCACCACTCTAAGCTGGCTTTCGTTACACAATTGCTGAATGTCCAATTAACACAATGCTGGTTTTCAGTGGCCTGTTCATACTCGCTGGTGTGCTGTTCAAATGATAAAACACTCAAACATGGTCAGCTCTTCATTTTCCAATACACACAACCCAGACTTCAGAAATCATTGGAATCTTCACTAGAGAATTTTCCATTCATTCCCTGCCAACTGGAATTCATCGAATCTCCACTCCAGGCAGGGTTTTGTTACACCACTGTAATTATCCAAATAACCCAATGCTGAATGTCCAGGTAACCCAATGCTGGTTTTCAGCGTCCTGTTCACACTCGAAAACGTGCTGTTCAAATGACTATCCTCTCAATCCTGGTCTGCTTTTCATTTTCCTGTCCACACAACCCAGACATAAGAAATCACTGGAATCTCCAGTACAGAATGTACCTCTCAGTCACTACCAATCTGGAATTCATAGAATCTCCACTCCAGGCAGGATATCGTTACACCACTGGTGAATATCCAAGTACCCAAATGCTGGTTTTCAGCAGCCTGTTCTTACTCACAGGCCTGCTGTTCAACTGCTGATCCACTCCAACCTGGTCAGCACCTTCATATTCCTGTCCACATAACGGAGACTTCAGAAACCATTAGAATCTCCACTACAGAATGTTCCATTCATTCACTGCCAATCTGGAATTTAGACACCACTGGTAAACATCCTAGTAACCCAATGTTGATTTTCTGTGGCCTGTTTGCAGTCGCAGTCATGCTGTTCAACTGGCTATGCACTCCAACCGGGTCAGCTCTATATTTTCCTGTCCACACAACCCAGACTTCAGAAAACATTGGAATCTCCACTACAGAATGTTCCATTCATTCACTCCCAATCTGGCTGCCATAGAAACTCCACTCCAGGCAGGCTTTCTTTACAACACTGCTGAATGTCCACGTAACCCAGTGCTGGTTTTCAATGTCCTGTTCACACTCGCAGCTGTGCTGATCAACTGGCTTTCCACTCAACCCTGGTCAGCTCTACGTTTTCCTGTCCACACAACCCAGACTTCAGGAATCACTGTAATCTCCACTACAGAATGTTCCTTTGATTCACTGCCAATCTTGAGTTCATCGAATCTCCACTCCAGGCAGGCTTTTGTTATACCTCTGCCGAATTTCCAAGTGACCCAATGGAATTTTCACACTCGCAGGCGTGCTGTTCACCTGGCTATCCAATCCAACCTGGTCAGCTCTTCATTTTCCTGTCCACACAACCCAGACTTCAAAAATCATTGGAAACTCCACTACAGAATGTACCATTCATTCACTGCGAATCTTGAATTCTTCTGAATCTCCACTCCAGGCAGGCTTTTGTTACAACACTGGTGAATGTCCAAGTAACCCATTGCTGGTTTTCAGCGTCCTGTTCAGAGTCCTAGGCGTGCTGTCCAACTGGCTATCCACTCCAGAGTGGTCATGTGTTTCTTTTCCTGCCCACACAACCCAGAGTTCAGAAATCACTGGAAACTCCACTACAGAATGTTCCATTCATTCAATGCCAATCTGGAGATCATTGCATCTCCACTCCAGTCAGGCATTCATTGTCTCACTACTGAATGTCCAAGTAACCCAATGCTGGTTTTCAGAGCCTGTTCAAACTCGCAGGCCTATTGTTTAACAGGCTATCCACTCTAACCTGGTCTGCTCTTCTTTCTTCTGTCCACGCAATCCAGAATTCAGAAATCATTGGAATCTCCACTACAGAATTTTCCATTCATTCACTGCCAATCTGGAGTCCTTCGAATCTCCACTCCAGGCAGGCTTTCGTTACACCAATGGTGAATGTCCATGTAACACACTGCTGGTGTTCAGCGTCCTGTTCACACTCGCAGGCATGATGTTCAACTGGCTATCCACTCAACCCTGGTCAGCTCTTCATTTTACTATACACGTAACCTAGACTTCAGAAACCAATAGAATCTTCACTAGAATATGTTCCATTCATTCACTGCCAATCTGGAATTCATCGAATATCCACTCCAGGCAGGCTTTCATTACACCACTGTTGAATATACAAATAACACAATCCTGATTTTCAGCGGCTGTGCACACTCGCCGGCATGCTGTTCAACTTGCTATCCACTCCCTGGTCAGCTCTTCCTTTTCCTGTCCACACAATCCAGACTTCTGAAATCATTGGAAACTCCACTACAGAATGTTCCATTCATTCACTGCGAATCTGTAATTTAACTGAAACTCAACTCCATGCAGGCTTTGTTACACCACTGGTGAATGTCCAAGTCACCCAGTGCAGGTTTTCAAAGTCCTATTCACACTCACTGGCGTGCTGTTCAACTGGCTGTCCACTCCACAGTGGTCAGGTCTTTGTTTTCCTGTCCACACAACACAGACTTCAAAAATCATTGGAATCTCTACTACAGAATGTTCCATTCATTCACTGCTAATCTGGAATTCATCGAATCTCCACTCCAGGCAGTTTTTGTTACACCACTGTTGAATGTCCAAGTAACACAATGCTGATGTTCTGCATACTGTACACACTGGTAGGCATGCTGTTTAACTGGCTATCCACTGAACCCTAGTCAGCTGTTCATTTTCCTCTCCACACAACCCAGATTTCAGAAATCATTGGAATTTTCAGTACCGATTGTTCCATTCATTCACTGCCAATAAGGAATTCATTAAATCTCAACTCCAGGCAGCCTTTCCATACACCACTTGTTAATATCTAAATGCCCCAATGCTGGTTTTCAGCGGCCTGTTCACACTCGCATGTGTGCTGTTCAACTAGCGGTCCACTCCAACCTGGTCAGCTCTTCATTTTCCTGTCCACACAACCCAGACTTAATAAATCTTTCTAATCGCCACTACAGAATGTTCTATTCATTCACTGCCAATCGGAATTCATCGAATCTTCACAGCCCTCCCGTTGATCGTCGATTTGCTCGAGCGGGCCCAGTAACGTCTCCATTGGAGACTTTGTTGTTACTGTGTCTGGCATATCGAATACTCTCGGTAGCTTGCCGGAATCTTCACAGCAGGCAGGATGTTGTTACACCACTGGTGAATATCCAAGTAACCCAATTCTCGTTATCAGCAGCCTGTTCAAACTCGCAGGCCTGCTGTGCAACCGGCTATTCACTCTAACCTGGTCTGCTATTCATTTTCCTGTCCACACAACCCAGACTTCAGAAGTCATTGCAATCTCCACTAAAGAATGTCTCATTCATTCACTGCAAATCTGGAATTCATCTGAATCTCCACTCTAGGTAGGCTTTCATTACAACACTGGTGAATGTCCAAGTAACCCAATGCTGCTATTCAGCGGCCTGTTCACACTCGCAGCCGTGCTGTTCACTGGCAAAGTATTCCACCCTGGTCACCTTTTCATTTCCCTCTCCACAACACCCAGATATGAGAAATCATTGGAATCTCCACTATAGAGTGTGCCCGTCTTTCACTGCGAGTCTGGAATACATCTGAATCTACACTCTACGCAGGCATTCGATACAACCTGGTGAGTCTACCCAGAAACTTGAAATCATCTCAATCTGCACTCTAAAATCATCCATGGGCTTCTTTTCATCTTCCTATCCACACTGCCATTCTGGTGCGAAAGCACAACAGTAAGACGTGTGCATCAATCAGCCAGTTTGGCCGAGCCTGGTTCATTTCCTCGCCCTCTCAGAGAGGCCAGGAAGCAACCAAGAGTATCTGGCCCTCATGCAAAGCCTGGCAAGACATCCTTGAAATAATCCTTATTGCAAAATTATAGTCAACACAAGTCTCCAAACGAAGACGTTACTGAACTTCGCCAGCAAATCAATGAAGTCCAGGCGGACTTGGAGAGTGACAGTGATCCACACTGCTGAGTAGTGATTTCATCTCAATTATCCAATGTATTCGGCCTGTGTTTCTTCTCTTTCTCCAGAAAAACGCGTCGAATTAGAAATCTGACAAGTAAGCATTTGCTCTAAACTCTCTGGAGAGCCCGGCAAGCAACCGAGAGTTTCTTGCCTGCACGGAAGAGACTGGCAAGCTCCCCGTGACGTATTCCATATGCCAGACACAGTAATAACAGAGTCTCCAATGGACACGTTACTGGGCCCGCTCGAACAAATCAATGAACAACGGGAGGGCCTTTACCTTTACCTTTACCTCCCCAGGCCTGCTGTTCAGCTCCCTGTGCAGTCGAATATAATATTCTGTTCATTAAACATGCCACATTAATGAGCGACCTGAGTTCATCTAAATATCAACAGCTACATATCTGGTTTTCATCTGCCTGTGCATTCCATCAAGCTGAAGTTTTCATCATACCATTCACTCTATCCAGGCCTGGTGTGCTTCGACCTAGGAATCAATATAAACCATATGGTACTCTCCCGGTCAACGCCACCCAGTACTGGTGATGATCTTATGCATCTAAAACTAATCAGGGTTGGAATTCTTCTGCGTTACACCACTGGTGAGTCCACCCCGAAACTGAAAATTATCTGAATCTGCACTGTAAAATCATCCATGGGCTGCTTTTCATCTTCCTATCCACACTGCCATTCTGCCTCGCGACGCCAGCCTGGCGGAGCTGTGTTCAATTCCTCGGACTCTCAGAGAGCCCGAGGGGCTACCAAGAGTATCTGACCCTCGGTGCAAAACCGGGCAAGCCACCCGGGAAACATTCCATATGCCGAAATTACAGTCACCACAAGTCTCCAAACGACGACATAACTGAACCACGACAGCAAATCAATGAAGTCCGGGAGGACTGGGAGAGTGACAGCGATCCACACTTCTGAGTAGTGAATTAATCTCAATACCCAATATATTAGGCCTGCGTTTCTACTCCTTCTCCATGACATCGCGTCTAATTAGAAATCTGCCTAGAGAGCATTTGCTGTCAACTCTCCCCAGTCCTTCTATTCGCCTCCAAATCCAGTCGAAAATAGAATTCTGTTCATTAACCCTGCCACACTACCGAGCAACCTGAATTCATCTAAATATCAACGACTACATATCTGGTTTTCATCTGCCTGTGCACTGAATCAAGCCGAAGTTTTCATCATCCTGTTCACTCAGACCTGGCCTGGTATGCATTGACTTCTGAATCAATCGAAATCATATGTTACTGTCCTGGTCAACGCCACCCAGTGGTGGTGATGATCGTATGTCTCTAAAACTTTTCAGGGTTGGGATTTTTCTGCATGTCAAAGTAACCAAATGCTAGTGGTCAGTGGCCTGTTCACATACCGCAGGCATGGTGTTCACTGCCTATCCACCCCACCCTGTTCAGCTCTTCATCTCCTGGTGCCCATTACCCAGAAACTTGAAATCATCTGAATCTGCACTCTAAAATCATCCTTGGGCTGCTGTTCATCTTTCTATCTACTCTGCCATTCTGGCGGGAATGCACAGCAGTAGGACTTGTGTGTCACGCAGCCAGCCTGGCCTAGCCGGGTTCAATTCCTCACCCTCTCAAGAGCCCGGGAAGCTACCGAGAGTATCTGGTCCTCACAGAAAAGTCTGGCAACCTACCGGTTGGGCATTGACTTCTGAATCAATCAAAACCACTCCACCCTGGTCAGCTCTTCATTTTCCTGTCCCCACTGCCCAGACTTCAGAAATCATCGGAATCTCCACTACAGAATGTTCCAATCATTCGCTACCAATCTGGAGTTCATCGAATCGCCACTCCAGGCAGGCTTTCGTTACACCACTGCTAAATGTCCAAGTAACCCAATGCTGGTTTTCAGCGGCCTGTTCACACTCGCAGCCGTTCTGTTCACTGGCTATCTAATCCAACCTGGTGAGCTCTTCATTTTCCTATCCATAACACCAAGATATCAGAAATCATAGGAATCTCCACTACAGAATGTTCCGATCATTCACTGCGAGGCTGGAATACATCTGAATCTCCACTCTACACAGGCATTCGTTATACCACGGGTGAAAATACCCAGAAACTTGAAATCATCTGAATCTGCACTCTAAAATCATCCATGGGCTTCTTTTCATCTTCCTATCTACACTGCCATTCTGGCGGGAAAGCACAACATTAGGACGTGTGCGTCACGCAGCCAGCTTGACCTAGCCGGGTTCAATTCCTCGCCCACTCAAGAGCCCAGGAAGCTACCGAGAGTACCTGGTCCTCGCGGAAAAGCCTGGCAACCACCCGTGAAATGTTCCATATGCCGAAATTACAGTCACCACAAGTCTCCAAACAAAAACGTTACTGAACCGTGCCAGCAAATCAATGAAGTCCGGGAGGACTGGGAGAGTGACAGCGTTCCACACTGTTGAGTATTGAATTTATCTCAATATGCATATGAATTAGGCCTGCGTTTCTTCTCGTTCTCCACGAAATCGAGTCGAAATGGAAATCTGCCATGTGAGAATTTGCTGCCAACTCTCCCTAGGTCTGCTGTTCTGCTCCCTATCCAGTCAAATAATGTATTCTGTACATTAACCCTGCTACACTACCTAGCGACCTGAGTTTATTTAAATTTGAACACCTGCATATCTGTTTTTCATCATCCTGTGCACTCAATCAAGCCTAAATTTTCAGTATACCGTCCACTGTAACCAGGCCTGGTGTGCATAGACTTCTGAATCAATTGAAACCATATGGTACTGTCCCGGTCAACGCCACCTAGTGGTGGTGATGAACGTATGCCTCTAAAACTCATCAGGACTGGGATTCTTCTGCATGTCCCAGTAACCCAATGCTAGTGGTCAGCAGCATGATCACATACCGCAGGCGTGGTGTTCACTGGCTATCCACTCTACCTTGGTCAGCTCTTCATTTCCTGGTGCCATAACCCAGAGTTCTGAAATCATTGATATCGTCACTACAGATTGTTCCATTCATTCACTGCCAATCTGGAATTCATCTGAATCTCCACTCCAGGCAGGCTTTAGTTACAACACTGTTGAATGTCCAAGTAACCCAATGCTGGTTTTCAGTGTATTGTCAAACTCGCATGCGTGCTGTGCAACTGGCTATCAACTCCACCCTGGTCAGCTCTTCACTTTCCTGTCCACACAAGCCAGACTTCAGAAATCATTGCAATATCCACTACAGAATGTTCCATTCATTCAGTGCCAATCTGGAGTTCATCGAATCTCCACTCCAGGCAGGATTCCGTTACACCACTAGTTTATTTCAAAGTAACCCAATGTTGGTTTTCAGCTGTGTGTTCACACTCGCAGTTGTACTGTTCAACTGGCTATCCACTCAAACCTGATAAACTCTTCATTTTCCTGTCCACAAAACCCAGACTTCAGAAGTCATTGGAATCTCCATTACAGACTGTTCTATTCTTTCATTGCCAATCTGGAGTTTAACGAATCTCTATTCCAGGCAGGCTTTTGATTCACCACTGGTGAATGTCCAAGTAAACCGATGCTGCATTTCAGCTGCCTTTTCACACTCGCATGCTGCTGTTCAACTGGCTATCCACGCCACACTGCTCATCTATTCATTTTCCTGAACACACATTCCAGACTTCAGAAATCATTGAAATCTCCCCTACAGAATGTTCCATTAATTCTCTGCGAACCTGGCATTCATCTGAATCTCCATTCCAGGCAGGCTTTCGTAACACCACTGGTGAATATCCAAGTAACCCAATGCTGGTTTTCAGCGGCCTGTTCACACTCACAGGTGTGCTGTTCAACTAGCTGTCCACTCAATTCTATTCATCATTGACTGCGAATCTGAAATTCATCTGAAACTCCACTCCAAGCAGGCTTTTGTTACACCCCTTTGAATGTGAAATTATCCCAATGCTGGTTTTCAGAGGCCTGTGCTGTTCACTGGCTCTCCACTCCACCCTGGTCAGCTCTTCTTTTTCCTGTCCACAGAACTCAGACATCAGAAATCATTGGAACCTCCATTACAGAATGTTCCATTCATTCAGTGCCAATCTGGAGTTCATCGAATCTCCACTCCAGGCAGGATTCCGTTACACCACTAGTTTATTTCAAAGTAACCCAATGTTGGTTTTCAGCTGTGTGTTCACACTCGCAGTTGTGCTGTTCAACTGGCTATCCACTCAACCCTGGTAAACTCTTCATTTTCCTGTCCACACAACCCAGACTTCAGAATTCATTGGAATCTCCATTACAGACTGTTCTATTCTTTCATTGCCAATCTGGAGTTTAACGAATCTCCATTCCAGGCAGGCTTTCGATTCTCCATTCCAGGCAGAATCTCCACTACAGAATGTTCCATTTATTAACTGCTATTCTGGAATACATTTTAATCTCCACTCTGCGCAGATATTCGTTACAGCACTGGTATGTCTACGCAGAAATTTGAAATCATCTAATTCTGCACTCTGAAATAATCCATGGAGTACTTTTCATCTTCCTATCAACAATGCCATTCTCGTGCGAAAGCACTGCATTAGGAAGTGTGCATCACGCAGCCAGCCTGGCCGAGCCGGGTTCAATTTTTAGCCCTCTCATAGAGCCCCGGAATCTACCGAGAGTATCTGGCCCTCGTGGCAAAGCCTGAAAAGACACCCGTGAAATATTCCTTATGCCAAAATTACAGTCACCACAGGTGTCCAAACAAAGACGTTACTAAACCGCGCCAGCAAATCAATGAAGTCCGGGAAGACTGGGAGAGTGACAGTGATCCACACTGCTGAGTAGTGAATTCATCTCAATATCCAATGTATTAGGCCTGCGTTTCTTCTCGTTCTCCACGAAATCGAGTCGAATTAACAATATGCCAAGTGAGCATTTATTGTCAACTCTCCCCAGGCCTGCTGTTCTGCTCCCAATCCAGCCGAATGTAGTATTCTGTTCATTAACCCTGCCACACTACCGAGCGATCTGAGTTCTTCTAAATATCGACACGTACATATCTGGTTTTCATCTGCCTGTGCACTCAATGAAGCCGAAGTTTTCATCATCCCGTTCACTCTAACCAGGCCTGGTGTGCATCGACCTCTAAATCAATCAAAACCATAAGGACTCTCCCGGTCAACGCCACCCAGTGGTGGTGATGATCTTATGCCTCTAAAACTCGTCAGGTTTGGGATTCTTCTGCAAGTCCCAGGAAACCAATGCTAGTGGTCAGCGGCCTGTTCACATACCGCAGGCGTGCTGTTCAACTGGCTATCCACTCAACCCTTGTTCGCACTTCCTTTTCCTGTCCACACAAACCAGACTTCAGAAACCATTGGAATCTCCACTTCAGATTGTTCCATTCATTCACTGTGAATCTGGAATTCATCTGAATCTCCACTCCAGGCAGTGTTTCATTACACCACTGTTGTATGTCCAAGTAACCCAATGCTGATTGTCAGTGTCCTGTTCAAACTCGCGTGAGTGCTATTCAACTGGCTATCATCTCCACCCTGGTCAGCTCTTCCTTTTCCTGTCCACGCAACCCAGACTACAAAAATCATTGGAATCTCCACTACAGAAGGTTCCATTCATTCACTGCTGATCTGCAGTTCTTCGAATCTCCATTCTAGGCAGGCCTTCGTTACACCACTGTTGAATGTCCAAGTAACCCAATGATGGTTTTCACCCACCTGTGCTTTTCACTGGTTATCCACTTCACCCTGGTTAGTTCTTCATTTTCCTGTCTACACTACCCAGACATCAGTCATTAATGGAATCTCCACTACAGAATGTTACGGTCATTCACTGCGAGTCTGGAATACATCTGAACCTCCACTCTACGCAGGCATTCGTTACACCACTGGACAGTATACCCAGAAACTTGAAAACATCTGAATCTGCACTGTAAAATCATCCATGGGCTGCTTTTCATCTTCCTATCCACACTGGCATTCTGGCACGAAAGCACAGCAGTAGGACATTTGTGTCACGCAGACAGCCTGGCCGGGCCGGGTTCAATTCCTCGCCCTCTCAGAGAGCCCGTGAAGCTACCGAGAGTATCTGGCCCTCGTGGCAAAGCTTGGCAAGACACCCTGGAAATATTGCATATGCCAAAATTACAATCACCACAAATCTCCAAACGAAGACGCAACTGAACCGTGCAAGCAAATCAATGAAATCCGGCAGGACTGGGAGAGTGACAGCAATTCACACTGCTGAGTATTGAATTCATCTCAATATCCAATGTATTAGGCCTGCGTTTCTTCTTGTTCTCCACGAAAAGGAGTCGAATTAGAAATCTTCCAATTGAGCATTTGCTGTCAACTCTCTCCAAGCCTGCTGTTCAGCTCCATATCCAGTCGAATATAGTATTCTGTTCATTAACCCTGCCAGAATACCAAGCGACCTGAGTTCATCTAAATATCAACATCTACATATCTGGTTTTCATCTGCCGGTGCACTCAATCAAGCCGAAGTTTTAATCATCCCATCGACTCTAACCAGGCCTGGTGTGCATCGACTTCTGAATCAATCAAAACCATATGTTAGACTCCCGGTCCGGTCAATGCCACCAAGAGGTGGTGATGATCGTAGGCCTCTAAAACTCGTCAGAGTTGGGATTCTTCTGCATGTCCCAGTAACCTAATGCTAGTGGTCGGCGGCCTATTCACAAACCGCAGGCGTGGTGTTCACTGGCTCTTCACTCCACCATGGTCAGCTCTACATTTCCTGGTGCCTATAACCCAGAGTTCTGAAATCATTGGTATTTCCACTACATAATGTTCCATTCATTTACTGTGAATCTGGAATTTATCTGAATCTCCACTCCAGGCACTCTTTGGTTACACCACTGGTGAATATCCAAGTGACCCAATGCTGGTTGAACTCGCAGGCGTACTGTTCAAATGGCTCTCCACTCCACCCTGGTCAGAATTTCATTTTCCTGTTCACACAACCCAGACTTCAGAAATCATTGGAATCTCCACTACAGAATGTTCCATTCATTCAATGCCAATCTGGAGTTCATCGAATCTCTAAACCAGGCAGGCTTTTGCAACAGCACTGGTGAATGTGCAAGTAACCCAATGCTGGTTTTGAGCGTTCTGTTCACACTCGCAGGGATGCTGTTCAACTGGCTATCCCTCAACTCTGGTCAGAACTTCATTTCCCTGTCCACACAACACAGACTTCAGAAATCATTTGAATTTCCACTACAGATGTTCCATTCATTCACTGCCAATCTGGATCATCTGAATCTCCACACCAGGCAGGCTTCCGTTACATCACTGGTGAATGTCCAAGTAATCCAATGCTGGTTTTCAGCGTCCTGTTCTCATTCGCAGGCATGCTGTTCAACTGGCTATATACTCCACCCTGGTCATCTCTTCCTTTCCTTTCCACACATTCCAGACTTCATAAATCATTGGAATCTGCACTACAGAGTGTTCCATTCATTCACTGCGAATCTGGAATTCATCTGAATCTCCACTCCAGGCAGGCTTTCGTTTCATCGCTGTTGAATATCCAAGTAACCCAATGCTGGTTTTCAAAGTCCTGTTCACACTCGCAGGCGTGCTGTTTAAATGGCTATCCATTCAACACTGATCACCACTTCATTTTCCTATCCACAAAACCCAGACGTCAGCAATCATTGGAATCTCCACTACAGAATGTTCCATTCATTCACTCCCAATCTGGAGTTCTTCGAACCTCCACTCTAGGCAGGCTTTCATTAAACCAGTGGTAAATGTCCAAGTAACCAAATGCTGCTTTTCAGCGGCCTGTTCACACTCGCAGGTGTGCTGTTCAACTGGCTATCCACTCCACTCGGGTCAGCTCTTCATTTTCCTGTCCACACAACCCAGACTTCAGAAATCATTGGAATCTCCACTACAGAATGTTCCATTCATTCACTGCCAATCTGGAGTTCTTCGAATCTCCACTCTAGGCAGGCTTTCGTTACACCACTGGTGAATATCCAAGTATCCCAATGAAGATTTTCAGCGGCATGTGTTGTTCACTGTCTATCTACTCCACCCTGGTGAGATCTTCATTTTCCTGTCTATAGAACCCAGACATCAGAAATCTTTGGAATCTTTACTACAGTATGTTCCGGTCATTCACTGCGAGTCGGGAATACATCTGAATCTCCACTCTAAGCAGGCATTCATTACAGCCATGTCAATTCTACCTAAAAACTTGAAATCATCTGAATCTGCACTCTAAAATCATCCATGGACTGCTTTTCATCTTCTTATGGACTTTCTGGCGCAAAAGCACAGCAGTAAGACGAGTTCGTAACACAGCCTGAAGAGCCGAGCAGGGTTCAAATCCTCGCCCTCTCAGAGAGCCCGCGAAGCTACCGAGAATATCTGGCCCTCGTGGAAAGCCTGGCAAGACACCTGTGAAATATTCGATACGCCATAATTACAGTCACCACAAGTCTACAAACGAAGACGCTACTGAACCGCGCCAGCAAATCAATGAAATCCGGGAGGATGGGGAGAGTGACAGTCTACCACACTGCTGAGTAGTGAATTCATCTCAATATCCAATGTATTAGGCCTGCGTTTCTTCTCGTTCTCCAGGAAATCGCGTCGAATTAGAAATCTGCCAAGTGAGCATTTCCTGTCAAATATCACCAGGCCTGCTGTTCAGCTCCCTATCCAGTCGAATATACTATTTTGTTCATTAACCCTGCCACACTACCAAGCGACCTGTGTTCATCTAAATATCATCACCTGCATATCTTGTTTTCATCTGCTGTGCACTCGATAAAGGTGACGTTTTCATCATCCCGTCCACTCTAACCAGGCCTGGTGTGCATCGACTTCTGAATCAATCGAAACCATATCATATTCTCCAGGTCAACGCCACTCAGTGGTGGTGATGAACATATGCCTCTAAAACTCGTCATGGTTGGAATTCTTCTCCATGTCCCAGTAACACAATGCTAGTGGTCAGCGGCCTCTTCACATATCGCAGGCGTGGTGTTCACTGGCTATCCACTCCACCCTGGTCAGCTCTTCATGTCCTGGTGCCCATAACCCAGAGTTCTGAAATCATTGGAATCTCCACTACAGAATGTTCCATTCATTCACTATGAAACTGGAATTCATATGAATGTCCACTCCAGGCAGGCTTTCGTTACACCACTGTTGAATGTCGAAGTAACCCAATGCTAGATTCAGCAGCCGGTTCACACTCACAGCCATGCTGTTAAACTGGCAATCCACTCAACCATGGTTAGCTCTTCATTTTCCTGTCCACACAACCTACACTTCAGAAACCATTAGAATCTCCACTACAGAAAGTTCCACTCATTCACTGACAATCTGGAATTCATCGAATCACCAATTTAGGCAGGCTTTCGTTACACCAATGGTGAATATAAAAGTAACCTGATACTGGTTTTCAGCCGCCTCTTCACACTCGCAGGCGTGCTCTTCACTGGCTATCCAGTCCACCCTGGTCAACTCTTCATTTTTATGTCCACACAACCTAGAATTCAGAAACTATTGAAATCTCCATTACAGAATGTTCCATTCATTCACTGCCAGTATGGAATTCATAGAATCTCCCCACCAGGCAGGCTTTCGTTACGCCACTGGTGAATACAAAATACTGGTTTTCAGCGGTCTGTTCACACTGGCAGGCGTGCTGTTTAACTGGCCATCCAATCCAACCAGGTAAGGTCTGCATTTTCCTGTCCACAAAACGCAAACTTCAGAAACCAATGGAATCTCCACTACAGAATGTTCCATACATTCACTGCCAATCTGCAATCCATCGAATCTCCACTCAAGACAATTTTTTGCTACACAACTGGTGAATGTCCAATGAACCCAATGCTGGTTTTCAACGTCCTGTTCACACCTGCAGGCGTCCTGTTCAACTTACGACAAAATCCACCCTGGTCAGCTCTTCATTTTCCAGTCCACACAACCCAGACTTCAGAAATCAGAGGAATCTCCACTACAGAATGTTCGATTCTTTCACTGCCAATCTGGAGTTCATCGAATCTCCACTCCAGGCAGGCTTTCTTTACAGCACTGGTGAATGTCTAAGTAACACAATGCTGGTTTTCAGCGGCCTGTTCACACCCGCAGGCATGCTGTTCAACTGGCTATCCACTCCATTCTGGTCAGATCTTCCTTTTCCTGTCCACACAACCCAGACTTCAGCAATCATTGGAATCTCCACTACAGAATGTTCCATTCATTCACTGCCAATCTGGAGTTCATCAAATATCCAAACCAGGCAGGCTTTTGCAACACCACTATTCAATGTTCAAGTAATGCAATGCTGGTTTTGAATGGTCTTGTTCACACTCGCAGGCGGGTTGTTCAACTGGCTATCCACTCAACTCTGGTCAGCACTTCATAATCTTGTTCACACAACCCAGACTTAGGAAATCATTGGAATCTCCACTGTAGAATATTCCATTCATTCAGTGCGAATCTGCATCATCTGAATCTCCACTCCAGGCAGGCTTTGGTAACACCACTGGTGAATATCCAAATAATCAAATGCTTGTTTTCAGCGTCCTCTTCACATTCGCACGTGTGCTGTTCAACTGGCTAGCCACTCCACCTTGGTTAGCTCTTCATTTTCCTGTCAACACAACCCAGACTTCATAAATCATTTGATTCTCCACTACAGTATGTTCTATTTATTCAGTGCGAATCTGGATCATCTGAATCTCCACTCCAGGCAGGCTTTCGTTACACCACTGATGAATGTCCAAGTAACCCAATGCTGCTTTTCATCGTCCTGTTCACAATCGCAGGCGTACTTTTCAACTGGCTATACACTCCACAATGGTCAGTTCTTTCTTTTGCTGTCCACACATTCCAGACCTCAGAAATCATTGGAATCTCCACTAAAGAATGTTCCATTCATTCACTGCGAATCTGGAATTCATCTGAATCTCCACTCCAGGCAGGCATTCGTTACACCGCTGGTGAATTTCCAAGTAACTCAATGCTGGTTTTCAGCGTCCTGTTCACACTCACAGGCCTGCTGTTCAACTGGCTATCCACTCAACCGTGTTCAGCACTTTATTTTCCTGTCCACACAACGTAGATTTCAGAAACCATTGGAATTTCCACTACAGAATGTTCCATTCATTCACTGCCAATCTGGAATTCATCGAATCTCCACTCCAGGCAGGCTTACATTACACCACTGGTGAATGTACAAGTAACCCAATGCTGGTGTTCAGCGTCCGGTTCACACTCGCGGGCGTGCTGTTCAACTGGCTATACACTCCACACGGGTCAGCACTTTCTTTTCCTGTCCACAAACCCAGACTTCAAAAATAATTGGAATCTCCACTACAGAATTTTCCATTCATTCACTGCTGGAGTTCATCGAATCTCCACTCCAGGCAGGCTTTCATTACACGACTGGTGAATGTCCAAGTAACCCACTGATGGATACAGCGGGCTGTGCTGATCACTGGCTATCCAGTCCTCCTTGTTCAGCTCTTCATTTTCCAGACCACAGATATAAGACACCGGGAATCATTGGAATCTCCACTACAGAATGTTCCGTTCATTCACTGCGAGTCTGGAATACATCCGAAACTCCAACTTTACGCAGCCATTCGTTATACCACTGGAGAGTCTCCACAGAAACTTGAAATCATCTGAATCTACACTCCAAAATCATCCATTGGCTGCTTTTCATCTTCCTATTATCACTGCCATTCTGACGATATAGCACAGCAGTAGGGCGTGTGCATCATGCAGCCAGCCTGGCTGAGTCAAGTTCAACTCCTAGCCCTCTCAGAGAGCCCAGGAAGCTAGCGAGAGTTTCTGGCCCTCATGGAAAAGCATAGCAAGACACCTGGGAAATATTCCATATGCCAAAATTACAGTCACCACAAGTCTTCAAACGAAAACACTAAGGAACCGCGCCAGCAAATCAAAGTAGTCAGGGAGGACTGGGAGAGTGACAGCGATCCACACTGCTGAGTAGTGAATTCATCTCAATATCCAATGTATAATGCCTGCGATTCTTCTGGTTATCCACGAAATCGAGTCGAATTAGAAATCTGCCAACTGAGCATTTCCTGTCAACTCTCCCCAGGCATGCTGTTCAGCTCCCTATCCAGTCGAATATAGTATTCTTTTCATTAACCCTGCCACACTAGGGAGCGACCTGAGTTCTTCTAAATATCAACACGTACATATCTGCTTTTCATCTGCCAGTGCACTCAATCAAGCCAAAGTTTTCATCATCCCGTCCACTCTAACCAGGCCTGGTGTGCATCGACTTCTGAATTTATCGAAACCATATGGTATTCTCCAGTCAATGCCAAACAGTGGTGATGATAATCGTATTCAACTAAAACTCGTCAGGTCTGGGATTCTTCTGCAAGTCCCAGTAATGCAATGGTAGTGGTCAGCGGCCTGTTCACATACCACAGGCGTGGTGTTCACTGGCTATCCACTCCACCCTGGTCAGCTCTTCATATCCTGGTGCCCATAACCCAGAGTTCTGAAATCATTGGAATCTCCACTACAGAATGTTCCATTCATTCGCTGACAATTTGGAATTTATCGAATCTCCACTCCAGGCAGGATTTCGTTACACCACTGGTGAATATCCAAGTACCCCAACGCTGGTTTTTCGTACCCTGTTCACACTTGCCAGTGCGATATTCAACTGGCTATCCACTCCAACCTGATCAGCTCTTCATTTTCCTGTCCACATAACCCAGACTTTAGAAATCAATGGAATCTCCACTACAGAATGTTACATTCATTCACTCCCAATCTGGAACTCATCGAATTTCCACTCCAGGCAGGATTTTGTTTCACTAGTGTTGAATGTCCAAGTAACCCAAGGCTGGTTTTCAGCAGACTGTTCACACTCGCAGGAGTGCTGTTCAACTGGCTATACACTCAACCCTGGTCAGCTCTTCATTTTCCTGTCCACATAACCTAGACTTCAGAAACGTTATAATCTCCACTACAGAATGCTCCCTCCATTCAATGCTGATCTGGAATTCATCGAATCTCCACTCCAGGCAGGCTTTCGTCACACGACTGGTGAATATTCAAGTAACCAATGCTGGTTTTCAGCGTTCTGTTCATATTCGCATGTGTGCTGTTCAACTGGCAATCAACTCCTCAGTGGTCAGATTATTCTTTTCCTGTCCACACAAAACAGACTTCAGAATTCATTGGAATCTCCACTACAAACTGTTCCATTGATTCACTTCCAATCTTGAATTCATAGAATATCCAACTCCAGGCAGGCTTTCGTTACACCACTGATGATGTCCAAGTAATCCAATGCTGGATTTCAGAGGCCTGATCACACTCGCAGGCGTGCTGTTCAACTCGCTGTCCACTCAACCCTGGACAGCTCTTCATTTTCCTGTCCACAGAAGCCAGACTTCAGAAGTAATTGGAATCTCCACTACAGAATGTTCCATTCATTCACTCCCAATCGGGAATTCATCGGATCTCCACTCCAGGCAGGATTTCGTTACAGCACTGGTGAATATCCAAGTAACACAATGTTGGTTTTCAGCAGCCTGTTCAAACTCGCAGGCTGCTGTTCAACTGGATATCCACTCTACCCTTCTCTCCTCTTCATTTTCCTGTCAACACAACCCAGACTTCAGAAATCATTGGAATCTCCCCTAGAGAATGTTCCATTAATTCTTTGCGAACCTGGTATTCAACTGAATCTCCACTCCAGGCAGGCTTTCTTACACATCTGGTGAATATCCAAGTAACCCAATGTTGGTTTTCAGCAGCCTGTTCAAACTAGCAGGCTGCTGTTCAACTGGATATCCACTCTACCCTGCTCTCCTCTTCATTTTCCTGTCAACACAACCCAGACTTCAGAAATCATTGGAATCTCCCCTAGAGAATGTTCCATTAATTCTCTGCGAACCTGGTATTCAACTGAATCTCCACTCCAGGCAGGCTTTCGTTACACATCTGGTGAATATCCAAGTAACCCAATGCTGGTTTTCAGCAGCCTGTTCACACTCACCGGCATGCTGTTCAACCAGCTATCCACTCAAATCCATTAATTCACTGTGAATCTGGAATTCATCTTAAACTCCACTCCAGGCAGGCTTTCGTTACGCCACTGGTGAATGTACAAGTAACCCAATGCTGGTTTTCATCGGCCTGTGCTGTTCACTGCCTCTCCACTCCACCCTGGTCTGCTCTTCATTTTCCTGTCCACAGAACTCAGACATCAGAAATCATTGGAATCTCCACTACAGAATGTCCCGATCATTCACTGCGTGTCTGGAATACATCTGAATTTCCACTCTGCGCAGGCATTCGTTACATCATGTGTATGTCTACCCAGAAACTTGAAATAATCTGAATCTGCACTCTGAAATAATCCATGAGCTGCTTTTCATCTTCCTATCCACACCGCCATTCTTGCGCGAAAGTACAGCAGTAGGATGTGTGCGTCACGCAGACATCCTGGCTGAGCCAGTTTCAATTCCTAGCCCTATCAGAGAGCCCCGGAAGCTACGGAGAGTATCTGGACCTTGTGGCAAAGCCTGGCAATCCACCCGTGAAATATTCCTTATGCCAAAATTACAGTCACCAAAAGTATCCAAACAAAGACGTTACTGAACCACGCCAGCAAATTAATGAAGTCCCGGAAGACTGGGAGTGTGACAGTGATCCACACTGCTGAGTAGTGAACTCATCTCAATATCCAATGTATTAGGCCTGCGTTTCTTCTCGTTCCCCATGAAATTGAGTCGAATTAAAAATCTGCCAAGTGAGCATTTGCTGTCAACTCTCCCCAGGCCTGCTCTTCTGCATGAAATCCAGCCGAATGTAGAATTCTGTTCTTTAACCCTGCCACACTACCGAGCGACCTGAGTTCTTCTAAATATCAACACGTACATATCTGGTTTTCATCTGCCTGTGCACTCAATCAAGCCAAAGTTTTCATCATCCCATCCACTCTAACCAAGCCTGGTGTGCATCGACTCCTGAATCAATCTAAACCATATGGTACTCTCCCGGTCAACGCCACCCAGTGGTGTTGATGGTCGTATACCTCTAAAACTAGTCAGGGTTGGGATTCATCTACATGTCCCAGTAACCCAAGGCTGGTTTTCAGCGGCGTGTTCACACTCGCAGGCGTGCTCTTCACTGGCTACCCACTCTACTCTGTTTAGGTCTTCATTTCCTCGTGCCAATAACTCAGAGTTCTAAAATCATTGGTATCTCCACTACCGAATGTTCAATTCATTCACTTCGAATCTGGAATTCATCTGAATCTCCACTCCACCCAGGCTTTCGTTACACCTCTGGTCAATGTCCAAGTAACCCAATGCTTGTTTCAGTGGCCTGTTAACACTTGCAGGCGTACTTTTCAACTTGCTATCCACTCAATCCTGGTCAGCTCTTAATTTTCATGTCCACACAACACTGACTTCAGAAATCATTGGAATGTCCACTACAGACTGTTCCATTCACTCACTGCCAATCTGGAGTCCATCGAATCTCCACTCCAGGCAGGCTTTCGCTGCACACTGGTGAATGTCCAAGTAACCCAATGCTGGTTTTCAGCGTCATTTTTCACACTCGCAGGAGTGCTGTTCAACTGGCTACACACTCCACCCTGGTCTTGTCTTCATCTTCCTGTCCACACAACCCAGACTTCAGAAATCATTGGAATCTCCACTACATAATTTTCCATTCATTCACTGCCAATCTGGAGTTCATCAAATCTCCACTCCAGGCAGGCTTTGTCTTGCAGTACACGGAGCTTACGTCTATCAGGTTACACTCACCACAGTGCTCCCGAGTCATTCCTATTACTTTGTTTGTCTGTAAACACTGCTATGCTCTGTTCCTCAACCAATTTGTAATGTCTCATCCTTCTTAGACACTGAAGTTTTACTATAAGTTAATATTGCCTTTCTCCTCTCCTGATGTCTTTTGAGCAGTTTACTTTAATGCAATGTCCTTTTTTATAGATACAGGAAGACAATTAATTAATATGTTCTTTAACTTAGGAATTGATTGGCTTAGAATATTATTCATTCCTGGGCATCTGCCTTCTCAACTTAAGCCTCAGTTGTCCTCACTTCCTAGCACCCAAGGGCAGGTTTCCGACGTGGCACTGGATGGAACCAGGGCAAGCCGGTAAGTTATGTGCTACCCTGGCATCGCAATGAGCCTGGCCAAGGTGCCAAAATTCTTAACTATCAGTTAAGAGTTTGATCATAGGCAAATGCTGTCATGATCCAAATATAACGATGAGACTAGGACCCTGCTACTAGGAATAGGAAAGCTACCTGGCCTGTGCACTGGAGTCTGAGATTGAGATGGCCCTGGGAGAGCAATTCTATAAGCTCAAGGTATTTCTTACTGTTTCCATACAAAATGATTAATATTATGTATGCTTATATGTTGGTTGGACAAGGAGAGGTGAAACACATCCTAGAAGCATTTTTCCTGTGTGTCCTGACTAACATGGATGAGACTGAACTTTCTCCCCTTCAAACTGCCTTCAGTAAATGATTTCAGTATATTGAGGCAGTTTCTCTTATCTCACAGGAAACTAGCTGGCCTTAGGTATGCAGATCCCAGATGCTAAGCCAGGCCTGATCTTTGGAATGTAGATGCCTGGCTCCAAGCTGGTTGATTTTGGAGTTGTAGATTTCAAGCTCTACCAGACTTGTCTTTGTTGTGCTAATCCAAGTGTTTGTAGTTTGTAAAAGGATTACTGGCCTGCGGATGTAAAGAAACAATGTATGTTGTGCCTCAATATTCTTTCTGTAACTCCTTTTGATGACATAACTAAATTGTGCCCTTTAGAGGTACTATGATCTATATAAGGGATATTTCAGGGCTCTCTGGGGGACATGTGCATCAGAGAACCTGGGAAGATGGGACTGAGGACAGAAGTTGAGAGAACAAAGGTGCACGTGCTTGAGAGATCCTGGGGCCTTCATGAAATACATCTCTTCCGTGTAATAAACTGCTGCTAAGACCAACCCGCTTGGCCCCTGTTTCCTTCCTTCACCTGACAATCACCATCGACGTCCCTGGAGTGGGGAAACGGCCTGAACGCAGGCCTTTTTATTTTTTGTGTGTTTACACACAAAACCACTGGTAAATGCTAAACCACTGGTAAATGTCCAAGTAACCCAATGCTGGTTTTCAGCGGCCTGTTCACACTCGCAGACGTGCTGTTCAACAGGCTCTCCACACCAACTTGGTCAGCTCTTCCTTTTCCTGTTCACACAACCCATATTTCTGAAATTATTGGAATCTCCACTACAGAATGGTCCATTCATTCACTGCCAATCTGGAGTTCTTCGAATCTCCACTCCAGTCATGCTTTCGTTACACCACTGGTTAATATCCAAGTAACCCAATGCTTGTTTTCAGCATCCCGTTCACACTCTCAGTCATGCTCTTCAAATGGCTATCCAGTGCAACCTAGTCAGCTCTTCATTTTCCTGTCCACACAACCTTGACTTCAGCAGCCATTGGAATCTCCACTACAGAATGTTCCATTCATTCACTGCCAATCTGAATTCACCGAATCTCCACTTTAGGCAGGCTTTCGTTACACCAATGGTGAATATCCAAGTAACCCAATGCTGGTTTTGAGCTTCCTGCTCACACTCGCAGTCGTGCTGTTCAACTAGATATCCACTCCAACCTGGTCAGCTCTTCATTTTCCTGTCCTCACAACCCAGACTTCAGAAATCATTGGAATCTCCACTACAGAATGTTCCATTCATTCACTGCTATTCTGGATTTCATCTAAATCTACACTCCAGGGAGTCTTTCGTTACACCACTTGTGAATGTCCAAGTAACTCAATGATGGTTTTCACCGGCCTGTGCTCAACTCTGGCTGTCCACTCCACCCTGTGCATCCCTTCATTTTCCGGTCCACACAACCCAGACATCCGAAATCATTGGAATCCCCACTGCAGAATGTTCTGGTCATTCACTGCAAGTCTGCAATACATCTGAATCTCCACTCTGCGCAGGCATTCGTTACAGCACTTGTATGTCTACCAGAAACTTGAAGTGATCTGAATTTGCACTCTAAAATCATCCAGGTGCTGCTTTACATCTTCCTATCCACACTGCCATTCTGGCGCGAAAGCACAACAGTAGGACATATGCGTCACGCAGCCAGCCTGGCCGAGCCGGGTTCAATTCCTCGTTCTCTCAGAGAGCCCGGGAAGCTACCAAGAGTGTCGGGCCCTCGTGAAAAACCTGGCAAGACATCTGTGAACTATTCTATATGCCAAAATTAGACTCACCACATGTCTCCAAACGAAGATGCTACTGAACCTCTCCAGCAAATCAATGAAGTCCGGGAGGACTGGGAGAGTAACAGTGATCCACACTGCTGAGTAATGAATTAATGTCAATATATAAGGTATAAAGAATGTGTTTCTTCTCGTTCACCTCGAAATCGAGATGAATTCGAAATCTGCCAAGTGAGCATTTGCTGTCAACTCTCCCCAGGCCTGCTGTTCAGCTCCCTATCCAGTCGAATACAGTTTTCTGTTTATGAACCCTGCCACACTACCGAGCAACCTGAGTTCATCTAAATATCAACACTTACATATCTGGTTTTCACTGCCTGTGCACTCAATCAAGCCTAAGTTATCTTCATCCCGTGCACTCTTTGGTTACACCACTGGTAATATCCAAGTAACTCAATGTTGGTTTTCAGCGGAGTATTCATACTCGCAGGTGGACTGTTCAACTGGCTATCCACTCCATCCTGGTCAGCTCTTCCTTTTCCTGTCCACACACCCCAGACTTCAGAAATTATTGGAATCTCCACTACAGAATATTCCATTCATTTGCTGCCAATATGGAGTTCTTCGAATCTCTACACCAGGCAGGCTTTCGTTACACCAGTGGAAAATGTCCACGCAACCCAATGATGGTTTTCAGCTAGCTTTTTCTGTTCACTGGCTATCCAGTCCACCCTGGTGATTTCTTCATTTTCCTGTCCACAGAATCCAGACATCAGAAATCATTGGAATCTCCACTATAGTTTGTTCCGGTAATTCACTGCGAGTCTGGAATACATCTGAATATCCACTCTGCGCAGGCATTCGTTACAGCACTGGTTTGTCTACCCAGAAACTTGAAATTATCTGAATCTGCACTCTAAAATCTTCAATGGGCTGCTTTTCATCTTCCTGTCAACAGTGCCATTCTGTCGCGAAAGCAGAGCTGTTTGACGACTGCATCACGCAGCCAGCCTGGCCTAGCCGGGTTCAATTCTTCGCCTGCTCAGAGAGCCCGGGAAGCTACCGAGAGTATCTGGCCCTCGTGGCAAAGCCTGGCAAGACACCCGGGAAATATTTCATATTCCAAAATTACAGTCACCACAAGTCTACAAACGAATACGATACTGAACCGTGCAAGCAAATCAATGAAGTCCGGGAGGACTGGGAGAGTGACAGTGATCCACACTGCTGAATATTGAAAAAAGTAAAGTAAAAGCCCTCCCGTTGATCATCGATTTGCTCGAGCGGGTCCAGTAACGTCTCCATTGGAGATTTTGTTGTTACTTTGTCTGGCATATCGAATACTCTCGGTAGCTTGCCGGGCTCTCCGAGAGGGGCGGAGGAATTGAACTGGGGTCAGACATGTTGGTTGCGTGCAAGGCAAACGCCCTACCTGCTGTGCTATCTCAATATCCAATGTCTTAGGCCTGTGTTTCTTCTCGTTGTCAATGAAATCGAGTCGAATTAGAAATGTGCCATGTGAGCATTTGCTGTCAACTCTCACCAGGCCTGCTTTTCAGATCCCTATCCTATCAAATATAGTATTCTGTTCAATAACACTGCCACACTACCGAGCGACCTTAATCACTTACTTAATCACTTAACTTCCCGTTAGTCGTCGATTTGCTCGAGCGGGCGCCAGTAACGTCTCCATTTGTCCCTGTCGCGTGCTAGTGTAGCCCAATGGCATCTGTTCGCTCCGGGAACATGAAGGTCCTCAAACCGATCGTTCATGATCTTGACGAAGAAGTCTGACCATCTGGTAGGTGGGCGGCCACGCAGTCTTTTGACATCCCGTGGAATCCAGTCGGTAACAGCTCTAGTCCAGCAGTCGTCTTTAAATCTCATTACGTGACAAGCCCATCTGATTTTCGACACCTTGGCAAATGAGACAGTGTCCCTGATTCTTGATCGTCGACGGATGTCAGAACTCCGGATTCTTTCTCTCATTTGAGTGAAACGTGATATTCCAAGCATAGCTCTTTCTATTCTTCTTTGGGAGACCTGAATAGCGTTCACATCTTGTTTGCGTAGGGCCCAGGTCTCTGAGGCATATGTTAATGCAGGAAGAACAGTGGAATCAAAGAGATGTGCCCGGAGCCGGAGGTTCTTCGTCCTCTTAGCTATTTCTTCGACGTTCTTGAAGGCGTTCCAAGCCGCTCTCTTCCTCCTGCGCAGCTCCAGTGCCAGGTCATTTGTCATGTTGACCTCTCGACCTGGGTACACATAGCTGTTGCATTCGGAGATGGTCATTCCGTAGAGAGTGAATGGGGCGTCAGGAACGAGGCTGTTTCTCATCAACATTTTCTTCGTAAGATTCAGCTGTAGTCCTACCTTTCCAGACTCACGGTCAAAGTCGGCCAGCATTTGTGCCGCTTGGGTGATGTTTGGTGTTATTAAAACAATGTCATCAGCAAAGCGGAGGTGGTGTAGTTGCCAACCATCTATCTTCACTCCCATTCCTTCCCATTCCAGTCATCGCATGATGTTCTCGAGGGTGGCACTGAAGAGTTTCGGTGAAATGGTATCACCCTGCCGCACCCCTCTCTTGACATCAACGATCACTTCTTTGTAGAATGGTGAGATCCTGGTAGTGAATCCGCAGTACAGCTCATGGAGGATTCTGATGTATTGGGCTTGAATGCCCTGATTGGCTAGGGCTTCAATGACCGCTTCCATCTCAACAGAATCAAAGGCCTTCTTTATATCAATGAACGTTAAACAGAGCGGCATCTTGAACTCCCGAGAAACCTCAATGAGCTTGGTTATCGTGTGGATATGGTCGATGGTGCTGAATCCTTTGCAGAACCCAGCTTGCTCGCATGGTTGTCCTTCATCTAGTGTTCTGCCAATCCTATTTAGGATGACTCGAGTGAACAACTTGTAGATGACAGACAATAGGCAGATCGGGCGATAGTTGCCAATGTCATGGATGTCTCCCTTCTTGAACAGTAGTACGGTCCTGCTGGTTTTCCATTAGGACGGAACCTTGCATTCAGACAGGTAGCGAGTGAAGAGCCGAGCCAGTGTATTGATGAGTACTGATGGCAGGTTCTTCAGGTGTTCAGGTCTGAGCTTGTCTGGGCCGGGTGCTGTTTGTTTCTTTACCGACGAAATGGCGTGTCGGATTTCGGAAGGGAGAACGTTGGGAACGACATATCCATCCTGTGGAATTTGGTATGTCGGCAAGTGGACATGGCTCTCGAAGAGATTTGAGTAGAAGTCATGGATAATCTTCTCCATTGCCGTTCTGGAGGATGTGATGGATCCATCAGTACGTCGGAGGGCAGTCATCTTGGTCTTGTAGTTGGCGAAGGACAGGCGGGCGTTACGAATACTTTTCCCGGCTTCTGCCGCATCTACCAGTACTTCTGCTCTTCTCTCTTTGAGGTCTTCCTTGATCGCATCTCTGCACTGCTTTGCGAGCTCAGACGTTAGCTTGCGGTTGCCTGAGGCATGCGCCAAACCACGCTGGCGAATTAGCTCAAGAGTTTTCGAAGATAGGCGATTTTTTGTGGCTATCTCTCTCTTGGCGTTCCTCGCACATTCATGGAGGTGCTGAACCAGTCGATCGTATTCCTCGTCAATGTTGTCAACAATGGCATCTTCCCATGTTGCTGCAATAGTACCAAAGAGTTCCCAGTTGGTGGTCATTCTGGGAGTTCTCTTTTTGAACTTTGCAGCCCTTTCACCCCGTTCTGTGAAGTAGAATTTTGCACGAAGGAGACGGTGGTCCGATCCCGTTCGAAATTTTGGGACAACAGCGACATCAGTCAGGCAAAACCGTCGATTGAATATGATGTGGTCTATTTTGTTGTGGAATCGTCCACCAGGAGACTCCCATGTCCATCGTTTAGATTCTGCCTTCTGGAACTGTGAGTTACCATGAATGGTTTTGGTCGACATGATGAACTCAGACAGTCTCTCACCCTGTTCGTTCCATTCTAGGCCATGGGTCCCGATGTGAAGTTCTTCAGCTGTTCTTCTCGGTTCTATTTTGGCATTAAAATCACCGACAATGAACTTGTAGAAGGTGTGGTCTTTTTTATAGAACTTCTCTAGCTCCATGTAGAACTTCTCGATTTCTCTTTCATCATAATGAGATGTTGGTGCATAGACAACGAAGATAGAAACTGCAGGCAGTGAGCCACATCTATTCAAAAGTAAATGTCCGATTCGGGTCGTTAGGCATTCGAATGAATCAATGCTCTTGGGCAAGTTTGTGTTGACAAGGACACCGACGCCTCCAACACCTCTTTTATCGCATGTTCCGAGGAACAATTCTTCTCCAGTGTCAAAAACGGCATGGTGAGATTCGTGCCTTCTTGTCTTGGTCAGACCAATGATGTCATACTTGATCATTTGCGCTTGTACCATCAGGTTCTCGATGGATGCATCTGATGCTAGCGTACGTGCATTGAAATTACAGACGAGCGACCTAAGGTCATCTAAATATCAACACCCACATATCTGGTTTTCATCTGCCTGTGCACTCAATCAAACCGAAGTTTTCATCATCCCGTCCACTCTAACCAGGCCTGGTGTGCATCGACTTCTGAATCAATTTAAACAAAATAGTACTCTTACAGTCAACACCACTGTGTGGTGGTGATGATCGTATGACTCTAAAGCTCGTCAAGGTTGAGATTCTTCTGCATGTCCCAGTAACCCAATGCTAGTGGTCAGCGGCCTGCTCACATACCGCAGGCGTGGTGCTCACTGGCTATACACTCCACACTGATCAGCTCTTTATTTCCTGGTGCCCATAACCCAGAATTCTGATATCATTTGTATCTCTACTACAGAATGTTCCATTCATTCCCTGTTATTCTGGAATTCATCTGAATCTCCACTCCAGGCAGGCTTACGTTAAAATATTGGTAAATGTCCAAGTAATCCAATGATGGTTTCAAGCGGTCTGTTCACACTCGAAGGCGTTCAGTTCAACTGGCTATCCGCACAACCATGGGAAGCTCTTAATTTTCCTTTTCACAAAACCCAGACTTCAAAAATCATTGGAATTTCCACTACAAAATGTTCCATTCATTCACTGCCAATCTGGAATTCATCGAATTTCCACACCAGGCAGTATTTTGTTACACCACTGGTGAATATCCCAGTTACCCAATGCTGGTTTTCAGCTTGCCTGTTCAAACTTGCAGGCCTGCTTTTCAACGGGCTATCCATTCTAACCTGGTCTACTCTTCATTTTCCTGTCCATACAACCCAGAATTCAGAAATCATTGGGATCTCCACTACAGAATGTTCCATTCATTCACTGCCAATTTGTAATTCATCTGAATCTCCACTTTAGGCAGGCTTTCGTTCCACCAATGGTGAATGTCCAAGTAACCCAATGCTTGTTTCCTGAAGCCTGTTCACACTCACAGGCATGCTGTTCAACTGGCTATCCTCTAAACACCGGTCAGCTCTTCATTTTCCAGTCGGCTCAACCCACACTTTAGAAATCATTGAAATCTCAACTACAGAATGTTCCATTCATTCACTGCGAATCTGGAATTCATCTGAATCTTCACTCCAGGCAGGATTTCGTTACAACACTGGTGAATATCCAAGTAACACAATGTGATCAGGTCAGCGGCCTGATCACATACCGCAGGTGTGGTGTTCATTGGCTATCCATTCGACCCTGGTCAGCTCGTCATTTCCTGGTGCCAATAACCCAGAATTCTGAAATCATTGGTATCTTCACTACAGAATGTTCCATTTATCCACTGCAAATCTGGAAATAATCTGAATCTCCACACCAGGAAGGCTTTCGTTACACCACTGGTGAATGTCCAAGTAACCCTATGTTGGTTTTCAGACTCCTATATACACTCCCAGGCGTGCTGTTCAACTTGCTAGCAACTCAACACTGCTCAGCTCTTCATTTTCTTGTCCACATAAACCAGACTTCAGAAATCATTGGAATCTCCACTACAGAATGTTCATTTCATTCACTGCAAATATGGAAATCATCTGAATCTCCACTCCAGGCGCGCTCTCGTTACACCACTGCTGAATGTCCAAGTAACCCAATGCTGTTTTCCAGAGGCCTGTTCAGACTCGCAGGCATGCTGTTCAAATGGCTAAACACTCAACCCAGGTCAGCTCTTGATTTTCTTGTCCACACAAATTAGACTTCAAAAATCATTGGAATCTCTGCTACAGAATGTTCCATTCATTCACTGCCAATCTGGAATTCATCGAATCTCCACTTCAGACAGGCTTTCGTTACACCACTGGTGAAAGTCCAAGTAACACAATGCTGGTTTTAGCGGCCTTTGTACACTCGCAGGCGTGCTGTTCTACTGGCTATCCACTCCAAAACAGTCAGCACTTAATTTTCCTGTGCACACAACACAGACTTCAGAAATCATTGGAATCTCCACTATAAAATGTTCCATTCATTCACTGTAAATCTCGAATTCAATGAATCTGCACTCCAGGCAGGCTTTCGTTACAACACTTGTGAATATCCAAGTAACCCAATGCTGATTTTAATAGCCCTGTCACCCTGGCAGGCGTGCTGTTCACCTGGTTATTCACTCAACTCTGGTCATCTCTTCATTTTTCTGCCCAAAAAACACCGAATTCAGAAATAATTGGAATCTCCACTAGAGAAACTTCCATTAATTCACTGCCAATCTGGAATTCATGGAATCTACACTCCAGGCAGGATTTCGTTACACAACTTGTGAATATCAAAGTAACACAATGCTGGTTATCAGCAGCCTTATCAAACTCCCAGGCCTGCTATTTAACTGGCTATCCACTCTAACCTATCCTGCTGTTCATTTTCCTGTCCACACAAACCAGACGTCAGAAATCATTGGAATCTCCACTACAGAATGTTCCATTAATTCACTGCGAATCTGGGATTCATCTGAATCTCCACTCTAGGCAGGCTTTTGGTACACCAATGCTGACTGTCCAAGTAACACAAAGCTGGTTTTCAGCGGCCTGTTCACACTCGCAGGTGTGCTGTTCAACTGGCTCTCCACTCCAGAGTGTAAGCTCTTTTTATTCCGGTCCAGACAAGCCAGACTTCTGAAATCATTGGAATCTCCACTGTAGAATTATTCATTCATTAACTGCCAATCTGGAGATTATCGAATCTCCACGCCAGGCAGGCTTCCGTTACAACAGTGCTGAATTTCTAAGTAAAATAATGCTGGTTTTCAGAGGCCTGTTCACACTCGCAGGCGTGCGGTTCTTCATTTTCCTGTCCACATAACCCAGACTTCAGAGACCATTAGTATCTCCACACAGAATGTTCAATTCATTCACTGCGAAACTGGAATTCATAGAATCTGTACTCCAGGCAGGCTTTCGTTGCACCACTGGTGAATATCCAAGTAACCCTATGTTGGTTTTCAGCGTCCTGTTCACACCTCAAGCGTGCTGTTCAACTGGCTATCCACTCAATCTTGGTCAGCTCTTCCTTTTCCTGTCCACAAGGACCAGACTTCAGAAATCATTGTAATCTCTTTCTACTGAATTTCCATTCATTCACTGCCAATCTGGAATTCATCGAATCTCCACTCTAGGCAGGCCTTCCTTACACCACTGTTGATGTCCAAGTTATTCAATGCTGCTTTTCAGCGATCTGTTCACACTCGCAAGTGTGCTCTTCAACTGGCTATCCACTCCAACATGATAAGCTCTTCATTTTCATGTACACACAAACCAGATTTCAGAAATCATTGGAATCTCCACTACAGTATTTTCCATTCATTCAATGCGAATCTGGAATTCATCTGAATCTCCACTCCAGGCAGGATTTCCTTACAACACTGGTGTATTTCCAAGTAACACAATGCTGGTTTTCCGCGGCCTGTTCACACTCGCAGGCGTACAGTTCAACTGGCTATCCTCTCTACAGTGTTCAGCTCTTTCTTTTCCTGTCCACACAACCCAGACTAGAGAAATCACTGGAATCTCCACTACAGAATGTTCCATTAATTCAATGCCAATGTGGAGATCATCGAATCTCAAATCCAGGCAGGCTTTCTTTACACCACTGCTGAATATTCAAGTTACCACTGCTGTTTTTCAGCGGCCTGTTCACACTCGCAGGCGTGCTCTTCACTGGCTATCCAGTCCACCCTGATTAGCTCTTCATTTCCTGGTGGCAATAACCAAAAGTTCTGAAATCATTGGTATCTCCAATACATAATGTTCCATTCATTCACAGCGAATATGGAATTCATCTGAATCTCCACTTCAGGCAGTCTTTCGTTACAACACTGGTGAATGTCCAATTAACACAATGCAGGTTTCCAGCGGTCTTTTCACACTCGCAGGCGTGCTGTTCTACTGGTTATCCACTCATCCCTGGTCAGCTCTTCATTTTCATGTCTACACAATCAAGACTTCAGAAACCATTGGAATCACCACTAAAGAATGTACCATTCATTCACTGCCAATCTGGAGATTATCGAATCTCCATGCCAGGCATGCTTTCCTTACAACACTGCTGAATGTCCAAGTAAAGAAATGCTGGTTTTCAGAGGCCTGTTCACACTCGCAGGCATGCGGTTCAACTGGATTTCCACTCAATCCTGGTCAGCTCTTCATTTTCCTTTCCACACAACACAGATTTCAGAAATTATTGGAATCTACACTATAGAATGTTCCATTCATTCACTGACAATACGGAATTCATCGAATCTCCACTCCAGGCAGAATTTGGTTACACCACTTGTGAATATCCAAGTACCACAATGCTGATTTTCAGTGGCTTGTTCACACTCACAGGTGTGATGTTCAACTGGCTATCCACTCCAACATGGTAAGCTCTTCATTTTCCTGTCCACACAAACCAGATTTCAGAAATCATTGAAATCTCCACTACAGAATGTTCCATTCATTTACTTCGAATCTGGAATTCATCTGAATCTCCACTCCAGGCAGTCTTTCGTTACAACACTGGTGTATTTCCAAGTAACACAATGCTGGATATCAGCGTCCTGTTCACACTCGCAGGCGTGGTGCTGGTTCAACTGGCTATCCTCTCCACAGTGTTCAGCTCTTTCTTTTCCTGTCCATACAACCCAGACTTGAGAAATCACTGGAATCTCCACTACAGAATGTTCCATTAATTCAATGCCAATGTGGAGATCATCGAATCTCCACTTCAGGCAGGATATCGTTATCCCACTGCTGAATATCCACGTACCCCAATGCTGGTTTTCAGCGTGCTGTTCACACTCGCAGGTGTGCTGTTCAACTGACTATCCACTCCAAACTGGTCAGCTATTCACATCCTTTCCATACAACCCAGACTTCAGAAATCATTGGAATCTCCACTACAAAATGTTCCATTCATTTACTACGAATATGGAATTCATCTGAATCACCACTCAATGCAGGCTTTCGTTACAACCACTGCTGAATGTCCAAGTACTCCAATGCTCTTTTTCAGCATCCTGTTCACACTCGCAAGTGTGCTGTTCAACTGGCTCTGCACTACAGAGTGGTCAGTTCCTTCTTTTCTTGTCCACACACCGCAGACTTGAGAAATCACTGGAATCTCCACTACAGAATGTTCCATTCATTCTATACCAATGTGGAGGTCATCCTAATCTCCCCACGAGGCAGGCTTTCTTTACACCATTGCTGAATGTTCCAGTAACCCAATTCTGGTTTTCAGCGGTTTGTTCACACTCGCAGGCGTGCTCTTTATTATCCAGTCCACCCTGGTCAGCGCTTCATTTCTCCCCTCCAGGCAGGTTTTTGTTATCCCACTGGTTAATATAAAATTAACCCAATGCTGGTTTTCAGCGGCCTGTTCATACTCGCAGGCGTGGTGTTTAACTGGCAATCCACTACAACCTGGTCAGCTCTTCATTTTTCTCTCCACACAACCCAGACTTCAGAAACCATTGAAATCTCCACTAAAGAATGTTCCATTCATTCACTGCCAATCTGGATTTCATCGAATCTCCACTCCAGGCAGGCTTTTGCTACACCACCTGTGAATGTCCAAAGAACGCAGTGCTGGTTTTCAGCGTCCTGTTCACACTCGCAGGCATCCTGTTCATCTGGCTACACAAATAATCCTGGTCAGCCCTTCCTGTCCACACAACCCGGACTTCAGCAGTCATTGGAATCTCCACTACTGAATATTCCATTTATTCACTGTCAATTTGAAGTTCTTCGAATCTCCACTCTAGGCTGGCTTTCGTTACACCACTGGTGAATGTCCAAGTAACCCAATGATGGTTTTCAGTGGTCTGTGCTGATCACTGGATATCGACTCCAGCCTGTTCAGCTCTTCATTTTCTGGTCCACAGATCCCAGACATCAGAAATTATTGGAATCTCCACTACAGAATGTTCCGGTCATTCACTGCGAGTCTGGAGTACATCTGAATCTCCACTCTACGCAGCATTCGTTACACCACTGGAGGGTCTACCCAGAAACTTGAAATCACTTGAATCTATACTCTAAAACCATCCATGGGCTGCTTTTCATCTTCCTATCCACACGGCCATTCTGACGCAAAAACACAGCAGTAGGGCATGTGCGTCACGCAGCCAGCCTGGCCGAGCTGGGTTCAACTCCTCACCCTCTCATAGAGCCCGGGAAGCTACCGAGAGTATCTGGCCCTCATGCAAAGCCTGGCAAGACACCCGGGAAATATTCCATATGCAAAAATTACAGTCACCACAAATCTCCAAACGAAGACGCTATTGAACCGCGCCAGCAAATCAATGAAGTCGGGGAGGACTGGGAGATTGACAGCGATCCACACTGCTGATTAGTGAATTCATCTCAATATCCAACGTATTAGGCCTGCGTTTCTTCTCGTTCTCCACGAAATCGAGTCTAATTAGAAATCTGCCGATTGAGCATTTACTGTCAACTCTCCCCAAGCCTGGTGATCAGCTCCCTATCCAGTCGAATATAGTATTCTGTTCATTAACCCTGCCACACTACTGAGCGACCTGAGTTCATTTAAATATCAACACCTACATATCTGGTTTTCATCTGACTGTGAACTCAATCAAGCCAAAGTTTTAATCATCCCGTTGTCTATAACTAGGCCTGGTGTGCATCGATTTCTGAATCAATCGAAACCATATGGTACTCTCATGGTCCACGCACCCAGTGCTCGTGATGATCGTATGCCTCTAAAACTACTAAGGGTTGGGATTCTTCTGCATGTCCCAGTAAAGTAATGCTAGTGGTCAACAGCCTGTTCACATATCGCATGCTTGGTGTTCATTGGTTAAGCATTCCACCCTGGTCAGCTCTACATTTTCCTCTCCACGCAACCCAGACTTCAGAAATCATTGGCATCTCCACTACAGAATGTTCCATTTATTCATTGCGAATCTGGAATTCATATGAATCTCCACTCTCGGAAGGTTTTCGTTACACCACACGTGAATTTCCAAGTAACACAATGCTGGTTTTCAGCGGCATTTTCACAATCGAAGCCGTGCTGTTCAATTGGCTATCCACTCAACCCTGGTCAGCTCTTCATTTTCCTGTCCACACAACCCAGACTTCAGAAATCATTGGAATCTCCATTACAGAACATTCCATTCATTCACTGCGAATCTGGAATTCATCTGAATCTCCACTCCAAGCAGGTTTTCGTTACACCACTGGTGAATATCCAAGCAATACAATGCTGGTTTTCAGCGGTCTGTTCACACTCGAAGCTATGGTGTTCACTGGCTATCCACTCAACCCTGTTCAGCTCTTGATTTTCCTGTCCACACAATCCAGTGTTCAGAAATCATAGGAATCTCCACACAGAATGTTCCATTCATTCACTAGGAATCTGGAGTTATATGAATCTTCACTCTCGGCAAATTTTTGTTACATCACTGGTGAATGTCCAAGAAACCCAATGCTGGTTTTCAGCGTCCTGTTCAGAATTGCAGCCGGGGTGTTCAATTGGATATCAATTCAACCCTGTTCAGTTCTTCTTTTTCTTTTCCACACAACGCAGCCTTCAGAAATCATTGGAATCTCCACTAGAGAATGTTCAATTCATTCACTGTGAATTTAGAATTCATCGGAATCTGCACTGCAGCCAGTTTTTCGTTACACCACTAGTGAATGTCCAAGTAAGCCAATGCTGGTTTTCAATGGCATATTCACACTCGAAGACGTGCTGTTCAATTGGCTATCCACTCAACCCTGGTCAGCTCTTCATTTTCCTGTCCACACAACCCAGACTTCAGAAATCATTGGAACCTCCACTACAGAATGTTCCATAATTTCACTGCGAATCTGGAATTCATCTGAATCTCCACTCCAGCCCGGTTTTCTTTACACCACTATTGAATGACCATGTAACCCACTGCTAGTTTTCAGCGGTATGTTCACACTCGAAGCCAGGCTGTTCACTGGCTATCCACTCTACACTGGTCTGCTACTCATATTCCTGTCCACACAATCCATATTTCAGAAATCATTGCTATCTCCAATAGAGAATGTTCCATTCATTCCCTGCGAATCTGGAATACTTCTGAGTCTCCACTCCCGGCATGTTTTTGTTACACCACTGGTGAATGTCCAAGTAACACTATGCTGGTTTTCAGTGGCGTGTTCAAACTCGCAACCGTGCTGTTCAATTGGCTGTCCACTCAACCCTGGTCACCTTTTCATTTTCTTGTCCACAAACCCCGAATTCAGAAATCACTGGAATCTCTACTACAGCATGTTCCATTCATTCACTGCGAATCTGGAATTAATCTGAATCTGCGCTCCAGGCAGGCTTTCGTTAGAACACTGGTGAATGTCTAAGTAACGCAATGCTGGTTTTCAGCGGTCTTTTCACACTCAAAGCCGTGCTGTTTAATGGCTATCCACTCAACATTGGTCAGCTTTTCTTTTTCCTGTCCACAAAATCCAGACTTCAGAAATCATTGTTATCTCCACTAGACAATGTTCCATTCATTCACTGCGAATCTGGAATTCATCTGAATTTCCACTCCCGGCAGGATTTCGTTACACCACTGGTGAATGTCCAAGTAACCCAATGCTGGTTTTTAGCGGTCTGTTCACACTCACAGCCGTGCTGTTCACTGGCTATCCACTCAACCCTGGTCAGCTCTTCATTTTCCTTTCCACACAACCCAGACTTCAGAAATCATTGGAATCTCCACTACAGAATGTTCCATACATTCACGGCGAATCCAGAATTCATCTCAATCTCCACTTCATTCAGATTTTGGATACAACTCTGGTGAATGTCCAAGTAACCCAATTCTGGTTTCCAGTGGCCTTTTGGCAGTCGCAGCCGTACTGTTCATTTGGCTCTCCACTCAACCCTGGTCAGCTCTTCATTTTCCTGTTCATAAAACCCATACTTCAGAAATCAATGGAATCTAGACTACAGAATGTTCCATTCATTCACTGCGAATATGGAATTCATTGGAATCTCCACTACCGGCAGGTTTTCATTACACCAATGGTAAATGTCCAAGTAACCCAATGCTGGTTTTCAGCGGCCTGCTCAGACACGCAGCCGTACTGTCAATTGGCTATCCACTCAACACTTTTCAGCTCTTCATTTTCCTGTCCACATCACGCAGCCTTCAGAAGTCATTGGATTCTCCACTACAGAACATTCCATTCATTCAGTGCAAATCTGAATTTAATCTGAACCTGCACTCCAGGCAATCTTTTGTTACACCACTGGTGAATGTCCAAGTTACACAATGGTGGTTTTCAGCGGCATGTTCACACGCTCAGACGTGCTGTTCAATTGGCTATCCAGTCAATTCTGTCAGCTCTTCATTTTCCCGTCTACACAATCCAGACTTCAGAAATCATTGGAATCTAGAATACAGAATGTTCCATTCATTCACTGCGAATCTGGAATTCATCGGAATCTCTACTACTGGTAGGTTTTCAATACAAAACTGGTGAATGTCTACGTAACCCAATGCTAGTTTTCAGCGGTCTATTCATACTTGGTGACGTGCTGTTCAATTGGCTATCCACTCAATGCTGGTCAGCTCTACATTTTCCTGTCCACACAGGCCAGCATTCAGAAATCATTGGAATATCCACGACAGAACGTTCCAATTATTCACTGCAAATCTGTAATTCATCTGACTCTCCACTCCAGGCCGGATTTCGTTACACCACTGGTGAATGTCCAAGTAACCCAATGCTGCTTTTCAGCACCTGTTCACACTCGCAGCCGTGCTGTTCAATTTGCCATCCACTAAACCCTGGTTAGGTCTTCATTTTCCTGTGCACACAACCCAGACTTCAGAAATCATTGTTATCTCCACTAAAGAATGTTCCATTCATTCACTGTGAATCTGGAATTAATCTGAATCTCTAATCCAGGTAGGCCTTTGTTACAACACTGCTGAATGTCCAAGTAACCCAATGCCGGTTTTCATCGGCTTCTTCATACTCCCAGAATTGGTGATCAACTGACTATCGATTCAACTATGGTCAGCTCTTTATTTTACTGTCCACACAACCCAGCCTTCAGAAAACATTGTTATCTCCACTACAGAATGTTCCATTCTTTCACTGTGAATCTGGAATTAATCTGAATCTCTACTCCAGTTAGGCCTTTGTTACAGCACTGGTGAATGTTCAAGTAACACAAAGCTGGTTATAAGCAGCCTGCTCCCACTCGCAACACTGCTGTTCATTGGCTATCCACTTAACACTGGTCAGCTCTTCATTATCCTGTCCACACAACCCAGATTTCAGAAATCATTGGACTCTCCATTCCAGAATGTTCCATTCATTCACTGCGAATCTGGAATTCATCTGTCTCTCCAATCCAGGCAGTTTTCTGTTACACCACTGGTGAATGTCCAAGTGACCCAATGCTGGTTTTCAGCGGTCTTTTCATACTCGCATCTGTACTGTTCAATTGGCTATCGATTCAACCTTGGAAAGCTCTTCATTTTCCTGTCCACACAATCCAGCCTTCAGAAATCATTTAAATCTTCACTACAGAATGTTCCATTCATTCAATGCGAATCTCCAGTAAAGGCAGATCTCTCTTACACCACTGGTGAATGTCCAAGTAACCCAAAACTGGTTTTCAGCAGCCTGTTCCAACTCGCAGCTCTGCTATTCACTAGCTATTCACTCAAAACAGGTCAGCTGTTCATTTTACTGTCTACACAGCTCAGACTTCAGAAATCACTGGAATCTCCACTACAGACTTTTCTGTTCATTCCCTACAAATCTGGAATTCATCTGAATCTCCACTACCGGCAGGTTTTCGTTACACCACTGGTGAATGTCCAAGTAAACCAATGCTGGTTTTCAGGGGCCTGTTCATTCTCGCAGACCTGCTGCTCAGTTCGCTATCCACTCAATGCTGGTAAGCTCTTCATTTTACTGAACACACAGTCCAGCCTTTAGAGATCATTGGAATCTCCACTACAGAATGTTCCATTCATTCACTGCTAATCTGTAATTCATCTGAATACGCACTGAGGCAGGCTTTCGTTACACCACTGGTGAATGTCCAAGTAACCCAATGCTGGTTATCAGCGGCATGTTCACACTAGCAGTCGTGCTGTTAAATTGGCTATCCACTCAATGCTGGTTAGCTCTTCATTTTCCTGTCCACACAACCCAGCATTCAGAAGTCATTGTAACCTCCACAACAGATTGCTCCATTCATTCACTGTGAATCTGGAATTCAGCGGAATCTCCACAACCGGCCGGTTTTCATTAAACCAGTGTTGAATGTCCAAGTATCTGAATGCTGGTTTTCAGCAGCCTTTTCATACTCACAGCCATGCTGTTCAATTGGCTTTCCACTCAACCCTGTTCAGCACTTCATTTTCCTGTCCATATCACCCAGCCTTTAGAACTCATTGGAATCTCCACTAAAGAATGTTCCATTCTTTCACTGAGGATCTGAAATTAATCTGAATCTGCAGTCCAGGCAGTCTTTTGTGATAGCACTGTTTAATGTACAAGTAACCCTAATGCTGGTTTTCAGTGGCCTGTTCACAATCGCCGCCGTTCTGTTCAATTGGCTATCCACTCAACCCCGGTCAGCTCTTCATTATCTTGTACACATAATCCAGACTTCAGAAATCTTTGGAATCTCCACTACAGAATGTTCTTTTCACTCAGTGCGAATCTGGAAATCATCTGACTCTGCACTAAAGGCAGGTTTTCGTTACACTACTCTTGAATGTTCAAATAACCCAATGCTGGTTTTCAGCGGCTTTTTCATACTCGCAGACGTGGTGTTCAACTGGCTATCTATTCAACCATGGTTAGCTCTTCATTTTACTGTCCACACAACCCACTCTTCAGAAAACATTGTTATCACCACTACAGAATCTTCCATTCATTCACTGCGAATCTGGAATTTATCTGAATCTCTTCTCCAGGTAGGCCTTTGTTACACTACTGGTGAATATCCAAATAACCTAAAGCTGGTACTCAAGCAGCCTATTCCCACTGGCATCCCTGCTGTTTACTGGCTATCTACTTAACACTGGTCAGCTCTTCATTTTCCTGTCCAAACCACCCAGACTTCAGAAATCATTAGACTCTCCATTTCCGAATGTTCCATTCATTCATTGCAAATCTGGAATTCATCTGACTCTCCAATCCAGGCAGGTTTTCTTTACACCACTGGTGAATGTCCAAATAACCCAATGCTGGTTTTCAGCGGCCTTTTAAAACTGCATCATTGCTGTTCAATAGGCTACCGATTCAACTCTGGTGAGTTCTTCATTTTCCTCTCCACAGAAAACAGCCTTCAGAAATCATTGGAATCTCCATTATAGAATGTTCCATTCATTCACTGAGAATCTGGAATTCATCTGACTCTTCACTACCGGCAGGTTTTCATTACACCACTGGAGCGATAGCACAGCGGGTAGGGCGTTCGCCTTACAAGTGGCCAACATGGCCGACCCGAGTTCGATTCCTCCGCCCCTCTCGGAGTGCCCGGCAAGCTACTGAGAGTATTCGATATGCCAAACACAGTAACAACAAAGTCTCCAATGGAGACGTTACTGGGCTCGCTCGTGCAAATCAACGATCAACGGGAGGGCCTTTACCATTTACCTTACTGGTGAATGTCCAAGTAACCCAATGCTCGTTTTCAGCGGCCTGTTCAGACTCGCAGCCGTGCTGTTCAATTGGCTATCCACTCAACCCTGTTCAGCTCTTCATTTTCCTGTCCCCATCATCCAGCCTTCAGAAATCATTGGAATCTCCACTACAGAATGTTCCATTCATTCACTGCCATTCTGTAATTCATCTGAATCTCCATTACCGGCAGGTTTTCGTTATACATCTGCTGATTGTCCAAGTAAACCAATGCTGGTTTTCAGCGGCCTTTTCAGACTCGCATCTGTGCTGTTCAATTGGCTATCCACTCAACTGTGTTCAGCTCTTCATTTTCCTGTCCACATCACCAAACCATTTGATACCATTGGTAACTGCACTACAGAATGTTCCATTCATTCACTGAGAATCTGGAATTCATCTGACTCTCCACTCCCGGAAGGTTTTCGTTATACCACTGGTGAATGACCAAGTAACCCAATATTGGTTTTCAGCGGCCTGTTCACTCTCGCAGACGTACTGTTGAGTTGGCTATCCAATAAATGCTGGTCAGCTCTTCATTTTCCTGTCCACACAGCCCAGCCTTCAGAGATCATTGGAATCTCCACTACAGAATGTTCCATTCATTCTCTGCGAATCTGGTATTCATCTGAATCTCCACTCCTGCCAGGTTTTCGTTATACCACTGGTGAATGTGCAAGTAACACAATACTGGTTTTCAGCCTCCTCTCCATACTGGAAGACTTGCTGTTCAATTGGTTATCGCCTCAACTCTGGTCATCTCTTCATTTTCATGTCCACACAACCCAGCCTTCAGAAATCATTTAAATTTCCACTACAGAATGTTCCATTCATTCACTGTGAATCTTGAATTCATCTGAATCTCCAATAAAGGTAGATCTCTGTTACACCACTGGTGAATGTCCTAGTAAACCAAAGCTGGTTTTCAGCAGCCTGTTCCCACTCGCAGCCCTTCTATTCACTAGCTATCCACTCAAAACTGGTCAGCTGTTCATTTTACTGTCCACACAGCCCAGCCTTCAGAAATAATTGGAATCTCCACTAAAGAATGTTCCGTTCATTCACTACGAATATGGAATTCATCTGAATCTCCACTACCGGCAGGTTTCTTTACACCACTTTAGAATATCCAAGTAACCCAATGCTCGTTTTCAGCGGCCTGTTCACACTCGCAGACGTGCTGTTTAATGGGCTTTCCAATCCACCCTGGTCAGTTCTTCATTTTCCTGTCCACATCACCCAGCCTTGAGAAATCATTGGAATCTCCACTACAGAATGTTCCATTCATTCACTGCGATTCTGGAATTCATCTGAATCTCCACTACCGGCAGGTTTTCGTTATACATCTGCTGATTGACCAAGAAAATCAATGCTCGTTTTCAGCGGACTGTTCAGACTCGCAGCTGTGCTGTTCAATTGGCTATCCATTCAACGGTGTTCAGCTGTTAATTTTCCTCTCCACATCACCCAAACTTCAGATACCATTGTTAACTCCACTACAGAATGTTCCATTCATTCACTGCGAATCTGGAATTCATCTGAATATGCACTGAGGCAGACTTTCGTTACACCACTGGTGAATGTCCAAGTAACCCAATGCTGGTTTTCAGCGGTATGTTAACACTCCCAGACGTGCTGTTCAATTGGCTATCCACTCAATGCTGGAAAGCTCTTCATTTTCCTGTCCACACAACCCAGCATTCAGAAATCATTGTAATTTCCACTACAGATTGTTCCATTCATTATCTGCGAATCTGGAATTAATCTATATCTGCACTCCAGTCAGTCTTTAGTTATACCACTGGTGAATGTCCAAGTATCCCAATGCTGCTCTTCAGTGGCCTGTTCAGACTCACAGCCATGCTGTTCAATTGGCTATCCACTCAAACCTGTTCAGCTCTTCATTTTCCTTTCCACATCATCCAGCCTTCAGAAATCATTGGAATCTCCATAAAGAATGGTCCATTCATTCACTGAGAATCTGGAATTCATCTGACTCTCAAATCCAGGTAAGTTTTCATTACACCACTGGTGAATGTCGATGTAACACATTGCTGGTTTTAAGCAGCCTATTCACATTCTCACGTGGGCTGTTCAATTGGCTATCCACTCAATGCTGGTCAGCTCTTCATTTTCCTGTCCACACAGTCCAGCCTTCAGAAATCATTGGAATCTCTAATACAGAATGTTCCATTCATTCACTGCGAATCTGTAATTCATCTGACTCAATTCCAGGCATGTTTACTTTACACCACTGGTGAATGTCCTAGTAACCCAATGCTGGTTTTCAGCGGCCTGCTCAGAGTCTCATCCGTGCTGTTCAATTGGATATCCACTCAACCCTGTTCAGCTCTTCATTTTCCTGTCTAAACCACCCAGATTTATAGAAATCATTGGAACCTCCACTACAGAATGCTCCATACATTCATTGCGAATCTGGAATTCATCTGAATCTCCACTCCAGGCTAGATTTCGTTAATCCACTGGTGAATATCCAAGTAACAGAATGATGGTTTTCAGTGGCTTGTTCACACTCAAATCCGTGCTGTTCACTTGCTATCCACTCAAACCTGTTCAGCTCTTTATTTTCCTGTCCACACAAACCAGACTTCAGAAATCATTGTAACCTCCACTACAGAACGTTCCATTCACTCACTGCTTATCTGGAATTCATCTGACTATGCAATCAAGGCATGTTTTCGTTACACCGCTGTTGAATGTCCAAGTAACCCAATACTGGTTTTCAGCATCCTGTTTAAATTCGCAGGCGTGCTTTTCAACTGGCTATCCACTGAACCCTGGTCAGCTTTTCATTTTCCTGTTCACACAAAACAAACTTCAGAAATCATTGGAATATCCACTACAGAATGTTCCATACATTTACTGCCAATCTGGAATTCATCCAATCTCCACTCCAGGCATGATTTCGTTACACTACAGGTGAATATCCAAGTAACCGAATGCTGGATTTCAGTGGTCTGTTCACACTCGCAGGCGTGCTGTTCTACTGGCTATCCACTCCAACCTGGTCAGCTCTTCATTTTACTGTCCACATAACCTAGACTTCAGAAAATATTAGATTCTACACTACAAAATGTTCCATTCTTTCACTGTCAATCTGGAATTCATTGAATCTTCACTCCAAACAGACTTTCGTTACACCTCTGCTGAATGTCAAAGTAACCAAATGCTGGTTTTCAGTGTCATGTTCACACTCTCAGGCGAGCTGTTCAATTGGCTATCCAGTCCTCCGTGGTCAGCTCTTCCTTTTCCTGTCCACAAAACCCAAACTTCAGAAATCATTGGAATCTCCACTACAGCATGTTCCATTCACTCACTGCCATTCTTGAGTGCTTCGAATACCCACTCCAGGTATTCTATCGTTACACCACTGGTGAATGTCCAAGTAACCTAATGCTGGTTTTTAGCATCCTTTTAACACTTGGATGTGTGCTGTTCAACTGACTATCCACTCGTCCCTGGTCAGCTTTTCATTTTCCTTTCCACATAACCCAGACTTCAGAATCTCCAATACAGAATGTTCCATTCATTCACTGCCAATCTGCAATTCATTGAATCTCAACTCCAGTCAAGCATTCGTTATACCACTGGTGAATGTCCATGTAACACAATGCTGGTTTTCAGCGTCTTGTTCACAGTGGCAGGCGTGCTGTTCAACTGGCTATACACTCCACAGTGGTCAGATTTTCATTTCCTGTCCACACAAACCAGACTTCAGAATTCATTAGAATCTCCACTACAGAATGTACCATTGATTCACTGTCAATTTTGTGATCATCGAATCTCCACGCCAGGCAGGCTTTCGTTACATCATGGCTGAATATTCAAGTATCCAAATGGTCGTTTTCAGCGTCCTGTTCACACTCGCAGGCGTGCTGTTCAACGGCTATCCACTGAACCCTGGTCAGCTCTTCATTTTCCTGTCCACATAACCCATATTTTAGAAATGATTGGAATCTCCCCTACAGGATGATCCATTCATTCACGGCCAATATGGAGTTCTTCGAATCTGCACTCCATGCAGGCTTTCGTTACACCACTGGTGAATGTCCAAGTAACAGAATGCTGGTTATCAGCAGCCTGTTCACACTCGCAGGAGTGCTGTTCCACTGGTTATCCACTCAACCCTGGTCAGCTCTTCATTTTCCTGTCCACAAAACCCAGACTTCAGAAATCATTGGAATCTCCACTATAAAATGTTCCATGCATTCGCTTCGAATCTGGAATTCATCTGAATCTCCAATTCAGCCAGGCCTTCATTACACTACAGCTGAATGTCCAAGTAAGATAATGCTGGTTTTAAGCATCCTTTTCACATTTGCAGGCGTGCTGTTTAACTGGCTATCCACTCTATAGTGGATAGGTCTTTCTTCTCCTCTCCACACAACCAAGACTTCAGAAATCATTTGAATCCCCACTAGAGAATGTTCCATTCATTCACTGCCAATCTGGAATTCAGCTGTATCTAAACTACAGGCAGTTTTTCGTTACACATTGTTGAATATCTTAGTAACCCTTTGCTGGTTTTCTGCATTCTCTTCACCCTCGCAGGTGTGCTGTTCAACTTGGTTATCCACTCCACCCTGGTCAGCTCTTCCTTTTCTTGTCCACACAACCCAGACTTCAGAAATCATTGGAATCTCCACTTCAGTGTGTTCCATTCATTCACGGCCAATATGGAGTTCTTCAAATCTCCACTCCAGGCTGGCTTTCGTTACACCACTGCTGAATGACCAAGTAACCCAATGCTGGTTTTCAGCGGACTATTCAAACTCACAGGCGTTCTGTTCAACTGGCTATCCACTTTACCCTGGTCAACTCTTCATTTTCCTGTCCACATAACCCAGACTTCAGAAACCATTAGAATCTTCACTACACAATGTTCCATTCATTCACTGCCAATTTGAAATTCATGTAATATCCACTCCAGTCAGGCTTTCATTAAACCACTGGTGAATATCCAGGTAACTCCATGCTGGTTTTCACCGGCCTGTTCACATTCGCCTGCACATACGTTGAACTGGCTATCCACACTAGCATTTTCTGCTGTTCATTTTCCTGTTCACACAATCCCGGCTTCGCATTTCATTGGAATCTCCACTAGAGAATGTTCCATTCATTCATTCCTGATCTGGAGTTCATCGAATTTCCACTCAAGGCCGGATTTCGTTACACCACTGGTGAATATTCAAGTAAGACGATGCTAGTTTTCATCACTCTGTTTAAATTCGCAGGCCTGCAGTTCAACTGGCTATCGACCCTAACTTGGTCTGCTCTTCATTTTCCTGTCCACACAAATCAGACTTTAGAAATCATTGGAATCTCCACTACAGTGTGTTCCATTCATTCACAGTCAATATGGAGTTCATCGAATCTCCACTCCAGGCAGGCTTTCGTTACACCACTGCTGAATGTCCAAGTAACCCAATGCTGGTTTTCAGAGGAATTTTCACACTCTCAGGCGCGCTGATCAACTGGCTATCCACTGAATACTGGTCAGCTCTTCATTTTCCTGTCCACAAAACCCAGATTTCAGAAATCATTGGTATTTCCTCTATGGAATGTTTCATTCATTCACTGCGAATCTGGAATTCATCTGAATCTCGACTGCAGGCATGCTTTCGGTACACCACTTTTGAATGTCCAAGAAACACAATGCTGGTTTTCAGGATCCTGTTCACACTCGCAGGCCTGCAGTTCAAGTGGCAATCCACTGAACCCTGTTCAGCTATTCTTTTTCCTGACAACACAACCCAGACTTCAGAAATCTTTGGAATTTCCACTACATAATTTTCCATTCATTCACTGCCAATCTGGAATTCATCGAATCTCCACTCCAGGCAGGATTTCGTTACACCACTGAATATACAAGTACATAATGCTGGTTTTCAGCAGCGTGTTCATAGTCGCAGACGTGCTGTTCAAACGGCTATCCACTCCAACCTGGTCAGCTCTTCATTGTCCTATCCTCAGAACGTAGGATTCAGAAACCATTGGAATATCCACAACACAATGTTCCATTAATTCACTGCCAATCTGGAGTTCATGGAATCTCCACTCCAGGCTGGCTTTCGTTACACCACTGCTGAATGTCCAAGTAACCCAGTACTGGTTTTCAGCATCCTGTTCACACTCGCAGCCATGCTGGACAACTGGCTTCCCACTCAACCATGGTCAGTTCTACGTTTTCCTATCCACACAATTCAGACTTCAAAAATCATCGAATCTCCACTCCAGGCAGTCTTTCATTACACCACTGCTGAATGTCCAAGTAACCCAATGCTGGTTTTCAGAGGAATTTTCACACTCTCAGGCGTGCTGATCAACTGGCTATCCACTGAATACTGGTCAGCTCTTCATTTGCCTGTCCACACAACCCAGATTTCAGAAATCATTGGAATCTCCACTAAAAAATATTCCATTCATTCACTGCGAATCTGGAATTCATCTAAATCTCCACTCCAGGCAGGTGTTCGTGACACTACTTTTGAATTTCCAAGATACACAATGCTGGTTTTCAGCGTCTTGTTCACACTCACAGGCGTGCTGTTCAACTGGCTATCCACTGAACCCTGGTCAGCTCTTCGTTTTCCTGTCCACAAAAGCCAGACTCCAGAAATCATTGGAATCTCGCCTAAAGAATATTCCATTCATTCACTGCGAATCTGGAATTCATGTGAATCTCCACTCCAGGCAGGCTTTCGTTACACCACTGCTGCATGTCCAAGTAACTCAATACTTGTTTTCAGCGTCCTGTTCACACTCGCCGAGTGCTGTTTTACTGGCTATCCATTGAACCCTGGTCAGCTTTTCATTTTCTTTGCCACACAATCCAGACTTAAGAAATCATTGGAATATCCACTACAGAATGTTCCATTAATTCACTGCCAATCTGGAGATCATTGAGTCTTCACTCCAGGCAGGCTTTCGTTACACCACTGCTGAATGACCAAGTAACTCAATGCTGGGTTTCAGCGGACTATTCAAACTCACAGTCGTGCTGTTCAACTGGCTATACAGTCAACCCTGGTCCGCTGTTCATTTTCCTGTTCTCTTAACGCAGAATTCAGAAACCATTGGAATCTCCACTACAGAATGTTCCATTCAGTCACTGCCAATCTGGAATTCGTCGAATCTCCACTCCAGGTTGACTTTCGTTACACCACTGCTGAATGTCCAAGAAAGCCAATGCTGGTTTTCAGTGGCCTGTTCACAGTCGCAGGCATGCTGTTCAACTGGCTATGCACTCCAACTAGATCAGCACTTCATTTTCCTGTCCACACAACTTAGACATCCGAAATCATTGGAATTTCCACTACAGAATGTTCCATTCATTAAGTGCAAATCTGGAATTCATCTGAATCTCCACTTCATTCAGGCTGTCATTACACCACTGATGAATATCCAAGTAACGCAATTTGGTTTTCAGCGTCCTGTTCACAGTCGCAGGCCTGTTGTTCAACTGGCTATGCACTCCAACTGGGTCAGCTCTACATTTTCCTGTCCACACAACCCAGGCTTCAGAAATCATTGAAATCTCCACTACAGAATGTTCCATTCATTCCTTGCAAATCTGGAATTCATCGAATCTCAACTCCAGGCAGGATTTCCTTACACCACTGGTGAATATCCAAGTAGCCCAATGCTGGTTTTTAGCAGCCTGTTCACACTCACAGGCCTGCTGTTAAATAGGCTGCCCACTCCAACCTGGATAGCTCTTCATATTCCTGCCTACATAAACTAGACTTCTAAAACCATTAGAATCTCCACAATAGAATGTTCCATTCATTCACAGCCAATCTGGAATTCATAGAATCTCCACTCCATGCAGGCTTTCTTCACAGCACTACTGATTGTCCAAGAAACACAGTGATGGTTTTCAGCGTCCTGTTCACACTCGCACCGTGCTGTTCAACTGGCTTTCCACTCTACCCTGGGCAGCTCTACATTTTTCTGTCCAAACAAACCAGACTTCAGAAATTATCGGAATCTCCACTATAAAATGTTCCATTCATTCACTGCCAATCTGGAGCTCATCGAATCTCCACTCCAGGCAGGCTTTCGTTACACCATTGCTGAATATCCAAGTAACCCAAAGTTGTTTTCTGCAGAATGTTCACACACGCAGGCGTGCCGTTCAACTGGCTATCCACTCTAACCTATTCAGCTCTACATATTCCTCTCCACACAGTCCAGAATTCAGAAATCATTGGAAAATCCACTACAGAATTTTCCATTCGTTCACGGCCAATCTGGAATTCATCTGAATCTCCACTCCATGCAGGCTTTCGTTACACCACTGCTGAATGTCCAAGTAACCCAATGTTGGTTTTCAACATCCTGTTCACACTTGCAGGCTTGCTGTTCAACTGGCTTTCCACTCCTCAGTGTTCAACTCTTTCTTTTTATGTCCATACAACCAGACTTCATAAATCTTTGGAATATCCAATACAGAATGTTCCATATATTCACTGCCAATCTGGAGACCATTGAATCTCCACTACAGGCAGGCATTCGTTACACCACTGCTGAATGACCAAGTAACCCAATGCTGGTTTTCAGCGGACTATTCACACTCACAGGCGTGCTGTTCAACTGGCTATCCAGTCAACACTGGTCAGCTCTTCATTTTCCTGTTCACACAACGCAGACTTCAGGAATCACTGGAATCTCCACTATAGAATGTTCCATTCATTCACTCACTGTCGATCTGAAATTCATTGAATGTCCACTCCCGGCAGGATTTCGTTACAACACTGGTGAATATCCAAGAACCCCATTGCTGGTTTTCAGCGGACTGCTCACACTCGCAGGCTTGCTGTTCAACTGGCTTACCACTCCAAAATGATCAGCTCTTCATATTCCTGTCCAAATAAATAGACTTCACTAACCATTAGAATCTCCACTACAGCATGTTCCATCCATTCACTGCCAATCTGGAATTTATCGAATCTCTGCCCAGGCTGGTTTTTTTTTACACCACTGCTTAATGTCCAAGTAACCCATTGCTGGTTTTCAGAGGCCTACTTACACTCGCAGGCGTGCTGTTCAAATGGCAAACCACTCAACCATGGTAAGCTCTTCACTTTCCTGTCCACACAACCCAGACTTCAGAAATCATTGGAAACTTTACGAGAGAATGTTGCATTCTTTCACTGCCAATCTGGAATTCTTCGAGTCTCCACTCCAGCAGAGTTTTGTTACACCACTGGAATTATCCAAGTAACCCAATGCTGGTTTTCTGCAGCCTTTTAACTGTCGCAGCCGTGCTGTTCAAATGGCTGTCCACTCCAACATGGTCACCTCTTCATTTTCCTGGCAGGCTTTCGTTACACCATTGGGGAATATCCAAGTAACCCAATGCAGGTTTTCAGCATCCTGTTCACACTCGACGTCGTGTTGTTCAACTGGCTCCCCACTCCACAGTGGTCATGTATTTCTTTTCCTGTTCACACAAACCAGACTTCAGAAATCATTGGAATCTCTACTACAGAATGTTCCAATCATTCACTGTTAATCTGGAATTCATCGAATCTCCAGTCCAGACAGGCTTTCATCCACCACTGGTGAATGTCCAATTAACCCCATGCTGGTTTTCTGCGTCCTGTTGAAACTCGCAGGCGTTCTGTTCAACTGACTATCCACACACAACAGTAAAACGTGTGCTTCACTCAACCAATCAGGCCGAGCCTGGTTTAATTCCTCGCCCTCTCAGAGAGCCCGGGAAGCTACCGAGAGGATTTGGCCCTCGCGCAAAACCTGGCAAGACACCCGTGAAATATTCCAAATGCCAAAATTACAGTCAGTACAAGTCTCCAAACGAAGACGTTACTGAACTTCGCCAGCAAATCAATGAAGTCCACGAGGACTGGGAGAGTGACAGTGATCCACACTGCTGAGTAGTGAATTCATTTCCATATCCAATGTATTCGGCTTGCGTTTCTTCTCTTTCTCCAGGAAATCATGTCGAATTAGAAATCTGGCAAGTGAGCATTTGCTCTAAACTCTCGGAGAGCCCAGCAAGCTACCGAGAGTATCTTGCCCGCTCGGCAGAGACTGGCAAGCTCCCCGTGACGTATTCCATATGCCACACACAGTAATAACAAAGTCTCCAATGGAGATGTTTCTGGGCCCGCTCGAGCAAATCGATTAACAACGGGAGGGCCTTTACCTTTACCTTTACCTTAACTGCTACCTTTACCTCCCCAGGCCTGCTGTTCAGCTCCCTGTCCAGTCGAATATAATATTCTGTTCATTAAACCTGCCACATTAACGGACGACCTGAATACATCTAAATATCAACAGCTACATATCTGGTTTTCATCTGCCTGTGCATTCCATCCAGCTGAAGTTTTCAACATCCCGTCCACTCTACCCAGGCCTCGTGTGCATCGACTTAGGAATCAACTTAAACCATATGGTACTCTCCTGGTCAATGCCACCCAGTACTGGTGATGATCGTATGCCTCTAAAACTAATCAGGGTTGGAATTCTTCTGCATGTTCCAATAACCAAATGCTGGTGGTCAGCGGCCTTTTCACATACCGCAGGCGTGGTGTTCACTGGCTATACTCTCCACCTTGGTCAGCTCTTCATTTCCTGGTGCCCAGAACCCAGAGTTCTGAAATCATTTGTATCTCCACTACAGAATGTTCCATTCATTCACTGCGAATCTGGAATTTATCTGAATCTCCACTCCAGGCAGGCTTCCGTTACACAACTGGTGAATGTCCAAGTAACCCTATGCTGGTTTTCAGCTGCCTTTTCACACTCGCAGGCCTTCTGTTTAGCTGGGTATCCACTCCAACCTCGTCATATCTTCATTTCCTGGTGCTCATAATCCAGAGTTCTGAAATCATTGGTATCTCCAATACAAATTGCTCCATTAATTCACTGCCAATATGGAATTCGTCTGAATCTCGACTCCGGGCAGGCATTCGTTACACCACTGGTGAATATCCAAGTAACCAAATACTGGTTTTCAGAGGTGTGATCACACTCACAGTCATGCTGTTCAACTGGCTATCCACTCAACCCTGGTCAACTCTTCATTTTCCTGTCCACACAACCCAGAATTCAGAAATCATTGGAATCTCCACTACAGAATGTTCCATTCATTCACTGCGAACCTGGAATTCATCTGAATTTCCACTCCAGGTAGGCTTTCGTTACACCTCTGGTGAATGTCCAAGTAACACAATGCTGGTTTTCTGCGGCCTGTTCACATTCGGAGCCATGCTGTTGCCTGGCTATCCACTGTACCCTGGTCAGCTCTTCATTTTCCTGTCCACGGAAACCAGACATCAGAAATTATTGGAATCTCCACTACAGAATGGGAGTGAGTGTGGAATACATGTGAAACTCAACTCTACGCAGACATTTGTTATACCACTGGTGAGTCTACCCCGAAACTGGAAATTATCTGAATCTGCACTGTAAAATCATGATGCGCTGCTTTTCATCTTCCTATCCACACTGCCATTCTGGCTTGAAAGCGCAGCAGTTGGACGTGTGCCTCGCGCAGCCAGCCTGGCCTAGCCGGTTCAATTCCTCACACTTTCAGAGAGCCCGAGGGGCTACCGAGAGTATCTGGCCCTCGGGGCAAAACCTGGCAAGCCACCCGGGAAATATTCCATATGCCAAAATTACAGTCACCACAAGTCTCCAAACGAAGAGATAACTGAACCGCGCCAGCAAATCAATGAAGTCCGGTAGGCCTGGGAGAGTGACAGCGATCCACACTGCTAAGTAGTGAATTCATCTCAGTACCCAATGTATTAGACCTGCGTTTCTACTCCGTCTCCATGAAATCGCGTTGAACTAGAAATCTTCCAAGAGAGCATTTGCTGTCAACTCTTTCCCAGGTCTTCATTTCACCTCCAAATCAAGTCAAATATAGTATTCTGTTAATTAACCCTGCCACACTACCGAGCGACCTGAATTCATCTAAATGTCAATGACTTCATATCTGGTTTTCATCTGCCTGTGCACTGAATCAAGCCGAAGTTTTCATCATCCCGTTCACTCAGACCAGGCCTGGTGTGCATCAACTTCTGAATCAATGGAAAACATATGTTACTGTCCCGGCTAACGCCACCCAGTGGTGGTGATGATCGTATGTCTCTAAAACTATTCAGCGTTGGGAATTTTCTGCATGTCCCAGTAACAAAATGCTAGTGGTCAGCGGCCTGTTCATATACCGCAGGCGTGGTGTTAACTGCCTATCCACCCCACCCTGTCCAGCTCTTCATCTCCTGGTGCCCATAACCCAGAGTTATAAAATCATGACTATCGCCAATACAGAATGTACCATTCATTCACTGCATATCTGGAATTCATCTGAAATTCCGATCCAGGTAGGCTTTCGTTACAACACTGGTGAATATCCAAGTAACCCAATGCTGGTTCTCAGCGGCCTGTTCACAATCGCAGGTGTGCTGTTCAACTGGTTATCCACTCAACCCCGGTCAGGTCTTCATTTTGCTGTCCACACAACCCAGACATCAGAAATCATTAGAATCTCCACTACAGAATATTCCATTCATTCACTGCGAAATTGGAATTTATGTGAATCTCCACTCCACGCAGGCTTTTGTTACACCACTGGTGAATGTGCAAGTAACCAAATGCAGGTTTTTACCATCCTGTTCACATTCGCTGGCATGCTGTTCAACTGGCTATCTGCTCCAACCTGGTCAGCTCTTCATTTTCCTGTCAACACTTATCAGACATCAGAAATCATCACAATCTGCACTGAAATATATTCCATTCATTCACTGCCAATCTAGAATTCATCTGAATCTCCACTTCACGCAGGCTTTTGTTACACCACTGGTGAATGTCCAAGTAACCAAATGCTGGTTTTCAGCGTCCTGTTCACACTCGCAGGCGTGCTGTACAACTGACTATCCACTCCACTCTGGTCAGCTCTTCATTTTCCTGTACACAGCAGCCAGACTTCAGAAATCCTTGCAGTCTCCACTACAGAATGTTCCAATCATTCACTGCCAATCTGGAGTTCATCGAATCTCTCTGCCAGGCAGGCTATCCTAACACAACTGGTGAATGTCCAATTAACCCAATGATTGTATTCAGCATCTTTTTCATATTCGCAGGCATGCTGTTCAACCGGCTATCCTCTCCACCCTGGTCAGCTCTTCATTTTCCTTTCCACACAACCCAGATTCTGAAAATATTGGGATTTCCACTACAGAATGTTCCATTCATTCACTGCCAATCTGGAGTTCATCGAATCTCCACTCCAGACAGGCTATCGTTACATCATTAGTTTAGGTCCAAGTAACCTAATGCTGGTTTTGAGCATACTGTTCACACTCGCAGGCATGCTGTTCAACGGTTATCCACTCCAACCTGGTCTGCTCTTCATTTTTCTGTCCACACAACCCAGACTTCAGAAATCATTGGAATCACCACAACAGAATGTTCTGTTCATTCACTTCTAATCTGGAATTCATCTGAATCTCCACTCAGGGCAGGCTTTCATTACATCACAGGTTAATGTCCAAGTAAACCAATGCTGGCTTTCAGCGTCCTATTGAAACTTGCAGGTGTACTGTTCAACTACCTATCCACTCCACCCTGGTCAGCTCTTCATTTTCTTGTCCACACAACCCAGACTTCAGAAATCTCTGGAATCTCCTCTACAGAATGTTCCATTCATTCACTCTGAATCTGGAAATCATCTGAATCTCTACTCCAGGCAGGCTTTCGTTACACCACTAGTGAATATTCAAGGAACCCAGTGCTGTATTACAGTGGCCTGCTCACACTCGCAGGCGTGCTGTTCATGTGGCTATCCCCTATACCCTGGTCAGCTGTTCATTTTCCTGACCACACAACACAGACTTCACAAATCATTGGAATCTCCACTAGAGAATGTTCCTTTTATTAACTGCCATTCTGGAATTCATCTGAAACTCCCTTCCAGGCAAGCATTCCTTACACCACTGGTGAATGTCCAAGTAACTCAATGCTGGTTTTCACCGTCAGGTTCTCATTCGCAGGCATGTTGTTCAACTGGCTGTCCACTCCAACCTGGTCAGCTCTCCATTTTCCTGTCAACACTGACCAGATTTCAGAAATCATCCAAATCTGCACTAAGAATATTCCATTCATTCACTGCCAATCTGGAATTCATCTGATTCTCCACTCCATGAAGGTTTTCGTTACACCACTGGTGAATGTCCAAGTAACCCAATGCTGGTTTTCAGCGTCCTCTTCACACTCGCAGGTGTGCTGTAAAACTGAGTATCCACTCCATCTTTCTCAGCTCTTCATTTTCCTGTTCACGCAACCCAGACTTCAGAAATCCTTGCAATCTCCACTACAAAATGTTCCAATCATGCACTGCCAATCTGGAGTTCATCGAATTTCCACTCCTGTCAGGCTTTCGTTACACCACTGCTAAATGTCCAAGTAACCCAATGCTGCTTTTCAGTGGCCTGTTCAAACTCGCAGCCGTTCTGTTCGCTGGCTATCTACCTGGTGAGCTCTTCATTATCCTACCCACAACACCAAGATATCAGATATCACTGGAATCTCCACTACAGAAAGTTCTGATAATTTACTGCGAGTCTGGAATACATCTGAATCTCCACTCTACGCAGGCATTCGTTACACCACTGATGAAATTACCCAGAAACTTGAAATAATCTGAATCTGCAGCCTAAAATCATCCATGGGCTGCTGTTCATCTTCCTATCCACCCTGCTATTCTGGCGTGAAAGCACAGCAGTAGGACGTGTGCGTCACACAGCCAGCCTGGCCTAGCCGGGATCAATTCCTCGCCCTCTCCAGAGCCCGGGAAGCTACCGAGAGTATCTGGTCCTCGCGGCAATACCTGGCAACCACTCATGAAATATTCGATATGCCGAAATTACAGTCACCACAAGTCTCCAAACGAAAACGTTACTGAACCGATCCAGCAAATCAATGAAGTCCGGGAGGACTGGGAGAGTGACAGTGATCCACACTGCTGAGTAGTGAATTTATCTCAATATCCATATGAATTAGGCCTGCATTTCTTCTCGTTCTCCATGATATCGAGTTGAATTAGAAATCTGCCAAATGAGCATTTGCTGTCAACTCTCCCCAGGCCTGCTCTTCAGCTCGCTATCCAGTCGAATATAGTAGTCTGTTCATTAACCCTGCCACACAACGGAGAGACCTGAGTTCATCTGAATATCAACACCTACATATCTGGTTTTCATCTGCCTGTGCACTCAATCAAGCTGAAGTTTTCATCATCCCGTCCACTCTAAGCAGGCCGGCTGGGCGTCAACTTCTGAATCAATCGAAACCATATGTTACCGTACAGGTCAACGCCACCCAGTGATGGTGATGATCATATGCCTCTAAAACTCATCAGGGTTGGGATTCTTCTGCATGTCCAGTAACCCAATGCTCGTGGTCTGTGGCCTGTTCACTTACCGCAGGCATGGTGTTCACTGGCTCTCCACTCTACCCCTGGTCAGCTCTTCATTTCCTGGTGGCCATAACCCAGAGTTCTGAAATCACAGGTATCTCCAATACAAAATGTTCCATTCAATCACTGTGAATCTGGAATTCATCAAATCCACTGGATATACACTCCACCCCGGTCAGCTCTTCATTTTCCTGTCCACAATGCCCAGACTTTAGAAATCATCGGAATCTCCACTACAGAATGGTTCATTCATTCACTGCCAATCTGGAATTCATCAAATCTCCACTCAAGGCAGGCTTTCATTACACCACTGGTGAATATTGAAGTAACCCTATGTTTGTTTTCAGCGGTCTGTTCATACTCGCAGGCTTGCTGTTTAACTGGCTATCCACTCCACCCGTCAGCTCTTCAATTTCCTGTCCACACAACCCACATTTCAGAATGCATTGGAATCTACACTACAGAATGTTCCATTCAATCAGTGCCAATCTGGAGTTCATCAAATCTGGCCGAGCAAGGGTCAATTCCTCGCCCTCTCAGAGAGCTCGAGAAGCTACCGAGAGTTTCTGGCCCTCGTCGCAAAGACTGGCAAGACACTGCTGAAACATTCCATATGCCAAAATTACACTCAACAATTTTCACCAAATGAAGACGCTACTGAACCGCGCCAGCAATTCAATGAAGTCCGGCAGGACTGGGAGAGTAACAGTGAATTCATTTCAATATCCAATGTATTAGGCCTGCGTTTCTTCTCGTTCTCCACGAAATCGAGTCGAAATAGAAATCTGCCATGTGACTATTTGCTGTCAACTCTCCCTAGGCATGCAGTTCTGCTACCTATTCAGTCGAATATAGTATTCTGTTCATGAACCCTGCCACACTACTGAGCAACCTGAGTTCATCTAAATATCAACACCTACATATCTGGTTTTCATCTACCTGAAATCATTGCAATTTCCACTACAGAATGTTCCATTCATTCACTGCCAATCTGGAGTTCATCAAATCTCCACTACAGGCAGACTTTCGGTACACCACTGGTGAATGTCCAAGTAACACAATGCTGGTTTTCATCGGCCTGTTCACTCTCGCAGCCATTCTGTTCACTGGCTATCTACTCCACCCTGGTCAGTTGTTCATTTTCCTGTCCACAACACCCAGATATCAGAAATCATTGGAATCTCCACTGCAGAATGTTCCGGTTATTCACTGCGAGTCGGGAATAAATCTGAATCTCCATTCTACGCAGGCATTCGTTACACCACTGGTGAGTCTATCCAGAAACTTGAAATCATCTGAATCTGCAATATAAAATCATCCATGGGCTGCTTTTCACCTTCCTATCCACACTGCCATTTTGGCGCAAAAGCACAGTAGTATAACGTGTGGCTCACGCAGCTAGCCTGATGGAGTCGGATTCAATTCCTCACCCAGTCAATAGCCCGGGAAGCTACCGCGAGTATCTGACCCTCGCGGCAAAGCCTGTCAAGCCACCCGTGAAATATTCGATATGTCGAAATTACAGTCACCACAAGTCTCCAAACGAAGACATTACTGAACCGCACCAGCAAATCAATGAAGTCCGGGAGGACTGGGAGTGGGACAGCGATCCACACTGCTGAGTAGTGAATTCTTCTCAATATCCAATATATTAGCCCTGCATCTCTTCTCGTTCTCCACGAAATCGAGTCGAATTAGAAATCTGCCAAGTGAGCATTTGCTGTCAACTCTCCCCAGGCCTGCTCTTCAGCTCGCTATTCAGTCGAATATAGTAGTCTGTTCATTAACCCTGCCACACAATCGAGAGACCTGAGTTCATATAAATATCAACACCTACATATCAGGTTTTCATCTGCTTGTGCTCTGAATCAAGCCAAAGTTTTCATCATCCTGTCCACTCAAACCAGTTCGGCTGTGCATCGCCTCCTGAATAAATCAAAACCATATGTTACTGTCCCGGTCTAAGCCGACAAGATGTGGTGATGATCGTATGCCTCTAAAACTCGTCAGGGTTGGGATTCTTCTGCATGTCCCAGTAACCCAATTCTAGTGGTCAGCGGCCTGTTCACATACCGCAGGTGTGCTGCTCAACTGGCTATCCACTCAAAACTGGTTAGCACTTCCTTTTCCTGTCCACACAAACCAGACTTCAGAAATCATTGGAATCTCAACTACAGATTGTTACATTCATTCACTGTGAATCTGGAATTCATCTGAATTTCCACTCCAGGCAGTTTTTCGTTACACCACTGGTGAATGTCCAAGTAACCCAATGCTGGTTTTCAGAGTCCTGTTCACACTCGCAGGCGTGCTGTTCAACTGGCTATACACTCAACTCTGGTTAGCATGTCCTTTTCCTGTCCACACAACGCAGACTTCAGAAATCATTGGAATCTCCACTACAGAAGCTTCCATTCATTCACTGCCAATCTGTTGTTCTTCTAATCTCCACTCCAGGAAGGCTTTCGTTACACCACTGGTGAATGTGCAAGTAACCCAATGATGTTTTTCACCTGCCTGTGTTGTTCACTGGCTATCCACTTCGCCCTGTTTAGTTCTTCATTTTCCTGTATACACTACCCAGACATCAGAAATTATTGTAATCTCCACTACAGACTGTTCCGGTCATTCACTGCGAGTCTGGAATACATCTGAATCCACTCTACGCAGGCATTCGGTTCAGCAAGGTGAAACTACCCAGAAACATGAAATCATCTGAATCTGCACTCGAAAATCATCCATGGGCTGCTTTTCATCTGCCTATCCACACTTCTATTCTGGCGCGAAAGTACAGCAGTAGGACGTGTGCGTCACGCAGCCAGCCTGGCCGAGCAGGGTTCAGTTCCTCGCCCTCTCAGAGAGCCCGAGAAGCTACCGAGAGTATCTTGCCCTCGTGGCACAGCCTGGCAAGACACCCGTGAAATATTCCATATGCCAAAATTACAGTCACCACAAGTCTCCAAATGAAGACGATAATGAACCGTGCCAGCAAATCAATTAAGTCCCGGAGGACTGGGAGAATGACAGTGATCCACACTGCTGAGTAGTGAATTCATCTCAATATCCAATGTATTAGGCCTGCATTTCTTCCCGTTCTCCACCAAATCGAGTCGAATTAGAAATCTGTCAAGTAATCATTTGCTGTCAACTACCCCCAGGTTCAGCTCCCTATCCAGTTGAATATAGTATCCTCTTCATTAACCCTCCCACACTACCGAGAGAACTGAGTTCATCTAAATATCAACAACTACATATCTGGTTTTCATCTGACTGTGCACTCAATCAAGCCAAAGTTTTCATCATCCCATCCACTCTAACCAGGCCTGGTGTGCCTCGCCTTCTGAATCAATCGAAAACATATGGTACTCTCCCGGTCAACGCCACCCAGTGGTGGTGATGATCGTACGCCTCTAAAACTCATCAGAGTTGAGATTCTTCTGCTTGTCCAGTAATCCAATGCTAGTGGTCAGCGGTCTGTTCACATAGTGCAGGCATGGTGTTCACTGCCTATCCAATCCACCCTGGTCAGTTCTTCATTTCCTGGTGCCAATAACCCAGAGTCCTGAAATAATTGGTATTTCCACTATAGAATGTTCATTTATTCATTGCCAATCTGGAATTCATCGAAATCCACTCCAGGCAGGCTTTCTTTACAACACTGATGAATGTCCAAGTAACCCAATGCTGGTTTTCAGCACTTGTTCACACTCGCAGGCGTGCGGTTCAACTGGCTAACCGTTCAACCCTGGTCAGGTCTACATTTTCTTGACCACACAACGTAGACTTCAGAAATCATTGGAATCTCCATTAAAGAATGTTCCATTCATTCACTGCCAATCTGAAATTCATCGTATCTCCACTCCAGGCAGGCTTTCGTTACACCACTGGTGAATGTCCAAGTAAACCAATGCTGCTTTTTACTGGTCTGTTCCCACTCGCAGGAATGCTGTTCAACTGGATATCCACTCCATCGTGGTCATCTCTTCATTTTCCTGTCCACACAAACCAGACATCAGAAATTATTGGAATCTCCACTATAAAATGTTCCATTCATTCACTGCCAATCTGAAATTAATCTGAATCTCCACTCCAGGCAGGCTTTCGTTACAGCACTGCTGAAAGTCTAAGTAAACCAATGCTGGTTGTCAGCGTCCTATTCACACTCGCAGGCATGCTGTTCAACTGGATATACATGCCACCCAGGTCTGATTTTTATTTTCCTTTCCACACAACCCAGACTTCATAAATCTTTTGAATTTCCACTACATAATGTTCCATTCATTCACTGCCAATCAAGAGATCCTCGAATCTCCACTCCAGGCAGGATTTCATTAAACCACTAGGGAATATCCAAGTAACCCAATGCTGGTTTTCAGTAGCCTGTTCACTCTCGCAGACGTGCTTTTCAACTGTCTATCCACTCCAACCTGGTCAGCTCTTCATTTTTCTGTCCACACAAACCAGACTTCAGAAATCATTGGAATCTCCACTACAGAATGTTCCATTCATTCACTGCAAATCTGAAATTCATCTGAATCTCCACTCCAAGCAGGCTTTCGTTACACCACTGTTGAATGTCTAAGTAACTGAATGCTGGTTTTCAGTATCTTGTACACACTCGCAGAAGTGCTGTTCAACTGGGTATCCACCCAACAGTGGTCAGCTCTTTCTTTTCCTCTCCATACAACCCAGACATCAGAAATCATTGGATTCTCCACTACAGAATGTTCCGCTCATTCACTGCGAATGTGGAATACATATGAATCTCCACTCTACGCAGGCATTTGTTGCAGCATTGGTGAGTCTACCCAGAAACTTGAAATCATCTGAATCTGCACTCTAAATTCATCCATGGGCTGCTTTTCATCTTCCTATCCACACTGCGATTCTGGCGCGAAAGCACAGCAGTAGGACGTGTGCTTCACGCAGCCAGCCCGGGCAAGCGGTCTTCATTTCCTAACTCTCTCAGAGAGCCCCGGAAGCTACCGAGAGTATCTGGCTCTCGTGGCAAAGCCTGGCAAGACACGCGTGAAATATTCCATATGCCAAAATTACAGTCACCACAAGTCCCCAAAAGAAGACACTACTGAACCATGCCAGCAAATCAATGAAGTCCGGGAGGACTGGGAGACTGACAGCGATCCACACTGCTGAGTAGTGAATTCATCTCAATATCCAATGTATCAGCCCTGCGTTTCTTCTCGTTCTCCACGGAATCGAGTCGAATTCGAATTCGACTCGAAGCATTTGCTGCCAACTGTCCCCAGACCTGCTGTTCAGCTCCCTATCCAGTCGAATATAGTATTCTGATCATTAACCATGCCACACAAACGAGCCACCTGAGTTCATCTAAATATCAACAGCTACATATCTGGTTTTCATCTGCCTGTGCACTCAATCAAGCCGAAGTTTTCATCATCCCATCCACTCTAACCAGGCCTGGTGTGCATCGACTTCTGAATCAATTGAAACCATATGGTACTCTTGCGGTAAATGCCACCCAGTGGTGGTGATGAACGTATGCCTGTAAAACTCGAAAACGTTGGGATTCTTCTGCATGTCCCAGTAACCCAATGTTAGTGGTCGGCGGCCTGTTCACATGCCGCAGGTGTGATGTTCACTGGCTATCCACACCACCCAGGTCAGCTCTTCATTTCCTGTTTCCAATAATGCAGAGTTCTGAAATCATTGGAATATCCACTACAGAATGTTCCATTCATTCACTGCCATTCTGGAGATCATCGAATCTCCACTCCAGGCAGGCTTTCGTTACACCAATGGTGAATGTCCAAGTAACCCAATGATGGTTTTGAGCGTACTGTTCACACTCACAGGCGTGCTGATCATCTGGCTGATCATTCAACCCCGGTCATCTCTTCATTTTTTGTCCACACAACGTAGACGTCAGAAATCATTGAAATCTCAATTATAAAATGTTCCATTTATTTTCTGGCAATCCGGAATTCATCTGAATCTCCACTCAAGGCAGGGTTTTGTTAAACCACTGCTGAATGTCTAAGTAACCCAATGATGGTTTTCAGCGTCCCGTTCACAGTCGCAGGCGTTCTTTTCAACTGGTGATCCATCCAGAGTGGTCAGCTCTTTCTTTTCCTGTCCACAGAAGCCAGAATTCAGAAATCATTGGAATCTCCACTACAGAATGTTCCATTCATTCACTGCCAATCTGGAATTCCTCTCCGTCTCCACTCCAGGCAGGCTTTCGTTACACCACTGGTGAATATCCAAGTATTCCAATGCTGTTTTTCAGCGGCCTGTTCACACTCGCAGGCGTGCTGTTCAACTGGATATCCACTCCAAACTGGTAGGCTATTCATATTCCTGTCCACATAACCTAGACTTCAGAAACCATTAGAATCTCCACTACAGAATGTTCCATTTATTCACTACCAATCTGGAATTCATCTGCATCTCCACTCCAGGCAGGCTTTCGTTACACCACTGGTGAATATCCAAGTATCCCAATGCTGTTTTTCAGCGGCCTATTCACAATCGCAGGCGTGCTGTTCCACTGGCTATCCATTCAGCCCTGGACAGCACTTCATTTTCCTGTCCATATAACATAGACTTTAATGACCTTTAGAATCTCCACTTCAGAATGTTCCATTCATTCACTGCCAATCTGGAATTCATCGAATCTCCACTCCACGAAGGATTTCTATACACCAGTGGTGAATATCCAAGTAACCCAAAGCTGGTTTTCAGCAGCCTTTTCAAAGTCGCAAGCCTGCTCTTCAACTGGCTATCCACTCCAACCTGGTCAGCTCTTCATTTTCTAGTCCACACAACGTAGACATCAGAAAACATTAGAATCTCCAGTACAGAATGTTCCATTCATTCACTGCCAATCTGGAGTTCTTCGAATCTCACTCCAGGCAGGCTTTCGTTACACCACTGATGAATGTCCAAGTAACACAATGCAGGTGTTCAGCGTCCTGTTCACACCCGCTGGTGTGCTGTTCAACTGGCTATCCTCTAAACACTGCTCAGTACTTAATTTTCCTGTCCAAATAACCTAGACATTAGAATCCATTAGAATCTTCACGACAGAATGTTGCATTCATTCACTGCCAATCTGGAATTCATCGAATCTCCACTCCAGACAGGCTTGCTTTACACCACAGTTGAATGTCCAAGTAACCCAATGCTGGTTTTTAGCGGCCTGTTCACACTCATAGGCATGCTGTTCAACTGGATATCCTCTACAAACTCGTAGGCTGTTCATATTCCTGTCCACATAACCTAGACTTCAGAAATCATTAGAATATCCACTATAGAATGTTCCATTCATTCACTTCCAATGTGGAATTCATCGAATCTCCATTCCAGGCAGGCTTTCTTTACAACCCTGGTGAATATCCAAGTAACCCAATGCTTGTTTTTAGCGGCCTTCTCACACTCGTAGGCATTCTGTTCAACTGGATATCTACTACAACCTGGTCAGCTATTCATTTTCCTGTCCACAAAACCTAAACTTCAAATCATTGGAATCTCAACTACAGAATGTTCCATTCATTGATTCCCAATCTGTAATTCAACGAATCTCCACGCCAGGCTGGCTTTCGTTACACCACTGGTGAATGTCCAAGTAAAAACATGCCGGTTTTCAATGGCATGTTCACACTCGCAGGCATGCTGTTCAACTGGCAATCCATGCCAAACTGGTCAGCTATTGACTTTCCTGTCCACACAACCCAGACTTCAAAAACATTTGGAATCTCCACTACAGAATGTTCCATTCATTCACTGCCAATCTGAAGATCATGCAACCTCCACTCCAGGCAGGCTTTTGTTACACCACTGCTGAATGTCCAAGTAACCCAATGCTGGGCTTCAGCGCCCTATTCACACTCGCAGGCGTGCTGCTAAACTGGCTATCCACTGAACCCTGGTCAGCTATTCATTTTCCTGTCCACTCAACCCAGACTTCAGAAATCATTGGAATCTCCGCTACAGAATGTTCCATTAATTCACTCCCAATCTAGAATTCATCGAGTCTCCACTCCAGGCAGGCGTTCGTTAAACCAATGGTGAATGTCCACGGAAACCAATGCTTATTTTCAGTGTCATGTTCACACTCGCAGGAGTGCGGTTCAACTGACTATAATTTCAACCCTGGTCAGCTCTTCATTTTCCTGTCCACTCAACCCAGACTTCAGAAATCATAGGAATCTCCACTACAGAATGTTCCATTCATTCACTCCCAATCTGGAATTCATCGAGTCTCCACTCCAGGCAGGCTTTCGTTACACCAATGGTGAATGTCCAAGGAAACCAATGCTTATTTTCAGTGTCATGTTCACACTCGCAGGCGTGCGGTTCACCTGGCTATAATTTCAAACCTGGTCAGCTCTTCCTTTTCCTGTCCACACAACCCAGACTTCAGAAATTATTGGCATCCCTACTAAAGAATGTACCATTCATTCACTGCCAATCTGGAGTTCTTTGATTATCCACTTAAAGCAGGCTTTCGTTACACTACTGGTGAATGTCCAAGTAATCTAATGCTGGTTTTCATCGTCCTCTTCACACTCGGGGACATGGTTTTCAACTGGCTATCCATTCAACCCTGGTCAGTTCATCTTTTTCCTATCCACATAACCCAGACTTCAGAAACCATTAGAATCTCTACTACAGAATGTTGCATTCATTGACTGGCAATCTGGAATTCATCGAATCTCCACTCCAGGGACGATTTCGTTACACGAATGGTGAATATCCAAGTAACACAATGCTAGTGGTCAGCGGCCTATTCACATACCGCAGGTACGGTTTTCACTGACTATCCACTCCACCCTCGTCAGATCATTTCCTGGTGCCAGAAAACCAGAGTTCTGAAATCACTTGTATCTCCACTACAGAATGTTCCAATCATTCACTGCCAATCTGGAATTCATCGAATCTCCACTCCAGGCAGGATTTCTTTACATCACTGGTGAATATCCAAGTAACCTAATGCTGGTTAACAGCAGCCTCTTCAAACTCGCAGGCCTGCTGTTCAACTGGCTCTCCACGCTAAGCTGTTCTGACCTTCATTTTCCTTTCCACACAACCCCGACACAGAAATCATTGGAATATCCACAACACAATGTTCCATTCATTCACTGCCAATCTGGAGTTCGTCGAATCTCCACTCCAGTCAGGTTTTCAATACACCACTGGTGAATGTCCAAATAATAGATTTCTGATTTTCGGCGACCTGTTCACATTCGCAGGCATGCTGTTCAACTGGATATACACTCCACACTGGCCAGTTCATTCTTTTCCGGTCAACATAACCCAGACTTCAGAAATAATTGGAATCTCCACTACAGAATGTTCCATTCATTCACTGCTAATCTGGAATTCATCGAATCTCCACTCCAGGCAGGTTTTCGTTACACCACTGTTGAATATCCAAGTAATGCTGGGTATCAGCAGCCTGTTCAAACTTGCAGGTCTGCTGTTCAAATGACTATCCACGCTAACCTGGTTAGCTCTTCATTTTACTGTCCATACAACCCAGACTTCAGAAATCATTGGAATATCCACTACTGAATGTTCCATTCATTCACTAACAATCTGGAGATCATTGAATCTCAACTTCACGCAGGCTTTCGTTAGACCACTGGCAAATGACCAAGTAACCCAATGCTGGTTTCCAGTGTCCTTCTAACACTCTCAGGAGTTTCCTTCAACTAGCAAAACACTCAACCCTGGTCAGCACTTCATATTCTTGTCCACACAAGGTAGACTACAGAAATTATTGGAATCTCCCCTACAGAATGTTCCATTCATTCACTGCCAATCTGGAATTCATGGAATCTCCACTCCAGGCAGACATTCGTTGCACCACTGTTGAATATCCAAGTAACCCAATGCTGGTTTTCAGAGGCCTGTTCACACTCGCAGACGTGCTGTTCAACTGGCTATCCACTCAACCCTGGTCACCTATTCATTTTCCTCTCCACAAAACCCAGACTTCAGAAATCACTGGAATCTCCACTACAGAATTTCCATTCATTCACTGGCAATCTGGAATTCATCGAATATCCACTTCAGGGAGGATTTCGTTAAACCAGTGGTGAATATCCAAGTAACACAATGCTAGTGGTCAGCGGCCTGTTCACATACCGCAGGTATAGTTTTCACTGGCTATCCACTTCACCCTGCTCAGATCTTCATTTCCTGGTGCCAGAAAACCAGAGTTCTGAAATCACTTGTATCTCCACTAGAGAATGTTCCAATCATTCACTGCCAATCTGGAGTTCATCGAATCTCCCCTACAGGCAGGCTTTCGTTACATTACTGTTGAATAAAAAGTTAACCCAATGCTGGTTTTCAGCGGCCTGTTCACAGCCGCAGGCATGATTTTGAACTGGCAATCCACTCCCACCTGGTTAGCTCTTCATTGTCCTCGCCACACAACGCAGACTTCAGAAACCATTGCAATCTCCACTAAAGAATGTCCCATTTATTCTCTGCCAGTCTGGAATTCAACGACTCTCCACCCAAGGCAGTCTTTCGTTACACCACTGGTGAATGTCCAAGTAACCCAATGCTCGATTTGACCGGCCTGTTCTCACTCGCAGTCGTGCTGTTCAACTGGCTCTCCACTCCACCCTTGTCAGCTCTTCCTTTTTCTGTCCACACAACCCAGACTTCAGCAATCATTGGAATCTCCACTACAGAATGTTCCATTCATTCACTGCCAATCTGGATTTCTTCGAATCTCCACTCCAGGCAGGCTTTCGTTACACCACTGGTGAATGTCCAAGTAACCCAATGATGGTTTTCAGCGGCCTGCGCAGATCACTGGCTATCCGCTTCACCTGGTTGAGCTCTTCATTTTACTTTCCATATAACCCAGACATCAGAAATAATTGGATTCTCCACTACAGAATGTTTCGGTCATTCACTGTGAGTCTGGAATACATCTGAATCTCCATTCTATGCAGGCATTCGTTACAGCACTGGTATATCTACCCAGAAACTTGAAATCATCTGAATCTGCACTCTGAAATCATGCATGGGCTGCTTTTCATCTTCCTGTCCACGCTGCCATTCTGGCGCGAAAGTAGAGCCATAGGACGTGAGCGACACGCAGCCAACCTGGCCGAGCTGTGTTCAATTCCTCGCCCTCTCAGAGAGCCCGGGAAGCAACCGAGAGTATATGGCCCTCGTGGCAAAGCCTGGCAAGACACCCGTGAAATATTACATATGCCAAAATTATAGTCACCACAAATCTCCAAACAAAGACACTACTGAAACGCGCCAGCAAATCAATGAAGTCCGGGAGGACAGGGAGTGTGACAGCGATCCAGACAGCTGAGTAGTGATTTCATCTCAGTATCCAATGTATTAGGCCTGCGTTTCTTCTCATTCTCCACGAAATCGAGTCGAATTCGAAATCTGCCAATTGAGCATTTGCTTTCAACTCCCCCCAGGCATGCTGTTCAGCTCCCTATCCAGTCGAATATAGTATTCTGTTCATGAACACTGCCACACTACTGAGCGACCTGAGTTCATCTAAATATTAACACTACATATCTGGTTTTCATCTGCCTGTGTACTCAATCAAGCCGAAGATTTAATCTCCCGTCGACTCTAACAAGGCTTATTGTGCATCGACTACTGAATGAATCAAAACCATATGGTACTCTCACAGTCAATGTCGCCCAGTGCTGGTGATAATCGTATGCCTCTAAAACTTGTTAGTGTTGGAATTCTTCTGCATGTGCCAGTAACGCAATGCTACTGGTCAGGGGCCTATTCACATACCGCACGCATGGTGTTCATTGACTATCCACTCCACCCTGGTCAGCTCTTCATTTCCTGGTGACCATAACCCAGAGTTCTAAAAAATTTGGTATCTGTGCTACAGAATGTTCCATTCATTTACTTTGAATCTGGAATTCATCTGAATCTCCACTCCAGGCAGGCTTTCGTTACACCACTGTTGAATATCCTAGTAATCAAATGCTGGTTTTCAGAGGCCTGTTCACACTCGCAGGCATCCAGTACAACTGGCTATCCACTCCACTTTCAACAGCTCTTCACATTCCTGTCCACACAACCCAGACTTCAGAAATCATAGGAATCTCCACTAAGGAATGTTCCATTCATTCACCGCCAATCTGGAAATCATCGAATCCCCACTCCAGACAGGATTTCATTACACCACTGGTGAATATCCAAGTAACACAATGCTGGTTAAGAGCAGCCTGTTCAAACTCGCAGACCTACTGTTCAACTGGCTATCCACGCTAACCTGGTCTGACCTTCATTTTCCTTTCCACACAACCCCGACACAGAAATCATTGTAATCTCCACAACAGAATGTTCCATTCATTCACTGCGAATCTGGAATCCATCTGAATCTTCAATCCAAGCAGGCTTTCGTTACAACACTGCTGAATGTCCAAGTAACAAATTGCTGGTTTTCAGCGTCCTGTTCACACTCACAGGAGTGCTGTTCAACTGGCTTTCCACTCAACCTTGGTCAGCTCTTCATTTTCCTGTCCACACAACCCAGACTTCAGAAATCTTTGGACTCTCCACTACAGAATTTCCATTCATCCACTGCCAATGTGGAATTCATCGAATCTCCACTCCAGGCAGGATTTCCTTACACCACTGGTGAATATCCAAGTAACCGAATGCTACTGGTCAGCGGCTTGTTCACATACCGCAGGCATGGTGTTCACTGGCTATCAACTCCACCCTGGTCAGCTCTTCATTTCCTGGTGACAATAACCCAAATTTCTAAAATCATTGGTATCTAAACTACAGAATGTTCCATTCATTCACTTCAAATCTGAATATTCTCTGAATCTCCACTCCAGGCAGGCTTTCCTTGCACCACTGGTGAATATCCAAGTAACCCAAAGCTGGTTTTCAGCGGCCTGTTCACATTCGCAGGCGTGCTGTTCAACTGGCTATCAACTCCACCCTGGTCACCTCTTCATTTTCCACTCCACACAACCCAGACTTTAAAAATCATTAGAATCTCGACTACAGAATTTCCATTTATAAACTGCCAATCCGGATTTAATCGAAACTCCACTCCAGGCAGGATTTCATTACAACAATGGTGAATATCCAAGTAACCCAATGCTAGTGGTCAGCGGCCTGTTCACATAATGGAGACGTGGTGTTCACTGGATAGCCACTCCACCCTGGTCAGATCTTCCTTTCCTGGTACCAGAAAACAAGAGTTAATAAATTATTTGTATCTCCACTACTGAATATTCCATTCATTCACTGCCAATCTGGAATTCAACGAATTTCAACTCCAGGCAGGATTCCGTTAAAATACTGGTGAAGATCCAAGAGCCCAAACGCTGACTGTCAGCGGCTTGTTCATAGGTGCAGGTTTGCTCTTCAACTGGCTATCCACTCCACAGTGGTCAGCTCTTTCTTTTCCTGTCCACACAACCCAGACTTCAGAACTCATTGAGATCTCCACTCCAAAATGTTCCATTCATTAACTGCCATTCTGGAAATCATCGAATCTCCACTCCAGGCAGGATTTCCTTACACCACTTGTGAAAATCCAAGTAACACAATGCTAGTTATCAGCAGCCTATTCAAACTCGCAGGTCTGCTGTTCAACTGGCTATCCACTCTAACCTGGTCGCTCTTCATTTTCCTGTCCACACAACCCAGACTTCAGAAATCATTGGAATCTCCACTACAGAATGTTCCACTCATTCACTGCAAATCTAGAATGCATCTGAATCTCCACTTCAGGCAGGCTTTCCTTACACCACTTCTGAAGGCCCAAGTAACCCAAAGCTATTTTTCAGCGTCCTGTTCACACTCGTAGGCGTGCTGTTCAACTGGCTATCAACTCTACAGTGGTCAGCTCTTTCTTTTGCGGTCTACACAACCCAGATTTCAGAAATCATTGGAATCTCCACTATAAAATCTTCCACTCATTCACTACCAATCTGGAAATTATCGAATCTCCACTTCAGGGAGGCTTTATTTACACCACTGGTGAATATTCAAATACCACAATGCTGGTATTCATCTTCATGTTCACATTCGCAGGCGTGCTGTTCAACTGGATATCCATTCCATAGTGGTCAGCTCTTTCCTTATCTGTCCACGACACCCAGACTTGAGAAATCATTGGAATCTGCACTACAGAATGTTCCATTTATTCAATGCCAATGTGGAGATCATCGAATCTCCACTCCAGGCAGGCTTTCGTTACACCCCTGCTAAATGTTCAAGTAACCCATTGCTGGTTTTCAGAGGCCTGTTCACACTCGCAGGCGTGCTGCTCAACAGGCTATCCACTCAACCCTGGTCAGCTCTTCATATTCCTGTCCACACAACCCAAAATTCAGAAATCATTCGAAACTACACTGAAGAATTATCCATTCATTCACTGCCAATCTGGAATTCATCGAATCTCCACGCCAGGCAGGATTTCGTTACACCACTGGTGAATATCCAAGTGACCCAATGCGCGTTTTGAGCAGCCTGTTAAAACTAGCAGGCCTGCTGTTCAATTGGCTATCCACTCTAACCTGGTCTGCTCTTCATTTTCCTGTCCACACAAACAAGACTTCAAAAATCTTGGGAATCTCCACTACAGAATATTCCATTCATACACTGCGAATCTGGAATTCATCTGAATCTCCACTCCAAGCAAGATTTGGTTACACCACTGGTGAATGTTCAAGTAACCCAATGCTGGTTTTCAGCGTCCTGTTCACACTTACAGGCGTGCTGTTCAAATGGGTATCTACTCCACCCTGTTTAGCTCCACAGTGGCCAGCTCTTTCTTTTCCTATCCACACAACCCAGACTTCAGAAATCATTGGAATCTCCACTACAGATTGTTCCATACATCCACTGTCAATCTGAAGATCATCGAATCTCCCCTCCAGGCAGGCTATCGTTACAACACTGCTGAATATCCAAGTAACCCAATGTTGGTGTTCATAGGCCTCTTCACACTCGCAGGCTTGCTATTCAACTGGCTATCAACTCCACCCTGTTCAGCTCTTTCTTTTCCTGTCCACACAACTCAGACTTCAGAAATCATTGTAATCTCCACTACAGAAGGTTCCATTCATTTACTGCCAATCTGGAATTCATCGAATCTCCACTTCAGGCAGGATTTCTTTACACCACTGGTCAATATTGTAATACCCCAATGCTGGTTTTCAGCGGGTTGTTCACACTAGCCGGCGTGCTGTTCAACTGGCTATCCACTCCAACCTGATCAGCTCTTCTTATCCCTGTCCACATAACCGACATTCAGAAACCATTAGAATCTCCACTACAGAATGTTCTATTCATTCACTGCCTATCTGGAATTCATTGAATATCCACTCCAGGCAGGCTTTCTTTACACCACTGGTGAATGTACAAGTAACCCAATGCTGGTATTCACACTGCCAATCTGAACTTCATCTGAATCTCCTCTCCATGCAGGCTTTCGTTAGTACACTGCTGAATGTCCAAGTACCCTAATGATGGTTTTCAGCATCCTGTTCACACTCTCAGGCGTGCTGTACAACTTGCTATCCACTCAAGTTGTCAGCTGTTTCTTTTCCTGTCCAGACAATCCAGGCTTCAAATATCTTTGGAATTTCCACTACAGAATGTTCCATTCATTAACTGGCAATCTGCAGATCATCGAATCTCCACTCCAAGCAGACTTTTGTTACACCACTTCTTTATATCTAAGTAACCCAATGCTGGTTTTCAGAGGCCCTTTTTCACGCGCAGGCGTGCTGTTGAACTGGCTATCCACTCTAACCTGGTCTGCTCTTCATTTTCCTGTCCACACAACCCAGACTTCAGAAATCATGGGAATCTCCACTACAAAATGTTCCATTCATTCACCGCGAATCGGGAATTCATCTGAATCTCCACTCCAGGCAGGCTTTCTTTACAACACTGGTGAATGTCCAAGTAACCCAATGCTGGTTTTCAGCGTCCTGTTCACTCTTGCAGGCATGCTTTTCAACTGGCTATCCACTCAACCCTGGTCTGCTCTTCATTTTCCTGTCCACACAAACCAGACTTCAGAAATAATTCGAATCTCCACTACAGAATGTTCCATTCATTCAGTGCCAATCTGGATATTATCGAATCTCCACTCCAGGCAGTCTTTTGTTACATCACTGCTGAATGTCAAGGTAAAACAATGATGGTTTTCAAAGGCCTGTTCACACTCGCAGGCATGCTGTTCAAGTGGCTTTCCACTCAACTCTGGTCAGCTCTTCATTTTCGTGTCCATACAACCCAGACTTCAGCAATCATTGGAATCTAAGATATAGAATGATCCATTCACTCACAGGAAATCTGGAATTCATCGAATCTCCACGCCAGGCAGGATTTCTTTACACCACTGGTAAATATCCAAGTGACCCAATGCTGGTTGTGAGCAGCCTGTTCAAACTCGAAGGCCTGCTGTTCAACTGGCGATCCACTCTAACCTGTTCTGCTCTTCATTTTCCTGTCCACAGAACCCAGACTTCAAAAATTATGGGCATCTCCACTACAGAATGTTGCGTTAATTCATTGCGAATCTGGAATTCATCTGAATCTCCACTCCAGGCCGGCTTTCGTTACACCACTGCTGAATGTCCAAGTATCCCAATGCTGGAACTCAGCGTCCTGTTCACACTTGCAGGCATGCTGTACAACTGGCTATCCACTCCTCAGCGGCCAGCTCTTTCTTTTCCTGTTCACAGAACCCAGACATCAGAAATCATTGGAATCTCCACTACAGATTGTTCCATACATTCACTGCCAATTTGGAGTTCATCATATCACCACTCCAGGCAGGCTATCGTTACCCCACTGCTGAATGTCCAAGTAATCCAATGCTGGATTTCATAGGCATGTTCACACTCACAGGCGTGCTATTCAAAGGGCTACCCACTCCACCCAATTCAGCTCTATCTTTTCCTGTCCACACAACCCAGACTTCAGAAATCATTGGAATCTTCACTACAGAATGTTCCTTTCATTCACTGCCGATCTGGATTTCATCGAATCTCCACTTCAGGCAGGATTTCGTTACACCACTGGGAAATATACAAGTAATCCAATGCTGGTTTTCAGTGGCCTGTTCACACTCGCAGGCGTGCTGTTCAATTGGGAACGACGTCAACCTGGTCAGCTCTTCTTATTCCTGTTCACATAAACTAGACTTCAGAAACCATTAAAATCTCCACTACAGAATGTTCCATTCATTCACTGCCCATCTGGAATTCATTGAATTTCCACTCCAGGCAGGCTTTCTTTACACCAATGCTGATGTCCAAGTAACCCAATGCTGATTTTCAACGACCTGTTCACACTTGCAGGCATGCTGTTCAACTGACTATCCACTCAATCCTCGTCAGCTCTTCATTTTCCTATCCACACAACCAAGACTTCAGAAATCACTGGATTCTCCCGTACAGAATCTTCCATTATTCACTGTCAATCTGGAATTCATCTGAATCTCCACTCCAGTCAGGCTTCGGTTAGAACACTGGTGAATGTCCAAGTAACTCAGTGCTGGTTTTACGCGTTCTGCTCACACCTGCAGGCATGCAATTCAACTGGCTATCCACTCCACAGTGGCCAGATCTTTCTTTTCCTGTCCACACAACCCAGACATCAGAAATCATTGGAATCTCCACTACAGATTGTTCAATACATTCACTGCCAATCTGGAATTCATCGAATCTCCACCCCACGCAGGCTTTCGTTACACCACAGCTGAATGTGCAAGTAACCCAATGCTGGTATTCAGCGGCCTGTTCCCACTCGCAGGTGTGATGTTCAAGTGGCTATCCACTCCAACCTTATAAGATCTTCATTTTCATGGCCACACAACCCAGATTTCCGAAATCATTGGAATCTCCACTACAGAATGTTCCATTCATTCACTGCAAATCTGGAATTCATCTGAAACTCCTCTTCATTCAGGCTTTCGTTACACTACTGCTGTATGTCCAAGTAACCCAATGCTGATTTTCAGCGTCCTGTTCACACTCGCCAGTGTGCTGTTCAACTGGCTATCCATTCCACAGTGGTCAGCTCATTCTTTTCCTGTCCACACATCCCAGACTTCAGAAATCATTGGAATCTGCACTACAGAATGTTCCATTCATTCTCTACCAAAATGGAATTCATTGAATCTCCACTCCAGGCAGTCTTTCGTAACACCACTGCTGAATGTTCAAGTCACCAATTACTCTTTTCAGCGCTCTGTTCACTCTCACAGGCCTGCTATTCAACTGGGTATCCACTGAACCCTGGTCAATGGAAAGTCCACTACAGAATGTAGCATTCATTCACTGGAATCTGGAGATCATCGAATCTCCACTCCAGGCAGGATTTTGTAACACCACCGGTGAATATCCAAGTAACCCAATGCTGGTTTTAAGCAGCCTGTTCAAATTCGCAGGCCTGCTGCTTAACTGGCTAATCAGTGTAATCTGGTTTGCTCTTCTTTTTCGTGTCCAGACATCCCAGACTTCAGAAATCTTGGAATCTCCAGTACAGAATGTTCCATTAATTCACTGCCCATCTGGTGATCATCGAATCTCCACTCCAGGCAGCCTTTCTTTAAACCACTGCTGAATGTCCAAGTAACTCAATGCTGGTTTTTAGCGTCCTGTTCACAGTCGCAGGCATGTCTGTTCAACAGGCTATACTCTCCAACCTGGTAAGCTCTTCATATTCCTGTCCACATAAACTAGACTTCGGAAACCATTAGAATCTCCACTACAGAATGTTCCATTCATTCACTTCCAATCTGGAATTCATTGAATCTCCACTAAAGGCAGGATATCATTACACCACTGGTGAATATTAAAGTAAGACAATGCTGGTTTTCTGCATACTGTTCAAACTCCCAGGTCTGCTGTTCAACTGGCTATCCACTCTAATCTAGTCTGCTGTTCATTTTCCTGTCCACACAACCCAGACTTCAAAAATCATGGGAATCTCCACTACAGAATGTTGAATTTATTCACTGTGAATCTTGAATTCATCTGAATCTCCACTCCATCCAGGCTTCCGTTACACCATTGGTGAATGTACAAGTAATCCAATGCTGGTTTTCAGCGTCCTGTTCACACTTTCAGGCGTGCTGTTCAACTGGGTATCCACTGCAAAGTGGCCAGCTCTTTCATTTCCTGTCCACACAACCCAGACTTCAGAAATCACTGAAATCTCCACTACAGAATGTTCCATAAATTCACTGCCAATCTAAAGAACATTGAATCTCCACTCCAGGAAGACTATCGTTACACCACTGGTGAATATCCAAGTAACGCAATGCTGCTTTTCAGAGGCCTGTTCACACTAGGAGGCCTGCTGTTCAACTGGCTATCCACTCCACCCTGGTCAGTTCTTTCTTTTCCTGTCCACACAATCCAGACTTCAGAAATCTTTGGAATCTCCACTACAGAATGTTCCATTCATTCACTACCAATTTGGGATTCATCGCATCTGCACTACCGGCAGGATTTCTTTACGCCACTGTTGAATACGCAAGTACCCCTATGCTTTTTTTCAGCGGCCTCTACACACTCACTGTCGTGCTGTTCATCTGGCTATCCACTCCACCCTGGTCATCTCTTTCTTTTCCTGTCCACACAATTCAGACTTAAGAGATCTTTGGAATCTCCACTACAGAGTGTTCCATTCATTCACTGTGAATCTGGAATTCATCTGAATCTCCACTCCATGCAAGCTTTCGTTACACCACTGGTGAATGTCTAAGTAATCCATTGCTGGTTTTCAGCGTCCTGTTCACACTCGCAGGCGTGCTGTTCAACTCAACTCAACAGTGGTCAGCTCTTTCTTCGAATTCATCGAATATCCACTCGAGGCAGGATTTCGTTACACAACTGGTGAATATCTAAGTTACCCAATGCTGGTTGTCAGCATTCTGTTCAAACTCCTAGGCCTGCTGTTCAACTGACTATGCACTCTAACTTCTCTGAACTGGTCTGCTCTTCATTTTCCTGTGCACACAATCTAGACTTCAGAAATCATGAGAGTCTCCACTACCAAAAGTTCCATTCATTCACTGTGAATCTGGAATTCTTCTGAATCTCCACTCCAGGCAGGCTTCCATTACACCACTGGTGAATGTCCAAGTATCCCAATGCTGCTTTTCAGCGGCCTGTTCACACTTGTAGGCGTGCTGGTCCACTGGCTATCCACACCTCCCTGGTCAGCTCTTCATTTTCCTGTACACAAAACCCAGATTTCAGAATGCATTGGAATCTAGACTACAGAATGTTCCGTTCAATCACTGCCAATCTGGAGCTCATCGAATCTGTGAGCAAAGTTCAATTCCTCGCCCTCTCCGATAGCTCAGGAAGCTTCCAAGGGAATCTGGACCTCGAGGCAAACACTGGCAAGACACTCCGAAAATATTCCATATGCCAAAATTACAGTCAACACAATTCACCAAACGAAGACGCTACTGAACCATGCCCAAGCACTGGTGATTCACCCAGAAACTTGACATCATCTGAATCTGCACTCTAAAATCATATATGGTTTGCTTATCTTCTACCTATCCACACTGCCCTTTTGGCGCGAAAGCACAGTAGTAGGACATGTGTGTCACGCAGACAGCCTGGCCGACACGGGTGCAATTCCTCACCCTCTCGGAGAGCTCGGGAAGCTATCGAGAGTATCTGGCACTCGTGGCAAAGCCTGGCAAGACACCCGTGAAATATTCTATGTGACGAAATTACAGTCATCACAAATCTCCAAATGAAGACGTTACTGAACCGTGCCAACAAATGAATATAGAGCGGGAGGACTGGGAGTGTGACAGCGATCCACACCGTTAAGTAGTGAATTCATCTCAATATCCAAAGTGTTAGGCCTGGGTTTCTTCTCGTTCTCCACGAAATCGAGTCGAATTAGTAATCTGCCAAGTGAGCATTTCTGTCAACACTCCCCAATCCTCCTGTTCAGCTCCCTATGCAGTCGAATATAGTATTCTGTTCATTAACCCTTCCACACTAGCATGCGACCTGAGTTCATCAAAATATCAACACCTACATATCTGGTTTTCATCTGCCTGTGCACTCAATAAAGCTGAAGTTTTCATCATCTTGTCCACTCTACCCAGGCCTGGTGTGCATCGACCTCTGAATCAATCGAAACCATATGGTACTCTACCGGTCAACGCCACCAGTTGTGGTGATGATCCTATGCCTCTAAAGGTCGTCAGTGTTGTGGTTTCTCTGCATGTCCCAGTAACCAAATGCTGGTGGTCAGCGGCCTATTCACAAACTGTAGGCGTTGTTTTCACTTGCAATCCACTCCACCTTCCTCAGGTCTTCATTTCCTGGTGTCCATAACCCAGAGTTCTGAAAACATTGGTATCTCCACTACAGTATGTTCCATTCATTCATTGTGAATCTGGTATTCATCTGAATCTCCACTCCAGGCAGGCTTTCGTTTTACCACTGGTGAATGTCCAAGTAACACAATGCTGGATTTCAGCGGCCTTTTCACACTCGCAGGCATGCTGTTCAATTGGCTATCCACTCCACCCAGCTCACCTTTTCATTTTCCTAGCCACACAACCCAGACTTCAAAAATCATGGGAATATCCACTAAAGAATGTTCCATTCATTCACTGCCAATCTGGAATTCATCGAATCTCCACTTCAGGCAGAATTTCGTTACACCACTAGTGAAGATCCAAGTAACCCAATGCTGGATTTCAGCAATCTGTTCAAACTCGCAGGCCTGCTGTTCAACTGACTATCCACTCTAACTTGATCAGCTCTTCATTTTCGTGTCCATACAACCCAGACTTCAGTAATCATTGGAATCTCCCCTACAGAATGTTCCATTTATTCTCTGCGAACCCGGAATTCGACTGAATCTCCACCCCAGGCAGGCTTTTGATACACCACTGGTGAATATCCAAGTAACCCAATGCTGATTTTCAGCGGCGTCTTCACACTCACCGGCTTGCTGCTCAACTAGCTATCCACTCAATTCCATTCATTCACTGCGAATCTGGAATTCATCTGAAACTCCACTCCAGGCAGGCTTTCGTTACACCACTGGTGAATGTCCAATAACCCAATGCTGGTATTTTGCGGCCTGTGCTGTTCACTGGTTCTCCACTCCACCCTGGTCAGCTCTTCATTTTCCTGTCCACAGAACTCAGAACATCAGAAATCATTGGAATCTCCACTGCACAATGTTCCGGTCATTCACTGCGAGTCTGGAATACATCTAAATCCCCACTCTGTGCAGGCATTCGTTACAGCACTGGTATGTCTACCCAGAAACTTGAAATCATCTGAATCTGCACTCTAAAATCATCCATGAGCTTCTTTTTATCTTTCTATCCACACTGTCATTCTGGCTTGAAAGCACAGCAATAGGATGTGTGCCTCACGCAGCCAGCCTGGCCGAGCCGGGTTTAATTTCTAGCCCTCTCAGAGAGCCCCGGAAGCTACCGAGAGTATCTGGCCCTCTCGGCGAAGCCTGGCAATCCACCCGTGAAATATTCCTTATGCCAAAACTACAGTCACCACCAGTCTCCAAACAAAGACGTTACTGGACTGCACCAGATAATCAATGAAGTCCGGGAAGACTGGGAGAGTGACAGTGATCCACACTGCTGAGTAGTGAATTCATCTCAATATCCAATGTATTAGGCCTGCATTTTTCTCGTTCTCCACGAAATCGAGTCGAATTAAAAATCTGCCAATTGAGCATTTGCTGTCAACTCTCCCCATGTCTTTGCTCTGCTCCCAATCCAGCCGAATGCAGTATTCTGTTATTTAACCATGCCACACTACCGAGCGACCTGAGTTCATCTAAATATCAACACCTACATATCTGGTTTTCATCTGCCTGTGCATTCAATCAAGCCGAAGTTTTCATCATCCTGTCCACTCTAACCAGTCCTGGTGTGCATCGACCACTGAATCAATCGAAACCATATGGTTCTCTCCCGGTCAACGCCACCCAGTGGTGGTGATGATCGTATACCTCTAAAACTCGTCAGGGTTGGGATTCTTCTGCATGTCCCAGTAACCCAATGCTAGTGGTCAGCGGCCTGTTCACATACCGCAGGCGTGGTGTTCACTGGCTATCCACTCTACCCTGGTCACCTATTCATTTCCTGGTTCCCATAAACCAGAGTTCTGAAATCATTGGTATCCCCACTACAGAACATTCCATTCATTCACTATGAGTCTGGAATTCATCTGAATCTACATTCCAGGCAGGCTTTCGTTACACCACTGCTGAATGTCTCAGTAACCCAATGTTGGTTGTCAGCGGCCTATTCACCCTCGCAGGTGTGCTGTACAACTGGCTATCCACAACACCCTGGTCAGCTCTTCATTTTCCTGTCCACATAACCTGGATTTCAGAAACCATTAGAATCTCCACTATTCTCCACTAATCTCCACTAATTCTCCACTATTCTCCACTAATCTCCACTATTCACTGCGAATCTGGAATTCATGTGAATGTTCTCTTCAGGAAAGAATTCATTACACCACTGCTGAATGTCCAACTAACCCAATTCTGGTTTTCAGTGGCCTGTTCACACTCGCAGGTCTGCTGTTCAAATGGCTATCCACTCCAACCTGGTCAGCTCTTCGTAATCCTGTCCACATAACCTAGAATTCAGAAACCATTAGAATCTCCACTACAGAATGTTCAATTCATTCACTGCGATTCTGGAATCCATCTGAATCTGCACTCCATGAAGGCTTTCATTATAGTTGTGCATGTCCAAGTAACCCAATGCTGGTTTTCAGCGTCCTGTTCACACTCGCACGGGTGCTGTTCAACTGGATATCCACTCCACAGTGGTCAACCCTTTCTTTTCCTGTCCAAATAACTCAGAGTTCAGAAATCATTGGTATCTGCACTACCGAATATTGTAGTCATTTACTGCCAATCTGGAAATCATCGAATCTCCACTCGAGGCAGGCTTTCGTTACACCACTCTTGAATGTCCAAGTAACCCAATCCTGGTTTTCTGAGGCCTGTTCACACTCGAAGGCGTGCTACTCAACTGGATTTCCACTCAATCCTGGTCAGTTCTTCATTTTCCTGTCCACACAACCCAGACATGAGAAATCATTGGAATCCCCACTACATAATTTCCATTCATTCAATCTCCAATACAGAATGTTCAATTCAATCACTACGAATCTGGAATTCATCTGAATCTCTGCTCCAGGCAGGCTTCCTTTACAGCACTGGTGAATGTCCAAGTAACAGAATGCTTGTTTTAAGCGTCCTGTTCACACTCGCAAGCATGCTGTTCAACTGGCTATCCATTCCACAATGGTCAGCTCTTTCTTTTCCTGTCCACACATCCCAGACTTCAAAAATCATTGGAATCTGTACTACAGAATGTTCCATTCATTCTGCCAATATGGGATTCATCGAATATCCAGTCCAGAAGGATTTCTTTACATCACTGGTGAATATCCAAGTACCATAATGCTGGTTTTCAGCGGCCTGTTCACACTCGCAAGTGCGCTGTTCAACTGGCTATACACTCCAAACTGGTCAACCCTTCATTTTCTTGTCCACACAACCCAGACTTCAGAAATCATTGGAATCTGCACTACAGAATGTTCCGTTCATTCACTTAGAATCTGGAATTCATCTGAATCACCACACTATGCAGGCTTTCGTTACACCACTGTTGAATATCCACGTCACCCATTGTTGGTTTTCAGCGGTCTGGTCACTCTCGCAGGCCTGCTATTCAACTGGTTATCCACTCTGCTGTTCATGGTCTGCTGTTCATTTTCCTGTACACACCACACAGACTTAAAAAACCATGGGAATCTCTACGACAGAATGTTCCATTCATTCACTGCGAATCTGGAATTCATCTGAATCTCCACTCCAGGCAGGTTTTCGTTTCACCACTATTGAATGTCCAAGTAACCCAATGCTGGTTTTCAGTGTCCTGTTCAAACTTCCAGGCCTGCTGTTCAACTGGGTATCCACTGCACAGTGGACAGTTCTTTCTTTTAAAGTCCACACAACCCAGACTTCAGAAATCTTTGGAATCTCCACTACAGAATGTTCCATTCATTCACGGCCAATCTAGAATTCATCTCATCTCCACTCCAGGCAGGATTTCATTACACCTCTGGTGAATATCCAAGTACCCCATTGCTGGTTTTCAGCAGCCTCTTGACACTCGCCGTCGTGGTATTCATCTGGCTATCCACTCCACCCTGGTTAGCTCTTTCTTTTCCTGTCCACACAACCAAAATTTCAGAGATCTTTGGAATCTCCACTACGGAATGTTGCATTCATTTACTAAGAATCTGGAATTCATCCGAATCTCCACTGCATGCAGTCTTTCGTTACACCACTGCTGAATGTCCAAGGAATCCAATGCTGGTTTTCAGCGTCCTGTTCACACTCGCAGGCGTGCTCTTCAACTCGCTATCCACTCAACAGTGGACAGCTCTTTCTTCGAATTCATCGAATCTCCACTCCAGGCAGTATTTCGTTACAAAACTGGTGAATATCCAAGTAACCCATTGCTGGTTTTCAGTATCCTGTTCAAACTCCCAGGCCTGATGTTCAACTTGCGATGCACTCAAATCTGGTCTGCTCTTCACTTTCCTGTCCACACAACCTAGACTTCAGAAATCATGGTTATCTCCACTACAGAATGTCCTTTCATTCACTGCCAATCTGATATTCATCTAAATCTCCACTGCAGGCAGTCTTAAGTTAAACTACTGTTGAATGTCCTGTTAACCCAATGCTGGTTTTCAGCGTCCTGTTCATACTCGCAGGCATGCTGTTCAACTGGCTATCCACTCCACAGTCGTCAGGTCTTTCGTTTTCTATTCACACAACCCAGACTTCAGAAAACATTGGAATCTCCACTACAGAATGTTTCATTCATTCACTGAGAATTTGGAATTCATCTGTATCTCCACTACAGGCAGGTTTTGTTACACCACTGTTGAATGTCCAAGTAAACCAATGCTGGTTTTCACCGGCCTGTTCACACTCGCAGGCGTGCTGTTCAACTGGCTTTCCACTCCAAGTTGGTCAGCTCTTACTTTTCCTGTCCACACAATCCAAACTAAAAAAGTCATTGGAGTCTCCACGACAGAATGTTCCATTCATTCACAGAGAATTTGGAATTCACCTAAATCTCCACTCCAGGCTGGCTTTCGTTACACCACTGGTGAATGTCATCGTAACCCATTGCTGGTTTTCAGTGTCCTGTTCACAGTCGCAGACATGCTGTTCAACTGGCTATCCACTTCACATTGTTAAGTTCTTACATTTCCTGTCCACACATCGTAGAATTCAGAAAACATTGGAATCTCCACTACAGAATGTTTCATTCAGTAAATGCCAATCTTGAATTCATGCAATATTCACACCAGGCTGGCTTTCGTTACACCACTGGTGAATGTCCAATTAACCCAATGCTAGTTCTCAGCGTCCTGTTCACACTTGCAGGTGTGCTGTTCAACTGGCTATCCACTCTACCCTGGTCAGCTCTTCCTTTTCTTGTCCACACAACCCAGACTTCAGAAATCATTGGAATCTCCACTACACAATGTTCCATTCATTCACTGCTAATCTGGAGATCATCAAATCTCCACTCCAGGCAGGCTTTCGTTACACCACTGGTGAATGTCCAAGTCACACAATGCTGATTTTCTGCGCCCAGTTCACACTCGCTGGCGTGCTTTTCAACCTTATGTCCACTCTACAGTTGTCAGGTTTTTCTTTTCCTGTCCACACAACCCAGACTTCAGAAATAATTGGAATGTCCACTACAGCATGGTCCATTCATTCACTGCCAATCTGGAGTTCTTTGGATCTCCACTCTAGGCAGGCTTCGTTACACCACTGGTGAATATCCAAGTCACCCAATGATGATTTTCAGTGTCCTGTTCACACTCGCAGGTGTGCTGTTCTACTGGCTATCCACTCCATATTGGTCAGCTCTTCATTTCCTGTCCACACAACCCAGACTTCAAAAATCATTAGAATCTCCACTACAGAATGTTCCATTCATTCCCTCCCAATCTGGTGTTTATGGAATCTCTACTCCAGGCACGCTTCGTTACAACACTGTTGAATATCCACATAACCCAATGATGGTTTTCATTGGCCTGTGCTGATCACTGGCTATTCACTCCACCCTTGTGAGCACTTAATTTTCCTGTCCACACAACCCAGACGTCAGAAATCCTTCGAATCTCAATTGCAGAATGTTCCGGTCATTCAATGCGAGTCTGGAATACAACTGAATCTCCACTCTACGCAGGCATTCGTAACAGCACTGGTGATTCTACCCAGAAACTTGAAATCATCTGAATATGCACTCTAAAATCATCCATGGGCTGCTTTTAATCTTCCTATCTACACTGCGATTCTGGCGTGAAAGCACAGCAGTAGGACGAGTTGGTCAAGCAGCCAGCCTGGCCGAGCTGGGTTCAATTCCTCTCCAACTCAGACAGACCGGGAAACTACCGAGAGTATCTCGCCCTCGTGGCAAAACCTCGCAAGACACCCGTGAAGTATTCCATATGCCAAAATTACAGTCACACAAGTCTGCACATGTAGATGCTCCTGAACCGCGCCAGCAAATCTATGAAGTCCTGGAGGACTGGGAGAGTTACAGCGATCCACACTGCTGAGTAGTGAATTCATCTCAATATCCAATGTCCCAGTAACCCAATGCTCGTGGTCAGCGGCCAGTTCACACTCACAGGCATGCTGTTCAACTGGCTAAACACTCAACCCTGGTCAGCTCTTCATTTTCCTGACCACACAACCCAGACTAGAAAAATCATTGGAATCTCCACTAGAGATTATTCCATTCGTTCACTGCCAAACTGGAATTCATCTGAATCTCCACTCCAGTCAGGCTTTCGTTACACCACTCCTGAATGTCCAAGTAACACAATCCTGTTTTCAGCGTCCTGTTCACACTCACAGGCGTGGTTTTCCACTAGTTATCCACTCCACAATGGTCAGCATTTGTTTTCCTGTCCACACAACCCAGACTTCAGAAATCACTGGTATTTCCAAGAAACAATTTTCCATTCATTCACTGCGAATCTGGAATTCATCGAATCTCCACTACAGTCAGGCTTTCTTTATACCACTGGTGAATATCCAAGTAACCCAATGCTGGTTTTCAGAGGCCTGGTCACACTTGCAGGCGTTCTGTTGAACTTGCTGTTGAACACTTCATCCTGGTCAGCTCTCCATGTGCCTGTCCACACCAACCGGACTTCAGAAATCATTGAAATCTCCACTACAGTATGTTCCATTCATTCACTGTGAATCTGGAATTCATCTGAATCTCCACTCCAGGCAGGCTTTCGTTGCACCACTGCTGTATATCCAAGTACCCCAATGCTGGTTTTCAGAGGACTGTTTACACTCGCAGGACTACTGTTGAACTGGCTATCCACTCTAACCTGGTGTGCTCTTCATTTTCCTGTCCACAAAACCCAGACTTCAGAAATCTTTAGTATCTCCACTACAAGATGTACCATTCATTCAGTGCCAATCTGGAAATCACTGAATCGACACTCCCGCCAGGCTTTCGTTACACCACTGCTGAATGTCCAAGTAACGCAATGCTGGTTTTTAGAGGCCTTGTCACACTCGCAGTAGTGCTATTCAACTGTCTATATACTCAACCCTAGTCAGCTCTTCATTTTCCTGTCCACACAACCCAGACTTCAGAAATCATTGGAATCTCCACTACAGAATATTCCATTCATTCACTGCGAATATGGAATTCATCTCAATATCCACTCCATGCAGGCTTTCGTTATGCCACTGCTGAATGACCAAGTACCCCAATGGTGGTTTTCAGCCTGCTGTTCATACTTGCAGGAGAGCTGTTCAACTCGTTATCCACGCCACACGGTTAGCTGTTTTTTTTTCCGGTCCACACAACCGAGAGTTCAAAAATCATTGTAAACTCCACTACAGAATATTCCATTCATTCACTGCGAATCTGGAAATCATCTGAATCTCCACTCCAGGCAGGCTTTCGTTCAACAATTGTTTATGTGCAAGTAACCCAAAGCTTATTTTCAGCGTCCTGTTCACAGTCGCAGGCGTGCTGTTCAACTGGCTATCCACTCCACCGTGGTCAGCTCTTTCTTTTCCTGTCCACACAACACTAACTTCAGAAATCAATGATATCTCCACTACAGCATGTTCCATTCATTCACTGACTATCTGGAGATCATCTGATACTCCACTCCAGGCAGGCTTTCGTTACACCACTGCTGAATGTCCAAGTAACCCAATGCTGGTTATCAGCAGTATTTTCAAACTCGCAGCCCAGCTGTTCAACTGGCTATCCTCTCCACCCTGGTCACCTCTTCATAATTCTGTCCACACAACCCAGAATACAGAAATCATTTGAATCTCCACTACAGAATATTCCATTCTTTCACTCCCATTCTGGAATTCGCCGAATCTCCACTCCAGACAGTCCTTCGTTACACCACTGGTGAATATGCAAGTAACACAATGCTGGTTCTAAGAGGCCTGTTCACACTCGCAGGCTTGCTATTCAACTGGCTTTCCTCTCCACAGTGGTCAGCTCTTTCTTTTCCTGTCCACACAACACAAACTTCAGAAATCATTTGAATCTCCACTACAGAATGTTCCATTCATTCACTGCGAATCTGGAATTCATTAAATCTCCACTCCAGGCAGGTTTTCGCTACACCTCTGGTGAATATCCATGTACCGCACTGCTGGTTTTCACCAGCCATTTTACACTCGCAGGCCTGCTGTTCAACTGGCTATCCACGCTTACCTGGTGTGCTCTTCATTTTCCTGTCCACAAAACCCAGACTTCAGAAATCATTGGAATCTCCTCTACAGAATGTTCCATTCATTCATTGCCAATCTGGATATCATCGAATCTACACTCCAGGCAGGCTTTCGTTACATTACTCCAGAATGTCCAAGTAACATAATGCTGGTTTTCAAAGGCCTGTTCACACTGGCAGGCATTCTTTTCAACTATCTATCCACTCAACTCTGGTCAGCTCTTCATTTTCCTGTCCACACAACCCAGACTTTAGAAATCATTGGAATCTCACTGCAGAATGTTCCATACATTCTCTGACAATCTGGAATTCATTGAATCTCCACTCCAACCAGGATTTCATTTCACCACTGTTGAATATCCAAGTAATAAAATGCTTGTTTTTGGCAATCTGTTCAGACTCACAGGCCTGTGGTTCAACTGGTTATACATTCTAACCTGGTCTCCTCTTCATTTTCCTGTCCACACAACACAGACTTCAGAAATCTTTGAAATGTCCACTACAGAATGTTCCATTCATTCACTGCCAATCTGGAGATTATAGAATACACTCTTCATGCAGGCTTTCATTACACTACTACTGAATGTCCAAGTAACCCAATGGTTGTTTTCAAAGGCCTGTTCACACTTATATTCGTGCTGTTCAACTGGCTATCTACTCAACCCTAGTCAGCTCTTCATTTTCCTGTCCACACAACACAGACTTCAGAAAGCATTGGAATCTACACTACAAAATATTCCATTAATTCACTGGCAATCTGGAGATCCTCGAATCTCCACTCCAGGCAGGTTTTCGTAACACCACTCCTGAATATCCGAGTAACCCAATGATGGTTTTCAGAGGCCTGTTCACACTTGCTGGCGTGCTGTTTAACTGGTATACAGTCAACCCTGGCCAACTTTTCATTTTCCTGTCCACACATCCCAGACTTCTGAAAACATTGGAATCTCCACTACAGAATGTTCCAGTCATTCACTGCGAATCTGGAATTCATCTGAATCTCACCTCCATGCGGGCTATCATGACATCACTCCTGAATATCCAAGTAACCCATGCTGGTTTTCAGCGTCCTGCTCACACTTGCTGGCATGCTGTTCAACTGGCTATCCACTCCTCAGTGGTCAGCTCTTTCTTTTCCTATCCAAACACAACCAGACTACAGAAATCATTGGAATCTCCACTATTGAGTGTTCCAATCATTCACTGCGAATCTGGAATTCATCTGAATCTCCACTCCAGGCAGGCTTTTGTTACACCACTGGTGAATGTCCACGTAACGAAATGCTGGTTTTCCGAATCCTGTTCATACTCGTAGGCATGCTGTTCAACTGGCTATCCACTCCACAGTCGTCAGCTCTTTCATTTCCTATCCACACAAACCAGACTTCAGAAATCATTGGAATCTCCACTACAGAATGTTCCATTCATTAACTGCCAATCTGGAGATCATCGAATCTAACCTTCACGGAGACTTTCGTTACACTACTGCTGAATGTCTAAGTAACCCAATGGTGCTTTTCAAAGGCCTGTTCAAACTTGTAGTCGTGCTCTTCAACTGGCTCTCTACTCAATCCTAGTCAGCTCTTCATTTTCCTGTCCACACAACACAGACTTCAGAAAGCATTAGAATCTACACTACAAAATATTCCATTCATTCACTGCCAATCTGGAGATCCTCCGAATCTCCACTGCAAGCAGGCTTTCCCGACACCACTCCTGAATGTCGAAGTAACCCAATGCTGGTTTTCAGAGGCCTATTCACACTCGCAGGCGTGCTGTTAAACTGGCTAAACACTCAACCCTGGTCAGCTTTTCATTTTCCTGTCCACACATCCCAGAGTTCTGAAAACACTGGAATCTCCACTACAGAATGTTCCAATCATTCACTGTGAATCTGGAATTCATCTGAATCTCTACTCCATGCGAACTTTCGTGACACCACTCCTGAATGTCCAAGTAATCCATGCTGATTTTCAGCTTCCTGCTCACACTCGCTGGCGTACTTTTCAACTGGCTATACACTCCTCCGTGGTCAGCTCTCTCTTTTCCTATCCACACACAACCAGACTACAGAAATCATTGGAATATCCACTACAGAGTATTCCATTCATTCACTGTGAATCTGGAATTCATCTGAATCTCCACTCCAGGAAGGCTTTTGTTACACCACTGGTGAATGTCCAAGTAACGAAATGCTGGTTTTCAGCGACCTGTTCATACTCGCAGGCATGCTGTTCAACTGGCTATCCACTCCACAGTCGTCAGGTCTTTCGTTTTCTATTCACACAACCCAGACTTCAGAAAACATTGGAATCTGCACTACAGAATGTTCCATTCATTCACTGAGAATTTGGAATTCATCTGTATCTCCACTACAGGCAGGTTTTGTTACACCACTGTTGAATGTCCAAGTAACCCAATGCTGGTTTTCAGAGGCCTGTCACACTCGCAGGCGTGTTGTTCAACTGGCTATCCACTAAACCCTGGTCAGCTCTTCATTTTTCGGTCCACACAACCCAGACTTCAGAAATCACTTGAATCTCCACTACAGAATGTTCCATTCATTCACTCCGAATCTGGAATTCCTGTGAATATCCAATCCCGGTAGGCTTTCGTTACACCATTTGTTTATGTCCAAGAAACCCAATCCTGGTTTTCTACGTTCTGTTCACACTCGCAGGTGTGCTGTTCAACTAGCTATCCACTCCACAATGGTCAGCTCTTTATTTTCCTTTCCAAACAGACATAAATTCAGAAATCAATGGAATCTCCACTACAGAATGTTCCATTCATTCACTCCCAATCTGGAAATCATCTGATACTCCACTCCAGGCAGGCTTTGGTTACACCACTGCTGAATATCCAAGTACCTCAATGCTGGATTTCAGAAGCCTGTTTACACTCTCAAGTGTGCTGTTCAAATAGCTATCCACTCCAACCTGGTCAGCTCTTCGTTTTGTCCACACAACGTAGACTTCAGAAATCATTGGAATATCCACTACAGAATGTTCGATTTAATCACTGCGAATCTGGAATTCATCTGAATCTCCACTCCAGGAAGTCTTTCTTTACACCACTGGCGAATGTCCAAGTAACCCAATGCTGATTTTCAAAGTCCTGTTCACATTCGCAGGCATGCTGTTCTACTGGCTTTCCACTACACAGTTGTCAGCTCTTTCTTTTCCTGTCCACAAAATCCAGACTTCAGATATGATTGGAATCTCCACTACAGAATGTTCCATAAATTTACTGCCAATCTGGAGATCACCGAATCTCCACTCCAGGCAGGCATTCGTTACACCACTGCTGAATGTCCAAGTAACCCAATGCTTGTTTTCAGAGGCCTGTTCAAACACGCAGTCCTGCTATTCAACTGGCTATCCACTCTGACCTTGGTGAGCTCTTCATTTTCCTGTCTACAATACCCAGACCTCAGAAAACATTGGAATCTCCACTACAGCACGATCCATTCATTCACTGCCAATCTGGAACTCATCGAATCTCCATTCCAGACAGGCTTTCATTATACCACCGGTGAATATCCTAGTAACCCAATGCTGGTTTTCAGCGGCCTGTTCACAATCGCAAGCGTACTGTTTTACTGGCTATCCACTCCAAATTAGTCAGCTCTTCATTTTCCTATCCACACCACCGAGACTTCAGATATAATTGGAAACTCCACTACAGAATGTTCCATACATTCACTGAAAATCTGGAGTACATCGTATGTCCACTCCAGGCAGGCATTCGTTACACCACTGCTGAATGTCCAAGTAAGCATTGCTGGTTTTCAGAGGCCTGTTCAAACTCGCAGTCCTGCTGTTCAACTGGCTATCCACCCTAACCTAGTCTGTTCTTTATTTTCCTTCCACACATCCCAGATTTCAGAAATCATTGGAATCTCCACTACAGAATGTTCCATTCATTCACAGCGAATCTGGAATTCATCTGAATCTGCACTACAGGCAGGCTTTCTTTACACCACTGTTGAATGTCCAAGTAACACAATGCTGGTTTTCAGTGTCCTGATCATACTCAGAGGCGTGCTGTTCAACTGGCTATCCACTGAACCCTGGTCAGCACTTCATTTTCCTGTCCACGCAACATGGACTTCAGAAATCATTGGAATGTCCACTACAGAATGTTCAATTCATTCACTCCCAATCTGGAATTCATCGTATTTCCACTCCAGGCAGGATTTCGTTACACCACTGCTGAATGTCCAAGTAAGCATTGCTGGTTTTCAGAAGCCTGTTCAAACTCGCAAGGGTGCTGTTCAACTTTCTATCCACTCCACAGTGGTCAGCTCTTTTTTTTCCCGTCCTCACAACTCAGACTTCAGAAATCATTGGAATCTCCACTAAGAATATACCATTCATTAACTGTGAATCTTGAATTCATCTAAATCTCTATTCCAAGCAGGCTTTCGTTTTACCACTGGTGAATGTCCATGTAACCCATTGCTGCCTTTCAGCGTCCTGTTCACACTCGCAGGCATGACGTTCAACTGGCATTCCACTCCACAGTGGTCAGATTTTTCTTTTCCTGACTGCAGAATTTCCAGACTTCAGAATTCATTGGAATCTCCACTACAGACTGTTCCATTGATTCACTGCCAATCTGGAATTCATCCAATCACCAACTCCAGGAATGATTTTGTTACACCACTCATGAATGTCCAAGTAATCCAATGATGGATTTCAGAGGCCTGATCACACTCGCAAGTGTGCTGTTCAACTGGCTATCCAATCAACCCTGTTCAGCCCTTCATTTTCCTGTCCACACAACCCAGACTTCAGAAGAAATTGGAATCTCCACTACAGAATATTCCATTCATTCACTCCCAATGGGGAATTCAATGCATCTCCACTCCAGGCAGGATTTCGTTAAACCACTCGTAAATATCCAAGTAACCCAATGCTGATTTTCAGCAGCCTGTTCAAACTCGCTGGCCTGCTGTTCAACTGACTATCCACTCTACCCAGCTCTGCTCTTCATTTTCCTGTCCACACAACCCAGAATTCAGAAGTAATTGGAATCTCCACTACAGAATGTTCCATTCATTCACTCTCAATCTGGATTTCATCGAATCTCCGCTCTAGGCCGGCTTTCGTTACACCATTGTTGAATGTCCAAGCAACCCCATGCTGGTTTTCAGCGGCTTCCTCACACTCGCAGGCCTGCTCTTCAACTGGCTATCCACTCCATCCTGTTCACCTTCTCCTTTTCCTGTCCACACAACCTAGACTTAAGAAATCATTGGAATCTCCACTACAGAATATTCCATTCATTCACTGCCAATCTGGCCTTCTTGGAATCTCCAGTCCAGTCAGGATTTCGTCACACCACTGTTGAATATCAAAATAACCCAAGGCTGGTTTTCAGCAGCATGTTGAAACTCGTAGACCTGCTATTTATCTGGCTATCCACTCTAATCTGGTCTACTCTTCATTTTCCTGTAAACACAAGCCAGACTACAGAAATCATTGGAATCTCCAACTACAGAATGTTCCATTCATTCACTGCGAATCTGGAATTCATCTGAATCTCCACTCCAGGCAGGCTTTGGTTACTACACTGCTGAATGTCCAAGTAATCGAATGTTGGTTTTCAGCGGCCTGTGCTGTTCAATGGGTATCCACTCCACCCTGGTCAGCTCTTCATTTTCCTGTACACACAAGCCAGACATCAGAAATCATTGCAATCTCCACTAGGGAATGTTCCCGTCATTCACTACAAGTCTAGAATTTATCTGAATCTCCACTCTACGCAGGCATTCGTTACAGCACTAGTGAGTCACCCAGAAACTTGACATCATCTGAATCTGCACTCTAAAATCATATATGCGTTGCTTATCATCTTTCTATCCACATTACCATTCTGTCGCGAAAGCAGAGCAGTAGGATGTGTGCGTCACGTAGTGAGCCTGGAAGAGCCGGGTTCAATTCCTCGGCCTCTCAGAGAGCTCGAGAAGCTACCGAGAGTATTTGGCCCTCGTTGCAAAGCCTGGAAAGATACTCGTGAAATATTAAATATGATGAAATTACAGTCACCACAAATCTACAATCGAAGACGTTATTGTACCGTGACAGCAAATGAATGAAGTCCAGGAAGACTGGGAGAGTGACAGCGATCCACACTGCTGAGTAGTGAATTCATCTCAATATCCAATATATTACGCCTGGGTTTCTACTCGTTCTCCACGAAATCGAGTCGAATTACAAATCTGCCAAGTGAGCATTTGCTGTCAACTCTCCCAAATACTCCTGTTCAGTTCACTATCCAGTCGAATATATTATTCTGTTCATTAACCCTGCCACACTACCAAGCGACCTGAGTTCAACAAAATATCAACACCTACATATCTGGTTTTCATCTGCCTGTGCACTCAAGCAAGCCGAAATTTTCATCAACCTGTCCACTCTACTCAGGCCTGGTGTGCATCGACTTCTGATTCAGTCGAAACCATATTGTACTCTCCAGGTCAACGCCATCAGTGGTGGTGATGATCCTATGCCTCTAAAGCTCGTCAGGGTTGCTTTCTTCTGCATGTCCCAGTAACCCAATGCTGGTGGTCAGCGGCCTGTTCTAAAACCGCAGGCGTTGTGTTCACTGGCTATCCACTCCACCCTCCTCAGGTCTTAATTTCCTGGTGTTCATAATCCAGAGATCTAAAATAATTGGTATCTCCACTAGAGAATCTTCCATTCATTCAGTGCGAATCTGGTGTGAATCTGAATCTCCGCTCCAGGCAGGCTTTCCTTTCACCACTGGTGAATGTCCATGTAACCCAATGCTGGTTTTCAGCGGCCAGTTCACACTTGCAGGCGTGCTGTTCAACTGGCTATCCACTCAACCCCGGTCAGCTCTTCATTTTCCTGTCCACACAAGCCAGACTTCATAAATCATTGGAATCTCCATTACAGAGTGTTCCATTCTTTCACTGCCAATCTGGAGTTCGTTGAATCTCCAATCCAGGCAGGCATTCGTTTCACCACAGGTGAATGTCCAAGTAACCCAATGCTGGATTTCATCGGCCTTATCACACTCGCATGCGTGCTGTTTAACTGGCTATCCACTGCACCCTGCTCTCCTCTACACTTTACTGTCCACAGAACCCATACGTCAGAAACCATGGGAATCTCCACTACAGAATGTTTCATTCATACACTGCCAATCTGGAGTTCATCGAATCTCCATTCCAGGCAGGCTTTGTATACACCAATTGTGAATTTCCAAGTAACCCAATGCTGGTTTTCAGCGGCCTGTTCACACTCGCAGGCGTGCTGTTCAACTGGCTATCCACTCAACCCTCGTCAGCTCTTCATTTTCCTGTCCACACAACCCAGACTTCAGGAATCATTGGAGTCTCCACTAAAGACTGTTCCAATCATTTACTACCAATCTGGAATTCGTTTGAATCTCCACTCCAGGCAGGCTTTTGTTACACCATTGATTACACTAATGAATGTCCAAGTAATCCAATGCTGGTTTTCAGCGGCCTGTGCTGTTCACTGGCTCTCCACTCCACCCTGGTCTGCTCTTCATTTTCCTGTCCACACAACTCAGACATCAGCAATCATTGGAATCTCCACTACAGAATGTTCCGGTCATTCACTGCGAGTCTGGAACACATCTGAATCTCCACTCTGCGCAGGCATTCGTTACAGCACTGGTATGTCTATCCAGGAACTTGAAATCATCTTAGTCTGCACTCTAAAATCATCCATGGGCTGCTTTTCATCTTCCTATCCACACTGCCCTTCTGGCGCGAAAGCGCAGCAGTAGGACGTGTGCGTCACGCAGACAGCTTGGCCGAGCCGGGTTCAATTCGTAGCCCTCTCAGAGAGCCCCGGAAGCTACCGAGAGTATATGGCCCTCGCGGCAAAGCCTGTCAATCCACCCGTGAAATATTCCTTATGCAAAAATTATAGTCACCACAAATCTCCAAACAAAGACGTTACTGAACTGCGCCAGCAAATTAAAGAAGTCCGGGAAGACTGGGAGAGTGGCAGCGATACACACTGCTGAGTAGTGAATTCATCTCAATATCCAATGTATTAGGCCTGTGTTTCTTCTCGTTCTCCACTAAAACGAGTCGAATTAGAAATCTGCCAATTAAACATTTGCTGTCAACTCTCCCCAAGCCTGCTGTTCCGCTCCCTATCCAGTCGAATATAGTACTTTGTTCAATTACCCTGCCACACAAACAAGAGACCTGAGTACATCTAAATATCAACAACTTCATATCTGGTTTTCATCTGCCTGTGCACTCAATCAAGCCGAAGTTTTCATCATCCCATACACTCTTACCAGGTCTGGTGTGCATCGACTTCTGAATCAATCGAAACCATATGGTAGTCTCCTGGTCAACGCCACCCAGTTGTGGTGATGGATGTATGCCTCTAAGACTCATCAGGGTTAGGATTCCTCTGCGTGTCCCAGTAACCTAATGCTAGTGTCAGCGGCCTGCTCACATACCGCAGGTGTCGTGTTCACTGGCTATTCACTCCACCCTGGTCACCATGTAATTTCATGCTGTCCATAACCAAGAGGTCTGAAATCATTGGTATCCCCACTACAGAATGTTCCATTGATTTACTGCAAATCTGGAATTCATCTGAATCTCCACTCCAGGCAGGCTTTGGTTACACCACTGGTGAATATCCAAGTAACCTAATGTTGGTTTTCAGTAGCCTATTCACACTCACAGGTGTGCTCTTCAACTGGCTCTCCATTCCAACCTGGTGAGCTCTTCATTTTTCCTGTCCACACAACCCAGACTTCAGAAATTCCATCCACTCTAACCAGGTCAGGTGTGCATCGAATTCTGAATCAATCGAAACCATATGGTATTCTCCTGGTCAAAGCCACACAGCGGTGTTGATGATCGTATGCCACTTCTGCATGTCCCAGTAACCCAATGCTAGTGGTCTACATGTCCCAGTAACCCAATGCTAGTGGTCAGAAGCCTGTTCACATACCGCAGGCGTGGTGCTCACTGGCTATCCACTCCACCCTGGTCAGCTCTTCATTACCTGGTGCCCATAACAAAGTTCTGAAATCATTGGTATCTCAACTACAGAATGTTCGATTCATTCACTGCGAATCTGGAATTCATCTAAATTTCCACTCCAGGCATGCTTTGGTTACACCACTGGTGAATATCCTAGTAACCCAATCTTGGTTTTCAGCGGCCTATTCACACTTGCAGGTGTGCTGTTCAACTGGCTATCCATACAAAACTGGTGAGCTCTTCATTTTTCCTGTCCACACAACCCAGACTTCAGAAATCATTCTAATCTCCACTACAGAATATTCCATTCGTTCGCTGCCAATAGGGAGTTCTTCGAATCTCCACTCCAGGCAGGCTTTCGTTACACCACTGCTGAATGTCCACGCAACCCAATGATGGGTTTTAGCTGCCTGTGCTGTTCACTGGCTATCTAGTCCACCCTCGTGATTTCTTCATTTTCCTGTCCACAGAATCCAGGCATCAGATATCATTGGAATCTCCACTACAGTTTGTTCCGGTCATTCACTGCGAGTCTGGAATACATCTGAATATCCACTCTGGGCAGACATTCGTTACAGCACTGGTATATCTACCCAGAAACATAAAATGATATGAATCTGCACAATAAAATCATCCATGGGCTGCTTTTCATCTTCCAATCGACACTGCCATTCTGTCGCAAAAGCATAGCAGTTGGACAAGTGCATCACGGAGCCAGCCTGGCCGAGCCGGGTTCAATTCTTCGCCCACTCAGAGAGCCCGGGAAGCTCCCGAGAGTATCTGGCCCTCATGGCAAAGCCTGGCAAGACACCCGTGAAATATTCCATATGCCAGAATTACAGTCACCACAAGTCTCCAAAAGAAGACGCTACTGAACCGTGCCAGCAAGTCAATGAAATCCAGGAGGAATGGGAGAGGGACAGTGATCCACACTGCTGGATATTGAATTGATCTCAATATCCAATGTAGTTGGCCTGCGTTTCTTCTCGTTCTCAACGAAATCGAGTTGAATTAGAAATCTGCCACGTGAGCATTTGCTGTTAACTCTCCCCAGAGCTGCTGTTCAGTCCCTATCCAGTCGAATATAGTATTCTTTTCATTTACCCTGCCACACGACCGAGCGACCTGAGTTCATCTAAATATAAATACCTCCATATCTGTTTTTCATCTGCCTGTGCACTCAAGCCGAAGTTTTCATCATCCCATACACTCTAAGCAGGCCTGGTGTGCATCGACTTCTGAAACAATCGAAACCATATGGTACTCTCCCCGTAAGCTCCACTCTGTGGTGGTGATGATCTTATGACTCTAAAACTCGTCAAGGTTGGGATTCTTCTGCATGTCCCAGTAACACAATGCTAATTGATAGTGGCCTGTTCACATACCGCAGGCGTGGTGCTCACTGGCTATCCACTCCACCCTGGTAAGTTCTTCATTTTCTGGTTCACAAAACCCAGAATTCTAAAATCATTGGTATCTGTACTACATAACGTTCCATTCATTCCCTGCGATTCTGGAATTCATCTGAATCTCCAATCCAGGCAGGCTTTCGTTACACAACTGGTGAATGTCCAAGTAACCAAATTATGGTTTTCAGCGGCCTGTTCACCCTCGCAGGCGTGCAATTCAACTGGCCATCAACACAACCCTGGTCAGCTCTTCATTTTCCTGTTCACAAAACCCACACTAGAGAAATCATTGGAATCTCCACTACAGAATGTTCTATTCATTCACTGCCAAACTGGAATTCATCGAATCTCCACTCCAGGCAGGATTTCGTTACAACACTGGTGAATGAACAAGTAACCCAATGCCGCTTTTCAGGTAGCCTATTCAAACTCGCAGGCTTACTTTTCAACTGGCTATCCACTCTAACCTGCTCTTCTCTTTATTTTCCTGTCCACACAACCCAGACTTCAGAAAACATTGGGATGTCCAGTACAGAATGTTCCATTCATTCACTGCCAATCTGTAATTCATCTGTATCTCCACTTTAGGCAGGCTTTCGTTCCACCAATGGTGAATGTCCACGTAACTCAATGCTTGTTTTCAAGAGGCCTGTTCACACTCTCAGGCATGCTGCTTAACTGGCTATCCTCTAAAACCCAGTCAGCTGTTCATTTTCCAGTCCGCACAACCCAGACTTCAGAACTCATTGGTATCTCCACTACCGAATGTTCCATTCATTCACTGTGAATCTGGAATTCATCTGAATCTCCACTCCAGGCAGGATTTCGTTACAACACTGGTGAATATCCAAGTAACCCAATGCTAATTGTCAGTGGCTTGTTCACATACCGCAGGTGTGGTGTTCACTGGCTATCCACTCCACTGTGGTCAGCTCTTCATTTCCTGGTGCCAATAACCCAGAATTCTGAAATCATTGGTATCTTCACTACAGAATGGTCCATTCGTTCACTGCAAATTTGGAAATCATCTGAATCTCCATAGCACGAAAGCTTTTGTTTCACCTCTGTTGAATGTCCAAGTAACCCAATGTTGGTTTTCCGCGTTCTGTTCACACGCGCAGGCATGCTGTTCAACTGGCTATCCACTGCACAGTGGTCAGCTCTTTCTTTTCCGGTCCACACAACCCAGACTACAGTAATCATTCGAATCTCCACTACAGAATGTTCCATTCATTTACTGCGAATCAAGAATTGATCTGAAGATTCACTCCAGGTAGGCTTTCGTTACACCGCTGGTGAATGTCCAAGTAACCCAAAGCTGGATTTAAGCATTCTGTTCGCACTCGCAGGCGTGCTATTCAACTGACTTTCCACTCAATCCTGGTCAGCTCTTCATTTTCCTGTCCACACAACCCAGATTTCAGAAATCATTGGAATCTCCACTACAGAATTTCCATTCATCCACTGCCAATCTGGAATTCATCGAATCTCCACTCAGGGCAGGATTTCGTTACACGCCTGGTGAAAATCCAAGTAACCCATTGCCAGTGGTCAGCGGCCTGTTCACTTACCACAGACGTGGTGTTCACTGGCTATCCACTCCACCTGGTCAGTTCTTCATTTCCTGGTGCCAATTACCCAGAGTTATGAAATCTTTGTTATCTCCACTACAGAATGTTCCATTCATTCACTGCAGATCTGGAAATCATCTGAATCTCCACTCCAGGCTGGCATTCGTTATACCACTGCTGCATGTCCAAGTAACCCAATGCTGGTTTTCAGCTTCCTGTTTACACTCACAGGGGTACTGTTCAACTGGCTTTCCACTCAACCCTAGTCAGTTATTCAATTTTCTGTCCACACAACCCAGATTTCAGAAATATTTGGAATCTCCACTACAGAATTTCCATTCATTCACTACCAATCTGGGGATCTTCGAATCTCCACTCCAGGCAGGGTTTCGATACACATTGCTGAATATTCAAGTAACACAATGGTGGATTTCAGAGGCCTGTTCACACGCGGAGGTGTGCTGTTCAACTGGCTATCCACTCAACAATTCTCAGCTCTTCATTTTCCTCTCCATACAAGACAGACTTCAGAAATCATTGGAATTTCCACTTAAGAAGTTCCATTCATTCACTACCAGTCTGGAGATCATCGAATCTCCAATTGAGGCAGGCGTTCGTTACACCACTGCTTCCTGTCCAAGTAACCTAATGCTGTTTTTCAGAGGAATGTTCTCACTCGCAGGCCTGCTGTTCAACTGGCTATTCACTCAAATCTCTTCAGCTCTTCATTTGCCTGTCCACACATTCAGACTTCAGAAATCATTGGAATCTCCACTACAGAATGTTCCATTCATTCACTGCAAATCTGGAAATCATCTGAATCTCAACTCCAGGCAGGCATTCGTTATAACACTGTTGCATGTCCAAGTAACCCAATGCTGGTTTCAGCATCCTGTTCACACTCGCAGGCGTGCTGTTCAACTGGCTTTCCACTCAATCCTGGTCATCTATTCAATTTCCTGTCCACACAACCCAGACTTCAGAAATATTTGGAATCTCCACTACAGAATTCCCATTCATTCACTACTAATCTGGAGATCACCGAATCTCCACTCCAGGCAGGGTTTCGATACACATTGGTGAATATTCAAGTAACACAATGGTGGATTTCAGAGGCCTGTTCACACTCGGAGGCGTGCTGTTTAACTGGCTATCCAATCAACACTGCTCAGCTCTTCATTTTCCTGTCCATAAAACACTGACTTCAGAAATCATTGGAATCTCCACTACAAAAGTTCCATTCATTCACTGCCAATCTGGAGATCATCGAATCTCCAATTGAGTCAGGCGTTCGTTACACCACTGCTTCCCGTCCAAGTAACCCAATGCTGTTTTTCAGAGGCATATTCTCACTCGCAGGCCTGCTGTTCAACTGGCTATTCATTCAATTCTCTTCAGCTCTTCATTTGCCTGTCCACACACTCAGACTTCAGAAATCATTGGAATCTCCACTACAGGATGTTCCAGTCATGCACAGCGAATCTGGAATTCATCTGAATATCCACTCCAGGCAGGCTTTCGTTACACCGCTGGTGAATGTCCAAGTAACCCAAAGCTAGATTTAAGCGTCCTGTTCACACTCGCAGGCATGCTATTCAACTGGCTTTCCACTCAACCCTGGTCAGCTCTTCATTTTCCAGTCCACACAACCCAGACTTCAGAAATCATTGGAATCTCCACTATAGAATTTCCATTCATTCACTGCCAATCTGGAATTCATCGAATCTCCACTCAAGGCAGGATTTCGTTACACCGCTGGTGAATATCCAAGTAACACAATGCTAGTGGTCAGTGAATACCGCAGGCGTGGTATTCACTGGCTATCCACACCACCCTGGTCAGCTCTTCATTTCCTGGTGCCAATTACCGAGAGTTCTGAAAACTTTGTTATCTCCACTAAAGAATGTTCCATTCATTCACTGCAAATCTGGAAATCAACTGAATATCCACTCCAGGCTGGCTATCATTACACAACTGGTGAATGTCCAAGTAACCCAATGCTGGTTTTCAGAGGCTTGTTCACACTCGTAGGCGTGCTCTTTAACTGACTATCCACTCAAGAGTGGTCAGCTCTTCATTTTCTTGTCAACTAGCTATCCACACAACCCTGGTCTGCTATTTATTTTCCTGTCGACACGACCCAGACTTGATATATCATTGGAATCTCCACTACAGAATGTTCCATTAATTTACTGCCAATCTGGTATTCATATAATCTCCACTCCAGGCAGGCTTTCGTTACACCACTGGTGAATGTCCAAGTAATCCAATGCTGGTTTTCAGCAGACTTTCACACTCGCAGGCATGCTGTTCAACTGGCTATCCACTCATCCCTGGACAGCCCTTAATTTTCCTGTCCACACAACCCAGACTTCAGATATCTTTGGAATCTTCACTACAGAATGTTCCATTCATTAACTGACATTATGGATTTTATCAAATCTCCACTTCAGGCAGCATTTCTTTACAACACTGGTGAATGTCTTAGTAACCAAGTGCTAGTGGTCAGCGGCCTGTTCTCATACCGCAGGCGTGGTTTTCACTGGCTATCCACACCACCCTGGTCAGTTCTTCATTTTCTGGTGCCAATAACCCAGAGTTCTGAAATCATTGGTATCTCCTTGAATGAATGTTCCATTCATTCACTGCCAATCTGGAATTCATATAATCTCCACTCCAGGCAAGATTTCGTTACATCACTGATGAATATTCAAGTACCACACTGCTGGTTTTCATCGGCCTATTCACACTCACAGAGCTGCTGTTCAACTGGCAATGCACTCAACCCTGGTCAGCTCTTCATTTTCCTGTACACACAATCCAGACTACAGAAATCATTGGAATCTCCACAACAGAATTTTGATTCATTCACTGCCAAACTGGAGATTATCGAATAACCACTCCAGGCACGATTTCGTTACACCACTGCTGAATGTCCATGTAACCCAATGCTGGTTTTCTGCAGTCTGATCAAACTCGCAGGCCTGCTGTTCAACTGGCTATCCACCCTAAACTGGTCTGCTCTTCATTTTTTTGTCCAAAAAAATCAGAATTCATAAAATATTGGAATCTCAACTACAGAATGTTACATTCATTCATAGCAAATCTGGAATTCATCTGAATCTCCACTCCAGGCAGGCTTTCATTACACTACTGGTGAATGACCTAGTAAGACGATGCTGGTTTTCTGAGGCCTGTTCACATTCACAGGCCTGCTGTTCAACTAGCTAACCACTCCACACTGGTCTGCTCTTTCTCTTCCTGTCCACACAAACCAGACTTCAGAAATCATTTGAACCTCCACTACAGAATGTTCCATTCATTCACTGCGATTCTGGAATTCTTCTTAATCTCCACTCCATGCAGGCTTCCGTTACACCACTGCTGAATATCCAAGTAACCCAATGCTGGTTTTCAGAGGCCTGTTCACACTCGCAGGCCTGCAGTTCAAGTGGCTATTCACTCTAAAGGCAGGATTTCTTTACATCACAGGTAAATATACAAGTACCACATTGCTGGTTTTCATCGTCCTCTTCAAACTCGCAGGCGTGCTTTTTAACTGGCTATCCATTTAACCCCGGTCAGCTCTTCATTTTCCTGTCCACATAACCAGTCTTCAGAAACCATTAGAATATACACTACAGAATGTTCCATTCATTCACTACCAATCTTGAATTCATAGAATCTCCACTCATGGCAGGCTTTCGTTGCACCACTTGTAAATTTCCAAGTAACCCAATGCTGGTTTTCAGCATTCTGTTCACATTTGCAGGAGTGCTGTTCAACTGGCTTTCCACTCCACAGTGGTCAGCACTTTCTTTTCCTGTCCACATAACCCAGTCTGCAGAAATCATTGAAATCTCCACTACAGAATGTTCCATTCATTCACTGCCAATCTGGAATTCATCGGAATCTCACTCCATGAAGGCTTTCGTTACACCACTGGTGAATGTTCAAGTAACCCAATGCTGGTTTTCAGCATCCTGTTCACATTCGCAGGCGTTCTCTTCAACTCGCTATCCACACCAAAGTGGTCAGCTCTTCGTTTTTCTGTCCACACAACCCAGACTTCAGCAATCATTGGAATCTCCACTACAGAATTTCCATTCATTCACTGCCAATCTGGAATTTATTGAATCTCCACTACAGGCAGGATTTCATTACAGTACTAGTGATTATTCAGGCAACCCAATGCTAGTGAGTAGCATCCTGCTCACATACCCCAGATGTTGTATTCTCTGGGTATTCCCTCCACTCTGCTCAGCTCTCCATTTCCTGGTGCCAATAACCCAGAGTTCTGAAAACATTGGTATCTCCACTTCAGAATATTCTATTCTTTCCCTGCAAATCTGCTAATCATCTCAGTCTCCACTCAAAGTGCTGTATGTCCATGTTACTCCTTGGACATACATACTGTATATAAGCATGCAAGTGCTATATGTCTATGTTACTCCATGGACATACATACTCCATGAGTCTCCACTCCAAGTGCTGTATGTTCATGTTACTCCTTGTCCAAGTAACCCAATGCTGGCTTTCATAGGCCTGTTCACACTCGCAGGCGTCATATTCAACAGGCTATCCACTCCACCATATTCAGCTCTTTCTTTTCCTGTCACACAACCCAAGCTTCAGAAATCATTGAATCTCCACTACAGAATGTTTCATTCATTCACTGCCAATCTGGCATTCATCGAATCTCCACTTCAGACAGGATTTTGTTACACCACTGTTGAATATCCATGTAACCCTATGCTGGTTTTCAGTGGCCTGTTCACACTAGCAGGCGTGCTGTTCAACTGGCATCCACACAACCTGGTCAGCTCTTCTTATTCTTGTCCACATAACCTAGACTTCAGAAACAATTAGAATCTTCACTAAAGAATGTTCCATTCATTCACTGAGAATCTGGAACTCATTGAATCTCCACTCAGGCAGGCTATCATTACAACACTGCTGAATGTCCAAGTAACCCAATGCTGGTATTCAGCGACCTGTTCACACTCGCAGGTGTGATGTTCAACTGGCTATCTACTCCAACCTTAATGAGCTCTTAATTTTCCTTTCCACACAACCCATTCTAACGAAATCATTGGAAATTCCACTACAGAATGTTCCATTCATTCACTGCAAATCTGAAATTCACCTGAATCTCCTCTCCATACAGGCTTTCCTTACTGCACTGATAAATATCCAAGTAATCTAATGCTGATTTTAAGCATCCTGTTCACACTAGCAGGCATGCTGTACAACAGGCTATCCACTCCAGGTGTCAGCTGTTTCTTTCCCTGTCCACACTACCCAAACTTCAGAAATCATTGGAATTTCCACTAACGAATGTTCCATTCATTAACTGCCAATCTGGACATCATCGAATCTCCACTCCAAGGAAGCTTTCGTTACACCACTTTTGAATGCCCAAGAAATCCAATGCTGGTTTTCAGAGGCATGTTCACACTCGCAGGCGTGCTATTCTACTGGCTATCCACTTAACCCTGGTCAGCTCTTCATTTTCCTATCCACACAACGAACACTTTAGAAATCACTGGATTCTCCCCTGCAGAATGTTCCATTCATTCATTGCCAATCTGGAATTAATCGAAATCCACTGCAGGCAGGATTTTGTTACAACACTGGTGAATATCAAAATAACCCAGTGATGGTTTTCAGCATCCTGTTTAAACTGCCAGGACTGCTGTTGAACTGGCTATCCAATTTAACCTAGTCTGCTCTTCATTTTCCTGTCCACACAACCCAGACTTCAGAAATCATGGGAACCTCCACTACAGAATGTTCCATTCATTCACTGCGAATCTGGAATCCATCTGAATCTCCACTCCAGGCAGGCTTTCGTTACACCACTAGTGAAAGTCCAAGTAACCCAATGCTGGTTTTCAGCATTCTTTTCACACTAGCAGGCATGCTGTTCAACTGGCTTCCCAGTCCAACTGATCAGCTTTTCATTTTCATGTCCAAACCACCCACACTTCTGAAATCATTGCAATCTCCACTACAGAATGTTCCATTCATTCACTGCCAATCTGGAATTCATCTGAATCTCCACTGCAAGTAGGCTTTCATTACAGCACTGCTGAATGTCCAAGTAAACCAATGCTGGTTTTCAGCATCCTGTTCACAGTCAGAGGCGTGCTGTTCACCTAGCTATCCACTCAACAGTGGTTAGCTCTTTCTTCGAATTCATCGAATCTCCACTCCAGGCAGGATTTCGTTACACGACTGATGAATATCCAAGTAAACCAATGCTGATATTCAGCATCCTGTTCAAACTCCCATGCCTGTTGTTCAACTGGCTATGCACTCTAACCTGGTTTGCTCTTCATTTTCCTGTCCACACAACCTAGACTTCAGAAATCATGGGAATCTCCACTAGAAAATTCCATTCATTCACTGCGAATCTGGAATCCATCTGAATCTCCACTCCAGGCAGGCTTTCGTTGCACCACTGGTGAATGTCCAAGTATCCCAATGCTGGTTTTCAGCGTTCTCTTCACACTCTGAGGCATACTCTTAAACTGGCAAAGCAGTCCACAGTGGTTAGCTCTTTCTTTTCCTGTTCACACAACTCAAACTCAGAAATCATTGGAATCTCCACTACAGAATGTTCCATTCATTCACTGCCAATCTGGAGATCATCTAATCTCTACTCCAGGCAGGATTTCGTTACACCACTGGTGAATATCCAAGTAACCCAATGCTGGTTTTCAGTGGCCTGTTCAGACTTGCAGGCGTGCTGTTCAACTGGCTATCCACTCCATCCTGGTCAGCTATTCATTTCCTTGTCAACACAAACCATACTTCAGAAATCACTGGAATCTCCACTACAGAATATTCCATTCATTCACTGCCAATCTGGAGTTCATCGAATCTCCTTTCCAGGCAGTCTTTCGTTACACCACTAGTGAATGTCCAATAACCCAATGCTGGTTTTCAGCGGTCTGTTCACACTCGTAGGCGTGCTGTTCAACTGGCTATCCACTCCACACTGGTCAGCTCTTCATTTTCCTGTACACAAAATTCAGATTTCAGAATTCATTGGAATCTACACTACAGAATGTTCCATTCAATCACTGCCAATCTGGAGTTCATCGAATCTTCACTCCAGCCATGCAACCGTTACAACACGGGTGAATGTCCAAGTAACCCAATGCTGGTTTTCAACGGCCTATTCACACTCGCAGGCGTGCTGTTCAACTGGTTGTACACACAACTCTGCTCAGTTCTTCATTTTTCTGTCCATGCAACCCAGATTTAAGAAATTGGAATCTCCACTACAACATGTTCCATTCATTCACTGCCAATCTGGAATTCATCAAATCTCCACTCCCAGCAGGCTTTCGTTACACCACTGGTGAATATCCTAGTAACCCACTGTTGGTTTTCAGCGGTCTGTTCACACTCACAGGTGTGCTGTTCAACTGGCTATCCACTCCACCCTGGTCAGCTCTCCATTTTCCTCTCCACACAACCCATACATCAAATATCATTGGAATCTCAACTACAGAATGTTCCATTTTTTCAATGTCAATCTGCAATTAATCTGAATCTCCACTCCAGGCAGGCTTTCATTACCCCACTAGTTTATATCCAAGTACCCCAATGCTGCTTTTCAGCGACCTGTTTACACTCTCAGACGTGCTGCTCAACTGGCTATCCACTCCACCCTGGTCAGCACTTCATTTTCCTGTCCTCATAATCCAGACTTCAGAAATTATTGGAATATCCACTACAGAATGTTCCATTCATTTACTGCCAATCTGGAGTTCATCAAATCTCCACTCCAGGCCGGCTTTCGTTACACCACTAGTTAATGTCCAAGTAACCCAATGCTGGTTTTCAGCGCCCTGTTCACACTCGTAGGCGTGCTGTTCAACTGGCTATCCACACCTCCCTGGTCAGCTCTTCATTTTCCTGTACTCTAAATCCAGATTTCAAAATGCATTGGAATCTAGACTACAGAATTTTACATTCAATCACTGCCAATCTGGAGTTCCTCGAAACTCTCCGAGCAAGGTTGAAAACCTTGCCCTCTTAGAGAGCTCGGGAAGCTACCGAGGGAATCTGGCCCTCAAGGCAAAGACTGGCAAGACACTCCTGAAATATTTCATATGCCAAAATTACAATCAACAGAATTCACCAAACGAAGACGCTACTGAACCATGCCAGCAACTCAATGAAGTCCTGGAGGACTCAGAGTGTAACCGTGAATTTATCTCAATATCCAATGTATTAGGCCTGTGTTTCTTCTCTTTCTCCACGAAGTCGAGTCGAAATAGAAATCTGCCATGTGTGCATTTGCTCCAGACCTCCTGTTCTGCTACCTATCCATTTGAATATAGTATTCTGTTCATTAAGCCTGCCAAACCACCTAGAGACCTGAGTTCATCTAAATTTCAACACCTACATATCTGCATTTCATCATACTGTGCACTCAATCAAGCCTAAGTTTTCATCATCCCGTCCACTGTAAACACACCTGGTGTGCATAGACTTCTGAATCAAACGAAACACTATGGTACTGTCCCGGTCATCGCCACCTAGTTGTGGTGATGAGTGTATGCCTCTAAAACTCGTCAGGGTTGGGATTCTTCTGCATGTCCCAGAATACAATGCTAGTAGTCAGCGGCCTGTTAACATACCGCAGGCCTGGTGTTCACTGGTTATCCACTCTACCCTGGTCAGCTCTTCATTTCCTGGTTCCCATAACCCAGAGTTCTGAAATCATTGGTATCGCCCCTACCAAACGTTCCATTAATTCACTGTGAATCTGGAATTCATCTGAATCTATATTCCAGGCAGGCTTTCATTACACCACTGGTGAATGTCCAAGTAAGCCAATGCTGGTTTTCAGCGCCCTATTCACCCTTGCAGGTGTGATGTACAACTGGCTATCCACACCACCCTTGTCAGCACTTCATTTTCCTGTCCACATAACCTGGACTTCAGAAACCATTAGAATCTCCACTACAGAAAGCTCTATTCATTCATTGTCCATCTAGAATTCATCTGAATCAGCACTCCAGGCAGTCTTTTGTTACACCACTGGTGAATATCCAAGTAACCGAATGCTGGTTTTCAACGTTCTGTTCACAATCGCAGGCATGCTGTTCAACGGGCTTTCCACTCCACCCTGGTCAGCTCTTCACTTTCCTGTCCACACAACCCAGACTTCAGAAATCATTGGAATATCCACTACAGAATGTTCCATTCATTCACTGCCAATGTGGAGTTCATCGAATCTCCACTTCAGGCAGGCTATCGTTACACCACTGGTGAATGTCCAAGTTAAAAATGCTGGTTTTCAGTGGCCTGCTAACACTCACAGCCGTGCTGTTAACTGGCTATCCACTCAACCCTGGTCAGCTCTTCATTTTCTTGTCCACACTGCCCAGACTTCAGAAATCATTGGAATCTCCACTACAGAAAGTTCCATACATTCATTGCCAATCTGGAGTTCATCGAATCTCCACTCCAGGCAGGCTTTCGTTACACCACTAGTTTATGTCCAAGTAACCCAATCCTGATTTCCAGCGGTCTGTTCACACTCGCAGGTGTGCTGTTCAACTGGCTATCTACTCCACCCTGGTCAGCTCTCCGTTTTCCTGTTTACACCACCCAGACATAAGAAATCATTGGTATCTCCACTACAGCAAGTAAGTAAGTAAAGGCCCTCCCTTTGATCATCGATTTGCTCGAGCGGGCCCAGGAACATCTCTATTGGAGACTTTGTTTTTACTGTGTTTGGCATATCGAATACGTCACGGGAAGCTTGCCAGGCTCTGCCGTGCGGGCGAGATACTCTTGGTTGCTTGCCGGGCTCTCTGAGAGGGCCGGAGGATTCGAACTACGGTCGGCCATGTTGACTGCTTGCAAGGCAAATGCCCTACCATTGTGTTATTGCTCCACTACAGAATGTTGCATTAATTCACTGACAATCTGGAAATCATCTGAAACTCCACACCAGGCATTCTTCTGTTACACCACTGGTAAATATCTAAGTAACCCAATGCTGATTTTCAGTGGCCTGTTCACACTCGCAGCCGTTCTGTTCACAGGCTATCTAGTCCACCGTGGTCAGCTCTTCATTTTCTTGTCCACAACACCCAGATATCAGAAAACATTGGAATCTCCACTACAGAATGTTTAGGTCATTCACTGCGAGTCTGGAATACATCTGAATCTCCACTCTACGCAGGCATTCGTTACGCCACTGGTGAGTCTACCCAGAAACTTGAAATCATCTGAATCTGCACTCTAAAATCATCCGGGCTGCATTTCATCTTCCTATCCACACTGCCATTCTGGCGCGAAAGAACAGCAGTAGGTCGTGTGCCTCACCCAGTCAGCCTGAAGGAGCCGGGTTCAATTTCTAGCCATCGAAGAGCCCGGGAAGCTACCGCGAGTGTCTGGTCCTCGCGGCAAAGCCTGGAAAGCCACCCATGAAATATTTCATATGCCGAAATTACAGTCACAACATGTCTCCAAACGAAGACGTTACTGAACCCCACCAGCAAATCAATGAAATCGAGTCGAATTAGTAATCTGCCAAGTGAGCATTTCTGTCAACTCTCCCCAATCCTCCTGTTCAGCTCCCTATCCTAGCGAATATAATATTCTGTTTATAAACCCTTCCACAGTAGCGAGCAACCTGAGTTCATCAAATTATCAACACCTACATATCTGGTTTTCACCAGCCTGTGCACTAACACAAGCCGAAGTTTTCATCATCCTGTCCACTCCATCCAGGCCTGGTGTGCATCAACCTCTGAATCAATCGAAACCATATGGTTCTCTCCCGGTCAATGCCAACAGTGATGGTGATGATCCTATGCCTCTAAAGCTCGTCAGTGTTGGGACTCCTTTGCATGTCCCAGTAACACAATGCTGGTGGTCAGCGGCCTGTTCAAACACCGGAGGATTTGTGTTCACTGGCTATCCACTGCACCCTCCTCAGGTCTTCATTTCCTGGTGTTCATAACCCAGAGTTCTGAAATCATTAGTATCTCCACTACAGAATGTTCCATTCATTCACTGCGAATCTTGTATTCATCTGAATCTCCACTCCTGGCAGGCTTTAGTTTTACCACTGGTGAATGTCCAAGTAACACAATGCTGTTTTTCAGCGGTCTGTTCACATTCGCAGGGGTGCTGTTTAACTTGATATCCACTCAACCCTGGTCAGCTCTTCATATTTCTGTCCACAGAACCCAGAATTCAGAAATCATTGGAATCTCCACTACAGAATGTTCCATTCATTCACTGCCAATCTGGTGTTCATCGAATCTCCACTATAGGCAAGCTTTTGCTACACCACTGGTGAATATCCAAGTAACCCAATGCTGGTTTTCAGCGTCCTGTTCACATTAGCAGGCATGGTATTCAACTGGCTACACACTCCTCGCAGGTCAGCTCTTCATTTTCCTGTCCGCACAACCCAGGCTTCAGAAATCATTGGAATCTACACTACAGAATGTTCCATTCATTCACTGCCATTCTGAAGTTCATCGAATCTCCACTCTAGGCAGGCTTTCTGTTGGAGTACACGGAGTTTAGATCTATCAGGTTGCACCCATCACAGAGCTCCCGAGTCATTCCTATTACTTTGTCTGTAACCACTTCTATGCTCTCTTCCACAACCAGTTTGTAAGGTCTCATCCTTCTTAGACACTGAAGCTGTACTATAAGTTTATATTGCCTTTCTCCTCTCCTGATGTCTTTTGAGCAGTTTATTTTAATGCAATGTCCTTTTGTATAGATACAGAAAGACAATTAATTAATATGCTTTGTAACTTAGGAATTGATTGTCTTAGAATATTATTCTCTCCTGGGCATCTGCATTCTTAACTTAAGCCTCACTTGCCCTCACTTCCTGGCACACAAGGGCAGGGTCCCGACGTGGGACTGGATGGAATCAGGGCAGGCCTGTAAGTTATGTGCTACCCTAGCATCACGATGGGCCAGGCCAAGGTGCCACTATTCTTAATTATAAGTTAAGTGTTTGATCATAGACAAATGGTGTAATGATCCAAAAGTAACGATGAGACTAGGAACCTGCTGCTAGGAATAGGAAAGCTACCTGGCCTGAGCACTGGAGTCTGAGATTGAGATGGCCCTGGGAGATGAATTCAATAAGCTCAAGGTATTTCTTACTGTGTCCATACAAAATGATTAATATTATGTATGCTTATATGTTGGTTGGACAAGGAGAGGTGAAACACTTCCTAGAAGCAGTTTTCCTGTGTGTCCTGAGTAGCTTGGATGACACTGAACTTTCTCCCCTTCAAACCGCCTTTAGTTAATGATTTCAGTATATTGAGGCAGTTTCTCTTATCTCACAGGAACCTAGCTGGCCTTAGATATGCAGATCCCATTTGCTAAACCAGGCCTGATCTTTGGGATGCAGATGCCTGGCTCTAAGCTGGTTGATTTTGGAGATGTAGATTCCAAGCTCTACCAGACTTGTCTTTGTTGTGCTAATCCAAGTGCTTTTAGTTTGTAAAAGGATTACTGGCCTGCAGATGTAAAGAAACAATGTATGTTGAGCCTCAATGTTCTTTCTGTAACTCCTTTATATGACATAACTAAATTGCACCCTTTAGAGGTACTATGATCTATATAAGGGAGATTTCAGGGCTCTCTGGGGGACACGTGCATCAGAGAACCTGGGAAGATGGGACTGAGGACAGAAGCTGAGAGAACAAAGGTTGCCCGTGCTTGAGAGATCCTGGGGCCTTCATGACATACATCTCTTCCATGTAAAAAACTGCTGCTAAGACCAACCAGCTTGACCTCCGTTTCCTTCCTTCACCTGACAATCACAATCAACCTCCCTGGAGTGGGGAAACGGCCTGAATGCCGGCCTTTTAATTTTTTTGTGTATTTACAAACTTTTGTTAAAACACTGGTAAATGTCCAAGTAACCCAATTCTGGATTTCAGCGGCCTGTTCACACTCGCAAGCATGCTGTTCAACTGGCTATCCACCCCAACCTGGTCAGCTCTTACTTTTCCTGTACACACAATACAGACTTCAGAAATTATTGGAATCACCACTACAGAATGTTTCATTCTTTCACTGCCAATCTGGAGTTCTTCGAATCTCCACTCCAGGCAGGCTTTCGTTACAACACTGGTGAATGTCCAAGTAACCCAATGATGGTTTTCAGCTGCCTGTGCTGTTCACTGGCTATCCACTCCACCCTAGTCAGTTCTTCATGTTCCTGTCCACACAACCCAAGCATCAAAAATCATTAGAATCTCCACTCAGAATGTTCCGGTCATTCACTGCGAGTCTGGAATACATCTGAATCTACACTCTACGAAGGCACTCGTTACAGCACTGGTGAGTGTACCCAGAAACTTGAAATCATCTGAATCTGCACTCTAAAAGCATCCATGAATTGCTATTCATCTGCCTATCCACACAGCCATTCTGGAGCGAAAGAACAACAGTAGGACGTGTGCATCAAGCAGGCAGCCTGGCCGAGTCTGGTTCAATTCCTCGCCCTCTCAGAGAGCACAGGAAGCTACCAAGATTATCTTGCCCTCGTGGCAAAGCCTGGCAAGACACCTGTGAAGTATTCCATATGCCAAAATTACAGTGACCACAAGTCTCCAAATGAAGACGCTATTGAACTGCGCCAGCAAATCAATGATATCCAGGAGGACTGGGAGAGTGACAGTGATCCACACTGCTGAGTAGTGAATTCATCTCAATATCCAACATATTAGGCCTGCCTTTCTTCTCATTCTCCACGAAATCAAGTTGAATTAGAAATCTGACAAGTAAGCATTTGCTGTCAACTCTCACCAGGCCTGTTTTTCAGCTCCCTATCCAATTAAATATAGTATTTTGTTCATTAACCCTGCCAAACTACCGAGCTAACTGAGTACATCTAAATTTCAACACCTACATATATGGTTTTCATCTGCCTGTGCACTCAATAAAGCCAAAGTTTTCCTCATCCCGTCCACTCTAGCCAGGCCTGGAGTGCATCGACTTCTGAATCAATCGAAACCATATGGTACTCTCCCGGTCAACGCTACCCAGGGGTGGTGATAATCGTATGCCTCTAAAACACGTCAGGGTTGGGATTCTTCTGCATGTCCCAGTAACACAATGCTAGTGGTCAGCGGCCTGTTGACATACTACAGGCGTGGTGTTCACTGGCTATCCACTCCACCCTGGTCAGCTCTTCATGTCCTGGTGCCCATAAACTGGAGTTCTGAACTCATTATTATCTCCACTACAGAATGTTCCATTCATTCACTGCAAATCTGAAATTCACCCGAGTCTCAACTCCAGGGCTGGAGCGATAGCACAGCGGTAGGGCGTTTGCCTTACAAGCGGCCAACATGGCCGACCCGAGTTCGATTCCTCCGCCCCTCTCGGAGAGCCCGGCAAGCTACCGAGAGTATTCGATATGCCAGACACAGTAACAACAAAGTCTCCAATGGAGACGTTACTGGGCCCGCTCGAGCAAATCGATGATCAACGGGAGGGCCTCAACTCCAGGCAGGATTTCGTTACACCACTGGTGAATATTAAAGTAACCCAATGCTTGTTTCAGCGGCCAGTTCACACGTGCAGAGGTGCTGTTCAACTGGCTATCCACTCAACCCTGGTCAGCTCTTCATTTTCCTGTCCACACAACCTAGACTTCAGAAACAATTAGAATCTCCATTACAGAAAGTTCCATTCATTCACTGCCAATCTGGAATTCATCGAATCTCCACTCCAGGCAGGCTTTCGTTACACCACTGGTGAATATCCAAGTAACCCAATGCTGGTTTTCAGGGGCCTGTTCACACTCGCAGGCGTGCTCTTCAGTGGCTATCCAGTCCACTCTGGTCACGTCTTCATTTCCTTGTGCCAATAACCCAGAGTTGTGCAATCATTGGTATATCCAATACAGAATGTTCAACTCATTCACTGCCAATCTGGAATTCATCGAATCTCCCCTCCAGGCAGGCTTTCTTTACAACACTGGTGAATATAAAAGTAATACAATGATGGTTTTCATCGGCCTTTTCACACTCGCAGGCGTGATGTTCAACTGGCAATCCACACCAACCTGGTCTGCTCTACATTTTCCTGTCCACACAACCCAAACGTCAGAATCTCCACTACAGAATGTTCCATTCATTCACTGCCAATCTGGAGTTCTTCAAATCTCCACTTCAGGCAGGCTGTAGTTACACGACTGGTGAATACCCAAGTAAACCAATGGTGGTTTTCAGCGGCCTGTGCTGATCACTGGCTATCCACTGCACCTTGTTCAGCTCTTCATTTTCCTGTCCACACAACCCAGACATCAGAAATCATTGGAATCTCCAGTACAGTATGTTCCGGTCATTCACTGAGAGTCGGGAATACATCTGAATCTGCACTCTACGCAGGCATTGGTCACATCCCTTGTATGTTTACCCAGAAACTTGAAATCATCTGAATCTGCACTCTAAAATCATGCATGGGCTGCTTTTTATCTTCCTATCCATACTGCCGTTCTGGGGCGAAAGCACAGCAGTCGGTCGTGTGTGTCACGCAGCCAGCCTGGCCGAGCGCGTTCAATTCCTCACCCACTCAGAGAGCCCGGGAAGCTAACGAGAGTATCTGGCTCTAGTGGAAAAACCTGGCAAGACACCCGTGAAATATTCCATATGCAAAAATTACAGTCACCACAAATCTCCAAAAGAAGACTCTACTGAACCGTGCCAGCAAATCAATGATGTCCGGGAGAACTGGAAGAGTGAAAGCGATCCACACTGCTGAGTAGTGAATTCATCTCAATATCCAATGTATTAGGCCTATGTTTGTTCTCGTTCTCCACAACATCGAGTCGAATTAGAAATCTGGCAATTGAGCATTTGCGTTCAACTCTCCACAGACCTGCTGTTCTACTCCCTGTGCAGTCAAATATAGTATTCTGTTCATGAACCCTGCCACACGAACGAGTGACCTGAGTTCACCTAAATATCAACACCTACATATCTGGTTTTCATCTGCCTGTGCACTCAATCAAGCCGAAGTTTTCATCATCCCGTAGACTCTAACTAGGCCTATTGTGCATCGACTTCTCAATCAATTGAAACCATATGGTACTCTCCCGTTAACGCCACCCAGTGATGGTGAAGATCGTATGCCTCTAAAACTAGTCAGGGTTGGAATTCTTCTGTATGTTCCAGTAACCCTATGGTAGTTGTGGTCAGCAGCCTGTTCACATACTGCAGGCATTGTGTTCACTGGCTATCCACTCCACCCTGGTCAGCTCTTCATATCCTGGGGCCCATAACCCAGTGTTCTGATATAATTGGTATCTCCACTACAGAATGTTCCATTCATTAACTGCGAATCTGGAATTCATCTGAATCTCCACTCCATGCAGGCTTTGATACAACACTGTTGAATGTCCTAGTAATCCAATGCTGGTTTTCAGCGGCCTGTTCACACTCGCAGGCGTCCTGTTCAACTGGCTATCCACTCCACCCTTGTCAGCTCTTTATTTTCCTGTCCACACAAACCAGACTCCAGAAATCACTGGAATCTCCACTACAGAATGTTCTATTGAATCAATGCCAATCTGGAGATCATTGAATCTCCAGTCCAGGCAGGATTTCGCTACACCACTGGTGAATGTCCAAGTAACTCAATGCTGGTTTTGAACGTCCTGTTCAGACTCGCAGGCATACTATTCAACTGGCTACCCACTCAACTTTAGTCAACACTTCATTTTTCTATCCACACAATCAAGACTTCAGAAATCATTGGAATCTCCACTCCAGAATGTTCCATTCATTCAATGCGAATGTGGAATTCACCTGAAGCTCCACTCCAGGCAGGCTTTTGTTACAACACTAGTGAATGGCCAAGAAACCCAATGCTGGTTTTCAGCGTCCTGTTCACACTCGCAGGCGTGCTGTTCAACTGGCTATCCACTAAACCCTGGTCCTCACTTCATTTTCCTGTCCCCACAACCCAGACTTCAGAAATCATTGGATTCTCCACAACAGGATGTTCCATTCATTCAATGCGAATCTTGAATTCATCAAATCTCCACTGCAAGCAGGCTTTCATTACACCACTGGTAAATGTCCAAGTAACACAATGCTGGTTTTCTGCGGCATGTTCACACTCGCAGACGTGCTCTTCAACTGGCTATACACTGCACCCAGGTCAGCTCTATCTTTTCCTGTCCACACAACCCAGACTTCAGAAATCATTGGAATCTTCAATACAGAATATTCCATTCATTCACTGCGAATCTGCAATTCATCGAATCTCCTGTCCAGGCAGGCTTTCTTTACACCACTGGTGAATATCCAAGTAACCCAGGGATGGTTTTTAGCGGCCTATTCACACTCGCAGGTGTGCTGTTCAACTGGATATCCACTCCTACCTGGACAGCTCTTTATTTTCCTGTCCACACAAACCAGACTTCAGAAATCATTGGAATCTCTACTAGAGAATGTTTCATTCATTCACTGCTAATCTGGAATTCAACTGAATATCCAGTCTGTGCAGGCTTTCCTTACACCATTGGTGAATGTCCATGTAACCCAATGCTGGTTTTCAGCGTCCTGTTCACACTCGCAGTCGTGCTCTTCAACTGGCTATACACGCCACCCTGTTCAGCTCTTCAATTTCTTGTGCACACAACCTTGACTTAAGAAACCATTGGAATATCCACTACAGAATTTTCTATTTATTCACTGCCAATTTGGAATTCATCGAATCTCCACTCGAGGCAGGTTTTCGTTACACCACCGGTGCATATCCCAGTAACCCAATGCTGGTTTTGAGTATCCTGTTCACACTCACAGGCGTGCTGTTCAACTGGCTATCACTCCAGCCTGGTCAGCTCCTCATATTCCTGTACATACAAGCCAGACTTCAGAAATCATTTGAATCTCCTCTACAAAATGTTCTATTCATTCACTGCCAATCTGGTGTTTATCGAATCTCGACTCCAGGCAGGCTTTCGTTACACAACTGGTGAATGTCCAAGTAACCCAGTGATGGTTTTGAGCGGCCTGTGCTGATCACTGGCTATCCACTCCACCCTGGTGAGCTCTTCAGTTTCCTATCCACACAAACCAGACATCAGAAATCATTGGAATCTCCATTGCAGGATGTGCCGGTCATTCACTGCGATTCTGGAGTACATTGAATATCCATTTTACGCAGGCATTCGTAAGAGCACTGGTGTGTCAACCCAGAAACTTGAAGTCATCTGAATCTGAACTCTAAAATGATCCATGGGTTGCTTTTCATTTTCCTATCCACACTGACATTCTGGCGCGAAAGCACAGCATTAGGACGAGTGCGTCAAGCAACCAGCCTTTCCGAGCCGGGTTAAATTACTCTCACTCTCACAGAGCCCGGGAAGCTACGGATAGTATCTGGCCCTCTTGGGAAAGCCTGGCATGACACCTGTGAAATATTCCATATGCCAAAACTACAGTTACCACAAGTCTCCAAATGAAGACGCTACTGAACAGTGCCAGCAAATCAATGAAGTCCTAGGGACTGGGAGAGTGAAAGCGATCCACACTGCTGAGTAGTGAATTCATCTCAATATCCAATGTATTAGGCCTGCGTTTCTTCTCGTTCTCCACGAAATCTAGTCGAATTCGAAATCTGCCAATTGAGCATTTGCTTTCAACTCTCCCCAGGTCTGCTGTTCATCTCCTTATCCAGTCGAATATAGTATTTTGTTCATGAACCCTGCCACACTACCTAGCGACCTGAGTTCATCTAAATATCAACATCTGAATATCTAGTTTTCATTTGCCTGTGCACTCAATCAAGCCAAAGTTTTCATCATACCTTCCACTCCAACCAGGCCTGGTGTGCATCCACTTCTGAATCAATCGAAACCATATGGTACTCTCCTGGTGAACGCCACCCAGTGGTGGTTATAATTGTATGCCTCTAAATCTCGTCAGGGTAGGGATTCTTCTGCATGTCCCAGTAACACAATACTAGTGTTCAGGGACCTGTAAACATACCGCAGGAGTGTTGTTCCCTGGCTATCCCCTCCACCCTGCTCAGCACTTCATTTCCTGGTGCCCATAACCTAGAGTTCTAAAAACATTGGTATCTCCACTACAGAATGTTCCATTCATTCACTGTCAATCTGCAGATCATCGAATCTCCACTCCAGGCAGGCATTCGCTACACCACTGGTGAATGTCCAAGTAACCCAGTGATGGTTTTCAGCGTCCTGTTCACACTCGCAGGCGTGCTGTTCAAATGGCTAACAACTCAACCCTGGTCAGCACTTCATTTTCCTGTCCACACAACCCAGATTTCAGAAACCTTTGGAATCTCCACTACAGAATGTTCCATTTATTCACAGTGAATCTGGAATTCATCTGAATCTTCACTCCAGGCAGGCTTTCGTTATACCACTAGTGAATGTCCAAGTAACCAAATGCTGGTTTTCAGCATCCTGTTCACACTCGAAGGAGTACTGTTCAACTGGCTCCACACTCCACCCTGGTCAGCTCTTCATTTTCCTGTCCACACAACCTTGACATCAGAAATCATTGGAATCTCCACTACAGAATGTTCCTTTCATTCACTGCCACTCTGGAGTTCATCGAATGTCCACCCAGTTAGGCTTTCGTTACACCACTGGTAAATGTCTAAATAACCCAATGCTGGTTTTCAGCATCCTATTCACACTCGCGGGCGTGCTGTTCAACTGGCTATCCACTAAACCCTGGTCAGCACTATATTTAACTGTCCTCAGAAACCAGACTTCAGAAATCATTGGAATCTCCACTACAGAATGTTCCATTTATTCACTGCGAACGTGGTATTCCTTGAATCTCAACTCCAGGCAGGCTTTCATAAAAGCACTGGCAAATGTCCAAGTAACCCAATGCTGGTTTTCAGCGGCCTGTTCATACACACAGGCGTGCTCTTCAACTGGCTATCCAATAAACCCTAGTCAGCCCTTCATATAAATGTCCACACAACCCAGACTTCAGAAATCATTGGAATCTCAACTCCAGTATGTTCCATTAATTCACTGCTAATCTGGTGTTCTTTGAATCTCCACTCCAGGCAGCCTTTCGTTTCATCTCTGGTAAATGTCCAAGTAACCCAATGATGGTTTTCAGCGGCTTGTGCTGATCACTGGCTATCCACTTCACCCTGTTCATCTCTTCATTTTCCTATCTACAGAAGCCAAACATCAGAAATCATTGCAATCTCCACAGAAGAAATTTCCGTTCATTCACTTCGAGTCTGGAATTCATATGAATCTACACTATACGCAGGCATTCGTTACAGCACTGGTGAGTTTAACTAGAAACTTGAAATCATCTGAATCTGCACTCTAAAATCAACCAAGGGCTGCTTTTAATCTTCCTATCCACACTGCCATTCTGGTGGAAAGCACATCAGTAGGACGAATGCGTCACGCTGCCAGCCTGGATAAGCCATTTTCAATTCCTTGTTCTCTCAGAGAGCCCGAGAGTATCTGGCCTTCTTGGCAAAGCCTGGAAAGACACCTCTGAAATATTCCATATGCCAAAATTACAGTCAACGCAAGACTCCAAACGAAGACGCTACTGAACCGTGGCAGTAAATCAATGAAGTCCGGGAGGAATGGGAGAGTGACAGTGATCCACAGGGCTGAGTAGTGAATTCATCTCAATATCCAATGTTTAAAGCCTGTGATTCTTCTCGTTCTCCACGAATTCGAGTCAAATTAGAAATCTGTCAAGTGAGCATTTGCTGTCAACTATCACCAGGCCTGCTGTTCAGCTCCTTAACCAGTCGAATATAGTATTCTGTTCATTAACCCTGCCACACTAACGAGGGACCTGAGTTCATCTAAATATCAACACCTACATATCTGGTTTTCATCTGCCTGTAAACTCAATCAAGCCGAAGTTTTTATCATCCCGTCCACTCTAACCAGGCCTGGTGTGCATGGACTTCTGAATCAATCGAAAACATGTGGTATTCTCCCCGTCAACGCCACCCAGCGGTGGTGATGATCCTATGCCTCTAAAACTCATCAGGGTTGGGATTCTTCTGCATGACCCAGTAACCCAATGCTACTGGTCACGGGCCTGTTAACATACCGCAGGCGTAGTGCTCACTAGCTATCCACTCCACCCTGGTCAACTCTTTGTTTACTGGTGCCCATAATACAGAGTTCTGAAATCATTGGTATCTCAACTACAGAATGTACCATTCATTCACTTAGAACCTGGAATTCATCTAAATCTCCACTCCAGGCAGGCTTTCGTTACATCACTGGTGAATATCCAAGTAACGCAGTGATGGTTTTCAGCGGTTTATTCACACACGCATGTGTGCTGTTAGGTCAGCTCTTTCTTTTCCTGTCCACACAATCCAGATTTCAGATATCATTGGAATCTCCACTACAGAATGTTCCACTCATTCACTGCGAGTCTGGAATTTATCTGAATCTCCAGTCCATGCAGGTTTTCCTTACACCAGTGTTGAATGTCCAGGTAACCCAATGGGCTTTTCAGCATCCGGTTCACACTCGCAGGAGTGCTCTTCAACTGGCTATACTCTCCACCATGGTCAGCTCTTTCTTTTCCTGTCCACACAAACCAGACTTCAGAAATCATTGGAATCTCCAATAAAGAATGCTCCATTCATTCACTGCGGATCTGGAATTCATCTTAATCTCCACTCCAGGTAGGCTTTCGTTACACAACTGCTGAATGTCCAAGTAACCAAATGCTGGTTTTCAGTGGCCTTTTCACACTCGCAGGCGTGCTGTTCAACTGGCTATCCTCTCCACCCTGGTCAGCACTTCATTTTCCTGTCTACACATCATTGACTTCAGAAACTATTGGAATCTCCACTACAGAAAGTTCCACTCATTCACTGCCAATCTGGAATTCATGGAATCTCCACTCAAGGCAGGCTTTCATTACACCACTGGTAAATGTCCTAGTAACCCAAAGCTGGTTTCCAACATCCTGTTCTCCCTCGCAGGCATGCTGTTCAACTGGCTATCCACTCCACCCTGGTCACCTCTTCATTTCCTGGTGCCCGTAACCCACAGTTCTGAAATCATTGGAATGTCCACTACAGAATATTGCATTCATTCACTGCGAATCTGGAATTCATCTGAATCTCCACTCCAGGCAGGATTTCTTTACACCACTGGTGAATGTCCAAGTAACCCAATGCTGTTTTTCAGTGGCCTGTTCACACTCGCAGGCTTGCTCTTCAACTGGCTATCCAGTCAACCCTGTTCAGCTCTTCAATTTCCTGTCCACACGACCTTGACTTCAGAAACCATTGGAAACTCCACTACAGAATTTTGCATTCATTCACCGCCAATCTGGAATTCATCGAATCTCCACTCGAGGCAGACTTTCATTATACCACTGGTGAATATCCAAGTAACCCAATGCTGGTTTTGAGCGTCCTGTTCACACTCGCAGGCGTGCTGTTCAACTGGCTATCCACTCCAGCCTGGTAAGCTCTTCATATTCCTGTCCACAAAACCCAGATTTCAGAAATCATTTGAATCTCCTCTACAAAATTTTCCAATCATTCACTGCCAATTTGGTGTTCTTTGAATCTCTACTCCAGGTAGGCTTTCGTTACACCACTGGTGAATGTCCAAGTAACCCAATGGTGGTTTTCAGCGGCCTGTGCTGATCACTGGGTATCCACGCCACCCTGGTGAGCTCTTCATTTTCCTGTCCACACAACCCAGACATCAGAAATCATTGGAATCTCCATTGCAGAATGTTCCGGTCATTTACTGAGAGTCTGGAATACATTGAATATCAATTTTACGCATGCATTCGTAACAGCACTGGTGAGTCTACCAAGAAACATGAAGTCATATGAATCTGCACTCTAAAATCGTTCATGTCCTGCTTTTCATCTTCCTATCCACACTTGGATTTGGCGCGAGAGCACAGCAGTAGGACGAGTGCGTGAAGCAGCCAGCCTTTCCGAGCCGGGTTCAATTCTTCTCCCTCTCAGAGAGCCTGGGGAGCTACCAAGAATATCTGGCCCTCGTGGCAAAGCCTGGCAAGACACCCGTGAAATATTCCATATGCCAAATTTACAGTCACCACAAATTTCCAAATGAAGACAGTACAGAACTGCGCCAGCCAATCAATGAAGTCCGGGAGGACTGGGAGAGTGAAAGCGATCTACACTGCTGAGTAGTGATTTCATCTCAGTATCCAATGTATTAAGCCTGCGTTTCTTCTCGTTCTCCATGAAATCTAGTCGAATTCGAAATCTGCCAATTGAGCATTTGCTTTCAACTCTCCCCAGGCCTGCTGTTCATCTCCCTATCCAGTCGATTATAGTATTCTGCTCATTTACCCTGCCACACTACCGAGCCACCTCAGTTTATCTAAATATCAACACCTACATATCTGGTTTTCATCTGCCTGTGCACTCAATCAAGCCGAAGTTTTCATCATACCTTTCACTCCTACTAGAGCTGGTGTGCATCGACTTCTAAATTAATCGAAACCATATGGTACTCTCCTGGCGAACGCCACACAGTGGTGGTGATGATTGTATGCCTCAAAAACTTGTCAGGGTAGGGATTCTTCTGCATGTCCCAGTAACCCAATGCTAGTGTTCAGCGGCCTGTTCACATACCACAGGCGTGGTGTTCACTGGCTATCCACTCCACCCTGGTAAACACTTCATTTCCTGGTGCCCATAAACTAGAGTTCTGAAATTATTGGTATCTCCAGTATAGAATGTTCCATTCACTTACGGCGAAACTGAAATTCATCTGAACCTACACTCCAGGCTGGCTTTCGTTACAACACTGGTGAATATCCAAGTAACACAATGCTGGTTTTCAGCGTCCTATTCACACTCGCAGGCATGCTGTTCAACTGGCTATCCACTCCACAGCGGTCTTCTCTTTCTTTTCCTGTCCACACAAACCAGACTACAGAAACCATAGAAATCTCCACTACAGAATGTTCCATTCATTCACTGACAATCTGGAATTGGTCGAATCTCCACTCCAGGCAGGATTTGGTTACAACAATGGTGAATATCCCAGTACCCCAATGCTGGTATTCAGCAGCCTGTTCACAAACGAAGGTGTGCTCTTCAACTGGCTATCGACTCCAAAGTGGTCAGCTCTTTATTTTCGTGTTCACACAACCCATACTTAAGAAATCATTGGAATCTTCAGGACAGAATGTTCCATTAATTCACTGCCAATCTGGAGATCATCGAATCTCCATTCCAGGCAGGCTTACGTTACACCACTGCTGAATGTCCAAGTAACACAATGCTGGTTTGCAGAGGCCTGTTCACACTCGCAGGCCTGCTGTTCAACTGGCTATCCACTCCAATTAGTCAGCTCTTCATTTTCCTGTCCACACAAACCAGGCTTCAGAAATCATTGGAATTTCCACTACAGAATATTCCATACATTCACTTCCAATCTGGAATTCATCAAATCTACACTCCAGGCAGGTTTTCATTACACCACTGGTGAATATCTAAGTAACGCAATGTTGGTTATCGGCAGCCTATTCAAACTCTCAGGCCTGCTGTTCAACTAGCTATCCACTCTCACCTGGTCTGCTCTTCATTTTCCCATCCACGAAACACAGAATTCAGAAAACATTGGAATCTCCACTACAGAATCCGCCATTCATTCACTGCCAATCTGGAATTCATCGAATCTCCACTCCATGCAGATTTTTGTTAAACCACTGTTGAAAATCCAAGTAACCCAATGGTGGTTATCAGGATCCTTTTAACACTCGCAGGCCTACTGTTCAACTGGCTTTCCACTCCACCTGGTCAGCTCTTCATTTTCCTGTCCACACAAACAAGGCTTCAGAAATCATTGGAATCTCCACTACAGAATGTTCTATTCATTCACTGCGAATCTGGAATTCATCGAATCTCAAATCCAGGCAGGATTTCGTTACAGCACTAGTGAATATACAAGAAACCCATTGCTGGTTTTCAGCAGCCTGTTTAAACTCGCAGGCCTCCTGTTCAACTGGATATCCACGCTAACCTGGTCTGCTCTTCATTTCCCTGTCAATACAACCCAGAATTCAGAAATCATTGTAACCTCCACTACAGAATTTCCATTCATTCACTAACAATCTGGAATTCATCAAATCTCCACGCCAGGCAGATTTTCTTTACACCACTGGTTAATATACAATTTCCCCAATGTTCACCACTGGTTAATATACAATTTCCCCAATATACAATTTCCCCAATTTCAGCAGCCTGTTCACAGTCGAGGCGTGCTGATCAACTGGCTCTCCACTCCACCATGGTCAGCTCTTCATATTCCTGTCCACACAACTCAAACTTCAGAAATATTTGGAATCTCCAATAAGAATGTTCCATTCATTCACTGCCATCTGGAATTCATCGAATCCCTACTCCAGGCAAGTTTTCTTTACATCACTGGTAAATATCCAAGTAACGCAATGCTGGTTATCAGCAGCCTGTTCAAACTCGCAAGCCTATTCTTCAACTGGCTATCCAGTCTAACATGGTCTGCTCTTCATTTTCCTATCCACACATCCCAGACTTCAGAAATCCTTGGAATCAACACCACAGAATGTACCATTCATTCACTGCCAATCTGGAATTCATCGAATCTCCGCTACACCACTGCTGAATGTTGAAGTAACCAAATGCTGGCTTTCAGCGTCCTGTTCAAACTCGCAGGCGTGCTGTTCAACTGACTATCAATTCCAGAGTGGTCAGCTCTTTCTTTTCCTGTCCACACAACCCAGATTTTAGAGATCATTGGAATCCCACTACAGAATGTGCCATTCATTCACTTCGCATCTGGAATTCATCTGAATCTCCACTCCATGCAGGCTTTCGTTAAACCACTGGTGAATGTCCAGCTAACCCAATGCTGGTTTTCAGCGTCCTGTTCACACGCGCAGGGGTTCTATTCAACTGGATATCCACTCCATAGTGGTCACCTCTTTCTTTTCCTGTCCACACAAACCAGACTTCAGAAACCATATGAATCTCCACGACAGAATGTTCCATTCTTTCTCTGACAATCTGGAATTCATCGAATCTCCACCCCAGGCAGGCTTTCATTACAACCCAATGCTGGTTTGCAGAGGCCTGTTCACACTAGCAGGCGTGCTATTCAACTGGCTATCCACTCCACAGTGGTAAGCGCTTTCATTTCCTGTCCACACTTCCCATACTTCAGAAATCATTGGAATATCCACTACAGAATGTTCCATTCATTCACTGCCAATCTGGAGATCATCGAATCTCCACTCCAGGCAGGCTTTTGTTATAACCCTGCTGAATGCTTTAACAATGCTGGTTTTCAGAGGCCTGTTCACACTTGCAGGCATGCGGTTTACCTGGCCATCCACTCAAATCTTGTCAGCTCTTCATTTTCCTGTCCACATTACCCAGTTGTCAGAAACCATTAGAATCTCCACTACAGAATATTCCATTCATTCACTGCAAACATGGAAATCATCTGAATCTCCATTTCAGGCAGGCTCTCGTTATACTACTGCTGAATGTGCAAGTAACCCATTCCTGGTTTCCAAAGGCCTGTTTACACTAGTAGGCATGCTGTTGAACTGGCCAAACACTCTACCCTGGTCAGCTCTTCATTTTCTTGTCCATGCAATGTAGAATTCAGAAATCATTGGAAACTCCACTACAGAATTCCATTCATTCACTGCCTATCTAAAATTCACCGAATCTCCACTCCAGGAAGGCTTTCGTTACACCACTGGAGAATGTCCAAGTAACCCAACGCTGGTTTTCAGCATCCTGTTTACACTCGAAGGCGTGCTGTTCAACTGACTATCCAATCAACCCTGTTCAGCTCTTCATTTTCCTGTCCACACAACCAAGACTTCAGAAATCATTGGAATCTCCACTACAGTATGTTCCATACATTCACTGCCAATCTGGAATTCATCGAATCTCCACTCCAGGCAGGATTTCGTTAAACCACTGCTCAATGTCCATGTAACCTAATGCTGGTTTTCAGCGTCCTTTTTACACTCACAGGCTTGCTGTTCAATTGGCTATCAACTCCACAGTTGTCAGCTCTTTCTTTTCCTACCCACACAAATCAGACATTAGAAATCATTGGAAACTCCACAAAAGAAAGTTTTATTCATTCACTGCCAATCTGGAGATCATCGAATCTCCACTCCTGGCAGGCTTTGCATACACCACTGCTGAATGTCCAAGTAACATAATGCTGGTTTTCAGCGTCCTGTTCACAGTCGCAGGCGTGCTGTAAAACTGGCTATCCACTGAAGCCTGGTCAGCACTTCTTTTTCCTGTCCACACAAACCATTCTTCAGAAATAATTGTAATCTCCACTACAGAAAATTCCATTCATTTACAGACAATCTGGAATTCATCGAATCTCCACTTCAGGCAGGCTTTCGTTAAACCAGTGTTGAATATCCAAGCCACCCAATGCTGGTTTTCAGCGGCCTGTTGACACTTGCAGGCGTTTAGTTCAACTGGCTATCAGCTCAACCCTGGTCAGCTCTTATTTTCCCGTCCACACAAACCAGGCAACAGAAATAATTGGAATATCCATTACAGAATGTTCCATTCCTTCACTGCCAATCTGGAAATCATCTGAATCTCAACTCCAGGCAGGCTTTCGTTACACTATGTTGAATGTCCAAGTAACACAATGCTGGTTTTCAGCGTCCTGTTCACACTCGCAGGCATGCTGTTCAAGTGGCTATCCACTCCACAGTGGTCAGCTCTTTCATTTCCTGTCCACACAACCCAGACTTCAGAAATCATTGGAATCTCCACTAGAGAATATTCCATTCATTCACTGCCAATCTGGAGATCATCGAATCACCACTCCAGGCTGGCTTATGTTACACCACTGCTGAAAGTCCAAGTAACCCAATGCTGGTTTTCAACGTCCTGTTCACACTCACAGGCATGCTGTTCAACTAGCTATCCATTCCACTCTGGTCAGCTCTTTCATTTCCTGTCCACACAACCCAGACTTCAAAAATCATTGTAATCTCCACTACAGAATGTTACATTCATTCACTGCCAATCTAGAGTTCATCGAATCTCCACTGCTCTTTCATTTCCTGTCCACACAACCCAGACTTCAGAAATCATTGGAATCTCCACTAGAGAATATCCCATTCAGAAATGATTGGAATCACCACTGTAGAATGTTCAATTCATTCACTGCTAGTCTGGGGTTCTTTGAATCTCCTCTTCAGGCAGGCTTTCATTACACCACTGGAGAATGTCCAAGTCACCTAATCGTGATTTTAAGTGTCCTGTTCACAATCCCAGGCGTGCTGTTCAACTGGCTTTCCACTCAACCCTGGTCGGCTCTTCATTTTCCCATCCACACAACACAGGCTTCAGAAATCAATGGAATCTCCATTAAAGAATGCTCCATTCATTCACTGGCAATCTGGAATTCATCTCAATCTCCACTGCAGGCAGGCTTTCATTACACTCTCTTGAATGTCCAAGTAACATAATGCTGGTTTTCAGCGTCCTGTTCACACTTGCAGGCGTGATGTTCAACTGGGTATAAACTCCAACATGGTCAGCTCTTCATTTTCCAGTCCACACAACCCATACTTCAGAATCATTGGAATCTCCACTATAAAATGTTCCATTCATACACTGCGAATCTGGAATTCATCTGAATCTCCACCACAGGCAGGCTTTCGTTACACCACTGGTGAATTTCCAAGTAACCCAATGCTGGTTTTCAGCATTCTGTTCACAGTCGCAGGCGTGCTGTTCAATTGTTCATCCACTCCACAGTGGTCAGCTCTTTCATTTCCTGTCCACACAACCTAGACTTCAGAAATCATTGGAAAGTCCACTACAGAATGTTCCATTCATTCACTGCCATCTGGCGATCATCGAATATCCACTCCAGGCATGCTTTAATTACACCACTGTTGAATGTGCAAGTAACACAATGCTGGTTTTCAGCGTCCTGTTTACACTCACAGGCTAATTGTTCAACGGCTATCCACTGAACCCTTGTCAGCTCTTTCATTTCCTGTCCACAAAACCCAGACTTCAGAAATCATTGGAATCTCCCCTACTGAATGTTCCTTTCATTCACTGACAATCTGGAGCTCATCGATTCTCCACTCCAGGCAGGCTTTCGTTACACCACTGGTGAATATTTAAGTACCCAAATGCGGCTTTTCAGCGGACTGTTCACACTGTCAGGTATGTTGTTCAACTGGTTATCCACTCCAACCTGGTCAGCTCTTCATATTCCTGTCAACATAACCTAGACTTCAGAAACAATTAGAATCTCCACTACAGAATGTTCCATTCATTCACTGCGAATCTGGAATTCATCGGATCTCCACTCCAGGCAGGCTTTCATTACACTACTGGTGAATGTCCAAATAAAAAAATGCTGGTTTTCAGCGGCCTGATCACGCTCGCAGGCGTTCGGTTCAACTGACTATAAACTCAACCCTGACAGCTCTTCATTTTCCTGTCCCCACAACCCAGACTTCAGAAATCATTGGAAACTCCACTACAGAATGTTCCATTCATTCATTGCAAATCTGGAATTCATCTGAATCTCAACTCCAGGCAGGCTTTCGTTAAACTACTGGTGAATGTCCAAATAACCCAATGCTGGTTTTGAGCGTCCTGTTCACACTCGCATGCGTGCTGTTCAACTTACTATCCACTCCACAGTGGTCAGGTCTTTCATTTCCTGTCCACACAATCCAGACTTCAGAAATCATTGGAATCTCCACTACCGAATATTCCATTCTTTCACGGCCAATCTGGAGATCATCGAATCTCCACTCCAGGCAGGCTTTCTTTACATCACTGGTGAATGTCCAAGTAACCCAATGCTGGTTTTCGGCGTCCTGTTCACTATCGCAGGCATGCTGTTCAACAGGCTATCCACTCAACCCTGGTCAGCTCTTCATTTTCCCGTCCACACAAACCAGTCTTCAGAAATCTTTGGAATATACACTACAGAATATTCCTTTAAATCACTGCCTACTTGGAATTCATCTCAATATCCACTGCAGGCAGGCTTTCGTGACACTACTGTTGAATGTCCAAGTAACAAATGCTGGTTTTCAGCGTCCTGTTCTTACTCGCAGGCGTGCTGTTCAACTGGTTATCTACTCCAACCTGGTCAGCTCTTCATTTTCCTGGGCACACAACCCATACTTCAGAAACCATTGGAATCTCCACTATAAAATGTTCCCTTCATTCACTTGCAATAATGAATTCATCTGAATCTTCAGTCCAGGCAGGATTTCGTTACACGATGGGTGAATGTCCTAGTAACCCAATGCTGGTTTTCAGAGACCTGTTCACAGTCGCAGGCGTGCTGTTCATCTGGCTATCCACTCCACCCTGGTCCGCTCGTCCTTTTCTTGTCCACATAACCAGACTTCAGAAATCTTTGGAATCTCCACTACAAAATGTTCCATTCAATCACTGGAATCTGGAGATCATCGAATCTCCACTCCAGACAGGTTTTCATTACACGAATGCTGAATGTCCAAGTAACCCAATGATGGTTTTCAGCGTCCTATTCACAGTCGCAGGCTTGGTGTTCAACTGGCTCTCCACTCAGCAGTGGTCAGCTCCTTCATTTCCTGTCCACACAACCAAGACATCAGAAATCATTGGAATCTCCACTACAGAATGTTCCATTAATTCACTGGAATCAGGATATCATGAAATCTCCACTCCAGGCAGGCTTATTTTACACCACTGCTTATTGCACAAGTATCCCAATGCTGGTTTTCAGAGGACTTTTCACACTCGCAGGCATGCTGTTCAACTGGCTATCCCCTGAACCCTGGTCGTCTCTTCATTTTCGTTTCCACACAAATCAGATTTCAGAAATCATTGGAATCTCCACTACAGAATGTTCCATTCATTCACTGGAATCGGGTGATCATAGAATCTCCACTCCAGGCAGATTTTCGTTTCACCACTGCAAATGTTGAAGTAACCCTATGCTGGTTATCAGCGTATTGTTCAAAATTGCAGGCGTGCTGTTCAACTAGCTATCCAGTGAACACTGGTTAGCTCTTCATATTCCTGTCCACACAACCCAGATTTCAGAAAACATTGGAAACTCCACTACAGTATGATCCATTCATTCACTGCGAATCTGGAATTCATCTGAATCTCTACTCCAGACAGGCTTTCGTTAAACGACTGTTTAATGTCCAAGTAACCCAAAGCTGGTTTTCAGCGTCCTGTTCACATTCGCAGCCGTGCTGTTCAACTGGCTATCCACTGAAATTTGGTCAGCTCTCCATTTTCCTGTCCACATAACCCAGACTTCAGAATTCATTGGAATATCCACTAAAGAATGTTTCATTCATTCATTGCCAATCTGGAGATAATCGAGTCTCCACTCCAGGCAGGCTTTCCTTATACCACTGCTGAATGTCCAAGTAAACAAATGCTAGATTTCAGAGGCCTTTTCACACTCGCTTGCGTGCTGTTCAGCTGGCTATCCACTGAACCCTAGTCAGCTCTTCATTTTCATATCCATCCAACCCAGATTTCAGAAATCATTGGAATCTACACTACAGAATGTTCCATTCATTCACTGGAATCTGGAGATCATCGAATCTCTACTCAAGGCAGGCTTTAGTTACACTACTGTTGAATATTCAAGTAACACAATGCTGGTTTTCAGGGTCCTGTTCACATTCGCAGGTGTGCTGTTCAACTGGCTATCCAATGATCCCTGGTCAGCTCTTAATTTTCCTGTCCACCCAACCCAGGTTTCAGAAATCATTGGAATATCCACTCCAGAATGTTCCAATAATTCACTCCGAATCTGGAATTCATCTAAATCTCCACTCCACGCAGGCTATGGTTAAACCACTCGTGAATGTCCAAGTAACCAAATGCTGGTTTTCAGCGTCCTGTTGACAGTCGCAGGCGTGCTGTTCAACTGGCTGTCCACTCCACAGTGGACAGCTCTTTCATTTCCTGTTCACACAACGTAGAATTCAGAAACCAGTGGAATCTCCACTAAAGAATTTTCCATTCAATTACTGCCAATCTGGAATTCAAGGACTCGCAGCCGTGCTGTTCAATTTGCCATCCACTTAACACTGGTCAGCTCTTCATTATCCTGTCCAAACAACCCAGACTTCAGAAATCATTGGACTTTCCATTAAACAATGTTCCATTCATTCACTGCGAATCTGGAATTCATCTGACTCTCCACTCCAGGCAGGTTTTCGATACACCACTGGTGAATGACCAATTTACCCAATATTGGTTTTCAGCCGCCTCTTCATACTCGAAGCCGTGCTGTTCACTGGCTATCCGCTCAAGCCTGGTCAGCTCTTCATTTTCCTGTCCACAAAACCCAGACTTCAGAAAGCATTGTAACCTCCACTATCTATAATTCATCTGACTCTGTTCTCAAAGCAGGTTTTCTTTATACCACTGGTGAATGTCCAAGTAGCACAATGCTGGTTTTCTGAGGTCTGTTCACACTCAAAGCCGTGCTGTTCACTGGTTATCCACTCAATACTGGTCAGCTTTTCATTTCCTTTCCAAACAATCCAGACTTCAGAAATTATTGGATTCTCCACTACAAAATGTTCCATTCACTCACTGCGAATCTGGAATTCTTCTGACTCTGCACTCAAGGCAGGTATTTGTTACACCACTGTTGAATATTCAAATAACCCAATGCTGTTTTTCAGTGGCATGTTCACAATAGCAGCCGTGATATTCAGTTGGCTATCCACTCAACCCTGGTCAGCTCTTCATTTTCCTGTCCACCAGCCTTCAGAAAACATTTTTATCTCCACTACAGAATGTTCCATTCATTCACTGCGAATCTGGAATTAATCTGAACCTGCACTCCAGGCATGCTTTCTTTACACCACTGGTGAATGTCCAAGTAACCCAATGTTGGTTTTCAGTGGCCTGTTCACACTCGCAGAAGTGCTGTTCCATTGCCTATGTACTCCACCCTGGTCAGCTCTTAATTTTCCTCTCGAAACAACCCAGACTTACAGAAATCAGTGGAACTTCCACTACAGAATGTTCCAAATATTCACAGCGAATCTGGAATTCATCTGAATCTCCACTCCAGGCAGGTTTTCGTTACACCACTGTTGAATGTCCAAGTAACCCAATGCTGGTTTTCAGTGGCCTGTTCACAATCGCAGACCTGCTGTTCAATTTGCCATCCACTCCACCCTCGTTAGCTCTTCATTTTCCTTTTCACACAACCCATCCTTAAGAAATTATTGTTATCTGCACTACAGTATGTTCCATTAATTCACTGCAAATTTAGAATTCATCTGAAACGGCACTGTAGTCAGTCTTTCGTTACAGCACAGCTGAATGTCCAAGTAACCCAATGGTGGTTTTCAGCGGCATGTTCACACTCTCAGACGTGCTGTTAAATTGGCTATCCACTCAATGCTGGTCAGCTCTTCATTTTCCTGTCCACACAGTCCAGCCTTAAGAAATCGAGAACAGGCCGCTTAAAACCAGCATGGGTTACTTGGACATTCACCAGTGGTGTAACGAAATCCTGCCTGGAGTGGAGAGTCAGATGAATTCTAGATCATACGGGTTACTTGTACGTTAAACAATGGTATAAGGAAAGACTTCCTGGAGTGCAGATTCAGATTAATTCCATATTCGCAGTGAATGTATGGAACAATCTGTAGTGGAGATTCCAATGATTTCAGAATGCTGGGTTGTATTGACAGGAAAATGCAGAGCTGACCAGAATTGAGTGGATAGGCAATTGAACATCATGTCTGCGAGTGTGAACATGCCGCTGTAACGAAAGCCTGCCGGGAGTGGAGATTCAGATGAATTCCAGATTGGCAGTGGATGAATGGAACATGCTGTAGTGGAGATAACAATGATTTCTGAAGGCTGGGTTCTGTGGATAGGAAAATGAAGAGGTAACCACAGTTTAGTGGATGGAACTTGAACAGCACGGCTGCGAGTGTGAACAGGCTGTTGAAAACCAGCATTGGGTTACTTGGACATTCACCAGTGGTGTAACTAATTCCTGCCTGGAGTTGGAGAGTCAGATGAATTCCAGATTCGCAGTGAATGAATGGAACGTTCTGTAGTGGAGACTCCAATGATTTCTGAAGGCTGGGCTGTGTGGACAGGATAATGCAGAGCTCACCAGCATTGAGTGCATAGGCAATTGAACAGCATGTCTGCGATTATTAACATGACGCTGAAAACGAGCATTTGGTTACTTGGACATTCACCAGTGGTGTAACGAAAGCCTGCCCGTAGTGGAGATTCAGATGAATTCCATATTCGTAGTGAATGAACGGAACATTACGTAATGGAGTTTCCATTGATTTATGAAGGCTGTGCTGTGTGGACAGTAAATTGAACAGCTGAACAGTTTTGAGTGGATAGCCTTTGAATAGCAGGGCTGCGAGTGGTAACAGGCTGCTGAAAACCAACTTTGGATTACTTCGACATTCACCAGTAGTGTAATAGAGAGCTGCCTTTAGTGGAAAATCAGATGAATTCACGATTTGCAGTGAATGAATGGAACAGTCTGTAGTGGAGATTTAAATGATTTCTGAAGGCTGAGTTCTGTGGACAGAAAAATGAAGAACTGACCAGGGTTGAATCGATAGCCAATTGAACAGCAAGGCTGCGAGTGTGAAAAGACCGCTGAAAACGAGCATTCGTTACTCGCACATTCCCCAGTGGTGAAATGAAATCCTGCCTGGAGTGGAGAGTCAGATGAATTCCAGATTCGCAGTGAATGAATGGAACATTCAGTAGTGGAGATTCCAATGATTTCTGAAGGCTGGGCTGTGTGGACAGGAAAATGAAGAGCTGACCAGGGTTTAAGAGATAGCCAGTTGGACAGCACTTCTGCAAGTGTGAACAGGCCGCTGAAAACCATCATTGGGTTACTTGGACATTCAACAGTGGTGTAACGAAGGACTACCTTTGTTGCAGATTCAGATGAAATCCAAATTCGCAGTGAATGAATTGAATATTCTGTAGTGGAGATAACAATGATTTCTAAAGTCTGGATTGTGTGTACAGGAAAATGAAGACTTGACCATGGTTGTGAGGATAGCCAATTAAACAGCACATCAGCGAGTGTGAAAAGGCGGCTGAGAATCAGCATTGCGTTACTTGGACATTCACCAGAGTTGTATCCAAAACCAGCCTGATGTGGAGATTGAGATATATTCCAGATTCGCAGTGAATGTGTGGAACATTCTGCAGTGCAAGTTCCAATGATTTCTGAAGTCTGGGTAGTGTGGACAGGAAAATGATTAGCTGAGCAGGGTTAAGTGGATAGCCAATTGAACAGCACGTCTGCGAGTGTGAACATGCCACTGAAAACCAACATTGGGTTACTTGGACATTCAAGAGTGTGTAATTAAAACCTGCCTGGAGTGGAGAGGCAGATGAATTCCAGATTCTCAGTGAATTAATGGAACATTCTGTAGTGGAGTTACCAATGGTATCTAAATTTTGGGTGATGTGGACATGAAAATGAAGAGCTGAACAGGGTTGAGTTGAGTGGACAGCCCATTGAACCGCATGGTTGCGAGTCTGAGCAGGCCGCTGAAAAGCAGCATTGGTTTAATTGGACAATCAGCAGATGTATAACGAAAACCTGCTGGTAGTGGAGATTCAGATGAATTCCAGAATCGCAGTGAATGAATGGAAAATTCTGTAGTGGACATTCCAATGATTTCTGAAGGCTGAGTGATGTGGACAGGAAAATGAAGATCTGAACAGGGTTGTGTGGATAGCCAATTGAACAACACGTCTGCGATTGTGAACAGGCCACTGAAAATGAGCATTGGGTTACTTGGACATTCATCAGTGGTCTAACGAAAATATGCCGGTATTGGAAATTCAGATGAATTCCAGATTCGTAGTGAATGAACGGAACATTCTGTAGTGGAGATTCCAATGATTTCTGAAGGCTGGGCTGTGTGGACAGTAAAATGAACAGCTGACCAGTTTTGCGTGTTTAGCTAGTGAATAGCAGGGCTACTAGTGGGAACAGGCTCCTGAAAACCAGCTTTGGGTTACTTGGACATTCACCAGTGGTGTAACAGATATCTCCCTTTAGTGGAGATTCAGATTAATTCAAGATTCGCAGTGAATGAATGGAACATTCTGTAGTGGAGATTTAAATGATTTCTGAAGGCTGAGTTGTGTGGACAGGAAAATGAAGAGCTGACCAGGGTTGAATGGATAGCCAATTGAACAGCAATGCTGCGAGTAGGAAAATGAGGCTGAAAACCAGCATTGTGTTACTTGGACATTCAACAGTGGTGTAACAAAAACCTGGCAGGAGTGGAGAATGAGATGAATTCCAGATTCGCAGTGAATGAATGGAACATTCTATAATGGAGATTCCAATACTATCTGAAGGCTAGTTTATGTGGACAGGAAAATGAAGAATTCACCAGGGTTGAATCTGCAGCCAATTGAACAGAACGGCTGCATGTATGAAAAGTCCGATGAAAACCAGCATTGGGTCACTTGGACATTCACCAGTGGTGTAAAGAAAACCTGGCTGGAGTTGAGATTAAGATGAATTCCAGATTCGCACTGAATGTATGGAACATTCTGTAGTGGAGTTTCCAATGATTTCTGTAAATCTGGGTGGTTTATACAGGAAAATGAAGAGCTGACCAGGGTTTAGTGGATAGAAAAATGAAAAGCACGGCTGCGAGTTTGAACATGCCGCTGAAAACCAGTATTGTGTTACTTGGACTTTCAACAGTGGTGTAACCAAAACCTGCCTGAATTGGAGAGTCAGATAAATTCCATATTCGCAGTGAATGAATGGAACATTCTGTAGTGGAGATTCCAATGATTTCTGAAGGCTGGGTGATGTGGGCAGGAAAATGCAGAGCTGAACAGGGTTGAGTGGATAGCCAATTGAAAAGCATGGCTGTGAGTCTGAGCAGGCCGCTGAAAACCAGCATTGGGTTACATGGACATTCACCAGTGGTGTAACGAAAACCTGCCGGTAGTGGAGATTCCGATGAATTCTAGATTCGCAGTGAATGAATGGAACATTCTGTAGTCTAGGTTCCAATGCTTTCTAAAGTCTGGATTGTGTGGACAGGAAAATGAAGAGCTGACCAGAGTTGAGTGGAGAGCCAAATGAACAGTATGGCTGCGATCGTCAACAGCCCACTGAAAACTAACATTGGGTTACTTGGACATTCAACAGCGGTGTATCGAAAACTTGAATGCAGAAGCAGATGAATTCCAGATACCCAGTGAGTGAATGGAACATTCTGTAGTGGAGGTTACAAAAATTTCTGAAGTCTGGACTGTGTGGTAAGGAAATGAAAAGATGACCAGTGTTGAGTGGATAGCCAGTGAACAGCACGGCTTCGAGTGTGAACAGACCGCTGAAAACCAGCATTGGGTTACTGGGACATTCACCATTGGTATAAAGAAAGCCTGCCTGGAGAGCAGTTTCAGATTAATTGCACATTCGCAGTGAATGAATGGAACATACTGTGGTGGAGGTTCCAATGACTTCTGTATATCTGGGTGGTTTAGACAGGAAAATGAAGAGCTAACCATGGTTGAGTGTATGGGAAATTGAACAGCACAGCTGGGAGTGTGAACAGGCCGCTGAAAACCAGCATTGTGTTACTTGGTCATTCACCAGTGGTTTAACGAAAACCTGCCTGGAGTGGAGAGTCAGATGAATTCCAGATTCGCAGTGATTGTATGGAAAGTTCTGTATTGGAGGTTCCAATGATTTCTGAAGTCTGGTTGGCGTGGAGAGGAAAATGCAGAGCTGACCAGGCTTGAGTGGATATCCAACTGAACAGCACGTCTGCGAGTGTGAACATGCCGCTACAAACCATCTTGAGGTTACGTGGACAGTCAACAGTGGTGTAACGAAAGAATGCCTGCAGTGCAGATTCAGATGAATTCCAAATTCGCAGTGAATGAATGGAACATTCTGTAGCGAAGATTCCAATAATTTCTGAAGGCTGAGTTGTGTGGACAGGAAAATGAAGAGCTCACCAGGGTTCAGTGGATAGCCAGCTGAACAGCACGACTGCAATTGTAAACAGGCCACTGAAAATGAGCACTGGGTTACTTGATCATTCCCCAGTGGTGTAAAGACACCTTCCTCGTGTGCAGAGTCAGATGAATTCCAGATTCGCAATGAATGATTGGAACTATCTGTAGTGGAGATTCCAATGATTTCCTAAGCCTGGGTTGTGTGGACAGGAAAATGAAGAGCTGACCAGGGTTGAGTGGATAGCCAATTAAAGAGCACGTCTGCGAGTGTGAAATGGCCGCTGAAAACCACCATTGGGTTACTTTGACATTCAATAGTGGTGTAACGAAAGACTGCCTGCAGTGCAGATTCAAATGAATTCCAGATTCGCAGTGTATGAATGGAAATTTCTGTAGTGGGGATTTCAATGATTTCTGAAGACTGCGTGATGAGGACAGAAAATGAAGAGCTCAACAGGGTTGAGAAGATAGCCAATTGAACAACACAGTTGCGATTGTGATGAGGCCGCAAAAAACTAGCATTGGGTAACTTGGACATTCACCAGTTGGGTATTGAATTCCTGCCAATAGTGGACGTTCATATGTATTCCAGATTCGCAGTAAATGAATAGAACATTCTGTAGTACACATTTCAATGATTTTGGAAGGCTGGGTTGTGTGGACAGGAAAATGAAGATCTCACCAGGGCTGAGTGGATAGCAAATTGAGTAGCACGTCTGCGTGTGTGAACATGCTGCTGAAAACCAACCATGCGTTACTTGGACATTCAATAGTGGTGTAACGAAAGACTGCCTGCAGTGCAGATTCAGATGAAATCCAGATTCGCAGTGAATGAATGGAAATTTCTGTAGTGGAGATTTCAATGATTTCTGATGGCTGCGTGATAAGGACAGAAAATGAAGAGCTCAACAGGGTTGAGCGGATAGCCAATTGAACAGCACTTCTGCGAGTGTGAATATGCCGCCTAAAACCAGCATTGGGTTACTTGGACATTCACCTTATGTGTCACGCAAACCTACCGGTAGTGGAGATTCAGATGAATTCCAGATTCGCAGTGAATGAATGGAACATTTTGTTGTGGACATTCCAATGATTTCTGAAGGCTGGATGATGTGGAGAGGAAAATGACGAGCTGAACAGGGTTGAGTGTATAGCCAGTTGAAAAGCATGAGTACGAGTCTGAGCAGGCCACTGAAAACCAGCATTGTGTGACATGGACATATACCAGTGGTGTAACGAAAACCTGCCTGGAGTAGAGATTCAGATAAATTCCAGATTCGCAGTGAATGAATGGAACTTTCTGTAGTGGAGATTCCAATGGTATCTGAAGTCTGGATTGTGTGGACAGCAAAATGAAGAGCTGACCAGTGTTAAGTGGATTGCCAGTGAACAGCACGGCTTCGAGAGTGAACAAAGCACTGAAAACCAGCATTGCGTTGCTTGAACATTCAACGGTGGTCTAACGAAAGCCTGTCAGGAATGGAGATTCAGAAGAATTCCAGATTCATAGTCAATGAATGGACCATTCTCTGTGGAGATTCGAATGATTTCTGAAGTCTGGATTTTTTGTGGACAGGAATATGAAGAGCTGACCAGTGTTGAGTGGATAGACAGTGAAAAGCCTGGCTTCGAGTGTGAACAGACTGGTGAAAAACATCATTGCATTACTTGGACATTCAATAGTGGTGTAACGAAAGACTGCCTGCAGTGCTGATTCAGATGAATTCCAGATTCGCAGTGAATGAATGGAATGTTCTGTATTGGAGTTTCCAATAATTTCTGAAGGCTGGGTTGTATGGACAGGAAAATGAAGAGCTGACCAGGGTTGAGTGGATAGCCAATTGAACAGCACGGCTGCGAGTCTGAACAGGCCGTTGAAACCAGCATTGGGTTACTTGGACATTCACCAGCGGTGTAACGTAAACCTGCCGGTAATGGAGCTTCAGAAGAATTTCAGATTTGCAGTGAATGAATGGACTGTTCTCTAGTGGACATTGGAATGATTTCTGAAGTCTGGATTGTTTGGACAGGAAAATGAAGAGCTGAATAGGGTTGAGTGGATAGCCAATTGAACTGCATGTCTGCGAGTGTGAACGGGCCACTGAAAACCAGCATTGGGTTACTTGGACATTCACCAGTAGTCTAACGAAAGCCTGCCTGCAGTGCAGATTCAGATGATTTCCAGATTCGCTGTGAAGGAATGGAACATTCTGTAATGGAGTTTCCAATGATTTCTGAATGCTGGGTTGTGTGGACAGAAAAATGAAGAGCTTACCAGCATTTAGTGGATAGCCAATTGAACAGAAACTCTGTGAGTGTGAACAGGTCGCTGAAAACCAGCATTGGGTTACTTGGTCATTCACAAGTGGTATAATGAAAACCTGCTGGTATTGGAGATTCAGATGAATTCCAGATTCGCATTGAATGAATGGAACATTCTGTAGTGGAGATTCCAATGATTTCTGAAATCTGGATTGTGCAGACAGGAAAATGAAGGGCTCATCAGTGTTGAGTGAATAGCCAGTGAACAGCACGGCTTCGATAGTGAAAAAACTGATGAAATCCAGCATTGCTTTACTTGGACATTCACCAGTGGTATAATGAAAGCCTGCCTGGAGTGCAGATTCAGATTAATTCCAGATTCGCAGTAAATGAATGGAACATTCTGTAGTTTGTTTATACATTTCCTCTGAGTTGCAGAATCCAGGTCACTAACCATAGTAGGCAATACAATTTTAGAATGTAACATACTTGGGCTGGAGCGATAGCACAGTGGTAGGGCGTTCGCCTTACAAGCGGCCAACATGGCCGACCCGAGTTCGATTCCTCCGCCCCTCTCGGAGAGCCCGGCAAGCTACCGAGAGTATTAGATATGCCAGACACAGTAGCAATAAAGTCTCCAATAGAGACGTTACTGGGCCCGCTCGAGCAAATAGACGATCAATGGGAGGGCCTTTACCTTTTACCTTACATACTGAGGTAAATTTAGCCTCTTTTAGAAGTCATTGGATTGAATGTGTTTTTTTTTAAATTCATTAAGGTGCCTCTTTTTCTTGACTTTGTCCATTAATATTTATCCATATATGCCTTTGCAATAACTAGATTGTGAAAAGATAACAAGTGTTGTAACAATAATCCATTGTTTGAGGTGCTTGCAGTTGTCTTAAAAAATTAAAGTATTGGGTTTTTTTTCCAGAAAAAAATGATTTTTTTTATCAAGCAAATTTCCTCTCAGGAAGTTTATTCATGACACTATTTAATTTCTCTCCTAAAACATGGATTGTTCCATCAGTCTAACACAGCCCAGGATTTCTGTCTTCGTATTAAAAGATGAAGCTTAGAACTGGATCAATTGTCCCTTTCTCTTTTGATCGCCTCCCAGTTCAAAATGCTTGCACCTCTTAATGGCCAGCATTCTCTTAGATCTGCAGTTGGGCTCGACACATTCAAATATCAACACAATCTTCTTTGGAGTTTTAGCCTTCTTCCGGAAAATAGGCTTAGTTTGACCTCCGTAACCACTCTGCTTCCTATCATAACCACGCTTTCCCTGAGCATACAGAGAATCCTTGCCCTTCTTGTACTGTGTGACTTTGTGGGGCTGATGTTTGCCACATTTCTTACAAAAAGTCCGGCGGGTTTCGGTACGTTCACCATGCTTGCGGCAGCGGTGTCTGCGAGGAAAGGAATGATTTCTGAAGAATGGGTTATGTGGACAGGAAAATGAAGTGCTGAACATGGTTCAGAGGATAGCCAATTGAACAGTATGGCTACGAGTCTGAACAGGCCGCGGAAAAGCAGCATTAGGTTACTTGGATATTCAACTGTGGTGTAAAGAAAACCTGCCGGGAATAGAGATTCAGATGAATTCCAGATTGAATGAATGAATGAATGAATGGAACTTTCTGTAGTGGAGATAGCAATGATATCTGAAGTCTGGCTTCTGCGGACAGGAAAATGAAGAGCTGACGACTGTTGATTGGACAGCCAGTGAACAGAATGGCTTCAATTGTGAACAATCCGCTGAAAACCAGCATTACATTACTTGGACATTCAACAGTGGTGTAACGAACGCCTACCAGGAGTGGATATTCAGATGCATTCCAGATTCGCAATGAATGAATGGAACATTCTGTAGTGGACTTTCAAATGATTCCTGAAGGCTGGGTCGTGTGGACAGGAAAAAGAAGAGTTAAACACTGTTGAGTCTATAGCCAATAAAACAGCATGGCTGCGAGTATGAAAAGGCCTCTGAAAACCAGTATTGGGGTACTTGCACATTCTCCAGTGGTGTAACGACAACCTGCCGGTATTGGAGATTCAGATGAATTCCATATTCACAGTGAATGAATGGAACATTCTGTAGTGGAGATTACATTGAATTTTGTAGTCTGGATTGTGTGGAATGGAAAATATAGAGGTGACCAGTGTTGAGTGGATAGCCATTGAACATCACGGCTTCGATTGTGAACAGACCACTGAAACCAGCATTGCGTTACTTGGACATTCACCAGTGGTGTAAGGAAAGCCTGATTGGAGTGCACATTCAGATTGTATGGAACATTCTGTAGTGGATATGCTGATGATTTCTGCAGGCTTGGTTGTGTGGACAGGAAAATGAAGATCTGACCAGCATTGAGTGGATAGAATATTGAACAGCACGTCTGCCAGTGTGAACATGCCGCTGAATACCAGCATTGGGTTACTTGGACATTCACCACTGGTGTCACGAAAACCTGCCTGGAGTGGAGATTCATATGAATTCCAGTTTCAGAGTGACTGAATGGAACATTCTGTATTGTAGGGTCCAATGTTCTCTTAGGTCTTGGTTGTGTGGATAGGAAAATGAAGAGCTGCCCAGGGTGGAAAGTGTAGCCAGTGATCAGCAGGGCTGCGAGTGTTAACAGGCTGCTAAGAACCAGCTTTCGGTTACTTGGACATTTACCAGTGGTTCAACAAAGACCTAACTGTAGTACAGATTCAGATGAATTCCAGAATCTCAGTGAATGAATATAACGTTCTGTAGTGGAGATTTAAATGATTTCTGAAAGCTGGGTTGTGTGGACAGGAAAATGAAGAGCTGACGAGGGTTGAATCGATAGCCAATTGAACAGAACGGCTGCGAGTTTGAAAGGGCCGCTGAAAACCAGCATTGCGTTACTTGGACATTCACCAGTGGTGTAATGAAAAACTGCCGGAAGTGGATGTGGAGATGAATTCCGGATTCGCAGTGAATGAATGTAACATTCTGTACTGGAGATAACAATGATTTCTGAAGTCTGGGTTGTGTGGACAGGAAAATGAAGAGTTGACCAGGTTGAATCGATAACCAATTGAACAGAACGGCTGCGATTGTGAACAGGCCGCTGAAAACCACATTGGGTTACTTGTACATTTAAAAATGGTGTAACGAAAGCCTGATTGGGGTGCACATTCAGATTAATTCCAGATACGCAATGAGTGAATGGAACATTCTGAAGTGGATATTCCAATGATTTCTGAAGTCTTGGTGTTGTGGACAGGAAAATAAAGAGCTGACCAGGGTTGAGTGGATAGCCAATTGAACAGAACGGATGCAACTGTGAACAGGCCGCTGAAAACGATCACTGGATTACTTGGTAATTCACCAGTGGTGTAACGATACTGCCTGGTGTGAAGAGTCAGATGAATTTCAGATTCGCAATGAATGAATGAAACAATATGTAGTGGAGATTCCAATCTTCTCTGAAGCCTGGGTATTGTGGAAAGGAAATGAGAAGCTGACCAGGGTTGATTGCATAGCCAATCTAACAGCACTGCTCCGATTAGGAACAGGCCGCAACAAACCAGCATTGGGTTACTTGGACATTCACCAGTGGTGTAACGAAAACCTTCCGAGAGTGGATGTTGAGATGAATTCCAGATTCGCAGTGAATGTATGGAACATTCTGTAGTAGAGTTTCCAATGATTTCTGAAGGCTGGGTTGTGTGGACAAGAACATGAAGATCTGACCAGCATTGAGTGGATACCAATTGAACAGCACGTGTGCGAGTGTGAACATGCCGCTGAAAACCAGCATTGGGTTACTTGGACATTCAATAGTGGTGTAAGGAAAGACTGCCTGCAGTGCAGATTCCGATGAATTCCAAATTCGCTGTGAATGAATGGAACATTCTATATTGGAGATAACAATGATTCCTGAAGCATGGGTTATGTAGACCGGAAATTGCAGTGCTGAGCAGGGTTGAGTGGATAAGCAGTTGAACAGTATGGCTACGAGTCTGAACAGGCCGCTGAAAACCAGCATTGGGTTACTTGGACATTCATCAGTGGTGTAACGAAAACCTGCCGGGAGTAGAGATTCAGATGAATTCCAGATTTGCAGGGAATGAATCGTACTTTCTGTAGTGGAGATTACAATGATATCTGAAGTCTGGATTGTGTGGACAGCAAAAGGAAGATATGACCAGTGTTAAGTGGATAGCCAGTGAACAGCACGTCTTCGAGTGTGAATAACCCACTGAAAACCAGCATTGCGTTAATTGGACATTGACCGGCAGTGTAATGAAAGCCTGCTGGGAGTGGAGATTCAGATGAATTCCAGATTCGCAGTGAATTAATGGAAAATTCTGTAGTGGAGATTCCAATGATTTCTGAAGTCTGGATTGTGTGGACAAGAAAATGAAGAGCTGGCAGTGTTGAGTGGATAGCAAGTGAACAGCACGGCTTCGAGTGTGAACAGACCACTGAAAACCAGGATTGCGTTGCTTGGACATTCACCAGTGGTGTAACGAAAGCCTACCGGGATTGGATATTCACATGAATTCCAGATTCGCAGTGAATGAATGGAACATTCTCTAGTGGAGATTCCAATGATTTCTGAAGTCTTGGTTGTGTGGATAGGAAAACGTAGAGCTGCCCAGGGTGGAAAGTATAGCCACTGAACATCAGGGTTGCAAGTGTGAACAGGCTGTTGAGAACCAGCTTTTGGTTACTTGGACATTTACCACTGGTTCAACAAAGACCTACCTAGAGTGCAGATTCAGATGTATTCCAGAATCGCAGTGAATGAATGGAACATTCTCTAGTGGAGATTTAAATGATTTCTGAAGGCTGGGTTGTGTGGACAGGAAAATGAAGAGCTCACAAGGGTTGAATTGATAGCTAAATGAACAGAACGGTTGTAGTTTGAAAGGGCCGCGGAAAATCATCATTGTGTTACTTGGACATTTTCCAGTGGTGTAAAGAAAAACTGCCTTTAGTGAAAGTTTAGATGAATTCTGGATTTGCAGTGAATGAATGGAACATCTTGAAGTGGAGATCACAATGATTTCTGAAGGCTGGGTTACGTGGACAGGAAAATTAAGTACTGAACAGGGTAGAGTGGATAGCCAATTGAACAGCATGGCTACGAGTCTGAACAGACCAATGAAAACCAGCATTGACTTACTTGGACATTCACCGTTGGTGTAATGAAAACCTGCCGGGAGTAGAGATTCAGATGAATTCCAGATTCGCAGGGCATGAATGGAAATTTCTGTAGTGAAGATTCCAATGATATCGGAAGTCTGGATTGTGTGGACAGCAAAATGAAGTGCTGACCAGTGTTAAGTGGATAGTCAGTGAACAGCATGGCTTCGAGTGTGAACAGAGCTGAAAAGCAGCATTGCGTTACTTTGACATTCACCAGTGGTTGTAACGAAAGCCTGCCTAGAGTGCAGATTCAGATTAATTCCAGATTCGCAGTGAATGAATGGAATATTTTGTAGTGGAGTTTCCAATGATTTCTGAAGGCTGGGTTGCGTGGACAGGAAAATGAAGAGCTGACCAGGGTTGAGTGGATAGCAAATTGAACAGCACGGCTGTGAGCGTGAAAAAACCACTGAAAACCAGCATTACTTTACTTGGACATTCACCAGTGGTGTAACGAAAGCCTGCCGGGTTTTGTTAGTGGAGATTCAGATGAATTCCTGATTCGCAGTTAATTAATGGAAGATTCTTTAGTGGCGATTCCAATGATTTCTGAAGGCTGGGATGTCTGGACAGGAAAATGAAGAGCTGGCCAGTGTTGAGTGGATAGCAAGTGAACAGCACGGCTTCGAGTGTGAACAGACCACTGAAAACCAGGATTGCATTACTTGGACATTCAGAGGTGGTGTAAGGAAAACCTGCCGAGAGTGGATGTTCAGATGAATTCCAGATTCGCAGTGAATGTTTGGAACATTCTGTAATAGAGATTCCTATGTTTTCTGAAGGGTGGGTTGTGTGGACAAGATAATTTCGATCTGACCAGCATTGAGGGTATAGCCAATTGAACAGCACTTCTGCAAGTGTGTGCATGCCTCTGAAAACCAGCATGGGGTAACTGGGACATACAATAGTGGCGTAATGAAAGACTGCCTGCAGTGCAGATTGCGATGAATTCCAATTTCACAGTGAATGATTGGGACATTCTGTATTGGAAATAACAATGATTTCTGAAGTCTGGTTTATGTGGACAGGAAAATGAAGTGCTGAACAGGGATGAGTGGATAGCCAATTGAATAGCACGGCTACGAGTCTGAACAGGCCGCTGAAAACCAGCATTAGGTTAACTGGACATTCACAAGTGGTGTAACAAAAACCTGCCGGGAGTAGTGTTTCAGATGAAATCCAGATTCGCAGTGAATGAATGGAGCTTTCTGTAGTGGAGATTCCAATGATATCTGAAGTCTGGACTCTGGACAGCAAAATGAAGAGCGACCAGTGTTAAGTGGATAGCCAGTGAACAGCACGGCTTCGAGTGTGAACAAACCATTGAAAATCAGCATTGCTTTACTTGTATATTCACCAGTGGTGTAACGAAACCCTGCCGCGAGTGGATATTCAGATGAATTCTAGATTCCCAGTGAATGAATGCAACATTCTGCAGTGAATGAATGCAACATTCCAATGATTTCTGTAGGCAGGGATGTGTGGACAGGAAAATAAAGAGCTGACCAGGGTTGAGTGGATAGCCAATTGAACATCACGGCTGCGATTGTGAACAGGCCACTGAAAACCAGCTTTGGGTTACTTGGACATTGATTAGTATTGTAACAAAAGCCTGATTGGAGTGCACGTTCAGATTAATTCCAGATTCGCAATGCGATTGTGAAGAGGCCGCCAAAAACAAGCCTTTGGTTATTTGTACATTCACCAGTGGTGGAACGAAAACCTCCCGAGAGTGGATGTTCAGATGAATTCCAGATCCGCAGTTAATGTATGGAACATTCTGTAGTAGAGATTCCATTGATTTCTGAAGGATGGGTTTTGTGGACAAGAAATTTAAGATTTGACCAGCATTGAGGGGATAGCCAATTGAACAGCACGTCTGCGAGTGTGAGCATGCCTCTGAAAACCAGCATGGGGTTACTTGGACATAAAATAGTGGTGTACCGAAAGACTTCTGCAGTGCAGATTGAGATGAATTCCAAATTCGCAGTGAATGAATGGAACATTCTGTAGTTGAGATAACAATGTTTTCTGAAGGATGGGCTATGTGGACAGGAAAATGAAGTGCTGAACAGGGATGAGTGGATAGTCAATTGAGTAGCACGGCTATGAGTCTGAACAGGCCACTGAAAACCAGCATTGGGTTACTTGGACATTCACCAGTGGTGTAACGAAAACTTGCCGGGAATAGAGATTCAGATGAATTCCAGATTCACAGTGAATGAATGGAACTTTTTGTACTGGAGATTCCAATGATATCTGAAGTCTGGACTGTATGGACAGCAAAAAGAAGAGCTGACCAGTGATAAATGGATAGCCAGTGAACTTCACTGTTTCGAGTGTGAACAAACCACTGAAACCAGCAACGTGTTACTTGGACATTCACCAGTGGTGTAACTAAAGCTTGCCGGGAGTGGATATTCATTTGAATTCCAGATTCGCAGTGAAGGAATGGAACATTCCGTAGTGGATATTTCAATGATTTCTGAAAGTTGGGTTGTGTGGACAGGAAAATGAACAGCTGACCAGCACTGAGTGGATAGAATATTGAACAGCACGTCTGTGAGAGTGAACATGCCGCTGAAAACCAGCATTTGGTTACTTGGACATTCCCCACTGGTGTAACAAAAACCTGCCTGGAGTGGAGAGTCAGATGAATTTCAGATTCAGAGTGACTGAATGGAACATTCTGCAGTCGAGTCTAAAGTTTTGGTTGTGTGAATAGGAAAATGTAGAGTTACCCAGGATGGAAAGTATAGCCAGTAAACTGCAGGGTTGCGAGTTTGAACAGGCTGTTGAGAACCAGCTTTCGGTTACTTGAACATTTACCAGTGGTTCAACAAAAAACTGCCTGGAGTGCAGATTCTGATGTATTCCAGATTCGCAGTGAATGAATGGAACATTCTCTAGTGGAGATTTATATGATTTCTGAAGGCTGAGTTGTGTGGACAGGAAAATGAAGAGCTGACGTGGGTTACATCGATAGCCAAATGAACAGAACAGCTGCGAGTTTGAAAGGGCCTCTGAAAACCAGCATTGCGTTACTTGGATATTCACCAGTGGTGTAACGAAAAGCTGCCGATAGTGGATGTTCAGATGAATTCCGGATTCGTAGTGAATGAATGGAACATTCTGTAGTGAATATGCCAATGATTTCTGAAGGCTGGGTTGTGTGGACAGGAAAATGAAGAGCTGACCAGCATTGAGTGGATAGAATATTGAACAGCACGTCTGCCAGTGTGAACATGCTGCTGAAAACCAGCATTGGGTTACTTGGACATTCACCACTGTTGTATAGAAAACCTGCCTGGAGTGGACAGTCAGATGAATTCCAGATTCGGATTGACTGAATGGAACATTCAGTAGTGAAGAGTCCAATGATTTCTGAAGTCTTGGTTGTGTGGATAGGAAAATGAAGAGCTGCCCAGGGTGGAAAGAGCAGCTAGTGAACAGCAGGGCTGCGAGTGTGAACAGGTCGCTGATATCCAGCTTTCGTTTACTAGGACATTTACCAGTAGTTCAACAAAGACCTTCCTGGATTGCAGATTCAGGTGAATTGCAGATTCGCAGTGAATGAATGGAACATTCTGTAGTGGAGATAACAATGATTTCTGAAGGCTTGGTTGTGTGGACAGGAAAATGAAGAGCTGACCAGGGTTGAGTGGATAGGCAATTGAACAGCACAGCTGCGACTGTGAACAGGCCGCTGAAAATGATTAATGGGTTACTTGGTCATTCACCAGTGGTGTAACGAAACCTACTTGATGTGAAGACTCAGAAGAATTCCAGATTTGGAGTGACTGAATGGAACTTTCTGTAGTGGAGATTCCAATGATTTCTGAAGGCTGGAATCTGTGGACAGGAAAATGAAGAGCTGAGCAGGGTTCAGTGTATAGTCAATTGAACAGCACGGATGCAAGTGTGAACAGTCCGCTGAAAACTGGCATTGGGTTACTTTGTCATTCACCAATGGTGTAACGAACACTGCCTGGTGTGGAGGGTCACATGAATTCCAGATTCGCAGTGAATGTATGGAACAATCTGTATTGGAGATTCCAATGATTTCTGTATGCTGGTTTGTGTGGACACGAAAATGAAGAGCTGACCGTGTTGAGTAGAAAGTCAATTGAACAACATGGCTGCGGTTGTGAACAGGCCGCTGAAAACCAGCATTGGGTCACTTGGACATTCAACAGTGGTGTAACGAAAGCCTGCCGGGACTGGAAAGTGAGATGAATTCCAGATTCTCAGTGAATTAATGGAACATTCTGTACTGGAGATTCCACTGATTTCTGAATGCTGGTTTGTGTGGACAATAAAATGAAGAGCTGAGAAGGGTTGAGTGGATAACCAATTTAATAGCACGTCTGCAAGTGTGAACAAACTGCTGAAAAACAGCATTGCGTTACTTGGATTTTCATCAGTGGTGTAACAAAAACCTGCCATGGCAGGATGTTCAGATGAATTCCAGATTCAGAGTGAATGAATGGTACATTTTGTAGTGGAGATTTAAATGATTTCTGAAGTCTGGATTGTGTGGACAGGAAAATGAAGAGCTGACCAGTGTTGAGTAGATTGCCAGTGAACAGCACGGCTTCCATTCTGAAGAGATCACTGAAAACCAGCATTGCGTTACTTGGACATTCACCAGTGCTGTAACGAAAGCCTAACGAGAGTGCAGATTCAGATTAATTCCAGAATCGCAATGAATTAATGGAACATACTGTAGTGCAGGTTCCAATGACTTCGGAAGCCTGTGCGACGTCGAGAGGAAAATGAACATCTGACCAGCAATGATTGTATTGCCAATTTAATAGCACTACAGCGAGTGTGAACAGGACACTGAAAACCAACATTGGGTTACTTGCTCATTCAACAGTGGTTTAACGAAAACCTGTCTGGACAGTCAGATGAATTTCAGATTCGCAGTGAATATATGGTACAGTCTGTAGTGGAGATTCCAGTGATTTCTGAAGGCTGTGTTGGGTGGACAGGGAAAAGAAGAGCTGAGCAGGGTTGAATCGATAGCAAATGAAACAGCACGGCTGCGAGTATGAAAAGGTCGCTGAAAACCAGCATTGGGTTACTTGGACATTCACCAGTGGTGTTTCAAAAGCATGCCTGCAGTGCAGATTCAGATGAATTCCACATTCGCAGTGAATGAATTTAACATTCTGTAGTGCAGGTTCCAATGATTTCTGAAGGCTGGTCGATGTGGACAGGAAAATGAAGAGCTGACCAGCATTGAGTGTATTGCCAATTGAACAGCACGTCTGCGAGTGTGAACAGTCCGCTGAAAACCAGAATTGGGTTACTTCGACATTCACCAGTGCTGTAACGAAAGCGTAACGAGAGTGCAGATTCAGATTAATTTCAGAATCGCAGTGAACGAATGGAACATACTTTGGTGGAGATTCCAATGATTTCTGAAGGCTGGATGATGTGGACAGGAAAATGAAGAACTGAACAGAGTTGAGTGGATAGCAAATTGAACAGCATGGATGCGAGTCTGAACAGGCCGCTGAAAACCAGCATTGGGTTACTTGGACATTCACTAGAGGCATAACGAAAATCTGCCGGTAGTGGAGATTTCGAAGAACTCCAGATTCGCAGAGAAGGAATGGAACATTCTGTAGTGGAGATTTCAATGTTTTCTGAAGGCTGAATTGTGTGGACAGGAATATGAACAGCTTATCAAGGTTGAGTGCATAGCCAATTTAACAGCACTGCTTGAGTGTGAACTGGCTGCTGAAAACCAGCTTGGACATTTGCCAGTGGTGTAACAAAAACCTGCTTATAGTGGATATTAAGATGAATGCCAGATTCACAGTTAATGAATGGAACATTCTGTATTGTAGATTCCAATGATTTCTGAAGGCTTGGTTTTGTGAACAGGAAAATGAAGAGTTGAACAGGGTTGAGTTTATAGTCAATTGAACAGCACGGCTGCGAGTCTGAACAAGCCGCTGAAAACCAGCATTGGTTTACTTGGACATTCACGAGTGGTGTAACGAAAACCTGCCAGGTGTGGAGATTCAGATGAATTCCAGATTCGCAGTGAATGAATGGAACATTCTGTAGTGCAGATTCCAATGATTTCTGAAGACTGAATTGTGTGGACACGAAAATGAATACCTGACCAGAGTTGAGTTGATAGGCAGTGAACAGCACGGGTATGAGTGTGAACAGACAGCTAAAAATCAGCATTGCGTTACTTGGACATTCACCAGTGGTGTAACAAAAACCTGCCGAGAGTGGAGATTCTGATGAACTCCAGAATCGCAGTGAATGATTGGAACATACTGTAGTGGATGTTCCAATGTTTTCTGAAGTCTGGGTTGTGTAGACAGGAATACGAATTGGTGACAGGGTTGACTGGATAGGCAATTGGACAGCAGGTCTGTGAGTGTGAACTGGCCCCTGAAAACCAGCATTGGTTTACTTGGACATTCACGAGTGGTGTAACGAAAAACTGCCAGGTGTGGAGATTCAGATGAATTCCAGATTCGCGGTGAATGAATGGAATATTCTATAGTGCAGTTTCCAATGATTTCTTAAGTCTGAATTGTGTGGACACGAAAATGAAGAGCTGACCAGAGTTGAGTTGATAGCCAGTGAATAGCACGGGTACGAGTGTGAACAGACCGCTGAAAAATCAGCATTGCGTTACTTGGACATTCACCAGTGGTGTAACGAAAACCTGCCTGGAGTGGAGTTTCAGTTGAATTCCAGATTCCCATTGAATGTGTGGAATATTCTGTAGTGGAGATTCAAATGATTTTTGAAGCCTGGTTTGTTTAGACAGGAAAATGAAGCGTTGACCAGGGTTGAGTGAATAGCCAATAGAAAAGCATGGCTGCGAATGTGAACAGGCCTCTGATAACCAGCATTGGGTTACTTGGACATTTAACAGTGGTGTATCGAAAACCTGCCTGGAGTGCAGAGTCAGATGAATTCCAGATTCGCAGTGAATGAATGGAACATTCTGTATTGGAGATTTCAATGATTTCTGAAGGCTGGGTTGTGTTGACAGGAAAATGAAGAGCTGAACAGGACTGAGTGGATATCCTATTGAACAGCACGGCTGCGAGTCTGATGAGTCCGCTGAAAACTGTGATTTCTGAATTCTGGATTGTGTGTACAGGAAAATGAAGAGCTGACCAGGGTTGAGGGGATATCCAATTAACAGCATGGCTGCGATTGTGAACAGGCCGCTGCAAACCAGCATTGGGTTCCTTGGACATTCTCCAGTGGTGTAACGAAAGCCTGCCTGGAGTGCAGTTTCAGATTAATTCCAGAATCGCAGTGAATGATTGAATCATTCTCTAGTGGAGAGTCCAATGATTTATTATGTCTGGGTTGTTTGCATAGCAAAATGAAGAGATGACCATGGTGGAGTGGATAGCCAGTGAACAGCAGGGCTGCAAGTGTGAACTGGCTGCTGAAATCCAGCATTGTGTTACTTGGACATTCACCACTTGTGTAAAAAAACCTGCCTGGATTGGAGATTAGGATTAATTCCAGATTCGCAATGAATGTTTGTAACATTCTGTAGTGGAAATTCCAATGATTTCTGAAGTCTGGATTGTGTGGACAGGAAAATGAAGAGCTGGCCAGTGTTGAGTGGATAGCCAGTGAACAGCACGACTTCGAGTGAGAACATACTGCTGAAAACCAGCATTGTGTTACTTAGATATTCAGTAGTGGTGTAACCAAAGCCTGGGTTGAGCGCAGATTCAGATTAATTGCAGATTCGCAGTGAATGAATGGAATGTTCTGTAGTGGAGATAACATTGATTTCTTTAGGCTGGTTTTTGTGGACGAGTAAATGAAGAGCTGACCTGGGTTGACTGGATAGCCAATTGAAAAACACGTCTGTGAGTGTGAATATGCCGCTGAATACCAGCATTGGGTTACTTGGTAATTCAGCAGTGCTGCAATGCAAACCTGCCTGTATTGGAGAGTTTGATGAATTCCAGATTCACCGTGAATGAATGGAACATTCAGTAGTGGAGATTCCAATGATTTCTGAAGGCTGGGTTATGTGGACAGGAAAAGAAGAGCTGACCATGGTTGAATCGATAACCAATAAAACAGCACGGCTGCGAGTATGAAAAGGCCGCTGAAACCCAGCTTTGGGTTACTTGGACATTCACCAGTGGTGAAACGAAAGACTGGCTGCAATGCAGATTCAGATGAATTCCAAATTCGCAGTGGATGAATGGAACATTCTGGAGTGGAGTTACCGATAATTTCTGAGGGTTGGGTTCTTTGTAAATGAAACTGTAGTGTGAACAGGCCGCTGAAAACCCGCATTGGGTTTCTTGGTCCTTCACCAGTGGTGTAAAGAAAGCCTGCTGGAGTGCAGTGGTGTAACCTTCACCAGTGGTGTAACGATAACCTGACTGGATTGGAGAGTCAAATGCTTTCCAGATTCACAGTGAATGAATGGAACATTTTGCATTGGAGATTCCAATGTTTTTTGAAGGCTGGGTTATATGGAGAGGAAAACTAAGATCTGAACAGGGTTGAGTGGATACCCAATTGAACAACACGGATGCGAGTCTGAACAGGCTGATGAAATCCAGCATTAGTTTACTTGGACATTCACGAGTGGTGTAAAGGAAACCTGCCAGGAGGGAAGAATCAGATGAATTCCAGATTCGCAGTGAATGAATGGGACATTCTGTAATGCAGATTCCAATGATTTTGAAGTCTAGATTGTGTGGACAGGAAAATGAAGAACTGACGTGTGTTCAGTTGATAGCCAGTGAACACGAGCTACGGCTACGAGTGTGAAGAGACCGCTGAAAACCAGCATTGCGTTACTTGGATATTCACCAGTGGTGTAAAGAAAGCCTGCTGGAGTGCAGATTCTGATTTATTCCAGAATCGCAGTGAATGAATGTAACGTTCTGTAGTGGAGAGTCCAATGATTTCTTAAGTCTGGGTTGTCTGCATAGCAAAATGAAGAGCTGACCAAGGTGGGTTGGATAGCCAGTGAACAGCAGAGCTGCGACTGTGAACTAGATGGTGAAAACCAGCTTTGGGTTACTTGGACTTTCATAAGTGGTGTAACAAAAACCTGCCCGGAGTGGAGATTTAGATGAATTCCTCATTCACAATGAATTAACGGAACATTATGTAGGGGAGATTTAAATGATTGCTGAATGCATGGTTGTGTGGACAATAAAATGATGAGCTGACCAGGGTTGAATCGATAGCCAATAGAAAAGCACGGCTGCGAGTATGAAAATGCCGATGAATACGAGCATTGTGTTACTTTTACATTCACCATTGGTGTAACGAATACCTACCGAGAGTGGAGATTCATATGAATGCCAGATTGGCAGTGAATGAATGGAAAACTCTGTAGTGGAGATTCCAATGATTTCTGATATCTGGATTTTGAGGACAGTAAAATGAAGAGCTGACCAGTGTTGAGTGGATAGCCATTCAACAGTACGGATTCCAGTGTGAACAGACCACTGAAAACCAGCATTGCGTTCCTTGGACTTTCACCAGTGGTGTAACGAGAGCCTGACGAGAGTGCAGATTCAGATTAATTCCAGATTCGCAGTGAATTAATGGAACCTTCTGTAGTGGAGTTAAAAATGATTTCTGTAGGCTGGGTTGTGTGGACGGGAAAATGAAGAGGTGACGAGGATTGTGTGGATGGCTAGTTGAACAGCACGTCTGCGACTGTGAACAGGCCGCTGAAAGCCATCATTGATTTACTTGGACATTCACCAGTAGCGTAACGAAATACTGCCTGCAGTGCAGATTCAGATAAATTCCAGATTTGCAGTTAATGAATGGAACATTCTGTAGTGGAGATAACAATGATTTCTGAGGTCTGGATTATGTGGACAGGAAAATGATCAGCTAACTTGGGTTGAGTGGATAGCCAATTGAACAGCACTACTGTGAGTGTGAACAGGCTGCTGAAAACCAGCATTGGGTTACTTGCTTATTCATCAGTGGTGTAACGAAAACCTGCCTGGAGTGGAGAGTTAGATGAATTCCATATTCGCAGTGAATGAATGGAACAATCTTTAGTGGAGCTTCCAATGATTTCTAAAGGCTGGGTTGGGTGGACAAGAAAAAGAAGAGCTGACCAGGTTTGAATCGATAGCCAATAAAACAGCACGGCTGTGAGTATGAAAAGTTCGCTGAAATCCAGCATTGGCTCACTTGGACATTCACCAGTGGTGTAAGGAAAATCTGCATGGAGTGGAGATTTAGTTGAATTCGAGATTCGCATTGAATGTATGGAACATTCTGTAGTGGAGATTCCAATGATTTTTGAAATCTGTGTTTTATGGACAGGAAAATGAAGAATTGACCGGGGTTGAGTGGATAGCCAATTGAAAAGCATGGCGAAGATTGTGAACAGGCCACTGATAAAAAGAATTGGGTTCCTTGGACATTCAACAGTGGTGTATCGAAAATCTGCTTGTAGTGCAGTCAGATGAATTCCAGATTCGCAGTGAATGAATCAATCATTCTGTATTGGAGATTCCAACGATTTCTGAAGGTTGGGTTGTCTGGACAGGAAAATGAAGAGTTGACCAGGGTTGAATCGATAGCCAATTGAACAGCGCGCCTGTGAGTAAGAAAAGGCCGCTTAAAAATAGCATTGGATTATTTTGACATTCACCAGTGGTGTAACGAAACCTGCCTGGAGTGGAGATTCAGATGAATTTCATATGCGCAGTGAATGAATGGAACATTCTGTAGAGGAGTTTCAAATGATTTCTGAAGTCTGTTTTGTGTGGACAGGAAAATAAACAGCTGAACTGGTTTGAGTGGATAGCCAATTGAACAACACATCTGCTAGTGTGAACATGCCGCTGAAAACCATCATTGGCTAAGTTGGCATTCACAAGTGGTGTAACGAAAGTCTGCCTGCAGTGCAGATTCAGATGAATTTAAAATTCGCAGTGAATGCATGGAACATTCTGTAATGGAGATAACAATGATTTCTGTAGGCTGGGTTGTGTGGACGGTAAAATGAAGAGCTGACCTGGGTTGAGTGGATAGCGAATTGCACAGCACGGCTGCGAGTGTCAACAGGCCACTGAAAACCCGCATTGAGTTAATTGGTCATTCACCAGTGATGTAAAGGAAACCTGCCTGGAGTGGAGAGTCAAATGTATTCCAGATTCAAAGTGAATGAATTGAACATTCTGTAGTGGAGATTCTAATGATGTATGAAGGCTGGATGATGTGAACAGGAAAATGTAGGGATGAACAGTGTTGAGTGGATAGCCAATTTAACAGCACGGCTGCGAGTCTGAACAGGCCACTGAAAACCAGCATTAGGTTACTTGGACAATAACCAGTGTTGTAACGAAAGCCTGCCTGGAGTGGAGATTCAGATGAATTCCAGATTAGTAGTGAATGTAGGGAACATTCTGTAGTGGAGTTTCCGATGATTTCTGATGGGTGGCTTGCGTGGACAGGAAAATGAAGAGCTGACCAGTGATGAGTGGATAACCAGTTGAACAGCAATGCCGCAGTTCTGAACAGGCCGCTAAAAGCCAGCATTCGGTTCCTTGGACATTCACCAATGGTGAAATGAAAACCTGCCGGGAGTGGAGATTCAGATGAATTCTAGATTCGCAGTGAATTAAAGTAACATTCTGGTAGTGGAGATTCCAGTGATTTCTGAAGACTGGGTTATGTGGACAGGACAATGAAGAGCTGAACAAGGTTGAGTGGATAGCCAATTTAACAGTACTACTGCGAGTGTGAACAGGCCACTGAAAATCAACTTTTGGTTACTTGGTCATTCAGCAGTAGTGTAAAGAAAACCTGTCTTTAGTGCAGAGTCCTATGAATTTCAGATTCGTAGTGAATGTATGTAACAATCTGTAGTGGAGATTCCAATGATTTCTGAAGGCTGGGTTGGGTGGACAGGAAAAAGAAGAGCTGACCAGGTTTGAATCGATAGCCAATAAAACAGCACGGGCTGGAGTATGAATAGGTCGATGAAAACCAGCATTGTGTTACTTTGACATTAACCAGTGTTGTAACGAAAGCCTGCCTATAATGCAGATTCAGATAAATTCAAGAATCGCAATGAAAGATTGGAACATTCTGTAGTGGAGAGTTTTCTTATGTCTGGATTGTTTGCATAGCAAAATGAAGAGCTGACCAGGGTGGAGTGGATAACCAGTGAACAGCAGGGCTGCAAGTGTTAACTGGCTGCTGAAAACCAGCATTTGGTTACTTGGACATTCACCAGTGGTGGAATGAAAACCTGTCTGGACTGGAGATTCAGATGAATTTATGATTAGCAGTGAATTTACGGAACATTCTGCAGTGGAGGTTCCAATGATTTCTAAAGGATGGGTTGTGTGAACAGGAAAAGGAAGAGTTGACCAGGGTTCATTCGATAGCCAATCGAACAGCATGACTGGATTGTGAACAGGCCGCTGAAAACCAGCATTGGGTTTCTTGGACATTCAACAGCGCTGTAACGAAAACGTGCCTTGAGTGCAGAGTCAGATGAATTCCAGATTCGCAGTGAGTGAATGGAACACTTTGTAGTGGAGAATCCAATTATTTCTGAAGTCTGGACTGTGTGGACAGGAAATGAAAAGCTGACCAGAGTTGAGTGGATAGCCAGTGAACAGCACGGCTTCGAGTGTGAAAAGACCACTGTAAACCAGCATTGCGCTACTTGGACATTCACCAGTGGTGTAACGAAATACTCCCTGGATTGGAGAGTCAGATGAATTCCAGATTCGATGTGAATGAATGGAACATTCTGTAATGGAGGTTAAAATGATTTCTGAAGGCTGGGTGATGTGGACAGGAAAACGAAGAGCTGACCAGGCTTGAGTGGATAGCCAATTGAACAACATGGCTGCGAGTCTGTACAGGATGCTGAAAACCAGCATTGGGTTACTTGGTAACTCACCAGTGGTATAACGAAAGCCTGCCTGGATTGAAGATTCAGATCCAGTTTTGAGTGGATAGCTAGTGAATAGCAGGGCTGCAAGTGGCAACAGGCTGCTGAAAACCAGCTTTGGGTTATTTGGACATTCACCAGTGGTTTAACAGAGATCTGCATTTAGTGGAGATTGAGATGAATTCAAGATTCGCAGTGAATGAATGGAACATTATGTAGTGGAGATTTCAATGATTTCTGAAGGCTGAGTTCTGTGTACAGGAAAATGAATAGCTGACCAGGGTTGAATCGATAGCCAATTGAAGAGCGAGTGTGAAAATGAGGCTGAAAACCAGAATTGTGTTACTTGGACATTCAATGGTGTTGTAACGAAAACCTGGCAGGTGTGGAAAGTCAGATGAATTCCAGACTCGCAGTGAATGAATGGAACATTCTATAATGGAGATTCCAATGATATCTGAATGCTCATTTGTGTGGACAGGAAAATGAAGAACTCATCAGGGTTGAATATGTAGCCAATTAAAGAGAACGGCTGCGAATATGAAAAGCCCGCTGAAAACCAGCATTGTGTCACTTGGGTATTCATCAGTGGTGTAACGAAAAGCAGCCTGGAGTGGAGAGTCAGATGAATTCCAGATTCGCAGTGAATGAATGGAACATTATCTATTGGAGAGTTCAATCATTTCTGAAGTCTGGGTTGTGTGGAAAGGAAAATGAAGAACTGACCGGTGTTAAGTGGATAGCCAGTGAACAGCAGGGCTGTGAGTGGGAACAGGCTGCTGAAAACCAGCTTTGGATTATTTAGACATTCACCAGTGGTGTAACAAAAGCCTACCTGGAGTAGAGATTCAAATTAATTCCAGATTACAGTGAATGAATGGAACATTCTCTATTGGAGATAACAATGTTTTCTGAGTGATGGGTTGTGTGGACAGTAAAATGAAGAACTGACCATGGTTGAATTGATAGCCAGTTGAACACCACGTCTGCGAGTATGAAAAAGCCGCTGAAATCCAGCATTGGGTTACTTGGACATACACCAGCGGTGTAACGAAAGCCTACCCGGATTGGAGATTCAGATGAATTCCAGATCCGCAGTGAATGAATGGAACATTCTGTAGTGGAGAAAACAATGATTTCTGAAGGCTGGGTTGTGTGGACAGGAAAATGAAGAGCTAACCAGTGTTTAGTGGATGGCAAATTGAATAGCACGGCTGTGAGTGTGAACAGGCCACTGAAAACCAGCATTGGGTTACTTGGACATTAACCAGTGGTGTAACGAAATCCTGCCTGGAGTGGAGATTCAGATGAATTCCAAATTCGCATTGAATGAATGGAACGTTCTGTATGGAGATTCAAATGATTTCATAAGGCTGGGCTGTGAGGACAGGAAATTGAAGAGCTGACCAGCATTGCGTGGATAGTCAATTGAAAAGCACGTTTGCGAGTATGAATAGACCGCTGAAAACCAGCATTGGGTTACTTAGACATTCACCAGTTGTGTAACGAAAACCTGCCGGTAATGGAGATTCCAATGAATTCTAGATACACAGTAAATGAATGGAATATTCTGTAGTGGAGATTCCAAAAATTATTGAATTCTGAATTGTGTGGACAGAAAAATGAAGAACTGACCAGTATTGAGTGGATAGGCAATTGAACAGCGAGGCTGTGAGTGTGAACAGACCGCTGAAAACCAGTATTGCGTTACTCGTATTTTCACCAGTGGAGTAATGAAAGCCTGCCTGGAGTGCAGATTCAGATTAATTCCCTATTCTCAGTGAATGAATGGAACATTCAGTAGTGGAGATTCCAATGATTTCTGAAGGGTGGGCTGTGTGGACAGGAAAATGAAGAGCTGACCAGGGTTTAGAGGATAGCCAATTGAACAGCATGTCTGCGAGTGTGAACATGCCACTGAAAACGAGCATTAGGTTACTTGGACATTCAAGAGTGGCGTAACGAAAACCTGCCTGGAGTGGAGAGGCTGATGAATTCCAGATTCTCAGTGAATGAATGGAACATTCTTTGCTTTAGATTCCAATGATTTCTGAAGGTTTGGTGATGTGGACAGGAAAATGCAGAGCTGAACAGGTTTGAGTGGATAGCCAATTTAACCGCATGGCTGCGAGTCTGAACAAGCCGCTGAAAGCAGCATTGGGATACTTGAACATTCTCCAGTGGTGTAACGAAAACCTGCCTGTATTGGAGAATCCACTGAATTCCAGATTTGCAGAGAATGAATGGAACATTCTGTAGCGCAGGTTCCAATGATTTCTGAAGTCTGGGTTGTGTGGACAGGAAAATGAAGTGCTGACCAGTGTTTAGTGGATAGCTAATTGAACAGTAGGGCTGTCATTGTGATCAGGCCGCTGAAAACCGCATTGGGTTATTTGGACATTCAAAGGCGGTGTAACGAAAACCTGCCTTGAGTGCAGAGTCAGATGAATTCCAGATTCGCAGTGAGTGAATGGAACATTCTGTAGTGGAGTTTTAAATGGTTTCTGAATGCTAGGTGGTGTGGACAGGAAAATGAAGAGCTGGCTAGGGTTGAATCGAAAGCCAGTAGAACAGTAAGGCTGCGAGTCTGAAAAGGAGACTGAAAACCAGCATTGTGTTACTTGGACATTCAACAGTGGTGTAACGAAAACCTGGCAAGAGTGGAGAGTCAGATGAATTCCAGATTCGCAGTGAATGAATGGAACATTCTATAATGGAGACTTCAATGATTTCTGAAGGCTCTTTGGTGTGGAAAGGAAAATGGAGTGCTCACCAGTGATGAATCGGTAGCCAATTGAATAGAACAGCTGTGAGTATCAAAAGGCCGCTGAAAACCAGCATTGCGTCACTTGGACATTCACCAGTGGAGTAACGGAAACCTGCCTGGAGTGGAGAGTCAGATGAATTCCAGAGTCGCAGTAAATGAATGGAACATTCTGTAATGGAGAGTCCAATGATTTCTGAAGTCTGGGTTCTGTGAACAGGAAAATGAAGAGCTGACCAGTGTTAAGTGGATAGCCAGTGAACAGCAGGGCTGAGAGTGGGAAAAGGCTGCTGATAACCAGCTTTGGGTTTCTTGGACATTCACCAGTGGTGTTGCAAAGGCCTACCTGGAGTAGAGATTCAGATTTATTCCAGATTTGCAGTGAATGAATGGAACATTTTGTAGTGGTGATAACAATGTTTTCGGAAGGCTGGGTTGTGTGAACATTAAAAGGAAGAGCTGATAATGGTTGAATCGATAGCCAGTTGAACACCACATCTGTGCGTATGAAAAAGCCGCTGTAAACCGGCATTGAGTTACATGGACTTTCTGCAGAGGTGTAATGAAAGCCAGTGTTAAGTTACAATGATTTCTGAAGTCTGGTCTGTGTGGAAAGGAAATGAAAATCTGACCAGTGTTGAGTGCATAGCCAGTGAACAGTACAGCTTTGAGTGTGAACAGACCGCTGAAAACCAGCATTTCGCTACTTGGACATTCACCAGTGGTGTAACGAAAGCCTGCCTGGAGTGCAGGTTCAGATTGTTTCCAGATTCGCATTAAATGAAAGGAACGTGCTGTAGTGGAGAATCCAATGGTTTCTAAACGCTGCGTGATGTGGAAAGGAAAAGATAGAGCTGAAAAGGGATGAGTGGATAGCCCATTGAACAGCACGGCTGCGTGTCTGAACAGGCCGTTGAAAACCAGCATTGGGTTACTGGGACATTCACCATTGGTATAACGAAAACCTGACTGGAGAGCAGATTCAGATTAATTCCACATTCGCAGTGAATGAATGGAACATACTGTAGTGGAGGTTCCAATGATTTCTGTATATCTGGGTGGTTTAGACAGGAAAATGAAGAGCTAACCAGGGTTTAGGGGATGGGAAATTGAACAGCAGAGCTGTGAGTGTGAACAGGCTGCTGAAAATCAGCATTGGGTTACTTTGTCATTCACCAGCTTTGTAACGAAAACCTGCCTGGAGTGGAGAGTCAGATGAATTCCAGATTCGCAGTGAATGTATGGAACGTTCTGTAGTGGAGGTTCCAATGATTTCTGAAGTCTGGGTGGTGTGGAGAGGAAAACGCAGAGCTGACCAGTGTTGTGTGAATAGCCAATTGAACAGCACATCTGCGACTGTGAAAATGCCGGAGAAAACCAGCATTGGGTTACTTGGACATTCAACAGTGGAGAAACGAAAACCTGCCTGGAGTGGAGAGTAATATAAATACCAGAATCACAGATAACGAATGGAACATTCTGTAGTAGAGATTTCAATGATTTCAGAAGGCTGGGTGATGTGAACAGGAAAATGTAGAGCTGACCAGTATTGGTTGGATAGCCAATTGAACAGCACAGCTGCGATTGTGAACATGCTGCTTAAAACCAGCATTGCGTTACTTGGACATTCAACAGTGGTGTAACGAAAACCTGCCCTGAGTGGAGAGTCAGATGAATTCCAGATTCGCAGTGAATGTATGGAACGTTCTGTAGTGGAGGTTCCAATGATTTCTGAAGTCTGGGTGGTGTGGAGAGGAAAACGCAGAGCTGAACAGGCTTAAGTGGATAGCCAATTGAACAGCACAGCTGCGATTGAGAACATGCTGCTGAAAACCAGCATTGTGTTACTTGGACATTCACCAGTAGTGTAACGAAAAGCAGCCTGGAGTGGAAATTCAGATGTATTCCAGATTCGCAGTGAATGTATGGAACATTCTCTAGTGGAGTTTCCAATGATTTCTGAAGTCTGTGTGGTGTTGACAGGAAAATGAATATCTGACCAGGCTTGAGTGGATAGCCAATTGAAATGCATGGCTGCAAATCTGAACAGGACGCTGAAAACCAGCATTGTCTTACTTGGACATTCACCAGTGGTATAACGAAAACCTGCCAGAAGTGCAGATTCCGATGAATTCCAGATTCACAGTGAATGAATGGAACATTCTGTAGTGGAGGTTCCAATGATTTGTGATGTCTGGGTTGTGTGGAAAGTAAAATGCAGAGCTAAACAGGGTTGAGTGGATCGCCAATTGAACAGAACGGCTGCGAATCTGAGCAGGCCACTGAAAACCAGCATTAGGTTACTTGGACATTCAACAGAGGTGTTAAAAAACCTGACTTGAATGCAGAGTGAGATGAATTCCAGATTCACAGTGAGTGAATGAAACATTTTGTAGTGGAGAATCCAATAATTTCTGAAGTCTGGATTGTGTGGAAAGGAAATGAAAAGCTGACCAGTGTTGAGTGGATAGCCAGTGAACAGCACGGTTTCGAGTGTGAACAGACCACTGTAAACCAGCATTGCGCTACTTGGACATTGACCAGTGATGTAACGAAAGCCTGCCTGGAATGCAAGTTCAGATTAATTCCAGATTCGCAATGAATGATTGGAACGTTCTGAAGTGGAGAATCCAATGATTTCTGAAGGCTGCGTGATGTGGACAGGAAAATGAAGAGCTGAAAATGGTTTAGTGGATAGCTAATTGAACAGCACGTCTGCGAGTGTGAACATGCCGCTGAAAACGAGCAGTGTGTTTTTCGTGGACATTCCCCAGTGGTGTAACAAAAGCCTGCAGGGAGTGGAGAATCAGATGAATTCCAGATTCGCAGTGAATGAAAGGAACATTCTGTAGTGGAGATAACAATGATTTATGAAGGCTGGGTTGTATGGACAGGAAAATGAAGAGCTAACCAGGGTATAGTGGATGGCAAATTGAATAGCACGGCTGCGAGTGTGAACAGTCCGCTGAAAACCAGCATTGGGTTACTTGGGCATTCACCAGTGTTGTAACTAAATCCTGCCTGGAGTGGAGAGTCAGATGAATTCCAGATTCGCAGTGAATGAATGGAACTTTCTGAAGTAGTGATTCCAATGTTTACTGAAGTCTGAATTGTGTGGACAGGAAAATGAAAAGCTGACCAGCATTGAGTGGATAGCCAATTGAACAACACGGCTGCGAGTGTGATCAAACCGCTGAAAACCAGCATTGGATTACTTAGACATTCACCAGTGGTGTAACCAAGCACTGCCTCAGTGCAGATTCAGATGAATTCCAAATTTGCAGTGGTAAAAGTTAAGGTAAAGGCCCTCCCGTTGATCGTCGATTTGCTCGAGCCGGCCCAGTAACGTCTCCATTGGAGACTTTGTTGTTACTGTGTCTGGCAAACCGAATACTCTCGGTAGCTTGCCGGGCTGTAATATTCTGTAGTGGAGATAACAATGATTTCTGAAGTCTGGATTTTGTGGACAGGAAAATGAAGTGCTGACCAGGGTTGTGAGGATAGCCAATTGAACAGCACGTCAGCGAGTGTGAAAAGGCCTCTAAAAACCAGCATTGGGTTATTTGGACATTCAACAACGGTGTAACGAAAACCTGCCTTGAGTTCAGAGTCAGATGAATTTCAGATTCGCAGTGAATGAATGGAACATTCTGTAGTGGAGATTCCAATGATTTCTGAAGTCTGGATGGTGTGGAGAAGATGATGAAGAGCTGACCAGGGTGGAGTGGATAGCCAATTTAACAGAATGGCAGCGATTGTGAACAGGCTGCTGAAAACCATCATTAGGGTAACTTGTACATTAAACAGTGTTATAATGAAAGACACCCTGGAGTGCAGATTCAGATTAATTCCAGATTCGCAGTGAATGAATGGAACAATCTGTAGTGCAGATTTCAATGATTTCTGAATTCTGGGTTGTGTGGACAGGAAAATGAAGAGCTGACCAGCATTGATTGGATAGCCAATTGAACAGCACGTCTGCGAGTGAGAACATGCCGCTGAAAACCAGCATTGGGTTACTTGGACATTCAGCAGTGGTGTAATGAAAGCCTGCCTCAGTGCATATTCAGATGAATTCCAGATTCGCAGTGAATGAATGGAACATTCTGAAGTGGAGTTACCAATAGTATCTAAAGGTTGGGTGATGTGAACAGGAAAATGAAGAGCTGAACAAAATTGAGTGGATAACCAACTGAACAGCACCGCTGCGAGTCTGAACAGGCTGCTGAATACCAGCATTGGCTTACCTGGACAATCAGCAGATGTATAACGAAAACCTCCCAGTAGTGGAGATTCAGAAGAATTCCAGATTCGAAGTGGATGAACGAAACATTCTGTAGTGGAGATTCCAATGATTTCTGAAGGCTGGGCTGAGTGGACAGTAAAATGAACAGCTGACCAGTTTTGATTGAATAGCTAGTGAATAGCAGGGCTGCGAGTGGGAACAGGCTGCTGAAAACCAGCTTTGGGTTACTTGGACATTCCCCAGTGGTGTAAAAGAGATATGCCTTCAGTGGAGATTCAGATGAATTCTAGATTCACAGTGAATGAATGTAACGTTCTGTGGTGGATTTTTAAATGACTTCTGAAGGCTGGGTTCTGTGGACAGGAATATGAAGAGCTGACTAGGGTTGAAGCGAAAGTCAATTGAACAGCAACGCACGAGTATGAAAAGGAGGCTGAAAACCAGCATTGTGTTACTTGGACATTCAACAGTGGTGTAATGAAAACCTGGCAAGAGTGGAGAGTCAGATGAATACCCGATTCGCAGTGAATGAATGGAACATGCTATAATGGAGATTCCAATGATTTCTGAAGGCTCTTTGGTGTGGACAGGAAAATGGAGTGCTCACCAGTGAAGAATCGGTAGCCAATTGAATAGAACGGCTGCGAGTGTAAACATGCCGCTGAAAACCAGCATTGGGTTACTTGGACATTCAGCAGTGGTGTAACGAAAGCCTGCCTCAGTGCATATGCAGATGAATTCCAGATTCGCAGTGAATGAATGGAACAGTCTGAAGTGGAGTTACCAATAGTATCTAAAGGTTGGGTGATGTGAACAGGAAAATGAAGAGCTGAACAAAATTGAGTGGATAGCCAATTGAACAGCACCGCTGAGAGTCTGAACAGTCCGCTGAATACCAGCATTGGCTTACCTGGACAATCAGCAGATGTATAACGAAAACCTCCCGGTAGTGGAGATTCAGAAGAATTCCAGATTCGTAGTGGATGAATGAAACATTCTGTAGTGGAGATTCCAATGATTTCTGAAGGCTGGGCTGTGTGGACAGTAAAATGAACAGCTGACCAGTTTTGATTGAATAGCTAGTGAATAGCAGGGCTGCGAGTGGGAACAGGCTGCTGAAAACCAGTTTTGGGTTACTTGGACATTCACCAGTGGTGTAACAGCGTTATGCCTTTAGTGGAGATTCAGATGAATTCTAGATTCGCAGTGAATGAATGGAACATTCTGTTGTGGATTTTTAAATGATTTCTGAAGGTTGGGTTGTGTGGACAGGAATATGAAGAGCTGACCAGGGTTGAAGTAAAAGACAATTGAACAGCAATGCGTGAGTATGGAAAGGAGGCTGAAAACCAGCATTGTGTTACTTGGACATTCAACAGTGGTGTAACGAAAACCTGGCAAGAGTGGAGAGTCAGATGAATTCCCGATTCGCAGTGAATGAATGGAACATGCTATAATGTAGATTCCAATGATTTCTGAAGGCTGGTTGGTGTGGACAGGAAAATGAAGAGCTCACCATTGTTGAATTGGTAGCCAATTGAATAGAACAGCTGTGAGTATCAAAAGGCCGCTGAAAACCAGCATTGCGTCACTTGGACATTCACCAGTGGAGTAACGGAAACCTGCCTGGAGTGGAGAGTCAGATGAATTCCAGATTCGCAGTAAATGAATGGAACATTCTGTAATGGAGAGTCCAATGATTTCTGAAGTCTGGGTTCTGTGAACAGGAAAATGAAGAGCTGACCAGTGTTAAGTGGATAGCCAGTGAACAGCAGGGCTGAGAGTGGGAAAAGGCTGCTGATAACCAGCTTTGGGTTTCTTGGACATTCACCAGTGGTGTTACAAAGGCCTACCTGGAGTAGAGATTCAGATTTATTCCAGATTCGCAGTGAATGAATGGAACATTTTGTAGTGGTGTTAACAATGTTTTCTGAAGTCTGGGTTGTGTGAACATTAAAATGAAGAGCTGACCATGATTGAATCGATAGCCAGTTGAACACCACATCTGCGAGTATGAAAAAGCCGCTGAAAACCGGCATTGTGTTACTTGGACATTCAGCAGGGGTGTAACGAAAGCCAGAGTTAAGTTACAATGATTTGTCAACTCTGGACTATGTGGAAAGGAAATGAAAAGCTGACCAGTGTTGAGTGGACAGCTAGTGAACAGCACAGCTTCGAGTGTGAACACATGCCTGAAAACCAGCATTTCGCTACTTGGACATTCACCAGTGGTGTAACGAAAGCCTGCCTGGGATGCAGGTTCAGATTATTTCCAGAATCGCAATGAATGAAAGGAATGTTCTTTAGTGGAGAATCCAATGTTTTCTGAAGGCATGATGTGGAAAGGAAAAGGAAGAGCTGAAAAGGGATGAGTGGATAGCCAAGAGAATAGCACGTCTGCGTGTCTGAACATGCCATTGAAAAACAGCATTGTGTTTCTGGGACATTCACCATTGGTATAACCAAAGCCTGACTGGAGAGCAGATTCAAATTAAATCCAGATTCGCAGGGAATGAATGGAACATACTGTAGTGGAGGTTCCGATGATTTCTGTATATCTGGGTGGTTTAGACAGGAAAATGAAGAGCTAACCAGGGTTTAGGGGATGGGAAATTGAACAGCACAGCTGCAAGTGTGAAGAGGCAACTGAAATCTAGCATTTGGTTACTTTGTCATTCACCAGTGGTGTAACGAAAACCTTCCTGGAGTGGAGAATCAGATGAATTCCAGATTCGCCGTGAATGAATGGAACACTCTGTAGTGGAGATTCCAATGATTTCAGAAGGCTGGGTGATGTGGACTGGAAAATGCAGAGCTGAACAGGATTTAGTGGATAGCCAATTGAACAGCACGGCTGCAAGTATGAGCAGGCCGCTGAACACAAGCATTGGGTTACTTGGACATTCACCAGTGGTGAAACGAAAACCTGCCTATGGGGCGTATTACGATGAATTCCAGATTCGCAGGTAATAAATGGAACATTCTGTAGTGGAGGTTCCAATGATTTCTGATGTCTGGGTTTTGTGGACAGTAAAATGGAGAGCTCAACAGGGTTGAGTGGATAGCCAATTGAACAGCATGGCTTCGAGTCTGAGCAGGCCACTGTAAACCAGCATTGGGTTACTTGGACATTCAACAGTGGTGTAAAAATTCCTGCCTTGAGTGCAGAGTCAGATGAATTCCTGATTCACAGTGAGTGAATGAAACATTCTGTAGTGGACAATCCATAAATTTCTGAAGTCTGGATTGTGTGGAAAGGAAATGAAAAGCTGACCAGTGTTGAGTGGATAGCCAGTGAACAGCACGGCTTCGAGTGTGAACAGACCACGGTAAACAAGCATTGCGTTACTTCGACATTTACCAGTGATGTAACGTAAGCCTGCCTGGAATGCAAGTTCAGATTAATTCCAGATTCACAATGAATGAATGGAACGTTCTGTAGTGGAGAATCCAATGATTTCTGAAAGCTGCGTGATGTGGTCAGGAAAATGAAGAGCTGTAAAGGGTTTAGTGGATAGCCAATTGAACAGCACATCTGCTAGTGTGAACTTGCTGCTGAAAACGAGCATTGTGTTTTTCTTGGACTTTCAAAAGTTGTGTAACGAAAACCTGCCTGGAGTGGAGAGTCAGATTAATTCCAGATTCGCAGTGAATGAATGGAACATTCTGTAGTGGAGATTCCAATGATTTCTGAAGGCTGGGTGATGTGGACAGGAAAATGCAGAGCTGAACAGGTTTGAGTGGATAGCCAATTGAGTAACCCGGCTACGAGTCTGAGCAGGCCACTGAAAAGCATCATTGGATTACTTGGACATCCACCAGTGTTTTAATGTAAATCTGCCGGTAGTGGAGATTCCGATGAATTCCAGACTCGCAGTGAATGAATGGAACATTCTGTAGTCTAGGTTCCAATAAATTCTGAAGTCTGGGTTGTGTGTACAGGAAAATGAAGAGCTGACCAGGGTTGCGTGGAGAGCCAATTGAACAGTACGGCTGCAATTGTCAACAGGCTGCTGAATACGAGCATTGGGTTGCTTGGATATTCAGCAGTGGAGTAATGAATAAATGCCTTGAATGCAGAGTCAGATGAATTTCAGATACGCAGTGAGTGAATGGAACATTCTGTAGTGGAGGTTACAATGATTTCTGAAGTCTGGGTTTTGTGGAGATGAAAATGAAGAGCTGACCAGGGTTGAGTGGACAGCCAGTGAACAGCACGGCTTCGAGTGTGAACAGTTGGGTGAAAACCAGCATTGGTTTAATTGGTCATTGATCAGTGGTGTAACGAAAACATGCCGTGAATGGACATTCAGCTGAATTCCAGATTCGGAGTTTTTGAATGGAACATTCTGTAGTGTAGATTTAAATGATTTCTGAAGGCTGGGTTGTGTGGAGAGGAAAATTAAGAGTTGACCAGGGTTGAATCGATAGCCAATTGAACAGCGCAGCTGTGAGTAAGAAAAAGCTGCTGAAAAACAGCATTGGGTTACTTCGACATTCAACAGTGGTGTATCGAAAACCTGTTTGGAGTGGAGATTCAGATGAATTCCAGGTTCGCAATCAATGTATGAACATTCTGTAGTGGGGATTCCAATGTTTCCTGATTTCTGGGTATGTGGACAGGAAAATGAAAAGCTGACTAGGGTTGAGTGGAAAGTCAATTAAACAGCACGGCTGCGATTGTGAACAGGCCGATGATAACCAGCATTGTGTTCCCTGGACATTCAAAAGTGGTGTAACGAAAAGCTGCCTGAGGTGGTGATTCAGATGAATTCCAGATTCGCAGTGAATGAATGGAACATTCTTCAGTGCAGATTCCAATGATTTCTGAAGTTTGGATTGTGTGCACAGGAAAATGAAGAGCTGACCAGTGTTGAGTGGATAGCCAGTGAATAGCCTGGCTTCGAGTGTGAACAGACCGGTCAAAAGCAGCATTGTGTTACTTGGACATTCACAAGAGTTCTAACGAAATCCTGCCTGCAGTGCAGATTCAGATGAATTCCAGATTCGAAGTGAATGTACGGAACATTCTGTAATGGAGATTCCAATGATTTCTGAATGCTGGCTTTTGTGGACAGGAAAATTAAGAGCTTACATGCATTTAGTGGATAGCCAATTGAACAGAACCTCTGCGAGTGTGAAAAGGCCGCTGAAATCCAGCATTGGGTTACTTGGTCATTCACCAGTGGTATAACAAAAACCTGCCGGTAGTGGAGATTCAGGTGAATTCCAGATTCGCAGTGAATGAATGGAACACTCTGCAGTGGAGATTCCAATGATTACGACATCTGGATTGTTTGGACAGGAAAATGAAGAGTTGACCAGTTTTGAGTCGATAGCCAGTGAACAGCATGGCTTCGTATGTGAACAAAACCGCTGAAAACCAGCATTACGTTACTTGGACATTCAGCAGTGGGGTAACGAAATCCTGCCAAGAGTGGATGTTCATATGAATTCCATTTCGCAGTGAATGAATGGAACATTCTGTAGTGGAGATATAAATGATTTTTGAAGGCTGGGTTGTGTGGAGAGGAAAATGAAGCGATGACGAGGGTTGAATCGATAGCCAATTGAACAGAATGGCTGCGAGTTTGAAAGGGCCGCTGAAAACCAGCATTGCTTTACTTGTACATTCACTAGTGGTGTTACGATAAACTGCCTGTAGTTCATATTCAGATGAATTCTGGATTCACAGTGAATGAATGGAACATTCTGCAGTGGAGATAACAATGATTTCTGAAGTCTGGGTTGTGTGAAAGGAAAATGAAGAGCTGACCAGGGTTGAGTGGATATCCAATTGAACAGCACGGCTGTGATTGTGAACAGGCTGCTGATAACCAGCATTAGGTTACTTGGACATTCAGCAGCAGTGTAACGAAAACCTGCCGGGAGTGGAAAATGAGATGAATTCCAGATTCACAGAGACTGAATGCTATATGCTGTAGTTGAGATTCCAATGATTTCTAAAGGCTGGATTGTGTGGACAATAAAATCGAGAGCTGACCAGCATTGAGTGGATAGCCAATTGAAACAGCACGTCTGCTAGTTGAACATGTCACTGAAAACCAGCATGGGGTTACTTGGACAGTCAACAGTGGTGTAACGAAAGAATGCCTGCAGTGCAGATTCAGATGAATTCCAAATTCGCAGTGAATGAATGGAACATTCTGTAGTGGAAGTTCCAATGTTATCTGAAATATGGGCTCTGTGGACAGGAAAATGAAGAGCTGACCAGCATTAAGTGGAAAGCCAATTGATCAGCACCTCTGCGAGTGTGAACATTCCGCTGAAAACCAGCGTTGCTTTTCATGGACATTCACTAGTGGTGTAACGAAAGCCTGCCTGGAGAGCAGATTCAGATGAATTCCAGATTCGCAGTGAATGAACGGAACATTCTCTAGTGGAGATTCCAAAGATTTCTGAAGGCTGGGTTATGGGGACAATAAAATCGAGAGCTGACCAGCATTGAGTGGATAGCCATTTGAAACAGCATGTCTGCGAGTACGAACATGCCGCTGTAAACCAGCATGGGGTTACCTGGACAGTCAACAGTGGTGTAACGAAAGTCTGCCTGCAGTGAAGATTCAGATGAATTCCAAATTCGCAGTGAATGAATGGAACATTCTGTAGCAGATATTCCAATGATTTCTGAAGGCTGGATTGTGTGGACAGGTAAATGAAGAGGTGACCAGGGTTGAGTGGATTGCCAATTGAACAGCACGACTGCGAGTGTGAACAGGCCGCTGAAAATGAGCACTGGGTTACTTGGTCATTCCCCAGTGGTGCAAGGAAACCTGCCTGGTGTGAAGAGTCAGATGAATTCCAGATTCGCAGTGAATGGGTGGAACTATCTGTAGTGGAGATTCCAATGATTTCTGAAGACTGGATTGTGTGGACAGGAAAATGAAGAGCTGACCAGGGTTGAGTGGATAGCCAATTGAACAACACAGCTGCGATTGTGAACAGGCCGCAAAAAACGAGCATTGGGTTACTTGGACATTCACCAGTGGGGTAACGAAATCCTGCCAATAGTGGGTGTTCAGATGAATTCCAGATTCGCAGTGAATGAATGGAACAATCTGTAGTAAAGATTCCAATGATTTCTGAAGGCTGGGTTCTGTGGACAGGAAAATCAAGAGCTCACCAGGGTTGAGTGGATAGCAAATTGAACAGCACGTCGGCGAGTGTGAACATACCGCTGAAAACCAGCATTGGGTTACTTGGACATTCAATAGTGGTGTAATGAAAGACTGTCTACAGTGTAGACTCAGATGAATTCCAAATTCGCAGCGAATGAATGGAACATTCTGTAGTGGAGATGTCAATGATTTCTGAAGGCTGGGTTATGTGGACAGGAAATGAATTGCTGAACAGGGTTGAGGGGATATCCAATTGAACAGCATGGCTAGGAGTCATGTGTAATGAAAACCTACCGGTAGTTGAGATTCAGATGAATTCCAGATTCGCAGTGAATGAATGGAACATTTTGTTGTGGACATTCCAATGATTTATGAAGGGTGGGTGATGTGGACAGGAAAATGAAGAGCTGAACAGGGTTGAGTGTATGACCAATTTAACAGCATGGCTATGAGTCTGAACAGGCCGCTGAAAACAAGCATTGTGTTACATGGACATATACCAGTGGTGTAACGAAAACCTGCCGGGAGTAGAGATTCAGATGAAATCCAGATTCGGAGTGAATGAATGGAACTTTCTGTAGTGGAGGTTCCATTGATATCTGAAGTCTGGATTGTTTGGACAGAAAAATGAAGAGCTGACCGGTGTTAAGTGGATAGCCAGTGAACAGCTCGGCTTCGAGAGTGAAAAAAGCACGGAAAACCAGCATTGCATTAGTTGGACATTCAACAGTGGTGTAACGAAAGCCTGCCGGGTGTGGAGATTCAGAAGAATTCCAGACTCACAGTGAATTAATGGACCGTTCTCTAGTGGAGATTCGAATGATTTCTGAAGTCTGGATTGTGTGGACAGGAACATGAAGAGCTGACCAGTGTTGAGTGGATATACAGTGAAAAGCCTGGCTTCGAGTGTGAACAGACTGGTGAAAACCAGCACTGCGTTACTTGGACATTCACCAGTGCTCTAACGAAAGCCTGCCTGCAATGCCGATTCAGATGATTTCCAGATTCGCAGTGAATGAATGGAATGTTCTGTAATGGCCATTCTAATGATTTCTGAATGCTGTGTTTTGTGGACAGGAAAATGACGAGCTTACCAGCCTTTAGACGATAGCCAATTGAACAGAACTTCTGCGAATGTGAACTGGCCGCTCAAAACCAGCATTGTGTTACTTGTTCATTCACCAGTGGTGAATGAAACATTCACCATTCTGTAGTGGATTCACAGATTCGCAGTGAATGAATGGAATATTCTGTAGTGGAGATTCCAAAGATTTCGACGTCTGGATAGTTTGGACAGGAAAATGAAGAGTTGAACAGTTTTGAGTCGATAGCCAGTGAACAGCATAGCTTCGAATGTGAACAAAACCGCTGAAAATCAGCATTAAGTTAATTGCACATACAACAGTGGTGTAATGAAAGCCTGCCTGGAGTGCAGATTCAGATGAATTCCAGATTAGCAAAGAATGAATGGAACTTTCTGTACTGGATATTCCAATAATTTCTGAAGGCAGGGTGATGTGGACATGAAAATGAAGATCCCAACAGGATTCATTTCATTTTCATGTCCACACAATCCAGACTTCAGAAATCATTCGAATGTCCACTAGAGGATGGGCCATTCATTCACTGAGAATCTGGAATTATTTTGAAGCTCCATTCCCGGCAGGTTTTCGTTACACCGCGGGTGAATGTCCAAGTAATCCAATGCTGGTTTTCAGCGGCCTGTCCAGACTCGCATCCGTGCAGTGCAATCGGCTATCCACGCAAACCTGGTAAGCTATTCATTTTCATGTCCACACAATCCAGACTTCAGAAATCATTGGAACCTCCACTAGAGAATGTTCCATTTATTCTATGCGAATCTGTAATTCATCTTAATCTCCACTCCAGGCAGGTTTTGTTACACCACTGGTTAATGACCAAGTAAACCAATATTGGTTTTTAGCGGCCTGTTCACACTCGCAGCCATGCTGTCCAATTGGCTATGCACGCAACTCTGTTCCGGACTTCATTTTCCTTTCCACACAACCCAGTCTTCATAAATCATTGTTATCTCCACTACAGAATGTTCCATTCATTCACTGCGAATTTGGAATTTATCTGAATCTGCACTGCAGGCAGTCTACCGTTACACCAGTGGTGAATGTGCAAGTAACCCAAAGCTGATTTTCAGCGGCATGTTCACACTCGCAAATGTGCTGTTCAATTGGCTATCCACTCAGTGCTGGTCAACTCATCATTTTCCTGTCCACACAACCCAGCCTTCAGAAATCATTGGAATCATCTCCACTACAAAATGTTCCATTCATTCACTACGAATATGGAATTATTCTGAATCTGCATTCCAGGCAGGCTTTCGTTACACCACTGGTGAATGTTCAAGTAATGCATTACTGGTTTTAAGCTGTTTGTTCACATTCGAAGCCGTGCTGTTCACTGGCTATCCATTCAACACTGGTCAGCTCCTCATTTTCCTCGCCACACAATGCAGACTTCAGAAATCATTGGAATCTCCACTACAGATTGTTCCTTCCATTCACTGCGAATCTGGAATTCATCTGACTCTTCACAACAGGCAGGTTTCGTTACACAACTGGGGAATGACCAAGTAACCCAGTGCTCATTTTCAGTGATTTGTTCACAGTCGAAGCCGTGCTGGTCACTGGCTATCCACTCAACACTGGTCAGCTCTTTGTTTTTCCTGTCCACACAATCCAGACTTCAGAAATAATTGGAAATCATTGGAAACATCTCCACTACAGAACGTTCCATTCATTCACTGCGAATCTGGAATTAATCTGAATCTGCACTCCAGGCAGGCTTTCGTTAGACCACTGTGACTGTCTAAGTAACCCCTGCTGGTATTCAGCGGCATGTTCACACTCGAAGAAGTGCTGTTTCAATTGGTTATCCACTCAATGCTGGTCAGCTCTCTATTTTATTGTCCACACAATCCAGACTTCAGAAAACATTGGAATCTCCACTAGAGAATGTTCCATTCATTCACTGTGAATCTGGAATTCATCTCACTTTCCACTCCCGGCAAGTTTTCGTTACACAACTGTTGAATGCCCAAGTAACACAATTCTGGTTTTCAGCGGCCTGTTCACAAACGCAGTCGTGCTGTTCAATTGGCTATCCACTCAACCCTGGTCAGCTCTTCATTTTCCTGTCCACACTACCCAGAATTCAGAAATCATTCCTATCTCCATGACAGAATGTTCCATTCATTCATTGCGATGTTCCATTCATTCATTCATCTGAACATCCACTACCGACATTTTTTCGTTAAACCACTGGTGAATGTCCAAGTAATGCAATGCTAGTTTTCAGCGGGTCTTTCAAACTCGCAACCATTCTGTTAAATTGGCTTTCGATTCAACCCTCGTCAGCTCTTCATTTTGCTGTCCACACAACCCAGCATTCAGAAATCATTTAAATCTCCACTACAGAATGTTCCATTCCTTCACTGTGAATCTGGAATTCATCTGAGTCTGCACTCCAGGCAGATCTTTGTTGAACCACTGGTAAATGTCCAAGTAACCGAAGGCTGGTTTTCAGCAGCCTGTTTAGACTTCCAGCCCTGCTGTTCACTGGCTATACTTTCCACCCTGGGTAGCTCTACATTTTCCTATCGACACAACCAAGATTTCAGAAAACATTGTACTCTCCACTAAAGAATGTTCCATTCAGTCACTCCGAATCTGGCATTCATCTGACTCTCCACTCCAGGTAGGTTTTCATTACACCAGTGGTGAATGTCCAAGTAACCCAATGCTGGTTTTTAGTGCATGTTCACACTCACAGAGATGCTGTTTAATTGGCAGACCAGTGTTAAGTGGATAGCCAATGAACAGCGCATCTTCGAGTGTGACAACCCACTGAAAACCAGCACTGCATTACTTGGACATTCTCCAGAGGTGTAACGAAAGCCTGCCTGGATTGCAGATTCAGATTAATTCCAGATTCACAGTGAATGAATGGAACATTCTGTAGTGGATATGCCAATGATTTCTGAAGGCTGGATTGTGTGGACAGGAAAATGAAGAGCTGACGAGGGTTGAATCGATAGCCAATTGAACAGAAAGGCTGCGATTTTGAAAGGGCCGCTGAAATCCAGGATTGCGTTACTTGGACATTCACCAGTAGTGTATCGAAGAACTGCCTTTAGTGGATGTTCAGATGAATTCTGGATTCGCAGTGAATGAATTGAACATTTTGTAGTGGAGATAACAATGATTTCTGATGTCTGGGTTGTGTGGTCAGGAAAATGAAGGGCTGACCAGGGTTGAGTGGATAGCCAATTGAACAGCAAGGCTGCAATTGTGAACAGGCCGCTGAAAACGATCACTGGGTTACTTGGTCTTTCACCAGTGCGGTAACGAAACCTGCCTGGTGTGAAGAGTCAGATGAATTACAGATTCGCAGTGAATGAATGGAACAATCTGTAGTGGAGATTCCAATCATTTCTGAGGCCTGGGTTGTGTGGACAGGAAATGAGGAGCTGACCAGGGTTGAGTGGATAGCCAATTGAACAGCATGGCTGCGATTGTGAACAGGCCGCTGAAAACCACCATTGGTTTACTTGGACATTCACCAGTGGTGTAACTAAAACCTGCAGAGATGTTGGATGTTCAGATGAATTCCAGATTTGCATTGAATGTATGGAACATTCTGTTGTAGAGATTCCAGTGATTTCTGAAGTTTGGGTTGTGTGGAAAAGAAAATGAAGATCTGACCAGCATTGAGTGGATAGCCAATTGAACAGCACGTCTGCCAGTGCGAACATGCCGCTCAAAACCAGCAATGGGTTACTTTTACATTCAATAGTGGTGTAACGAAATATTGCCTGCAGTGCAGATTCAGATGAATTCCAAATTCGCAGTGAATGAATGGAGCATTCTCTAATGGAGATAAAAATGTTTTCTGAAGACTGGGTTATGTGGACAGGAAAATGACGTCCTGAACAGGGTTCAGTGGATAGCCAATTGAAGATCATGGCTAAGAGTCTGAACAGGCCACTGAAAACCAGCATTCGGTTACTTGGACATTCACCAGTGGTGTAACGAAAACCTGCCGGGAGTAGAGATTCGCAGTGAATGAATGCAACTTTCTGTAATGGAGATTCGAATCATATCTGAAGTCTGGATTGTGTGAACAGCAAAAGGAAGAGCTGACCAGTGTTAAGTGGATAGCAAGTGAACAGCACGGCTTCGAGTGTGAACAGATCTCTGAAAACCAGCATTGTGTTACTTGGATATTGACCGGCGGTGTAACGAAAGCCTGCCGGTAGTGGGTATACAGATGAATTCCAGATTCGCAGTGAATGAATGGACCATTCCATAGTGGAGATTCCAATGATTCCTCAAGGCTGTGTCGTGTGGACAGGAATAGGAACACTTAAACAGGGTTGAGTCTATAGCCAATAAAACAGAAAGGCTACGAGTATGAAAAGTCCTCTGAAACCCAGAATTGGGTTACTTGAACAATCTCCAGTGGTGTAACGACAACCTGCTGGTAGTGGAGATTCAGATGAATTCCAGATTCGCAGTGAATAAATGGAACATTCTGTAGTGGAGTTTACAATAACTATTGTAGTCTGGCTTGTGTGGAATGGAAAATGAAGAGGTGTCCAGTGTTGAGTGGATAGCCAGTGAACATCACGGCTTCGATTGTGAACATACCACTGAAACCATCATTGCGTTACTTGGACATTCAACAGTGGTGTAACGAAAGCCTGATTGGAGTGCACATACAGATTATTTCCCGATTCGCAGTGAATGTATGGAACATTTTGTAGTGGATATGCCAATGATTTCTGCAGGCTTGGTTATGTGGACAGGAAAATGAAGAGCTGACCAGCATTGAGTGAATAGAATATTGAACAGCACGTCTGCCAGTGTGAACATGCCGCTGAATTCCAGCAGTGGGTTACTTGGACATTCACCACTGATGTAACGAAAACCGTCCTGGAGTGGAGAGTCAGATGAATTCCAGATTCGGAGTGACTGAATGGAACATTCTTTAGTGGAGAGTACAATGATTTCTGAAATCTTGGTTGTGACGATAGGAAAATGTAGAGCTGCCCAGGGTGGAAAGTATAGCCAGTGAACAGCAGGGCTGGAAGTCTAAACAGGCTGCTGAAAACCAGCCTTTGGTTACTTGGACATTTACCAGTGGTTCAACAAAGATCTGCCTGGAGTGCAGACTCAGATGAATTCCAGATTCACAGTGAAGGAATGGAACATTCTGTAGTGGAGATAACAGTGATTTCTGAAGGTTGGATTATGTGGACAGGAAAAGAAGAGCTGACCAGGGTTGAATCCATAACCATTAAAACAGCACAGCTGCGAGTATGAAAACGCCGCCGAAAACCAGCATTGGGTTACATGGACATTCACCAGTGGTGTAAAGAACACCTGCCTGGAGTGGAAAATCAGATGAGTTCCAGATTCGCTCTGAATGTATGGAACATTTAGTAGTGGAGTTTAAAATGATTTCTGAATTATGCGTTGTGTGGACAGGAAAATAAAGAGCTGAACAGGGTTGAGTGGATAGCCAATTGAACAGCACGGCTGCTAGTCTGAACAGGCCGCTGAAAACCAGCATTGGGTTACTTGGATAATCACCAGTGGTGTAACTAAAGACTACCTGCTGTGCAGATTCAGATGAATTCCAAATTCGCAGTGAATGAATGGAACATTCTGTAGTGGAGATAACAATGATTTCTGAAGGCTGAGTTGTGTGGAGAAGAAAATGAAGAGCTGATAAGGGTTGAGTGGATAGCCAATTTAACAGTACTGCTTCAAGTGTGAACTGGCTGCTGAAAACCAGGTTTGGGTTACTTGGACATTCACCAGTGGTGTAACAAAAACCTGCCTGGAGTGGATATTCGGATGAATTCCAGATTCGCAGTGAATGAATGTAACATTCAGTATTGGAGATTCCAATGATTTCAGAAGGCTGGGTTGTGTGAACATGAAAATGAAGAGCTGAACAGGATTGAGTGGATAGCCAATTGAACAGTATGGCTGCGAGTCTCAACATGTCGCTGAAAACCAGCATTGGGTTACTTGGATATTCACCAGTGGTGTAACCAAATCCTGCCTGGAGTGGAGATTCAGATGAATTACAGATTCGTAATGAATGTATGGAACATTCTGTAGTGGAGGTTCCAATGATTTCTGAAGTCTGGGTTGTGTGGACAGGAAAATGAAGAGCTGAACAGGGTTGATTGGACAGCTAATTGAACAGCACGGCTGCGAGTCTGAACAAGCCGCTGAAAACCAGCATTGGATTACTTGGATATTCACCAGTGGTGTAACGAACACCTGCCAGGGATGGAGATTCAGATGAATTCCAGATTCGCAGTGAATGAATGGAAAATTCTGTAGTGCAGATTCCAACGATTTCTGAAGTCTGGATTGTGTGGACAGGAAAATGAAGACCTGACCAGTGTTGAGTAGATAGCCAGTGAACAGCACGGGTACGAGTGTGAACATACCGCTGAAAATCAGCATTGCGTTTCTTGGACATTCACCAGTGGTTTAACGAAAACCTGCCTGGAGTGGAGATTCAGTTGAATTCCAGATTCGCAGTGAATAAAGGAACATTCTGTAGTGAAGGTTCCAAAGATTTTTGAAGCCTGGGTTGTATAGATAGGAAAATGAAGAGCTGACCACGGTTGAGTGGATAGCCAATTGAAAATCATGGCTGCGAATGTGAATAGGCCTCTGATAACCAGCATTGTGTTACTTGGACATTCAATAGTGGTGTATCAAAAACCTGCCCGGAGTGCAGAGTCAGATGAATTCCAGATTCGCAGTGAATGAATGGAACATTCTGTATTGGAGATTTCAATGATTTCTGAAAGCTGGGTTGTGTGGACAGGAAAATGAAGAGCTGAACAGGACTGAGTGGATATCCAATTGAACAGCACTGCTCCTAGTCTGAAGAGGCCGCTGAAAACCAGCATTTGGTTACTTAGACATTCACCGGTGGTGTAACGAAAGCCTGCCTGGAGAGCAGATTCAGATTAATTCCAGAATCGCAGTTAATTATTGGAACATTCTGTAGTAGAGAGTCCAATAATATCTTATGTCTGGGTTGTTTGCTTAACAAAATGAAGAGCTGACCATTGTTGAGTGGATATCCAGTGAACAGCACGAATTTGAGTGAGAACAGACCGCTGAAAACCAGCATTGCGTTACTTTGAAACTCACCTGTGGTGTAATGAAAGTCTGGGGCTGATTCATATTCATTGCAGATTCACAATGAATGATTGTAACATTCTGTAGTGGAGATAACAATGATTTCTGTAGGCTGGTTTTTGTGGACGGGAAAATGAAGAGCTGACCTGGATTGACTGGATAGCCAATTGAACAGCATGGCTGCGATTGTGAACAGACCGCTGATAACCAGCATTGGGTTACTTGGACATTCACGAGTGGTGGAACGAATGACTGGCTGGAGCAGAGATTCAGATGAATTCCAGATCCGCAGTGAATGAATGGAACATTCTTTAGTGGAGATAACAGTGATTTATGAAGGCTGAGTTGTGTGGACAGGAAAATGAAGAGCTGACCAGGGTTGAGTGGATATATAATTGAACAGCATGGCTGCGATTGTGAACAGGCTGCTGAAAACTAGTATTGGGTTACTTGGGCATTCACCAGTGGTGTAACGAAAGCCTGCCTGGAGTGCGATTCAGATTAATTCCAGAATCGCAGTGAATGATAGAAACGTTCTCTAGTGGAGATTCCAATGATTTCTGAAGGCTGGGTTGTGTGGACAGAAAAACGAATAACTGACCAGCATTGAGTGGATAGCCAATTGAATAGCACGTCTGCAACTGTGAACATGCCGCCGAAAACCAGCATTGGTTTACTTGGACATACACCAGTGGTGTAATGAACGACTGCCTGCAATGCAGATTCAGATGAATTCCAAATTCGCAGAGCATGAATGGAACATTCTGGAGTGGAGTTAACAATAATTTCTGAGGGCTGGGTTGTGTGGACAGGAAACTGTAGACCTGAGCAGGGTTGAGTGGATGGCCAATTGAACAGCACGGCTACGAGTGTGAACAGACCGCTGAAAACCCGCATTGGGTTACTTGGTCCTTCACCAGTGGTGTAAGGAAACCCTGCCTGGATTGGAGAGTCAAATCATTACAGATTCACAGTGAATGAATGCAACATTTTGCAGTGGAGATTCCACTGATTTATGAAGGCTGGGTTATATGGACAGGAAAACGAAGATCTGAACAGGGTTGAGTGGATACCCAATTGAACAACATGGATGCGAGTCTGAACAGGCTGATGAAAACCAGCATTGGTTTACTTGGGCATTCACCAGTGGTGAAAAGAAAACCTGCCAGGAGAGAAGATTCAGTTGAATTCCAGATTCGCAATGAATGAAGGGAACATTCTGTAATGCAGATTCCAATGATTTCGAAGTCTGGATTGTGTGGACAGGAAAATGAAGAACTGAACTGTGTTGAGTTTCAGGCCACTGAAAACCCGCATTGGGTTACTTGGTCATTCAACAGTGGTGTAACGAAAACCTGCCTGGAGTGGAGAGTCAAATGTATTCCAGATTCACAGTGAATGAATTAAACATTCTGTAGTGGAGATTCCAATGATTTATGAAGGCTGGGTTATGTGTACAAGAAAATGAAGCTCTGAACAGGCTTGAGTGGATAGCCAATTTAACAGCACGGCTGCGAGTCTGAATAGTCCGCTGAAAAAAAGCATTGGATTACTTGGACATTCACCAATGGTGATAAGAAAACCTGCCGAGAGTGGAGATTCTGATGAATACTAGATTCGCAGTGAATGAAAGGAACATTCTGTACCGGAAATAAATTTATTTCTGTAGGCGGATTTTTGTGGACAGGAAAATGAAAAGATGAACAGAGTTGAGTGGATAGCCAATTTAACAGCACGGCTGCGAGTCTGAACAGGCTGCTGAAAACCAGCATTGGGATACTTGGACATTCACCAGTGGTGATACAAAACCTTGCCATAAGCGGAGATTCAGAATAATTCCAGATTCGCAGTGAATGAATGGAACATTCTGTAGTGGAGATAACAATGATTTCTGAAGGCTGTGTTGTATCGACAGGAAAATGAAGAGCTGACCAGGGTTGAGTGGATAGCCAATGGAACAGCACGTCTGCTAGTGTGAAAATGCCGCTGAATTCCAGCATTGACTTACTTGGCATTCACCAGTGGTGTAATGAAAGTCTGCCTGCAGTGCAATTTCAGTTGAATTCCAAATACGCAGTGATTGAATGGAACATTCTGTCGTGGAGATAACAATGATTTCTGTAGGCTGGGTGGTGTGGACAGGAAAATGAAGAGCTGACATGGGTAGAGTGGATAGCGAATTGAACAGCATGGCTTCGAGTGTGAACAGGCCACTGAAAACCCGCATTGGTTTACTTGGTTATTCACCAGTGGTGTAACAAAAACCTGCCTGGAGAGGAGAATCAAATGTATTCCAGATTCACAGTGAATAATGGAACATTCTGTTGTGGCGATTCCAATGATTTCTGAAGCCAATCTAACAGCACTGCTGCGTGTGTGAACTGGCTGCTGAAAACCAGCTTTCGGTTAATTGGACATTTACCAGTGGTGTAAAAAAAAACCTGCCTGGAGTGGAGATTCGGATGAAATCCAGTTTCGCAGTGAATGAATGGAACATTCCGTAGTGGAGATAACATTGATTTCTGTAGGCTGCTTTTTGTGGACAGTAAAATGAAGAGCTGACCAGGTTTGAGTAAATAGCCTATAGAACAGTACAGCTGCGTGCATGAAAAGGTTGTTGAAAATCAGCATGGGGTTACTTGGAACATTCAGTATGGGAGATTCCAATGATTTCTGATGGGTGCCTTGCATGGACAGGAAAATAAAGAGCTGAACAGGGTTGAGTCGATAACCAATTGAACAGAAAGGCTGCGAATGTGAACAGGCGCTAAAAGCCAGCATTCGGTTCCTTGGACATTCAACAGTGGTGTAACGAAATCCTACCTGGAAGAGAGTCAGATGAATTTCAGATTCGCAGTGAATGAAAGTAACATTCTTGTAGTGGAGTTTCCAATGATTTCTGAATGTTGTGTTATGTGGACAACAAAATGAAGAGCTGAACAAGGTTGAGTGGATAGCCAATTTAACAGCACTAATGCGAGTGTGAACAGGCCACTGAAAACAAGCTTTAGGTTACTTGGTCATTCAGCAGTGGTTTAACGAAAACCTGCCTGTAGTGGAGAGTCACATGAATTCCAGATAAGCAGTGAATGAATGGAACAATCTGTAGTGGAGATTCCAATGATTTCTGAAGGCTGAGTTGGGTGGACAGGAAAAAGTAGAGCTGACGAGGGTAGAATCAATAGCCAATAAAACAGCACGGCTGGGAGTATGAAAAGGTCGCTTAAAACAAGCATTGTGTTACTTTGACATTAACAAGTGTTGTAACGAATGCCTGCCTGGAGTGCAGATTCAGATAAATTCCTGAATCGCAGTGAATAATTGCAACATTCTGTAGCGGAGAGATTTCTTATGTTTGGATTTTTTGCATAGCAAAATGAAGAGCTGGCCAGGGTGGAGTGGATAGCCAGTGAACAGCAGGGCTACGAGTGTTAACTGGCTGCTGAAAACCAGAATTTGGTTACTTGGACATTCACCAGTGGTGTAACGAAAACCTGCCTGGAGTGGAGTTTCAGATGAATTTAAGATTAGCAGTGAATGTACGGAACATTCTGTAGTGGAGGTTCCAATGATTTCTGAAGGCTGGTTTGTGTGGACAGCAAAATGAAGAGCTGACCAGGGTTGATTCGATAGCCAATTGAAGAGCACGGTTGGATTGTGAACAGGCCGCTGAAAACCAGCACTGGGTTACTTGAATATTCAATAGTGGTATAACGAAAACCTGCCTGGAGCGGAGATTCAGATGAATTCCAGATTCACCGTGAATGAACGGAATATTCTTGTAGTGGAGATTCCAATAATTTCTGAAGGCTGGGTCATGTGGAAAGGAATATGAAGAGCTGAACAAGGTTGAGTGGATAGCCAATTTTACAGCGCGGCTGCGACTCTGAACTGGCCGCTGAAAACTAGAATTATGCTAGTTGGACATTCAACAGAGGTGTTACGAATACGTGCCAGGAGTGGAGATTCAGATGAATTCCAGATTCTTAGTGAATAATGGAACATTCTGTAGTGGAGGTTCCAATGATTTCTGAAGTCTGGATTGTGTGGACAGGAAAATGAAGACCTGACCAGTGTTGAGTGAATAGCCAGTCAACAGAACGGCGTCAAGTGTGAATAGACGACTGAAAAACAGCATTGCGTTACTTGGACTTTCACAAGTGGTGTGAGGAAAGCCTGCCTGGTGTGCAGATTCAGATTAATTTCAGATTCGCAGTGAATGAATGGAACATTCTGTAGTGGAGATAACAATGATTTCTGTAGGCTGTGTCTTGAGGACAGGAAAATGAAGAGCTGACCGTATTGAATGGATAACCAATTCAACAGCACGTCTGCAATTGTGAACATGCCGCTGAAAACCAGCATTGCTTACTTGTAAATTCACCAGTGGTGTAACAAAAGACTGCCAGCAGTGCAGATTCAAATGAATTCCAAATTCGCAGTGAATGAATGGAACGTTCTGTAGTGGAGATTTAAATGATTTCTGAAGGCTGGGTTGTGATGAAAAGAAAAAGAAGAACTAACCAGGGTTGAATTGATAGCCAATTGAACAGACGGCTGCGAGTAAGAAAAGGCCGCTGAAAATCAGTATTGAACTACTTGCACATTCACCAGTGTTGTAAGGAAAGACTGCATGAAGTGCAGTTTCACATGATTTCCAATTCACAGTGAATGAATTGACATTCTGTAGGGGAGATAACAATGAGTTCTGAAGTTTGGGTTCTGTGGACAGGAATATGAAGAGCTGACCAGGGTTGAGTGGATAGTCAATTGAACACCATGCCTGCTTTTGTGAACAGGCCGCTGAAAACGAGCATTGGGTTACTTGGACATTCAACAGTGGTGTAAAGAAAACTTGCCTGATGTGGAGATTCATATGAATTCCAGATTTGCAGTGAGTGTATGGAACATTCTGTAGTGGAGGTTCCAATGATTTCTGATGTTTGCGTTGTGTGGACAGGAAAATGATGAGCTGACCAGGGTTGAGTGTAGAGCCAATTCAACAGCACTGCTGCGAGTCTGAACAGGCCGCTGAGAACCAGCATAGGGTTACTTGCACATTCACCAGTGGTGTAACAAAAACCTGCCTGGAGTGCAGATTCAGATAAATTCCACTTTCGCAGTGAATGAATAGAACATTCTTTAGTGCAGATTCCAAAGTTTTCTGAAGAATGGGTTGTGTGGACATGAAAATGTAGAGGTGACCAGGGTTGAATCAGTAGCAAATTGAACAGCATAGCTGTGACAGTGAACACTCCGCTGAAAACCAGAATTGGGTTACTTGGGCATTCAGCACTGGGGTAACGAAAACATGCCTGAAGTGGAGATTCAGATGAATTCCAAATTGGAATTGAATGAATGGAACACTTTGTAGTGGAGATTCCAATGTTTATTGAATTCTGGGTGTGTGGACAGGAAAATCAAGAGATTACCAGTGTTGATTGGATAGCCAATTGAACAGCACGGTTGCGAGACTGAACAGTCCACTGAAAACCAGCATTGGTTTACTTGGACATTCAACAGTGGTATAACGAAAACCTTCCAGAAGTGGAAAATCAGATAAATTCCAGTTTCGCAGTGAATGAATGGAACATTCTGTATTCAAGATTCCAATGATTTCTGAAGTCGGGTATATATGGAAAGGAAAATGAAAATCTTAACTGGGTTGTGTGGATAGCCAATTGAACAGCAGAGCTGCAAGTCTGAACATGACGCTAAAAACCAGCATTGGGTTACTTGGACATTCACCAGTGGAGTACCGGAATCCTGCCGGGAATGGAGATTCAGATAAATTCCAGATTCGCAGTGAATGAATGGAACATAGTCTAGTGGAGTTAACAATGATTTCTGAAGTCTGGATTGTGAGGACAGAAAAATTTAAATCTGACCACTGTTGAGTGGATAGCCAGTAAACAGCACGGCTTCGAGTTTGAAAAGGCCACTGAAAACCAGCATTGCAATACATAGACATTCACCGGTGGTGTAATGAAAGCCTGCCTGGAGTGCAGATTCAGATTAATTACAGATTCACAGTGAATGAATGGAACATTCTGTCGTAGAGATTCCAAAGATTTCTGAAGTCGGGGTTTTGTGGACAAGAAAATGAAGAGCTGACGAGGGTTGAGTGGATAGCCAATTGAACAGCACTTTTGCGACAATGCACAGGCCTCTGAAAACCAGCATTGGGTTACTTGGTCATTCAGCAGTGGTGTAATGAAAACCAGCCTGGAGTGGAGAGTCAGATGAATTCCAGATTCGCAGTGAATAAATGGGACATTCCGTAGTGGACATTCCAATGATTTCTGAAGGGATGGTTGTGTGGACAGGAAAAAGTAGAGTTCACAAGGATTTAATCAATAGCCAATAAAACAGCACGGCTGCGAGCAAGAAAAGGCCGCTGAAAACCGTTATTGGGTTATTTGGACATGCACCAGTGGTGTAACGAAAACCTGCTTGGAGTGGAGATTCATATGAATTCCAGATTTGCAGTGAGTGTATGGAACATTCTGTAGTGGAGGTTCCAATGATTTCGGATGTTTGCGTTGTGTGGACAGAAAAATGATGAGCTTACCAGGGTTGAGTGTAGAGCCAATTCAACAGCACTGCTGCGAGTCTGAACAGGCCGATGAGCACCAGCATAGGGATACTTGCACATTCACCAGTGGTGTAACGAAAACCTGCCTGGAGTGCAGATTCAGATAAATTCCACTTTAGCTGTGAAAGAATGGAACATTCTGTAGTGCAGATTCCAAAGGTTTCTGAAGAATGGGTTGTGTGGACAAGAAAATGAAGAGGTGACCAGGGTTGAATCGGTAGCAAATTGAACAGCATAGCTGCGACAGTGAACACTCTGCTGAAAACCAGAATTGAGTTACTTGGTCATTCAGCACTGGGGCAACAAACAATTGCGTGAAGTGGAGATTCAGATGAATTCCAAATTGGCATTGAATGAATGGAACATTCTATAGTGGCGATTCCAATGTTTATTGAATTCTGGGTGTGTGGACACAAAAATGATGAGATGACTAGGGTTGAGAGAATAGCAAATTGAACAACACGGCCTCGATTGTGAACAAAATTCTCAATGAATGAATGGAACATTCTGTAGTGGAGATTCCAATGATTTCTGAAAGGTACCCTATGTGGACAAGAAAATGAAGAGCTGAACGGTGTTGAGTGGATAGCCAATTGTACAGCACGGCTGCGAGTCTGAACATGACGCTAAAAACCAGCACTGGGTTACTTGGACATTCACCAGTGGTGTAACGATATCCTGCCGGGAATGGAGATGCAGATGAATTCCAGATTCACAGTGAATGAATGGAACATTCTCTAGCGGAGATAACAAAGATTTCTGAAGTCTGTATTGTGTGGACAGAAAAATGAAAAGGTGACCAATGTTGAGTGGATAGCCATTAAACAGCACGGCTTTGAGTGTGAAAAGACCGCTGAAAACCAGCATTGCATTACATAGACATTCAACAGTGGAGTAACGAAAGCCTGCCTAGACTGCAGATTCATATTAATTCCAGATTCGCAGTCAATGAATGGATCATTCTGTAGTGGAGTTAACAATGATTTCTGAAAGCTGGTTTGTGTGGACAGGAAAATGAAGAGCTAAACAGGGTTGAGTGGAACGCTAATTTAAGAGCACGTCTGCAACTGTGAAAATGACGCTGAAAACCGGCGTTGGGTTACTTGGACATTCACCAGTGGTGTAACGAAATACTGGCTGCAGTGCAGATTCAGATGAATTCCAAAATTCACAATGAATGAATGGAACATTCTGTAGTGGAGATTCCAATGATTTCTGAAGGCTGACCTATGTGCACAGGAAAATGAAGAGCTGAACGGTGTTGAGTGGATAGCCAATTGAACAGCACGGATGCGAGTCTGAACATGACGCTAAAAACCAGCACTGGGTTACTTGGACATTCACCAGTGGTGTAACGAAATCCTGCCGGGAATGGAGATGCAGATGATTTCCAGATTCGCAGTGAATGAATGGAACATTCACTAGTGGAGATAACAATGATTTCTGAAGTCTGGATTATGTGGACAGAAAAATGAAAAGACGACCAATGTAGAGTGGATAGCCACTAAAGAGCATGGCTTCGAGAGTGAACATGCCGCTGAAAACCAGCATTGCATTACATAGACATTCAACAGTGGTGTAACGAAAGCCTGCCTGGAGTGCAGATTCAGAATAATTACAGATTCGCAGTGAATGAATGGAACATTCTGTAGTAGAGATTTCAATGATTTCAGAAGTTGGGGTTTTGTGGACAAGAAAATGAGGAGCTTACGAGGGTTGAGTGGATAGCCAATTCAACAGCATGTTTGCTACAGTGAACAGGCCGCTGAAAACCAGCATTGGGTTACTTGGTCATTCAGCAGTGGTGTAATGAAAACCAGCCTGGAGTGGAGAGTCAGATGAATTCCAGATTCGCAGTGAATAAATGGGACATTCCGTAGTGGACATTCCAATGATTTCTGAAGGGTTGGTTGTGTGGACAGGAAAAAGTAGAGTTCACAAGGATTTAATCAATAGCCAATAAAACAGCACGGCTGCGAGCAAGAAAAAGCCGCTGAAAACCGTCATTGGGTTACTTGGACATGCACCAGTGGTGTAACGAAAACCTGCCTAGAGTGGAGATTCATATGAATTCCAGATTTGCAGTGAGTGTATGGAACATTCTGTAGTGGAGGTTCCAATGATTTCGGATGTTTGCGTTGTGTGGACAGGAAAATGATGAGCTGACAAGGGTTGAGTGGAGAGCCAATTCAACAGCACTGCTGCGAGTCTGAACAGGCCGCTGAGCACCAGCATAGGGTTACTTGCACATTCACCAGTGGTGTAACGAAACCTGCCTGAGTGCAGATTCAGATAAATTCTACTTTCGCAGTGAATGAATGTAACATTCTGTAGTGCAGATTCCAAAGTTTTCTGAAGAATGAGTTGTGTGGACACGAAAATGAAGAGTTGACCAGGATTGAATCGGTAGCAAATTGAACAGCATAGCTGCGACAGTGAACAGTCCGCTGAAAACCAGAATTGGGTTACTCGGTCATTCAACACTGGGGCAACGAATAACTGCGTGAAGTGGAGATTCAGATGAATTCCAAATTGGCAGTGAATGAATGTAACATTCTGTAGTGGAGATTCCAATGTTTCCTGAATTCTGGGTGTGTGGACACGAAAATGAGGAGATGAATAGGGTTGAGAGAATAGCCAATTGAACAGCACGCCTGCGATTGTGAACAAAATTCGCAATGAATGAATGGAATATTCTGTAGTGGAGATTCCAATGATTTCTGAAGGCTGACCTATGTGCACAGCAAAATGAAGAGCTAAACGGTGTTGAGTGGATAGCCAATTGAACAGCACGGCTGCGAGTCTGACCATGACGCTAAAAACCAGCACTGGGTTACTTGGACATTCACCAGTGGTGTAACGATATCCTGCCGGGAATGGAGATTCAGGTGAATTCCAGATTCGCAGTGATTGAATTTAACATTCTCTAGCGGATATAACAATGATTTCTGAAGTCTGATTTGTGTGGACAGAAAAATGAAAAGCTGACCAATGTTGAGTGGATAGCCATTAAACAGCACGGCTTTGAGTGTGAAAAGACCGCTGAAAACCAGCATCGCATTACATAGACATTCAACGGTGGTGTAACGAAAGCCTGCCTGGACTGCAGATTCAGATTAGTTACAGATTCGCAGTGAATGAATGGAACACTCTGTAGTAGAGATTTCAATGATTTCAGAAATTGGTGTTTTGTGGACAAGAAAATGAAGAGCTGAAGAGTGTTGAGTGAATAGCCAATTGAACAGCACGTTTTCGACAGTGAACAGGCCGCTGAAAACCAGCATTGGGTTACTTGGTCATTCAGCAGTGGTGTAGTGAAAACCTGCTTGGAGTGGTGAGTCAGATGAATTCCAGATTCGCAGTGAATAAATGGGAAATTCCGTAGTGGACATTCCAATGATTTCTGAATGCTGGATTGGGTTGTGTGGATAGGAAAATGAAGAGCAGACCAGGGTAGAATCAATAGCCAAAAAAAAGCACGGCTGAGATTATGAAAAGGCCGCTGAAAACCATCATTGTGTTACTTGAACATTCACCATTATTGTATCGAAAATCTTCATGGAATGGAGATTCTGATGAATTCCAGATTCGCAGTGAATGTGTGGAAAATTCTTTCGTGGAGGTTCCAAAGATTTCTGAAGTCTGGGTTGTGTGGACAGGAAAATGAAGAGCACACCAGCCAAGAGTGCATAGCCAGTTGAATAGCAGGCCTGCGAGTTTGAATTGGATGTTGAAAACCAGCATTGGGTTCCTTGGACTTTCACAAGTGGTGATTCCAATGATTTCTGAAGGCTGGCTTGTGTGGACAGGAAAAAGTAGAGCTTACCAGGTTTTAATCGATAGCCAATAAAACAGCACGACTGCAAGTATTAAAAGCCCCCTGAAAACCATTATTGGGTTACTTGGACATTCACCAGAGGTGTAACGAAAACCTGCGTGGAGTGGATATTCAGATGAATTCCAGATTTGAAGTGAGTGTATGGAACATTCTGTAGTGGGAGTTCCAATGATTTCTGAAGTCTGCGTTGTCTAGACAGGAAAATGAAGAGCTGACCAGGGTTGTGTGTAAAGCCAATTCAACAGCACGGCTGTGAGTCTGAACAGGACGCTGAAAACCAGCATTGAGTTAACCAGTGGTGTAACGAAAACCTGCCGGGAATGGAGATTCATATTAATTCCAGATTTGCAGTGAATGAATGGAACATTCTATTGTGGAGATTCCAAAGATTTCTCAAGGCTGGGTTGTGTGGACAGAAAAATGAAGAGCTGACCAGGGTTGAGTGCATAGGAAATTGAACAGCACGGCTGGTACAGTGAACAGGCCGCTCAAAATCAGCATTGGGTTACTTGGTCATTCAGCACTGGAGTAATGAAAACCTGCCTGGAGTGGAGATCCAGAGGAATTTCAAAATCCCAGTGAATAAATGGAACATAATATAGTGGAGATAACAAAGATTTCTGAAGGTTGGGTTGTGTAGACAGGAAAATGGAGTACTGACCAGGGTTAAGTGGAGAGTGAATTGAACAGCACGGCTGCGATTGTGAACAGGCTGCTGAAAACCAGCATTGCATTACTTGGATATTCACCAGTGGTGTAAAGAAAGACTGCCTTGGGTGCAGAATCAGATGAATCCCAGAATCGCAGTAAATGAATGGAACATTTTCTAGTGGAGTGTCCAATGGTTTCTTAGTTCTGGTTTGTTTGCATAGCAAAATGAAGAGCTGACCAGGGTGGAGTGGATAGCCAGTAACAGCAGGGCTGAAAGTGTGAACTGGCTGCTGAAAACCAGCTTTCGGTTACTTGGACATTCACCAGTGGTGTAACAAAAACTGCCTGGAGTGGAAATTTGGATGAATTCCAGATTCGCAGTGAATGAAAGAAACATTCTGTAGTGGAGATTCCAAAGATATCAGAAGGCTGGGTTGTGTGGACAGGAAAATGTAGAGCTGAACAGGGTTAATTGGAGAGCCAATTGAAGATCATGGCTGCGATTGTGAAAAGCCCACTGAAAACCAGCATTCGGTGACTTGGATATTCAACAGTGGTGTAACGCAAACCTGCCTGTAGTGCACGGTCAGATGATTGGAAAATTCTGTTGCGGAGATTCCGATGATTTCTGAAGGCTGCTTTGTGTGACCAGGAAAATGAAGTGCTGAACAGGGTTAAGTGGGGAGTCAATTGAAGAGCACATCTGCGAGTGTGAACATGCCGCTGAAAACCAGCGTTGGGTTACTTGGACATTCACCAGTGGTGTAACGAAATACTGGCTGCAGTGAAGATTCAGATGAATTCCAAAATTGGCAATGAATGAATGGAACATTCTGTAGTGGAGATTCCAATGATTTCTGAAGGATGAGCTATGTGGAGAGGAAAATGAAGAGCTGTACGGTGTTAGGTGGATAGCCAATTGAACATCATGGCTGCGAGTCTGAACATGAGGCTAAAAACCAGCACTGTGTTCCTTGGACATTCACCAGTGGTGTAACGATATCCTGCCGGGAAAGGAGATTCAGATAAATCCCAGATTCGCAGTGAATGAATGGAACATTCTTTAGCGGAGATAACAATGATTTCTGAAGTCTGGATTGTGTGGACAGAAAAATGAAAAGACGACCAATGTTGAGTGGATAGCCATTAAACAGCACAGCTTCGAGTGTGAAAAGACCGCTGAAAACCAGCATTGCATTACATAGACATTCAACAGTGGTGTAACGAAAGCCTGCCTGGAGTGCAGATTCAGATTAATTACAGATTCGCAGTGAATGAATGGAACATTCTGTAGTAGAGATTTCAATGATTTCAGAAGTTGGTGTTTTGTGGACAAAAAAATGAAGAGCTGACGAGGGGTGAGTGGATAGCCAATTGAACAGCACTTTTGCGACAATGCACAGGCCGCTGAAAACCAGCATTGGGTTACTTTGGTCATTCAGCAGTGGTGTAGTGAAAACCTGCCTGGAGTGGAGAGTCAGATGAATTCCAGATTCGCAGTGAATAAATGGGACGTTCCGTAGTGGACATTCCAATGATTTCTGAAGGGTTGGTTTTGTGGAAAGGAAAAAGTAGAGTTGACCAGATTTTAAACAATAGCCAATAAAACAGCACGACTTCGAGTAAGAAAAGGCCGCTGAATACCACCATTGGGTTACTCGGACATGCACCAGTGGTGTAAGGAAAAACTGCCTGAAGTGGAGATTCATATGAATTCCAGATTTGCAGTGAGTGTATGGAACATTCTGTAGTAGAGCTTCCAATGATTTCAGATGTTTGCATTGTGTGGACAGGATAATGAAGAGCTGACCAGGGTTGAGTGCATAGCCAATTTAACAGCATGGCTGCCACAGTGAACAGGCAGCTCAAAATCAGCATTTGGTTACTTGGTCATTCAGCACTGGAGTAATGAAAACCTGCCCGGAGTGGAGATTCAGAGGAATTTCAAAATCCCAGTAAATAAATGGAACATAATATAGTGGAGATAACAACGATTTCTGAAGGTTGGGATGTTTGGACAGGAAAATGCAGTGCAGACCAGGGTTAAGTGGAGAGCCAGTTGAACAGCATGGCTGCGATTGTGAACAGGCCTCTGAAAACCAGCATTGCATTACTTGGATATTCACCAGTGGTGTAAAGAAAGACTGCCAGGGGAGCAGAATCAGACTAATTCCAGAATCACAGTGAATGAATGGTACATTCTCTAGTGGAGTGTCCAAATATTTCTTAAGTCTGCGTTGTTTGCACAGCAAAATGAAGAGCTGACCAGGGTTTAGCGGATAGCCAGTGAACAGTAGGGCTGTGAGTGTGAACTGCTTGCTGAAAACTAGGTTTTGATTACTTGGATATACACCAGTGGTGTAACAAAAAAATGCCTGGAGTGGAGATTCGGATGAATTCCAGATTCGTAGTGAATGAAAGGATCATTCTGTAGTGGAGATTTAAATTATTTCTGAAGGCTGGGTTTTGTGGACAGTAAAATGAAGAGCCTACCAGGGTGGAATAGATAGGCAATAGAACAGCATGGCTGCGAGTATGAAAAGGTCACTGAAAACCAGCTTTGGGTTACATGGACATTCACCAGTGGTGTAACGGAAAGTTGACTGGAGTGGAGATTCAGATGAATTCCAGAGTCGCACTGAATATATGGAACATTCTTTAGTGGAGGTTCCAATGATTTCTGAAGACTGGGTTGTGTGGACAGGAAAATGAAGAGCTGACCAGGGTTGAGAGCATAGCCAATTAAACAGCACGGCTGCGATTGTGAACACACCGCTGAAAATCAGCATTGCGTTACTTGGACATTCACCAGTGTTTTAACGAAAACCTGCCTGGAGTGGAGATTCAGTTGAATTCCAGCTTCGCAGTGAATAAAGGAACATTCTGTAGAGAAAGTTCCAATGATTTCTGAAGCTTGGGTTGTGTGGACAGGAAAATGAAGTGCTAACCAGGGTTGAGTGGATAGCCAATTGAACAGCAAGGCTGCGGCTGTGAACAGGCCGCTGAAAACAAGCATTGGATTACTTGGTCATTCAGCAGTGGTGTAACGAAATCCTTCCTGGAGTGGAGAGTCGTATGAATTCCAGATTCGCAGTGAATGAATGGAACATTCTGTAGTGGAGATTCCAATGATTTCTGATGGCTGGTTTGTGTGGACAGGAAAATGAAGTGCTGAACTGCATTGAGTGGATTGCCAACTGAACTGCACCTCTGCGAGTGTGAACATCCCACTGAAAAACCGCATTACGTTACTTTGACATTCACCAGGGTGTAAAGAAAGCCTGCCTGGAGGGGAGATTCAGATGAATTCCAGATTCGCAGTGAATGTATGAAACATTCTGTAGTGGATGTTCCAGTGTTTTCTGAAATTTGGGTTGTGTGATCAGTAAAATGAAGAACTGTGCAATGTTGAGTGTTTAACCAATTGAACAGAACGGTGTGACAGTGAATAGGGCGCTGAAAACCAGCATTGGGTTACTTGGACATTCACCAGTGGTGTAACGATAGCCTGCCTGGAGTGGACATTAGATGAATTCCAGATTGGCAGTGAATGAATGGAACATGCTGTAGTGGAGATTACAATGATTTCTGAATTCTAGGTTGTGTGAACAGGAAAATGAAGAGCTGACCAGGTTTGAGTGGAAAGCCAGTTGAACAGCACGCCTGCGAGTGTGAAAATAACGCTGAGAACCAGCATTGGGTTACCTGGACATTCACAAGTGCTGTAACGAAAGCCTGCCTGGAGTGGAGATTCGATGGACTCCAGATTGGGAGTGAATGAATGGAACATTCTGTAGTGGAGGTTCCAATGATTTCTGAAGTCTGGGTTGTGTGGACAGGAAAATGAAGAGCTGACCAGGGTTGAGAGGATAGCCAACTGAACTGCACCTCTGCGAGTGTGAACATGCCGCTGAAAAACCGCATTATGTTACTTTGACATTCACCACGGTGTAAAGAAAGCCTGCCTGGAGGGGAGAGTCAGATGAATTCCAGATTCGCAGTGAATGTATGGAACATTCTATAGTGGATGTTCCAGTGTTTTCTGAAATTTGGGTTGTGTGAGCAGTAAAATGAAGAACTGTCCAATGTTGAGTGTTTAACCAATTGAACAGAACGCTGTGACAGTGAATAGGGCGCTGAAAACCAGCATTGGGTTGCTTGGTCATTCAGCAGTGGTCTAACGAAAACCTGCCTGGAGGGTAGAGTCAGATGTATTCCAGATTCGTAGTGAAAGAATGGAACATTCTGTATTAGAGATTCCAATGATTTCTGAGGGCTGAGTTATGTGGACTGGAAAAAAGAAGAGCTGACCAGCATTGAGTGGATAACCAATTGAACAGCACGTATGCGAGTGTGTACATTCCGCTGAAAACCAGCATTGGGTTCCTTGGACATTCACCAGTGGTGTAACGAAAGACTGCCTGCAGTGCAGATTCAGAAGAATTCCAAATTCGCAGTGAATAAATGGAACATTCTGTAGTGGAGAATAACAATAATTTCTGAAGGCTGGGTTGTATGGACAGGAATATAAAAAGCTGACCAGTATTGATAGGATAGCCAGTGAAAAGTAGGGTTTCGAGTGTGAATAGACTGCTGAAAACCAGCACTGTGTTACTTGGACATTCACCAGTTGTGTAAAGAAAGCCTGCCTGGAGTGGGGATTCAGATGAATTCCAGATTCACAGTGAATGAAAGGAACATTCTATTATTGAGATTCCAATGATTTCTGAATGCTGGATTGTGTGGACAGGAAAATGAAGAGCAGACAAGGTTAGCGTGGATAGCCAGTTGAACAGCAGGCCTGCGAGTTTGACAAGGCTGCTGAAAACCAGCATTGGGTTACTGTGATATTCAGTAGTGGTGTAACGAAATCCTGCCTGGAGTGGAGATTCTATGAATTCCAGAATGGCAGTGATTGAATGGAACATTTAGAAGTGGAGACACAAATGATTTCAGAACTCTGAATTATTGGCACCAGGAAATGAAAAGCTGACCAGGGTGGTGTGCATAGCCGTGAACACCATGACTGCGGTATGTGAACAGGCCACATTGGGTTACTTGGATATTCACCAGTGGTGTAACGAAATCCTGCCTTGAGTGGAGATTCGATGAATTCCAGATTGGCAGTGAATGAATGGAAATTCTGTAGTGGATATTCCAATGATTTCTGAAGTTAGGGTTGTGTTGCCCGGAAAATGACCAGGTTTCAGTATGAGCCAGTTTAACAGCACGCCTGCGAGTGTGAACAGGATGATGCAAACCAGTATTGGGTTATTTGGACATTCACCAGTGGTGTAACGATAACCTGCCTGGAGTGGACATTAGATGAATTCCAGATTGGCAGTGAATGAATGGAACATGCTGTAGTGGAGATTACAATGATTTCTGAATTCTAGGTTGTGTGAACAGGAAAATGAAGAGCTGACCAGGTTTGAGTGGAAAGCCAGTTGAACAGCACGCCTGCGAGTGTGAAAATAACGCTGAGAACCAGCATTGGGTTACCTGGACATTCACAAGTGCTGTAACGAAAGCCTGCCTGGAGTGGAAATTCGATGGACTCCAGATTGGGAGTGAATGAATGGAACATTCTGTAGTGGAGATACCAATGATTTCAGAACTCTGGGTTATTAGCACCAGTAAATGAAGAGAGGACCAGGTGGAGTGTATAGCCAGTGAAAACCACGCCTGCGGTATATGAACAGGCTGCTGATACTTGGCATTGGGTTACTTGGATATTCACCAGTGGTGTAACGAAAGCCTGCATGGAGTGGAGATCCAGATGAATTCCTGATTCGCAATTAATGAATGGAACATTCTGTAGTGGAGATTTCAATGATTTCTGAAGTCTGGGTTGTGTGGAAAGGAAAAGAAAGAACACACTACTGTGGAGTAGATATCCAGTTGAACAGCACGCCTGCGAGTGCAAACAGGATGCGGAAAAACAGTAGTGGGTTACTTGGACATTCACCAGTTTTGTAACAAAAGCCTGCCTGGAGTGGAGATTCAAAGAATTCCTGATTGGCAGTGAATGAATGGAACATTCTGTACTGGAGATTCTAATGGTTTTTGAAGACTGGGCAATGTGGACAGGAAAATGAAGAGCTGACCAGGCTTGAGTTGATAGCCAGTTTAATAGCACGCCTGCGAGTTTGAAGAGGACTATGAAAACCAGCTTTGTGGTACTTCGATATTCACTTGTGGTGTAATGAAATCCTGCCTGGAGTGGAGATTCGATGAATTCCAAGTTAGCAGTGAATGAATGGAAATTTCTTTAGTGGAAATTCCAATGATTTCCCAAGTCTGGTTTGTGAGGACAGGAAAATGAAGAGCTGACCACGGTGGATTGGATAGCCAGATGAACAGCAGACTGGCGAGTGTGAATAGGCCTTTGAAAACCAGCATTGGGTTACTTGGAAATTCAGAAGTGGTGTAACGAAAGGCTGCCTAGAGTGTAGATTCAGATGATTTCCAGATTTTCAGGGAATGAGTGGAACATTCTGTAGTGTCGATAACAATGATTTCAGAACTCTGGGTAATTGGCACCAGGAAATGAAGAGCTGACCAGGGTGGAGTCGATAGCCCATGAACACCACGCCTGCGGTATGTGAAGAGGCCGCTGACAACCAGAATTAGGTTACTTGGATATTCACCAGTGATGTAACGAAATCCTACCTGGAGTGGAGATTCTATGAATTCCAAATTCGCAGTGCATGAATGGAAATTCAGTAGTGGGGATTCCAATGAATACTGAAGGCTGGGTTGTGTGGACAGGAAAATGAAGAGCTGACCAGGGTTGAGTGGAAATCCAGTTGAATAGCATGCCTGCGAGTATGAACAGGATGATGAAAACTAGCTTTCGGTTACTTGGATATTCACTAGTGGCCTAACGAAAGACTGTCTGGAGTGGATATTCAGATGAATTCCAGATTCGCAGTGAATGATTAGAACATTCTGTAGTGGAGATTCCAATGATTTCTGAACTCTGGTTTGTGTGGAGACGAAAATGAAGAGCAGAGCATGTTAGAGTGGATAGCCAGTTGAACAGCAGTCCTGCGACATTGAACAGGCTGCTGATAACCAGCGTTGGGTTACTTGGATATTCAAGAATGTTGTAACCATATCCTGCCTGGAGTGGAGATTCCATGAATTCCAGATTGGCAGTGAATGAATGGAACATTCTGTAGTGGAGATTCCAATGATTTACGATGTTGGGGTAGTGTGGACGGGAAAATAAAGAGCTGACCAGGGTTCAGTGAATAGCCAGTTGAACAGAACACCTGCGAGTGTGAAGAGGCCTCTGCACACCAGCATTGAGTTACTTGGACGTTCAGCAGTGGTGTAAAGAAATCCTGCCTGGAGTGGAGATTCGATGATCTCTAGATTGGCACTGAATGAATTGATATTCCAATGATTTCTGAAGTCTGGCTTGTGTGATTAGGAAAAGAAAGGGTTGACCAATGTGGAGTGAATGCCAGTTGAACAGCAAGCCTGCGAGTGTGAACAGTACGCTGAAACCCAGCATTTGGTTACTTGGACATTCAGCAGTGGTGTAACAAAACCGTGCCTGGAGTGGAGATTCGATGAATTCCATATTGGCAGTGAATGATTGTAACATTCTGTGGTGGAGATTCCAATGATTTCTGTAGTCTGGATTGTGTGGACAGGAAAATGAATAGCTTAACAGTGTTGTGTGGATAGCCAGTTGAACAGCACGCCTGCGAGTGTGAAATGGCCGCTGAAAACCATCATTGGATTACTTGGACATTCGCCGGTGGTGTAAAGAAATTCTGCCTGGAGTGGAGATTCGATGAATTCCAGATTCGCAGTGAATGAATTGAACATTCTGTAGTGGAGATTCGAATGATTTCTGAAGTCTGCGTTGTGTGGAACAGATAATAAAGAGCTGACCAGGTTTGAGTGTTTAGAGAGTTGAACAGCATGCCTTCAAGTGTGCACAGGCCTCTGAAAACCAACATTGCTACTTGGACACTCAACAGTGGTGTAACGAAAGCCTGCCTGGAGTGGAGATTCAGATGATTTCCAGATTTGCTGTGAATGAATGGAACATTCTGTACTGGAGATAACAATTATTTCAGAAATCTGGGTAATTGGCACCAGGAAATGAAGAGCTGACCAGGGTGGAGTGGATAGCCAGTGAACACCACGCCCGCGGTATTTGAACAGGCTGCTGACCACTAGCATTCGGTTACTTATATATTCACAAGTGGTTTAACGAAATCCTGCCTTGAGTGAGATTCGATGAATTCCAGATTGACAGAGAGTGAATGGAAATTCTGTAGTGGAGATTCCAATGAATTCTGACGACTGGGTTGTGTGGACAGGAAAATGAACAGCTGACCAGGCTTGAGTGAATAGTCAGTTGAACCAAATGCCTGCGAGTGTGAAGAGGCCTCTGAACACCAGCTTTTTGTTACTTGGACAATCAGCAGTGCTGTAAGGAAATCCTCCCTTGATTGGAGATTCGATGAGTTCCAGATTGGCAGTGAATGAATAGAAATTCTGTAGCGGAGATTCGAATGATTTCTAAAGTCTTCGTTGTGTGGACAGGAATATGAAAAGCTGTCCAGGGATGAGTGAAAAGCCAGTTGAACAGCAAGCCTGCGAGTGTGACTAGGACGCTTAAATCCAGCTTTGGGTTACTTGGACATTCAACAGTGGTGTAATGAAAGCCTGCCTGGAGTGGATATTCAGATGAATTACAGATTCGCAGTGAATGTATGGAACATTCTGTAGTGGAGATTCCAAAGATTTCTGAAGCCTGGTTTCTGTGGACAGGAAAATGAAGAGCAGACCAGGTTATCGTGGATAGCCAGTTGAACAGCAGGCCTCCGAGTTTGAGCAGGCTGCTGATAACCTGCATTGGGTTACTTGTATATTCACCAGTGGTGTATTGAAACTCTGCCTGGAGTAGGAGATTCGATATATTCCAGATTGGCAGTGAATGAATGGACCATTCTCTTCTGGGGATTCCAGTGATTTCTGAAGTCTGGGTTGTGTGGACAGGATAATGAAGAGCTGACCAGGATTGAGTGAAGAGCCAGTTCAACAGCACGCCTGCGAGTGTGACCAGGCCTCTTAAAACCAGCAATGTGTTACTTGGACATTCACCAGTGGTGTAACGAAAGCCTACCTGGAGTGGAGATTCAGATAATTTCCAGATTTGCAGTGAATGAATGGATCATTCTGTAGTGGAGATAGCAATGATTTCAGAAATCTGGGTTACTGGCACCAGGAAATGACAAGGGTGGTGTGTATAGCCAGTGAACTCCACACCTGCGGTATGTGAACAGGTCGCTGACCACTAGCATTAGGTTACTTGGATATTCAACATTGATGTGACGAAATCCTTCCTGGAGTGGAGATTCGATGAATTCCAGATTGGCAGTGAATGAACGAAAATTCTTTAGTGGAGATACCAATGATTTCTAATGTCTGGGTCGTGTGGACAGGAAAATGAGCTGACCAGGGTTGAGTGGAAAGTCAGTTGAACAGCACGCCTGCAAGTGTTACCAGGACGCTGAAATCCATCATTCTGTTACCTGCACATTCAGCAGTTATGTAACGAAAACCTGCCTGGAGTGGAGATACAGTTGAATTCAAGATTCGCAGTGAATGAATGGAACATTCTGTAATGGAAATTCCAATGACTTCTGAAGTCTGGCTTCTTTTGAAAGGAAAATGAAGAGCAGACCAGGTTATCATGATAGCCAGTTGAACAGCAGGACTGCGAGTTTGAGCATGCTGCTGATAACCAGCATTGGGTTACTTGGATATTCACCAGTTGTGTAACGAAACCCTGCCTGGAGTGGAGATTCGAAGAATTCCAGATTGGCAGTGAATGAATGAACTTTCTGTAGTGGAAATTCCAATAATTTCTGAATTCTGGGTTTTATGGACAGGAAAATGAAGAGCAAATGAGGTTGGCGTGGATAGCCAGTTGAACATCAGGCCTGCGAGTTTGAAACGGCTGCTAAATACCAGGATAGGGTTACTTGTATATTCACCAGTGGTGTGAAAATTAGCAATCTGTTACTTGGACATTCAGAAGTCGTGTAACGAAAGCCTACCTGTACTGGAGATTCGATGATTTCCAGATTGGCAGTGAATGAATGGAACATTCTGTAGTGCAGATTCCAATGATTTCTGAAGTTGGGTTGTTTGTACAGGAAAAGAAAGAGAGGACCACTGTGGAGTGGATAGCCAGTTGAACAGCAGGCCTGCGAGTGTGAACAGGACGCTGAAATCCATCATTGTGTTACTTGCACATTCAGCAGTTACCCAACGAAAGCCTGCATGGAGTGGAGATTTAGATGATTTCCAGATTAACAGTGAAAGAATGGAACGTTATGTAGTGGAGATTCCAATGATTTCTGATTCTGGGTTATGTGGAAATGAAAATGAAGAGTTGACCAGGTTGGAGTGGAGAGCCAGTTGAACAGCATTCCAGCGAGTGTGAACTGGCTGCTGAAAATAAACATTGGGTTACATGGATATTCACCAGTGATGTAACAAAAGCCTGCCTGGAGTGGAGATTCTATGAATTCGTGATTCGCAATGAATGAGTGGAACATTCTGTACTGGAGATTCCAATGATTTTTGACGTATGCGTTGTGTGGACAAGAAAATTAAGAGCTGACCGGGGTTGAGTGGGTACTCAGTTGAACAGCACTCCTGCGAGTTTGAACAGTACGCTGAAAACCACAATTAGGTTACTTGGACATTCACCAGTGGTGTAACGAAAGCCTGCATTGAGTGGAGTTTCAGGTTAATTCCAGATTCGCAGTGAATGAATGGAACATTCTGTAGTGGAGATTCCAATGATTTCTGAAGTGTGGGTTGTGTGGACACGAAAATGAAGCGCATACCAGTGTTGAGCGGAAAGCCAGTTGAATAGCCCGCCTGCCAGTGTGAATAGGACGCTGAAAACCAGAATTTGGTTACTTGGACATTCAACAGTGCTGTAAAGAAAGTTAGTTTGGAATGAAGATTCGATGATCTCCAGATTGGCTGTGAATGAATGTAACATTCTGAAGTGGAGATTCCAATGATTTTTCAAATCTGGGTTGTATGGACAGGAAAAAAAAGAGCTGACCACTCTTGAGTGGATAGCCAGTTTATTAGCTCGCTTGCGTGTGTGAACAGGACACTGAAAAACAGCATCGTGTTACTTGGACATTCAGCAGGGTGTAACGAAATCGTGCCTGGAGTGGTGATTCAGAAGAATTCCAGAATCACAGTGAATGAATGGAACATTCTGTAGTGGACATACCAATGATATCTGAAGTCTGGGTTGTATGGACATGAAAATGAAGAGCTGACCAGGGTGGATTGGAGAGCCAGTGAACACCATGCCTGCGGTATGTGAACAGGCCGCTGATCACTAGAATTTGGTTACTGGGACATGCAGAAGATTCCCAACCCTGACGAGTTTTAGAGGCATATGATCATCACCACCACTGGGTGGCGTTGAACGGGAGAGTACAACATGGTTTCGATTGATTCAGTAGTCGATGCACACCAGGCCTGGTTAGAGTGAACGGGATGATGAAAACTTCGCTTGATTAAGTGCACAGGCAGATGAAATCCAGATATATAGGTGTTGATATTTAGATGAACTCAGGTGGCTCTGTAGAGCGACAGGGTTAATGAATAGAATTCTATATTCGACTGGATAGGGAGCTGAATAGCAGGCGTGGGGAGAGTTGACAGCAAATGCTCAATTGGTAGATTTCGAATTAGACTCGATTTCGTGGAGGACGAGAAGAAACGCAGGTATAATACATTTATATTGAGATGAATTCACTACTCAGCAGTGTCGATTGCTGTCACTATCCCAGTCCTTCCCGTATTCAATGATTTTCTGGCACGGTTCAGTAGCGTCTTCATTTGGATACTTGTGGTGAATGTAATTTTGGCATATGGAATATTTCACGGTGTCTTGCCAGGCTTTGTCACGAGGGCCACATACTCTCAGTAGCTTCCCGGGCTCTCTGAGAGGGCGAGGAATTGAACCCGGCTCGGCCAGACTGGCTGTGTGACATACTCGTCCTACTGCTGTGCTTTCGCGCCAGATTGGCTCTGTTGTTAGGAAGATAAAAAGCAGCCCATGGATGATTTTAGAGTGCAAAATCAGATGTTTCGAAGTTTCTGGTTAGACTAAACAGTGCTGTAACGAATACCTGCGCAGAGTGGAGATTCAGATGTATTCCAGACCCACAGTGAATGATCGGAATATTCTGTAGTGGAGATTCCAAAGCTTTGTGATGTCTGGGTTCTCTGGACAAGAAAATGTAGAGCTGAACAGGGTTGAGTGGATAGCCAGTTTAACAGCACGCCTGGGAATGTGAACAGGACGCTTAAAACCAGCATTGTGTTACATGGACATTCAGGAGTGGTGTAAAGAATGCCTGCCTGGAGTGGAGATTCGATGATCTCCAGATTGGCAGTGAATGAATAGAATATTCTGTATTGCAGATTGCAATGATTTTTGAAATCTGGGTTGTGTGGACAGGAAAATGAAGAGCTGACTAGGTTGGAGTGGAGAGCCAATTGAAGAGCATGCCCGCAGTGTGAAGAGATTGCTGAAAACTAGCATTCGGTTACTTGGACATTCAGCAGTGGTGTAACGAAAACCTGCCTGGAGTGGATATTCAGATGAATTACAGATTCGTAGTGAATGAATGGAACATTATTTAGTGGAGATTCCAAAGATTTCTGAAACCTGGGTTCTGTGGACAGGAAAATGAAGAGCAGACCAGGTAGTCGTGGATAGCCAGTTGAACAGCAGTCCTGCGAGTTTGAGCAGGCTGTTGATAACCAGCATTGGGTTACTTGGATATTCACTAGTGGTATTTCGAAATCCTGCCCGGAGTGGAGATTCGATGAATTCCAGATTGGCAGTGAATGAATGGACCATTCTTTTCTGGGGATTCCAGTGATTTCTGAAGTCTGGGTTGTGTGGACTGAATAATGAAGAGTTGACCAGGGTTGATTCAAGAGCTAGTTCAACAGCACTCCTGCAAGTGTGAACAGGCCTCTTAAAACCAGCATTGGGTTACTTGGACATTCACCAGTGGTTATAACCAAAGCCTGCCTGGAGTGGAGATTCAGTTGATTTACAGATTTGCAGTGAATGAATGGAATATTCTGTAGTGCAGATAGCAATGATTTCAGAAATCTGAGTTACTGGCACCAGGAAATGAAGAGAAGACAAGGGTGGAGTGTATAGCCAGTGAACACCACACCTACGGTATGTGAACAGGCCGCTGTCCTCTAGCATTGGGTTACTTGGATATTCAACAGTGGTGTAAGGAAATCCTTCCTGGAGTGGAGATTCGATGAATTTCAGATTGGCAGTGAATGAATGAAAATTCTTTAGTGGAGATTCCAATGATTTCTAAAGTCTGGGTTGTGTGAACAGGAAAACGAAAAGCTGACCAGGGTTGAGAGGAAAGCCAGTTGAACAGCACGCCTGCGCGTGTGACCAGTACGCTGAAAACCACATTGGGTTTCTTGGACATTCACCAGTTGTGTAACGAAAGCCTGCATGGAGTGGAGTTTCAGTTAAATTCCAGATTCGCAGTGAATGAGTGGAACATTCTGTAGTTGAAATTCCAATGATTTCTGAAGTCTGGGTTTTGTGGACAGGAAAAGAAAGAGCTGACCACTGTGGGTGGACAGAGAGTTGAACAGAACTCCTGCTAGTGTGTACAGGACGTTGAAAACCAGCATGAGGTTACTTGGACATTCACCAGTACTGTAACGAAAGTCTGCCTGGAGTGGAGATTCAGATGAATTCAAGATTCTCAGTGAATGAATGGAACATTCTGTAGTGGAAATTCCAGTGATTTCTGAAATCTGGCTTCTGTGGACAGGAAAATGAAGAGCAGACCAGTTTGTCATGATAGCCAGTTGAAGAGCAGGACTGTGAGTTTGAGCAGGCTGCTGATAACCAGCATTGGGTTACTTGGATATTCACCAGTTGTGTAACGAAACCCTGCCTGGCGTGGAGATTCGAAGAATTCCAGATTGGCCGTGAATTAATGGGACTTTCTGTAGTGGAGATTCCAATAATTTCTGAATTCTGGGTTTTATGGACAGGAAAATGAAGAGCAAACGAGGTTGGCGTGGATAGCCAGTTGAACAGCATGTCTTCGAGTTTGAAACGGCTGCTAAAACCCAGGATAGGGTTACTTGTATAATCACCAGTGGTGTAACGATATCCTGCCTGGAGTGGAGGGTTGATGAATTCCAGATTGGCAGTGAATGAAAGGAACATTCTATAGTGGAGATTCCAATGATATCTTGAAGTCTGGTTTGTGTGGACAAGAAAAGAGCTGACAGGGGTTGAGTGGATAGCCAGTTGAACAGCAGGCCTGCGAGTGTGAACAGGCCTCTGAAAACCAACATTGGGGTATTTGGACATTCAGCAGTGGTGAAACGAAATCCTAACTGGAGTGGTGATTCGATGAAATCCGTATTGACAGTGAATGAATGGAACATTCTGTAGTGGAGATTCCAATGATTTCTGCAGTCTGGTTTGTGTGGACAGGAAAATGAATAGCTTACCAGTATTGAGTGGATAGCCAGTTGAACATCACGCATGCGACTGTGAACTGGCCGCTGAATACCATCATTGGGTTACTTGGACATTCGACAGTGGTGTAATGAAAGCCTGCCTGGAGAGGAGATTCGATGAATTCCAGATTGGCAGTGAATGAATGGAACATTCTGTAGTGGAGATACCAATGATTTCAGAACTGTGGGTTATTGGCACCAGCAAACGAAGATCTGACCAGGGTGGTGTCGAGAGTCAGTGAACACCACGCCTGTGGTATGTGAACATGCCGCTGACAACCAGAATTGGGTTACTTGGATATTCAACAGTGGTGTAACGAAATCCTACCTGGAGTGGTGATTCGATGAAATCCATATTGGCAGTGAATGAATGGAATATTCTGTAGTGGAGATTTCAATGATTTCTGCAGTCTGGGTTGTGTGGACAGGAAAATGAATAGCTTACCAGTATTGAGTGGATAGCCCGTTGAACAGCACGCCTGCGACTGTGAACTGGCTGCTGAATACCATCATTGGGTTACTTGGCCATTCGACAGTGGTGTAACGAAAGCCTGCCTAGAGTGGAGATTCGATGAATTCCAGATTAGCAGTGAATGAATGGAACATTCTGTCATGGAGATACCAATGATTTCTGAAGTCTACTTTGTGTGGAACAGATAATATGGAGCTAAACAGGGTTGAGTGTTTAGCAAGTAGAACAGCATGCCTTCGAGTGTGCATAGGCCTCTGAAAACGAACTATGGGTTACTTGGACATTCAGCACTGGTGTAATGAATGCCTGCCTGGAGTGGAGATTCAGTTGATTTCCAGATATGCGGTGAATGAATGGAACATTCTGTAGTGGAGATAACAATGACTTCTGAAGTCTGGGTTGTGTGGACAGGAAAATGAATAGCTTACAAGGGTTGAGTGGATAGCCAGTTGAACAGCACGCCTGTGAGATTGAACAGGACGCTGAACATCAGCATTGGGTTACTTGGATATTCAGCAGTGGTGTAACGAAAGCCTGCCTGAAATGGATATTCAGATGAATTCCAGATTGGCAGTGAAGGAATGGAAGATTTTATAGTGTAGATTTCAATGATTTCTGAAGTCTGGTTTGTGTGGACAGGAAAATGAATATCTGACCAGGTTGGAGTGGATAGCCAGTTGATCAGCACGCCTGTGAGTGTGAACAGGCAGCTGAAAACTAGCACTGTGTTACTGGATATTCACCAGTGGTGTAAAGAAATACTGCCTGGAGTGGAGATTCGATGAATTCCAGATTGGCAGTGAATGAATGGAACATTCTGAAGTGGAGATTCCAATGATTTTTGAAATCTGGGTTGTGTGGACAGGAAAAGAAAGAGCTGCCCACTCTGGAGTGGAAAGCCCGTTTAATAGCACGCTTGCGAGTGTAAACAGAACGCTGAAAACCAGCATTTTGTTACTTGGAAATTCAGCAGTGGTGTAATGAAATCGTGCCTGGAGTGGTGATTCAGAAGAATTCCAGAATCGCAGTAAATGAATTGAACATTCTTTAGTGGCGATACCAATGATTTCTGAAGTCTAAGTTGTATGGACAGGAAAATGAAGAGCTGACCAGGGTGGACTGGATGGCCAGTGAACACCATGCCTGCGGTATGTGAACAGGCCACTGACCACTAGAATTGGGTTACTGAGACATGCAGAAGAATCGCAACACTGACGAGGTTTAGAGGCATACGATCATTCTCACCACTGGGTGGTGAGAACCGGGAGAGTACCATACGGTTGACCAGGAGAGTTCCATATGCTTTCGATTGATTCAGTAGTCGATGCACACCAGGCCTGGTTAGAGTGAACGGGAAGATGAAAACTTTGCTTGATTAAGTGCACAGGCAGATGAAAACCAGATATATAGGTGCTGATATTTAGATGAACTCAGGTCTCTCAGTTGTGTGGCAGGGTTAATGAATAGAATTCTATATTCGACTGGATAGGGAGCTGAACAGCAGGCCTGGGGAGAGTTGACAGCAAATGCTCAATTGGTAGATTTCGAATTCGACTCGATTTCGTGGAGAACGAGAAGAAACGCAGGCCTAATACATTGGATATTGAGATGAATTCACTACTCAGCAGTGTGGATCGGTTTCACTCTCCCAGTCCTCCAGGACATCATTGATATGCTGGCACGGTTCAGTAGTGTCTTCTTTTGGAGACTTGTGGTGACTGTAATTTTGGCATATGGAATATATCACGGGTGTCTTTCCAGGCTTTGCCACGAGGGCCAGATACTCTCGGTAGATTCACGGGCTCTCTGAGACGGCGAGGAATTGAACCTGGATAGGCCAGTCTGGTTGGGTGACACACACGGCCTACTTGTGTGCTTTCACGCCAGAATGGCAGTGTGGATAGGATGATGAAAAGCAGCTCATGGATGATTTTAAAGTGCAGATTCAGATGATTTCAAGTATCTGGGTAGACTCACCAGTGATGTAACGAATGCCTGCGTACAGTGGAGATTCTGATGTATTCCAGACTCGCAGTGAATGGTCGGAACATTCTTTGGTGGAGATTCCAAAGGTTTGTGATGTCTGGGTTCTATGGACAGGAAACTGAAGAGTTGACCACGGTTGAGTGTATAGCCAGTTGAACAGCATGGCTGCACGTGGGATCAGGACGCTGAAAAACAGCATTGTGTTCCTTGGAATGGAACATTCTGTAGTGGAGATTCCAATGATTTCTGAAGTGAAGGTTGTGTGAACAGGAAAATGAAGAGCTGAGCAGGTTGGAGTGGATAGCCAGTTGAACAGCACGCGTGTGAGTGTGAACAGAACGCTGAAAACCAGCATTGGGTTACTTGGATATTCACCATTGGTGTAACGAAAGACTGTCTGGAGTGAATAATCAGATGAATTCCAGATTCAGAGTAAATGAATGGAACATTCTGTAGTGGAGATTCCAATGGTTTCTGAAGTCAAGGTTGTCTAGACAGTAAAATGAAGAGCTGAGCAGGTTGGAGTGGATAGCCAGTTAGACAGCACCCCTGTGAGTGTGAACAGGATGCTGAAAACAAGCATTGGGTTACTTGCATATTCACCAATGCTGTAACAAAAGCCTGCCTGGAGTGGATATTCAGATGAATACCAGATTCGGAGTGAATGAATGGAACATTCTGTAGTGGAGATTTCAATGATTTCAGTACTCTGGGTTATGAGCACCAGGAAATGAAGAGCTGACCAGGGTGGAGCGGAGAGCAAGTGAACACCACGCGTACGGCATGGAACAGGGCGCTGACCACTAGCATTGGGTTTCTGGGATGTGCAGAACAATCCCAACCCTGACGAGTTTTAGACCATACGATCATCACCACCACTGGGTGGCATTGACTGGGAGAATACCATATGGTTTCAATTGATTCAGAAGTCGATGCACACCAGGCCTGGTTTGAGTGGACGGGATGATGAAAACACTACACCTGCGAGTGTGAACGGGACGCTGAAATCCAGCATTGGGTTACTTGGACATTCAACAGTAGTGTAACGAAAGCCTGACTGGAGTGGAGATTCAGATGATCCAGATTTGCAGTGAATGAATGGAACATTCTGTAGTGGAGTTTCCAATGATTTCTCAAGTCTGGGTTTTGTGGACCGGAAAATAAAGTGGTGACCAGAGTTGAGTGGTTAGCCATTTGAACAGCACGTCTGCGAGTGTGAACAGCACGCTCAAAACCAGCATTGGGTTTCATGGAAATTCACCAGTGGTGTTGCGAAAGCCTGCCTTGAGTGGAGATTCAGATGTATTCCAGACTCACAGTGAATGACCAGTACATTCTCTAGTAGATATTCCAGTGATTTCTGATGTGTGAGTTCTGTGGACAGGAAAATGAAGAAGAGACCAAGGCGGAGTGGATAGCCAGTGATCAGTACAGGCCGCTGTAAACCATCATTAGGTTACTTGGATATTCACCAGTGGTGTAACGGAAGTCTGCCTATAGTGGAGATTCGAAGAACTCCAGATTGGCAGTGAAAGAGTGGAACATTCTGTAGTTGAGATTCCAATGATTTCTGAAGTGAAGGTTGTGTAAACAGGAAAATGAAGAGCTGAGTAGGTTGGAGTGGATAGCCAGTTGAACAGCACGCGTGTGAGTGTGCACAGGACGCTGAAAACCAGCATTGGGTTACTTGGATATTCACCATTGGTGTAATGAAAGTCTGTCTGGAGTGAATATTCAGATGAATTCCAGATTCAGAGTTAATGAATGGAACATTCTGTAGTGGAGATTCCAATGGTTTCTGAAGTCAAGGTTGTCTAGACAGTAAAATGAAGAGCTGAGAAGGTTGGAGTGGATAGACAGTTAGACAGCGCCCCTGTGAGTGTGAACAGGACGCTGAAAACAAGCATTGGATTACTTGCATATTCACCATTGCTGTAACGAAAGCCTACCTGGAGTGGATATTCAGATGAATTCCAGATTCGGACTGAACGAATGGAACATTCTGTAGTGGAGATTTCAATGACTTCAGTACTCTGGGTTATGAGCACCAGGAAATGAAGAGCTGACCAGGGTGGAGCAGAGAGCAAGTGTGCACCACACATGCGGCATGGAACAGGGCGCTGACCACTAGCATTGGGTTTCTGGGACGTGCAGAAGAAACCCAACCCTGACCAGTTTTAGACCATATGATCATCACCACCACTGGGTGGCATTGACCAGGAGAATACCCTATGGTTTCAATTGATTCAGAAGTCGATGCACACCAGGCCTGGTTTGAGTGGACGGGATGATGAATACAACACGCCTGCGAGTGTGAACAGTACGCTGAAGTCCAGCATTGGGTTACTAGGACATTCACCAGTGGTGTAACGAAAGCCTGCCTGGAGTGGAGATTCAGATGATCCAGATTCGCAGTGAATGAATGGAAAATTCTGTAGTGGAGATTCCAATGATTTCTCAAGTCTGGGTTTTGTGGACAGGAAAATAAAGTGGTGACTAGAGTTGAGTGGTTAGCCATTTGAACAGCAAGTCTGCGAGTGTGAACAGCACGCTCAAAACCAGCATTGGGTTACATGGAAATTCACCAGTGGTTTGCGAAAGCCTGCCTGGAGTGGAGATTCAGATGTATTCCAGACACCCAGTGAATGACCGGAACATTCTCTAGTGGATATTCCAATGATTTCTGATGTGTGAGTTCTGTGGACAGGAAAATGAAGAGGAGACCAAGGCGGAGTGGATAGCCAGTGATCAGTACAGGCCGCTGTAAACCATCATTAGGTTACTTGGATATTCACCAGTGGTGTAACGGTAGCCTGCCTGTATTGGAGATTCGAAGAACTCCAGATTGGCAGTGAATGAATGGAACATTCTTTAGTGAAGATTCCAATGATTGCTGAAGACTGGGTTGTGTGCACAGGAAAGGGAAGAGCTGACCAGTGCAGAGTGGATAGCCAGTTTAACAGCATGCCTGTGAGTGTGAACAGGCTTCTGAAAACTAGATTTATGTTACTTATACATTCACCAGTGGTGTAACGAAAGCCTTCTTGGAGTGGACATTCGATGAACTCCAGATTGGCAATAAATGAATGGAAAATTCTGTAGCGGAGATTCCTAATATTTCTGAAGTCTGGGTTGTGTGGACAAGATAATTAAGATCTTTCCAGGTTGGATTGTGTCGCCAGTTGAAGAGCACGCCTGTGAGTGTGAAAAGGCCGCTAAAATCCAGCATTGGTTTACAAGGTTATTCACTAGTGCTGTAACGAGAACCTGCCTGGAGTGGAGATTCGATGAATTTCAGATTGGCAGTGAATGAATGGAACATTTTGTAGTGGAGATTCTAATGGTCTCTGAAGTCCAGATGGTGTGGACAGGAAAATGAAGAGCTGACCAGGGATGAGTGGATAGCCAGTTCAGCAGCACGCCTGCGAGTGTGAACCAGCCCTGGAAACCAGCATTGGGTAATTTGGACATTCACCAGTGGCGTAAAGAAAGCTTGCCTGGAGTGGAGATTCCGATGAATTTCAGAATCGCACTGAATGAATGGAACATTCTGTAGCGGAGATACCAATGATTTCAGAACTCTGGATTATGGGCACCAGGAAACGAAGTGCAGACCAGGGTGGAGTGGATAGCCAGTGAACACCACACCTGCAGTATGTGAACAGGACGCTGACCACTCGCATCAGGTTACTGGGATATGCAGAAGAATCCCAACCCTGACGACTTTTAGAGGCATACGACCATCACCACAACTGGGCGGCGTTGACCGGGAAAGAACCATATGGTTTCGATTCATTCAGATGTCCATGCAAACCAGGCCTGGTTAGAGTGGACGATGATGAAAACTTCTGCTTGATTGAGTGCACAGGTAGATGAAAACGATATATGAAAATGTTCGCATTTAGATGAACTCAGTTTGCTCGGTATTGTGGCAGGGTTAATGAACAGAATACTATATTTGACTGGATAGGGAGATGAAAAGCAGGCCTGGTGAGAGTTGACAGCAAATGCTTAATTGGCAGATTTCTAATTCGAATCGATTTTGTGGAGAATGAGAAGAAACGCTGGCATAATACAATGAATATTGAGATGAATTCACTACTCTGCAGTGTGGATCGCTGTCACTCTCCCAGTCCTCCCGGACACTATTGATTTGCTGGCACGGTTTAGTAGCATCTTCATTTGGAGACTAGTGGTGACTGTAATTTTTGCATATGAACTATTTCACGGGTGTCTTGCCAGGCTTTGATACGAGGGCCAGAAACTCTCGGTAGCTTCATGGGCTTTCTGAGAGGCGAAGAATTAAACCCGACTCGGCCAGGCTGGCTGCGTGAAGCACACGTCCTACTGCTGTGCTATCGCCCAAAATGGCAGTGTGGATAGCAGATGAAAATCAGCCCAGGGATACGTTTAGAGTGCAGATTTAGATGATTTCATGTTTCTGGGTAGCCTCACCAGTGCTATAACGAATGCATGTGTAGAGGGGAGATTCAGATGTATTCCAGACTCAGAGCGAATGCCCGGAACATTTTGTAGTGGAGATTCCAATGATTTCTGATGTCTAGGTTGTGTGGAGAGGAAAATGAAGAATGAACCAGGGTGGAGTGGATAGCCAGTAAACAGCAAAAGTGGCTGAAAACCATCATTGGCTTACATGGGTATTCACCAGTAGTGTAAAGCCTGCCAGGAGTGGAGATTTGAAGAACTCCATATTGGCAGTGAATGAATGGAACATTCTGTAGTGGAGATTCCAATGATTTCTGAAGTCTGGTTTGTGTGGACAGGAAAATGAAGAGCTGATAAGGGTGGAGTGGTTAGCCAGTTGAACAGCACGCCTGCGAGTGTGAAAAGTCTGCTGAAAACCAGCATTGTGTTACTTGGATATTCACCAGTGGTGTAATGAAATCCTGGCTGAATTGGAGATTCGATGAATTACAGATTGGCAGTGAATGAAGTCAACATTCTGTAGTGAAGATTCCAATGATTTCTGAAGTCTAGGTTTTGTTGACAGGAAAATGAAGAGGTGACCAGGTTTGAGTGGATAGCCAATTGAACACCACGCCTGCGAGTGTGAACAGGCCTCTGAAAACCAGCACTGGGTTACTTGGACATGCAATAGTGGTGTAACGAAAGCCTGCCTGGATTGAAGATTCGATGATCTCCAGATTTGCAGTGAATGAATGAATCATTCTGTATTGGAGATTCCAGTGATTTCTGAAGTCTGGGTTGTGTGGATAGGAAATGAAAGATCTGACCACTGTGGAGTGAAGAGCCAGTTGAATACCATACCTGCGAGTGTGAACAGGACGCTAAAAACCAGCATTGGGATACATAGATATTCACTAGTGGTGTAACGAAAGCTTGCCTGGAGTGGTGATTCAGATGAATTCCAGATTAGCAGTGAAAGAGTGGAACACTCAGAAGTGGAGATTCCAATGATTTCTGAAGTCTGGTTTGAGTGGACAGGAAAATGAAGAGCAGTCCAGATTAGAGTGGACAGCGAGTTGCACCACAGGCCTGCGAGTTTGAACAGTCTGCTGAAAACCAGCATTGGGTTACTTGGATATTCACCACTGGTGTAGCCATAGCCTGCCTGGAGGGGAGATTCGATGAATTCCAGATTGGCAGTGAATGAATGGAACATGCTGAAGTGCAGAAGCCTATGATTTCTGAAGTCTGGGTTGTGTGGACTGGAAAATTAAGATCTGACCAGGTTAAGTGGACAGCCAGTTGAACCGAACGCCTGCGAGTGTGCAGAGGCCTCTGAATACCAGCATTGGGTTACGTGGACATTCAGCTGTGATGCAATGAAAGCATGCCTGGAGTGGAGATTCGATGATCTCAAGTTTTGAAGTGAATAAATGGAACATTCAGTAGTGGAGGTTCCAATGATTTCTGAAGTCTGGGTTGTGTGGAAAGGAAAAGAAAGTGCTGACCACTTCTAGATTCAATAGCCAGTTGAACAGCAGGCCTGCGAGTGTGAACAGGACGCTGAAAACCAGCATTCTGTTACTTGGATATTCACCAGTGGGGTAAAGAAATCCTGCCTGGCGTGGAGATTCAATGAATTCCATATTGGCAGTACATGAATGGAACATTCTGTAGCGGAGATTCCAAAGATTTCTGAAGTCTGCGGTGTGTGAACAGGAACATGAAGAGCTGACCTGGGTCGAGTGGATAGCCAGTAAAACAGCACCCGTGATTGTGAACAGGACGCTGAACACCAGCATTGGGTTACTTGTACATTCAACAGTGGTGTAATGTAAGCCTGCCTTGAGTGGAGATTCGATGAATTCCAGATTGGCAGTGAATAAATGGAACATTCTGTAGTGCAGATACCAATGGCTTCTGAAGTCTACGTTGTTTGGACAGAAAAATGAAAAGCTGAGTAGGGGGGAGTGGATAGCCAGTTGAACAGCACGACTGCGAGTGTGAACAGGAGGCTGAAAACCAGCATTGGGTTCCTTGAACATTCACCAGTGGTGTAATGAAAGCCTGCCTGGAGAGGAGATTCGATGAACTCCAGATTGGCATTGAATGAATGGAACATTCTGTCGTGGAGATTCCAATGGTTTCTGAAGCCTGGTATGTGTGGAGAGGAAAAGAAAGGGCTGACCAGTGTGGAGTGTATAGCCAATTGAACAGCACGCCTGCGAGTATGAAAAGGACGATGAAAACCAGCATTGGGTTACTTTGACATTCACCAGTGGTATAACGAAAGCCTGCCTGGAGTGGAGATTCAGATGATCCAGATTCGCAGTGAATGAATGGAACATTCTGTAGTGGAGATTCCAATGATTTCTGAAGTGAGGGTATTATGGAAAGGAGAGTGAAGAGGTGACCAGGGTGGAGTGGATAGTCAGTTGAACAGCACTCCTGCGAGTGTGAACAGGCCGCTGAAAACCAGCATTGTTTTACTTGTATATATACCAGTGGTGTAACCAAAGCCTGCCTGGAGTGGAGATTCATATGAATTCCAGATTCGACCTAAATGAATGTATCATTTTATAGTGAATATAACAATGATTTCAGAGCTCTTGGTTATGGGCACCAGGAAATGAAGAGCTGACCAGGATTGAATGGATAGCCAGTGAACACCACGCCTGCGGTATGTGATCAGGCCACTGACCATTAGCATTGGGTTACCTGGATATTCACCAGTGTTGTAACGAAATCCTGCCTGGAGTAGAGATTCAGATGAATTCCAGATTCCCAGTCAATGAATGGAACATTCTGTAGTGGAGATTCCAATGTTTTCTGAAGTCTGAGTTGTGCGGACTGGAAAATGAAGAGCTGACCAGGGTTTAGAGGATAGCAGTTGAACAGCATGCCTGCGAGTTTGAAGAGACTAGCTGAAAACAAGCATTGGGTTACTTGGACATTCACCAGTGGTGTAACGAAATCCTGCCTGGAGTGGAAATTCTATGAATTCCAGATTGGCAGTGAATGAATGGAACATTTTGTAGTGGAGACACCAATGGTTTCTGAAGTCTGGGTTGTGTGAACAGGAAAATGAAGAGCTGACCAGGGTTGTGTGGATAGCCAAATGAACTGCACGCCTGCAAGTGTGAATAGGCCGCTGAAAACTATCATTGGGTTACTTGGACATTTACCAGTGGTGTAATGAAAGCCTGCCTAGAGTGGAGATTCAGATGAATTCCAGAATCGCAGGGAATTAATAGAACGTTCTGTAGTAGAGATACAAATGATTTCAGAATTCTGGGTTATGGGCACCATGAAATGAAGAGCTGACCAGTGTGGAGTGAATAGCCAGTGTGCACCACGCCTGCGGTATGTGAACAGGCCGCTGACCACTAGCATTGGGTTACTGTGACATGCAGAAGAATCCCAACCTTGACGAGATTTAGAGTCATATAATCATCACCACCACACGGTGGCGTTGACCGGGAGAGTACCATATGGTTTCAAATTGATTCAGAAGTCGATGCACACCAGACCTGGTTAGAGTGGACGGGATGATGAAAACTTCGGCTTGATTGAGTGCACAGGCAGGTGAAAACCAGATATGTCATGTTGATATTTAGATGAACTTAGGTCGCTCGGTAGTGTGGCAGGGTTAATGAACAGAATACTATATTTGATTGGATAGGGAGCTGAAAACAGGCCTGGTGAGAGTTCACAGCAAATGCTCAGGTGGCAGATTTCTAATTCGACTAGATTTCATTGAGAATGAGAAGAAACACAGGCCTAAGACGTTGGATATTGAGATAAATTCAGCAGAGTTGATCACTGTCACTCTCCCAGTCCTCCTGGACTTCATTGATTTGCTTGCACGGTTCAGTAGCGTATTCGTTTGGAGACTTGTGGTGACTGTACTTTTGGCATATGGAATATTTCCCGGGTGTCTTGCCAGGCTTTTCCAGGAGGGCCAGAAACTCTCGGTAGCTTCCTGGCTTTCTGAGCAGGTGAAGAATTGAACCCGGCTCGGCCAGGCTGGCCGAGTGACACACTCGTCAAACTGCTGTGCTTTCGCGACAGAAAGGCAGTGTAGATAGGAAGCTGAAAAGCAGCCCATGGATGATTTTAGAATGCAGATTCAGATCATTTCCAGTTTCTGGGTAGACTCTCCAGATGTGTAACGAATGCCTGCGTAGAGTGTAGATTCAGATGTATTCCAGACTCGCAGTGAATGACCGGAACAAACTGTAGTGGAGATTCCAATGATTTCTGATGTCTGGATTCTGTGGACAGGAAAATGAAGGGCTGCACCGGGTGAAGTGGACGGCCAGTGATCAGCACAGGCCGCTGAAAACAATCATTGAGTTACTTGGACATTCACCAGTGGTGTAACGAAAGCCTGCCTGGAGTGTAGATTTAGATAAAATCCAGAATGGTAGTGAATGAATGGAACATTCTGTAGTGGAAATTCCAATGATTTCTGAAGTCTGGGTTGTGAGGACAGGAAAATGAAGAACTGACAAGGTTGGAGTGGATACCAGTTGAACAACAGGACTGCCAGTGTGAGCAGGACAATCAAAACCAGCATACGGTTAATTGAATATTCACCAGTGGTGAAACAAAAGCCTGCCTAAAATGGAGATTCGATGAATTCCAGATTGGCAGTGAATGATGGAACATTCTGTAGTGGAGATTCCAATGGCTGCTGAAGTCAAGTTTGTGTGGACAGGAAAATGAAGAGCTGACCAGTTTGGAATGGATAGCCATTTGAAAATCACGCCTGCGAGTGTGAAAAGGATGCTCAAAACCAGCACTTGGTTACTTGGATATTCACCAGTGGTGTAACGAAAGCATGCCTGGAGTGGAGATTCAGATGAATTCCAGATTCGAAGTGAATGAATGGAACATTCTGTAGTAGAGATTCCAATGATTTCAGAACTCTGGGTTATTGAAGAGCTGACCAGGGTGGAGTGGATAGCCAGTGAACACCACACCTGCGGTATGTGAACAGGCCGCTGATCACTAGCATTGCATTACTGGGACATGAAGAAGACTCCCAGCCCTGACGTGTTTTAGAGGCATAATCATCACCACCACTGCGTGGCATTGACCGGAGAATACCATATGGTTTCGATTGAATCAGAAATCGATGCACACCAGGCCTGGTTAGAGTGGACGGGATGATGAAAACTTAGGCTTGATTGAGTACACAGGCAGATGAAAACCAGATATGTAGGTGGTGATATTTAGATGAACTGGGGTGGCTCGGTAGTTTGGCCATAACATTCTCTAGTGGAGATTGCAATGATTCCTGGAGTCTGGGATCTGTGGTATGGAAAATGAAGAGCTGAACAGGGGGGAGTGGATAGCCAGTGATCAGCACAGACTGCTGAATCCATCATTGGGTTACTTGGACATTCACGAGTGGTGTAATGAAAGCCAGCCTGGAGTGGAGATTCGAAGAACTCCAGCAGTGAATGAATGGAAAATTCTGTAGTGGAGATTCCAGTGATTTTTGAAGTCTGGGTTGTGTGGACAGGAAAAGAATGTGCTGACCCCTCTGGAGTGATAGCCAGTTGAATAGCACGCCTGCGAGTGTGAACAGGAAGCTGAACACCAGCATTGGGTTACTTGTACATTCACTAGTGTTGTAATATTAGCCTGCCTGGAGTGGAGATTCGATGAATTCCAGATTGGAAATTAATGAATGGAACATTCTGTAGTGGAGATTCCAATGGTTTCTGAAATCTACGTTGTGTGGACAGAAAAATGAATATCTGACCAGGGTTGCGTGGATCGCAAGTTGAACAGCACGACAGTGAGTGTTAACAGGACGCTGAAAACCAGCATTGTGTTCCTTGGACATTCACCAGTGGTCTAATGAAAACCTGCCTGGAGTGGAGATTCGATGAAATTGGACGTGAATATATGGAACATATATATATTCCATAAATGGAATATATGGAACATTATGTAGTGGAGATTCCAATGTTTTCGGAAGTCTACGTTGTGTGGACAGGAAAATAATGTGCTTAACACGCTTGCGTGGATAGCCAGATGTACAGCACGCCTGAAAGTGTGAAGAGGACGCTGAAAACCAGCATTGTGTTACTTGGACATTCACCAGCGGTGTAACGAATGCCTGCCTGGAGTGGAGATTCAGATGAATTCCAGATTCGCAGTGAATGAATGGAACATTCTTTCGTGGAGATTCCAATGATTTCTGAAGTCTGGGTTGTGTGGACAGGAAAATGAAGAGATGACGACGGTGAAGTGGACAGCAAGTTAAACAGCACGCGTGCAAATGTGAACAGCACGCTGAAAATCAGCATTTTGTTACTTGGATATTCACCAGTGGTATTACCAAAGCCTGCCTGGAGTGGAGATTCAGATGATGCAGATTAGCACTGAATGAATGGAACATTCTACAGTGGAGATTCCAATGATTTCTTAATTCTGGGTTGTGTGGACAGGAATATGAAATGCTGACCCGATTTGAATGGATAGCCAGTTGAACAACAAGCCTTGGAGTGTGAACAAGACCGTTCAAAACCAGCATTGTGTTACTTGGACATTCAATAGTGGTGTTGCGAAAGCCTGCCTTGTTTGGAGATTCGATGAACTCCAGATTGGCAGTGAATGAATGGAATATTCTGCAATGGAGATTCCAATGATTGCTGAAGTCTGGGTTTTGTGGACCGGAAAAGGAAGTTCTGACCAGAGTGGAGTGGATAACCAGTTGAACAGCATGCCTGCGAGTGTGAACAGGCCGCTGAAAATCAGCATTGTGTTACTTGGACATTCACCAGTGCCGTACAACGAAAGCCTGCCTGGAGTGGAGATTCGATGAACTCCAAATTGGCAGTCAATTAATGGATCATTCTGTAGTGGAGATTCCTCTGATTTCTGAAGTCTGGGTTATGTGAACAGGAAAATGAAGAGCTGTCCAGGGTGGATTTTGTCACCAGTTGAACAGGACGCCTGCGAATGTGAACCAGCATTGTGTTCTTTGGACATCACCAGTGGTGTAGCAAAAGCTTGCCTGGAGTGGAGATTCGATGAATTCCAGATTGGAAGTGAATGAATGGAACATTCTGTAGTGGAGATTACATTGGTTTCTGAAGTTTGCATTGTGTGGACAGGAAAATGGAGAGCTGACCAGGTTGGAGTGGATTGCCAGTTAAACAGCACGCCTGCCAGTGTGAACAGGCCACTGAAAACCAGCATTGGGTTACTTTCATATTCACCAGTGGCGTAACGAAAGCCTACCTGGTGGGGAGATTTGATAAATTCCATACTATCAGTGAATGAATGGAACATCCTGTAGTGGAGATTCCAATGGTTTCTGAAGTCTAGGTTTTGTGGACATGAAAATGAATAGCTGACCAGGGTCGACTGAATAGTCAGTGAAGAGCATGCCTGCGAGTGTGAACAGGACACTGAAAACCATATCCGGTTACTTTAATATTCACCATTGATGTAACAAAAGCCTGCCTAAAGTTGTGATTCGATGAATTCCAGATTGGCAGTGAATGAGTGGAACATTCTGTAGTGGAGATTCTAATGGTTTCTGAAGTGTAGGTTGTGTGGACAGGAAAATGAATAGCTAACCATGGTCGAGTGGATTGTGAGTTGAAAAGCACGCCTGTGAGTGTGAACCGGCTGCTCAATCTAGCATGCAGTTACTTGGACATTCAACAGTGGTATAATGAAAGTCTGCCTGGATTGGAGACTCTGATGATTTTCAGATTTGCAGTGAATGAATGGAACATTCTGTACTGGAGATACCAATGAGTTCAGAACTCCGGGTTATGGGCACCAGGACATGAAGAGCTGACCAGGGTGGAGTGGATAGCTAGTGAACACCACGACTGCAATATGTGAACAGGCCGCTGACCACTAGCATTGTGTTACTGGGACATGCAGAAGAATCACAACTCTGTCGAGTTTTAGAGGCATACGATCATCACTACAACTGAGTGCCGTTGACCGGGAGAATACCATATGGTTTCGATTGATTCAGTAGTCGATGCACACCAGGCCTGGTTAGAGTGGACGGGATGATGAAAACTTCGGCTTGATTGAGAGCATAGGCAGATGAAAACCAGGTATGTCGGTGTTGATATTTAGATGAACTCAGTTTGCTCAGTAGTGTGGCAGGGTTAATGAACAGAATACTATATTTGATTGGATAGGGAGCTGAAAAGCAGGCCTGGTGAGAGTTGACAGCAAATGCTTACTTGGCAGATTTCTAATTCGACTCGATTTTGTGGAGAACGAGAAAAAACGCAGGCCTAATACATTGGATATTGAGATGAATTCACTACTCAGCAGTGTGGATCACTGTCACTCTCCCAGTCCTCCTGGACTCCATTGATTTGCTGGCCTGGTTCAGTAGCGTTTTCGTTAGGAGACTTGTGGTGACTGTAATTTTGGCATGTGAAATATTTCACGGGTGTGTTGCCAGGCTTTGCCACGAGGGCCAGATACTCTCGGTATCTTCCCGGGCACGCTGAGAGGGCGAGAAATTGAACCCGGCTCGGCCAGTCTGGCTGCGGGACACACACGTCCTACTGCTGTGCTTTCGCTTCAGAATGGCAGTGTGGATATGCAGATGAAAAGCAGCTTATGGATGGTTATAGTGTGCAGATTCAGATGATTTCATGTTTCTGAATAGACTCACCAGTGCTGTACGACTGCCTGCATAGAGTGGAGATTCAGATGTATTCCAGACTCGCAGTGAATGACCGAAACATTCTGTAGTGGATATTCTAATGATTTTTGATGTCAGGGTTGTGTAGACAGGAAAATGAAGTACTGACCAGGGTGGAGAGGATAGCCAGTGAACAGCACAGGCAGTTGAAAACCATCATTGGGTGACTTGGTTGTTCACCAGTGTTGTACCAAAAGCCTTCCTGGAGTGGATATTCGAAGAAATCCAGATTGGCAGTGAATGAATGGACCATTTTGTAGTGGAGATTCCAATAATTTCTGAAGTCTGGGTTTTGTGGACAGGAAAAGGAAGAGCTGACCATGTTGGTGTGGATAGCCAGTTTAACAACAAGCCTTCGAGTGTGACCAGGCTGCTGAAAACCAGCATTGGGTTACTTGGACATTTACCATTGGTTTAACATTTGCCAGTGGTTTTGTGTGTAAAAAAATGGCCGTCGTTCTGGCCGTTTCCCCAGTCCAGGGAGGTCGATGGTGATTGTCAGGTCAAGGAAGGAAACAGGGGCCAAGCTGGTTGGTCTTAGCAGCAGTTTATTATGTGGAAGAGATATATGTCATGAAGTCCCCAGGATCTCTCAAGCACGTGAACCTTTGTTCTCTCAGTTTCTGTCCTCAGTCCTATCTTCCCAGGTTCTCTGAGCCCTGAAATCTCCCTTATATAGAACATAGTACCTCTAAAGGGAGCAATATAGTGATGTCATCAAAAGGAGTTACAGAAAGAACATTGAGGCACAACATATATTGTTTCTTTACATCCGCAGGCCAGTAATCCTTTTACAAAATACAAGCACTTGGATTAGCACAACAAAGACAAGTCTGGTAGAGCTTGGAATCTACATCTCCAAAATCAACCAGCTTGGAGCCAGGAATCTACATCCCAAAGATCGGGCCTGGCTTAGCACCTGGGACCTCCATACCTAAGGCCAGCTAGTTTCCTATGTGATAAGAGAAACTGCCTCAATATACTGAAATCATTTACTGAAGGCAGTTTGAAGGGGAAAAAGTTCAGTCTCATCCAAGCTAGTCAGGACACAAAGGAAAACTTCTTCTAGGAGTTGTTTCACCTCTCCTTGTCAAACCAACATATAAGCATACATTTTGTATGGACACAGTAAGAAATATCTTGAGCTTATAAAATTGCTCTCCCAGGGCCATCTCAATCTCAGACTCCAGTGCTCAGGCCAGGTAGCTTTCCAATTCCTAGCAGCAGTGTCCTTGTCTCATCGTTAATTTTGGATCATGACAGCATTTGACTATGATCAAACTCTTAACTGATAGTTAAGTATCGTGGCACCTTGGCCAGGCCCATAGCGATGCCAGGGTAGCACATAACTTACCGGCTTGCCCTGGTTCCATCCAGTCCCACGCCGGGACCCTGCCCTTGGGTGCTAGGAAGGGGGGCAACTGAGGCTTAAGTTTAGAAGGCAGATGCCCAGGAGTGAATAATAGTCTAAGCCAATCAATTCCTAAGTTACGAAGCATATTAATTAATTGTCTTCCTGTATCTATAGAAAAGGACATTGCATTAAAGTAAACTGCTCAAAAGACATCAGGAGAGGAGAAAGGCAATATTAACTTAAAGTAAAGCTTCAGTGTCTAAGAAGGATTAGACCTTACAAATTGGTTGGGGAACACAGCATAGCAGTGTTTACAGACAAACAAAGTAATAGGAATGACTTGGGAGCACTGTGATTGGTGCAACCTGATAGACCTAAGCTCCGTGTACTCCAAGAGAAAATCTGCCTGGAGTGAAATTCGATGAACTCCAGAGTGGTAGTGAATGATTGGAACATTCTTTAGTGGAGATTCCAATGATTTCTGAAGTCTGGGATGTGAGGAAAGGAAAATTAACAGCTGACCAGGTAGTTTTGGATAGCCAGTTGAACAGCACGCATGCAAGTGTGAACAGGCCACTGATAACCAGCATTGTGTTACTTGCACATTCAACAGTGGTGTAACGAAAGCCTGCCTGGAGTGGATATTCAGATGATTTCCAGATTAGAGAGAAAGAATGGAACATTCTTTAGTGGAGATTCCAATGATTTCTGAAGTCTGGGTTGTGTGGATAGGAAAATTAAGAGCTGACCAGGTTGGAGTGGATAGCCAGTAAAACAGCACTCTTGTGAGTGTGAGCAGGGCGCTGAAAACCAGCATTGGGCTACTTGGATATTCACCAGTGGTGTAACTAAAGCCTGCCTGGAGTAAAGATTTGACTAATTCCAGATTGGCAGTGAATTAATGGAACGTCCTACAGTGGAGATTCCAGTGATTTGTGAACTCTGGGATGTTTGGACAGGAAAATGAACAGCTCACCAAGGTTAGAGTGGATAGCCATTTGAACAGCAGGACTGCGAGTTTTACAGGCCTCTGAAAACCAGCATTGTGTTACTTTGACATTCAGCAGTGGTTTAATGAATGCTTACCTGGAGTGGAAATTCAATGATCTCCAGATTGGCAGTGAATTTATGGAACATTCTGTACTGGAGATTCCAATGATTTCAGAAGACTGGGTTGTGTGGACAGGAAAATGAAGAGCTGACCATGGTTGAGAGGACATCCAGAAGAACAGCATGACTGCGAGTGCGAACAGTCCTCTGTAAACCAGCATTGGGTTACTTGGACATTCACCAGTGGTGTAATGACAGCCTGCCTGGAGTGGAGATTCGATGAATTCCAGATTTGTAGTGAATGAATGGAACATTCTGTAGTGGAGAATCCAATGGTTTCTGAAGTCTGGGTTGTCTGGACAGGAAAAGAAGACCTGACCAGGGTGGAGTGGATAGCCAGTTGAACAGCACGCCTGTGAGCGTTAATGGCACACTTGAAAATCATCATTGTGTGACTTGGTTATTCACCAGTGGTGTAATGAAAACCAGTCCGGTGTGGAGATTCCATGAAATCCAGTTTGGCAGTTACTTAATGGAACATTCTCTAGTGGAGATTCCAACGATTTCTGAATTCTACGTTTTGCGGACAGGAAATAAATGAGCGGACCACTGTGGAATGGATAGTCCATTGAACAGCACACCTTCGAGTGTGAATAAGACGCTGAAAACCAGCATTGGGTTACTTAGACATTCACAAGAAGTGTAATGAAAGCCTAACTGTAGTGGAGATTCAGATAAATTCCAGATTCGCAGTGAATGAATGGAACATTCTGTAGTGGAGATTCCAATGATTTTTGAATTCTGTGTTGTGTCGATAGAAAAATAAATACCTGACCACTGGGCACTGGACAGCCAGTTGAACAGCACTCCTGCGAGTGTGAATAGGACTTTGAAAACCTGCACTGGGTGACTTGGACATTCACCAGTGATGTAACAAAGTCTACATGGAGTTGAGTTTCAGTTAATTCCAGATTCGCAGTGAATGAATGGTACATTCTGTAGTGGAGATTCCAATGATTTCAGAATTCTGGGTTGTGTGGACAGGAAAAGGAAGAGCTGACCAGGTTTGAGTGGATAGCCAGTTGAACAGCATGCCTACGAGTGTGCACAGTCCGCTGAAAACCAGCATTGTGTTATTTGGATATTCACCAATGATGTAACGAAACCCTGCCTGGAGTGGAGATTCGATGAATTCTAGATTGTCGGTGAATGAATGAAACATTTTGTAGTGAAGATTTTACTGGATTCTGAAGTCTAGGTTACGTGTATAGGAAAATGAAGGGCTGACCAGGGTTGAGTGGATAGCTAGTTGAAGAGCAGGCCTGCGAGTTTGAACAGGCTCTGAAAACCAGCATAGGGTTACTTGGACATTCATTAGTGGGGTAACAAATGCCTGCCTGGAGTGGAGATTTGATGATCTCCAGATTGGCATTGAATGAATGAAACATTCTGTAGTGCAGATTCCAATGATTTCTGAAGTCCAGTTTGTGTGGGTAGCAAAAGAAAGACATGAACACTGTGGAGTGGATAGCCAGTTGAACAGCACGTCTGCGACTGTGAACAGGACGCTGAAAACCAGCAATGGGTTACTTGGACATTCACCAGTGGTGTAGCGAAAGTCTGCCTGGAGTGGAGATTCAGAAGAATTACAATTTCGAAGTGAATGAATGGAACATTCTGTAGTGGGGATTCCAATGATTTCTGAAGTCTGGGATGTGTGAACAGGAAAATGAAGAGCTTACCAGGATGGAGTGGATAGCCAGTTGAACAGCACGTCTGCGAGTGTGACAAGTCCTCTGAAAACCAGCACTGGGTTACCTGGACATTCAGCAGTGGTGTAACGAAAGGCTGCCTGGAGTGGAGATTCGATGATCTCCAGACTGGCCGTGAATGTATGGAACATTCTGTAGTGGAGATTACAATTTTTTCTGAAGTCTGGATTGTGTGGACAGGAAAATGTAGAGCTGACCAGGTTTGAGTGGAAAGCCAGTTGATCAGCACGCCTGCGAGTACGAACAGGACGTTGAAAACCAGCACTGGGTTATGTGGACATTCAGCAGTGGTGTAATGAAAGCCTGCCTGGAGTGGGGATTCGATGATCTCCAGATTGGCAGTGACAGATTGAACATTCTGTACTGTAGATTCCAATTATTTCTGAAGTCTAGGTTTTGTGAACAGGAAAAGGAAGAGCAGACCAGGGATCAGTGGAGAGCCAGTTGAACAGTACGCCTGCGAATGTGAACAGGACGCTGAAAACCAGCATTGTGTTACCGGGACATTCAACAGTAATGTAAGGAAAGCCTGCCAGGAGTGGAGATTGAGATGAATTCCAGATTCGCAGTCAATATAATGGAGATTACAATGATTTCTGTAGTGGAGATTCCAATTATTTCTGAAATCTGGTTTGTGTGGGCAGGAAAATGAAGAGCTGACCAGGGTTCAGTGGATAGTCGTTGAACAGCACACCTGTGAGTGTGAACAGGACTTTGAAAACCACCATTGTATTGCTTCGACATTCAGCAGTGATGTGACTAAAGCCTGCCTGGAGTGGAGATTCGATGATCTCCAGATTTCAGTGAATGAATGAAACAGGCTGTAATAGAGATTCCAATGATTTCTGAAATCTGGGTTGTGTGGAAAGGAAAATGAAGAGCTGAGCAGGGTTCAGTGGATAGCCAGTTGAAGAGCACGCCTGTGAGTGTGAAAAGGCCTCTGAAAACCAGCGTTGGGTTACTTGGACATTTAGCAGTATTGTAATGAAAGCCTGCCTGGAGTGGAGATTCAGATGGATTCCAGATTCGAAGCCAATGATTGGAATATTTTAAAGTGGATATTCCAATGTATATTCAGCAGTGGTATAACGAAAGCCTGCTTTAAGTGGAGATTCGATGATCTCCAGATTCCGGTGAATTAATGGTACATTCTGTTGTGGAGATTCCAATGATTTCTGAAGTCCGGGATGTATGGAGAGGAAATGAAAGAGGTGACCACTTTGGAGTAGATAGCTAGTTGAACAACACGTCTGCGACTGTAACAGGACGCTGAAAATCAGCATTGGGTGACTTGGATACTGACCAGTGGTGTAGCGAAAGCCTGCCTGGAGTGGAGATTCAAAGAACTCCAGATAGGCAGTGAATAAATTGAACATTCTGTAGTGGAGATACCAATAATTTCTGAAGTCTTGGTTGTGTGTACAGGAAAAAGAAGAGCTGACCAGGTTGGAGAGGATAGCCAGTTGAACAGCACGCCTGCGAGTGTGAACAGCACGCTGAAAACCATCATTGGGTTACTTGGACATTCACAAATGGTGTAACAAAAGCCAGCAGGGAGTGGAGTTTCCATGAATTCCAGATTGGCAGTTACTGAATGGAACATTCTGTAGTGGAGATTCCAAAGGTTTCTGAATTCTACGTTGTGTGGACTGGAAAATGAAGAGCTGACCAGAGTGGAATGGATAGCACGTTGAACAGCACGCCTGCGACTATGAACAGGCTGCTGAAAACCAGCATTTGGTTACTTGGATATTCACCAGTGGTGCAAAGAAATCCTACCTAGAATGGATATTCGAAGAATTCCAGATTGACAGAGAATGAAATGAAACTTCTATAGTGGAAATTCCAATGATTTCTGTAGTCTGGGTTGTGTGGACAGGAAAATGAAGAACAGACCAGGGTTGAGTGGAAAGCCAGTTGAAAAGCACACCTCTGAGTGTGAACAAGACTATGAACACCAGCATTGGGTTACTTGGATATTCACTAGTGGTGTAACGAAAGCCTGCCTGGAGTGGAGATTCGATGAATTCCAGATTGTCAGTGAATGAATGGAACATTCTGTAGTGGAGATTCCAATAATTTCTGAAATATGGGTTGTGTGGATAGAAAAAATGAAGTGCGTACCAGTTTAGAGTGGATAGACTTTTGAACAGCAGGCTTGCAAGTTTGAACAGACCTCTGAAAACTAGCATTGGGTTACTTGGACATTCAGAAATGGTGTAACAAAAGACTGCCTGGAGTGGAGATTCGATGATCTCCAGATTCTGGTGAGTTAATGGTATGTTCTGTTGTGGAGATTCCAACGATTTCTGAAGTCCGGGTTGTATGGAGAGGAAATAAAAGAGGTGACCACTTTGGAGTAGATAGCCAGTTGAACAACACGCCTGCGACTGTAACAGGACGCTGAAAATCAGCATTGGGTGACTTGGACATTGACCAGTGGTGTAACGAAAGCCTGCGTGGAGTGGAGATTCAAAGAATTCCAGTTTGGCAATGAATGAATTGAACATTCTGTAGTGGAGATACCAATAATTTCTGATGTTTGGGTTGTGTGTACAGGTAAAGGAAGAGCTGACCAGGGTGGAGAGGATAGCCAGTTGAACAGCACGCCTGCGACTATGAACAGGACACTGAAAACCAGCTTTGGGTTACTTGGACATTCACCAATGGTGGAACGAAAGCCAGCCTCGAGTGGAGATTCCATGAATTCCAGATTGGCAGTTACTGAATGGAACATTCTGTACTGGAGATTCCAAAGGTTTCTGAATTCTACGTTGTGTGGACAGGAAAATGAAGAGCTGAGCCGGTTGGAATGGAGAGCTAGTTGAACAGCACGCCTGCGACTATGAACAGGCTGCTGAAAACCAGCATTGGGTTAAATGGATATTCACCAGCGGTGTAACAAAAGCCTGACTGGAGTGGAGATTCGATGAATTCCAGATTGGAAGTGAATGAATGGAACATTCTGTAGTGGAGATTCTAATGGTTTCTGAAGTCTGGGTTATGTGGACAGTAAAATGAAGAGCTGACCAGAGTTGAGTGGATAGCCAGTTGAAAAGCACGCCTCTGAATGTGAACAGGACGATGAAAACCAACATTGAGTTACTTGGACATAAACCAGTGTTGTAACGAAATCCTGCGTGGAGTGGAGAATCGATGAACTACAGAATGGCAGTGAATGAATGGAATATTCTGTAGTGGAGAGTCCAAAGATTTCTGAAGTCTGGGTTGTGTGGACAGGAAAAGAAAGAGCTGACCACGGTGGAATAAATAGCCAGTTGAACAGCACTTCTAGGAGAGTGAACATGACGCTGAACACCAGCATTGGTTTACTTGGATATTCACTAGTGGTGTAAACCAAAGCCTGCCTGGAGTGGAGATTCGAAGAATTTCAGAATGGCAGAGAATCAATGGAACATTCTAAGTGGAAATTCCAATAATTTCTGAAATCTGGGTTGTGTGGAAAGGAAAATGAGGTCCAGACCAGTTGAGAGTGGATAGACAGTTGAACAGCAGTCCTGCGAGTTTAAACAGGCCTCTGAATACCAGCATTGGGTTACTTGGACATTCAGCAGTGGTGTAACGAAACCCTCCCTTGACTGGACATTCGATAATCTCCAGATTCCAGTGAATGAATGTACATTCTCTAGTGGAGATTCCAATGATTTCTGTAGTCTGGGTTTTGTGGACAGGAAATGAAAGAGCTGACCACTGTGGAACAGATATCCAGTTGAACAGCATACCTGCGACTGTGACAGGATGCTCAAAACCAACCTTGGGTTACTTGGACATTCAGCAGTGGTGTAACGAAAGCCTGCCTGTAGTGGGGATTGGATGATCTCCAGATTGGCAGTGACTGAATGGAACATTCAGTAGTGGAGATTCCAATGATTTCTGAAATCTTGGTTCTGTGGACAGGAAAATGAAAAGCTGACCAGGATTCAGTGGTTAGCCACTTGAACAGCACGCCTGCGAATGTGAACAGGACGCTGAAAACCAGCATTGGGTTACTTGGACATTCACCAGTGGCGTAACGAAAGCCTGCCTTGAGTGGAAATTTGATAATCTCCTGATTCCATTAAATGAATGGTACATTCAGTAGTGGAGATTCCAATTATTTCTGTACTCTGGGTTGCGTGAACAGCAAATGAAAGAGCTAACCACTGTGGACTGGATAGCCAGTTGAACAGCACGCCTACGACTGTGACAGGACGCTCAAAACTAGCTTTGGGTTACTTGGATATTCACTAGTGGCGTAACGAAAACCTGCCTGGAGTGGAGATTCGATGAATTCCAGATTGGCAGTGTATGAATGGAAAATTCTGTAGTGGAGATTCCAATTGCTTCTGAAATCTGGGTTGTGTGGACAGGAAAATGAAGTGCACACCAGTTTAGAGTGGATCGACAGTTGAACAGCAGACATGCGAGTTTCAACAGTGTTCTGAATAGCAGCATTGGGTTACTTGGATATTCAGTAGTGGTGTAACGATAGCCTGCCTTGAGTGGAGATTCGATGATCTCCAGATTCCGGTGAATTAACGGTACATTTTGTTGTGGAGATTCCAATGATTTCTGAAGTCCGGGTTGTGTGGAGAGAAATGAAAGAGTTGACCACTTTGGAATGGATAGCCAGTTGAACAGCACGCCTGCGACTGTAACAGGACACTGAAAGTCAGCATTGGGTGACTTGGATATAGACCAGTGGTGTAGCGAAAGCCTGCCTGGAGTGGAAATTCAAAGAACTCCAGATAGGTAGTGAATAAATTGAACGTTCTGTAGTGGAGAGTCCAAAGATTTCTGAAGTCTGGGTTGTGTGTACAGTTAAAGGAAGAGCTGACCAGGGTGGAGTGGATAGCCAGTTGAACAGCACGCCTGCGAGTGTGCACAGGACGCTGAAAACCAGCATTGGTTTACTTGGACATTCACCAATGGTGTAACGAAAGCGAGCCGCGAGTGAAGATTCCATGAATTCTAGATTGGCAGTAACTGAATGGAACATTCTTTAGTGGAGATTCCAAAGGTTTCTGAATTCTACGTTGTGTGGACAGGAAAATGAAGAGCTGAGCCGGTTGGAATGGAGAGCTAGTTGAACAGCACGCCTGCGACTACGAACAGGCTGCTGAAAACCAGCATTGGGTTACTTGGATATTCACCAGTGGTGTAAAGAAATCCTGCCTGGAGTGGATATTCGATGAATTCCAGATTGGCAGAGAACGAAAGGAACCTTCTGTAGTGAAAATTCCAATGATTTCTGTAGTCTGGGTTGTGTGGACATGAAAATGAATAGCTGACCAGGGTTCAGTGCATAGCCATTTGAACAGCATGCCAGCGACTATGAACAGGCTGATGAAAACCAGCATTGGGTTAATTGGATATTCACCAGTGGTGTAACAAAAGCCTGACTGGAGTTGAGATTCGATGAATTCCAGATTGGAAGTGAATGAATGGAGCATTCTGTAGTGGAGATTCTAATGGTTTCTGAAGTCTGGGTTATGTGGACAGTAAAATGAAGAGCTGACCAGAGTTGAGTGGATAGCCAGTTGAAAAGCATGCCTCTGAATGTGAACAGGACGATGAAAACCAACATTGAGTTACTTAGATATTCACCAGTGTTGTAACGAAATCCTGCCTGGAGTGGAGTATCGATCAACTCCAGATAGGCAGTGAATGAATGGAACATTCTCTAGTGGAGATTTCAAAGATTTCTGAAGTCTGGGTTGTGTGGACAAGAAAAGAAAGAGCTGACCACGGTGGAATGGATAGCCAGTTGAACAGCACTTCTAGGAGTTTGAACATGACCCTGAACACCAGCATTGGTTTACTTGGATATTCACTAGTGGTGTAACCAAAGCCTGCCTGGAGTGGAGATTCGCTGAATTCCAGAATGGCAGTGAATGAATGGAAAATTCTGTAGTGGAGATTCCAATAATTTCTGAAATCTGGGTTGTGTGGAATGGAAAATGAAGTCCAGACCAGTTTAGAGTGGATAGACAGTTGAACAGCCGTCCTGGGAGTTTGAACAGGCCTCTGAAAAGCAGCATTGGGTTACTTGGACATTCAGCAGTGGTGTAACGAAAGCCTGACTTGATTGGAGATTCGATAATCTCCAGATTCCAATGAACGAATGGTACATTCTCTAGTGGAGATTCCAATGATTTCTGTAGTCTGGGTTGTGTGGACAGGAAATGAAAGAGCTGACCACTGTGGAGCTGATAACCAGTTGAACAGCATGCCTGCAACTGTGACAGGATACTCAAAACCAACGTTGGGTTACTTGGACATTCAGCAGTGGTGTAACGAAAGCCTGCCTGTAGTGGAGATTCGATGATCTCCAGATTGGCAGTGAATGAATGGAACATTCAGTAATGGAGATTCCAATGATTTCTGAAATCTTGATTCTGTGGACAGGAAAATGAAAATCTGACCAGGGTTCAGTGAATAGCCAGTTGAGCAACACGTCTGCGAGTGTGAACAGGAGGCTGAAAACCAGCATTGGGTTACTTGGACATTCACCAGTGGTGTAACCAAAGCCTGACTTGAGTGGAAATTCAATAATCTCCAGATTCCAGTGAATGAATGGTACATTATTAGGTGGAGATTCCAATTATTTCTGTACTCTAGGTTGTGTGAACAGCAAATGAAAGAGCTGACCACTGTGGAGTGGATAGCCAGTGAACAACATGCCTGCAGTATGTGAACAGGCCGCTGACCACTAGCCTTCGGTTACTGGGACATGCAGAAGAATTCCAACCCTGAGGAGTTTTAGAGGCACATGATCATCACCACCACTGGGTGGCGTTCACCGGGAGAGTACCATATGTTTTCGAATGATTCAGAAGTCGATGCACAATAGGCCTGGGTAAAGTTGACAGGATGCTTAAAACTTCGGCTTGATTGAGTGCACAGGGAGATGAAAACCAGATATGTAAATGTTGATATTTAGTTGAACTCAGGTCGCTTGGTAATGTGGCAGGGTTCAAGAACAGATTACTATATTCGACTGGATAGGGAGCTGAAGAGCTGGCCTGGGGAGAGTTGAAAGCAAATGCTCAATTGCCAGATTTCTAATTCGACTCGGTTTCATGGAGAACGAGAAGAAACGCAGGTCTAATACATTGTATATTGAGATGAATTCACTACTCAGCAGTGTGGATCGCTTTCACTCTCCCAGTCCTCCCGGACATCATTGATTCGCTGGCGCGGTTCAGTAGCGTCTTCTCTTGGAGTTTTGTGTTGACTGTAATTTTGCCATATGGAATATTTCACGGGTGGATTTCCAGGCTTTGCCGCGAGGGCCAGATACGCTCGTTAGCCTCCCCGGGCTCTCTGAGTGGGCGAGGAATTGAACGTGGCTCGGCCAGCCTGGCTGTGTGACGCACATGTCCTACTGCTGTGCTTTCGCGCCAGAAAGGCAGTGTGGATAGGAAGATGAAAAGCAGTCTATGGAGGATTTTAGAGTGCAGATTCAGATGATTTCAAGTTTCTGGGTAGACATACCAGGGCTGTAACGAATGCCTGAGTAGAGTGGAGATTCAGGTGTATTCCTGACTCTCAGTGAATAACCGGAACATACTGAAGTGGGAATTCCAATGATTTCTGATGTCTCGGTTCTGTGGACAGGAAAATGAAGAGCTCACCAGGGTGAAGTGGATAGCCAGTGATAAGAACATGCCGCTGAAAACCATCATTGGGTGACTTGGATATTCACCAGTGGTGTAACGACAGCCTGCCTGAAGTGGAGATTCGAAGAACTCCAGATTGGCAGTGAATGAATGCAACATTCTGTAGTGGAGATTCCAATGGTTTCCTACTTTTGGGTTGTGTGGAAAGGAAAATGGAGAGCTGACCTGGTTGGAGTGGAATGCCAGTGGAACATCACACCTGTGAGTGTGAAAAGGCCGCTGAAAACCATCATTGGGTTACTTTTATATCCTCCAGTGGTGTAAAGAAATCCTGCCTGGAGGGGAGATTCGAGGAATTCCAGATTGACAGTGAATGAGTGGAACATTCTGTATTGGAGATACCAATTATTTCAGAACTCTGGGTTATTGGCACCAGGAAATGAAGAGCTGACCAGGGTGGACTTGATAGCCACTGAAGATCACGCCTGCGAGTGTGAACAGGCCGTTAAAAACCAGCATTGGCTTACTTGGATATTCACCGGTGGTGTAACAAAAGCCTGCCTGGAGTGGAGATTCGATGAGTTCCAGATTGGCAGTGAATGAATGGAACATTCTGTAGTGGAGTTTCTAATGGTTTCTGAAGTCTAGGTTGTGTGGACAGGAAAATGAAGAGCTGACCAGGTTGAGTGGATAGCCAGTTGAACAGCACATCTGGGAGTGTGAACCGGCCACTGAAAACAGCATTGGGTAATTGGATATTCACCAGTGATGTAAAGAAAGCCTGCCTGGAGTCGAGACTCGGGTGAATTTCAGATTCGCAGTGAATGAATGGAACATTCTGTAGTGGAGATACCAATGAGTTCAGAACTCTGGTTATGGGCACCAGGACATGAAGAGCTGACCAGGGTGGAGTGAACACCACGTCTGCAGTATGTCAACAGGCCGCTGACCACTAGCATTTGGTTTCTGGGACATGAAGAAGAATCCCAACGCTGATGAGTTTTAGAGGCATACGATCATCAACACCACTGGGTGGCGTTGACAAGGAGAGTAGCATATGGTTTCAATTGATTCAGAAGTCGATGCACACCAGGCTTCGTTAGAGTGGACGGGATGATGAAAACTTTGGCTTGATTGAGTGCACAGGCAGATGAAAACCAGATATGTAGGTGTTGACATTCAGATGAACTCAGTTAGCTCGGTAGTGTTGCAGGATTAATGAACAGAATACTATATTTGATTGGATAGGGAGCTGAAAAGCAAGCCTGGTGAGAGTTGACAGCAAATGCTTACTTGGCAGATTTCTAATTCTACTCGATTTCGTGAAGAACAAGAAGAAATTCAGGCCTAATACATTGGATATTGAGATGAATTCACTTCTCAGCAGTGTAAATCGCTGTCATTCTCCCAGTCCTCCTGGACTTCATTGATTTGCTGGTGCGGTTCAGTAGCGTCTTCATTTGGAGACTTGTGGTGACTGTAATTTTGGCATATGGAGTATTTCACGGGTGCTTGCCATGCTTTGCCAGGAGGACCTGATACTCTCGGTAATTTACCGGGCTCTCTGAGAGGGCGAGGTATAGAACACGGCTCTGCAAGTCTGCTGCGTGATGCACAGGTACTACTGTTGTGCTTTTGCTCCAGAATGGCAGTGTGGATAGGCAGATGAATAGGAACTCCTGGACGCTTTTAGAGTGCAGATTCAGATGACTTCAAGTATCTGGGTAGACTCACCAGTGCTGTAACGAATGCCTGCGTAGAGTGGAGATTCAGGTGTATTCCCGACTCTCAGTGAATAACCGGAGATTCAGATGTATTCTAGACTCGCAGTGAATGAACGGAGCATTCTGTAGTGGTGATTCTAATGATTTTTCATGCTTGGGTTGTTTGGACAGGAAAATGAAGAACTGACGTGGGTGGAGTGCATAGCCAGTGAACAGCACAGACGACTGAAAATCATCATTGGGTGACTTGGACATTCACCAGTGTTGTAACGAAAGCTTGCCTGCACTGGAGATTCGAAGAACTCCAGATTGGCAGTGAATGAATGGAACATTCTGTAGTGGAGATTCCAATAATTTCTGAAGTCTTGGTTGTGTGGACAGGAAAAGGAAGAGCTGACCAGGTTGGTACGGATAGCCAGTTGAACAGCACGCTTGCGAGTGTGAACAGGCCTCTGAAATCCAGCATTGGGTTACTTGGACATTTACCAGTGTTTGAATGAAAGTTTGTAAATACACAAAAAATTTAAAAGGCCGGCGTTCAGGCCGTTTCCCCACTCCAGGGAGGTCGATGGTGATTGTCAGGTCAAGAAAGGAAACGGGGGCCAAGCTGGTTTGTCTTAGCAACAGTTTATTACACGGAAGAGATGTATGTCATGAAGGCCCCAGGATCTCTCAAGCACGTGCACCTTTGTTCTCTCAGCTTCTGTGCTCAGTCCCATCTTCCCAGGTTCTCTGATTCACGTGTCCCCTAGAGAGCCCTAAAATCTCCCTTATATAGATCATAGTACCTCTAAAGGGCGCAATATAGTGATGTCATCAAAAGGAGTTACAGAAAGAGCATTGAGGCACAACATACATTGTTTCTTTACATCTGCAGACCAGTAATTCTTTTACAAACTACAAGCACTTGGATTAGCACAACAAAGACAAGTCTGGTAGAGCTTGGAATCTACATCTACAAAATTAACCAGCTTGGAGCCAGGCATCTACATCCCAAAGATCAGGCCTGGCTTAGCACCTGGGATCTGCATACCTAAGGCCAGCTAGGTTCCTGGGAGATAAGAGAAACTGTCTCAATATACTGAATTCATTTCCTGAGGGCAGTTTGAAGGGGAGAAAGTTTAGTCTCATCCAAGCTAGTCAGGACACACAGGAAAACTGCATCTAGGAAGTGTTTCACCTCTCCTTGTCCAACCAAAATGTAAGCATACATAATATTAATCATTTCGGATGGACACAGTAAGAAATACCTTGAGCTTATAGAATTGCTCTCCCAGGGCCATCTCAATCTCAGACTCCAGTGCTCAGGCCAGGTAGCTTTCCTATTCCTAGCAGCAGAGTCCAAGTCTCATTGTTACTTTTGGATCATGACAGCATTTGCCTATGATCAAACTCTTAACTTATAGACAAAAATCGTGGCACCTTGGCCAGGCCCATCGTGATTCCAGGGTAGCACATAACTTACCGGCTTGCCCTGGTTCCATCCAGTCCCACGGCGGGATCCTGCCCTTGTGGTGCTAGGAAGTGAGGGCAACTGAGGCTTAAGTTGAGAAGGCAGATTCCCAGGAGAGAATAATATTCTAAGCCAATCAATTCCTAAGTTACAAAGCATATTAATTAATTGTCTTCCTGTATCTATACAAAAGGTCATTGCATTAAAATAAACTGCTCAAAAGATATCAGGAGAGGAGAAAGGCAATATAAACTTATAGTACAGCTTTAGTGTCTAAGAAGAGACCTTACAAATTGGTTGTGGAAGAGAGCATAGAAGTGTTTACAGACAAACAAAGTAATAGGAATGACTCAGGAGCACTGTGATGGGTGCAACCTGATAGACCTAAGCTCCTTGTACTCCAACAGAAAGCCTGCCTGGAGTGGAGATTCGATGAAGTTCAGACTGGCAGTGAATGAATGGAACATTCTGTAGTGGAGATTCCAATGATTTCTGAAGCCTGGGTTGTGCGGACAGGAAAATGAAGAGCTGACCTGGGTGGAGTGTGTAGCCAATTGAACAGCACTCCTGCGAATGTGAACAGGACGCTGAAAACCAGCATGGGTTACTAGGTTATTCACCAGTGGTGTAGCATAAGCCTGCCTATAGTGGAGATTCGATGAACTCCAAATTGGCAGTGAATAAATGGAACATTCTTAGTGGAGATACCAATAATTTCTGATATCTGGGTTGCGTGGGCAGGAAAATGAATAAATGAGCAGGGTGAAGTGGATAGCCAGTGAACAGCACAGGCAGGTGAAAAACATAATTGTGTTACTTGGATATTCACCAGTGGTGTAACGAAAGCCTGCCTGGAGTGGAGATTCGAAGAACTCCAGATTGGCAGTGAATAAATGGAACATTCTGTAGTGGAGATTCCAATGATTTCTGAAGTCTGGGTTGTGTGGACAGAAAAATGAATAGCTGACCAGGGTTGAATGGATAGTCAGTTGAACATCACCCCTGCGAGTGTGAACTGACCGCTGAAAAACAAGATAGTGTTACTTTGACATTCACCAGTGGTGTAATGAATGCCTTGCTGGAGAGAAGGTAAAGGTAAAGGTAAAGGCCCTCCCGTTGATCGTCGATTTGCTAGAGCGGGCCCAGTAACGTCTCCATTGGAGACTTTGTTGTTACTGTGTCTGGCATATCCAATACTCTCGGTAACTTGCCGGGCTCTCCGACAGGGGCGGAGGAATCGAACTCGGGTCGGCCATTTTGGCCGCTTGTAAGGCGAACACACTACCCACTGTGCTATATCGGAGAGAAGATTCAGATGAATTCCAGATTCGCAGTGAATAAATGGAACATTCTGGAGTGGAGATACCAATGATTTCAGAACTCTGGGTTAATAGCACCAGGAAATGAAGAGCTGACCAGGATGGAGTGAATAGCCAGTGAAAACCACGCCTGCGGTTTGTTAACAGACCGCTGACTACTAGCATTTGGTTACTGGGACATGCAGAAGAATCCCAACCCTGACGAGTTTTAGAGGCATACGATCATCACCCCCACTGGGTGGCATTGACCGGGAGACTACTCTGTGGTTTCGATTGATTCAGAAATGGATGCAGAGCCTGACAGGTTAGAGAGGACGGGATGTTGAAAACTTTAGCTTGATTGAGTGTACAGGCAGATGAAAACCAGATATGTACGTGTTGATATTTAGATGAACTCAGGTCGCTCGGTAGTGTGGCATGGTTAAATAACAGAATACTACATTTGGCTGGATTGGGAGCAGAGCAGCAAGCCTGGGGAGAGTTGACAGCAAATGCTCACTTGGCAGATTTTTAATTCGACTAGATTTCGTGGAGAATGAGAAGAAACGCCGCCCTAATACATTGGATATTGAGATGAATTCACTACTCAGCAGTGTGGATCACTGTCACTCTCCCAGTCTTCCCGGATTTCATTGATTTGCTGGCGCGGTTCAGTAACGTCTTTGTTTGGAGACTGGTGGTAACTGTAATTTTGGCATAAGGAATATTTCACGGGTGGATTGCCAGGCTTTGCCGCGAAGGCCAGATACTCTCGGTAGCATCTGGGGCTCTCTGAGAGGGCTAGGAATTGAAACCGGCTCGGCCAGGATGGCTGCGTGAGGCACAGGTCCTACTGCTGTGCTTTCGCGCCAGAATGGCAGTGTGGATAGAATGATGAAAAGCAGCCCATGGAAGATTTTAAAGTACAGATTCGGATGATTTCAAGTATCTGGGTAGACATACCAGTGCTGTAACGAATGGTTGCACAGAGTGGAGATTTAGATGTATTCCAGTCTCGCAGTGAATGACCGGAACATTCTGTAGTGGAGATTCCAATGATTTCTGATGTCTGATTCTGTGGACAGGAAAATGAAGAGCTGACCAGGGTGGAGTGTAGAGCCAGTCAAAAGCACAGGCCACTGAAAACCAGCATTGGGTTACTTGGACATACACCAGAGATGTAACGAAAGCCTGCCTGGAGTGGAGTTTTAGATGAATTCCAGATTCGCAATGAATGAATGGAATTGAGTGGATAGCTACTTGAACAGCACGCCTCTGAGTGTGAACAAGACGCTGAAAACCAACATTGGGTTACTTGTATATTCACCAGTGGTGTAACAAAAGCCTGCCTGGAGTAGAGATTCAGATGAATGCCGGGTTCACAGAGAATAAATGGAACATTCTGTAGGGGAGATTCCAATGATTTCTGAAGTCTGGGTTGTATCGACACGAAAACGAAGACCTGATCAAGTTAGACTGGATAGCCAGTTGAACAGCAGGACTGCGAGTTTGAACAGGCTGCTGAAATCAGCATTGGGTTACTTGGGTCTTCACCAGTGGTGTAACAAAATTCTGCCTGGAGTGGAGATTTAGATGAATTCCAGATTGACAGTGAATGAATGGAACATTCTTTAGTGGAGATTACCATGATTTCTGAAGTCTGGGTTGTGTGGACAGGAAAATGAAGAGCTGAAGAGGTTTGAGTGGATAGCCAGTTGAACAGCATGCCTGCGAGTGTGTACAGACCGCTCAAAACCAGCATTGGGTTACTTGGACATTCACGAGTGGTGTAACGAAAGACTGCCTGGAATGGAGATTCGATAAACTCAAGATTGGCAGTGAATGATGGAACATTCTTTAGTGGAGATTCCAATGATTTCTGAAGTCTGGGTTGTGTGGATAGGAAAATGAAGAGGTGAGCAGTGTGGAGTGAATAGTCAATTGAACAGCATGCCTGCTAGTGTGAAAAGGCCATGGAAATCCAGCATTGGGTTACTCGGACATTCACCAGTGGTAAAACGAAAGCCTGCCTGGAGTGGAGATTCAGATGAATACCAGATTCACAATGAATGAATGGAACATTCTGTAGTGGAGATACCAATGTTTTCAGAACTCTGGGTTATGAACACCAGGAAATGAAGACCTGAGGAAGGTGGAGTGGATTGCCAGTGAACACAACGCCTACGTTTTGTGAACAGGCCGCGGACCACCAGCATTGTGTTACTGGGACATGCAGAGTAATCCCAACCCTGACGAGCTTTAGCGGCATAGATCATCACCACCACTGGTGGCGTTGACCGGGAGAGTCCATATTGTTTCGATTGATTTAGATGTCGATGCACACCAGGCCTGGGTAGAGTGGACAGGATGATGAAAACTTCGGCTTTCTTGAGTGCACAGGCAGATGAATACCAGATATGTAGGTGTTGATATTTTGATGAACTCATGTCGCCCGCTAGTGTGGAAGGGTTAATGAACAGTATACGATATTTGACTGGATAGGGAGCTGAACAGGATGATTGGGGAGAGTTGACAGAAATGCTCACTTAGCAGATTCCTAATTCGACTCGATTTCGTGGAGAACGAGAAGAAACCCAGGCCTAATACATTGGATATTGAGAGGAATTCACTACTCAGCAGTGTGGATCGCTGTCACTCTCCCAGTCCTCCCGGACCACATTCATTTTCTGGCACGGTTTAGTAACGACTTCCTTTGGAGACTTGTGGTGACTGTAATTTCGTCATATGGAATATTTCACGGGTGTCTTGTCAGGCTTTGCTTAGAGGGCCAGATTGTCTCGATAGCTTCCCGAGCTCTCTGAGAGGGCAAGTAATTGAACCCGGGTCGGCCAGCCTGTCTGCGTGATGCACACGTCCTACTGCTGTGCTTTCGCGCCAGAAGGGCAGTGTGGTTAGGAAGAAGATAAGCAACCCATATATGATTTTAGAGTACAGATTCAGATGATCTAAAGTTTCTGGGTGACTCACCAGTGCTGTAACATATGCCTGTGTAGAGTGGAGATTCATATGTGTTCCAGACTCACAGTGAAAGACCGGAACATTCTGTAGTGGGGATTCCAATGATTTCTGATGTCTGTGTTGTGTGGACAGGAAAATGAAGAGCTGACCAGGGTGGAGTGGATAACCATTGAACAGCACAGTACGCTGAAAACCATCATTCTTTTACTTGGACATTCACCAGTGTTGTAACGAAAGCCTGTCTGGAGTGGAGATTTGATGAACTCCAGATTGGCAGTGAATGAATGGAACATTCTGTAGTGGAGATTCCAATGATTTCTGAAGTCTGGGTTCTGTGGACAGGAAAATGAAGAGATAACCAGTGTGGAGTGGATAGCCAGTTGAACAACACGCCTGCGAGTGTGAACGGGCAGCTGAAAATCATCATTGGGTTACAAGGGCATTCACCAGTGGTATAACGAAAGCCTGCCTGGAGTGGAGTTTCAGATGAATTCCAGATTCGCAGTGAATGAATGGAACATTCCCTAGTGGAGATACCAATCACTTTAGAAATCAGGGTATGGGCACCAGGAAGTGAAGAGCTGACCAGGTTAGAGTGGAAAGCCAGTTAACACCATTCCTGCGGTATGTGAACAGTCCGCTGATCACTACATTGGGTTACTGAGACATGCAGAAGAATCTCAACCTGGACGAGTTTTAGAGGCATAAGATCATCACCACCCCTGGGTGGTGTTGACCGGGACAGTAACATATGGTTTCGATTGATTCAGAAGTGGATGCACAGCCTGACTGGTTAGAGTGGACGGGATGATGAAAACTTCGGCTTGATTCAGTGCACAGGCAGATGAAAACCTGATATGTAGGTGTTGATATTTAGATGAACTCAGGTCTCTCATTTGTGTGGAAGGGTCAATGAACAGACTACTATATTCGACTGAATAGCGAGCTGAAGAGCAGGCCTGGGGAGAGTTGACAGCAAATGCTCAATTGGTAGATTTCGAATTAGACTCGATTTCGTGGAGTACGTGAAGAAACGCAGGCCTAATACATTGGATATTGAGATGAAATCACTACTCAGCAGTGTGGATCGCTGTCACTCTCTCAGTACTCCCAGCCTTCATTGATTTGCTGGCCCGGTTCAGTAGCGTCTTCGTTTGGAGATTTGTGGTGACTGTAATTTTGGCATATGGAATATTTCACGGGTGTCTTGCCAGCAGATTCAGATGATTTCAAGTTTCTGGGTAGACATACCAGTGCTGTAACGAATGCCTGCGTAGAGTGCAGATTCAGATGTATTCCAGACTCACAGTGAATGACTGGAACATTCTGTAGTGGAGATTCCAATGATTTCTGATGTCTGGGTTACATGGACAGCAAAATGAAGAGCTCAACAGGGTGGAGTGGATAGCCAGTGATCAGCACAGGCCGCTGAAAACCATCATTGGTTTACTTACACATTCACAAGTGGTGTAACGAAAGCCTGCATGGAGTGGAGATTCGAAGAACTCCAGATTGGCAGTGAATGAATGGAACATTTTGAAGTGGAGATTCCAATGATTGCTGAAGTCTGGGTTGTGTGGACAGAAAAATGAAGAGCTGACCAGGTTGGAGTAGAGAGCCAGTTGATCAGCACGTCTGTGAGTGAGAACAGGCCGGTGAAAACCAGAATTGTGTTACTTGGACATTCATCAGTGGTGTAATGAAAGCCTGCCTGGAGTGGAGATTCGAAGAACTCCAGATTGGCAGTAAATGAATGGAACATTCTGAAGTGGAGATTCCAATGATTGCTGAAGTCTGGGTTGTGTGGACAGAAAAATGAAGAGCTGACCAGGTTGGAGTAGAGAGCCAGTTGATCAGCACGTCTGTGAGTGAGAACAGGCTGGTGAAAACCAGAATTGTGTTACTTGGACATTCACCAGTGGTGTAATGAAAGCCTGCCTGGAGTGGAGATTCGATGAACTACAGATTGGCAGTGAATGAATGGAACATTCTGTAGTCGAGATTCCTATGATTTCTGAAGTCTGGGTTGTGTGGACAGGAATATGAAGAATTGACCAGGGTGGATTGTGTGGACAGTTGAACAGCACCCCTGCGATTGTGCACATGACGCTAAAAACCAGCATTGGGTTCTTTGGCTATTCACCAGTTGTGTAGCAAAAACCTGCCTTGCGTGGAGATTCGATGAATTCCAGACTGGCAGAGAATGAATGGGACATTCTTTAGTGGAGATTGCAATGGTTTCTGGACTCTGCGTTTTTTTGACGAGGAAAATGAACACAACACCCAATAGGAGAGAGAGAACAAAGGGGAATGCCCTGCTACAGAGGCAGGGTGGGAGGGGATGTGGGGGGAATTGGGCACTGGTGGAGGGATGGGTATTTGATCATTGTATGACCGAAACCCAAGCACAAAGATTTGTAAATCTACAACTGTACCTCATGATGCTTCACTAATAAAAAAAAAAAGAAAATGAACAGCTGACCAGGGTGCATTGGATAGCCAGTGAACACCACACCTGCAGTATGTGAACAGGCCGCCGACCACTAGCATTGGGTTACTGGGACATACAGAAGAATCTCAAACCTGACGAGTTTTAGAGTCGTGCAACCATCACCAGGACTGGGTGGCATTGACCGCGTGAGTATCATATGGTTTCGATTGACTCAGAAGTCGATGCATACCAGACTTGGTTAGAGTGGAGGGGATGACGAAAACTTCGGCTTGATTGAGTGCACAGGCAGATGAAAACCATATATGAAGGTGTTGATATTTAGATGAACTCAGTTCAGTCGGTAGTGTGGCAGGGTTAATGAACAGAATACTATATTAGACTGGATAGGGAGCTGAAAAGCAGGCCTTGTGAGAGTTGACAGCAAAGGCTTACTTGGAAGATTTCTAATTAGATTCGATTTCGTGGAGAACGAGAAGCAACGCAGGTCTAATACATTGAATATCGAGATGAATTCACTACTCAGCAGTGTGGATCTCTGTCACACTTCCAGTCCTCCAGGACTTCATTGATTTGCTGGCGCGGTTCAGTAGCGTCTTCATATGGATACTTTTGGTGACTGTAATTTTGGCATATGGAATATTTCACGGATGTCTTGCCAGGCTTTGTCACGAGGGCCTGATTCACTCGGTAGCTTCCCGGGCTCTCTGAGTGGGCGAGGAATTGAACCCGGCTCGGCCAGGCTGTCTGCGTGACGCGCACGTCCTACTGCTGTGCTTTTGCTCCAGAATGGCAGTGTGGATAGGCAGAGGAAAAGCAGCCCAGGGATGGTTATAGAGTGAAGATTCTGATGTTTTGAAGTTTCTGGGTAGACTTGGACCTTCAGCAGTGGTGTAACGAAAGCTGCCTGGAGTGGAGATTCGTAGAACTCCAGATTGGCAGTGAATGAATGGAACATTCAGTAGTGGAGATTCCAATGATTTCTGAAGTCTGGGTTGTGTGGACAGGAAAAGGAAGAACTGACCAGGTTGGAGTGGATATCCAGTTGAACAGAATGCCTGTGAATGTGAACAGGCCTCTAAAAACCAGCATTGGGTTACTTTTACTTTAAGCAGTGTGTAAAGAAATCCTGCCTGAGTGGAGATTCGAAGAACTCCAGATTGGCAGTGAATGAATGGAACCTTCTGCAGTGGAGATTATAATGGTTTCTTAAGTCTAGGTTATATGGACAGGAATATAAAGAGCTGACAATGTTGGAGTGGATAGCCAGTTGAAGAGCAGGTCTGCAAGATTGAACAGGCTGCTGAAATCCATCATCGGGGTACTACGGTATTCACCAGTGATGTAACGAAAACCTGTCTAGAGTGAGATTCGATGAATTCCAGATTTGCAGTGAATGAATGGAACATGCTTTAGTGGAGATTCCAATGATTTCCGAACTCTCGTTTGTGTGGACAGGAAAATGAAGAGCTGACCAGGGTTGAGTGGATAGCCAGTAGAACAGCAGGCCTGCGAGTGTGAACAGGCCTCTGTAAGAGAGCATTGGGTCACTTGGACATTCAGCAGTGCAGTAACAAAAGCCTGCCTGCAGTGTAGATTCGAGGAACTCAAGATTGGCAGCGAATGAATGGAACATTCTGTAGTGGATATTCCATTCATTTCTGAAGTCTGGGTTGTGTGGAGAGGAAAAGGAAGAGCTGACCAGAGTGTACTGGATATCCAGTTGAACAGCATGCCTGCGAGTGTGAATAGGACGCTGAAAACCAGCATTGGGTTACTTGGACTTTCAACAGTGGTGTAACGAAAGCCTGCCTGGAGTGAATATTCGATGAATTCCAGTTTGGCAGTGAATGAATGGAACATTCTGTAGTGGAGATTCCAATAGTTTCTGAAGCCTACGGATTGTGGACAAGAAAATGAAGAGCTGGCCAGGTTGGAGTGGATAGCTAGCTGAACAGTAGGCCTGCGACTTTGAACAGACTGCTGAAAACCAGCATTAGGTTACTTGAATATTCACCAGTAGTGTAACAAAATCCTGCCTTGAGTGGAGATTCGATGAATTCCAGTTGGCAGTGAATGATTGGAATATTCTGTAGTGGAAATTCCAATGATTTTTGAAGTCTGGGTTTGTGGACCAGAAAATGAAGAGCTGACCAGGGTTCAGTGGATAGCCATTTGAACAGCACGCCTGTGAGTGTGAACAGGATGCTGAAAAACAGCATTGTGTTACTTGCACATACAACAGGAGTGTAACGATAGCCTGTCTAATGTGACAGATTTGCAGTAAATGAATGGAACATTCTGTAGTGGAGATTCCAATGATTTCTGAAATCTGGGTTGTGTGGACAGGAAAATGAGGTGCACACCATGCTAGAGTGGATAGCCAGTTGAACAGCAGGCCTGCTAGTTTGAATAGGCCCCTGTAACCAGCATTGGGTTACTTGGGCTTTCAGCAGTGGTGTAACGAAAGTCTGCTGGAGTGGAGATTTGGTGATCTCCAGATTGACAGTGAATGAATGAAACATTCTGAAGTGGATTTCTAATGTCTGCGTTGTGTGGACAGGAAATGAAAGGGCTGACCACTGTGGAGTTGATAGCCAGTTGAACAGCACGCCTGCGACTGTGAACAGAACAATGAAAACCAGCAGTGGGTTACCTGGACATTCACCAATGGTGAAACGAAATCCTGCCTTGAGTGGATATTCAGATGAATTCCAGATTCGGAGTGAATGAGTGGACAATTCCGTAGTGGAGATTACAATGATTTCTGAAATTTGCCTTTTTTGGACAGGAAAATGAAAACCTGACAAGGGTTGAGTGGTTACCCAGTTGAACAGCACGCCTGCATGTGTAAACAGGCGACTGAAAACCAGAATTGAGTTACTTGGATATTTAACAGTGGTGTAACGAAATCCTGACTGTATTGGAGACTCGATGAATTCCAGATTGTCAGTGAATGAATGGAACATTCTGTAGTGGAGATTCTAATGTTTTCTGAAGTCTGCGTTATGTGGACAGGAAAATGAAGAACTGACCAGGGTTGAGTGGATAGCCAGTTGAAGAGCACGCCTCCGAATGTGAACAGGAATATGAAAACCAGCATTGGGTTACTTGGACATTCACCAGTGTTGTAACTAAAGCCTACTTGGAGTGGATATTCGAAGAACTCCAGATTGACAGTGAATGAGTGGAACATTCTTTAGTGGAGATTCCAATTATTTCTGAAGTCTGGGTTGTGTGGACAGGAAAAGGAAGAGCTGACCAGAGTTGAATGTATAGTCAGTTGAATAGAACACCTTCGTTTGAGAACAGGACGTTGAAAACCTGCATTGGGTTATTTGGACATTCACCAGTGGTGTAACAAAAGCCTGCCTGGAGTGGATATTCGATGAATTCCAGATTGTAAGTGAATGAATGGAACATACTGTAGTGGAGATTCTAATGGTTTCTGAAGACTGGGTTATATGGACAGGAAAAAGAAGAGCTGACCAATGTGGAGTGGATAGGCAGTTGAAAAGCACGAATGTGAGTGTGAATAGGACGCTGAAATCCAGCATTGGGTTACTTGGACATTCAGCAGTTTTGTAAGGAATGCCTGCCTAGAATGGAGCTTCAGTTGAACTCCAGATTCGGAGTGAATGAATGGAAAATTCTGTAGTGGAGATTCTAATGTTTTCTGAAGTCTGATATATGTGGACAGGAAAGTGAAGAGCTGACCAGGGTTGAGTGGATAGCCAGTTGAACAGCACACCTCCGAGTGTGAACAGGACGATGAAAACCAGCATTGGGTTACTTGAATATTCACCAGTGGTGTAACAAAAGCCTGCTTGGAGTGGATATTCGAAGAACTCCAGATTGGCAGTGAATGAATGGAATATTCTGTAGTGGAGATTCCAATAATTTCTGAAGTCTGACTTGTGTGGACAGGAAAAGGAAGAGTAGACCAGGGTTGAATGCATAGCCAGTTGAACAGCACCAATGCGAGTGTGAACAGGCCTCTCAAACTAGCATTGGGTTACATGGACATTCAGTAGTGGTGGAACGAAAGCTTGCCTGGATAGAGATTCAATGAATTCTAGATTGGGAGAGAATGAATTGAACATTATTTAGTGAAGATTCCAATGATTTCTGAAATCTGGGTTGTGTGGACAGGAAAATGTAGAGCTTACCATGGTTGAGTGGATAGCCAGTTGAACAGCAGACCTGTGAGTTTGAACAGGCCGCTGAAATTCAGCATCGGGGTACTTGGATATTCACCAGTGGTGTAAGGAAAGCCTGCCTGGCTTGGAGATTCGATGATCTCCAGATTGCCAGTGAATGAATGGAACATTCTGTAGTAGAGATTCTAATGGTTTAGAAAGTCTGGGTTATGTGGACAGGAAAATGAAGAGCTGACCACTGTGGAGTGCATAGTCAGTTGAACAACACCAATGCGAGTGTGACCAGGACGCTGACACCAGCATTGGGTTACTTGGACTTCAGCAGTGGTGTAACGAAATCCTGCGTTGAGTGCAGATTCAGATGAATTCCAGATTTGCAATGAATGAACGGAACCTTCTGTAGTGGAGATTCCAATGATTTCTGAAGTCTGGGTGGTGTGGACAGGAAAATGAAGAGCTGACCAGGGTTCAGTGGATAGCCAGTTGAACAGCACGCCTACGAGTGTGTACAGGACGCTGAAATCCAGCATTGTGTTCCTTGGATATTCAACAGTGGTGTAACAAAAGTGTGCCTGGAGTGGAGATTCAGATGAATTCCAGATTTGCACTGAATGATTGGAACATTCTCTAGTGGATATTCCAATGATTTCTGTAGTCTACGTTGTGTGGACAAGAAAATGAAGATCCGAACCTGTTAGAGTGGATAGCCTGTTGAACAGCAAGCTTAGGAATTTGAACAGGCTACTGAAATCCAGCATTGGATTTCTTGGATATTCACTAGTGGTGTAACGATATCCTCCCTGGAGAGGAGATTCGATGAATTCCAGATTGGCAGTGAATGAATGGAACATTCTGTAGTGGAGATTTCAATGATATCTGAAATCTGGGTAGTGTGGACAGGAAAATGAAGAGTAGAGCAGGATACAGTGGAGAGCCAGTTGAACAGCAGGAATGCGAATTTGAACAATCCCCTTAAAAGCAGCATTGTGTTACTTGGACATTCAGCAGTGGTGTTACGAATACCTGCCTGGAGTGGAGATTCGATGATCTCCAGATTGGCAGTGAATGAATGGAACAATCTGTAGTGGAGATTCCAATGATATCTGAAGTCTGGGTTCTGTGGACAGGAAAAAAAAGAGCTGGCAACTCTGTAGTGGCTAGCCAGTGGCACACCACTCATGCGACTGTGAAAAGGACGCTGGAAATCAGTATTGTGTTACTTATACATTCACCAGTGGTGTAACGAAAACCTGCCTGGAGTGGAGATTCAGGTGAATTCCAGATTCGCAATGAATGAATGTAGCATTCCCTTTTGGAGATTCCAATGATTTCTGAAGTCTACGTTGTGTGGACAAGAAAATGAAGAGATGACCAGTTAGAGTGGATAGCCATTTGAACAGCAAGCCTGTGAATTTGAACAGGCTCCTGAAAACAAGCATTGGGTTACTTGGATATTCACCAGTGGTGTAATGGTACCATTCCTGGAGAGGAGATTCGATGAATTCCAGTTTGGCAGTGAATGAATGGGACATTCTGTAGTGGGGATTCCAATGATTTCTGAAGTCTGGGTTGTGTGCGCAGGAAAATGAAGAGCTGACCAGGGTTCAGTGGATAGCCAGTTGAACAGCACGCCTGCAGTTGTGAACAGGCCTCTGAAAACCAGCATCTGGTTACTTGGACATTCAGCAGTGGTGTAATGAAAGCCAGCGTGTATTGGAGATGCGATGATCTCCAGATTGGCAGAGAAAAAATGGAACATTCTTGAGTAGAGATTCCAATGATTTCTGAAGTCTGGTTGGGTGGACAGGAAAATGAAGAGCTGAGCAAAGTTGATTGGATATCAAGTTGAACAGCACGCCTGCGTGTGTGAATAGGCCTCTGAAAATCAGCATTGTGTTACCTGGATATTTAGCAGTGTTTTATAGACAGCCTGTCTTGAGAAGAGATTCGATTAATTCCAGATTGGCAGTGAATGAATGGAACATTTCGTAGTGGAGATTCCAATGATTTCTGAAGTCTGGTGTGTGTGGACAGGAAAATGAAGAGCAGAAAATGTCAGAGTGTATAGCCAGTAGAACAGCAGGCCTGCGAGCTTGAACAGGCCTCTGAAGTACAGCATTGGGTTACATGGACATTCAGCAGTGGTCTAACAAATGCCTGCCTGGAGTGAAGATTCGATGATCTCCAGATTGGCAGTGAATGATTGCAACATTCTGTATTGGAGATTCCAATGATACCTGAAGTCTGGGTTGTGTGAACAGGAAAAGAAAGAGCTGACAACTGTGGAGTGGATAGCCAGTTAAACAGCATGCCTGAGACTGTGAACAGGACGCTGAAATCCAGCCAGTTGAAGAGCACGAATGCGAGTGTGAACTGGACGCTGAAATCCAACATTGGTTTACTTGGATATTCAGCAGTGGTGTAACGAAAGCCTGCATTGAGTGGAGAGTCAGATTAATTCCAAATTTGTAGTGAATGAATGGAACATGCTGTAGTGGAGATTCCAATGATTTCTGATGTCCGGGTTTTGAGGACAGGAACATGTAGAGCTGAAAAGTTTGGAGTGGATAGCCAGTTGAACAGCAGGCCTGCTAGTTTGTACAGGCCGCTGGAAACCAGCATTGGGTTACTTGGAAATTCACCAGTGGTGTAACAAAAACCTGCCTGGAGTGGAGTTCGATGAATTCCAGATTGTACAATCTCCAGATTGGCAGTGAATTAATGAAATATTCTTTAGCGGAGATTCCAATGGTTTCTGAAGTCGGGTTGGGTGGACAGGAAAATGATGATCTGAGCATGGTTGATTGGATGTCCAGTTGAACAGCACGCCTGCCAGTGTGAAGCGGCCTCTGAAAACCAGCATTGGGTTACCTGAACATTCAGCAGTGGTTTATAGACAGCCTGCCTGGAGTGGATATTCGATTAATTCCAGATTGGCAGTGAATGAATGGAATATTCTGTACTGGCGATTACAAAGATTTCTGAAGTCTGGGTTGTGTGGACAGGAAAAGAAAGAACTGACAACTGTGGAGTGGATAACCTATTGAACACCACGCCTGCCACTGTGAAAAGGACGCTGAAAATCAGTATTGGGTTACTTAGACATTCACCAGTGTTGTAATGAAAGACTGCCTGGAGTGGAGAATCAGGTGAATTCGAGATTCGCAGTGAATTTATGTAACATTCTACAGTGGAGTTTCCAATGATTTCTGAAGTCTATGTTGTGTGGACAAGAATGTGAAGAGATGGCCAGGTTAGAGTGGATAGCCAGTTGAACAGCAAGCCTAGGAATTTGAACAGACTCCTGTAATCCAGCATTGGGTTACTCGTATATTCACCAGTGGTGTAACGATATCCTGGCTGGAGAGGAGATTTGATGAATTCCGGATTGGCAGTGAATGAATGGAACATTCTGTAGCGGGGATTCCAATGATTTCTGAAGTCTGGGTTGTGTGCACAGGAAAATGAAGAGCTGACCAGTGTTCATTTGATAGCCAGTTGAACAGCCCGCCTGCGAGTGTGAACAGGCCTCTGAAAACAAGCATCGGGTTACTTGGACATTATGCAGTGGTGTAATGAACTCCTACCTGGAGTGAAGATTCGATGATCTCCAGATTGGCAGTGAATGAATGGAACATTCTTTCGTGGAGATTCCAATGATTTCTGAAGTCTGGTTGGGTAAACAGGAAAATGAAGAGCTGAGCACGGTTGATTGGATATCCAGTTGAACAGCACGCCTGCGAGTGTGAACAGTCCTCTGAAAACCAGCATTGCCTTTCCAGGACATTCAGCAGTGGTGTAAAGACAGCCTGCCTGGAGTGCAGATTCAATGAATTCCAGATTGGCAGTTAATGAATGGAACATTCTGTACTGGAGATTCCAATGTTTTCTGAAGTCTGGGGTGTGTGGACAGGAAAGTGAAGAGCAGACCATGTTAGAGTGGATAGCCAATTGAACAGCAGGCCTGCGAGTCTGAATAGGGCTCTGAAAAAAGCATTGGGTTACATGGACATTCAGCAATGGTGTAAACAATGTCTGCTTGAAGTGGAGATTTGATTATCTACAGACTGGAAATGAATTAATGGAATATTCTGTAGTGGAGATTCCAAAGATATCTGAAGTCTGGGTTGTGTGTACAGGAAAAGAAGAGCTGACAACTCTGGAGTGGATAGCCAGTTGAACAGCACGCCTGCAAATATCAACAGGACGCTTAAAACCAGTATTGGGTTACTTAGACACTCAACTGTGGTATAACAAGTGCTTTTCTGGAGTGGAGATTCAGATGAATTCCAGATTTGCAGTGAATCAATGGAATATTCTGTAGTGGAGATTCCAATGATTTCTGAAGTCTGGGGAGTGTGGGCAGGAAAATGAAGAGCAGAACAGGTTAGAGAGTATAGCCAGTTGAACAGCAGGCCTGCGAGTTTGAACAGGCCTCTGATAAGCAGCATTGTGTTACATGGACATTCAGCATTGGTGTAACGTATGCCTGTCTAGAATAGAGATTCGATATATCCAGATTTGTAGTGAATGAATTGAACATTATGTAATGGAGATTCCAAAGATATCTGAAGTTTGGGTTTTGTGGACAGGAAAAGAATGAGCTGACAACTCTGGAGTGGATAGCCAATTGAACAGCATGCCTGCGACTGTTATCAGGATGGTGAAAATTAGTATTGGGTTACTTGGATATTCAGCAGTGCCTGGAGTGGAGATACGAAGAACTACAGATTGACAGTGAATCAATGGAATATTCTGTAGTAGAGATTCCAATGATTTCTGAAGTCTGGATTATGTGGACAGTAAAAGGATGAGCTGACCAGGGTAAAATGGATAGCCAGTTAAACAGAACGCCTGTGAGTGTGAACATGCAGCTGATTATCAGCATTGTGTTACTTGGACATTCAAAGTGGTGTAACGAAATCCTGCCTGGAGTGGAGATTCAGATGCATTCCAGACTGGCAGTGAATGAATGGAACATTCTTTAGTGGAGATTCCAATGGTTTCAGAAGTATGGTTTGTGTGTATAAGAAAATGAAGAGCTGACCAGGTTGGAGTGGATAGTCTGTTGAAAATTACTCCTGCGACTGTGAACAGGCCGCTGAAAAGCATCATTGGGTTACTTGGATATTCAGCAGTGGTGTAACGAAAGCCTGCCTGGAGTGGAGATTCGATGAATTCCAGATTGGCAGTGAATGAATGGAAAGTTCTGTAGTGGAGATTGAAATGATTTCTGAAATCTGGGTTGTGTGGACAGGAAAATGAAGAGCTGACCAGGGTTCAATGGATAGCCAGTTGAGAAACACGCCTGAGAGTGTGAACAGGACGCTGAAACCCAGCATTGTGATACTTGGACATTCACCAGTGGTGTAACGTAAACCTGCCTGGAGTGTAGATTCAGATGTATTCCAGATTCACAGTGAATGAATGTAATATTCTGTAGTGGAGATTCTAATGATTTCTGAAGTTTACGTTGTGTGGACAAGAAAATGAAGAGCTGACCATGTCAGACTGGATAGCCAGTTGAAGAGCAAGCCTGCGACTTTGATCAGGCTACTGAATACCAGCATTGGGTTACTTGGATATTCACCAGTGTTGTAATGATATTCTGCCTGGAGAGGAGATTCGATGAATTCCAGATTGGCAGTGAAAATATGGTAACTTCTGTAGTGGAGATTCGAATGAATTCTGATGTCTGGGTTGTGTGGACAGGAAAATGAAGTGCAGACCAGGTTAGAGTGGATAGCCAGTTGAACAGCAGGCCTGCGAGTTTGAACAGGCCTCTGAAAACCAGTATTGGGTTACTTGTATATTCACCAGTGGTGTAACGATATCCTGCCTGGAGCGGAGATTCGATGAATTCCAGATTGGCAGTGAATGAATGGAACATTCTGTAGTGGGGATTCCAATGATTTCTGAAGACTTGTTTGTGTGGACAGGAAATTTAAGAGTTAACCAGGTTTCAGTGGATATCCCGTTGAACAGCACACCTGATAGTTTGAACAGGACTCTCAAAACCAGCATTGGGTTACTTGGATATTCAGTAGTGGTGTAACGAAAGCCTGCCTGTAGTGGAGATTCGATGATCTCCAGATTGGCAGTGAATGAATGGAACATTCTTTAGTGGAGATTCCAATAATTTCTGAAGTCTGCTTGGGTGGATAGGAAAATGAAGAGCTGAGCATGGTTGATTGGATATCCAGTTGAACAGCATGCCTGACAGTGTGAATAGACCTCTGAAAACCAGCATTGGGTGACCTGCATTCAGCAGTGGTTTATAGACAGCCTGCCTGGAGGGGAGATTCAATGAATTTCAGATTGGCAGTGAATGAATGGAACCTTCTGTCGTGGAGATTCCAATGACATCTGAAGTCTGGGTTGTGTGGACAGGAAAAGAAAGATCTGACAACTCTGGAGCAGATAGCCAGTTGAACAGCACGCCTGCGACTTCGAAGAGGCGGCTGATTGTCAGCATTGTGTTACTTGGATATTCAACAGTGTTGTAACGAATTCCTACCTGGAGTGGAGATTCAGATGTATTCCAGATTGAGAGTGAATGAATGGAACATTCTGTAGTGGAGATTCCATTGATTCCTGAAGTTTGGATTGTGTGTATAGGAAAATGAAGTGCTGACTAGTTGGAGTGGATAGCCAGTTGAACAGCACACCTGTGAGTTTGAACAGGCCACTGAAAACCATCATTTGTTTACTAGGATACGCACCAGTGGTGTTACGAAAGCCTGCCTGGAGTGGAGATTCGATGAATTCAATATTGGCAGTGAATGAATGGAACGTTGTGTAGTGGAGATTCCAATGATTTCTGAAATCTGAGTTGTGTGGACAGGAAAATGAAGAGCTTACCATGGTTCAATGGATAGCCAGTTGAGCAGCACGCCTTGGAGTGTGAACAGGATGCTGAAAACCAGCATTGTGTTACTTGGACATTCAACAGTGGTGTAACGAAAGCCTGGCTGGAGTGGAGATTCAGATGTATTTCTGATTTGCACTGAATAATTGGAACATTCTGTAGTGCAGATTCCAATGATATCTGTAATATGGGCAGTGTGGACAGGAAAATGAAGAGCAGATCAGGATAGTGTAGATAGCCAGTTGAACAGCGGGACTGCAAGTTTCATCAGGCCTCTGAAAAGCAGCAATGGTTTACTTGGACATTCAGCAGGGGTGTTACGAATGACTGCCTCGAGTGGAGATTCGATGATCTCCAGATTGGCAGTGAATGAATGGAACATTCTGTAGTTGAGATTCCAATGATCTCTGAAATCTGGGTTGTGTGGACAGTAAAGAAAGAGTTGACAACTGTGAAGTTCATAGCCAGTTGAACAGCACGCCTGTGACTGTCAACAAGACACTGAAAATCAGCATTGTGAAACTTGGACATTCACTAGTGGTGTAACAAAAGCCTGCCTGGAGTAGAGATTCAGATGAATTCCAGATTTGCAGTGAATGAATGTAACATTCTGTAGTGAATATTCCAATGATTTCTGAAGTTTACGTTGTGTGGACAAGAAAAGGAAGAGCTAACGAGGTTAGAGTGGATAGCCAGTTCAACAGCAAGCCTGCGATTGTGAACAGGCCTCTGAAAATCAGCATCGGGTTACTTGGACATTCTGCTGTATTGTAATGAACTCCTGCCTGGAGTGGAGATTCAATGATCTCCAGATTGGCAGTGAATTAATGGAACATTCTGTAGTGGGGATTCCAATGATTTCTGAAGACTGGTTTTTGTGGACAGGAAAATGAAGAGCTAACCAGGTTTCAGTGGATATCCCGTTGAACAGGACACCTGAGAGTGTGAACAGGACTCTGAAAACCAGCATTGGGTTACTTGGATATTCAGCAGTGGTGTAACGAAAGCCTGCCTATAGTGGAGATTCGATGATCTCCTGATTGGCAGTGAATGAATGGATCATTCTTTAGTGGAGATTCCAATGATTTCTGAAGTCTGTTTGGGTGGACAGGAACATGAAAAGCTGAGCACGGTTGATTGGATATCCAGTTGAACAGCACGCCTGCGAGTGTGAACAGTCCTCTGAAAAGCAGCATTGGGTTGCTTGGACATTCAGCAGTGGTGTAACGAGACCCTGCCTCGAGTGGTGATTCGATAATCTCCAGATTGGCAGTGAATGATTGGAACGTTCTGTAGTGGAGATTCCAATGATTTTTGAAGTCTGGTTGTGTGGCCTGAAAAATGAAGAGCACAGCATGGTTGAGTGGATAGCCACTTGAAGAGCACGCCTGCGAGTGAGTACAGGCATGTGAAACCCAGCATTGGATTACTTGGACATTCAGCAGTAGTGTAAAGAAAGCCTGCCTGGAGTGGAGATTCGATGTTCTCCATATTGTCAGTGAATAAATAGAACATTCTGTAGTGGAGATTCCATTGATTTCTGAAGTCTGGTGTGTGAATACAGGAAAATGAAGAGCTGATCAGGTTAGAATGAAGAGCCAGTTAACAGCAGGCCTGTGAGTGTTAGCAGGCTGCTGAAAACCATGATTGGTTTACTTGGATATTCACCAGTGGTGTAAGGAAATCCTGCCTGGAGTGGAGATTCGATGAATTCCAGATTGTCATTGAATGAATGGTACATTCTGTACTGGAGATTCCAATGATTTCTGATTTCTGGTTTTTGTGGACAGGAAAAGAAAGAGCTGACCACTTTGGAGTAGATAGCTAGTTGAACAGCACACCTGCGAGTGTAAACAGGACGCTGAAAGCCAGCACTGTGTTACTTGGACATTCTCTAGTGGTGTAACGAAAGCCTGCCTCGAGTGGATATTCAGATGAATTCCAGATTCGCAGTGAATGAATGGAACATCTAGAAAGTCTAGGTTATTTGGACAGGATAATGAAGATCTGACCAGGGTTGAGCGGGTATCCAGTTGAACAGCACGCATGCGAGTGTGAATAGGACTCTGACAACCAGCATTGGGTTACTTGGACATTCAGCAGTGGTGTAACGAAAGCCTGCCTGGAGTGGAGATTCGATGATCTCCATATTGGCAGTGAATGATTGGTACGTTCTGTAGTGGAGATTCCAATGATTTCTGAAGTCTGGTTGTGTGGCCTGAAAAATGAAGAGCACAGCAGGGTTGAGTGTATAGCCAGTTGAATAGCACGCCTGCGAGTGAGTACAGGTGTGTGAAATCCAGCATTGGATTACTTGAACGTTCAGCAGTGGTGTAACGAAAGCCTGCCTGGAGTGGAGATACAATGTTCTCCATATTGTCCGTGAGTGAATAGAACATTCTGTAGTGGAGATTCCATTGATTTCTGAAGTCTGGGGTGTGAATACAGGAAAATGAAGAGCAGATCAGGTTAGAATGAATAGCCAGTTGAACAGCAGGCCTGCGAGGGTGAAAAGGCTGCTGAAAATCAGCATTGGGTTACGTGGTCATTTACCAGTGGTATAACAAAAGACTGCCTGGAGTAAAGATTCAGATGAATTCCAGATTCGCAGTGAATGAATGGAACATTCTGTAGTGGATATTTCAATGATTTCTACAGTCTGGGTTGTGTGGCCAGGAAAAGAAAGAGCTGACCACTGTGGAGTGGGTAGTCAGTTGAATGGCGGCACGCCTGTGAGTCTGAACAGGAGGCTGAAAACCAGCATTGGGTTACTTGAATATTCACCAGTGGTGTAACAAAATCCTGCCTGGACCTCAGATTCAATGAATTCCAGATTGGCATTAAATGAATGGAACATTTTGTAGTGGAGATTCCACGATTTCTTTTTCTTTTTTTTTTTATGGATGGAAAAGTTTATTGTTTTAAATTTGCCATTTTAAAAATGTACTATGATGTGAATCTTCACTTACAACAAAACAAAACCTTGCTTTATCAAATAGTATCAAAATCAGGGATGATTATATTACCCTGATCCTTAGATTATAGAACAGAGAATAATAGGGAGGAAAGAAATTACTGGGTGGGGGGAAATAATAAGACACAGGTAGAAGCAGTAGAGGAAAGAGGCAAAAACGTGTGTGTGTGTGTGTGTGTGTGTGCGTGTATTTTCACCATAAAACAAGTCACACTGAAAGCATGAGACCCAAACTACAACAACCAAACCTAACAATTTTGCTGTCAAGGAGGCAGGTTGAGGGATAGAAAGGAAACTCGGGACACTGGTGGAGGGAATACTGGTGATGGGAGTGGTGTTGGAACATGATATGTCTGCAATACAACTATGAATAACTTTGTAATCATGGTATCTAAATTTAAAAAGAAGAAAAATACCAAAAGGACTCTTTAGCAAACTAGTTAAATATATATAGTTAAATACTAGAAAATTAGCACAAATGAGTAGAGGACAGAAGAATTTTTTTAAAAGGTGAGGATAATTACAACAATGAAAATGGTTTAATATAAATCTGTAATAATTATTTCAGGCTATTTTTGGTACAGAGATGGACCAATAGGCCAGACTAGCTGAGCACTGATACTGTACTCTTGTAAGTAGGGAGTCACACTGTCACTTATGACGGGTACTTACTATATTCACATGATGTTTATTTATTTATTTTTTTTTCTGAAGTCTGGTTTGTGTGGACACAAAAAGGAAGTGCTGAGCAGGGTTAATTGGATAGCCACATGAACAGCACGCCTGCGACTATGAACAGGCCTCTGATAACCAGCATTGGGCTACGTGGACATTCACCAGTAGTGTAACGCAAGCCTGCCTGGAGTGTAGATTCGATGATCTCCAGATTGGCAGTGAATTACTGGAACATTCTGTAGTTAAGATAGCAATGTTTTCTGAAATCTGGGTTGTGTGGACAGGAAAAATAAGAGCTGACCACTGTGGAGTGTATAGCCAGATGAACAGCACGCCTGTGAGTGTGAAAAGGACGCTGAAAACCAGTATTGGGTTACTTGCACATTCAACAGTAGTGTAATGAAAGCCTGACTGGAGTCGAGATTCGATGAAATCCAGACTGGCAGTGAACGACTGGAAAATCTAGAAAATCTAGGTTATGTGGACAGGAAAATGAAGAGCTGACCAAGGTTGAGTGGGTAGCCAGTTGAACAGAACGCATGTGAGTGTGAACAGGCCTCTGAAAACCAGCATTGGGTTACTTGGTCATTCAGCACGGTGTAACGAATGCCTGCATGGAGTGGAGATTCAGATGAATTCCATATTTGCAGTGAATGAACTGGAACATTCTGTAGTGGAGATTCCAATAATTTTTGAAGTCTGAGTTATGTGGAGAGGAAAATGAAGAGCAGACCAGGTTAGAGTGGTTAGCCAGTTGAACAGCAGGACTGCTAGTTTGAACAGGCTGCTGAAAAGCAACATTTGGTTACTTGGATATTCACCAGTGGTGTAAACATATCCTGCCTGGAGTTCAGATTGGATGAAATCCAGATTGGGAGTGAATTAATGGAACATTTTTTAGTGGAGATTCCAATGATTTCTGAAGTCTGGAATGTGTGGAAAGGAAAATGCAGAGCTGATCAGGTTTGAGTGGAAAGCCAGCTGAACAGCACACCTGCTAGTGTGAACAAGCCGCTGAAAACCAGCATTGGGCTATTTGGATATTCACCAGTGGTGTAATAAAAGCCTGCCTTTAGTGGAGATTCGATGAATTCCAGATTGGCAGTGAATGAATGGAACATTCTGTAGTGGAGTTTCCAATGGTTTCTGAAGAATACGTTGTGTGGACAAGAAAATGAAGAACTGACAAGGTTGGAGTGGATAGCCTGTTGAATAGCAGGCCTGCGACTTTGAAGAAGCTGCTGCAAACCAGCATTGGGTTACTGGGATATTCACCAGTGGTGTAACGAAAGCCTGCCTGGAGTGGAGATTCGATGATCTAAAGATTGACAGTGAATGAATTGAACATTCAGCAGTGGAGATTCCAATGATTTCTGAAGTCTGGTTGTGTGGACAGGAAAATAATAGCTGACCACTGTTGAGTGGATAGCCAGATGAACAGCAAGCCTGCGAGTGTGAACAGGCCGCTGAAAACCAGTACTGGGCTACTTGGATATTCACCAATGATGTAACGAATGCCTGCCTGGAGTGGAGATTCGATGAATTCCTGATTGGCAGTGAAGGAATGGAACATTCTTCAGTGGAGCTTCCAATGATTTCTGAAGTCTGGGTTGCGTTAACAGGAAAATTAAGTGCTGAAGAGTTTGGAGTGGGTAACCAGTTGAACAGCACCCTTGCGAGTGTGAAGAGGCCGCTGAAGACCAGCACTTGGTTACTTGGATATTCACCACAGGTGTAACGAAAGCCTGCCTTGATTGGAGATATGATGAATTCCGGATTGGCAGTGAAGGAATGGAACATTCAGTAGTGGAGTTTATAATGGTTTGTGAAGTCTAGGTTATTTAGAGGAATACCAAGAGCTGACTAGGTTGGAGTGGTTAGCCAGGTGAACAGCACACCTGAGAGTATGAACAGGCCACCGAAAACCAGCATTGGGGTACTTGGGTATTCACTAGTTATGTAACGAAATCCTGCCTGGAGTGGAGATTCGATGAATTCCTGATTGACAGTGAATGAATAGAACATTCTGTAGTGGAGATTCCAATGATTTCTGAAGTCTGGATTGTGTGGACAGGAAAATGAAGTGCTGACCAGGGTTGAGTGGATAGCCCATTGAAGAGAACGCCTGCCAGTGTGAACAGGCCGCTGAAAACCAGCTTTGTGTTATTTGGACATTCAGCAGTGTGTAACGAAAGCCTGCCTGAAGTGGAGATTCTGTTATCTCCAGATTGGCAGTGAAAGAATGGAACATTCTGTAGTGGAGATTTCAATTAGTTCTGAAGTCTGGTTTGTGTGGACAGGAAAAGAAAGATCTGACCACTGTGGGGTGGATTGCCAGTTGAACAGAATTTTTGCGAGTGTGAAAAGGCCGCTGAAAACCTGCATTGGGTTACTTGGATATTCATCAGTGGTGTAACGAAAGCCTACATGGATTGGAGATTCAGATGAATTCCAGATTCGCAGTGAATGATTGGAACATTCTGTAGTGGAGAATACAATGATTTCTGGATTCTATGGATTCTATGTTGTGTGTACAGGAAAATGAAGAGCTGTCTAGGTTGAACTGGATAGCCAGTTGAACAGCACGCCTGTGAGTGTGAGCAGGCTGCTGAAATCCAGCATTGTGTTACTTGGATATTCACCAGTGGTGTAACGAAAGCCTGCCTGGAGTGGAGATTTGAAGTATTCCAGATTGCAGTGATTGAATGGAACATTCTGTACTGGAGATTTTAATGGTTTCTGAATTGTAGGTTATGTGGACAGGAGAATGAAGTGCTGACCAGGGTTGAGTTGATAGCCAGTTTAAAAGCACTCATGTGGGTGTGAACAAGAAGCTGAACACCAGAATTGTGTTACTTGGAAACTCACTAGGGTTGTAACAAAAGCCTGCCTGGAGTGGAGATTTGAAGAACTACAGATTGGCAGTGAATGAACGGAACATTCTGTAGTGGAGATTCCAAGTGATTTCTGAAGTCTGGGTTGTGTGGACAGGAAATTGAAGAGCTGACCAGGTTGGAGTGGATTACCAGTTGAACAGCATGCCTACGAGTGTTAACATGCTGTTGAAAACCGGCATTTTTTTACTTGGACATTCACCATTGCTGTAACTAAAGCCAGCCTGGAGTGGAGATTCGTTGAATTCCAGATTGGGAGTGAATGAATGGAACATTTTGTAGTGGATATTCCAATGATTTGAAGTTTGGGTTGTGTGGACAGATAAATGAATAGCTGACCAGGTTGTCGTGGGTATCCAGTTGAACATAAAGCCTACAAGTGTGAGCAGGCCACTAAAAACCAGCATTGGGTTACTTGGATATTCATCAGTGGTGTAATGAAAGCCTGCCTTGAGTGGAGATTCGATGAATTCCACATTGGAAGTGAATGAATGGAACATTCTGTAGTGGAGATTCTAACGGTTTCTGAAGTCTAGGTTATGTGGACAGGAATATGAACAGCCTACTAGTTTGGAGTGGATACCCAGTTGAAAAGCATGCCTGCGAGTGTGAACAGGCCGCTGAAAACCAGCATTGGGTTACTTGGACATTCAACAGTGGTGTAAAGCAAACCAGCCTGGAGTGGAGATTCGATGAATTCCAGATTGCCAGTGAATGAATGCAGCATTCTGTCGTGAAGATTCTAATGCTTTCTGATGTCTAGGTTATTTGGATAGGAAAATTAAGTACTGACCAGGGTTGAGTGGATAGCCAGTTGAACAGCATGTCAGCGGGTCTGAACAGGACGCTGAACACCAGCATTGTGTTACTTTGACATTCAACAGTGGTGTAATGAAAGCCTGCCTGGAGTGGAGATTAGAAGAACTCCAGATGGGTATTGAATGAATGGAACATTCTGCAGTGGAGATTCTAATGTTTTCTGAAGTCTACGTTGTGTTGACTAGAAAATGAAGAGCTGACCAGGTTGGAGTGGATAGGCAGTTGAACAGCAGGCTTGCGACTTTGAAAAGGCTGCGAAAACCAGCATTGGGTTTCTTGGATATTCACCAGTGGTGTAACAAAATCCTTCCTTGAGTGGTGATTCGATGAATTCCAGATTGGCTTTGAATGATTGGAACATTCTGTAGTGGAGATTCCAATGATTTCTGAAGTCTGTATTCTGTGGGCAGGAAAAGAATGAGCTGACCTCTGTGGATGGATCGCCAGTTGAACAGAACTCCTGCGACTGTGAACAGGACGCTGAAAATCATCATTGGGTTTCTTGGACATTCACCAGTGGTGTATAGAAAGCCTGAGTGGAATGGAGATTCGATGATCTCCAAAATGGCAGTGAATGAATGGAACATTTTGTAGTGGATATTCCAATGATTTCAGAACTCTGTTTTATTGGCACCAGGAAATGAAGATCTGACCAGGGTGGTGTGGATAGCCAGTGAACATCACACCTGCGGTATGTGAACATGCCACTGACTTCTAACATTGGGTTACTAGGACATGCAGAAGAATCCCAACCCTGACGTGTTTTACGGGCGTGTTCATCACCTCCACTGGTTGGCATTGACCGGGAGAGTACCATATGGTTTCGATTGATTCAGAAGTCGCTGCACACCAGGCCTGGTTAGAGTGGATGGGATGATGGAAACTTCGGCTTGATTGAGTGCACAGGCAGATGAAAACCAGATATTTAGCTGTTGATATTTAGATGAACTCAGGTCGCTCGTTAGTGTGGCATGGTTAATGATCAGAATACTATATTCGACTGGATAGGTAGCTGAACAGCAGGCCTGGGGACAGTTGGCAGCAAATGCTCAATTGGCAGAATTCGAATTCAACTCGATTCCATGGAGAACGTGAAGAAACACAGGGCTAATACATTGGATATTGAGATGAATTCACTACTCAGCAGTGTGGATCGCTGTGACTCACCCAGTCCTCCCAGACTTCATTGATTTGCTGGCACGGTTGAATAGCGTCTTCTTTTGGGACTTGCGGTGACTGTAATTTTGGCATATGGAATATTTCACGGGTGTCTTGCCAGGCTTTCCCACGAGAGCCAGATACTCTCGGTAGCTTCCGGGGCTCTCTGATAGGGCGAGGAATTGTACCCAGCTCGGCCAGGCTGGCTTCGTGAAGCACACGTCCTACTGCTGTGCTTTCGCGCCAGAATTGCAGCGTGGATAGGAAGATGAAAAGCAGCCCATGGATGAATTTAGAGTGCAGATGCAGATGATTTCAAGTTTCTGGGTAGACATACCAATCCTGCAAAGAATGCCTGCGTAGAGTGAAGATACAGATGTATTCCAGACTCGCAGAGAATGATCGGAACATTCTGTAGTGGAGAATCCAATGATTTCTGTTGTCTGAAATCTGTGGACAGGAAAATGCATAGGTGACCAGGGCGGAGTGGATAGCTAGTGAAAAGAACAGGCCGCTGATAACTGTCATTGGGTTACTTGGACATTCACCAGTGGTGTAACGAAAGCCTGTCTGGAGTGGAGATTCTATGAACTCCAGATTGGCAGTGAATGATTGGAACATTCTGTAGTGGAGTTTCCAATGATTTCTGAAGTCTGGGTTCTGTGGAGAGGAAAAGAAAGAGCTGACCACTGTTGAGTGGATACCCAGTTGAACAGCACTTCTGCGAGTGTGAACAGGATACTGAAAACCAGCATTCGGTTACTTGGGCATTCACCAGTGGTGTAACGAAAGCCTGCTTGGAGTGGAGATTCAGATGAAATCCATATTTGCAGTGAATGAGAGGAACATTCTGTAGTGGAGATTCCAATGATTTCTGAAGTCTGGTTTGTGTGTACAGAAAAATGAAGAGATGACCAGGTTGGAGTGGATAGACAGTTGAACAGCAGGTCAGCGAGAGTGAACAGGCTGCTGAATACAAGCGTTGGGCTGCTTGGATATACACCAGTGTTGTAAAGAAATCCTGCCTGGAGTGGAGATTCGAGGATCTCCAGATTGGCAGTGAATAAATGGAACATTCTGTAGTGGAGATTCAAATGATTTCTGAAGTCTGGGTTGTGTGGAAAGGAAGATGGAAAGCAGGCTAGGTTGGCTTGTATATCCAGTTGAACAGCACGCCTGCGAGTATGAACAGGCCGCTGAAAACCAGCATTGGTTTACTTGGACATTCAGCAGTGGTGTAACGAAAGCCTGCCTGGAGTGGAGATTCGATGAATTCCAGATTGGTAGTGAATGTATGGAACATTTTATAGTGGAAATTCCAATGATATCTGATGTCTGGGTTGTGTGGACAGGCAAATGAAGAGCTGACCAGGTTTGAGTAGTTAGCTAGTTGAACAGCACGCCTGCAACTGTGAACAGGCCGCTGAAAAGCAGCATTGGTTTACTTGGACATTCACCAGTGGTGTAACGAAAGCCTGCCTGGAGTGGAGATTCGATGAATTCCAGATTGGCAGTGAATGAATGGAACATTCTGTATTGGAGATTCCAATGGTTTCTGAAGTCTACATTGTGTTGTCAAGAAAATGTAGAACTGACCAGGGATGAGTGGTTAGCCAGTTGAACCGCACGCCTGCGAGTGTGAACAAGTGATGAAAACCAGCATTGGGTTACTTGGACATTCCCCAGTGGTGTAACGAAAGCCTGCCTGGAGTGGAGATTCGATGAATAACAGATTGGCAGTGAATAAATGGAACATTCTGTAGTGGAAATACCAATTATTTCAGGACTCTGGGTTATTGGTACCAGGAAATGAAGAACTGACCAGGGTGGATTGGATAGGCACTGACCACCATGCCAGCGGTACGTGAACAGGCCGCTGACCGCTGGCATTGGGTTACAGGACATGCAGAATAATTTCAACTCTTATGAGTTTTAGAGGCATACGATCATCACCACCACTGGGTGGCGTTCACCGGGAGAATACCATATGGTTTTGATTGATTCAGTGAAAAGAACAGGCCGCTGATAACTGTCATTGGGTTACTTGGACATTCACCAGTGGTGTAACGAAAGCCTGTCTGGAGTGGAGATTCTATGAATTCCAGATTCGCTGTGAATGAATGGAACATTCTGTAGTGGAGATTACAATGATATCTGAAGTCTGTAATGTGTGGACAGTCAATGCACACCAGACCTGGTTAGAGTGGACGGGATGATGAAAACTTCGACTTGATTGAGTGCACCGGCAGATAAAAACCAGGTATGTAGGTGTTGATATTTAGAGGAACTCAGGTCCCTCGGTTGTGTGGCAGGGTTAATGAAAAGAACACTATATTCGACTGGATAGGGAGCTGAACAGTAGGCCTGGGGAGAGTTGACAGCAAATTCTCAATTGGCAGACAGTCAATGCACACCAGACCTGGTTAGAGTGGACGGGATGATGAAAACTTCGACTTGATTGAGTGCACCGGCAGATAAAAACCAGGTATGTAGGTGTTGATATTTAGAGGAACTCAGGTCCCTCGGTTGTGTGGCAGGGTTAATGAAAAGAACACTATATTCGACTGGATAGGGAGCTGAACAGTAGGCCTGGGGAGAGTTGACAGCAAATTCTCAATTGGCAGATGTCGATTTCACTCGAATTCGTGGAGAACGAGAAAAAACTCAGGCCTAATACATTGGATATTGAGATGAATTCACTACTCAGCAGTGTGGATCGCTTTCACTCTCCCAGTACTCCTGGACTTCCTTGATTTGGTGGCGCGTTTGCGTAGTGTCTTCATTTGGAGACTTTTGGTGACTGTAATTTTGGCATATTGAATATTTCACCATTGTCTTTCCAGGCTTTGCCATGAGGGGCAGATACTCTCGGTAGAATCCTGGGCTCTCTGAGAGGGTGAGGAACTGAATCCGGCTCGGCCAGGCGGGCTGCGTGACGCACACATCCTACTGCTGTGCTTTTGCTCCAGAGTGGCAGTGTGGATAGGAAGATGAAAAGCAGCCCATGGATGATTTTAGAGTGCATTTCAGAAGATTTCAAGTTTCTGGGTAGACTCACCAGTTCTTTAAGGAATGCCTGCCTAGAGTGAAGATTCAGATTTAGTCCACATTCACAGTGAATGATCGGAACATTCTGTAGTGGAGATTCCAATAATTTCTTATGTCTGGGTTCTGTGGACAGGAAAATGAAGAGCTGAACAGGCTGGAGTGCATAGCCAGTGAACAGGACAGGCCCTGAAAACCATTACTGGTTACTTAGACATTCACCAGTGGTGTAACGAAAGCCTGCATGGAGTGGACATTCAGATGAATTCCAGATTCGCTGTGAATGAATGGAACATTCTGTAGTGGAGATTACAATGATATCTGAAGTCTGTAATGTGTGGACAGGAAAATGAATTGCTCACCAGGTTGGAGTGGATAGCCAGTTTAACAACACACATGCGAGTGTGAACAGGCCGCTGAAAACCAGAATTGGGTTAATTGGATATTCACCAGTGATGTAACGAAAGCCTGCCTGGAGTCGCAATTCGATGAATTGCATATAGGCAGTGAATGAATGTAACATTCTGTAGTGGAGATTCTAATGTTTTCTGAAATCTAGGTTATGTGGACAGAAATATGAAGACAGAAATACTCTTGCGAGTATTAACAGGCTGCTGAAAACCAGCATTGGGTTACTTGGATATTCACCAGTGGTGTAACGAAATTCTTCCTGGAGTGGAGATTCGTTGAATTCCAGATTGGCAGTGAATGAATGGAACTTTCTGTAGTAGAGATTCCAATGATTTATGAAGTCTGGCTGTGTGGAAAAGAAAATGAAGAGCTGAGCAGGGTTGAGTGGATATCCAGTCGAACAGCATGCCTGCGAGTGTGAACAGCCTCTGAAAACCAGAATTGAGTTACTTGGACATTCAGCAGTGTGTAACGAAAGCCTAAATGGAGTGGAGATTCGATGATCTCCACATTGGCAGTGAATGAATGTAAAATTCTGTATTGAAAATTCTAATGATTTCTGATATCTGGATTGTGTGCACAGGAAAGGAAAGAGCTGACCATTGTGGAGTGGATAGCCAGTTGAACAGATCACCTGCAATTGTGAACAGGACGCTCAAAACCAGCATTGTGTCTCTTGGACATTCAGCACTGGCGTAACAAAAGCCTGCCAAGAGTGGAGATTCAGATGAATTCCAGATTCGCAGTGAATGAATGGAACATTCTGTACTGGAGATTTCAATTATTTCTGAAGTCTGGGTTTTCTGGGCAGTAAAATGAAGAGCAGACCAGGTTAGCATAGATTGCAGTTGAACAGCAGGTTTGCAAGTTTGAACAGTTTGCTGAAAACCAGCAGTGTGTTACTTGGATGTTCACAAGTGGTGTAATGAAATCCTGCCTGGAGTGGAGATTCGATGAAATCCAGATTGGCAGTGAATGTATGGAACATTTTGAAGTGGACATTCAATGATTTCTGAAGTCTGGGTTGTGAAGAAAGGAAAAATGAAGAGCTAACCAGGGTTGGTTGGATAGCCAGTTGAACAACACGGCTGCGAGTGTGAGCAGGACACGAAAGCCAGCGCTTGATTACTTAGATATTCACCAGTGGTGTAACGAAAGCCGGACTGGAGCAGAGACTCGATGAATTTCGATTGGCATTGAATGAATGGAACATTCTGTAGTGGAGATTCCAATGATTTCTGAATTCTGGGATGTGTGGAGAGGAAAAGAAAGATCTGACGACTGTGGAGTGGGTAGCCCGTTGAACAGCATTCTAGGGAGTGTGAACAGGCCTCTGAAAAACAGCATTGGGTTGCTTGGACATTCACCTGTGGTGTAAAGAAAGCCTGCCTGAGAAGGAGATTCGATGATATCCAGATTGGCAGTGGATGAATGGAACTTTCTGTAGTGGATATTCCAATGATTTCTGACGTCTGGGTTATGTGGATAGGAAAATGAAGAGCAGAGCAGGTTAGAGTGGATAGCCAGTTGAACAGCAGTCCTGACAGTTTGAACAGGCTGCTGAAAACCAGCATTGGTTTACTAGTATATTCACCAGTGCTGTAACGAAATCCTGCCTGGAGTGGTGATTCGATGAATTCCAGATAGGCAGTAAATGAATAGAATATCCTGTAGTGGAGATTCTAATCATTTCTGAGGTCTGGGTATTGTGGAGAGGAAAACTAATAGCTGAACATTGTGGAGTGGATAGCCAGTTGAACAGCAGGCCTGCGAGTGTGAACAGGCATCTGCAAACCAGCATTGGATTTCATGGATATTCAGCAGTGGTGTAAAGAAAGCCTGCTTGGAGTAGAGATTCGATGATCTCCAGGTAGGCAGTGAATGAACAGAATATTCTCTAGTGGAGATTGCAATTATTTCTGAAGACTGGGTTGTGTGGACTGGAAAAGAAAGAGCAGACCAGTATGAAGTGGATAGCCAGTTGAACAGCATGCCTGCAAGTGTGATCAGGACGCTGAAAACCAGTATTGGGTTACTTGAAGATTCACCAGGGGTTTAACGAAAGCCTGCATCGAGTGGAGATTCAGATGAATTCCACATTCACAGTGAATGACTGGAACATTATGTACTGGAGATTCCAATGATTTCTGAAGTCTGGGTTAAGTAGATAGCAAAATGAAGGGTTGGTCAGGTTTGAGTGGACAGCCAGTTAAACAGCACGCCTGTGAATGTGAACAGGCCTTTGAAAACCACCATTGGGTTACTTGGACATTCAGCACTGTATAACGAAAGTCTGCCTGTAGTGGAGATTCGAGGAACTCCAGGTTGGCATTGAATGAACGGAATATTCTCTAGTGGAGATTCCAATGTTTTCTGAAGTCTAGGTTCTGTGGACAGGAAAAGAAAGAGCTGACCACTATTAAGTGGATAGCCAGTTGAGCAGCACGCCTGCCAGTGTGAACAGGGCGCTAAAAACCAGCATTTGGTTACTTGGAAATTCACCCGTGGTGTAACGAAAGACCTGGGTTGATGGGAAAGCCAGTTGAACAGCACGCCTGTGAGTGTGAACAGGCCTCTGAAAACCAGCATTGGGTTACTTGGACATCCACCTGTGGTGTAACGAAAGCCTGCCTGGGGTGGAGATTCGATGATCTCCAGATTGTCAGTGAATGAATGGAACATTCTGTAGTGGATATTCCAATGATTTTTGACGTCTGGGTTGTGTGGACAGAGAAATGAAGAGCAGATGAGGTTATCGTGGATAGCCAGATGAACAGCACTCCTGCGCGTTTGAACAGGCTGCTGAAAACCAGCATTGGTTTACTAGTATATTCACCAGTGGTGTAACGAAATCCTGCCTGGAGTGGTGATTCGATGAATTCCAGATTGGCAGTGAATGAATAGATTATCCTGTAGTGGAGATTCCAATGATTTCTGAGGTCTGTGTTGTGTGGAGAGGAAAATTAAGAGCTGACCAGGGTGGAGTGGATACCCAGTTGAACAGCAGGCCTGCGAGTGTGAACAGGCCTCTGAAAACCAGCATTGGGTTTCTTGGATATTCAGCAGTGGTGTAAAAAATGTCAGCCTGGAGTGGAGATTCGATGATCTCCAGATTGGCAGTGAATGAATGGAACATACTGTTATGGAGATTCCAATGATTTCTTACCTGTGGGTTGTGTGAACACGAAAAGAAAGAGCATTTCTTGACCACTGTGGAGTCGATAGCCAGTAAAACAACACACTTGCAAGTGTGAACAGGACGTTGAAAACCAGCATTGGGGTGCTTGGATATTCACAGGTGTTGTAACGAAATCCTGCCAATACGATAAATTCCAGATTGGGAGTAAATGAATGGAAATTCTGTATTGGAGATTCTAATGGTTACTGAAGTCAACGCTGTGTAGAATGAAAAATGAAGAGCTGACCAGTGTGGAGTGGATAGCCAGTAGAACAGCTCGCCTGCGAGTGTGAAGAGGCCTAGGAAAACCACCATTGGGTTACTTGGTCATTCAGCAGTGGTGTAAAGAAAGCCTTCCTGAAGGGAGATTCGATGTTCTCCAGGTTGGCAATGAATGAACAGAATATTCTCTAGTGGAGATTCCAATTATTTCTGAAGTCTGGGTTGTGTGGACAGAAAAAGAAAGAGCTGACCAGTATGAAGTGGATAGCCAGTTGAACAGCATGCCTGGGAGTGTGAACAGGATGCTGAAAACCAGTATTGGGTTACTTGAACATTCACTAGTGGTTTAATGAAAGCCTGCCTCGAGTGGAGATTCAGATGAATTCTAGATTCGTAGTGAATGAATGGAACATTCTGTAGTGGAGAATCCAATGAATTGTGAATTCTGGGATGTTTGCAAGGGAAATGAAAGAGCTGACGACTCTGGAGTGCATAGCCAGTTGAACACATGCCTGCGAGTGTGAACAGGACGCTGAAAATCAGTGTTGCGTTACTTGGACATTCACCAGTGGTGTAAAGAAAGCCTGCATGGTGGGCAGAATCAGAAGAATTCCAGATTCTCAGTGAATGAATGGAACATTCTGTAGTAGAAATCCGAATAATTTCTGAATTCTGGGTTGTGTGGACAGGATAATGAAGAGCAGACCAGGTTAGAGGGGAAAGCCAGTTGAACAGCAGGCCTGCGTGTTTGAACAGGCTGCTGATAACTAGCATTGGGTTACTTGGATATTCACCAGTGGTGTCACGAAAACCTGACTGGAGTTGAGATTCGATGAATTCCAGATGGGCAGTGAATGAATGGAACATTCTGTACTGGAGATTCCAATGATTTCTGATATCTGGGTTCTGTGGAGAGGAAAATGAAGGGCTGGCCAGGTTTGAGTGGACAGCCAGCTGAACAGCACGGCTGCGAGTGTTAACAGGCCTCTGAAAACCAGCATTGGATTACTTGGACATTCACCAGTGGTGTAACGAAAGACTGCCTGTAGTGGAGACTCGATGATCTCCAGATTGACAGTGAATGAATGGAACATTCTGTAGTGGAGACTCCAATGATTTCTGAAGTCTGGCTTGTGTGGACAGGAAAATGAAGAGCAGACCAGGTTAGCGTGGATAGCCAGTTGAACAGCAATCCTGCCCGTTTGAATAGGCTGCTGAAACCCAGCATTGGGTTACTTGTATATTCACCAGTGGTATAACGAAAACCTGCCTGGAGTGGTGATTCCATGAATTCCAGATTGGCAGTGAATGTCTGGAATATTCTGTCGTGGAGATTCCAATGATTTCTGAGGTCTGGGTTGTGTCGAGAGGAAAATGAAGAGCTGACCAGGGAGGAGTGGATAGCCAGTTGAACAGCACACCTGCGAGTGTGAACAGGCCACTGAACACCAGCATTGGGGTACTTGGATATTCACCAATGTTGTAACGAAATCCTGGCTGGAGTGGAGATTCCATGAATTCATTGGCAGTCAATGAATGGAACATTCCGTAGTGGAGATTCCCTTGGTTTCTGAAATCAACGTTATTTATAAAGAAAAATGAAGAGCTGACCAGGGTGGAGTGGATAGCCAGTAGAACAGCACGCCTGTGAGTGTGAGACGGCCTCTGAAACCCAGCATTGGGTTACTTGGACATTCAGAATTGTGTAATGAACGCGTGCCTGGAGTGGAGATTCGATGATCTCCAGGTTGACAGTGAATGAACGGAATATTCTCAAGTGGAGATTCCAATGATTTCTGAGTCTGGGTTGTGTTGACAGGAAATGAAAGAGCTGACCACTGCGACGTATATAGCCAGTTGAGCAGCACGCCTGCGAGTGAGAACAGTACGCTAAAAACCTGCATTTGGTTACTTGGACATTCAGCAGTGGTTTAATGAACGCCTGCTTGGATTCAGGAATCAGATGAATTCCAGATTCACAGTGAATGAATGGAACATTCTGTAGTGGAGATTCCAATGTTTTTTGAATTCTGGGATGTGGGGACAGAAAAAGCAAGACCTAACTACTGTGGAGTGTGTGTAAACACACAAAAAATAAAAAGGCCGGCGGTCTGCCGTTTCCCCACTCCAGGGAGGTCGAAGGCGATGGTCAGGTGAAGGAAGGAAACGAGGCCAAGCTAGTTGGTCTTAGTAGCCGTTTATTACATGGGAAGAGATGTAAGTCATGGAGGCCTCAGGAATCCTCGAGCATGTGCGCCTTTGTTCTCTCCGCTTCTGTCTCAGCCCCATCTTCCCAGGTTCTCTGATGCACGTGTCCCCCCATTCTCTGGTGCACGTGTCCCCCCAGAGAGCCCTGAAATCTCCCTTATATAGATCATAGTACCTCTAAAGGGCGCAATATAATGATGTCATCAGAAGGAGTTACAGAAAGAAAGTTGAGGCGGCAAACCATACATTGTTTCCTTACATCCGCAGGCCAGTAATCCTGGCCTCACCTTTTCACAAGCTACAAGTACTTAGATTAGCACAACAAAGACCAGTCTGCTAGAGCTTGGAATCTACATCTCCAAAAAAGCAGTCTCATCCAAGCTAGTCAGGACACACAGAAAACTGCTTCTAGGACGTGTTTCTCCTCTCCTTGTCCAACCAACATATAAGCATACATAATATTAATCATTTCGTATGGACACAGTAAGAAATACTTTGGGCTTATAGAATTGCTCTCCTAGGGCCATCTCGATCTCAGACTGCAGTGCTCAGGCCAGATATCTTTCCTATTCCTAGCAGCAGGGCCCTAGTCTCGTCGTTACTTTTGGATCATGACATCATTTGCCTATGATCAAACTCTTAACTTATGGTTAAGAATCGTGGCACCTTGGCCTGGCCCATAGCGATGCCAGGGTAGTACATAACTTACCGGCTTGCCCTGGTTCCATCCAGTCCCACGTCGGGACCCTGCCCTTGGGGTGCTAGGAAGTAAGGGCAACTGAGGCTTAAGTTGAGAAGGCAGATGCCCAGGAGTGAATAATATTCAAAGCCAATCAATTATAAAGCATAATATTAATTAATTGTCTTCCTGTATCCATACAAAAGGACATTGCATTAAAGTAAACTGCTCAAAGACATAAGGAGAGGAGAAAGGCAATATTGACTTACAGTAGAGCTTCAGTGTCTAAGAAGGATGAGACCTTACAAATTGGTTGGGGAAGAGAGCATAGAAGAGGTTACAGACAGACAAAGTAATGGGAGTGACTCGGGAGCACTGTATTGGGCACAATCTGATAAACCTAAGCTCCGTGTACTCCAACATCTCACCCTTTTCTGTTTACAAAAACACAAAAATTTGAAATAGACAAAGGAACAATTCCAATCACAAAACAGTCTCATATGTAGTAGTAGTAAAACTTCAGTCCGCCCCTGAACCCAGAGCAGTGCTTGTCGTAAAGTGTCCAATAGTCCTGCACTGTTCAAGGGTAATCAGAGTCATTTAGTTGCTTTTTGAAGAAATGAGGTGTCCAGACCACATTTTGAAGAGTTGTTTTGCAACATTAGCAGTAGTGGTCACAGCAATGAGTCCCAGAGAAACAACTGTCAAAGAGTCCTATGAACTTCAGGAAGCACTGGATCAGGCAGGGAGCACTGGAACAGGAGCATCACAACTTCTGTCAGGAGCTCTTCAGCAGGGGAATGCAGCCATTCTCTGTTCATGTTTACGGCAGTCATAGATGTACAACCTAGCTTATGTCTGGAAAAAACACTTTTTAAAAGTTATCAGAGGCTTTGAGCATTGGGGTTTGGTTCATCTCCATGTCTGGGGGTAAAGAAAGAGGCAAGGGGAAACTCCGAGAGAAACAGTTATCCTAGAGAGAAATTAAAAAGGTGTTCCTATTAAAAGTCATTCCTTCCTCCTTCAGGAGATGAGGCACCTGTGAATTCCAAGGAGAGGGTAAAATTAAAGAATTGTTAATCCAAAATACGGGGTCCAGGCATTGTCCAGTCCACAACCTATAAGAGAAGGGTATAAGGAATGCTCTTAATTTGATCTCATGATATGTTAAAGGAGTTAGAGGCCTTTTCTGCAGGCCTTCTGATGCTGGTTCCTCTGATTTCCTTGTGAATTCCAGGTGAAATCAGCTTGGTGATGGCTTGGAGCTGGAATTTAGAGAGCTGTAAGACTGCAAAGGTCTGAAAGTTAATGCAGGTAGATGAATTCGGCTCCTGATGAAGTGCAATGGGACCCAAAGTTTCTTAGTGGAGTTATCTGTTGAAAGAAAAATATAGCCTTTTCCTCGAATGAGGTGTCTCGCTGCTACCCAGTCTTTGTCAATTTTTAATCAAATTAGGAGAAAGTTAATAATTTTCTGAGTCTGTGCATCTTCCTGAAAATGCTTTTCAGCTGCTGTATATGGCTCACCTTGAGGTAAATTCAAAATTTTAAAGAAAACAATGTCAAAGAATAGGAGTCAAACGGGGCATTTCTCCTTATTTATTTATTTATTATTAACTATGCCCGATTCATAGGTCCAGGAAGACCAGAATGAGATCTGATAACAGTAATTAAAACAAGTTCAGAGCACTTTTGTAAAAGAGCCTGTTGCTGCTGAAGCAATTGTTGAGCTCAGTTACAATACCAGGGAAGAGACCAACATAAACTGAATCTGAGATGATATTAGTAGGCCCTGGCACATGGGCGAGTGAAAAAACTAATGTGGCGAGTTATAGCCTTCATTGGAAGCTCTTTTCTGATATCCAAAATAACCTGATTTATAACCATACACACACACATGCAGAAGTATCCTAGTGACAATGCCTTCTGTCCCTCACCAGACTCAGCGTCTGTAATGGCTGAGTGGGTGAGCACCCAGGAATGAGGCGTCTCTGTGCCTCCTGGGTCAATAAGCAATGGCCTAGTGGGAGAATAACCTCGTACCCATTGGCCCTGAAGCTGTTTTCCCAGAGGTGGCATCTCATGAACTAGAAGTAGAAGTTCACTTCCCCAAAAGTAAAACTGCACCGGTCTGAGTTTTTGAATAACCTTATTTGGAACTAGCACTTCACCATTGGTTCTGATAAAAAACCTGAGAGTTGGTTGTCCAGACTGAGTTCCTGGCAGATATTCTTGGGAATCAAGACTAGAAACTAGAGGCTTTCTCCACCTCTGACCTGACTGAGGTCTCTTAGGGTAGCTGAGCCCTTTTACACAAAGTTCTGCTCGGTCTGCCAGCGCAAATTCACCAACAGACACAACGCTTTGATTCCAAAGTTTCTCACTTTTTTCCTGGCTCAAAACCTGACGCACGTTAGGTGCAGAACTCAGCTCCGCATGTCCCATACACAGGATAGCTTGTTCCCTGAACTCAACCGCTTGTTGGTGAACCTCTAGATACGCTCCTTGAGGAACAGAGGCAGGGATCAGAGATGTCTTTCCCTTCACTTCCAGACAACCATGAAAAACTGATGTGCTGCTTGTAACGTTTGCTTGAGCAAACTCCCTTTCTACCTGGGGGTTCAAATCTCGTCCCTTTGCATCAGAATTTAATCTGCAGGGACTCTGGGTGGGAGAAATGCTAACTGTATCAGAGAAAGAAATATCCAAAGCAGCGCTCCTTGCCTTGGCTGTCTGTAGTGAATCTACTGACTGGAGCTCTGAAGCTCCACACTGGGGAGAAGGGCTGCAGCTGGGAATGTCCCCTGATTTTTCGGGGCCTGGGGCTGGCCCCACTGCACGTTTCCCGAAATGGGGTCACCAGCTACGCCAAGATTGGAGGGGCAATCTCTGGCCCAATGGTTTCCATTATGGCCTTGTGGACAAGGTCCAGGTGGTGGTCTCACAGTAGCACGTTTGGGAGGTGCCCTGCAATCCTTACGGAAGTGGCCTGATTTCCCACAATTAAAACATTTGGCCTGATTTTGTCTCTGTATGGCATAGGCCTCAACAGCATTAATACGTGCCTGATGTTTGATAGAACCAACATTCCGACATGCCTTCAAGTACCCCATTATGTCCTCCTTCTCCTTAATGGGGCGCAGAATGGCCTGGCAATCCTCGTTAGCATTTTCAAAAGCCAATTGTTTGGACAAAATTTCCTGCGTTTCCTTACCCTTAACCTGCCTTTCAATGGCTTCTATCAACCTCCCTATGAAGTCTGCATAAGGCTCTGTGGCACCCTGAATAATCTTTGTATAGCTTCCCTTGAATTCAGCATCTGCATCAATCCTCTCCCAGGCCCACAGGGCGGCGTCACGGACATGAGCAAAAACAGCACGAGGCAAGGTGACTTGATTCTTAGGGTCGTGCCATTTCCCTTCACCTATTAACATCTCATAAGTGAATTTAATTCCTGAAAATTTTCGTCCAGCATGGCCTAGGCTCTGAAGTTTTGCCTTAGCCTCATCACTGAACCACATCCTCCATTGGATGTACTGAGAAGGGCTTAAGCACGTCTTAGCAACCACGTGAAAATCTTGAGGTACCCAGTGAGCTTTTTTACTCCAGCCTGTAAGATACTCCTTACAGTACGGAGATGTAGGTCCGTACAGGGCACAGGCCTTTTTGAAATTACTGAGTGAATCCATTCTTAACCCTTCATAAGACGGAGACTGATTCTCCTCCAGCTGGATGGGAAAAAAGAGACGGAGCTCATGGGGCCTGGGTGGGATTGACCACTTACGGTCGAGAGGTTTCAGCTGTAAGCTTCTATCGGGACCGTGTCCCGAGCGGCCTGGAGGCCTCTTGACTGAGGAGCGGCGGCTCCTATGAGAAATCTCCTGTACCAAGCCGCTCTCAGACTCAGAATCTGAGGAAGTGGTAGCTGGCTCATCATATGCATCACTTTCCTCTGACGCACTAGAAGTGGAGTCGTACAGAGGAGTTGGGGGTCTCTCTGGCTTGATATCAGTAGGGAACGTTAATTCATCAGTGGCAGAGAGATTTTTGCTCTGAGAACGTGTTTGTACTGGAAACGCCTTGAGCTGCTTTCGGGGCTTGGGTACAGGAGCAGTCAAGCATTGAGCATCAGGCTTCTTTCTAGGCTTGGGTATGGGAGGAGCCGAGGGTAAGGCTCTCTCAGTAGTGGGAACTTTCTTAATTTCATCCTTAATCTTAAAATCCTCTCTGTTTAGCTCCTGAGGAAAGCCTTCCATAGTATATCTAACATCCTCCTCCTCAGAGCTATCTTCCAAAGCCTTAAGAACGGAATAGACAATTTCCCAAGTTACCCAGAATTGTTTAGGGATTTGAGCCCCTCCCTTAAATTCCCTGAAGACATTACCTTTAACCTTTTCCCAAACCTCAGGCGCCAAAGTTCCCTTATCTGGAAACCAGGGATGAAATTTGTAAACAGTTTTTAGGCAGGACCGGAGTTGGTCCCGAGAAACACTATGTCCAGTTCTCTTTGCAAAATGCTTAATCAATTCAATAAAAAAATGGCCACGATCAGTTTGGCGTGAAGAAATTTTAGAGGAATTCACGCGACTCTGTTTTTGCCCCATCTTAGTGGAGGAGTGCAGCTAGCAGTTTAATTCACCGCACCACAAAATCTAAGTTCTCCCACTAAAATTTTCTAGAGTGGGGGTGTACCGAATGCTGTTCTTACCTTTAGTTGTGCACCGGTTGGAGGCTCGTGCCGGCCCAGGGACGCCAGTTGTGTAAACACACAAAAAATAAAAAGGCCGGCGGTCTGCCGTTTCCCCACTCCAGGGAGGTCGAAGGCGATGGTCAGGTGAAGGAAGGAAACGAGGCCAAGCTAGTTGGTCTTAGTAGCCGTTTATTACATGGGAAGAGATGTAAGTCATGGAGGCCTCAGGAATCCTCGAGCATGTGCGCCTTTGTTCTCTCCGCTTCTGTCTCAGCCCCATCTTCCCAGGTTCTCTGATGCACGTGTCCCCCCGTTCTCTGGTGCACGTGTCCCCCCAGAGAGCCCTGAAATCTCCCTTATATAGATCATAGTACCTCTAAAGGGCGCAATATAATGATGTCATCAGAAGGAGTTACAGAAAGAAAGTTGAGGCGGCAAACCATACATTGTTTCCTTACATCCGCAGGCCAGTAATCCTGGCCTCACCTTTTCACAAGCTACAAGTACTTAGATTAGCACAACAAAGACCAGTCTGCTAGAGCTTGGAATCTACATCTCCAAAAAAGCAGTCTCATCCAAGCTAGTCAGGACACACAGAAAACTGCTTCTAGGACGTGTTTCTCCTCTCCTTGTCCAACCAACATATAAGCATACATAATATTAATCATTTCGTATGGACACAGTAAGAAATACTTTGGGCTTATAGAATTGCTCTCCTAGGGCCATCTCGATCTCAGACTGCAGTGCTCAGGCCAGATATCTTTCCTATTCCTAGCAGCAGGGCCCTAGTCTCGTCGTTACTTTTGGATCATGACATCATTTGCCTATGATCAAACTCTTAACTTATGGTTAAGAATCGTGGCACCTTGGCCTGGCCCATCGCGATGCCAGGGTAGTACATAACTTACCGGCTTGCCCTGGTTCCATCCAGTCCCACGTCGGGACCCTGCCCTTGGGGTGCTAGGAAGTAAGGGCAACTGAGGCTTAAGTTGAGAAGGCAGATGCCCAGGAGTGAATAATATTCAAAACCAATCAATTCCTAAGTTATAAAGCATAATATTAATTAATTGTCTTCCTGTATCCATACAAAAGGACATTGCATTAAAGTAAACTGCTCAAAGACATAAGGAGAGGAGAAAGGCAATATTGACTTACAGTAGAGCTTCAGTGTCTAAGAAGGATGAGACCTTACAAATTGGTTGGGGAAGAGAGCATAGAAGAGGTTACAGACAGACAAAGTAATGGGAGTGACTCGGGAGCACTGTGATGGGCACAATCTGATAAACCTAAGCTCCGTGTACTCCAACAGAGTGGATAGCCAGTTAAGCAGCACGACTGTGAGTATGAACAGGCCACAGAAAACCAGCATTGGGGTAATTGGATATTCACCATTGTTGTATCGAAACACTGCCAACTCGATGAATTCCAGATTGGCAGTAAATGAATGGAACATACTGTAGTGGAGATTCCAAAGATTTCTGAAATCTGGGGTGTGTGGACAGGAAATTGAAGGGCTGGACAACGTTGAGTGGACAGCCAGCTGAACAGCACAGCTGCAAGTGTGAACAGGCCTCTGAAAACCAGCATTGGGTTACTTGGACTTTCACCAGTGGTTTAATGAAAGCCTGCCTGGAGTGGAGACTCTGTGATCTCCAGATTAACAGTGAATGAATGGAACATTCTGTAGTGGATATTCCAATGATTTCTTAAGTCTAAGGTAGTATCGACAGGGAAATTTAGAGCAGAACAGGTTAACATGGATAGTCAGCTGAACAGCAGTCCTGCGCGTTTGAACTGGCTGCTGAAACCCAGCATTGGGTTATTTGTATATTCACCAGTGGTGTAACGAAATCCTGCCTGAAGTGGTGATGTGATGAATTCCAGATTGGCAGTGAATGTATAGAATATTCAGTCGTGGAGATTCCAATGATGTCTGAGTTCTGGGTTGTGTCGAGAGGAAAATGAAGAGCTGAACAGGGTGGAGTGGATAGCCAGTTGAACAGCACACCTGTGAGTGTGAACAGGCCACTGAAAACCAGCATTGGGTACTTGGATCTTCACCAGTGTTGTAACGAAATCCTGCCTGGTGTGGAGATTCCATGAATTCCAGATTGGCAGTCAATGAATGGAACATTCTGTAATGGAGATTCTATTGGTTTCTGACGTCAACGTTGTTTAGAAAGAAATCTGAAGAGCTGACCAGGGTGGAGTGATAGCCAGTAGAACAGCAAGCCTGCGAGTGTGAACAGGCCTCTGAAAACCAGCATTGGGTTACATGGACATTCACCAGTGGTGTAACGAAAGCGTGCCGGGAGTGGAGATTCGATGATATCCAGGTTGGCAGTGAATGAACGGAATATTCTCAAGTGGAGATTCCAATGATTTCTGAAGTCTGGGTTTTGTTGACAGGAAAGGAAAGAGCTGACCACTATGAAGTAGAGAGTCAGTTGAGCAGCAGGCCTGCGAGTGTGAACAGTACGCTAAAAACCAGCATTGAGTTACTTGGACTTTCACCAGTGGTTTAATGAACGCCCGTTGGATTCGAGATTCAAATGAATTCCGATTCACAGTAAATGAATGGAACATTCTGTAGTGGAGATTCCAATGATTTCTGAATTCTGGGATGTGGACAGAAAAAGGAAGAGCTGACTACTATGGAGTGGATAGGCAGTTGAACAGCAGGCCTGCGAGTGTGAGCAGCACACTGAGAACCAGCTTTCGGTTACTTGGACATTTACCAGAGGTGTAAAGAACGCCTGCGTGGATTCGAGATTCAGATGAATTCCAGATTCGCAGTGAATGAATGGAACATGCTATAGTGGAGATTCCAATGATTTTGAATTCTGGGATATATGGACAGGAATAGGAAGAGCTAACTACTGTGGAGTGGATAGCCAGTTGAAAAGCACGCCTGCCAATGTGGGCAGAACGCTGAAAACCAGCTTTAGGTTACTTGGACTTTCACCAGTGTTGTACCGAAAGCCTGCCTGGAGTGGAGATTCAGAAGAATTCCGGATTAGCAGTGAAGGAGTGGAACATTTTGTAGTGGAGATCCCAATGTTTTCTGAAGTCTGGGTTTTGTGGACAGGAAAATGAAGAGCTGACCAGGTTAGATTGGAAATCCAGTTGAACAGCAGGCCTGTGAGTTTGAAAAGGCTCCTGATAACCAGCATTGGGTTCCTTAGATATTCAACAGTGGTGTAACGAAAACCTGGCTGTAGTGGAGATTCGATGAATTCCAGATTGGCAGTCAATGAATGGAACATTCTGGAGTGGAGATTCCAATGATTTCTGTAGTCTGGTTTGTGTGGATAGGAAAAGAAAGGGCTGACCACTGTGGAGTGGATAGCCAGTTGAACACTAAGTCTGCGAGTGTGAACAGGACGCTGAAAACCGCTTTAGTTTACTTGGACATTCAGCAGTGGTGTAACGAAATCCTGCCTGGAGTGGAGATTCGATGAATTCCAGATTTGCAGTAAATGAATGGAACTTTCTGTAGTTGAGATTCCATTCATTTCTGAAGTCTGGGTTTAATGGAAAGGATAATGAAGTGCTGACCAGGACTGAGTGGGTAGTCAGTTCAACACCACACCTTCGAGTGTGAACAGGCCTCTGAAAACCAGCATTGGGTTACTTGGACATTCACCAGTGGTGTAACGAAAGCCTGCCTGTACTGGAGACTTGATGATCTCCAGATTGACAGTGAATGAATGGAACATTCTGTAGTGGAGACTCCAATGATTTCTGAAGTCTGGCTTGTGTGGACAGGAAAATGAAGAGCAGACCAGGTTAGCGTGGATAGCCAGTTGAACAGCAATCCTGCCCGTTTGAATAGGCTGCTGAAAACCAGCATTGTGTTTCTTTTATATTCATCAGTGGTGTAACGAAATCCTGCCTGGAGTTGTGATTCGATGAATTACACATTGGCAGTGAATGTCTGGAATATTCTGTCGTGGAGATTCCAATGATTTCTGAGGTCTGGGTTGTGTGGAGACAAAAATTAAGAGCTGACCAGGGAGGATTGGATAGCCAGTTGAACAGCAGGCCTGCGAGTGAGAACAGCCCTCTGGAAACCGGCATTTTGTATCTTGGGGATTCAGCATTGGTGTAAGGAAAGCCTGCCTGAAGTGGAGATTCGATGATCTCCAGATTGGCAGTGAAATAATGAAACATTCTGTCATGGAGATTCCAAAGATTTCTTATGTCTGGGTTGTGTGAACACGAAAAGAAAGAGCTGACCACTGTGGAGTCGATAGGCAGTTGAATAGTACACCTGCGAGTCTGAACAGGCCGCAGAAAACCAGAATTTGGGTACTTGGATATTCACCATTGTTGTAACGAAATCCTGCCAATTCTATGAATTCCTGATTGGCAGTAAATGAATAGAACATTCTGTAGTGGAGATTCCAATGATTTGTGAACTCTGGGTTGTGTGGACAGGAAAATGAAGGGCTGGGCAGGGTAGAGTGGAGAGCCAGCTGAGCAGCACCACTGTGAGTGTGATCAGGCCTCTGAAAACCAGCATTGGGTTACTTGGACTTTCACCAGTGGTGTAATGAAAGCCTGCCTGGATTGGAGACTCTGTGATCGCCAGATTAACAGTGAATGAATGGAACATTCTCTAGTGGATATTCCAATGATTTCTTAAGTCTAAGGTAGTGTCGACAGGGAAACGCAGAGCAGACCAGGTTAACGTGGATAGTCAGCTGAACAGCAGTCCTGCGCGTTTGAACTGGCTGCTGAAACCCAGCATTGGGTTACTTGTATATTCACCAGTGGTGTAACGAAATCCTGCCTGAAGTGGTGATGCGATGAATTCCAGATTGGCAGTGAATGTCTGGAATATTCTGTCGTGGAGATTCCAATGATGTCTGAGGTCTGGGTGGTGTCGAGAGGAAATTGAAGAGCTGAACAGGGTGGAGTGGATAGCCAGTTGAACAGCACACCTGTGAGTGGGAACAGGCCACTGAAAACAAGCATTGGGTACTTGGATATTCACCAGTGTTGTAAAGAAATCCTGCCTGGAGTGGAGATTCCATGAATTCCAGATTGGCAGTCAATGAATGGAACATTCCGTAGTGGAGATTTCATTGGTTTCTGAAGTCAACTTTGTTTAGAAAGAAAACTGAAGAGCTGACCAGGGTGGAGTGATAGCCATTAGAACAGCACGCCTGCGAGTGTGAACAGGCCTCTGAAAACCAGCATTGGGTTACTTGGACTTTCACCAGTGGTGTAACGAAAGCGTGCCTGGAGTGGAGATTCGATGATCTCCAGGTTGGCAGTGAATGAACGGAATATTCTCAAGTGGAGATTCCAATGATTTCTGAAGTCTGGGTTTGGTTGACAGGAAAGGAAAGAGCTGACCACTATGAAGTAGAGAGTCAGTTGAGCAGCAGGCCTGCGAGTGTGAACAGTACGCTAAAAACCAGCATTTGGTTACTTGGACATTCACCAGTGGTTTAATGAACGCCCGTTGGATTCGAGATTCAGATCAATTCCAGATTCACAGTGAATGAATGGAACATTCTGTAGTGGAGATTCCAATGCTTTCTGAATTCTGGGATGTGTGGACCGAAAAAGAAAGAGCTAACTACTCTGCAGTGGATAGTCAGTTAAGCAGCACGACTGCGAGTGTCAACAGGCCACAGAAAACCAGCATTGGGGTAATTGGATATTCACCATTGTTGTATCGAAATCCTGCCAATTCGATGAATAGATTGGCAGTAAATGAATGGAAAATACTTTAGTGGAGATTCCAAAGATTTCTGAAATCTGGGTTGTGTGGACAGGAAAATGAAGGGCTGGACAACGTTGAGTGGACAGCCAGCTGAATAGCATAGCTGCAAGTGTGAACAGGCCAATGAAAACCAGCATTGGATTACTTGGACTATCCCCAGTGGTGTAATGAAAGCCTGCCTGGAGTGGAGACTCTGTGATCTCCAGATTAACAGTGAATGAATGGAACATTCTGTAGTGGAGATTCCAATGATTTCTTAAGTCTAAGGTAGTGTCGACAGGGAAATGAAGAGCAGACCAGGTTAACGTGGATAGTCAGCTGAACAGCAGCCCTGCGCGTTTGAACTGGCTGCTGAAACCCAGCATTGGGTTATTTGTATATTCACCAGTGGTGTAACGAAATCCTGCCTGAAGTGGTGATGCGATGAATTCCAGATTGGCAGTGAATGTCTGGAATATTCTGTCGTGGAGATTCCAATGATGTCTGAGGTCTGGGTGGTGTCGAGAGGAAATTGAAGAGCTGAACAGGGTGGAGTGGATAGCCAGTTGAACAGCACACCTGTGAGTGTGAACAGGCCACTGAAAACCAGCATTGGGTACTTGGATATTCACCAGTGTTGTAACGAAATCCTCCCTGGCGTGGATATTCCATGAATTCCAGATTGGCAGTCAATGAATGGAACATTCCGTAGTGTAGATTTCATTGGTTTCTGAAGTCAACGTTGTTTAGAAAGAAAACTGAAGAGCTGACCAGGGTGGAGTGATAGCCAGTAGAACAGCACGCCTGCGAGTGTGAACAGGGCTCTGAAAACCAGCATTGGGTTACTTGGACTTTCACTAGTGGTGTAACGAAAGCGTGCCTGGAGTGGAGATTCGATGATCTCCAGGTTGGCAGTGAATGAACGGAATATTCTCAAGTGGAGATTTCAATGATTTCTGAAGTCTGGGTTTTGTTGACAGGAAAGGAAAGAGCTGACCACTATGAAGTAGAGAGTCAGTTGAGCAGCAGGCCTGCGAGTGTGAACAGTAGTCTAAAAACCAGCATTTGGTTACTTGGACATTCACCAGTGGTTTAATGAACGCCCGTTGGATTCGAGATTCAGATGAATTCCAGACTCACAGTGAATGAATGGAACATTCTGTAGTGGAGATTCCAATGTTTTCTGAATTCTGGGATGTGTGGACCGAAAAAGAAAGAGCTAACTACTGTGCAGTGGATAGCCAGTTAAGCAGCACTACTGCTAGTGTGAACAGGCCACAGAAAACCAGCATTGGGTTAATTGGATATTCACCATTGTTGTATCGAAATCCTGCCAATTCGATGAATAGATTGGCAGTAAAGGTAAAGGTAAAGGCCCTCCTGTTGATCGTCGATTTGCTCGAGCGGGCCCAGTAACGTCTCCATTGGAGACTTTGTTGTTACTGTGTCTGGCATATCGAATACTCTCGGTAGCTTGCCGGGCTCTCCGAGAGGGGCGGAGGAATCGAACTCGGGTCGGCCATGTTGGCCACGTGTAAGGCGAACGCCCTACCCGCTGTGCAGTAAATGAATGGAAAATACTTTAGTGGAGATTCCAAAGATTTTTGAAATCTGGGTTGTGTGGACAGGAAAATGAAGGGCTGGACAACGTTGAGTGGACAGCCAGCTGAGCAGCATAGCTGCAAGTGTGAACAGGCCAATGAAAACCAGCATTGGATTACTTGGACTATCACCAGGGTTTAATGAAAGCCTGCCTGGAGTGGAGACTCTGTGATGTCCAGATTAACAGTGAATGAATGGAACATTCTGTAGTGGATATTCCAATGATTTCTTAAGTCTAAGGTAGTGCCGACAGGGAAATGAAGAGCAGACCAGGTTAACGTGGATAGTCAGCTGAACAGCAGTCCTGCGCGTTTGAACTGGCTGCTGAAACCCAGCATTGGGTTATTTGTATATTCACCAGTGGTGTAACGAAATCCTGCCTGAAGTGGTGATGCGATGAATTCCAGATTGGCAGTGAATGTATAGAATATTCAGTCGTGGAGATTCCAATGATATCTGAGGTCTGGGTGGTGTCGAGAGGAAATTGAAGAGCTGAACAGGGTGGAGTGGATAGCAAGTTGAACAGCACACCTGTGAGTATGAACAGGCCACTGAAAACCAGCATTGGGTACTTGGATCTTCACCAGTGTTGTAACGAAATCCTGCCTGGAGTGGAGATTCCATGAATTCCAGATTGGCAGTCAATGAATGGAACATTCTGTAATGGAGATTCCATTGGTTTCTGACGTCAACGTTGTTCAGAAAGAAAACTGAAGAGCTGACCAGGGTGGAGTGATCGCCAGTAGAACAGCACGCCTGCGAGTGTGAACAGGCCCCTGAAAACCAGCATTGGATTACTTACACATTCAACAGTGATGTAACGAAAGCCTGCCTGTACTGGAGACTCGATTATCTCCATATTGACAGTGAATGTGTGGAGCATTCTGTAGTGGAGACTCCAATGATTTCTGAAGTCTGGCTTGTGTGGACAGGAAAATGAAGAGCAGACCAGGTTAGCGTGGATAGCTAGTTGAACAGCAATCCTGCCCGTTTGAATAGGCTGCTGAAAACCAGCATTGTGTTTTTTGTATATTCATCAGTGGTGTAACGAAATCCTGCCTGGAGTGGTTATTCGATGAATTACACATTGGCAGTGAATGTATGGAATATTCTGTCGTGGAGATTCCAATGATTTCTGAGGTCTGGGTTGTGTGGAGACAAAAATTAAGAGCTGACCAGGGTGGATTGGATAGCCAGTTGAACAGCAGGCCTACGAGTGGGAACAGCCCTCTGCAAACCGGCATTTTGTATCTTGGGTATTGAGCAGTGGTGTAAGGAAAGCCTGCCTGAAGTGGAGATTCGATGATCTCCAGATTGGTAGTGAAATAATGAAACATTCTGTCATGGAGATTCCAAAGATTTCTTATGTCTGGGTTGTGTGAACACGAAAAGAAAGAGCTGACCACAGTGGAGTCGATAGCCAGTTGAAAAGTACACCTGCGAGTCTGAACAGGCCGCAGAAAACCAGCATTTGGGTACTTGGATATTCACCATTGTTGTAACGAAATCCTGCCAATTCTATGAATTCCAGATTGGCAGTAAATGAATAGAACATTCTGTAGTGGAGATTCCAATGATTTGTGAACTCTGGGTTGTGTGGACAGGAAAATGAAGGGCTGGGCATGGTAGAGTGGAGAGCCAGCTGAGCAGCACCACTGTGAGTGTGATCAGGCCTCTGAAAACCAGCATTGGGTTACGTGGACATTCACTAGTGCTTAACGAAAGCCTGCCTGGATTGGAGACTCGATGATCTCCAGATTGACAGTGAATGAATGGAACATTCTGTAGTGGAGACTCCAATGATTTCTGAAGTCTGGTTTGTGTGGATAGGAAAAGAAAGGGCTGACCACTGTGGAGTGGATAGCCAGTTGAACAGCAAGTCTGCGAGTGTGAACAGGACGCTGAAAACTGCTTTATTTTCCTTGGACATTCAGCAGTGGTGTAACGAAATCCTGCATGGTGTGGAAATTCGATGAATTCCAGATTTGCAGTAAATGAATGGAACTTTCTGTAGTGAGATTCCATTCATTTCTGAAGTCTGGGTTTAATGGAAAGGATAAAGAAGTGCTGACCAGGACTGAGTGGATAGTCAGTTCAACACCACACCTTTGAGTGTGAACAGGCCTCTGAAACCCAGCATTGGGTTACTTGGACATTCACCAGTGGTGTAACGAAAGCCTGCCTGTACTGGAGACTTGATGATCTCCAGATTGACAGTGAATGAATGGAACATTCTGTAGTGGAGACTCCAATGATTTCTGAAGTCTGGCTTGTGTGGACAGGAAAATGAAGAGCAGACCAGGTTAGCGTGGATAGCCAGTTGAACAGCAATCCTGCCCGTTTGAATAGGCTGCTGAAAACCAGCATTGTGTTTCTTGTATATTCATCAGTGGTGTAACGAAATCCTGCCTGGAGTGGTGATTCGATGAATCACACATTGGCAGTGAATTTCTGGAATATTCTGTCGTGGAGATTCCAATGATTTCTGAGGTCTGGGTTGTGTGGAGACAAAAATCAAGAGCTGACCAGGGTGGATTGGATAGCCAGTTGAACAGCAGGCCTGCGAGTGAGAACAGCCCTCTGCAAACCGGCATTTTGTATCTTGGGGATTCAGCAATGGTGTAAGGAAAGCATGCCTGAAGTGGAGATTCGATGATCTCCAGATTGGCAGTGAAATAATGAAACATTCTGTCATGGAGATTCCAAAGATTTCTTATGTCTGGGTTGTGTGAACACGAAAAGAAAGAGCTGACCACTGTGGAGTCGATAGCCAGTTGAATAGTACACCTGCGAGTCTGAACAGGCCGCAGAAAACAAGCATTTGGGTACTTGGATATTCACCATTGTTGTAACGAAATCCTGCCAATTCTATGAATTCCAGATTGGCAGTAAATGAATAGAACACTCTGTAGTGGAGATTCCAATGATTTGTGAACTCTGGGTTGTGTGGACAGGAAAATGAAGGGCTGGGCATGGTAGAGTGGAGAGCCAGCTGAGCAGCACCACTGTGAGTGTGATCAGGCCTCTGAAAACCAGCATTGGGTTACGTGGACATTCACTAGTGCTTAACGAAAGCCTGCCTGGATTGGAGACTCGATGATCTCCAGATTGACAGTGAATGAATGGAACATTCTGTAGTGGAGACTCCAATGATTTCTGAAGTCTGGTTTGTGTGGATAGGAAAAGAAAGGGTTGACCACTGTGGAGTGGATAGCCAGTTGAACAGCAAGTCTGCGAGTGTGAACAGGACGCTGAAAACTGCTTTATTTTCCTTGGACATTCAGCAGTGGTGTAACGAAATCCTGCCTGGTGTGGAAATTCGATGAATTCCAGATTTGCAGTAAATGAATGGAACTTTCTGTAGTTGAGATTCCATTCATTTCTGAAGTCTGGGTTTAATGGAAAGGATAAAGAAGTGCTGACCAGGACTGAGTGGATAGTCAGTTGAACACCACACCTTCGAGTGTGAACAGGCCTCTGAAACCCAGCATTGGGTTACTTGGATAGTCACCAGTGGTGTAACGAAAGCCTGCCTGTACTGGAGACTTGATGATCTCCAGATTGACAGTGAATGAATGGAACATTCTGTAGTGGAGACTCCAATGATTTCTGAAGTCTGGCTTGTGTGGACAGGAAAATGAAGAGCAGACCAGGTTAGCGTGGATAGCCAGTTGAACAGCAATCCTGCCCGTTTGAATAGGCTGCTGAAAACCAGCATTGTGTTTCTTGTATATTCATCAGTGTTGTAACGAAATCCTGCCTGGAGTGGTGATTCGATGAATCACACATTGGCAGTGAATGTCTGGAATATTCTGTCGTGGAGATTCCAATGATTTCTGAGGTCTGGGTTGTGTGGAGACAAAAATCAAGAGCTGACCAGGGTGGATTGGATAGCCAGTTGAACAGCAGGCCTGCGAGTGAGAACAGCCCTCTGCAAACCGGCATTTTGTATCTTGGGGATTCAGCAATGGTGTAAGGAAAGCATGCCTGAAGTGGAGATTCGATGATCTCCAGATTGGCAGTGAAATAATGAAACATTCTGTCTTGGAGATTCCAAAGATTTCTTATGTCTGGGTTGTGTGAACACGAAAAGAAAGAGCTGCCACTGTGGAGTCGATAGCCAGTTGAATAGTACACCTGCGAGTCTGAACAGGCCGCAGAAAACCAGCATTTGGGTACTTGGATATTCACCATTGTTGTAACGAAATCCTGCCAATTCTATGAATTCCAGATTGGCAGTAAATGAATAGAACACTCTGTAGTGGAGATTCCAATGATTTGTGAACTCTGGGTTGTGTGGACAGGAAAATGAAGGGCTGGGCAGGGTAGAGTGGAGAGCCAGCTGAGCAGCACCACTGTGAGTGTGATCAGGCCTCTGAAAACCAGCATTGGGTTACTTGGACTTTCACCAGTGGTGTAATGAAAGCCTGCCTGGAGTGGAGACTCTGTGATCGCCAGATTAACAGTGAATGAATGGAACATTCTCTAGTGGATATTCCAATGATTTCTTAAGTCTAAGGTAGTGTCGACAGGGAAACGTAGAGCAGACCAGGTTAACGTGGATAGTCAGCTGAACAGCAGTCCTGCGCGTTTGAACTGGCTGCTGAAACCCAGCATTGGGTTACTTATATATTCACCAGTGGTGTAACGAAATCCTGCCTGGAGTTGTGATTCCATGAATTCCAGATTGGCAGTGAATGTCTGGAATATTCTGTCGTGGAGATTCCAATGATTTCTGAGGTCTGGGTTGTGTCGAGAGGAAAATGAAGAGCTGACCAGGGAGGAGTGGATAGCCAGTTGAACAGCACACCTGCGAGTGTGAACAGGCCACTGAACACCAGCATTGGGGTACTTGGATATTCACCAATGTTGTAACGAAATCCTGGCTGGAGTGGAGATTCCATGAATTCATTGGCAGTCAATGAATGGAACATTCCGTAGTGGAGATTCCCTTGGTTTCTGAAATCAACGTTATTTATAAAGAAAAATGTAGAGCTGACCAGGGTGGAGTGGATAGCCAGTAGAACAGCACGCCTGTGAGTGTGAACAGGCCTCTGAAAACCAGCATTGGGTTACTTGGACATTCAGAATTGTGTAATGAAAGCGTGCTTGGAGTGGAGATTCGATGATCTCCAGGTTGACAGTGAATGAACGGAATATTCTCAAGTGGAGATTCCAGTGATTTCTGAAGTCTGGGTTGTGTTGACAGAAATGAAAGAGCTGACCACTGTGTCGTATATAGCCAGTTGAGCAGTAGGCCTGCGAGTGTGAACAGTACGCTAAAAACCTGCATTTGGTTACTTGGACATTCACCAGTGGTTTAATGAACGCCCGCTTGGATTCAGGAATCAGATGAATTCCAGATTCACAGTGAATGAATGGAACATTCTGTAGTGGAGATTCCAATGTTTTTTGAATTCTGGGATGTGTGGACAGAAAGAGAAAGAGCTAACTACTGTGGAGTGGATAGACAGTTAAGCAGCACGACTGACTGCGAGTGTGAACAGGCCACAGAAAACCAGCATTGGTGTAATTGGATATTCACCATTGTTGTATCGAAATCCTGCCAATTCGATGAATTCCAGATTGGCAGTAAATGAATGGAACATACTGTAGTGGAGATTCCAAAGATTTCTGAAATCTGGGTTGTGTGGACAGGAAAATGAAGGGCTGGAGAACATTGAGTGGACAGCCAGCTGAACAGCACAGCTGCAAGTGCGAACAGGCCAATGAAAACCAGCATTGGGTTACGTGGACTTTCACCAGTGTTGTAATGAAAGCCTGCCTGGAGTGGAGACTCTGTGATCGCCAGATTAACAGTGAATGAATGGAACATTCTGTAGTGGATATTCCAATGATTTCTTAAGTCTAAGGTAGTGTCGACAGGGAAACACAGAGCAGACCAGGTTAACGTGGATAGTCAGCTGAACAGCAGTCCTGCGCGTTTGAACTGGCTGCTGAAACCCAGCATTGGGTTATTTGTGTATTCACCAGTGGTGTAACGAAATCCTGCCTGAAGTGGTGATGCGATGAATTCCAGATTTGCAGTGAATGTATAGAATATTCAGTCGTGGAGATTCCAACGATGTCTGAGGTCTGGGTGGTGTCGAGAGGAAATTGAAGAGCTGAACAGGGTGGAGTGGATAGCCAGTTGAACAGTACACCTGTGAGTGTGAACAGGCCACTGAAAACCAACATTGGGTACTTGGATATTCACCAGTGTTGTAACGAAATCCTCCCTGGAGTGGATATTCCATGAATTCCAGATTGGCAGTCAATGAATGGAACATTCCGTAGTGGAGATTCCATTGGTTTCTGAAGTCAAAGTTGTTTAGAAAGTAAACTGAAGAGCTGACCAGGGTGGAGTGATAACCTGTAGAACAACACGCCTGCGAGTGTGAACAGGCCTCTGAAAACCAACATTGGGTTACATGGACTTTCACCAGTGGTGTAACGAAAGCGTGCCTGGAGTGGAGATTCGATGATCTCCAGGTTGGCAGTGAATGAACGGAACATTCTCAAGTGGAGATTCCAATGATTTCTGAAGTCTGGGTTTTGTTGACAGGAAAGGAAAGAGCTGACCACTATGAAGTAGAGAGTCAGTTGAGCAGCAGGCCTGCGAGTGTGAACAGTACGCTAAAAACCAGCATTTGGTTACTTGGACATTCACCAGTGGTTTAATGAATGCCCGTTGGATTCGAGATTCAGATGAATTCCAGATTCACAGTGAATGAATGGAACATTCTGTAGTGGAGATTCCAATGTTTTCTGAATTCTGGGATGTGTGGACCGAAGAAGAAAGAGCTAACTACTGTGGAGTGGATAGACAGTTAAGCAGCACGACTGCGAGTGTGAACAGGCCACAGAAAACCAGCATTGGGGTAATTGGATATTCACCATTGTTGTATCGAAATCCTGCCAATTCGATGAATAGATTGGCAGTAAATGAATGGAAAATACTTTAGTGGAGATTCCAAAGATTTTTGAAATCTGGGTTGTGTGGACAGGAAAATGTAGGGCTGGACAACGTTGAGTGGACAGCCAGCTGAACAGCACAGCTGCAAGTGTGAACAGGCCAATGAAAACCAGCATTGGATTACTTGGACTATCACCAGTGGTGTAATGAAAGCCTGCCTGAAGTGGAGACTCTGTGATCTCCAGATTAACAGTGAATGAATGGAACATTCTGTAGTGGATATTCCAATGATTTCTTAAGTCTAAGGTAGTGTCGACAGGGAAATGAAGAGCAGACCAGGTTAACGTGGATAGTCAGCTGAAAGCAGCCCTGCGCGTTTGAACTGGCTGCTAAAACCCAGCATTGGGTTATTTGTATATTCACCAGTGGTGTAACGAAATCCTGCCTGAAGTGGTGATGCGATGAATTCCAGATTGACAGTGAATGTATAGAATATTCAGTGGTGGAGATTCCAATGAAGTCTGAGGTCTGGGTTGTGTTGAGAGGAAAATGAAGAGCTGAACAGGGTGGAGTGGATAGCCAGTTGAACAGCACACCTGTGAGTGTGAACAGGCCACTGAAAACCAGCATTGGGTACTTGGATATTCACCAGTGTTGTAACGAAATCCTGCCTGGAGTGGAGATTCCATGAATTCCAGATTGGCAGTCAATGAATGGAACATTCTGTAATGGAGATTTCATTGGTTTCTGACGTCAATGTTGTTCAGAAAGAAAACTGAAGAGCTGACCAGGGTGGAGTGATAACCAGTAGAACAGCACGCCTGTGAGTGTGAACAGGACTCTGAAAACCAGCATTGGGTTACATGGACATTCACCAGTGGTGTAACGAAAGCGTGCCTGGTTGGAGATTCGATGATCTCCAGGTTGGCAGTGAATGAATGGAATATTCTCAAGTGGAGATTCCAATGATTTCTGAAGTCTGGGTTTTGTTGACAGGAAAGGAAAGAGCTGACCACTATGAAGTAGAGAGTCAGTTGAGCAGCAGGCCTGCGAGTGTGCACAGTACGCTAAAAACCAGCATTTGGTTACTTGGACATTCACCAGTGGTTTAATGAACGCCCATTGGATTCGAGATTCAGATGAATTCCAGATTCACAGTAAATGAATGGAACATTCTGTAGTGGAGATTCCAATGATTTCTGAATTCTGGGATGTGTGGATAGAAAAAGGAAGAGCTAACTACTATGGAGTGGATAGCCAGTTGAACAGCAGGCCTGCGAGTGTGAGCTGCACACTGAGAACCAGCTTTAGGTTACTTGGACATTCACCAGTGGTGTAACGTGTGACGCCTGCGTCGATTCGAGATTCAGATGAATTCCAGATTCTCAGTGAATGAATGGAACATTCTGTAGTGGAAATTCCAATGATTTTGAATTCTGTGATATATGGACAGGAATAGGAAGAGCAAATTTCTGTGGAGTGGATAGCCAGTTGAAAAGCACGCCTGACAATGTGGGCAGAACGCTGAAAACCAGCTTTAGGTTACTTGGACATTCACCAGTGGTGTATCGAAAGCCTGCCTGGAGTGGAGATTCAGAAGAATTCCGGATTAGCAGTGAATGAATGGAACATTTTGTAGTGGAGATCCCAATGTTTTCTGAAGTCTGGGTTGTGTGGACAGGAAAACGAAGAGCTGACCAGGTTAGATAGGAAATCCAGTTGAACAGCAGCCCTGTGAGTTTGAAAAGGTAGCTGATAACCAGCATTGGGTTCCGTAGATATTCAACAGTGGTGTAACGAAAACCTGGCTGTAGTGGAGATTCGATGAATTCCAGATTGGCAGTCAATGAATGGAACATTCTGGAGTGAAGACTCCAATGATTTCTGAAGTCTGGTTTGTGTGGATAGGAAAAGAAAGGGCTGACCACTGTGGAGTGGATAGCCAGTTGAACAGCAAGTCTGCGAGTGTGAACAGGACGCTGAAATCCGCATTAGTTTACTTGGACTTTCAGCAGTGGTGTAACGAAATCCTGCCTGGAGTGGAGATTTGATGAATTCCAGTTTTGCAGTGAATGAATGGAACATTCTGTAGTGGAGATTCCAATCATTTCGGAAGTCTGGGTTTTATGGAGAGGATAATGAAGTGCTGACCAGGGCTGTGTGGATAGTCAGTTGAACACCACACCTTCGAGTGTGAACAGGCCTCTGAAAACCAGCATTGGGTTACTTGGACATTCACCAGTGGTGTAACCAAATCCTGCCTGTACTGGAGACTTGATAATCTCCAGATTGACAGTGAATGAATGGAACATTCTGTAGTGGAGACTGCAATGATTTCTGAAGTCTGGCTTGTGTGGACAGGAAAATGAAGAGCAGACCAGGTTAGCTTGGATAGCCAGTTGAACAGCAATCCTGCCCGTTTGAAAAGGCTGCTGAAAACCAGCATTGTGTTTCTTTTATATTCATCAGTGGTGTAGCGATATCCTGCCTGGAGTGGTGATTCCATGAATTACACATTGGCAGTGAATATCTGGAATATTCTGTCGTGGAGATTCCAATGATTTCTGAGGTCTGGGTTGTGTGGAGACAAAAATCAAGAGCTGACCAGGGTGGATTGGATAGCCAGTTGAACAGCAGGCCTGCGAGTGTGAACAGCCCTCTGCAAACCTGCATTTTGTATCTTGGGTATTCAGCAGTGTTGTAAGGAAAGCCTGCCTGAAGTGGAGATTCGATGATCTCCAGATTGACAGTGAATTAATGAAACATTCTGTCATGGAGATTCCAAAGATTTCTTATGTCTGGGTTGTGTGAACACGAAAAGAAAGAGCTGACCACTCTGGAGAAGATAGCCAGTTGAAGAGCACACCTGCGAGTCTGAACAGGACGCAGAAACCAGTATTTGGGTACTTGGATATTCACCATTGTTGTAACGAAATCCTGCCAATTCTATGAATTCCAGATTGGCAGTAAATGAATAGAACATTCTGTAGTGGAGATTCCAATGATTTGTGAACTCTGGTTTGTGTGGACAGGAAAATGAAGGGCTGGGCAGTGTAGAGTGGACAGCCAGTTGAGCAGCACTCCTGTGAGTGTGACCAGGCCTCTGAAAACCAGCATTGGGTTACTTGGATATTCACCAGTGTTTAACGAAAGCCTGCCTGGAGTGGAGACTCGATGATCTCCAGATTGACAGTGAATAAATGGAACATTCTGAAGTGGAGACTCCTATGATTTCTGAAGTCTGCCTTGTGTGGACAGGAAAATGAAGAGCAGACCAGGTTTGCGTGGATAGTCAGTGGAACAGTAGTCCTGCACGTTTGAACTGGCTGCTGAAACCCAGCATTGGGTTACTTGTATATTCACCAGTGGTGTAACGAAATCCTGCCTGGAGTGGTGATTCCATGAATTCCAGATTGGCAGTGAATGTCTGGAATATTCTGTCGTGGAGATTCCAATGATTTCTGAGGTCTGGGTTGGGTCGAGAGGAAAATGAAGAGCTGACCAGGGAGGAGTGTATAGCCAGTGGAACAGCACACCTGCGAGTGTGAACAGGCCACGGAACACCAGCAATGGGGTACTTGGATATTCACCAGTGTTGTAACGAAATCCTGGCTGGAGTGGAGATTCCATGAATTAATTGGCAGTCAATGAATGGAACATTCCGTAGTGGAGATTCCCTTGGTTTCTGAAATCAACGTTATTTATAAAGAAAAATGAAGAGCTGACAAGGGTGGAATGGATAGCCAGTAGAACAGCACGCCTGTGAGTGTGAACAGGCCTCTGAAAACCAGCATTGGGTTACTTGGACATTCAGAATTGTGTAATGAATGTGTGCCTGGAGTGGAGATTCGATGATCTCCAGGTTGACAGTGAATGAACGGAATATTCTCAAGTGGAGATTCCAGTGATTTCTGAAGTCTGGGTTGTGTTGACAGGAAATGAAAGAGCTGACCACTGTCACGTATATAGCCAGTTGAGCAGCAGGCCTTAGAGTGTGAACAGTACGCTAAAAACCTGCATTTGGTTACTTGGACATTCACCAGTGTTTTAATGAACGCCTGCTTGGATTCAGGATTCAGATGAATTCCAGGTTAACAGTGAATGAATGGAACATTCTGTAGTGGAGATTCCAATGTTTTTTGAATTCTGGGATGTGTGGACAGAAAAAGCAAGACCTAACTACTGTGGAGTAGATAGCCCGTTAAGCAGCACGACTGCGAGTGTGAACAGGCCACAGAAAACCAGCATTGGGGTAATTGGATATTCACCATAGTTGTATAGAAATCCTGCCAATTCGATCAATTCCAGATTGGCAGTAAATGAATGGAACATACTGTAGTGGAGATTCCAAAGATATCTGAAATCTGGGTTGTGTGGACAGGAAAATGAAGGGCTGGACAACGTTGAGTGGACAGCCAGCTGAACAGCACAGCTGCAAGTGTGAACAGGCCAATGAAAACCAGTGGAGATTCCAATGATTTCTTAAGTGTAAGGTATTGTCGACAGGGAAATGAAGAGCAGACCAGGTTAACGTGGTTTTTCAGCTGAACAGCAGTCCTGCGCATTTGAACAGGCTGCTGAAACCCAGCATTGTGTTATTTGTATATTCACCAGTGGTGTAACGAAATCCTGCCTGAAGTGGTGATGTGATGAATTCCAGATTGGCAGTGAATGTATAGAATATTCAGTCGTGGAGATTCCAATGATGTCTGAGGTCTGGGTTGCGCCGAGAGGAAATTGAAGAGCTGAACAGGGTGGAGTGGATAGCCAGTTGAACAGCACACCTGTGAGTGTGAACAGGCCACTGAAAACCAGCATTAGGGTACTTGGATATTCACCAGTGTTGTAACGAAAACCTGGCTGTAGTGGAGATTCGATGAATTCCAAATTGGCAGTCAATGAATGGAACATTCTGTAGTGGAGACTCCAATGATTTCTGATGTCTGGTTTGTGTGGATAGGAAAAGAAAGGGCTGACCACTGTGGAGTGGATAGCCAGTTGAACAGCAAGTCTGCGAGTGTGAACAGGACGCTGAAAACCGCATTAGTTTACTTGGACATTCGGCAGTGGTGTAACGAAATCCTGCCTGGAGTGGAGATTCGATGAATTCCAGATTTGCAGTGAATGAATGGAACATTCTGTTGTGGAGATTCCAATCATTTCGGAAGTCTGGGTTTTATGAAGTGGATAATGAAGTGCTGACCAGGGCTGAGTGGATAGTCAGTTGAACACCATACCTTCGAGTTTGAACAGGCCTCTGAAAACCAGCATTGGTTTACTTGGACATACACCAGTGGTGTAACGAAAGCCTGCCTGTACTGGAGACTCGATGATCTCCTGATTGACAGTGAATGAATGGAACATTCTGTAGTGGAGACTCCAATGATTTCTGTAGTCTCGCTTGAGTGGACAGGAAAATGAAGTGCAGACCAGGTTAGCGTGGATAGCCAGTTGAACAGCAATCCTGCCCGTTTGAATAGGCTCCTGAAACCAGCATTGTGTTTCTTGTATATTCACCAGTGGTGTAACGAAATCCTACCTGAATTGTTGATGCGATGAATTCCAGATTGGCAGTGAATGTATAGAATATTCACTCGTGGAGATCCCAATGAAGTCTGCGGTCTGGGTTGTGTCGAGAGGAAAATGATGAGCTGATCAAGGTGGAGTGGATAGCCAGTTGAACAGCACACCTGTGAGTGTGAACAGGCCACTGAAAACCAGCATTGGGCTACTTGGATATTCTCCAGTGTTGTAACGAAATCCTGCCTGGAGTGGAGATTCCATGAATTCCAGATTGGCAGTCAATGAATGGAACATTCTGTAATGGAGATTCCATTGTTTTCTGAAGGCAACGTTGTTTAGAAAGAAAACTGAAGAGCTGACCAGGGTGGAGTGATAGCCAGTAGAACAGCACGCCTGCGAATGTGAACAGGCCTCTGAAAACCAGCATTGGGTTACATGGACATTCACCAGTGGTGTAACGAAATCGTGCCTGGAGTGGAGATTCGATGATATCCAGGTTGGCAGTGAATGAACGGAATATTCTCAAGTGGAGATTCCAATGATTTCTGAAGTCTGGGTTTTGTTGACAGGAAAGGAAAGAGCTGACCACTATGAAGTAGAGAGTCAGTTGAGCAGCAGGCCTGCGAGTGTGAACAGTACGCTAAAAACCAGCATTTGGTCACTTGGATATTCACCAGTGGTTTAATGAACGCCCGTTGGATTCGAGATTCAGATGAATTCCAGATTCACAGTAAATGAATGGAACATTCTGTAGTGGAGATTCCAATGATTTCTGAATTCTGGGATGTGTGGACAGAAAAAGGAAGAGCTAACTACTATGGAGTGGATAGCCAGTTGAACAGCAGGCCTGCGAGTGTGAGCAGCACACTGAGAACCAGCTTTAGGTTACTTGGACATTCACCAGAGGTGTAACGAACGCCTGCGTGGATTTGAGATTCAGATGAATTCCAGATTCGCAGTGAATGAATGGAACATTCTGTAGTGGAGATTCCAATGATTTTGAATTCTGGAACATAGGGACAGGAATAGGAAGAGCTAACTACTGTGGAGTGGATAGCCAGTTGAAAAGCACGCCTGCGATTGTAAGCAGAACGCTGAAAACCAGCTTTAGGTTACTTGGACATTCACCAGTGGTGTACCAAAAGCCTGCCTGGAGTGGAGATTGATAAGAATTCCGGATTAGCAGTGAATGAATGGAACATTTTGTAGTGGAGATCCCAATGTTTTCTGAAGTCTGGGTTGTGTGGACAGGAAAACGAAGAGCTGACCAGGTTAGATAGGAAATCCAGTTGAACAGCAGCCCTGTGAGTTTGAAAAGGCTGCTGATAACCAGTATTGGGTTCCTTAGATATTCAACAGTGGTGTAACGAAAACCTGGCTGTAGTGGAGATTCGATGAATTCCAGATTGGCAGTCAATGAATGGAACATTCTGTATTGGAGACTCCAATGATTCCTGAAGTCTGGTTTGTGTGGATAGGAAAAGAAAGGGCTGACCACTGTGGAGTGGATAGCCAGTTGAACAGCAAGTCAGCGAGTTTGAACAGGACGCTGAAAACCGCATTAGTTTACTTGGACATTCGGCAGTGGTGTAACGAAATCCTGCCTGGAGTGGAGATTTGATGAATTCCAGTTTTGCAGTGAATGAATGGAACATTCTGTAGTGGAGATTCCAATCATTTCGGAAGTCTGCGTTTTATGGAGAGGATAATGAAGTGCTGACCAGGGCTGAGTGGATAGTCAGTTGAACACCACACCTTCGAGTGTGAACAGGCCTCTGAAAACCAGCATTGGGTTACTTGGTCATTCACCAGTGGTGTAACCAAAGCCTGCCTGTATGGAGGCTCGATGATATCCAGATTGACAGTGAATAAATGGAACATTCTGTAGTGGAGACTCCAATGATTTCTGAAGTCTGGCTTCTGTTGACAGGAAAATGAAGAGCAGACCAGGTTAGCGTGGATAGCCAGTTGAACAGCAATCCTGCCCGTTTGAACAGGCTGCTGAAAACCAGCATTGTGTTTCTTGTATATTCATCAGTGGTGTAACGAAATCCTGCCTGGAGTGGTGATTCGATGAATTACACATTGGCAGTGAATGTCTGGAATATTCTGTCGTGGAGATTCCAATGATTTCTGAGGTCTGGGTTGTGTGGAGACGAAAATTAAGAGCTGACCAGGGTGGATTGGATAGCCAGTGGAACAGTAGGCCTGCGAGTGTGAACAGCCCTCTGCAAACCGGCATTTTGTATCTTGGGTATTGAGCAGTGGTGTAAGGAAAGCCTGCCTGACGTGGAGATTCGATGATCTCCAGATTGGCAGTGAATGAATGAAACATTCTGTCATGGAGATTCCAAAGATTTCTTATGTCTGGGTTGTGTGAACACGAAAAGAAAGAGCTGAACTCTGTGGATAAGATAGCCAGTTGAGGAGCACACCTGCGAGTCTGAACAGGCCGCAGAAACCAGCATTTGGGTACTTGGATATTCACCATTGTTGTAACGAAATCCTGCCAATTCTATGAATTCCAGATTGGCAGTAAATGAATAGAACATTCTGTAGTGGAGATTCCAATGATTTGTGAACTCTGGGTTGTGTGGACAGGAAAATGAAGGGCTGGGCAGTGTAGAGTGGAGACCCAGCTGAGCAGCACCGCTCTGAGTGTGACCAGGCCTCTGAAAACCAGCATTGGGTTACTTGGACATTCAACAGTGTTTAACGAAAGCCTGCCTGGAGTGGAGACTCGATGATCTCCAGATTGACAGTGAATGAATGGAACATTCTGTAGTGGAGACTCCAATGATTTCTGAAGTCTGCCTTGTGTGGACAGGAAAATGAAGAGCAGTCCAGGTTAGTGTGGGTAGTCAGTGGAATAGCAGTCCTGCGCGTTTGAACTGGCTGCTGAAACCCAGCATTGGGTTACTTGTATATTCACCAGTGGTGTAACGAAATCCTGCATGGAGTGGTGATTCCATGAATTCCAGATTGGCAGTGAATGTCTGGAATATTCTGTCGTGGAGATTCCAATGATTTCTGAGGTCTGGGTTGTGTCGAGAGGAAAATGAAGAGCTGACCAGGGAGGAGTGTATAGCCAGTAGAACAGCACACCTGCGAGTGTGAACAGGCCACTGAACACCAGCATTGGGGTACTTGGACATTCAGAATTCTGTAATGAAAGCGTGCCTGGAGTGGAGATTCAATGATCTCCAGGTTGACAGTGAATGAACGGAATATTCTCAAGTGGAGATTCCAATGATTTCTGAAGTCTGGGTTGTGTTGACAGGAAATGAAACAGCTGACCACTGTGACGTATATAGCCAGTTGAGCAGCAGGCCTGCGAGTGTGAACAGTATGCTAAAAACCTGCATTTGGTTACTTGGACATTCACCAGTGGTTTAATGAATGCCTGCTTGGATTCAGGAATCAGATGAATTCCAGGTTAACAGTGAATTAATGGAACATTCTGTAGTGGAGTTTCCAATGATTTCTGAATTCTGGGATGTGTGGACAGAAAAAGAAAGAGCTAACTACTGTGGAGTGGATAGCCAGTCAAGCAGCACGACTGCGAGTGTGAACAGGCCACAGAAAACCAGCATTGGGGTAATTGGATATTCACCATTGTTGTATGGAAATCCTGCCAATTCGATCAATTCCAGATTGGCAGTAAACGAATGGAACATACTGTAGTGGAGATTCCAAAGGTATCTGAAATCTGGGTTGTGTGGACAGGAAAATGAAGGGCTGGACAACGTTGAGTGGACAGCCAGCTGAACAGCACAGCTGCAAGTGTGAAGAAGCCAATGAAAACCAGCATTGGGTTACTTGGACTTTCACCAGTGGTGTAATGAAAGCCTGCCTGGAGTGGAGACTCTGTGATCTTCAGATTAACAGTGAATGAATGGAATATTCTGTAGTGGATATTCCAATGATTTCTTAAGTCTAAGGTAGTGTCGACAGGGTAATGAATAGCAGACCAGGTTAACGTGGATAGTCAGCTGAACAGCAGTCCTGCGCGTTTGAACAGCTTGCTGAAACCCAGCATTGGGTTATTTGTATATTCACCAGTGGTGTAACGAAATCCTGCCTGAAGTGGTGATGCGATGAATTCCAGATTGACAGTGAATGTATAGAATATTCAGTCGTGGAGATTCCAATGATGTCTGAGGTCTGGGTTGCGTCGAGAGGAAAATGAAGAGCTGAACAGGGTGGAGTGGATAGCCAGTTGAACAGCACACCTGTGAGTGTGAACAGGCCACTGAAAACCAGCATTAGGGTACTTGGATATTCACCAGTGTTGTAACGAAAACCTGGCTGTAGTGGAGATTCGACGAATTCCAAATTGTCAGTCAATGAATGGAACATTCTGTAGTGGAGTCTCCAATGATTTCTGAAGTCTGGTTTGTGTGGATAGGAAAAGAAGGGCTGACCACTGTGGAGTGGATAGCCAGTTGAACAGCAAGTCTGCGAGTGTGAACAGGATGCTGAAAACCACATTAGTTTACTTGGACATTCAGCAGAGGTGTAACGAAATCCTGCCTGGAGTGGAGATTCGATGAATTCCAGATTGGCAGTGAATGTCTGGAATATTCTGTAGTGGAGATTCCAATGATTTCTGAGGTCTGGGTTGTGTGGACAGGAAAATGAAGAGCTGACCAGATTAGATTGGAATTCCAGTTCAACAGCAGGCCTGTGAGTTTGAAAAGGCTGCTGATAACCAGCATTGGGTTCGTTAGATATTCATCAGTGGTGTAACGAAAACCTGGCTGTAGTGGAGATTCGATGAATTCCAGATTGGCAGTCAATGAATGGAACATTCTGTAGTGGAGACTCCAATGATTTCTGAAGTCTGGTTTGTGTGGATAGGAAAAGAAAGGGCTGACCACTGTGGAGTGGATAGCCCGTTGAACAGCTAGTCTGCGAGTCTGAACAGGACGCTGAAAACCGCATTAGTTTACTTGGACATTCAGCAGTGGTGTAACGAAATCCTGCCTGGAGTGGAGATTCGATGAATTCCAGATTTGCAGTGAATTAATGGAACATTCTGTAGTGGAGATTCCAATCATTTCGGAAGTCTGGGTTTTATGGAGAGGATAATGAAGTGCTGACCAGGGCTGTGTGGATAGTCAGTTGAACACCACACCTTCGAGTGTGAACAGGCCTCTGAAAACCAGCATTGGGTTACTTGGACATTCATCAGTGGTTTAGCGAAAGCCTGCCTGTACTGGAGACTCGATGATCTCCAGATTGACAGTGAATGAATGGAACATTCTGTAGTGGAGATTCCCATGATTTCTTAAGTCTAAGGTAGTGTCGACAGGAAAATGAAGAGCAGACCAGGTTAACGTGGATAGTCAGCTGAACAGCAGTCCTGCGCATTTGAACTGGCTGCTGAAACCGAGCATTGGTTTATTTGTATATTCACCAGTGGTGTAACGAAATCCTGCCTGAAGTGGTGATGCGATGAATTCCAGATTGACAGTGAATGTATAGAATATTCAGTCGTGGAGATTCCAATGTTGTCTGAGGTCTGGGTTGTGTCAAGAGGAAAATGAAGAGCTGAACAGGGTGGAGTGGATAGCCAGTTGAACAGCACACCTGTGAGTGGGAACAGGCCACTGAAAACCAGCATTGGGGTTCTTGGATATTCACCAGTGTTGTAACGAAATCCTGCCTGGAGTGGAGATTCCATGAATTCCAGATTGGCAGTCAATGAATGGAACATTCTGTAATGGAGATTCCATTGGTTTCTGAAGTCAACGTTGTTTAGAAAGAAAACTGAAGAGCTGACCAGGGTGGAGTGATAGCCGTAGAACAGCACGCCTGCGAGTGTGAGCAGGCCTCTGAAAACCAGCATTGGGTTACATGAACATTTAGAATTGTGTATTGAAACCGTGCCTGGAGTGGAGATTCGATGATCTCCAGTTCGGCAGTGAATGAACGGAATATTCTCCAGTGGAGATTCCAATGATTTCTGAAGTCTGGGTTTTGTTGACAGGAAAGGAAAGAGCTGACCAATATGAAGTAGAGAGTCAGTTGAGCAGCAGGCCTGCGAGTCTGAACAGTACGCTAAAAACCTGCATTTTGTTACTTGGACATTCACCAGTAGTTTAATGAACGCCTGCTTGGATTCAGGAATCAGATGAATTCCAGATTCACAGTGAATGAATGGAACATTCTGTACTGGAGATTCCAATGTTTTCTGAATTCTGTGATGTGTGGACAGAAAAAGAAAGAGCTAACTACTGTGGAGTGGATAGCCAGTTAAGCAGCACTACTGCGAGTGTGAACAGGCCACAGAAAACCAGCATTGGGGTAATTGGATATTCACCATTGTTGTATGGAAATCCTGCCAATTCGATGAATTCCAGAATGGCAGTAAATGAATGGAACATTCTATAGTGGAGATTCCTAAGATTTCTGAAATCTGGGTTGTGTGGACAGGAAAATGAAGGGCTGGACAACGTTGAGTGGACAGCCAGCTGAACAGCACAGCTGCAAGTGTGAACAGGCCAATGAAAACCAGCATTGGGTTACTTGGACTTTCACCAGTGGTGTAATGAAAGCCTGCTTGGAGTGGAGACTCTGTGATCTCCAGATTAACAGTGAATGAATGGAACATTCTGTAGTGGAGATTCCAATGATTTCTTAAGTCTAAGGTATTGTCGACAGGGAAATGAAGAGCAGACCAGGTTAACGTGGTTAGTCAGCTGAACAGCAGTCCTGCGCGTTTGAACTGGCTGCTGAAACCCAGCATTGGGTTATTTGTATATTCACTAGTGGTGTAACAAATCCAGCCTGAAGTGGTTATGCGATGAATTCCAGATTGACAGTGAATGTATAGAATATTCAGTCGTGGAGATTCCAATGAAGTCTGAGGTCTGGGTTGTGTCGAGAGGAAAATGAAGAGCTGAACAGGGTGGAGTGGATAGGCAGTTGAAAAGCACGCCTGTGAGTGTGAGCAGAACGCTGAATACCAGCTTTAGGTTATTTGGACATTCACCAGTGATGTAGCGAAAGCCTGCCTGGAGTGGAGATTCAGAAGAATTCCGGATTAGCAGTGAATGAATGGAACATTTTGTAGTGGAGATCCCAATGTTTTCTGAAGTCTGGTTTGTGTGGACAGGAAAATGAAGAGCTGACCAGATTAGATTGGAAATCCAGTTCAACAGCAGGCCTGTGAGTTTGAAAAGGCTGCTGATAACGAGCATTGGGTTCCTTAGATATTCAACAGTGGTGTAACGAAAACCTGGCTGTAGTGAAGATTCGATGAATTCCAGATTGGCAGTCAATGAATGAAACATTCTGTATTGGAGACTCCAATGATTCCTGAAGTCTGGTTTGTGTGGATAGGAAAAGAAAGGGCTGACCACTGTGGAGTGGATAGCCAGTTGAACAGCAAGTCAGCGAGTGTGAACAGGACGCTGAAAACCGCATTAGTTTACTTGGATATTCAGCAGTGGTGTAACGAAATCCTGCCTTGAGTGGAGATTCGATGAATTCCTGATTTGCAGTGAATGATTGGAACATTCTGTAGTGGAGATTCCAATCATTTTGGAAGTCTGGGTTTTATGGAGAGTATAATGAAGGGCTGACCAGGTCTGAGTGGATAGTCAGTTGAACACCACACCTTCGAGTGTGAACAGGCCTCTGAAAACCAGCATTGGGTTACTTGGACATTCATCAGTGGTTTTACGAAAGCCTGCCTGTACTGGAGACTCGATGATCTCCAGATTGACAGTGAATGAATGGAACATTCTGTAGTAGAGATTCCAATGATTTCTGAAGTGTACTTCGTGTGGACAAGAAAATGAAGAGCTGACGAGGGTTGAGTGTTTTGCCAGTTGAACAGCACGCCTGCTAATGTGAGGAGGCCGCTGACCACTAGCATTGTGTTACTGGGACATGCAGAAGGATCCCAACTCTGACGAATTTTAGAGACATACGATCATCACCACCACTGGTTGGTTTTGACCAGGAGAGTACCATATGGTTTCGATTGATTCAGAAGTCGATGCACACCAGGCCTGCTTAGAGTTGACGTGATGATGAAAACTTTGGCTTGATTGAGTGCACAGGCAGATGAAAACCAGACATGTAGGTGTTCATATTTATATGAACTCAGATTGCTCAGTAGTATGGCAGGGTAAATGAACAGAATAATATATTCGACTGTATAGGGAGCTGAACAGTAGGCCTGTGGAGAGTTCAAAGCAAATGCTCAATTGGAAGATTTCGAATTCGACTCGATTTTGTGGAGAACAAGAAAAAACGCAGGCCTAATACATTGGATATTGAGATGAATACACTACTCAGCAGTGTGGATCACTGTCACTCTCCAAGTCCTCCCGGACTTTATAGATTTGCTGGCGCGGTTGAGGAGCGTCTACATTTCGAGATTGTGTTACTGGAATTTTGGCATATGGAATATTTCACGAGTATCTTGCCAGGTTTTGCCACGAGGGCCAGATACTCTCGGTAGCTTCCCGGGCTCTCTGAGAGGCAGAGGAATTGAACCCGGCTAGGCCAGTCTGGCTGCTTGACACACTCGTCCTACTGCTGTGCTTTTGCGTCAGAATCACAGTGTAGATAGGAAGATGAAAAGCAGCACATGGATGATTTTAGAGTGCAGATTCAGATGATTTTAAGTTTCTGGGTAGACATACCAGTGCTGTAACGAATGCCTGCGCAGAGTGGAGATGTAGATATATTCCAGACTCGCAGTGAATGACCGCAACAGTCTGTAGTGGAGATTCCAATAATTTCTGAAATCTGGGTTGTGTGGACAGGAAAAGAAAGAGCAGACCACTGTGGAGTGGATAGCCAGATGAAAAGCACGCCTGCGTGTGTGAATAGGACGCTGAAAACCATCATTGAGTTACTTGGACATTCACCACTGGTGTAACGAACGCCTGCCTGGAGTTGATATTTGATGGATTCCAGATTGGCAGTGAATGAATGGAACACTCTGAAATGGAAATTCCAATGGTTTCTGAAGTCAAGGTTGTGTGGACAGGAAAATGACGAGCTGACCAGGTTGGAGTGGAGAGCCAGTTGAACAGCACGCCTGCGAGTGTGAACAGGACGCTGAAATCCAGTATTGGGTTACCTGGATATTCACCAGTGGTGTAACGAAAGCCTACCTGGAGTGTAGATTCAGATGAATTCCAGATTTATAGTGAATGAATGGAACATTCTATAGTGGAGATTCCAATGATTTCAGAACTCTGGGTTATGGGCACCAGGAAATGAAGACCTGAGCAGGGTGGAGTGTATAGGCAGTGAACACCACGCCTGCGGTATGTGAACAGGCTGTTGACCATTACCATTAGGTTACTGGGACATTCAGAATATTCCCATTGATTTGCTGGCATGTTTCAGTAGCGTCTTCGTTTGGAGATTTGTGAGAACTGTAATTTTGGCATATGCAATATTTCACGGTTGTCTTGCCAGGCTTTGCCACGAGGGTCATATCCTCTCGTTAGCTTCCCCGGCTCTCTGAGTGGGCGAGGAATTGGCTGGCTGCGTGTCGCACACGTCCTACTGTTGTGCTTTCAAGCCAGAATGGCAGTGTGGATAGGAATATGAAAAGCAGCCCATGGATGATTTTAGAGTGAAGATACAGATGATTTCAAGTTTCTGGGTAAACATACCAGTGCTGTAACAAATGCTTGCGCAGAGTGGAGATTCAGATGTATTCCAGACTCACAGTGAATGAATGGAACCTACTGCAGTGGGGATTCCAATGATTTCTGATGTCTCGGTTGTGTGGACAGGAAAAGGAAGAGTTGACCAGGGTGGAGTGGATAGCCAGTGATCAGTAGAGGCCGCTGAAAACCATGTTTGAGTTACTTGGACATTCACCAGTGGTGTAACGAAAACCTGCCTGGAGTGGAGATTCAGAAGAATTCCAGATAGGCAGTGAATGAATGGAACATTCTGCAGTGGAGATTCCAATGATTTCTGAAGTCTGGGTTGTGACGACTGGAAATTGAAGAGCTGACCAGGTTGGAGTGGACAGCCAGTTGAACAGCACGCCTGCGAGTGTGATCAGGACACTCAAAACCAGCATTAGTTTACTTGGATATTCAATAGTGGTGTAACGAATGCCTGCCTGGGTTGGAGATACGATGAATTCCATATTGGCAGTGAATGAATGGAACATTCTGTAGTGGAGATTCCAATGGTTTCTCAAGTCAAGTTTGTTTGGACAGAACAATGAAGAGCTGACCAGGTTGAAGTGGATACCATGTTGAACAGCACACATGCGAGTTTGAACAGGATGATGAAAACCAGCATTGGGTTACTTGGATATTCACCAGTGGTGTACTGGAAGGCTGCCTGGAGTGGAGATTCATATGAGTTCCAGTTTCATAGTGAACGAATGGAACATTCTGTAGTGGAGATTCCAACGATTTCAGAACTCTGGGTTTTGGGCACCAGGAAATGAAGAGCTGACCAGGGTGGAGTGGATAGCCAGTGAACACCATGCCTGCGGTATGTGAAGAGGCTGCTGACCACTAGCATTGATTTACTAGGACATGCAGAAGAATCCCAACCCTGAAGAGCTTTAGAGGCATATGATCCTCACCACCACTGGGTGGCGTTGCCCGGCACAATACCATATGGTTTCGATTGATTCAGAAGTCGATGCACTCCAGGCCTCCCTAGAGTGAACGGGATGATAAAAACGTCAGCTTGATTGAGTGCACAGGTAGATTAATACCAGATATGTATGTGTTGATATTTAGATGAACACAGGTCGCTCGGTAGTGTGGCAGGTTTAATGAACAGTACAGTATTTTCGACTGTATAGGGAGCTGAATAGCAGGCCTGGGGAAAGTTGACAGCAAATGCTCACTTGGCAGATTTTTAATTCGACGCGATTTCGTGTAGAACGAGAAGAAACGCAGGCCTAATACATTAGATATTGAGATGAATTCACTTCTAAGCAGTGTGGTACACTGTCACTCTCCCAGTCCTCCCGGATTTCATTGATTTGCTGGCGTGGTTCAGTAGTGTTTTCGTTTGTAGACTTTTGGTGACTGTAATTAGGGCATATCGAATATTTCACGGGTGTCTTGCCGGTCTTTGCCACGAGGGCCAGATACTCTCAGTATCTTCCCGGGCTCTCTGAGAGAGCGAGGAATTAAACCCGGCTCGGCCAGTCAGTCTGCGTGACGCACTCGTCATGCTGTGTTTTCGCGCCGGAATGGCAGTGTCGATACGAAGATGAAAAGCAGTCGATGGATGATTTTAGAGTGCAGATTCAGATGATTTCAAGTTTCTAGGTAGAATTGCCAGGGCTGTAAAGAATGCCTGCGCAGAGTGGAGATTCAGATGTATTCCCGACTCACAGTGAATGACCGGAACATTCTGTAGTAGAGATTCCAATAATTTCTGATGTCTGAGTTGTGTGGACAGGAAAATGATGAACTGACCAGGGTGGACTGGATAGCCAGTGAAGAGCACAGGCGGGTGAAAATCATTATTGGTTTAATTGGACATTCACCAGTGGTGTAGCGAAAGCCTGCCTGGAGTGGAGATTCGATGAACTCCAGATTGGCAGTGAGTGAATGGAACATTCTGTAGTGGAGATTCCATTGATTTCTGAAGTCTGGGTTGTGTGAACAGGAAAATGAAGAGCTGACTAGGATGGAGTGGATAGCCAGTTGAACAGCATGCCTGCAAGTGTGAACAGGCCGCTGAAACCAGCATTGTGTTACTTGGACATTCACCAGTTGTGTAACGAAATCCTGCCTGGAGTGGATATTCAGATGAATTCCAGATTCGCAGTGAATGAATGGAACATTCTGTAGTGGAGATACCAATGATTTCTGAACTATGCGTTATTGGATACCAGGAAATGAAGAACTGTCCAGAGTGGAGTGGGAAGCCAGTGAAGAACACACCTGCGAGTGTGAACATACCGCTGAAAACCAATATGGGTTACTGGGACATGCAGAAGAATCCCAACCCTGACTAGTTTTAGAGCCATACGACCATCACCACCTCTGGGTAGCGTTGACCGTGAGAGTACCATATGGTTTCGATTGATTCAGAAGTCGATGCACACCAGGCCTGGTTAGAGTGGACAGGATGATGAAAACTTCGGCTTGACTGAGTGCACAGTCAGATGAAAACCAGATATGTAGTTGTTGATATTTAGATGAACTGTTTGCTCGGTAGTGTGGGAGGGTTAATGAACAGTATACTATATTCAACCAGATAGGGAGCTGAACAGTAGGCCTGTGGGGAGTTAACAGCAAATGCTTACTTGGCAGATTTCTAATACGACTTGATTTCGTGGAGAACGAGAAGAAATGCAGACATAATACATTGGATATTGAGATGAATTCACTAGTCAGCAGTGTGGATCGCTGTCACTCTCCCAGTCCTCCAGGACTTCATTGATTTGCTGGCACGGTTCAGTATCGTCTTTATTTGGAGACTTTTGGTGACTGTAATTCTGGCATATGGAATATTTCAGGGGTGTCTTTCCAGACTTTGCCACGAGGGCCAGATACTCTCGGTAGCTTCCCAGGCTCTCTGAAAGAGCGAAGAATTGAACCCATCTCGACCAGGCTGGCTGCGTGACGCACACGTCCTACTGCTGTGCTTTTGCGCCAGAATAGAGGTGTGGATAGGCAGATGAAAAGCAGTCCATGGATGATTTTCGAGTGCAGATTCAGATGATTTCAAGTTTCTGGGTAGACTCTCCAGTCGTGTAACGAATACCGGCGTAGAGTGGAGATTCAGATGTATTCCATACTCGCAGTGAATGACCGGAAAATTCTGTAGTGGAGATTCCAATGATTTCTGATGTCTGGGATCTGTGGACCGGAAAATGAATAGCTGATCAGGTTGGTGTGTATAGTCAGTTGAACAGCACACCTGCGAGTGTGAACAGGATGCTGAAAACCAGCATTGGGTTACTTGGACATTCACCAGTGGTGTAACCAACGCCGGCCTGGAGTGGAGATTCAGATGATCCAAATTCACAGTGAATGAATGGAACATTCTGTAGTGGAGAATCCAATGATTTCTGATGTCTCGGTTTTGTGGACAGGAAAATTAAGAGCTGACCAGGCAGGAGTGGATAGTCAGTTGATCAGCAGGCCTGCGAGTGTGAACAGGCCACTGAAAACCAGCATTGGGTTATTTGGATATTCACCAGTGGTGTAACCAAAGCCTGCTTGGAGTGGAGATTCCGATGAATTCCAGATTCGCAGTAAATGAATGGAACATTCTGTAGTGGAGATACCATTGATTTTCGAACTCTGGGTTATGGGCACCAGGAAATGAAGACCTGAGCAGGTTGGAGTGAATAGCCAGTGAACCCCTCGCATGCTGTATGTAAACAGGCCGTTGACCACTAGCATTAGGTTACTGGGACACGCAGAATATTCCCATTGATTTGCTGGCGCGGTTCAGTAGCGTCTTCGTTTGGAGATTTGTGAAGACTGTAATTTTGGCATATGTAATATTTCCACGGTTGTCTTGCCAGGCTTTATCCACGAGGGCCAGATTCTCTCTTTAGCTTCCCGGGCTCTCTGAGTGGGCGAAGAATTGAACAAGGCTCGGCCAGACTGGCTGCGTGTCGCACAAGTCCTACTGCTGTGCTTTCAAGCCAGAATGGCAGTATGGAAAGGAATATGAAAAGCAGCCCATGGATGATTTTAGAGTGAAGATACAGATGATTTCAAGTTTCTGGTTAGACATACCAGTGCTGTAACAAATGCCTGCGCAGAGTGGAGATTCAGATGTATTCCAGACTCACAGTGAATGAATGGAACCTACTGCAGTGGGGATTCCAATGATTTCTGATGTCTCGGTTGTGTGGACAGGAAAAGGAAGAGCTTACCAGGGTGGAGTGGATAGTCAGTGATCAGCAGTGGCTGCTGAAAACCATGTTTGAGTTGCTTGGATATTCAACAGTAGTGTAACGAATGCCTGCCTGGGTTGGAGATACGATGAATTCCAGATTGGCAGTGAATGAATGGAACACTCTGTAGTGGAGATTACAATGGTTTCTGAAGTCAAGGTTGTGTGGACAGAACAATGAAGAGCTGACCAGGTTGGGGTGGATAGCCAGTTGAACAACACGCATGCGAGTTTGAACAGAACGCTGAAAACCAGCAGTGGGTTACTTGGATATTCTACAGTGGTGTAATGAAAGCCTGCCTGGAGTGGAGATTCATATGAATTCCAGTTTCGTAGTGAATGAACGGAACATTCTGTAGTGGAGATTCCAATGATTTCAGAACTCTGGGTTATGGGCACCAGGACATGAAGAGCTGACCAGGGTGGAGTGGATAGCCAGTTGAACAGCATGCTTCTGGTCTGTGAAGAGGCCGCTGATCACTAGCATTGGGTTACTGGGACATGCAGAAGAATCCCAACCCTGACGAGTTTTAGAGGCATATGATCATCACCACCACTGGGTGGCGTTGACCGGGGGAGTACCATATGGTTTTGATTGATTCAGGGTTCGATGCACACCAGGCCTAGTTAGAGTGGACGGGATGATGAAAGCTTCAGCTTGATTGAGTGCACAGGCAGATGAAAACCAGATATGTAGTTGTTGATATTTAGATGAACTCATGTCGCTCGGTAGTGTGGCAGGGTTAATGAACAGAATAATACATTCGGCTCGATGGGGAGCAGAACACCCGGCTTGGGGAGAGTTGACAGCAAATGCTCACTTGACAGATTTGTAATTCGATTCGTTTTCCTGGAGAACGAGAAGAAACGCAGGCCTAATACATTGGATATTGAGATGAATTCACTACTCAGCAGTGTGGATCACTGTCACTCTCCCAGTCTTCCCGGACTTCATTGATTTGCTGGCGCGGTTTAGTGACATCTTTTTTTGGACACTTTTGGTGACTGTAATTTTGGCATAAGGAATATTTCACGGGTGGATTGCCAGGCTTTGCTGTGAGGGCCAGATACTCTCGGTAGCTTCCGGGCTCTCTGAGAGGGCTAGGAGTTGAACCCGGCTCGGCCAGGCTGGCTGCGTGACGCTCACGTCCTAATTCTGCGCTTTCTCACCAGAATGGCAGTGTGGATAGGAAGATGAAAAGCAGCCTATGGATGATTTTAGAGTGCAGATTCAGATGATTTCAAGTTTCTGGGTAGACATACCATTGCTGTAACGAATGCCTGTGCAGAGTGGAGATTAAGATGTATTCCAGACTCGCAGTGAATGACCGGAACATTCTGTAGTGGAGATTCCAATAATTTCTGATGTCTGAGTTCTGTGGACAGGAAAATGAAGAGCTGACCAGGGTGGAGTGGAGAGTCAGTTGAACAGCACGACTGCAGTTGTGAAAAGGCCACTGAAATCAAGCATTGGGTTACTTGGACATTCACCAGTGGTGAAACGGAAGCCTGCCTGCAGTGGAGATTCAGATGAATACCAGATTCGCAGTGAATGAATGGAACATTCTGTAGTGCAGATACCAATGATTTCAGAACTCTGGGTTATGAACACCAGGAAATGAAGAATTAACGAGCATGGAGTGGATAGCCAGTGAACACAACGCCTGCGGTTTTTGAACAGGCTGCTGACCACCAGCATTGGGTTACTGGAACATGCAGAAGAATCCCAATCCTGGTGAGCTTTAGAGGCATAGGATCATCACCACCACTGGTGACATTGACCGGGAGAGTACCATATGGTTTCAATTGATTCAGAGGTCTATGCACACCAGGCCTGGGTAGAGTGGACAGGATGATGAAAACTTTGGCTTGCTTGAGAGCACAGGCAGATGAAAACCAGATATTTAGTTTTTGATATTTAGATGAACTCAGGTGGCTCGGTAGTGAGGCAGGGTTAAAAGATAGCATACAATATTCGACTGCATATGGAGCTGAAAAGCAGGCTTGGGGAGAGTTGATAGCAAATGCTCACTTGGCAGATTTCTAATTCGAATCGATTTCATGGAGAACGAGAAGAAACCCAGGCCTAATACATTGGATATCAAGATGAATTCACTACTCAGCAGTGTGGATCGCTGTCACACTCCCAGTCCTCCCGGACTTCATTCAATTGCTGGCGCGGTTCAGTACCGTCTTTGTTTGGAGACTTGTGGTGACTGTAATTTGTCATATGGAATAGTTCACGGGTGTCTTGCCAGACTTTTACACGAGGGCCAGGTATACTCGGTAGCTACCTGAGCTCTCTGAGAGGGCAAGGAATTGAATCCGGCTCGGCCAGGCAGGCTGTGTGACTCACACGTCCTACTGCTGTGCTTTAGTGCCAGAATGGCAGTGTGGATAGGAAGATGATAAGCAACCCATACATGATTTTATAGTGCAGATTCAGATGATGTCAATTTTCTGGGTGACTCAATAGTGCTCTAACTAATGCCTGCGTAGAGTGGAGATTCAAATGTATTCCAGACTCGCAGTGAATGACCGGAGCATTCTGTAGTGGAGATTCCAATGATTTCTGATGTCTGGGTTGTGAGGACCGGAAAATGCAGAGCTGACCAGAGTGGAGTGGATAGCCATTGTAAAGCACAGGCCGCTGAAATCCATCATTCAGTTACTTGGACATTCAACAGTATTGTAAGGAAAGCGTGCCTGGAGTGGATATTCGATGATCTCCAGATTGGCAGTGAACAAATGGAACAATCTGTAGTGGAGATTCCAATGACTTCTGAAGTCTGGGTTGTGTGGACAGGAAAATGAAGAGCTGACCAGTGTGGAGTGGATAGCCAGTTGAACAGCACGCCTTCGAGTGTGAATAGGCCGCTGAAAACCAGCATTTAGTTACTTGGACATTCACCAGTGGTGTAACGAAAGCCTGTCTGGAGTGGAGATTCAGATGAATTCCAGATTAGCAGTGAATAAATGGAACATTCCATAGTGGAGACACCAAGTATTTCAGAAATCTGGGTATGGGCACCAGGAATTGAAGAGCTGACCAGGGTAGAGTATAACCAGTTAACACCATGCCTGCGGTATGTGAACAGGCTGTTTACCACGTGCATTTGGTTACTGGGACATGCAGAAGAATCTCAACCCTGACGAGTTTTAGAGGCATACGATCATCACCCCCACTGGTTGGCTTTGACGGGGACAGTAACATATGGTTTCGATTTATTCAGAAGTAGATGCACAGCCGGACTCTTTTGAGTGGACGGGAAGATGAAAACTTCGTCTTGATTCAGTGCACAGGCAGATGAAAATCTGATATGTAGGTGTTGATATTTAGATGAACTCAGGTCTCTCGGTTGTGTGGCAGGGTTAATGAACAGACTACTATATTCGACTGAATAGCGAGCTGAAGACAGGCCTGGGGAGAAAATCATTATTGGTTTAATTGGACATTCACCAGTGGTGTAGCGAAAGCCTGCCTGGAGTGGAGATTCGATGAACTCTTGATTGGCAGTGAGTGAATGGAACATTCTGTAGTGGAGATTCCATTGATTTTTGAAGTCTGGGTGTTGTGGACAGGAAAGTGAAGAGCTGACTAGGGTGGAGTAGACAGCCAGTGAGCAGAACGGCTGCGAGAGTGAACAGGCCACTGAAAACCAGCATTGTGTTACTTGTACATTAACCAGTGGTTTACCGAAAGTCTGCCTGTAGTGGAGATTTGATGAACTCCAGATTGGCAGTGAATGAGTGGATCATTCTGTAGGGGAGATTGCAATGATTACAGGTAGATGAAAACCAGATATGTAGGTGTTGATATTTAGATGAACTCAGGTCGCTCGATAGTGTGGCAGGGTTCATGAACAGAATACTATATTCTACTGGAGAGGTAGCAGAACAGCAGGCCTAGGGAGAGTTGACAGCAAATGATCACATGGCAGATTTCTATTTCGACTCGATTTCGTTGAGAATGAGAAGAAATGCAGGCCTAATACATTGGATATTGAAATGAATTCACTGTTACTCTCCCAGTACTCCAGGCATTCATGGAATTGCTGGCGCAGTTCAGTAGCGTCTTTGTTTGGTGAAAATTGTTGACTGTAATTTTGGCATATGGAATATTTCAGGAGTATCTTGCCAGTCTTTGCTACGAGGGCGAGATACTCTCAGTAGATTCCAGAGCTCTCTGAGAGGGCGAAGAATTGACCCTTGCTCAGCCAGATTCAATGAACTCCAGATTGGCAGTGATTGAATGGAACATTCTGTAGTGTACATTCCAATGCATTCTGATATCTGGGTTGTGTGGACAGGAAATTGAAGAGCTGACCAGGGTGGAGTGGATAACCAGTTGAGTAGCACACCTGCGAGTGTGAACAGGCCGCTGAAAACCAGCGTTGGGTTACTTGGACATTCACCAGTGCTGTAATGAAAGCCTGCCTGGAGTGGAGATTCAGATGAATTCCAGATTGGCAGTGAATTAATAAAACATTCTGTAGTGGAGATGCCGATGATTTCTGAAGTCTGGACAGTGTGTACAGGAAAATGAAGAGCTAACCAGGGTGGAGTGGATAGCCAGTGAACACCATGCCTGCGGTATGTGAACAGGCATTGTGTTACTGGGACATGCAAAAGAATCCCAACTCTGAGGAGTTTTAGAGGCATAGGATCATCACCACCACTGGGTGGTTTTGACCGGGACAGTAACATATGGTTTCGAGTGATTCAGAAGTCGATGCCGATCCGGCCTGGTTAGAGTAGACGGGATGATGAAAACTTCGGCTTAATTGAGTGCACAGACAGATGAAAACCTGTCATGTAGGTGTTGATATTTAGATAAACTCAGGTCTCTCGGTTATGTGGCAGGGTTAATGAACATACTACTATATTTGACTGGATAGCAAGCTGAGGAGCAGGCCTGGGGAGTGTTGACAGCAAATGTTCATTTGGCAGATTTCTAATTCGACTCGATTTCATATAGAACGAGAAGAAATGCAGGCCTAATTCATATGGATATTGAGATAAATTCACTACTCATCAGTGTGGATAGCTGTCACTCTCCCAGTCCTCCCGGACATCATTGATTTGCTGGCTCGGTTCAGTAACGTTTTCGTTTGGAGACTTGTAGTGACTATAAGGTAAAGGTAAAGGCCCTCCCGTTGATTGTCGATTTGCTCGAGCGGGCCCAGTAATGTCTCCATTGGAGACTTTGTTGTTACTGTGTCTGGCATATCGAATACTCTCTTGCCGGGCTCTCCGAGAGGGGCGGAGGAATCGAACTCGGGTCGGCCATGTTGGCCGCTTGTAAGGCGAACACCCTACCGCTGTGCTATCACTCCAGACCATAGTGATTATAATTTCGGCATATGGAATATTTCACGCGTGGTTGCCAGGCTTTGCCGCGAGGACCAGATACTCTCGGTAGCTCCCCGGGCTCTTGAGAGGGCGAGTAATTAAACCCGGCTAGGCCAGGCTGGCTGCGTGACTCACACGTCCTATTGCTGTGCTTTAATGACAGAATGGCAGTGTGGATAGGAAGATGAACAGCAGGCCATGGATGATTTTAGACTGCAGATTCAGATGATTTCAAGTTTCTGGGTAATTTCACCAGTGGTGTAACGAATGCCTGCGTAGAGTGGGGATTCAGATATATATTCCAGACTCGCAGTGAATGACCGGAACATTCTGTAGTGGAGATTCCAATGATTTCTGATATCTTGGTGTTGTGGGTAGGATAATGAAGAGCTCGCCAGGTTGGACTAAATAGCCAGTGAACAGAATGGCTGCAAGTGTGAACAGGACGCTGAAAACCAGCATTGGGTTACTTGGACATTTATCAGTGGTGTAACGAAAGCCTGACTGGAGTGGAGATTCGATGAACGCCAGATTGGCAGTGAATGATTGGAACATTCTGTAGTGGAGATTGCAAGGATTTCTGAAGTCTGGCTTGTGTGTACAGGAAAATGAAGAGTTTACCAGAATGGAGTGGATAGTCAGTTGTACAGCACTCCTGCGAGTGTGAACAGGACGCTGAAAACCAGCATTTGGTTACTTGGATATTCACCAGTGGTGTAACGAAAGCCTGCGTGTAGTGGAGATTCAGATGAATTCAAGATTGGCAGTGAATGAATGGAATATACTTTAGTGCAGATTCTGATGATTTCTGAAGTCTGGTCAGTGTTGACAGGAAAATGAAGAACTGACCAGGTTGGAATGGATATCCAGTTGAACAGCATGCCAGCGAATGTGAACACGACGCTGAAAACCAGCATTGGGTTACATGCACATTCACCAGTGGTGTAACAAAAGCCTGCCAGGAGTGGAGATTTGATGAATTCCAGATTAGCAGTGAATGAATGGAGCATTCTGTAGTGGAAATTCAAATGATTTAAGAATATGGGTTGTGTGGAAAGGAAAATGAAGTGCTGACAAGGATGGAGTGGATAGTCAGTTGAGCAGCATGCCTGCGAATGTGAACAGGACACTGAAAAGCAGCATTGGGTTACTTGGACAATCGCCCGTGGTGTAACGAAAGCCTGCCTGGAGAGGAGATTCACATAAATTCCAATTTCGCAGTGAATGAATGGAATATTCTGTAGTGGAGATTCCAATGATTTCTGAAGTCTGGCTTGTGTGACAGGAAAATGAAGAGCTGACCAGGGTTGAGTGTATAGCCATTTAAACAGCACGCCTGCGAGTGTGAACAGGACGCTCAAAACCAGCATTGGGTTACTTGCACATTCACCAGTGTTGTTGCGAAAGCCTGCCTGGTTTAGAGATTCAATGAACTCCAGTTTGGCAGTGAATGAATGGAACATTCTGTAGTTGAGATTCCAATGATTTCCGATGTCTGGGTTGTGTGGACAGCAAAATGAAGATCTGACCAGGGTTGAGTGGAGAACCATTTGAACAGCACACCTGCGAGTGTGAACAGGCCGCAATAAACCAGCATTGGATTACTTGGATATTCACCAGTGTTGTAACGAAAGACTACCTGGAGCGGAAATTCAGATGAATCCCAGATACGCAGTGAATGAATGGTACGTTCTGTATTGGAGATACTAATGATTTAAGAACTCTGGGTTATGGGTACCAGGAGATGAAGAGGTGAACAGGGTGGGGTGGATAGGCAGTGAACACCACTTCTGGGGTATGTGAACAGGCCGCTGACCACTAGCATTGGGTTACTGGGACTTGCAGAAAAATCCCAACCCTGAATAGTTTTAGAGATATACGATCATCACCACCACTGGGTGGCATTAACCAGGACGGTAACATATGTTTTCAATTGATTCAGAAGTCGATGCACACCAGGCCTGATCTGAGATAAAGGGATGACGAAAACTTTGGCTTGATTCAGTGCACAGGCAGATGAAAACCAGATATGTAGGTGTTGATATTTGATGAACTCAGGTTGCTTGCTATTGTGGCAGGGTTAATGAACAGAATACTATATTCAACTGGATTTGGAGGTGAAATGAAGGCCTGGGGAGTGTTGACAGCAAATGCTCTATTGGAAGCTTTCTAGTTCGACGAGATTTCATGGAAAAGGAGTAGAAACGCAGGCCTAATATATTGGGTACTGAGATGAATTCACTACTCAGCAGTGTGGATCGCTGTCACGCTCCCAGTCCTCCCAGACTTCATTGGTTTGCTGCGGCAGTTCATTTACGTCTTCGTTTGAAGAATTGTGGTGACTGTAATTTCGGCATATGAAATATTTCCCGGGAGGCTTGCCAGGCTTTTCCCCGAGGGCCAGATACTCTCAGTAGCCCTTTTATGCTCTCTGAGAGGGCGAGGATTTGAACCCGGCTCGGCCAGGCTGGCTGCGCGAGGCACACGTTCTACTGCTGTGCTTTCGCGCCAGAATGGCAGTGTGGATAGGAAGATGAAAATCAGCCCATGGATGATTTTACAGTGAAGATCCAGTTTCGGGGTAGACTCACCACTGGTGTAACAATTGTCTGCGTAGAGTGTAGATTCAGATGTATTTCACACTCGCAGTGAATGACCGGAACATTCTGTAGTGGAGATTCCAATAATTTCTCATGTCTGTGTTCTGTGGACAGGAAAATGAAGAGCTGACCAGGGTGCAGTGGATAGCCAGGGAACAGCATGGCTCCGAATGTGAACAGGCCAAAGAAAACCAGCATTGTGTTACTTGGACATTCACCAGTGGTGTAACGAAAGCCTACCTGGAGTGGAAATTCAGATGAATTTCAGGTTCCCAGTGAAAGAATGGAACATTCTTTAGTGGAGATTCCAGTGATTTCTGAAGTCTGGGTTGTGTGGACAGGAAAATGAAGAGCTGACCAGCGTTCAGTGTGTAGTCAGTTGAACAGCATGACTGTGAGTGTGATCAGACCGCTGAAAACCAGCATTGGGTTACTTGGACATTCACCAGTGGTGTAACGAATGCCTGCACGGAGTCGAGATTCAGATGAATTCCATATTGGCAGTGAATTAATTGAAAATTTTGTATTGGAGATACCAATTATTTCAGAACTCTGGATTTTGAGCACCAGGAAATGAAGACATGACCAGGTTGGAGTGGATACCCAGATAAACAGCAGGCCTGCGAGTGTGAAGAGGCCGCTGAAAACCAGCATTGGGTTACTTGGACTTTCAGCAGTGGTGTAACGAAAGACTGCATGGAGTGAGATTCAGATGAATTCCAAAATAGCAGTGAACGAATGGAACAGCCTGTAGTGGATTTTCCAATGATTTCTGGATTCTGGATTATGTGAAGAGGAAAATTAAGAGCTGAAAAGGTTAGAGTGGATAGCCAGTTAAACGGCACGCCTGCAAGTGTGAACAGGCTGCTGAAAACAACGTTATGTTACTTGGATATTCACCAATGGTGTAACGAAAGCCTGCCTGGAGTGGAGATTCGATGAACACCAGATTGGCAGTCAATGAATGGAATATTTTATAGTGGAAATTTCGATAATTTCTGAAGTCTGGGTTGTGTGGACAGGAAAACGTAGAGCTGCGCAGGTTAGAGTGGAAAGCCAGTTGAACAGCACGCTGCGAGTGTCAGCAGGATGCTGAAAACCATCACTGGGTTTCTTAGAAAATCAGCAGTGGTGTAAAGAAAGACTGCTTGGAGTGGAGATTCTATGAATTCCAGATTCGCAGTGAATAAATGGTACATTCTGTTGTAGAGATTCTAATGGTTTTTGAAGTCTAGTTTATGTAGATAGGAATATGAAGAGTTGTCCAGGTTGGAGTGGATAGCCTGTTGAACAGCATGCCTGTGAGTCTGAACAGGCCGCTAAAAACCAGCAATGGGCTACTCGATATTCACCAGTGGTGTAACGAAATCTTGCCTGGAGTTGAGATTGGATGAATTCCAGATTGGCAATGAATGAATGGAACATTCTGTAGTGGAGATTCCAATGATTTCTGAAGCCTGGGTTGTGTGGACAGGAAAATGTACAGCTGACCCGGTTGGAGTGCATAGCCAGTTGAACAGCACACCTGCGAGTCTTAACAGGCCTCTGAAAACCAGCATTAGGTCACTTGAATATTCACCAGTGGTGTAACGAAAGCCTGCTTGGAGTGAATATTCGAGGAAATCCAGATTGGCAGTGAATGAATGGAACATTCTGTAGAGGAGAGTCCTATGATTACTGAAGTCTGTGTTGTGTTGACAGGAAATGAAAGAGCTGACCACCGTGGAGTGGATAATCAGTTGAACAACATGTCTGCGACTGTGAACAGGATGCTGAAAACCAGAATTGCGTTACTTTGATATTCACCAGTGGTGTAACGAAAGCCTGAATGAAGTGGAGATTCAGATGAATTCCAGATTGGCAGTGAATGAATGGAACATTCTGTAGTGGAAATTCCAATGATTTCTGAAGCCTAGGTTGTGTGGACAGGAAAATGAAGTGCTGACCAAGTTGGAGTTCATAGCCAGTTGAACAGCACGCCTGCGACCGTGAACAGGATGCTGAAAACCAGCACTGGGTTCCTTGGACATTCTGCATTGGTGTAAAGAAACCCTGCTTGAAGTGGAGATTCTATGAATTCCAGATTGGCAGTGAATGAATGGAATATTCTGTTGAGGAGATTCTAATGGTTTTTGAAGTCTAGGTTATATAGACAGGAATATGGAGAGCTATCCAGGTTGGAGTGTATAGCCTGTTGAACAGCATGGCTGTGAGTGTGAATAGGCCGCTAAAAACCAACATTGGGTACTTGGATATTCACCAATGGTGTTACGAAATCCTGCCTGGAGTGGAGATTCAATAATTTCCAGATTGGCAGTGACTGAATGGAATATTCTATAGTGGTGATTCCGTGATTTCTGAAGTCTGTGTTGTGTGAACAGGAAAATGAAGAGCTGAACAGGATTGACTGGATAGCCAGTTGAACAGCACGCCTGCGAGTGTGAATAGTCCGCTGAAAACCAGCTTTGGGTTTCTTGGACATTCAGCAGTGGTGTAACGAAAGCCAGCCTGGAGTGGAGATTCCGTGAATTCCAGATTGGCAGTGACTGAATGGTACATTCTGTAGTGGAGATTCAAATGGTTTCTGAATTCTACGTTATGAAGACATAAAAATGAAGAGCTGACCAGGTTTGAGTGGATAGCCAGTTGAACAGCATGCCAGAGACCTTGAAAAGGCTGCTGAAAACCAGCATTTGGTTACTTGGATATTCACCAGTGGTGTAACGAAATCCTGCCTGGCGTGGAGAATCGATGAATTCCAGATTGGCAGTGAATGAATGGAACATTCTGTATTGGAGATTCCAATTATTTTTGGAATCTGGATTGTGTGGACAGGAAAACGTAGAGCTGACCAGGGTTGAGTGGAAAGCCAGTTGTAAAGCACGGCTGCGAGCGTGAACAGTACGCTGAAAACCAGCACTGGGTTACTTGGACATTCAGCAGTGGTGTAAAGAAAGCCAGCCTGGAGTGGAGATTCCATGAATTCCAGATTGAAAATGACTGAATGGAACATTCTGTTGTGGAGATTCCAATGGTTTCTGAATTCTACGTTGTGAGGACAGGAAAATGAAGAGCTGAACAGGTTGGAGTGGATAGCTGTTTGAAAAGCACACCTGCGACTTTTAACAGGCTGCTGAAAACCAGCATTGGGTACTTGAATATTCAGTGGTGTAAATAAATCCTGCCTGGAGTGGAGATTCGATGAATTCCAGATTAGCAGTGAATGAATGGAAAATTATGTAGTGGAAATTCCAAAGATTTCTGAAATCTGGGTTGTGTTGAAAGGAAAAAGAAGAGCTGACCAGGGTTCAGTGGATTGCCACTTGAACAGCACTCCTGCGAATGTGAACAGGATCCTGAAAACCAGCATTGTGTTACTTGGACATTTAACAGTGGTGTACCGAAAGCATGCCTGAGGTCGACATTCAGATGAATTCCAGATTCGTAGTCAATGAATGAAACATTCTCTAGAGGAAATTCAAATGATTTATGACACCTGGATTATGTGGACAGGAAAACGAAGTGCAGACCGGGTTAGAGTGGATACCCAGTTGAACAGCAGGCCTGCAAGATTGAACAGGCCTCTGAAAACCACCATTGATTACGTGCACATTCAGCAGTGGAGTAACGAATGTCTGCCTGGAGTGGAGATTAAGTGATCTCCAGTTTGGCAGTGAATGAAAGGAACATTCAGTAGTGGAGATTCCAAAGTTTTCTGAAGTCTGTGTTGTGTGGAGAGGAAATGAAAGAGTTGACCACTGTGCAGTGGATAGCCAGGTGAACAACAGGCCTGCGACTGTGAACAGGACGCTGAAAACCAGCATTGGGTTACTTGGACATTCACCAGTGTTGTAACGAAAGCCTACGTGGAGTGGAGATTCGAAGAATTCCATATTGGCCGTGAATGAACGGAACATACTGCAGTGGAGATTCCAATGATTTCTGAAGTCTGGGTTGTGAGGACAGGAAAAGAAGAGCTGACCACGATGCGATGGAGTGGATAGCCAAGTTGAAAACAGCATGCATGCGAGTGTGAATAGGACACTTAAAACCAGTATTGTGTTACTCGGATAATCAGCAGCAGTGTAACGAAGGCCTGCCTGGAGTGGAGATTCAGATAAATTCCAGATTAGAAGCGAATGAATGGAACATTTTATAGTGTAGATTCCAATGATTTCTGAAGTATGGGTTGTTTGGACAGGAAAATGAAGAGCTGACCAGGATGGAGTGGATAGCCAGTTGAACAACACACCTGCGAGTATGAATAGGACTCTGAAAACCAGCATTTGGTTACTAGGACATTCACTAGTGGTGTAAAGAAAGCCTGCCTGGACTGGAGATTCAGATGAATTCAAGAATAGCAGTGAATAAATGGAACATTCTATAGTGGAAACTCCAATGATTTCTGAAGTCTGAGTTGTGTGGACAGGAAATTGAAGAGCTGACCAGGGTTCAGTGGATAGCCAATTGAACAGAACGCCTGCGAATGTGAACAGGACATTGAAAATCAGAATTGTGTTATATGGACATTCAAAAGTAGTGTAACGAAAGACTGACTGGAGTGGAGATTCAGATGAATTCCAGATTCGTAGTGAATGAATGGAACATTCTGTAGTGGAGATTCCAATGATTTCTGAAATCTGGGTTCTGTGGACAGGAAAATGAGAGCTGACCAGGATTCAGTGGATAAACTTTGAACAGCACGCCTGCGAGTATGAACAGAACGCTGAAAACCAGCATTGTGTTACATGGACATTCAGCAGTGGTGTAACGAAAGCCTGCCTTGAGTGGAGATTCGATGATCTCCAGTTTCCAGTGAAAGAATGTTACATTCTGTAATGGAGATTCTAATGATTTCTGAAGTCTGGGTTGTCTGGAGAGGAAAAGAAAGAGCTGCCCACTGTGTAGTGGATAGCCAGTTCAACATGACACATGCGACTGTGAACAGGACGTTGAAAACCAGCTTTAAGTTACTTGGACATTCACCAGTGATGTAACAAATGCCTGGTGGAGTGAAGATTCAGAGGAATTCGAGATTTCCAGTGAATGAATGGAACATTCTGTACTGGAGATTCTAAAGATTTCTGAACTCTGGGTTGTGTGGACAGGAAAAGGAAGACCTGACCAGGGTGGAGTGGATAGCCCGTTGAACAGCACACCTGCAAGTGTGAACACGACGCTGAAAATCAGCATTGGGTGACTTGGATATTCACAAGTGGTGTAAGGAAAGCCTTCCGGGAGTGGAGATTCAGGTGAATTCCAGATTCCCAATGAATGAAAGGAACATTCTTTAGTGGAGATTCCAATGATTTCTGAAATCTGGATTGTGTTCACAAGAAAATGAAGAACTGACCAGGAATCCGTGGATAGCCTTTGAACAGCACGCCTGCAAGTGTCAACAGGACGCTGAAAACCAGTATTGTGTTACTTGAACATTCAGCAGTGGTGTAACGAAAGCCTGCCTGGAATGGAGATTGGATGATCTCTAGATTGGCAGTGAATGAATGGAGCATTTTGTCTTGGAGATTACAATTATTTCGGAAATCTGCGTTCTGTGGACAGGAAATGAAAGTGCTGACCAGTGTGGAGTGGATAGGCAGTTGAGCAGCACGCCTGCGACTGTGAACAGGACGCTGAAAACCAACATTGTGTTACATGGACATTCAGTAGTGGTGTAACGAAAGCCTTCCTGGAGTGGAGATTCGGTGATCTCCAATTTCCATTGAATGAATGGAACATTCTGTAGTGGAGATTCCAATGATTTCTGTAATCTGGGTTGTGTGGATAGGAAAATGAAGAGCTGGCCAGGGTTCAGTGGGTAGCCATTTGAACAGCATTCTTGCGAGTGTAAAAAGGCCTCGGAAAACCGGCATTGGGTTACTTGGACATTCAGCAGTGGTGTAACGAAAGCTTGCCTTGAGTGGAGATTCGATGATCTCCAGAATCCAGTGAAAGAATGTTACATTCTGTAATGGAAATTCCAATGATTTCTGAAGTCTGGGTTGTGTGGAGAGGAAAATAATGAGCTGACTGCTGTGTAGTGGATAGCCAATTCAACATCACGCATGCGACTGTGAACAGGACGCTGAAAACCAGCTTTAGGTTACTTGGACATTCACCAGTGATGTAACAAATGCCTGGTGAAGTGAAGATTCAGAGGAATTCGAGATTTGCAGTGAATGAATGGAACATTCTGTACTGGAGATTCTAAAGATTTCTGAAGTCTGGGTTGTGTGCATAGGAAAAGGAAGAGCTGACCAGGGTGGAGTGGATAGCCCGTTGAACAGCACGCCTGCAATTGTGAACACGACGCTGAAAATCAGCATTGGGTGACTTGGACATTCACAATTGGTGTAACGAAAGCCTGCCGGGAGGGGAGATTCAGATGAATTCCAGATTCGCAGTAAATGAATGGAACATTCTGTAGTGGAGATTCCAATGATTTCTGAATTCTGGGATGTGTGTACAGGAAAATGAAGAGCTTACCAGGGTTAAGTGGATAGACAGTTGAACAGTGCGCCTCGAATGTGAACCGGACTCTGAAAACCAGCATTGTGTTACTTGGACATTCAACAGTAGTGTAATGAAAGCCTTCCGGGAGTGGAGATTCAGATGAATTTCAGATTCACAATGAATGAAAGGAACATTCTTTAGTGGAGATTTCAATGATTTCTGAAATCTGGATTGTGTGGACAAGAAAATGAAGAGCTGACCAGGATTCCGTGGACAGCCTTTGAACAGCACGCCTGCGAGTGTGAACAGGACGCTAAAAACCAGTATTGTGTTACTTGAACATTCAGCAGTGGTGTAACGAAAGCCTGCCTGGAATGGAGATTGGATGATCTCTAGATTGGCAGTGAATGAATGTAGCATTCTCTCTTGGAGATTACAATTATTCTGAAGTCTGGGTTTTGTGGACAGGAAATGAAAGTGCTGACCAGTGTGGAGTGGATAGGCAGTTGAGCAACACGTCTGCGACTGTGAACAGGACGCTGAAAACCAGCATTGTGTTACTTGAACATTCAGCAGTGGTGTAATGAAGGCCTCCCTGGAGTGGAGCTTCAGATGAACTTCAGATTCGAAGTGAATGAATGGAGCATTTTATAGTGGAGATTCCAGTGTTTTCTGAAGTATGGGATGTGTGGACAGGAAAATGTAAGGTGACCAGTTTGGATTGGATACCCAGTTGAACAGCACGCCTGAGAGTGTGAAAAGGACCCTGAAAATCAGCATTGGGTGACTTGGGCATTCACTAGTGGTTTAACAAAAGCCTGCCTGGAGTGGAGATTCAAAGAACTCCAGATTGGCCGTGAATGAATTGAACATTCTGTAGTGGAGATTCCAAAGATTTCCGAAGTCTGGGTTGTGTGAAAACGAAAAGGAAGTGCTGACCACGGTTCCGTGGAGAGCCAGTTGAACAGCACGCCTGCGATTGTGAACAGGACGTTGAAAACCAGCATTGGGTTATTTGGACATTCACCAGTGCTTTAAACATAGCCTGCCTGGATTGGAGATTTAGATGAATTCCAGATTCGCAGTGAAAGATTGGAATATTCTGTAGTGTATATTCCAATGACTTCTGAAGTCTGGGTTGTGACGACAGGAAAATGAAGACCTGACCAGGGTTCATTGTATATCCAGTTGAACAGCACTCCTGCGAATGTGAACAGGACCCTGAAAACCAGCATTGTGTTACTTAGACATTGAACAGTAGTGTAACGATAGCCTGCCTGGAGTGGAGATAAGATGATGTCCAGATTCCAGTGAATGAATGGAACATTCTATATTGGAGATTCCAATGATTTCTGAAATCTGGGTTGTGTGGACAGGAAAATGAAGAGCTGACTAGGGTTCAGTGGATAGCCAGTTGAACAGTACTTGTGCGAGTGTGAAAAGCCTCTGAAATCCAGAATTTGGTTATTTGGACATTCAGCAGTGGTGTAAGGAAAGCCTGCCTGGAGTAGAGATTCGATGTTCTCCAGATTGGCAGTGAATGAATGAAACATTCTGTAGTGGAGATTTCAATGATTTCTGAAGTCTGGATTGTCTGGACAGGAAATGAAATAGACGACCACTGTGGAGTGGAAAGCCAGTTGAACACTATGCCTGCGACTGTGAATAGGACGCTGAAAACCAGCATTGGGATACTTGGACATTCACCAGTGGTGTAACGAAAGCCTGCCGGGACTGGAGATTCAGATGAATTCCAGAATCTAAGTGAATGAATGGAACATTTTATAGTGGAGATTCCAATGATTACTGAAATATGGGTTTTGTGGACAGGAAAATGAAGAGCTGACGAGGTTGGATTGGTTAGCCAGTTGTTCAGCACGCCTGCGAGTATAAACAGGCCACTGAAATCCAGCATTAGGTTACTTGGACACTCAGCAGTGGTGTAAAGAAAGATTTCCTGGAGTTGATTTTCGATGATCTCCAGATGCCAGTGAATGAAAGGAACATTTTGGAGTGGATATTCCAATGATTTCTGAAATGTGGTTTGTGTGGATAGGAAAATGAAGAGCTGATCAGGGTTCAGTGGATAGTTATTTGTACAACACGCCTGGGAGTTTGAACAGGACGCTGAAAGCGAGCATTGGGATACTTGGACATTGAGCCCCGGTGTACCGAAAGCCTGCCTAGAGTGGAGATTCGAAGATCACCAGATTGAGATTGAATGATTGGAACATTCTGTAGTGGAGATTCTAATGATTTCTGAAGTCTGGTTAGTGTGGACAGGAAAAGAAAGATCTGACCACTGTGGAGTGGATAGCCTGTTGAACAGCACGCCTATGACTGAAAAGGACCCTGATAACCAGCATTGTGTTACATGGACATTCACCAGTGATTTAACGAAAGCCTGACTGGACTTGAGATTCAATGATTTCCAGATTGGCAGTGAATGAATGGAACATACTATATTGGAGATTCTAATAGTTTCTGAAGTCTGGTTTAATGGGCAGGAAAATGAAGTGCTGACGAGGGTTGAGTGGATAGACAGTTGAACAGCGCACATCCGAGTGTATACAGGATGCTGAAATCCAGCATTGGGTTACTTGGACATTCTCCAGTGGTGTAACGAAAGCCTGCCTGGAGTGGGTATTCGAAGAACTCTAGATTGGCAGTGAGTGAATGGAACATGCTGTAGTGGAGATTCCAATCATTTCTGAAGTCTGGGTTGTGTGGACAGGAAAAGGAAGATCTGACCACGGAGGAATGGATAGCCAATTGAACAGCACGCCTGGGAGTGTGAACATGACGCTGAAAACCAGCATTTGGTTACTTTGACATTCACCAGTGGTGTAACGAAAGTCAGTCTGGAGTGGAGATTCGATGAACTCCAGTGAATGAATGGAACATTCTGTAGTGTAGAATCCAATAGTTTCTGAAGTCTAGGTTATGTGGATAGGAATTTGAAGAGCTGAGCAGGTTGGAGTGGATAGCCAGTTGAACAGAATGCCTGCGAGTGTGAACAGTCCGCTGAAAACCTGCATTCGGTTACTTGGATATTCACCTGTGGTGTAACGAAATCCTGCCTGGAGTGGAGATTTGATGAATTCCAGATTGGCAGTGAATGTATGGAACATTCTGTAGTGGAGATTCCAATGATTTATGAAGTCTGGTTTTTGTGAACAGTAAAATAAAATCTGACCAGGGTTCAGTGGATATCCAGGTGAAAAGCACTCTTGCGAGTGTTAACAGGACGCTGAAAACGAGCATTGGAATACTTGGACATTCAGCCATGGTGTAACGAAAACCTGCCTGGAGTGGAGATTCGATGACCTCCAGATTCCAGTGAATGAATGGTACATACTGTAGTGGAAATTACAATGATTTCTGACGTCTGGGTTGTGTGTACAGGAAAAGAAAGAGCTGACCACTGTGGAGTGGATAGACAGTTGTGCAGCATGTCTGCGAATGTGAACAGGTGGCTGAAAACGAGCATTGTGTTACATGGACATTCAACAGTGATGTAACGAAAGCCTGACTGGAGTTGAGATTCAATGAATTCCAGATTGGCAGTGAATGCAAAGAACATAATGTATTGGAGATTCTAATAGTTTCTGAAGTCTGGTTTAGTGGACAGGAAAATGAAGTGCTGACCAGGGTTGAGTGGATAGTCAGTTGAACAGCACACATCCGAGTGTGTACAGTACGCTGAAAACCAGCATTGGGTTACTTGGACATTCAGCAGTGGTGTAATGAAAGCCTGCCTGGAGTGGAGATTGGATGATCAACAGATTGGCAGTGAATGAATGGAGCATTTTGTCGTGGAGATTACAATAATTTCTGAAGTCTGTGTTGTGTGGACAGGAAATGAAAGAGCTGACCACTGTGGAGTGGATAGCCAGTTGAGCAGCATGCCTGCGACTGTGAACAGGGCGCTGAAAAACAGCATTGGGTTACTTGGACAATCACCAGTGGTGTAACGAAAGCCTGCCTGGAGTGGAGATTCAGATGAATTCCAGATTCGCAGTGAATGAATGGAACTATTTATAATGGACATTCAAATGTTTTCTAAAGTATGGGTCGTGTGGACAGGAAAATGTAGCGTGACCTGTTTGGAGTGCATAGCCAGTTTAACAGCACGATTGTGAGTGTGAACAGAAAGCTGAAAACCAGCATTGTGTTACTTGGACATTCAACAGAAGTGTAATGAAAGCCTGCCTAGAGTGGAAATTCGATGATCTCCAGATTGGCAGTGAATGAATGGAACATTCTGTACTGGAGATTCCAATGATTTCTGAAATCTGGGTTGTGTGGACAGGAAAGTGAATAGCTGATCAGGGTTAAGTGGATAGCCAGTTGACCAGCACCCCTGCGAGTGTGAACAGGATGCTGAAAACCAGCATTGAGATACTTGAACATTCAGCCATGGTGTAATGAACACCTGCCTGGAGTGTAGATTAGATGACCTCCAGATTGGCAGTGAATGAATGGAACATTTTTTAGAGGTGATTCCAATGATTTCTGAAATCTGGATTGTGTGGAGAGGAAATGAAAGAGCTGACAACTGTGGATTGGATAGCCAGTTGAAAAGCACGCCTGCCAGTGTGAAAAGACTTTGAAAACCAGCATTGGGTAACTAAGACATTCACCAGTGGTGTAATAAAAGCCTGCCTGGACTGGAAATTCAGATCAATTCCAGAATCGAAGTGAATGAAATAACATTTTATAGTGTGGATTCCAATGATTTCTGAAGTCTGGGTTGTGTGGACAGGAAATTGAAGAGCGGACCAGGGTTCAGTGGACAGCCAGTTGAACAGTACGCCTGCTCATGTGAACAGGAATTTGAAAACCAGCTTTGGGTAACTTGGACATTCAACAGAAGTGTAAAGAAAGCCTGCCTGGAGTGGAGATTCAGATGAATTCCAGATTCGCAGTGAATGAATGGAACTTTCTGTAGCCGAGATTTCAATGAGTTTTGAAATCTGGGTTCTGTGGACAGGAAAATGAAGAGCTGACCAGGGTTAAATGGATAGCCATTGAACAGCACGCCTGCTAGTGTGAACAGGACGTTGAAAACCAGCATTGTGTTACTTGGACATTAAGCAGTGGTGTAACGAAAGCCTTCCTGGAGTGGAGATTCAATGATCTCCAGATTCCAGTGAATGCATGGAACATTTTGTAGTGGAGATCCCAATGATTTCTGAAAAGTGGTTTGTGTGGATAGGAAAATGAAGAGCTGACCATGGTTCAGTGCATAGCCTGTTGAACGGCACGCATGCGAGTGTGAACAGGACGCTGAAAACGAGCATTGGGATACTTGGAAATTCAAACGTGCTGAAACGAAATCCGGCCTGGAGTGGAGATTCGATGATCACCAGATTGGCAGTGAATGAATGGAACATTCTGTAGTGGAGATTCTAATGTTTTATGAAGTCTGGTTTGTGTGTACAGGAAATGAAAGATCTGACCAGTACGGATTGGACAGCCAGTTGAACAGCACGCCTGCGACTGTAAACAGGACGCTGAAAATCCAGCATTGTGTTACATGGGCATGCACCAGTGATTTAACGAAAGCCTGACTGGAGTTGAGATTCAATGAATCCCAGAATGGTAGTGAATGAATGGAACATTCTCTACTGGAGATTCTAATAGTTTCTGAAGTCTTGGTTGTGTGGACAGGAAAATGAAGAGCTGACAGGGTTGAGTGGGTAGTCAGTTAAACAGCACGCACCCGTGTGTGAACAGGACGCTGAATACCAGCATTGTGTTACTTGAACATTCACCAGTTGTGTAACGAAAGTCTGCCTGTAGTGGAGATTCGAAGAACGCCAGATAGGCAGTGAATGAATGCAACATGCTCTAGTGGATATTCCAATGATTTCTGAAGTCTGTTTTGTGTGGACAGGAAGATTAAAAGCTGACCAGGTTTCAGTGGATAGCCAGTAGAAAAGCACGCCTGTGAATTTGAACAGAACGCTGAAACCCAGCATTGGGTTACTTGGACATTCAGCAGTGGTGTAACAAAACCCTGCCTGGAGTGGAGATTCGATGATCTCCAGATTCCAGTGAATGAATGGTACATTCTGTAGTGGAGATTCCAATGATTTCTGACGTCTGGGTTGTGTGTATAGGAAATGAATGTGCTGACCACTGTGGAATGGATAGCCAGTTGAACAGCACGCTTGCGACTGTGAAAAGGGCGCTGAAAATCAGCATTGGGTTACTTGGACATTCAGCAGTGGTGTAACGAAAGCCTGCCTGGAGTGGAGATTGGATGACTTCCAGATTGGGAGTAAATGAATGGTACATTCTGTAGTGTAGATTCCAATGACTTCTGAAGTCTGGGTTGTGTGGACAGGAAAATGAAGAGCTGACCATTATTCAGTGGAAATCCAGTTGAAAAGCACACCTGCGAGTGTGAACAGGACGATGAAGTCCAGCATTGTTTACTTGGACATTCAGCAGTGATGTAACGGAAGCCTGCGTGGAGTGGAGATTCGATGAATTCCAGATTGGCAGTGAATGAATGGAACAATCTGTACTGGAGATTCCAATAATATCTGAAATCTGGGTTGTGTGGACAGGAAAATGAAATGCAGACCTGTTTAGACTGATTAGACAGTTGAACAGCAGTACTGCGAGTTTGAACAGGCCTCGGAAAACAAGCATTGGGTAACTTGGACATTCAGCAATGGTTTATCGAAATCCTGCCTGGAGTGGAGACTAGATGATCTCCAGATTGGCAGTGAATGAATGGAACATCCTGTAGTGGAGATTCCAATAATTTCTGTAGTATGGGTTGTGTGGACAAGAAATGAAAGAACTGACCTCTGTGGAGTGGATAGCCAGTTGAACAGCACGTCTGCCACTGTGAACAACACGCTGAAAACCAGCATTGGGTTACTTGGACTTTCACGAGTGGTGTAACGAAAGCCTGCCTGGAGTGGAGATTGGATGACCTCCAGATTGGGAGTAGATGAATGGTACATTCTGTAGTGTAGATTACAATGACTTCTGAAGTCTGGGTTGTGTGGACAGGAAATGAAGAGCTGACCATTATTCAGTGGAAATCCAGTTGAACAGCACGCCTGCGAGTGTGAACAGGACGCTGAAGTCCAGCATTGTTTACTTGGACATTCAGCAGTGGTGTAACTAAAGCCTGCGTGGAGTGGAGATTCGATGAATTCCAGATTGGCAGTGAATGAATGGAACATTCTGTACTGGAGATTCCAATAGTATCTGAAATCTGGGTTTTGTGGACAGGAAAATGAAATGCAGACCAGTTTAGAGTGATTAGACAGTTGAACAGCAGTACTGCGAGTTTGAACAGGCCTCGGAAAACAAGCATTGGGTAACTTGGACATTCAGCAATGGTGTATCGAAATCCTGCCTGGAGTGGAGACTAGATGATCTCCAGATTGGCAGTGAATGAATGGAACATCCTGTAGTGGAGATTCCAATAATTTCTGTAGTCTGGGTTGTGTGGACAAGAAATGAAAGAACTGACCTCTGTGGAGTGGATAGCCAGTTAAACAGCACGTCTGCCACTGTGAACAACACGCTGAAAACCAGCATTGGGTTACTTGGACTTTCACGAGTGGTGTAACGAAAGCCTGCCTGGAGTTGTGATTCAGAGATCTCCAGATTGGCAGTGAATGAAAGGAATATTCTGTATTGGAGTTTCCAATGATTTCTGAAATCTGGGTCATGTGGACAGGTAAATGAAGAGCTGACCAGAGTTCAGTGGATAACCAGTTGAACAGCACGCCTCGAATGTGAACAGGACGCTGAAAACCAGCATTGTGTTACTGGTACATTCAACAGTACTGTAAGGAAAGCCTGCCTGGAGTGGAGATTCAGATGAATTCCAGACTCGCAGTGAATGTAGTGGAGATTACAATGATTTCTGTAGTCTGAGTTGTGTGGACAGGAAATGAAAGAACTGACCACTGTGGAGTGGATAGCCAGTTGAACAGCACGCCTGCGACTGAAAACAGCACGCTCAAAACAAGCATTGTGTTACTTGGACATTCACCAGTGGTGTAACAAAAGCATGCCTGGAATGGAGATTCAGAGAACTCCAGATTGGCAGTGAATGAGTGGAACATTCTGTACTGGAGATTTCAATGATTTCTGAAATCTGGTTTGTGTGGACAGGAAAAGGAAGAGCTGACCAGGGTGGAGTGGATAGCTAGTTCAACAGAACCCCTGCGAGTGTGAACAGGACGCTGAAAATCAGCATTGGGTGACTTGGACATTCACCACTGGCATATCGAAAGCCTGCCTGGAGTGGAGATTCAAAGAACTCCAGATTGGCAGTGAATGAATGGAACAATCTGTAGTGGAGATTCCAATGATTTCTGAAGTTTCTGTTGTGCGGACAGGAAAATGAAGACTTGAGCAGGGTGGAGTGGATAGCCAGTTGAACAGAATGCCTGCGAGTTTGAACAGGATGCTGAAAATGAGCATTGGGTTACTTGGACTTTCAGAAGTGGTTTAACGAATTCCTACCTGTAGTGGAGATTCGATAGCCTCCAGATCGGCAGTGAATGAATGCAACATTCTGTAGTGGAGATTCCAATGATTTCTGAAGTCTGGGTTGTGTGGAACAGAAAAGAAACTGCTGACCATTGGGATTGGATAGCCAGTTCAACATCACGCCTGCGACTGTTAAGAGTACGCTTAAAACCGGCATTGGGTTAATTGGACATTCACCAGTGGTGTAAAAAGAGCCTGGTGGAGTGAAGATTCAGATGAATTCCAGATTTGCAGTGAATGAATGGAACATTCTGTAGTGGAGATTCCAATTATTTTTGAAATCTGGGTTGTGTGGACAGGAAAATTAAGGGCTGACTAGGGTTCTGTGGATAGCCAGTTGAACAGCACGACTCGAATGTGAATAGGACACTGAAAACCAGCATTGTGTTACTTGGACATTCAACAGTAGTGTAAGGAAAGCCTGCCAGGAGTGGAGATTCAGATGAATTCCAGATTCGCAGTGAATATAGTGGAGATTCCAATGATTTTTGTAGTGGAGATTCCAATGATTTCTGAAATCTGGTTTGGGTGGAAAGGAAAATGAAAAGCTGACCAGGGTTCAGTGGATAGCCATTGAACAGCATGCCAGCGAGTTTGAACAGGACTCTGGAAACCAGAATTGTGTTACTTGGACATTCAGCAGTGGTGTAACGAAAGCCTGCATGGAGTGGAGATTCGATGATCTCCAGATTCCAACTAATGAATGGAACAGTCTATAGTGGAGGTTCCAATGATTTCTGAAGTCTGGGTTGTGTGGACAGGAAAATGAAGAGCTGACCGGGGTTCAGTGGATAGCCAGTTGAACAGCACGCCTGCGAGTGTGAAAAGACCATTGAAATCCAGCATTTGGTTACATGGACATTCAGCAGTGGTATAACTAAAGCCTGCCTGGAGTGGAGATTCGATGTTCTCCAGATTGTCAGTGAATAAATTGAACAATCTGTAGTGGAGATTCCAATGATTTCTGACGTCTGGGTTGTGTGGAGAGAAAATGAAAGAACTGACCACTGTGGAGTGGATAGCCAGTTGAACAGCACGCCTGCGACTGTGAACAAGGCTTTGAAAACCTGCATTGGGTTACTAGGACATTCACCACTTGTGTAACGAAAGACTTTCTGGACTGAAATTCAGATGAATTCCAGATTCGAAGTGAATGAATGGAACATGCTGTAGTGGAGATTCCAATAATTTCTGAAGTCTTGGTAGTGGAGACAGGAAAATGAAGAGCTGACCAGGTTGGAGTGGAGAGCCAGTTGAACAGCACGCATGTGAGTAAAAACAGGCCGATGAAAACCAGCATTGGGTTACATGGACATTCACCAGTGGTGTAACGAAAGCCTGTCTGGAATTGAGATTCAGATGAATTCCAGATTCGCAGTGAATGAATGGAACATGCTGTAGTGGAGATTCCAATAATTTCTGAAGTCTGAGTTATGTGGACAGGAAATTGAAGAGCGGACCAGGGTTCAGTGGATAGCCAGTTGAACAGCACGCCTGCGAATGTGAACAGGAAGCTGAAAACCAGCATTGTGTAACTTGGGCATTCAACAGGAGTGTAAAAAAAGCCTGCCTGCAGTGGAGATTCAAATGAATTCCAGATTGGCAGTGAAGAAATGGAACATTTTCTAGTGGAGATTCCAATGAGTACTGAAATCTGGGTTCTTTGGACAGGAAAATGAAGAGCTGAACAATGTTAGTGGATAGCCACTGAACAGGATGCCTTCGAGTGTAAACGGGAGTCTTAAAACCAGAATTGTGTTACTTGTACATTCAGCAGTGGTGTATCTAAAGCCTGCATAGTGTGGAGATTCAATGATCTCCACATTTCAGTGAATGAATAGAACATTTTGTAATGGAGATTCCAATGATTACTGAAATGTGGTGTGTGTGGATAGGAAAATGAAGAGCTGATCAGGGTTCAGTGGATAGCCATTTGTACAGCACGCCTGCGACTGTGAACAGGACGCTGAAAACAAGCATTGAAATACTTGGACTATCAGCCGTGGTGTAACGAAAGCTTGCCTGGAGTGGAGATTCAATGATCACCAGATTGGCAGTGAATGAATGGAACATTCTGTAGTGGAGATTCTAATGATTTCTGAAGTCTGGTTTGTGTGGGCAGGAAATGAAGGATCTGACCACTGTGGAGTGTATAGCCAGTTGAACAGCACGCCTGCGACTGTGAACAGACGCTGAAAACCAGCATGTATTACGTGGACATTCACCATTGGTGTAACGAACGCCTTACTGGAGTTGAGACTATATGAATTCCAGATTGGCAGCGAATTAATGGAACATTCTGTAATGGAGATTCTAATAGTTTCTGAATCTGGGTTATGTGGACAGGAAAATGAAGAGCTTACCAGTGTTGAGTGGAAAATATGTTGAACAGCACGCATACGAGTGTGAACAGGACGCTGAAAAACATCATTGGGTTACTTGGACATTCACCAGTTGTATAACGAAAATCTGCCTGGAGTGGAGATTCGAAGAACTCCATATTGGAAGTGAATGAAAGGAACATGCTGTAGTGGAGATTCCAATGATTTCTGAAGTCTGTGTTGTGTGGACTTGAAAATGAAAAGCTTACCAGGGTTCATTGGATAGCCAGTTGAAAAGCATCCCTGCGTATTTGAACAGGACGCTGAAAACCAACATTGGATTACTTGGACATTCAGCAGTGGTGTAACGAACGCCTGCGTGGAGTGGAGTTTTGATGATCTCCAGTTTACAGTGAATGAATGGTACATTCTGTAGTGGACTTTCCAATGATTTCTGATTTCTGGGTGGTGTGTACAGGAAATGAAAGAGCTGACCACTGTGGACTTGATAGCCACATTCCCTATTCGCAGTGAATGAATGGAATATTCAGTAGTGGAGGTTCCAATGATTTCTAAAGGCTGTGATATGTGGACAGGAAAATGTAGTGCTGACCAGGGTTTAGAGAATAACCAATTGAACAGCACGTCTGCGAGTGTGAACAGGCCGCTGAAAACCAGCATTGGGTTACTTGGACATTCACCAGTGGTGTAACAAAAGGCTGCCTTCACTGCAGATACAGATGAATTCCAAATTCGCAGTGAATGAATGGAATATTATGTCGTGGAGAAAACAATGATTTCTGAAGTCTGGATTGTGTGGATAGGAAAATGACGAGCTGACCAGGGTTGTGAGGATAGCCAATTTAACAGCACCTCAGCGAGTGTGAAGAGGCCACTGAAAACCAGCATTGGGTTACTTGGACATTCACCAGAGTTGTATCCAAAACCTGCCTGGAGTGGAGATTGAGAAGAATTTCAGATTCGCAGTGAATGTATGGAACATTCCTTAGTGCAGGTTTCAATGGTTCATGATGTTTTGGTGGTGTGGACAAGAAAATGATAAGCTGTACAGGGGTAAGTAGATAGCCAATTGAACAGCACGTCTGCTTTTGTGAACATGCCACTAAAAACCAGCATTGGGTTACTTGGACTTTCAAGAGAGATGTAACGATAACCTTCCTGGAGTGGAGAGGCAGAAGAATTCCAGATTCTAGTGAATTAATGGATTTTTTTTAGTGGAGATTCCAATGAGTTCTAAAGAATGGGTGATGTGGACAGGAAAATGAAGAGCTGAATAGGGTTGAGTGGATAGTCAATTGAACAGCACGGCTGCGAGTCTGAACAGGCCGCTGAAAAGCAGCATTGTGATAGTTGAACATTCACCAGTGGTCTAACGAAAACCTGCCGTTTGTGGAGATTCCGTTGAATTCCATATTTGCAGTGAATGAATGGAACATTCTGTAGTGCAGGTTCCAATGATTTCTGAATGCTGGGTTGTGTGGACAGGAAAATGAAGAGCTGACCAGGGTTCAGTGGATAGCCAATTGAATAGAACGGTGGCCATTATGAACAGGCCGCTGAAAACCAGCATTAGGGTTACTTGTACATTAAACAGTGGTATAACGAAAGACTGCCTGAAGTGCAGATTCAGATTAATTCCAGATTCACAGTGAATGAATGGAACAATCTGTAGTAGAGATTCCAATGATTTCTGAATGCTGGGTTGTGTGGACAGGAAAATGAAGAGCTGACCAGCATTGAGTGGATAGCCAATTGAACAGCAAGTCTGTGTGTGTAAACATGTCGCTGAAAACCAGCATTGGGTTACTTGGACATTCACCAGTGGTGTAACGAAAGCGTGCCTCAGTGCATAGTCAGAAGAATTCCAGATTCGCAGTGAATGAATGGAATATTCTGTAGTGGAGATTCCAATGAACTCTGAAGGCTGGGCTGTGTGGAGAGGAAAATGAAGAGATGATCAGCATTGAGTGGATAGCCCACTGAACAGCACGTCTGTGAGAGTGAATAGGCCACTGAAAACCAGCATTGTTTTACTTGGACAATCAGCAGATGTATAACAAAAACCTGCCGGCAGGGGAGATTCAAATGAATTCCAGAATCGCAGTGAATGAATGGAACATTCTGTAGTGGAGATTCCAATGATTTCTGAAGGCTGGGTGATGTGCACAGGAAAGTGAAGAGCTGAACAGGGTTGAGTGGATAGCCAATTGAACAGCAAGGCTGCGAGTATGAAAAGGAGGCTGAAAACCAACATTATGTTACTTGGATATTCACCAGTGGTGTAACGAAAAACCGGCAGGAGTGGAAGTCAGATGAATTCCAGATTCGCAGTGAATGAATGGAACATACTATAATGGAGATTTCATTTATTTCTGAAGGCTGGTTTGTGTGGACACTGAAATGAAGAGTTGACCATGGTTGAATAGATAGCCAGTTGAACACCACTTCAGCGAGTATGAAAAAGCCGCTGAAAACTGGCATTGGGTTACTTGGCCATTCACCAGTGGTGTAACCAAAGCCTGCCTGGAGTGGAGAATCAGATGAATTCCAGATTCGCAGTGAATAATTGGAACATTCTCTCGTGGAGGTTCCAATGATTTCTGAAGGCTGGCCTGTGTTGACAGGAAAATGCAGAGCTGACCAGCATTGAGGGGATAGCCAATTGAACAGCATGTCTGCGAGTATGAATAGACTGCTGAAAACCAGCATTGGGTTACTTAGACATTCAGCAGTTGTGTAATGAAAACCTGCCGATAGTGGAGATTCCGATGAATTCCAGATTCGCAGTGAATGAATGGAATATTCTATAGTGGAGTTTCCAATGATTTCTGAAGGCTGGGTTTTGTGGACAGCAAAATGAAGAGTTGATCAGCATTGAGAGGATAGCCATTTGAACACCACGTCTGCAAGTGTAAACAGGCCGCTGAAAACCAGCATTGGGTTACTTGGTCAATCACCAGTGTTGTAACGAAATCCTGCCTGGAGTGGAGAGTCAGATGAATTCCAGATTCTCAGTGAATGAATGGAAAGTTCTGTATTGGAGATAACAATGATTTCTTGAGGCTGGGTGATGTAGACAGGAAAATCAAGAGTTGACCAGGGTTGAGTAGATAGCCCATTGAACAGCACGGCTGCGAATCTGAAAAGGACGCTGAAAACCAGCCCTGGGTTAATTGGAAACTCAACAGTGGTATAACGAAAGCCTGCCTGGAGTGCAGATTCAGATTAATTCCAGATTCGTAGTGAATGAATGGAACATTCTGTATTAGTGATTCCAATGATTTCTGAAGGCTGCACTGTGTGGACAGGAAAATGAAGAGCTGATCAGCATTGAGTGGATAGCCAAATGAACAGCACGGCTGCGATTGTGAAGGGGCCGCTAAAAACCAGCATTGAGTTACTTGGATATTCAACAGTGGTGTAACAGATACCGGCTTTGAGTGCTGAGTCAGATGATTTTCAGATTAGCTGAGAGTGAATGGAACATTCTGTAGTGGAGATAACAATTATTTCTGAAAGGTGGGTTGTGTGGACAGGAAAATGAAGAGCTAACCAGGGTTAAGTGGATGGCAAAATGAACAGCACGTCTGCGAGAGTCAATAGGCCGCCGAAAACCAGCATTGGGTTACTTGGACAATCACCAGTGGTGTAACGAGAACCTGCCTTGAGTGGAGATTCAGACTGAATTGCATATTCGCTGTGAATATTTGGAACACTCTGTAGTGGAGGTTCCAATGAATTCTGTAAATCTGGGTGATTTGGAGAGGAAAATGAAGAACTGACCAGAGTTGATTAGATAGCCAATGGAACAGGACTGCTCCGAGTGCGAACAGGCCGCTGAAAACAAGCATTCACCAGTGCTTGTCCACTCACTTGGACATTCACCAGTGATGTAACGAAAGCCTGCCTGGAGTGCAGGTTCAGATTAATTCCAGATTCTCAGTGAAGGAATGGAACATTCTGTAGTTGAGATAACAATATTTTCTGAAGGCTGGGTTGTGTGGACAGGAAAATGAAGAGCTGACAAGGCTTGAGTGGATAGCCAATTGAACAGCAAGACTGCGGTTGTGAACAGGCCACTGAAAACCTGCATTGGGTTTCTTGGATATTCAACAGAGGTGTAACGAAAACGTGCCTTGAGTGGAGAGTCAGATAAATTCCAGATTCTCAGTGAGTGAATGGAACATTCTGTAGTGCAGAATCCAATTATTTCTGAAGTCTGGATTGTGTGGACAGGAAATGAAAAGCTGACAATAATTGAGTGGATAGCCACTGAATAGCACCACTTTGAGTGTGAACACACCGCTGTAAACCAGCATTGCGCTACATGTACATTCACCAGTGGTTTAACGAAAGCCTGCCTGGAGTGCAGATTCAGATTAACTCCAGATTCGCAGAGAATGAATGGAACATTCTGTAGTGGAGATTCCTATGATTTCTGAAGGCTGGGTGATGTGGACAGAAAATGAAGAGCTCAACAAGGTTGAGTGGATAGCCTATTGAACAGCACGCCTACGAGTGTGAACTTGCCGCTGAAAACCAGCATTGGGTTACTTGAACATTCACCAGATTGTTAACGAAAACCTGCCGGTAGTGGAGATTCAGATGAATTCCACATTCGCAGTCAATGAATGGAACATTCTGTAGTAGAGATTCCAATGATTTCTGAAGGCTGGGCTGTGTGGACAGGAAAAAGAAGAGCTGAAAAGCATTGAGTGGATAGCCAATTGAACAGCACGTCTGCGAGTGTGAACAGGCCGCTGAAAACCAGCAATGGGTTACTTGGTCATTCACCAGTGGTGTAACGAAAACCTGCCAGTAGTGGAGAGTCATATGAATTCCAGATTTGCAGTAAATTAATGGACCATTCATTAGTGGAGATTCGAATGATTTCTGAAGTCTGGATTGTGTGGACAGGAAAATCAAGATCTGACCAGTGTTGAGTGGATAGCCAGTGAACAGCCTGGCTTCGAGTGTGAACAGACCGGTCAAAACCAGCATTGTGTTACTTGTACATTCACAAGAGGTCTAACGAAATCCTGCCTGCAGTGCACATTCAGATGACTTCCAAATTCGCAGTGAATGTATGGAACATTCTGTAATGGTGATTCCAATGATTTCTGAATGCTGGGTTTTGTTGACAGGAAAATGAAGAGCTTACATGCATTTACTGGATAGCCAATTCAATAGAACCTCTGCAAGTGTGAAAAGGCCGCTGAAATACAACATTGCGTTACTTGGTCATTCACCTGTGGTGTAACGAAAACCTGCCGGTAGTGGAGTTTCAGATGAATTCCAGATTCGCAGTGAATGAATGGAACATTCTGTAGTGGAGATTCCAATGATTTCGACGTCTGAATTGTTTGGACAGGAAAATGAAGAGTTGACCAGTTTTGAGTCGATAGCCAGCGAACAGCATGGCTTCAAGTGTGAAAAAAACCGCTGAAAACCTGCATTACGTTACTTGGACATTCAGCAGTGGGGTAACGAAAGCCTGCTAAGAGTGGATGTTCAGATGAATTCCATTTCGCAGTGAATGATTGGAACATTCTTTAGTGGAGATTTAAATGATTTCTGAAGACTGGGTTGTGTGGACAGGAAATGAAGAGCTGACGAGGGTTGAATCTATAGCCAATTGAACAGAAAGGCTGCGAGTTTGAAAGGGCCACTGAAAACCAGCATTGCGTTACTTGGACATTCACCATTGGTGTAACGATAAACTGCTGGTAGTTGATAAGGTAAAGGTAAAGGTAAAAGTAAAGGTAAAGGCCCTCCCGTTGATCGTCGATTTGCTTGAGCGGGCCCAGTAACGTCTCCATTGGAGACTTTGTTGTTACTGTGTCTGGCATATCGAATACTCTCGGTAGCTTGCCGGGCTCTCCGAAGTAGTTGATGTTCAGATGAATTGCGGATTCGCAGTGAATGAACATTCTGTAGTGGAGATAACAATGATTTCTGAATTCTGGGTTGTGTGGAAAGGAAAATGAAGAGCTGACTAGGGCTGAGTGGATATCCAATTGAACAACACGGCTGCGATTGTGAACAGGCCGCAAAAAACCAGCATTGGGCTACTTGGACATTCACCAGTGGGGTAACGAAATCCTGCCAAGAGTGGAAAATGAGATGAATTCCAGATTCACAGTGAATGAATGCAACATTCTCTAGTGGAGATTCCAATGATTTCTGTAGGCTGGGTTTTGTGGACAGTAAATTCGAGAGCTGACCAGCATTGAGTGGATAGCCAATTGAAACAGCACGTCTGCGAGTGTGAACATGCCACTGAAAGCCAGTATGGGGTTACTTGGACAGTCAACAGTGGTGTAACGAAATAATGCCTGCAGTGCAGATTCAGATAAATAACAAATTCGCAGTGAATGAATGGAACATTCTGGAGTGGAGGTTCCAATGATATCTGAAATCTGGGCTGTGTTGACAGGATAATGAAGAGCTGACCAGCATTGAATGGAAAGCAAATTGATCAGCACGTCTGCGAGTGTGAACATTCCGCTGAAATCCAGCATTGCGTTACTTGGACATTCACCAGTGGTGTAATGAAAGCGTGCCTGGTGAGAAGATTCAGATGAATTCCAGATTCGCAGTGAATGAATGGACCATTCTCTAGTGGAGATGCCAATGATTTCTGAAGGCTGGGTTGTGTGGACAATAAAATCGAGACCTGACCAGCATTGAGTGGATAGTCATTTGAAACAGCACGTCTGCGAGTGTGCACATGCCGCTGTAAACCAGCATGGGATTACCTGGAAAGTAAACAGTGGTGTAACGAAAGACTGCCTGCAGTGCAGATTCAGATGAATTCCAAATTCGCAGTGAATCAATGGAACATTCTGTAGCGGAGATTTCAATGATTTTTGAAGACTGGGTTGTGTTGATTGGAAAGTGAAGAGCTGACCATGGTTGAGTGGCACGACTGCAAGTTTGAACAGGCCGCTGAAAATGAGCCCTGGGTTACTTGGTCATTTCCCAGTGGTGTAACGAAATCTGCCTGGTGTGAAGAGTCAGATGAATTCCAGGTTCGCAGTGAATGAATGGAACAATCTGTAGTGGAGATTCCAATGAATTCTGAAGGCCACGTTATGAGGACAGAAAATGAAGAGCTCAACAAGGTTGAGAGGATAGCCAATTGAACAGCACGTCTGCGAGTGTGAACACGCCGCTGAAAACCAGCATTGGGTTACTTGGAAATTCACCAGATGTGTAATAAAAACCTGCCGGTAGTGGAGATTCAGATGAATTACAGATTCGCAGTGAATAAATGGAACATTTTGTTGTGGATGTTCCAATGATTTCTGAAGGCTGGGTGATGTGGACAGGAAAATGTAGAGCTGAACAGGGTTCAGTGGATAGTCAATTGAACAGCATGGCTACGAGTCTGAAAAGGCCGCTGGAAACCAGCATTGTGTAACTTGGACATTCACCAGTGGTGTAACTAAAACCTGCCAGGAGTACAGATTCAGATGAATTTCAGATTCGCAGTGAATGAATGGAACTTTCTCTAGTGGAGATTCAAATGATTTCTGAGATCTGGATTGTGTGGACAGAAACATGACGAGCTGACCACTGTTGAGTGGATAGACAGTGAACAGCCTGGTTTCGAGTGTGAACAGACTGGTGAAAACCAGCATTGCGTTACTTGGACATTCACCAGTGGTCGAACGAAAGCCTTCCTGCAGTGCAGATTCACATGAATTCCAGATACACAGTGAAAGAATGGAATATTCTGTAATGGAGTTTCTAATGATTTCTGAATTCTGGGTTGTGTGAACAGGAACATGAAGTGCTTACCAGCATTTAGTGGATAGCCAATTGAACAGAACCTCTGCGAGTGTGAACAGGCCGCTGAAAACCAGCATTGGGTTACTTGGTCATTCACCACTGGTGTAAAAAAAACCTGCCGGTAGTGGAGATATAGATGAATTCCAGATTAACAGTGAATGAATGGAACATTCTGTAGTGGAGATTCCAATGATTTCGACGTCTGGATTGTTTGGACAGGAAAATGAAGATTTAACTAGTTTTGAGTCGATAGCCAGTGAACAGCATGGCTTCGAGTGTGAACAAAACCGCGAAAACTAGCATTACGTTTATTGGACATACACCAGAGGTGTAACGAAAGCCTGCCTGGAGTGCAGATTTAGATGAATTCCAGATTCGCAATGAATGAATGGAACATTATGTATTGGAGATTCCAATGATTTCTGAACGCAGGGTGATTTGGACAGGAAAATGAAGAGCTCAACAGGGTTGAGGGGATAGCCAATTGAACAGCACGCCTACGAGTGTGAACATGCGCTGAAAAGCAGCATTGGGTTACTTGGACATTCACCAGTTGTGTAACGAAAATCTGCTGGTAGTGGAGATTCAGATGAATTCCAGATTCGTAGTGAATGAATGGAACATTCTGTTGTGGATAGTCCAATAATTTCTGAAAGCTAGGCTGTGTGGACAGGAAAATGAAGAGCTGAAAATCACTGAGTGGATAGCCAATTGACCAGCGCTTCTGCGAGTGTGAACAGGCTGCTGAAAACCAGCACTGGGTTACTTGGTCATTCCTAGTGGTGTACCAAAATCTGCCTTGAGTGGAGAGTCATATGAATTCCAGATTCGCAGTGAATGAATAGAACATTCTGTAGTGGAGATTCCAATTATTTCCGAAGTCTGGATTGTGTGGACAAGAAAATGAAGATCTGACCAGCATTGAGTGGATAGCAAATTGAACAGAACGTCTGCGAGTGTGAACATGCCGCTGAAAACCAGCAATGGGTTACTTGGACATTCACCAGTGTTCGAACGAAAGCCTTCCTGCAGTGCAGATTCAGATGAATTCCAGATACACAGTGAAAGAATGGAATATTCTGTAATGGAGTTTCTAATGATTTCTGAATTCTGGGTTGTGTGGACAGGGAAATGAAGAGCTGTCGAGGGTTGTATCCATAGCCAATTGAACAGAACGGCTGCGAGTTTGAATGGGCCGCTGAAAACCAGCATTGCGTTACTTGGACATTAACCAGTGGTGTAACGAAAAACTGCCTTTAGTGGATGTTCAGATTAATTCCTGATTCACAGTGAATGAATGGAACATTCTCTAGTACAGATTCCAATGATTTCTGAAGTCTGGGTTGTGTGGAAAAGAAAATGAAGATCTGACCAGCATTGAGGGGATAGCCAATTGAACTGCACGTCTGCGAGTGTGAACATGCCGCTGAAGACCAGCGTAGGGTTACCTTGATATTCACTAGTGATGTAACGAAAGACTGACTGCAGTGCAGATTCAGATGAATTCCAAATTCGCAGTGAATGAATGGAACATTCTGTAGTGGATATGCCAATGATTTCTGAAGGCTGGGTTGTGTGGACAGGAAAATGAAGAGCTGTCGAGGGTTGTATCCATAGCCAATTGAACAGAACAGCTGCGAGTTTGAAAGGGCCGCTGAAAACCAGCATTCCGTTACTTGGACATTCACCATTGGTGTAATGAAAAACTGCCTTTAGTGGATGTTCAGATTAATTCCTGATTCGCAGTGAATGAATGGAACATTCTGTAGTACAGATTCCTATGTTTTCTGAAGTCTGGTTTGTGTGGAAAAGAAAATGAAGATCTGACCAGCATTGAGGGGATAGCCAACTGAACTGCACGTCTGCGAGTGTGAACATGCCGCTGAAGACCAGCATAGGGTTACCTGGATATTCAATAGTGATCAAACGAAAGACTGCCTGCAGTGCAGATTCAGATGAATTCCAAATTCGCAGTGAATGAATGGAACATTCTCTACTGGAGATGATTCCAATGATTTCTGAAGGCTGGGTTGTGTGGACAGGAAAATGAAGAGATGACCATCTTTGAGTGGATAGCCAATTGAACAGCACATTTGGTAGTGTGAACATGCTGCTGAAAACCAGCTTTGGGTTACTTGGACAATCACCAGTGGTGTAACGGAAGACTGCCTGCAGTGCAGATTCAGATGAATTCCAAATTCGCAGTGAATGAATGGAACATTCTGGAGTGGAGATAACAATGATTTCTAAAGGCTGTGTTGTGTGGAGAGGAAAATATAGTCCTGAACAGGGTTGAATGGATAGCCAAATGAAAAGCATAGCTGCGAGTGTGAACAGGCCAGTGCTGTAACGAAAACCTGCCGGGAGTAGAGATTCCGATGAAATGAGACTCTCAGAGAATGACCAGTGTTAACTGGGTAGCCAGTGAACAGCACGGCTTCCAGTGTGAACAGACCGCTGAAAACCATCATTGCGTTTCTTTGACATTCAGGAGTGGTTTTAACGAAAGCCTGCCTGGAGTTCAGATTGAGATTAATTCCAGATTCCCAGTGAATGAATGGAATATTCTGTAGTGGAGTTTCCAATGATTTCTGAAGGCTGGGTTTTGTGGACAGCAAAATGAAGAGCTGACCAGTATTGATTGTATAGCCAATTAAACAGCACGGCTGCTAGTGTGAACAGGCCGCTGAAAACCAGCATTGTGTTACTTGCACATTCACCAGTGGTGAAACGAAAACCTGCCTGGAGTGGAGAGTCAGATGAATTCCAGATTCGCAGTGAATGTATGGAACTTTCTGTAGTGGAGTTTCCAATGATTTCTGAACGCTGGGTTGTGGACAGGAAAATGAAGAGCTGACCAGGGTTGAGTGGATAGCCAATTGAACAGCACGGCGGTGATTGTGAACAGGCCACTAAAACCAGTCTTGGGTTACTTGGTCATTCACCAGTGGTGTAAGGAAAACCTGCCTGGAGTGGAGATTAAGATGAAGTCCTATAAACTCCTATAAGCTCCCAAAGCTGAATCAAGAAGAACCTGGAGTATCTGAATATTAACATCAACGAAATAGAAACTGCAATCAAAAGCCTTCCCAAAAACAAAAGCCCGGGCCCAGATGGATTCACTAGCGAATTTTTCCAAACATTTAAAGAGGACCTCAGGAAATTGAAAAAACGGAAACTCTCCCAAACAGTTTCCATGAAGCCCATATCTCTCTAATACCAAAAGGAAACAAAGATATCACGAGAAAAGAAAACTACAGGCCCTGATGAACACGGATGCAAAGATTCTCAACAAAATAGTAGCAAATAGAATTCAACAACACATAAAAAATATCATACACCATGACCAAGTAGGATTCATCCCGGGGATGCAAGGCTGGTATAACACTAGGAAATCAATCAACATAATCCACCACATCAACAAAAGAAAAGATAAAAATCATATGATCATATCAATAGATGCAGAGAAAGCATTTGACAAGATCCAGCACCCATTTATGATGAAAACCCTAGCCAAAATGGGGATAGAGGGGACTTTTCTCAATATAGTTAAAGCCATCTACCACAAGCCTACAGCAAGTATCGTCCTCAATGGCGAAAAACTGAGAGCCTTCCCTCTAAGATCAGGGACGAGACAAGGATGCCCACTCTCTCCACTGCTGTTCAATATAGTATTGGAAGTACTTGAAATAGCGATTAGGCAAGAAAAGGATATTAGGGGCATCCAGGTAGGAAAGGAAGAAAATCAAGCTCTCACTATTCGCAGATGATATGATACTATACTTAGAAAACCCTAAAACCTCTATCAAGAAACTTCTAGAAACAATAGGCTTGTATAGTAAAGTGGCAGGCTATAAAATCAATGCCCAAAAGTCCATGGCTTTCCTATATGCAAATAGTGAAAGAGAAGAAAAAGACATGAAGTAAACAATCCCATTCACAATTGTGCCCCAGAAAATCAAGTACCTAGGAATCACCTTAACTAAGGAAGTAAAGGACTTGTACAAAGAAAACTATAAAACTCTACTACAGGAAATAAAAGAGAATACGAGGAAATGGAAAAATATCCCCTGTTCATGGATTGGGAGAATTAACATTGTCAAAATGGCAATACTTCCCAAAGCACTGTATAAATTCAACGCAATCCCTATTAAGATACCCATGACATTCTTTAAAGAATTGGAACAAACACTCCTGAAATTCATATGGAACAATAAGCCCCCACGAATAGCTAAAGCAATTCTAGGAAAAAAGAAAATGGGAGGAATCAACCTCCCTAACTTCAAACTCTACTACAAGGCAGTAATAATTAAAACAGCATGGTACTGGAACAAAGGCAGAGCTGTAGACCAATGGAACAGGGTTGAATATTCTGACGTCGACCCCCAAGTATACGAGCATCTAATCTTCGATAAGGGGGCAAGAAAAGTGAAGTGGAGCAGGGAAAGCGTCTTTAACAAATTATGCTGGCAAAACTGGATGGCTATATGCAAAAAAATGGGCTCAGATCTCTGCCTAACTCCATGTACAAAAGTAAGATCTAAGTGGATTAAAGACCTCAACATCAGACTGGAATCTATAAGATACATTGAGGAAAATGTTGGCAAAACCCTTCATGACATAGAAGCTAATAGTGTCTTCAAAGATGTCACACCACTGACCAAGCAAGTGAAAACAGAGATAGATAAATGGGACTATCTTAAACTAAGAAGCTTCTGCACCTCAAAAGAAACAGTGACCAAAATACAAAGACAGTCAACTGAATGGGAAAGGATATTCGCCAACTACACATCTAATAAGGGGTTAATTTCAAGGATATACAAAATACTGGTTCAACTCCACAAAAAGAAAACATTCAACCCCATCAAAAAATGGGGAGATGAAATGAATAGAAACTTTGACAAAGAAGAAATCCGAATGGCTAAAAGACACATGAGAAAATGTTCCACATCATTAATCATCAGGGAGATGCAGATCAAAACCACAATGAGGTATCACCTCACACCACAGAGACTGGCCCATATCCACAAGAACAAAAGCAACCGGTGCTGGCGCGGATGTGGTGAGAAAGGGACACTCCTTCAATGTTGGTGGGAATGCCGACTGGTTCAGCCCTTCTGGAAAACAGTATGGATGATTCTCAAAAAACTAGAAATTGAGTTCCCATTTGACCCAGAAATACCACTCCTGGGAATATATCCCAGAGAGGCAAAAAAGTATAACCGAAGTGACATCTGCAATTGTCTGTTTATTGCAGCACTCTTTACAATAGCCAGAATCTGGAAAAAAACCCGAGTGCCCGAGAACAGATGACTGGTTGAAGAAACTCTGGCACATTTACACAATGGAGTACTATGTAGCTGTTAGGAAAGACGAAGTCATGAAGTTTACATACAAGTGGTACTACATGGAAAGTATCATGTTAAGCGAAATGACTCAGAAAGAAAGGGATAGACATAGAAATATTGCATTCATCTGGGGAAGATAAAGTAACAAAATAGGAAACTAACACCCAAGTATGGCAGAGATTAGTACCAGGAATTTTACTCAATGACCCGGAGGACAACCACACATGTTAGGGGAAGGGGGAGCTCAGAAAGAGAAGGGAACACCAAATAAAGGGTGTTGGGAGGATCCGCCCATGATGGAAGAGCATGCTGAGGGTAGACTGTCGACCAAGCATGATTGCCACTCAATGCCTCTTTTGCTGACCATGGCACTCAATAGGAGAGAGACGGAAATGCCCTGCCACAGAGGCAGGGTGGGATAGGGGCTGGCGGGGGGAGGGGATGCTGGGATCTGAGGTGGTGGGAAATGCCCACTGGTGGAGGTATGGGTGTTTGATCATTGTATAATCGAAACCCAAGCACAAAAATGTGTAAGTCTACAACTGTACCTCATGGTGCCTCACTATTAAAAAAAAAAAAAAAGATGAAGTCCAGATTCGCAGTGAATAAATGGAATATTCTGTAGTGGAGGTACCAATGATTTCTGAAGTCTGTATTGTGTGGACAGGAAAATGAAGAGCTGACCAGGGTTGAGTGTATAGCCGATTGCACTACACGGCTGCGAGTCTGAACAGGCCGCTAAAAACCAGCATTGGGTTACTTGTACATTCACCAATGGTGTAAAGAAAACCTGCCGGGAATGGAGCTTCAGAAGAATTCCAGATTCGCAGTGAATGAATGGACCATTGTCTACTAGACATTCGAATGTTTTTTGAAGCCTGGATTGTGTGGACAGGAAAATGAAGAGCTGACAATTGTTGAGTGGATAGCCAGTGAACAGCCTGGCTTCGACTGTGAACAGACCAGTGAAAACCAGCATTGCGATACTTGGACATTCACCAGTGGTCTAACGAAAGCCTTCCTGCAGTGCAGGGTGGAAAGTATAGCCAGTGAACAGCAGGGCTGCGAGTGTGAACAGGCTGTTGAGAACCAGCTTTCGGTTACTTGGACATTTACCAGTGGTTCAACAAAGACCTGCCTGGAGTGCATATTCAGATGTATTCCAGATTCACAGTGAATGAATGGAACATTCTCTAGTGGAGATTTAAATGATTTCTAAATGCTGGGTTGTATGGACAGGAAAATGAAGAGCTAACGAGGGTTGAATCAATAGCCAAATGAACAGAAATGCTGCGATTTTGAAAGGGCCGCTGAAAACCAGCATTTGGTTACTTGGACATTCAACAGCGGTGTAACAAAAGCCTGATTGGAGTGCACATTCAGATTAATTCCAGATTCGCAATCAATGAATGGAACATTCTTTAGTGGATATGCCAATGATTTCTGAAGGTTGGGTTGTGTGGACAGGAAAATGAAGAGCTGACGAGGGTTGTTTCGATGGCCAATTGAACAGAACGGTTGCGAGTTTGAAGGAGCCGCTGAAAACCAGCATTGCGTTACTTGGACATTCACCAGTGGTGTAATTAAAAACTGCTTTTAGTGGATGTTCAGATGAATTCCGGATTCACAGTGAATGAAAGGAACATTCTGTAGTACAGATTCCAATGATTTATGAAGGCTGGTTTGTGTGGACAAGAAAATGAGGATCTGACCAGCATTTATGGGATAGCCAATAGAACTGCATGTCTGCGAGTGTGAGCATGCCGCTGAAAATCAGCATAGGGTTACCTGGATATTCAATAGTGGTGTAACGAAAGACTGCCTGCAGTGAAGATTCAGATGAATTCCAAATTCGCAGTGAATGAATGGAACATTCTCTACTGGAGATGATTCCAATGATTTCTGAAGGCTGGGTTGTGTGGAAAGGAAAATGAAGAGCTCACCATATTTGAGTGGATAGCCAATTGAACAGCACGACTGTGCGTGTGAACAGGCCGCTGAAAACGAGGATTGGGTTTCCTGGTCATTCACAAGTGGTGTAAGGACACCTGCCTGGTGTGAATAGTCAGATGAAATTCAGATTTGCAGTGAATAAATGGAACAATCTGTAGTGGAGATTCCAATCATTTCTGAAGCCTGCGTTATGTGGACAGGAAGTGAGGAGCTGACCAGGGTTGAGTGGATCGCCAATTGAAAATCACGGCTGCGATTGTGAACATGCCACTGAAAACCAGCTTTGGGTTACTTTGACATTCACCATTGGTGTAACGAAAACCTGCCTGGAGTGGATAGTCAGATGAATTCCAGATTCCGAGTAACTGAATGGAACATTCTGTAGTGGAGGGCCCAATGATTTCTGAAGTCTTTGTTGTGTGGATAGGAAGATGAAGAGTTGCCCAGGGTGGAAAGTATAGCCATTGAACAGCAGGGCTGTGAGTGTGAACAGGCTGCTGAAAACCAGCTTTCGGTTACTTGGACATTTACCAGTGGTTCAACAAAAAACTTCCTGGAGTACAGATTCAGATGAATACCAGATTTGCAGTCAATCAATGGAACATTCTTTAGTGGAGATATAAATGATTTCTGAAGGCTGGGTTGTGTGGACAGGAAAATGAAGAGCTGACGAAGGTTGAATCGATAGCCGATTGAACACAATGGCTGCGAGTTTGAAAGGCCCGCTGAAAACTAGCATTGCGTTACTTGGACATTCACCACAGGTGTAACGAAATACTGCCGGTAGTTGATGTTCAGATGAATTCCGGATTTGCAGTGAATGAATGGAACATTCTGTAGTGGTGATAACAATGATTTCTGAAGTTTGGGTTGTGTGGACAGGAAAATGAAGAGCTGACCAGGGTTGAGTGGATAGCCATTTTAACAGCACGGATGTGATTGTGAACAGGCCGCTGAAAACCAGCATTGGGTTACTTGGACATTCAACAGTGGTGTAATGAAAACCTGCCGGGAGTGGAAAGTGAGATGAATTCCAGATTCGCAGTGAATGAATGGAACATTCTGTAGTGTAGATTCCAATGATTTCTGAAGTCTGGATTGTGTGGAGAAGAAAATGAAGAGTTGACCAGTGTGGAGTGGAAAGCCAGTGGACACCACGGTTTGGAGTGTGAACAGAACGCTGAAAACCAGCATTGTTTTACTTGAACATTCACCACTGGTGTAAAGAAAGCCTGCCTGGAGTGCAGATTTAAATGAATTCCAGATTCGGAGTGAATGAATGGAACTTTCTGTAGTGGAGATTCCAATGATTTCTGAATGCTGGGTTGTGTGGACAGGAAAATGAAAGCTGACCAGGGTTGAGTGGATAGCCTATTGAACAGCACGGCTGCGAGCTTGAACAGACCGCTGAAAACCAGCATTGTGTTACTGGGACATTCATAAGTGATGTAACGAAAGCCTGCCTAAAGTGCAGATACAGATGAATTTCAGATTTGCAGTGAATGAATGGAACATTCTGTAGTGGAAATAAAAATGATTTCTGAAGTCTGGGTTGTGTGGACTGGAAAATGTAGAACTAACCAGTGCTGAGAGGAATGCCAGTGAACAGATGGCTGCGATTGTGTACAGGCCATAAAAAAACAGGATTGGGTTACATGGACATTTACCAGTGGTGTAATGAAAACCTGCAGAGAGTGGATGTTCAGATAATTCCCAGATTCGCAGTGAATGAATTCAACATTCTGTAATGGAGATAACAATTATTTCTGAAGTCTGGTTTGTGTGGACAGAAAAATGTAGAAATGACCAGCATTGACTAGAAAGCCAATTGAACAGCACGTCTCCGAGTGTGAACAGGCCCCTGAAAACCAGCATTGGGTATTTGGACATTCAATAGTGGTGAAACGATAGACTACCGGCAGTGCAGATTCAGGTGAATACCAAATTTGCAATGAATGAGTGGAAAAATCTGTAGTGGAGATAACAATGATTTCTGACGTCTTGGTTATGTGGACAGGAAAACTATGAGCTGAGCAGCTTTGAGTGGATAGACAAATGAAGAGCACGTCTGCGAGTGTGAACATGCCGCTGAAAACCAGCATTGGGTTACTTGGACATTCAATAGTGGTGTAACGAAAGACTGCCTGCAGTGCAGATTCAGATGAAGTCCAAATTCGCAGTGAATAAATGGAACATTCTGTAGTGGAGATAACAAGAATTTCTTGTCTTGGTTATGTGGACAGGAAAATGAAGTCTTGAACAGGGTTGAGTGGATAGCCAATTGAACAGCATGGGTACGAGTCTGAACAGGCCGCTGAAAACCAGCATTGTGTTACTTGGACATTCACCAGTGGTGTAATGAAAGACTCCCTGCAGTGCAGATTCAGATGAATTCCAAATTCTCAGTGAATGTATGGAACATTCTGTAGTGGAGATAACAATGATTTCTGAAGGCTAAGTTGTGTGGAGAGGAAAATGAATTGCTGATCAGGGTTGAGTGGATAGCCAATTTAATAGCACTGCTGCGAGTGCAAACTGGCTGCTGAAAACCAGCTTGGGTTACGTGGACATTCACCAGTGGTGTAACAAAAACCTGCCTGAAGTGGATATTCGGATGAATTCCAGATTCGCAGTGAATGAATGGAACATTCTGTATTGGATATTCCAATGATTTCTGAAGGCTGCGTTCTGTGGACAGGAAAATGAAGCGCTGAACAGGGTTGAGTGGATAGCCAATTGAACAGCACGGCTGCGACTCTGAAAAGACCGCTGAAAACCAGCATTGGGTTACTTGGACATTCAACAGTGGTGTAACGAAAGCGTGCCTGGAGTGGAGTTTCGATGAATTCCAGATTAGCTGTGAATGTATGGAACATTATGTAGAGGATATTACAAATGTTTCTGAAGTCTGGGTTGTGTGGACAGGAATATGAAGAGGTGACCAGGGTTGATTTTATAGTCAATTGGACAGCACGGCTACGAGTTTGAACAGGCCACTGAAAAGCAGCATTGGGTTATTTGGACATTCACCAGTGGTGTAACCAAAACCTGCCGAGAGTGGAGATTCAGATGAATTCCATAATCGCACTGAATTATTGGAACATTCTGTAGTGGATAGGAATATGAAGAGGTGACCAGGGTTGACTGGATAGGCAATTGAACAGCCGGGCTGCGAGTGTGAACTGGCTGTTGAAAACCAGCATTGGGTTACTTGGACATTCACCAGTGGTGTAACGAAAACCTGCCTGGAGTAGAGATTCGGTGAATTTCAGATTCGCAGTGAATGAATGGAACATTTTATAGGGGAGATTTAAATGATTTCTGAAGACATGTTTGTGTGGACAGTAAAATGAAGAGCTGACCATGGTTGAATAGATAGCCAAGAGAACAGCACGGCTGCGAGTATGAAAAGACCGCTGAAAACCAGTATTGGATTCCTTGGATATTCAACAGTGGTGTAACAAAATTCTGCCTGGAGTGGAGATTCTGTTAAATTCCAGATTCCAATTGAATATATGGAACATTCTGTAGTGGAGATTCCAATGATTTTTGAAGCCTGGGTTGTATAGACACGAAAATGAAGAGCTGACTAGGGTTGAGTGGATAGCCAATTGAAAAGCATGGCTGCGAATTTGAACAGGCCTCTGTTAATCAGCATTGGGTTATTTGGATATTCAACAGTGGTGTATCGAAAACCTGCCTGGAGTGCAGAGACAGATGAATTCCCCATTCGCAGTGAATGAATGGAACTTTCTGTATTGGAGTTTTCAAAGATTTCTGACGTCTGGGTTGTGTGGACAGTAAAATGAAGAGCTGAACAGGGTTGAATCGATAGCGAGTATAACAGTATGGCTACGAGCATAAAAAAGCCACTGAAAGCCAGCATTGGGTTACTTGGACATTCACCAGAGGTGTAAAGAAAACCTGCCTGGAGTGGAGATTCAGATGAATTCCAGATTAGTAGTGAATGTATGGAACATTCTGTAGTGGAGGTTTCAATGATTTCTGAAGGCTGGGTTGTATGGACAGGGAAATGAAGAGCTGACCAGGGTTGAGTGGATAGCCAAGTGAACAGCACATCTGCTAGTGTGAACATGCAGCAGAAAACCAGCATTGGCTTACTTGGCATTTACCAGTGGTGTAACGAAATCTGCCTGCAGTGCAGATTCAGTTGAATTCCAAATTCGCAGGGAATGAATGCAACATTCTGTAGTGGGGATAACAATAGTTTCTGTAGGCTGGGTTGTGTGGATGGTAAAATGAAGAGCTGACCTGGGTAGAGTGCATAGGGAATTGAACAGCACTGCTGAGAGTGTGAACAGGCCACTGAAAACCCGCATTGGGTTACTTGGTCATTCACCAGTGTTGTAACGAAAACCTGCCTGGAAAGGAGAGTCAAATGTATTCCAGATTCACAGTGAATGAATTGAACATTCTGTAATGGAGATTCCAATGATTTATGAAGGCTGGGTTATGTGGACAAGAAAATGAAGTGCTGACAGGGTTGAGTGGATAGCCAATTTAACAACTCGCCTGAGAATTTGAACAGGCCGCTGAAAAACAGCATTGGGTCACTTGTACATTCACCAGTGGTGATACGAAAACCTGCTGGGAGTGGAGATTAAGGTGAATTCCAGAGTCGCAGTGAATGAATGGAACATTCTGTAGTGGAGATAACATTGATTTCTGTAGGCTGGTTTTTGTGGACAGGAAAATGAAGAGCTGAACAGGGTTGAGTGGATAGCCAATTTAACAGCACTGCTGCGAGTGTGAACTGGGTGCTGAAAACCAGCTTTGGGTTACTTGGACATTCACAAGTGGTGTAACAAAAACCTGCCTGGAGTGGAGAGTCAGACCACTGAAAACCAACATTGCGTTACTTGGACATTCACCAGTGGTGTAAGGAAAGCCTGCCCTGAGTGCAGATTCATATTAATTCCAGATTAGCAGTGAATGAATGGAGCATTCTGTAGTGGCGATTCCAATGATTTCTGTAGGCTGTGTTTTGTGGGCAGGAAAATGAAGAGCTGACAGTATTGAATGGATAGCCAATTGAACAGCACGTCTGCGAGTGTGAACATGCCGCTGAAAACCAGCATTGTTTACTTGTATATTCACCAGTGGTGTAATGAAAGACTGCCAGCAGTGCAGATTCAAATGCATCCAAATTTGCAGTGAATAAATGGAACTTTCTGTAGTGGAGATTTCAATGATTTCTGAAGGCTGGGTTGTGTTCAAAAGAAAAAGAAGAATTAACTAGGGTTGAATCGATAGCCAATTGAACAGATGGCTGCGAGTATGAAAAGGCCGCTGAAAATCAGTATTAGGTTACTTGGACATTCACGAGTGTTGTAAGGAAAGACTGCGTGAAGTGCAGATTCAGATGAATTCCAATTCGCAGTGAATGAATTGACATTCTGTAGTGGAGATAACAATGAGTTCTGAAGTTTGGGTTCTGTGGACAGGAAAATGAAGAGCTGACAGGGGTTCAGTGGATAACCATTTGAACAGCACGCCTGCTTTTGTGAACAGGCGACTGAATATGAGCATTGGGTTACTTGGACATTCAACAGTGGTTTAAAGAAAACCTGCCTGTAGAGGAGAGTAAGATGAATTCCAGATTCACAGTGAATAAATGGAACATTCTATGTTGGAGATTCCAATGATTTCTGATGGCTGGAGAGGAACATGAAGAGCTGAACAGGGTTGAGTGGATAGCCAATTGAACAGGACGGCTGCGAGTCTGAACAAGCCGCTGAAAACCAGCATTGGGTTACTTGGACATTCACCAGTGGTGTAACGAAAACCTGCCAGGAGTGCAGATTCGGATGAATTTCAAATTCGCAGTGAATGAATGGAACTTTCTGTAGTGGAGATAACAATGAATTCTTAAGGCTGGGTTGTGTGTACAGGAAAATGAAGAGCTGACCAGCATTGATAGGATAGCCAATTGAACAGCACGTCTGCGAGTGTGAACATGCCACTGAAAATCAGGAATTGTTACTTGGACACTAACCAGTAGTGTAACGAAAGACTAGCTGCAGTGCAGATGTAGATGAATTCCAAAATTCGCAGTGAATGAATATAACATTCAGTAGTGGACATAACAATGATTTCTGAAGGCTGGTTTTTGTGCAAAGGAAAATGAGGAGCTGACCAGGATTGAGTGGATAGCCAATTGAACAGCACAGCTAGGAGTGTGAAAAGGCCTCTAAAAACCAGAATTGGGTTACTTGGACATTCCCCAGTGGTGTAATGAAAACCTGACAGGATTGGAGATTCAGAAGAATTCTTGATTTGCAGTGAATGAATTGAACATTCTGTAGTGGAGATTACAATGATTTCTGAAGTCTGGATTTTGTGGGCTGAAAATGAGGAACTGACCAGTGTTTAGTGGATACCCAATGAACAGCACGTCGTCGAGTGTGAACAGACCGCTGAAAACCAGCAACGCTTTACTTGGACATTCAACAGTGGTGAAACTAAAGTCTGCCTGCAGTGCAGATTCAGATTAATTCCAGATTCACAGTGAATGAATAGAAAATTTTGTGGTGGAGATACCAATGATTTCTGAAGGCTAGTTTATGTGGACAGGAAAATGAAAAGTTGACCACCATTGAGTGGATAGCCAATTAAACAGCACCTCTGCTAGTTTGAACATGCCGCTGAAAACCAGTAGTGGGTTACTTGGACATTCACCAGTAGTGTAACGAAAGACTGCCTGCAATGTAGATTCAGATAAATCCCAAATGTTCAGTGTATAAATGGAACATTCTCTAGTGGAGATAACAATAATTACTGAAGGCTCGGTTGTTTGGACAGGAAAATGAAGAGTTGACCAGCATTGAGTGGATAGCCAACTGAACAGCACGTCTGCGAGTGTGAACATGCCGCTGAAAACCAGCAGTGGGTTACTTGGAAATTCACCAGTGGTGTAACGAAAGACTGCCTGCAGTGCAGATTCAGATGAATTCCAAATTCGCAGTGAATGAATGGCACATTCTATAGTGGAGAGTCCAATGATTTCTGAAGGCTGAGTTGTGGGGAACAGAAAAAGAGGAACTGACCAGGGTTGAATCGATAGCCAATTGAAAAGCACGGATGCACAGTGAACAGGCCTCTGAAAACCAGCATTGGGTTACATGGTCATTCAGCAGTGGTGTAACGAAAACCTGCCTTGAGTGGAGAATCAGATGAATTCCAGATTCACAGTGAATGAATTGAACACTCTGTAGTGGAGATTCCAATGATTTCTGAAGGCGGGTTGTGTCGACAGAAAAAAGAAGAGCTGATCAGGGTTGAATCGATAGCCAATAAAACAGGAGGGCTGTGAGTATGAAAAGGCCGCTGAAAACCAGTATTGGGTTACTAGTACATTCACCAGTGGTGTAACGATATCCTGTCAGGAGTGGAGATTCAGATTAATTCCAGATTTGCAGTGGATGAATGGAACATTCTGTAGTGGACATTCCAAAGCTTTTTGAAGGCTGGATTGTATAGAGAGGAAAATGAAGTGCTAACCAGGGTTGAGTGAATAGGCAATAGAACAGCATGCTGCGACAGGAAAAGGCCGCTGAAAACCAGCATTTTATTACTTGCTCATTCAGCACTGATGTATCGAAAACCTGCCTGGAGTGGAGATTCAGATGAATTCCAAATTCACAATTAATGAATGGAACATACTATAGTGGAGATTCCAATGATTTCTGAAGGATATGTTGTGTGGACATTAAAATGAAGAGCTGAGCAGGGTTGAGTGGATAGTCAATTGAACATCACTGCTGCGACAGTGAACAAGCCATTGAAAACCAGCATTGGGTTACTTGGTCATTCAGCAGTGGTGTAATGAAAACTTGCCTGGAGTAGAGATTCAGATGAATTCCAGATTCGCAGTGATCGAATGGAACATTCTGTATTGGAGATTCCAATAATTTCTGAAGGCTGAATTATGTGGACTGTAAAATGATTAGCTGACCAGCATTGAGTGGATAGCCAATTGAACAGCATGTCTGCGAATGTGAACATTCCGCTGAAAACCAGCATCGGATTAATTGGACATTCACCAGTGTTGTAACGAAAGACTCCCTGCAGTGCAGATACAGATGAATTCCAGATTCACAGTGAATGAATGGAACATTCTGTAGTGGAGATAACAATATTTTCTGAAGGCTGGGTTGTGTGGACAGGAAAATGAAGAGCTGAGCAGGGTTGAGTGGAGAGCCAATTGAACAGCACGGCTGCGAGTGTGAACGTGCCGCTGAAAACCAGCATTGGCTTACTTGGACATTCACCAGTGGTGTAACGAAAGACTGCCTGCAGTGCAGATTCAGATGAATTCCAAATTCGAAGTGAATGAATGGAACATTCTGGACTGGAGATTCCAATGTTCTCTGAAGGCTCGGTTGTGTGGAAAAGAAAATGCAGAACTGAACAGGGTTGAATTGATAGCCAATTGTACAGCACGGCTGCAAGTCTGAACAGGACGCTGAAAACCAGCATTGGGTTACTTGGACATTCACCAGTATTGTAACGAAATTTTGCCAAGAGTGAAGATTCATATAATTCTAGATTAATAGTGAATGAATGGAACATTCTTGCCAAGAGTGAAGATTCATATAATTCTAGATTAATAGTGAATGAATGGAACATTCTGCGTGGAGATTCCAATGATTTCTGAACTCTGGATTGTGTGGACAGGAAAATCAATAGCTGAACAGTGTTGAGTGGGTAGCCAGTGAACACCACGGATTCGAGTGTGAACAGACCGCTGAAAACCAGGAATGCGTTACTTGAACATTCACCAGTGTTGTAATGAAAGCCTGCCTGTAGTGCAGATTCAGATGAATTCCAGATTTGCAGTGGATGACTGGAACATTCTGCAGTGGAGATAAAAATGATTTTTGAAGGCCTGGTAGTGTGGACAGGAAAATGAAGAGCTGACCAGGTTTGAGTGGATAGCCAATTGAATAGCACGGCTGCAAGTGTGAACAGGCCGCTGAAAACCAGCATTGGGTTACTTGGTCATTCACCAGTGTTATAACGAAACCTACTTGGAGTGGAGAGTCATATGAATTCCAGATTTGCAGTGAACGAATGGAACATTTTGTAGGGAGATTCCAATGATTTCTGAAGGCTGGGTAGTGTGGACAGGAAAATAAAGAGCTTACCAGGGAAGAATCTATAGCCAATAAAAAAGAACGAATTCAAGTATGAAAAGGCTGCTGAAAAACTGCATTAGATTACTTGGACATTAACCAGTGGTGTAACGAGAACCTGCTTGGAGTGTAGATTTAGATGAATTCCAGATTCGCAGTGAATGTATTGAACATTCTGTACTGGAGCTTCCAATGATTTCTGAAGTCTGGGTGGTGTGGACAAGAAAATGAAGAGCTGACCAGGGTTGAGTGGATAGCCAACTGAACAGCACGGCTGCGATTGTGAATATGCTGCTGAAAACCAGCATTGTGTTACTTGGACATTCACGAGTGGTGTAACGAAAACCATTCGAGAGTGGAGATTCATATGAATTCCAGATTCGCAGTGAATGAATGGAACATTCTGTAGTTGAGATTCCAATGTTTTCTGAAGTCTGAGTTGTGTGGAGAGGAAAATGAAGAGCTGATCAGTGTTGAGTGGATAGCCAGTGAACAGCACATCATCGAGAGTGAACAGACCGCTGAAAACCAGCATTGCGTTACTTGGACATTCACCAGTGGCGTAAAGAAACCCTACCTGGACTGCAGATTCAGATTAATTCCAGATTCGCACTGAATGAATGGCACATTCTGTATTGGAGATTCCAATTATTTCTGAAGGCTGGGTTATGTGGACAGGAAAATGAAGAGCTGAACGCGGTTGATTGGACAGCCAGTTGAACAGCACGACTGTGAGGCTGAATAAGCCGTTAAAAACCAGCATTGTGTTACTTGGACGTTCACCAGTGGTGTAAAGAAAGCCTGCTAAAGTGTAGATTCAGATAAATTCCAGAATCGCAGTGAATGAATGGAACATTCTTAGTAGAGTGTCCAATGATTTCTTAAGTCTTTGTTGTTTGCATAGCAAAATGTAGAGCTGACCAGTGTGGACTGGATAGCCAGTGAACAGTAGTGCTCTTAGTGTGAAAGGCTGCTGAAAACCAGCTTTTGGTTACTTGGACATTCACCAGTGGTGTAACAAAAACCTGCCTGGAGTGTAGATTCGGATGAATTCCAGATTCGCAGTGAATGAATGAATCATTCTATAGTAGATGTGGCAATGTTTTCTGAAGGCTGCGTTGTGTAGACAGGAAAATGAAGAGCTGACCAGGGTTGAGTGGATAGCCAATTGAACAGCACGGCTGCGATTGTGAACAGGTCGCTGAAAAACAGCATTGGGTTACTTGGATATTCAACAGTGGTGTAACGAAAACCTGCCTGGAGAGGAGATTCAGATGAATTCCAGATTCGCAGTAAATAAAAGGAACATTTTGTAGTGGAGGTTCCAATGATATCTGAATTCTGGTCTGTGTGGACAGGAAAATGATGTGCTGAACAGGGTTGAGTGGCTAGACAATTGAACAGCACGGGTTCGAGTGTGAACAGGCCGCTGAAAACCAGCATTGCGTTACTTGGACATTCACCATTCGTGTATCGAAAGACTGCCTGCAGTGCAGATTCAGATGAATTACAAATTCGCAGTGAATGAATGGCACATTCTATAGTGGAGAGTCCAATGATTTCTGACGGCTGGGTTGTGTGGACAGGATAATCAAGAGTTGAACGGGGTTGAGTGTATAGCCAGTGAACTTCATGGCTGCATTTGTGAAGAGGCCGCTGAAAACCACTATCGGATTACTTGGTCATTCACGAGTGTTGTAACAAAAACCGACCTGGAGTGGAGAGTCAGATGAATTCCAGATTCGCAGTGAATGAATGGAACATTCTGTAGTGGAGTGTCCAATGAATTCTAAAGTTCGGGTTGTTTGCATAGTAAAATGAAGAGCTGACCAGGGTGGAGTGGATAGCCAGTGAACAGCAGGGCTGCAAGTGTGAACTGGCTGCTGATAACCCACGTTTGGTTACTTGGACATTCAACAATGGTGTAATAAACCCTGCTTTGAGTGCAGATTCAGATGAATTCCAGATTCACAGTGACGGAATGAAACATTCTGTAGTGGAGATTAAAATGATTTCTGAATGCTGGTTTTTGTGGACAATAAAATGAAGAGCTGACCAGCATTTAATCGATAGCCAATAAAACAGCACGGCTGCGACTATAAAATGGCGGCTGAAAACCAGCATTTGGTTACTTGGACATTCAAAATTGGTGTAACATAAATCTGCCGGGAGTGGAGAATCAGATAAGTCCCAGATTCACAGTGAATGAATGGAACATTTTGCCGTGGAGGTTCCAATCATTTCTGAAGGCTGGATTATGTGGCCAGGAAAATGAAGAGCTCACCATGGTTGAATGGGTAGGCAATTGCCTACCTACAGTACGCCTGCGCGGGTGAACATGCCACCGAAAACCAGCATTGGGTTACTTGGACATTCACCATTGGTCTAACAAAAACCTGCCTGGAGTGGAGATTCAGATGATTCCAGATTCGCTGTGATGGAATGTAATATTCTGTAGTGGAGATGACAATTATTTCTGAAGGCTGGGTTGTGTGGACAGGAAAATGAAGTGCTGAACAGGGTTAAGTGGAAAGCCAATAGAACAGCACGGCTGCAATTTTGAATAGGCCGCTGAAAACCAGCTTTGGGTTACTTGGACATTCAATAGTGGTGTAACGAAAACCTGCCTGGAGTGAAAAGTCAGATGAAATCCGATACGCAGAGAATGAATGGAACATCCTTGTAGTGGAGATTCCAATGATTTCTGAATGCTGGTTTATGTAGACAGGTAAATGAAGAGCAAAACTAGGTTGAGGGGAGAGCCAATTTAACAGCACGGCCGCTCATCGGAACAGGCCACTGAAAACCAGCATTGGTTTACTTGGACATTCACCAGTGGTGTAAAGAAAGACTTCCTGGAGTGCAGATTCAGATGAATTCCAGAGTCGCACTGAATGAATGGAACATTCTCTAGTGGAGTGTCCAATGATTTCTTAAGTCTGGTTTGTTTGCATAGCAAAATGAAGAGCTGACCAGGGTGGAGTGGATAGCCAGTGACAGCAGAGCTGCGAGTGTGAACTGGCTGCTGAAAAGCACTTTTGGTTACTTGGACATACACTAGTGGTGTAACAAAAAGCTCCCTGGAGTGGAGATTCGGATGAATTCCAGATTCGCAGTGAATGAATGGAGCATTCTGTAGTGGAGGTTCCAATGATTTCTGAAGTCTACGTTGTGTTGACGGGAAAATGAAGAGTTGACCAGGGTTCAATCGATAACCAATAGTATAGAACGGCTGCGAGTATTAAAAAGGCCACTGAAAACAAGCTTTGGGTTACTTGGACATTCACCAGTGGTGTAACGAAAACCTGCCTGGAGTGGAGAATCAGATGAATTTCCAGATTCGCAGTGAAGAATGGAACACTATGTAATGGAGATTCCAATGATTTCTGAAGGCTGGTTGTGTGGACAGGAATAAGAAGAGCTGATCAGGGTTGAATCGATAGCCAACAAAACAGGATGGCTGCGAGTATGAAAAAGCCGCTGAAAACCAGTATTTGGTTACTTGGATATTCACCAGTGGTGTTAGGAATACCTACCTGGAGTGGAGATTCAGATGAGTTCCCAATTCGCAGTGAATGTATGGAACATTCTGTAGTGGAGGCTCCAATGATTTCTGAATTTTGCGTTGTCTGGACAGGTAAATAAAGAGCTGACCAGGGTTGAGTGTATCGCCAATTCAACAGCTCGGCTGCGTGTCTGAACAAGCCGCTGAGAACCAGCATTGGGTTACTTAATGTCACCAGTGGTGTAACGAAAACCTGCCCGGAGTGGAGATACAGATTAATTCCTGATTCGCAATGGATGAATGGAACATTCTGTAGTGGAGATTCCAAAGATTTCTGAAGGCTGGGTTGTGTGGACAGGAAAATGAAGTGCTGACAAGGGTTAAGTGGCCAGGCAATTGAACAGCATGCTGCGACAGTGAAAAGGCCGCTGAAAACCAGCATTGGGTTACTTGGTCATTCAGCACTGGTGTAACGAAAAACTGCCTGGAGTGGAGATTCAGATGAATTCCACATTCGCAGTGAATGAATGGAACATAGTGTAGTGGAGATTCCAATGATTTGTGAAGGCTATGCTTTGTGGACATTAAAATGTAGAGCTGAGCAGGGTTGAGTGGATAGCCAATTGAACAGCACGGCTGCGACAGTGAACAGGAGCTTAAAAACAGCATTAGGTTACTTGGTCATTCAGCAGTGGTGTAACGAAAACCTGCCTGGAGTGGAGATTCAGATGAATTCCAGATTCACACTGAATGAATGGAACATTCTGTATTGGAGATTCCAATAATTTCTGAAGGCTGGATTATGTGGACTATAAAATGATTAGCTGACCAACATTGAGTGGATAGCCAATTGAACAGCACGTCTGTGTGTGTGAACATTTCGCTGAAAACCAGCATTGGGTTACGTGGACATTCACCAGTGGTGTAACGAAAGACTCGCTACAGTGCAGATACAGATGAATTCCAGATTCGTAGTGAATGAATGGAACTTTCTGTAGTGGAGATAACAATAATTTCTGAACGCTGGGTTGTGTGGACAGGAAAAGGAAGAGCTGAGCAGGGTTGATTGGAGAGCCAAATGAACAGCACGGCTGCGACAGTGAACAGGCCGCTGAAAACCAGCATTGGGTTACATGGTAATTCAGCAGTGGTGTAACGAAAACCTGCCTGGAGTGGAGAATTTGATGAATTCCAGATTCGCAGTGACTGAATGGAACACTCTGTAGTGGAGATACCAATCATTTCTGAAGGCTGGTTGTGTGGACAGGAAAAAGAGGAGCTGATCAGGGTTGAATTGATAGCCAATCATACAGGACGGCTGCGATAATGAAAAGGCCGCTGAAAACCAGCTTTGGGTTACTTGGACATTCACCAGTGGTGTAACGAAAACCTGCCTGGAGAGGAGATTCAGATGAATTCCAGATTCGCAGTAAATAAAAGGAACATTCTGTAGTGGAGGTTCCAATGATATCTGAATTCTGGTCTGTGTGGACAGGAAAATGAAGAGCTGACCAGCATTGAGTGGATAGCCAATAGATCAGCACGTCTGAGAGTGTGAACATGCCGCTGAAACCAGCATTGCATTACTTGGGCATTTACCAGTGGTGTAACGAAAGCCTCTCTGTAGTGAAGATTCAGATTAATTACAGATTCGCAGTGAATGAATGGAACATTCTGTAGTGGAGATTCCAACGATTTCTTTAGGCTGGGTTGTGTGGACAGGAAAATGAAGAGCTGTCCAGCATTCAGTGGATACCCAATAGAACAGCAAGGCTGCGACATTGAATATTCCACTGAAAACCAGCATTGGGTTACTGGTGATTCACCAATGTTGTAACGAAAACCTATCTGGAATGGAGAGTCAGATGAATTCCAGATTCGAAGTGAATGAATGGAACATTCTGTAGTGAATATTCCAATAATTTCTGAAGGTTGGGTTGTGTGGAAAAAAAAAAAAGAAGAGCTGTCCAGGGTTGAGTGGATAGCCAATTGAACAGCACGGCTGCGAGTCTGAACAGGCCGCTGAAAACAAGCATTCGGTTACTTGGACATTCAACAGTGGTGTAACGAAAACACGCCTGGAGTAGAGAGTCAGATGAGTTCCAGATTCGCAGTGAACGAATTGAATATTCTGTAGTGGAGATTCCAATGATTAGTGAAGGCTGGGTGATGTGGACAGGAAAATGAAGAGCTAAACAGGAATGAGTGGATGGCCAGTCAGATGAATTACAGATTTCGCAGTGAACGATTGGAACATTCTGTAGTGGAGATTTAAATGATTTCTGAATGTTGGGTTGTGTGTACATTAAAATGAAGAGCTGACCAGGGTTGTATCAATAGCCAATAAAAAAGCACGGCTGTGAATGTGAAGAGGATGCTGAAAACCTTCATTCTGTTACTTGGACATTCAACAGTGGTGTTGCGAAAACCTAACTGGAGTGGAGATTCAGATGAATTCCCGATTCGCAGTAAATGTTTGGAACATTCAGTAGTGGAGCTTCCAATTATTTCTGAATTCTGTGTTATCTGGACGGGAAAATGAAGAGGCTACCCGGGTTGAGTGTATAGCCAATTAAACAGCACGGCTGCAAGTCTGAACAGGCCGCTGAAAACCAGCATTGGGTTACTAGGACATTAACCAGTGGTGTAAGGAAAACCTGCCCGGAGTGGAGATACAGATTAATTCCAGATTCGCAATGGATGAATGGAACATTCTGTAGTGGAGATTCCAAAGATTTCTGAAGACTGGGTTGTGTGGACAGGAAAATGAAGTGCTGACCAGGGTTGAGTGGATAGGCAATTGAACAGCACTCTGCAACAGTGAAAAGACCGCCTAAAACCAGCATTGGGTTACTTGGTCATTCAGCACTGGTGTTACGAAAACCTGCCTGGAGTGGAGATTCAGATGAATTCCAGATTCGCAGTGAATGAATGGAACATTATCTAGTGGAGATTCCAATGATTTCTGAAATCTGGTTTGTGTGGACAGGAAAATGAATAGCTGCCCAGGGTTGAGTGGATAGCCAATTGAAAAGCACGGCTGCACAATGAACAGGCTTCCGAAAACCAGCATTGGGTTACATGGTCATTCAGCAGTGGTGTAACGAAAACCTGCCTTGAGTGGAGAATCAGATGAATTCCAGATTCACAGAGAATGAATTCAACACTCTGTAGTGGATATTCCAATGATTTCTGAAGGCTGGTTGTGTCGACAGGAAAAAGAAGAGCTTATCAGGGTTGAATCGATAGCCAATAAAACAGGAGGGCTGCGAGTATGAAAATGCCGGTGAATACCAGCATTGTGTTACTAGGACATTCACCAGTGGTGTAACGATATCCTGTCGGGAGTGGAGATTCAGATTAATTCCAGATTTGCAGTGGATGAATGGAACATTCTGTAGTGGACATTCCAAAGATTTATGAAGGCTGCATTGTATAGAGAGGAAAATGAAGAGCTGACCAGGGTTGAGTGGATAGGCAATAGAACAGCATGCTGCGACAGGAAAAGGCCGCTGAAAACCAGCATTTTATTACTTGCTCATTCAGCACTGGTGTATCGAAAACCTACCTGGAGTGGAGATTCAGATGAATTCCAAATTCACAATGAATGAATGGAACATACTGTAGTGGCGATTCCAATGATTTCTGAAGGATATGTTGTGTGGACATTAAAATGAAGAGCTGAGCAGGGTTAAGTGGATAGTCAATTGAACATCACTGCTGCGACAGTGAACAATTCGTTGAAAACCAGCATTGGGTTACTTGGTCATTCAGCAGTGGTGTATTGAAAACTTGCCTGGAGTAGAGATTCAGATGAATTCCAGATTCGCAGTGAACAAATGGAACATTCTGTATTGGAGATTCCAATAATTTCTGAAGACTGAATTATGTGGACTGTAAAATGATTAACTAACCAGCATTGAGTGGATAGCCAATTGAACAGCACGTCTGCGAGTGTGAACATTCCGCTGAAAACCAGCATTGGATTAATTGGACATTCACCAGTTTTGTAACGAAAGACTCCCTGCAGTGCAGACACAGATGAATTCCAGATTCACAGTGAATGAATGGAACATTCTGTACTGGAGATAACAATATTTTCTGAAGGCTGGGTTGTGTGGACAGGAAAATGTAGAGCTGAGCAGGGTTGAGTGGAGAGCGAATTGAACAGCATGACTGTGACAGTGAATAGGCCGCTGCAAACCAGCTTTGGTTACTTGGACATTCACCAGTGGTGTAACAAAAACTGCCTGGAGTAGAAATTTGGATGAATTCCAGATTCACAGTAAATGAAAGAAACATTCTGTAGTGGACATTCCAAAGATATAAGAAGGCTGGGTTGTGTGCACAGGAAAATGAAGAGCTGAACAGGGTTGAGTGGATAGTGAATTGAACAGCACGGCTGCGACAGTGAAAAAACCGCTCATAATAAGCATTGGGTTACTTGGTCATTCAGTACTGGTGTAACGAAAACCTGCCTAGAGTGGAGATTCAGAGGAAATCCAAAATCTCAGTGAATGAATGGAACATTCTGTAGTGGAGATAACATTGATTTCTGAAGGCTGGGTTGTGTGGACAGGAAAATGAAGTGCTAAACAGGGTTACGTGTAGAGACAATTGAACAGCACGGCTGCGATTGTGAAGAGGCCGCTGAAAACCAGCATTTGGTTACTTGGATATTGAACAGTGGTGTAACGAAAACCTGCCTGGAGTGGATAGTCAGATGAATTCCAGATTGGCAGACAATGAATGGAACATTCTTGTAGTGGAGATTCCAATGATTTCAGAAGGCTGGGTTATGTGGACAGGAAAATGTAAAGCTGAACAGGGTTGTGTGGAGAGCCAATTAAACAGCACCGATGCGAGTCTGAACAGGCCACTGAAATCCAGCATTGGGTTACTTGGACATTCACCAGTGTGTAAAGAAAGACTGCCTGGAGTGCAGATTCAGATTAATTCCAAAATCACAGTGAATGAATGGAACATTCTCCAGTTGACTGTCCAGTGATTTCTTAAGTCGGGTTGTTTGCACAGCAAAATGAAGAGCTGAACAGGGTGTAGCGGATAGCTAGGGAACAGCAGGGCTGCGAGTGTGATCTGGCTACTGAAAGATAGATTTTGATTACTTGGATATTCACCAGTGATATAACAAAAACCTGCCTGGAGTGGAGATTCGGATGAATTCCAGATTTGCAGTGAATGAAAGGAACATTCTGTAGTGGAGATTTAAATTATTTTTGAAGGCTGGGTTGTGTGGACAGTAAAATGAAGAGTCGACCAGGGTGGAATCGAGAGCCAGTAGAACAGCACGGCTGCGATTGTGAACAGGCCACTGAAAACCAGCATTGGGTTAATTGGACATTCACCAGTGGTGTAAAGAAAACCTGCCGAGAGTGGAGATTCATACAATTCCAGTATCGCAGTGGATGAATGAAACATTTGTCATGGACATTCCAATGATTTCTGAAGTCTGGTTTGTGTGGACAGGAAAAAGAAGAGCTGACCAGTGTTGATTGGATAGCCAGTGAACAACACGGCTTCGAGTGTGAGCAGACCGAGGAAAACCAGCATTGCGTAACTTGCACATTCACCAGTGGTGTAATGAAACCCTGCATTGAGTGCAGATTCAGATGAATTCCAGATTCTCAGTGAATGAATGGAACATTCTGTAGTGGACATAACAATGATTTGTGAAGGCTGGGTTGTTTGGACAGGAAAATGAATAGCTCACCGGGTTGAGTGGATAGACAATTGAATAGCACGGCTGCGAGGGTGAACATACCGCCGAAAACCAGCATTGGTTTACTTGGACATTCACCAGTGGTGTTACGAAAAACTTCCTGGAGTGGAGATTCAAATGAGTTCAAGATTCGCAGTGAATGAATGTAACATTCTGTAGTGGAGATAACAATGATTTCTGAAGCCTGGGTTGTGTGGACAAGAAAATGAAGAGCTAACCAGGGTGGAGTGGTTAGCCAATTGAAAAGCAAGGCTGCGGCAGTGAACAGGCCGCTGAAATCCAGCATTGGGTTACTTGGTCATTCAGCAGTGGACTAATGAAAATCTGCGTGGAGGGTAGAGTAAGATGAATTCAAGATTAGAAGTGAATGAACTTAACATTCTGTAGTGGAGATTCCAATGATTTCTGAAGGCTGGGTTTTGTGGACAGGAAAATGAAGAGCTAAATAGCATTGAGTGGATTGCCAATTGAACAGCACGTCTGCGAGTGTGAACATGCTGCTGAAAACCCTCATTGGGTTACTTGGAAATTCATCAGTGGTGTAATGAAAGCCTGACTGGAGGGGAGAGTCAGATGAATTCCGGATGCACAGTGAATGTATGGAACATTCTGTAGTGGAGGTTCCAATGTTTTCTGAAGTTTGGGTTGTGTGATCAAGAAAATGAAGAACTGTCCAGTGTTGAGTGTTTAGCCAATTGAACAGCACGGTATGACAGTGAATAGGGCGCTGAAAACCAGCATTGGGTTACGTGGTCATTCAGCAGTGGTCTAACGAAAACCTGCCTGGATGGGAGAGTCAGATGAATTCAAGATTTGTAGTGAACGAATGGAACATTCTGTATTAGAGATTCCAATGATTTCTGAGAGATGAGTTATGTGGACTGGAAAAAGGAGAGGTGACCAGCATTGAGTGGATAGCCAATTGAACAGCACGTATGCGAGTGTGAACATTCCGCTGAAAACCAGCATTGGGTTACTTGGATATTCACCAGTGGTGTAACGAAAGACTGCCTGCAGTGCAGATTCGATGAAATCCAAATTCGCAGTGAATAAATGGAACATTCTGTAGTGGAGAATAACAATAATTTCTGAAGCCTGGGTTGTGTGGACAGGAAAATGAAGAGTTGACCAGTATTGAGAGGATACCCAGTGAAATGCATGGCTTCGAATGTGAATAGACTGCTCAAAACGAGCATTGCGTTACTTGGACATTCACCAGTTGTGTAACGAAAGCCTGCCTGGAGTGCAGATTGAGATGAATTCCAGATTATAAGTGAATGAATGGAACATTCTGTAGTGGAGATAACAATGTTTTCTGAAGATTGGGTTGTGTGGACAGGAAAAGGAAGAGCTGACCAGGGTTGTGTGAATAGCCAATTGAACAGCACATCTGTGAATGTTAACAGGCCGCTGAATACAAGCATTGGGTTACTTGGACATTCACCAGTGGTGTAACGAAAACCTGCAGGGAGTGGAGAATCAGATAAATTCCAGATTCGCAGTGAATGAATGGAACATTCTATAGTGGATATAACAATAATTTCTGAAGACTGGGTTGTGTGGACAGGAAAGTGAAGCGCTGACCAATGTTTATTGGATAGCCAGTGAACAGCACGGATGCTAGTGTGAACAGGTCGCTGAAAACCAGCATGGGGTTACTTGGTCATTCATCATTGTTGTAGCGAAAATCTACCTGGATCAGAGAGTCAGATGAATTCCAGATTCGCAGTGAATGAATGGAACATTCTGTGGTGGAGATAACAATGATTTCTGAAGTCTGGGTTCTATGTACAGGAAAATGAGGAGCTGACCAATATTTATTGGATAGCCAGTGAACAGCATGGCTTCGAGTGTGAACAGACTGCTGAAAAACTGCATTGCGTTTCTGGGATATTCACCAGTGGTATAACGAAAGCCGGCCTGGGGTGCAGATTCAGATTAATTCAAGAATCGCAGTGAATGAATGGAACATTCTGTATTGGAAATTGGAAATGACTTCTGAAGGGTGAGTTATGTGGAATAGAAAATTAAGAGCTGACCAGCATTGAGTGGACAGTCAATTGAACAGCATGTCTGCGAGTGTGAACATGCCACTGAAAACCAGCATTGGGTTACTTGGACATTCACCAGTGTTGTAACGAAAGGCTACATGCAGTGCAGATTCAGATGAAATCCAAATTCGCAGTGAATGAATGGAACATTCTTTAGTGAATATAACAATAATTTCTGAAGGGTGGGTTGTGTGGACAGGAAAATGAAGAGCTGACCAGGGTTGAGTGGATAGCCAATTGAACAGCACAGATGCGACAGTGAACAGGCCGCTGAAAAACAGCATGGGGTTACTTGGTCATTCACCATTGTTGTAACGAAAAGCTACCTGGATCGGAGAGTCAGATGAATTCCAGATTTGCAGCGAATCCATGGAACATTCTGTAGTGGAGATAACAATGATTTCTAAAGGTTGGTTTGCGTGGACAGGAAAATGAAGAGCTGACCAGGGTTGAGTCAATAGCCAATTGAACAGGATGGCTGCTATCGTAAACAGGCTGCTGAATACCAGCATCCGGTTACTTGGAAATTCAACAGTTGTGTAATGAATACCTGCCGGGAGTGGAGAATCAAATAAATTCCAGATTCGCAGTGAATGAATGGAAAATTCTGTATTGGATATTCCAATGATTTCTGAAGGCTGGTTTATGTGGACAGGAAAATGAAGAGCTGAACGGGGTTGAGTGGATTGCCAATTGAACATCACGGCCGCGAGTATGAACAGGCCGCTGAAAACCAGCCTTGGGTTACATGGACATTTACCAGTGGTGTAACGAAAGCCTGCCGGGAGTGGAGATTCAGATGAATTCCAGATCGCAGTGAATGAATGGAACATTCTGCAGTGGAAATTCCAATTATTTCTGAAGTCTGGATTGTGTGGAAAGGAAAAATGAAGAGCTGACCAGTGTTGAGTGGATAGCCAGTTAACAGCACGGCTTCGAGTGTGAACAGACTGCTGAAAACCGGTATTGCATTACTTGGACATTCACCAGTGGTGTAACAAAAGCCTGCCTGGAATGAAGATTCTGATTAATTCCAGATTCGAAGTGAATGAATGGAACATTTAGTAGTGGAGATTCCAATGTTTTCTGCAGGCTGGGTTGTGTGGACAGGAAAAGAAAGAGCTGTCCACTCTGGAGTGGATAGCCAGTTGAACAGCCCACCTGTGAGTGTGAACAGGCCGCTGAAAACCAGCTTTTGGGTACTAGGATATTCACCAGTGTTGTAAAGAAATACTGCCTGGAATGGAGTTTCAATGAATTCCAGATTGGCAGTGAATGAACGGAACATTCTTCAGTGGAGATTCCAATGATTTCTGAAGTCTGGTATGTGTGGAAAGGAAAATGAATAGCTGACCAGGGTTGAGTGGATAGCCAGTTGAACAGCACGCCTGTGAATGTGAACAAGCCTCTGAAAACCAACATTGGGTTACTTGGAGATTCACCAGTGGTGTAACGATCGCCAGATTGGAGTGGAGATTCAGATGTTTTCCAGATTTGCAGTGAATCAATGGAACATTCTGCAGTGTAGATAACTATGATTTCAGAACTCTGGGTCATTTGCACCAGGAAATGAAGAGCTGAACATGGTGGAGTGGATAGCCATTGAACAGCATGGCTGCGGTAAGTGAACAGGCAGCTGACCATTAGCATTGGGTTACTTGGATATTCACCAGTGGTGTAACGATATCCTGCCTTGAGTGGAGATTTGGTGAATTCCAGATTGGCAGTGAATGAATGCAACATACTGTACTGGAGATTCCAATGATTTCTAAAGTCTGGGTTGTGTGGACAGGAAAGAAAAGAGAAGACCACTTTGGGTAGACAGCCAGTTGAACAGAACTCCTGTGAGTGTGAAGAGGATGCTGAAAACCAGCATTGGGTTACTTGGACATTCACCAGTGGTGTAACGAAAGCCTGCCTAGAGTGGAGATTCAGATGAACTCAAGATTTGCAGTGAATGAATGGAACATTCTGTAGTGGAAATTCCAATGACTTCTGAAATCTGGCTTCTGTGGACAGGAAAATGAAGAGCAGACCAGGTTATCGTGGATAGCCAGTTGAATAGCAGGCCTGCGAGTTTGAGCAGGCTGCTGATAACCACCATTGGGTTACTTCGATAGTCACCAGGGGTGTATCGAAACCCTGCCTGGAGTGGACATTCGATAAACTCCATATTGACAGTGAATGAATGGAACTTTCTGTAGTGGAGATTCCAATAATTTCTGAATTCTGGGATGTATGGATAGGAAAATGAAGAGCAAACGAGGTTGGCTTGGATAGCCAGTTGAATAGCAGTCCTGGAGTTTGAAACGGCTGCTAAAACCAGGATAGTGTTACTTGTATATTCACCAGTGGTGTAACGAAATCCTGCCTGGAGTGGAAATTCGATGGATTCCAGATTGGCAGTGAATTAAAGAACATTCTATGCTGGAGATTCCAATGATTTCTTGAAGTCTGGTTTGTTTGGACAGGAAAATAAAGAGCTGACAGGGGTTGAGTGGGTATACAGTTGAACAGCAGGCCTACAAGTGTGAACAGGCCTCTGAAATCCAGCATTGGGTGATTTGGACATTCAGCAGCGGTGTAACGAAAACCTGCCTTGAGTGGAGATTGGATAATCTCCAGATTGGCAGTGAATGAATGGAACATTCTGTAGTGGAGATTCCATGATTTCTGAAGTCTGGGTTGTGTTGAGAGAAAAAAAAGAGCTGACCACTCTTGAGTGGATAGTAGTTTAACAGCACACCTGCGAGTGAGAACAGGCCTCTGAAAACCAGTATGGGGTACTTGGATATTCATCAGTGTTGTAACGAAATTCTGCCTGGAGTGGAGATTCAGATGAATTCCAGATTCGCAGTGAATGAATAGAACATTCTGTAAGGTATATTCCAATGATTTTTGAAGTCTGAGTTGTGTGGACAACAAAAAGAAGAGCATACCAGTTTAGCTTGGATAGCCATTTGAACAGGAAGACTGCGAGTGTGAACAGTACGCGGAATACCATCATTGGATTACTTGGACATTCAGCAGTGTTGTAACCAAATCCTGCCTGGAGTGGAGATTCGATGAATTCCAGATTGGCAGTGAATGAATGGATCATTCTGTAGTGGAGATTCCAATCATTTCTGCAGTCTACGTTGTGTGGACAAGAAAATGAAAAGCTGACCAGGGTTAATTGTTTAGCCAGTTGAACAGCATGCCTGCGACTGTGAACAGGCCGCTGAAAACCAGCATTGGGTTACTTGGATATTCATCAGTGGTGTAACGAAAGCCTGCCTGGAGTGGAGATTTGATGAACTCCAGATTGGCAGTGAATGAATGGAACATTCTGTAGTGGAGATACTAATGATTTCAGAACTATGGTTTATTGGCACCTGGAAATGAAGAGCTGACCAGGGTGGTGTGGAGAGCCAATGAACACCATGCCTGCGGTATGTGAACGGGCCGCTGACAACTAGAATTGTGTTACTTGGATATTCACCAGTGGTGTAACGAAATCCTACCTAGTGTGGAGATTCGAGAAATTCCAGATTGGCAGTAAAGGAATGGAAATTATGTAGTGGGGATTCCAATGATTTCTGAACCCTGGGTTGTGTGGATAGTAAAATGAAGAGCTGAACAGGGTTCAGTGAATAGCCAGTTGAACAGAAGGCCTGCGAGTGTGAACAGGCGTCTGAACACCATCATTTCGTTACTTGGACATTCAGCAGTGGTGTAACGAAATCCTGCCTGGAGTGGAGATTCGATGATCTCCAGATTGGCACTGAATGAATGGATCATTATGTAGTGGATATTCCAAATATCTCTGATGTCTGGCTTGTGTGGTTAGGAAAGGAAAGGGTTGTGCACTGTGGAGTGGATTGCCATTTGAACAGCAATCCTGCGAGTGTGAACAGCACGCTGAAATTTGGTTCCTTGAACATTCAGCAGTGGTGTAATGAAACCCTGCCTGGATTGTTTCGCCTGTTGAACAGTACGCCGTGAGTGTGGACAGGCCGCTGAAAACAAGCATTGGTTTACTAGGTTATTCCCGAGTGGTGTAACAAAAAGCTGCCTGGAGTGGAGATTCGATTAATTACAGATTGGCAGTGAATGAATGGAACATTTTGTACTGGAGATTCCAATGGTTTCTGAATTCCAGGTTGTGTGGACAGGAAAATGAAGAGCTGACCAGGGTTCAGTGGATAGCCAGTTGAACAGCATGCCTGTGAGTGTGAACCGGCCGCTGAAACCAGCATTGGGTAACTTGGACATTCACCAGTGGTGTAACTAAAGCTTGCCGGGAGTGGAGAATCAGATGAATTTCAGATTCACAGTGAATGAATGGAACATTCTGTAGTGGAGATACCAATGATTTCAGAACTCTGGGTTATGGGCACCAGGAAATGAAGAGCTGACCAGGGTGGAGTGAATAGCCAGTGAACACCACACCTGCAATATGTGAACAGGCCGCTGACCACTCGCATTAGGTTACTGAGACATACAGAAGTATCCCAACCCTGACGAGTTTTAGAGGCATACGACCATCACCACAACTGGGTGGCGTTGACCGGGACAGTACCATATGGTTTCGATTCATTCAGTTGTCGATGCACACCAAGACTGGTTAGAGTGGACGATGATGAAAACTTCGGCTTGATTGACTGCACAGGAAGAAGAAAACGATATATGAAGATGTTGGTATTTAGATGAACTCAGTTGCGCTCGGTAGTGTGGCAGGTTAAATGAACAGAATACTAGATTAGACTGGAAAGGGAGATGAAAGGCAGGCCTGGTGAGATTGGCAGATTTGTAATTCGAATCGATTTCGTGGAGAACGAGAAGAAATGCTGGCATAATACATTGAATATTGAGATGAATTCACTTCTCTGCAGTGTGGATCGCTGTCACTCTCCCAGTCCTCCCGGACTTAATTGATTTGCTGGCGCGGTTCAGTAGCGACTTCATTTGGAGACTTGTGGTGAGTGTAATTTTGGCATATGAAATATTTCACGGGTTTCTTACCAGGCTTTGTCACGAGGGCCAGAAACTCTCGGCAGCTTCCCGGGCTCTCTGAGAGAGCGAGGAATAAACGCGGCTCGGCCAGGCTGGCTGCGTGACACACACATCCTACAGCTGTGCTATTGCGCCAGAGTGGCAGTGTGGATAGGCAGATGAAAATCAGCCCAGGGATGCGTGTAGAGTGCAGATTTAGATTATTACAAGTTTCTGGGTAGACTCAGCAGTGCTGTAACAAATGACTGCGTAGTGTGGAGATTCAGATGTATTCCAGACTCAGAGTGAATGACTGGAACATTCTGTAGTGGAGATTGCAATGATTTCTGATGTCTAGTTTGTGTGGAGAGGAAAATGAAGAACGGACCAGGGTGGAGTGGATAGCCAGTAAACAGCAAAGGAGGCTGAAAACCATCATTGGCTTACTTGGATATTCACCATTGGTGTAACTAAAGCCTGCCTGGAGTGGAGATTTGAAGAACTCCAGATTGGCAGTGAATGAATAGAACATTCTGTAGTGGAGATTCCAATGATTTCTGAAGTCTGATTTGTGTGGACAGGAAAAAGAAGTGCTGATCAGGGTGGAGTGGAAAGCCAGTTGAACAGCACGCCTGCGAGATTGAAAAGGCTGCTGAATACCAGCATTGGTTTACTTGGATAATCACCAGTGGTGTAAAAGAAATCCTGAATGAAGTGGAAATACGATGAATTCCAGATTGGCAGTGAATGAATGGAACATTCTGTAGTGGAGATTCCAATGTTTTCTGAAGTTTAGGGTTTGTGGGCAGGAAAATGAAGAGCTGACCAGGGTTGAGTGGATAGCCAGTTGAAAACCACGCCGGCGATTGTGAACAGGCCTCTGAAATTGGGTTATTTGGACATTGAATAGTGGTGTAACGAAAGCATCCCTGGATTGGAGATTCGATGATCTCCAGACTTGCAGTGAATGAATGGAACATTCTGCATTGGAGATTCCAATGATTTCTGAAGTCTGAGTTGTGTGGACAGGAAAAGAAAGATCTGACCACTGTGCGGTGGATAGCCAGTTGAACAGCACGCCTGCGAGTGCGAACAGGACGCTGAAACCAGCATTGGGATACTTGGATATTCACCAGTGGTGTAACCAAAGCTGCCTGGAGTGGAGATTCAGATGAATTCCAGATTCGCAGCGAATGAATGGAACATTCAGAAGTGGAGATTCCAATGATTTACAAAGTCTAGTTTGTGTGTACATGAAAATGAAGAACAGACCAGATTAGAGTGAATATCGAGTTGAGCAGCAGGCCTGCGAGTTTGTAACAGGCTGCTGAAACCAGCAATGGTTTACTTGGATATTCACCAGTGATGTAACCTAAGCGTGCCTGGAGGGAGATTCGATGAATTCCAGATTGGCAGTGAATGAATGGAACATTCTGAAATGGAGATTCCTATGATTTCTGAAGTTTGGGTTATGTGGACAGGAAAATGAAGAGCTGACCAGAGTTGAGATGACAGCCAGTTGAACCGAACGCCTGCGAGTGTGAACAGGCATCTGAATACCAGCATTGGGTTACTTGGGCATTCAGCATTGGTGTTACAAAAAAAACTGCCTGGCACTCCAGATTCGATGATCTCCAGATTTGAAGTGAATGAATAGAACATTCTGTAGTGGAGATTCCAATGATTTCTGAAGTCTGGGTTGTGTGGAAAGGAAAATAAAGAGCTGACCACTTCTAGAGTGGATAGCCAGTTGAACAGCAGGCCTGTGAGTGTGAACAGGACACTGAAAACCAGCATTATGTAAGTTGGATGTTCACCAGTGGGGTAACGAAATCCTGCCTGGTGTGGAGATTCGATGAATTCAAGATTGGCAGTGCATGAATGGAACATTCTGTAGCGGAGATTCCAAAGATTTCTGAAGTCTGCGTTGTGTGGACAGGAAAATGAAGAGCTGACCTGGGTCGAGTGGATAGCCAGTTGAACAACACGCCTGCGATTGTGAACAGGACGCTGAACACCAGCATTGGGGTACTTGTACATTCAACAGTTGTGTAATGTAAGCCTGCTTGGAGTGGAGATTCGATGAATTCCATATTGGCAGTGAATGAATGGAACATTCTGTAGTGCAGATACCAATGGCTTCTGAAGTCTCCATTGTGTGGACAGAAAAATGAAAAGCTGAGCAGGGTGGAGTGTATAGCCAGTTCAACAGTAAGACTGCGAGTGTGAACAGGAAGCTGAATTCCAGCATTTTGTTCGTTGGACATTCACCAATGTTATAATGAAAACCTGCCTGGAGGGGAGATTCGATGAACTCCAAATTGGCAGTGAATGAATGGAACATTCTGTAGTGGAGAATCCAATGGTTTCTGAAGTCCGGGATGTGTGGACAGGAATAGAAAGAGCTGAACAATGTGGAGTGTATAGCCAATTGAACAGCACGCCTGCGAGTGTGAACAGGACGATGAAAACCAGCAATTGGTTATTTTGACATTCACCAGTGGTATAACGAAAGCCTGCTTGGAGTGGAGATTTAGATGATCCACATTCGCAGTGAATGAATGGAACATTCTGTAGTGGAGATTCCAATGATTTCTGAAGTCTGGGTAGTGTGGACAGGAAAATGAAGAGGTGACGAGGGTGGAGTGGATAGTCAGTTGAACAGCACTCCTGCGAGTGAGAACAGGCTGCTGAAAACCAGCATTGGGTTAGTTGGATATACACCAATGGTGCAACCAAAGCCTGCCAGGAGTGGAGATTCATATGAATTCCAAATTCGCAGAAAATAAATGGAACATTTTGTTGTGGAGATACAATGATTTCAGAACTCTGGATTCTGGGCACCAGGAAATGACGAGCTGACAAGGGTGGAATGAATATCTAGTGAATACTTCGCCTGCGAATTGAACAGACCGCTGACCACTAGGATTAGGTTACTGGGACATGCAGAAGAATCCCAACACTGACGAGTTTAAGAGGCATAAGATCATCACCACCACTGTTTGGCGTTGACCGGGAGAGAACCATATAGATTTGGTTGATTCAGTATTCGATGCACACCAGGCCTGGTTACAGTCGACGGGATGATGAAAACTTCGGCTTGATTGAGTGCACAGGCAAATGAAAACCAGATATGTAGGTGTTGATATTTAGATGAACTCAGGTCGCTCGGCAGTGTGGCAGGGTTAATGAACAGAATACTATATTCGACTGGATAGGGAGCTGAACAGCAGGCTGGGGGAGAGTTGACAGCAAATGCTCAATTGGCAGATTTATAATTCGACTCGATTTCGTGGAGAACGAGACGAAACGCAGGCCTAATACATTGGATATTGAGATGAATTCACTACTCAGCGTTGTGGATCGCTTTCACTCTCCCACTCCTCACAGCCTTCATTGATTTGCAGGCGCGGTTCAGTAGCGTCTTCGTTTGGAGATTTGTGCTGACTGTAATGTTGCCATATGGAATATTTCACGGGTGTCTTGCCAGGCTTTGGCATGAGGGCCAGATACTCTCGGTAGCTTCCCGGGCTCTTTGAGAAGGAGAGTAATTGAACCTGGCTCAGCCAGGCTGGCTGCGTGATGCACACGCCCATCGCTGTACTTTCGTGCCAGAATGGCCCTGTGGATAGGAAGATGAAAAGCAGCACATGGATGATTTTAGAGTGTAGATTGAGATGATTTCAAGTTTCTGGGTAGACTCTCCAGTGGTGTAACGAATGCCTGCGTGGAGTGGAGATTCAGATGTACTCCAGACTCTCAGTGAATGACTGGAATATTCGGTAGTGGAGATTCCAATAATTTCTGATGTCTGGGATCTGTGGAGAGGAAAATGAAGAGCTGTACAAGGTGGAGTGGATAGCCAGTGATCAGGAAAGGCCGCTGAAAAACATCACTGGGTTACTAGGACATACACCAGTGTTGTAACGAAAGCCAGCCTGGAGTGGATATTTGAGGAACCCCAGATTGGCAGTGAATGAATGGAACATTCTGTATTGGAGATTCCAATGATTTTGTTTGTGTCAACAGGAAAACGAAGAGCTGACCAGGGTGGAGTGTATATCCAGTTGAACAGCATGCCTGCGTGTGTGAACAGGACGCTGAAAACCAGCATTGGGTTCATTTGATATTCACCAGTGGTGTTACGAAAGCCTGCCTGGAGTGGAGATTCAGATGATCCAGATTTGCATTGAATGAATGGAATATTCTTTAGTAGAGATTCCATTGATTTCTGAAGTCTGGGTTGTGTGTACAAGAAAATGAAGTGCTGACCAGAGTTGAGTGGATAGCCAGTTGAACAGCATGCCTGCGAGTGTGAACACGACGCTAAATCCATCATTGGGTTACTTGGATATTTACCAGTGGTGTTGCGAAAGACTTCCTGGTTTGGAGATTCGATGAACTCCAGAATGGCAATGAATGAATGGAGCATTCTGTACTGGAGATTCCTATGATTTCTGAAGTCTGGGTTGTGTGGAGAGGAAAATGAAGAGCTGACCAGGGTGGAATGGAGAGCCAGTGAACACCACGCATGCGATATGTGAACAGGCCGTTGACCACTAGCATTAGTTTACTGGGACATGTAGAAGATTCCCAACCATTATTAGTTTTAGAGGCATACGATCATCACGAGCACTGGGTGGCGTTGACCGGGAGAGTAACATATGGTTTTGATTGATTCAGAAATCGATGCACACCAGGCCTAGTTAGAGTCGATGGGATGATTAAAACTTCGGTTTGATTGAGTGCACAGGCAGATGAAAACCAGATATATAGGTGTTGATATTTAGATGAACTCAGTTCGCTCGGCAGTGTGGCAGGGTTAATGAACAGAATACTATGTTCAACTGGATAGGGAACTAATCAGAAGGCTTGGGGAGAGTTGACAGCAAATGCTCAATTGGCAGATTTATAATTTGACTCGATTTCGTGGAGAATGAGACGAAACAGAGGCCTAATACATTGGATTTTGAGATGAATTCACTACTCAGCAGTGTGGATCGCTGTCAATCTCCCAGTCCTCCCGGACTTCATTGATTTGCTGGCAAGGTTCAGTAACGTCTTCGTTTGGAGATTTGTGGTGACTGTAATTTTGGCATATTTCCATATTTCCCGGATGTCTTACCAGGCTTTGCCATGAGGGCCAGATACTCTTGGTAGCTTCCCGGGCTCTATGAGAGGGAGAGGAATTGAACTCGGTTCAGCCTGGCTGGCTGCGTGATGCACACGCCCAACTGCTGTGCTTTCGCGTCAGAATGGCCGTGTGGATAGGAAGATGCAAAGTAGCCCATGGATGATTTTCGAGTGTAGATTCATGTGATTTCAAGTTTCTGGGTAGACTCTACAGAGGTGTAACGAATGCCTGCGTAGATTGGAGGTTCAGATGTACTCCAGACTCGCAGTGAATAACCGGAACATTCTGTAGTGGAAATTCCAATAATTTCTGATGTCTGCGATCTGTGGACCGGAAAAAGAAGAGCTGAACAGGGTGGAGTGGATAGACAGTGACCAGCAAGGGCCACTGAAAACCATCATTGGTTAACTTGTACTTCACCAGTGGTGTAACTAAAGCCCGCCTGGAGTGGAGATTCAAAGAACTCAAAATTGGCAGTGAATGAATGGAACATTCTTTAGTGGAGATTCCAATGATTTCTGAAGTCTGGGTTGTGTGGAGAGAAAAATGAAGAGCTAACCAGATTGGATGGGATTGCCAGTAGAACACCACACCTGCACGTGTGAACAGGCTGCTGAAAACCAGCATTGGGTTACTTTTTTATTCACCAGTGGTGTAAAAAAAGACTGCCTGGAGGGGAGATTTGATGAATTCCAGATTGGAAGTGAATGAATGGAAAATTCTGTAGTGGAGATTCCAATGGTTTCTGAAGTTTGGGTTGTGTGGACAGGAAAATAGAGAGTTGACCAGGTTAGAGTGGATAGCCAGTTGAACAGCACGCCTGTGAGTGTGAACAGGCCGCTGAAACACCAGCATTGGGTTACTTTTATATTCAACAGTGGTTTAATGAAAGCCTGCCTGGTGGGGAGATTCGATGAATTCAAGATTGGCAGTAAATGAATTGAACAGTCTGTTGTGGAGATTCCAATGGTTTCTGAAGTCTAGGTTGTGTGAACATGAAATTGAAGAGCTGACCAGGGTTGAGTGGATAGCCAGTGGAACAGCACGCCTGGGAGTGTGAAAAGGCCGATGAAAACATGCATTGTGTTACTTGGACATTCACCAGTGGTGTAAGGAAAGCCTGCCTGAAGTAGAGATTCAGATGAATTCAAGATTGGCAGTGAATGAATGGAACATTCTGTATAGGAGATACCAATGATTTCAGAACTCTGGGTTATTGGCACCAGGAAATGAAGAGCTGACCAGGGTGGACTGGATAGCCAGTGAAGAGCATGCCTGCGAGTGTGAACAGACCGCTGAAAACCAGCATAGGATTACTTGAACATTCAGCACTGGTGTAAAGAAAGCCTGCCTAGAGTGGAGATTAGATGATCTCCACATTGGTATTGAATGAAAGGAACATTCCGTAGTGGAGATTCCAGCAGTGGCATAACGAAAGCCTGCATTAAGTGGTGATTCAGATGAAATCCAGAGTTGAAGTAAATGAACGGAACATTCTGTAGTGGAGATTTCAATGATTTCTGAAATCTGGTTTGTGTGGACATGAAAATGAAGAACTTACCATGTTGGAGTGGATAGCCAGTTGAACAGCACACCTGTGAGTGTGAACAGGCCGCTGAAAACCAGCATTGTGGTACTTGTATATTCAAAACTGATGTAACCAAATCCTGCCTGGAGTGGAGATTCGATGAATTCCATATTGGCAGTGAATGAATTGAACATTCTGTAATGTAGATTCCAAGAATTTCTGAAGTCTGGGTTTTGTGGAAAGGAAAATGAAGAGCTGACCTGTGTTGAGTGTTTAGCCAGTTAAACAGCACGCCTGCGAATGTGAACAGGCCTCTGTAAAACAGCATTGGGTTACTTGGTCATTCCGCAGTGGTGTAACGAGAGCCCGCTTGGAGTGGAGATTCAGATGATTTCCATGTTTGCAGTGAATTAATGGAACATTCTGTAGTGTAGATTCCAATAATTTCTGAAGTCTGGGTTCTGTTGACAGGAAAATGAAGAGCTGACCAGGGTTGACTGGATATCCAGATGAACCGCACGCCTGCAACTGTGAACAGGCCTCTGAAAACCAGCATTGCTTTACATGAAAATGAATGGAACATTCTGTAGTGGAGATTCGAATGATTCCTGAAGTCTGGGTTGTGTGGACAGGAAATGAAGAGCTGACCAAGTTGGAGTGGATACACAGTTGAAAAGCAAACCTGCGCGTGTGAACAGGACGCAGAAAACCAGCATTGGGGTACCTGGATATTCACCAGTGGTGTAAAGATATCCTGCCTGGAGTGGAGATTCGATGAATTCCAGATTGGCAGTGAATGAATGCAACATTCTGTAGTGGAGATTCCAGTGATTTCTCAAGTCTGGGTTGTGTGGACAGGAAAGGAAAGAGCTGAACACTGGAGAGGATAGCCAGTTGAACAGCACACCTGTGAGTGTGAACAGGATGCTGAAAACAAGCATTGTGTTACTTGGAAATACACCAGTGTTGTAACGAAAGCCTGCCTCGAGTGGAGATTCAGATGAATTCCAGATTCACATTGAATGAATGGAACATTGTGTAGTGGAGATTCCAATAATTTCTGAATTCCGGGTTGTGTGGACAGGAAAATGAAGAGCTTACCATATTGGAGTGGAAAGTCAGTTGAACAGCACGCCTGCGAGTGTGAACAGGCCTCCTAAAACCAGCAATGAGTTACTTTAACATTCAGCAGTGGTGTAACAAAAGCCTGACTGGAGCGGAGATTCAATGATCTTCAGATTGACAGTGAATGAATGCACCATTCTGTAGTGGAAATTCCAATGATTTCTGAAATCTGGTTGTGTGGACAGGAAAATGTAGAGCTTACCATGTTGGAGTGGATATCCAATTGAAGAGCACACCTGCGAGTGTGAACAGGCCGATGAAAAGCAGCCTTGCGTTACTTGGATATTCAGCAGTGGTGTAAAGAAGGCCTGCGTGGAATGGAGATCCGGTGAATTCTATATTGGCATTAATGAATGGAACATTCTGTAGTGGAGATTCCAATAATTTCTGAAGTCTGTGTTTTGTGGACAGAAAAATGAAGAGTTGACCAGGGTATAGTGGATATCCAGTTGAACAGCACACCTACGAGTGTGAACAGGCCTCTGAAAATCTGCATTGGGTTACTTGGACATTCAACCGTGTGTATCAAAAGCCTGTCTCGAGTGGAGATTCGATGATCTCCAGATTTGCAGTGAATGAATGGAACATTCTGTAGTGCAGATTCCGATGATTTCTGAAGTCCGGGATGTGTGGACAGGAAAAGAAAGAGCTGACCACTGTGGAGTGGAAAGCCAGTTGAACAGTAGACCTGCGAGTGTGAACAGGACGCTGAAAACCAGCATTGGGTTACATGGATATTCACCATTGTTGTAGCAAAATCCTGCCTGGAGTGGAGATTCGATGAATTCTAGATTGGCAGTGAATGAATGGAAATTCTGTAGAAGGAGATTCCAATGATTTCTGAAGTCTGGTCTTTGTGGACAGGAAAAGGCAGAGCTGACCAAGGGTGAGTGGATAGCCCGTTGAACAGCACGCCTGCAACTGTGAACAGGACACCGAAACTAACATAGCGTTACTTGGATATTCACCAGTGGTGCAACGAAAGCTTGCTTGGAGTGGAGATTCTATGAATTCCAGATTTGCAGTGAATGAATCGAACATTAGATAATCTCCAGATTGGCGGGTAATGAGTGGAACATTCTACAGTGGAAAGTCCAATGATTTCGGAAGTCTGGGTTGCCTGGACAGGAACACTCTGGAGTGGAGAGCCAGTTGAACAGCACGCCTGTGAGTGTGAACAGGGCGCTGAAAATCAGCATTGTGTTACTTGGACATTCAGCAGTTGTGTACTACAAGCCTGCCTGGAGTGGAGATTCACATGAATCCAAGATTCGCAGCGAATGAATTGAACATTCTGTAGTGGATATTCCAATGATTTCTGAAGTCTGGGTTGTGTGGACAGGAAAATGAAGAGCAGACTAGGTTAGAGTGGATAGCCAGTTGAATAGCAGGCCTGTGAGTTTGAAAAGGCTGCTGATAACCAGCAGAGTGTTACTTGGATATTCACCAGTCGTGTAACGAAATCCTGCCTGGAGTGTAGATTCCATGAATTCAAGATTGGCAGTGAATGAATGAAAATTTCTCTAGTGGAGATTCCATTTATTTCTGAATTCTGTGTTGTGTGGACAGGAAAATGAAGAGATGACGAGGGTTGAGTGTATAACCAGGTGAACAGCACGCCTGTCATTGTGACAGGGTTCTTAAAACCAGCACTGGGTTACTTGGACATTCACAAACGTTGTAACGAAAGCCTGCCTGGAGTGCAGATTCGATTAATTCCAGATTTGCAGTGAATGAATGGAACATTTTATAGTGGATATTCCAATGATTTCTGAAGTCTGTGTTGTTTGCACAGGAAAATGAAGTGCTGACTATGTTGGATTATAGCCAGTTCAACAGCACGCCTGCGAGTGTGAGCAGGCCGCTGAAAACCAGCATTGGATTACATGGACTTTCAACAGTGGTTTCACGAAAGCCTGTCTGGAGTGGAGATTCGATGAACTCCAGATTGGCAGTGAATGAATGGAACATTCTGTAGCAGAGATTCCAATGATTTCTGAAGTCTATGTTGTGTGGACAAGAAAATGCAGAGCTGACCTGGGTTGAGTGTTTAGCCAGTTGAGCAGCATGCCTTCGAGTGTGAACAGGCCTCTGGAAAAAAGCATTGGATTACTTGGGCATTCCACAGTGGTGTAACGAGAGCCCGCCTGGAGTGGATATTCAGATGATTTCCATGTTTGCAGTGAATGAATGGAACATTCTGTAGTGGAAATTCTAATGGTTTCTGATGTCTGGTTTATGTGGACAAGAAAATGAAGAGCTGAGCAGCGTTGAGTGGACAGCAAGTTGAACAGCACACCTTTGAGTGTGTACAGGACGGTGAAAACCAACATTGGGGTACTTGGACATTCACCAGTGGTGTAACGAAAGCCTTCCTGATGGGGAGATTCAGATGATTTCCAGATTTGCAGTGAATGAACGGAACATTCTGTAGTGAAGATACCAATGATTTCAGAATTCTTGGTTATTGGCACCAGGAAATGAAGAGCTGACCAGGGTGGAATGGATAGCCAGTGAACACCACGCCTGCGGTATGTGATCAGACCATTAGCATTGGGTAACTTGGATTTTCACCAGTGTTGTAACCAAATCCTGCCTGGAGTGGAGATTCATATGAATTCCAGATTCGCAGTGAATGAATGGAACATTCTGTAGTGGATATTCCAATGATTTCTCAAGTCTGGGTTGTGCGGATTGGAAAATGAAGAGCTGACCGGGGTTTAGAGGATAGTCAGTTGAATAGCATGCCTGCGAGTGTGAACAGGCCACTGGAAACCAGCATTGGGTTACTTGGAGATTCACCGTTGGTGGAACGAAAGTATGCCTAAAGTGGAGATTCAGATAAATTACAGATTGAGAGTGAATGAATGGAACAATCTGTAGTGGAGATCCCAATGATTTCTGAGTTCTGGGTTGTGTGGACAGGAAAATGAAGAGCAGACCAGGTTAGAGTGGAAAGTCAGTTGAAAAGCAGGCCTCCGAGTTTGAACACGCTAGCTGAAAACCAGCATAGGGTTACTTGGATATTCACCAGTGGTGTAATGAAATCCTTCCTGGAGTGAAAATTTGATGAATTCTAGATGGGCAGTGAAGGAATGTAACATTTTGTAGTGGAGATTCCAATGATTTCTGAAGTCTAGGTTTTGTGAACAGGAAAATGAAGATCTGACCAGGGTTGTGTGGATAGCCAGTTGAACTGCACGCCTGTGAGTGTGAACAGGCCGCTGAAAACCATCCTTGGGTTACTTGGACATTTAACAGTGGTGTAACGAAAGCCTGCCTGGAGTGGAGATTCAGATTAATTCCAGAATCGCAGGGAATCAATGGAATGTTCTGTAGTATAGATGCAAATGATTTCTAATTCTGGGTTATGGGCAACAGGAAATGAAGAGCTGACCAGTGTGGAGTTGATAGCCAGTGAGCACCACGCCTCCGGTATGTGAACAGGCAGCTGACCACTAGCATTGGGTTACTGGGACATGCAGAAGAATCCCAACCTTGACGAGTTTTAGAGTCATACGATCATCACCACCACACGGTGGCGTTGACCGGGAGAGTACCATATGGTTTCAAATTGATTCAGAAGTCAATACACACCAGGCCTGGTTAGAGTAGACGGGATAATGAAAACTTCGGTTTGATTGAGTGCACAGGCAGATCAAAAACATTATATGTAGTTGTTTATATTTAGATGAACTTAGGTCGCTCGGTAGTGTGGCAGGGTAAATGAACAGAATACTATATTCGACTGGATAGGGAGCTGAACAGCAGTCCTGTGGAGGGTTGACAGCAAATGCTCACGTGGCAGATCTCTAATTCGACTCGATTTCTTGGAGAACGAGAAGAAAGGCAGGCCTAATACATTGGATATTGAGATGAATTCAATATTCAGCAGTGTGGGTCACTGTCACTCTCCCAGTCCTCCTGGACTTCATTGATTTGCTTGCGCGGTTCAGTATCGTATTCGTTTGGAGACTTGTAGTGACTGTAATTTTGACATATGAAATATTTCACGGGTGTCTTGCCAGGCTTTGCCACAAAGGCCAGATTCTGTCGCCAGCTTCCCGGGCTCTCTGAGCGGGCGAAGAATTGAACCCCGCTCGGCCACGCTGGCTGCGTGACGCACTCATCAAACTGCTGTGCTTTCGCGACAGAATCGCAGTGTTGATAAGAAGATGAAAAGCAGCCCATGGATGATTTTATAGTGCAGATTCAGATTATCTCAAGTTTCTGGGTAGACATACCAGTGCTGTAATGAATGCCTGTGCAGAGTGGATATTCAGATGTATTCCAGACTCACAGTGAATTACCGGAACAAACTGTAGTGGAAATTCCAATGATTTCTGATGTCTGGACTCTGTGGACAGGAAAATGAAGAAACCACCAGGGTGGACTGGATAGCCAGTGAATAGCACAGGCTAGCTGAAAACCATCATTGGGTTGCGTGTACATTCACCAGTGGTGTAACAAAAGCCTTCCTGGAGTAGAGATTCGAAGAACTCCATATTGGCAGCAAATGAATGGAATATTTTGTAGTGGGTATTCCAATGATTTCTAAAGTCTGGGTTGTGTGGACAGGAAAAGGAAGATCTGACCAGGATGGAGCCATTTGAACAGCACACCTGCGAGTGTGAATGGGCCGCTGAAAACCAACATTGGGTTACTTGGATTTTCACCAGTGGTGTAACCAAAGCCTGCCTGGAGTGGAGATTTAGATGAATTCCAGATTCGCAGTGAATGAATGGAACATTCTGTAGTAGAGATACAAACGATTTCAGAACTTTGTGTAATGGGCACTAGGAAATGAAGAGCTGACCAGGGTGGAGTGGATAGTCAGTGAGCACCACGCCTGATGTATGTGAACAGGCCGCTGACCACTAGCATTGGGTTACTGGGACATGCAGAAAAATCCCAACCCTGACGAGTCTTAGAGGCATACGATCATCACCACCACTGGGTGGCATTGACCGGGAGAATACCATATCGTTTCTATTGATTCAGAAGTCCATGCACACCAGACCTGGTTAGAGTGGACGGGATGATGATAACTTCGGCTTTATTGAGTGCACCGGCAGTGAAAACCAGATATGTAGGTGTTGACATTTAGATGAATTCAGGTTGCTCGGTAGTGTGGCAGGGTTAATAAACAGAATACTGTATTCAACTGGATAGGGAGCTGTACAGCAGGCCTGGGGAAAGTTGAAAGCAAATGCTCACTTGGCAGATTTCTAATTCGATGCAATTTCGTGGAGAACTAGAAGAAACGCAGGCTTTATACATTGGATATTGAGATGAATTCACAACTCAGCAGTGTGGATCACTGTCACTCTCCCAGTCCTCCCGGACTTCATTGATTTGCTGGCATGGTTCAGTAGCATCTTCGTTTGAAGACTTGTGGTGAGTCTAATTTAGGCATATGAAATATTTCACGAGTATCTTGCCAGGCTTTGCCACAAGACCCAGATACTCTAGGTAGCTTCCCGGGCTCTCTGAGAGAACGAGGAATTGAGCGTGGCTCGGCCAGGATGGCTGCGTGACGTAGACGTCCTACTGTTGTGCTTTCGCGCCAGAATGGCAGTGTAGATAGGAAGATGTAAAGCAGCCCATGGATGACTGTAGAGTGCAGATTCACATCATTCCAAGTTTCTGGTAGACATACCAGTGCTGTAACGAAAGACTGCGCCGAGTGGAGATTCAGATGTATTCCAGACACGCAGTGAATGACCGGAACATTCTGCAGTGGGGATTCCAATGATTTCTGATGTCTGCGTTGTGTGGACTGGAAAATGAAGGGCTGCAAAGTGTGGAGAGGACAGCCAGTGACCAGCACAGGCCGCTGAATACCATCATTGAGTTACATGGACATTCACCAGAGGTGTAACGGAAGCCTGCCTGGAGTGTAGATTTAGATGAAATCCAGGATGGCAGTGAATGAATGGAACATTCTGTAGTGGAAATTCCAATAATTTCTGAAGTCTGGGTTGTGTGGACAGGAAAAGGAAGAGTTGACCAGGTTGGTGTGGATAGTTGTTGAGCAGCACGAATGCGAGTGTGAACAGGCCGCTAAAAACCAGCATTGGGTTACTTCGACATTTACCAGTGGTTTAACATTTACCAGAGGTTTTGTGTGTAAACACAGAAAAAATAAATAGGCCGGCGTTCAGGCCGTTTCCCCACTCCAGGGAGGTCAATGGAGATTGTCAGGTCATGACAGCATTTGCCTATGATCAAACTCTTAACTTATAGTTAAGAATCGTGGCACCTTGGCCAGGCCCATCGCGATGCCAGGGTAGCACATAACTTACTGGCTTGACCTGGTTCCTTCCAGTCCCACGTCGGGACCCTGCCCTTGGGTGCTAGAAAATGAGGGCAACTGTGGCTTAAGTTGAGAATGCAGATGTCCCGGAGTGAATAATATTCTAAGACAATCAATTCCTAAGTTACAAAGCATATTAATTAATTGTCTTCCTGTATCTATACAAAAGGACATTGCATTAAAGTAAACTGCTCAAAAGACATCAGGAGAGGAGAAAGGCAATATTAACTTATAGTAAAGCTTCAGTGTCTAAGAAGGATGAGACCTTGCAAATTGGTTGGGGAACAGAGCATAGCAGTGTTTACAGACAAAGTAATAGAAATGAATCGGGAGCACTTTGATGGGTGCAACCTGATAGACCTAAGCTCCGTGTACTCCAAGAGAAAGCCTGCCTGCAGTGGAGATTCGATGAACTCCAGATTGGAAGCGAATGAATGAAAAATTATGTAGTGGAGATTCCAATGATTTCTGAAGCCTGGGTTGTGTGGACAGGAAAATGAAGAGTTGACCAGGGTGGAGTGTGTAGCCAGTTGAACAGCACGCCTCCGAGTGTGAACAGGACGCTGAAAACCAGCATTGGGTTACTTGGACATTCACCAGTGTGTAGCGAAAGCCTCCCTGGAGTGGAGATTCGATGGACTCCAGATTGGCAGTGAGTGAATGGAACAGTCTGTAGTGGAGATTCCAATGATTTCTGAAGTCTGGATTGTGTGGACATGAAAATGAAGAGCTGACTAGGCTTGAGTGGATAGCCACTTGAACAGTATGCCTGCGAATGTGAATAGATAGCTGTAACCAGCATTGGGTTACTTGGACATTCACAAGTGGTGTAAGGAAAGCCTGCCTGGAGTGAAGATTCAGATGAATTCCAGATTCGCAGTGAATGAATGGAACATTCTGTAGTGGAGATACCAATGATTTCAGAACTATGGGTCATTGGCACCAGGAAATGAAGAGCTTTCCAGGGTGGAGTGGGAAGCCAGTGAAGAACACACCTGCGAGTGTGAACAGGCCGCAGAAAACCAGCATTGGGTTATTGGAACATACAGAAGAATTCCAACCCTGACTAGTTTTAGAGGATTTCGACCATCACCACCACAGGGTGGCGTTGACTGGCAGAGTACCATATGGTTTCCATTGATTCAGAAGTTGATGCACACCAGGCCTGGTTAGAATAGACAGGATGATGAAAACTTTGGCTTGATTGAGTGCACAGGCAGAAAAAAACCAGATATGTACGTGTTTATATTTAGAAGAACTCAGGTCACTCGGTAGTGTGGCAGGGTTAAAGAACAGATTACTACATTCGGCCAGATTGAGAGCAGAACAGCAGGCCTTGGGAGAGTTGACAGCAAATGCTCACCTGGCAGATATTTAATTCGACTCGATTTCATGGAGAACGAGGAGAAATGCAGGAATAATACATTGGATATTGAGATGAGTTCACTAGTCAGCAGTGTGGATCACTGTCACTCTCCCAGTCTTCCCTTACTTCATTAATTTGCTGGCGTTGTTCAGTAATGTCTTTGTTTGGAGACTTGTGGTGACCGTAATATTAGCATAAGGAATATTTCACGGGTGGATTGCCAGGCTTTGCCGGGAGGACCAGACACTCTCCGGAGCTTCCTCTATTAGAGGGCAAGGAATTGAACCCGATATTGGCAGGGAATGAATGGAACATTCCGTAGGAGAGATTCCAATGATGTCTTAAGTTTGGGTTTTGTGTACAGGAGAATGAAGAGCAGAGCAGGGAAGAGTGGATAGCCTGTTGAACAGCAGACTGCGACTTTGAACTGGCTGCTGAAAACCAACATTGGGGTACTTGGATATTCACCAGTGGTGTCAAGGAATCCTGCCTGGAGTGGAGATTCGATGAATTCCCGATTGGGAGTGAATGAATGGAACATTCTGTAGTGGAGATTCGAATTACGTCTGAAGTCTGGGTTTTGTGGACAGGAAAATGAAGAGCTGACCAGGGTTGAGTGGACAGGCAGTTGGACAGCACGCCTGGGAGAGTGATCATGCCTCTGAAATCCAGCATTGGATTCCTTGGACATCATCAGTGGTGTAACGAAAGCCTGCCTGGAGTTGGAGATTCGATGAATTCCAGAATGGAATTGAATCAATGGAACAGTCTGTATCGGTGATTCCAATGAATTCTGAAGTATGGTTTCTGTGGACAGGAAAAGAATAATCTGACCACTGTGTAGTGGATTTCCAGTTCAACAGCACGTCTGCGAGTGAGAACAGAACGCTGAAAATCAGCATTCAGCTATTTAGAAATTCACCAGTCGTGTAACTAAAGTCTGCCTGGAGTGGAGATTCGATGAATTCCAGATCGGCCGTGAATGAATGGAACATTCTGTATAGGAGATTATAATAGTTTCTGAAGTCTAAGTTAGGTGGACAGGAAAATGTAGAGCTGACCAGGGTTGAGTGGATAGTCAGTTGAACGGCACTCCTACGAGTGTGCACAGGCCGCTGAAAAGCAGCCTTGGGTTACTTGTACATTCAACACTAGTGAAACGAAATCCGGCCTTGAGTGGAGATTCGATGAATTCCAGATTGGGAGTGAATGAATGGAACATTCTGTAGTGGAGATCCCATTGAATTTTGAAGTCTGGATTGAGTGGACAGGAAAATGAAGAGCTGATCAGGTTGGAGAGGATAGCCAGTAGAATATCACACCAGCGAGTGTGAAAAGGCCGAGAAAACCAGCATTGGGGTACTTGCATATTGACCAGTGGTGTAACGAAATCCTGCCTGGAGTGGAGATTCGATGAATTCCAGATTGGCAGTGAATGAATGGAACATTCTGTACAGGAGAATCCAAACATTTCTGAAGTCTAGGTAGTGGGGACAGGAAAATGAAGAGCTGACCAGGGTTCAGTGGATAGCCAGTTGAAAAGCACGCCTCCGAGGGGGATCAGGACAATGAAAACGAGAAATGTGTTACTTGGACATTCAACAGAGGTGTAACGAAAGCCTGCCTGGAGTGGAGATTCAGATGAATTCCAGATTCGCAGTGAATGAATGGAACGTTCTGTAGTGGAGATTCCAATTATTTCTCAAATCCGATGTGCGTGGACAGGAAAATCAAGAGCAGGCCAGGTTAGAATGGATAGCCAGTTGAACAGCAGGCCTGCGAGATTGAACAGCCCTCTGAAAACCAGCATTGGGTTACTTGGACATTCACCAGTGGTATAACGAATGAGTTCATGGAGTGAGGGTTGAGATGAATTCCCGAATCGCAGTGAATGAATTGAATATTCTGTAGCGGATATTTCAATGATTTCTGTCGTGTGGGTTGTTTGGACAGTAAAAGAAAGACTTGACCACTGTGGAGTGGATATCCAGTTGAATAGCATGCATGCGAGTGTGAACAATATGCTGAAAACCAGCAATGTGTTACTTGGATATTCATGAGTGGTGTAAAGATAGCCTGCCTGGAGTGTAGGTTCCAAGAATTCCAAATAGGCAGTGAATGAATGGAACATTCTGTAGTGGAGATTCCAATGGTTTCTGAATTCTACGTTGTATGGACAAGAAACTGAAGAGCATTCCAGGTGGGATTTGATAGCCAGTTGAAGACCAGGCCTGCGAGTTTGAAAAGGATGCTGAAAACCACCATTTGGTTACTTGAATATTCCCCAGTTGTGTAAAGAAATCCTGTCTGCAGTGGAGATTCGATGAATTCCAGATTGGCAGTGAATGAGTGGAACATTCTGAAGTGGAGATTCTAATGGTTTCTGAAGTCTCGGTTATGTGATCAGGAAAAAGAAGAGCTGACCAGGGTTGAGTGGACAGCCAATTGAACAGCACGACTCCGAGTGTGAACACGCCTATGAAAACCAGCATTGGTTTCTTGAACATTCACCAGTGGTGTAACGAAAGCTTGCCTGGAGTGGAGATTCGAAGAACTTCAGATTAGCAGTGAAAGAGTGGAATATTCTGTAGTGGAGATTCAAATGATTTCGATAGACTGGGTTGAGTGGACAGGAAATGGAAGAACTGACCAGGTCAGAGTGGATAGCCCGTTGAACAGCACGCCTGGGTGTGAAGCGGACGCTGGAAAACAGCATTAGGTTACTTGGATATTCTCCAATGGTGCAACGAAAGCATGCCTGGAGTGGAGATTCCATGAATTCGATATTGGCAGGGAATGAATGGAACATTCCGTAGGAGAGATTCCACTGATTTCTGAAGTCTGGTATTGCGTACAGGAAAATGAAGAGCAGAGCAGGGAAGAATGCATAGGCTGTTGAACAGCAGACTGCGACTTTGAACTGGCTGCTGAAAACCCACATTAGGTTACTTGGATATTCACCAGTGGTGTAAAGGAATACTGCCTGGAGTGGATATTCGATGAATTCCCGATTGGGAGTGAATGAATGGAACATTCTGTAGTGGAGATTCCAATTACCTGTGAAGTCTGGGTTTTGTTGACAGGAAAATGAAGAGCTGACCAGGGTTAAGTGGTTAGGCAGTTGGAGAGCACGCCTGCGAGTATGATCATGCCGCTGAAATCCAGCATTGGATTCCTTGGACAGGATCAGTGGTTTAACGAATGCCTGCCTGGAGTTGGAGATTCGATGAATTCCAGATTGGAATTGAATCAATGGAACAGTCTCTATCGGGGATTCCAATGAATTCTGAAGCATGGTTTGTGTGGACAGGAAAAGAATAATCTGACCACTGTGCAGTGGATTGCCAGTTCAACAGCACGTCTGCGAGTGAGAACAGAACGCTGAAAATCAGCATTCAGTTACTTTGATATTCACCAGTCGTGTAACTAAAGTCTGCCTGGAGTGGAGATCCGATGAAATCCAGATCTGCAGTGAATGAATGGAACATTCTGTAGTGGAGATTATAATGGTTTCTGAAGTCTAATTTATTTGGACAGGAAAATGTAGAGCTGACCAGGCTTGAGTGGATAGTCAGTTGAACAGCACTCCTGCGAGTGTGAACAGCATGCTGAAAACCAGCAATGTGTTACTTGGACATTCACAGTGCTGTAAAGAAAGCCTTCCTGGCGTGTAGGTTCCAGGAATTCCAAATAGGCAGTGAATGGATGGAACATTCTGTAGTGGAGATTCCAATGGTTTCTGAATTCTACATTGGATGTACAAGAAACTGAAGAGCTTGCCAGGTGTGATTTGATAGCCAGTTGAAGACCAGGCCTGCGAATTTGAAGAGGCTGCTGAAAACCACCATTGAGTTACTTGAATATTCACCAGTGGTGTAAAGAAATCCTGTCTGCAGTGGAGACTCGAAGAATTCCAGATTGGCAGTGAATGAGCAGAACAATCTGAAGTGGAGATTCTAATGGTTTCTGAAGTCTCGGTTATGTGAACAGGAAAATATAGAGATGACCAGGGTTCAGTGGTGAGTCAGTTGAACAGCACTCCTGTGAGTGTGAACAGGCCGCTGAAAAGCAGCTTTGGGTTACTTGTACATTCAACACTAGTGAAACGAAATCCGGCCTGGAGTGGATATTCGATGAATTCCAGATTAGGAGTGAATGAATCGAACATTCTGTAGTGGAGATCCCATTGAATTTTGAAGTCTGGGTTGAGTGGACAGGAAAATGAAAAGCTGATCAGGTTGGAGAGGATAGCCAGTAGAATAGCACACCAGCGAGTGTGAATAGGCCGCGAAAAACCAGCATTAGGGTACTTGGATATTGACCACTGCTGTAAAGAAATCCTGCCTGGAGTGGAGATTCTATGAATTCCAGATTGGCAGTGTATGAATGGAACATTCTGTACAGGAGATTCAAATCAATTCTGAATTCTAGGTTGTGGGGACAGGAAAATGAAGTGTTGACCAGGGTTCAGTGGATAGCAAGTTGAACAGCATGCTTCCCCGGGTGATAAGGACAATGAAAAAGAGCAGTGTGTTACTTGGACATTCAACAGAGGTGTAACGAAAGCCAGCCTGGAGTGGAGATTCAGATGAATTCCAGATTCGCAGTGAATGAATGGAACGTTCTGTAGTGGAGATTCCAATTATTTCTGAAATCCGATGTGTGTGGACAGGAAAATGAAGAGCAGACCTGGTTAGAATGGATAGCCAGTTGAACAGCAGGCCTGCGAGATTGAGCAGTCCTCTGAAAACCAGCATTGCGTTACTTGGTCATTCACCAGTGGTATAACGAACTCGTTCATGGAGTGGAGGTTCAAATGAATTCACTATTCGCAGTGAATGAATTGAACATTCTGTAGTTGATATTCCAATGATTTCTGTCGTGTGGGTTGTTTGGACAGTAAAAGAAAGACTTGACCACTGTGGAGTGGATAGCCAGTTGAATAGCATGCATGCGAGTGTGAACAGTATGCTGAAATCCAGCAATGTGTTACTTGGACATTCACCAGTGGTGTAAAGAAAGCCTGCCTGGAGTGTTGGTTCCAAGAATTCCAAATAGGGAGTGAATGAATGGAACATTCTGTAGTGGAGATTCCAATGGTTTCTGAATTCTACCTTGTATGGACAAGAAACTGAAGACCTTACCAGGTGGGATTTGATAGACAGTTGAAGAAAAGGCCTGCGAATTTGAACAGGCTGCTGAAAACCACCATTGGGTTACTTGGATATTCACCAGTGGTATAAAGAATGCGTTCATGGAGTGGAGGTTCTTATGAATTCCCGATTCGCAGTGAATGAATTGAACATTCTGTTGTGGATATTCCAATAATTTCTGTCGTGTGGGTTGTTCGGACAGTAAAAGCAAGACTTGACCACTGTGGAGTGGATAGCCAGTTGAATAGCATGCATGCGCGTGCGAACAGTATGCTGAAAACCAGCAGTGTGTTACTTGGACATTCACCAGTGGGGTAAAGAAAGCCTGCCTGGAGTGTAGGTTCCAAGAATTCCAAATAGGCAGTGAATGAATGGAACATTTTGTAGTGGAGATTCCAATGGTTTCTGAATTCTACGTTGTATGAACAAGAAACGGAAGAGCTTAACAGGTGGGATTTGATAGCCAGTTGAAGACCAGGCCTGCTAATTTGAACAGGCTGCTTAAGACCTCCATTGGGTTACTTGAATATTCACGAGTGGTGTAAAGAAATCCTGTCTGCAGTGGAGATTCGATGAATTCCAGATTGGCAGTGCATGAATGGAACATTCTGCAGTAGAGATTCTAACGGTTTCTGAAGTCTGGGTTGTGTGAACAGGAAAAAGAAGAGCTGACCAGGGTTGGGTGGACAGCCAGTTGAACAGCACGACTCCGAGTGTGAACACGCTTATGAAAACCAGCATTGGTTAATTGGTCATTCACCAGTGGTGTAACGAAAGCTTGCCTGGAGTGGAGATTCGAAGGACTTCAGATTAGCAGTGAAAGAGTGGAATATTCTGTAGTGGAGATTGAAATGATTTCAAATGTCTGGGTTGTGTGGACAGGAAATGGAAGAGCTGACCAGGTTTGACTGGATAGCCCGTTGAACAGCACGCCTGAGAATGTGAAGCGGACGCTAGAAAACACCATTAGGTTACTTGGACATTCTCCAATGGTGCAACGAAAGCATGCCTGGAGTGGAGATTCCATGAATTCGATATTGGCAGGGAATGAATGGAACATTCCGTAGGAGAGATTCCAATGAATTCTGAAGTCTGGGTTTTGTGTACAGGAAAATGAAGAGAAGAGCAGGGAACAGTGGATAGCCTGTTGCACAGCAGACTGCGACTTTCAACTGGCTGCTGAAAACCAACATTGCGTTACTTGGATATTCACCAGTGGTGTCAAAGAATCCAGCCTGGAGTGGAGATTCGATGAATTCCCGATTAGGAGTGAGTGAACGGAACATTCTGTAGTGGAGATTCCAATTACTTCTGAAGTCTGGGTTTTGTGGACAGGAAAATGAAGAGCTGACCAGGTTTGAGTGGATAGGCAGTTGGACAGCACGCCTGCGAGTGTGATCATGCCTCTGAAATCCAGCATTGGATTCCTTGGACAACATCAGTGGTGTAACGAAAGCCTTCATGGAGTTGGAGATTCGATGAATTCCAGATTGGAATTGAAACAATGGAATAGTCTGTAGTGGAGATTCCAATGAATTCTGAACTATGGTTTATGTAGACAGGAGAAGAATAATCTGACCACTGTGTAGTGTAATGCCAGTTCAACAGCGCGTCTGCGAGTGGAAACAGAACGCTGAAAATCAGTATTCAGTTACTTAGATATTCACCAGTCGTGTAACTGAATTCTGCCTGGAATGGAGATTCGATGAATTCCAGATAGGCAGTGAATGAATGGAACATTCTGTAGTGGAGATTATAATGGTTTCTGAAGACTAAGTTATGTGGACAGGAAAATGTAGAGCTGACCAGGGTTGAGTGGATAGTCAGTTGAACAGCACTCTTGCGAGTGTGAACAGACCGCTGAAAAGCAGGCTTGGGTTACTTGTACATTCAAGACTAGTAAAAAGAAATCGGGCGTGGAGTGGAGATTCGATGAATTCCAGATTGGGAGTGAATGAATGGAACATTCTGTAGTGGATATTCCATTGAATTTTGAAGTCTGGGTTGAGTGGACAGGAAAATGAGGAGCTGACCAGGATTCAGTGGATAGCCAGTTGAACAGCACGCCTCCGACAGGGATCAGGACAATGAAAACGAAAAGTGCGTTACTTGGACATTCAACAGTGGTGTAACGAAAGCCTGCCTGGAGTGGAGATTCAGATGAATTCCAGATTCGCAGTGAAGAAATGGAACGTTCTGTAGTGGAGATTCCAATTATTTCTGAAATCCGATGTGTGTGTACAGGAAAATGAAGAGCAAAACAGGTTAGAATGGATAGCCAGTTGAACAGAAAGCCTGCGAGAATGAACAGTCCTCTGAAAACCAGCATTGGGTTACTTGGACATTCACCAGTGGTATAACGAATGCGTTCATGGAGTGGAGGTTGAGATGAATACCCGATTGGCAGTGAATGAATTGAACATTCTGTAGTTGATATTCCAATTATTTCTGTCGTGTGGGTTGTTTGGACAGTAAAAGAAAGACTTGACCACTGTGGAGTGGATAGCCTGATGAATAGCATGCATGCGAGTGTGAACAATATGCTGAAAACCAGCAATGTGTTAATTGGACATTCACCAGTGGTGTAATGAAAGCCTGCCTGGAGTGTAGGTTCCAAGAATTCCAAATAGGCAGTGAATGAATGGAACAATCTGTAGTTGAGATTCCAATGGTTTCCCTGTTCTACATTGTACGGACAAGAAACGGAAGAGCTTACCATGTGGGATTTGATAGCCAGTTGAAGACCAGGCCTGCGAATTTGAACAGGCTTCTGAAGACCACGATTGGGTTACTTGAATATTCCCCAGTGGTGTAAAGAAATCCTGTCTGCAGTGGAGATTCGATGAATTCCAGATCGGCAGTGAATGAATGGAACATTCTGTAGTGGAGATTATAATGGTTTCTGAAGTCTAAGTTATGTGGACAGGAAAATATAGGGCTGACCAGGGTTGAGGGGATAGTCATTTGAAAAGCAATCCTGCGAGTGTGAACAGGCCGCTGAAAAGCAGGCGTGGGTTACTTGTACATTTAACACTAGTGAAAAGAAATCGGGCCTGAAGTGGAGATTCGATGCATTCCAAATTGGCAGTGAAGGAATGGAACATTCTGTACAGGAGATTCCAATTATTTCTGAAGTCTAGGTAGTGGGGACAGGAAAATGAAGAGCTGACCAGGGTTCAGTGGATAGCCAGTTGAACAGCACACCACCGAGGGTGATCAGGACAATGAAAACGAGCAGTGCGTTACTTGGACTATCAACAGTGGTGAAACGAAAGCCTGTCTGGAGTGGAGATTCAAATGAATTCCAGATTCGCAGTGAATAAATGGAACGTTCTGTAGTGGAGATTCCAATTATTTCTGAAATCCGATGTGTGTGGACAGGAAAATTAAGAGCAAAACCGGTTAGAATGGATACCCAGTTGAACAAGAGGCCTGCGAGAATGAACAGTGCTCTGAAAACCAGCATTGGGTTACTTGGATATTCACCAGTGGTATAACGAATGCGTTCATGGAGTGGAGGTTCAGATGAATTCCCGATTCGCAGTGAATGAAATGAACATTCTATAATGGATACTCCAATGATTTCTGTCGTGTGGGTTGTTTGGACAGTAAAAGAAAGACTTGACCACTGTGGAGTGGATAACCAGTTGAATAGCATGCATGGGAGTGTGAACAGTATGCTGAAAACCAGCTATGTGTTACTTGGACATTCACAAGTGGTGTAAAGAAAGCCTGCCTGGAGTGTTGGTTCCAAGAATTCCAAATAGGCAGTGAATGAATGGAACATTCTGTAGTGGAGATTCCAATGGTTTCTGAATTCTACGTTGTATGGACAAGAAACTGAAGAGCTTACTAGGTGCGATTTTATAGACTTTTGAAGACCAGGCCTGTGAGAATAAACAGTCCTCTGAAAACCAGCATTGGGTTACTTGGACATTCACCAGTGGTATAACGAATGCGTTCATGGAGTGGAGGTTCAGATGCATTCCCGATTCGCAGTGAATGAATTGAACATTCTGTAGTGGATATTTCAATAATTTCTGTCGTGTGGGTTGTTTGGACTGTAAAAGAAAGAGTTGACCACTCTGGCGTTGATAACCAGTGGAATAGCATGCATGCGAGTGTAAACGGCATGCTGAAAACCAGCAGTGTGTTACTTGGACATTCACCAGTGGTGTAAAGAAAGCCTGCCTGGAGTGTAGGTTCCAAGGATTCCAAATAGGCAGCGAATGAATGGAACATTCTGTAGTGGAGATTCCAATGGTTTCTGAATTCTACGTTGTATGGACAAGAAACTGAAGAGCATTCCAGGTGGGATTTGATAGCCAGTTGAAGACCAGGCCTGCGAATTTGAACAGGCTGCTGAAGACCACCATTGGCTTACTTGAATATTCACCAGTGGTGTAAAAAAATCCTGTCTGCAATGGAGATTCGATGAATTCCAGATTGGCAGTGAATGAATGGAACATTCTGCAGTAGAGACTCTAACGGTTTCTGAAGTCTGGGTTATGTGAAGAGGAAAACGAAGAGCTGACCAGGGTTGGGTGGACAGCCAGTTGAACAGCACGACTCCGAGTGTGAACACGCCTACGAAAACCAGCATTGGTTACTTGGACATTCACCAGTGGTGCAACGAAAGCTTGCCTGGAGTGGAGATTCGAAGAACTTCAGATTAGCAGTGAATGAGTGGAATATTCTGTAGTGGAGATTCAAATGATTTCGAAAGTCTGGGTTGTGTGGACAGTAAATGGAAGAGCTGACCAGATTTGACTGGATAGCCCGTTGAACAGCACGCCTGAGAATGTGAAGCGGACGCTAGAAAACAGCATTAGGTTACTTGGACATTCTCCAATGGTGCAACGAATGCATGCCTGGAGTGGAGATTCCATGAATTCGATATTGGCAGGGAATGAATGGAACATTCCGTAGGAGATATTCCAATGAATTCTGAGGTCTGGGTATTGTGTACAGGAAAATGAAGAGCAGAGCAGGGAAGAGTGGACAGCCTGTTGCACAGCAGACTGCGACTTTGAACTGGCTGCTGAAAACCAACATTCCGTTACTTGGATATTCACCAGTGGTGCCAAGAAATCCTGCCTGGAGTGGAGATTCGATGAATTCCCGATTGGGAGTGAATGAATGGAACATTCTGTAGTGGAGATTCCAATTACTTCTGAAGTCTGGGTTTTGTGGACAGGAAAATGAAGAGCTGACCAGGGTTGAGTGGATAGGCAGTTGGACAGCACGCCTGCGAGTGTGAGTATGACTCTGAAATCCAGCATTGGATTCCTTGGACATCATCAGTGGTGTAACGAAAGCCTGCCTGGAGTTGGAGATTCGATGAATTTCAGATTGAATTTAAACAATGGAACAGTCTGTATTGTAGATTCCAATGAATTCTGAAATATGGTTTTTGTGGACAGGAAAAGAATAATTTGACGACTGTGTAGTGGATTGCCAGGTCAACAGCACGTCTGCGAGTGAGAACAGAACGCTGAATATCAGCATTCAGTTACTTAGATATTCACAAGTCGTGTATCTGAATTCTGCCTGGAGTGGAGATTCGATAAATTCCAGATCGGCAGTGAATGAATGGAACATTCTGTAGTGGAGATTATAATGGTTTCTGAAGTCTAAGTTATGTGGACAGGAAAATGTAGATCTAACCAGGGTTGAGTGGATAGTCAGTTGAACAGCCCTCCTGCGAGTGTGAACAGGCCGCTGAAAAGCAGGCTTGGGTTACTTGTACATTCAACACTAGTGAAAAAAAATCGGGCCTGGAGTGGAGATTCGATGAAGTCCAGATTGGGAGTGAATGAATGGAACATTCTGTAGTGGAGATTCCATTGAATTTTGAAGTCTGGGTTGAGTGGACAGGAAAATGAAGAGCTGATCAGGTTGGAGAGGATAGCCAGTAGAATAGCACACCAGCGAGTGTGAACAGGCCGCGAAAAACCAGCATTGGGGTACTTGGATATTGACCAGTGGTGGAATGAAATCCTGCCTGGAGTGGAGATTCGATGAATTCCAGATTGGCAGTGAAGGAGTGGAACATTCTGTACAGGAGATTCCAATCATTTCTGAAGTCTAGGTAGTGCGGACAGGAAAATTAAGAGCTGACCTGGGTTCAGTGGATCGCCAGTTGAACAGCACACCTCTGAGGGGGATCAGGACAATGAAAACGAGCAGTGCTTTACTTGGACATTCAACAGTGGTGTAACGAAAGCCTGTCTGGAGTGGAGATTCAAATGAATTCCAGATTCGCAGTGAATAAATGGAACGTTCTGTAGTGGAAATTCCAATTATTTCTGAAATCCGATGTGTGTGGACAGGAAAATGAAGAGTAAAACAGGTTAGAATGGATAGCCAGTTGAACAAAAGGCCTGCGAAAATGAACACTCCTCTGAAAACCAGCATTGGGGTACTTGGATATTCACCAGTGGTATAACGAATGAGTTCATGGAGTGAGGGTTGAGATGAATTCCCGAATCGCAGTGAATGAACTGAACATTCTGTACTGGATATTCCAATGATTTCTGTCGTGTGGGTTGTTTGGACAGTAAAAGAAAGACTTGACCACTGTGGAGTGGATAACCAGTTGAATAGCATGCATGCGAGTGTGAACAGTATGCTGAAAACCAGCTATGTGTTACTTGGACATTCACAAGTGGTGTAAAGAATGCCTGCCTGGAGTGTAGGTTCCAAGAATTCCAAATAGGCAGTGAATGAATGGAACATTCTGAAGTGGAGATTCTAATGGTTTCTGAAGTCCGGGTTATGTGAACAGGAAAAAGTAGAGCTGACCAGGCTTGGGTGGACAGCCAGTTGAACAGCACGACTCCGAGTGTGAACACGCCTATGAAAACCAGCATTGGTTACTTGGACATTCACCAGTGGTGTAACGAAAGCTTGCCTGGAGTGGAGATTCGAAGAACTTCAGATTAGCAGTGAATGAGTGGAATATTCTGTAGTGGAGATTCAAATGATTTCGAAAGTCTGGGTTGTGTGGACAGGAAATGGAAGAGCTGACCAGGTTGGAGTGGATATACCGTTGAACATCAAGCCTGGTAGTGTGAAGCGGAGGCTAGAAAACAGCATTAGGTTACTTGGACATTCTCCAATGGTGCAACGAAAGCATGCCTGGAGTGGAGATTCCATGAATTCGATTTGGCAGGGAATGAATGGAACATTCCGTAGGAGAGATTCCAATGATTTCTGATGTCTGGGTTTTGTGTACAGGAAAATGAAGAGCTGACCAGGGAAGATTGGATAGCCTGTGGAACAGCAGAGTGCGACTTTGAACTGGCTGTTGAAAACCAACATTGTGTTCCTTGGATATTCACCAGTGGCGTCAAGGAATCCTACCTGGAGGGGAGATTCGATGAATTCCCGATTAGGAGTGAATGAATGGAATATTCTGTAGTGGAGATTCTAATTGCTTCTGAAGTCTGGGTTTTGTGGACAGGAAAATGAAGAGCTGACCAGGATTGAGTGGATAGGCAGTTGGACAGCACTCCTGCGAGTGTGATCATGCCTCTGAAATCCAGCATTGGATTCCTTGGACATCATCAGTGGTGTAACGAAAGCCTGTCTGGAGTTGGATATTCGATGAATTCCAGATTGGAATTGAATCAATGGAACAGTCTGTAGTGGAGATTCCAATGAATTCTGAAGTATGGTTTGTGTGGACAGGAAAAGAATAATCTTACCACTGTGTAGTGGATTGCCAGTTCAACAGCACGTCTGCGAGTGAGAACAGAACGCTGAAAATCAGCATTCAGTTACTTAGATATTCACCGGTCTTGAAACTAAAGTCTGCCTGGAGTGGAGATTTGATGAATTCCATACCAGCAGTGAATGAATGGAACATTCTGTAGTGGAGATTGTACAGATTTCTGAATTCTACGTTGTATGGACAAGAAATTTAAGAGCATACCAGGTGGGATTTTATAGCCAGTTGAAGACCAGGCCTTTGAGAATAATCATTCCTCTGAAAACCAGCATTGGGTTACTTGGACATTCACCAGTGGTATAACGAATGTGTTCATGGAGTGGAGGTTCATATGAACTCCCGATTCGCAGTGAATGAATTGAACATTCTGTAGTGGATATTCCAATGATTTCTGTCGTGTGGGTCGTTTGGAGAGTAAAAGAAAGTCTTATCCACTGTGGAGTGGATAGCCTGTTGAATAGCATACATGCGAGTGTGAGCAGTATGCTGAAAACCAGCTATGTGTTACTTGGACATTCACCAGTGGTGTAAAGAAAGCCTGCTTGCAGTGTAATTTCCAAGAATTCCAAATAGGCAGTGAATGTATGGAACATTCTGTAGTGGAGATTCCAATGGTTTCTGAATTCTATGTTGTATGGACAAGAAACTGAAAAGCTTACCAGGTGGGATATGATAGCCAGTTGAAGACCAGGCCTGCTAATTTGAACAGGCTGCTGAAAACCACCATTGGGTTACTTGAATATTCACCAATGGTTGAAAGATATCCTGTATGCAGTAGAGATTCGATGAATTCCAGATTGGCAGTGAATGAATGGAACATTCTGAAGTGGAGATTCTAATGGTTTCTGAAGTCTGGGTTATGTGAACAGGAAAAAGAAGAGCTGACCAGGGTTGAGTGGACAGCCAGTTGAACAGTACGACTCCGAGTGTGAACACGCCTATGAAAACCAGCATTGTTTACTTGGAAATTCACCAGTGGTGTTAGGACTGCTTGCCTGGAGTGGAGATTCGAAGAACTTCAGATTATCAATGAATGATTGGAATATTCTGTAGTGGAGATTCAAATGATTTCGAAAGTCTTTGTTGGGTGGACAGCAAACGGAAGAGCTGACCAGGTTGGAGTGGATATCCCGTTGAACTGCATGCCCGGGACTGTGAAGCGGACGCTGGAAAACAGCATTAGGTTACTTGGACATTCTCCAATGGTGCAACGAAAGCATGCCTGGAGTGGAGATTCCATGAAATCTATATTGGCAGGGAATGAATGGAACATTCCGTAGGAGAGATTCCAATGATTTCTGAAGTCTGGGTTTTGTGTACAGGAAAATGAAGATCAGAGCAGGGAAGAGTGGAGAGCCTGTTGAACAGCAGACTGCGACTTTGTACTGGCTCCTGAAAACCAACATTGCGTTACTTGGATATTCACCAGTGGTGTCAAGGAATCCTGCCTGGAGTGGAGATTCGATGAATTCCCGATTGGGAGTGAATGAATGGAACATTCTGTAGTGGAGATTCCAATTGCTTCTGAAGTCTGGGTTTTGTGGACAGGAAAATGAAGAGCTGACTAGATTTGAGTGGATAAGCATTTGGACAGCACGCCTGCGAGTGTGATCATGCCTCTGAAATCCAGCATTGGATTCCTTGAACATCATCAGTGGTGTAACGAAAGCCTGCCTGGAGTTGGAGATTCGGTGAATTTCAGATTGGAATTGAATAAATGGAACAGTCTGAAGTGAAGATTGCAATGCATTCTGAAGTATGGTTTGTGTGGACAGGAAAAGAATAATCTGACGACTGTGTAGTGGATTTCCAGTTCAACAGCACGTCTGCGAGTGAGAACAGAACGCTGAAAATCAGCATTTAGGTACTTAGATATTCACCAGTCTTGAAACTAAGTCTGCCTGGAGTGGAGATTTGATGAATTCCAGTTCGGCACAGAATGAATGGAACATTCTGTAGTGGAGATTATAAAGGTTTCTGAATTCTACGTTGTATGGACAAGAATCTTAAGAGCAAACCAGGTGGGAATTTATAGCCAGTTGAAGACCAGGCCTTTGAGAATAAACATTCCTCTGAAAACCAGCATTGGTTTACTTGGACATTCACCAGTGGTATAATGAATGCGTTCATGGAGTGGAGGTTCAGATGAATTCCCGATTCGCAGTGAATGAATTGAACATTCTGTAGTGGATATTCCAATGGTTTCTGAGGTGTGGGTTGTTTGGACAGTAAAAGAAAGACTTGTCCACTGTGGAGTGGATAGCCTGTTGAATAGCATACATGCGACTGTGAACAGTATGCTGAAAACCAGCAGTGTGTTACTTGGACATTCACCAGTGGTGTAATGAAAGCCTGCCAGGAGTGTAGGTTCCAAGAATTACAAATAGGCAGTGAATGAATGGAACATTCTGTAGTGGAGAATCCAATGGTTCCTGAATTCTACGTTGTATGGACAAGAAACTGAAGAGCTTATCAGGTGGAATTTTATAGGCAGTTGAAGCCTAGGCCTGCGAGAATAAAAAATCCTGGGAAAACCAGCATTGGGTTACTTGGAAATTCAACTGTGGTATAACGAATGCGTTCATGGAGTGGAAGTTCCGATGAATTCCTGATTCACAGTAAATGAATTGAACTTTCTGTAGTGGATATTTCAATAATTTCTGTCGTGTGGGTTGTTTGGACATTAAAAGAAAGACTTGACCACTCTGGAGTGGATAACCACTTGAATATCATGCATGTGAGTGTGAACAGTATGCTGAAAACCAGCTATGTGTTACATGGAAATTCACCAGTGATGTAAAGAAAGCCTGCCTGGAGTGTAGGTTCCAAGAATTCCAAATAGGCAGTGAATGAATGGAATATTCTGTAGAGGAGATTCCAATGGTTTCTGAATTCTACGTTGTATGGACAAGAAACTGAAGAGCTTACCAGGTGGGATTTGATAGCCCGTTGAAGACCAGGCCTGAGAATTTGAACAGGCTGCTGAAATCCACCATTGGGTTACTTGAATATTCACCAGTGTTTGAAAGATATCCTGTGTGCAGTGGAGATTCGATGAATTCCAGATTGGCAGTGAATGAATGGAACATTCTGAAGTGGAGATTCTAATGGTTTCTGTAGTCTGGGTTATGTGAACAAGAAAAAGAAGAGCTGACCAGGGTTGAGTGGACAGCCAGTTGAACAGCACGACTCCGAGTGTGAACACGCCTATGAAACCAGCATTGGTTACTTGGAGATTCACCAGTGGTGTAACGAATGCTTGCCTGGAGTGGAGATTCGAAGAACTTCAGATTAGCAGTGAATGAGTGGAATATTCTGTAGTGGAGATTCAAATGATTTTGAAAGTTTGGGTTGTGTGGACAGGAAACGGAAGAGCTGACCAGGTTGGAGTGGATATCCCGTAGAACAACACGCCTGGGAGTGTGAAGCGGACGCTGGAAAACAGCATTAGGTTACTTGGACATTCTCCAATGGTGCAACGAAAGCATGCCTGGAGTGGAGATTCCATGAATTCGATTTTGGCAGGGAATGAATGGAACATTCCGTAGGAGAGATTCCAATGATTTCTGAAGTCTGGGTTTTGTGTACAGGAAAATGAAGAGCAGAGCAGGGAAGTGTGGATAGCCTGTTGAACAGCAGACTGCGACTTTGAACTGGCTGCTGAAAACCAACATTGCGTTACTTGGATATTCACCAGTGGTGTCAAGGAATCCTGCCTGGAGTGGAGATTCGATGAATTCCCGATTGGGAGTGAATGAATGGAACATTCTGTAGTGGAGATTCTAATTGCTTCTGAAGTCTGGTTTTTGTGGACAGGAAAATGAAGAGCTGACCAGGGTTGCGTGGATAGGCAGTTGGACAGCACGCCTGCGAGTGTGATCCTGCCTCTGAAATCCAGCATTGGATTCCTTGGACATAATCAGTGGTGTAACGAAAGCCTGCCTGGAGTTGGAGATTCGATGAATTCCAGATTGGAACTGAATCAATGGAACAGTCTGTAGGGGAGATTCAAATGTATTCTGAATTATGCTTTGTGTGGAAAGTAAAAGAATAATCTGACCTCTGTGTAGTGGATTGCCAGTTCAACAGCACGTCTGCGAGTGAGAACAGAACGGTGAAAATCAGCATTCAGTTACTTAGATATTCACCAGTCTTGTAACTAAAGTCTGCCTGGAGTGGAGATTCGATGAATTCCAGATCGGCATTGAATGAATGGAACATTCTGTAGTGGAGATTATAATGGTTTCTGAGTTCTACGTTGTATGGACAAGAAACTTAAGCGCTTACCAGGTGGTATTTTATAGCCAGTTGAAGACCAGGCCTTTGAGAATAAACAAACCTCTGAAAACCAGCATTGGATTACTTGGACATTCACCAGTGGTATAACGAGTGCGTTCATAGAGTGGAGGTTCAGATGAATTCCCGATTCGCAGCGAATTAATTGAACATTCTGTATTGGATATTCCAATGATTTCTGTCGTGTGGGTTGTTTGGAAAGTAAAAGAAAGACTTGACCACTGTGGAGTGGATAGCCTGTTGAATAGCATGCATGTGAGTGTGAACAGTATGCTGAAAATCAGCAGTGTGTTACTTGGAAATACACCAGTGCTGTAATGAAAGCCTGCCTGGAGTGTAGGTTCCAAGAATTCCAAGTAGGCAGTGAATGAATGGAACATTCTTTAGTGGAGATTCCAATGGTTTCTGAATTCTACGTTGTATGGACAAGAAACTGAAGAGTTTACCAGGTGGGATTTGATAGCCAGTTGAAGACCAGGCCTGCTAATTTGAACAGGCTGCTGAAAACCACCATTGGGTTACTTGAATATTCACCAGTGGTTGAAAGATATCCTGTGTGCAGTGGAGATTCTATGAATTGCAGATTGGTAGTGAATGAATGGAACCTTCTGAAGTGGAGATTCTAATGGTTTCTGAAATCTGGGTTATGTGAACAAAAAAAGAAGAGTTGACCAGGTTTGAGTGGACAGCTAGTTGAACAGCACGACTCCGAGTGTGAACACGCCTATGAAACCAGCATTGGTTACTTGGACGTTCACTAGTGGTGTAACGAATGCTTGCCTGGATTGGAGATTCGAAGAACTTCAGATTAATAGTGAATGAGTGGAATATTCTGTAGTGGAGAATCAAATGATTTCGAAAGTCTGGGTTTTGTGTACAGGAAAATGAAGAGCAGAGCAGGGAAGAGTGGATAGCCAGTTGAACGGGAGACTGGGACTTTGAACTGGCTGCTGAAAACCAACATTGCGTTCCTTGGATATTCACCATTGGTGTCAAGGAATCCTGCCTGGAGTGGAGATTCGATGAATTCCCGATTGGGAGTGAATGAATGAAACATTCTGTAGTGGAGATTCCAATTGCTTCTGAAGTCTGTGTTTTGTGGACAGGAAAATGTAGAGCTGACCAGATTTGAGTGGATAAGCATTTGGACAGCACGCCTGCTAGTGTGATCATGCCTCTGAAATCCAGCATTGGATTCCTTGAACATCATCAGTGGTGTAACGAAAGCCTGCCTGGAGTTGGAGATTCGGTGAATTTCAGATTGGAATTGAATAAATGGAACAGTCTGAAGTGGAGATTGCAATGCATTCTGAAGTATGGTTTGTGTGGACAGGAAAAGAATAATCTGACGACTGTGTAGTGGATTTCCAGTTCAACAGCACGTCTGCGAGTGAGAACAGAACGCTGAAAATCAGCATTTAGGTACTTAGATATTCACCAGTCTTGAAACTAAAGTCTGCCTGGAGTGGAGATTTGATGAATTCCAGTTCGGCAGAGAATGAATGGAACATTCTGTAGTGGAGATTATAAAGTTTTCTGAATTCTACGTTGTATGGACAAGAATCTTAAGAGCAAACCAGGTGGGAATTTATAGCCAGTTGAAGACCAGGCCTTTGAGAATAAACATTCCTCTGAAAACCAGCATTGGTTTACTTGGACATTCACCAGTGGTATAATGAATGCGTTCATGGAGTGGAGGTTCAGATGAATTCCCGATTCGCAGTGAATGAATTGAACATTCTGTAGTGGATATTCCAATGGTTTCTGAGGTGTGGGTTGTTTGGACAGTAAAAGAAAGACTTGTCCACTGTGGAGTGGATAGCCTGTTGAATAGCATACATGCGACTGTGAACAGTATGCTGAAAACCAGCAGTGTGTTACTTGGACATTCACCAGTGGTGTAATGAAAGCCTGCCAGGAGTGTAGGTTCCAAGAATTACAAATAGGCAGTGAATGAATGGAACATTCTGTAGTGGAGAATCCAATGGTTTCTGAATTCTACGTTGTATGGACAAGAAACTGAAGAGTTTATCAGGTGGAATTTTATAGGCAGTTGAAGCCTAGGCCTGCGAGAATAAAAAATCCTGGGAAAACCAGCATTGGGTTACTTGGACATTCAACTGTGGTATAACGAATGCGTTCATGGAGTGGAAGTTCCGATGAATTCCTGATTCACAGTGAATGAATTGAACTTTCTGTAGTGGATATTTCAATAATTTCTGTCGTGTGGGTTGTTTGGACATTAAAAGAAAGACTTGACCACTCTGGAGTGGATAACCACTTGAATATCATGCATGTGAGTGTGAACAGTATGCTGAAAACCAGCTATGTGTTACATGGAAATTCACCAGTGATGTAAAGAAAGCCTGCCTGGAGTGTAGGTTCCAAGAATTCCAAATAGGCAGTGAATGAATGGAATATTCTGTAGAGGAGATTCCAATGGTTTCTGAATTCTACGTTGTATGGACAAGAAACTGAAGAGCTTACCAGGTGGGATTTGATAGCCCGTTGAAGACCAGGCCTGAGAATTTGAACAGGCTGCTGAAATCCACCATTGGGTTACTTGAATATTCACCAGTGTTTGAAAGATATCCTGTGTGCAGTGGAGATTCTATGTATTCCAGATTGGCAGTGAATGAATGGAACATTCTGAAGTGGAGATTCTAATGGTTTCTGTAGTCTGGGTTATGTGAACAAGAAAAAGAAGAGCTGACCAGGGTTTAGTGGACAGCCAGTTGAACAGCACGACTCCGAGTGTGAACACGCCTATGAAACCAGCATTGGTTACTTGGAGATTCACCAGTGGTGTATCGAATGCTTGCCTGGAGTGGAGATTCGAAGAACTTCAGATTAGCAGTGAATGAGTGGAATATTCTGTAGTGGAGATTCAAATGATTTCGAAAGTCTGGGTTCTGTGGACAGGAAACGGAAGAGCTGACCAGGTTGGAGTGGATATCCCGTAGAACAACACGCCTGGGAGTGTGAAGCGGACGCTGGAAAACAGCATTAGGTTACTTGGACATTCTCCAATGGTGCAACGAAAGCATGCCTGGAGTGGAGATTCCATGAATTCGATTTTGGCAGGGAATGAATGGAACATTCCGTAGGAGAGATTCCAATGATTTCTGAAGTCTGGGTTTTGTGTACAGGAAAATGAAGAGCAGAGCAGGGAAGTGTGGATAGCCTGTTGAACAGCAGACTGCGACTTTGAACTGGCTGCTGAAAACCAACATTGCGTTACTTGGATATTCACCAGTGGTGTCAAGGAATCCTGCCTGGAGTGGAGATTCGATGAATTCCCGATTGGGAGTGAATGAATGGAACATTCTGTAGTGGAGATTCTAATTGCTTCTGAAGTCTGGTTTTTGTGGACAGGAAAATGAAGAGCTGACCAGGGTTGAGTGGATAGGCAGTTGGACAGCACGCCTGCGAGTGTGATCCTGCCTCTGAAATCCAGCATTGGATTCCTTGGACATCATCAGTGGTGTAACGAAAGCCTGCCTGGAGTTGGAGATTCGATGAATTCCAGATTGGAACTGAATCAATGGAACAGTCTGTAGGGGAAATTCAAATGAATTCTGAATTATGCTTTGTGTGGACAGTAAAAGAATAATCTGACCTCTGTGTAGTGGATTGCCAGTTCAACAGCACGTCTGCGAGTGAGAACAGAACGGTGAAAATCAGCATTCAGTTACTTAGATATTCACCAGTCTTGTAACTAAAGTCTGCCTGGAGTGGAGATTCGATGAATTCCAGATCGGCATTGAATGAATGGAACATTCTGTAGTGGAGATTATAATGGTTTCTGAGTTCTACGTTGTATGGACAAGAAACTTAAGCGCTTACCAGGTGGTATTTTATAGCCAGTTGAAGACCAGGCCTTTGAGAATAAACAAACCTCTGAAAACCAGCATTGGGTTACTTGGATATTCACCAGTGGTATAACGAATGCATTCATGGAGTGGAGGTTCAGATGAATTCCCGATTCGCAGTGAATGAATTGAACATTCTGTAGTGGATATTCCAATGGTTTCTGAGGTGTGGGTTGTTTGGAAAGTAAAAGAAAGACTTGACCACTGTGGAGTGGATAGCCTGTTGAATAGCATGCATGTGAGTGTGAACAGTATGCTGAAAACCAGCAGTGTGTTACTTGGAAATACACCGGTGCTGTAATGAAAGCCTGCCTGGAGTGTAGGTTCCAAGAATTCCAAGTAGGCAGTGAATGAATGGAACAGTCTTTAGTGGAGATTCCAATGGTTTCTGAATTCTACGTTGTATGGACAAAAAACTGAAGATTTTACCAGGTGGGATTTGATAGCCAGTTGAAGACCAGGCCTGCTAATTTGAACAGGCTGCTGAAAACCACCATTGGGTTACTTGAATATACACCAGTGGTTGAAAGATATCCTGTGTGCATTGGAGATTCAATGAATTGCAGATTGGCAGTGAATGAATGGAACAATCTGAAGTAGAGATTCTAATGGTTTCTGAAGTCTGGGTTATGTGAACAAAAAAAGAAGAATTGACCAGGTTTGAGTGGACAGCCAGTTGAACAGCACGACTCCGAGTGTGAACTCGCCTATGAAACCAGCATTGGTTACTTGGACATTCACTAGTGGTGTAACGAATGCTTGCCTGGATTGGAGATTCGAAGAACTTCAGGTTAACAGTGAATGAGTGGAATATTCTGTAGTGGAGAATCAAATGATTTCGAAAGTCTGGGTTGTGTGGACAGGAAACGGAAGAGCTGAATAGGTTGGCGTGGATATCCCGTTGAACAGCACGCCTGGGAGGGTGAAGCGGACGTTGGAAAACCGCATTAGGTTACTTGGACATTCTCCAATGGTGCAACGAAAGCATGCCTGGAGTGGAGATTCCATGAATTCGATTTTGGCAGGGAATGAATGGAACATTCCGTAGGAGAGATTCCACTGATTCTGAAGTCTGGGTTTTGTGTAAAGGAAAATGAAGAGCAGAGCAGGGAAGTGTGGATAGCCAGTTGAACAGGAGACTGCGACTTTGAACTGGCTGCTGAAAACCAACATTGCGTTACTTGGATATTCACCATTGGTGTCAAGGAATCCTGCCTGGAGTGGAGATTCGATGAATTCCCGATTGGGAGTGAATGAATGGGACATTCTGTAGTGGAGATTCCAATTGCTTCTGAAGTCTGGGTTTTGTGGACAGGAGAATGAAGAGCTGACCAGATTTGAGTGGATATTCAGTTGGACAGCACGCCTGCGAGTGTGATCCTGCCTCTGAAATCCAGCATTGAATTCCTTGGACATCATCAGTGGTGTAACGAAAGCCTGCCTGGAGATGGAGATTCGGTGAATTTCAGATTGGAATTTAATCAACGGAACAGTCTGTAGTGGAGATTGCAATGAATTCTGAAGTATGGTTTGTGTGGACAGGAAAAGAATAATCTGACCACTGTGTAGTGGATTGCCAGTTCAACAGCATGTCTGCGAGTGAGAACAGAACGCTGAAAATCAGCATTCAGTTACTTAGATATTCACCAGTCTTGAAACTAATGACTGCCTGGAGTGGAGATTTGATGAATTCCAGATCGGCAGTGAATGAATGGAACATTCTGTTCTGGAGATTATAAAGGATTCTGAATTCTACGTTGTATGGACAAGAAACTTAAGAGCAAACCAGGAGGGATTTTATAGCCAGTTGAAGACCAGGCCTTTGATAATAAACATTCCTTTGAAAACCAGCATTGGGTTACTTGGACATTCACCAGTGGTATAACGAATGCGTTCATGGAGTGGAGGTTCAGATGAATTCCTGATTCGCAGTGAATGAATTGAACATTCTGTAGTGGATATTCTAATGATTTCTGTCGTGTGGGTTGTTTGGACAGTAAAAGAAAGACTTATCCACTGTGGAGTGGATAGCCTGTTGAATAGCATACATGCGATTGTGAACAGTATGCTGAAAACCAACAGTGTGTTACTTGGACATTCAACAGTGGTGTAATGAAAGCCTGCCTGGAGTGTAGGTTCCAAGAATTCCAAATAGGCAGTGAATGAATTGAACATTCTGTAGTGGAGATTCCAATGGTTTCTGAATTCTACGTTGTATGGACAAGAAACGGAAGAGCTTATCAGGCGGGATTTGATAGCCAGTTGAAAACTAGGCCTGCGAGAAAAAACAGTCCTCGGAAAACCAGCATTGGGTTACTTGGACATTCACCAGTGGTATACCGAATGTGTTCATGGAGTGGAGTTTCAGATGAATTCCTGATTCGCAGTGAATGAATTGAACATTCTGTAGTGGATATTTCAATAATTTCTGTCGTGTGGGTTGTTTGGACAGTAAAAGAAAGATTTGACCACTGTGGAGTGGATAACCAGTGGAATAGCATGCATGCGAGTGTAAACGGTATGGTGAAAACCAGCAATGTGTTACTTGGACATTCACCAGTGGTGTAAAGAAAGCCTGCCTGGAGTGTAGGTTCCAAGAATTCCAAATAGGCAGTGAATGAATGGAACATTCTGTAGTGGAGATTCCAATGGTTTCTGAATTCTACGTTGTATGGACAAGAAACTGAAGAGCATTCCAGGTGGGATTTGATAGCCAGTTGAAGACCAGGCCTGCGAATTTGAACAGGATGCTGAAGACCACCATTGGGTTACTTGAATATTCACCAGTGGTGTAAAGATATCCTGTCTGCAGTGGAGATTCGATGAATTCCAGATAGGCAGTGAATGAGTGGAACATTCTGAAGTGGAGATTCTAATGGTTTCTGAAGTCTGGGTTAAGTGAACAGGAAAAAGAAGAGCTGACCAGGGTTGGGTGGACAGCCAGTTGAACAGCACGACTCCGAGTGTGAACACGCCTATGAAAACCAGCATTGGTTACTTGGACATTCACCAGTGGTGTAACGAAAGCTTGCCTGGAGTGGAGATTCGACAAACTTCAGATTAGCAGTGAGTGAGTGGAATATTCTGTAGTGGAGATTCAAATGATTTCGAAAGTCTGGGTTGTGTGGACCGGAAATGGAAGAGCTGACCAGGTTGGAGTGGATAGTCCGTTGAACATCACGCCTGGGAGTGTGAAGCGGATGCTGGAAAACGGCATTAGGTTACTTGGACATTCTCCAATGGTGCAACGAATGCATGCCTGGAGTGGCGATTCCATGAATTCGATATTGGCACGGAATGAATGGAACATTCCGTAGGAGAGATTCCAATGTTTTCTGAAGTCTGGGTTTTCTGTACAGGAAAATGAAGAGCAGAGCAGGGAAGAGTGCATAGCCTGTTGAACAGCAGACTGCGACTTTCAACTGGCTGCTGAAAACCAACATTGGGTTACTTGAATATTCACCAGTGGTGTAAAGGAATCCTGCCTGGAGTGGAGATTCGATGAATTCCTGATTTTGAGTGAATGAATGGAACATTCTCTAGTGGAGATTTCAATTACTTCTGAAGTCTGGGTTTTGTGGACAGGATAATGAAGAGCTGACCAGGGTTGAGTGAATAGTCAGTTGGACAGCACGCCTGCGATTGTGATCATGCCTCTGAAATCCAGCATTGGATTCCTGGACATCATCAGTGGTGTTACGAAAGCCTGCCTGGATTTAGAGTTTCGATGAATTCCAGATTGGAATTGAATCAATGGAACAGTCTGTAGTGCAGATTCCAATGAATTCTGAAGTATGGTTTGTGTGGACAGGAAAAGAATAATCTGACAACTGTGTAGTGGATGGCTAGTTCAACAGCACGTCTGCGAGTGAGAACAGAACGCTAAAAATCAGCATTCAGTTACTTAGATTTTCACTAGTCATGTATCTAAAGTCTGCCTGGAGTGGATATTTGATGAATTCCAGATCAACAGTCAATGAATGGATCATTTTTTAGTGGAGATTATAATGGTTTCTGAAGTCTAAGTTATGTGGAGAGGAAAATGAAGAGCTGACCAGGTTTGAGTGGATAGTCAGTTGAACAGCCCTCCTACGAGTGTGACTAGGCCGCTGAAAAGCAGCCTTGGGTTAGTTGTACATTCAACACTAGTGAAACGAAATCCGGCCTGGAGTGGAGATTAGATGAGTTCCAGATTGGGAGTCAATGATTGGAACATTCTGTAGTGGAGATTCCAATTACTTCTGAAGTCTGGGTTTTGTGGACAGGAAAATGAAGAGCTGACCAGGGTTGAGTGGATAGGCAGATGGACAGCACGCCTGCGAGTGTGATCATGCCTCTGATATCCAGCATTGGATTCCTTGGACATCATCAGTGGTGTAACGATAGCCTGCCTGAAGTTGGAGATTCGATGAATTCCATATTGGAATTGAATCAATGGAACAGTCTGTAGTGGAGATTCCAATGAATTCTGAAGTTTGGTTTGTGTGGACAGGAAAAGAATAATCTGACCACTTTGTAGTGGATTGCCAGTTCAACAGCACGTCTGCGAGTGAGAACAGAATGCTGAAAAATCAGCAATCAGTTACGTAGATATACACCAGTCGTGTAACTAAAGTCTGCCTGGAATGGAGATTCAATGAATTCCAGATCGCCAGTGAATGAATGGAACATTATGTAGTGGAGATTATAATGGTTTCTGAAGTCTAAGTTATGTGGACAGGAAAATGTAGAGCTGACCAGGGGTGAGTGGATAGTCAGTTGAACAGCACTCCTGCGAGTGTGAACAGGCCGCTGAAAAGCAGCCTTGCGTTACTTGTAAATTCAACACTAGTGAAACGAAATCGGGCCTTGAGTGGATATTCGATGAATTCAGATTGGGAGTGAATGAATGGAACATTCTGTAGTGGAGATTCCATTGAATTTTGAAGTCTGGGTTGAGTGGACAGGAAAATGAAGGGCTGATTAGGTTGGAGAGGAAAGCCTGTAGAATAGCACACCAGCAAGTGAGAACAGGCCGCGAAAAACCAGCATTGGGTGCTTGGATACTGATCAGTGGTGTAACGAAATACTGCCTGGAGTATACTGGAGTAACAAATACTGCCTGGAGTCAGTTGAACAGCACACCTGCGGGTGTGAACAGGCCGCTGAAAAGCAGCCTTGGGTTGCTTGTACATTCAACACTAGTGAAACGAAATCCAGCCTGGAGTGGAGATTCGATGAATTCTAGATTGGCAGTGAATGAATGGAACATTGTGTACAGGAGATTCCAATCAGTAGTCAAATCTAGCTTGAGGGGACAGGAAAATGAAGAGTTGACCAGGGTTCAGTGTATACCCAGTTGAACAGCACGCCTCCGAGGGGGATTAGGACAATGAAAACGAGCAGTGTGTTACTTGGATATTCAACAGTGGTGTAACGAAAGCCTGACTGGAGTAGAGATTCAGATGAATTCCAGATTCACAGTGAATCAATGGAACGGTCTGTAGTGGAGATTCCAATTATTTCTGAAATCCGATGTGTGCGTACAGGAAAATGAAGAGGAGACCAGGTGAGAATGGATATCCAGTTGAACAGCAGGCCTGCGAGATTGAATAGTCCTCTGAAAACCAGCATTGGTTTACTTGGACATTCACCAGTGGTATAACGAATGCGTTCATGCAGTGGAGGTTCAGTTGTATTCCCGATTGGGATTGAATGAATGGAACATTCTGTAGTGGAGATCCCATTGAATTTTGAAGTTTGGGTTGAGTGGACAGGAAAATGAAGAGCTGATCAGGTTGGAGAAGTTAGCCTGTAGAATAGCACACCAGCGAGTGAGAACAGGCCGCGAAAAACCAGCATTGGTGTACTTGGATATTGACCAGTGGTGTAATGAAATCCTGCCTGGAGTGGAGATTCGATGATTTCCAGATTGGCAGTGAATGAATGGAACATTCTGTACAGGAGATTCCAATCATTTCTGAAGTCTAGGTTGTGGGGACAGGAAAACGAAGAGCTGACCAGGGTTCCGTGGATAGCCAGTTGAAAAGCACGCCTCCGAGGGTGATCAGGAGAATGAAAACTAGCAGTGTGTTACTTGGACATTCAACAGTGGTCTAAGGAAAGCCTGCCTGGAGTGGAGATTCAGATGAATTCCACATTCGCTGTGAATGAATGGAACGTTCTGTAATTTAGGTTCCAATTATTTCTGAAATCCGATGAGTGTGGACAGGAAAATGAAGAGCAGACCAGGTTAGAATGGAGAGCCAGTTGAACAGCAGGCCTGCGAGATTGAACAGTCTTCTGAAACCCAGCATTGGGTTACTTGGACATTCACCAGTGGTATAACGAATGCGGTCATGGTGTGAAGGTTCAGATGAATTCCCGATTCGCACTGAATGAATTGAACATTCTCTATTGGATATTCCAATGATTTCTGTCACTTGGGTTGTTTGGACAGTAAAATAAAGACTTGACCACTGTGGAGTGGATAGCCAGTTGAATAGCATGCGTGTGAGAGTGAAACGTATGCTGAAAACCAGCAATGCGTTACTTGGACATTCACCAGTGGTGTAAAGAAAGCCTGCCTGGAGTGTAGGTTCCAAAAATTCCAAATAGGCAGTGAATGAATGGAACATTCTGTAGTGGAGATTCCAATGGTTCCTGAATTCTACGTTGTATGGACAGGAAACTGAAGAGCTTACCAGGTGGGATTTGATAGCCAGTTGAAGAACAGGCCTGCGAATTTGAACAGGCTGCTGAAAACCACCAGTGGGTTACTTAAATATTCACCAGTGGATTAAAGAAATCCTGTTTGTAGTGGAGATTCGATGAATTACAGATTGGCAGTGAATGAGTGGAACATTCTGAAGTGGAGATTCTAATGGTTTCTGAAGTCTGGGTTACGTGAACAGGAAAAAGAAGAGCTGACTAGGGTTGAGTGGACAGCCAGTTGAACAGCAAGACGCTGAGTGTGAATACGCCTATGAAAACCAGCATTGGTTACTTGGACATTCACCAGTGGTGTAATGAAATCTTGCCTGGAGTGGAGATTTGAAGAACTTCAGATTAGCAGTGAATGAGTGGAATATTCTGTAGTGGAGATTCAAATGATTTCGAAAGTCTGGGTTGTGTGGATAGGAAAGGGAAGAGGTGACCAGGTTGGATTGGATAGCCCGTTGAACAGCACGACTAGGAGTGTGAAGCGGACGCTGGAAAACAGCATTAGCTTACTTTGACATTCTCCAAAGGTGCAACGAAAGCATGCCTGGAGTGGAGATTCCATGAATTCGATATTGGCAGGGAATGAATGGAATAATCCTTAGAAGAGATGCCAATGATTACTGAAGTCTGGGTTTTGTGTACAGGAAAATGAAGAGCAGAGCAGGGAAGAGTGAATAGCCTGTTGAACAGTAGACTGCGACTTTGAACTGGCTGCTGAAAACCAACATTGGGTTACTTGGATATTCACCAGTGGTGTAAAGGAATCCTGCCTGGAGTGGACATTCGATGAACTCCCGATTGGATGTGAATGAATGGAACATTCTGTAATGGAGATTCCAATGGTTTCTGAATTCTACGTTGTATGGACAAGAAACTGAAGAGCTTACCAGGTGGGATTTGATAGCCAGTTGAAGACCACACCTGCGAGAATAAATAGTCCTTTGAAAACTAGCATTGCTTTACTTGGACATTCACCAGTGGTATAACGAATGCTTTCATGGAGTGGAGGTTCAGATGAATTCGCGATTCACAACTAATGAATTGAATATTCTGTATTCTATATTCCAATGATTTCTGTCGTGTGGGTTGTTTGGACAGTAAAAGAAAGACTTGACCACTGTAGAGTTGATAGCCAGTTGAATAGCATGCATGTGAGTGGGAACAGTATGCTGAAAACCAGCAATGTGTTACTTGGACATTCACCAGTGATGTAAAGAAAGCATGCCTGCAGTGTAGGTTCCAAGAATTCCAAATAGGTAGTAAATGAATGGAACATTCTGTAGTGGAGATACCAATGGTTTCTGAATTCTACGTTGTATGGACAAGAAACTGAAGAGCTTACCAGGTGGGATTTTGTAGCCACGTAAAGACCAGGCCCACGTATTTGAACAGGCTGCTGAAAACCACCACTGGTTTACTTGAATATTCACCAGTGGTGTAAAGAAATCCTGCCTGCAGTGGAGATTCGATGAATTCCATATTGGCAGTGAATGAATGGAACATTCTGAAGTGGAGATTCTAATGGCTTCTGAATCTAGGTTAAGTGAACAGGAAAAAGAAGAGCTGACCAGGGTTGAGTGGACAACCAATTGAACAGCACGACTCTGAGTGTGAACACGCCTATGAAAACCAGCATTGGTTACTTGGACATTCACCAGTGGTGTAACGAAATCTTGCCTGGAGTGGAGATTCGAAGAACTTCAGATTAGCAGTGAATGAGTGGAATATCCTGTAGTGGAGATTCAAATGATTTCGAAAGTCTGGGTTGTGTGGACAGGAAATGGAAGAGCTGACCAGGGTGGAGTGGATAACCCGTTGAACAGCACCCTTGGGAGTGTGAAACGGACGCTGGAAAACAGCTTTAGGTTACTTGGACATTCTCCAATGGTGCAAAGAAAGCATGCATGGATTGGAGATTTCCTGAATTCGATATCGGCAGGGAATTAATGGAACATTTCGTAGGAGAGATTTCAATGATTTTTGAAGTCTGGGTTTTGTGTACAAGAAAATGAAGTGCAGAGCAGTGAAGAGTGGATAGCCTGTTGAACAGCAGACTGCGACTTTGAACTGGCTGCTGAATATCAACATTGGGTTACTTGGATATTCAACAGTGGTGTAAAGGAATCCTGGCTGGAGTGGAGATTCGATGAACTCCCGATTGGGAGTGAATGAATGGAACATTCTGTAGTGGAGATTCCAATTACTTCTGAAGTCTGGGTTTTGTGGACAGGAAAATGAAGAGCTGACCAGGGTTGAGTGGATAGGCAGCTGGACAGCACGCCTTCGAGTGTGATCATGCCTCTGAAATCCGGCAATGGATTCCGTGGACATCATCAGTGGTGTCACGAAAGCCTGCCTGGAGTTGTAGATTCGATGAATCCCAGATTGGAATTGAATCAATGGAACAGTCTGTAGAGGAGATTCCAATGAATTCTGAACTATGGTTTGTGTGGACAGGAAAGGAATAATCGGACCACTGAGTAGTGGACTGCCAGTTCAACAGCATGTCTGCGAGTGAGAAGAGAACGCTGAAAATCAGCATTCAGTTACTAAGATATACAAGAGTCGTGTAACTGAAGTCTGCTTGTAGTGGAGATTCGATGAATTCCAGATCGTCAGTGAATGAATGGAACATTCTGTAGTGGAGATTATAATGGTTTCTGAAGACTAAGTTATATGGACAGGAAAATGTAGAGCTGACCAGGGTTGAGTGGATAGTCACTTGAACAGCACTCCTGCGAGTGTGAACAGGCCGCTGAAAAGGAGCCTTGGGTTACTTGTACTTTCAACACTAGTGAAACGAAATCCGGCCTAGGGTGGAAATTCGATGAATTCCAGATTGGCAGTGAATGAATCGAACATTCTGTAGTGGAGATTCCATTGAATTTTGAAGTCTGGGTTGAGTGGACAGGAAAATGAAGAACTGATCAGGTTGGAGAGGATATCCAGTAGAATAGCACACCAGCGAGTGTGAACAGGCCACGAAAAACCAGCATTGGGTTACATGAATATAGAACAGTGGTATAACGAAATCCTGCCTGGAGTGGAGATTCGATGAATTCCAGATTGGCAGTGAATTAATGGAACATTCTGTACAGGAGATTCCAAACATTTCTGAAGTCTAGGTTGTGGGGACAGGAAAATGAAGAGCTCACCAGGGTTCAGTGGATAGCCAGTTGAACAGCACGCTTCCGAGGGGGATCAGGACAATGAAAACGAGCAGTGTGTTACTTGGACATTCAACAGTGTTGTAACGCAAGCCTGCCTGGAGTGTAGATTCAGATGAATTCCACATTCGCAGTGTTTGAATGGAAAGTTCTGTAGTGGAGATTCTAATTATTTCTGAAATCCGATGTGTGTGGACGGGAAAATGAAGAGCAGACCAGGTTAGAATAGATAGCCAGTTGAACAGCAGGCCTGCGAGATTGAACAGTCCCCTGTAAACCAGCATTGGATTACTTGGACATTCACCAGTGGTATAACGAATGCGTTCATTGAGTGGAGGTTCAGATGAATTCCCGATTCGCAGTGAATGAATTGAACATTCTGTAGTGGATATTCCAATGATTTCTGTCGTGTGGGTTGTTTGGAAAATAAAAGAAAAACTTGACCACTGTGGAGTGGATAGCCAGTTGAATAGCATGCATGTGAGTGTGAAAAGTATGCTGAAAACCAGCAATGTGTTACTTGGACATTCACCAGTGGTGTAAAGAAAGCCTGCCTGGAGTGTAGGTTCCAAGAATTCCAAATAGGCAGTGAATGAATGGAACATTCTGTAGTGGAGATTCCAGTGGTTTCTGAATTCTACGTTGTATGGACAAGAAACTGAAGAGCTTACCAGGTGGGATTTGATAGCCAGTTGAAGACCAGGCCTGCTAGTTTGAACAGGCTGCTGAAAACCACCATTGGGTTACTTGATTATTCACCAGTGGTGTAAAGTAATCCTGTCTGCAGTGGAGATTCGATGAATTCCAGATTGGCAGTGAATGAAAGGAACATTCTGAATTGGAGATTCTAATGGTTTCTGAAGTCTGGGTTATGTGAACAGGAAAAAGAAGAGCTGACCAGGGTTTAGTGGACAGCCAGTTGAATAGCACGACTCCGAGTGTGAACACGCCTAAAAAACCAGCTTTGGTTACTTGGACATTCACCAGTGGTGTAACGAAAGCTTGCTTGGAGTGGAGATTCGAATAAATTCAGATTAGCAGTGAATGAGTGGAATATTCTGTAGCGGAGATTCAAATGATTTTGAAAGTCTGGTTTGTGTGGACAGGAAATGGAAGAGCTGACCAAGAGCCCGTTGAACAGCACGCCTGGGAGTGTGAATCGGACGCTGGAAAACAGCATTAGGTAACTTGCACATTCTCCAATGGTGCAACGAAAGCATGCCTGGAGTGGAGATTCCATGAATTCGATAGTGGCAGGGATGTATGGAACATTCCGTTGGAGAGATTCCAATGATTTCTGAAGTCTGGGTTTTGTGTAGAGGAAAATGAAGAGCAGAGCAGGGAAGACTGGATAGACTGTTGAACAGCAGACTGCGACTTTGAACTGCCTGCTGAAAACCAAGATTGGGTTACTTGGATATTCACCAGTGGTATAACGAATGCGTTCATGGAGTGGAGGTTCAGATGAATTCCCGATTCGCAGCGAATTAATTGAACATTCTGTATTGGATATTCCAATGATTTCTGTCGTGTGGGTTGTTTGGACAGTAAAAGAAAGACTTGACCACTCTGGAGTGGACAGCCAGTTGAAGAGCATACATGTGAGAGGGAACAGTATGCTGAAAACCAGCAATGTGTTACTTGGACATTCACCAGTGATGTAAAGAAAGCCTGACTGGAGTGTGGTTTCCAAGAATTCCAAATAGGCAGTAAATGAATGGAACATTCTGTAGTGGAGATTCCAATGGTTTCTGAATTCTACGTTGTACGGACAAGAATCTGAAGAGCTTACTAGGTGCGATTTTATAGACTTTGGAAGACCAGGCCTGCGAGAATAAATAGTCCTCTGAAAACCAGCATTGGGTTACTTGGACATTCACCAGTGGTATAACGAATGCGTTCATGGAGTGGAGGTTCAGATGCATTCCCGATTCGCAGTGAATGAATTGAACATTCTGAAGTGGATATTCCAATAATTTCTGTCGTGTGGGTTGTTTGGACAGTAAAAGAAAGATTTGACCACTGTGGAGTGGATAACCAGTGGAATAGCATGCATGCGAGTGTAAACGGTATGCAGAAAACCAGCAGAGTGTTACTTGGACATTCACCAGTGGTGTAAAGAAAGCCTGCCTGGAGTTTAGGTTCCAAGAATTCCAAATAGTCAGTGAATGAATGGAACATTCTGTAGTGGAGATTCCAATGGTTTCTGAATTCTACGTTGTATGGACAAGAAACTGAAGAGCATTCCAGGTGGGATTTGATAGCCAGTTGAAGACCAGGCCTGCGAATTTGAACAGGCTGCTGACGACCACCATTGGGTTACTTGAATATTCACCAGTGGTGTAAAAAAATCCTGTCTGCAGTGGAGATTCGATGAATTCCAGATTGGCAGTGAATGAATGGAACATTCTGAAGTGGAGATTCTAATGGTTTCTGAAGTCTGGGTTATGTGAACAGGAAAACGACGAGCTGACCAGGGTTGTGTGGACAGCCAGTTGAACAGCACGACTCCGAGTGTGAACACGCCTATGGAAACCAGCATTGGTGACTTGGACATTCACCAGTGGTGCAACGAAAGCTTGCCTGGAGTGGAGATTCGAAGAACTTCAGATTAGCAGTGAATGAGTGGAATATTCTGTAGTGGAGATTCAAATGATTTCGAAAGTCTGGGTTGTGTGGACAGGAAATGGAAGAGCTGACCAGGTTTGACTGGATAGCCCGTTGAACAGCACGCCTGAGAATGTGAACCGGACGCTAGAAAACAGCATTAGGTTACTTGGACATTCTCCAATGGTGCAACGAAAGCATGCCTGGAGTGGAGATTCCATGAATTCGATATTGGCACGGAATGAATGGAACATTCCGTAGGAGATATTCCAATGAATTCTGAAGTCTGGGTATTGTGTACAGGAAAATGAAAAGCAGAGCAGGGAAGAGTGGACAGCCTGTTGCACAGCAGACTGCGACTTTGAACTGGCTGCTGAAAACCAACATTCCGTTACTTGGATATTCACCAGTGGTGTCAAGGAATCCTGCCTGGAGTGGAGATTCGATGAATTCCCGATTGGGAGTGAATGAATGGAACATTCTGTAGTGGAGATTCCAATTACTTCTGAAGTCTGGGTTTTGTGGACAGGAAAATGAAGAGCTGACCAGGGTTGAGTGGATAGGCAGTTGGACAGCATGCCTGCGAGTGTGATTATGACTCTGAAATCCAGCATTGGATTCCTTGGACATCATCAGTGGTGTAACGAAAGCCTGCCTGGAGTTGGAGATTCGATGAATTTCACATTGGAATTGAAACAATGGAACAGTCTGTATTGTAGATTCCAATGAATTCTGAAGTATGGTTTTTGTGGACAGGAAAAGAATAATCTGACCACTGTGTAGTGGATTGCCAGGTCAACAGCACGTCTGCGAGTGAGAACAGAACGCTGAAAATCAGCATTCAGTTACTTAGATATTCACAAGTCGTGTATCTGAATTCTGCCTGGAGTGGAGATTCGATAAATTCCAGATCGGCAGTGAATGAATGGAACATTCTGTAGTGGAGATTATAATGGTTTCTGAAGTCTAAGTTATGTGGACAGGAAAATGTAGATCTGACCAGGGTTGAGTGGATAGTCAGTTGAACAGCACTCCTGTGAGTGTGAACAGGCCGCTGAAAAGCAGGCTTGGGTTACTTGTACATTCAACACTAGTGAAAAAAAATTGGGCCTGGAGTGGAGATTCGATGAAGTCCAGATTGGGAGTGAATGAATGGAACATTCTGTAGTGGAGATTCCATTGAATTTTGAAGTCTGGGTTGAGTGGACATTAAAATGAAGAGCTGGTCAGGTTGGAGAGGATAGCCAGTAGAATAGCACACCAGCGAGTGTGAACAGGCCACGAAAAACCAGCATTGGGGTACTTGGATATTGACCAGTGGTGGAATGAAATCCTGCCTGGAGTGGAGATTCGATGAATTCCAGATTGGCATTGAAGGAATGGAACATTCTGTACAGGAGATTCCAATCATTTCTGAAGTCTAGGTAGTGCGGACAGGAAAATGAAGAGCTGACCTGGGTTCAGTGGATCGCCAGTTGAACAGCACACCTCCGAGGGGTATCAGGACAATGAAAACGAGCAGTGCGTTACTTGGACATTCAACAGTGGTGTAACGAAAGCCTGCCTGGAGTGGAGATTCAAATGAATTCCAGATTCGCAGTGAATAAATGGAACGTTCTGTAGTGGAGATTCCAATTATTTCTGAAATCCAATGTGTGTGGACAGGAAAATGAAGAGAAAAACAGGTTAGAATGGATAGCCAGTTGAACAAAAGGCCTGCGAAAATGAACAGTCCTCTGAAAACCAGCACTGGGTTACTTGGATATTCACCAGTGGTATAACGAATGAGTTCATGGAGTGAGGGTTGAGATGAATTCCCGAATCGCAGTGAAAGAACTGAACATTCTGTACTGGATATTCCAATGATTTCTGTCGTGTGGGTTGTTTGGACAGTAAAAGAAAGACTTGACCACTGTGGAGTGGATAACCAGTTGAATAGCATGCATGCGAGTGTGAACAGTATGCTGAAAACCAGCTATGTGTTACTTGGACATTCACAAGTGGTGTAAAGAAAGCCTGCCTGGAGTGTAGGTTCCAAGAATTCCAAATAGGCAGTGAATGAATGGAACTTTCTGTAGTGGAGATTCCAATGGTTTCTGAATTCTACGTTGTATGGACAAGAAACTGAAGAGCATTCCAGGTGGGATTTGATAGCCAGTTGAAGACCAGGCCTGCGAATTTGAACAGGCTTCTTAAGACCACCATTGGGTTACTTGAATATTCACCAGTGGTGTAAAGAAATCCTGTCTGCAGTGGAAATTTGATGAATTCCAGATCGGCAGTGAATGAATGGAACATTCTGAAGTGGAGATTCTAATGGTTTCTGTAGTCCGGGTTATGTGAACAGGAAAAAGAAGAGCTGACCAGGCTTGGGTGGACAGCCAGTTGAACAGCACGACTCCGAGTGTGAACACGCCTATGAAAACCAGCATTGGTTACTTGGACATTCACCAGTGGTGTAACGAAAGCTTGCCTGGAGTGCAGATTCGAAGAACTTCATATTAGCAGTGAATGAGTGGAATATTCTGTAGTGGAGATTCAAATGATTTCGAAAGTCTGGGTTTTGTGGAGAGGAAACGGAAGAGCTGACCAGGTTGAAGTGGATATCCCGTTGAACATCACGCCTGGTAATGTGAAGTGGACGCTAGAAAACAGCATTAGGTTACTTGGACATTCACCAATGGTGCAACGAAAGCATGCCTGGAGTGGATATTCCATGAATTCGATTTTGGCAGGGAATGAATGGAACATTCCGTAGGAGAGATTCCAATGATTTCTGATGTCTGGGTTTTGTGTACAGGAAAATGAAGAGCTGACCAGGGAAGATTGGATAGCCTGTGGAACAGCAGACTGCGACTTTGAACTGGCTGTTGAAAACCAACATTGCGTTCCTTGGATATTCACAGTGGCGTCAAGGAATCCTACCTGGAGTGGAGATTCAATGAATTCCCGATTAGGAGTGAATGAATGGAACATTCTGTAGTGGAGATTCCAATTGCTTCTGAAGTCTGGGTTTTGTGGACAGGAAAATGAAGAGCTGACCAGGATTGAGTGGATAGGCAGTTGGACAGCACTCCTGCGAGTGTGATCATGCCTCCGAAATCCAGCATTGGATTCCTTGGACATCATCAGTGGTGTAACGAAAGCCTGTCTGGAGTTGGAGATTCGATGAATTACAGATTGGAATTGAATCAATGGAACAGTCTGTAGTGGAGATTCCAATGAATTCTGAAGTATGGTTTGTGTGGACAGGAAAAGAATATACTGACCACTGTGTAGTGGATTGCCAGTTCAACAGCACGTCTACGAGTGAGAACAGAACGCTGAAAATCAGCATTCAGTTACTTAGATATTCACCAGTCTTGAAACTAAATTCTGCCTGGAGTGGAGATTTGATGAATTCCATACCAGCAGTGAATGAATGGAACATTCTGTAGTGGAGATTATACAGATTTCTGAATTCTACGTTGTATGGACAAGAAACTTAAGAGCATACCAGGTGGGATTTTATAGCCAGTTGAAGAGCAGGCCTTTGAGAATAATCATTCCTCTGAAAACAGTTGAAGCCTAGGCCTGCGAGAATAAAAAATCCTGGGAAAACCAGCATTGGGTTACTTGGACATTCAACTGTGGTATAACGAATGCGTTCATGGAGTGGAAGTTCCGATGAATTCCTGATTCACAGTGAATGAATTGAACTTTCTGTAGTGGATATTTCAATAATTTCTGTCGTGTGGGTTGTTTGGACATTAAAAGAAAGACTTGACCACTCTGGATTGGATAACCAGTTGAATAGCATGCATGTGAGTGTGAACAGTATGCTGAAAACCAGCTATGTGTTACATGGAAATTCACCAGTGATGTAAAGAAAGCCTGCCTGGAGTGTAGGTTCCAAGAATTCCAAATAGGCAGTGAATGAATGGAACAGTCTTTAGAGGAGATTCCAATGGTTTCTGAATTCTATGTTGTATGGACAAGAAACTGAAGAGCTTACCAGGTGGGATTTGATAGCCCGTTGAAGACCAGGCCTGAGAATTGGAACAGGCTGTTGAAATCCACCATTGGGTTACTTGAATATTCACCAGTGTTTGAAAGATATCCTGTATGCAGTGGAGATTCGATGAATTCCAGATTGGCAGTGAATGAATGGAACATTCTGAAGTGGAGATTCTAATCGTTTCTGTAGTCTGGGTTATGTGAACAAGAAAAAGAAGAGCTGACCAGGGTTGAGTGGACAGCCAGTTGAACATCACGACTCCGAGTGTGAACACGCCTATGAAACCAGCATTGGTTACTTGGAGATTCACCAGTGGTGTAACGAATGCTTGCCTGGAGTGGAGATTCGAAGAACTTCAGGTTAACAGTGAATGAGTGGAATATTCTGTAGTGGAGATTCAAATGATTTCGAAAGTCTGGGTTGTGTGGACAGGAAACGGAAGAGCTGACCAGGTTGGAGTGGATATCCCGTAGAACAACACGCCTGGGAGTGTGAAGCGGACGCTGGAAAACAGCATTAGGTTACTTGGACATTCTCCAATGGTGCAACGAAAGCATGCCTGGAGTGCAGATTCCATGAATTCGATTTTGGCAGGGAATGATTGGAACATTCCGTAGGAGAGATTCTAATGATTTCTGAAGTCTGGGTTTTGTGTACCGGAAAATGAAGAGCAGAGCAGGGAAGAGTGGATAGCCTGTTGAACAGCAGACTGCGACTTTGAACTGGCTGCTGAAAACCAACATTGCGTTACTTGGATATTCACCAGTGGTGTCAAGGAATCCTGCCTGGAGTGGAGATTCGATGAATTCCCGATTGGGAGTGAATGAATGGAACATTCTGTAGTGGAGATTCTAATTGCTTCTGAAGTCTGGTTTTTGTGGACAGGAAAATGAAGAGCTGACCAGGGTTGAGTGGATAGGCAGTTGGACAGCACGCCTGCGAGTGTGATCCTGCCTCTGAAATCCAGCATTGGATTCCTTGGACATCATCAGTGGTGTAACGAAAGCCTGCCTGGAGATGGAGATTCGGTGAATTTCAGATTGGAATTTAATCAACGGAACAGTCTGTAGTGGAGATTGCAATGAATTCTGAAGTATGGTTTCTGTGGACAGGAAAAGAATAATCTGACCACTGTGTAGTGGATTTCCAGTTCAACAGCATGTCCGCGAATGAGAACAGAACGCTGAAAATCAGCATTCAGTTACATAGATATTCACCAGTCCTGAAACTAATGTCTGCCTGGAGTGGAGATTTGATGAATTCCAGACCGGCAGTGAATGAATGGAACATTCTGTTCTGGAGATTATAAAGGTTTCTGAATTCTACGTTGTATGTACAAGAAACTTAAGAGCATACCAGGAGGGATTTTATAGCCAGTTGAAGACCAGGCCTTTGATAATAAACATTCCTTTGAAAACCAGCATTGGGTTACTTGGACATTCACCAGTGGTATAACGAATGCGTTCATGGAGTGGAGGTTCAGATGAATTCCCGATTCGCAGTGAATGAATTGAACATTCTGTAGTGGATATTCCAATGATTTCTGTCGTGTGGGTTGTTTGGACAGTAAAAGAAAGACTTAACCACTGTGGAGTGGAGAGCCTGTTGAATAGCATACATGCGATTGTGAACAGTATGCTGAAAACCAGCAGTGTGTTACTTGGACATTCAACAGTGGTGTAATGAAAGCCTGCCTGGAGTGTAGGTTCCAAGAATTCCAAATAGGCAGTGAATGAATTGAACATTCTGTAGTGGAGATTCCAATGGTTTCTGAATTCTACGTTGTATGGACAAGAAACGGAAGAGCTTATCAGGCGGGATTTGATAGCCAGTTGAAAACTAGGCCTGCGAGAAAAAACAGTCCTCGGAAAACCAGCATTGGGTTACTTGGACATTCACCAGTGGTATACCGAATGTGTTCATGGAGTGGAGTTTCAGATGAATTCCTGATTCGCAGTGAATGAATTGAACATTCTGTAGTGGATATTTCAATAATTTCTGTCGTGTGGGTTGTTTGGACAGTAAAAGAAAGATTTGACCACTGTGGAGTGGATAACCAGTGGAATAGCATGCATGCGAGTGTAAACGGTATGGTGAAAACCAGCAATGTGTTACTTGGACATTCACCAGTGGTGTAAAGAAAGCCTGCCTGGAGTGTAGGTTCCAAGAATTCCAAATAGGCAGTGAATGAATGGAACATTCTGTAGTGGAGATTCCAATGGTTTCTGAATTCTACGTTGTATGGACAAGAAACTGAAGAGCATTCCAGGTGGGATTTGATAGCCAGTTGAAGACCAGGCCTGCGAATTTGAACAGGATGCTGAAGACCACCATTGGTTTACTTGAATATTCACCAGTGGTGTAAAGATATCCTGTCTGCATTGGAGATTCGATGAATTCCATATAGGCAGTGAATGAGTGGAACATTCTGAAGTGGAGATTCTAATGGTTTCTGAAGTCTGGGTTAAGTGAACAGGAAAAAGAAGAGCTGACCAGGGTTGGGTGGACAGCCAGTTGAACAGCACGACTCCGAGTGTGAACACGCCTATGAAAACCAGCATTGGTTACTTGGACATTCACCAGTGGTGTAACGAAAGCTTGCCTGGAGTGGAGATTCGACAAACTTCAGATTAGCAGTGAGTGAGTGGAATATTCTGTAGTGGAGATTCAAATGATTTCGAAAGTCTGGGTTGTGTGGACCGGAAATGGAAGAGCTGACCAGGTTGGAGTGGATAGTCCGTTGAACATCACGCCTGGGAGTGTGAAGCGGATGCTGGAAAACGGCATTAGGTTACTTGGACATTCTCCAATGGTGCAACGAATGCATGCCTGGAGTGGCGATTCCATGAATTCGATATTGGCACGGAATGAATGGAACATTCCGTAGGAGAGATTCCAATGTTTTCTGAAGTCTGGGTTTTCTGTACAGGAAAATGAAGAACAGAGCAGGGAAGAGTGCATAGCCTGTTGAACAGCAGACTGCGACATTCAACTGGCTGCTGAAAACCAACATTGGGTTACTTGGATATTCACCAGTGGTGTAAAGGAATCCTGCCTGGAGTGGAGATTCGATGAATTCCTGATTTTGAGTGAATGAATGGAACATTCTCTAGTGGAGATTTCAATTACTTCTGAAGTCTGGGTTTTGTGGACAGGAAAATGAAGAGCTGACCAGGGTTGAGTGAATAGTCAGTTGGACAGCACGCCTGCGATTGTGATCATGCCTCTGAAATCCAGCATTGGATTCCTGGACATCATCAGTGGTGTTACGAAAGCCTGCCTGGATTTAGAGTTTCGATGAATTCCAGATTGGAATTGAATCAATGGAACAGTCTGTAGTGGAGATTCCAATGAATTCTGAAGTATGGTTTGTGTGGACAGGAAAAGAATAAACTGACAACTGTGTAGTGGATGGCTAGTTTAACAGCACGTCTGGGAGTGAGAACAGAACGCTAAAAATCAGCATTCAGTTACTTAGATTTTCACCAGTCATGTATCTAAAGTCTGCCTGGAGTGGATATTCGATGTATTCCAGATCAACAGTCAATGAATGGATCATTTTTTAGTGGAGATTATAATGGTTTCTGAAGTCTAAGTTATGTGGAGAGGAAAATGAAGAGCTGACCAGGTTTGAGTGGATAGTCAGTTGAACAGTCCTCCTGCGAGTGTGAATAGGCCGCTGAAAAGCAGCCTTGGGTTAGTTGTACATTCAACACTAGTGAAACGAAATCCGGCCTGGAGTGGAGATTCGATGAGTTCCAGATTGCGAGTGAATGAATGTTACATTCTGTAGTGGAGATTCCATTGAATTTTGAAGTCTGTTTTGAGTGGACAGGAAAAAGAAGAGCTGATCAGTTTGGAGAGGATAGCCAGTAGAATAGCACACCACCGAGTGTGAACAGGCCGCGAAACACCAGCATTGGGGTACTTGGATATTGACCAGTGGTGTAACGAAATCCTGCCTGGAATGGAGATTCGATGAAATCCAGATTGGCAGTGAATGTATGCAACATTCTGTATAGGAGATTCCAATCATTTCTGAAGTCTAGGTTGTTGGGACAGGAAAATTAAGAGCTGACCAGGGTTCACTGGATAACCAGTTGAACAGCACGCCTCCGAGGGGGATCAGGACATTGAAAACGAGCACTGTGTTACTTGGACATGCTACAGTTTTGTAACTAAAGCCTGCCTGGAGTGGAGATTCAGATGAATTCCAGATTCGCAGTGAATGAATGGAAGGTTCTGTAGTGGAGATTCCAATTATTTCTGAAATCCGATGAGTGTGAACAGGAAAATGAAGAGCATACCAGGTTAGAATGGATAGGCAGTTGAACAGCAAGCCTGCGAGATTGAGCAGTCCTCTGAAAACCAGCATTGGGTTACTTGGACATTCACCAGTGGTATAATGAATGCGTTCATAGAGTGGAGATTCAGATGAATTCCGCATTCACAGTGAATGAATTGAATATTCTGTAGTGGATATTCCAATGATTTCTGTCGTGTGGGTTGTTTGGACAGTAAAAGAAAGACTTGACCGGTGGGATGGGCACAGTAGCCCAACTCTGGGCAACAAAGCTGAATGGCTCCAATTCCAACAGTTACAGCCCACCCCCAAGTGCCTGGGTCCCTCTCTGGGCATGCACATCTAGATCTAGACCCTAGAAAGCCGGTTTTCAACCCCTGATCTGCGTGTGACGGGCACAGAGGCCCAGCTCCGGGCAACAAAGCTGAACGGCTCCAATTCCAACAGGTACAGCCCGCCCCCAAGGGCCTGGGTCCCTCTCTGGGCATGCGCAGCTAGAACCAGCCCCTAGAAAGCCGGTTTTCAACCCCTGATCTGCGTGGGATGGGCACAGAGGCCCAGCTCTGGGCAACAAAGCTGAACGGCTCCAATTCCAAACAGGAGACGTTCCCAACTCCTCGCTCAGTGCCAGGGACTCTTTCCGGAGCTGCGACCGCTAACGCGGCCGCGAAATATTTTCCCACTACGTATGCCATAGGAACCATAAGCTACCTTCTTAGATGGAAACTTCTCTATTTTAGCTCAGCCACTAGAAACACAGTAGCCAATAACTCGTAAGCCTATCTTAACTCACACTGCATATCAAGCAGAATAGTAACAGTGAACGTGAAGGACTAAACCACACCTCTCACAATGGTAAAGCAACTCAAAAGCCCACCAAACTTTCATATTGAAGAGTCTAGCCCAGATGACACCAACAGTACTGTAGTGTTAGACAACCTCTCTGACAAGGAATTCAGAATGGAGCTACTTAGGATGCTTAGGGAATTAAAAGAAACAATGGAAAGCAATGCCAATAGAAGACAAGAGGATCTCAAGGGAGAAATGAGGAAAATGCAATCAGAAATGTCAGATCTGAAAAATCTCGTAGGCGAATTGAAAAGCTCAGAGGAAGGCCTCAGCAGCAGAGTAAGAGCGGCTGAGAACAGAATCAGTGAGCTCGAAGATGAAGTTCAGAGACTCTCCAGAAAAGAGCAGAAAAAGGAAAAGAGACTCACAATTCGGGAACAGATGGCAAGAGAAGATCGTGATGAAGCCAAGAGGGGTAACATAAGAATTATTGGAGTCCCAGAGGGACAGGAAGAAAACCTCGATGAAGAAAAAACTGTCAAAGACATCATTGCTACAACATTTCCAGAGGTGAAGAAATCTTGTGACCACATTCAGGAGGCCCGAAGTGTACCAGCTAAAAGAAATCCGAATAACAATACCCCAAGACACATTCTGATCAAAATGAACAAAACCTTAGACAGAGACAAAATTCTGAAAGCAGCAAGATCGAAGAAAGAAATCTCTTACAAAGGAGCATCCTTAAAATTCACAGCTGATTTTTCTGATGAAACCCTCATGGCCCGAAAACAGTGGTGGGACATAGTAAAAAAACTCAATGAAATAAATGCCTCCCCTAAAATACTTTTCCCAGCAAGACTCTCATTCATAATAGAAGGAACAACACACAGTTTCACAGACAAACAACAGCTCAGGAACTTCATAGACTCAAAACCATGGTTACAAGAACAACTAAATGGGCTACTTTAAGGCAAGAAAGGCCCCTCAAATACACCAAATTTTAACAGAAAAATGGGACAAAATACCATAACAATAATCTCCCTCAATGTCAATGGGCTAAACGCACCAATTAAAAGATATAGAGTGGCAGGATGGATTAGAAAATTGAACCCAACATTCTGCTGCCCGCAAGAAACGCATCTCAATCGTCAAAGCAAACACAGACTCAGAGTCAAAGGCTGGAAAACAATCCTAAAGGCAAACAGCTCCCATAAAAAAGCTGGGGTAGCCATCCTTATATCAGACCACATCGATTTCAGATTGAGGAAGGTCATAAGAGACAGTGAAGGCCATTTCTTATTGATCAAAGGATCTGTACAACAGGAAGAACTAACAATAATAAATGTATATGCACCTAATGAGAGACCAGCAAAGTACTTAAAACAACTACTCATAGATTTGGAAAAAGACATCAATAGCAACACAATACTAGTGGGAGACTTCAACACTGCTTTGTCACCTCTTGATAGATCAACCAGACTCAAACTTAGCAGGGACATACTTCATTTGAGGGAAACAATGGAAGAAAGGGACTTAGTAGATATATATAGGACAATTCATCCACAAAAAGCTGAATACACATTCTTCTCAAGCGTACATGGAACATTCTCCAAGATAGACCACATGCTGAGCCACAAAACATGCCTCCATAAAATTAAGAAGGTAGAGATTGTATCAACAATCTTCTCAGACCATAATGCGCTGAAATTAGAAGGAAATCACACACAAAATCAGAAAACTAAATCAAACACCTGGAAATTAAACAGTGCACTATTAAACAACGAGTGGATTAGACAGGAAATCAAAGAGGAAATCAAAAGATTCCTAGAAACGAATGAAAATGAGAACACGAGTTACCAAAACTTATGGGACACAGCAAAGGCTGTGTTAAGAGGAAAGTTTATAGCTCTACAAGCATTCCTCAGGAAGGAGGAGCGAGCACACATAAGTAACCTAACCTCATAGCTTAAGAGTTTGGAGAGGGACCAAAAAAAGGAGCACAACCCGAACAGGAGAAAGGAAATAATAAAACTCAGAGCAGAGATTAACGAGATGGAAACCCAAAAAACAATCCGAAAGATCAATGAAACCAAAAGCTGGTTCTTTGAGAAAATTAACAAGATCGATAAGCCTCTAGCAAAACTCACAAAGAAAGGGAGGGAGAAAACCCTAATAAACCGAATCAGAAATGAAAAGGGGGTCATTACAACAGAAACCACAGAAATTCAGAGGATCCTCAGGGAGTACTTTGAGAAGCTTTATGCCACGGAATATCAAAACCTCGAGGAAATGGATAAATTCCTAGACTCCTACAGACTCCCAAGGCTGAACCAAGAAGACCTGGAATACCTGAACAGACCTATCACCAACAAGGAAATTGAAATGGTAATAAAAAGTTTCCCCAAGCACAAAAGTCCTGGCCCGGATGGATTCACTAGTGAATTCTTCCAAATCTTTAAAGAGGACTTACTCCCAATGCTCTTTAAGCTTTTCCACGAAATTGAAATATCAAAAACACTTCCGAACAGTTTCTACGAAGCAAATATCACACTGATACCAAAAGCAGACAGAGATACCACAAAGAAAGAGAATTACAGGCCGATATCCCTGATGAACACAGATGCAAAGATCCTCAACAAACTACTAGCAAATAGAATCCAACTACTCATCAAAAAGATCATACACCATGACCAAGTAGGATTCATCCCAGGGATGCAAGGATGGTTTAACATTCGGAAATCAATCAACATAATCCACCATATAAACAAAAGAAAAGATAAAAAGCATATGATCATATCAATAGATGCAGAGAAAGCATTTGATAAGATCCAGCACCCCTTTATGATGGAAACCCTAGCCGAAATGGGTATAGAGGGGACCTTCCTCAACATAATTAAAGCCATCTACCACAAGCCTACAGCAAGCATCATCCTCAATGGGGAAAAACTGAGAGCCTTCCCTCTAAGATCAGGGACGAGACAGGGATGCCCACTCTCTCCACTGCTGTTCAGTATAGTACTGGAAGTACTTGCAATAGCGATTAGGCAGGAAAAAGATATTAAGGGCATTCAGGTAGGAAAGGAAGAAATCAAGCTCTCACTATTCGCAGATGATATGATACTCTACTTAGAGAACCCAATAACTTCCACCAAAAAACTCCTAGAAACAATAGACTCATATAGTAAAGTTGCAGGTTATAAAATCAATACCCAAAAGTCCATGGCTTTCCTATACGCAAACAGTGAGAGAGAAGAAAGCAACATGAAAAAAACAATCCCGTTCACAATTGTGCCCCAGAAAATCAAGTACCTAGGAATCAGCTTAACTAAGGAAGTAAAGGACCTGTACAAAGAAAACTACAAAACGCTACTTCAGGAAATAAAAGAGGGCATGAGAAAATGGAAAGATATAACCTGCTCATGGGTCGGGAGACTTAACATTGTCAAAATGGGAATACTACCGAAAGCATTGTATAAATTCAATGCAATCCCTATAAGGATACCCATGACATTCTTCAAAGAAATGGAGCAAACACTCCTGAAATTTATATGGAACAATAAGCCCCCACGAATAGCTAAAGCAATTCTTGGGAAAAAGAAAATGGGAGGAATCAACCTCCCGAACTTCAAACTGTACTACAAAGCAGTAATAAGTAAAACAGCATGGTACTGGAACAAAGGCAGAACTGCAGACCAATGGAACAGGGTTGAATACACTGACATCTCCCCTCTATCATATGCTCATCTAAACTTTCATAAAGGTGCAAGTAATGTGAAGTGGAGTAAGGAAATCCTCTTTAATAAATTGTGTTGGCATCACTGGATGGCTACATGCAAATCAATAAGCTCAGAACTCTGCCTAACACCATGTACAAAAGTAAGATCAAAATGGATTAAAGACCTCAACATCAGACCAGAAACCATAAGGTACATTGAAGATAAAGTTGGCAAAACCCTCCATGACATTGAAGCTAATGGTATCTTCAAAGATGCCACGCCACTGGCCGAGCAAGTGAAAACAGAGATAGATAAATGGGACTATCTTAAACTAAGAAGCTTCTGCACCTCCAAAGAAACAGTGACCAAAATACAAAGACAGTCTACAGAATGGGAAAGGATATTCACCGAATACACATCTGACAAGGGGTTGATATCCAGGACATACAAAATACTCGTTAAAGTCCACAAGAAAAAAAATCCAACACCATCCAAAAATGGGGCAATGAAATGAACAGAAACTTTCTCAAAGAAGAAATCCGAATGGCAAAAAAGCACATGGGAAAATGCTCTACATCATTAATCATCAGGGAGATGCAGATCAAAACCACAATGAGATACCATCTCACACCTCAGAGACTGGCCCACATTCAAAATAACAAAAGCAACCGATGCTGGCGTGGATGTGGCGAGAAAGGGACACTCCTTCACTGATGGTGGAAATGTCCACTGGTTCAGCCCTTCTGGAAAACAGTATGGACGATTCTCAAAAAATTAGAAATTGAGCTCCCATTTGACCCAGCAATACCACTCCTGGGAATATATCCCAGAGAGGCAAAAATGTATAGTCGAAGTGACATCTGCACTTGTTTGTTCATTGCAGCACTCTTTACAATAGCCAGAAACTGGAAGAAACCTGAATGCCCAAGAACAGATGACTGGTTAAAGAAACTTTGGTACATGTACACAATGGAGTACTATGTAGCTGTTAGAAAAGATGAAGTCATGAAATTTACATACAAGTGGTACAATATGGAAAGTATCATGCTAAGCTAAATGAGTCAGAAAGAGAGGGATAGACATAGAAAGATTGCATTCATCTGGGGGATATAAAGTAACAAAGTATGAGACTAATATCCAAGAATAGCTGAGATCGGCACCAGGAGGATTACTCCATAACTTAGAGGCCAGCCGGGCATCCTAGAGGAAAGGGCAGTTCAGATAGAGAAGGGAGAACCAAATAAAGGATGTTTGGCGGATCCTCCCAGGAGGGGAGATGCATGTCGAAAGTAGACTATGGACTGAACATGTTTGCCATTCAATGCCTCTTTTGCAGAACACAAAACCCAAAAGGAGAGAGATAACACAGAGGATTGCCCTGCCACAGAGACAGGAGGGATGGGGGGATGGGGGTGGGAGGGATATTATCCATGGTGGTGGAAAATGGGCACTGGTGGAGGGATGGGTATCTGATCATTGTATAATTGAAACCAAAGCACCAAAAATTGTAAATTTACAACTGTGAAAAAATAAAATAAAATAAAGGGGAAAAAAATCTGTATCCTTAAAAAATAAATAAATAAATAATTAGTGATCTGCTCTGGAAGATATAATAATTGAAGTTACCCAAAGAACAGCAAGGAAAAAGAATTTTACAAAAAAGCAGAACCACAAATGACTGAGGAACAATAACCAAAAAATGTAAAAATTATTTTACTGCAGTCCTAAGATGAAAAAATTAAAAAAATCATGGACTATTAAAAAAAGAAAGAAAGACTTGACCACTGTGGAGAGGATATCCAGTTGAATAGCATGCATACGAGTGTGAAGAGGATGCTGAAAACCAGCAATGTGATACTTGGACATTCACCAGTGGTGTAAAGGAAGCCTGCCTGGAGTGTAGGTTCCAAGAATTCCAAATAGGCAGTGAATGAATGGAATGTTCTCTAGTGGAGATTCCAATGGTTTCTGAATTCTACGTTGTATGGACAAGAAACTGAAGAGCTTCCCAGGTGGGATTTTATACCCAGTTGAAGACCAAGCCTGCGAATTTGAACAGGCTGCTGAAAACCACCATTGGGTTACTTGAATATTCACCAGTGGTGTAAAGAAATCATGTCTACCGTGGAGATTCGATGAATTCCAGATTGGCAGTGATTGAATGGAACATTCTGAAGTGGAGATTCTAATGGTTTCTGAAGTCTGGGTTATGTGAAGAGGAAAAAGAAGAGCTGACCAGGGTTGAGTGGACAGCCAGATGAACAGCTCGATTCCGAGTGTGAACACGCGTATGAAAATCAGCATTGGTTACTTGGACATTCACCAGTGGTGTAACGAAAGCTTGCCTGGAGTGGAGATTAGAAGAACTTCAGATTAGCAGTGAATAAGTGGAGAATTCTGTAGTGGAGATTCAAATGATTTCGAAAGTCTGGGTTGTATGGACAGGAAATGGAAGAGCTGAACAGGTTGGAGTGGATAGCCCTTTGAACAGCATGCCTGGGAGTGTGAAGCGGACACTGGAAAACAGCAATAGGTTACTTGGACATTCTCCAATGGTGCAACGAAAGCATGACTGGAGTGGAGATTCCATGAATTCGATATGGGCAGGGAATGAATGGAACATTCCGTAGGAGAGATTCCAATGATTTCTGAAGTCTGGGATTTGTGTACAGGAAAATGAAGAGCAGAGCAGGGAAGAGAGGAGAGCCTGTTGAACAGCCGACTGCGACTTTGAACTGGCTGCTGAAAACCAACATTGGCTCACTTGTATATTCACCAGTGGTGGAAAGGAATCCTGCCTGGAGTGGAGATCGATGAATTCCCGATTGGGAGTGAATGATTGGAACATTCTGTATTGGAGATTCCAATTACTTCTGAAGTCTGGGTTTTGTGGATAGGAAAATGAAGAGCTGACCAGGGTTGAGTGGATAGGCAGATGGACAGCATGCCTGCGAGTGTGATCATGCCTCTGAAATCCAGCATTGGATTCCTTGGACATCATCAGTGGTGTAACGATAGACTGCCTGAAGTTGGAGATTCGATGAATTCCATATTGGTATTGAATCAATGGAACAGTCTGTAGTGGAGATTCCAATGAATTCTGAAGTTTGGTTTGTGTGGACAGGAAAAGAATAATCTGACCACTTTGTAGTGGATTGCCAGTTCAACAGCACGTCTGCGAGTGAGAACAGAATGCTGAAAAATCAGCAATCAGTTACGTAGATATACGCCAGTCGTGTAACTAATGTCTGCCTGGAATGGAGATTCAATGTATTCCAGATCGCCAGTGAATGAATGGAACATTATGTAGTGGAGATTATAATGGTTTCTGAAGTCTAAGTTATGTGGACAGGAAAATGTAGAGCTGACCAGGGTTGAGTGCATAGTCAGTTGAACAGCACACCTGCGAGTGTGAACAGGCCGCTGAAAAGCAGCCTTGCGTTACTTGTAAATTCAACACTAGTGAAACGATATCGGGCCTCGAGTGGATATTCGATGAGTTCAGATTGGGAGTGAATGAATGGAACATTCTGTAGTGGAGATTCCATTGAATTTTGAAGTCTGGGTTGAGTGGACAGGAAAATGAAGGGCTGATTAGGTTGGAGAGGAAAGCCTGTAGAATAGCACACCAGCAAGTGAGAACAGGCCGCGAAAAACCAGCATTGGGTGCTTGGATACTGATCAGTGGTGTAACGAAATACTGCCTGGAGTATACTGGAGTAACGAATACTGCCTGGAGTCAGTTGAACAGCACACCTGCGAGTGTGAACAGGCCGCTGAAAAGCAGCCTTGGGTTGCTTGTACATTCAACACTAGTGAAACGAAATCCCGCCTGGAGTGGAGATTCGATGAATTCCAGATTGGCAGTGAATGAATGGAACATTGTGTACAGGAGATTCCAATCAGTAGTCAAATCTAGCTTGAGGGGACAGAAAAATGAAGAGTTGACCAGGGTTCAGTGTATACCCAGTTGAACAGCACGCCTCCGAGGGTGATCAGGACAATGAAAACGAGCAGTGTGTTACTTGGATATTCAACAGTGGTGTAACGAAAGCCTGACTGGACTAGAAATTCAGATGAATTCCAGATTCACAGTGAATCAATGGAACGGTCTGTAGTGGAGATTCCAATTATTTCTGAAATCCGATGTGTGTGTACAGGAAAATGAAGAGGAGACCAGGTGAGAATGGATATCCAGTTGAACAGCAGGCCTGCGAGATTGAACAGTCCTCTGAAAACCAGCATTGGTTTACTTGGACATTCACCAGTGGTATAACGAATGCGTTCATGTAGTGGAGGTTCAGATGTATTCCCGATTGGGAGTGAATGAATGGAACATTCTGTAGTGGAGATCCCATTGAATTTTGAAGTTTGGGTTGAGTGGACAGGAAAATGAAGAGCTGATCAGGTTGGAGAAGTTAGCCTGTAGAATAGCACACCAGCGAGTGAGAACAGGCCACGAAAAACCAGCATTGGTGTACTTGGATATTGACCAGTGGTGTAATGAAATCCTGCCTGGAGTGGAGATTCGAGGAATTCCAGATTGGCAGTGAATGAATGGAACATTCTGTACAGGAGATTCCAATCATTTCTGAAGTCTAGGTTGTGGGGACAGGAAAATGAAGAGCTGACCAGGGTTCCGTAGATAGCCAGTTGAAAAGCACGCCTCCGAGGGTGATCAGGAGAATGAAAACTAGCAGTGTGTTACTTGGACATTCAACAGTGGTGTAAGGAAAGCCTGCCTGGAGTGGAGATTCAGATGAATTCCACATTCGCAGTGAATGAATGGAAGGTTCTGTAGTGGAGATTCCAATTATTTCTGAAATCCGATGAGTGTGAACAGGAAAATGAAGAGCAGACCAGGTTAGAATGGAGAGGCAGTTGAACAGCAAGCCTGCGAGATTGAGCGGTCCTCTGAAAACCAGCATTGGGTTACTTGGACATTCACCCGTGGTATAATGAATGCGGTCATGGTGTGGAGGTTCAGATGAATTCCCGATTCGCACTGAATGAATTGAACATTCTCTATTGGATATTCCAATGATTTCTGTCATTTGGGTTGTTTGGACAGTAAAATAAAGACTTGACCACAGTGGAGTGGATAGCCAGTTGAATAGCATGCGTGTGAGAGTGAAAAGTATGCTGAAAACCAGCAATGTGTTACTTGGACATTCACCAGTGGTGTAAAGAAAGCCTGTCTGGAGTGTAGGTTCCAAGAATTCCAAATAGGCAGTGAATGAATGGAACATTCTGTAGTGGAGATTCCAATGGTTCCTGAATTCTACGTTGTATGGACAGGAAACTGAAGAGCTTACCAGGTGGGATTTGATAGCCAGTTGAAGACCAGGCCTGCGAATTTGAACAGGCTGCTGAAAACCACCAGATGGCTACTTGAATATTCACCAGTGGTGTGAAGAAGTCCTGTTTGCAGTGGAGATTCGATGAATTACAGATTGGCAGTGAATGAGTGGAACATTCTGAATTGGAGATTCTAATGGTTTCTGAAGTCTGGGTTACGTGAACAGGAAAAAGAAGAGCTGACTAGGGTTGAGTGGACAGCAAGTTGAACAGCACGACGCTGAGTGTGAACACGCCTATGAAAACCAGCATTGGTTACTTGGACATTCACCAGTGGTGTAATGAAAGCTTGCCTGGAGTGGAGATTTGAAGAACTTCAGATTAGCAGTGAATGAGTGGAATATTCTGTAGTGGAGATTCAAATGATTTCGAAAGTCTGGGTTGTGTGGACAGGAAAGGGAAGAGGTGACCAGGTTAGATTGGATAGCCCGTTGAACAGCACGACTAGGAGTGTGAAGCGGACGCTGCAAAACAGCATTAGCTTACTTTGACATTCTCCAATGGTGCAACGAAAGCATGCCTGGAGTGGAGATTCCATGAATTCGATATTGGCAGGGAATGAATGGAATATTCCGTAGAAGAGATGCCAATGATTACTGAAGTCTGGGTTTTGTGTACAAGAAAATGAAGAGCAGAGCAGGGAAGAGTGAATATTCTGTTGAACAGCAGACTGCGACTTTGAACTGGCTGCTGAAAACCAACATTGGGTTACTTGGATATTCACCAGTGGTGTAAAGGAATCCTGCCTGGAGTGGACATTCGATGAACTCCCGATTGGACGTGAATGAATGGAACATTCTGTAATGGAGATTCCAATGGTTTCTGAATTCTACGTTGTATGGACAAGAAACTGAAGAGCTTACCAGGTGGGATTTGATAGCCAGTTTAAGACCAGGCCTGCGAGAATAAATAGTCCTTTGAAAACTAGCATTGCTTTACTTGGACATTCACCAGTGGTATAACGAATGCTTTCATGGAGTGGAGGTTCAGATGAATTCCCGATTCACAGCTAATGAATTGAACATTTTGTATTGTATATTCCAATGATTTCTGTCGTGTGGGTTGTTTGGACAGTAAAAGAAAGACTTGATCACTGTGGAGTTGATAGCCAGTTGAATTGCATGCATGTGAGTGGGAACAGTATGCTGAAAACCAGCAATGTGTTACTTGGACATTCACCAGTGATGTAAAGAAAGCCTGCCTGCAGTGCAGGTTCCAAGAATTCCAAATAGGTAGTAAATGAATGGAACATTCTGTAGTGGAGATACCAATGGTTTCTGAATTCTACGTTGTATGGACAAGAAACTGAAGAGCTTACCAGGTGGGATTTTATAGCCACTTAAAGACCAGGCCCACGTATTTGAACAGGCTGCTGAAAACCACCACTGGTTTACTTGAATATTCACCAGTGGTGTAAAGAAATCCTGCCTGCAGTGGAGATTCGATGAATTCCATATTGGCAGTGAATGAATGGAACATTCTGAAGTGGAGATTCTAATGGCTTCTGAATCTAGGTTAAGTGAACAGGAAAAAGAAGAGCTGACCAGGGTTGAGTGGACAACCAATTGAACAGCACGACTCTGAGTGTGAACACGCCTATGAAAACCAGCATTGGTTACTTGGACATTCACGAGTGGTGTAACGAAATCTTGCCTGGAGTGGAGATTCGAAGAACTTCAGATTAGCAGTGAATGAGTGGAATATCCTGTAGTGGAGATTCAAATGATTTCGAAAGTCTGGGTTGTGTGGACAGGAAATGGAAGAGCTGACCAGGGTGGAGTGGATAGCCCGTTGAACAGCACCCTTGGGAGTGTGAAACGGACGCTGGAAAACAGCTTTAGGTTACTTGGACATTCTCCAATGGTGCAAAGAAAGCATGCATGGATTGGAGATTTCCTGAATTCGATATCGGCAGGGAATTAATGGAACATTTCGTAGGAGAGATTTCAATGATTTTTGAAGTCTGGGTTTTGTGTACAGGAAAATGAAGTGCAGAGCAGTGAAGAGTGGATAGCCTGTTGAACAGCAGACTGCGACTTTGAACTGGCTGCTGAATATCAACATTGGGTTACTTGGATATTCAACAGTGGTGTAAAGGAATCCTGGCTGGAGTGGAGATTCGATGAACTCCCGATTGGGAGTGAATGAATGGAACATTCTGTAGTGGAGATTCCAATTACTTCTGAAGTCTGGGTTTTGTGGACAGGAAAATGAAGAGCTGACCAGGGTTGAGTGGATAGGCAGTTGGACAGCACGCCTGCGAGTGTGATCATGCCTCTGAAATCCAGCATTGGATTCCGTGGACATCATCAGTGGTGTCACGAAAGCCTGCCTGGAGTTGTAGATTCGATGAATCCCAGATTGGAATTGAATCAATGGAACAGTCTGTAGAGGAGATTCCAATGAATTCTGAACTATGGTTTGTGTGGACAGGAAAGGAATAATCGGACCACTGAGTAGTGGACTGCCAGTTCAACAGCATGTCTGCGAGTGAGAAGAGAACGCTGAAAATCAGCATTCAGTTACTAAGATATACAAGAGTCGTGTAAGTGAAGTCTGCTTGTAGTGGAGATTCGATGAATTCCAGATCGTCAGTGAATGAATGGAACATTCTGTAGTGGAGATTATAATGGTTTCTGAAGATTAAGTTATGTGGACAGGAAAATGTAGAGCTGACCAGGGTTGAGTGGATAGTCACTTGAATAGCACTCCTGTGAGTGTGAACAGGCCGCTGAAAAGCAGCCTTGGGTTACTTGTACTTTCAACACTAGTGAAAAGAAATCCGGTCTAGGGTGGAAATTCGATGAATTCCAGATTGGCAGTGAATGAATCGAACATTCTGTAGTGGAGATTCCATTGAATTTTGAAGTCTTGGTTGAGTGGACAGGAAAATGAAGAACTGATCAGCTTGGAGAGGATATCCAGTAGAATAGCGCACCAGCGAGGGTGAACAGGCCGCGAAAAACCAGCATTGGGTTACATGAATATAGACCAGTGGTATAACGAAATCCTGCCTGGAGTGGAGTTTCGATGAATTCCAGATTGGCAGTGAATTAATGGAACATTCTGTACAGGAGATTCCAATCATTTCTGAAGTCTAGGTTGTGGGGACAGGAAAAAGAAGAGCTCACCAGGGTTCAGTGGATAGCCAGTTGAACAGCACGCTTCCGAGGGGGATCAGGACAATGAAAACGAGCAGTGTGTTACTTGGACATTCAACAGTGTTGTAACGCAAGCCTGCCTGGAGTGTAGATTCAGATGAATTCCACATTCGCAGTGTTTGAATGGAAAGTTCTGTAGTGGAGATTCTAATTATTTCTGAAATCCGATGTTTGTGGACGGGAAAATGAAGAGCAGACCAGGTTAGAATAGATAGCCAGTTGAACAGCAGGCCTGCGAGATTCAACAGTCCCCTGTAAACCAGCATTGGATTACTTGGACATTCACCAGTGGTAAAACGAATGCGTTCATTGAGTGGAGGTTCAGATGAATTCCCGATTCGCAGTGAATGAATTGAACATTCTGTAGTGGATATTCCAATGATTTCTGTCGTGTGGGTTGTTTGGACAATAAAAGAAAAACTTGACCACTGTGGAGTGGATAGCCAGTTGAATAGCATGCATGTGAGTGTGAAAAGTATGCTGAAAACCAGCAATGTGTTACTTGGACATTCACCAGTGGTGTAAAGAAAGCCTGCCTGGAGTGTAGGTTCCAAGAATTCCAAATAGGCAGTGAATGAATGGAACATTCTGTAGTGGAGATTCCAGTGGTTTCTGAATTCTACGTTGTATGGACAAGAAACTGAAGAGCTTACCAGGTGGGATTTTATAGCCAGTTGAAGACCAGTCCTGCGAATTTGAACAGGCTGCTGAAAACCACCATTGGGTTACTTGAATATTCACCAGTCGTGTAAAGAAATCCTGTCTGCAGAGGAGATTCGATGAATTCCAGATTGGCAGTGAATGAAAGGAACATTCTGAATTGGAGATTCTAATGGTTTCTGAAGTCTGGGTTATGTGAACAGGAAAAAGAAGAGCTGACCAGGCTTGAGTGGACAGCCAGTTGAATAGCACGACTCAGAGTATGAACACGACATAAAAAAACCAGCTTTGGTTACTTGGACATTCACCAGTGGTGTAACGAAAGCTTGCTTGGAGTGGAGATTCGAAGAAATTCAGATTAGCAGTGAATGAGTAGAATATTCTGTAGTGGAGATTCAAATGATTTTGAAAGTCTGGTTTGTGTGGACAGGAAATGGAAGAGCTGACCAAGAGCCCATTGAACAGCACGCCTGGGAGTGTGAATCGGACGCTGGAAAACAGCATTAGGTAACTTGCACATTCTCCAATGGTGCAACGAAAGCATGCCTGGAGTGGAGATTCCATGAATTCGATAGTGGCAGGGATGAATGGAACATTCCGTTTGAGAGATTCCAATGATTTCTGAAGTCTGGGTTTTGTGTAGAGGAAAATGAAGAGCAGAGCAGGGAAGAGTGGATAGCCTGTTGAACAGCAGACTGCGACTTTGAACTGCCTGCTGAAAACCAAGATTGGGTTACTTGGATATTCACCAGTGGTGTAAAGGAATCCTGCCTATAGTGAAGATTCGATGAACTCCCGATTGGGAGTGAATGAATGGAACATTCTGTAGTGGAGATTCCAATTACTTCTTAAGTCTGGGTTTTGTGGACAGGAAAATGAAGAGCTGAACAGGGTTGAGTGGATAGGCAGTTGAACAGCACGCCTGCGAGTGTGATCATGCCTCTGAAATCCAGCATTGGATTCCTTGAACTTCATCAGTGGTGTAATGAAAGCCTGCCTGGAATTGGAGATTCGATGAATTCCAGATAGGAATTGAATCTATGGAACAGTCTGTAGTGGAGATTCCAATGAATTCTGAAGTATGGTTTGTGTGGACAGGAAAAGAATAATCTGACCACTGTGTAGTGGACTGCCAGTTCAACAGCACGTCTGTGAGTGAGAACAGAATTCTGAAAATCAGCATTCAGTAACCTAGATATTCACCAGTCGTGTAACTAAAGTCTGCCTGGAGTGGAGATTCGATGAATTCAGATCGGCAATGAATGAGTGGAGCATTCTGTAGTGGAGATTATAATGGTTTCTGAAGTCTAAGTTATGTGGACAGGAAAATGTAGATCTGACCAGGGTTGAGTGGATAGTGAGTTGACCAGCACTCCAGCGAGTGTGAATAGGGCGCTGAAAAGCAGCCTTGGGTTACTTGTACCTTAAACACTATTGAAAAGAAATCCGGCCTGGAGTGGAGACTCGCTGAATTCCAGATTGGGAGTGAATGAATGGAACATTCAGTAGTGGAGATTCCATTGAATTTTGAAGTCTGGGTTGAGTGGACAGGAAAATGAAGAGCTGATCAGGTTTGAGAGAATAGCCCCTAGAATAGCAAACCAGCGAGTGTGAACAGGCCGCGTAAACCGGTATTGCGGTACTTGGATATTTACCAGTGGTGTAATGAAATCCTGCCTGGAGTGTAGATTCGATGAATTCCAGATTGGCAGTGAATGAATGGAACATTATGTACAGGAGATTCCAATCATTTCTGAAGTCTAAGTTTTGGGGACAGGAATATGAAGAGCTGACCAGTGTTCATTGGATAGCCAGTTGAAGAGCACCGCTCCGAGGGGGATCAGGAGAATGAAAACGAGCAGTTTGTTACTTGTTATTCAGCAGTGTTGTAACGAAAGCCTGCTTTGTGTGGAGATTCAGATGAATTCCAGATTCGCAATGAATGAATGGAACGTTCTATAGTGGAGATTCCAATTATTTCTGAAATCCGATGTGTGTGGACAGGAAAATGAAGAGCAGACCAGTTTTGAATGGATAGCCAGTTAAATAGCAGGCCTGCGAGAATGAACAGTCCTCTGAAAACCAGGACTGTGTTACTTGGACATTCATCAGTGGTATAACGAATGCGTTCATGGAGTGGAGGTTCAGATGAATTCCCGATTCGCAGTGAATGAATTGAACATTCTGTAGTGGATATTCCAATGATTTCTGTCGTGTGGGTTGTTTGGACAGTAAAAGAAATACTTGACCACTGTGGAGTGGATAGACAGTTGAATAGCATGCATGCGAGTGTGAACAGTATGCTGAAAACCAGCAATGTTTTTCTTGGACATTCACCAGTGGTGTAAAGAAATCCTGTCTGCAGTGGAGATTCGAAGAATTCCAGATTCGCAGTGAATGAGTGGAACATTCTGAAGTGGAGATTCTAATGGTTTCTGAAGTCTGGGTTATGTGAAAAGGATAAAGAAGAGCTGACCAGGGTCGACTGGACAGCCAGTTGAACAGCACGACTCCGAGTGTGAACACACCTATGAAAACCAGCATTGGTTACTTGTACATTCACCAGTGGTGTAACGAAAGCTTGCCCGGCGTGGAGATTCCATGAATTCGATATTGGCAGGGAATGAATGGAACATTCCGTGGGTGAGATTCCAATAATTTCTGAAGTCTGGGGTTTTTTGTACAGGAAAATGAAGAGCAGAGCAGGGAAGAGTGGATAGCCTGTTGAACAGAAGACTGCGACTTTGAACTGGCTGCTGAAACCCAACATTGCTTTACTTGGATATTCACCAGTGGTGTCAATGAAACCTGCCTGGAGTGGAGATTCGATGAATTCCCGATTGGGAGTGAATGAATGGAACATTCTGTAGTGGAGATTCCAATTACTTCTGAAGTCTGGGTTTTGTGGACAGGAAAATGAAGAGCTGACCAGGGTTGAGTGGATAGGCAGTTGGACAGCACGCCTGCTTGTATGATCATGCCTCTGAAATCCAGCATTGGATTCCTTGGACATCATCAGTGGTGTAACGAAAGCCTGCCTGGAGTTGGAGATTCGATGAATTCCAGATTGGAATTGAATCAATGGAACAGTCTTTAGTGGAGATTCCAATGAATTCTGAAGTATGGTTTGTGTGGACAGGAAAAGAATAGTCTGACCACTGTGTAGTGGATTGCCAGTTCAAACGCACCTCTGCGAGTGAGAACAGAACGCTGAAAATCAGCATTCAGTTACTTAGATATTGAACAGTCGTGTAACAGATGTCTGCCTGGAGTGGAGATTCGATGAATTCCAGATCGGCAGTGAATGAATCGAACATTCTGTAGTGGAGATTATAATGGTTTCTGAAGTCTAAGTTATGTGGACAGGAAAATGTATTGCTGACCAGGGTTGAGTGGATAGTCTGTTGAACAGCACTCCTGCGAGTGTGAACAGGCCGCTGAAAAGCAGCCTTGGGTTACTTGTACATTCAACACTAGTGAAACGAAATCTGACCTGGAGTGGAGATTCGATGAATTCCAGATTGGTGGTGAATTAATGGAACATTCTGTAGTGGAGATTCCATTGAATTTTGAAGTCTGGGTTGAGTGGACTGGAAAATGAAGAGCTGATCAGGTTGGAGAGGATAGGCAGTAGAATAGCACACGAGCAAGTGTGAACAGGCCGCAAAAAACCTGCATTGGGGTACTTGCATTTTGACCAGTGGTGTAACGAAATCCTGCCTGGAGTGGAGATTCGATGAATTCCAGATTGGCAGTGAATGATTGGAACATTCTGTACAGGAGATCCCAATCATTTCTGAAGTCTCGGTAGTGGAGACAGGAAAATGAAGTGCTGACCAGGGTTCAGTGGATAGCCAATTGAACAGCACGCCTCCGAGGGTGATCAGGACAATGAAAACGAGCAGTGTGTTACTTGGACATTCAACAGTGGTGTAAGGAAAGCCTGCCTGGAGTGGAGATTCAGATGAATTCCAGATTCACAGTGAATAAATGGAACAGTCTGTAGTTGAGATTCCAATGAATTCTGAAGTATGGTTTGTGTGGACAGGAAAAGAATAGTCCTACCACTGTGTAGTAGATTGCCAGTTCAACAACACGTCTGCGAGTGAGAACAGAACGCTGAAAATCAGCATTCGGTTACTTAGATATTCACCAGTCGTGTAACTAAACTCTGCCTGCAGTGGAGATTCGATGAATTCCAGATCGGCAGTGAATGAGTGGAACATTCTGTAGTTGAGATTATAGTGGTTTCTGAAGGCTAAGTTATGTGGACAGGAAAATGTAGAGCTGACCAGCGTTGAGTGGATAGTCAATTGAACAGCACTCCTGTTAGTGTGAACAGGCCGCTGAAAAGCAGCCTTGGGTTACTAGTACATTGAACACTAGTGAAACGAAATCCGGCCTGGAGTGGAGATTCGATGAATTCCAGATTGGGGGTGAGTGAATGGAACATTCTGTAGTGGAGATTCCATTGAATTTTGAAGACTGGGTTGGGTGGACAGGAAAATGAAGAGCTGACCAGGTTGGAGAATATAGCCAGTAGAAGAGCACAACAGCGAGTGTGAACAGGCCGCGAAAAACCAGCATTGGGTTACTTGGATATTGACCAGTGGTGTACTGAAATCCTGCCTGGAGTGGAGATTCGATAAATTCCAGATTGGCAGTGAAATAACGGAACATTCTGTACAGGAGATTCCAATATTTTCTGAAGTCTATGTAGTGGGGACAGGAAAATGAAGAGCTGACTAGGGTTCAGTGGATAGCCAGTTGAACAGCACGCTTCCGAGGGGGATCAGGACAATGAAAACGAGCAGTGTGTTACTTGGACATTCAACAGTGGTGTAAGGAAAGCCTGCCTGGATTGGAGATTCAGATGAATTTCAGATTCGTAGTGAAAAAATGGAACGTAGTGAAAAAATGGTTACAAGAACAACTAAGTGGGCTACTTTAAGGCAAGAAATGCCCCTCAAATACACCAAATTTTAACAGAACAATGGGACAAAATACTATAACAATAATCTCCCTCAATGTGAATGGGCTAAATGCACCAATTAAAAGACATAGAGTGGCAGGATGGATTAGAAAATTGAACCCAACATTCTGCTGCCTGCAAGAAACGCATCTCAATAGTCAAAGCCAACACAGACTCAGAGTCAAAGGCTGGAAAACAATCCTAAAGGCAAACAGCTCCCATAAAAAAGCTGGGGTAGCCATCCTTATATCAGACCACATCGATTTCAGATTGAGGAAGGTCATAAGAGACAGTGAACGCCATTTCTTATTGATCAAAGGATCTGTACAACAGGAAGAACTAACAATAATAAATGTATATGCACCTAATGAGAGACCAGCAAAGTACTTAAAAGAACTACTCATAGATTTGGAAAAAGACATCAATAGCAACACAACACTAGTGGGAGACTTCAACACTGCTTTGTCACCTCTTGATAGATCAACCAGACTCAAGCTTAGCAGGGACATACTTCATTTGAGGGAAACAATGGAAGAAAGGGACTTAGTAGATATATATAGGACACTTCATCCACAAAAAGCTGAATACACATTCTTCTCAAGCGTACATGGAACATTCTCCAAGATAGACCACATGCTGAGCCACAAAACATGCCTCCATAAAATTAAGAAGGTAGAGATTGTATCAACAATCTTCTCAGACCATAATGCGCTGAAATTAGAAGGAAATCACACACAAAAACAGAAAACTAAATCAAACACCTGGAAATTAAACAGTGCACTATTGAACAACGAGTGGATTAGACAGGAAATCAAAGAGGAAATCAAAAGATTCCTAGAAACGAATGAAAATGAGAACACGAGTTACCAAAACTTATGGGACACAGCAAAGGCTGTGTTAAGAGGAAAGTTTATAGCTCTACAAGCATTCCTCAGGAAGGAGGAGCGAGCACACATAAGTAACCTAACCTCACAGCTTAAGAGCTTGGAGAGGGACCAAAAAAAGGAGCACAACCCGAACAGGAGAAAGGAAATAATAAAACTCAGAGCAGAGATTAACGAGATGGAAACCCAAAAAACAATCTGAAAGATCAATGAAACCAAAGGCTGGTTCTTTGAGAAAATTAACAAGATCGATAAGACTCTAGCAAAACTCACAATGAAAGGGAGAGAGAAAACCCTAATAAACCGAATCAGAAATGAAAAGGGGGTCATTACAACAGAAACCACAGAAATTCAGAGGATCCTCAGGGAGTACTTTGAGAAGCTTTATGCCACGGAACATCAAAACCTCGAGGAAATGGATAAATTCCTAGACTCCTACAGACTCCCAAGGCTGAACCAAGAAGACCTGGAATACCTGAACAGACCTATCACCATCAAGGAAATTGAAATGGTAATAAAAAGTCTCCCCAAGCACAAAAGTCCTGGCCCGGATGGATTCACTAGTGAATTCTTCCAAATCTTTAAAGAGGACTTACTCCCAATGCTCTTTAAGCTTTTCATTGAAATTGAAATATCAAAAACACTTCCGAACAGTTTCTACGAAGCAAATATCACACTGATACCAAAAGCAGACAGAGATACCACAAAGAAAGAGAATTACAGGCCGATATCCCTGATGAACACAGATGCAAAGATCCTCAACAAACTACTAGCAAATAGAATCCAACTACTCATCAAAAAGATCATACACCATGACCAAGTAGGATTCATCCCAGGGATGCAAGGATGGTTTAACATTCGGAAATCAATCAACATAATCCACCATATAAACAAAAGAAAAGATAAAAAGCATATGATCATATCAATAGATGCAGAGAAAGCATTTGATAAGATCCAGCACCCCTTTATGATGGAAACCCTAGCCGAAATGGGTATAGAGGGGACCTTCCTCAACATAATTAAAGCCATCTACCACAAGCCTACAGCAAGCATCATCCTCAATGGGGAAAAACTGAGAGCCTTCCCTCTAAGATCAGGGACGAGACAGGGATGCCCACTCTCTCCACTGCTGTTCAGTATAGTACTGGAAGTACTTGCAATAGCGATTAGGCAGGAAAAAGATATTAAGGGCCTTCAGGTAGGAAAGGAAGAAATCAAGCTCTCACTATTCGCAGATGATATGATACTCTACTTAGAGAACCCAATAACTTCCACCAAAAAACTCCAAGAAACAATAGACTCGTATAGTAAAGTTGCAGGTTATAAAATCAATACCCAAAAGTCCATGGCTTTCCTATATGCAAACAGTGAGAGAGAAGAAAGCAACATGAAAAAAACAATCCCGTTCACAATTGTGCCCCAGAAAATCAAGTACCTAGGAATCAGCTTAACTAAGGAAGTAAAGGACCTGTACAAAGGAAACTACAAAACGCTACTTCAGGAAATAAAAGTGGACATGAGGAAATGGAAAGATATCCCCTGCTCATGGGTCGGGAGACATAACATTGTCAAAATGGCAATACTACCGAAAGCATTGTATAAATTCAATGCAATCCCTATAAGGATACCCATGACATTCTTCAAAGAAATGGAGCAAACACTCCTGAAATTTATATGGAACAATAAGCCCACACGAATAGCTAAAGCAATTCATGGGAAAAAGAAAATGGGAGGAATCAACCTCCCGAACTTCAAACTGTACTACAAAGCAGTAATAAGTAAAACAGCATGGTACTGGAACAAAGGCAGAACTGCAGACCAATGGAACAGGGTTGAATACACTGACATCTCCCCTCAATCATATGCTCATCTAATCTTTGATAAAGGTGCAAGTAATGTGAAGTGGAGTAAGGAAAGCCTCTTTAATAAATTGTGTTGGCATCACTGGATGGCTACATGCAAAAAAATAGGCTCAGAACACTGCCTAATACCATGTACAAAGGTAAGATCAAAATGGATTAAAGACCTCGACATCAGACCAGAAACCATAAGATACATTGAAGATAAAGTTGGCAAAACCCTCCATGACATTGAAGCTAATGGTATCTTCAAAGATGCCACGCCACTGGCCGAGCAAGGCAAAACAGAGATAGATAAATGGGACTATCTTAAACTAAGAAGCTTCTGCACCTCCAAAGAAACAGTGACCAAAATACAAAGACAGTCTACAGAATGGGAAAGGCTATTCACCGAATACACATCTGACAAGGGGTTGATATCCAGGACATACAAAATACTGGTTAAAGTCCACAAGAAGAAAACATCCAACCCCATCCAAAAATGGGGCAATGAAATGAACAGAAACTTTCTCAAAGAAGAAATCCGAATGGCAAAAAAGCACATGAGAAAATGCTCTACATCATTAATTATCAGGGAGATGCAGATCAAAACCACAATGAGATACCATCTCACACCTCAGAGACTGGCCCACATTCAAAATAACAAAAGCAACCGATGCTGGCGTGGATGTGGCGAGAAAGGGACACTCCTTCACTGTTGGTGGGAATGTCCACTGGTTCAGCCCTTCTGGAAAACAGTATGGACGATTCTCAAAAAATTAGAAATTGAGCTTCCATTTGACCCAGCAATACCACTCCTGGGAATATATCCCAGAGAGGCAAAAATGTATAGTCGAAGTGACATCTGCACTTGTTTGTTCATTGCAGCACTCTTTACAATAGCCAGAAACTGGAAGAAACCTGAATGCCCAAGAACAGATGACTGGTTAAAGAAACTTTGGTACATCTACACAATGGAGTACTATGTAGCTGTTAGAAAAGATGAAGTCATGAAATTTACATACAAGTGGTACAATATGGAAAGTATCATGCTAAGCTAAATGAGTCAGAAAGAGAGGGATAGACATAGAAAGATTGCATTCATCTGGGGGATATAAAGTAACAAAGTATGAGATTAATATCCAAGAATAGCTGAGATCAGCACCAGGAGGATTACTCCATAACTTAGAGGTCAGCCGGGCATCCTAGAGTAAAGGGCAGTTCAGATAGAGAAGGGAGCACCAAATAAAGGATGTTTGGAGGATCCTCCCAGGAGGGGAGATGCATGTCGAAAGTAGACTATGGACTGAACATGTTTGCCATTCAATGCCTCTTTTGCAGAACACAAAACCCAAAAGTAGAGAGAGAACACAGAGGATTGCCCTGCCACAGAGACAGGAGGGATGGGGGGATGGGGGTGGGAGGGATATTATCCATGGTGGTGGAAAATGGGCACTGGTGGAGGGATGGGTATCTGATCATTGTATAATTGAAACCAAAGCACCAAAAATTGTAAATTTACAACTGTGAAAAAAATAAAATAAAATAAAGGGGAAAAAATCTGTATCCTTAAAAAATAAATAAATAAATAATTAGCGATCTGCTCTGGAAGATATAATAATTGAAGTTACCCAAAGAACAGCAAGGAAAAAGAATTTTACAAAAAAGCAGAACCACAAATGCCTGAGGAACAATAAAAAATGTAAAAATTATTTTACTGCAGTCCTAAGATGAAAAAATTTAAAAAATCATTGACTATTAAAAAAAAAAGAAAGACTTGACCACTGTGGAGTGGATAAACAGTTGAATAGCATGCATACGAGTGTGAAGAGGATGCTGAAAACCAGCAATGTGATACTTGGACATTCACCAGTGGTTTAAAGGAAGCCTGCCTGGAGTGGAGATTCGATGAATTCCCGTTTGGGAATGAATGAATGGAACATTCTGTGGTGGAGATTCCAATTGCTTCTGAAGTTTGTGTTTTGTGGACAGGAAAATGAAGAGCTGACCAGGGTTGAGTGGATAGGCAGTTGGACAGCACGCCTACGAGTGTGATCATGCCTCTGAAATCCAGCATTGGATTCCATGGACATCATCAGTGGTGTCACGAAAGCCTGCCTGGAGTTGGAGATTCGATGAATTCCATATTGGTATTGAATCAATGGAACAGTCTGTAGTGGATATTCCAATGAATTCTGAAGTATGGTTTGTGTGTTCAGGAAAAGAATAATCTGACTGCTGTGTAGTGGATTGGCAGTTCAACAGCACGTCTGCGAGTGAGAACAGAACACTGAAAATCAGCATTCAGTTACTTAGATATTCACCAGTCGTGTAACTAAAGTCTGCCTGGAGTGGAGATTCGATGAATTCCCGACCGGCAGTGAATGTATGGAACATTATGTAGTGGAGATTATAATGGTTTCTGAAGTCTAAATTACGTGGACAGGAAAATGAAGAGCTGACCAGGGTTGAGTGGATAGTCAGTTGAACAGCAGTCCTGCGAGTGTGAACAGGCCGCTGAAAGCAGCCTTGGGTTACTTGTACATTCAAGACTAGTGAAACGAAATCTGGCCTGGAGTGGAGATTCGATGAATTCCAGATTCGGAGTGAATGAATGGAACATTCTGTAGTGGAGATCCCATTGAATTTTGAAGTCTGGGTTGAGTGGACAGGAAAATGAAGAGCTGATCAGGTTGGAGAGGATTGCCAGTAGAATAGCACACCAGTGAGTGTGAACAGGCCGCGAAAAACCAGCATTGGGGTATATTGACCAGAGGTGTAACGAAGTCCTGACTGGAGTGGAGATTCGATGAATTCCAGATTGGCAGTGAATGAATGGAACATTCTGAAGTGGAGATTCTAATGGTTTTGAAGTCTGGGTTATGTGAACAGGAAAAAGAAGAGCTAACCAGGGTTGAGTGGACAGCCAGTTGAACAGCACGACTCCGAGTGTGAACATGCCTATGAAAACCAGCATTGCTTACTTGGACATTCACCAGTGGTTTAACGAAAGTTTGCCTGGAGTGGTGATTCGAAGTACTTCACATTAGCAGTGAAAGAGTGGAATATTCTGTAGTGGAGATTCAAATGATTTTGAAAGTCTGGATTGTGTGGACAGGAAATGGAAGAGCTGACCAGGTTGGAGTGGATAGCCCGTTGAACAGCACGCCTAGGTGTTTGAAGAGGACGCTGGTAAACAGCATTAGGTTACTAGGACATTCTCCAATGGTGCAACGAAAGCATGCCTGGAGTGGAGATTCCATGAATTCGATATAGGCATGGAATGAATGGAACATTTCGTAGGAAAAATTCCAATATTTTCTGATGTCTGGGTTTTGTGTACAGGAAAATGAAGAGCAGAGCATGGAAGAGTGGATAGCATATTGAACAGCAGACTGCGAATTTGAACTGGCTGCTGAAAACCAACATTGGGTTACTTGGATATTCACCAGTGGTGTAAAGGAAACCTGCCTAGAGTGGAAATTCGATGAATTCCTGATTGGGAGTGTATGAATGGAACAGTCTGTAGTGGATATTCCAATTACTTCGGAAGTCTTGGTTTTGTGGACAGGAAAATGAAGAGCTGAACAGGGTTGAGTGGATAGTCAGTGGGACAGCACTCCTGTGAGTGTGATCATGCCTCTGAAATCCAGCATTGGATTCCTGGACATCATCAGTGGTGTAACGAAAGCCTGCTTGGATTTAGAGATTCGATGAATTCCAGATTGGAATTGAATCAATGGAACAGTCTGTAGTGGAGATTCCATTGAATACTGAAGTATGGTTTGTGTCGACAGGAAAAGAATAATCTGAACACTGAGCAGTGGATTGCCAGTTCAACAGCACGTCTGCGAGTGAGATCGAATGCTGAAAATCAGCATTCAGTTACTAAGATATTCACCAGTCGTGTAAATAAAGTCTGCTTGGAGTGGAGATTCGATGAATTCCAGATCGGCAGTGAATGAATGTCACATTCTGTAGTGGAGATTATAATGGTTTTTGAAGTCTAAGTTATGTGGAGAGGAAAATTTAGAGCTGACCAGGGTTGAGTGGATAGTGAGTTGAACAGCACTCCTGAGACTGTTACCAGGCCGCTGAAAATCAGCCTTGGGTTACTTCTACATTCAACACTAGTGAAACGAAATCCGGCCTGGAGTGAAGATTCGATGAATTCCAGATTGGCAGTGAATGAATGGAACATTCTGTACAGGAGATTCCAATCAATTCTGAAGTCTAGGTTGTGGGGACAGGAAAATGAAGAGCTGAACAGGGTTCAGTATATAGCCAGGTGAACAGCACGCCTCCGAGGGGGATCAGGACAATGAAAAAGAGCAGCGTGTTAGTTGGACATTCAACAGTGGTGTAACGAAAGCCAGCCTGGAGTGGAGATTCAGATGACTTCCAGATTCGCAGTAAATGAATGGAACGTTCTGTAGTGGCGATTCCAATTATTTCGGACATTCGATGTGTGTGCACAGGAAAATGAAGAGCAGACCACGTTGGAATGGATAGCCAGTTGAACAGCAGGCCTGCGAGATAGAACAGTCCTCTAATAACCAGCATTGCGTTACTTGGACATTCACCAATGGTATAACGAATGCGTTCATGGAGTGGAGATTCAGAAGAATTCCCGATTCGCAGTGAATGAATTGAACATTCTGTAGTGGATATTCCAATGAATTCTGTCGCGTGAGTTGTTTGGACACTAAAAGAAAGACTTGACCACTGTGGAGTGTATAGCCAGTTGAATAGCATGCATGCAAGTGTGAACAGTATGCTGAAAACCAGCAGTGTGTTACTTGGACATTCACCAGTGGTGTAAAGAAAGCCTGCCTGGAGTGTAGGTTCCAAGAATTCCAAAAAGGCAGTGAATGAATGGAACATTCTGTAGTGGAGATTCCAATGATTTCTGAATTCTACGTTGTATGGACAAGAAACTGAAGAGCTTACCAGGTGGGATTTGATAGCCAGTTTCAGACCAAGACTCTGATAATAAACACTTCTCTGAAAACCAGCATTGGATTACTTGGACATTCGCCAGTAGTATAACGAATGCGTTCATGGAGTGGAGGTTCAGATGAATTCCCGAATCGCAGCCAATGAATTGAACATTCTTTAGTGGATATTACATTGATTTCTGTCGTGTGGGTTGTTTGGACAGAAAACGAAAGACTTGACCACTGTGGAGTGGATAGCCAGTTGAATAGCATGCATGCGAGTGGGAACAGTATGCTGAAAACCAGCAATATGTTACTTGGACATTCACCAGCGGTGTAAAGAAAGCCTGCCTGGAGTGTAGGTACTAAGAATTCCAAATAGGCAGTGAATGAATGGAACATTCTGTAGTGGAGATTCCCATGGTATCTGAATTCTACGTTTTATGGACAATAATCTGAAGAGCTTACCAGGTGGGATTTCACAGCCAGTTGAAGACCAGGCCTGAGAATTTGAACAGGCTGCTGAAAACCACCATTGGGTTACTTGAATATTCACCAGTGGTGTAAAGAAATCATGTCTGCCGTGGAGATTCGATGAATTCCAGATTGGCAGTGAATGAATGGAACATTCTGAAGTGGAGATTCTAATGGTTTCTGAAGTCTGGGTTATGTGAATAGGAAAAAGAAGAGCTGACCAGGGTTGAGTGGACAGCCAGTTGAACAGCTCGACTCTGAGTGTGAACACGCCTATGAAAATCAGCATTGGTTACTTGGACATTCACCAGTGGTGTAACGAAAGCTTGCCTGGAGTGGAGATTTGAAGAACTTCAGATTAGCAGTGAATGAGTGGAGAATTCTGTAGTGGAGATTCAAATGATTTCGAAAGTCTGGGTTGTATGGACAGGAAATGGAAGAGCTGACCAGGTTGGAGTGGATAGCCCTTTGAGCAGCACGCCTGGGAGTGTGAAGCGGACGCTGGAAAACAGCATTAGGTTACTTGGACATTGTCCAATGTTGCAACGAAAGCATGCTTGGAGTGGAGATTCCATGAATTCGATATTGGCACGGAATGAATGGAACATTCCGTAGGAGAGATTCCAATGATTTCTGAAGTCTGGGATTTGCGTACAAGAAAATGAAGAGCAGAGCAGGGAAGAGTGGAGATCCTTTTGAACAGCAGACTGCGACTTTGAACTGGCTGCTGAAAACCAACATTTGCTTACTTGGATATTCACCAGTGGTGTAAAGGCATCCTTCCTGGAGTGGAGATCGATGAATTCTCGATTGGGAGTGAATGAATGGAACATTCTGTAGTGGAGATTCCAATTACTTCTGAAGTCTGGTTTTCGTGGAAACGAAAATGAAGCGCTGACTAGATTTGAGTGGATAGGCAGATGGACAGCACTCCTGTGAGTGTGATCATGCCTCTGAAATCCAGCATTGGATTTCTTGGACATCATCGGTGTTGTAACGATAGACTGCCTGAAGTTGGAGATTCGATGAACTCCATATTGGAATTGAATCAATGTAACAGTCTGTAGTGGAGTTTCCAATGAATTCTGAAATTTGGTTTGTGTGGACAGGAAAAGAATAATCTGACCTCTTTGTAGTGGATTGCCAGTTCAACAGCACGTCTGCGAGTGAGAACAGAACGCTGAAAAATCAGCAATCATTTACGTAGATATTCACCAGTCGTGTAACTAACGTCTGCCTGGAATGGAGATTCGATGAATTCCAGATCGCCAGTGAATGAATGGAACATTCTGTAGTGGAGATTATAATGGTTTCTGAAGTCTAAGTTATGTGGACAGGAAAATGTAGAGCTGACCAGGGTTGAGTGCATAGTCAGTTGAACAGCACACTTGCGAGTGTGAACATGCCACTGAAAAGCAGCCTTGGGTTGCTTGTACATTCAACACTAGTGAAACGAAATCCGGCCTGGAGTGGAGAATCGATGAATTCCAGATTCGGAGTGAATGAATGGAACATTCTGTAGTGGAGATTCCACTGAATTTTGAAGTCTGGGTTGAGTGGACAGGAAAATGAAGGGCTGATCAGGTTGGAGAGGATAGCCTGTAGAATAGCACACCAGCAAGTGCAACAGGCCGCAAAAAACCATCATTGGGTGCTTGCATACTGACCAGTGGTGTAACGAAATACTGCCTGGAGTGGAGATTCGATGAATTCCAGATTGGCAGTGAATGAATGAAATAATGTGTACAGGAGATTCCATTTAGTAGTCAAATCTAGCTTGAGGCGACAGGAAAATGAAGAGCTGACCAGGGTTCATTGTATAGCCAGTTGAACAGCACGCCTCAGAGGGCGATCAGGACAATGAAAACGAGCAGTGTGTTACTTGGACATTCAACAGTGGTGTAACGAAAGCCGTACTGGAGTAGAGATTCAGATGAATTCCAGATTCACAGTGAATCAATGGAACTTTTTGTAGTGGAGATTCCAATTATTTCTGAAATCCGATGAGTGTGTACAGGAAAATGAAGAGGAGACCTGGTTAGAATGGATATCCAGTTGAACAGAAGGCCTGCGAGATTGAACAGTCCTCTGAAAACCAGCATTGGGTTACTTGGACATTCACCAGTGGTATAACGAATGCGTTCATGGAGTGGAGGTTCAGATGTATTCCCGATTGGGAGTGAATGAATGGAACATTCTGTAGTGGAGATCCCATTGAATTTTGAAGTCTGGGTTGAGTGGACAGGAATATGAAGATCTGATCAGGTTTGAGAGGATAGCCTGTAGAATAGCACACCAGCGAGTGAGAACAGGCCGCGAAAAACCAGCATTGGTGTACTTGGATATTGACCAGTGGTGTAACGAAATCCTGCCTGGAGTGGAGATTCGATGAATTCCAGATTGTCAGTGAATGAATGGAACATTATGTACAGGAGTTTCCAATCATTTCTGAAGTCTAGGTTGTGGGGACAGGAAAATGAAGAGCTGACCAGGGTTCCGTGGATAGCCAGTTGAACAGCACGCCTCCGAGGGTGATCAGGACAATGAAAACGAGCAGTGTGTTACTTGGACATTCAACAGTGGTGTAACGAAAGCCTGCCTGGAGTGGAGATTCAGATGAATTCCACATTCGCAGTGAATTAATGGAACGTTCTGTAATGGAGGTTCCAATTATTTCTGAAATCCGATGAGTGTGGACAGGAAAATGAAGAGCAGACCAGGTTAGAATGGAGAGCCAGTTGAACAGCAGGCCTGCGAGATTGAACAGTCTTCTGAAACCCAGCATTGGGTTACTTGGACATTCACCAGTGGTATAACGAATGCGTTCATGGAGTGGAGGTTCAGGTGAATTCCCGATTCGCACTGAATGAATTGAACATTCTGTAGTGGATATTCCAATGATTTCTGTCATGTGGGTTGTTTGCACATTAAAATAAAGACTTGACCACAGTGGAGTGGATAGCCAGTTGTATAGCATGCATGCGAGTGTGAACAGTATGCTGAAAACCAGCAATGTGTTACTTGGACATTCACTAGTGATGTAAAGAAAGCCTGCCTGGAGTGTAGGTTCCAAGAATTCCAAATAGTCAGTGAATGAATGGAACTTTCTGTAGTGAAGATTGCCCTGGTTTCTGAATTCTACGTTGTGTGGACAAGAAACTGAAGAGCTTCCCAGCTGGGATTTGATAGCCAGTTGAAGACCAGGCCTGCGAATATCAACAGGCTGCTGAAAACCACCAGATGGCTACTTGAGTATTCACCAGTTGTGTGAAGAAGTCCTGTTTGCAGTGGAGATTCGATGAATTCCAGATTGGCAGTGAATGAGTGGAACATTCTGAAGTGGAGATTCTAATGGTTTCTGAAATCTGGGTTATGGGAACAGGAAAAAGAAGAGCTGACTAAGGTTGAGTGGACAGCCAGTTGAACAGCACGACTCCGAGTGTGAACACGCCTATAAAATGCAGTATTGATTACTTGGACATTCACCAGTGTTGAAACGAAAGCTTGCCTGGAGTGGAGATTCGAAGAACTTCAGATTAGTAATGAAGATGTGGAATATTCTGTAGTGGCGGTTCAAATGATTTCGAAAGTCTGGGTTGTGTGGACAGGAAATGGAAGAGCTGACCAGGTTGGAGTGAATAGACCGTTGAACAGCACGACTGGGAGTGTAAAGCAGACTCTGGAAAACAGCATTAGGTTATTTGGACATTCTCCAGTGGTTCAACGAAAGCATGCCTGGAGTAGAGATTCCATGAATTCGATATTGGCAGGGAATGAATGGAACATTCCGTAGGAGAGAATCCAATGATTTCTGAAGTCTGGGTTTTGTGTACAGGAAAATGAAGAGCATCGCAGAGAAGAGTGGATAGTCTGTTGAATAGCAGACTGCAACTCTGAACTGGCTGCTGAAAACCAACATTGGCTTACATGGATATTCACCAGTAGTGTTAAGAATCCTGCCTGGAGTGGAGATTCGATGAATTCCCGATTGGGACTGAATGAATGGAACATTCTGTAGTGGAGATTCCAATTACTTCTGAAGCCTGGGATTTGTGGACAGGAAAATGAAGAACTGACCAGGGTTGAGTGGATAGGCAGTTGTACAGCACGCCTGCGAGTTTGACCATGCCTCAGAAATCCAGAATTGGATTCCTTGGTCATCATCAGTGGTATCACGAAAGCCTGCCTGGAGTTGGATATTCGATGAATTCCAGAATGGGACTGAATCAATGGAACAGTCTGTAGTGGAGATTCCAATGAATTCTGAAGTATGGTGTGTGTGGACAGGAAAAGAATAATCTGACCACTGTGTATTGGATTGCCAGTTCAACAGCACATCTGCGAGTGAGAACAGAACGCTGAAAATCAGCATTCAGTTACTTAGATATTCACCAGTCGTGTAACTAAATTCTGCCTGGAGTGGAGATTCGATGAATTAGAGATCGGCCGTGAATGAATGGAACATTCTGTAGTGGAGATTATAATGGTTTCTGAAGTCTAAGTTATGTGGACAGGAAAATGTAGAGATGACCAGGGTTGTGTGGATTTTCAGTTGAACAGTACTACAGCGAGTGTGAACAGGCCGCTGAAAGGCAACCTTGGCTTTCTTGTACATTCAACACTAGTGAAACGAAATCCGGCCTGGAGTTTAGATTCGATGATTTCCAGATTCGGAGTGAATTAATGGAACATTCTGCAATGGAGATCCCATTGAATATTGAAGTCTGTTTTGAGTGGACAGGAAAATGAAGAGCTGATCAGGTTGGAGAGGATAGCCAGTAGAATAGCACACCAGCGAGTGTGAAAAGGCTGCGAAAAACCATCATTGGGGTACATGGATCTTGACCAGTGGTGTAAAGAAATCCTGCCTGGAGTGGAGATTCGATGAATTCCAGATTGCAGTGAATGAATGGAACATTCTGAAGTGGAGATTCTAATGGTTTCTGAAGTCTGGGTTATGAGAACAGGAAAAAGAAGAGCTATCCAGGGTTGAGTGGACAGCCAGTTGAACAGCACGACTCCGAGTGTGAACATGCCTATGAAAACCAGCATTGGTTAGTTGGACATTCAACAGTGGCGTAACGAAAGCTTGCCTGGAGTGAAGATTCGAAGAACTTCACATTAGCAGTGAAAGAGTGGAATATACTGTAGTGGAGATTCAAGTGATTTCGAAAGTCTAGATTGTGTGGACAGGAAATGGAAGAGCTGACCAGGTTGGAGTGGATAGCCCGTTGAACAGCACGCATGGGAGTGTGAAGCGGACGCTGGAAAACAGCTTTAGGTTACTTGGACATTCTCCAATGGTGAAACGAAGCATGCCTGGAGTGGAGATTTCATGCATTCGATATTGGCAGGGAATGAATGGAACATTTCGCAGGAGAGATTCCAATGATTTCTGAAGTCTGGGTTTTGTGTACAGGAAAATGAAGAGCAGAGCAGTGAAGAGTGGATAGCCTGTTGAACAGCAGACTGCGACTTAGAACTGGCTGCTGAAAACAAACATTGGGTTACTTGGATATTCAACAGTGGTGTAAAGGAAACCTGCCTGGAGTGGAGATTCGATATACTCCCGATTGAGAGTGAATGAATGGAACATTCTGTAGTAGAGATTACAATTACTTATGAAGTCTGGGTTTTGGGGACAGGATAATGAAGAGCTGACCAGGGTTGAGTGGATAGGCAGTTGGACAGCACGCCTGCGAGTGTGATCATGCCTCTGAAATCCAGCATTGTATTCCTTGGACATCATCAGTGGGGTAACGAAAGCCTGCCTGGAGTTGGAGATTCGATAAATTCCAGATTGGAATTGAATCAATGGAACAGTCTGTAGTGGAGATTCCAATGAATTCTGAAGTATGGTTTGTGTCGACAGAAAAAGAATAATCTGACCACTGTGCAGTGGATTGGATTTCAACAGCACGTCTGCGAGTGAGATCCGAACGTGGAAAATCAGAATTCAGTTACTAAGATATTCACCAGTCGTGTAACTAAAGTCTGCTTGGAGTGGAGATTCGATGAATTCCAGATCGGCAGTGAATGAATGTCACATTCTGTATTGGAGATTATAATGGTTTCTGTAGTCTAAGTTATGTGGAGAGGAAAATGTAGAGGTGACCAGGGTTGAGTGGATATTGAGTTGAACAGCACTCCCGTGAGTGTGAACAGGCCGCTGAAAATCAGCCTTGGGTTACTTCTACATTCAACACTAGTGAAACGTAATCCGGCCTGGAGTGGAAATTCGATGAATTCCAGATTGGCAGTCAAAGAATGGAACATTCTGTACAGGAGATTCCAATCAATTCTGAAGTCTAGGTTGTGGCGACAGGAAAATGAAGAGCTGACCAGGGTTCAGTGGATAGCCAGGTGAACAGCACGCCTCCGAGGGGGATCAGGACAATGAAAAAGAGCAGTGTGTTAGTTGGACATTCAACAGTGGTGTAACGAAAGCCTGCCTGGAGTGGAGATTCAGATGAATTCCAGATTCGCAGTGAATGAATGGAACGTTCTAGTGGAGATTCCAATTATTTCGGACATCCGATGTGTGTGCATAGGAAAATGAAGAGCAGACCAGTTTAGAATGGATAGCCAGTTGACCAGCAGGCCTGCGAGATAGAACAGTCCTCTGAAAACCAGCATTACGTTACTTGGACATTCACCAATGGTATAACGAATGCGTTCATGGAGTGGAGGTTCAGATGAATTCCCGATTCGCAGTGAATGAATTGAACATTCTGTAGTGGATATTCCAATGATTTCTGTCGTGTGGGTTGTTTGGACAGTAAAAGAAAGACTTGGCCACTGTGGAGTGTGTAGCCAATTGAATAGCATGCATGCAAGTGTGAACAGTATGCTGAAAGCCAGCAATGTGTTACTTTGACATTCACCAGTGGTGTAAAGATAGCCTGCTTGGAGTGTAGGATCCAAGAATTCCAAATAGGCAGTGAATGAATGGAACATTCTGTAGTGGAGATTCCAATGGTTTCTGAATTCTACGTTGTATGGACAAGAAACTGAAGAGCTTACCAGGTGGGATTTTATAGCCAGTTGAAGACCAGGCCTCCGAATTTGAACAGGCTGCTGAAAACCACCACGGGGTTACTTGAATATTCACCAGTGGTGTAAGGAAAACCTGCCTACAGTGGAGAGTCTATGAATTCCAGATAGGCAGGAAATGAGTGGAACATTCTGAAGTGGAGATTCTAATGGTTTCTGAAGTCTGGTTAATGTGAACACTAAAAAGAAGAGCTGATCAGGTTTGTGTGGACAGCCAGTTGAACAGCACGACTCTGAGTATGAACACGGCTATGAAAACCAGCATTGGTTACTTGGACATTCACCAGTGGTGTAACGAAAGCTTGCCTGGAGTGGAGATTTGAAGAACTTCAGATTAGCAGTGAATGAGTGGAATATTCTGTAGTGGAGATTCAAATTATTTCGAAAGTCTGGGTTGTGTGGACAGGAAATGGAAGAGCTGACCAGGTTGGAGTGGAGAGCCCGTTGAACAGCACGCCTAGGAGTGTGAAGCTGACGCTGGAAAACAGCATTAGGTTATTTGGACATCCTCCAATGGTGCAACGAAAGCATACCTGGAGTGGAGATTCCATGAATTCGATATTGGCAGGGAGTGAATGGAAAATTCCGTAGGAGAGATTCCAATGATTACTGAAATCTGGGTTTTGTGTACAGGAAAATGAAGAGCAGAGCACTGAAGAGTGAATAGCCTGTTGAACAGCAGACTGCGACTTTGAACTGGCTGCTGAAAACCAAAATTGGGTTACTTGGATATTCATCAGTAGTGTAAAGGAATCCTGCCTGGAGTGCACATTCGATGAACTCATGATTGGGAGTGAATGAATGGAACATTCTTTAGTGGATATTCCAATGGTTGCTGAATTCTACGTTGTATGGACAAGAAACTGAAGAGCTTACCAGGTGGGATTTGATAGCCAGTTGAAGACCAGGCCTGCGAGAATAAATAGTCCTCTGAAAATTAGCATTGGGTTACCTGGACATTCCCCAGTGGTATAACGAATGCGTTCATGGAGTGGAGGTTCAGATGAATTCCCGATTCGCAGCGAAAGAATTGAACATTCTGTATTGTATATTCCAATGATTTCTGTCGTGTGGGTTGTTTGGACAGTAAAAGAAAGACTTGACCACTGTGGAGTGGATAGCCAGTTGAATAGAATGCATGTGAGTGGGAACAGTATGCTGAAAACCAGCAATGTGTTACTTTGACATTCACCAGTGATGTAAAGAAAGCCTGCCTGGAGTGTAGGTTCCAAGAATTCCAAATAGGCAGTAAATGAATGGAACATTCTGTAGTGGAGATGCCAATGGTTTCTGAATTCTACGTTGTATGGACAAGAATCTGAAGAGCTTACCAGGTGGGATTTTATAGCCAGTTGAAGGCCAGGCTTGCGAATTTGAACAGGCTACTGAAAACCACCACTGGGTTACTTGAATATTCACCATTGGTGTAAAGAAATCCTGCCTGAAGTGGAGATTCGATGAATTCCAGATTGGCAGTGAATGAATGGAACATTCTGAAGTGGAGTTTCTAATGGCTTCTGAAGTCTGGGTTAAGTGAACAGGAAAAAGAAGAGCTGACCAGGGTTGAGTGGACAACCAGTTGAATAGCACGACTCTGAGTGTGAACACGCCTATGAAAACCAGCATTGGTTACGTGGACATTCACCAGTGGTGTAACGATAGCTTGCCTGGAGTGGAGATTAGAAGAACTTCAGATTAGCAGTGAATGAGTGGAATATGCTGTAGTGGAGATTCAAATGATTTCGAAAGTCTGGGTTGTGTGGAAAGGAAATGGAAGAGCTGACCAAGTTGGAGTGGATAACCCGTTGAACAGCACCCTTGGGAGTGTGAAACGGTCGCTGGAAAACAGCATTAGGTTACTTGGACATTCTCCAATGGTGCAACGAAAGCATGCCTGGAGTGGAGATTTCCTGAATTCGAAATCGGCAGGGAATTAATGGAACATTTTGTAGGAGAGATTTCAATGATTTTTGAAGTCTGGATTTTGTGTACAGGAAAATGAAGAGCAGAGCAGTGAAGAGTGGATAGCCTGTTGAACAGCAGACTGCGACTTTGAACTGGCTGCTGAATACCAACATTGGGTTACTTGTATATTCACCAGTTGTGTCAAGGAATCCTGCCTGGAGTGGAGATTCGATGAACTCCCGATTGGGAGTGAATGAATGGAACATTCTGTAGTGGAGATTCCAATTACTTCTGAAGTCTGGGTTTTGTGGACAGGAAAATGAAGAGCTGACCAGGGTTGAGTGAATAGCCCGTTGAACATCAAGCTTAGGAGTGTGAAGCTGACGCTGGAAAACAGCATTAGGTAACTTGGACATTCTCCAATCATGCAACGAAAGCATGCCTGGAGTGGAGATTCCATGAATTCGATATTCGCAGGGAATGAATGGAAAATTCCGTAGGAGAGTTTCCAATGATTACTGAAGTATGGGTTTTGTGTACAGGAAAATGAAGAGCAGAACAGGGAAGAGAGAATAGCCTGTTGAACAGCAGACTGCGACTTTGAACTGGCTGCTGAAAACCAACATTGGGTTATTTGGATATTCACCAGTGGTGTAAAAGAATCCTGGTTTCTGAAGTCTAAGTTATGTAGAGAGGAAAATGTAGAGGTGACCAGGGTTGAGTGGATATTGAGTTGAACAGCACTCCTGAGAGTGTGAACAGGCCGCTGAAAAGCAGCCTTGGGTTACTTCTACATTCAACACTAGTGAAACGTAATCCGGGCTGGAGTGGAGAATTGATGAATTCCAGATTGGCAGTGAAAGAATGGAACATTCTGTACAGGAGAGTCCAATCAATTTTGAAGTCTAGGTTGTGACGACAGGAAAATGAAGAGCTGACCAGGGTTCAGTGGATAGCCAGGTGAACAGCACGCCTCCGAGGGGGATCAGGACAATGAAAAAGAGCAGTGTGTTAGTTGGACATTCAACAGTGGTGTAACGAAAGCCTGCCTGTAGTGGAGATTCAGATGAATTCCAGATTCGCATTGAATGAATGCAACGTTCTGTAGTGGAGATTCCAATTATTTCGGACATCCGATGTGTGTGCAAAGGAAAATGAAGAGTAGACCAGGTTAGAATGGAGAGCCAGTTGAACAGCAGGCCTGCGAGATAGAACACTCCTCTGAAAACCAGCATTGCGTTACTTGCACATTCACCAATGGTATAACGAATGCGTTCATGGAGTGGAGGTTCAGATGAATTCCCGATTCGCAGTGAATGTACTGAACATTCTGTAGTGGATATTCCAATGATTTCTGTCGTGTGGGTTGTTTGGACAGTACAAGAAAGACTTGACCACTGTGGAGTGTAGAGCCAGTTAAATAGCATGCATGCAAGTGTCAAGAGTATGCTGAAACCAGCAGTGTGTTACTTGGACATTCACCAGTGGTGTAAAGAAAGCCTGCCTGGAGTGTAGGATCCAAGAATTCCAAATAAGCAGTGTATGAATGGAACATTCTGTAGTGGAGATTCCAATGGTTTCTGAATTCTACGTTGTATGGACAAGAAACTGAAGAGCTTACCAGGTGGGATTTTATAGCCAGTTGAAGACCAGGCCTGCGAATTTGAACAGACTGCTGAAAACCACCACTGGGTTACTTGAATATTCACCAGTGGTGTAAAGAATTCCTGCCTGCAGTGGAGATTCGATGAATTCCATATTGGCAGTAAATGAATGGAACATTCTGAAGTGGAGATTCTAATGGTTTCTGAAGTCTGGGTAATGTGAAGAGGAAAAAGAAGAGCTGACCAGGTTTGAGTGGACAACCAGTTGAACAGCACGACTCTGAGTGTGAACACGCCTATGAAAACCAGCATTTGTTACTTGGACATTCACCAGTGGTGTAAGGAAAGCTTGCCTGGAGTGAAGATTTGAAGAACTTCAGATTAGCAGTGAATGAGTGGAATATTCTGTAGTGGAGATTCAAATGATTTTGAAAGTCTGGGTTGTGTGGACAGGAAATGGAAGAGCTGACCAGGTTGGACTGGATAGCCCTTTGAACAGCAAGCCTAGGAGTGTGAAGCGGACGCTGGAAAACAGCATTAGGTTTCTTGGACATTCTCCAATGGTGCAACGAAAGCATGCCTGGAGTGGAGATTCCATGAACTGGATATTGGCAGGGAATGAATGGAAAATTCCGTAGGAGAGATTCCAATGATTACTGAAGTCTGGGTTTTGTGTACAGGAAAATGAAGAGCAGAGCAGGGAAGAGAGAATAGCCTTTTGAACAACAGACTGCGACTTTGAACTGGCAGCTGAATACCAACATTGGGTTACTTGGATATTCAACAGTGGCGTAAAGGAATCCTGCCTGGAGTGGAGATTCGATGAACTCCCGATTGGGAGTGAATGAATGGAACATACTGTAGTGCAGATTTCAATGGTTTCTGAATTCTACGTTGTATGGACAAGAAACTGAAGAATTTTTCCAGGTGGGATTTGATAGCCAGTTGAAGACCAGGCCAGCGAGAATAAATAGTCCTCTGAAATCTAGCATTGGGTTACTTGTAAATTCACCAGTGTTATAACGAATGCGTTCATGGAGTGGAGGTTCAGATGCATTCCCGATTCGCAGTGAATGAATTGAACATTCTGTAGTGGATATTCCAATAATTTCTGTCGTGTGGGTTGTTTGGACTGTAAAAGAAAGACTTGACCACTGTGGCGTTGATAACCAGTGGAATAGCATGCATGCGAGTGTAAACGTTATGCTGAAATCCAGCATTGGATTCCTTGGATATCATCAGTGGTGTAACGAAAGCCTGCCTGGAGTTGGAGATTCGATGAATTCCATATTGGAATTGAATCAATGGAACACTCTGTAGTGGAGATTCCAATGAATTCTGAAGTATGGTTTGTGTCGACAGGAAAAGTATAATCTGACCACTGTGTAGTGGATGGCCAGTTCAAACGCACGTCTGCGAGAGAGAACTGAACGCTGAAAAGCAGCATTCAGTTACGTAGATATTACCAGTCGTGTAACTGAAGTTTGCCTGGAGTGGAGATTCAATGAATTCCAGATCGGCAGTGAATGAATGGACCATTCTATAGTGGAGATTATAATGGTTTCTGAAGTCTAAGTTATGTGGACATTAAAATGTAGAGCTAATCAGGGTTGAGTGGATAGTCAGTTGAACAGCACTCCTGCAAGTGTGAACAGGAAGCTGAAAAGCAGCCTTGGGTTACTTGTACATTCAACACTAGTGAAACGAAATCCGGCCTGCAGTGGAGATTCGATGAATTCCAGATTGGGAGTGAATGAATGGAACATTCTGTAGTGGAGATTCCATTGAATTTTGAAGTCTGGGTTGAGTGGACAGGAAAATGAAGAGCTGATCAGGTTGGAGAAGATAGCCAGAAGAATAACACACCAGCGAGTGTGAACAGGCCGCGAAAAATCAGCATTGGGGTACTTGGATATTGACCAGTGGTGTAACGAAATCCTGCCTGGAGTGGAGATTCGATGAATTCCAGATTGGCAGTGAATGAATGGAACATTCTGTACAGGAGATTCCAATCATTTCTGAAGTCTAGGTTGTGGGGAAAGGAAAATGAAGAGCTGACCAGGGTTCAGTGGATAGCCACTTGAACAGCATGCCTCCGAGGGGGATCAGGACAATGAAAACGAGCAGTGTGTTACTTGGACATTCAAGAGTGGTGTAACGAAAGTCTGCCTGGAGTGGAGATTCAGATGAATTCCAGATTTGCACTGAATAAATGGAACGTTCTGCAGTGGAGATTCCAATTATTTCTGAACTCCGATGTGTGTGGACATGAAAATGAAGAGCAAAACAGGTTAGAATGGATAACCAGTTGAACAGCAGGCCTCCGAGAATGAACAGTCCTCTGAAAACCAGTATTGGTTTACTAGGACATTCACCAGTGGTATAACGAATGCCTTCATGGAGTGGAGGTTCAGATGAATTCCCGATTCGCAGTGAATGAATTGAACATTCTGTAGTGGATATTCCAATGTTTTCTGCCGTGTGGGTTGTTTGGAAAGTAAAAGAAAGACTTGACCACAGTGAATTGGGTAGCCAGTTGAATAGCATGCATGGGAGTGTGAACAGTATGCTGAAAACCAGAAATGTGTTACTTGGACATTCAACAGTGGTGTAAAGAAAGCCTGCTTGGAGTGTAGGTTCCAAGATTTCCAAATAGGCAGTGAATGAATGGAACTTTCTGTAGTGGAGATTCCAATGGTTACTGAATACTACGTTGTATGGACAAGAAACTGAAGAGCTTACCAGGTGGGATTTGATAGCCAGTTGGAGACCAGGGCTGCGAGAATAAACAGTCCTCTGAAAATCAGCATTGGGTTACTTGGACATGCACCAATGGTATAACGAATACGTTCATGGAGTGGAGGTTCAGATGAATTCCCTATTCGCAGTGAATGAACTGAACATTCTGTAGTGGATATTCCAATGATTTCTGTCGTGTTGGTTGTTTGGCCAGTACAAGGAAGACTTGACCACTGTGGAGTGCAGAGCCAGTTGAATAGCATGCATGCAAGTGTCAAGAGTATGCTGAAACCAGTCTGGGTTGTGTGGACAGGAAATGGAAGAGCTGACCAGGTTGGACTGGATAGCCCTTTGAACAGCAAGCCTAGGAGTGTGAAGCGGACGCTGGAAAACAGCATTAGGTTACTTGGACATTCTCCAATTGTGCAACGAAAGCATGCCTGGAGTGGAGATTCCATGAATTCGATATTCGCAGGGAATGAATGGAAATTTCCGTAGGAGAGATTACTGAAGTCTGGGTTTTGTTTACAGGAAAATGAAGAGCAGAGCAGGGAAGAGAGAATAGCCTGTTGAACAACAGACTGCGACTATGAACTGGCTGCTGAAAACCAACATTGGCATACTTGTATATTCAACAGTGGTGTAAAGGAATCCTGCCTGGAGTGGAGATTCGATGAACTCCCGATTGGGTGTGAATGAATGGAACATACTGTAGTGCAGATTCCAATGGTTTCTGAATTCTACGTTGTATGGACAAGAAACTGAAGAGCTTACCAGGTGGGATTTGATAGCCAGTTGAAGACCACACCTGCGAGAATAAATAGTCCTCTGAAAACTAGCATTGGGTTACTTGGACATTCACCAGTGGTATAACGAATGCGTTCATGGAGTGGAGGTTCAGATGAATTCCCGATTCACAGCGAATGAATTGAAACATTCTGTAGTGGATATTCCAATGATTTCTGTCGTGTGGGTTGTTTGGACAGTAAAAAAAAGACTTGACCACTGTGGAGTGGATAGCCAGGTGAATACCATGCATGCGAGTGTGAACAGTATGCTGAAAACCAGCAATGTGTTACTTGGACATTCACCAGTGGTGTAATGAAAGCCTGCCTGGAGAGTAGGTTCCAAGAATTCCAAATAGGCAGTAAATGTATGGAACATTCTGTAGTGGAGATGCCAATGGTTTCTGAAATCTACGTTGTATGGACAAGAATCTGAAGAGCTTACCAGGTGGGATTTGATAGCCAGTTGAAGACCAGGCCTGCGAATTTGAACAAGCTACTGAAAAACACCACTGGTTTACTTGAATATTCACCAGTGGTGTAAAGAGATCCTGCCTGCAGTGGAGATTCGATGAATTCCAGATTGGCAGTGAATGAATGGAACATTCTGAAGTGGAGATTCTAATGGCTTCTGAAGTCTGGGTTAAGTGAACAGGAAAAAGAAGAGCTGACCAGGGTTGAGTGGACAACCAATTGAACAGCAGGACTCTGTGTGTGAACATGGCTATGAAAACCAGCATTGGTTACTTGGACATTCACCAGTGGTGTAACGAAAGCTTGCCTGGAGTGGAGATTCGAAGAACTTCACATTAGCAGTGAATGTGTGGAATATCCTGTACTGGAGATTCAAATGATTTCGAAAGTCTGGGTTGTGTGGAAAGGAAATGGAAGAGCTGACCAGGTTGCAGTGGATAACCCGTTAAACAGCACCCTTGTGAGTGTGAAACTGACGCTGGAAAACAGCAGTAGGTTACTTGGACATTCTCCAATGGTGCAACGAAAGCATGCCTGCGGTGGAGATTTCCTGAATTTGATATCGGCAGGGAATTAATGGAACATTTCGTAGGAGAGATTTCAATGATTTTTGAAGTCTGGGTTTTGTGTACAGGAAAATGAAGAGCAGAGCAGTGAAGAGTGGATAGCCTGTTGAACAGCAGACTGCGACTTTGAACTGGCTGCTGAATACCAACATTGGGTTACTTGGATATTCACCTGTGGTGTAAAGGAATCCTGCCTGGAGTGGAGATTCGATGAATTCCCGATTGGGAGTGAATGAATGGAACATTCTGTACTGGACATTCCAATTTCTTCTGAAGCCTGGGATTTGTGGACAGGAAAATGAAGAGCTCAACAGGGTTGAGTGGGTAGGCAGTTGGACAGCACGCCTGCTAGTGTGATCATGCCTCTGAAATCCAGCATTGGATTCCTTGAACTTCATCAGTGGTGTAATGAAAGCCTGCCTGGAATTGGAGATTCGATGAATCCCAGATAGGAATTGAATCTATGGAACAGTGTGTAGTGGAGATTCCAATGAATTCTGAAGTATGGTTTGTGTCGACAGGAAAAGAATAATCTGACCACTGTGTAGTGGATGGCCAGTTCGAAATCACGTCTGCGAGAGAGAACTGAACGCTGAAAATCAGCATTTAGATACGTATTCACCAGTCGTGTAACTGAAGGCTGCCTGGAGTGGAGATTCAATGAATTCCATATCGGCTGTGAATGAATGGAACATTCTGTAGTGGAGATTATAATGGTTTCTGAAGTCTAAGTTATGTGGACATTAAAATGTAGAGCTAACCAGGGTTGAGTGGATAGTCAGTTGAACAGCACTCCTGCAAGAGTGAACAGGCCGCTGAAAAGCAGCCTTGCGTTACTTGTATATTCAACACTAGTGAAACGAAATCCGGCCTGGAGTGGAGATTCGATGAATTCCAGATTGGGAGTGAATGAATGGAACATTCTGTAGTGGAGATTCCATTGAATTTTGAAGTCTGGCTTGAGTGGACAGGAAAATGAAGAGCTGAATAGGTTGGAGAGGATAGCCAGTAGAATAGCACAGCAGCGAGTGTGAACAGGCCGCGAAAAACCAGCATTGGGGTACTTGGATATTGACCAGTGGTGTAACGAAATCCTGCCTGGAGTGGAGATTCGATGAATTCCAGATTGGCAGTGAATGAATGGAACATTCTGTACAGGAGATTCCATTCATTTCTGAAGTCTAGGTTGTGGGGACAGGAAAGTGAAGAGCTGACCAGGGTTCAGTGGATAGCCACTTGAACAGCATGCCTCCGAGGGGGATCAGGACAATGATAACGAGCAGTGTGTTACTTGGACATTCAAGAGTGGTGTAACGAAAGCCTGCCTGGAGTGGAGATTCAGATGAATTCCAGATTCGCAGTGAATAAATGGAACGTTCTGTAGTGGAGATTCCAATTATTTCTGAAATACGATGTGTGTGGACATGAAAATGAAGAGCAGACCAGATTATAATGGATAGCCAGTTGAACAGCAGGCCTCCGAGAATGAACAGTCCTCTGAAAACCAGCATTGGTTTACTAGGACATTCACCAGTGGTATAACGAATGCGTTCATGGAGTGGAGGTTCAGATGAATTCCCGATTCGCAGTGAATGAATTGAACATTCTGTAGTGGATATTCCAATATTTTCTGCCGTGTGGGTTGTTTGGAAAATAAAAGAAAGACTTGACCGCTGTGGAGTGGATAGCCAGTTGAATAGCATGCATGCGAGTGTGAACAGTATGCTGAAAACCAGCAATGTGTTTCTTGGACATTCACCAGTGGTGTAAAGAAATCCTGTCTGCAGTGGAGATTCGAAGAATTCCAGATTCGCAGTGAATGAGTGGAACATTCTGAAGTGGAGATTTTAATGGTTTCTGAAGTCTGGGTTATGTGAACCGGATAAAGAAGAGATGACTAGTGTCGATTGGACAGCCAGTTGAACAGCACGACTCCGAGAGTGAGCACGCCTATGAAAACCATCATTGGTTACTTGGACATTCACCAGTGGTGTAACGAAAGCTTGCCTGGAGTGGAGATTCCATGAATTCGATATTGGCAGGGAATGAATTGAACATTCCATAGGAGAGATTCCAATGATTTCTGAAGTCTGAGTTTTGCGTACAGGAAAATGAAGCGTAGAGCAGAGAAGAGTGGATAGCTTGTGGAACAGCAGATAGCGACTTTGAACTGGCTGCTGAAAACCAACATTGTGTTACTTGGATATTCAACAGTGGTTTCAAGTAATCCTGCCTGGAGTGGAGATTCGATGAATTTCCGATTGGGAGTGAATGTATGGAACATTCTGTAGTGGAGATTCCAATTACTTCTGAAGTCTGGGTTTTGTGGACAGGAAAATGAAGAGCTGACCAGGGTTGAGTGGATAGGCAGTTGGACAGCACCCCTGCGAGTGTGATCATGCCTCTGAAATCCAGCATGGGATTCCTTGGACATCATCAGTGGTGTAACAAAATCCTGCCTGGAGTGGAGATTCGATGAACTCCAGATTGGCAGTAAATGAATGGAACATGCTGTGCAGTAGATTCCAGTCATTTCTGAAGTCTAGGTTGTGGGGACAGGAAAATAAAGAGCTGACCAGGGTTCATTGGATAGCCAGTTGAACAGCACCGCTCCGAGGGGGATCAAGAGAATGAAAACGAGCAGTTTGTTACTTGTTTATTCATCAGTGGTGTAACGAAAGCCTGCCTTGTGTGGAGATTCAGATGAATTCCAGATTCGCAGTGAATGAATGGAACGTTCTGTAGTGGAGATTCCAATTATTTCTGAAATCCGATGTGTGTGGACAGGAAAATGAAGAGCAGACCAGGTTAGAATGGATAGCCAGTTAAATAGCAGGCCTGCGAGAATGAAGAGTCCTCTGAAAACCAGCACTGGGTTACTTGGACATTCACCAGTGGTATAACGAATGCGTTCATGGAGTGGAGGTTCAGATGAATTCCCGATTCGCAGTCAATTAATTGAACGTTCTGTAGTGGATATTCCAATGATTTCTGTCGTGTGGCTTGTTTGGAAAAGAATGACTTGACCACTGTGGAGTGGATAGCCAGTTGAATAGCATGCATGAGAGTGTGAACAGTATGCTGAAAACCAGCAATGTTTTTCTTGGACATTCACCAGTGGTTTAAAGAAATCCTGTCTGCAGTGGAGATTCAGATGAATTCCAGATTCGCAGTGAATAAATGGAACGTTCTGTAGTGGAGATTCCAATTATTTCTGAAATCCGATGTGTGTGGACAGGAAAATGAAGAGCAAAACAGGTTAGAATGGATAGCCAGTTGAACAGCAGGCCTGCGAGAATGAACAGTCCTCTGAAAACCAGCAAGGGGTTACTTGGACATTCACCAGTGGTATAAAGAATGCGCTCATGGAGTGGAGGTTCAGATGAATTCCCGATTCGCAGTGAATGAATTAAACATTCTGTAGTGGATATTCCAATGATTTTTGTCGTGTGGGTTGTTTGGACAGTAAAAGAAAGTCTTGACCACTGTGCAGTGGATAACCAGTTGAATAGCATGCATGCGAGTGTGAACAGTATGCTGAAAACCAGCAATGTGCTACTTTGACATTCACCAGTGGTGTAAAGAAAGCCTGCCTGGAGTGTAGGTTCCAAGAATTCCAAATAGGCAGTGAATGAATGGAACATTCTGTAGTGGAGATTCCAATGGTTTCTGAATTCTACGTTGTATGGACAAGAAACTGAAGAGCTTACCAGGTGGGATTTGATAGCCAGTTGAAGACCAGGCCTGCGAGAATAAACAGTCCTCTGAAAACCAGCATTGGGTTACTTGGACATTCACCAGTTGTGTAACGAATGCGTTCATGGAGTGGAATTTCAGATGAATTGCCGATTCGCAGTGAATGAATTGAACATTCTGTAGTGGATATTCCAATAATTTCTGTCGCGTGGGTTTTTTGTACAGTAAAAGAAAGACTTGACCACTGTGGCGTTGATAACCATTTGAATAGCATGCATGCGAGTGTAAAAGGTATGCTGAAAACTTGCAATGTGTTACTTGGACTTTCACCAGTGGTTTAAAGAAAGCCTGCCTGGAGTGAAGGTTCCAAGAATTCCAAATAGGCAGTGAATGAATGAAACATTCTGTAGTGGAGATTCCAATGGTTTCTGAATTCTACGTTGTATTGACAAGAAACTGAAGAGCTTACCAGGTGGGATTTGATAGCCAGTTGAAGAAGAGGCCTGCGAGAATAAACAGTCCTCTGAAAACCAGCATTGGGTTACTTGGACATTCACCAGTGGTATAACAAATGCGTTCATGGAGTGTAGGTTCAGATGAATTCCCGATTCGTACTGAATTAATTGAACATGCTGTAGTGGATATTCCAATGATTTCTGTCGTGTGGGTTGTTTGGACAGTAAAAGAAAGACTTGAACACTGTGGAGTGTATAGCCTGTTGAATAGCATGCATGCGAGTTTAAACAGTATGCTGAAAACCAGCAATATGTTTCTTGGACATTCACCAGTGGTGTAATGAGAGCCTGCCTGGAGTTCACGTTCCAAGAATGCCAAATAGGCAGTGAATGAATGGAACATTCTGTAGTGGAGATTACAAGGGTTTCTGAATTCTACGTTGTATGGACAAGAAACTGAAGTGCTTACCAGGTGGGATTTCATAGCCAGATGAAGACCAGTCCTGCGAATTTGTACAGGCTGCTGAAAACCACCATTGTGTTACTTGAATATTCACCAGTGGTGTAAAGAGATCCTGTCTGCAGTGGAGTTTCGATGAGTTCCAGATTGGCAGTGAATGAATGGAACATTCTGAAGTGGAGATTCTAATGGTTTCTGAAGTCTGGGTTATGTGAACAGGAAAAAGAAGAGCTGACCAGGGTTGAGTGGACAGCCAGTTGAACAGCACGACTCCGAGAGTTAACACGCTTATGAAATACAGCATTGGTTACTTGGACATTCACCAGTGGTGTAACGAAAGCTTGCCTGCAGTGGAGATTTGAAGAACTTCAGATTAGCAGTGAATGTGTGGAATATTCTGTAGTGGAGATTCAAATGATTTCGAAAGTCTGGGTTGTGTGGACAGGAAACGGAAGAGCTGAACAGGTTGGAGTGGATTGCCTTTTGAACAGCACACCAGGGAGTGTGAAGCAGACGCCGGAAAACAGCATTAGGTTACTTGGACATTCTCCAGTGTTGCAACGAATGCATGCCTAGAGTGGAGATTCCATGAATTTGATATTGGCAGGGAATGAATGGAATATTCCGTAGGAGAGATTCCAATGATTTCTGAAGTCTGGGTTTTGTGTAGAGGAAAATGAGGAGCAGAGTAGGGAAGAGTGGATAGCCTGTTGAACAGCAGACTGCGACTTTGAACTGGCTGCTGAAAACCAACATTGCGCTACTTGGATATTCACCAGTGGTGTAAAGGAATCCTGCCTGGAGTGGAGATTCGATGAATTCCAGATTGACAGTGAATGAATGGAACATTCTGTACAGGGGATTCCAATCATTTCTGAAGTCTAGGTAGTGGGGAGAGCAAAATGAAGAGCTCACCAGGGTTCAGTGGATAGCCAGTTGAACAGCATGTCTCCGAGGGGTATCAGGACAATGAAAACGAGCAGTGTGTTACGAGGACATTCAACAGTGGTGTAACGAAAGCCTGCCTGGAGTGGAGATTCAGATGAATTCCAGATTCACAGTGAATAAATGTAACGTTCTGTAGTGGAGATTCCAATTATTTCTGAAATCCGATGTGTGTGGACAGGAAAATGAAGAGCAAAACAGGTTAGAATGGATAGGCAGTTGAAGAGCAGGCCTGCAGGAATGAACAGTCCTCTGAAAAACAGCATTTGGTTACTTTGTCTTTCACCAGTGGTATAACGAATGCGTTCATGGAGTGGAGGTTCAGATGAATTCCCGATTCACAGTGAATGAATTGAACATTCTGTAGTGGATATTCCAATGATTTCTGTCGTGTGGGTTGTTTGGACAGTAAAAGAAAAGCTTGACCACTGTGGCGTTGATAACCAGTTGAATAGCTTGCATGCGAGTGTAAACGTTATGCTGAAAACCAGCAATGTGTTACTTGGACATTCACCAGTGGTGTAAAGAAAGCCTGCCTCGAGTGTAGGTACCAAGAATTTCAAATAGGCATTGAATGAATGGAACATTCTGTAGTGGAGATTCCAATGGTTTCTGAATTCTACGTTGTATGGACAAGAAACTGAAGAGCTTACCAGGTGGGATATGATAGCCAGTTGAAGACCAGGCCTGCGAATTTGTACAGGCTGCTGAAAACCACCATTGGGTTACTTGAATATTCACCAGTGGTTTAAAGAAATCCTGTCTGCAGTGGAGTTTCGATGAGTTCCAGATTGGCAGTGAATGAATGGAACATTCTGAAGTGGAGAATCTAATGGTTTCGGAAGTCTTGGTTATGTGAACAGGAAAAAGAAGAGCTGACCAGGGTTGAGTGGACAGCCAGTTGAACAGCACGACTCCGAGTGTGAACACGCCTATGAAAACGAGCACTGGTTACTTGGACATTCACAAGTGGTGTAAAGAAAGCTTGCCTAGAGTGGAGATTCGAAGCACTTCAGATTAGGAATGAATGTGTGGAATATTCTGTAGTGGAGATTCAAATTGTTTCAAAAGTCTGGGTTGTGTGGACAGGAAACGGAAGAACTGACCAGGTTGGAGTGGATAGCCCATTGAACAGCACGCCTGGGAGTGTGAAGCTGACGCTGGAAAACAGCATTAGGTTACTTGGACATTCTCTAATGGTGCAACGGAAGCATGCCTGGACTGGAGATTCCATGAATTCGGTATTGGCAGGGAAAGAATGGGACATTCCGTAGGAGAGATTACAATGATTTCTGAAGTCTGGGTTTTTTGTAGGGGAAAATGAAGAGCAGAGCAGGGAAGAGTGGATAGCCTGTTGAACAGCAGACTGCGACTTTGAACTGGCTGCTGAAAACCAACATTGCGATACTTGGATATTCACCAGTGGTGTCAAGGTATCCTGCCTGGAGTGGAGATTCGATGAATTCCCGATTGGGAGTGAATGAATGGAACATTCTGTGGTGGAGATTCCAATTACTTCTGAATTCTGGGTTTTGTGGACAGGAAAATGAAGAGCTGACCAGGATTGAGTGGATAGGCAGTTGGACATCACGCCTGCGAGTGTGATCATGCCTCTGAAATCCAGCATTGGATTCCTTGGACATCATCTGTGGTGTAACGAAAGCCTGCCTGGAGTTGGAGATTAGAAGAATTCCAGATTGGAATTGAATCAATGGAATAGTCTGTAGTGTAGAGTCCACTGAATTCTGAAGTATGGTTTGTGTGGACAGGAAAAGAATAATCTGACGACTGTGTAGTGGATTGCCAGTTCAACAGCACGTTTGCGAGTGAGAACAGAACACTGAAAATCAGTATTCAGTTACTTAGATATTCCCCAGTCGTGTAACTAAAGTCTGCCTGGAGTGGAGATTCGTTGAATTCCAGATCGGCAGTGAATGAATGGAACATTCTGTAGTGGAGATTATAATGGCTTCTGAAGTCTTAGTTATGTTGACAGGAAAATGTAGAGCTGACCAGGGTTGAGTGGATAGTCAGTTGAACAGCACTCTTGCGAGTGTGAAGAGGCCGCTGAAAAGCAGCCTTGGTTTACTTGTTCATTCAACACTAATGAAACGATATCGGGCCTCGAGTGGATATTCGATGAATTCAGTTTGGGAGTGAATGAATGGAACATTCTGTAGTGGAGATTCCATTGAATTTTGAAGTCTGCGTTGAGTGGACAGCAAAATGAAGAGCTGATCAGGTTGGAGAGGATAGCCAGTAGAACAGCACATCAGCGAGTGTGAACAGGCCGCAAAAAACCAGCATTGGGGTACTTGGATATTGACCAGTGGTGTGCTGAAATCCTGCCTGGAGTGGAGATTCGATGAATTCCAGATTGGCATTGAATGAATGGAGCATTCTGTACAGGAGATTCTAATCATTTCTGAACTCTAGGTAGTGGGGACAGGAAAATGAAGAGCTGACCAGGGTTCAGTGGACAGACAGTTGAACAGCATGCCTCCCAGGGTGATCAGGACAATGAAAATGAGCAGTGTGTTACTTGGACATTCAACAGTGGTGTAACGAAAGCCTGCATGGAGTGGAGATTCAGATGAATTCCAGATTCGCAGTGAATAAATGGAACGTTCTGTAGTGGAGATTCCAATTATTTCTGAAATCCGATGTGTGTAGACAGGAAAATGAAGAGCAAAACAGGTTAGAATGGATAGCCCGTTGAACAGCAGGCCTGCGAGAATGAACAGTCCTCTGAAACCAGCATTGGGTTACTTGGGCATTCACCAGTGCTAGAACGAATGCGTTCATGGAGTGGAGGTTCAGATGAATTCCTGATTCGCAGTGAATGAATTGAAGACTCTGTAGTGGATATTCCAATGATTTCTGTCGTGTGGGTTATTTGGAGAATAAAAGAAAGACTTGTCCACTGTGGAGTGGATAGCCTGTTGAATAGCATGCATGCGAGTGTGAACAGTATGCTGAAAACCAGCAATGTGTTACGTGGACATTCACCAGTGGTGTATTAAAAGCCTGCCGGGAGTGTAGGTTCCAAGAATTCCAAATAGGTACTGAATGAATGGAACATTCTGTAGTGGAGATTCCAAAGCTTTCTGAACTCTACGTTGTATGGACAAGAAATTGAAGAGCTTACCCGGTGGCATTTTATCGGCAGTTGAAGACCAGTCCAGCGAGAATAAAGAGTCCTCTGAAAACCAGCATTGGGTTACTTGGACATTCACCAGTGGTATAACGAATGTGTTCATGGAGTGGAGGTTCAGATGAGTTCCCGATTTGCAGTGAATGAATGGAACATTCTGTAGTGGAAATTCCAATAATTTCTGTCACGTGGTTTGTTTGGACAGTAAAAGAAAGGCTTGACCACTGTGGCGTTGATAACCTGTTGAATAGCATGCATGTGAGTGTAAACGGTATGCTGAAAACCAGCAATGTTTTACTTGGACATTCCCCAGTGGTGTAAAGAAAGCCTGCCTGGAGTGTAGGTTCCAAGAATTCCAAATCGGCAGTGAACGAATTGAACATTCTGTAGTGGAGATTCCAATGGTTTCTGAATTCTTCATTGTATGGACAAGAAACTGAAGAGCTTACCAGGTGGGATTTGATAGCCAGTTGAAGACAAGGCCTGCGACTTTGAACAGGTGCTGAAGACCACCATTGGGTTACTTGAATATTCACCAGTGGTGTAAATGAATGCTGCCTGCAGTGGAGATTCGACGAATTCCAGATAGGCAGTGAATGAATGGAACATTCTGAAGTGGAGATTCTAATGGTTTCTGAAGTCTGGGTTATGTGAACAGGAAAAAGAAGAGCTGACCAGGGTTGAGTGGACAGCCAGTTGAACAGTACGACTCCGAGTGTGAACACTCCTATGAAAACCAGCATTGGTTACTTGGACATTCACGAGTGTTGTAACGAACGCTTGCCTGGAGTGTAGATTCGACGAACTTCAGATTAACAGTTAAAGCGTGGAATATTCTGTAGTGGAGATTCCATTGAATTTTGAAGTCTGGTTTGAGCGGACAGCAAAATGAAGAGCTGATCACGTTGGAGAGGATAGCCAGTAGAATAGCACACCAGCGAGTTTGAACAGGCCGCGAAAATCCAGCATTGGGGTACTTGGATATTGACCAGTGGTGTACTGAAATCCTGCCTGGAGTAGAGATTCGATGAATTCCAGATTGGCAGTGAATGAATGGAACATTCTGTACAGGAGATTCCAATAATTTCTGAAGTCTAGGTAGTGGGGACAGGAAAATGAAGGGCTGGCCAGGGTTCAGTGGATAGCCAGCTGAACAGCAGGCCTCCGAGGGGGATCAGGACAATGACAACGACCAGTGTGTTACTTGGACATTGAAAAGAGGTGTAAAGAAAGCCTGCCTGTAGTGGATATTCGATGAATTCCAGATCGGCTCTGAATGAATGGAACATTCTTTAGTGGAGATTATAATGGTTTCTGAAGTCTAAGTTATGTGGACAGGAAAATGTAGAGCTGACCAGGGTTGAGTGGATAGTCAGTTGAACAGCACTCCTGCGAGTGTGAATAGGCCGCTGAAAAACAGCCTTGAGTTACTTGTGCTTTCAACACTAGTGAAACGAAATCCGGCCTGGAGTGGAGATTCGATGAATCCCAGATTGGGAGTGAATGAATGGAACATTCTGTAGTGGAGGTCCCATTGAATTTTGAAGTCTGGGGTGAGTGTACAGGAAAATGAAGACCTGAACATGTTGGAGAGGATAGCCAGTAGAATAGCACACCAGTGAGTGTGAACAGGCCGCGAAAAACCAGCATTGGGGTACTTGGATATTGACCAGTGGTGTACCGAAATAATGCATGGAATGGAGATTCGATGAATTCCAGAATGGCAGTGAATGAATGGAACATTCTGTACAGGAGATTCCAATCAACTCTGAAGTCTAGGTTGCGGGAAAGGAAAATGTAGAGCTGACCAGCGTTCAGTGGATAGCCAGGTGAACAGCACTTCTGCAAATGTGAAGATACTGCTGAAATGCAGCCTTGGGTTTTTTGTACATTAAACACTAGTGAAACGAAATCCGGCCTGGAGTGGAGATTCGATGAATTCCAGATTGGCAGTGAATGAATGGAACATTCTGAAGTGGATATTCTAATGGTTTCTGAACTCTGACTTTTGTGATCAGGAAAACGAAGAGCTGTCCAGAGTTGAGTGGACAGCCAGTTGAACAGCACGACTCCGAGTGTGAATATGCCTATGAAAATCAGCATTGGTTACTTGGACATTCACCAGTGGTGTGACGAAAGCTTGCCTGGAGTGGAGATTCGAAAAACTTCAGATTAGCAGTGAAAAAGTGGAATATTCTGTAGTGGAGATTCAAATGATTTCGATAGTCTGGGTTTTGTGGACAGTAAATGGAAGAGCTGACCAGGTTGGAGTGGAGAGCCCGTTGAACAGCACGCCTGGGAGTGTGAATCAGACGCTGGAGAATAGCATTAGGTTACATGGACATTCTCCAATTGTGCAACGAAAGCATGCCTGGAATGGAGATTGCACGAATTCGATATTGGCAGGGAATGAATGGAACATTCCGTAGGAGAGATTCCAATGATTTCTGTAGTCTGAGTTTTGTGTACAGGAAAATGAAGAGCAGAGCAGGGAAGAGTGGATAGTCAGTTGAACAGCACTCCTGCGAGTGTGAACAGGCCCCTGAAAACGAACATTGGGTTCTTGGATATTCACCAGTGGTGTAAAGGAATCCTGCCTGGAGTGGAGATTCGATGAATTCCCGATTGGGAGTGAATGAATGGAACATTCTCTACTGGAGATTCCAATTACTTCTGGAGTCTGGGTTTTGTGGACAGGAAAATGAAGAGCCTAACAGGGTTGAGTGGATAGGCAGTTGGACAGCACGCCTGCGAGTGTGAATAGGCCGCTGAAAAGCAGCCTTGGGTTACTTGTGCTTTCAACACTAGTGAAACGAAATCCGGCCTGGAGAGCAGATTCGATGAATTCTGGATTGGGAGTGAATGAACGGAACATTTTGTAGTGGAGACTCCATTGAATTTTGAAGTCTGGGTTGAGTGGACAGGAAAATGAAGAGCTGATCAGGTTGTAGAGTATAGCCAGTATAATAACACACCAGCGAGTGTGAACAGCCGCGAAAAAACCAGCATTGGGGTACTTGGATATTGAGCAGTGGCAATGGAAAGCTGACCATGTTGGAGTAGATAGAACGTAGAACAGCATGCCTTGGAATGTGAAGCAGATGGTGGATAACAGCATTATGTTACTTGGACATTCTCCAATGATGCAACGAAAGCATGCATGATTTGAAGATTCCATGAATTCGATATTGGCAGGGAATGAATGGAACATTCCGGAGGAGAGATTCCAATGATTACTGAAGTCTGGGTTTTGTGTACAGGAAAATGAAGAGCAGAGCAGGGAAGAGTGGATAGCCTGTTGAACAGCAGACTGCGACTTTGAACTGGCTGCTGAAAACCAACATTGGCTTACATGGATATTCAACAGTGGTGTAAAGGAATCCTGCCTGGAGTGGAGATTCGATGAATTCCCGATTGGGAGTGAATGAATGGAACATTCTGTAGTGGAGATACCAATTACTTCTGAAGTCTGGGTTTTTTGGACAGGAAAATGAAGAGATGACCAGGATTGAGTGGATAGGCAGTTGGACAGCACGCCTGCGAGTGTGATCATGCCGCTGAAATCCAGCATTGGATTCCTTGGACATCATCAGTGGTGTAACGAAAGCCTGCCTGGAGTTGGAGATTCGATGAATTCCAGATTGGAATTGAATCAATGGAACAGTCTGTAGTGGAGATTCCATTGAATTCTGAAGTATGGTCTGTGTGGACAGGAAAAGAATAATCTTGACCACTGTGTAGTGGATTGCCAGTTCAACAGCACGTCTGCGTGTGAGAACAGAACGCTGAAAATCAGCATTCAGTTACTTAGATATTCACCACTCGTGTAACTAAAGTCTGCTGGGGTGAAGATTCGATGAATTCCAGATCGGCAGTGAATGAATGGAACATTCTGTAGTGGAGATTATAATGGTTTCTGAAGTCTAAGTTATGTGGACAGGAAAATGTAGAGCTGACCATGGTTGAGTGGATAGTCAGTTGAACAGCACTCCTGCGAGTGTGAACAGGCTGCTGAAAAGCAGCCTTGGGTTACTTGTACATTCAAAAATAGTGAAACGAAATCCGGCCTGGAGTGGAGATTCGATGAATTCCAGATTGGGAGTGAATGAATGGAATATTTTGTAGTGGATATCCCATTGAATTTTGAAGTCTGGTTTGAGTGGACAGGAAAATGAAGAGCTGATCAGGTAGGAGAGGATAGCCAGTAGAATAGCACACCAGCGAGTGTGAACAGGCCTCGAAAAATCAGCATTGGGGTACTTGGATATTTACCAGCGGTGTAACGAAATCCTGCCTGGAGTGGAGATTCGATGAATTCCAGATTGGCAGTGAATGAATGGAACATTCTGTACAGGAGATTCCAATCATTTCTGAAGTCTAGGTAGTGGAGACAGGAAAATGAAGAGCTGAACAGGGTTCAGTGGATAGCCAGTTGAACAACACGATTCCGAGTTGGATCAGGACAATGAAAACGAGCAGTGTGTTACTTGGACATTCAATAGTGGTGTAAAGAAAGCCTGCCTGGAGTGAGATTCAGATGAATTCCAGATTCGCAGTGAATGAATGGAACGTTTTCTAGTAGAGATTCCAATTATTTCTGAAATCCGATGTGTTGTGGACAGATAAATGAAGAGCAGACCAGGTTAGTATGCATAACCAATTGAACAGCAGGCCTGCGAGATTGAACAGTCCTCTGAAAACCAGCATTGCGTTACTTGGACATTCACAAGTGGTATTATGAACGCGTTCATGGAGTGGAGGTTTAGATAAATTCCCGATTCGCATGAATGAATTCAACATTCTTTAGTGGATATTCCAATGATTTCTGTCGTGTGGGTAGTTCGGACAGTAAAAGAAAGGCTTGAGCACTGTGATGTGGATAGCCAGTTGAATAGCATGCATGCGAGTGTGAACAGTATGCTGAAAACCAGCAATGTGTTACTTGAACATTCACCAGTGGCGTAAAAAAAGCCTGCCTGGAGTGTAGGTTCCAAGAATTCCAAATAGGCATTGAGTGAATGGAACATTCTGTAGTGGAGATTCCCATGGTTTCTGAGTTCTACGTTTTATGGACGAGAAACTGAACAGCTTACCAGGTGGGATTTGATAGCCAGTTGAAGACCAGGCCTGCGAATTTGAACAGGCTGCTGAAAACCACCATTGGGTTACTTGAATATTCACCAGTGGTGTAAAGAAATCATGTTTGCGGTGGATTTTCGATGTATTCCAGATTGGCAGTGAATGAATGGAACATTGTGAAGTGGATATTCTAATGGTTTCTGAAGTCTGGGTTATGTGAATAAGAAAAAGAAGAGCTGACCAGGGTTGAGTGGACAGCCAGTTGAACAGCACGACTCCGAGTGTGAACACGCCTATGAAAACCAGCATTTCTTACTTGGACATTCAACAGTGGTGTAACGAAAGCTTGCCTGGAGTGGAGATTCGAAGATCTGCAGATTAGCAGTCAATGAGTGGAATATTCTGTAGTGGAGATTCAAATGATTTCGAAAGTCTGGGTTGTGTGGACAGGAAATGGAAGTGCTGACCAGGTTGGAGTGGATAGCCCGTTGAATAGCACGCCTGGGCGAGTCAACCGGACGCTGGAAAACAGCATTAGGTTACTTGGACATTCTCCAATGGTGCAACGAATGCATGCCTGGAGTAGAGATTCCATGAATTCAATATTGGCAGTGAATGAATGGAACATTCCGTAGGAGAGATTCCACTGATTTCTGAAGTCTGGGTTTTGTGTACAGGAAAATGAAGAGCAGAGCAATGAAGAGTGGTTAGCCTGTTGAACAGCAGACTACGACTTTGAACTGGCTGCTGAAAACCAACATTGTGTTATTTGGATATTCAACAGTGGTGTAAAGTAATCCTGCCTGGAGTGGAGATTCGATGTATTACCGATTGGGAGTGAATGAATGGAACATTGTTTAGTGGAGATTACAATAACTTCTGAAGTCTGGGTTTTGTGGACAGGAAAATGAACAGCTGACCAGGTTTGAGTGGATAGTCAGTTGAACAACACTCCTGCGAGTGTGAACAGGCCACTGAAAAGCAGCCTTGGGTTAGTTGTACATTCAACACTAGTGAAACGAAATCCGGCCTGGAGTGGAGATTCGATGAGTTCCAGATTGGGAGTGAATGAATGTTACATTCTGTAGTGGAGATTCCATTGAATTTTGAAGTCTGGGTTGAGTGGACAGGAAAAAGAAGAGCTGATCAGGTTGGAGAGGATAGCCAGTAGAATAGTACACCACCGAGTGTGAACAGGCCGCAAAACACCAGCATTGGGGTACTTATATATTGACCAGTGGTGTAACGAAATCCTGCCTGGAGTGGAGATTCGATGAAATCCAGGTTGGCAGTGAATGAATGGAACATTCTGTACAAGAGATTCCAATCATTTCTGAAGTCTAGGTTGTTGGGACAGGAAATTGAAGAGCTGACCAGGTTTCACTGGATAGCCAGTAGAACAGCACGCCTCCGAGGGGGATCAGGACAATGAAAACGAGCAGTGTGTTACTTGGACATTCTACAGTGTTGTAACTAAAGCCTGCCTGGAGTGGAGATTCAGATAAATTCCAGATTCGTAGTGAATGAATGGAAGGTTCTGTAGTGGAGATTCCAATTATTTCTGAAATCCGATGAGTGTGAACAGGAAAATGAAGAGCAGACCAGGTTAGAATGGATCGGCAGTTGAACAGCAGTCATGCGAGATTGAAGAGTCCTCTGAAAACCACATTGGGTTACTTGGACATTCACCAGTGGTATAACAAATGCGTTCATGGAGTGGAGGTTCAGAAGAATTCCCGATTCGCAGTGAATGAATTGAATATTCTGTAGTGGATATTCCAATGATTTCTGTCGTGTGGGTTGTTTGGACAGTAAAAGAAAGACTTGACCGGTGGGACGGGCACAGAGGCCTAGCTCTGGGCAAGAAAGCTGAGCAGCTCCAATTCCGACAGGTACAGCCTGCCCCCAAGGGCCTGGGTCCCTCTCTGGGCATGCGCAGCTAGAACCAGCCCCTAGAAAGCCGGTTTTCAACCCCTGATCTGCGTGGGACGGGCACAGAGACCCAGCTCTGGGCAACAAAGCTTAACGGCTCCAATTCCAACAGGTACAGCCCGCCCCCAAGGGCCCGGGTCCCTCTCTGGGCATGCACAGCTAGAACCAGCCTCTAGAAAGCTGGTTTTCAACCCCTGATCTGCGTGGGACGGGCATAGGAAGAATGGATAGTCTGTTGAACAGCAGGCTGCAACATTGAACTGGCTAGTGAAAACAAACATTGGCTTACATGGATATTCAACAGTGGTGTAAAGGAATCCTGCCTGGAGTGGAGATTCGATGAATTCCCGTTTGGGAATGAATGAATGGAACATTCTGTAGTGGAGATTCCAATTGCTTCTGAAGTTTGTGTTTTGTGGACAGGAAAATGAAGAGCTGACCAGGGTTGAGTGGATAGGCAGTTGGACTGCACGCCTGCGAGTGTGATCATGCCTCTGAAATCCAGCATTGGATTCCTTGGACATCATCAGTGGTGTAACCAAAGCCTGCCTGGAGTTGGAGATTCGATGAATTCCATATTGGTATTGAATCAATGGAACAGTCTGTAGTGGAGATTCCAATGAATTCTGAAGTATGGTTTGTGTGTTCAGGAAAAGAATAATCTGACTACGGTGTAGTGGATTGCCAGTTCACCAGCACGTCTGCGAGCGAGAAAAGAACGCTGAAAATCAGCATTCAGTTACTTAGATATTCACCAGTCGTGTAACTAAAGTCTGCCTAGAGTGGAGATTCGATGAATTCCAGATCGGCAGTGAATGTATGGAACATTATGTTGTGGAGATTATAATGGTTTCTGAAGTCTAAGTTACGTGGACAGGAAAATGAAGAGCTGACCAGGGTTGAGTGGATAGTCAGTTGAACAGCAGTCCTGAGAGTGTGAACAGGCCGCTGAAAAGCAGCCTTGGCTTACTTGTACATTCAACACTAGTGAAACGAAATCTGGCCTGGAGTGGAGATTTGATGAATTCCAGATTGGGAGTGAATGAATGGAACATTCTGTAGTGGAGATCCCATTGAATTTTGAAGTCTGGGTTGAGTGGACAGGAAAATGAAGAGCTGATCAGGTTGGAGAGGATAGGCAGTAGAATAGCACACCAGTGAGTGTGAACAGGCCGCGAAAAACCAGCATTGGGGTACTTGGATATTGACCAGAGGTGTAACGAAGTCCTGACTGGAGTGGAGATTCGATGAATTCCAGATTGGCAGTGAATGAATGGAACATTCTGAAGTGGAGATTCTAATGGTTACTGAAGTCTGGGTTATGAGAACAGGAAAAAGAAGAGATATTCAGTGTTGAGTGGACAGCCAGTTGAACAGCACGACTCCGAGTGTGAACATGCCTATGAAAACCAGCATTGGTTACTTGGACATTCACCAGTGGTGTAACGAAAGCTTGCCTGGAGTGGAGATTCGAAGAACTTCACATTAGCAGTGAAAGAGTGGAATATTCTGTAATGGAGATTCAAAGGATTTCGAAAGTCTGGGCTGTGTGCACAGGAAATGGAAGAGCTGACCAGGTTGGAGTGGAGAGCCCGTTGAACAGCACGCCTAGGTGTGTGAAGAGGACGCTGGTAAACAGCATTAGGTTACTTGGACATTCTCCAATGGTGCAACGAATGCATGCCTGGAGTGGAGATTCTATGATTTCGATATAGGCAGGGAATGAATGGAACATTTCATAGGAAAAATTCCAATATTATCTGAAGTCTGGGTTTTGTGTACAGGAAAATGAAGAGCAGAGCATGGAAGAGTGGATAGCATGTTGAACAGCAGACTGCGAATTTGAACTGGCTGCTGAAAACCAACATTAGGTTACTTGGATATTCACCAGTGGTGTAAAGGTAACCGGCCTAGAGTGGAGATTCGATGAATTCCTGATTGGGAGTGTATGAATGGAACATTCTGTAGTAGAGATTCCAATTACTTCTGATGTCTGGGTTTTGTGGACAGGAAAATGAAGAGCTGAACAGGGTTGAGTGGATAGTCAGTTGGACAGCACGCCTGCGAGTGTGATCATGCCTCTGAAATCCAGCATTGGATTCCTGGACATCATCGGTGGTGTAACAAAAGCCTGCTTGGATTTAGAGATTCGATGAATTCCAGATTGGAATTGAATCAATGGAACAGGCTGTAGTGGAGATTCCGTTGAATTCTGAAGTGTGGTTTGTTTCGACAGGAAAAGAATAATCTGAACACTGAGCACTGGATTGCCAGTTCAACAGCACGTCTGCGAGTGAGATCAGAATGCTGAAAATCAGCATTCAGTTACTAAGATATTCACCAGTCGTGTAAGTAATGTCTGCTTGGAGGGGAGATTCGATGAATTCCAGATCGGCAGTGAATGAATGTCACATTCTGTAGTGGAGATTATAATGGTTTCTGAAGTCTAAGTTATGTGGAGAGGAAAATTTAGAGCTGACCAGGGTTGAGTGGACAGTGAGTTGAACAGCACTCTTGAGACTGTTACCAGGCCGCTGAAATGCAGCCTTGGGTTACTTCTACATTCAACACTAGTTAAGCGAAATCCGGCCTGGAGTGGAGATTTGATGAATTCCAGATTGGCAGTGAATGAATGGAACATTCTGTACAGGAGATTCCAATCAATTCTGAAGTCTAGTTTGTGGGGACAGGAAAATGAAGAGCTGACCAGGGTTCAGTGGATAGCCAGGTGAACAGCACGCCTCCGAGGAGGATCAGGATAATGAAAAATAGCAGTGTGTTAGTTGGACATTCAACAGTGGTGTAACGAAAGCCAGCCTGGAGTGGAGATTCAGATGAATTCCAGATTCGCAGTCAATGAATGGAACGTTCTGTAGTGGAGATTCCATGTATTTCGGACATACTATGTGTGTGCACAGGAAGTTGAAGAGCAGACCAGGTTAGAATGGATAGCCAGTTGAACAGCAGGCCTGCGAGATAGAACAGTCCTCTGTAAACCAGCATTGCGTTACTTGCACATTCACCAATAGCATAACGAATGCGTTCATGGAGTAGAGATTCAGATGAATTCCTGATTCGCAGTGAATGAATTGAACATTCTGTAGTTGATATTCCAATGATTTCTGTCGTGTGGGTTGTTTGGACACTAAAAGAAAGACTTGACCACTGTGGAGTGTATAGCCAGTTGAATAACATGCATGCAAGTGTGAACAGTATGCTGAAAACCAGCAGTGTGTTACTTGGACATTCACCAGTGGTGTAATGAAAGACTGCCTGGAGTGTAGGTTCCAAGAATTCCAAATAGGCAGTGAATGAATGGAACATTCTCTAGTGGAGATTCCAATGGTTTCTGAATTCTACGTTGTATGGAAAAGAAACTGAAGAGCTTACCAGGTGGGATTTGATAGCCAGTTGAAGACCAGATCTGCGAATTTGAACAGGCTGCTGAAAACCTCCATTTGGTTACTTGAATATTCACCAGTGGTGTAAAGACATCCTGTCTGCAGTGGAGATTCGAAGAATTCCAGATTGGCAGTGAATGAATGGAACATTCTGAATTGGAGTTTCTAATGGTTTCTGAAGTCTGGGTTATGCAAATAGGGAAAAGAAGAGCTGACCAGGGTTGAGTGGACAGCCAGTTGAACAGCACGACTCCGATTGTGAACACGCCTATGAAAATCAGCATTGGTTACTTGGACATTCACCAGTGGTGTAACGAAAGCCTGCCTGGATTGGAGATTCAGATGAATTCCAGATTCACAGTGAATAAATGGAATATTCTGTATTGGAGATTCCAATTATTTCTGAAATCCTATGTGTGTGGACAGATAAATGAAGAGCAGAAGAGGTTAGTATGCAGAGCCAGTTGAACAGCAGGCCTGCGAGATTGAACAGTCCTCTGAAAACCAGCATTGGGTTACTAGGACATTCACCATTGGTATAACGAATGCGTTAATTGAGTGGAACTTCAGATGAATTCCCGATTCGCAGTGAATGAATTGAACATTCTGTAGTGGATATTCCAATGATTTCTGTCGTGTGGGTTGTTTGGACAGTAAAAGAAAGACTTGAGCACTGTGGAGTGGATAGCCAGTTGAATAGCATGCATGCGACTGTGAACAGTATGCTGAAAACCAGCAATGTGTTACTTGGACATTCACCAGTGGTGTAAAGAAAGCCTGCCTGGAGTGTAGGTTCCAAGAATTCCAAATAGGCAGTGAATGAATTGAACATTCTGTAGTGGAGATTCCAATGGTTTCTGAATTCTACGTTTTATGGACGAGAAACTGAAAAGCTTACCAGGTGGGATTTGACAGCCAGTTGAAGACAAGGTCTCCGAATTTGAACAGGCTTCTGAAAACCTCCATTTGGTTACTTGAATATTCACCAGTGGTGTAAAGAAATCATGTCTGCCGTGGAGATTCGATGAATTCCAGATTGGCAGTGAATGAATCGAACATTCTGAAGTGGAGATTCTAATAGTTACTGATGTCTGGTTTATGTGAACAGGAAAAAGAAGAGCTGACCAGGGTTGAGTGGACAGCCAGTTGAACAGCACGACTCTGAGTGTGACCACGCCTATGAAAACCAGCATTGGTTACTTGGACATTCACCAGTGGTGTAACGAAAGCTAGCCTGGAGTGGAGATTCGATGATCTTCAGATTAGCAACCAATGAGTGGAATATTCTGTAGTGCAGATTCAAATGATTTCGAAAGTCTGGGTTGTGTGGACAGGAAATGGAAATGCTGACCAGGTTGTAGTGGATAGCCCGTGGAACAGCATGCCTGGGAGAGTGAACCGGACGCTGGAAACCAGCATTAGGTTACTTGGACATTCTCCAGTGGTGCAACGATAGCATGCCTGGAGTGGAGATTCCATGAATTCTATATGGGCAGGGAATGAATGGAACATTCCGTAGGAGAGATTCCAATGTTTTCTGAAGTCTGCGTTTTGTGTACAGGAAAATGAAGAGCAGAGCAGGGAAGAGTGGATAGCCTGTTGAACAGCAGACTGCGACTTAGAACTGGCTGCTGAAAACCAACATTGGCTTACTAGAATATTCAGCAGTGGTGTAAAGGAATCCTGCCTGGAGTGGAGATTCGAAGAATTCCCGTTTGTGAGTGAATGAATGGAACATTGTGTTGTGGAGATTACAATTACTTCTGAAGTCTGGGTTTTTTGGACAGGAAAATGAAGAGCTGACCAGGGTTGATTGGATAGGCAGTTGGACAGCACGCCTGGGAGTGTGATCATGCCTCTGAAATACAGCATTGGATTCCTTGGACATCATCAGTGGTGTAACAAAGACCTGACTGGAGTTGGAGATTCGATGAATTCCAGATTGGAATTGAATCAATGGAACAGTCTGTAGTGGAGATTCCAATGAATTCTGAATTATGGTTTGTGTGGACAGGAAAAGAATAATCTGACCACTGTGTAGTGGAATGCCAGGTCAACAGCACGTCGGCGAGTGAGAACATAACGCTGAAAATCAGTATTCAGTTACTTAATGATTCAGTTAGTTAATGATTTCTATCGTGTGGGTTGTTTGGACAGTAAAAGGAAGACTTGACCGGTGGGATGGGCACAGAAGCCAAGCTCTGGGCTACAAAGCTGAATGGCTCCAATCCCAACAGTTACAGCCCGCCCCCACGGGACTGGGCCCCTCTAGGTATGCGCAGCTGGAACCAGCCGCTAGAATGCCAGTTTTCAACCCTTGATTTGCGTGGGACGGGCACAGAGGCCCAGCTCTGGGCAACAAAGCTGAACGGCTTCAATTCCAACAGGTACAGCCCGCCCCAAAGGGCCTTGGTCCCTCTCTGGGCATGAGCAGGTAGAACCAGCCGCTAGAAAGCCGGTTTTCAACCCCTGATCTGCGTGGGACGGGCACAGTGGCCCAGCTCTGGGCAACAAAGCTGAACGGCTCCAATTCCAACAGGTACAGCCTGCGCCCAAGGGCCTGGGTTCCTCTCTGGGCATGCGCAGCTAGGACCAACCCCTAGAAAGCCGGTTTTCAACCCCTGATCTGCGTGGGACGGGCACAGAGGCCCAGCTCCGGGCAACAAAGCTGAACGGCTCCAATTCCAACAGGTACAGGCCGCCCCCAAGGGCCTGGGTATCTCTCTGGGCATGCACAGCTAGAACCAGCCCCTAGAAAGTCGGTTTTCAACCCCTGATCTACGTGGGACGGGTATAGAGGCCCAGCTCAAGGCAACAAAGCTGAACGGCTCCAATTTCAACAGGTATAGCCCGCCCCCAAGGGCCTGGGTCCCTCTCTGGGCATGCGCAGCTAGAACAAGCCTCTAGAAAGACGATTTTCAACCCCTGATCTGCGTGGGACGGGCACAGAGGCCCAGCTCTGGGCAACAAAGCTGAATAGCTCCAATTCCAACAGGTACAGCCCGCCCCCAAGGGCCTGGTCCCTCTCTGGGCATGCGCAGGTAGAACCAGCCGCTAGAAATCCGGTTTTCAACCCCTGATCTGCGTGGGACGGGCACTGAGGCCCAGCTCTGGGCAACAAAGCTGAACGGATCCAATTCCAACAGGTACAGCCCGCCCCCAAGGGCCTGGGTCCCTCTATGGGCATGTGCAGCTATAACCAGCCCCTAGAAAGCCGGTTTTCAACCCCTGATCTGCGTGGGACGGGCACAGAGGCCCAGCTCTCGGCAACAAACCTGAACGGCTCCAATTCCAACAGGTACTGCCCACCCCCAAGGTCTTGGGTCCCTCTCTGGGCATGCGCAGCTAGATCCAGCCCCTTGAAAGCCGGTTTTCCACCCCTGATCTGCGTGGGACGGGCACAGAGGCCCAGCTCTGGGCAACAAAGCTGAATGGCTCCAATTCCAAACAGGAGACGTTCCGAACTCCTTGCCCAGTGCCAGGGACTTTTTCCAGAGCTGTGACCGCTAACGTGGCCGCGAAATATTTTCCCACTACGTATGCCATAGGAACCATAAGCTACCTTCTTAGATGGAAACTTCTCTATTTTAGCTCAGCAACTAGAAACAAAGTAGCTAATAACCCATAAGCCTATCTTAACTCACACTGCATATCAAGCAGAATAGTAACAGTGAACGTGAAGGACTAAACCACACCTCTCACAATGGTAAAGCAACTCAAAAGCCCACCAAACTTTCATATTGAAGAGTCTAGCCCAGATGACACCAACAGTACTGTAGTGTTAGATAACCTCTCTGACAAGGAATTCAGAAGGGAGCTACTTAGGATGCTTAGGGAATTTAAAGAAACAATGGAAAGTAATGCCAATAGAAGACAAGAGGATCTGAAGGCAGAAATGAGGAAAATGCAATCAGAAATGTCAGACCTGAAAAATCTCGTAGGCGAATTGAAAAGCTCAGAGGAAGGCCTCAGCAGCAGAGTAAGAGCGGCTGAGAACAGAATCAGTGAGCTCGAAGATGAAGTTTAGAGACTCTCCAGAAAAGAGCAGAAAATGGAAAAGAGACTCACAATTCGGGAACAGATGGCAAGAGAAGATCGTGATGAAGCCAAGAGGGGTAACATAAGAATTATTGGAGTCCCAGAGGGACAGGAAGAAAACCTCGATGAAGAAAAAACTGGCAAAGACATCATTGCTACAACATTTCCAGAGGTGAAGAAAACTTGTGACCACATTCAGGAGGCCCGAAGTGTACCAGCTAAACGAAATCCGAATAAAAATACCCCAAGACACATTCTGATCAAAATGACCAAAACCTTAGACAGAGACAAAATTCTGAAAGCAGCAAGATCGAAGAAAGAAATCTCTTACAAAGGAGCATCCTTAAAATTCACAGCTGATTTTTTCTGATGAAACCCTCATGGCCCGAAAACAGTGGTGGGACATAGTAAAAAAACTCAATGAAATAAATGCCTCCCCTAAAATACTTTTCCCAGCAAGACTCTCATTCATAATAGAAGGAACGACACACAGTTTCACAGACAAACAACAGCTCAGGAACTTCATAGACTCAAAACTATGGTTACAAGAACAACTAAATGGGCTACTTTAAGGCAAGAAAGGCCCCTCAAATACACCAAATTTTAACAGAACAATTGGACAAAATGCCATAACAATAATCTCTCTCAATGTAAATGGGCTAAACGCACCAATTAAAAGACATAGAGTGGCAGGATGGATTAGAAAATTGAACCCAACATTCTGCTGCCTGCATGAAACGCATCTCAATAGTCAAAGCAAACACAGACTCAGAGTCAAAGGCTGGAAAACAATCCTAACGGCAAACAGCTCCCATAAAAAAGCTGGGGTAGCCATCCTTATATCAGACCACATCGATTTCAGATTGAGGAAGTCATAAGAGACAGTGAAGGCCATTTCTTATTGATCAAAGGATCTGTACAACAGGAAGAACTAACAATAATAAATGTATATGCACCTAATGAGAGACCAGCAAAGTACATAAAACAACTACTCATTGATTTGGAGAAAGACATCAATAGCAACACAATACTAGTGGGAGACTTCAACACTGCTTTGTCACCTCTTGATAGATAAACCAGACTCAAGCTTAGCAGGGACATACTTCATTTGAGGGAAACAATGGAAGAAAGGGACTTAGTAGTTATATAAAGGACACTTCATCCACAAAAAGCTGAATACACATTCTTCTCAAGCGTACTTGGAACATTCTCCAAGATAGACCACATGCTGTGCCACAAAACATGCCTCCATAAAATTAAGAAGGTAATGATTGTATCAACAATCTTCTCAGACCATAATGCGCTGAAATTAGAAGTAAATCACACACAAAAACAGAAAACTAAATCAAACACCTGGAAATTAAACAGTGCACTATTGAACAACGAGTGGATTAGACAGGAAATCAAAGAGGAAATCAAAAGATTCCTAGAAACGAATGAAAATGAGAACACGAGTTACCAAAACATATGGGACACAGCAAAGGCTGTGTTAAGAGGAAAGTTTATAGCTCTACATACATTCCTCAGGAAGGAGGAGCGAGCACAAATAAGTAACCTAACCTCACAGCTTAAGAGCTTGGAGAGGGACCAAAAAAAGGAGCACAACCCGAACAGGAGAAAGGAAATAATAAAACTCAGAGCAGAGATTAACGAGTTGGAAACCCAAAAAACAATCCGAAAGATCAATGAAACCAAAAGCTGGTTCTTTGAGAAAATTAACAAGATCTATAAGCCTCTAGCAAAACTCACAAAGAAAGGGAGGGAGAAAACCCTAATAAATCGAATCAGAAATGAAAAGGGGGTCATTACAACAGAAACCACAGAAATTCAGAGGATCCTCAGGGAGTACTTTGAGAAGCTTTATGCCACGGAACATCAAAACCTCGAGGAAATGGATAAATTCCTAGACTCCTACAGACTCCCAAGGCTGAACCAAGAAGACCTGGAATACCTGAACAGACCTATAACCATCAAGGAAATTGAAATGGAAATAAAAAATCTCCCCAAGCACAAAAGTCCTGGCCCGGATGGATTCACTAGTGAATTCTTCCAAATCTTTAAAGAGGACTTACTCCTGATGCTCTTTAAGCTTTTCCACGAAATTGAAATATCAAAAACACTTCCGAACAGTTTCTACGAAGCAAATATCACACTGATACCAAGAGCAGACAGAGATACCATAAAGAAAGAGAATTACAGGCCGATATCCCTGATGAACACAGATGCAAAGATCCTCAACAAACTACTAGCAAATAGAATCCAACTACTCATCAAAAAGATCATACACCATGACCAAGTAGGATTCATCCCAGGGATGCAAGGATGGTTTAACATTCGGAAATCAATCAACATAATCCACCATATCAACAAAAGAAAAGATAAAAAGCATATGATCATATCAATAGATGCAGAGAAAGCATTTGATAAGATCCAGCACCCCTTTATGATGAAAACCCTAGCCAAAATGGGTATAGAGGGGACCTTCCTCAACATAATTAAAGCCATCTACCACAAGCCTACAGCAAGCATCATCCTCAATGGGGAAAAACTGAGAGCCTTCCCTCTAAGATCAGGGACGAGACAGGGATGCCCACTCTCTCCACTGCTGTTCAATATAGTACTGGAAGTACTTGCAATAGCGATTAGGCAGGAAAAAGATATTAAGGGCATTCAGGTAGGAAAGGAAGAAATCAAGCTCTCACTATTCGCAGATGATATGATACTCTACTTAGAGAACCCAATAACTTCCACCAAAAAACTCCTAGAAACAATAGACTTGTATAGTAAAGTTGCAGGTTATAAAATCAATACCCAAAAGTCCATGGCTTTCCTATACGCAAACAGTGAGAGAGAAGAAAGCAACATGAAAAAAACAATCCCGTTCACAATTGTGCCCCAGAAAATCAAGTACCTAGGAATCAGCTTAACTAAGGAAGTAAAGGACCTGTACAAAGAAAACTACAAAACGGTACTTCAGGAAATAAAAGAGGGCATGAGGAAATGGAAAGTTATCCCCTGCTCATGGGTTGGGAGACTTAACATTGTCAAAATGGCAATACTACCGAAAGCAATGTATAAATTCAATGCAATCCCTATAAGGATACCCATGACATTCTTCAAAGAAATGGAGCAAACACTCCTGAAATTTACATGGAACAATAAGCCCCCACGAATAGCTAAAGCAATTCTTGGTAAAAAGAAAATGGGAGGAATCAACCTCCCGAACTTCAAACTGTACTACAAAGCAGTAATAAGTAAAACAGCATGGTACTGGAACAAAGGCAGAACTGCAGACCAATGGAACAGGGTTGAATACACTGACATCTCCCCTCAATCATATGCTCATCTAATCTTTGTTAAAGGTGCAAGTAATGTGAAGTGGAGTAAGGAAAGCCTCTTTAATAAATTGTGTTGGGATCACTGGATGGCTACATGCAAAACAATAGGCTCAGAACTCTGCCTAACACCATGTACAAAAGTAATTTCAAAATGGATTAAAGACCTCAACATCAGACCAGAAACCATAAGGTACATTGAAGATAAAGTTGGCAAAACCCTCCATGACATTGAAGCTAATGGTATGTTCAAAGATGCCACGCCACTGGCCGAGCAAGTGAAAACAGAGATAGACATATGGGACTATCTTAAACTAAGAAGCTTCTGCACCTCCAAAGAAACAGTGACCAAAATACAAAGACAGTCTACAGAATGGGAAAGGATATTCACCGAATACACATCTGACAAGGGGTTGATATCCAGGACATACAAAATACTCGTTAAAGTCCACAAGAAGAAAACATCCAACCCCATCCAAAAATGGGGCAATGAAATGAACAGAAACTTTCTCAAAGAAGAAATCCGAATGGCAAAAAAGCACATGAGAAAATGCTCTACATCATTAATCATCAGGGAGATGCAGATCAAAACCACAATGAGATACCATCTCACACCTCAGAGACTGGCCCACATTCAAAATAACAAAAGCAACTGATGCTGGCGTGGATGTGGCGAGAAAGGGACACTCCTTCACTGTTGGTGGGAATGTCCACTGGTTCAGCCCTTCTGGAAAACAGTATGGACGATTCTCAAAAAATTAGAAATTGAGCTCCCATTTGACCCAGCAATACCACTCCTGGGAATATATCCCAGAGAGGCAAAAATGTATAGTCGAAGTGACATCTGCACTTGTTTGTTCATTGCAGCACTCTTTACAATAGCCAGAAACTGGAAGAAACCTGAATGCCCAAGAACAGATGTCTGGTTAAAGAAACTTTGGTACATCTACACAATGGAGTACTATGTAGCTGTTAGAAAAGATGAAGTCATGAAATGTACATACAAGTGGTACAATATGGAAAGTATCATGCTAAGCGAAATGAGTCAGAAGGAGAGGGATAGACATAGAAAGATTGCATTCATCTGGGGGATATAAAGTAACAAAGTATGAGATTAATATCCAAGAATAGCTGAGATCAGCACCAGGAGGATTACTCCATAACTTAGAGGCCAGCCGGGCATCCTAGAGGAAAGGGCAGTTCAGATAGAGAAGGGAGCACCAAATAAAGGATGTTTGGCGGATCCTCCCAGGAGGGGAGATGCATGTCGAAAGTAGACTATGGACTGAACTTGTTTGCCATTCAATGGCTCTTTTGCAAGAACACAAAACACAAAAGGAGAGAGAACACAGAGGATTGCCCTGCCACAGAGACAGGAGGGATGGGGGGATGGGGGTGGGAGGGATATTATCCATGGTGGTGGAGAATGGGCACTGGTGGAGGGATGGGTATCTGATCATTATATAATTGAAACCAAGCACCAAAAATTGTAAATTTACAACTGTGAAAAAAATCAAATAAAATAAAGGGGAAAAAATCTGTATCCTTAAAAAAAAAAATAAATAATTAGCTATCTGCTCTGGAAGATATAAAAATTGAAGATACCCAAAGAACAGCAAGGAAAAAGAATTTTACAAAAAAGCAGAACCACAAATGACTGAGGAACAATAACCAAAAAATGTAAAAATTATTTTACTGCAGTCCTAAGTTGAAAAAATTAAAAAAATCATGGACTATTAAAAGAAAAAACAAAGACTTGACCACTGTGGAGTGGATATCCAGTTGAATAGCATGCATACGAGTGTGAACAGGATGCTGAAAACCAGCAATGTGATACTTGGACATTCACTAGTGGTGTAAAGGAAGCCTGTCTGGAGTGTAGGTTCCAAGAATTCCAAATAGGCAGTGAATCAATGGAACGTTCTGTAGTGGAGATTCCAATGGTTTCTGAATTCTACGTTGTATGGACAAGAAACTGAAAAGTTTCCCAGCTGGGATTTTATAGCCAGTTGCAACGAAAGCATGCCTGGAGTGGAGATTCCATGAATTCCATATTGGCAGGGAAAGAATGGAACATTCCGTAGGAGAGATTCCAATGATTTCTGAAGTCTGGGTTTTGTGTACAGGAAAATGAAGAGCAGAGCAGGGAAGAGTGGATCGCCTGTTGAACAGCAGACTGCGACTTTCAACTGGCTGATGAAAACCAACATAGCGTTACTTGGATATTCACCAGTGGTGTCAAGGAATCCTGCCTGGAGTGTAGGTTCGATGAATTCCCGATAGGGAGTGAATGAATGGAACATTCTGTAGTGGAGATTCCAATCATTTCTGAGGTCTGGGTTTCCTGGACAGGAAAATGAAGAGCTGACCAGGGTTGAGTGGATAGGCAAGTGGACAGCACGCCTGCGAGTGTAATCATGCCTCGGAAATCCAGCATTGGATTCCTCGGACATCATCAGTGGTGTAACGAAAGCCTGTCTGGAGTTGGAGATTCGATGAATTCCAGATTGGAATTGATTCAATGGAATAGCCTGTAGTGGAGATTCCAATGAATTCTGAAGTATGGTTTGTATGGACAGGAAAAGAATAATCTGACCTCTGTGTAGTGGATTGCAAGTTCAACAGCACGTATGAGAGTGAGAACAGAACGCTGAAAATCACCATTCAGTTACTTAGATATTCACCAGTCTTGTAACTAAAGTCTGCCTGGAGTGGAGATTCGATCAATTTCAGATCGGCAGTGAATGAATGGAACATTCTGTAGTGGAGATTATAATGGTTTCTGAATTCTACGTTGAATGGACAAGAAACTTAAGCGCTTACCAGGTGGTATTTTATAGCCAGTTGAAGACCAGGCCTTTGAGAATAAACAGTCCTCTGAAAACCAGCATTGGGTTACTTGGACATTCACCAGTGGTATAACGAATGCGTTCATGGAGTGGAGGTTCAGATGAATTCCCGATTCGCAGTGAATGAATTGAACATTCTGTAGTGGATATTCCAATGATTTCTGTCGTGTGGGTTGTTTGGACAGTAAAAGAAAGACTTGACTACTGTGGAGTGGATAACCAGTTGAATAGCATGCATGCGAGTGTGAACAGTATGCTGAAAACCAGCAATGTGTTACTTGGACATTCACCTGTGGTGTAAAGAAAGCCTGCCTGGAGTTTAGGTACCAAGAATTCCAAATAGGCAGTGAATGAATGCAACACTCTCTAGTGGAGATACCATTGGTTTCTGAATTCTACTTTGTATGGACAAGAAACTGAAGAGCTTACCAGATGGGATTTGATAGCTAGTTGAAGACCAGGCCTGCGAATTTGAACAGGCTGCTGAAAACCACCATTGATTACTTGAATATTCACCAGTGGTGTAACGAAATCCTGTCTGCAGTGGAGATTCGATGAATTCCAGATTGGCAGTGAATGAATTGAACATTCTGAAGTCGAGATTCTAATGGTTTCTGAAGTCTCGGTTATGTGGACAGGAAAAAGAAGAGCTGTCCAGGGTTGATTGGAAAGCCAGTTAAACAGCACGACTCCGAGTGTGAACATGCCTATGAAAACCAGCATTGGTTACTTGGACATTCACCAGTGGTGAAACGAAAGCTTCCCTGGAGTGGAGATTCGAAGAACTTCAGAGTAACAGTGAAAGCGTGGAATATTCTGTACTGGAGATTCAAATAATTTCGAAAGTCTTGGTTGTGTGGACAGGGAATGGAAGATTTGACCAGGTTGGAGTGGATAGCCAATTGAACAGCACGCCTGGTAATGTTAAGCGCACTCTGAAAAACAGCATTTAGTTACTTGGACATTCTCGAATGATGCAACGAAAGCATGCCTGGTGTGGAGATTCCATGAATTCGATATTGGCAGGGAATGAATGGAACATTCCGTAGGAAAACTTCCAATGATTTCTGAAGTCTGGGATTTGTGTACAGGAAAATGAGGAGCAGAGCAGGGAAAATTGGATAGCCTCTTGAACAGCAGACAGCGACTTTGAACTGGCCGCTGAAAATCAACATTGCCTTACTTGGATATTCACCAGTGGTGTAAAGGAATCCTGCCTGGAGTGGAGATTCGATGAATTCCTGATTTTGAGTGAATGAATGGAACATTCTGTAGTGGAGATTCCAATTACTTCTGAAGTCTGGGTTTTGTGGACAGGAAAATGAAGAGCTGACCAGGGTTGAGTGGATAGTCAGTTGGACGGCACACCTGCGAGTGTGATCATGCCTCTGAAACCCAGCATTGGATTCCTGGACATCAGTAGTTGTGTAATGAAAGCCTGCCTGGATTTAGAGAATCGATGAATTCAAGATTGGAATTGAATCAATGGAACAGTCTGTAGTGGAGATTCCAATGAATTCTGATGTATTGTTTGTGTGGACATGAATAGAATAATCTGACCACTGTGTAGTGGATGGCCAGTTCAACAGCACATCTCCGAGTGAGAACAGAACGCTGAAAATCAGCATTCAGTTACTTAGATATTCACCAATCGTGTAACTAATGTCTGCCTGGAGTGGATATTATGAATTCCAGATCGACAGTTAATGAATGGAGCATTATTTAGTGGAGATTATAATGGTTTCTGAAGTCTAAGTTATGTGGACAGGAAAATGTAGATCTGACCAGGGTTGAGTGGATATTCAGTTGAACAGTACTACTGCTCTTGTGAACAGGCTGCTGAAAAGCCGCCTTGGGTTTCTTGTACATTCAACACTAGTGAACGAAATCCGCGATGGAGTGGAGATTCGATGTATGCCAGATTGGGAGTGAATGAATGGAAAATTCTGTAGTGGAGATTCAATTGAATTTTGAGGTCTGGGTAGAGTGGACAGGAAAATGAAGAGCTGATCAGTTTGGAGAGGATAGCCAGTAGAATAGCACACCAGTGAGTGTGAAGAGTCCGCGAAAAACCAGCATTGGGGTACTTGGATATTGAGCAGTGGTGTAAAGAAACCTGCCTGGAGTGGAGTTTCGATGAATTCCAGATTGGGAGTTAATGAATGGAATATTCTGAAGTGGAGATTCTAATGGTTTCTGAAGTCTGGGTTATGTGGACAGGAAAAAGAAGAGCTGTCCAGAGATTCCAATCATTTCTGAAGTCTAGGAAGTGGGGACATGAAAATGAAGAGCTGACCAGGGTTCAGTGGATAGGCAGTTGAACAGCAGGCCTCCGAGGGGGATCAGGACAATGAAAACGACCAGTGTGTTTCTTGGACATTCAACAGACGTGTAAAGAAAGCCTGCCTGGAGTGGAGATTCAGATGAATTCCAGATTCGCATTGAATGAATGGAACGTTCTGTAGTGGAGATTCCAATTATTTCTGAAATCCTATGTGTGTGGACAGAAAAATGAATAGCAGACCAGGTTAGAATTGATAGTCAGTTGAACCGCAGGCCTGCGAGATTGATCAATCCTCTGAAAACCAGCATTGGGTTACTTGGACATTCACCAGTGGTATAACGAATGCGTTCATGGTGTGGAGGTTTTGATGAATTCCAGATTCGCAGTGAATGAATTGAACATTGTATAGTGGATATTCCAATGATTTCTGTCGTGTGTGTTGTTTGGATATTAAAAGAAAGACTTGACCACTGTGGAGTGGATAGCCTGTTGAATAGCATGCATGCGAGTGTGAACAGTATGCTGAAAACCAGCAGTGTGTTACTTGGACATTCTCCAGTGTTGTAAAGAAAGCCTGCCTGGAGAGTAGGTTCCAAGAATTCCAAATAGGCAGTGAATGAATGGAACATTCTGAAGTGGAGATTCTAATGGTTTCTGAGATCTGAATTATGTGGACAGGAAAAAGAAGAGCTGTCCAGGGTTGTGTGGACAGCCAGTTGAACAGCACGACTCTGAGTGTGAACATGCCTATGAAATCCAGCATTTGTTACTTGGACATTCACCAGTCGTGTAACGAAAGCTTGCCTGGAGTGGAGATTCGAAGAACTTCAGATTAACAGTGAGAGCGTGGAATATTCTGTAGTGCAGATTCAAATAATTTCGAAAGTCCTGGTTGTGTGGACAGGGAATGGAAGAGCTGAGCATGTTGGAGTGCATAGCCAATTGAACAGCACCCCTGGTAGTTTGAAGCAGACGCAGGAAAACAGCATTATGTTTCTTGGACATTCTCAAATGGTTCAACGAAAGCATGCCTGGAGTGGAGATTCCATGAATTCGATATTGGCAGGGAATGAATGGAACATTCCGTAGGAAAACTTCCAATGATTTCTGAAGTCTGGGTTTTGTATACAGGAAAATGAAGTGCAGAGCAGGGAAAAGTGGATAGCCTGTTGAACAGCAGACAGCGACTTTGAACTGGCTACTGAAAATCTTCATTGCCTTACTTGGATATTCAACAGCGGTGTAAAGGAATCCTTCCTGGAGTGGAGATTCGATGAATTTCCGATTGGGAATGAATGAATGGAACATTCTGTAGTGGAGATTCCAATTACTTCTGTTGTCTGGGTTCTGTGGACAGGAAAATGAAGAGCTGACCAGGGTTGTGTGGATAGGCAGTTGGAAAGCACGCCTACGAGTGCGATCATGCCTCTGAAATCCAGCATTGGATTCCTGGACATCATCAGTTGTGTAACGAAAGCCTGCCTGGATTTAGAGATTCGATGAATTCCAGATTGGAATTGAATCAATGGAACAGTCTGTAGTGGAGATTCCAATGTATTCTGAAGTATGGTTTGTGTGGACAGGAAAAGAATAATCTGACCACTGTGTAGTGGATGGCCAGTTCAACAGCACGTCTGCGAGTGAGAACAGAACGCTGAAAATCAGCATTCAGTTAATTAGATTTTCACAGTCGTGTAACTAAAGACTGCCTGAAGTAGAGATTCGATGAATTCCAGATCGGCAGTGAATGAATGGAACATTGTGTAGTGGAGATTATAATAGTTTCTGAAGAATAAGTTATGTGGAGAGGCAAATGTAGAGCTGACCAGATTTGAGTGGTTAGTCAGTTGAACAGCACTACTCCGAGTGTGAACAGGCTGCTGAAAAGCAGCCTGGGGTTACTTGTATATTCAACACTGGTGAAACGAAATCCGGCCTGGAGTGGAGATTCGATGAATTCCAGATTGGGAGTGAATGAATGGAATATTCTGTAGAGGAGATCCCATTGAATTTTGAAGTCTGGGTTGAGTGGACAGGAAAATGAAGAGCTGATCAGGTTGGAGAGTTTAGCCAGAAGAATAGGACACCAGCGAGTGTGAACAGGCCGCAAAAAAACAGCATTAGGGTACTTGGATATTGACCAGTGGTGTAACGAAATACTGCCTGGAGTGAAGATTCAATGAATTCCAGATTGGCAGTGAATGAATGGAACATTCTGTACAGAAGATTCCAATCATTTCTGAAGTCTAGGTAGTGGGTACAGGAAAATGAAGAGCTGACCAGGGTTCAGTGGATAGGCAGTTGAAGACTACGCCTGCGAGGGGGATCAGGACAATGACAACGACGAGTGTGTTACTTGGACATTCAACAGAGGTGTAAAGAAAGCCTGCCTGGAGTGGAGATTCAGATGAATTCCAGATTCGCAGTGAATGAATGGAACGTTCTGTAGTGGAGATTCCAATTATTTCTGAAATCCGATGTGTGTGGACAGGAAAATTAAGAGCAGACCAGGTTAGAATTGACAGCCAGTTGAACTGCAGGCCTGCGAGATTGAACATTCCTATGAAAACCAGCATTGGATTAATTAGACATTCACCAGTGGTATAACGAATGCGTTCATGGAGTGGAGGTTCTGATGAATTCCCGATTCGCAGTGAATGAATTGAACATTCTGTAGTGGATATTCCAATGATTTCTGTCGTGTGGGTTGTTTGGACAGAAAAAGAAAGACTTGACCACTGTGGAGTGTATAGCCAGTTGAATAGCATGCATGCGAGTGTGAACAGTATGCTGAAAACCAGCAGTGTGTTTCTTGGACATTCACCAGTGGTGTAAAGAAAGCCTGCCTGGAGTGTAGGTTCCAAGAATTCCAAAAAGGCAGTGAATGAATGGAACATTCTCTAGTGGAGATTCCAATGGTTTCTGAATTATACGTTGTATCGACAAGAAGCTGAAGACATTACCAGGTGGGTTTTGATAGCCAGTTGAAGACCAGGCCTGCGAATTTGAACAGGCTGCTGAAACCACCATTGGGTTACTTGAATATTCACCAGTGGTGTAAAGTAAACCTGTCTGCAGTGCAGATTCGATGAATTCCAGATTGGCAGTGAATGAATGGAACATTCTGAAGTGGAGATTCTAATGGTTTCTGAAGTCTGCGTAATGTGAACTGGAAAAAGAAGAGCTGACCAGGTTTCAGTGGACAGCCAGTTGAACAGCACGACTCTGAGTCTGAACACGCCTATGAAAACCAGCATTGGTTACTTGGACATTCACCAGTGGTGCAACGAAAGCTTGCCTGGAGTGGAGATTCGAAGAACTTCAGATTAGCAGTGAATGAGTGGAATATTCTGTCGTGGAGATTCAAATGATTTCGAAAGTCTGGGTTGTGTGTACAGGAAATGGAAGAGCTGACCAGGTTGGAGTTGATCGCCCGTTGAACAGCACGCCTGGGAATGTGAAGCTGACGCTGGAAAACAGCATTAGGTTACTTGGACATTCTCAAATGGTGCAACGAAAGCATGCCTGGAGTGGAGATTCCATGAGTTCGATATTGGCATGGAATGAATGTAACATTCAGTAGGAAAGATTCCAATGATTTCTCAAGTCTGGTTTTGTGTACAGGAAAATTAACAGCAGAGCAGGGAAGAGTGGATAGCCTGTTGAACAGCAGACTGCGACATTGAACTGGCTACTGAAAACCAACATTGTGTTACTTGGATATTCACCATGGTGTCAAGGAATCCTGCCTGGATTGGAGATTCCATGTATTCCCGATTGGGAGTGAATGAATGGCACATTCTGTAGAGGAGATTCTAATTACTTCAGAAGTCTGGGTTTTGTGGACAGGAAAATGAAGAGCTGACCAGGGTTGCGTGGATAGGCCGTTGGACAGCACGCCTGCGAGTGTGATCATGCCTCTGAAATCCAGCATTGGATTCCTTGGAGATCATCAGTGGTGTAACGAAAGGCTGCCTGGAGTTGGAGATTCATTGAATTCCAGATTGGAATTTAATCAATGGAACAGTCTGTAGTGTAGATTCCAATGAATTCTGAACTATGGTTTGTGTGGAGAGGAATAGAATAATCTCACCACTGTGTAGTGGATTGCCAGCTCAACAGCAAGGCTGCGAGTGAGAACAGAACGCTGAAAATCAGCATTCAGTTCCTTAGATATTCAATAGTCGTGTAATTAAAGTCTGCCTGGAGTGGATATTCGATGAATTCCAGATCGGCTCTGAATGAATGGAACATTCTTTAGTGGAGATTATAATGGTTTCTGAAGTTTAAGTTATGTGGACAGGAAAATGTAGAGCTGACCAGGGTTTAGTGGATAGTCAGTTGAACAGCACTCCTGCGAGTGTGAAGAGGCCGCTGAAAAGCAGCCTTGAGTTACTAGTACATTCAACACTAGTGAAACGAAATCCGGCCTGGAGTGGAGATTCAATGAATTCCAAATTCGGAGTGAATGAATGGAACATTCTGTAGTGGACATCCCATTGAATTTTGAAGTCTTGTTTGAGTGGACAGGAAAATGAAGAGCTGATCAGGTTGGAGAGGTTAGCCAGAAGAATAGCACAACAGCGAGTGTGAACAGGCCGCGAAAAAGCAGCATTGGTGTACTTGGATATTGACCAGTGGTGTACCGAAATACTGAATGGAATGGATATTAGATGAATTCCAGATTGGCAGTGAATGAATGGAACATTCTGTACAGGAGATTCCAATCATTTCTGAAGTCTAGGTAGTGGGGACAGGAAAATGAAGAGCTGAACAGGGTTCAGTGGATAGCCACCTGAACAGTAGACCTCCGAGGTGGATCAGGACAATCAAACGACCAGTGTGTTACTTGGACATTCAACAGAGGTGTAAAGAAAGCCTGCCTGGAGTGGAGATTCAGGTGAATTCCAGATTCGCTGTGAATGAATGGAACATTCTGTAGTGGAGATTATAATGGTTTCTGAAGTCTAAGTTATGAGGACAAGAAAATGAAGAGCTGATCAGGTTGGAGAGGATACCCAGTAGAATAGCACACCAGCGAGTGTGAACAGGCCGCGAAAAACCACCATTGGTGTACTTGGATATTGACCAGTGCTGTGCCGAAATACTGAATGGAATGGAGATTCGATGAATTCCAGATTGGCAGTGAATGACTGGAGCAATCTGTACAGGAGATTCCAATCAATTCTGAAGTCTAGGTTGTGGGGACAGGAAAATGTAGAGCTGACCAGTGTTCAGTGGATAGCCAATTGAACAGCACTTCTGCGAATGTGAACATACCGCTGAAAAGCAGCCTTGGATTTCATGTATATTCAACACTAGTGAAACGAAATCCGGCCTGGAGTGGAGATTAGATGAATTCCAGATTGGGAGTGAATGAATGGAACATTCTGTAGTGGAGATTCCATTGAATTTTGAAGTCTGGTTTGAGTGGACAGGAAAATGGAGAGCTGATCAGGTTGGAGAGGATAGCTGGTAGAATAACACACTAGCGAGTGTGAACAGCCGCGAAAAAAACCAGCATTGGGGTACTTGGATATTGAGCAGCGGTGTAACGATATCCTGCCTGGAGTGGAGATTCGATGAATTCCAGATTGGCAGTGAGTGAATGGAACATTCTGAAGTGGACTTTCTAATGGTTTCTAAAGTCTGAGTTATGTGATCAGGAAAAAGAAGAGCTGTCCAGAGTTGAGTGGACAGCCAGTTGAACAGCGCGACTCCGATTGTGTACATGCCTATGAAAACCAGCATTGATTACTTGGCCATTCAGCAGTGGTGTAACGAAAGCTTGCCTGGAGTGGAGATTCGAAAAACTTCAGATCAGCAGTGAAAAAGCGGAATGTTCTGTAGTGGAGATTCAAATGATTTCTATAGTCTGGGTTGTGTGGACAGTAAATGGAAGAGCTGACCAGGTTGGAGTGGAGAGCCCTTTGAACAGCATGCCTGGGACTGTGAAGCAGACGCTGGAGAACATCATTAGGTTACTTGGACATTCTCCAATGGTGCAATGAATGCATGCCTGGAATGGAGATTCCATGAATTCGATATTGGCAGGGAATGAATGGAACATTCTTTAGGAGAGATTCCAGTGATTTCTGTAGTCTGAGTTTTGTGTACAGGAAAAAGAAGAGCAGAGCAGGGAAGAGTGTATGGTCAGTTGAACAGCACTCCTGCGAGTGTGAACATGCTGCTGAAAACGAACATTTGGTTACTTGGATATTCAACAGTGGTGTAAAGGAATCCTGCCTGGAGTGGAGATTCGATGAATTCCCGATTGGGAGTGAATGAATGGAACATTCTGTAGTGGAGATTCCAATTACTTCTGAAGTCTGGGGTTTGTGGACAGGAAAACGAAGAGCCTACCAGGGTTGAGTGGATAGGCAGTTGGACAGCACGCCTGCGAGTGTGATCATGCCTCGGAAATCCAGCATTGGATTCCTGGACATCATCAGTGGTGTAACGAAAGCCTGCCTGGATTTAGAGGTTCGATGAATTCCAGATTGTAATTGAATCAATAGAACAGTCTGTAGTGGAGATTCCAATGAATTTTGAAGTATGGTTTGTCTGAACAGGAAAAGAATAATCTGACCACTGTGTAGTGGATTGCCAGTTCAACAGCACGTCTGCGACTGAGAACAGAACGCTGAAAATCAGCATTCAGTTACTTAGATATTCACCAGTCTTGTAACTAATGTCTGCCTGGAGTGGAGATTCGATGAATTCCAGATCGGCTCTGAATGAATGGAACATTCTGTAGTGGAGATTATAATGTTTTCTGAAGTCTTAGTTATGTGGACAGGAAAATGTAGAGCTGACCAGGTTTGAGTGGATATTCAGTTGAACAGTACTACTGCGAGTGTGAACAGGCCTCCGAAAAGCAGAATTGGGTTTCTTGTACATTCAACACTAGTGAAACTAAATCCGGACTGGAGTGGAGAATCGATGAACTCCAGATCTGGAGTGAATGAATGGAACATTCTGTAGTGGAGATTCCAACGGTTTCTGAATTCTACGTTTAATGGACGAGAAACTGAAGAGCTTACCAGGTGGGATTTGATAGCCAATTGAAGACCAGGCCTGCCCAGTTGAACAGGCTGCTGAAAACCACCATTGGGTTACTTTAATATTCACCAGTGGAGTAAAAAAATCATGTCTGCCGTGGAGATTCGATGAATTCCAGATTGGCAGTGAATGAATCGAACATTCTGAAGTGGAGATTCTAATGGTTTCTGAAGTCTGTGTTATGTGAACAGGAAAAAGAAGAGGTGACCAGGGTTGAGTGGATTGCCAGTTGAACAGCACGACTCCGAGTGTGAACACGCCTATGAAAACCAGCATTGGTTACTTGGACATTCATCAGTGGTGTAACGAAAACTTGCCTGGAGTGGAGATTCGAAGAACTTCAGATTATCAATGAATGAGTCGAATATTCTGTAGTGGAGATTCAAATGATTTCGAAAGTCTTTGTTGGGTGGACAGGAAACGGAAGAGCTGACCAGGTTGTAGTGGATAGCCCGTCGAACAGCACGCATGGGAGAGTGAAGTGGACGCTGGAAAACAGCATTAGGTTACTTGGACATTCTCCAATGGTGCAACGAAAGCATGCCTGGAGTGGAGATTCCATGCATTCGGTATTGGCAAGGAATGAATCGAACATTCCGTAGGAGAGATTAAAATGATTTCTGAAGTCTGGGTTTTGTGTACAGGAAAATGAAGAGCAGAGCAGGGAAGTGTGGATAGCTTGTTGAACAGCAGACTGCGACTTTGAACTGGCTGCTGAAAACCAACATTGGCTTACTTTGATATTCAGCGGTGGTGTAAAGGAATCCTGCCTGGGTGGAGATTCGATGAATTCCCGATTGGGAGTGAAAGAATGGAACATTGTGTAGTGGAGATTACAGTTACTTCTGAAGTCTGGGTTTTGTGGACAGGAAAATGAAGAGCTGACCAGGTTTCAGTGGATAGTCAGTTGAACAGTACTCCTGCGAGTGTGAACAGGTCGATGAAAAGCAGCCTTGGGTTACTTATACATTCAACACTAGTGAAACGAAATCCGGCCTGGAGTGGAGATTCGATGAGTTCCAGATTGGGAGTGAATGAATGTTACATTCTGTAGTGGTGATTCTATTGAATTTTGAAGTCTGGGTTGAGTGGATAGGAAAATGAAGAGCTGATCAGGTTGGAGAGGATAGGCAGTAGAATAGCACACCAGCGAGGGTGAACAGGCCGCGAAAATCCCGCATTGGGGTACTTGGATATTGACCAGTGGTGTAACGAAATCCTGCGTGGAGTGGAGACTCGATGAATTCCAGATTGGCAGTGAATGAATGGAACATTCTGTACAGGAGATTCCAATCATTTCTGAAGTCTAGGTTGTTGAGACAGGAAAATGAAGAGCTGACCAGGGTTCACTGGATAGCCATTTGAACAGCACGCCTCCGAGGGGTATGAGGACAATGAAAACGAGCAGGGTGTTACTTGGACATTCTACAATGTTGTAACTAAAGCTTGCCTGGAGTGGAGATTCAGATGAATTCCAGATTCGCAGTGAATGAATGGAAGGTTCTATAGTGGAGATTCCAATTATTTCTGAAATCCGATGTGTGTGGACAGGAAAATGAAGAGCAGGCCAGGTTAGAATGGATAGGCAGTTGAACAGCAGGCCTGCGAGACGGAACAGTCCTCTGAAAACCAGCATTGGGTTACTTGGACATTCACCAGTGGTATAACGAATGCGTTCATAGAGTGGAGATTCAGATGAATTCTCGATTCGCAGTGAATGAATTGAATATTCTGTAGTGGATATTCCAATGATTTCTGTCGTGTGGGTTGTTTGGACAGTAAAAGAAAGACTTGACCGGTGGGACGGGCACAGAAGCCCCGCTCTGGGCAACAACGCTGAATGGCTCCAATTCCAACAGGTACAGCCCGCCTCCAAGGGCCTGAGCCCCTCTCCGGGAATGCACACCTAGAACCAGCCCCTAGAAAGCCGGTTTTCAACCCCTGATCTGCGTGGGACGGGCACAGAGGCCCAGCTCTGGGCAACAAAGCTGAACGGCTCCAATTCCAAACAGGAGACGTTCCCAACTCCTCGCTCAGTGCCAGGGACTCTTTCCGGAGCTGCGACCGCTAATGCGGCCGCGAAATATTTTCCCACTACGTATGCCATAGGAACCATAAGCTACCTTCTTAGATGGAAACTTCTCTATTTTAGCTCAGCCACTAGAAACACAGTAGCCAATAACTCATAAGCCTATCTTAACTCACACTGCATATCAAGCAGAATAGTAACAGCGAACGTGAAGGACTAAACCACACCTCTCTCAATGGTAAAGCAACTCAAAAGCCCACCAAACTTTCATATTGAAGAGTCTAGCCCAAATGACACCAACAGTACTGTAGTGTTAGACAACCTCTCTGACAAGGAATTCAGAAGGGAGCTACTTAGGATGCTTAGGGAATTAAAAGAAACACTGGAAAGCAATGCCAATAGAAGACAAGAGGATCTCAGGGCAGAAATGAGGAAAATGGAATCAGAAATGTCAGACCTGAAAAATCTCGTAGGCGAATTGAAAAGCTCAGAGGAAGGCCTCAGCAGCAGAGTAAGAGCGGCTGAGAACAGAATCAGTGAGCTCGGAGATGAAGTTCAGAGACTCTCCAGAAAAGAGCAGAAAATGGAAAAGAGACTCACAATTCGGGAACAGATGGCAAGAGAAGATCGTGATGAAGCCAAGAGGGGTAACATAAGAATTATTGGAGTCCCAGAGGGACAGGAAGAAAACCTCGATGAAGAAAAAACTGGCAAAGACATCATTGCTACAACATTTCCAGAGGTGAAGAAAACTTGTGACCACAATCAGGAGGCCCGAAGGGTACCAGCTAAAAGAAATCCGAATAAAAATACCCCAAGACACATTCTGATCAAAATGACCAAAACCTTAGACAGAGACAAAATTCTGAAAGCAGCAAGATCGAAGAAAGAAATCTCTTACAAAGGAGCATCCTTAAAATTCACAGCTGATTTTTTCTGATGAAACCCTCATGGCCCGAAAACAGTGGTGGGACATAGTAAAAAAACTCAATGAAATAAATGCCTCCCCTAAAATACTTTTCCCAGCAAGACTCTCATTCATAATAGAAGGAACAACACACAGTTTCACAGACAAACAAGAGCTCAGGAACTTCATAGACTCAAAACCATGGTTACAAGAACAACTAAATGGGCTACTTTAAGGCAAGAAAGGCCCCTCAAATACACCAAATTTTAACAGAACAATGGGACAAAATACCATAACAAAAATCTCGCTCAATGTCAATGGGCTAAACGCACCAAGTAAAAGACATAGAGTGGCAGGATGGATTAGAAAATTGAACCCAACATTCTGCTGCCTGCATGAAACGCATCTCAATAGTCAAAGCAAACACAGACTCAGAGTCAAAGGCTGGAAAACAATCCTAAAGGCAAACAGCTCCCATAAAAAAGCTAGGGTAGCCATCCTTATATCAGACCACATCGATTTCAGATTGAGGAAGGTCAGAAGAGACAGTGAAGGCCATTTCTTATTGATCAAAGGATCTGTACAACAGGAAGAACTAACAATAATAAATGTATATGCACCTAATGAGAGACCAGCAAAGTACATAAAACAACTACTCATTGATTTGGAGAAAGACATCAATAGCAACACAATACTAGTGGGAGACTTCAACACTGCTTTGTCACCTCTTGATAGATCAACCAGAATCAAGCTTAGCAGGGACATACTTCATTTGAGGGAAACAATGGAAGAAAGGGACTTAGTAGATATATATAGGACACTTCATCCACAAAAAGCTGAATACACATTCTTCTCAAGCGTACATGGAACATTCTCCAAGATAGACTACATGCTGAACCACAAAACATGCCTCCATAAAATTAAGAAGGTAGAGATTGTATCAACAATCTTCTCAGACCATAATGCGCTGAAATTAGAAGTAAATCACACACAAAAACAGAAAACTAAATCAAACAACTGGAAATTAAACAGTGCACTATTGAACAACGAGTGGATTAGACAGAAAATCCAAGAGTAAATCAAAAGATTCCTAGAAACGAATGAAAATGAGAACACGAGTTACCAAAACTTATGGGACACAGCAAAGGCTGTATTAAGAGGAAAGTTTATAGCTCTACAAGCATTCCTCAGGAAGGAGGAGCGAGCACACATAAGTAACCTAACCTCACAGCTTAAGAGCTTGGAGAGGGACCAAAAAAAGGAGCACAACCCGAACAGGAGAAAGGAAATAATAAAACTCAGAGCAGAGATTAACGAGATGGAAACCCAAAAAACAATCCGAAAGATCAATGAAACCAAAAGCTGGTTCTTTGAGAAAATTAACAAGATCTATAAGCCTCTAGCAAAACTCACAAACAAAGGGAGGGAGAAAACCCTAATAAACCGAATCAGAAATGAAAAGGGGGTCATTACAACAGAAACCACAGAAATTCAGAGGATCCTCAGGGAGTACTTTGAGAAGCTTTATGCCACGGAACATCAAAACCTCGAGGAAATGGATAAATTCCTAGACTCCTACAGACTCCCAAGGCTGAACCAAGAAGACCTGGAATACCTGCACAGACCTATCACCATCAAGGAAATTGAAATGGTAATAAAAAATCTCCCCAAGCACAAAAGTCCTGGCCCGGATGGATTCACTAGTGAATTCTTCCAAATCTTTAAAGAGGACTTACTCCCGATGCTCTTTAAGCTTTTCCACGAAATTGAAATATCAAAAACACTTCCGAACAGTTTCTACGAAGCAAATATCACATTGATACCAAAAGCAGACAGAGATACCACAAAGAAAGAGAATTACAGGCCGATATCCCTGATGAACACAGATGCAAAGATCCTCAACAAACTACTAGCAAATAGAATCCAACTACTCATCAAAAAGATCATACACCATGACCAAGTAGGATTCATCCCAGGGATGCAAGGATGGTTTAACATTCGGAAATCAATCAACATAATCCACCATATCAACAAAAGGAAAGATAAAAAGCATATGATCATATCAATAGATGCAGAGAAAGCATTTGATAAGATCCAGCACCCCTTTATGATGAAAACCCTAGCCAAAATGGGTATAGAGGGGACCTTCCCCAACATAATTAAAAGCCATCTACCACAAGCCTACAGCAAGCATCATCCTCAATGGGGAAAAACTGAGAGCCTTCCCTCTAAGATCAGGGACGAGACAGGGATGCCCACTCTCTCCACTGCTGTTCAATATAGTACTGGAAGTACTTGCAATAGCGTTTAGGCAGGAAAAAGATATTAAGGGCATTCAGGTAGGAAAGGAAGAAATCAAGCTCTCACTATTCGCAGATGATATGATACTCTACTTAGAGAACCCAATAACTTCCACCAAAAAACTCCAAGAAACAATAGACTCGTATAGTAAAGTTGCAGGTTATAAAATCAATACCCAAAAGTCCATGGCTTTCCTATACGCAAACAGTGAGAGAGAAGAAAGCAACATGAAAAAAACAATCCCGTTCACAATTGTGCCCCAGAAAATCAAGTACCTAGGAATCAGCTTAACTAAGGAAGTAAAGGACCTGTACAAAGAAAACTACAAAACGCTACTTCAGGAAATAAAAGAGGGCATGAGGAAATGGAAAGATATCCCCTGCTCATGGGTCGGGAGACATAACATTGTCAAAATGGCAATACTACCGAAAGCATTGTATAAATTCAATGCAATCCCTATAAGGATACCCATGACATTCTTCAAAGAAATGGAGCAAACACTCCTGAAATTTATATGAAACAATAAGCCCCCACGAATAGCTAAAGCAATTCTTGGGAAAAAGAAAATGGGAGGAATCAACCTCCCGAACTTCAAACTGTACTACAAAGCAGTAATAAGTAAAACAGCATGGTACTGGAACAAAGGCAGAACTGCAGACCAGTGGAACAGGGTTGAATACACTGACATCTCCCCTCAATCATATGCTCATCTAAACTTTGATAAAGGTGCAAGTAATGTGAAGTGGAGTAAGGAAAGCCTCTTTAATAAATTGTGTTGGGATCACTGGATGGCTACATGCAAAACAATAGGCTCAGAACTCTGCCTAACACCATGTACAAAAGTAAGATCAAAATGGATTAAAGACCTCAACATCAGACCAGAAACCATAAGGTACATTGAAGATAAAGTTGGCAAAACCCTCCATGACATTGAAGCTAATGGTATCTTCAAAGATGCCACGCCACTGGCCGAGCAAGTGAAAACAGAGATAGATAAATGGGACTATCTTAAACTAAGAAGCTTCTGCACCTCCAAAGAAACAGTGACCAAAATACAAAGACAGTCTACAGAATGGGAAAGGATATTCACCGAATACACATCTGACAAGGGGTTTATATCCAGGACATACAAAATACTCGTTAAAGTCCACAAGAAGAAAACATCCAACCCCATCCAAAAATGGGGCAATGAAATGAACAGAAACTTTCTCAAAGAAGAAATCCGAATGGCAAAAAAGCACATGAGAAAATGCTCTACATCATTAATCATCAGGGAGATGCAGATCAAAACCACAATGAGATACCATCTCACACCTCAGAGACTGGCCCACATTCAAAATAACAAAAGCAACTGATGCTGGCGTGGATGTGGCGAGAAAGGGACACTCCTTCACTGTTGGTGGGAATGTCCACTGGTTCAGCCCTTCTGGAAAACAGTATGGACGATTCTCAAAAAATTAGAAATTGAGCTCCCATTTGACCCAGCAATACCACTCCTGGGAATATATCCCAGAGAGGTAAAAATGTATAGTCGAAGTGACATCTGCACTTGTTTGTTCATTGCAGCACTCTTTACAATAGCCAGAAACTGGAAGAAACCTGAATGCCCAAGAACAGATGACTGGTTAAAGAAACTTTGGTACATCTACACAATGGAGTACTATGTAGCTGTTAGAAAAGATGAAGTCATGAAATTTACATACAAGTGGTACAATATGGAAAGTATCATGCTAAGCGAAATGAGTCAGAAAGAGAGGGATAGACATAGAAAGATTGCATTCATCTGGGGGATATAAAGTAACAAAGTATGAGATTAATATCCAAGAATAGCTGAGATCAGCACCAGGAGGATTACTCCATAACTTAGAGGCCAGCCGGGCATCCTAGAGGAAAGGGCAGTTCAGATAGAGAAGGGAGCACCAAATAAAGGATGTTTGGCGGATCCTCCCAGGAGGGGAGATGCATGTCGAAAGTAGCCTATGGACTGAAGAAGTTTGCCATTCAATGCCTCTTTTGCAGAACACAAAACCCAAAAGGAGAGAGAAAACACAGAGGATTGCCCTGCCGCAGAGACAGGAGGGATGGGGGGATGGGGGTGGGAGGGATATTATCCATGGTGGTGGAGAATGGGCACTGGTGGAGGGATGGGTATCTGATCATTGTATAATTGAAACCAAAGCACCAAAAATTGTAAATTTACAACTGTGAAAAAAATAAAATAAAATAAAGGGGGAAAAATTCTGTATCCTTAAAAAATAAATAAATCAATAATTAGAGATCTGCTCTGGAAGATATAATAATTGAAGTTACCCAAAGAACAGCAAGGAAAAAGAATTTTACAAAAAAGCAGAACCACAAATGCCTGAGGAACAATAACGCCAGCTGCCCCCCACGAGCGGCTCTCCGGCACGGCCACGGCCCCGGAGGCACAAGGACTTAGCACAGAGAACCAGCCGCTTGGAGCAGAAAAGCAGATGGACTTGTGTTGAACCGCGCCACCAAGCCGGCCCGGAGGGGGAAGGGCGTTGACCGGCCCGCCCGCTCCTCTCTGGAAAGAAAGATGGCGGCCGTACGGGATCCTTGTGGAAAGCAGGTTTGAGCCGGGCTCGGGGGAGCGGCGGGGACCTCATGGGAAGTGGGGCTTTGTGGGCCGTCCCCCACACCCCACCGAGGTCGCCAGCTGCCCCCCACGAGCGGCTCTCCGGCACGGCCACGACTCCAGGGCACAGAAACCAATCTCTTAACTAGCTAACTTTTAATAGAAATTCTTCCAGGGCCAATAAGTAAAATATTCTATTCTTAACCAAGTTGTAGAAAGCAAATCATTTCACAATGCTGTTTCAGCATGTCTGATTGTGGGGGGTGGGTCCTAAACTCTAAACAATAATTGTGCATCTTCTATCGAAATAATCTATCTAGTCAAAGTAGATAGAGTATTAACTAGAACTCATCTGCCTCACAAGAATTGGGAGGGGTGGGAGGTGGGGGTCTATTGGGGTTCGGGGTTAAAAATGAGTATTGGTAAAGGGAAATGTGTTCGGTATCTACATGACTGAGACCTAAACCCGAAAGCTCTGTAACTTTTCCCACAGTGATTCAATAAATAAAAAAATTATAAAAAAATTCTGTGTCCTTAAAAAATAAATAAATAAATAATAAGCGATCTGCTCTAGAAGATATAATAATTGAAGTTACCCAAAGAACAGCAAGGAAAAAGAATTTTACAAAAAAGCAGAACCACAAATGCCTGAGGAACAATAACCAAAAAATGTAAAAATTATTTTCCTGCAGTCCTAAGATGAAAAATTTTAAAAAATCATGGACTATTAAAAAAAAAAGAAAGACTTGACCACTGTGGAGTGGATATCCAGTTGAATAGCATGCATACGAGTGCGAAGAGGATGCTGAAAACCAGCAATGTGATATTTGGACATTCACCAGTGGTGTAAAGGAAGCCTGCCTGGAGTGTAGGTTCCAAGAATTCCAAATAGGCAGTGAATGAATGGAACATTCTGTAGTGGAGAGTCTAATGGTTTCTGAATTCTACGTTGTATGGACAAGAAACTGAAGAGCTTCCCAGGTGGGATTTTATAACCAGTTGCAATGAAAGCATGACTGGATTGGAGATTCCATGAATTCGATTTTGGCAGGGAAAGAATGGAACATTCCGTAGGAGAGATTCCAATGATTTCTGAAGTCTGGGTTTTGTGTACAGGAAAATGAAGAGCAGAGCAGGGAAGAGTGGATAGTCTGTTGAACAGCAGACTGCAACTTTGAACTGGCTGCTGAAAACCAACATTGGCTTACATGGATATTCAACAGTGGTGTAAAGGAATCCTGCCTGGAGTGGAGATTCGATGAATTACCGTTTGGGAATGAATGAATGGAACATTCTGTAGTGGAGATTCCAATTACTTCTGAAGTTTGTGTTTTGTGGACAGAAAAATGAAGAGCTGACCAGGTTTGAGTGGATAGGCAGTTGGACAGCACTCCTGCGAGTGTGATCATGCCTCTGAAATCCAGCATTGGATTCCATGGACATCATCAGTGGTGTCACGAAAGCCTGCCAGGAGTTGGAGATTCGATGAATTCCAGATTGGTATTGAATCAATGGAACAGTCTGTAGTGGATATTCCAATGAATTCTGAAGGATGGTTTGTGTGTTCAGGAAAAGAATAATCTGACTTCTGTGTAGTAGATTGCCAGTTCAACAGCACGACTGCGAGCGAGAACAGAACGCTGACAATCAGCATTCACTTAGATATTCACCAGTCGTGTAACTAAAGTCTGCCTGGAGTGGAGATTCGATGAATTCCAGATCGGCAGTGAATGTATGGAACATTATGTAGTGGAGATTATAATGGTTTCTGAAGTCTAAGTTACGTGGACAGGAAAATGAAGAGCTGACCAGGGTTGAGTGGATAGTCAGTTGAACAGCAGTCCTGCGAGTGTGAACAGGCCGCTGAAAAGCAGCCTTGGGTTACTTGTACATTCAACACTAGTGAAACGAAATCTGGCCTGGAGTGGAGATTCGATGAATTCCAGATTGGGAGTGAATTAATGGAACATTCTGTAGTGGAGATCCCATTGAATTTTGAAGTCTGGGTTGATTGCCCGGAAAATGAAGAGCTGATCAGGTTGGAGAGGATAGCCAGTAGAATAGCACACCAGTGAGTGTTAACAGGCCGCGAAAAACCTGCATTGGGGTACTTGGATATTGACCAGAGGTGTAACGAAATCCTGCCTGGAGTGGAGATTCGATGAATTCCAGATTGCAGTGAATGAACGGAATATTCTGAATTGGAGATTCTAATGGTTACTGAAGTCTGGGTTATGAGAACAGGAAAAAGAAGAGCTATTCAGTGTTGAGTGGACAGCCAGTTGAACAGCACGACTCCGAGTGTGAACATGCCTATGAAAACCAGCATTGGTTACTTGGACATTCACCAGTGGTGTAACGAAAGCTTGCCTGGAGTGGAGATTCGAAGATCTTCACATTAGCAGTGAAAGAGTGTAATATTCTGTAGTGGAGATTCAAATGATTTCGAAAGTCTGGGTTGTGTGGACAGGAAATGGAAGAGCTGACCAGGTTGGAGTGGATAGCCCGTTGAACAGCACGCCTAGGTGTGTGAAGAGGACGCTGGTAAACAGCATTAGGTAACTTGGACATTCTCCAATGGTGCAAGGAAAGCATGCCTGGAGTGGAGATCTCATGAATTCGATATAGGCAGGGAATGAATGGAACATTTCGTAGGAAAAATTCCAATATTTTCTGAAGTCTGGATTTTGTGTACAGGAAAATGAAGAGCAGAGCATGGAAGAGTGGATAGCATGTTGAACAGTAGACTGCGACTTTGAACTGGCTGCTGAAAACCAACATTGGGTTACTTGGATATTCACCAGTGTTGTAAAGGAAACCTGCCTAGTGTGGAGATTCGATGAATTCCTGATTGTGAGTGTATGAATGGAACATTCTGTAGTGGAGATTCCAATTACTTCTGAAGTCTGGGTTTTGTGGACAGGAAAATGAAGAGCTGAACAGGGTTGAGTGGATAGTCAGTTGGACAGCACGCCTGCGAGTGTGATCATGCCTCTGAAATCCAGCATCGGATTCCTGGACATCATCAGTGGTGTAACGAAAGCCTGCCTGGTGTTGGAGATTCTATGAATTCCAGATTGGAATTGAATCAATGGAACAGTCTGTAGTGGAGATTCCATTGAATTCTGAAGTATGGTTTGTGTCGACAAGAAAAGAATAATCTGAACACTGAGCAGTGGATTGCCAGTTCAACAGCACGTCTGCGAGTGAGATCTGAATGCAGAAAATCAGCACTCAGTTACTAAGATATTCACCAGTCGTGTAACTAAATTCTGCTTGGAGTGGAGATTCGATGAATTCCAGATCGGCAGTGAATGAATGTCACATTCTGTAGTGGAGATTATAATGGTTTCTGAAGTCTAAGTTATGTGGAGAGGAAAATTTGAGCTGACCAAGGTTGAGTGGATAGTGAGTTGAACAGCACTCCTGAGACTGTTACCAGGCCGGTGAAAAGCAGCCTTGGGTTACTTCTACATTCATCACTAGTGAAAGGAAATCCGGCCTGTAGTGGAGATTAGATGAATTCCAGATTGGCAGTGAATGAATGGAACATTCTGGACAGGAGATTCCAATCAATGCTGAAGTCTAGGTTGTGGGGACAGGAAAATGAAGAGCTGACCAGGGTTCAGTAGATAGCCAGGGGAACAGCACGCCTCCGAGGGGGATCAGCATTAGGTTATTTGGACATTCTCCAGTGGTGCAACGAAAGCATGCCTGGAGTAGAGATTCCATGAATTCGATATTGTCAGGGAAGGAAAGGAACATTCCGTAGAAGAGATTCCAATGATTTCTGAAGTCTGGGTTCTGAGTACAGGAAAATGAAGAGCAGAACAGGGAAGAGTGGATAGTCTGTTGAACATCAGACTGCAACTTTGAACTGGCTGCTGAAAACGAACATTGGCTTAAATGAATATTCACCAGTGGTGTAAAGGAATCCTGCCTGGAGTGGAGATTCGATGAATTCCCGATTGGGAGTGAAAGAATGGAACATTCTGTAGTGGAGATTCCAATTACTTCTGAAGTCTGGTTTTGCGGACAGGAAAATGAAGAGCTGACCAGGGTTGAGTGGATAGGCAGTTGGACACCACGCCTGCGAGTGTGATCATGCCTCTGAAATCCAGCATTGGATTCCTTGGACATCATCAGTGGTGTAACAAAAGCCTGCCTGGAGTTGGAGATTCGATGAATTCAAGATTGGAACTGAATCAATGGAACATTCTGTAGTGGAGATTCCAATGAATTCTGAAGTATGTTTTGTGTGGACGGGAAAAGAATAATCTGACCACTGTGTAGTGGATTGCCAGTTCAACAACACTTCTGCGAGTGAGAACAGAACGCTGAAAATCAGCATTCAGTTACTTAGATATTCACCAATCGTGTAACTAAAATCTGCATGGAGTGGAGATTCGATGAATTAGAGATCAGCAGTGAATGAATGGAACATTCTGTAGTGGAGATTATAATGGATTCTGAAGTCTAAGTTACGTGGACAGGAAAATGAAGAGCTGACCAGGGTTGAGTGGATAGTCAGTTGAACAGCAGTCCTGCGAGTGTGAACAGGCCGCTGAAAAGCAGCCTTGTGTTACTTGTACATTGAACACTAGTGAAACGAAATCCGGCCTGGAGTGGAGATTCGATGAATTCCAGAATGGGAGTGAATGAATGGAACATTCTGTAGTGGAGATCCCATTGAATTTTGAAGTCTGGGTTGAGTGGACAGGAAAATGAAGAGCTAATCAGGTTGGAGAGGATAGCCAGTAGAATAGCACACCAGCGAGTGTGAACAGGCCGCCAAAAACCAGCATTGGGATACTTGGATATTTACGAGTGGTGTAACTAAATCCTGCCTGGAGTGGAGATTCGATGAATTCCAGATTGGCAGTGAATGAATGGAACATTCTGTACAGTAGATTCCAATCATTTCTGAAGTCTAGGTTGTGGGGACAGGAAAATGAAGAGCTGACCAGGGTTCAGTGGATAGCCAGTTGAACAGCTCGCCTCCCAGGGGGATCAGGACAATGAAAACGAGCAGTGTGTTACTTGGACATTCAACAGTAGTGTAACGAAAGCCTGCCTGGAGTGGAGATTCAGATGAATTCCACATTCGCTGTGAATGAATGGAACGTTCTGTAATGGAGGTTCCAATAATTTCTGAAATCCGATGTGTGTGGACAGGAAAATGAAAAGCAGACCAGGTTAGAATGGATAGCCAGTTGAACAGCAGGCCTGCGAGATTGAACAGTCTTCTGAAACCCATAATTTGGTTACTTGGACATTCACCAGTGGTATAACCAATGCGTTCATGGAGTGGAGGTTCAAATGAATTACCGATTCGTAGTGAATGAATTGAACAATCTGTAGTGGATATTCCAATGATTTCTGTCATGTGGGTTTTTTGGACAGTAAAATAAAGACTTGACCACTGTGCAGTGGATAGCCAGTACAATAGCATGCATGCGAGTGTGACCAGTATGCTGAAAACCATCAATGTGTTACTTGGACATTCACTAGTGTTGTAAAGAAAGCCTGCCAGGAGTGTAGGTTCCAAGAATTCCAAATAGGCAGTGAATGAATGGAACTTTCTGTAGTGAAGATTGCCCTGGTTTCTGAATTCTACGTTGTATGGACAAGAAACTGAAGAGCTTCCCAGGTGGTATTTGATAGCCAGTTGAAAACCAGGCCAGCGAATATGAACAGGGTGCTGAAAACCACCAGTGGGCTACTTGAATATTCACCAGTGGTGTAAAGAAGTCCTGTTTGCAGTGGAGATTCGATGAATTCAAGATTGGCAGTTAATGAGTGGAACATTCTGAAGTGGAGATTCTAATGGTTTCTGAAATCTGGGTTATGGGGACAGGAAAAAGAAGAGCTGACCAAGGTTGAGTGGACAGCCAATTGAACAGCACGACTCCGAGTGTGAACACGCCTATAAAATGCAGCATTGATTACTTGGACATTCACCAGTGTTGTAACGAAAGATTGCCTGGAGTGGAGATTCGAAGAACTTCAGATTAGCAGTGGATGAGTGGAATATTCTGTAGTGGAGGTTCAAAAGATTTCGAAAGTCTAGATTGTGTGGACAGGAAATGGAAGAGCTGACTAGGTTCGAGTGGATAGCCCGTTGAGAAGCACGCATGGGACTGTGAAGCAGACGCTGGAAAACAGCTTTAGGTTACTTGTACATTGTCCAATGGTGAAACGAAGCATGCCTGGAGTGGAGATTTCATGAATTCGATATTGGCAGGGAATGAATGGAACATTTCGTAGGAGAGATTCCAATGATTTCTGAAGTCTGGGTTTTGTGTACAGGAAAATTAAGAGCAGAGCAGTGAAGAGTGGATAGCCTGTAGAAAAGCAGACTGCGACTTTGAACTGGCTGCTGAATACCAACATTGGGTTACTTGGATATTCACCAGTGGTGTAAAGGAATCCTGCCTGGAGTGGAGATTCGATGAACTCCCGATTGGGAGTGAATGAATGGAACATTCTGTAGTGGAGATTCCAATTACTTCTGAAGTCTGGGTTTTGTGGACAGGAAAATGAAGAGCTGATTAGGGTTGAGTGGATAGGCAGTTGGACAGCACGCCTGCGAGTGTGATCATGCCTCTGAAATCCAGCATTGGATTCCTTGGACATCATCAGTGGTGTAACGAAAGCCTACCTGGAGTTGGAGATTCGAAGAATTCCAGATTGGAATTGAATCAATGGAACATACTGTAGTGCAGATTCCAATGGATTCTGAATTCTACGTTGTATGGACAAGAAACTGAAGATCTTACCAGGTGGGATTTGATAGCTAGTTGAAGACCAGGCCTGCGAGAATAAATATTCCTCTGAAAACTAGGATTGGGTTACTTGGACATTCACCAGTGGTATAACGAATGCATTCATGGAGTGGAGGTTCAGATGAATTCTCGATTCGCAGCGAATTAATTGAACATTCTGTATTGTATATTCCAATGATTTCTGTCGTGTGGGTTGTTTAGACAGTAAAAGAAAGACTTGACCACTGTGGAGTCGATAGCCAGCTGAATAGCATGCATGCGAGTGAGAACAGTATGCTGAAAACCAGCAATGTGTTACTTGGACATTCACCAGTGATGTAAAGAAAGCCTGCCAGGAGTGAAGGTTCCAAGAATTCCAAATAGTCAGTAAATGAATGGAACATGCTGTAGTGGAGATACCAATGGTTTCTGAATTCTACGTTGTATGGACAAGAAACAGAAGAGCTTACCATGTGGGATTTTATAGCCATTTGAAGACCAGGCCTGCGAGAATAAACAGTCCTCTGAAAACCAGCATTGGGTTACCTGGACATTCGCCGGTGGTATAACGAATGCGTTCATGGAGTGGAGGTTCAGATAAATTCCCGATTTGTAGTGAATGAATTGAACATTCTGTAGTGGTTATTCCAATTAATTCTGCTGTGTGGGTTGTTTGGACAGTAAAAGAAAGACTTGACCACTGTGGAGTGGATAGCCAGTTGAATAGCATGCATTCGACTGTGTACAGTATGATGGCCACCAGCAATGTGTCACTTGGACATTCACCAGTGGTGTAAAGAAAGCCTCCCTGGAGTGTAGGTTCCAAGAATTCCAAATAGGAAGTGAATGAATGGAACATTCTCTAGTGGAGATTCCAATGGTTTCTGAATTCTACTTTGTATGGACAAGAAACTGAAGAACTTACCGGGTGGGATTTTATAGCCAGTTGAAGACCAGGCCTGCGAATTTGAAAAGGCTGCTGAAAACCACCACTGGGTTACTAGAATATTCACCATTGGTGTAAAGAAATCCTGCCTGGAGTGGAGATTCGATGAATTCCCGATTGGGAGTGAATGATTGGAACATTCTGTAATAGAGATTCCAATTACTTATGAAGTCTGGGTTTTGTGGACAGGAAAATGAAGAGCTGAGCAGGGTTGAGTGGATAGGCAGTTGGACAGCACCCCTGCGAGTGTGATCATGCCTCTGAAATCCAGCATTGGATTCCTTGGACATCATCAGTGGTGTAACGAAAGCCTGCCTGGTGTTGGAGATTCGATGAATTCCAGATTGGAATTGAATCAATGGAACATTCTGTAGTGGAGATTCGAAAGAATTCTGAAGTATGGTTTGTGTCTACAGGAAAAGAATAATCTCACCACTGTGCAGTGGATTGCCAGTTCAACAGCACGTCTGCGAGTGAGATCCGAACGTTGAAAATCAGCATTCAGTTACTAAGATATTCACCAGTCGTGTAACTATAGTCTGCTTGGAGTGGAGATTCGATGAATTCCAGATCGGCAGTGAATGAATGTCACATTCTGTAGTGGAGATTATAATGGTTTCTGAAGTCTAAGTTATGTAAAGAGGAAAATTTAGAGCTGACCAGTTTTCAGTGGATAGTGAGTTGAACAGCACTCCTGAGAGTGTGAACAGGCCGCTGAAAAGCCGCCATGGGTTACTTCTACATTCATCACTAATGAAACGTAATCCGGCCTGGAGTGGAGATTCGATGAATTCCAGATTGGCAGTGAAAGAATGGAACATTCTGTACAGGAGATTCCAATCAATTCTGAAGTCTAGGTTGTGGCGACAGGAAAATGAAGAGCTGACCAGGGTTCAGTGGATAGCCAGGTGAACAGCACGACTCCGAGGGGGATCAGGACAATGAAAAAGAGCAGTGTGTTAGTTGGACATTCAACAGTGGTGTAACGAAAGCCAGCCTTGAGTGGAGATTCAGATGAATTCTAGATTCGCAGTGAATGAATGGAACGTTCTGTAGTGGAGATTCCAAATATTTCGGACATCCGATGTGTGTGCACAGGAAAATGAAGAGCAGATCAGGTTAGAATGGATAGCCAGTTGAACAGCAGGCCTGCGAGATAGAACAGTCCTCTGAAAACCAGCATTGCGTTACTTGGACATTCATCAATGGTATAACGAATGTGTTCATGGAGTGGAGGTTCGGATGAATTCCCGATTCGCAGTGAAGGAACTGAACATTCTGTAGTGGATATTCCAATGATTTCTGTCGTGTGGGTTGTTTGGACAGTACAAGAAAGACTTGACCACTGTGGAGTGTATAGCCAGTTGAATAGCATGCATGCAAGTGTGAAGAGTATGCTGAAACCAGCAGTGTGTTACTTGCACATTCACCAGTGGTGTAAAGAAAGCCTGCCTGGAGTGTAGGATCCAAGAATTCCAAATCGGCAGTGAATGAATGGAACATTCTGTAGTGGAGATTCCAAAGGTTTCTGAATTCTACGTTGTATGGACAAGAAACTGAGGAGCTTCCCAGGTGGGATTTTATAGACAGTTGAAGACCCGGCCTCCAAATTTGAACAGGCTGCTGAAAACCACCACAGGGTTACTTGAATATTCACAGTGGTGTAAAGAATTCCTGCCTGCAGTGGAGATTCTTTGAATTCCATATTGGCAGTAAATGAATGGAACATTCTGAAGTGGAGATTCTAATGGTTTCTGAAGTCTGGGTAATTTGAACAGGAGAAAAAAGACCTGACCAGGTTTGAGTGGACATCCAGTTGATCATCACGACTCTGAGTTTGAACACGCCTATGAAAACCAGCATTTGTTACTTGGACATTCACCAGTGGTGTAACGAAAGCTTGCCTGGAGTGGAGATTTGAAGAACTTCAGATTAGCAGTGAATGAGTGGAATATTCTGTAGTGGAGATTCAAATGATTTCGAATGTCTGGGTTGTGTGGACAGGAAATGGAAGAGTTAAACAGGTTGAAGTGTATAGCCCATTGAACAGCACGCCTAGGAGTGTGAAGCGGACTCTGGAAAACAGTATTAGGTTACTTGGACATTCTCCAATGGTGCAACGAAAGCATGCCTGGAGTGGAGATTCCATGAATTCGATATTGGCAGGGAATGAATGGAAAATTCCGTAGGAGAGATTCCAATGATTACTGAAGTCTGGGTTTTGTGTACAGGAAAATGACGAGCAGAGCAGGGAAGAGAGAATAGCCTGTTGAACAGCAGACTGCGACTTTGAACTGGCTGCTGAAAACGAACATTTGGTTACATGTATATTCAACAGAAGTGTAAAGGAATCCTGCCTGGAGTGGAGATTCGATGAACTCCCGATTGGGAGTGAATGAATGGAACATACTGTAGTGCAGTTTCCAATGGTTTCTGAATTCTACGTTGTATGGACAAGAAACTGAAGAGCTTACCAGTTGGGATTTGATAGCCAGTTCAAGACCAGGCCTGCGAGAATAAATAGTCCTCTGAAAACTAGCATTGGGTTACTTGGACATTCACCAGTGGTATAACGAATGCGTTCATGGAGTGGAGGTTCAGATGAATTCCCGATTCTCAGTGAGTGAATTGAACAGTCTGTATTGTATATTCCAATGATTTCTCTCGTGTGGGTTGTTTGGACAGTAAAAGAAAGACTTGACCACTGTGGAGTGGATAACCAGTTGAATAGCATGCATGCGAGAGTGAACAGTATGCTGAAAACCAGCAATGTGTTACTTGGACATTCACCAGTGATGTAAAGAAAGCCTGCCTGGAGTGTAGGTTCCAAGAAATCCAAATAGTCAGTAAATGAATGGAACATGCTGTAGTGGAGATGCCAATTGTTTCTGAATTCTACGTTGTATGGACAAGAAACTGAAGTGCTTACCATGTGGGATTTTATAGCCCGTTTAAGACCAGGCCTGCGAGAATAAACAGTCCTGTGAAAACCAGCTTTGGGTTACTTGGACATTCGCCGGTGGTATAACGAATGCGTTCATGGAGTGGAGGTTCAGATAAATTCCCGATTTGCAGTGAATGCATTGAACATTCTGTAGTGGATATTCCAATGATTTCTCTCGTGTGGGTGGTTTGGACACTAAAAGAGAGACGTGTCCACTGTGGAGTGGATAGCTAGTTGAATAGCATGCATTCGACTGTGTACAGTATGATGAAATCCAGCAATGTGTTACTTGGACATTCACCAGTGGTGTAAAGAAAGCCTGCCTGGAGTGTAGGTTCCAAGAATTCCAAATAGGAAGTGAATGAATGGAACATTCTGTAGTGCAGATTCCCATGGTTTCTGAATTTCACGTTGTATGGACAAGAAACTGAAGAATTTACCAGGTGGGATTTTATAGCCAGTTGAAGACCAGGTTGCGAATTTGAACAGGCTGCAGAAAACCACCACTGGGTTACTTGAATATTCACCATTGGTGTAAAGAAATCCTGCCTGGAGTGGAGATTCGATGAATTCCAGATTGGGAGTGAATGAATGGAACATTCTGTAGTAGAGATTCCAATTACTTATGAAGTCTGTGTTTTGTGGACAGGAAAGTGAAGAGCTGACCAGGGTTGAGTGGACAACCAGTTGAACAGCACGACTCTGAGTGTGAACACGCCTATGAAAACCAGCATTGGTTACTTGAACATTCACCAGTGGTGTAACGAAAGCTTGCCTGGAGTGGAGATTCGAAGAACTTCAGATTAGCAGTGAATGAGTGGAATACCCTGTAGTGGAGATTCAAATGATTTCGAAAGTCTGGGTTGTGTGGACAGGAAATGGAAGAGCTGACCAGGTTGGAGTGGATAACCCATTGAACAGCACCCTTGGGAGTGTGAAACGGACGCTGGAAAACAGCATTAGGTTACTTGCACATTCTCCAATGGCATAACGAAAGCATGCCTGGAGTGGAGATTTCCTGAATTCGATATCGGCAGGGAATTAATGGAACATTTCGTAGGAGAGATTTCAATGATTTTTGAAGTCTGGGTTTTGTGTAGAGGAAAATGAAGAGCAGAGCATTGAAGAGTGTATAGCCTGTTGAAAGGAGACTGCGACTTTGAACTGTCTGCTGAATACCAACTTTGGGTTACTTGGATATTCACCAGTGGTGTAACGGAATCCTGCCTGGAGTGCAGATTCGATGAATTCCCTATTGGGAGTGAATGAATGGAACATTCTGTAGTGGAGATTCCAATTACTTCTGAAGGCTGGGTTTTGTGGACAGGAAAATGAAGTGCTGAACAGGGTTGAGTCGTTAGGCAGTTGGACAGCACGCCTGCGAGTGTGATCATGCCTCTGAAATCCAGCATTGGATTCCTTGAACTTCATCAGTGGTGTAATGATAGCCTGCCTGGAATTGGAGATTCGATGAATTCCAGTTAGGAATTGAATCTATGGAACAGTCTGTAGAGGAGATTCCAATGAATTCTTAAGTATGGTTTGTGTGGACAGGAATAGAATAATCTGACCTCTGTGTAGTGTATTGCCAGTTCAACAGCACGTCTGCGAGTGAGATCAGAACGCTGAAAATCAGCATTCACTTTCTTAGATATTCACCAGACTTTTAATTAAAGTCTGCCTGGAGTGGAGATTCGATGAATTCAGATCGGCAATGAATGAGTGGAACATTCTGTAGTGGAGATTATAATGGTTTCTGAAGTCTAAGTTATGTGAACAGGAAAATGTAGATCTGACCAGGGTTGAGTGGATAGTCAGTTGACCAGCACTTCTGCGAGTGTGAATAGGCCGCTGAAAAGCAGCCTTGGGTTACTTGTATATTCAACACTAGTGAAAAGAAATCCGGCCTGGAGTGGAGACTCGCTTAATTCCAGATTGGGAGAGAATGAATGGAACATTCAGTAGTGGAGATTCCATTGAATTTTGAAGACTGAGTTGAGTGGACAGGAAAATGAAGAGCTGATCAGGTTGGAGAGGTTAGCCCTTAGAATAGCACACCAGCGCGTGTGAACAGGCCGCGTAAACCAGTATTGCGGTACTTGGATATTTACCAGTGGTGTAACAAAATCCTGCCTTTAGTGGAGATTCGATGATTTCCAGATTGGCAGTGAATGAATTGAACATGCTGTACAGTAGATTCCAATCATTTCTAAATTCTTGGTTGTGGGGACAGGAAAATGAAGAGCTGACCAGTGTTCATTGGATAGCCAGTTGAACAGCACTGCTCTGAGGGTGATCAGGAGAATGAAAACGAGCAGTTTGTTACTTGTTTATTCAGCAGTGGTGTAACGAAAGCCTGCCTTGTGTGGAGATTCAGATGAATTCCAGATTCGCAGTGAATGAGTGGAACATTCTGAAGTGGAGATTTTAATGGTTTCTGAAGTCTGGGTTATGTGAACAGGATAAAGAAGAGCTGACCAGGGTCGATTGGACAGCCAGTTGAATAGCACGACTCCGACTGTGAACACGCCTATGAAAACCAGCATTGGTTACTTGGACATTCACCAGTGGTGTAACGAAAGCTTGCCTGGAGTGTAGTTTCCATGAATTCGATATTGGCAGGAATGAATGGAACATTCCGTAGGAGAGATTCCAATGATTTCTGAAGTCTGGGTTTTGCGTACAGGAAAATGAAGCGAAGAGCAGAGAAGAATGGATAGCCTGTTGAACAGCAGATAGCGACTTTGAACTGGCTGCTGAAAACCAACATTGTGTTACTTGGATCTTCAACAGTGGTTTCAAGTAATCCTGCCTGGAATGGAGATTCGAAGAATTCCTGATTGGGAGTGAATGTATGGAACATTCTGTAGTGGAGATTCCAATTACTTCTGAAGTCTGGGTTTTGTGGACAGGAAAATGAAGAGCTGACCAGGGTTGAGTGGATAGGCAGTTGGACAGCACGCCTGCGAGTGTGATCATGCCTCTGAAATCCAGCATGTGATTCCTTGGACATCATCAGTGGTGTAACGAAATCCTGCCTGGAGTGGAGATTCGATTAATTCCAGATTGGCAGTGAATGAATGGAACATTCTGTACAGGAGATTCCAATCATTTCTGAAGTCTAGGATGTGGGGACAGGAAAATGAAGAACTGATCAGGGTTCACTGGATAGCCACTTGAACAGCATGCCTCCGAGGGGGATCAGGACAATGAAAACGAGCAGTGTGTTACTTGGACATTCAAGAGTCGTGTAACGAAAGCCTGCCTGGAGTGGAGATTCAGATGAATTCCAGATTCGCAGTGAATAAATGGAACGTTCTGTAGTGGACATTCCAATTATTTCTGAAATTCGTTGTGTGTGTACATGAAAATGAAGATCATAACAGGTTAGAATGGATAGCCAGTTGAACAGCAGGCCTCTGAGAATGAACAGTCCTCTGAAAACGAGCATTGGTTTACTAGGACATAAACAAGTGGTATAACGAATGCGGTCATGGAGTGGAAGTTCAGATGAATTCCCGATTGGCAGTGAATGAATTGAACATTCTGTAGTGGATATTCCAATGTTTTCTGCCATGTGGGTTGTTTGGAAAGTAAAAGAAAGACTTGACCACTGTGGAGTGGATATCCAGTTGAATAGCATGCATGCGAGTGTGAACAGTATGCTGAAAACCAGCAATGTGTTACTTAGACATTCAACAGTGGTGTAAAGAAAGGCTGCTTGGAGTGTAGGTTCCAAGATTTCCAAATAGGCAGTGAATGAATGGAACATTCTGTAGTGGAGATTCCAATGGTTACTGAATTCTATGTTGTATGGACAAGAAACTGTAGAGCTTACCAGGTGGGATTTCATAGCCAGTTGAAGACCAGGGCTGCGAGAATAAACAGTCCTCTGAAAACCAGCATTGGGTTACATGGACATGCACCAGTGGTATAACGAATGCGTTCATGGAGTGGAGGTTCAGATGAATTCCCGATTCGCAGTGAATGAGTTGAATATTCTGTAGTGGATATTCCAATGATTTCTGTCGTGTGGGTTGTTTGGACAGTAAAAGAAAGACTTGACCACTCTGGAGTTGATAACCAGTTGAATAGCATGCATGCGAGTGTGAACAGTATGCTGAAAACCAGCAATGTGTTACTTAGACATTCACCAGTGGTGTAAAGGAAGCCTGCCTGGAGTGTAGGTTCCAAGAATTCCAAATAGGCAGTGAATGAATGGAACATTCTGTAGTGGAGATTCCAATGGTTTCTGAATTCTACGTTGTATGGACAAGAAAATGAAGAGTTACCAGGTGGGATTTGATAGCCAGTTGAAGACCAGTCCTGCGAATTTGAACAGGCTGCTGAAAACCACCATTGGGTTAATTGAATATTCACCTGTGGTGTAAAGAAATCCTGTCCGCAGTGGAGATTCGATGAATTCCAGATTGGCAGTGAATGAATGGAATATTCTGAAGTGGAGATTCTAATGGTTACTGAATTCTGGGTTATGTGAACAGGAAAAAGTAGAGCTGACCAGGGTTGAGTGGACAGCCAGTTGACCAGCACGACTCCGAGTGTGAACACTCCTATGAAAACCAGCATTGGTTATTGGACATTCACCAGTTGTGTAACGAAAGCTTGCCTGGAGTGGAGATTCGAAGAACTTCAGATTAGCAGTGAATGAGTTGAATATTCTGTAGTGGAGATTCAAATGATTTCGAAAGTCTGGGTTGTGTGGACAGGAAACGGAAGAGCTGACCAGGTTGGAGTGGATTGCCTTTTCAACAGCACGCCTGGGAGTTTGAAGCAGACGCTGGAAAACAGCATTAGGTTACTTGGACATTCTCCAATGGTGCAGCGAAAGCATGCCTGGAGTGGAGATTCCATGAATTCGATATTGGCAGGGAATGAATGGAACATTCCGTAGGAGAGATTCCAATGATTTCTGATGTCTGGGTTTTGTGTACAGGAAAATGAAGAGCAGAGCAGGGAAGAGTGGATAGCCTGTTGAACAGCAGACTGCGACTTTGAACTGGCTGCTGAAAACCAACATTGCGTTACTTGGATATTCACCAGTGGTGTCAAGGAGTCCTGCCTGGAGTGGAGATTCGATGAATTCCCGATTGGGAATGAATGAATGGAACATTCTGTTTTGGAGATTCCAATTACTTCTGTAGTCAGGTTGAGTGGACACGAAAATGAAGAGCTGATCAGGTTGGAGAGGATAGGCACTAGAATAGCACACCAGCGAGTGTGAACAGGCCGCGAAAAACAGCATTGTGGTACTTGGATATTGACCAGTGGTGTAACGAAATCCTGCCTGGAGTGGAGATTCGATGAATTCCAGATTGGAAGTGAAAGAATGGAACATTCTGTAGTGGAGATTATAATGGTTTCTGAAGTCTAAGTTATGTGGACAGGAAAATGTAGAGCTGACCAGGGTTGAGTGGATAGTCAGTTGAACAGCACTCCTGCGAGTGTGAACAGGCCGCTAAAAAGCAGCCTTGGGTTACGTGTACATTAAACACTAGTGAAACGAAATCCGACCTGGAGTGGAGATTCGATGAATTCCAGATTGGGAGTGAATGAATGGAACATTCTGTAGTGGAGATTCCAATGAATTTTGAAGTCTGGGTTGAGTGGACAGGAAAATGAAGAGCTGATCAGGTTGGAGAGGATAGCCAGTAGAATAGCACACCAGCGAGTGTGAACAGGCCTCGAAAAACCAGCATTGGGTTACTTGGATATTGACCAGTGGTGTACTGAAATCCTGCCTGGAGTGGAGATTCGATGAATTCCAGATTGGCAGTGAATGAATGGATCATTCTGTACAGGAGTTTCCAATCATTTCTGAAGTCTAGGTAGTGGGGACAGGAAAATGAAGAGCTGACTAGGGTTCAGTGGATAGCCAGTTGAACAGCATGCCTCCGAGAGGGATCAGGACAATGAAAACGAGCAGTGTGTTACTTGGACATTCAACAGTGGTGTAACGAAAGCCTGCCTGGAGTGGAGATTCAGATGAATTCCAGATTCGCAGTGAATGAATGAAACGTTCTGTAGTGGAGATTCCAATTATTTCTGAAATCCGATGTGTGTGACAGGAACATGAAGAGCAAAGCAAGTTAGAATGGATAGGCAGTTGAACAGCAGGCCTGCAAGAATGAATAGTCCTCTGAAAACCAGCATTGGGTTACTTGGACATTCTCCAGTGGTATAACGGATGCGTTCATGGAGTGGAGGTTCAGATGAATTCCCGATTCGCAGTGAATGAATTGAACATTCTGTAGTGGATATTCCAATGATTTCTGTCGTGTGGGTTGTTTGGACAGTAAAAGAAAGACTTGACCACTGTGGAGTGGATAGCCTGTTGAATAGCATGCATGCGAGTGTGAACAGTACGCTGAAAACCAGCAATGTGTTTCTTGGACATTCACCAGTGGTGTAAAGAAATCCTGCCTGGAGTGTAGCTTCCAAGAATTCCAATTAGGCAGTGAATGAATGGAACATTCTGTAGTGGAGATTCCAATGGTTTCTGAATTCTACGTTGTATGGACAAGAAACTGAAGAGCTTACCAGGTGGGATTTCATAACCAGTTGAAGACCAGGCCTGCGAATTTGTACAGGCTGCTGAAAACCACCATTGGGTTACTTGAATATTCACCAGTGGTGTAAAGAAATCCTGTCTGCAGTGGAGATTCGATGAGTTCCAGATTGGCAGGGAATGAATGGAACATTCTGAAGTGGAGATTCTAATTGTTTCAGAAGTCTGGGTTATGCGAACAGGAAAAAGAAGAGCTGACCAGGGTTGAGTGGACAGCCAGTTGAACAGCACGACTCCGAGTGTGAACACGCCTATGAAAACCAGCATTGGTTACTTGGACATTCAGCAGTGGTGTAAAGAAAGCTTGCCTGGAGTGGAGATTCGAAGAACTTCAGATTATCAGTGAATGTGTGGAATATTCTGTAGTGGAGATTCAAATGATTTCGAAAGTCTGGGTTGTGTGGACAGGAAACGGAAGAGCTGACCAGGTTGGAGTGGATTGCCTTTCAACAGCACGCCTGGGAGTGTGAAGCGGATGCTGGAAAACTGCATTTGGGTTACTTAGACATTCTCCAATGGTGCAACGAAAGCTTGCCTGGAGTGGAGATTCAATGAATTCCAGATTGGCAGTAAATGAATGGAACATACTGTACAGGAGATTCCAATCATTTCTGAAGTCTAGGTAGTGGGGACAGGAAAATGAAGAGCTGACCTGGGTCCAGTGGATAGCGAGTTGAACAGCACGCCTCCGAGGGGGATCAGGACAATAAAAATGTGCAGTGTGTTACTTGGACATTCAACAGTGGTGTAACGAAAGCCTGCCTTGAGTGGAGATTCAGTTGAATTCCAGATTCGCAGTGAATAAATGGAACGTTCTGTAGTGGAGATTCCAATTATGTCTGAAATCCGATGTGTGTGGACAGGAAAATGAAGAGCAAAACAGGTTAGAATGGATAGCCAGTTGAACAGCAGGTGTGCGAGAATGAACAGTCCTCTGAAAACCAGCATTGCGTTACTTGGACATTCACCAGTGTTATAACGAATGCGTTCATGGAGTGGAGGTTCAGATGAATTCCCGATTCGCAGTGAATGAAATGAACATTTTGTAGTGGATATTCCAATGATTTCTGTCGTGTGGGTTGTTTGGACAGTAAAAGTAAGACTTGACCACTGTGGAGTGGATAGCCTGTTGAATAGCATGCATGTGAGTGTGAACAGTATGCTGAAAACCAGCAATGTGTTACTTAGACATTCACAGGTGGTGTAATGAAAGCCTGCCTGGAGTGTAGGTTCCAAGAATTCCAAATACGCAGTGAATGAATGGAACATTCTGTAGTGGAGATTCCAATGGTTTCTGAATTCTACGTTTTATGGACAAAAAACTGCAGAGCTTACCAGGTGGGATTTTATAGGCAGTTAAATACCAGGCCTGCGAGAATAAACAGTCCTCTGAAAACCAGCATTGGGTTACTTGGACATTCACCAGTGGTATTACGAATGCGTTCATGGAGTGGAAGTTCAGATGAATTCCCGATTCGCAGTGAATGAATTGAACATTCTGTAGTGGATATTCCAATAATTTCTGTCGTGTGGGTTGTTTGGACAGCAGACTGCGAATTTGATCTGGCTGCTGAAAACCAACATTGGGTTACTTGGATATTCAACAGTGGTGTAAAGGAATCCTGCCTGCATTGGAGATTACATGAATTCCAGATTGGCAGTGAATGTATGGAACATTCTAAAGTGGAGATTCTAATGGCTTCTGAATTCTGCGTTAAGTGAACAGGAAAAAGAAGAGCTGACCAGGGTTGAGTGCACATCCATTTGAACAGCACGAGTCTGAGTGTGAACACGCCTAATAAAACCAGCATTGGATTCCTTGGACATTCACCAGTGGTGTAACGAACGCTTGCCTGGGGTGGAGATTCGAAGAACTTCAGATTAGCTGTGAATGAGTGGAATATCCTGTAGTGGAGATTCAAATGATTTCGAAAGTCTGTGTTGTGTGGACAGGAAATGGAAGAGCTGACCAGGTTGGAGTGGATAGCCCGTTGAACAGCACCCTTGGGAGTGTGAAGCGGACGCTGGAAAACAGCATTAGGTTACTTGGATATTCTCCAATGGTGCAACGAAATCATGCCTGGAGTGGAGATTTCCTGAATTCGATATCGGCAGGGAATGAATGGAACATTCCGTAGGAGAGATTCCGATGATTTCTGAAGTCTGGGTTTTGTGTACAGGAAAATGAAGAGCAGAGCAGTGAAGAGTGGACAGCGTGTTCAACAGCAGACTGCGACTTTGAACTGGCTGCTGAAAACCAACATTGGGTTACTTGGATGTTCACCAGTGGTATAAAGGAATCCTGCATGGAGTGGAGATTCGCTGAACTCCCAATTGGGAGTGAATGAATGGAATATTCTGTAGTGGAGATTCCAATTACTTCTGAAGTCCGGGTTTTGTGGACAGGAAAATGAAGACCTGAACAGTGTTGAGTGGATAGGCAGTTGAACAGCACGCCTGCGAGTGTGATCATGCCTCTGGAATCCAGCATGGGATGCCTTGGACATCATCAGTGGTGTAACGAAAGCCTGCCTGGAGTTAGAGATTCGATGAATTCCAGATTGGAATTGAGAAATGGAACAGTCTGTAGTGGAGATTCCAATGAATTCTGAAGTATGATTTGTGTGGAGAGGAAAAGAATAATCTGACCAATGTGTAGTGGATTGCCAGTTCAAGAGCACGTCTGCGAGTGAGAACAGAACGCTGAAAATCAGCATTCAGTTACTTAGATATAAACCAGTCGTGTAACTGAATTCTGCCTGGAGTGGAGATTCGATAAATTCCAGATCGTCAGTGAATGAATGAACATTCTGTAGTGGAAATTATAATGGTTTCTGAAGACTAAGTTATGTGGACAGGAAAATGTAGAGCTGAGCAGGGTTGAGTGGATAGCAGTTGAAGAGCACTCCTGCGAGTGTGAACAGGCCGCTGAAAAGCAGCCTTGGGTTACTTGTACTTTCAACACTAGTGAAACGAAATCCGACCTGGATTGGAGATTCGATGAATTCCAGTTTGGGAGTGAATGAATGGAACATTCAGTAGTGGAGATTCCATTGATTTTTGAAGTCTGGGTTGAGTGGACAGGAAAATGAAGAGCTGATCAGGTTGGAGAGGATAGCCAGTAGAATAGCACACGAGCGATTGTGAACAGGCCTCGTAAACCAGTATTGGGGTACTTGCATATTTTCCAGTGTTGTAACGAAATCCTGCCTGGAGTGGAGATTCGATGAATTCCAGATTGGCAGTGAATGAATGGAACATTCTGTACAGGAGATTTCAATCATTTCTGAAGTCTAGTTTGTGGGGACAGGAAAATTTAGAGCTGACCAGGGTTCAGTGTATAGCCACTTGAACAGCACCCCTCCGAGGGGGATCAGGAGAATGAAAATGAGCAGTTTGTTACTTGTACATTCAGCAGTGGTGTAACGAAATCCTGCCTTGTGTGGAGATTCAGATGAATGACAGATTCACAGTGAATGAATGGAACGTTCTGTAGTGGAGATTCCAATTATATCTGAAATCCGATGTGTGTGGACAGGAAAATGAAGAGCAGACCAGGTTAGAATGGATAGCCAGTTCAATAGCAGGCCTGCGAGAATTAACAGTCCTCTGAAAACCAGCACTGTGTTACTTGGACATTCACCAGTTGTATAACGAATGCGTCAGTGGAGTGGAGGTTCTGATGAATTCCCGATTCGCAGTGAATGAATCGAACATTCTGTAGTGGATATTCCAATGATTTCTGTCATGTGGGATGTTTGGACAGGAAAAGAAAGACTTGACCACTGTGGAGTGGTTAGCCAGTTGAATAGCATGCATGCGAGTGTGAACAGTATGCTGAAAACCAGCAATGTGTTACTTGGATATTCAACAGTGGTGTAAAGAAATCCTCTCTGCAGTGGAGATTCGAAGAATTCCAGATTCGCAGTGAATGAGTGGAACATTCTAAAGTGGAGATTCTAATGGTTTCTGAAGTCTGGGTTATGTGAACAGGATAAAGAAGAGCTGACCAGGGTCGATTGGACAGCCAGTTGAACACCAAGACTCCGAGTGTGAACACGCCTATGAAAACTAGCATTGGTTACTTGGACATTCACCAGTGGTTTAACGAAAGCTTGCCTGGAGTGGAGATTCCATGAATTCGATATTGGCAGGGAATGAATGGAACATTCCATAGGAGAGATTCCAATGATTTCTGAAGTCTGGGTTTTGCGTACCGGAAAATGAATATAAGAGCAGGGAAGAGTGGATAGCCTGTTGAACAGCAGATAGCGACTTTGAACTGGCTGCTGAAAACCAACATTGTGTTACTTGGATCTTCAACAGTGGTGTCAAGTAAACCTGCCTGGAGTGGAGATTCTATGAATTCCTGATTGGGAGTGAAGGAATGGAACATTCTGTAGTGGAGATTTCAATTACTTCTGAAGTCTGGGTTTTAGGGACAGGAAAATGAAGAGCTGACCAGGGTTGAGTGGATATGCAGTTGGGTAGCACGCCTGAAATTGTGATCATGCCTCTGAAATCCAGCATTGGATTCATTGGACATAATCAGTGGTGTAATGAATGCCTGCCTGGATTTGGAGATTCGATGAGTTCCATATTGGAATTGAATCAATGGAACAGTCTGTAGTGGAGATTCCAATGAATTTTGAAGTATGGTTTGTGTGGACAGGAAAAGAATAATCTGACCACTGTGTATTGGATTGCCAGATCAACAGCAAGTCTGCGAGTGAGAACAGAACGCTGAAAATCAGCATTCAGTTACTTAGATATTCACCACTCGTGTAACTAAAGTCTGCCTGGAATGGAGATTCGTTGAATTCCAGATCGGCAATGAATGAATGGAACATTCGGTAGTGGAGATTCCATTGAATTTTGAAGTCTGCGTTGAGTGGACAGGAAAATGAAGAGCTCATCAGGTTGGAGAGGATAGCCAGTAGAATAGCACACCAGCGAGTGTGAATAGGCCGCGAAAAACCAGCATTGGTGTACTTGGATATTGACCAGTGTTGTACCCAAATCCTGCCAGGAATGGAGATTCGATGAATTCCAGATTGGCAGTGAATGAATGGAACATTCTGTACAGGAGATTCCAATCATTTCTGAAGTCTAGGTAGTGAAGACAGGAAAATGAAGAGCGGACCAGGGTTCAGTGGATAGCCAGTTGAACAGCACGCCTCCGAGGGGGATCAGGACAATGAAAACGAGCAGTGTGTTACTGGGACATTCAAGAGTGGTGTAACGAAAGTCTGCATGTAGTGGAGATTCAGATGAATTCCAGATTCGCAGTGAATAAATGGAACGCTCTGTAGTGGAGATTCCAATTATTTCGGACATACGATGTCTGTGGACATGAACATGAAGAGCAAAACAGGTTAAAATGAATAGCCAGTTGAACAGCAGTCCTGCGAGAATGAACAGTCCTCGGAAAACCAGCATTGGGTTACTTGGACATTCACCAGTAGTATAACGAATGCGTTCATGGAGTGGAGGCTCAGATGAATTCCCAATTCGCAGTGAATGAATTGAACATTCTGTAGTGAATATTCCAATGATTTCTGTCGTGTGGGTTGTTTGGACAGTAAAAGAAAGACTTGAGCACTATGGAGTTGATAACCAGTTGAATAGCATGCATGCGAGTGTGAACAGTATGCTGAAAACCAGCAATGTGTTTCTTGGACATTCACGATTGGTGTAAAGAAAGCCTGCCTGGTGTGTAGGTTCCAAGATTTTCAAATAGGCAGTGAATGAATGGAACATTCTGTAGTGGATATTCCAATGGTTTCTGAATTCTATGTTGCATGAACAAGAAACTGAAGAGCTTACCAGGTGGGATTTGAGAGCCAGTTGAAGACCACGCCTGCGAGAATAAACATTCCTCTGAAAACCAGCATTGGTCTACTTGGACATGCACCAGTGGTAGAACGAATGTGTTCATGGAGTGGAGGTTCAGCTGAGTTTCCGATTCGCAGTGAATGAATTGAACATTCTGAGGTGGATATTCCAATAATTTCTGTCGTGTGGGTTGTTTGGACAGTAAAATAAAGACTTGACCACTGTGGAGTTGATAACCAGTTGAATAGCATGCATGCGAGTGTGAACAGTATGCTGAAAACCAGCAATGTGTTACTTGGACATTCACCAGTGGTGTAAAGAAAGCCTGCCTGGAGTGTAGGTTCCAAGATTTCCAAATAGGCAGTGAATGAATGGAACATTCTGTAGTGGAGAGTCCAATGGTTTCTGAATTCTACGTTGTATGGACAAGAAACTGAAGAGCTTTCCAGGTGGGATTTGATAGCCAGTTGAAGACCAGGCCTTCGAATTTCAACAGGCTGCTGAAAACCACCATTGGGTTACTTTAATATTCACCAGTGGTGTAAAGAAATCCTGTCTTCAGTGGAGTTTCGATGAATTCCAGATTGGCAGTGAATGAATGGAACATTCTGAAGTGGAGATTCTAATGGTTTCTGAAGTCTGGGTTATGTGAACAGGAAAAAGAAGAGCTGACCAGGGTGAGTGGACAACCAGATGAACAGCACGACTCCGAGTGTGAACATGCCTATGAAGACCAGCATTGGTTTCTTGGACATTCACCAGTGGTGTAACGAAAGCTTGCCTGGAGTGGAGATTCGAGGAACTTCAGATTAGCAGTGGATGAGTGGAATATTCTGTAGTGGAGATTCAAATGATTTCAAAAGTCTGGGTTGTGTGGACAGTAAATGGAAGAGCTGACCAGGTTGGAGTGGATAGCCCGTTGAACAGCACGCCTGGCACTGTGAAGCAGACGCTGGAAAACAGCATTAGGTTACTTGGACATTCTCCAATGGTGCAACGAAAGCATGCCTGGAGTGGAGATTCCATGAATTCGATATTGGCAGGGAATGAATGGAACCTTCCGGAGGAGAGATTCCAATGATTTGTGAAGTCTTGGTTTGGTGTACAGGAAAATGAAGAGGAGTGCAGGGAAGAGTGGATGGCCTGTTGAACAGGAGACTGCGACTTTGAACTGGCTGCCGAAAACCAACATTGCGTTACTTGGATATTCACCAGTGGTTTCAAGGAATCCTGCCTGGAGTGGAGATTAGATGAATCCCCGATTGGGAGTGAATGAATGGAACATTTTGTTGTGGAGATTCCAATTACTTCTGAAGTCTGGGTTTTGTGGACAGGAAAATGAAGGGCTAACCAAGGTTGTGTGGATAGGCAGTTGGACAGCACGCCTGCGAGTGTGATCATGCCTCTGAAATCCAGCATTGGATTCCTTGGACATCATCAGTCGTGTAACAATAGCCTGCCTCTAGTTGGAGATTCGATGAATTCCAGATTGGAATTGAAACTATGGAACAGTCTGTAGTGGAGATTTCAATGAATTCTGAAGTATGGTTTGTGTGGACATGAAAAGAATAATCTGACCACTGTGTAGTGGATTGCCAGTTCAAACACACGTCTGCGAGTGAGAACAGAACGCTGAAAATCAGCATTCACTTACTTAGATATTCACCAGTCTTGTAACTGAAGTCGGCTTGGAGTGGATATTCGATGAATTCCAGATCGGCAGTGAATGAATGGAACATTCTGTAGTGGACATTATAATGGTTTTTGAAGTCTTAGTTATGTGGATAGGAAAATGTAGAGCTGACCATGGTTGAGTGGATAGTAAGTTGAACAGCACTCCTGCGAGTGTGAACAGGCCGCTGAAAAGCAGCCTTGGGTTACTTGTACATTCAACACTAGTGAAACAGAATCCGGCCTGGAGTGGAGATTCGATGAATTCCAGATTGGTGGTGAATGAATGGAACATTCTGTAGTGAAGATTCCATTGAATTTTGTAGTCTGGGTTGAGTGGACAGGAAAAAGAAAAGCTGATCAAGTTGGAGAGGATAGGCAGTAGAATAGCACACCAGCGAGTGTGAACAGGCCGTGAAAAACCAGCATTGTGATACTTCGATATTGACCAGTGGTGCACCGAAATCCTGCCTGGAGTGGAGATTCGATGAATTCCAGATTGGCAGTGAATGAATGGAACTTTCTGTACAGGAGATCCCAATCATTTCTGAAGTCTCGGTAGTGGAGACAGGAAAATGAAGAGCTGACCAGGGTTCAGTGGATAGCCAGTGGAACAGCACGCCTCCGAGGGTGATCAGGAGAATGAAAACGAGCAGTGTGTTACTTGGACATTCAACAGTGGTGTAACGAAATCCTGCCTGGAGTGGAGATTCAGATGAATTCCAGATTCGCGGTGAATAAATGGAACGTTCTGTAGTGGAGATTCCAATTATTTCTGAAATCCGATGTGTGTGTACAGGAAAATGAAGAGCAAAACAGGTTAGAATGGATAGCCAGTTGAACAGCAGGCCTGCGAGAATGAACAGTCCTCTGAAAACCAGCATTGGGTTACTTGGACATTCACCAGTGGTATAACGAATGCGTTCATGGAGTGGAGGTTCAGATGACTTCCCGATTCGCAGTGAATGAATTGAACATTCTGTAATGGATATTCCAATGATTTCTGTCGTGTGGGTTGTTTGGACAGTAAAAGAAAGACTTGACCACTGTGGAGTGGTGCCGCAGACTTGCTTGGTCCAAGAGCACCAGACTGAGTAGGACCAGGTGAAGGTGCGCTGGAAATTAGGAGATTCGGCGCGTTGGACAGACAGACACCAACACAAGAGTGGTTGAGTTCTGCTGCGGTTTATTGCATCCAGAGTTCCTCTTTTTATATAGTTACAGAAACAACGTGGCAAAGCACACATTACATCAGGCCTTGGGTCATGTTTCCAAGACAACAGGGGGCACCTACACTTTCTGTTTTAAGATTAGGGCAAAAGATCCACTTGTTCTAATAAAATATGTGAGTGAAATATTATGTTCCTTATAATTCCTTAATTGTCTACTTTTACTGACATTAAGTTTTTATTTCCCTAAAAATGCCTACCCATAAACTAACGAAAATATCAGGACTTTATAAAAACTAATATTAACTCTGTGCTGGAGCGATAGCACAGCGGTAGGGCGTTCGCCTTACACGCGGCCAACATGGCCGACCCGAGTCGATTCCTCCACCCCTCTCGGAGAGCCCGGCAAGCTACCGAGAGTATTCGATATGCCAAACACAGTAACAACAATGTCTCCAATGGAGACGTTACTGGGCCCGCTCGAGCAAATATTAACTCTACTAGCAAGCATCTTTCCAAGGCCAAAAGTTAAATCAAGATATTTAACAAGCAGGCTCCTATACCCACAGAATTGCAAGTGAAGACTGCATGTCAGAGGCGCCTAGAAAACAGTGAAACGGGCCTGCCGGAGGCATGCTCCCACAGAATGTCAGGTGAAGACTGCATGTCAGAGGCGCCTATAAAAACAGTTAAAGGGGACTGCCGGAGGCATACACCCGTAGGTCACGAACCTTCCCTTCCCAGGGACCCAGGCCCTTGCCTGAGCCCCTTGCAGCATGTTGCTACGTGGGCGACACCGTTACCGCCGTGGCAATTCCTCCCTTTTTACTTTTTAGACGCATGACATTCATGTCAACCCGAACCTTCTGCATAGGGCTACGTCGACGCCGTTACCGGCGTGGCAGTTCCTCCCTTTTTATTTTTCAGACGCATGGCATACATGTCAACGCGAACCTTCTGAATAGAACGAAGCATGCTTCGGAAAAAAACAGGGAAGAATAATAATAACTGCTCCTATTATTAAAGCAAATAGGGCAAAAACAATAATATAATGAATCCAATCAAATGGATTGAGGGCCTTCATGCTTTTAGTCAGACCAGAGGCTAGATCACTTAATTCAGATGTCTTATCATAAGCCTGGCTCATAGCTGCAATATCCCTCTGTATGCTCTCTAGGTCATGAGTAATAGATTGATCCTGCCAGACTCCAAGCAGGTGATGTTTAACCTTATTCCAATCAGAAGAAGTGTTATAAGGCAAAGGAGTGACACAGATGGTCCTAAATTGTTCATGACAACGAGTGTGCATCATTCTTTTAAGATTTTCAAGATCCTGACCAAGAGCCAGGACCACTTCTTCCAAAACATTAACCTTTGCTTCTAATTTCTTGTCAATAATTACTTGTTCAGATAAGGCAAATGTAACATTCTTATTCAATTCATTAACAAAATGAGCAGTATGAATTTCCTCAACTAAGGTAGCTGTGGCAATAGCAAAGGTGGTGATGATAGATATTAAGGCCGTAATGCCAAGAATCAAAGCAGCCACAAACCGTTTAGGTCGAATTAAAGCATGTAATTCCTTGAGGACCTGGGTAGCAGAATTATCATACCAGGTCATGTTGGGCAAATGTTCGGGCAGCATGACAAAAGATGGCCTCTGGACAATCAACATAATATCCTTATTAGGATCATGGTTGGGAGAAACACAATTGGTTAATTCACAATTTCGACAGGCCACATGATAAGAATTGGAACCAAAAGGAATAATATACATATCATCATGATTTGCCAACAATAAAGCATATGGATAGGATACACAACTTCTCACTGCCAATGCAGTATAAGAGGCCTGTCCAGGGCGTTTCTGAAGAATCATGTTATAGGCGGCTGTAAGGTGGAACAGATCACGATGAACTTTTTGACAGGCAGGAGTCTTAGCCACCCAAACGGTCTCCACATAGCCGGGCGAGAAGCAACGAGATAAAGGCTCGTCGGTTGAAGAGGAGAGTACAAAACCATGATACTTGTTAAGATTATTTTGTAAATGCTGCCTAATACATGATCCATTATTAGTGGAGGAGGAATAATCCCAAATAGTAACATTAGAAATAGCAGTGGGAGTATACTGTACGGCGGTTGAGTCAAAACCGCAATCCAACCATTTAGGAAAAGGAGAAAGGTTACTGTTCCAGAATTGATCAATATCCCGATATTTCTCTACACATTTTTCCAGAGGCATATTTGGATCTGAGACAAAGGCATCCTTACGAAATGGCGCACCCAATGTTGACATTTTTGTTTCCCACACCCAACGCTTGCCCTTATCGGGGGTTTCACCTTTCATTCTGCGAGGCGAATCAGTCAAGAAGGTACGATAACTGACACTCATACAACCCTGGGCACCATAATTTCCCAAGGCAAAGCAAATGGGAAGAGAATCTGAGTGACCAGAGAAATAAGTCAATGTAGACACATGTTTTCTATCAGATGAGTCCTGAAGGCCTCCCATGAGCTCAGAATGATTAGTAAGTACTTTAAGGGAGGTACTGTCAAGCCATCCCACAGGGTGTAACAATGGGGGACTGGGCACATAGGCCCAATAAGCAGTTGATGATGAATCCGCAGGGAGAGAAGGCATAACCTGTCCAACTAACAGTAAGGACATAGTTGCTAGGAAAACACATTCAGCTGTTGGTTTAGGCATCTTCTTCCTCGCTAGGGCTTTGGCATGCTGCATCAGTCTCCGGAATTGCGTCCAAGTCGGCAGGTCCTGTGGCTGAAACGACAGTCTTTCCATCTGCTTGACCAGGGACACTGTTGTCAGCTTTTTCTTCCTTTTTTCTTTGTGCCTGTGGTGCCGGCCTGACAAGGCGGTCCGGGATCCAGATGGGAGACTCGGCATCCTGAGGAAAAATACAAGCATAGCCTCGGCCTGAGGCAAGTAAAGGATCGGGCCCTTTCCATTGGCCCATAAGGAGGTCCTTTCAGAGCACGTTTGCTTGTGCCATGGGGGGCATCTGCCAGTGCCTTTGAGCAGGAGTCTGCCCATCAGAGTCGGCATTCAGGTGATTGATCACAAAAAGGGCATGGCTCAAAAGATGATGTGGTGAGTGATACTGCTGTGCATCTTGTAGACGCTGCAGTTGTATTTTTAAGACTTGATGAGCTCGCTCAATAATAGCCTGCCCTTGAGGATTGTAAGGAATGCCAGTGGCATGTAAGATACCCCATCGCTGGAGAAAAGAGACAAAGGACCTAGAGGTATAAGCAGGTCCATTATCTGTTTTGATATGTAATGGCCTTCCCATGATCATAAAGCATTGAAAGAGGTGTTGAATCACATCCTTCAGGGCCTCTCCTGTTCTTGCAGAGGCAAACATAAAATGAGAATAAGTATCAATAGTTACATGAACATACTTCATCCTTCCAAAAGAGGGGACATGGGTTACATCCATTTGCCAGAGGCTCAAAGGTCGTAGGCCTCGGGGGTTTACCCCCATTTTTGGCCCCCCTGAAGGAGGGGGACAATGAGCACATTCTTTGACAATATGCCGTGCCTGCTCTCTCGTGATTTTAAACATGTGTCTTAAAGCATTGGCGTTCTGATGATGTAGTGCGTGGCTCTCCTGAGCCTCTGTCACTGACAGTATGTGGCTTCTAGTTAATAAATCAGCCATGTGATTGCCCTGAGAAAGAGCCCCTGGCAGCTTAGTATGGCCTCTAATATGTCCCACATAGATCCGGTTAGTCCGGTTTTGCAAGATGGCCTGTAAATGTTTAAGTAAGGGGAGAATTGTTGAAGGTCCTGAGAGCAAGGCAGTCTCAATGTGTGGGAATAAATTAGCAACATATTTGGAATCAGTATAAAGATTCAAAGTTTGAGGAAAATGGGCTAAGGCAAGGTTCACTGCTTTAATCTCTGCTTGCTGAGCAGAGGTCTGCTCTCCGTGTTCTACAATGGGGTCTTGACCTTCAATATACACAGCAGAGGTGCCATTGGAGGAACCATCTGTAAACACAACTATACCTCCTGCTAACGGGACAGGAGAACATATTTTTGGAAAAATTAAATCAACTGACTTTATAAATTCTAGTAAAGGATCCTGGGGATAATGATATAGAATTTGTCCTGTATAACCCATTACAGCCAACACCCAATCATCTGATTCCTTATATAACATTTCGACTTGATCTTTATTAAAAGGAGTGACAATTATGTGGGGCTCCTGCCCAAACAATTCCCTAGATCTGATTCTACCTTTATAGATTATTTGAGACACCATAAAGGGCAAAGAGGCTACTGTCTTTTTCTGATGGTGAGGCAAGTGCAGCCATTCCAGGATACCTTGCTGCCACAAGCAGGCAGTTGGAGAGTAAGGTGTGGTGAACACGAGCAAATACCATGGTTGATTGTAATCTAACTGTTTAACCTTAGCCTTTTCCAATGCCTGTTCCACCAGCTGAATGTCTTTCAAAGCAGCAGGTGTTAATTCCCTTTTTGATGTTGGGTGACTGTCCCCCTTTAAGATGTCATATAGGGGATCCAAGTCTCCTGTGGTAATATGTAAATAATTTCTAATCCAGTGAATATTACCCAACAACTTCTGAAAATCATTTAGGGTTTTTAATTTATCAGTTTTTATGGAGGCCTTTTGAGGGACAATAAAGTCATTTTGGAACCACTGTCCCAGATATCCTATGGGCTTGTCACATTGGACTTTATCAGGAGCAATGACTAGCCCTTGAGCTATTAATTGTTCAATGGTATCATACAGAAGTTGCTGAGCCATATGCTCCTTTGGATGAGCTAGCAAAATATCATCCATATAATGAATGATATAGGCCTCTGGGTATTGCTGTCGAATTGGAGAAAGAGCCATATCAACATATTTTTGACATAGAGAAGGGCTATTTTTCATTCCTTTCGGCAGAACCTTCCATTGATAACGTCTGTAAGGCCGCTTATAATTGGTTGAGGGGATACTAAAAGCAAATCTTTGACAATCCTGGGGTTGTAACTTAATAGTAAAAAAGCAATCCTGCAAATCAATAACAATAATTTTCCAATTTTGAGGAACGGAAACCGGTGATGGCAACCCAGGTTGCAAGGCCCCCATATCTTCCATAGTCACATTAATGGCTCTTAAATCCTGCAACAGTCTCCATTTTCCTGATTTCTTCTTTATTACAAATACAGGGGTATTCCAAGGGCTATTAGATTCCTCTATATGTCCTTTATCTAATTGTTCCTGCACTAATATTTCTAAAGCCTGTAATTTTTCATCAGGTAGGGGCCACTGACTCACCCACACAGGCTGATCATTCTTCCAAATAATAGGATCTGCAAAGATGTTAACTGCAGTGGCCCCTATAAAAAACTTTGTTCTTGTTCTGACTCATGTTCTTTAGCAGTCAGGACACAGCCTAGTGCCTTTAGCAGATCTCGTCCCCACAACGTAAAGGGTAGGGAGGCAATAACATAAGGCTGGATAGTTCCTTCTTTCCCATCTGCCCTCCAGGTTAAAATGGAGGAACTTACTATGGCTCCCATGACAGCTCCAACTCCCATAAGGGTGGCTCCAGTAGTGTGCACGGGCCATGAAGGAGGCCAGTCCCTACCGGCTATGCAGGTCTTATCAGCGCCGGTATCGAGCACTCCTCTAATCGGCTTTCCATTAATGTAAATAACTTTGAATGGTGCGAAATCCATCTCTTTAACCCAGGCAGCGACGTTGGCTGGAACCTCAGTCGCAACAGCTATGTCTGTGGACCCGAACTGTCCCGAGCCTCTGCTTCCTGTAAGAACAGGTGTCGGCAAGGGAATATAGGGCAGTACTAACAGCTGCGCAATTCTCTGGCCTTTATGCAGCTGTACAGTTTCTTTCAAAGGTTTTACCATTACTTTTATGTCTGATTCAGTATCTGAATCAACCACCCCGGGCACAATTTCCAGATGTTTATTAATGTTGGAGCTTCTGCCAATGACAAGCCCCATGGTGCCGGGGGGCAGTGTGCCCTTGGTACCTGTTGGAATTACTGTAATGCCATCCCATTTAGATAATATAATATCAACAGGACAGGCCAAGTCCAGACCAGCACTCCCGGGTGTTCCTCTGGGTAGGGAGTGGATTGTAGGAGCATCTGTTTTTAACGGAGCCTTTTCCGCCGCTCCGTTCCCCTCTTTTTGTGTTGGGCTAAGGGGACTCCCCTCATCTAGTTTTTTGACTGTTCCTTATTTTTATTTTTATTCCCTGTCAGTAGCACTCCATCCTTGGTAAATTTAGACCTACATTCATTCTTCCAATGTCTACCTTTCCTACATTTAGGACACAGACCGGGCGGGCGAGAGCTCCGGTCCTTCTTCTCTGTACATTCTATCTGCATATGTCCCTGTTTTCCACACTTGTAGCACCGCGGCCCCGCATCCACACGGCCATCAAGTCCTTTCTTTACATAAGTCCCAAAGGACTGTCCCTTCATGGCAGCGGCATAAGCAATGCCTTGAACAACAGCCGGGGAGGCATCAACACAGGCCTTAATATAATCCTGAATAGTCCCTGTCTTCCTAATGGGCCTTAATAAGTCTTTGCACAGAGTGTTGGCATTTTCCCAGGCGAGTTGCTTAATAAGCATCTCTGTCCCTTCCGAAGGAGGGAGCATTCTGTGCACGGCCTCTTCTAAACGGGAGATAAAGTTTTGATAGGTCTCCTCATTGCCCTGGATAATGCCTGATAATGTGGTGCCTTTTACCCCGGGAGGGGGCAATTTTGCCCATGCCGCTACGGCATTCCTGGTGACGATCTCTAAAAATTCCCCGGGTATCTGTATCTGAGCCCTAGTGGTTGCGTGGTCCCCTGTTCCCATTAACATATCCATAGTTGGCTTAGCACCCCGTTTATTTGCCATATCACTTATTGTATCTTTACATTTGTCCTCATATTCAGTCCGCCAGAGCACATAGTCTCCGGGGGATAAAGTTGCTTTCGCGACCAGATGCCAATCATATGGTGTCATCCGAGAGGCTGCCAGCATGTCTACAACTTGTAAAGTATAAGGAGCAGAAGCTCCTGAGGACTGGACCGCCGCCCATAATTCCTGCAAAGTTTTTAAAGGAATAGGTTCCCAACGCAGGTCACCTTCGAGTGCCTCCGTAACAGGAAAGGTAAACGAAGTGTCCCCGAGGCGCCGAGCCTCAGCCATGGCGCCGCGGAAGCCCACAAGCGGTGGATACAATCTGCGGGCTGGAGCTGGCCTTTTTACTCTTCCAGCCTTGACAACGGGGAATGCCTTAAAGGCATTCTCGTTTTGCCATTTCGCTAGCTATTTCCCAATCACCTCACTCGTCCTCATCATCCTCCTCTTTGAATAAGGGAGCAGAGGGCCCCACTGGACCCTCATCTGGTGCTACTTCTGCATAAATAAGGGAAGAGGCTGTTTCCTCCTCTAGACCTTCTAAATCAGACGTTTGTGTTAGTAACTCCTTAATTTGTAACCATAATGGATAAGAACAAGGAGGCAGTTTCTCTTCTCCCTCCTCCTTGCCATACTTATGCAGAGCTTTACCCACTCTCCGCCATTCAGACAGCGTTAGACTACCATCTCCTGGGAACCAAGGACAAAGATGCTTGACCACATGCAAAAATTCTGAGAGAGCTGAATCAGTAACTTTTAAACCTTTTTCTAATAACATGCGCCGCACGACAGCTGCAAAGAGCTTGTCGTCTTTTGACATCTGTACACCCATGATGAACTGATTACCTGATTACCTGCACTTAACCGGTGAGCCTTTACCGGCGGATCCGCGTAATCCTGGCAGGAGCCGATCCCTGCTTTGGGGAGAGAAAAGAAAGAAAGAGGGGGGATTACCTGTCCTTCCGGTCCCTGTTGGGGCGCCACCTGCGGCAGACTTGCTTGGTCGAAGACCACCAGACTGAGGAGGACCAGGCGAAGGTGCACAGGAAATTAGGAGATTCGGCGCGTTGGACAGACAGACACCAACACAAGAGAGGTTGAGTGCTGCTGCGGTTTATTGCATCCAGAGTTCCTCTTTTTATACAGTTACAGAAAAAACGTGGCAAAGCACACATTACATCAGGCCATGGGTCATGTTTTCAAGAAAACAGGGGGACCGTACACGTTCTGTTTTAAGATTAGGGCAAAAGATCCACTTTTTCTAATAAAATATGTGAGTGAAATATTATGTTCCTTATAATTCCTTAATTGTCTAATTTTACTGACATTAAGTTTTTATTTCCCTAAAAACGCCTACCGAGAAACTAAAGAAAATATCAGGACTTTATAAAAACTAATATTAACTCTACTAGCAAGCATCATTCCAAGGCCAAAAGTTAAATCAAGATATTTCACAAGCAGGCTCCTATTCCTACAGAATGGCAAGTGAAGACTGCATGTCAGAGGCGCCTAGAAAACAGTGAAAGGGGGCTGCCGGAGGCATGCTCCCACAGAATGGCAGGTGAAGACTGCATGTCAGAGGCGCTTATAAAAACAGTGAAAGGGGGCTGCCGGAGGCATAAACCCGTAGGTCACGAACCTTCCCTTCCCAGGGACCCAGGCCCTTGCCTGAGCCTCTTGCAGCATGTTGCTACGTGGGCGACGCCGTTACCGGCGTGGCAGAGTGGATAGCCAGTTGAATAGCATGCACGCGAGTGTGAACAGTATGCTGAAAACCAGCAATGTGTTACTTGGACATTCACCAGTGGTGTAAAGAAAGCCTGCCTGGAGTGTAGGCTCCAAGAATTCCAAATAGGCAGTGAATGAATGGAACATTCTGTAGTGGAGATTCCAATGGTTTCTGAATTCTACGTTGTATGGACAAGAAACTGAAGAGCTTACCAGGTGGGATTTGATAGACAGTTGAAGAAAAGGCCTGCGAATTTGAACAGGCTGCTGAAAACCACCACTGGGTTACTTGAATATTCACCAGTGGTGTAAAGAAATCCTGTCTGCAGTGGAGATTCGATGAATTCCAGATTGGCAGTGAATGAATGGAACATTCTGAAGTGGAGATTCTAATGGTTTCTGAAGTCTGGCTTATGTGAACAGGAAAAAGAAGAGCTGACCAGGGTTGAGTGGAAAAAGAGCTGACCAGTTGGAGTGGTTATCCCGTTGAACAGCATGCATGGGCGTGTGAAGCAGATGCTGGAAAACAGCATTAGGTTACTTGGACATTCTCCAAAGTTGCAACGAAAGCATGCCTGGAGTGGAGATTCCATGAATTCGATATTGGCAGGGAATGAATGGAACATTCCGTAGGAGAGATTCCAATGAATTCTGAAGTCTTGGTTTGGTGTACAGGAAAATGAAGAGCAGACCAGGGAAGAATGGATAGCCTGTTGCACAGCAGACTGCGACTTTGAACTGGCTGCTGAAAACCAACATTGCGTTACTTGGATATTCACCAGTGGTGTCAAGGAATCCTGCCTGAAGTGGAGATTTGATGAATTCCCGATTGGGAGTGAATGAATGGAACATTCTGTAGTGGAGATTCCAATTACTTCTGAAGTCTGGGTTTTGTGGACAGGACAATGAAGAGCTGACCAGGGATGAGTGAATAGGCAGTTGAACAGCACGCCTGCGAGTGTGATCATGCCTCTGAAATCCAGCATTGGATTCCTTGGACATCATCAGTGGTGGAACGAAAGCCTGCCTGGAGTTGGAGATTCGATGAATTCCAGATTGGAATTGAAACAATGGAACAGTCTGTAGTGGAGATTCCAATGAATTCTGAACTATGGTTTGTGTGGACAGGAAAAGAATAATCTGACCACTGTGTAGTGGATTGCCAGGTCAACAGCACGTCTGCGAGTGAGAACAGAACGCTAAAAATCAGTATTCAGTTACTTAGATATTCACCAGTCGTGTAACTGAATTCTGCCTGGAGTGGAGATTCGATGAATTCCAGATAGGCAGTGAATGAATGGAACATTCTGTAGTGGAGATTCCATTGAATTTTGAAGTCTGGGTTGAGTGGACAGGAAAATGAGGAGCTGACCAGGATTCAGTGGATAGCCAGTTGAACAGCACGCCTCTGACGGGGATCAGGACAATGAAAACGAACAGTGCATTACTTGGACATTCAACAGTGGTGTAACGAAAGCCTGCCTGGAGTGGAGATTCAGATGAATTCCAGATTCGCATTGAATAAATGGAACGTTCTGTAGTGGAGATTCCAATTATTTCTGAAATCCGATGTGTGTGGACAGGAAAATGAACAGCAAAAGAGGTTAGAATGGATATCCAGTTGAACAGCAGGCCTGCGAGAATGAACAGTCCTCTGAAAACCAGCATTGGGTTACTTGGACATTCACCAGTGGTATAACGAATGCGTTCATGGAGTGGAGGTTCAGATGAATTCCCGATTTGCAGTGAATGAAATGAACATTCTATAATGGATAATCCAATGATTTCTGTCGTGTGGGTTGTTTGGACAGTAAAAGAAAAACTTGACCACTGTGGAGTGGATAACCAGTTGAATAGCATGCATGCGAGTGTGAAGAATATGCTGAAAACCAGCTATGTGTTACTTGGACATTCAAAAGTGGTGTAAAGAAAGCCTGCCTGGAGTGTAGGTTCCAAGAATTCCAAATAGGCAGTGAATGAATGGAACATTCTGTAGTGGAGATTCCAATGGTTTCTGAATTCTACGTTGTATGGACAAGAAACTGAAGAGCATTCCAGGTGGGATTTGATAGCCAGTTGAAGACCAGGCCTGCGAATTTGAACAGGCTGCTGAAGACCACCATTGGGTTACTTGAATATTCACCAGTGGTGTAAAGAAATGCTGTCTGCAGTGGAGATTCGATGAATTCCAGATAGGCAGTGAAAGAATGGAACATTCTGAAGTGGAGATTCTAATGGTTTCTGAAGTCTGGGTTATGTGAACAGGAAAAAGAAGAGCTGACCAGGGTTAGGTGGACAGCCAGTTGAACAGCACGACTCCGAGTGTGAACACGCCTATGAAGACCAGCATTGGTTTCTTGGACATTCCCCAGTGGTGTAACGAATGCTTGCCTGGAGTGGAGATTCGAAGAACTTCAGATTAGCAGTGAGTGAGTGGAATATTCTGTAGTGGAGATTCAAATGATTTCGAAAGTCTGGGTTGTGTGGACAGGAAATGGAAGAGCTGACCAGGTGGGACTGGATAGCCCGTTGAACAGCATGCCTGGGAGTGTGAAGCAGATGCTGGAAAACAGCATTAGGTTACATGGACATTCTCCAATGGTGCAACGAAAGCATGCTTGGAGTGGAGATTCCATGAATTCGATATTGGCAGGGAATGAATGGAACATTCCGTAGGAGAGATTCCAATGTTTTCTGAAGTCTGGGTTTTTTGTACAGGAAAATGAAAAGCAGAGCAGGGAAGAGTGCATACCCTGTTGAACAGCAGACTGCTACTTTCAACTGGCTGCTGAAAACCAACATTGGGTTACTTGGATATTCACCAGTGGTGTAAAGGAATCCTGCCTGGAGTGGAGATTCGATGAATTTCTGATTTTGAGTGAATGAATGGAACATTCTCTAGTGGAGGTTTCAATTACTTCTGATTTTCGGGTTTTGTGGACAGGAAAATGAAGTGTTGACCAGGGTTTAGTGAATAGTCAGTTGGACAGCACGCCTGCGAGTGTGATCATGCCTCTGAAATCCAGCATTGGATTCCTGGACATCATCAGTGTTGTTACGAAAGCCTGCCTGGATTTAGAGATTCGATGAATTCCTGATTGGAATTGAATCAATGGAACAGTCTGTAGTGGAGATTCCAATGAATTCTGAAGTATGGTTTGTGTGGACAGGAAAAGAATAATCTGACAACTGTGTAGTGGATGGCTAGTTCAACAGCACGTCTGCGAGTGAGAACAGAACGCTGAAAATCAGCATTCAGTTACTTAGATTTTCACCACTCATATTTCTAAAGTCTGCCTGGAGTGGATATTCAATGAATTCCAGATCAACAGTGAAAGAATGGATCATTTTTTAGTGGAGATTATAATGGTTTCTGAAGACTAAGTTATGTGGAGAGGAAAATGAAGAGCTGACCAGGTTTGAGTGGATAGTAAGTTGAAGAGCACTGCTGCGAGTGTGAATAGGCCGCTGAAAACCGGCCTTGGGTTAGTTGTACATTAAACTCTAGTGAAACGAAATCCGGCCTGGAGTGGAGATTCGATGAGTTTCAGATTGGGAGTGAATGAATGTTACATTCTGTAGTGGTGATTCCATTGAATTTTGAAGTCTGGGTTCAGTGGACAGGAAAAAGAAGAGCTGATCAGGTTGGAGAGGATAGCCAGTAGAATAGCACACCACCGAGTGTGAACATGCCGCGAAACACCAGCATTGGGGTACTTGGATATTGACCAGTGGTGTAACGAAATCCTGCCTGGAGTGGAGATTCGATGAATTCCAGATTGGCAGTGAATGAATGCAACATTCTGTATAGGATATTCCAATCATTTCTGAAGTCTAGGTTCTTGGGACAGGAAAATTAAGAGCTGACCAGGGTTCACTGGATAGCCAGTTGAAGAGCACGCCTCCGAGGGGGATCAGAACAATGAAAATGAGCAGTGTGTAACTTGGATATTCAACAGTGGTGTAACGAAAGCCTGCCTGGTGTGGAGATTCAGATGAATTCCAGATTCGCAGTGAATAAATGAAACGTTCTGTAGTGGAGATTCCAATTATTTTTGAAATCCGATGTGTGTGGACAGGAAAATGAACAGCAAAAGAGGTTAGAATGGATAGCCAGTTGAACAGTAGGCCTGCGAGAATGAACAGTCCTCTGAAAACCAGCATTGGGTTACTTGGACATTCACCAGTGGTATAACGAATGCGTTCATGGAGTGGCGGTTCAGATGAATTACCAATTCGCAGTGAATAAAATGAACATTCTATAATGGATACTCCAATGATTTCTGTCGTGTGGGTTGTTTGGACAGTAAAAGAAAGACTTGACCACTGTGGAGTGGATAACCAGTTGAATTGCATGCATGCGAGTGTGAACAGTATGCTGAAAACCAGCTATGTGTTACTTAGACATTCACAAGTGGTGTAAAGAAAGCCTGCCTGGAGTGTAGGTTCCAAGAATTCCAAATAGGCAGTGAATGAATGGAACATTCTGTAGTGGAGATTCCGATGGTTTCTGAATTCTACGTTGTATGGACAAGAAACTGAAGAGCTGACTAGGTGCGATTTTATAGACTGTTGAAGAAAAGGCCTGCGAGAATAAACAGTCCTCTGAAAACAAGCATTGGGTTACTTGGACATTCACCAGTGGTAAACGAATGCGTTCATGGAGTGGAGTTTCACTTGAATTCCTGATTCTCAGTGAATGAAATGAACATTCTATAATGGATACTCTAATGATTTCTGTCGTGTGGGTTGTTTGGACAGTAAAAGAAAGACTTGACCACTGTGGAGTGGATAACCAGTTGAATAGCATGCATGCGAGTGTGAAGAGTATGCTGAAAACCAGCTATGTGTTTCTTGGACATTTACCAGTGGTGTAACGAAATCCTGCCTGGAGTGGAGATTCGATGAATTCCAGATTGGCAGTGAATGAATCCAACATTCTGTATAGGATATTCCAATCATTTCTGAAGTCTAGGTTCTTGGGACAGGAAAATTAAGAGCTGACCAGGGTTCACTGGATAGCCAGTTGAACAGCACGCCTCCGAGGGGGATCAGAACAATGAAAATGAGCAGTGTGTAACTTGGATATTCAACAGTGGTGTAACGAAAGCCTGCCTGGTGTGGAGATTCAGATGAATTCCAGATTCGCAGTGAATAAATGAAACGTTCTGTAGTGGAGATTCCAATTATTTTTGAAATCCGATGTGTGTGGACAGGAAAATGAACAGCAAAAGATGTTAGAATGGATAGCCAGTTGAACAGTAGGCCTGCGAGAATGAACAGTCCTCTGAAAACCAGCATTGGGTTACTTGGACATTCACCAGTGGTATAACGAATGCGTTCATGGAGTGGAGGTTCAGATGAATTACCAATTCGCAGTGAATAAAATGAACATTCTATAATGGATACTCCAATGATTTCTGTCGTGTGGGTTGTTTGGACAGTAAAAGAAAGACTTGACCACTGTGGAGTGGATAACCAGTTGAATTGCATGCATGCGAGTGTGAACAGTATGCTGAAAACCAGCTATGTGTTACTTAGACATTCACAAGTGGTGTAAAGAAAGCCTGCCTGGAGTGTAGGTTCCAAGAATTCCAAATAGGCAGTGAATGAATGGAACATTCTGTAGTGGAGATTCCGATGGTTTCTGAATTCTACGTTGTATGGACAAGAAACTGAAGAGCTGACTAGGTGCGATTTTATAGACTGTTGAAGAAAAGGCCTGCGAGAATAAACAGTCCTCTGAAAACAAGCATTGGGTTACTTGGACATTCACCAGTGGTATAACGAATGCGTTCATGGAGTGGAGTTTCACTTGAATTCCCGATTCTCAGTGAATGAAATGAACATTCTATAATGGATACTCTAATGATTTCTGTCGTGTGGGTTGTTTGGACAGTAAAAGAAAGACTTGACCACTGTGGAGTGGATAACCAGTTGAATAGCATGCATGCGAGTGTGAAGAGTATGCTGAAAACCAGCTATGTGTTACTTAGACATTCACAAGTGGTGTAAAGAAAGCCTGCCTGGAGTGTAGGTTCCAAGAATTCCAAATAGGCAGTGAATGAATGGAACATTCTGTAGTGGAGATTCCAATGGTTTCTGAATTCTACGTTGTATGGATAAGAAACTGAAGAGCTTACTAGGTGCAATTTTATAGACTGTTGAAGACAAGGCCTGCGAGAATAAACAGTCCTCTGAAAACCAGCATTTGGTTACTTGGACATTCACCAGTGGTATAACGAATGCATTCATGGAGTGGAGGTTCAGATGCATTCCCGATTCGCAGTGAATGAATTGAACATTCTGTAGTGGATATTGCAATAATTTCTGTCGTGTGGGTTGGTTGGACAGTAAATGAAAGACTTGACCACTGTGGCGTTGATAAGTAAGTAAGTAAAGGCCCTCCCGTTGGTCATCGATTTGCTCGAGCGGGCCCAGTAACGTCTCCATTGGAGACTTTGTTGTTACTGTGTCTGGCATATCGAATACTCTCCGTAGCTTGCTGGGCTCTCCGAGAGGGGCGGAGGAATCGAACTCGAGTTGGCCATGTTGGCTGCATGCAAGGCAGACGCCCTACCCGCTGTGCTATCGCTCCAGCCCATGGCGTTGATAACCAGTGGAATAGCATGCATGCGAGTGTAAACGGTATGCTGAAAACCAGCAATGTGTTACTTGGACATTCAACAGTGGTTTAAAGAATGCCTGCCTGGAGTGTAGGTTCCAAGAATTCCAAATAGGCAGTGAATGAATGGAACATTCTGTAGTGGAGACTCCAATGGTTTCTGAATTCTACGTTGTATGGACAAGAAACTGATGAGCATTCCAGGTGGGATTTGATAGCCAGTTGAAGACCAGGCCTGCGAATTTGAACAGGCTTCTGAAGACCACCATTGGGTTACTTGAATATTCACCAGTGGTGTAAAGAAATCCTGTCTGCAGTGGAGATTCGATGAATTCCAGATAGGCAGTGAATGAATGGAACATTCTGAAGTGGAGATTCTAATGGTTCCTGAAGTCTGGGTTATGTGAACAGGAAAAAGAAGAGCTGACCAGGGTTGGGTGGACAGCCAGTTGAACAGCACGACTCCGAGTGTGAACACGCCTATGAAGACCAGCATTGGTTTCTTGGACATTCACCAGTGGTGTAACGAAAGCTTGCTTTGAGTGGAGATTCGAAGAACTTCAGATTAGCAGTGAGTGAGTGGAATATTCTGTAGTGGAGATTCAAATGATTTCGAAAGTCTGGGTTGTGTGGACAGGAAATGGAAGAGCTGACCATGTTGAAGTGGATAGTCCGTTGAACAGCACGCCTGGGAATGTGAAGCGGATGCTGGAAAACAGCATTAGTTTACTTGGACATTCTCCAATGGTGCAACGAAAGCATGCCTGGAGTGGAGATTCCATTAATTCGATATTGGCAGGGAATGAATGGAACATTCCGTAGGAGAGATTCCAATGTTTTCTGAAGTCTGGGGTTTTTGTACAGGAAAATGAAGAGCAGAGCAGGGAAGAGTGCATAGCATGTTGAACAGCAGACTGCGACTTTCAACTGGCTGCTGAAAATCAACATTGGTTTACTTGGATATTCACCAGTGGTGCAAAGGAATCCTGCCTGGAGTGGAGATTCGATGAATTTCTGATTTTGAGTGAATGAATGGAACATTCTTTAGTAGAGATTTCAATTACTTCTGATGTCTGGGTTTTGTGGACAGGAAAATGAAGAGCAGACCAGGGTTGAGTGAATAGGCAGTTGGACAGCACGCCTGCGATTGTGATCATGCCTCTGAAATCCAGCATTGGATTCCTGGACATCATCAGTGGTGTTATGAAAGCCTGGCTGGATTTAGAGATTCGATGAATTCCAGATTGGAATTGAATCAATGGAACAGTCTGTAGTGGAGATTCCAATGAATTCTGAAGTATGGTTTGTGTGGACAGGAAAAGAATAATCTGACAACTGTGTAGTGGATGGCTAGTTCAACAGCACGTCTGCGAGTGAGAACAGAACGCTGAAAATCAGCATTCAGTTACTTAGATTTTCACCAGTCATATTTCTAAAGTCTACCTGGAGTGGATATTCAATGAATTCCAGATCAACAGTGAAAGAATGGATCATTTTTTAGTGGAGATTATAATGGTTTCTGAAGACAATTTATGTGGAGAGGAAAATGAAGAGCTGACCAGGTTTGAGTGGATAGTCAGTTGAACAGCACTGCTGCGAGTGTGAATAGTCCGCTGAAATCCAGCCTTGGGTTAGTTGTACATTCAACACAATTGAAACGAAATCCGGCCTGCAGTGGAGATTCGATGAGTTTCAGATTGGGAGTGAATGAATGTTACATTCTGTAGTGGTGATTCCATTGAATTTTGAAGTCTGGGTTCAGTGGACAGGAAAAAGAAGAGCTGATCAGGTTGGAGAGAATAGCCAGTAGAATAGCACACCACCGAGTGTGAACAGGCCGCGAAACACCAGCATTGGGGTACTTGGATATTGACCAGTGGTGTAACGAAATCCTGCCTGGAGTGGAGATTCGATGAATTCCAGATTGGCAGTGAATGAGTGCAACATTCTATATAGGATATTCCAATCATTTCTGAAGTCTAGGTTGTTGGGACAGGAAAATTAAGAGCTGACCAGGGTTCACTGGATAGCCAGTTGAACAGCACGCCTCCGAGGGGGATCAGGACATTGAAAACGAGCAGTGTGTTACTTGGACATTCTACAGTTTTGTAACTAAAGCCTGCGTGGATTGGAGAATCAGATGAATTCCAGATTCGCAGTGAATGAATGGAAGGTTCTGAAGTGGAGATTCCAATTATTTCTGAAATCCGATGAGTGTGAAGAGGAAAATGAAGAGCAGACCAGGTTACAATGGATAGGCAGTTGAACAGCAAGCCTGCGAGATTGAGCAGTCCTCTGAATATCAGTATTGGGTTACTTGGACATTCACCTGTGGTATAATGAATGCGTTCATAGAGTGGAGATTCAGATGAATTCCGGATTCGCAGTGAATGAATTGAATATTCTGTAGTGGATATTCCAATGATTTCTGTCGTGTGGGTTGTTTGGACAGTAAAAGAAAGACTTGACCGGTGGGACGGGCACAGTAGCCCAAGTCTGGGCAACAAAGCTGAATGGCTCCAATTCCAACAGGTACAGCCCACCCCCAAGTGTCCGGGTCCCTCTCTGGGCACGCACAGCTAGAACCAGCCCCTAGAAAGCCGGTTTTCAACCCCTGATCTGCGTGGGATGGGCACAGAGGCCCAGCTCCGGGCAACAAAGCTGAACGGCTCCAATTCCAACAGGTACAGCCCGCCCCCAAGGGCCTGGGTCCCTCTCTGGGCATGCACAGCTAGAACCAGCCCCTAGAAAGCCGGTTTTCAACCCCTGATCTGCGTGGGATGGGCACAGAGGCCCAGCTCTGGGCAACAAAGCTCAACAGCTCCAATTCCAAACAGGAGCCATTCCCAACTCCTCGCCCAGTCCCAGGGACTCTTCCCGGAGCTACGACCGCTAACGCGGCCGCGAAATATTTTTCCACTACGTATGCCATAGGAACCATAAGCTACCTTCTTAGATGGAAACTTCTCTATTTTAGCTCAGCCACTAGAAACACAGTAGCCAATAACTCATAAGCCTATCTTAACTCACACTGCATATCAAGCAGAATAGTAACAGTGAACGTGAAGGACTAAACCACACCTCTCACAATAGTAAAGCAACTCAAAAGCCCACCAAACTTTCATATTGAAGAGTCTAGCCCAGATGACACCAACAGTACTGTAGTGTTAGACAACCTCTCTGACAAGGAATTCAGAAGGGAGCTACTTAGGATGCTTAGGGAATTAAAAGAAACAATGGAAAGCAATGCCAATAGAAGAAAAGAGGATCTGAAGGCAGAAATGAGGAAAATGCAATCAGAAATGTCAGATCTGAAAAATCTCGTAGGCGAATTGAAAAGCTAAGAGGAAGGCCTCAGCAGCAGAGTAAGAGCTGCTGAGAACAGAATCAGTGAGATCGAAGATGAAGTTCAGAGGCTCTCCAGAAAAGAGCAGAAAATGGAAAAGAGACTCACAATTCGGGAACAGATGGCAAGAGAAGATCGTGATGAAGCCAAGAGGGGAACATAAGAATTATTGGAGTCCCAGAGGGACAGGAAGAAAACTTCGATGAAGAAAAAACTGTCAAAGACATCATTGCTGCAACATTGCCAGAGGTGAAGAAATCTTGTGACCACATTCAGGAGGCCCGAAGGGTACCAGCTAAAAGAAATCCGAATAAAAATACCCCAAGACACATTCTGATCAAAATGACCAAAACCTTAGACAGAGACAAAATTCTGAAAGCAGCAAGATCGAAGAAAGAAATCTCTTACAAAGGAGCATCCTTAAAATTCACAGCTGATTTTTCTGATGAAACCCTCATGGCCCGAAAACAGTGGCGGGACATAGTAAAAAAACTCAATGAAATAAATGCCTCCCCTAAAATACTTTTCCCAGCAAGACTCTCATTCATAATAGAAGGAACAACACACAGTTTCACAGACAAACAACAGCTCAGGAACTTCATAGACTCAAAACCATGGTTACAAGAACAACTAAATGGGCTACTTTAAGGCAAGAAAGGCCCCTCAAATACACCAAATTTTAACATAACAATGGGAAAAATACCATAACAATAATCTCCCTCAATGTCAATGGGCTAAACGCACCAATTAAAAGACATAGAGTGGCAGGATGGATTAGAAAATTGAACCCAACATTCTGCTGCCTGCAAGAAACGCTTCTCAATAGTCAAAGCCAACACAGACTCAGAGTCAAAGGCTGGAAAACAATCCTAAAGGTAAACAGCTCCCATAAAAAAGCTGGGGTAGCCATCCTTATATCAGACCACATCGATTTCAGAGTGAGGAAGGTCATAAGAGACAGTGAAGACCATTTCTTATTGATCAAAGGATCTGTACAACAGGAAGAACTAACAATAATAAATGTATATACACCTAATGAGAGACCAGCAAAGTACTTAAAACAACTACCCATAGATTTGGAAAAAATCATCAATAGCAACACAATACTAGTGGGAGACTTCAACACTGCTTTGTCACCTCTTGATAGATCAACCAGACTCAAGCTTAGCAGGGACATACTTCATTTGAGGGAAACAATGGAAGAAAGGGACTTAGTAGATATATATAGGACACTTCATCCACAAAAAGCTGAATACACATTCTTCTCAAGCGTACATGGAACATTCTCCAAGATAGGCCACATGCTGAGCCACAAAACATGCCTCCATAAAATTAAGAAGGTAGAGATTGTATCAACAATCTTCTCAGACCATAATGCGCTGAAATTAGAAGTAAATCACACACAAAAACAGAAAACTAAATCAAACACCTGGAAATTAAACAGTGCACTATTGAACAACGAGTGGATTAGACAGGAAATCAAAGAGGAAATCAAAAGATTCCTAGAAACGAATGAAAATGAGAATACGAGTTACCAAAACTTATGGGACACAGCAAAGGCTGTGTTAAGAGGAAAGTTTATAGCTCTATAAGCATTCCTCAGGAAGGAGGAGCGAGCACACATAAGTAACCTAACCTCACAGCTTAGGAGTTTGGACAGGGACCAAAAAAAGGAGCACAACTCGAACAGGAGAAAGGAAATAATAAAACTCAGAGCAGAGATTAACGAGATAGAAACCCAAAAAACAATCCTAAAGATCAATGAAACCAAAAGCTGGTTCTTTGAGAAAATTAACAAGATCGATAAGCCTCTAGCAAAACTCACAAAGAAAGGGAGAGAGAAAACCCTAATAAACCGAATCAGAAATGAAAAGGGGGTCATTACAACAGAAACCACAGAAATTCAGAGGATCCTCAGGGAGTACTTTGAGAAGCTTTATGCCACAGAACATCAAAACCTCGAGGAAATGGATAAATTCCTAGACTCCTACAGACTCCCAAGGCTGAACCAAGAAGACCTGGAATACCTGAACAGACCTATCACCATCAAGGAAATTGAAATGGTAATAAAAATCTCCCCAAGCACAAAAGTCTTGGCCCGGATGGATTCAGTAGTGAATTCTTCCAAATCTTTAAAGAGGACTTACTCCCGATGCTCTTTAAGCTTTTCCACGAAATTGAAATATCAAAAACACTTCCGAACAGTTTCTACGAAGCAAATATCACATTGATACCAAGAGCAGACCGAGATACCACAAAGAAAGAGAATTACAGGCCGATATCCCTGATGAACACAGATGCAAAGATCCTCAACAAACTACTAGCAAATAGAATCCAACTACTCATCAAAAAGATCATACACCATGACCAAGTAGCATTCATCCCAGGGATGGAAGGATGGTTTAACATTCGGAAATCAATCAACATAATCCACCATATCAACAAAAGAAAAGATAAAAAGCATATGATCATATCAATAGATGCAGAGAAAGCATTTGATAAGATCCAGCACCCCTTTATGATGAAAACCCTAGCCAAAATGGGTATAGAGGGGACCTTCCTCAACATAATTAAAGCCATCTACCACAAGCCTACAGCAAGCATCATCCTCAATGGGGAAAAACTGAGAGCCTTCCCTCTAAGATCAGGGACGAGACAGGGATGCTCACTCTCTCCACTGCTGCTCAATATAGTACTGGAAGTACTTGCAATAGCGATTAGGCAGGAAAAAGGTATTAAGGGCATTCAGGTAGGAAAGGAAGAAATCAAGCTCTCACTATTCGCAGATGATATGATACTCTACTTAGAGAACCCAATAACTTCCACCAAAAAACTCGTAGAAACAATAGACTCGTATAGTAAAGTTTCAGGTTATAAAATCAATACCCAAAAGTCCATGGCTTTCCTATACACAAACAGTGAGAGAGAAGAAAGCAACATGAAAAAAACAATCCCGTTCACAATTGTGCCCCAGAAAAATAAGTACCTAGGAATCAGTTTAACTAAGGAAGTAAAGGACCTGTACAAAGGAAACTACAAAACGCTACTTCAGGAAATAAAAGAGGGCATGAGGAATTGGAAAGATATCCCCTGCTCATGGGTCGGGAGACTTAACATTGTCAAAATGGCAATACTACCGAAAGCATTGTATAAATTCAATGCAATCCCTATAAGGATACCCATGACATTCTTCAAAGAAATGGAGCAAACACTCCTGAAATTTATATGGAACAATAAGCCCCCACGAATAGCTAAAGCAATTCTTGGGAAAAGAAAATGGGAGGAATCAACCTCCCGAACTTCAAACTGTACTACAAAGCAGTAATAAGTAAAACAGCATGGTACTGGAACAAAGACAGAACTGCAGACCAATGGAACAGGGTTGACTACACTGACATCTCCCCTCAATCATATGCTCATCTAATCTTTGATAAAGGTGCAAGTAATGTGAAGTGGAGTAAGGAAAACCTCTTTAATATATTGTGTTGGCATCACTGGATGGCTACATGCAAAAAAATAGGCTCAGAGCTCTGCCTAACACCATGTACAAAGGTAAGATCAAAATGGATTAAAGACCTCAACATCAGACCAGAAACCATAAGGTACATTGAAGATAAAGTTGGCAAAACCCTCCATGACATTGAAGCTAATGGTATCTTCAAAGATGCCATGCCACTGGCCGAGCAAGTGAAAACAGAGATAGATAAATGGGACTATCTTAAACTAAGAAGCTTCTGCACCTCCAAAGAAACAGTGACCAAAATACAAAGACAGTCTACAGAATGGGAGAGGATATTCACCGAATACACATCTGACAAGGGGTTGATATCCAGGACATACAAAATACTGGTTAAAGTCCACAAGAAGAAAACATCCAACCCCATCCAAAAATGGGGCAATGAAATGAACAGAAACTTTCTCAAAGAAGAAATCCGAATGGCAAAAAAGCACATGAGAAAATGCTCTACATCATTAATCATCAGGGAGATGCAGATCAAAACCACAATGAGATACCATCTCACACCTCAGAGACTGGCTCACATTCAAAATAACAAAAGCAACCGATGCTGGCGTGGATGTGGTGAGAAAGGGACACTCCTTCACTGTTGGTGGGAATGTCCACTGGTTGAGCCCTTCTGGAAAACAGTATGGACGATTCTCAAAAAATTAGAAATTGAGCTCCCATTTGACCCAGCAATACCACTCCTGGGAATATATCCCAGAAAGGCAAAAATGTATAGTCGAAGTGACATCTGCACTTGTTTGTTCATTGCAGCCCTCTTTACAATAGCCAGAAACTGGAAGAAACCTGAATGCCCAAGAACAGATGACTGGTTAAAGAAACTTTGGTACATCTACACAATGGAGTACTATGTAGCTGTTAGAAAAGATGAAGTCATGAAATTTACATACAAGTGGTACAATATGGAAAGTATCATGCTAAGCGAAATGAGTCAGAAAGAGAGGGATAGACATAGAAAGATTGCATTCATCTGGGGGATATAAAGTAACAAAGTATGAGATTAATACCCAAGAATAGCTGAGATCAGCACCAGGAGGATTACTCCATAACTTAGAGGCCAGCCGGGTATCCTAGAGGAAAGGGCTATTCAGATAGAGAAGGGAGCACCAAATAAAGGATGTTTGGAGGATCCTCCCAGGAGGGGAGATGCATGTCGAAAGTAGACTATGGACTGAACATGTTTGCCAATCAATGCCTCTTTTGCAGACCACAACACCCGAAAGGAGAGAGAGAACACAGGGGATTGCCCTGCCACAGAGACGGGGGGGTGGGGGGATGGGGGTGGGAGGGATATTATCCATGGTGGTGGAAAATGGGCACTGGTGGAGGGATGGGTATCTGATCATTGTATAATTGAAACCAAAGCACCAAAAATTGTAAATTTACAACTGTGAAAAAAATAAAATAAAATAAAGGGGAAAAATCTGTATCCTTAAAAAATAAATAAATAAATAATTAGCGATCTGCTCTGGAAGATATAATAATTGAAGTTACCCAAAGAACAGCAAGAAAAAAGAATTTTACAAAAAAGCAGAACCACAAAAACCTGAGGAACAATAACCAAAAAATGTAAAAATTATTTTACTGCATTCCTAAAATGAAAAAATTAAAAAAAATCATGGACTATTTAAAAAAAAAGAAAGACTTGACCACTGTGTAGTGGATATCCAGTTGAATAGCATGCATAGGAGTGTGAACAGGATACTGAAAACCAGCAATGTGATACTTGGACATTCACCAGTGGTGTAAAGGAAGCCTGCCTGGAGTGTAGGTTCCAAGAATTCCAAATAGGCAGTGAATGAATGGAACGTTCTGTAGTGGAGATTCCAATGGTTTCTGAATTCTACGTTGTATGGACAAGAAAATGAAGAGGTTCCCAGGTGGGATTTTATAGCCAGTTGAAGACCAAGCCTGCGAATTTGAACAGGCTGCTGAAAACGACCATTGGGTTACTTGAATATTCATCAGTGGTGTAAAGAAACCATGTCTGCCGTGGAGATTTGATGAATTCCAGATTGGCAGTAAATGAATGGAACATTCTGAAGTGGAGATTCTAATGGTTTCTGAAGTCTGTGTTATGTGAACAGGAAAAAGAAGAGCTGACCAGGGTTGAGTGGACAGCCAGTTGAACAGCTCGACTCCGAGTGTGAACACGCCTATGAAAATCAGCATTGGTTACTTGGACATTCACCAGTGGTGTAACGAAAGCTTGCCTGGACTGGAGATTTGAAGAACTTCAGATTAGCAGTGAATGAGTGGAGAATTCTGTAGTGGAGATTCAAATGATTTCGAAAGTCTGGGTTGTATGGACAGGAAATGGAAGAGCTGACCAGGTTGGAGAGTATAGCCCTTTGAACAGCACGCCTGGTAGTGTGAAGCGAACACTGGAAAACAGCATTAGGTTTCTTGGACATTCTCCAATGGTGCAACGAAATCATGCCTGGAGTGGAGATTCCTTGAATTCGATATGGGCAAGGAATGAATGGAACATTCCGTAGGAGAGATTCCTGGACATCATCAGTTGTGTAACGAAAGCCTGCCTGGATTTAGAGATTCGATGAATTCCAGATTGGAATTGAATCAATGGAACAGTCTGTAGTGGAGGTTCTAATGAATTCTGAAGTATGGTTTGTGTGGATAGGAAAAGAATAATCTGACCACTGTGTAATGGATTGCCAGTTCAACAGTACGTCTGCGAGTGATAGCAGAACGCTGACCTCAGCATTCAGTAACTTAGATATTCACCAGTGGTGTAACTAATGTATGCCTGGAGTGGAGAGTCGATGAATTCCAGATCAGCAGTGAATGAATGGAACATTCTGTAGTGGAGATTATAATGGTTTCTGAAGTCTAAGTTATGTGGACAGGAAAATGTAGAGCTGACCAGGGTTGAGTGGAGAGTCAGTTGAACAGCACTCCAGCGAGTGTAAACAGTCCGCTGAAAAGCAGCCTTGGGTTACTTGTACATGCAACACTAGTGAAACGAAATCCGGCCTGGAGTGGAGATTCGATGAATTCCCGATTGGGAATGAATGAATGGAACATTCTGTAGTGGAGATTCCAACTACTTCTGAAGTCTGCGTTTTGCGGACAGGAAAATGAAGAGCTGACCAGGGTTGAATGGATAGTCAGTTGAACAGCACTCCTGCGAGTGTGAACAGGCCGCTGAAAAGCAGCCTTGGGTTACTTGTACATTCAACCCTAGTGAAACAAATCCGGCCAGGAGTGGAGATTCGATGAATTCCAGATTGGGAGTGAATGAATGGAATGTTCTGTAGTGGAGATCCCATTGAATTTTGAAGTCTGGGTTGAGTGGACAGGAAAATGTAGAGCTGGTCAGGTTGGAGAGGATAGCCAGTAGAATAGCACACCAGCAAGTGTGAAGAGGCCGCGAAAAACCAGCATTGGGGTACTTGGATATTGACTAGTGGTGTAACGAAATCCTGCCTGGAGTGGAGATTCGAAGAATTCCAGATTGGCAGTGAATGAATGGAACATTCTGTACAGTAGATTCCAATCATTTCTGAAGTCTAGGTTGTGGGGACAGGAAAATGAAGAGCTGACCAGGGTTCCGTGGATAGCCTGTTGAACAGCACGCCTCCGAGGGTGATCAGGACAATGAAAACGAGCAGTGTTTTACTTGGACCTTCAACAGTGGTGTAACGAAAGCCTGCCTGGAGTGGAGATTCAGATGAATTCCACATTCGCAGTGAATGAATGGAATGTTCTGTAATGGAGGTTCCAAATATTTCTGAAATCCGGTGTGTTCGGTCAGGAAAATGAAGAGCAGACCATGTTAGAATGGATAGCCAGTTGAAGAGCAGGCCTGCGAGATTGAACAGCCCTCTGAAAACCAGCATTGGGTTACTTGGACATTCACGAGTGGTATAACGGATGCGTTCATGGAGTGGAGGTTCAGATGAATTACCGATTCGCCGTGAATGAATTGAACATTTTGCAGTGGATATTCCAATGATTTCTGTCATGTGGGTTGTTTGGACAGTAAAATAAAGACTTGACCACTGTGGACTGGATAGCCAGTTGAATAGCATGCATTGGGAGAGTGAACAGTATGCTGAAAACCCGCAATGTGTTACTTGGACATTCACCAGTGGTGTCAAGAAAGCCTGCCTGGAGTGAAGGTTCCAAGAATTCCAAATAGGTAGTGAATGAAAGGAACTTTCTGTAGTGAAGATTCCTCTGGTTTCTGAATTCTACGTTGTATGGACAAGTAACTGAAGAGATTCCCAGGTGGGATTTGATAGCCAGTTGAAGACCAGGCCTGTGAATATGAACAGGATGCTGAAATCCACCAGTGGGTTACATGAACATTCACCACTGGTGTAAAGAAATCCTATATCCAGTGGAGATTCGATGAATTCCAGATTGGCAGTGAATGAGTGGAACATTCTGAAGTGGAGATTCTAATGGCTTCTGAAGTCTGGGTTAAGTGAACAGGAAAAAGAAGAGCTGACCAGGATTGAGTGGACAACCAGTTGAAAAGCACGACTCTGAGTGTGAACACGCCTATGAAAACCAGCATTGGTTACTTGGACATTCACCAGTGGTGTAACGAAAGCTTACCTGGAGTGGAGATTCGGAGAACTTCAGATTAGCAGTGAATGAGTGGAATATCCTGTAGTGGAGATTCAAATGATTTCGAAATTCTGGGTTGTGTGGACAGGAAATTGAAGAGCTGACCAGGCTGGAGTGGATAGCCCGTTGAACAGCACCTTTGGGAGTGTGAAGCGGATGCTGGAAAATAGCATTAGGTTACTTGGACATTCTCCAATGATGCAAAGAAAGCATGCCTGGAGTGGATATTCGATGAACTCCAGATTGGAATTGAATCAATGGAACAGTCTGTAGTGGAGATTCCAATGAATTCTGAATTATGGTTTTTGTGGACAGGAAAAGAATAATCTGACCACTGTGTAGTTGATTGCCAGTTCAACAGCACGACTGCGAGTGAGAACAGAACGCTGAAAATCAATATTCAGTTACTTAGATATTCACCAGTCGTGTAACTAAAGTCTGCCTGGAGTGGAGATTCGATGAATTAGAGATCGGCCGTGAATGAATGGAACATTCTGTAGTGGAGATTATAATGGTTTCTGAAGTCTAAGTTATGTGGACAGGAAAATGTAGAGATGACCAGGGTTGTGTGGATTTTCAGTTGAACAGTACTACAGCGAGTGTGAACAGGCCGCTGAAAGGCAACCTTGGCTTTCTTGTACATTCAACACTAGTGAAACGAAATCCGGCTGGGGTGGAGATTCGATGAATTCCAGATTCGGAGTGAATTAATGGAACATTCTGCAGTGGAGATCCCATTGAATTTTGAAGTCTGGTTTGAGTGGACAGGAAAATGAAGAGCTGATCAGGTTGGAGAGGATAGCCAGTAGAATAGCACACCAGCGAGTGTGAAAAGGCCACGAAAAACCATCATTGGGGTACTTGGATATTGACCAGTGGTGTTACGAAATCCTGCCCGGAGTGGAGATTCGATGAATTCCAGATTGCAGTGAATGGAATATGGAACATTCTGAACCGGAGATTCTAATGGTTTCTGAAGTATGGGTTATGAGAACAGGAAAAAGTACAGCTATCCAGGATTGAGTGGACAGCCAGTTGAACAGGACGACTCCGAGTGTGAACATGCCTATGAAAACCAGCATTGGTTAGTTGGACATTCACCAGTGGTTTAACGAAAGCTTGCCTGGAGTGAAGATTCGAAGAACTTCACATTAGCAGTGAAATAGTGGAATATACTGTAGTGGAGATTCAAGTGATTTCGAAATTCTAGATTGTGTGGACAGGAAATGGAAGAGCTGAATAGGTTGGAGTTCATAGCCCTTTGAACAGCACGCTTGGAGTGTGAAGGGGACGCTGGATAACAGCATTAGGTTACTTGGACATTCTCCAATGGTGCAATGAAAGCATGCCTGGAGTGGAGATTTCATGAATTCGATATTAGCAGGGAATGAATGGAACATTTCGTAGGAGAGATTCCAAAGATTTCTGAAGTCTGGGTTTTGTGTACAGGGAAATGAAGAGCAGAGCAGTGAAGTGTGGATAGCCTGTTGAACAGCAGACTGCGACTTTGAACTGGCTGCTGAAAACCAACATTGTGTTATTTGGATATTCAACAGTGGTGTAAAGGAATCCTGCCTAGAGTGGAGATTCGATGAACTCCCGATTGGGACTGAATGAATGGAACATTCTGTAGTAGAGATTCCAATTACTTCTGAAGTCTGGGTTTTGTGGGCAGGAAAATGAAGAGCTGACCAGGGTTGAGTGGATAAGCAGTTGGACAGCACGCCTGCGAGTGTGATCATGCCTCTGAAATTCAGCATTGGCTTCCTTGGACATCATCATTGTTGTAACGAAATCTTGCCTGGAGTTATAAATTTGATGAATTCCAGATTGGAATTAAATCAACGGAACAGTCTGTAGTGGAGATTACAATGAATTCTGAAGTATGGTTTGTGTCGACAGCAAAAGAATAGTATGACCAATTTGCAGTGGATTGCCAGTTCAACAGCACGTCTGCGAGTGAGATCCGAACGCTGAAAATCAGCATTTAGTTACTAAGATATTCACCAGTCGTGTAACTAAAGTCTGCTTGGAGTGGAGATTCGATGAATTCCAGGTCGGCAGTGAATGAATGTCACATTCTGTAGTGGAGATTATAATGGCTTCTGAAGTCTAAGTTATGTGGAGAGGAAAATGTAGAGCTGACCAGGGTTGAGTGGATAATGAGTTGAACAGCACTCCTGAGAGTGTGAACAAGCCGCTGAAAAGCAGCCTTGGGTTACTTCTACATTCAGCACTAGTGAAACGAAATCCGGCCTGGAGTGGAGATTCGATGAAATCCAGATTGGCAGTGAAAGAATGGAACATTCTGTACAGAAGATTCCAAACAATTCTGAAGTCTATGTTGTGGCGACAGGAAAATAAACAGCTGACCAGGGTTCAGTGGATACCCAGGTGAACAGCACGCCTCCGAGGGGGATCAGGACAATGAAAAAGAGCAGTGTGTTAGTTGGACATTCAACAGTGGTGTAAAGAAAGCCTGCCTGGAGTGGGGATTCAGATGAATTCTAGATTCGCAGTGAATGAATGGAACGTTCAGTAGTGGACATTCCAATTATTTCGGATATCCGATGTGTGTGCACAGGAAAATGAAGAGCAGACCAGGTTAGAATGGATAGCCAGTTGAACAGCAGGCCTGCGAGATAGAACAGTCCTCTGAAAACCAGCATTGCGTTACTTATACATTCACCAATGGTATAACGCATGCGTTCATGGAGTGGAGGTTCAGATGAATTCCCGTTTCACAGTGAATGAATTGAACATTCTGTAGTGTATATTCCAATGATTTCTGTCGTGTGGGTTGTTTGGACAGTACAAGAAAGACTTGACAACTGTGGAGTGTATAGCCAGTTGAATAGCATGCATGCAAGTGTGAAGAGTATGCTGAAACCAGCAGTGTGTTACTTGGTCATTCACCAGTGGTGTAAAGAAAGCCTGCCTGGAGTGTAGGATCCAAGAACTCCAAATAGGCAGTGAATGAATTGAACATTCTGTAGTGGAGATTCCAATTGTTTATGAATTCTTCGTTGTATGGACAAGAAACTGAAGAGCTTACCAGGTGGGATTTTATAGCCAGTTGAAGACCAGGCCGCCGAATTTGAACAGGCTGCTGAAAACCACCACTGGGTTACTTGAATATTCACCGGTGGTGTAAAGAAATCCTGCCTGCAGTGGAGATTCGTTGAATTCCAGATTGGCAGTGAATGAATGGAACATTCTGAAGTGGAGATTCTAATGGTTTATGAAGTCTGGGTGATGTGAACAAGAAAATGAAGAGCTGACCCGGTTTGTGTGGACAGCCTGTTGAACAGCACGGCTCTGAGTGTGAACACGCCTACGAAAACCAGCATTGGTTTCTTGGACATTCACCAGTGGTGTAACGAAAGCTTGCCTGGAGTGGAGATTTGAAGAACTTCAGATTAGCAGTGAATGAGTGGAATATTCTGTAGTGGAGATTCAAATGATTTCGAAAGTCTGGTTTGTGTGGACAGGAAATGGAAGAGCTGACCAGGTTGATGTGGATAACCCGTTGAACAGCACGCCTAGGAGTGTGAAGCGGACGTTGGAAAACAGCATTAGGTTTCTTGGACATTCTCCAATGATGCAAAGAAAGCATGCCTGGAGTGGAGATTCCATGAATTCGATATTGGCAGGGAATGAATGGAAAATTCCGTAGAAGAGATTCCAATGATTACTGAAGTCTGGGTTTTGTGTACAGGAAAATGAAGAGCAGAGCAGGGAAGAGTGAAAAGCCTGTTGAACAGCAGACTGCGATTTTGAACTGGCTGCTGAAAACCAACATTGGGTTACTTGGATATTCACCAGTGGTGTGAAGGAATATTGCCTGGAGTGGAGATTCGATGAACTCCCGATTGGGAGTGAATGAATGGAACATTCTGTAGTGGAGATTCCAATGGTTTTGGAATTCTACGTTGTATGGACAAGAAACTGAAGAGCTTACAGGGTGGGATTTGATAGCCAGTTGAAGACCAGGCCTGCGAGAATAAATAATCCTCTGAAAACTACCATTGGGTTACTTGAACATTCATTAGTGGTATAACAAATGCGTTCATGGAGTGGATGTTCAGATGAATTCCCGATTCGCAGCGAATGAATTGAACATTCTATAGTGGATATTCCAATTACTTCTGTCGTGTGAGTTGTTTGGACAGTAAAAGAAAGATTCGACCACTGTGGAGTGTATAGCCAGTTGAATAGCATGCATTCGACTGTGAACAGTATGATGAAAACCAGCAATGTGTTACTTGGACATTCACCAGTGGTGTAAAGAAAGCCTGCCTGGAGTGTAGGTTCCATGAATTACAAATAGGAAGTGAATGAATGGAACATTCTGTAGTGGAGATTCCAATGGTTTCTGAATTCTACGTTGTATGGACAAGAAACTGAAGAACTTACTAGGTGGGATTTGATAGCCAGTTGAAGACCAGGCCTGCGAATTTGAACAGGGTGGTGAAAACCACCACTGGGTTACTTGAATATTCACCAGTGGTGTAAAGAAATATTGCCTGGAGTGGAAATTCGATGAACTCCCTATTGGGATTGAATGAATGGAACATTCTGTAGTAGAGATTCCAATTTCTTCTGAAGTCTGGGTTTTGTGGACAGGAAAATGAAGAGCTGACCAGGGTTGTGTGTATAGGCAGTTGGACAGCACTCCTGCGAGTGTCATCATGCCTCTGATATCCAGCATTGGATTCCTTGGACATCATCAGTGGTGTAACGAAAGCCTGCCTGGAGTTGGAGATTCGATGAATTCCAGATTGGAATTGAATCAATGGAACAGTCTGTAGGGGAGATTACAATGAATTCTGAAGTATGGTTTGTGTCGACAGGAAAAGAATAATCTGATCAATCTGCAGTGGATTGCCAGTTAAACAGCACGTCTGCGAGTGAGATCCGAACGCTGAATATCAGCATTCAGTTACAAAGATATTCACCAGTCGTGTAACTAAAGTCTGCTTGGAGTGGAGATTCGATGAATTCCAGATCGGCAGTGAATGAATGTTACATTCTGAAGTGGAGATTATAAAGGTTTCTGAAGTGTAAGTTAAGTGGAGAGGAAAATTTAGATCTGACCAGGGTTGAGTGGATAATGAGTTGAACAGCACTCCTGAGAGTGTGAACAAGCCGCTGTAAAGCAGCCTTGGGTTACTTCTACATTCAGCACTAGTGAAACGAAATCCGGCCTGGAGTGGAGATTCGAAGAATTCCAGATTGGCAGTGAAAGAATGGAACATTCTGTACAGGAGATTCCAATAAATTCTGAAGTCTAGGTTGTGGCGACAGGAAAATGAAGAGCTGACCAGGGTTCAGTGGATAGGCAGGTGAAGAGCACGCCTCCCAGGGGGATCAGGACAATGAAAAAGAACAGTGTGTTAGTTGGACATTCAACAGTGGTTTAACGAAAGCCTGCCTGGAGTGGAGATTCAGATGAATTCCAGTTTCGCAGTGAATGAATGAAACGTTCTGTAGTGGAGATTCCAATTATTTCGGACATCCGATGGATGTGCACAGGAAAATGAAGAGCAGACCAGTTTAGAATGGATAGCCTGTTGAACAGCAGGCCTGCGAGATAGAACAGTCCTCTGAAAACCAGCATTGCGTTACTTGGACATTCACCAATGGTATAACGAATGCGTTCATGGAGTGGAGGCTCAGATGAATTCCCGATTCGCAGGGAATGAATTGAACATTCTGTAGAGGATATTCCAATGATTTCTGTCGTGTAGGTTGTTTGGAAAGTACAAGAAATACTTGACCACTGTGGAGTGTATAGCCAGTTGAATAGCATGCATGCAAGTGTGAAGAGTATGCTGAAACCAGCAGTGTGTTAGATGGACATTCAACAGTGGTGTAAAGAAACCCTGCCTGGAGTGTAGGATCCAAGAATTCCAAATAGGCAGTGAATGAATGTAACATTCTGTAGTAGAGATTCCAATGGTTTCTGAATTCTACGTTGTATGGACAAGAAAATGAAGAGCTTACCAGGTGGGATTTTATAGCCAGTTGAAGACCAGGCCTCCGAATTTGAACAGGCTGCTGAAAACCACCACTGGGTTACTTGAATATTCACCGGTGGTGTAAAGAATTCCTGCCTGCAGTGGAGATTCGTTGAATTCCAGATTGGCAGTGAATGAATGGAACATTCTGAAGTGGAGATTCTAATGGTTTATGAAGTCTGGGTGATGTGAACAAGAAAATGAAGAGCTGACCCGGTTTGTGTGGACAGCCTGTTGAACAGCACGACTCTGAGTGTGAACACGCCTCGAAAACCAGCATTGGTTTCTTGGACATTCACCATTGGTGTAACGAAAGCTTGCCTGGAGTGGAGATTTGAAGAACTTCAGATTAGCAGTGAATGAGTGGAATATTCTGTAGTGGAGATTCAAATGATTTCGAAAGTCTGGGTTGTGTGGACAGGAAATGGAAGAGCTGACCAGGTTGATGTGGATAACCCGTTGAACAGCACGCCTAGGAGTGTGAAGCGGACGTTGGAAAACAGCATTAGGTTACTTGGACATTCTCCAATGATGCAACGAAAGCATGCCTGGAGTGGAGATTCCATGAATTCGATATTGGCAGGGAATGAATGGAAAATTTCGTAGGAGAGATTCCAATGATTACTGAAATCTGGGTTTTGTGTACAGGAAAATGAAGAGCAGAGCAGTGAAGAGTGGATAGCCTGTTGAACAGCAGACTGCGACTTTGAACTGGCTGCTGAAAACCAACATTGGGTTACATGGATATTCTGCAGTGGTGTAAAGGAATCCTACCTGGAGTGGAGATTCGATGAAATCCCGATTGGGAGTGAATGAATGGAACATTCTCTAGTGGAGATTCCAATGGTTTCTGAATTCTACGTTATATGGACAAGAAACTGAAGAGCTTACCAGGTGGGATTTGATAGCCAGTTGAAGACCAGGCCTGCGAGAATAAATAGTCCTCTGAAAACTGGCATTGGGTTACTTGGATATTCACCAGTGGTATAACGAATGCGTTCATGGAGTGGAGGTTCAGATGAATTCCCGATTCGCAGCGAATGAGTTGAACTTTCTGTATTGTATATTCCAACAATTTCTGTCGTGTGGGTTGTTTGGACAGTAAAAGAAAGACTTGACCACTGTGGAGTGGATAGCCAGTTGAATAGCATGCATGTGAGTGGGAACAGTATGCTGAAAACCAGCAATGTGTTACTTGAACATTCACCAGTGGTGTAAAGAAAGCCTGCCTGGAGTGTAGGTTCCAAGAATTCCAAATAAGAAGTGAATGAATGGAACATTCTGTAGTGGATATTCCAACGGTTTCTGAATTCTACGTTGTATGGACAAGAAACTGAAGAGCTTACCAGGTGGGATTTTATAGCCAGTTGAAGACCAGGCCTGCGAATTTGAACAGGCTGCTGAAAACCACCATTGGGTTACTTGAATATTCACCAGTGGTGTAAAGAAATCCTGCCTGCAGTGGAGATTCGATGAATTCCAGATTGGCAGTGAATGAATGGAACATTCTGAAATGGAGATTATAATGGCTTCTGAAGTCTGGATTAGTGAACAGGAAAAAGAAGAGCTGACCAGGGTTGAGTGGACAACCAGTTGAACAGCACGAATCTGAGTGTGAACACGCCTATGAAAACCAGCATTGGTTACTTGGACATTCACCAGCGGTGTAACGAAAGCTTTCCTGGAGTGGAGATTCGAAGAACTTCAGATTAGCAGTGAATGAGTGGAATATCCTGTGTGGAGATTCAAATGATTTCGAAAGTCTGCGTTGTGTGGACAGGAAATGGAAGAGCTGACCAGGTTGGAGTGGATAGCCCGTTGAAGAGCACCCTTTGGATTGTGAAACGGACGATGGAAAACAGCATTAGGTTACATGGACATTCTCCAATGGTGCAACGAAAGCATGCCTGGAGTGGAGATTTCCTGAATTCTATATCGGCAGGGAATTAATGGAACATTTCGTAGGAGAGATTTCAATGATTTTTGAAATCTGGGTTTTGTGTACAGGAAAATGAAGAGCAGAGCATTGAAGAGTGGATAGCCTGTTGAACAGCAGACTGCGACTTTGAACTGGCTGCTGAATACCAACATTGGGTTACTTGGATATTCACCAGTGGTGTTAAGGAATCCTGCCTGGAGTGGAGATTCGATGAATTCCCTATTGGGAGTGAATGAATGGAACACTCTGCAGTGGAGATTCCAATTATTTCTGAAATCCGATGTGTATGGACAAGAAAATGAAGAGAAAACAGGTTAGAATGGATAGCCTGTTGAACAGCAGGCCTGCGAGAATGAACAGTCCTTTGAAAACCAGCATTGTGTTACTTGGACATTCACCAGTGGTATAACGAATGCGTTCATTTAGTGGAGGTTCAGATGAATTCCCGATTCGCAGTGAATGAACTGAACATTCTGTAGTGGATATTCCAATGATTTCTGTCGTGTGGGTTGTTTGGACAGTAAAAGAAACACTTGACCACTGTGGAGTGGATAGCCAGTTGAATAGCTTGCAAGCGAGTGTGAACAGTATGCTGAAAACCAACAATGTGTTACTTGGAAATTCACCAGTGGTGTAAAGATAGCCTGCCTGGAGTGTAGATTCCAAGATTACCAAATAGGCAGTGAATGAATGGAAAATTCTGCAGTGGAGATTTCAATGGTTTCTGAAATCTACTTTGCATGGACAAGAAACTGAAGAGCTTACCAGGTGGGATTTGAGATCCAGTTGAAGACCAGGCCTGCGAGAATAAACATTCCTCTGAAAACCAGCACTGGGTTACTTGGACATGCAACAGTGGTAGAACGAATGCGTTCATGGAGTGGAGGTTCAGATGAATTCCCTATTCGCAGTGAATGAACTGATCATTCTGTAGTGGATATTCCAATGTTTTCTGTCGTGTGTGTTGTTTGGACAGTAAAAGAAAGACTTGAACACTGTAAAGTGAAGCCTGTTGAATAGCATGCATGCGAGTGTGAATAGTATGCTGAAAACCATCAATGTGTTTCTTGGACATTCACCAGTGGTGTAATGAAATCCTGCCTGGAGTGTAGGTTCCAAGAATTCCAAATAGGCAGTGAATGAATGGAACATTCTGTAGTGGAGATTCTAATGGTTTCTGAATTCTACGTTGTATGGACAAGAAACTGAAGAGCTTACCAGGTGTGATTTGATAGCCAGTTGAAGACCAGGACTGTGATAATAAACAGTCCTCTGAAAACCAGCATTGGATTTCTTGAACATTAGACAGTGGTATACCGAATACGTTCATGGAGTGGAGGTTCAGATGAATTCCCGATTCGCAGTGAATGAATTGAACATTCTGTACTGGATATTCCAATGATTTCTGTCGTGTGGGTTGTTTGGACAGTAAAAGAAAGACTTGACCACTGTGGAGTGGATAGCCAGTTGAATAGCATGCATGAAAGTTTGAACAGTATGCTGAAAACCAGCAATGTGTTACTTGGACATTCACGAGTGGTGTAAAATACGCCTGCCTGGAGTGTAGGTACTAAGAATTCCAAATAGGCAGTGAATTAATGGAACATTCTGTAGTGGAGATTCCAATGGTTTCTGAATTCTACGTTGTATGGACAAGGTACTGAAGGGCTTACCAGGTGGGATATTATAGCCAGTTGAAGACCAGACCTGCGAATTTGAACAGGCTGCTGAAAACCACCATTGGGTTACTTGAATATTCACCAGTGGAGTAAAGATATCCTGCCTGCAGTGGAGATTCGATGAATTCCAGATCGGCAGTGAATGAATGGAACATTCTGTAGTGGAGACTATAATGGTTTCTGAAATCTAAGTTATGTGGACAGGAAAATGTAGAGCTGACCAGGGTTGAGTGGATAGTCAGTTTAAAAGCACTCCTGCGAGTGTGAAAAGGCCACTGAAAAGCAGCCTTGGATTACTTGTACATTCAAAACTAGTGAAAGGAAATCGGGCCTCGAGTGGATATTCGATGAATTCCAGATTGGGAGTGAATGAATGGAACATTCTGTAGTGGAGATTCCATTGAATTTTGAAGTCTGGGTTGAGTGGACAGGAAAATGAGGAGCTGATCAGGTTGGAGAGGATAGCCAGTAGAATAGCACACCAGCGAGTGTGAACAGTCCGCAAAAAACCAGCATTGGGGTATTTGGATATTGACCAGTGGTGTACCGAAATCCTGCCTGTAGTGGAGATTCGATTAATTCCAGATTGGCAGTGAAATAATGAAACATTCTGTACAGGAGATTTCAATCATGTCTGAAGTCTAGGTAGTGGGGAAGGGAAAATTAAGAGCTGACCAGGGTTCAGTGGATAGCCAGTTGAACAGCACGCCTCCGAGGGGGATCACGAAAATGAAAACGAGCAGGTGTAACTTGGACATTCAAGAGTGGTGTAACGAAAGCCTACCTGGAGTCGTGATTCAGATGAATTCCATATTCGCAGTGAATAAATGGAACGTTCTGTAGTGGAGATTCCAATTTTTTCTGAAATCAGATGTGTGTGGACAGGAAAAAAAAGAGCAAAACAGGATAGAATGGATAGCCAGTTGAACAGCAGTCCTGCGAGAATGAACAGCCCTCTGAAAACCAGCATTGGGTTACTTGGACATTCACCAGTGGTATAACGAATGCGTTCATGGAGTGGAGGTTCAGATGAATTCCCAATGCCAGTGAATGAATTGAACATTCTCTAGTGGATATTCCAATGATTTCTGTCGTGTGGGTTGTTTGCACAGTAAAAGAAAGACTTGACCTCTGTGGAGTGGATATCCTGTTGAATAGCATGCATGCGAGTGTGAACAGTATGCTGAAAACCAGCAATGTGTTACTTGGACATTCACCAGTGGTGTAATGAAAGACTGCCTGGAGTGTAGGTTCCAAGAATTCCAAATAGGCAGTGAATGAATGGAACAGACTGTAGTGTAGATTACAAAGCTTTCTGAATTCTACGTTGTATGGACAAGAACCTGAAGAGCTTACCAGGTGGAATTTAATAGGCAGTTGAAGAACAGGCCTGCGAGAATAAACAGTCCTCTGAAAACCAGCATTGCGTTACTTGGACATTCACCAGTGGTATAACGCATGCGTTCATGGAGTGGAGGTTCAGATGAATTCCCGATTCGCAGTGAATGAATTGAACATTCTGTAGTGGATATTCCAAGAATTTCTGTCGTGTGGGTTGTATGGACAGTAAAAGAAAGACTTTCCCACTGTGGAGTGGATAAGAAGATGAATAGCATGCATGCGAGTGTGAACAGTATGCTGAAAACCAGCAATGTGTTACTTGGACATTCACCAGTGGTGTAAAGAAATCCTGCCTGGAGTGTAGGTTCCAAGAATTCCAAATAGGCAGTGAATGAATGGAACATTCTGTAGTGGAGATTCCAATGGTTTCTGAATTCTACGTTGTATGGACAAGAAACTGAAGAGCTTACCAGGTGTGATTTGATAGCCAGTTGAAGACCAGGACTGAGAATTTGAACAGGCTGCTGAAGACCACCATTGCGTTACTTGAATATTCACCAGTGGTGTAAAGAAATCCTGTCTGCAGTGGAGATTCAATGAATTCCAGATTGGCAGTGAATGAATGGAACATTCTGAAGTGGAGATTCTAATGGTTTCTGAAGTCTGGGATATGTGAACAGGAAAATGAAGAGCTGACCAGGGTTGAGTGGACAGCCAGTTAAACAGCACGACTCCGCGTGTGAACACGCCTATGAAAACCATCATTGGTTACTTGGACATTCACCAGTGGATTTACGAAAGCTTTCCTGGAGTGGAGTTTCGAAGAACTTCAGATTAGCAGTGAATGAGTGGAATATTCTGTAGTGGAGATTCAAATGATTTCGAAAGTCTGGGTTGTGTGGACAGGAAATGGAAGAGATTACCAGGTTGGAGTGGATAGTCCCTTGAACAGCACTCTGGAGAATGTGAAGCGGACGCTGGAAAAGAGCATTAGGTTATTTGGACATTTTCCAATGGTGCAACGAAAGCATGCCTGGAGTGGAGATTCCATGAATTCGATATTGGCAGGGAATGAATGGAACATTCCGTAGCAGTGATTCCAATGAATTCTGAAGTCTGGGTTTTGTGTACAGGAAAATGAAGGAACAGTCTGTAGTTTATATTCAAATGAATTCTGAAGTATGGTTTGTGTGGACAGGAAGGGCAGAGCAGGAAGAGTGGATAGCCTGTTGCACAGCAGATTGCGACTTTGAACTGGCTGCTGAAAACCAACATTGCGTTACTTGGATATTCACCATTGGTGTCAAGGAATCCTTCCTGGAGTGGAGATTCGATGAATTCCCGATTGGGAGTGAATGAATGGAACATTCTGTAGTGGAGATCCCAATTACTTCTGAAGTCTGGTTTTTGTGGACAGGAAAATGAAGAGCTGACCAGGGTTGAGTGGATAGGCAGTTGGACAGCACGCCTGTGAGTGTGACTATGCCTCTGAAATCCAGCATTGGATTCCTTGACATCATCAGTGGTGTAACGAAAGCCTGCCTGGAGTTGGAGATTTGAAGAATGCCAGATTGATATTGAATCAAAGGAACAGTCTGTAGTTTATATTCAAATGAATTCTGAAGTATGGTTTGTGTGGACAGGAAAAGAATAATCTTACCACTGTGTAGTGGATTGCCAGTTCAACAGCACGTCTGTGAGTGAGAACAGAACGCTGAAAATCAGCATTAAGTTACTTAGATATTCACCAGTCATGTAACTAAAGTCTGCCTGGAGTGGAGATTCGTTGAATTCCAGATCGGCAGTGAATGAATGGAACATTCTGTAGTGGAGATTTTAATGGTTTTTGAAGTCTAATTTATCTCTCAGGAAAATGTAGAGCTGACCAGGGTTGAGTGGATAGTCAGTTGAACAGCACTCCTGCGAGTGTGAACACGCCGCTGAATAGCTGCCTTGGGTTACTTGTACATTCAACACTAGTGAAACGAAATCAGGCCTCGAGTGGATATTCGATGAATTCCAGATTGGGAGTGAATGAATGGATCATTCTGCAGTGGAGATTCCATTGAATTTTGAAGTCTGCGTTGAGTGAACAGGAAAATGAAGAGCTGATCAGGTTGGAGATGATAGCCAGTAGAATAGCACACCAGCGAGTGTGAACAGTCCGCGAAAAACTTGCACTGGGGTACTTGGATATTGACCAGTGGTGTACCGATATCCTTCCTGGAGTGGAGATTCGATGAATTCCAGATTGGCAGTGAATGAATGGAACATTCTGTACAGGAGATTCCAATCATTTCTGAAGTCTAGGTAGTGGGGAGAGGAAAATGAAGAGCTGACCAGTGTACAATGTATAGCCAGTTGAACATCACTCCTCCCACTGGGATCAGGACAATGAAAACGAGCAGTGGGTTAGTTGGACATTCAAGAGTCGTGTAACGAAAGCCTGCATGGAGTGGAAATTCAGACGAATTCCAGATTCGAAGTGAATAAAAGGACCGTTATGTAGTGGAGATTCCAATTATTTCTGAAATCCGATGTGTGTGGACAGGAAAATGAAGAGAAAAATAGGTTAGAACGGACAGCCAGTTGAACAGCAGGCCTGCGAGAATGAACAGTCCTCTGAAAACCAGCATTGGGTTTCTTGGACATTCACCAGAGGTATAACGAATGCCATCATGGAGTGGAGGTTCAGATGAATTCCCGATTTGCCGTGAATGAATTGAACATTCTGTAGTGGATATTCCAATGATTGCTGTCGTGTGGGTTGTTTGTACAGTAAAAGAAAGACTTGACCACTGTGGAGTGGATATCCTGTTGAATAGCATGCATGCAAGTGTGAACAGTATGCCGAAAACCAGCAATGTGTTACTTGGACATTCACCAGTGGTATAATGAAAGCCTGCCTGGAGTGTAGGTTCCAAGAATTCCAAAGAGGCAGTGAATGAATGGAACATTCTGTAGTGGAGATTCCAATGGTTTCTGAATTCTACGTTGTATGGACAAGAAACTGAAGAGCTTACCAGATGGTATTTGATAGCCAGTTGAAGACCAGACCTGCGAGAATAAACAGTCCTCTGAAATCAGCATTGGGTTACTTGGACATTCACCAGTGGTGTAACGAATGCGTTCATGGAGTGGAAGTTCAGATGAATTCCCGATTCGCAGTGAATGAATTGAATATTCTGTACTGGATATTCCAATAATTTCTGTCGTGTGGGTTTTTTCAACAGTAAAAGTAAGACTTGACCACTGTGGCGTGGATAACCAGTTGAATAGCTTGCATGCGAGTGTAAACGGTATGCTGAAAACCAGCAATGTGTTACTTGGACATTCACCAGTGGTGTAAAGAAAGCCTGCCTGGAGTGTAGGTTCCAAGAATTCCAAATAGGCAGTGAATGAATGGAACATTCTGTAGTGGAGATTCCAATGGTTTCTGAATTCTACGTTGTATGGACAAGAAACTGAAGAGCTTACCAGATGGTATTTGATAGCCAGTTGAAGACCAGACCTGCGAGAATAAACAGTCCTCTGAAATCAGCATTGGGTTACTTGGACATTCACCAGTGGTGTAACGAATGCGTTCATGGAGTGGAAGTTCAGATGAATTCCCGATTCGCAGTGAATGAATTGAATATTCTGTAGTGGATATTCCAATAATTTCTGTCGTGTGGGTTTTTTGAACAGTAAAAGTAAGACTTGACCACTGTGGCGTTGATAACCAGTTGAATAGCATGCATGCGAGTGTAAACGGTATGCTGAAAACCAGCAGTGTGTTACTTGGACATTCACCAGTGGTGTAAAGAAACCCTGACTGGAGTGTAGGTTCCAAGAATTCCAAATAGGCAGTGAATGAATGGAACATTCTGTAGTGGATATTCCAATGGTTTCTGAATTCTACGTTGTATGGACAAGAAACTGAAGAGCTTACCAGGTGGGATTTGATAGCCAGTTGAAGACCAGGCCTGCGAATTTGAACAGCCTGCTGAAGACCACCATTGGGTTACTTGAATATACACCAGTGGTGAAAAGTAATCCTGTCTGTAGTGAAGATTCGATGAATTCCAGATTGGCATTGAATGAATGGAACATTCTGAAGTGGAGAGTCTAATGGTTTCTGAAGTCTGGGTTATGCGAACAGGAAAATTAAGAGCTGACCAGGGTTGGGTTGACAGCCAGTTGAACAGCACGACTCTGAGTGTGAACACGCCTATGAAAACCAGCATTGGTTACTTGGACATTCGCCAGTGGTGCAACGAAAGCTTGCCTGGAGTGGAGATTCGAAGAAATTCAGATTAGCAGCGAATGAGTGGAATATTCTGTAGTGGAGATTCAAATGATTTCGAAAGTCTGGGTTGTGTGGAGAGGAAATGGAAGAGCTGACCAGGTTGGAGTGGATAGCCCATTGAAAAGCACGCCTGGGAGTGTGAAGCGGACACTGGAAAACAGCATTAGGTTACTTGGACATTCTCCAATGGTGGAACGAAAGCATGCCTGGAGTGGAGATTCCATGAGTTCGATATTGGCAGGGAATGAATGCAACATTCCGTAGGAGAGATTCCAATGATTTCTCAAGTCTGGTTTTGTGTACAGGAAAATGAACAGCAGAGCAGGGAAGAGGGGATAGCCTGTTGAACAGCAGGCTGCGACTTAAGCTGGCTGCTGAAAACCAACATTGTGCTACTTGGATAATCACCGTGGTTTCAAGGAATCCTGCCTGGAGTGGAGATTCGATGAATTCCCGATTGGGATTGAATGAATGGCACATTCTGTAGAGGAGATTCCTTTTACTTCAGAAGTCTGGGTTTTGTGGACAGGAAAATGAAGAGCTGACCAAGGTTGAGTGGATAGGGAGTTCGAAAGCATGCCTTCGAGTGTGACCATGCCTCTGAAATCCAGCATTGGATTCCTTGGACATCATCAGTGGTGTAACGAAAGGCTGCCTGGAGTTGGAGATTCATTGAATTCCAGATTGGAGCTGAATCAATGGAACAGTGTGTAGTGTAGATTCCAATGAATTCTGAAGTATGGTTTGTGTGGACAGGAAAAGAATAATCTGACCACTGTGTAGTGGATTGCCAATAAAACAGCACGTCTGCGAGTGAGAACAGAGCGCTGAAAATCAGCATTCAGTTACTTAGATATTCACCAGTCGTGAAACTAAACTCTGCCTGGAGTGGAGATTCGATGAATTCCAGATCGGCAGTGAATGAATGGAACATTCTGTAGTGGAGATTATAATGGTTTCTGAAGTCTAAGTTATGTGGACAGGAAAATGTAGAGCTGACCAGGGTTGAATGGATAGTCAGTTGAACAGCAATCCTGCGAGTGTGAACAGGCCGCTGAAAAGCAGCATTGGGTTACTTGTACATTCAACACTAGTGAAACGAAATCCGGCCTGGAGTGGAGAATCGATGAATTCCAGATTGGGAGTGAATGAATGGAACATTCTGTAGTGGAGATTCCATTGAATTTTGAAGACTGGGTTGAGTTGACAGGAAAATGAAGAGCTGATCAGGTTGGAGAGGATAGCCAGTAGAATAGCACACCAGCGAGTGTGATCAGGCCGCGAAAAACCAGCATTGGGGTACTTGGATATTGACCAGTGGTGTACTGAAATACTGCCTGGAGTGGAGATTCGATGAATTTCAGATTGGCAGTGAATTAATGGAACATTCTGTACAGGAGATTCCAATCATTTCTGAAGTCTAGGTAGTGGGGACAGGAAAATGAAGAGCTGACCAGGGTTTAGTGGATAGGTAGTTGAACAGCACGCCTCCGAGGGGGATCACGAAAATGAAAAAGAGCAGTGTGTAACTTAGACATTCAACAGTGGTGTACTGAAATACTGCCTGGAGTGGAGATACAGATGAATTCCAGATTCGCAGTGAAAGATTTGAACATTCTGTAGTGGATATTCCAATGATTTCTGTCGTGTGGGTTGTTTGGACAGTAAAAGAAAGACTTGACCACTGTGGAGTGGATAGCCAGTTGAATAGCATGCATGCAAGTGTGAAGAGTATGCTGAAACCAGCAGTGTGTTACTTGGACATTCAACAGTGGTGTAAAGAAACCCTGCCTGGAGTGTAGGATCCAAGAATTCCAAATAGGCAGTGAATGAATGGAACATTCTGTAGTGGAGATTCCAATCGTTTCTGAATTCTACGTTGTATGCACAATTAACTGAAGAGCTTATCAGTTGGGATTTGATAGCCAGTTGAAGACTAGGCCTGCGAGAATAAACAGTCCTCGGAAAACCAGCATTGTGTTACTTGGACATTCACCAGTGGTATAACGAATGTGTTCATGGAGTGGAGGTTCAGATAAATTCCCGATACGCAGTGAATGAATTGAACATTCCGTAGTGGATATTCCAATGATTTCTGTCGTGTGGGTTGTTTGGACAGTAAAGAAAGACTTGACCATTGTGGAGAGGATAACCAGTTGAATAGCATGCATGCGAGTGTGAACAGTATGCTGAACACCAGCAATGTGTTACTTGGACATTCACCAGTGGAGTTCTTTACACCTGCCTGGAGTGCAGGTTCCAAAAATTCCAAATAGGCAGTGAATGAATGGAACATTCTGTAGTGGAGATTCCAACGGGTTCAGAATTGTACGTTGTATGGACAAGAAACTGAAGAGCTTACCAGGTGGGATTTGATAGCCAGTTGTAGACCAGGCCTGCGAATTTGAACACGCTGCTGAAAACCACCATTGGGTTACTTGAATATTCACCAGTGTTGTAAATAAATCCTGCCTGCAGTGGAGATTCGATGAATTCCCGATTGGGAGTGAATGAATGGATCATTCTGAAGTGGAGATCCAATTAATTCGGACGTCTGGGTTTGGTGGACAGGAAAATGAAGAGGTGACCAGGGTTGAGTGGATAGGCAATTGGACAGCACGTCTGCGAGTGTGATCATGCCTCTGAAATCCAGCATTGTATTCCTTGGACATCATCAGTGGTGTAACGAAAGCCTGACTGGAGTTGGAGATTCGATGAATTCCAGATTGGAATTGAATCAATGAAACAGTCTGTAGTGGAGATTCCAATGAATTATGAAGTATGGTTTGTATGGACAGGAAAAGAATAATCTGACCACTGTGTCGTGGATTGCCAGTTCAACAGCACTGCTGCGAGTGAGAACAGAAAGCTGAAAATCAGCATTCAGTTCCTTAGATATTCACCAGTCGTGTAACTAATGTCTGCCTGGAGTGGATATTCGATGAATTCCAGATAGACAGTGAATGAATGGAACATTCTTTAGTGGAGATTATAATGGTTTCTGAAGACTAAGTTATGTGGACAGTAAAATGTAGAGCTGACCAAGGTTGAATGGATAGTCAGTTGAACAGCATTCCTGTGAGAGTGATCAGGCCGCTGAAAAGCAACCTTGGGTTACTTGTACATTCAACACTAGTGAAACGAAATCCGGCCTGGAGTGGAGATTCGATGAATTCCAGATTAGGAGTGAATGAATGGAACATTCTGTAGTGGAGATCCCATTGATTTTTGAAGTCTGTGTTGAGTGGACAGGAAAATGAAGAGCTGATCAGGTTGGAGAGGTTAGCCAGAAGAATAGCACACCAGTGAGTGTGAACAGGCCGCGAAAAACCAGCATTAGGGTACTTGGATATTGACCAGTGCTGTAACAAAATCCTGCCTGGAGTGGAGATTCGATGAGTTCCAGATTGGAAGTGAATGAATGGAACATTCTGTACAGGAGATTCCAATTATTTCTGAAGTCTAGGTAGTGGGGACAGGAAAATGACGAGCTGACCAGGGTTCAGTGGATAGGCAGTTGAACAGCAGGCTTCCGAGGGGATCAGGACAATGACAACGACAAGTGTGTTACTTGGACATTCAACAGAGTTGTAAAGAAAGCCTGCCTGAAGTGGAGATTCAGATGAATTCCAGATTCGCATTGAATGAATGGTACGTTCTGTAGTGGAGATTCCAATTATTTCTGTAATCCGATGTGTGTGGACAGGAAAATGAAGAGCAGACCAGGTTAGAATTGATAGTCAGTTGAACCGCAGGCCTGCGAGATTGATCAATCCTCTGAAAACCAGCATAGGTTACTTGGACATTCACCAGTGGTATAACGAATGCGTTCATGGTGTGGAGGTTTTGATGAATTCCAGATTCGCAGTGAATGAATGGAACGTTCTGTAGTGGATATTCCAATGATTTCTGTCGTGTGGGTTGTTTGGACAGTAAAAGAAAGACTTGACCACTGTGGAGTGGAGAGCATGTTGAATAGCATGCATGCGCATGTGAACAGTATGCTGAAAACAAGCAGTGTGTTACTTGGACAGTCACCAGTGGTGTAAAGAAAGCCTGCCTGGAGTGTAGGTTCCAAGAATTCCAAATACGCAGTGAATGAATGGAACATTCTGTAGTGGAGGTTCCAATGGTTTCTGAATTCTTCATTGTATAGACAAGAAACTGAAGAGCTTACCAGGTGGGATTTTATAGCCAGTTGAAGACCAGGCCTGCGAATTTGAACAGGCTGCTGAAAACCACCATTGGGTTACTTGAATATTCACCAGTGGTGTAAAGTAATCCTTAGTGGAGATTCGATGAATTCCAGATTGGCAGTGAATGAATGGAACATTCTGAAGAGGAGATTCTAATGGTTTCTGAACTCTGGGTAATGTGAACAGGAAAAAGAAGAGCTGACCAGGTTTCAGTGGACAACCAGTTGAACAGCACGACTCTGAGTTTGAACACGCCTATGAAAACCAGCATTGGTTACTTGCACATTCACCAGTGGTGCAACGAAAGCTTGCCTGGAGTGGAGATTCGAAGAACATCAGATTAGCAGTGAATGAGTGGAATATTCTGTAGTGGAGATTCAAATGATTTCGAAAGTCTGGGTTGTGTGGACAGGAAATGGAAGAGCTGACCAGGTTGATCTGGATAACCCGTTGAACAGCACGCCTGGGAGTGTGAAGCAGACGCTGGAAAACAGCATTAGGTTACTTGCACATTCTCCAATGGTGGAACGAAAGCATGCCTGGAGTGGAGATTCCATGAGTTCGATATTGGCAGGGAATGAATGGAAAATTTCGTAGGAGAGATTCCAATGATTTCTCAAGTCTGGTTTTGTGTACAGGAAAATGAACAGCAGAGCAGAGAAGAGTGGATAGCCTGTTGAACAGCAGACTGGGACGTTGAACTGCCTGCTGAAAACCAACATTGTGTTACTTGGATGTTCACCATGGTGTCAAGGAATCCTGCCTGGAGTGGAGATTCGATGAATTCCCGATTGGGAGTGAATGAATGGCACATTCTGTAGAGGAGATTCCAATTACTTAAGAAGTCTGGGTTTTGAGGACAGGAAAATGAAGAGCTGACCAGGGTTGAGTGGATAGGCAGTTGGACAGCACGCATGCGAGTGTGACCATGCCTCTGAAATCCAGCATTGGATTCCTTGGACATTATCGGTGGTGTAACGAAAGCCTTCCTGGAGTTGGAGATTCGAAGAATTCCAGATTGGAATTGAATCTATGGAAGAGTCTATAGTGTAGATTCCAATGAATTCTGAAGTATGGTTTGTGTGGACAGGAATAGAATAATCTGACCACTGTGTAGTGGATTGCCAGCTCAACAGCAAGGCTGCGAGTGAGAACAGAACGCTGAAAATCAGCATTCAGTTCCTTAGATATTCACCAGTCGTGTAACTAATTTCTGCCTGGAGTGGATATTCGATGAATTCCAGATCGGCTCTGAATGAATGGAACATTCTTTAGTGGAGATTATAATGGTTTCTGAAGTCTATGTTATGTGGACAGGAAAATGTAGAGCTGACCAGGGTTGTGTGGATAATCAGTTGAACAGCACTCCTGCGAGTGTGAACAGGCCGCTGTAAAGCATCTTGAGTTACTAGTACATTCAACACTAGTGAAACGAAATCCGGCCTGGAGTGGAGATTCAATGAATTCCAAATTCGGAGTGAATGAATGGAACATTCTGTAGTGGATATCCCATTGAATTTTGAAGTCTTGATTGAGTGGACAGGAAAATGAAGCGCTGTTCAGGTTGGAGAGGTTAGCCAGAAGAATAGCACAACAGCGAGTATGAACAGGCCGCGAAAATCCAGCATTGGGGTACTTGGATATTGACCAGTGGTGTAACGAAATCCTGTCTGGAGTGGAGATTAGATGAATTCCAGATTGGCAGTGAATGAATGGAACACTCTGTACAGGAGATTCCAATCATTTCTGAAGTCTAGGTAGTGGGGACAGGAAAATGAAGAGCTGAACAGGGTTCAGTGGATAACCAGCTGAACAGCAGGCCTCCGAGGGGGATCAGGACAATGAAAACAAGCAGTGTGTTACTTGGACATTCAACAGAGGTGTAAAGAAAGCCTGCCTGGAGTGGAGATTCAGATGAATTCCAGATTCGCTGTGAATGAATGGAACATTCTGTAGTGGAGATTATAATGGTTTCTGAAGTCTAAGTTATGTGGACAGGAAAATGAAGCGCTGATCAGGTTGGAGAGGATAGCCAGTAGAATAGCACACCAGCAAGTTTGAACAGGCCGCGAAAAACCAGCATTGGGGTACTTGGATATATACCCTTGGTGTACCGAAATACTGAATGGAATGGAGATTCGATGAATTCCAGGTTGGCAGTGAATGAATGGAACAATCTGTACAGGAGATTCCAATCAATTCTGAAGTCTAGGTTGTGGGGACAGGAAAATATAGAGCTGACCAGTGTTCAGTGGATAGCCAAGTGAACAGCACTTCTGCGAATGTGAACATAGCGCTGAAAAGCAGCCTTGGATTTCATGTACATTCAACACTACTGAAAGGAAATCCTGCCTGGAGTGGAGATTCTATGAATTCCAGATTGGGAGTGAATGAATGGAACATTCGGTAGTGGAGATTCCATTGAATTTGAAGTCTGGTTTGAGTGGACAGGAAAATGGACAGCTGATCAGGTTGGAGAGGATAGCCAGTAGAATAACACACCAGCGAGTGTGAACAGCTGCGAAAAATCCACCATTGAGGTACTTGGATATTGAGCAGCGGTGTAACGAAATCCTGCCTCGAGTGTAGACTCGATGAATTCCAGATTGTCAGTGAATGAATGGAACATTCTTTACAGGAGATTCCAATCATTTCTGAAGTCTAGGTAGTGGGGACATGAAAATGAAGAGCTGACCAGGGTTCAGCGGATAGGCAGTTGAACAGCACGCCTCCGAGGGGGATCAGGACAATGAAAACGACGAGTGTGTTACTTGGACATTCAACAGAGGTGTAAAGAAAGCCTGCCTGGAGTGGAGATTCAGATGAATTCCAGATTCGCAGCGAATGAATGGAAAATTCTGTAGTGGAGATTCCAATAGTTCCTGAATTCTAAGTTGCATGGAGAAGAAAATAAAGAGGTTACCAGTTGGGATTTTATAGCCTGTTGAAGACCAGGCCTGCGAATTTGAACAGGCTGCTGAAAACCACCATTGGGTTACTTGAATATTCACCAGTGGTGTAAAGAAATCCTGTCTGCAGTGGAGATTCCATGAATTCCAGATAGGAATTGAATCAATGGAACAGCCTGTAGTGGAGATTCCAATGAATTCTGAAGCATGGTTTGTGTGGACAGGAAAAGACTAATCTGACCACTGTGTAGTGGATTGCCAGTTCAAAAGTACGTCTGCGAGTGAGATCAGAACGCTGAAAATCAGCATTCAGTTACTTAGATATTCACCAGTCGTGTAACTAATGTATGCCTGGAGTGAAGAGTCGATGAATTCCAGATCGGCTCTGAATGAATGGAACATTCTGTAGTGGAGTTTATAATGGTTTCTGAAGTCTATGTTATGTGGACAGGAAAATGTAGAGCTGACCAGGTTTGAGTGGATAGTCAGTTGAACAGCACTCCTGCGAGTGTGAACAGGCCACTGAAAAGCAGGGTTGGGTTACTAGTACATTCAACACTAGTGAAACGAAATCCGGCCTGGAGTGGAGATTCAATGAATTCCAAATTCGGAGTGAATGAATGGAACATTCTGTAGTGGATATCCCATTGAATTTTGAAGTCTGTGTTGAGTGGACAGGAAAATGATCAGCTGATATTGTTAGAGAGGATAGCCAGTAGAATAGCACACCAGCGAGTGTGAACAGCTGCGAAAAATCCACCATTGAGGTACTTGGATATTGACCAGTGGTGTAACGAAATCCTGCCTGGAGTGGAGATTCGATGAACTCCAGATTGGCAGTGAATGAATGGAACATTCTGTACAGTAGATTCCAATCATTTCTGAAGTCTAAGTTGTAGGGACAGGAAAATGAAGAGCTGACCAGAGTTCCGTGGATAGCCAGTTGAACAGCACGCCTCCGAGGGTGATCAGGACAATGAAAACGAGCAGTGTGTTACTTGGACATTCTACAGTGGTGTAACGAAAGCCTGCCTGGAGTGGAGATTCAGATGAATTCCAGATTCGCAGTGAATGAATGGAACATTCTGAAGTGGAAATTCTAATGGTTTCTGATTTCTGGTTTATGTGAACAGGAAAAAGAAGAGCTGACCAGGGTTGAGTGGACAGCCAGTTGAACAGCACGACTCTGAGTGTGAACACGCCTATGAAAACCAGCATTGGTTACTTGGACATTCACCAGTGGTGTAACGAAAGCTTGCCTGGAGTGGAGATTCGAAGAACTTCAGATTAGTAGTGAATGAGTGGAACATTCTGTCGTGGAGGTTCAAATGATTTCGAAAGTCTGGGTTGTGTGGACAGGAAATGGAAGAGCTGACCTGGTTGGAGTGGATAGCCCGTTGAACAGCACGCCTGGGTGTGTGAAGCAGACTCTGGAAAACTGCATTAGGTTATTTGGACATTATCCAGTGGTGCAACGAAAGCATGCCTGGAGTGGAGATTCCATGATACTTTCCATATTGTACCACTTGTATGTAAATTTCATGACTTCATCTTTTCTAAGAGCTACATAGTACTCCATTGTGTAGATGTACCAAAGTTTCTTTAACCAGTCATCTGTTCTTGGGCACTCAGGTTTCTTCCAGTTTCTGGCTATTGTAAAGAGTGCTGCAATGAACAAACAAGTGCAGATGTCACTTCGACTATACAATTTTGCCTCTCTGGGATATATTCCCAGGAGATTCCATGAATTCGATATTGGCAGGGAATGAATGGAATATTTCGTAGGAGAGATTCCAATGATTTCTGAAGTCTGGGTTTTGTGTACAGGAAAATGAAGAACAGAGCAGGGAAGAGTGGATAGTCTGTTGAACAGCAGACAGCAACTTCGAATTGGCTGCTGAAAACCAACATTGGCTTACATGGATATTCACCACTGGTGTAAAGGAATACTGCCTGGCGTGGAAAAGCAGGCTTGGGTTACTAGTACATTCAACACTAGTGAAACGAAATCCGGCCTGGAGTGGAGATTCAATGAATTCCAGATTGGGAGTGAATGAATGGAACATTCTGTAGTGGATATCCCATTGAATTTTGAAGTCTGTGTTGAGTGGACAGGAAAATGAACAGCTTATCTGGTTAGAGAGGATAGCCAGTAGAATAGCACACCAGCGAGTGTGAACAGGCCGCGAAAAACCAGCATTCGGGTACTTGGATATTGACCAGTGGTGTAACAAAATCCTGTCTGGAGTGGAGATTAGATGAATTCCAGATTGGCATTGAATGAATGGAACATTCTGTACAGTAGATTCCAATCATTTCTGAAGTCTAGGTAGTGGGGACAGGAAAATGAAGAGCTGAACAGGGTTCAGTGGATAACCAGCTGAACAGCAGGCCTCCGAGGGGGATCAGGACAATGACAACGACCAGTGTGTTACTTGGACATTCAACACAGGTGTAAAGAAAGCCTGCCTGGAGTGGAGTTTCAGATGAATTCCAGATTCGCTGTGAATGAATGGAACATTCTGTAGTGGAGATTATAATGGTTTCTGAAGTCTAAATTATGTGGACAGGAAAATGAAGAGCTGATCAAGTTGGAGAGGATAGCCAGTAGAATAGCACACCAGCGAGTGTGAACAGGCCGGGAAAAACCAGCATTGGGGTACTTGGATATTTACCAGTGGTGTACCGAAATACTGAATGGAATGGAGATTCGATGAATTCCAGATTGGCAGTGAATGAATGGAACAGTCTGTACAGGATATTCCAATCATTTCTGAAGTCTAGGTAGTGGGGACAGGAAAATGAAGAGCTGACCAGGGTTCAGTGTATTGCCAGCTGAACAGCAGGCCTCCGAGGGGGATCAGGACAATGACAACGACCAGTGTGTTACTTGGACGTTCAACAGAAGTGTAAAGAAAGCCTGCCTGGAGTGGAGATTCAGATGAATTCCAGATTCCCAGTAAATGAATGGAACATTCTGTACTGGAGATTATAATGGTTTCTGTAGTCTAAATTATGTGGACAGGAAAATTTATAGCTGAACAGGGTTGAGTGGATAGTCAGTTGAACAGCACTCCTGCGAGTGTGAACAGGCCGCTGAAAAGCAGCCTTGGGTTACTTGTGCTTTCAACACTAGTGAAACGATATCCGGCCTAGAGTGGAGATTCGATGAATTCCAGATTGGGAGTGAATGAATGGAACATTCTGTAGTGGAGATCCCATTGAATTTTGAAGTCTGGGTTGAATGGACAGGAAAATGAAGACCTGAACAGGTTGGAGAGGATAGCCAGTAGAATAGCACACCAGCGAGTGTGAACATGCCGCGAAAAACCAGCCTTGGGATACTTGGATATTGACCAGTGGTGTACGGAAATACTGCATGGAATGGAGATTCGATGAATTACAGAATGGCAGTGAATGAATGGAACATTCTGTACAGGAGATTCCAATCAATTCTGAAGTCTAGGTTGTGGGGACAGGAAAATGTAGGGCTGACCAGCGTTCAGTGGATAGTCAGGTGAACAGCACTTCTGCGAATGTGAACATACCGCTTAAAAGCAGCCTTGGGTTTCTTGTACATTCAACACTAGTGAAACGAAGTCCGGCCTGGAGTGGAGATTCGATGAATTCCAGATTGGGTGTGAATGAACGGAACATTCTGTAGTGGAGATTCCATTGAATTTTGAAGTCTGGTTTGAGTGGACAGGAAAATGGAGAACTCATCAGGTTGGAGAGGATAGCCTGTAGAATAACACACCAGCGAGTGTGAACAGCCGCGAAAAAACCAGCATTGGGGTACTTGGATATTGAGCAGCGGTGTAACGAAATCCTGCCTGGAGTGGAGATTCGATGAAGTCCAGATTGGAAGTGAATGAATGGAACATTCTGAAGTGGATATTCTAATGGTTTCTGAAGTCTGAGTTATGTGATCAGGAAAAAGAAGAGCTGTCCAGAGTTGAGTGGACAGCCAGTTGAACAGCACGACTCCGAGTGTGAATATGCCTATGAAAACCAGCATTGGTTACTTGGACATTCACCAGTCGTTTAACGAATGCTTGCCTGGAGTGGAGATTCAAAAAACTTCAGATTAGCAGTGAAAAAGTGGAATATTCTGTAGTGGAGATTCAAATGATTTCGATAGTCTGGGTTGTGTGGACAGGAAATGGAAGAGCTGACCAGGTTGGATTGGAGAGCCCTTTGAACAGCACGCCTGGGACTGTGAAGTAGACGCTGGAGAACAGCATTAGGTTACTTGGACATTCTCCAATGGTGCAACGAAAGCATGCCTGGAGTGGAGATTCCATGAATTCGATATCGGCAGGGAATGAATGGAACATTCCGCAGGAGAGATTCCAATGATTTCTGTAGTCTGAGTTTTGTGTACAGGAAAATGAAGAGCAGAGCAGGGAAGAGTGGATAGTCAGTTGAACAGCACTGGTGCGAGTGTGAACAGGCCGCTGAAAACGAGCATTGGGTTCTTGGATATTCAACAGTGGTGTAAAGGAATCCTGCCTGGAGTGGAGATTCAATGAATTCCCGATTGGGAGTGAATGAATGGAACATTCTGTAGTGGAGATTCCAATTGCTTCTGAAGTCTGGGTTTTGTGGACAGGAAAATGAAGAGCCTACCAGGTTTGAGTGGGTAGGCAGTTGGACAGCACGCCTGCGAGTGTGATCATGCCTCTGAAATCCAGCATTGGATTCCTGGACATCATCATTGGTGTAACGAAAGCCTGCCTGGATTTAGAGATTCGATGAATTCCAGATTGGAATTGAATCAGTGGAACAGTCTATAGTGGAGATTCCAATGAATTTTGAATTATGGTTTGTGTGGGCAGGAAAATAATAATCTGACCACTGTGTAGTGGATAGCCAGTTCAACAGCACGTCTGCGAGTGAGAACAGAACGCTGAAAATCAGCATTCAGTCACTTACATATTCACCAGACTTGTAACTAAAGTCTGCCTGGAGTGGAGATTCGATGAATTCCAGATCGGCTCTGAATGAATGGAACATTCTGTAGTGGAGATTATAATGGTTTTTGAAGTCTAGTGATTTGGACAGGAAAATGTAGAGCTGACCAGGTTTGAGTGGATAGTGAGTTGAACAGCACTCCTGCGAGTGCGAACAGGCCGCTCACAAGAAACCTTGGGTTACTTGTACATTCAACACTAGTGAAACGAAATCTGGCCTCCAGTGTTGATTCGATGAATTCCAGATTGGGAGTTAATGAATGGAACGTACTGTAGTGGAGATTATAAGGTTTTCTGAAATCTAAATTATGTGGACAGGAAAAAGTAGAGCTGACCAGGGTTGAGTGGATATTCAGTTGAACAGAACTACTGCGAGTGTGAATTGGCCGCTGAAAAGCAGAATTGGGTTTCTTGTACATTCAACACTAGTGAAACGAAATCCGGAATGGAGTGGAGATTCGATGAATTCCAGATTGGAAGTGAATGAATGGAACATTCTGTAGTGGAGATTACAATTACTTCTGATATCTGGGTTTTGTGGACAGGAAAATGAAGAGCTGACCAGGGTTGCGTGGATAGTCAGTTGAAGAGCACTCTTGCGAGTGTGAACAGACCGCTGAAAAGCAGCCTTGGGTTACTTGTACATTCAACACTAGTGAAACTAAATCCGGCCTGGAGTGGAGAATCGATGAATTCCAGATTGGGAGTGAAAGAATGGAACATTCTGTAGTGGAGATCCCATTGAATTTTGAAGTCTTTTTTGAGTGGACAGGAAAATGAAGAGCTGATCAGATTGGAGAGGATAGCCAGTAGAATAACACAAAAGCGAGTGTGAACAGCCACAAAAAATCCAGCATTGGGGTACTTGGATATTGAGCAGCGGTGTAACGAAATCCTGCCTGGAGTTGAGATTCTATGAATTCCAGATCGGCTCTGAATGAATGGAACATTCAGTAGTGGAGATTATAATGGATTCTGAAGTCTAAGTTATTTTGATAGGAAAATGTAGAGCTCACCAGGTTTGAGTGGATTGTCAGTTGAAAAGCACTCCTGCGAGTGTGAATAGCCCGCTGAAAAGCAGCCTTGTCTTACTTGTACATTCAACACTAGTGAAACGAAATCTGGCCTGGAGTGGAGATTCGATGAATTCCAGATTGGGAGTGAATGAATGGAACACTCTGTAGTGGAGATTATAATCGTTTTTGAAGTCTAAATTATGTGCACAAGAAAATGTAGAGCTGACCAGGGTTGAGTGGATATTCAGTTGAACAGCACTCCTGCGAGTGTGAACAGACCGTTGAAAAGAAGCCTTGGGTTACTTCTGCATTCAACACTTGTGAAGCGAAATCCGGCCTGGAGTGGAGATTCGATGAATTCCAGATTGGGATGGCATGAATGGAACATTCTGTAGTGGATATACCATTGAATTTTGAAGTCTGGTTTGAGTGGACAGGAAAATGAAGACCTGATCAGGTTGGAGAGGATAGCCAGTAGAATAGCACACCAGCGAGTGTGAACAGTCCGCGAAAAACCAGCATTGGGGTACTTGGATATTGAACAGCGGTGTAACGAAATCCTGCCTCGAGTGGTGATTCGATGAATTCCAGATTGGCACTGAATGAATGGAACATTCTGTACAGGAGACTCCAATCAATTCTGAAGTCTAGGTTGTGGGGACAGGAAAATGAAGAGCTGACCAGGGTTCAGTGAATAGCCAGTTGAACAACACGCCTCCGAGGGGGATCAGGACAATGAAAACGATCAGTGTGTTACTTGGTCATTCAATAGTGGTGTAAAGAAACCCTGCCTGGAGTTGAGATTCAGATGAATTCCAGATTCGCAGTGAATGAATGAAACATTCTGTAGTGGAGATTCCAATTAATTCTGAAATCCGATGTGTGTGGACAGAAAAATGAAGAGCAGACCATGTTAGTATGCATAGCCAATTGAACAGCAGGCCTGCGAGATTGAACAGTCCTCTGAAAACCAGCATTGGGTTACTTGGACATTCACAATTGGTATAACGAACGCGTTCATTGAGTGGAGGTTCAGATGAATTCCCGGTTCGCAGTGAATGAATTGAACATTCTGTAGTGGATATTCCAATGATTTCTGGCGTGTGGGTTGTTTGGACAGTAAAAGAAAGACTTGAGCACTGTGGAGTGGATAGCCAGTTGAATAGAATACATGCGAGTGTGAGCAGTATGCTGAAAACTAGCAATGTGTTACTTGGACTTTCACCAGTGGTGTAAAGAAAGCCTCCCTGGAGTGTAGGTTCCAAGAATTCCAAACAGGCAGTGAATGAATGGAACATTCTGTAGTGGAGATTCCCATGGTTTCTCAATTCTACGTTGTATGGACGAGAAACTGAACAGCTTACCAGGTGGGATTTGATAGCCAGTTGAAGACCAGGCCTGCGAATTTGAACAGGCTGCTGAAACCACCACTGGGTTACTTGAATATTCACCAGTGGTGTAAAGAAATCATGTCTGCCGTGGAGATTCGATGAATTCCAGATTGGCAGTGAATGAATGGAACATTCTGAAGTGGAGATTCTAATGGTTTCTGAAGTGGGGGTTACGTGAACAGGAAAAAGAAGAGCTGACCAGGGTTGAGTGGACAGCCAGTTGAACAGCACGATTCTGAGTGTGAACACGCCTATGAAAACCAGCATTCCTTACTTGGACATTCACCAGTGGTCTAACGAAAGCTTGCCTGGAGTGGAGATTCGAAGATCTTCAGATTAGCAGTCAATGAGTGGAATATTCTGTAGTGGAGATTCAAATGATTTCGAAAGTCTGGGTTGTGTGGTCAGGAAATGGAAGTGCTGACCAGGTTGGAGTGGATAGCCCGTTGAACAGCAGGCTTGGGAGAGTGAACCGGAGGCTGGAAAACAGCATTTGGTTACTTGGACGTTCTCCAATGGTGCAACGAAAGCATGCCTGGACTGGAGATTCCATGAATTCGATATGGGCAGGGAATGAATGGAACATTCCGTAGGAGAGATTCCAATGATTTCTGAAGTCTGGGTTTTGTGTACAGGAAAATGAAGAGCAGAGCAGGGAAGAGTGGAGAGCCTGTTGAATAGCAGACTGCGACTTTGAACTGGCTGCTGAAAACCAACAATGGCTTACTTGGATATTCACCAGGGGTGTCAAGGAATCCTGCCTGGAGTGGAGATTCGATGAATTCCCGATTGGGAGTGAATGGAACATTCTGTAGTGGAGATTCCAATTACTTCTGATGTCTGGGTTTTGTGGACAGGAAAATGAAGAGCTGACCAGGTTTGAGTGGATAGGCAGTTGGACAGCACGCCTGCGCGTGTTATCATGCCTCTGAAATCCAGCATCGGATTCCTTGGACATTATCAGTGGTGTAACGAACGCCTACGTGGAGTGGTAGATTCGATGAATTCCAGATTGGAATAGAATCAATGGAACAGTTTGTAGTGGAGTTTCCAATGAATTCTGAAGTATGGTTTGTGTGGACAGGAAAAGAATAATCTGACCACTGTGTAGTGGATTGCCAGTTCAACAGCACGTCTGCGAGTGACAACAGAAAGCTGAAAATCAGCATTCAGTTACTTAGATATTCACCAGTCGTTTAACTAAATTCTGCCTGTAGTGGAGATTCGATGAATTCCAGATCGGCAGTGAATGAATGGAACATTCTGTAGTGGAGATTATAATGGTTTCTGAAGTCTAATTTATGTGGACAGGAAAATGTAGAGCTGACCAGGGTTGAGTGGATAGTCAGTTGAACAGCACTCCTGCGAGTGTGAACAGGCCGCTGAAAAGCAGGGTTGGGTTACTAGTACATTCAACACTAGTGAAACGAAATCCGGCCTGGAGTGGAGATTCGATGAGTTCCAGATTTGGAGTGAATGAATGGAACATTCTGGAGTGGAGATTCCATTGAATTTTGAAGTCTGGGTTGAGTGGACAGGAAAATGAAGAGCTGATCAGGTTGGAGAGGATAGCCAGTAGAATAGCACAAAAGCGAGTGTGAACAGGCCGCGAAAAACCAGCATTGGGGTACTTGGATATTGACCAGTTGTGTAAGGAAATCCTTCCTGGAGTGGAGATTCGATGAATTCCAGATTGCAGTGAATGAATGGAACATTCTGAAGTGGAGATTCTAATGGTTTCTGAAGTCTAGGTTGTGGGGACAGGAAAATGAAGAGCTGACCAGGGTTCAGTGGATAGCCAGTTGAACAGAACGCCTCCGAGGAGGATCAGGACAATAAAAACTAGAAGTGTGCTGCTTGGACATTCAACAGTGGTGTAACGAAAGCCTGCCTGTAGTGGAGATTCATTTGAATTCCCGATTCGCAGTGAATGAATTGAACATTATCTAGTGGATATTCCAATGATTTCTGTCATGTGGGTTGTATGGACAGTAAAATAAAGTCTTGACCTCTGTGGAGTGGATAGCCCATTGAATAGCATGCATGCGAGTGTGAAAAGTATGCTGAAAACCAGCAATGTGTTTCTTGGACATTCACCAGTGGTGTAAAGAAAGCCTGCCTGGAGTCAAGATTCCAAGAATTCCAAATAGGCAGTGAATGAATGGAACATTCTGTATTGGAGATTCCACTGGTTTCTGAATTCTACGTTGTATGGACAGAAAACTGAAGAGCTTCCCAGGTGGGATTTGATAGCCAGTTGAAGACCAGGCCTGCGAATATGAACAGGCTGCTGAAAACCACCAGTGGGTTACTTGAATATTCACCAGTGGTGTAAAGAAATCCTGTTTGTAGTGGAGATTCGATGAATTCCAGATTGGCAGTGAATGAATTGAACATTCTGTAGTGGAGATTATAATGGTTTCTGAAGTCTAAGTTATGTGTACAGGAACATGTAGAGATGACCAGGATTGAGTGGATATTCATTTGAACAGTACTACTGCGAGTGTGAACAGGCCGCTGAAAAGCAACCTTGGCTTCCTTGTACATTCAACATTAGTGAAACGAAATCCGGCCTGGAGTGGAGAATCGATGAATTCCAGATTGCAATGAATGAATGGAACATTCTGAAGTGGAGATTCTAATGGTTTCTGAAGTCTGGGTTATGAGAACAGGAAAAAGAAGAGCTATCCAGGGTTGAGTGGACAGCCAGTTGAACAGCACGACTCCATGTTTGAACATGCCTATGAAAACCAACACGTGTTACTTGGACATTCACCAGTGGTGTAATGAAAGCCTGCCTGGAGTTTAGTTTCCACGAATTCCAAATAAGCAATGAATGAATGGAACGTTCTGTAGTGAAGATTCCAATTATTTCGGACATCCGATGTGTGTACACAGGAAAATGTAGAGCAGACTAGGTTAGAATGGATAGCCAGTTGAACAGCAGGCCTGCGAGATAGAACAGTCCTCTGAAAACCAGCATTGCGTTTCTTGGACATTCACCAATGGTATAACGAATACGTTCATGGAGTGGAGGTTCAGATGAATTCCCGATTCGCAGAGAATGAATTGAACATTCTGTAGTAGATAATCCAATGATTTCTGTCGTGTGGGTTGTTTGGAGAGTACAAGAAAGACTTGACCACTGTGGAGTGTATAGCCAGTTGAACAGCTTGCATGCAAGTGTGAAGAGTATGCTGAAACCAGCAGTGTGTTACTTGGACATTCACTAGTGGTGTAAAGAAAGCCTGCCTGGAGTGTAGGATCCAAGAATTCCAAATAGGCAGTGAATGAATGGAACATTCTGTAGTGGAGATTCCAATGGTTTCTGAATTTTACGTTGTATGGACACGAAACTGAAGTGCTTACCAGGTGGGATTTTATAGCCAGTTGAAGACCAGGCCTTCGAATTTGAACAGGCTGCTGAAAACCACCACGGGGTTACGTGAATATTCACCAGTGGTTTAAAGAAATCCTGCCTGCAGTGGAGATTCTATGAATTCCATATTGGCAGTAAATGAATGGAACATTCTGAAGTGGAGATTCTAATGGCTTCTGAAATCTGGGTTAAGTGAACAGGAAAAAGAAGAGCTGACAGGGTTGAGTGGACAACCAGTTGAACAACACGACTCTGAGTGTGAACACGCCTATGAAAACCTGCATTGGTTACTTGGACATTCACCAGTGGTGTAACGAAAGCTTCCCTGGAGTGGAGATTCGGATATCTTCAGATTAGCAGTGAATGAGTGGAATATCCTGTAGTGGAGATTCAAATTATTTCGAAAGTGTGGGTTGTGTGGACAGGAAATGTAAGAGCTGACCAGGTTGGAGTGGATAGCCCGTTGAACAGCACCTTTGCGAGTGTGAAGCGGACGCTGGAAAACAGCATTAGGATACTTGAACATTCTCCAATGATGCAACGAAAGCATGCCTGGAGTGGAGATTTCATGAATTCGATATTGGCAGGGAATTAATGGAACATTTCCTAGGAGAGATTCCAATGATTTCTGAAATCTGGGTTTTGTGTACAGGAAAATGAAGAGCAGAGCAGTGAAGAGTGGATAGCCTGTTGAACAGCAGACTGCGACTTTATACTGGCTGCTGACAACCAACATTGTGTTACTTGGATATTCACCAGTCGTGTAAAGGAATCCTGCCTGGAGTGGAGATTCGATGAATTCCCTATTGGGAGTGAATGAATGGAAAATTCTGTAGTGGAGATTCCAATTACTTCTGATGTCTGGGTTTTGTGGACAGGAAAATGAAGAGCTGACCAGGTTTGAGTGGATAGGCAGTTGGACAGCACGCCTGCGCGTGTTATCATGCCTCTGAAATCCAGCATTGGATTCCTTGGACATTATCAGTGGTGTAACGAAAGCCTTCCTGGAGTTGTAGATTCGAAGAATTCCAGATTGGAATTGAATCTATGGAAGAGTCTGTAGTGGAAATTCCAATGAATTCTGAATTATGGTTTGTGTGGACAGGAAAAGAATAATCTGACCACTGTGTAGTGGATTGCCAGTTCAACAGCACGTCTGCGAGTGAGAACAGAAAGATGAAAATCAGCATTCAGTTACTTAGATATTCACCAGTCGTGTAACTAAACTATGGCTGGAGTGGAGATTCGATAAATTCCAGATCGGCAGTGAATGAATGGAACATTCTGTAGTGAAGATTATAATGGTTTCTGAAGTCTAAGTTATGTGGACAGGAAAATGTAGAGATTACCAGGGTTGAGTGGATATTCAGTTAACAGTACTACTGTGAGTGTGAACAGGCCGCTGAAAAGCAACATTGGCTTTCTTGTATATTCAGCACTAGTGAAACGAAATCCAGCCTGGAGTGGAGATTCGATGAATTAGAGATTCGAAGTGAATTAATGGAACATTCTGCAGTAGAGATTCCATTGAATTTTGAAGTCTGGATTGAGTGGACAGGAAAATGAAGAGCTGATCATGTTGGAGATGAGAGCCAGTAGAATAGCACACCAGCGAGTGTGAAAATGCCGCGAAAAACCATCATTGGGGTACTTGGATATTGAGCAGTGGTGTAACGAAATCCTGCCCAGAGTGGAGATTCGATGAAATCCAGACTGCAGAGAATGAATGGAACAATCTGAAGTGGAGATTCTAATGGTTTCTGAAGTCTGGGTTATGAGAACAGGAAAAAGAAGAGCCATCCAGGGTTGAGTGGACAGGCAGTTGAACAGCACGACTCCAAGTGTGAACATGCCTATGAAAACCAGCAATGTGTTTCTTGGACATTCACCAGTGGTGTAATGAAAGCCTGCCTGCAGTGTTGGATCCAAGAATTCCAAATAGGCAATGAATGAATGAAACTTTCTGTAGTGGAGATTCCAATTATTTCGGACATCCGATGTGTGTGCACAGGAAAATGAAGAGCAGAGCAGGTGAGAATGGATAGCCAGTTGAACAGCAGGCCTGCGAGATAGAGCAGTCCTCTGAAAACCAGCATTGCGTTACTTGGACATTCACCAATGGTAAACGAATGCGTTCATGGAGTGGAGTTTCAGATGAATTCCAGATTCGCAGTGAATGAATTGAACATTCTGTAGTGGATATTCCAATGATTTCTGTCGTGTGGGTTGTTTGGACAGAAAAAGAAAGACTTGACCACTGTGGAGTGGATAGCCAGTTGAATAGCATGCATGCAAGTGTGAAGAGTATGCTGAAACCAGCAGTGTGTTACTTGGACATTCACTAGTGGTGTAAAGAAAGCCTGCCTGGAGTGTAGGATCCAAGAATTCCAAATAGGCAGTGAATGAATGGAACATTCTGTAGTGGAGATTCCAATGGTTTCTGAATTCTACGTTGTATGGACAAGAAACTGAAGAGCTTACCAGGTGTGATTTGATAGCCAGTTGAAGACCAGGCCGCCGAATTTGAACAGGCTGCTGAAAACCACCACTGGGTTACTTGAATATTCACCAGTGGTGTAAAGAAATCCTGCCTGCAGTGGAGATTCGATGAATTCCAGTTTGGCAGTAAATGAATGGAACATTCTGAAGTTTAGATTCTAATGGTTTCTGAAGTCTGGGTAATGTGAACAGGAAAAAGAAGAGCTGACCAGGGTTGAGTGGACAGCCAGTTGAACAGCACGACTCTGAGTGTGAACACGCCTATGAAAACCAGCATTGGTTACTTGGACATTCACCAGTGGTGTAACGGAATCTTTCCTGGAGTGGAGATTTGAAGACCTTCAGATTAGCAGTGAATGAGTGGAATATTCTGTAGTGGAGATTCAAAAGATTTCGAAAGTCTGCGTTGAGTGGACAGGTAATGGCAGAGCTGACCAGGTTGGAGTGGATAGCCCGTTGAAGAGCACCCCTAGGAGTGTGAAGCGGATGCTGGAAATCAGCATTATGTTACTTGGACATTCTCCAATGGTGCAATGAAAGCATGCCTGGAGTGGAGATTCCATGAATTCGACATTGGCAGGGAAAGAATGGAAAATTCCGTAGGAGAGATTCCAATTACTTCCGAAGTCTGGGTTTTGTGGACAGGAAAATGAAGAGCTGACCAGGGTGGAGTGGATAGGCAGTTGGACAGCATGCCTGCGAGTGTGATCATGGCTCTGAAATCCAGCATTGGATTCCTTGGACATCATCAGTGGTGTAACGAAAGCCTGCCTGGAGTTGGAGATTCGATGAATTCCAGATTGGAATTGAATCAATGGAATAGTCTCTAGTGGAGATTCCAATGAATAATGAAGTATACTTTGTGTCGACAGGAAAAGAATAATCTGACCACTGTGCAGTGTATTGCCAGTTCAACAACACGTCTGCGAGTGAGATCCGAACGATGAAAATCAGCTTTCAGTTACTAAGTTATTCACCAGTCGTGTAACTAAAGTCTTCTTGGAGTGGAGATTCGATGAATTCCAGATCAGCAGTGAATGAATGTCACATTCTGTAGTGGAGATTATAATGGTTTCTGAAGTCTAAGTTATGTGGAGAGGAAAACTTAGAGCTGCCAAGGGTTGAGTGGATAGTGAGTTGAAGAGCACTCCTGAGAGTGTGAACAGGCCGCTGAAAAGCAGCCTCGGGTTACTTCTACATTCAACACTAGTGAAACGAAATCCGGCCTGGAGTGGAGATTCGATGAATTCCAGATTGGCAGTGAAAGAATGGAACATTCTGTACAGGAGATTCCAATCAATTCTGAAGTCTAGGTTGTGGCGACAGGAAAATGAAGAGCTGACCAGGGTACAGTGGATAGCCAGGTGAACAGCACGCCTCCGAGGGGGATCAGGACAATGAAAAAGAGCAGTGTGTTAGCTGGACATTCAACAGTGGTGTAACGAAAGCCAGCCTTGAGTGGAGATTCAGATGAATTCCAGATTCGCAGTGAATGAATGGAACGTTCTGTAGTGGAGATTCCAATTTTTTCGGACATCCGATGTGTGTGGACATGAAAATGAAGAGCCGACCAGGTTAGAATGGATAGCCAGTCCAACAGCAGCCCTGCGAGATAGAACAGTCCTCTGAAAACCAGCATTGCGTTACTTGGACATTCACCAATGGTAAACGAATGCGTTCATGGAGTGGAGGGTCAGATGAATTCCCGATTCGCAGTGAATGAATTGAACATTCTGTAGTGGATATTCGAATGACTTCTGCCGTGTGGGTTGTTTGGATAGTACAAGAAAGACTTGACCACTCTGGAGTGGATAGCCAGTTGAATAGCATGCATGCAAGTGTGAAGAGTATGCTGAAACCAGCAATGTGATACTTGGACATTCACCAGTGGTGTAAAGAAAGCCTGCCTAGAGTGTAGGATCCAAGAATTCGAAATAGGCAGTGAATGAATGGAACATTCTGTAGTGGAGATTCCAATGGTTTCTGAATTCTACGTCGTATGGACACGAATCTGAAGAGCTTACCAGGTGGGATTTTATAGCCAGTTGAAGACCAGGCCTGCGAATTTGAACAGGCTACTGAAAACCACCACTGGCTTACTTGATTATTCACCAGTGGTGTAAAGAAATCCTGCCTGCAGTGGAGATTCGATGAATTCCATAATGGCAGTAAATGAATGGAACATTCTGAAGTGGAGATTCTAATGGCTTCTGAAGTCTGGGTAATGTGAAGAGGAAAAAGAAGAGCTGACCAGATTTGAGTGGACAGACAGTTGAACAGCACGACTCCGAGTGTGAACACGCCTATGAAAACCTGCATTGGTTACTTGGACATTCACCAGTGATGTAAAGAAAGCTTGCCTAGAGTGGAGATTTGAAGAACTTCAGATTAGCAGTGAATGAGTGGAATATTCTGTAGTGGATATTCAAATGATTTCGAAAGTCTGGGTTGTGTGGACAGGAAATGGAAGAGCTGACCTAGTTGGAGTGGTTAGCCCGTTAAACAGCACGCCTAGGTGTGTGAAGCGGATGCTGGAAAACAGCATTAGGTTACTTGGATATTCTCCAATGGTGCAACGAAATCATGCCTGGAGTGGAGATTCCATGAATTCGATATTGGCAGGGAATGAATGGAACATTCCGTAGGAGAGATTCCAATGATTACTGAAGTCTGGGTTTTGTGTACAGGAAAACGAAGAGCAGAGCAAGGAAGAGTGAATAGCCTTTTGAACAGCAGATTGCGATTTTGAACTGGCTGCTGAAAACCAACATTCGGTTACTTGAATATTCACCAGTGGTGTAAAGGAATCCTGCCTGGAGTGGAGATTCGATGCACTCCCGATTGGGAGTGAATGAATGGAACTTTCTGTAGTGGAGATTCCAATGGTTTCTGAATTCTACGTTGTATGGACAAGAAACTGTAGAGCTTACCAGGTGGGATTTGATAGCCAGTTGAAGACCAGGCCTGCGAGAATAAATAGTCCTCTGAAAACTAGCATTGGGTTACTTGGACATTCACCAGTGGTATAACGAATGCGTTCATGGAGTGGAGGTTCAGATGAATTCCCGATTCGCAGCGAATTAATTGAACATTCTGTATTGGATATTCCAATGATTTCTGTCGTGTGGGTTGTTTGGACAGTAAAAGAAAGACTTGACCACTCTGGAGTGGACAGCCAGTTGAATAGCATGCATGCGAGTATGAACAGTATGCTGAAAACCAGCAATGTGTTACTTGGACATTCACCAGTGATGTAAAGAAAGCCTGACTGGAGTGTGGTTTCCAAGAATTCCAAATAGGCAGTAAATGAATGGAACATTCTGTAGTGGAGATGCCAATGGTTTCTGAATTCTACGTTGTATGGACAAGAAACTGAAGAGCTAACCAGGTGGAATTATATAGCCAGTTGAAGACCAGGCCTGCGAGAATAAACAGTCCTCCGAAAACCAGCATTGGGTTACTTGGACATTCGCCAGTGTTATAACGAATGCGTTCATGGAGTGGAGGTTAAGATAAATTCCCGATTCGCAGTGAATGAATTGAAAATTCTGTAGTGGATTTTCCAATTACTTCTGTCGAGTGGGTTGTTTGGACAGTAAACAAAGACTTGACCACTTTGGAGTGGATTGCCAGTTGAATAGCATGCATGCGACTGTGAACAGTATGCTGAAAACCATCAGTGTGTTACTTGAACATTCACCAGTGGTGTAAAGAAATCCTGCCTGCAGTGGAGATTCGATGAATTCCATATTGGCAGTGAATGAATGGAACATTCTGAAGTGGAGATTCTAATGGCTTCTGAAGTCTGGGTTAAGTGAAAAGGAAAAAGAAGAGCTGACCAGGGTTGAGTGGACAACCAGTTGAACAGCACGACTCTGAGTGTTAACACGCCTATGAAAACCAGCATTGGTTACTTGGACATTCACCAGTGGTGTAACGAAATCTTGCCTGGAGTGGAGATTCGAAGAACTTCAGATTAGCAGTGAATGAGTGGAATATCCGGTAGTGGAGATTCAAATGATTTCGAAAGTCTGGGTTGTGTGGACAGGAAATGGAAGAGCTGACCAGGTTGGAGTGGATAGCCCGTTGAACAGCACCCTTGGGAGTGTGAAACGGACGCTCGAAACAGCATTAGGTTACTTGCACATTCTCCAATGGTGCAACGAAAGCATGCCTGGAGTGGATATTCCATGAATTCGATAGTGGCAGGGATGAATGGAACATTCCGTAGGAGAGATTCCAATGATTTCTGAAGTCTGGATTTTGTGTACAGGAAAATGAAGAGCAGAGCAGGGAAGAGTGGACAGCCTGTTGAACAGCAGACTGCGACTTTGAACTGGCTGCTGAAAACCAAGATTGGGTTACTTGGATATTCACCAGTGGTGTAAAGGAATCCTGCCTGGAGTGAATATTCGATGAATTCCCGATTGGGAGTGAATGAATGGAACTTTCTGTAGTGGAGATTCCAATTACTTCGGAAGTCTGGGTTTTGTGGACAGGAAAATGAAGAGCTGACCAGGGTTGAGTGGATAGGCAATTGGACAGCACGCCTGCGAGTGTGATCATGCCTCTGAAATCCAGCATTGCATTCCTTGAACTTCATCAGTGGTGTAATGAAAGCCTGCCTGGAATTGGAGATTCGATGATTTCCAGATAGCAATTGAATCTATGAAACAGTCTGTAGTGGAGATTCCAAGGAATTCTGAAGTATGGTTTGTGTGGCCAGGAAAAGAACAATCTGACCTCTGTGTAGTGGATTGCCAGTTCAACAGCACATCTGCGAGTGAGAACAGAACGCTAAATATCAGCATTCAGTAACCTAGATATTCACCAGTCGTGTAACTAATGTCTGCCTGGAGTGGAGATTCGATGAATTCAGATCGGCAATGAATGAGTGGAACATAATGTAGTGAAGATTATAATAGTTTCTGAAGTCTAAGTTATGTGGACAGGAAAATGTAGATCTGACCAGGGTTGAGTGGATAGTCAGTTGATCATGACTCCTGCGAGTGTGAACAGGCTGCTGAAAAGAAATCCGGTCTGGAGTGGAGTCTCGCTGAATTCCAGATTGGGAGTGAATGAATAAAACATTCAGTAGTGGAGATTCCATTGAATTTGAAGTCTGGGTTGAGTGGACAGGAAAATGAAGAGCTGATCAGGTTGGAGAGGATAGCCCGTAGAATAGCACACCAGTGAGTGTGAACAGGCCGCGAGAACCAGTATTGGGGTACTTGGATATTTACCAGTGGTGTAATGAAATCCTGCCTGGAGTGTAGATTCGATGAATTCCAGATTGGGAGTGAATAAATTGAACATTCTGTAGTGGATATTCCAATAATTTCAGTCATGTGGGTTGTTTGGAAATTAAAAGAAAGACTTGCACACTGTGGAGTGGATAACCAGTTGAATAGCATGCATACGAGTGTGAACAGTATGCTGAAAACCAGCAATGTGTTACTTGGATATTCAACAGTGGTGTAAAGAAAGCCTGCCTTGAGTGTAGGTTCCAAGAATTCCAAATAGGGAGTGAATGAATGGAACATTGTGTAGTAAAGATTCCAATGGTTTCTGAATTCTACGTTATATGGACAAGAAACTGAAGAGCTTACCAAGTGGGAATTGATAGCCAGGTGAAGACCAGGCCTGCGAATTTGAACAGGCTGCTGAAGACCACCATTGGGTTACTTGAATATTCACCAGTGGTGTAAACAAATCCTGTCTGCAGTGGAGATTCGATGAATTCTAGATTGGCAGTGAATGAATGGAACATTCTGAAGTGGAGATTCTAATGGTTTCTGAAGTCTGGGTTATGTGACCAAGAAAAAGAAGAGCTGACCAGGGTTGCGTGGACAGCCAGTTGAACAGCACGACTCCGAGTGTGAACACGCCTATGAAAACCAGCATTGGTTACTAGGACATTCACCAGTGGTGCAACGAAAGCTTGCCTGTAGTGGATATTAGAAGAACTTCAGATTAGCAGTGAATGAGTGGAATATACTGTAGTGGAGATTCAAATGATTTCGAATGGCTGGGTTGTGTGGACAGGAAATGGAAGAGCTGACCAGGTTGGAGTGGATAGCCCGTTGAACAGCACGCCTGAGAATGTGAAGCGGACGCTGGAAAACAGCATTAGGTTACATGGACATTCTCCAAAGGTGCAACGAAAGTATGCCTGAAGTGGAGATTCCATGAATTCGATATTGGCAGGGAATGAATGGAACATTCCGTAGTAGAGATTCCAATGAATTCTGAAGTCTGGGTTTTGTGTACAGGAAAATGAAGAGCAACCAGGGAAGAGTGGGTAGCCTGTTGCACAGCAGAGTGCGACTTTGAACTGGCTGCTGAAAACCAACAATGCGTTACTTGGATATTCACCAGTGGTGCCAAGGAATCCTGCCTTGAGTGGAGATTCGATGAATTCCCGATTGGGAGTGAATGAATGGAACATTCTGTAGTGGAGATTCCAATTACTTCTGAAGTCTGGGTTTTGTGGACAGGAAAATGAAGAGCTGACCAGGGTTCAGTGGATAGGCAGTTGGACAGCACGCCTTCGAGTGTGATCGTGCCTCTGAAATCCAGCATTGGATTCCTTGGACATCATCAGTGGTGAGTGAAAGCCTGCCTGGAGTTGGAGATTTGATGAATTCCAGATTGGAATTGAAACAATGGAACAGTCTGTAGTGGAGATTCCAATTAATGCTGAAGTATTGTTTGTGTGGACAGGAAAAGAATAATCTGACCACTGTGTAGTGGATTGCCAGTTCAACAGCACGTCTGCGAGTGAGAACAGAACGCTGAAAATCTGTATTCAGTTACTTAGATATTCACCAGTCGTTTAACTGAATTCTGCCTGGAGCGGAGAATCAATGAATTCCAGATCGGCAGTGAATGGATGAAACATTCTGTAGTGGACATTGTAATGGTTTCTGAAGTCTAAGTTATGTGGACAGGAAAATGTAGAGCTTTCCAGGTTTGAGTGGATAGTCAGTTGAACAGCACTCCTGCGAGTGTGAACAGGCCGCTGAAAAGCAGCCTTGGGTTACTTGTACATTCAACACTAGTGAAAGGAAATCGGGCCTTGAGTGAATATTCGATGAATTCCAGATTGGGAGTGAATGAATGGAACATTCTGTAGTGGAGATTCCATTGAATTTTGAAGTCTGGGTTGAGTGGACAGGAAAATGAAGAGGTGATCAGGTTGGAGAGGATAGCCAGTAGAATATCACAAAAACGAATGTGAACAGGCCGCGAAAAACCAGCATTGTGATACTTCGATATTGACCAGTGGTGCACCGAAATCCTGCCTGGAGTGGAGATTCGATGAATTCCAGATTGGCAGTGAATGAATGGAACATTCTGTACAGGAGATTCCAATCATTTCTGAAGTCTAGGTAGTGGGGGCAGGAAAATGAAGAGCTGACCAGAGTACAGTGGATAGCCAGTTGAACAGCACGCCGCTCAGGGTTATCAGGACAATGAAAATGAGCAGTGTGTTACTTGGACATTCAACCGTGGTGTAACGAAAGCCTGCCTGGAGTGGAGATTCAGATGAATTCCAGATTCGCTGTTAACAAATGGAACGTTCTGTAGTGGATATTCCAATTATTTCTGAAATCCGATGTGTGTGGACAGGAAAACGAAGAGCAAAACAGGTTAGAATGGATAGCCCATTGAACAGTAGGCCTGCAAGAATGAACAGTCCTCTGAAACCCAGCATTGGGTTACTTGGACATTCACCTGTGGTATAACGAATGCGTTCATAGAGTGGAAGTTCAGATGAATTCCCGATTCGCAGTGAATGAATTGAACATTCTGTAGTGGATATTCCAATGATTTCTGTCGCGTGGGTTGTTTGGGCAGTAAAAGAAAGACTTGACCACTGTGGAGTGGATAGCCAGTTGAATAGCATGCATGCAAGTGTGAACAGTATGCTGAAAACCAGCAATGTAACTTGGACATTCACCAGCGGTGTAAAGGAATCCTGTCTGCAGTGGAGATTCGAAGAATTCCAGATTCGCAGTGAATGAGTGGAACATTATGAAGTGGAGATTCTAATGGTTTCTGAAGTCTGGGTTATATACACAGGATAAAGAAGAGCTGACCAGGGTCCATTGGACAGCCAGTTGAACAGCACGACTCCGAGTGTGAACACACCTATGAAAACCAGCATTGGTTACTTGGACATTCACCAGTGGTGTAACGAAAGCTTGCCTGGACTGGAGATTCCATGAATTCGATATGGGCAGGGAATGAATGGAACATTCCGTAGGAGAGATTCCAATGATTTCTGAAGTCTGGGTTTTGTGTACAGGAAAATGAAGAGCAGAGCAGGGAAGAGTGGAGAGCCTGTTGAATAGCAGACTGCGACTTTGAACTGGCTGCTGAAAACCAACAATGGCTTACTTGGATATTCACCAGGGGTGTCAAGGAATCCTGCCTGGAGTGGAGATTCGATGAATTCCCGATTGGGAGTGAATGGAACATTCTGTAGTGGAGATTCCAATTACTTCTGATGTCTGGGTTTTGTGGACAGGAAAATGAAGAGCTGACCAGGTTTGAGTGGATAGGCAGTTGGACAGCACGCCTGCGCGTGTTATCATGCCTCTGAAATCCAGCATCGGATTCCTTGGACATTATCAGTGGTGTAACGAACGCCTACGTGGAGTGGTAGATTCGATGAATTCCAGATTGGAATAGAATCAATGGAACAGTTTGTAGTGGAGTTTCCAATGAATTCTGAAGTATGGTTTGTGTGGACAGGAAAAGAATAATCTGACCACTGTGTAGTGGATTGCCAGTTCAACAGCACGTCTGCGAGTGACAACAGAAAGCTGAAAATCAGCATTCAGTTACTTAGATATTCACCAGTCGTTTAACTAAATTCTGCCTGTAGTGGAGATTCGATGATTCCAGATCGGCAGTGAATGAATGGAACATTCTGTAGTGGAGATTATAATGGTTTCTGAAGTCTAATTTATGTGGACAGGAAAATGTAGAGCTGACCAGGGTTGAGTGGATAGTCAGTTGAACAGCACTCCTGCGAGTGTGAACAGGCCGCTGAAAAGCAGGGTTGGGTTACTAGTACATTCAACACTAGTGAAACGAAATCCGGCCTGGAGTGGAGATTCGATGAGTTCCAGATTTGGAGTGAATGAATGGAACATTCTGGAGTGGAGATTCCATTGAATTTTGAAGTCTGGGTTGAGTGGACAGGAAAATGAAGAGCTGATCAGGTTGGAGAGGATAGCCAGTAGAATAGCACAAAAGCGAGTGTGAACAGGCCGCGAAAAACCAGCATTGGGGTACTTGGATATTGACCAGTTGTGTAAGGAAATCCTTCCTGGAGTGGAGATTCGATGAATTCCAGATTGCAGTGAATGAATGGAACATTCTGAAGTGGAGATTCTAATGGTTTCTGAAGTCTAGGTTGTGGGGACAGGAAAATGAAGAGCTGACCAGGGTTCAGTGGATAGCCAGTTGAACAGAACGCCTCCGAGGAGGATCAGGACAATAAAAACTAGAAGTGTGCTGCTTGGACATTCAACAGTGGTGTAACGAAAGCCTGCCTGTAGTGGAGATTCATTTGAATTCCCGATTCGCAGTGAATGAATTGAACATTATCTAGTGGATATTCCAATGATTTCTGTCATGTGGGTTGTATGGACAGTAAAATAAAGTCTTGACCTCTGTGGAGTGGATAGCCCATTGAATAGCATGCATGCGAGTGTGAAAAGTATGCTGAAAACCAGCAATGTGTTTCTTGGACATTCACCAGTGGTGTAAAGAAAGCCTGCCTGGAGTCAAGATTCCAAGAATTCCAAATAGGCAGTGAATGAATGGAACATTCTGTATTGGAGATTCCACTGGTTTCTGAATTCTACGTTGTATGGACAGAAAACTGAAGAGCTTCCCAGGTGGGATTTGATAGCCAGTTGAAGACCAGGCCTGCGAATATGAACAGGCTGCTGAAAACCACCAGTGGGTTACTTGAATATTCACCAGTGGTGTAAAGAAATCCTGTTTGTAGTGGAGATTCGATGAATTCCAGATTGGCAGTGAATGAATTGAACATTCTGTAGTGGAGATTATAATGGTTTCTGAAGTCTAAGTTATGTGTACAGGAACATGTAGAGATGACCAGGATTGAGTGGATATTCATTTGAACAGTACTACTGCGAGTGTGAACAGGCCGCTGAAAAGCAACCTTGGCTTCCTTGTACATTCAACATTAGTGAAACGAAATCCGGCCTGGAGTGGAGAATCGATGAATTCCAGATTGCAATGAATGAATGGAACATTCTGAAGTGGAGATTCTAATGGTTTCTGAAGTCTGGGTTATGAGAACAGGAAAAAGAAGAGCTATCCAGGGTTGAGTGGACAGCCAGTTGAACAGCACGACTCCATGTTTGAACATGCCTATGAAAACCAACACGTGTTACTTGGACATTCACCAGTGGTGTAATGAAAGCCTGCCTGGAGTTTAGTTTCCACGAATTCCAAATAAGCAATGAATGAATGGAACGTTCTGTAGTGAAGATTCCAATTATTTCGGACATCCGATGTGTGTACACAGGAAAATGTAGAGCAGACTAGGTTAGAATGGATAGCCAGTTGAACAGCAGGCCTGCGAGATAGAACAGTCCTCTGAAAACCAGCATTGCGTTTCTTGGACATTCACCAATGGTATAACGAATACGTTCATGGAGTGGAGGTTCAGATGAATTCCCGATTCGCAGAGAATGAATTGAACATTCTGTAGTAGATAATCCAATGATTTCTGTCGTGTGGGTTGTTTGGAGAGTACAAGAAAGACTTGACCACTGTGGAGTGTATAGCCAGTTGAACAGCTTGCATGCAAGTGTGAAGAGTATGCTGAAACCAGCAGTGTGTTACTTGGACATTCACTAGTGGTGTAAAGAAAGCCTGCCTGGAGTGTAGGATCCAAGAATTCCAAATAGGCAGTGAATGAATGGAACATTCTGTAGTGGAGATTCCAATGGTTTCTGAATTTTACGTTGTATGGACACGAAACTGAAGTGCTTACCAGGTGGGATTTTATAGCCAGTTGAAGACCAGGCCTTCGAATTTGAACAGGCTGCTGAAAACCACCACGGGGTTACGTGAATATTCACCAGTGGTTTAAAGAAATCCTGCCTGCAGTGGAGATTCTATGAATTCCATATTGGCAGTAAATGAATGGAACATTCTGAAGTGGAGATTCTAATGGCTTCTGAAATCTGGGTTAAGTGAACAGGAAAAAGAAGAGCTGACAGGGTTGAGTGGACAACCAGTTGAACAACACGACTCTGAGTGTGAACACGCCTATGAAAACCTGCATTGGTTACTTGGACATTCACCAGTGGTGTAACGAAAGCTTCCCTGGAGTGGAGATTCGGATATCTTCAGATTAGCAGTGAATGAGTGGAATATCCTGTAGTGGAGATTCAAATTATTTCGAAAGTGTGGGTTGTGTGGACAGGAAATGTAAGAGCTGACCAGGTTGGAGTGGATAGCCCGTTGAACAGCACCTTTGCGAGTGTGAAGCGGACGCTGGAAAACAGCATTAGGATACTTGAACATTCTCCAATGATGCAACGAAAGCATGCCTGGAGTGGAGATTTCATGAATTCGATATTGGCAGGGAATTAATGGAACATTTCCTAGGAGAGATTCCAATGATTTCTGAAATCTGGGTTTTGTGTACAGGAAAATGAAGAGCAGAGCAGTGAAGAGTGGATAGCCTGTTGAACAGCAGACTGCGACTTTATACTGGCTGCTGACAACCAACATTGTGTTACTTGGATATTCACCAGTCGTGTAAAGGAATCCTGCCTGGAGTGGAGATTCGATGAATTCCCTATTGGGAGTGAATGAATGGAAAATTCTGTAGTGGAGATTCCAATTACTTCTGATGTCTGGGTTTTGTGGACAGGAAAATGAAGAGCTGACCAGGTTTGAGTGGATAGGCAGTTGGACAGCACGCCTGCGCGTGTTATCATGCCTCTGAAATCCAGCATTGGATTCCTTGGACATTATCAGTGGTGTAACGAAAGCCTTCCTGGAGTTGTAGATTCGAAGAATTCCAGATTGGAATTGAATCTATGGAAGAGTCTGTAGTGGAAATTCCAATGAATTCTGAATTATGGTTTGTGTGGACAGGAAAAGAATAATCTGACCACTGTGTAGTGGATTGCCAGTTCAACAGCACGTCTGCGAGTGAGAACAGAAAGATGAAAATCAGCATTCAGTTACTTAGATATTCACCAGTCGTGTAACTAAACTATGGCTGGAGTGGAGATTCGATAAATTCCAGATCGGCAGTGAATGAATGGAACATTCTGTAGTGAAGATTATAATGGTTTCTGAAGTCTAAGTTATGTGGACAGGAAAATGTAGAGATTACCAGGGTTGAGTGGATATTCAGTTAACAGTACTACTGTGAGTGTGAACAGGCCGCTGAAAAGCAACATTGGCTTTCTTGTATATTCAGCACTAGTGAAACGAAATCCAGCCTGGAGTGGAGATTCGATGAATTAGAGATTCGAAGTGAATTAATGGAACATTCTGCAGTAGAGATTCCATTGAATTTTGAAGTCTGGATTGAGTGGACAGGAAAATGAAGAGCTGATCATGTTGGAGATGAGAGCCAGTAGAATAGCACACCAGCGAGTGTGAAAATGCCGCGAAAAACCATCATTGGGGTACTTGGATATTGAGCAGTGGTGTAACGAAATCCTGCCCAGAGTGGAGATTCGATGAAATCCAGACTGCAGAGAATGAATGGAACAATCTGAAGTGGAGATTCTAATGGTTTCTGAAGTCTGGGTTATGAGAACAGGAAAAAGAAGAGCCATCCAGGGTTGAGTGGACAGGCAGTTGAACAGCACGACTCCAAGTGTGAACATGCCTATGAAAACCAGCAATGTGTTTCTTGGACATTCACCAGTGGTGTAATGAAAGCCTGCCTGCAGTGTTGGATCCAAGAATTCCAAATAGGCAATGAATGAATGAAACTTTCTGTAGTGGAGATTCCAATTATTTCGGACATCCGATGTGTGTGCACAGGAAAATGAAGAGCAGAGCAGGTGAGAATGGATAGCCAGTTGAACAGCAGGCCTGCGAGATAGAGCAGTCCTCTGAAAACCAGCATTGCGTTACTTGGACATTCACCAATGGTAAACGAATGCGTTCATGGAGTGGAGTTTCAGATGAATTCCAGATTCGCAGTGAATGAATTGAACATTCTGTAGTGGATATTCCAATGATTTCTGTCGTGTGGGTTGTTTGGACAGAAAAAGAAAGACTTGACCACTGTGGAGTGGATAGCCAGTTGAATAGCATGCATGCAAGTGTGAAGAGTATGCTGAAACCAGCAGTGTGTTACTTGGACATTCACTAGTGGTGTAAAGAAAGCCTGCCTGGAGTGTAGGATCCAAGAATTCCAAATAGGCAGTGAATGAATGGAACATTCTGTAGTGGAGATTCCAATGGTTTCTGAATTCTACGTTGTATGGACAAGAAACTGAAGAGCTTACCAGGTGTGATTTGATAGCCAGTTGAAGACCAGGCCGCCGAATTTGAACAGGCTGCTGAAAACCACCACTGGGTTACTTGAATATTCACCAGTGGTGTAAAGAAATCCTGCCTGCAGTGGAGATTCGATGAATTCCAGTTTGGCAGTAAATGAATGGAACATTCTGAAGTTTAGATTCTAATGGTTTCTGAAGTCTGGGTAATGTGAACAGGAAAAAGAAGAGCTGACCAGGGTTGAGTGGACAGCCAGTTGAACAGCACGACTCTGAGTGTGAACACGCCTATGAAAACCAGCATTGGTTACTTGGACATTCACCAGTGGTGTAACGGAATCTTTCCTGGAGTGGAGATTTGAAGACCTTCAGATTAGCAGTGAATGAGTGGAATATTCTGTAGTGGAGATTCAAAAGATTTCGAAAGTCTGCGTTGAGTGGACAGGTAATGGCAGAGCTGACCAGGTTGGAGTGGATAGCCCGTTGAAGAGCACCCCTAGGAGTGTGAAGCGGATGCTGGAAATCAGCATTATGTTACTTGGACATTCTCCAATGGTGCAATGAAAGCATGCCTGGAGTGGAGATTCCATGAATTCGACATTGGCAGGGAAAGAATGGAAAATTCCGTAGGAGAGATTCCAATTACTTCCGAAGTCTGGGTTTTGTGGACAGGAAAATGAAGAGCTGACCAGGGTGGAGTGGATAGGCAGTTGGACAGCATGCCTGCGAGTGTGATCATGGCTCTGAAATCCAGCATTGGATTCCTTGGACATCATCAGTGGTGTAACGAAAGCCTGCCTGGAGTTGGAGATTCGATGAATTCCAGATTGGAATTGAATCAATGGAATAGTCTCTAGTGGAGATTCCAATGAATAATGAAGTATACTTTGTGTCGACAGGAAAAGAATAATCTGACCACTGTGCAGTGTATTGCCAGTTCAACAACACGTCTGCGAGTGAGATCCGAACGATGAAAATCAGCTTTCAGTTACTAAGTTATTCACCAGTCGTGTAACTAAAGTCTTCTTGGAGTGGAGATTCGATGAATTCCAGATCAGCAGTGAATGAATGTCACATTCTGTAGTGGAGATTATAATGGTTTCTGAAGTCTAAGTTATGTGGAGAGGAAAACTTAGAGCTGCCAAGGGTTGAGTGGATAGTGAGTTGAAGAGCACTCCTGAGAGTGTGAACAGGCCGCTGAAAAGCAGCCTCGGGTTACTTCTACATTCAACACTAGTGAAACGAAATCCGGCCTGGAGTGGAGATTCGATGAATTCCAGATTGGCAGTGAAAGAATGGAACATTCTGTACAGGAGATTCCAATCAATTCTGAAGTCTAGGTTGTGGCGACAGGAAAATGAAGAGCTGACCAGGGTACAGTGGATAGCCAGGTGAACAGCACGCCTCCGAGGGGGATCAGGACAATGAAAAAGAGCAGTGTGTTAGCTGGACATTCAACAGTGGTGTAACGAAAGCCAGCCTTGAGTGGAGATTCAGATGAATTCCAGATTCGCAGTGAATGAATGGAACGTTCTGTAGTGGAGATTCCAATTTTTTCGGACATCCGATGTGTGTGGACATGAAAATGAAGAGCCGACCAGGTTAGAATGGATAGCCAGTCCAACAGCAGCCCTGCGAGATAGAACAGTCCTCTGAAAACCAGCATTGCGTTACTTGGACATTCACCAATGGTAAACGAATGCGTTCATGGAGTGGAGGGTCAGATGAATTCCCGATTCGCAGTGAATGAATTGAACATTCTGTAGTGGATATTCGAATGACTTCTGCCGTGTGGGTTGTTTGGATAGTACAAGAAAGACTTGACCACTCTGGAGTGGATAGCCAGTTGAATAGCATGCATGCAAGTGTGAAGAGTATGCTGAAACCAGCAATGTGATACTTGGACATTCACCAGTGGTGTAAAGAAAGCCTGCCTAGAGTGTAGGATCCAAGAATTCGAAATAGGCAGTGAATGAATGGAACATTCTGTAGTGGAGATTCCAATGGTTTCTGAATTCTACGTCGTATGGACACGAATCTGAAGAGCTTACCAGGTGGGATTTTATAGCCAGTTGAAGACCAGGCCTGCGAATTTGAACAGGCTACTGAAAACCACCACTGGCTTACTTGATTATTCACCAGTGGTGTAAAGAAATCCTGCCTGCAGTGGAGATTCGATGAATTCCATAATGGCAGTAAATGAATGGAACATTCTGAAGTGGAGATTCTAATGGCTTCTGAAGTCTGGGTAATGTGAAGAGGAAAAAGAAGAGCTGACCAGATTTGAGTGGACAGACAGTTGAACAGCACGACTCCGAGTGTGAACACGCCTATGAAAACCTGCATTGGTTACTTGGACATTCACCAGTGATGTAAAGAAAGCTTGCCTAGAGTGGAGATTTGAAGAACTTCAGATTAGCAGTGAATGAGTGGAATATTCTGTAGTGGATATTCAAATGATTTCGAAAGTCTGGGTTGTGTGGACAGGAAATGGAAGAGCTGACCTAGTTGGAGTGGTTAGCCCGTTAAACAGCACGCCTAGGTGTGTGAAGCGGATGCTGGAAAACAGCATTAGGTTACTTGGATATTCTCCAATGGTGCAACGAAATCATGCCTGGAGTGGAGATTCCATGAATTCGATATTGGCAGGGAATGAATGGAACATTCCGTAGGAGAGATTCCAATGATTACTGAAGTCTGGGTTTTGTGTACAGGAAAACGAAGAGCAGAGCAAGGAAGAGTGAATAGCCTTTTGAACAGCAGATTGCGATTTTGAACTGGCTGCTGAAAACCAACATTCGGTTACTTGAATATTCACCAGTGGTGTAAAGGAATCCTGCCTGGAGTGGAGATTCGATGCACTCCCGATTGGGAGTGAATGAATGGAACTTTCTGTAGTGGAGATTCCAATGGTTTCTGAATTCTACGTTGTATGGACAAGAAACTGTAGAGCTTACCAGGTGGGATTTGATAGCCAGTTGAAGACCAGGCCTGCGAGAATAAATAGTCCTCTGAAAACTAGCATTGGGTTACTTGGACATTCACCAGTGGTATAACGAATGCGTTCATGGAGTGGAGGTTCAGATGAATTCCCGATTCGCAGCGAATTAATTGAACATTCTGTATTGGATATTCCAATGATTTCTGTCGTGTGGGTTGTTTGGACAGTAAAAGAAAGACTTGACCACTCTGGAGTGGACAGCCAGTTGAATAGCATGCATGCGAGTATGAACAGTATGCTGAAAACCAGCAATGTGTTACTTGGACATTCACCAGTGATGTAAAGAAAGCCTGACTGGAGTGTGGTTTCCAAGAATTCCAAATAGGCAGTAAATGAATGGAACATTCTGTAGTGGAGATGCCAATGGTTTCTGAATTCTACGTTGTATGGACAAGAAACTGAAGAGCTAACCAGGTGGAATTATATAGCCAGTTGAAGACCAGGCCTGCGAGAATAAACAGTCCTCCGAAAACCAGCATTGGGTTACTTGGACATTCGCCAGTGTTATAACGAATGCGTTCATGGAGTGGAGGTTAAGATAAATTCCCGATTCGCAGTGAATGAATTGAAAATTCTGTAGTGGATTTTCCAATTACTTCTGTCGAGTGGGTTGTTTGGACAGTAAACAAAGACTTGACCACTTTGGAGTGGATTGCCAGTTGAATAGCATGCATGCGACTGTGAACAGTATGCTGAAAACCATCAGTGTGTTACTTGAACATTCACCAGTGGTGTAAAGAAATCCTGCCTGCAGTGGAGATTCGATGAATTCCATATTGGCAGTGAATGAATGGAACATTCTGAAGTGGAGATTCTAATGGCTTCTGAAGTCTGGGTTAAGTGAAAAGGAAAAAGAAGAGCTGACCAGGGTTGAGTGGACAACCAGTTGAACAGCACGACTCTGAGTGTTAACACGCCTATGAAAACCAGCATTGGTTACTTGGACATTCACCAGTGGTGTAACGAAATCTTGCCTGGAGTGGAGATTCGAAGAACTTCAGATTAGCAGTGAATGAGTGGAATATCCGGTAGTGGAGATTCAAATGATTTCGAAAGTCTGGGTTGTGTGGACAGGAAATGGAAGAGCTGACCAGGTTGGAGTGGATAGCCCGTTGAACAGCACCCTTGGGAGTGTGAAACGGACGCTCGAAACAGCATTAGGTTACTTGCACATTCTCCAATGGTGCAACGAAAGCATGCCTGGAGTGGATATTCCATGAATTCGATAGTGGCAGGGATGAATGGAACATTCCGTAGGAGAGATTCCAATGATTTCTGAAGTCTGGATTTTGTGTACAGGAAAATGAAGAGCAGAGCAGGGAAGAGTGGACAGCCTGTTGAACAGCAGACTGCGACTTTGAACTGGCTGCTGAAAACCAAGATTGGGTTACTTGGATATTCACCAGTGGTGTAAAGGAATCCTGCCTGGAGTGAATATTCGATGAATTCCCGATTGGGAGTGAATGAATGGAACTTTCTGTAGTGGAGATTCCAATTACTTCGGAAGTCTGGGTTTTGTGGACAGGAAAATGAAGAGCTGACCAGGGTTGAGTGGATAGGCAATTGGACAGCACGCCTGCGAGTGTGATCATGCCTCTGAAATCCAGCATTGCATTCCTTGAACTTCATCAGTGGTGTAATGAAAGCCTGCCTGGAATTGGAGATTCGATGATTTCCAGATAGCAATTGAATCTATGAAACAGTCTGTAGTGGAGATTCCAAGGAATTCTGAAGTATGGTTTGTGTGGCCAGGAAAAGAACAATCTGACCTCTGTGTAGTGGATTGCCAGTTCAACAGCACATCTGCGAGTGAGAACAGAACGCTAAATATCAGCATTCAGTAACCTAGATATTCACCAGTCGTGTAACTAATGTCTGCCTGGAGTGGAGATTCGATGAATTCAGATCGGCAATGAATGAGTGGAACATAATGTAGTGAAGATTATAATAGTTTCTGAAGTCTAAGTTATGTGGACAGGAAAATGTAGATCTGACCAGGGTTGAGTGGATAGTCAGTTGATCATGACTCCTGCGAGTGTGAACAGGCTGCTGAAAAGAAATCCAGTCTGGAGTGGAGTCTCGCTGAATTCCAGATTGGGAGTGAATGAATAAAACATTCAGTAGTGGAGATTCCATTGAATTTGAAGTCTGGGTTGAGTGGACAGGAAAATGAAGAGCTGATCAGGTTGGAGAGGATAGCCCGTAGAATAGCACACCAGTGAGTGTGAACAGGCCGCGAGAACCAGTATTGGGGTACTTGGATATTTACCAGTGGTGTAATGAAATCCTGCCTGGAGTGTAGATTCGATGAATTCCAGATTGGGAGTGAATAAATTGAACATTCTGTAGTGGATATTCCAATAATTTCAGTCATGTGGGTTGTTTGGAAATTAAAAGAAAGACTTGCACACTGTGGAGTGGATAACCAGTTGAATAGCATGCATACGAGTGTGAACAGTATGCTGAAAACCAGCAATGTGTTACTTGGATATTCAACAGTGGTGTAAAGAAAGCCTGCCTTGAGTGTAGGTTCCAAGAATTCCAAATAGGGAGTGAATGAATGGAACATTGTGTAGTAAAGATTCCAATGGTTTCTGAATTCTACGTTATATGGACAAGAAACTGAAGAGCTTACCAAGTGGGAATTGATAGCCAGGTGAAGACCAGGCCTGCGAATTTGAACAGGCTGCTGAAGACCACCATTGGGTTACTTGAATATTCACCAGTGGTGTAAACAAATCCTGTCTGCAGTGGAGATTCGATGAATTCTAGATTGGCAGTGAATGAATGGAACATTCTGAAGTGGAGATTCTAATGGTTTCTGAAGTCTGGGTTATGTGACCAAGAAAAAGAAGAGCTGACCAGGGTTGAGTGGACAGCCAGTTGAACAGCACGACTCCGAGTGTGAACACGCCTATGAAAACCAGCATTGGTTACTAGGACATTCACCAGTGGTGCAACGAAAGCTTGCCTGTAGTGGATATTAGAAGAACTTCAGATTAGCAGTGAATGAGTGGAATATACTGTAGTGGAGATTCAAATGATTTCGAATGGCTGGGTTGTGTGGACAGGAAATGGAAGAGCTGACCAGGTTGGAGTGGATAGCCCGTTGAACAGCACGCCTGAGAATGTGAAGCGGACGCTGGAAAACAGCATTAGGTTACATGGACATTCTCCAAAGGTGCAACGAAAGTATGCCTGAAGTGGAGATTCCATGAATTCGATATTGGCAGGGAATGAATGGAACATTCCGTAGTAGAGATTCCAATGAATTCTGAAGTCTGGGTTTTGTGTACAGGAAAATGAAGAGCAACCAGGGAAGAGTGGGTAGCCTGTTGCACAGCAGAGTGCGACTTTGAACTGGCTGCTGAAAACCAACAATGCGTTACTTGGATATTCACCAGTGGTGCCAAGGAATCCTGCCTTGAGTGGAGATTCGATGAATTCCCGATTGGGAGTGAATGAATGGAACATTCTGTAGTGGAGATTCCAATTACTTCTGAAGTCTGGGTTTTGTGGACAGGAAAATGAAGAGCTGACCAGGGTTCAGTGGATAGGCAGTTGGACAGCACGCCTTCGAGTGTGATCGTGCCTCTGAAATCCAGCATTGGATTCCTTGGACATCATCAGTGGTGAGTGAAAGCCTGCCTGGAGTTGGAGATTTGATGAATTCCAGATTGGAATTGAAACAATGGAACAGTCTGTAGTGGAGATTCCAATTAATGCTGAAGTATTGTTTGTGTGGACAGGAAAAGAATAATCTGACCACTGTGTAGTGGATTGCCAGTTCAACAGCACGTCTGCGAGTGAGAACAGAACGCTGAAAATCTGTATTCAGTTACTTAGATATTCACCAGTCGTTTAACTGAATTCTGCCTGGAGCGGAGAATCAATGAATTCCAGATCGGCAGTGAATGGATGAAACATTCTGTAGTGGACATTGTAATGGTTTCTGAAGTCTAAGTTATGTGGACAGGAAAATGTAGAGCTTTCCAGGTTTGAGTGGATAGTCAGTTGAACAGCACTCCTGCGAGTGTGAACAGGCCGCTGAAAAGCAGCCTTGGGTTACTTGTACATTCAACACTAGTGAAAGGAAATCGGGCCTTGAGTGAATATTCGATGAATTCCAGATTGGGAGTGAATGAATGGAACATTCTGTAGTGGAGATTCCATTGAATTTTGAAGTCTGGGTTGAGTGGACAGGAAAATGAAGAGGTGATCAGGTTGGAGAGGATAGCCAGTAGAATATCACAAAAACGAATGTGAACAGGCCGCGAAAAACCAGCATTGTGATACTTCGATATTGACCAGTGGTGCACCGAAATCCTGCCTGGAGTGGAGATTCGATGAATTCCAGATTGGCAGTGAATGAATGGAACATTCTGTACAGGAGATTCCAATCATTTCTGAAGTCTAGGTAGTGGGGGCAGGAAAATGAAGAGCTGACCAGAGTACAGTGGATAGCCAGTTGAACAGCACGCCGCTCAGGGTTATCAGGACAATGAAAATGAGCAGTGTGTTACTTGGACATTCAACCGTGGTGTAACGAAAGCCTGCCTGGAGTGGAGATTCAGATGAATTCCAGATTCGCTGTTAACAAATGGAACGTTCTGTAGTGGATATTCCAATTATTTCTGAAATCCGATGTGTGTGGACAGGAAAACGAAGAGCAAAACAGGTTAGAATGGATAGCCCATTGAACAGTAGGCCTGCAAGAATGAACAGTCCTCTGAAACCCAGCATTGGGTTACTTGGACATTCACCTGTGGTATAACGAATGCGTTCATAGAGTGGAAGTTCAGATGAATTCCCGATTCGCAGTGAATGAATTGAACATTCTGTAGTGGATATTCCAATGATTTCTGTCGCGTGGGTTGCTTGGGCAGTAAAAGAAAGACTTGACCACTGTGGAGTGGATAGCCAGTTGAATAGCATGCATGCAAGTGTGAACAGTATGCTGAAAACCAGCAATGTAACTTGGACATTCACCAGCGGTGTAAAGGAATCCTGTCTGCAGTGGAGATTCGAAGAATTCCAGATTCGCAGTGAATGAGTGGAACATTATGAAGTGGAGATTCTAATGGTTTCTGAAGTCTGGGTTATATACACAGGATAAAGAAGAGCTGACCAGGGTCCATTGGACAGCCAGTTGAACAGCACGACTCCGAGTGTGAACACACCTATGAAAACCAGCATTGGTTACTTGGACATTCACCAGTGGTGTAACGAAAGCTTGCCTGGAGTGGAGATTCCATGAATTCGATATTGGCAGGGAATGAATGGAACATTATGTAGGAGAGATTCCAATGATTTCTGAAGTCTGGGTTTTGCGTACAGGAAAATGAAGAGAAGATCAGGGAAAGGTGGATAGCCTGTTGAACAGCAGACTGCGACTTTGAACTGGCTGCTGAAAACCAACAATCTGTAGTGGAGATTGCAATTACTTCAGAAGTCTGGGTTTTTGGGACAGGAAAATGAATGGCTGACCAGGGTTGAGTGGATAGGCAGTTGGACAGCACGCTTGCGAGTGTGATCATGCCTCTGAAATCCAGCATTGGATTCCTTGGACATCATCAGTGGTGTAACGAAAGCCTGCCTGGAGTTGGAGATTCGATGAATTCCATATTGGAATTGAATCAATGGAACAGTCTGTAGTGGAGATTCCAATGAATTCTGAAGTATGGTTTGTGTGGACAGGAAAAGAATAATCTGACCACTGTGTAGCGGAAGGCCAGTTCAAACGCACGTCTGCAAGTGAGAACTGAACTCTGAAAATCAGCATTCAGTTACTTAGGTATTCACCAGTCGTGTAACTGAAGTCTTCCTGGAGTGGAGATTCAATGAATTCCGGATCGGAAGTGTATGAATGGAACATTCTGTAGTGGAGATTATAATGGTTTCTAAAGTCTAAGTTATGTGGACAGGAAAGTGTTGAGCTGACCAGGGTTGAGGGGATAGTCAGTTGAACAGCACTCCTGCAAGTGTGAACAGGCCACTGAAAAGCAGCCTTGGGTTACTTGTACATTCAACACTAGTGAAACGGAATCCGGCCTGGAGTGGAGATTCGATGAATTCCAGATTGGGAGTGAATGAATGGAACATTCTGTAGTGGAGATTCCATTGAATTTTGAAGTCTGGGTTGAGTGGACAGGAAAATGAAGAACTGATCAAGTTGGAGAGGATAGCCAGTAGAATAGCACACCAGTGAGTGTGAATAGGCCGCGAAATACCAGCATTGGGGTACTTGGATATTGTCCAGTGGTGCACCGAAATCCTGCCTGGAGTGGAGATTCGATGAATTCCAGATTGGCAGTGAATGAATGGAACATTCTGTACAGGAGATTCCAATCATTTCTGAAGTCTAGGTAGTGGGGGCAGGAAAATGAAGAGCTGACCAGGGTTCAGTGGAGAGCCAGTTGAACAGCACGCCGCTCAGGGTTATCAGGACAATGAAAATGAGCAGTGTGTTACTTGGACATTCAACCGTGGTGTAACGAAAGCCTGCCTGGAGTGGAGATTCAGATGAATTCCAGATTCGCTGTTAACAAATGGAACGTTCTGTAGTGGATATTCCAATTATTTCTGAAATCCGATGTGTGTGCCAGGAAAACGAAGAGCAAAACAGGTTAGAATGGATAGCCCATTGAACAGTAGGCCTGCGAGAATGAACAGTCCTCTGAAACCCAGCATTGAGTTACTTGGACATTCACCAGTGGTATAACGCAGGCGTTCATGGAGTGGAGGTTCAGATGAATTCCCGATTCGCAGTGAATGAATTGAACATTGTGTAGTGTATATTCCAATGATTTCTGTCGTGTGGGTTGTTTGGACAGTAAAAGAAAGACTTGACCACTGTGGAGTGGATAGCCTGTTGAATAGCATGCATGCGAGTATGAATAGTATGCCGAAAACCAGCAATGTGTTACTTGGGCATTCAAGAGTGGTGTAATGAAAGCCTGCCTGGAGTGTAGGTTCCAAGAGTTCCAAATAGGCAATGAATGAATGGAACATTCTGTAGTGGAGATTCCAATGGTTTCTGAATTCTACGTTGTATGGACAAGAAACAGAAGAGCTTACCAGGTGGGATTTGATAACCAGTTGAAGACCAGGCCTGCGAGAATAAACAGTCCTCTGAAAACCAGCATTGGGTTACTTGGACATGCACCAGTGGTATAACGAATGCGTTCATGGAGTGGAGGTTCAGATGAATTCCCGATTCTCAGTGAATGAATTGAACATTTTGTAGTGGATATTCCAATAATTTCTGTCTTTTGGGTTGTTTGGACAGTAAATGAAAGACTTGACTACTGTGGAGTAGATAACCAGTTGAATAGCATGCATGCGAGTGTGAATAGTATGCTGAAAACCAGCAATGTGTTACTTGGACATTCACCAGTGGTGTAAAGAAATCCTGCCTGGAGTGTAGGTTCCAAGAATTCCAAATAGGCAGTGAATGAATGGAACATTCTGTAGTGGAGATTCCAATGATTTCTGAATTCTACGTTGTATGGACAAGAAACTGAAGAGCTTACCAGGTGGTATTTGATAGCCAGTTGAAGACCAGACCTGCGAGAATAAACAGTCCTCTGAAATCAGCATTGGGTTACTTGGACATTCACCTGTGGTATAACGAATGCGTTCAAAGAGTGGAAGTTCAGATGAATTCCCGATTCTCAGTGAATGAATTGAACATTCTGTAGTGGATATTCCAATGATTTCTGTCGTGTGGGTTGTTTGGGCAGTAAAAGAAAGACTTGACCACTGTGGAGTGGATAGCCAGTTGAATAGCATGCATGCAAGTGTGAACAGTATGCTGAAAACCAGCAATGTAACTTGGACATTCACCAGCGGTGTAAAGGAATCCTGTCTGCAGTGGAGATTCGAAGAATTCCAGATTCGCAGTGAATGAGTGGAACATTATGAAGTGGAGATTCTAATGGTTTCTGAAGTCTGGGTTATATAAACAGGATAAAGAAGAGCTGACCAGGGTCCATTGGACAGCCAGTTGAACAGCACGACTCCGAGTGTGAACACGCCTATGAAAACCAGCATTGGTTACTTGGACATTCACCAGTTTTGTAACGAAAGCTTGCCTGGAGTGGAGATTCCATGAATTCGATATTGGCAGGGAATGAATGGAACATTATGTAGGAGAGATTCCAATGATTTCTGAAGTCTGGGTTTTGCGTACAGGAAAATGAAGAGAAGATCAGGGAAAGATGGATAGCCTGTTGAACAGCAGACTGCGACTTTGAACTGGCTGCTGAAAACCAACAATCTGTAGTGGAGATTGCAATTACTTCAGAAGTCTGGGTTTTTGGGACAGGAAAATGAATGGCTGACCAGGGTTGAGTGGATAGGCAGTTGGACAGCACGCTTGCGAGTGTGATCATGCCTCTGAAATCCAGCATTGGATTCCTTGGACATCATCAGTGGTGTAACGAAAGCCTGCCTGGAGTTGGAGATTCGATGAATTCCATATTGGAATTGAATCAATGGAACAGTCTGTAGTGGAGATTCCAATGAATTCTGAAGTATGGTTTGTGTGGACAGGAAAAGAATAATCTGACCACTGTGTAGCGGAAGGCCAGTTCAAACGCACGTCTGCAAGTGAGAACTGAACTCTGAAAATCAGCATTCAGTTACTTAGGTATTCACCAGTCGTGTAACTGAAGTCTTCCTGGAGTGGAGATTCAATGAATTCCGGATCGGAAGTGTATGAATGGAACATTCTGTAGTGGAGATTATAATGGTTTCTAAAGTCTAAGTTATGTGGACAGGAAAGTGTTGAGCTGACCAGGGTTGAGTGGATAGTCAGTTGAACAGCACTCCTGCAAGTGTGAACAGGCCACTGAAAAGCAGCCTTGGGTTACTTGTACATTCAACACTAGTGAAACGGAATCCGGCCTGGAGTGGAGATTCGATGAATTCCAGATTGGGAGTGAATGAATGGAACATTCTGTAGTGGAGATTCCATTGAATTTTGAAGTCTGGGTTGAGTGGACAGGAAAATGAAGAACTGATCAAGTTGGAGAGGATAGCCAGTAGAATAGCACACCAGTGAGTGTGAATAGGCCGCAAAATACCAGCATTGGGGTACTTGGATATTGTCCAGTGGTGCACCGAAATCCTGCCTGGAGTGGAGATTCGATGAATTCCAGATTGGCAGTGAATGAATGGAACATTCTGTACAGGAGATTCCAATCATTTCTGAAGTCTAGGTAGTGGGGGCAGGAAAATGAAGAGCTGACCAGGGTTCAGTGGAGAGCCAGTTGAACAGCACGCCGCTCAGGGTTATCAGGACAATGAAAATGAGCAGTGTGTTACTTGGACATTCAACCGTGGTGTAACGAAAGCCTGCCTGGAGTGGAGATTCAGATGAATTCCAGATTCGCTGTTAACAAAAGGAACGTTCTGTAGTGGATATTCCAATTATTTCTGAAATCCGATGTGTGTGCCAGGAAAACGAAGAGCAAAACAGGTTAGAATGGATAGCCCATTGAACAGTAGGCCTGCGAGAATGAACAGTCCTCTGAAACCCAGCATTGAGTTACTTGGACATTCACCAGTGGTATAACGCAGGCGTTCATGGAGTGGAGGTTCAGATGAATTCCCGATTCGCAGTGAATGAATTGAACATTGTGTAGTGTATATTCCAATGATTTCTGTCGTGTGGGTTGTTTGGACAGTAAAAGAAAGACTTGACCACTGTGGAGTGGATAGCCTGTTGAATAGCATGCATGCGAGTATGAATAGTATGCCGAAAACCAGCAATGTGTTACTTGGGCATTCAAGAGTGGTGTAATGAAAGCCTGCCTGGAGTGTAGGTTCCAAGAGTTCCAAATAGGCAATGAATGAATGGAACATTCTGTAGTGGAGATTCCAATGGTTTCTGAATTCTACGTTGTATGGACAAGAAACAGAAGAGCTTACCAGGTGGGATTTGATAGCCAGTTGAAGACCAGGCCTGCGAGAATAAACAGTCCTCTGAAAACCAGCATTGGGTTACTTGGACATGCACCAGTGGTATAACGAATGCGTTCATGGAGTGGAGGTTCAGATGAATTCCCGATTCTCAGTGAATGAATTGAACATTTTGTAGTGGATATTCCAATAATTTCTGTCTTTTGGGTTGTTTGGACAGTAAATGAAAGACTTGACTACTGTGGAGTAGATAACCAGTTGAATAGCATGCATGCGAGTGTGAATAGTATGCTGAAAACCAGCAATGTGTTACTTGGACATTCACCAGTGGTGTAAAGAAATCCTGCCTGGAGTGTAGGTTCCAAGAATTCCAAATAGGCAGTGAATGAATGGAACATTCTGTAGTGGAGATTCCAATGATTTCTGAATTCTACGTTGTATGGACAAGAAACTGAAGAGCTTACCAGGTGGTATTTGATAGCCAGTTGAAGACCAGACCTGCGAGAAAAAACAGTCCTCTGAAATCAGCATTGGGTTACTTGGACATTCACCTGTGGTATAACGAATGCGTTCAAAGAGTGGAAGTTCAGATGAATTCCCGATTCTCAGTGAATGAATTGAACATTCTGTAGTGGATATTCCAATGATTTCTGTCGTGTGGGTTGTTTGGGCAGTAAAAGAAAGACTTGACCACTGTGGAGTGGATAGCCAGTTGAATAGCATGCATGCAAGTGTGAACAGTATGCTGAAAACCAGCAATGTAACTTGGACATTCACCAGCGGTGTAAAGGAATCCTGTCTGCAGTGGAGATTCGAAGAATTCCAGATTCGCAGTGAATGAGTGGAACATTATGAAGTGGAGATTCTAATGGTTTCTGAAGTCTGGGTTATATAAACAGGATAAAGAAGAGCTGACCAGGGTCCATTGGACAGCCAGTTGAACAGCACGACTCCGAGTGTGAACACGCCTATGAAAACCAGCATTGGTTACTTGGACATTCACCAGTGGTGTAACGAAAGCTTGCCTGGAGTGGAGATTCCATGAATTCGATATTGGCAGGGAATGAATGGAACATTATGTAGGAGAGATTCCAATGATTTCTGAAGTCTGGGTTTTGCGTACAGGAAAATGAAGAGAAGATCAGGGAAAGATGGATAGCCTGTTGAACAGCAGACTGCGACTTTGAACTGGCTGCTGAAAACCAACAATCTGTAGTGGAGATTGCAATTACTTCAGAAGTCTGGGTTTTTGGGACAGGAAAATGAATGGCTGACCAGGGTTGAGTGGATAGGCAGTTGGACAGCACGCTTGCGAGTGTGATCATGCCTCTGAAATCCAGCATTGGATTCCTTGGACATCATCAGTGGTGTAACGAAAGCCTGCCTGGAGTTGGAGATTCGATGAATTCCATATTGGAATTGAATCAATGGAACAGTCTGTAGTGGAGATTCCAATGAATTCTGAAGTATGGTTTGTGTGGACAGGAAAAGAATAATCTGACCACTGTGTAGTGGAAGGCCAGTTCAAATGCACGTCTGCAAGTGAGAACTGAACGCTGAAAATCAGCATTCAGTTACTTAGATATTCACCAGTCGTGTAACTGAAGTCTTCCTGGAGTGGAGATTCAATGAATTCCGGATCGGAAGTGTATGAATGGAACATTCTGTAGTGGAGATTATAATGGTTTCTAAAGTCTAAGTTATGTGGACAGGAAAGTGTTGAGCTGACCAGGGTTGAGTGGATAGTCAGTTGAACAGCACTCCTGCAAGTGTGAACAGGCCACTGAAAAGCAGCCTTGGGTTACTTGTACTTTCAACACTAGTGAAACGGAATCCGGCCTGGAGTGGAGATTCGATGAATTCCAGATTGGGAGTGAATGAATGGAACATTCTGTAGTGGAGATTCCATTGAATTTTGAAGTCTGGGTTGAGTGGACAGGAAAATGAAGAACTGATCAAGTTGGAGAGGATAGCCAGTAGAATAGCACACCAGTGAGTGTGAATAGGCCGCGAAATACCAGCATTGGGGTACTTGGATATTGACCAGTGGTGCACCGAAATCCTGCCTGGAGTGGAGATTCGATGAATTCCAGATTGGCAGTGAATGAATGGAACATTCTGTACAGGAGATTCCAATCATTTCTGAAGTCTAGTTAGTGTGGACAGGAAAAAGAAGAGCTGATCAGGGTTCAGTGGATAGCCAGTTGAACAGCACGCCTCCGAGGGGGATCAGGACAATGAAAACGAGCAGTGTGTTACTTGCACATTCAACAGTGGTGTAACGAAAGCATGCCTGGAGTGGAGATTCAGATCAATTCCAGATTCGCAGTGAATGAATTGAACATTCTGTAGTGGATATTCCAATGATTTCTGTCATGTGGGTTGTTTGGACAGTAAAAGAAAGACTTGACCAATGTGGAGTGGATAGCCTGTTGAGTAGCATGCATGCGAGTGTGAACAGTATGCTGAAAACCAGCTATGTGCTACTTGGACATTCACCAGTGGTGTACTGAAAGCCTGCCTGGAGTGTAGGTTCCAAGAATTCCAAATAGGCAGTGAATGAATGGAACATTCTGTAGTGTAGATTCCAAAGCTTTCTGAATTCTACGTTGTATGGACAAGAAACTGAAGAGCTTACCAGGTGGGATTTTATAGGCAGTTGAAGAACAGGCCTGCGATAATAAACAGTTCTCGGAAAACCAGCATTGGTTTACTTGGACTTTCACCAGTGGTAGAACGAATGCGTTCATGGAGTGGAGGTTCAGATGTTTTCCCGATTCGCAGTGAATAAATTGAACATTCTGTAGTGGATATTCCAATAATTTCAGTCATGTGGGTTGTTTGGAAATTAAAAGAAAGACTTGCACACTGTGGAGTGGATAACCAGTTGAATAGCATGCATACGAGTGTGAACAGTATGCTGAAAACCAGCAATGTGTTACTTGGATATTCAACAGTGGTGTAAAGAAAGCCTGCCTGGAGTGTAGGTTCCAAGAATTCCAAATAGGGAGTGAATGAATGGAACATTCTGTAGTAAAGATTCCAATGGTTTCTGAATTCTACGTTATATGGACAAGAAACTGAAGAGCTTACCAAGTGGGAATTGATAGCCAGGTAAAGACCAGGCCTGCGAATTTGAACAGGCTGCTGAAGACCACCATTGGGTTACTTGAATATTCACCAGTGGTGTAAACAAATCCTGTCTGCAGTGGAGATTCGATGAATTCCAGATTGGCAGTGAATGAATGGAACATTCTGAAGTGGAGATTCTAATGGTTTCTGAAGTCTGGGTTATGTGACCAAGAAAAAGAAGAGCTGACCAGGGTTGAGTGGACAGCCAGTTGAACAGCACGACTCCGAGTGTGAACACGCCTATGAAAACCAGCATTGGTTACTAGGACATTCACCAGTGGTGCAACGAAAGCTTGCCTGTAGTGGATATTAGAAGAACTTCAGATTAGCAGTGAATGAGTGGAATATACTGTAGTGGAGATTCAAATGATTTCGAATGTCTGGGTTGTGTGGACAGGAAATGGAAGAGCTGACCAGGTTGGAGTGGATAGCCCGTTGAACAGCACGCCTGAGAATGTGAAGCGGACGCTGGAAAACAGCATTAGGTTACATGGACATTCTCCAAAGGTGCTACGAAAGTATGCCTGAAGTGGAGATTCCATGAATTCGATATTGGCAGGGAATGAATGGAACATTCCGTAGTAGAGATTCCAATGAATACTGAAGTCTGGGTTTTGTGTACAGGAAAATGAAGAGCAACCAGGGAAGAGTGGGTAGCCTGTTGCACAGCAGAGTGCGACTTTGAACTGGCTGCTGAAAACCAACAATGCGTTACTTGGATATTCACCAGTGGTGTCAAGGAATCCTGCCTTGAGTGGAGATTCGATGAATTCCCGATTGGGAGTGAATGAATGGAACATTCTGTAGTGGAGATTCCAATTACTTCTGAAGTCTGGGTTTTGTGGACAGGAAAATGAAGAGCTGACCAGGGTTCAGTGGATAGGCAGTTGGACAGCACGCCTTCGAGTGTGATCATGCCTCTGAAATCCAGCATTGGATTCCTTGGACATCATCAGTGGTGTAGTGAAAGCCTGCCTGGAGTTGGAGATTTGATGAATTCCAGATTGGAATTGAAACAATGGAACAGTCTGTAGTGGAGATTCCAATTAATGCTGAAGTATTGTTTGTGTGGACAGGAAAAGAATAATCTGACCACTGTGTAGTGGATTGCCAGTTCAACAGCACGTCTGCGAGTGAGAACAGAACGCTGAAAATCTGTATTCAGTTACTTAGATATTCACCAGTCGTTTAACTGAATTCTGCCTGGAGCGGAGAATCAATGAATTCCAGATCGGCAGTGAATGGATGAAACATTCTGTAGTGGACATTATAATGGTTTCTGAAGTCTAAGTTATGTGGACAGGAAAATGTAGAGCTTTCCAGGTTTGAGTGGATAGTCAGTTGAACAGCACTCCTGCGAGTGTGAACAGGCCGCTGAAAAGCAGCCTTGGGTTACTTGTACATTCAACACTAGTGAAACGAAATCGGGCCTTGAGTGAATATTCGATGAATTCCAGATTGGGAGTGAATGAATGGAACATTCTGTAGTGGAGATTCCATTGAATTTTGAAGTCTGGGTTGAGTGGACAGGAAAATGAAGAGCTGATCAGGTTGGAGAGGATAGCCAGTAGAATATCACACCAACGAATGTGAACAGGCCGCGAAAAACCAGCATTGTGATACTTCGATATTGACCAGTGGTGCACCGAAATCCTGCCTGGAGTGGAGATTCGATGAATTCCAGATTGGCAGTGAATGAATGGAACATTCTGTACAGGAGATTCCAATCATTTCTGAAGTCTAGGTAGTGGGGGCAGGAAAATGAAGAGCTGACCAGGGTTCAGTGGATAGCCAGTTGAACAGCACGCCGCTCAGGGTTATCAGGACAATGAAAATGAGCAGTGTGTTACTTGGACATTCAACCGTGGTGTAACGAAAGCCTGCCTGGAGTGGAGATTCAGATGAATTCCAGATTCGCTGTTAACAAATGGAACGTTCTGTAGTGGATATTCCAATTATTTCTGAAATCCGATGTGTGTGCCAGGAAAACGAAGAGCAAAACAGGTTAGAATGGATAGCCCATTGAACAGTAGGCCTGCGAGAATGAACAGTCCTCTGAAACCCAGCATTGAGTTACTTGGACATTCACCAGTGGTATAACGCAGGCGTTCATGGAGTGGAGGTTCAGATGAATTCCCGATTCGCAGTGAATGAATTGAACATTGTGTAGTGTATATTCCAATGATTTCTGTCGTGTGGGTTGTTTGGACAGTAAAAGAAAGACTTGACCACTGTGGAGTGGATAGCCTGTTGAATAGCATGCATGCGAGTATGAATAGTATGCCGAAAACCAGCAATGTGTTACTTGGGCATTCAAGAGTGGTGTAATGAAAGCCTGCCTGGAGTGTAGGTTCCAAGAGTTCCAAATAGGCAATGAATGAATGGAACATTCTGTAGTGGAGATTCCAATGGTTTCTGAATTCTACGTTGTATGGACAAGAAACAGAAGAGCTTCCCAGGTGGGATTTGATAGCCAGTTGAAGACCAGGCCTGCGAGAATAAACAGTCCTCTGAAAACCAGCATTGGGTTACTTGGACATGCACCAGTGGTATAACGAATGCGTTCATGGAGTGGAGGTTCAGATGAATTCCCGATTCTCAGTGAATGAATTGAACATTTTGTAGTGGATATTCCAATAATTTCTGTCTTTTGGGTTGTTTGGAGAGTAAATGAAAGACTTGACTACTGTGGAGTAGATAACCAGTTGAATAGCATGCATGCGAGTGTGAATAGTATGCTGAAAACCAGCAATGTGTTACTTGGACATTCACCAGTGGTGTAAAGAAATCCTGCCTGGAGTGTAGGTTCCAAGAATTCCAAATAGGCAGTGAATGAATGGAACATTCTGTAGTGGAGATTCCAATGATTTCTGAATTCTACGTTGTATGGACAAGAAACTGAAGAGCTTACCAGGTGGTATTTGATAGCCGTTGAAGACCAGACCTGCGAGAATATACAGTCCTCTGAAATCAGCATTGGGTTACTTGGACATTCACCTGTGGTATAACGAATGCGTTCAAAGAGTGGAAGTTCAGATGAATTCCCGATTCTCAGTGAATGAATTGAACATTCTGTAGTGGATATTCCAATGATTTCTGTCGTGTGGGTTGTTTGGGCAGTAAAAGAAAGACTTGACCACTGTGGAGTGGATAGCCAGTTGAATAGCATGCATGCAAGTGTGAACAGTATGCTGAAAACCAGCAATGTAACTTGGACATTCACCAGCGGTGTAAAGGAATCCTGTCTGCAGTGGAGATTCGAAGAATTCCAGATTCGCAGTGAATGAGTGGAACATTATGAAGTGGAGATTCTAATGGTTTCTGAAGTCTGGGTTATATAAACAGGATAAAGAAGAGCTGACCAGGGTCCATTGGACAGCCAGTTGAACAGCACGACTCCGAGTGTGAACACGCCTATGAAAACCAGCATTGGTTACTTGGACATTCACCAGTGGTGTAACGAAAGCTTGCCTGGAGTGGAGATTCCATGAATTCGATATTGGCAGGGAATGAATGGAACATTATGTAGGAGAGATTCCAATGATTTCTGAAGTCTGGGTTTTGCGTACAGGAAAATGAAGAGAAGATCAGGGAAAGATGGATAGCCTGTTGAACAGCAGACTGCGACTTTGAACTGGCTGCTGAAAACCAACAATCTGTAGTGGAGATTGCAATTACTTCAGAAGTCTGGGTTTTTGGGACAGGAAAATGAATGGCTGACCAGGGTTGAGTGGATAGGCAGTTGGACAGCACGCTTGCGAGTGTGATCATGCCTCTGAAATCCAGCATTGGATTCCTTGGACATCATCAGTGGTGTAACGAAAGCCTGCCTGGAGTTGGAGATTCGATGAATTCCATATTGGAATTGAATCAATGGAACAGTCTGTAGTGGAGATTCCAATGAATTCTGAAGTATGGTTTGTGTGGACAGGAAAAGAATAATCTGACCACTGTGTAGTGGAAGGCCAGTTCAAATGCACGTCTGCAAGTGAGAACTGAACGCTGAAAATCAGCATTCAGTTACTTAGATATTCACCAGTCGTGTAACTGAAGTCTTCCTGGAGTGGAGATTCAATGAATTCCGGATCGGAAGTGTATGAATGGAACATTCTGTAGTGGAGATTATAATGGTTTCTAAAGTCTAAGTTATGTGGACAGGAAAGTGTTGAGCTGACCAGGGTTGAGTGGATAGTCAGTTGAACAGCACTCCTGCAAGTGTGAACAGGCCACTGAAAAGCAGCCTTGGGTTACTTGTACTTTCAACACTAGTGAAACGGAATCCGGCCTGGAGTGGAGATTCGATGAATTCCAGATTGGGAGTGAATGAATGGAACATTCTGTAGTGGAGATTCCATTGAATTTTGAAGTCTGGGTTGAGTGGACAGGAAAATGAAGAACTGATCAAGTTGGAGAGGATAGCCAGTAGAATAGCACACCAGTGAGTGTGAATAGGCCGCGAAATACCAGCATTGGGGTACTTGGATATTGACCAGTGGTGCACCGAAATCCTGCCTGGAGTGGAGATTCGATGAATTCCAGATTGGCAGTGAATGAATGGAACATTCTGTACAGGAGATTCCAATCATTTCTGAAGTCTAGTTAGTGTGGACAGGAAAAAGAAGAGCTGATCAGGGTTCAGTGGATAGCCAGTTGAACAGCACGCCTCCGAGGGGGATCAGGACAATGAAAACGAGCAGTGTGTTACTTGCACATTCAACAGTGGTGTAACGAAAGCATGCCTGGAGTGGAGATTCAGATCAATTCCAGATTCGCAGTGAATGAATTGAACATTCTGTAGTGGATATTCCAATGATTTCTGTCATGTGGGTTGTTTGGACAGTAAAAGAAAGACTTGACCAATGTGGAGTGGATAGCCTGTTGAGTAGCATGCATGCGAGTGTGAACAGTATGCTGAAAACCAGCTATGTGCTACTTGGACATTCACCAGTGGTGTACTGAAAGCCTGCCTGGAGTGTAGGTTCCAAGAATTCCAAATAGGCAGTGAATGAATGGAACATTCTGTAGTGTAGATTCCAAAGCTTTCTGAATTCTACGTTGTATGGACAAGAAACTGAAGAGCTTACCAGGTGGGATTTTATAGGCAGTTGAAGAACAGGCCTGCGATAATAAACAGTTCTCGGAAAACCAGCATTGGTTTACTTGGACTTTCACCAGTGGTAGAACGAATGCGTTCATGGAGTGGAGGTTCAGATGTTTTCCCGATTCGCAGTGAATAAATTGAACATTCTGTAGTGGATATTCCAATAATTTCAGTCATGTGGGTTGTTTGGAAATTAAAAGAAAGACTTGCACACTGTGGAGTGGATAACCAGTTGAATAGCATGCATACGAGTGTGAACAGTATGCTGAAAACCAGCAATGTGTTACTTGGATATTCAACAGTGGTGTAAAGAAAGCCTGCCTGGAGTGTAGGTTCCAAGAATTCCAAATAGGGAGTGAATGAATGGAACATTCTGTAGTAAAGATTCCAATGGTTTCTGAATTCTACGTTATATGGACAAGAAACTGAAGAGCTTACCAAGTGGGAATTGATAGCCAGGTAAAGACCAGGCCTGCGAATTTGAACAGGCTGCTGAAGACCACCATTGGGTTACTTGAATATTCACCAGTGGTGTAAACAAATCCTGTCTGCAGTGGAGATTCGATGAATTCCAGATTGGCAGTGAATGAATGGAACATTCTGAAGTGGAGATTCTAATGGTTTCTGAAGTCTGGGTTATGTGACCAAGAAAAAGAAGAGCTGACCAGGGTTGAGTGGACAGCCAGTTGAACAGCACGACTCCGAGTGTGAACACGCCTATGAAAACCAGCATTGGTTACTAGGACATTCACCAGTGGTGCAACGAAAGCTTGCCTGTAGTGGATATTAGAAGAACTTCAGATTAGCAGTGAATGAGTGGAATATACTGTAGTGGAGATTCAAATGATTTCGAATGTCTGGGTTGTGTGGACAGGAAATGGAAGAGCTGACCAGGTTGGAGTGGATAGCCCGTTGAACAGCACGCCTGAGAATGTGAAGCGGACGCTGGAAAACAGCATTAGGTTACATGGACATTCTCCAAAGGTGCAACGAAAGTATGCCTGAAGTGGAGATTCCATGAATTCGATATTGGCAGGGAATGAATGGAACATTCCGTAGTAGAGATTCCAATGAATACTGAAGTCTGGGTTTTGTGTACAGGAAAATGAAGAGCAACCAGGGAAGAGTGGGTAGCCTGTTGCACAGCAGAGTGCGACTTTGAACTGGCTGCTGAAAACCAACAATGCGTTACTTGGATATTCACCAGTGGTGTCAAGGAATCCTGCCTTGAGTGGAGATTCGATGAATTCCCGATTGGGAGTGAATGAATGGAACATTCTGTAGTGGAGATTCCAATTACTTCTGAAGTCTGGGTTTTGTGGACAGGAAAATGAAGAGCTGACCAGGGTTCAGTGGATAGGCAGTTGGACAGCACGCCTTCGAGTGTGATCATGCCTCTGAAATCCAGCATTGGATTCCTTGGACATCATCAGTGGTGTAGTGAAAGCCTGCCTGGAGTTGGAGATTTGATGAATTCCAGATTGGAATTGAAACAATGGAACAGTCTGTAGTGGAGATTCCAATTAATGCTGAAGTATTGTTTGTGTGGACAGGAAAAGAATAATCTGACCACTGTGTAGTGGATTGCCAGTTCAACAGCACGTCTGCGAGTGAGAACAGAACGCTGAAAATCTGTATTCAGTTACTTAGATATTCACCAGTCGTTTAACTGAATTCTGCCTGGAGCGGAGAATCAATGAATTCCAGATCGGCAGTGAATGGATGAAACATTCTGTAGTGGACATTATAATGGTTTCTGAAGTCTAAGTTATGTGGACAGGAAAATGTAGAGCTTTCCAGGTTTGAGTGGATAGTCAGTTGAACAGCACTCCTGCGAGTGTGAACAGGCCGCTGAAAAGCAGCCTTGGGTTACTTGTACATTCAACACTAGTGAAACGAAATCGGGCCTTGAGTGAATATTCGATGAATTCCAGATTGGGAGTGAATGAATGGAACATTCTGTAGTGGAGATTCCATTGAATTTTGAAGTCTGGGTTGAGTGGACAGGAAAATGAAGAGCTGATCAGGTTGGAGAGGATAGCCAGTAGAATATCACACCAACGAATGTGAACAGGCCGCGAAAAACCAGCATTGTGATACTTCGATATTGACCAGTGGTGCACCGAAATCCTGCCTGGAGTGGAGATTCGATGAATTCCAGATTGGCAGTGAATGAATGGAACATTCTGTACAGGAGATTCCAATCATTTCTGAAGTCTAGGTAGTGGGGGCAGGAAAATGAAGAGCTGACCAGGGTTCAGTGGATAGCCAGTTGAACAGCACGCCGCTCAGGGTTATCAGGACAATGAAAATGAGCAGTGTGTTACTTGGACATTCAACCGTGGTGTAACGAAAGCCTGCCTGGAGTGGAGATTCAGATGAATTCCAGATTCGCTGTTAACAAATGGAACGTTCTGTAGTGGATATTCCAATTATTTCTGAAATCCGATGTGTGTGCCAGGAAAACGAAGAGCAAAACAGGTTAGAATGGATAGCCCATTGAACAGTAGGCCTGCGAGAATGAACAGTCCTCTGAAACCCAGCATTGAGTTACTTGGACATTCACCAGTGGTATAACGCAGGCGTTCATGGAGTGGAGGTTCAGATGAATTCCCGATTCGCAGTGAATGAATTGAACATTGTGTAGTGTATATTCCAATGATTTCTGTCGTGTGGGTTGTTTGGACAGTAAAAGAAAGACTTGACCACTGTGGAGTGGATAGCCTGTTGAATAGCATGCATGCGAGTATGAATAGTATGCCGAAAACCAGCAATGTGTTACTTGGGCATTCAAGAGTGGTGTAATGAAAGCCTGCCTGGAGTGTAGGTTCCAAGAGTTCCAAATAGGCAATGAATGAATGGAACATTCTGTAGTGGAGATTCCAATGGTTTCTGAATTCTACGTTGTATGGACAAGAAACAGAAGAGCTTACCAGGTGGGATTTGATAGCCAGTTGAAGACCAGGCCTGCGAGAATAAACAGTCCTCTGAAAACCAGCATTGGGTTACTTGGACATGCACCAGTGGTATAACGAATGCGTTCATGGAGTGGAGGTTCAGATGAATTCCCGATTCTCAGTGAATGAATTGAACATTTTGTAGTGGATATTCCAATAATTTCTGTCTTTTGGGTTGTTTGGACAGTAAATGAAAGACTTGACTACTGTGGAGTAGATAACCAGTTGAATAGCATGCATGCGAGTGTGAATAGTATGCTGAAAACCAGCAATGTGTTACTTGGACATTCACCAGTGGTGTAAAGAAATCCTGCCTGGAGTGTAGGTTCCAAGAATTCCAAATAGGCAGTGAATGAATGGAACATTCTGTAGTGGAGATTCCAATGATTTCTGAATTCTACGTTGTATGGACAAGAAACTGAAGAGCTTACCAGGTGGTATTTGATAGCCGTTGAAGACCAGACCTGCGAGAATATACAGTCCTCTGAAATCAGCATTGGGTTACTTGGACATTCACCTGTGGTATAACGAATGCGTTCAAAGAGTGGAAGTTCAGATGAATTCCCGATTCTCAGTGAATGAATTGAACATTCTGTAGTGGATATTCCAATGATTTCTGTCGTGTGGGTTGTTTGGGCAGTAAAAGAAAGACTTGACCACTGTGGAGTGGATAGCCAGTTGAATAGCATGCATGCAAGTGTGAACAGTATGCTGAAAACCAGCAATGTAACTTGGACATTCACCAGCGGTGTAAAGGAATCCTGTCTGCAGTGGAGATTCGAAGAATTCCAGATTCGCAGTGAATGAGTGGAACATTATGAAGTGGAGATTCTAATGGTTTCTGAAGTCTGGGTTATATAAACAGGATAAAGAAGAGCTGACCAGGGTCCATTGGACAGCCAGTTGAACAGCACGACTCCGAGTGTGAACACGCCTATGAAAACCAGCATTGGTTACTTGGACATTCACCAGTGGTGTAACGAAAGCTTGCCTGGAGTGGAGATTCCATGAATTCGATATTGGCAGGGAATGAATGGAACATTATGTAGGAGAGATTCCAATGATTTCTGAAGTCTGGGTTTTGCGTACAGGAAAATGAAGAGAAGATCAGGGAAAGATGGATAGCCTGTTGAACAGCAGACTGCGACTTTGAACTGGCTGCTGAAAACCAACAATCTGTAGTGGAGATTGCAATTACTTCAGAAGTCTGGGTTTTTGGGACAGGAAAATGAATGGCTGACCAGGGTTGAGTGGATAGGCAGTTGGACAGCACGCTTGCGAGTGTGATCATGCCTCTGAAATCCAGCATTGGATTCCTTGGACATCATCAGTGGTGTAACGAAAGCCTGCCTGGAGTTGGAGATTCGATGAATTCCATATTGGAATTGAATCAATGGAACAGTCTGTAGTGGAGATTCCAATGAATTCTGAAGTATGGTTTGTGTGGACAGGAAAAGAATAATCTGACCACTGTGTAGTGGAAGGCCAGTTCAAATGCACGTCTGCAAGTGAGAACTGAACGCTGAAAATCAGCATTCAGTTACTTAGATATTCACCAGTCGTGTAACTGAAGTCTTCCTGGAGTGGAGATTCAATGAATTCCGGATCGGAAGTGTATGAATGGAACATTCTGTAGTGGAGATTATAATGGTTTCTAAAGTCTAAGTTATGTGGACAGGAAAGTGTTGAGCTGACCAGGGTTGAGTGGATAGTCAGTTGAACAGCACTCCTGCAAGTGTGAACAGGCCACTGAAAAGCAGCCTTGGGTTACTTGTACTTTCAACACTAGTGAAACGGAATCCGGCCTGGAGTGGAGATTCGATGAATTCCAGATTGGGAGTGAATGAATGGAACATTCTGTAGTGGAGATTCCATTGAATTTTGAAGTCTGGGTTGAGTGGACAGGAAAATGAAGAACTGATCAAGTTGGAGAGGATAGCCAGTAGAATAGCACACCAGTGAGTGTGAATAGGCCGCGAAATACCAGCATTGGGGTACTTGGATATTGACCAGTGGTGCACCGAAATCCTGCCTGGAGTGGAGATTCGATGAATTCCAGATTGGCAGTGAATGAATGGAACATTCTGTACAGGAGATTCCAATCATTTCTGAAGTCTAGTTAGTGTGGACAGGAAAAAGAAGAGCTGATCAGGGTTCAGTGGATAGCCAGTTGAACAGCACGCCTCCGAGGGGGATCAGGACAATGAAAACGAGCAGTGTGTTACTTGCACATTCAACAGTGGTGTAACGAAAGCATGCCTGGAGTGGAGATTCAGATCAATTCCAGATTCGCAGTGAATGAATTGAACATTCTGTAGTGGATATTCCAATGATTTCTGTCATGTGGGTTGTTTGGACAGTAAAAGAAAGACTTGACCAATGTGGAGTGGATAGCCTGTTGAGTAGCATGCATGCGAGTGTGAACAGTATGCTGAAAACCAGCTATGTGCTACTTGGACATTCACCAGTGGTGTACTGAAAGCCTGCCTGGAGTGTAGGTTCCAAGAATTCCAAATAGGCAGTGAATGAATGGAACATTCTGTAGTGTAGATTCCAAAGCTTTCTGAATTCTACGTTGTATGGACAAGAAACTGAAGAGCTTACCAGGTGGGATTTTATAGGCAGTTGAAGAACAGGCCTGCGATAATAAACAGTTCTCGGAAAACCAGCATTGGTTTACTTGGACTTTCACCAGTGGTAGAACGAATGCGTTCATGGAGTGGAGGTTCAGATGTTTTCCCGATTCGCAGTGAATAAATTGAACATTCTGTAGTGGATATTCCAATAATTTCAGTCATGTGGGTTGTTTGGAAATTAAAAGAAAGACTTGCACACTGTGGAGTGGATAACCAGTTGAATAGCATGCATACGAGTGTGAACAGTATGCTGAAAACCAGCAATGTGTTACTTGGATATTCAACAGTGGTGTAAAGAAAGCCTGCCTGGAGTGTAGGTTCCAAGAATTCCAAATAGGGAGTGAATGAATGGAACATTCTGTAGTAAAGATTCCAATGGTTTCTGAATTCTACGTTATATGGACAAGAAACTGAAGAGCTTACCAAGTGGGAATTGATAGCCAGGTAAAGACCAGGCCTGCGAATTTGAACAGGCTGCTGAAGACCACCATTGGGTTACTTGAATATTCACCAGTGGTGTAAACAAATCCTGTCTGCAGTGGAGATTCGATGAATTCCAGATTGGCAGTGAATGAATGGAACATTCTGAAGTGGAGATTCTAATGGTTTCTGAAGTCTGGGTTATGTGACCAAGAAAAAGAAGAGCTGACCAGGGTTGAGTGGACAGCCAGTTGAACAGCACGACTCCGAGTGTGAACACGCCTATGAAAACCAGCATTGGTTACTAGGACATTCACCAGTGGTGCAACGAAAGCTTGCCTGTAGTGGATATTAGAAGAACTTCAGATTAGCAGTGAATGAGTGGAATATACTGTAGTGGAGATTCAAATGATTTCGAATGTCTGGGTTGTGTGGACAGGAAATGGAAGAGCTGACCAGGTTGGAGTGGATAGCCCGTTGAACAGCACGCCTGAGAATGTGAAGCGGACGCTGGAAAACAGCATTAGGTTACATGGACATTCTCCAAAGGTGCAACGAAAGTATGCCTGAAGTGGAGATTCCATGAATTCGATATTGGCAGGGAATGAATGGAACATTCCGTAGTAGAGATTCCAATGAATACTGAAGTCTGGGTTTTGTGTACAGGAAAATGAAGAGCAACCAGGGAAGAGTGGGTAGCCTGTTGCACAGCAGAGTGCGACTTTGAACTGGCTGCTGAAAACCAACAATGCGTTACTTGGATATTCACCAGTGGTGTCAAGGAATCCTGCCTTGAGTGGAGATTCGATGAATTCCCGATTGGGAGTGAATGAATGGAACATTCTGTAGTGGAGATTCCAATTACTTCTGAAGTCTGGGTTTTGTGGACAGGAAAATGAAGAGCTGACCAGGGTTCAGTGGATAGGCAGTTGGACAGCACGCCTTCGAGTGTGATCATGCCTCTGAAATCCAGCATTGGATTCCTTGGACATCATCAGTGGTGTAGTGAAAGCCTGCCTGGAGTTGGAGATTTGATGAATTCCAGATTGGAATTGAAACAATGGAACAGTCTGTAGTGGAGATTCCAATTAATGCTGAAGTATTGTTTGTGTGGACAGGAAAAGAATAATCTGACCACTGTGTAGTGGATTGCCAGTTCAACAGCACGTCTGCGAGTGAGAACAGAACGCTGAAAATCTGTATTCAGTTACTTAGATATTCACCAGTCGTTTAACTGAATTCTGCCTGGAGCGGAGAATCAATGAATTCCAGATCGGCAGTGAATGGATGAAACATTCTGTAGTGGACATTATAATGGTTTCTGAAGTCTAAGTTATGTGGACAGGAAAATGTAGAGCTTTCCAGGTTTGAGTGGATAGTCAGTTGAACAGCACTCCTGCGAGTGTGAACAGGCCGCTGAAAAGCAGCCTTGGGTTACTTGTACATTCAACACTAGTGAAACGAAATCGGGCCTTGAGTGAATATTCGATGAATTCCAGATTGGGAGTGAATGAATGGAACATTCTGTAGTGGAGATTCCATTGAATTTTGAAGTCTGGGTTGAGTGGACAGGAAAATGAAGAGCTGATCAGGTTGGAGAGGATAGCCAGTAGAATATCACACCAACGAATGTGAACAGGCCGCGAAAAACCAGCATTGTGATACTTCGATATTGACCAGTGGTGCACCGAAATCCTGCCTGGAGTGGAGATTCGATGAATTCCAGATTGGCAGTGAATGAATGGAACATTCTGTACAGGAGATTCCAATCATTTCTGAAGTCTAGGTAGTGGGGGCAGGAAAATGAAGAGCTGACCAGGGTTCAGTGGATAGCCAGTTGAACAGCACGCCGCTCAGGGTTATCAGGACAATGAAAATGAGCAGTGTGTTACTTGGACATTCAACCGTGGTGTAACGAAAGCCTGCCTGGAGTGGAGATTCAGATGAATTCCAGATTCGCTGTTAACAAATGGAACGTTCTGTAGTGGATATTCCAATTATTTCTGAAATCCGATGTGTGTGCCAGGAAAACGAAGAGCAAAACAGGTTAGAATGGATAGCCCATTGAACAGTAGGCCTGCGAGAATGAACAGTCCTCTGAAACCCAGCATTGAGTTACTTGGACATTCACCAGTGGTATAACGCAGGCGTTCATGGAGTGGAGGTTCAGATGAATTCCCGATTCGCAGTGAATGAATTGAACATTGTGTAGTGTATATTCCAATGATTTCTGTCGTGTGGGTTGTTTGGACAGTAAAAGAAAGACTTGACCACTGTGGAGTGGATAGCCTGTTGAATAGCATGCATGCGAGTATGAATAGTATGCCGAAAACCAGCAATGTGTTACTTGGGCATTCAAGAGTGGTGTAATGAAAGCCTGCCTGGAGTGTAGGTTCCAAGAGTTCCAAATAGGCAATGAATGAATGGAACATTCTGTAGTGGAGATTCCAATGGTTTCTGAATTCTACGTTGTATGGACAAGAAACAGAAGAGCTTACCAGGTGGGATTTGATAGCCAGTTGAAGACCAGGCCTGCGAGAATAAACAGTCCTCTGAAAACCAGCATTGGGTTACTTGGACATGCACCAGTGGTATAACGAATGCGTTCATGGAGTGGAGGTTCAGATGAATTCCCGATTCTCAGTGAATGAATTGAACATTTTGTAGTGGATATTCCAATAATTTCTGTCTTTTGGGTTGTTTGGACAGTAAATGAAAGACTTGACTACTGTGGAGTAGATAACCAGTTGAATAGCATGCATGCGAGTGTGAATAGTATGCTGAAAACCAGCAATGTGTTACTTGGACATTCACCAGTGGTGTAAAGAAATCCTGCCTGGAGTGTAGGTTCCAAGAATTCCAAATAGGCAGTGAATGAATGGAACATTCTGTAGTGGAGATTCCAATGATTTCTGAATTCTACGTTGTATGGACAAGAAACTGAAGAGCTTACCAGGTGGTATTTGATAGCCGTTGAAGACCAGACCTGCGAGAATATACAGTCCTCTGAAATCAGCATTGGGTTACTTGGACATTCACCTGTGGTATAACGAATGCGTTCAAAGAGTGGAAGTTCAGATGAATTCCCGATTCTCAGTGAATGAATTGAACATTCTGTAGTGGATATTCCAATGATTTCTGTCGTGTGGGTTGTTTGGGCAGTAAAAGAAAGACTTGACCACTGTGGAGTGGATAGCCAGTTGAATAGCATGCATGCAAGTGTGAACAGTATGCTGAAAACCAGCAATGTAACTTGGACATTCACCAGCGGTGTAAAGGAATCCTGTCTGCAGTGGAGATTCGAAGAATTCCAGATTCGCAGTGAATGAGTGGAACATTATGAAGTGGAGATTCTAATGGTTTCTGAAGTCTGGGTTATATAAACAGGATAAAGAAGAGCTGACCAGGGTCCATTGGACAGCCAGTTGAACAGCACGACTCCGAGTGTGAACACGCCTATGAAAACCAGCATTGGTTACTTGGACATTCACCAGTGGTGTAACGAAAGCTTGCCTGGAGTGGAGATTCCATGAATTCGATATTGGCAGGGAATGAATGGAACATTATGTAGGAGAGATTCCAATGATTTCTGAAGTCTGGGTTTTGCGTACAGGAAAATGAAGAGAAGATCAGGGAAAGATGGATAGCCTGTTGAACAGCAGACTGCGACTTTGAACTGGCTGCTGAAAACCAACAATCTGTAGTGGAGATTGCAATTACTTCAGAAGTCTGGGTTTTTGGGACAGGAAAATGAATGGCTGACCAGGGTTGAGTGGATAGGCAGTTGGACAGCACGCTTGCGAGTGTGATCATGCCTCTGAAATCCAGCATTGGATTCCTTGGACATCATCAGTGGTGTAACGAAAGCCTGCCTGGAGTTGGAGATTCGATGAATTCCATATTGGAATTGAATCAATGGAACAGTCTGTAGTGGAGATTCCAATGAATTCTGAAGTATGGTTTGTGTGGACAGGAAAAGAATAATCTGACCACTGTGTAGTGGAAGGCCAGTTCAAATGCACGTCTGCAAGTGAGAACTGAACGCTGAAAATCAGCATTCAGTTACTTAGATATTCACCAGTCGTGTAACTGAAGTCTTCCTGGAGTGGAGATTCAATGAATTCCGGATCGGAAGTGTATGAATGGAACATTCTGTAGTGGAGATTATAATGGTTTCTAAAGTCTAAGTTATGTGGACAGGAAAGTGTTGAGCTGACCAGGGTTGAGTGGATAGTCAGTTGAACAGCACTCCTGCAAGTGTGAACAGGCCACTGAAAAGCAGCCTTGGGTTACTTGTACTTTCAACACTAGTGAAACGGAATCCGGCCTGGAGTGGAGATTCGATGAATTCCAGATTGGGAGTGAATGAATGGAACATTCTGTAGTGGAGATTCCATTGAATTTTGAAGTCTGGGTTGAGTGGACAGGAAAATGAAGAACTGATCAAGTTGGAGAGGATAGCCAGTAGAATAGCACACCAGTGAGTGTGAATAGGCCGCGAAATACCAGCATTGGGGTACTTGGATATTGACCAGTGGTGCACCGAAATCCTGCCTGGAGTGGAGATTCGATGAATTCCAGATTGGCAGTGAATGAATGGAACATTCTGTACAGGAGATTCCAATCATTTCTGAAGTCTAGTTAGTGTGGACAGGAAAAAGAAGAGCTGATCAGGGTTCAGTGGATAGCCAGTTGAACAGCACGCCTCCGAGGGGGATCAGGACAATGAAAACGAGCAGTGTGTTACTTGCACATTCAACAGTGGTGTAACGAAAGCATGCCTGGAGTGGAGATTCAGATCAATTCCAGATTCGCAGTGAATGAATTGAACATTCTGTAGTGGATATTCCAATGATTTCTGTCATGTGGGTTGTTTGGACAGTAAAAGAAAGACTTGACCAATGTGGAGTGGATAGCCTGTTGAGTAGCATGCATGCGAGTGTGAACAGTATGCTGAAAACCAGCTATGTGCTACTTGGACATTCACCAGTGGTGTACTGAAAGCCTGCCTGGAGTGTAGGTTCCAAGAATTCCAAATAGGCAGTGAATGAATGGAACATTCTGTAGTGTAGATTCCAAAGCTTTCTGAATTCTACGTTGTATGGACAAGAAACTGAAGAGCTTACCAGGTGGGATTTTATAGGCAGTTGAAGAACAGGCCTGCGATAATAAACAGTTCTCTGAAAACCAGCATTGGTTTACTTGGACTTTCACCAGTGGTAGAACGAATGCGTTCATGGAGTGGAGGTTCAGATGTTTTCCCGATTCGCAGTGAATAAATTGAACATTCTGTAGTGGATATTCCAATAATTTCAGTCATGTGGGTTGTTTGGAAATTAAAAGAAAGACTTGCACACTGTGGAGTGGATAACCAGTTGAATAGCATGCATACGAGTGTGAACAGTATGCTGAAAACCAGCAATGTGTTACTTGGATATTCAACAGTGGTGTAAAGAAAGCCTGCCTGGAGTGTAGGTTCCAAGAATTCCAAATAGGGAGTGAATGAATGGAACATTCTGTAGTAAAGATTCCAATGGTTTCTGAATTCTACGTTATATGGACAAGAAACTGAAGAGCTTACCAAGTGGGAATTGATAGCCAGGTAAAGACCAGGCCTGCGAATTTGAACAGGCTGCTGAAGACCACCATTGGGTTACTTGAATATTCACCAGTGGTGTAAACAAATCCTGTCTGCAGTGGAGATTCGATGAATTCCAGATTGGCAGTGAATGAATGGAACATTCTGAAGTGGAGATTCTAATGGTTTCTGAAGTCTAGGTTATGTGACCAAGAAAAAGAAGAGCTGACCAGGGTTGAGTGGACAGCCAGTTGAACAGCACGACTCCGAGTGTGAACACGCCTATGAAAACCAGCATTGGTTACTAGGACATTCACCAGTGGTGCAACGAAAGCTTGCCTGTAGTGGATATTAGAAGAACTTCAGATTAGCAGTGAATGAGTGGAATATACTGTAGTGGAGATTCAAATGATTTCGAATGTCTGGGTTGTGTGGACAGGAAATGGAAGAGCTGACCAGGTTGGAGTGGATAGCCCGTTGAACAGCACGCCTGAGAATGTGAAGCGGACGCTGGAAAACAGCATTAGGTTACATGGACATTCTCCAAAGGTGCAACGAAAGTATGCCTGAAGTGGAGATTCCATGAATTCGATATTGGCAGGGAATGAATGGAACATTCCGTAGTAGAGATTCCAATGAATTCTGAAGTCTGGGTTTTGTGTACAGGAAAATGAAGAGCAACCAGGGAAGAGTGGGTAGCCTGTTGCACAGCAGAGTGCGACTTTGAACTGGCTGCTGAAAACCAACAATGCGTTACTTGGATATTCACCAGTGGTGTCAAGGAATCCTGCCTTGAGTGGAGATTCGATGAATTCCCGATTGGGAGTGAATGAATGGAACATTCTGTAGTGGAGATTCCAATTACTTCTGAAGTCTGGGTTTTGTGGACAGGAAAATGAAGAGCTGACCAGGGTTCAGTGGATAGGCAGTTGGACAGCACGCCTTCGAGTGTGATCATGCCTCTGAAATCCAGCATTGGATTCCTTGGACATCATCAGTGGTGTAGTGAAAGCCTGCCTGGAGTTGGAGATTTGATGAATTCCAGATTGGAATTGAAACAATGGAACAGTCTGTAGTGGAGATTCCAATTAATGCTGAAGTATGGTTTTTGTGGACAGGAAAAGAATAATCTGACCACTGTGTAGTGGATTGCCAGATCAACAGCATGTCTGCGAGTGAGAACAGAACGATGAAAATCTGTATTCAGTTACTTAGATAATCACCAGTCGTTTAACTGAATTCTGCCTGGAGCGGAGATTCGATGAATTCCCGATCGGCAGTGAATGGATGAAACATTCTGTAGTGGACATTATAATTGTTTCTGAAGACTAAGTTATGTGGACAGGAAAATGTAGAGCTTTCCAGGTTTGAGTGGATAGTCAGTTGAACAGCACTCCTGCGAGTGTGAACAGGCCGCTGAAGAGCAGCCTTGGGTTACTTGTACATTCAACACTAGTGAAACGAAATCGGGCCTTGAGTGGATATTCGATGAATTCCAGATTGGGAGTTAATTAATGGAACATTCTGTAGTGGAGATTCCATTGAATTTTGAAGTCTGAATTGAGTGGACAGGAAAATGAAGAGCTGATCAGGTTGGAGAGGATAGCCAGTAGAATATCACACCAACGAATGTGAACAGGCCGCGAAAAACCAGCATTGTGATACTTCGATATTGACCAGTGGTCCACCGAAATCCTGCCTGGAGTGGAGATTCGATGAATTCCAGATTGGGAGTGAATGAATGGAACATTCTGTAGTGGAGATTCCATTGAATTTTGAAGTCTGGGTTGAGTGGACAGGAAAATGAAGAACTGATCAAGTTGGAGAGGATAGCCAGTAGAATAGCACACCAGTGAGTGTGAATAGGCCGCGAAATACCAGCATTGGGGTACTTGGATATTGACCAGTGGTGCACCGAAATCCTGCCTGGAGTGGAGATTCGATGAATTCCAGATTGGCAGTGAATGAATGGAACATTCTGTACAGGAGATTCCAATCATTTCTGAAGTCTAGGTAGTGGGGGCAGGAAAATGATGAGCTGACCAGGGTACAGTGGAAAGCCAGTTGAACAGCACGCCGCTCAGGGTTATCAGGACAATGAAAACGAGCAGTGTGTTACTTGGACATTCAACAGTGGTGTAACGAAAGCCTGCCTGGAGTGGAGATTCAGATGAATTCCAGATTCGCTGTTAACAAATGGTACGTTCTGTAGTGGATATTCCAATTATTTCTGAAATCCGGTGTGTGTGGACAGGAAAACGAAGAGCAAAACAGGTTAGAATGGATAGCCCATTGAACAGAAGGCCTGCGAGAATTAACAGTCCTCTGAAATCCAGCATTGAGTTACTTGGACATTCACCAGTGTTATAACGCATGCGTTCATGGAGTGGAGGTTCAGATGAATTCCCGATTCGCAGTGAATGAATTGAACATTGTGTAGTGTATATTCCAATGATTTCTGTCGTGTGGGTTGTTTGGACAGTAAAAGAAAGACTTGTCCACTGTGGAGTGGATAGCCTGTTGAATAGCATGCATGCGAGTATGAATAGTATGCCGAAAACCAGCAATGTGTTACTTGGGCATTCAAGAGTGGTGTAATGAAAGCCTGCCTGGAGTGTAGGTTCCAAGAGTTCCAAATAGGCAATGAAAGAATGGAACATTCTGTAGTGGAGATTCCAATGGTTTCTGAATTCTACGTTGTATGGACAAGAAACAGAAGAGCTTACCAGGTGGGATTTGATAGCCAGTTGAAGACCAGGCCTGCGAGAATAAACAGTCCTCTGAAAACCAGCATTGGGTTACTTGGACATGCACCAGTGGTATAACGAATGCGTTCATGGAGTGGAGGTTCAGATGAATTCCCGATTCTCAGTGAATGAATTGAACATTTTGTAGTGGATATTCCAATAATTTCTGTCTTTTGGGTTGTTTGGACAGTAAAAGAAAGACTTGACTACTGTGGAGTAGATAACCAGTTGAATAGCATGCATGCGAGAGTGAATAGTATGCTGAAAACCAGCAATGTGTTACTTAGACATTCACCAGTTGTGTAAACAAAGCCTGCCTGGAGTGTAGGTTCCAAGAATTCCAAATAGGCAGTGAATAAATGGAACATTCTCTAGTGGAGATTCCAATGGTTTCTGAATTCTATGTTGTATGGACAAGAAACTGAAGAGCTCACCAGGTGGGATTTGATATCCAGTTGAAGACCAGGCCTGCAAATTTGAACAGGCTGCTGAAGACCACCTTTGGGTTTCTTAAATATTCACTAGTGGTGTAAAGAAATGCTGTCTGTAGTGGAGATTCGTTGAATTCCATATTGGCAGTGAATGAATGGAACATTCTGAAGTGGAGATTCTAATGGTTTCTAAAGTCTGGGTTATGTGAATGGAAAACGAAGAGCTAACAAGGGCTGGGTGGACAGCAATTTGAACAGCACGACTCTGAGTGTGAACACGCCTATGAAAACCAGCATTGGTTACTTGCACATTCACCAGTGGTGTATCGAGAGCTTGCCTGGAGTGGAGATTCGAAGAACTTCAGATTAGCAGTGAATAAGTGGAATATTCTGTAGTGGAGATTCAAATGATTTCCAAAGTCTGGGTTGTGTGAACAGGAAATGGAAGAGCTGATCAGGTTAGAGTGGATAGTCCGTTGAACAGCACCCCTGGGAGTGTGAAGCGGACGCTGGAAAACAGCATTAGGTTACTTGGACGTTCTCCAATGGTGCAACGAAAGCATGCCTGGAGTGGAGATTCCATGAATTCGATATTGCCAGGGAATGAATGGAACAATCCGTAGGAGAGATTCCAATAATTTCTAAAGTCTGGGTTTTGTGTACAGGAAAATGAAGAGCAGACCAGGGAAGAGTGGTTAGCCTGTTGAACATCAGACTGCGACTTTCAACTGGCTACTGAACGTTATTTGGATATTCACCAGTGGTGTAAAGGAATCCTGCCTGGAGTGGAGATTCGATGAATTCCTGATTGGGAGTGAATGAATGGAACATTCTGTAGTGGAGATTCCAATTACTTCTGAAGTCTGGGTTTTGTGGACAGGACAATGAAGAGCTGACCAGGGTTGAGTGGATAGGCAGTTGGACAGCACGCCTGCGAGAGTGATCATGCCTCTGATATCCAGCATTGGATTCCTTGGACATCATCAGTGGTGCAACGAAAGCCTGCCTGGAGTTGGAGATTCGAAGAATTCCAGATTGGAATTGAATCAATGGGACAGTCTGTAGTGTAGATTCAAATGAATTCTGAAGTATGGTTTGTGTGGACAGGAAAAGAATAATCTGACCACTGTGTAGTGGATTGCCAGTTCAACAGCACGTCTGCGAGTGAGAACAGAACGCTGAAAATCAGCATTCAGTTACTTAGATATTCACCAGTCGTGTAACTAAAGCCTGCCTGTAGTGGAGATTCCTTGAACTCCAGATCGGCAGTGAATGAATGGAACATTCTGTAGTGGAGATTATAATGATTTCTGAAGTCGCAGTTATGTGGACAGGAAAATGTAGAACTGACCAGGGTTGAGTGGATAGTCAGTTGAACAGCACTCCTGCGAGTGTGAACAGGCTGCTGAAAAGCAGCCTTGGGTTACTTGTACATTCAACACTAGAGAAAAGGAATCGGGCCTGGAGTGGAGATTCGATGAATTTCAGATTGGGAGTGAATGAATGGAACATTCTGTAGTGGAGATTCCATTGTATTTTGAAGTCTGGGTTGAGTGGTCAGGAAAATGAAGACCTGATCAGGGTGGAGAGGATAGCCAGTAGAATAGCACACCAGCGATTGTAAACAGGCCGCGAAAAACCAGCATTGGGGTACTTGTATATTGACCAGTGGTGCACCGTAATCCTGCCTTGAGTGGAGATTCGATGAATTCCAGATTGGCAGTGAATGAATGGAACATTCTGTACAGGAGTTTCCAATCATTTCTGTAGTCTAGGTATTGGGGACAGGAAAATGAAGAGCTGACCAGGGTTCAGTGGATAGCCAGCTGAACAGCAGGCCTCCGAGGGGGATCAGGACAATCACAGCGACCAGTGTGTTACTTGGACATTCAACAGAGGTGTAAAGAAAGCCTGCCTGGAGTGGAGATTCAGATGAATTCCAGATTCGCTGTGAATGAATGGAACATTCTGTAGTGGAGATTATAATGGTTTCTGAAGTCTAAGTTATGTGGACAGGAATAGGAAGAGCTGATCAGGTTGGAGAGGATAGCCAGTAGAATAGCACACCAGCGAGTGTGAACAGGCCGCGAAAAACCTGCATTGGGGTACTTGGATATTGACCAGTGGTGTACCGAAATACTGCATGGAATGGAGATTCGATGAATTCCAGATTGGCAGTGAATGAATGGAACAATCTGTACAGGAGATTCCTATCAATTCTGAAGTCTAGGTTGTGGGGACAGGAAAATGAAGAGCTGACCAGTGTTCAGTGGATAGCCAAATGAAAAGCACTTCTGCGAATGTGAACATACTGCTGAAAAGCAGCCTTGGATTTCTTGTACATTCAACACTAGTGAAACGAAATCCGGCCTGGAGTGGAGATTCTATGAATTCCAGATTGGGAGTTAATGAATGGAACATTCTGTAGTGGAGATTCCATTGAATTTTGAAGTCTGGTTTGAGTGGACAGTAAACTGGAGAGCTGATCAGGTTGGAAAGGATAGCCAGAAAAATAACACACCAGCGAGTATGAACAGCCGCGAAAAATCCAGCATTGGGGTACTTGGATATTCAGCAGTGGTGTAACGAAATCTTGCCTGGAGTGGAGATTCGATGAATTCCAGATTGACAGTGAATGAATGGAACATTCTGAAGTGGACTTTCTAATGGTTTCTGAAGTCTTAGTTATGTGATCAGGAAAAAGAAGAGCTGTCCAGAGTTGATTGGACAGCCAGTTGAACAGCACGACTCCGATTGTGAACATGCCTATGAAAACCAGCATTGATTACTTGGACATTCACCAGTTGTGTAACGAAAGTTTGCCTGGAGTGGAGATTCGAAAAACTTCAGATTAGCAGTGAAAAAACGGAATATTCTGTAGTGGAGATTCAAATGATTTCGATAGTCTGGGTTGTGTGGACAGGAAATGGAAGAGCTGACAAGGTTGGTGTGGAGAGCCCTTTGAACAGCACGCCTGGGAGTGTGAAACAGACGCTGGAGAACAGCATTAGGTTACTTGGACATTCTCCAATGGTGCAAAGAAAGCATGCCTGGAGTGGAGATTCAATGAATTCGATATTGGCAGGGAATGAATGGAACATTCCGTAGGAGAGATACCAATGCTTTATGTACTCTGAGTTCTGTGTAAAGGAAAATGAAGAGCAGAGCAGGGAAGAGTGGATGGTCAGTTGAATAGCACTCCTGCGAGTGTGAAGAGGCCGCTGAAAACGAACATTGGGTTACTTGGATATTCACCAGTGGTGTAAAGGAATCCTGCCTGGAGTGGACATTCGATGAATTCCCGATTGGGAGTGAATGAATGGAACATTCTGTAGTGGAGATTCCAATTACTTTTGAAGTCTGGGTTTTGTGGACAGGAAAATGAAGAGCCTACCAGGGTTGAGTGGATAGGCAGTTGGACAGCACGCCTGCGAGTGTGAGCATGCCTCCGAAATCCAGCATTGGATTCCTGGATATCATCAGTGGTGTAACGAAAGCCTGCCTGGACTTAGAGATTCGATGAATTCCAGATTGGAATTGAATCAATAGAACAGTCTGTAGTGGAGATACCAATGAATTTTGAAGTATGCTTTGTGTGGACAGGAAAAGAATAATCTGACCACTGTGTAGTGGATTGCCAGTTCAACAGCACGTCTGCGAGTGAGAACAGAACGCTGAAAATCAGCATTCAATTACTTAGATATTCACCAGTCGTGTAACTAAATTCTGCCTGGAGTGGAGATTCGATGAATTCCAGATCGGCTTTGAATGAATGGAACATTCTGTAGTGGAGATTATAATGTTTCCTGAAGTCTAAGTTATGTGGACAGGAAAATGTAGAGCTGACCAGGGTTGAGTGGATAGTCAGTTGAACAGCACTCCTGCGAGTGTGAACAGGCCGCTGACAAGCAGCCTTGGGTTACTTGTACATTCAACACTAGTGAAACGAAATCCGGCCTAGAGTGCTGATTCGATGAATTCCAGATTGGGAGTTAATGAATGGAACATACTGTAGTGGAGATTATAATGGTTTCTAAAGTCTAAGTTATGTGGACAGGAAAATGTAGAGCTGCCCAGGTTTGAGTGGATATTCAGTTGAACAGTACTACTCCGAGTGTGAACAGGCTGCCGAAAAGCAGAATTGGGTTTCTTGTACATTCAACACTAGTGAAACGAAATCCGGACTGGAGTGGAGATTCAGATGAATTCCAGATTGGAAGTGAATGAATGGAACATTCTGTAGTGGAGATTACAATTACTTCTGAAATCTGGGTTTTGTGGACAGGAAAATGAAGAGCTGACCAGGGTTGTTTGGATAGTCAGTTGAACAGTACTCCTGCGAGTGTGAACAGACCGCTGAATAGCAGCCTTGGGTTACTTGTACATTCAACACTAGTGAAACGAAATCGGGCCTGGAGTGGAGATTCGATGAATTCCAGATTGGGAGTGAATGAATGGAACATTCTGTAGTGGAGATTCCATTGAATTTTGAAGTCTGGGTTGAGTGGAAAGGAAAATGAAGAGCTGATCAGGTTGGAGAGGTTAGCCAGAAGAATAGCACACCAGCGAGTGTGAACAGGCCGCGAAAAACCAGCTTTGGGGTACTTGGATATTGACCAGTGGTGTAACGAAATCCTGCCTGGAGTGGAGATTCGATGAATTCCAGATTGGCAGTGAATGAATGGAACATTCTTTACAGGAGATTCCAATCATTTCTGAAGTCTAGGTAGTGGGGACAGGAAAAAGAAGAGCTGACCAGGGTTCTGTGGATAGCCAGTTGAACAGCACGCCTCCGATGGGGATCAGGACATTGAAAACGACCAGTGTGTTACTTGGACATTCAACAGAGGTGTAAAGAATCCATGCCTGGAGTGAAGATTCCGATGAATTCCAGATTCGCTGTGAATGAATGGAACATTCTGTAGTGCAGATTATAATGGTTTCTGAAGTCTAAGTTATGTGGACAGGGAAATGAAGAGCTGATCAGGTTGGAGAGGATAGCCAGTAGAATAGCACACCAGCGAGTTTGAACAGGCCGCGAATAATCAGCATTGGGGTGCTTGGCTATTGACCAGTGGTGTACCGAAATAATGCATGGAATGGAGATTCGATGGATTCCAGATTGGCAGTGAATGAATGGAACAATCTGTACAGGAGATTCCAATCCATTCTGAAGTCTAGGTTGTGGGGACCGGAAAATGTAGAGCTGACCAGTGTTCAGTGGATAGCCATGTGAACAGCACTTCTGCGAATGTGAACATACAGCTGAAAAGCAGCCTTGGATTTCTTGTACATTCAACACTAGTGAAACGAAATCCGGCCTGAAGTGGAGATTCGATGAATTCCAGATTGGGAGTGAATGAATGGAACATTCTGTAGTGGAGATTCCATTCAATTTTGAAGTCTGGTTTGAGTGGACAGGAAAATGGATAGCTGATCAGGTTGGAGAGGATAGCCAGTAGAATAACACACCAGCGAGTGTGAACAGCCGCAAAACACCAGCATTGGGGTACTTGGATATTGAGCAGCGGTGCAACGAAATCCTGGCTGGAGTGGAGATTCGATGAATTCCAGATTGGCAGTGAATGAATGGAACATTCTGAAGTGGACTTTCTAATGGTTTCTGAAGTCTGAGTTATGTGATCATGAAAAAGAAGAGCTGTCCAGAGTTGAGTGGACAGCCAGTTGAACAGGACGACTCCGATTGTGAACATGCCTATGAAAACCAGCATTGATTACTTGGACATTCACCAGTGGTGTAACGAAAGCTTGCCTGGAGTGGAGATTCGAAAAACTTCAGATTAGCAGTGAAAAAGCGGAATTTTCTGTAGTGGAGATTCAAATTATTTCGATAGTCTGGGTTCTGTGGACAGGAAATGGAAGAGCTGACCAGGTTGGTGTGGAGAACCCGTTGAACAGCACGCAAGGGAGTGTGAAGCGGACGCTGGAAAACAGCATTAGGTTACTTGGACATTCTCCAATGGTGCAACGAAAGCATGCCTGGAGTGGAGATTCCATGAATTCGATATTGGCAAGGAATGAATGGAACATTCGGTAGGAGAGATTCCAATGATTACTGTAGTCTGAGTTTTGTGTACAGGAAAATGAAGAGCAGAGCAGGGAAGAGTGGATGATCAGTTGAACAGCACTCCTGCGAGTGTGAAGAGGCAGTGAATGAATGGAACATTCTGTACAGGAGATTCCAATCATTTCTGAATTCTAGGTAGTGGGGACAGGAACATGAAGAGCTGACCAGGGTTAAGTGGATAGCCAGTTGAACATCATGCCTCCGAGGGGGATCAGGACAATGAAAACGAGCAGTGTGTTACTTGGACATTCAACAGTGCTGTAACTTAAGCATGCCTGGAGAGGAGATTCAGATGAATTCCAGATTCTCAGTGAATGAATGGAAGGTTCTGTAGTGGAGATTCCAATTATTTCTGAAATCCGATTTGTGTGGACAGGAAAATGAAGAGCAGACCAGGTTACAATGGATAGGCAGTTGAACAGCAGGCCTGCGTGATTGAACAGTCCTCTGAAAACCAGCATTGGGTTACTTGGACATTCACCAGTGGTATAACGAATGCGTTCTTAGAGTGGAGATTCAGATGAATTCCCGATTCGCAGTGAATGAATTGAATATTCTGTAGTGGATATTCCAATGATTTCTGTCGTGAGGGTTGTTTGGACAGTAAAAGAAAGACTTGACCGGTGGGACGGGCACAGAAGCCCAGCTCTGGGCAACAAAGCTGAATGGCTCCAATTCCAACAGGTACAACCCGCCCCCAAGGGCCTGGGCCCCCCTCTAGGCATGCACAGCTAGAACCAGCCCCTAGAAATCCGGTTTTCAACCCCTGATCTGCGTGGGATGGGCACAGAGGCCCAGCTCTGGGCAACAAAGCTGAACGGCTCCAATTCCAACAGGTACAGCCCGCCCCCAAGGGCCTGAGTCCCTCTCTGGGCATGCACAGCTAGAACCAGTCTCTAGAAAGCTGATTTTCAACCCCTGATCTGCGTGGGATGGGCACAGCGGCCCAGCTCTGGGCAACAAAGCTGAAGGCTCCAATTCCAACAGGTACAGCCCGCCCCCAAGGGCCTGGGTCCCTCTCTGGGCATTCGCAGCTAGAACCAGCCCATAGAAAGCCGGTTTTCAACCCCTGATCTGCGTGGGACGGGCACAGAGGCCCAGCTCTGGGCAACAAAGCTGAACGGCTCCAATTCCAGAGGTACAGCCCGCCCCCAAGGCCTGGGTCCCTCTCTGGGCATGCGCAGCTAGAACCAGCCCCTAGAAACCGGTTTTCAACCCCTGATCTGCGTGGGACGGGCACAGAGGCCCAGCTCTGGGCAACAAAGCTGAACGGCTCCAATTCCAAACACGAGACGTTCCCAACTCCTCGCCCAGTGCCAGGGACTCTTTCCGGAGCTGCGACCGCTAACGCGGCCGTGAAATATTTTCCTACTACGTATGCCATAGGAACCATAAGCTACCTTCTTAGATGGAAACTTCTCTATTTTAGCTCAGCCACTAGAAACACAGTAGCCACTAACTCATAAGCCTATCTTAACTCACACTGCATATCAAGCAGAATAGTAACAGTGAACGTGAAGGACTAAACCACACCTCTCACAATGGTAAAGCAACTCAAAAGCCCACCAAACTTTCATATTGAAGAGTCTAGCCCAGATGACACCAACAGTACTGTAGTGTTAGACAACCTCTCTGACAAGGAATTCAGAAGGCAGCTACTTAGGATGCTTAGGGAATTAAAAGAAACAATGGAAAGTAATGCCAATAGAAGACAAGAGGATCTGAAGGCAGAAATAAGGAAAATGCAATCAGAAATGTCAGACCTGAAAAATCTCGTAGGCAAATTGAAAAGCTCAGAGGAAGGCCTCAGCAGCAGAGTAAGAGCGGCTGAGAACAGAATCAGTGAGCTCGAAGATGAAGTTCAGAGACTCTACAGAAAAGAGCAGAAAATGGAAAAGAGACTCACAATTCGGGTACAGATGGCAAGAGAAGATCGTGATGAAGCCAAGAGGGGTAACACAAGAGTTATTGGAGTACCAGAGGGACAGGAAGAAAACCTCGATGAAGAAAAAACTGTCAAAGACATCATTGCTACAACATTTCCAGAGGTGAGGAAAACTTGTGACCACATTCAGGAGGCCCGAAGGGTACCAGCTAAAAGAAATCCGAATAAAAATACCCCAAGACACATTCTGATCAAAATGACCAAAACCTTAGACAGAGACAAAATTCTGAAAGCAGCAAGATCGAAGAAAGAAATCTCTTACAAAGGAGCATCCTTAAAATTCACAGCTGATTTTTCTGATGAAACCCTCATGTCCCGAAAACAGTGGTGGGACATAGTAAAAAAACTCAATGAAATAAATGCCTCCCCTAAAATACTTTTCCCAGCAAGACTCTCATTCATAATAGAAGGAACAACACACAGTTTCACAGACAAACAACAGCTCAGGAACTTCATAGACTCAAAACCATGGTTACAAGAACAACTAAATGGGCTACTTTAAGGGAAGAAAGGCCCCACAAATACACCAGATTTTAACAGAACAATGGGACAAAATACCATAACAATAATCTCCCTCAATGTCAATGGGCTAAACGCACCAATTAAAAGACATAGAGTGGAAGGATGGATTAGAAAATTGAACTCAACATTCTGCTGCCTCTAAGAAACGCATCTCAATAGTCAAAGCAAACACAGACTCAGAGTCAAAGGCTGGAAAACAATCCTAAAGGCAAACAGCTCCCATAAAAAAGCTGGGGTAGCCATCCTTATATCAGACCACATCGATTTCAGATTGAGGAAGGTCATAAGAGACAGTGAAGGCCATTTCTTATTGATCAAAGGATCTGTACAACAGGAAGAACTAACAATAATAAATGTATATGCACCTAATGAGAGACCAGCAAAGTACTTAAAACAACTACTCATAGATTTGGAAAAAGACATCAATAGCAACACAATACTAGTGGGAGACTTCAACACTGCTTTGTCACCTCTTGATAGATCAACCAGACTCAAGATTAGAAGGGACATACTTCATTTGAGAGAAACAATGGAAGAAAGGGACTTAGTAGATATATATAGGACACTTCATCCACAAAAAGCTGAATACACATTATTCTCAAGCGTACATGGAACATTCTCCAAGATAGACCACATGCTGAGCCACAAAACATGCCTCCATAAAATTAAGAAGGTAGAGATTGTATCAACAATCTTCTCAGACCATAATGCGCTGAAATTAGAAGTAAATCACACACAAAAACAGAAAACTAAATCAAACACCTGGAAATTAAACAGTGCACTATTGAACAACGAGTGGATTAGACAGGAAATCAAAGAGGAAATCAAAAGATTCCTAGAAACGAATGAAAATGAGAACACGAGTTACCAAAACTTATGGGACACAGCAAAGGCTGTGTTAAGAGGAAAGTTTATAGCTCTACAAGCATTCCTCAGGAAGGAGGAGCGAGCACACATAAGTAACCTAACCTCACAGCTTAAGAGCTTGGAGAGGGACCAAAAAAAGGAGCACAACCCGAACAGGAGAAAGGAAATAATAAAACTCAGAGCAGAGATTAACGAGATGGAAACCGAAAAAACAATCCGAAAGATCAATGAAACCAAAAGCTGGTTCTTTGAGAAAATTAACAAGATCTATAAGCCTCTAGCAAAACTCACAAAGAAAGGGAGAGAGAAAACCCTAATAAACCGAATCAGAAATGAAAAGGGGGTCATTACAACAGAAACCACAGAAACTCAGAGGATCCTCAGGGAGTACTTTGAGAAGCTTTATGCCACGGAACATCAAAACCTCGAGGAAATGGATAAATTCCTAGAATCCTACAGACTCCCAAGGTTGAACCAAGAAGACCTGGAATACCTGAACAGACCTATCACCATCAAGGAAATTGAAATGGTAATAAAAAGTCTCCCCAAGCACAAAAGTCCTGGCCCGGATGGATTCACTAGTGAATTGTTCCAAATCTTTAAAGAGGACTTACTCCCAATGCTCTTTAAGCTTTTCCACGAAATTGAAATATCAAAAACACTTCCGAACAGTTTCTACGAAGCAAATATCACACTGATACCAAAAGCAGACAGAGATACCACAAAGAAAGAGAATTACAGGCCGATATCCCTGATGAACACAGATGCAAAGATCCTCAACAAACTACTAGCAAATAGAATCCAACTACTCATCAAAAAGATCATACACCATGACCAAGTAGCATTCATCCCAGGGATGCAAGGATGGTTTAACATTCGGAAATCAATCAACATAATCCACCATATCAACAAAAGAAAAGATAAAAAGCATATGATCATATCAATAGATGCAGAGAAAGCATTTGATAAGATCCAGCACCCCTTTATGATGAAAACCCTAGCCAAAATGGGTATAGAGGGGACCTTCCTCAACATAATTAAAGCCATCTACCACAAGCCTACAGCAAGCATCATCCTCAATGGGGAAAAACTGAGAGCCTTCCCTCTAAGATCAGGGACGAGACAGGGATGCCCACTCTCTCCACTGCTGTTCAATATAGTACTGGAAGTACTTGCAATAGCGATTAGGCAGGTAAAAGATATTAAGGGCATTCAGGTAGGAAAGGAAGAAATCAAGCTCTCACTATTCGCAGATGATATGATACTCTACATAGAGAACCCAATAACTTCCACCAAAAAACTCCTAGAAACAATAGACTCGTATAGTAAGTTGCAGGTTATAAAATCATTACCCAAAAGACCATGGCTTTCCTATATGCAAACAGTGAGAGAGAAGAAAGCAACATGAAAAAAACAATCACATTCACAATTGTGCCCCCAGAAAATCAAGTACCTAGGAATCAGCTTAACTAAGGAAGTAAAGGACCTGTACAAAGAAAACTACAAAACGCTACTTCAGGAAATAAAAGAGGACATGAGGAAATGGAAAGATATCCCCTGCTCATGGGTCGGGAGACTTAACATTGTCAAAATGGCAATACTACCGAAAGCATTGTATAAATTCAATGCAATCCCTATAAGGATACCCATGACATTCTTACAAAAAATGGAGCAAACACTCCTGAAATTTATATGGAACAATAAGCACCCACGAATAGCTAAAGCAATTCTTGGGAAAAGGAAAATGGGAGGAATCAAACTCCCGAACTTCAAACTTTACTAAAAAGCAGTAATAAGTAAAACAGCATGGTACTGGAACAAAGGCAGAACTGTAGACCAATGGAACAGGGTTGAATACACTGACATCTCCCCCTCAATCATATGCTCATCTAATCTTTGATAAACGTGCAAGTAATGTGAAGCGGAGTAAGGAAAGCCTCTTTAATAAATTGTGTTGGCATCAGTGGATGGCGACATGCAAAAAATAGGCTCAGAACTCTGCCTAACTCCATGTACAAAAGTAAGATCAAAATGGATTAAAGACCTCAACATCAGACCAGAAACCATAAGGTACATTGAAGATAAAGTTGGCAAAACCCTCCATGACATTGAAGCTAATGGTATCTTCAAAGATGCCACGCCACTGGCCGAGCAAGTGAAAACAGAGATAGATAAATGGGACTATCTTAAACTAAGAAGCTTCTGCACCTCCAAAGAAACAATGGCTAAAATACAAAGACAGTCTACAGAATGGGAAAGGATATTCACCGAATACACATCTGACAAGGGGTTGATATCCAGGACATACAAAATACTGGTTAAAGTCCACAAGAAGAAAACATCCAACCCCATCCAAAAATGGGGCAATGAAATGAACAGAAACTTTCTCAAAGAAGAAATCCGAATGGCAAAAAAGCACATGAGAAAATGCTCTACATCATTAATCATCAGGGAGATGCAGATCAAAACCACAATGAGATACCATCTCACACCTCAGAGACTGGCCCACATCAAAAAGAACAAAAGCAACCGATGCTGGCGTGGATGTGGCGAGAAAGGGACACTCCTTCACTGTTGGTGGGAATGTCCACTGGTTCAGCCCTTCTGGAAAACAGTATGGACGATTCTCAAAAAATTAGAAATTGAGCTCCCATTTGACCCAGCAATACCACTCCTGGGAATATATCCCAGAGAGGCAAAAATGTATAGTCGAAGTGACATCTGCACTTGTTTGTTCATTGCAGCCCTCTTTACAATAGCCAGAAACTGGAAGAAACCTGAATGCCCAAGAACAGATGACTGGTTAAAGAAACTTTGGTACATCTACACAATGGAGTACTATGTAGCTCTTAGAAAAGATGAAGTCATGAAATTTACATACAAGTGGTACAATATGGAAAGTATCATGCTAAGCGAAATGAGTCAGAAAGAGAGGGATAGACATAGAAAGATTGCATTCATCTGGGGGATATAAAGTAACAAAGTATGAGATTAATACCCAAGAATAGCTGAGATCAGCACCAGGAGGATTACTCCATAACTTAGAGGCCAGCCGGGTATCCTAGATGAAATGGCTATTCAGATAGAGAAGGGAGCACCAAATAAAGGATGTTTGGAGGATCCTCCCAGGAGGGGAGATGCATGTCGAAAGTAGACTATGGACTGAACATGTTTGCCACTCAATGCCTCTTTTGCAGACCACAACACCCAAAAGGAGAGAGAGAACACAGGGGATTGCCCTGCCACAGAGACAGGGGGGATGGGGGGATGGGGGTGGGAGGGATATTATCCATGGTGGTGGAAAATGGGCACTGGTGGAGGGATGGGTATCTGATCATTGTATAATTGAAACCAAAGCACAAAAAATTGTAAATCTACAACTTTAAAAAAAATAAAATAAAATAAAGGGGAAAAAAATAACAAAAGCAACCGATGCTGGCGTGGATGTGGCGAGAAAGGGACACTCCTTCACTGTTGGTGGGAATGTCCACTGGTTCAGCCCTTCTGGAAAACAGTATGACGATTCTCAAAAAATTAGAAATTGAGCTCCCATTTGAACCAGCAATACCACTCCTGGGAATATATCCCAGAGAGGCAAAAATGTATAGTCGAAGTGACATCTGCACTTGTTTGTTCATTGCAGCACTCTTTACAATAGCCAGAAACTGGAAGAAACCTGAATGCCCAAGAACAGATGACTGGTTAAAGAAACTTTGCTATATCTACACAATGGAGTACTATGTAGCTGTTAGAAAAGATGAAGTCATGAAATTTACATACAAGTGGTACAATATGGAAAGTATCATGCTAAGCGAAATGAGTTAGAAAGAGAGGGATGGACATAGAAAGATTGCATTCATCTGGGGGATATAAAGTAACAAAGTATGAGATAAATATCCAAGAATAGCTGAGATCAGCACCAGGAGGATTACTCCATAACTTAGAGGCCAGCCGGGTATCCTAGAGGAAAGGGCTGTTCAGATAGAGAAGGGAGCACCAAATAAAGGATGTTTGGCGGATCCTGCCAGGAGGGGAGATGCATGTCGAAAGTAGACTATGGACTGAACATGTTTGCCACTCAATGCCTCTTTTGCAGACCACAACACCCAAAAGGAGAGAGAGAACACAGGGGATTGCCCTGCCACAGAGACAGGGGGGATGGGGGGATGGGGGTGGGAGGGATATTATCCATGGTGGTGGAAAATGGGCACTGGTGGAGGGATGGGTATCTGATCATTGTATAATTGAAATCAAAGCACAAAAAATTGTAAATCTACAACTTTAAAAAAAAATAAAATAAAATAAAGGGAAAAAAAAAGAAAGACTTGACCACAGTGGAGTGGATATCCAGTTCAATAGCATGCATAGGAGTGTGAACAGGATACTGAAAACCAGCAATGTGATACTTGGACATTCACCAGGGGTGTAAAGGAAGCCTGCCTGGAGTGTAGGTTCCAAGAATTCCAAATAGGCAATGAATGAATGGAACGTTCTGTAGTGGAGATTCCAATGGTTTCTGAATTCTACGTTGTATGGACAAGAAACTGAAAAGCTTCCCAGGTGGGATTTTATAGCCAGTTGGAAAACAAGCCTGCGAATTTGAACAGGCTGCTGAAAACCACCATTGGGTTACTTGAATATTCACCAGTGGTGTAAAGAAATCATGTCTGCAGTGGAGATTCGATGAATTCCAGATTGGCAGTGAATGAATGGAACATTCTGAAGTGGAGATTCTAATGGTTTCTGAAGTCTGGGTTATGTGAACAGGAAAAAGAAGAGTTGACCAGGTTTGAGTGGACAGCCAGTTGAACAGCTCGACTCTGAGTGTGAACACACTTATGAAAATCATCATTGGTTACTTGGACATTCACCAGTGGTGTAACGAAAGCTTGCCTGGACTGGAGATACGAGGAACTTCAGATTAGCAGTGAAGGAGTCGAATATTCTGTAGTGGAGATTCAAATGATTTCGAAAGTCTGGGTTGTGTGGACAGGAAATGGAAGAACTGACCAGGTTGCAGTGGATAGCCCTTTGAACAGCACGCCTGGGAGTGTGAAGCAGATGCTGGAAAACTGCATTAGGTTACTTGGACATTCTCCAATGTTGCAACGAAAGCATGCCTGGAGTGGAGATTCCATGAATTCGATATGGGCAGGGAATGAATGGAACATTCCGTCGGAGAGATTCCAATGATTTCTGAAGTCTGGGTTTTGTATACAGGAAAATGAAGAGCAGAGAAGGGAAGAGTGGAGAGCCTGTTGAACAGCAGACTGCGACTTTGAACTGGCTGCTGAAAACCAACAATGTCTTACTTGGATATTCACCAGGGGTGTCAAGGAATCCTGCCTGGAGTGGAGATTCGATGAATTCCTGCTTGGGAGTGAATGAATGGAACATTCTGTAGTGGAGGTTCCAATTACTTCTGAAGTCTGGGTTTTGTGGGCAGGAAAATGAAGAGCTGACAAGGGTTGGGTGGATAGGCAGTTGGACCGCACGCCTGCGAGTGTGATAATGCCTCTGAAATCCAGCACTGGATTCCTTGGACATCATCAGTGGTGTAACGAACGCCTGCGTGGAGTGGTAGATTCGATGAATTCCAGATTGGAATTGAATCAATGGAACAGTCTGTAGTGAAGTTTCCAATGAATTCTGAAGTATGGTTTGTGTGGACAGGCAAAGAATAATCTGACCACTGTGTAGTGGATTGCCAGTTCAACAGCATGTCTGCGAGTGAGAACAGAACGCTGAAAATCAGCATTCAGTTACTTAGATATTCACCAGTCGTGTAACTAAAGTCTGCCTGGATTGGAGATTCGATGAATTCCAGATCGGCAGTGAATGAATGGAAGATTCTGTAGTGGAGATTATAATGGTTTCTGAAGTCTAAGTTATGTGGATAGGAAAATGTAGAGCTGACCATGGTTGAGTAGATAGTCAGTTGAACAGCACTCCTGCGAGTGTGAACAGGACGCTCAAAAGCAGCCTTGGGTTACTTGTACATTCAACACTAGTGAAAGGAATTCCGGCCTGGAGTGGAGATTCGATTAGTTCCAGATTGGAAGTGAATGAATGTTATATTCTGTAGTGGTGATTCCATTGAATTTTGAAGTCTGGAGTGAGTGGACAGGAAAATGAAGAGCTGATCAGGTTGGAGAGGATAGCCAGTAGAATATCACACCCGCGAGTGTGAACAGGACGCGAAAAACCAGCATTGGGGTACTTGGATATTGACCAGTGGTGTAACGAAATCCTGCCTGGATTGGAGATTCGATGAATTCCAGATTGCTGTGAATGAATGGAACATTCTGAAGTGGAGATTCTAATGGTTACTGAAGTCTAGGTTGTGGGGACAGGAAAATGAAGAGCTGACCAGGGTTCTTTGGATAGCCAGTTGAACAGAACGCCTCCGACAATTAAACGATCAGGACAATAAAACTAGAAGTGTGCTGCTTGGACGTTCAACAGTGGTGTAACGAAAGCCTGCCTGTAGTGGAGATTCATTTGAATTCCCGATTCGCAGTGAATGAATTGAACATTCTCTAGTGGATATTCCAATGATTTCTGTCATGTGGGTTGTTTGGACAGTAAAATAAAGTCTTGACCACTGTGGAGTGGATAACCCGATGAACTGCATGCATGCGAGTGTGAAAATTATGCTAAAAATCAGCAATGTGTTACTTTGACTTTCACCAGTGGTGTAAAGAAAGCCTGCATGGAGTGAAGGTTCCAAGAATTCCAAATAGGCAGTGAACGAATGGAACATTCTGTATTGGAGATTCCACTTGTTTCTGAATTCTACGTTGTATGGACAGGAAACTGAAGAGCTTCCCAGGTGGGATTTGATAGCCAGTTGAAGACCAGGCCTGCGAATATGAACAGGCTGCTGAAAACCACCAGTGGGTTACTTGAATATTCAACAGTGGTGTAAAGAAATTCTGTTTGCAGTGGAGATTCGATGAATTCCAGATTGGCAGTGAATGAATTTAACATTCTGTAGTGGAGATTCCAATTACTTCTGAAGTTTGTGTTTTGTGGACAGGAAAATGAAGAGCTGACCAGGGTTAAGTGGATAGGCAGTTGGACAGCACGCCTGCGAGTTTGATAATGCCTCTGAAATCCAGCATTGGATTCCATGTACAGCATCAGTGGTGTAACGAAAGTCTGCCTGGAGTTGGAGATTCGATGAATTCCAGATTGGAATTGAATCAATGGAACAGTCTGTAGTGGAGTTTCCAATGAATTCTGAAGTATGGTTTTTGTGGACAGGAAAAGAATAATCTGACCACTGTGTAGTGGATTGTCAGTTCAACAGCACGTCTGCGAGTGAGAACAGAACGCTGAAAATCAGCATTCAGTTACTTAGTTATTCACCAGTCGTGTAACTAAAGTCTGCCTGGAGTGGAGATTCGATGAATTCCAGATCGGCAGTGATTGAATGGAAGATTCTGTAGTGGAGATTATAATGGTTTCTGAAGTCTAAGTTATGTGGACAGGAAAATGTAGAGCTGACCATGGTTGAGTTGATAATCAGTTGAACAGCACTCCTGCGAGTGTGAACAGGACGCAGAAAAGCAGGCTTGGGTTACTTGTACATTCAACACTAGTCAATGGAAATCCGGCCTGGAGTGGAGATTCGATGAGTTCCAGATTGGGAGTGAATGAATGTTATATTCTGTAGTGGTGATTCCATTGAATTTTGAAGTCTGGGTTGATTGGACAGGAAAATGAAGAGCTGATCAGGTTGGAGAGGATAGCCAGTAGAATAGCACACCAGCGAGTGTGAGCAGGCCGCGAAAAACCAGCATTGGGGTACTTGGATATTGACCAGTGGTGTAACGAAATCCTGCCTGGAGTGGAGATTCGATGAATTCCAGACTGCAGTGAATGAATGGAACATTCTCAAGTGGAGATTCTAATGGTTTCTGAAGTCTAGGTTGTGGGGACAGGAAAATTAAGAGCTGACCAGGGTTCAGTGGATAGCCAGTTGAACAGAACGCCTCCGAGGAGGATCAGGACAATAAAAACTAGAAGTGTGCTGCTTGGACATTCAATAGTGGTGTAACGAAAGCCTTCCTGTAGTGGAGATTCATTTGAATTCCCGATTCGCAATGAATGAATTGAACATTCTCTAGTGGATATTCCAATGATTTCTGTCATGTGGGTTGTTTGGACAGTAAAATAAAGTCTTGACCACTGTGGAGTGGATAACCAGTTGAATAGCATGCATGCGAGTGTGAAAATTATGCTGAAAACCAGCAATGTGTTACTTTGACATTCACCAGTGTTGTAAAGAAAGCCTGCATGGAGTAAAGGTTCCAAGAATTCCAAATAGGCAGTGAATGAATGGAACATTCTGTATTGTAGATTCCACTGGTTTCTGAATTCTACGTTGTATGTACAGGAAACTGAAGAGCTTCCCAGGTGGGATTTGCTAGCCAGTTGAAGACCAGGCCTGTGAATATGAACAGGCTGCTGAAAACCACCAGTGGGTTACTTGAATATTCACCAGTTGTGTAAAGAAATCCTGTTTGCAGTGCAGATTCGATGAATTCCAGATTGGCAGTGAATGAATTGAACATTCTGTAGTGGAGATTACAATTACTTCTGAAGTCTGGGTTTTATGGACAGGAAAATGAAGAGCTGACCAGGGTTGAGTGGATAGGCAGTTGGACAGCACGAGTCCGAGTGTGAACACGCCTATAAAATGCAGCAATGGTTACTTGGACATTCAGCAGTGGTGTAACAAAAGCTTGCCTGGAGTGGAGATTCGAAAAACTTCAGATTAGTAGTGAATGAGTGGAATATTCCGTAGTGGAGATTCAAATGATTTCGAAAGTCTGGGTTGTGTGGACAGGAAATGGAAGAGCTGACCATGTTGGAGTGGATTGCCCGTTGAACAGCACGACTGGGAGTGTGAAGCGGACTCTGGAAAATAGCATTAGGTTATTTGAACATTCTCCAATGGTGCAACGAAAGCATGCCTGGAGTGGAGATTCCATGAATTCCATATTAGAAGGGAAAGAATGGAACATTCCATAGGAGAGATTCCAATGATTTCAGATGTCTGGGTTTTGTGTACAAGAAAATGAAGAGCAGAGCAGGGAAGAGTGGATAGTCTGTTGAACAGCAGACTGCGACTTTGAACTGGCTGCTGAAAACCAACATTGGCTTACATGGATATTCAACAGTGTTGTAAAGGAATCCTGCCTGGAGTGGAGATTCGATGAATTCTCGTTTGGGAATGAATGAATGGAACATTCTGTAGTGGAGATTCCAATTACTTCTGAAGTTTGTGTTTTGTGGACAGGAAAATGAAGAGCTGACCAGGGTTGATTGGATAGGCAGTTGGACAGCACGCCTGCGAGTTTGATAATGCCTCTGAAATCCAGCATTAGATTCCATGGACATCATTAGTGGTGTAACGAAAGTCTGCCTGGAGTTGGAGATTCGATGAATTCCAGATTGGAATTGAATCAATGGAACAGTCTGTGGTGGAGTTTCCAATGAATTCTGAAGTATGGTTTTTGCGGACAGGCAAAGAATAATCTGACCACTGTGTAGTGGATCGCCAGTTCAACAGCACGTCTGCGAGCGAGAAAAGAATACTGAAAATCAGCATTCAGTTACTTAGATATTCACGGGTCGTGTAACTAAAGTCTGCCTGGAGTGGAGATTCGATCAATTTGAGATCGGCTGTGAATGTATGGAACATTATGTAGTGGAGATTATAATGGTTTCTGAAGTCTAAGTTACGTGCACAGGAAAATGAAGAGCTGACCAGGGTTGAGTGGATAGTCAGTTGAACCGCAGTCCTGCGAGTGTGAACAGGCCGCTGAAAAGCAGGCTTGGGTTACTTGTACATTCAACACTAGTGAAACGAATTCTGGCCTGGAGTGGAGATTCGATGAATTCCAGATTGGGAGTGAATGAATGGAACACTCTGTAGTGGAGATTCCAATTACTTCTGAAGTCAGGGTTTTGTGGACAGGAAAATGAAGAGCTGACCAGGGTTGAGTGGATAGGCAGCTGGACAGCACGGATGCGAGTGTGATTATGCCTCTGAAACACAGCATTGGATTCCTTGGACATCATCAGTGGTGTAACGAAAGCCTGACTGGATTTGGAGATTCGATGAATTCCAGATTGGAATTGAAACAATGGAACAGTCTGTAGTGTAGATTCCAATGAATTCAGAAGTATGGTTTGTGTGGACAGGAAAAGAATAATCTGACCACAGTGTAGTGGATTGCCAGTTCAACAGCACGTCTGCGAGTGAGAACAGAACGCTGAAAATCAGTATTCAGTTACTTAGATATTCACCAGTCATGTAACTGAATTCTGCCTAGAGTGGAGATTCGATGAATTCCAGATCAGCAGTGAATGAATGGAACATTCTGTAGTGGAGATTATAATGGTTTCTGAAGTCTAAGTTATGTGGACAGGAAAATGTAGAGCTGACCAGGGTTGAGTGGATAGTCAGTTGAAGAGCACTCCTGCGAGTGTCAACAGGCAGCTGAAAAGCAGGCTTGGGTTACTTGTACATTCAACACTAGTGAAAAGAAATCGGGCCTGGAGTGGAGATTCGATGAATTCCAGATTGGGAGTGAATGAATGGAACATTCTGTAGTGGAGATTCCATTCAATTTTGAAGTCTCGGTTGAGTGGACAGGAAAAAGAAGAGCGGATCAGGTTGGAGAGAATAGCCAGTAGAATAGCACACCAGCGAGTGTGAAAAGGCCGCGAAAAACCAGCATTGGGGTACTTGGATATTGACCAGTGGTGTACCGAAATCCTGCCTGGAGTAGAGATTCGATGAATTCCAGATTGGCAGTGAATGAATGGAACATTCTGTACAGGAGATTCCAATCATTTCTGAAGTCTAGGTAGTGGGGACAGGAAAAAGAAGAGCTGACCAGCGTTCAGTGGATAGCCAGTTGAAGAGCACGCCTCCGAGGGGGATCAGGACAATGAAAACGTGCAGTGTGTTACTTGCACATTCAACAGTGGTGTAACGAAAGCCTGCCTGGAGTGGAGATTAAGATGAATTCCAGATTCGCAGTGAATGAATTGAACATTCTGTAGTGGATATTCCAATGATTTCTGTCGTGTGGGTTGTTTGGACAGTAAAAGAAAGACTTGACCACTGTGGAGTGGATAGCCTGTTGAATAGCATGCATGCCAGTGTGAACACTATGCTGAAAACCAGCAATGTGCTATTTGGACATTCACCAGTGGTGTAATGAAAGCCTGCCTGGAGTGGAGATTCACATGAATTTCAGATTCGCAGTGAACAAATGGAACGTTCTGTAGTGGATATTCCAATTATTTCTGAAATCCAATGTGTGTGGACAGGAAAACGAAGAGCAAAACAGGTTAGAATGGATAGCCAGTTGAACAGCAGGCCTGCGAGAATGAACAGTCCTCTGAAAACCAGCATTGGGTTACTTGTACATGCTCCAGTGGCATAACGAATGCGTTCATGGAGTAGAGGTTCAGATGAATTCCCGATTCGCAGTGAATAAATTGAACATTCTGTAGTGGATATTCCAATAATTTCTGTCGTGTGGGTTGTTTCGACAGTAAAAGAAAGACTTGACCACTGTGGCGTTGATAACCAGTTGAATAGCATGCATGCGAGTGTAAACGATGTGCTGAAAACCAGCAATGTGTTACTTGGACATTCACCAGTGGTGTAAAGATAGCCTGCCTGGAGTGTAGGTTCCAAGAATTCCAAATAGGCAGTGAATGAATGGAACATTCAGTAGTGGAGTTTCAAATGGTTTCTGAATTCTATGTTGTATGGACAAGAAACTGAAGAGCTTACCAGGTGGGATTTTATAGCCAGTTAAATACCAGGCCTGCGAATTTGAACAGGTTGCTGAAAACCACCAATGGGTTACTTGAATATTCACCAGTGTTGTAAAGAAATCCTGCCTGCAGTGGAGATTTGATGAATTCCATATTGGCAGTAAATTAATGGAACATTCTGAAGTGGAGATTCTAATGGTTTCTGAAGTCTGGGTAATGTGAACAGGTAAACGAAGAGTTGACCAGGTTTGAGTGGACAGCCAGATGAACAGCTCGATTCCGAGTGTGAACACGCGTATGAAAATCAGCATTGGTTACTTGGACATTCACCAGTGGTGTAACGAAAGCTTGCCTGGAGTGGAGATTAGAAGAACTTCAGATTAGCAGTGAATAAGTGGAGAATTCTGTAGTGGAGATTCAAATGATTTCGAAAGTCTGGGTTGTATGGACAGGAAATGGAAGAGCTGACCAGGTTGGAGTGGATAGCCCGTTGAACAGCACGCATGGGAGTGTGAAGCGGACGCTGGAAAACAGCATTAGGTTACTTGGACATTCTCCAATGGTGCAACGAAAGCATGCCTGGAGTGGAGATTCCATGAAATCGATATTGGCAGGGAATGAATGGAACATTCCATAAGAGAGATTCCAATGAATTCTGAAGTCTGTGTTTTGTGTACAGGAAAATGAAGTGCAGACCAGGGAAGAGAAATAGCCTATTGCACAGCAGACTGCGACTTTGAACTGGCTGCTGAAAACCAACATTGCGTTACTTGGATATTCACCAATGGTGTCAAGGAATCCTGCCTGCAGTGGAGATTCGATGAAATCCCAATTGGGAGTGAATGAATGGAACATTCTGTAGTGGAGATTCCAATTACTTCTGAAGTCAGGGTTTTGTGGACAGGAAAATGAAGAGCTGACCAGGGTTGAGTTGATAGGCAGCTGGACAGCACGGCTGCGAGTGTGATTATGCCTCTGAAACACAGCATTGGATTCCTTGGACATCATCAGTGGTGTAACGAAAGCCTGACAGGATTTGGAGATTCGATGAATTCCAGATTGGAATTGAAACAATGGAACAGTCTGTAGTGTAGATTCCAATGAATTCAGAAGTATGGTTTGTGTGGACAGGAAAAGAATAATCTGACCACTGTGTAGTGGATTGCTAGTTCAACAGCACGTCTGCGAGTGAGAACAGAACGCTGAAAATCAGAATTCAGTTACTTAGATATTCACCAGTCGTGTAACTGAATTCTGCCTGGAATGTAGGTTCGATGAATTCCAGATCGGCAGTGAATGAATGGAACATTCTGTAGTGGAGATTATAATGGTTTCTGAAGTCTAAGTTATGTGGACAGGAAAATGTAGAGCTGACCAGGGTTGAGTGGATAGTCAGTTGAACAGCACTCCTGCGAGTGTGAACAGGCCGCTGAAAAGCAGCCTTTGGTTACTTGTACATTCATCACTAGTGAAACGAAATCGGGCCTCGAATGGATATTCGATGAATTCTAGATTGGGAGTGAATGAATGGAACATTCTGTAGTGGAGATTCCATTGAATTTTGAAGTCTGGGTTGAGTGCACAGGAAAATGAAGAGCTGATCAGGTTGGAGAGAATAGCCAGTAGAATAGCACACCAGCGAGTGTGAACAGGCTGCAAAAAACCAGCATTGGGGTACTTGGATATTGACCAGTGGTGTACCGAAATCCTGCCTGGAGTGGAGATTCCATGAATTCCAGATTGGCAGTGAATGAATGGAACATTCTGTACAGGAGATTCCAATCATTTCTGAAGTCTAGGTAGTGGGGACAGGAAAATGAAGAGCTGACCAGGGTTCAGTGGATAGCCAGTTGAACAGCATGCCTTCGAGGGGGATCAGGACAATGAAAACGAGCACTGTGTTACTTGGACATTCAACAGTGGTGTAACGAAAGCCTGACTGGAGTGGAGATTCAGATGAATTCCAGATCCGCAGTGAATAAATGGAACGTTCTGTAGTGGAAATTCCAATTATTTCTGAAATCCGATGTGTGTGTACAGAAAAATGAAGAGCAAAACAGGTTAGAATGGATAGCCAGTTGAACAGCAGGCCGGCGAGAATGAACAGTCCTCTGAAATTGATCATTGGGTTACTTGGACATTCACCAGTGGTATAACGAATGCGTTCATGGAGTGAAGGTTCTGATGAATTCCCGATTCGCAGTGATTGAATTCAACATTCTGTAGTGGATATTCCAATAATTTCTGTCGTGTGGGTTGTTTGGACAGTAAAAGAAAGACTTGACCACTGTGGAGTTGATACCCAGTTGAATAGCATGCACGTGATTTTGAACAGTATGCTGAAAACCAGCAATGTGTTACTTGGACATTCACCAGTGGTGTAAAGAAAGCCTGCCTGGAGTGTAGGTTCCAAGAATTCCAAATAGGCAGTGAATGAATGGAACATTCTGTAGTGGAGATTCCAATGGTTTCTAAATTCTACGTTGTATGGACAAGAAACTGAGGAGCTTACCAGGTGGAATTTGATAGCAAGTTGAAGACGAGGCCTGCGAATTTGTACAGGCCGCTGAAAACCAAGATTGGGTTACATGAATATTCACCAGTGGTGTAAAGATATCCTGTCTGCAGTGGAGATTCGATGAGTTCCAGATTGGCAGTGAATAAACGGAACATTCTGAAGTGAAGATTCTAATGGTTTCTGAAGTCTGGTTTATAAAGGTAAAGGCTCTCCCATTGATCGTCGATTTGCTCGAGCGGGCCCAGTAACGTCTCCATTGGAGACTTTGTTACTGTGTCTGGCATATCGAATACTCTCGGTAGCTTGCCAGGCACTCCGAGAGGGGCGGAGGAATCGAACTCGGGTTGGCCATGTTGGCTGCGTGCAAGGCAAACGCCCTACCCGCTGTGCTATCGCTCCAGGGTTGAGTGGATAGCCAGTTGAACAGCACGACTCCGAGTGTGAACACGCCTATGAATACCAGCATTGGTTACTTGAACATTCACCAGTGGTGTAACGAAAGCTTCCCTGGAGTGGAGATTCGAAGAACGTCAGATTAGCAGTGAATGTGTGATATATTCTGTAGTGGAGATTCAAATGATTTCGAAAGTCTGGTTTGTGTGGACAGGAAACGGAAGAGCTGACCAGGTTGGAGAGGATTGCCCGTTGAACAGCACGCCTGGGAGTGTGAAGCGGACGCTGGAAAACTGCATTAGGTTACTTGGACATTCTCCAAAGCTGCAACGAAAGCATGCCTGGAGTGGAGATTCCATGAATTCGATATTGGCAGGGAATGAATGGAACATTCCGTAGGAGAGATTCCAATGATTTCTGAAGTCTGGGTTTTGTGTAGAGGAAAATGAAGAGCAGAGCAGCGAAGAGTGGATAGCCTGTTGAACAGCAGACTGCGACTTTGAACTGGCTGCTGAAAACCAACATTGCGTTACTTGGATATTCACCAGTGGTGTCAAGGAATCCTGCCTGGAATGGAGATTCGATGAATTCCCCGATTGTGAGTCAATGAATGGAACATTCTGTATTGGAGATTCCAATTACTTCTGAAGTCTGGGTTTTGTGCACAGGAATATGAAGAGCTGACCAGGGTTGAGTGGATAGGCAGTTGGACAGCACGCCTGCAAATGTGATAATGCCTCTGAAATCCAGCAGTGGATTCCTTGGACATCATCAGTGGTGTAACGAAAGCCTGCCTGGAGTTGGAGTTTCGATGAATTCCAGATTGGAATCGAATCAATGGAACAGTCTGTAGTGGAGTTTCCAATGAATTCTGAAGTATGGTTTGTGTGGATAGGAAAAGAATAATCTGATCACTGTGTAGTGGATTGCAGGTTCAACAGCACGTTTGCGAGTGAGAAGAGAACGCTGAAAATGAGCATTCAGTTACTTAGATATTCACCAGTCGTGTAACTAAAGTCAGCCTGGAGTGGAGATTCGATGAAATCCAGATCAGCAGTGAATGAATGGAACATTCTGTAGTGGAGATTTTAATGGTTTCTGAAGACTAAGTTTTGTGGACAGGAAAATGTAGAGCTGACCATGGTTGAGTGGATAGTCAGTTGAACAGCACCATTGCGAGTGCGAACAGGCCGCTGAAAAGCATCCTTGGGTTACTTGTACATTCAACACTAGTTAACCGAAATCCGGCCTGGAGCGGAGACTCGATGAATTCCAGACTGGGAGTGAATGAATGGAACATTCTGTAGTGACGAGTCCATTGAATTTTGAAGTCTGGTTTGAGTGGACAGGGAAATGAAGAGCTGATCAGGTTGGAGAGGATAGCCAGTAGAATAGCACACCATCGAATGTGAACAGGCCAAGTAAAACCAGCATTGGGGTACTTGGATATTGACCAGTGGTGTAATGAAATCCTGCCTGGAGTGGAGATTGGATGAATTACAGATTGGCAGTGAATGAAAGGAACATTCTGTACAGGATAATCCAATCATTTCTGAAGTCTAGGTAGTGGGCACAGGAAAATGAAGAACTGACCAAGGTTCAGTGGATAGACAGTTGAACAGCACGCCTCCAAGGGGGATTAGGACAATGAAAATGAGCAGTGTGTTACTTGGACATTCAACAGTGGTGTAACGAAAGCCTGCCTGGAGTGGAGATTCAGATGAATTCCAGATTCGCAGTGAATAAATGCAACGTTCTGTAGTGGAGATTCCAATTATTACTGAAATCCGATGTGCGTGGACAGGACAATGAAGAGCAAAACAGGTCAGAATGGATAGCCAGTTGAACAGCAGGCTTGCGAGAATGAACAGTCCTCTGAAAACCAGCATTAGGTTACTTGGACATTCATCAGTTGTATAACGAAAGCGTCCATGGAGTGCAGGTTCAGATGAATTCCTGATTCGCAGTGAATGAATTGAACATTCTGTAGTGGAGATTCCAATGAATTCTGTCGTGTGGGTTGTTTGGACAGTAAAAGAAAGACTTGACCACTGTGGAGTGGATAGCCAGTTGAATAGCATGCATGCGAGTGTGAACAGTATGCTGAAAATCAGCAATGTGTTTCTTGGACATTCACCAGTGGTGTAATGAAAGCCTGCCTGGAGTGTAGATACAAAGAATTCCAAACAGGCAGTGAATGAATGGAACATTCTGTAGTGGAGATTCCAATGGTTTCTGAATTCTACGTTGTATGTACAAGAAACTGATGATCTTACCAGGTGGGATTTGATAGCCAGTTGAAGACCAGGCCTGCGAGAATAAACAGTCCTCTGAAAATCAGCATTGGGTTACTTGGACATTCACCAGTGTTATAACGAATGCGTTCATGGAGTGGAGGTTCATATGAATTCCCGATTCACAGTGAATGAACTGAAAATTCTGTAGTGGATATTCCAATGATTTCTGTCGTGTGGGTTGTTTGGACAGTAAAAGAAAAACTTGACCACTGTGGAGTAGATACCCAGTTGAAGAGCGTGCATGTGACTGTGAACAGTATGCTGAAAACCAGCAATGAATTACTTGGAAATTCGCCAGTGGTGTAATGAAACCCTGCCTGGAGTGTAGGTTCCAAGAACTCCAAATAGGCAGTGAATGAATGGAACATTCTGTAGTGGAGATTCCAATGCTTTCTGAATTCTACGTTGTATGGACAAGAAACTGAAGAGCATACCAGGTGGGATTTCATAACCAGTTGAAGACCAGGTCTGCGAATTTGTACAGGTTGGTGAAAACCACCATTGGGTTACTTGAATATTCACCAGTGGTGTAAAGAAATCCTGTCTGCAGTGGAGAGTCGATGAGTTCCAGATTGGCAGTGAATGAATGGAACATTCTGAAGTGGAGCTTCTAATGGTTTCTGAAGTCTGGGTAATGTAAACAGGAGAAAGTAGAGCTGACCAGGGTTGAGTGGAAGGCCAGTTGATCAGCACGACTCCGAGTGTCAACACGCCTATGAAAACCAGCATTGGTTTCTTGGACATTCACCAGTGGTGTAACGAAAGCTTCCCTGGAGTGGAGATTTGAAGAACTTCAGATTAACAGTGAATGAGTGGAATAATCTCTAGTGGAGATTCAAATTATTTCGAAAGTCCGGGTTGTGTGGACAGGAAACGGAAAAGCTGACCAGGTTGGATTGGATTGCCCGTTGAACAGCACGCCTGGGAGTGTGAAGCGGACGCTGGAACACAGCATTAGGTTACTTGGACATTCTTCAATGGTGCAACGAAATCATGCCTGGAGTGGAGATTCCATGAATTCGATATTGACAGGGAATGAATGGAACATTCCGTAGGACAGATTCCAATGATTTCTGAAGTCTGGGTTTTGTGTAGAGGAAAATGAAGAGCAGAGCAGGGAAGAGTGGATAACCTGTTGAACAGCAGACTGCGACTTTGAACTGGCTGCTGAAAACCAACTTTGCGTTACTTGGATATTTACCAGTGGGTCAAGGAATCCTGCCTGGAGTGGAGATTCAGTGAATTCCCGATTGTGAGTCAATGAACGGAATATTCTGTGGTGGACATTCCAATTAATTCTGAAGACTGGGTTTTGTGCACATCAAAATGAAGTGCTGACCAGGGTTGAGTGGATAGGCAGCTGGACAGCACACCTGCGAGTGTGATCATGCCTCTGAAATCCAGCATTGGATTCCTTGGACATCATCAGTGGTGTAACGAAAGCCTGCCTGGAGTTGGAGATTCGATGAATTCCAGATTGGAATTGAATCAATGGAACAGTCTGTAGTGGAGATTCCAATGAATTCTGAAGTATGGTTTGTGTGGACAGGAAAAGAATAATCTGACCACTGTTTAGTGGATTGCCAGTTCAACAGCACGTCTGCAAGTGAGAAGAGTACGCTGAAAATTAGCATTCAGTTACTTAGATATTCAGCAGTCGTGTAACTAAAGTCTGCCTGGAGTGGAGATTCGATTAATTCCAGATCGGCAGTGAATGAATGGAACATTCTGTAGTGGAGATTATAATGGTTTCTGAAGTCTAAGTTATGTGGACAGGAAAATGTAGAGCTGACCAGGGTTGAGTGGATAGTCAGTTGAACAGCACTCCTGCAAGTGTGAACAGGCCGCTGAAAAGCAGCATTGGGTTACATGTACATTCAAGACTAGTGAATCGAAATCCGACCTGGAGTGGAGATTCGATGAATTCCATGTTGGGAGTGAATGAATGGAACGTTCTGTAGTGGAGATTCCATTGAATTTTGAAATCTGGGTTGAGTGGACAGGAAAATGAAGAGCTGGTCAGGTTGGAGAGGATAGCCAGTAGAATAGCACACCATCGAACGTGAACAGGCCAAGAAAAACCAGCATTGGCGTACTTAGATATTCACCAGTCGTGTAAATAAACTCTGCCTGGAGTGGAGATTCGATGAATTCCAGATTGGCAGTGAATGAATGGAACTTTCTGTACAGGAGATTCCAATCATTTCTGAAGTCTAGGTAATGGGGACAGGAAAATGAAGAGCTGATCAGGGTTCAGTGGATAGCCAGTTGAACAGCATGCCTCCGAGGCGGATCAGGACAATGAAAACAAGCAGTGTGTTACTTGGACATTCAACAGTGGTGTAAGGAAAGCCTGCCTGGAGTGGAGATTCAGATGAATTCCAGATTCGCAGTGAATAAATGGAACATTCTGTACTGGAGATTCCAATTATTTCTCAAATCCGATGTGTGTGGACAGGACAATGAAGAGCCAAACAGGTTAGAATGGATAGCCAGTTGAACAGCAGGCCAGCGAGAATGAACAGTCCTCTGAAAACCAGCATTAGGTTACTTGGACATTCATCAGTGGTATAACGAATGCGTTCATGGAGTGGAGGTTCAGATGAATTCCCGATTCGCAGTGAATGAATTGAACATTCTGTAGTGGACATTCCAATGATTTCTGTCGTGTGGGTTGTTTGGACAGTAAAAGAAAGACTTGACCACTGTGGAGTGGATAGCCTGTTGAATAGCATGCATGCGAGTGTCAACAGTATGCTGAAAACCAGCAATGTGTTTCTTGGACATTTACCAGTGGTGTAATGAAAGCCTGCCTGGAGTGTAGGTTCCAAGAATTCCAAATAGGCAGTGAATGTATGGAACATTCTGTAGTTGAGATTCCAATGGTTTCTGAAGTCTACGTTGTATGGACAAGAAACTGAAGAGCTTACCACGTGGGATTTGATAGCAAGTTGAAGACCAGGCCTGCGAGAATAAACACTCCTCTGAAAACCATCATTGGTTTACTTGGACATTCACCAGTGGTATAACGAATGCGTTCATGGAGTGGAGGTTCCGATGAATTCCCGATTCACAGTGAATGAATTGAACATTCAGTAGTGGAGATTCCAATGGTTTCTGAATTCTACGTTGTATGGACAAGAAACTGAAGAGCTTACCAGGTGAGATTTCATAGCCAGTTGAAGACCAGGCCTGCAAGTTTGTACAGGCTGCTGAAAACCACCATTGGGTTACTTGAATATTCACCAGTGGTGTAAAGAAATCCTGTCTGCAGTGGAGATTCGATGAGTTCCAGATTGGTAGTGAATAAACGGAACATTCTGAAGTGGAGATTCTAATGTTTTCTGAAGTCTGTTTTCTGTGAACAGGAAAAAGAAGAGCTGACCAGGGTTGAGTGGACTGCCAGTTGAACAGCACGACTCCGAGTGTGAACACGCATATGAAAACCAGCATTGGTTTCTTGGACATTCACCAGTGCTGTAACGAATGCTTCCGTGGAGTGGATATTCCATGAATTCGATATTTGCAGGGAATGAATGGAACATTCCGTAGGAGAGATTCCAATGATTTCTGAAGTCTGGGTTTTGTTTAGAGGAAAATTAAGATCAGAGCAGGGAAGAGTGGATAGCCTTTTGAACAGCAGACTGCGACTTTGAACTGGCTGCTGAAAATCCACATTGCGTTACTTGGATATTCAACAGTGGTGTCAAGGAATCCTGCCTTGAGTGGAGATTCGATGAATTCCCGATTGGGAGTGAATGAATGGATCATTCTCTAGTGGAGATTCCAATTACTTCTGAAGTCTGGGTTTTGTGGACAGGAAAATGAAGAGCTGACCAGGATTGAGTGGATAGGCAGTTGGACAGCACGCCTGCGAGTGTGATCATGCATCTGAAATCCAGCATTGGATTGCTTGGACATCATCAGTGGTGTAACGAAAGCCTGCCTGGAGTTGGAGATTCGATGAATTCCAGATTGGAATTGAATCAATGGAACCCTCTGTAGTGGAGATTCCAATGAATTCTGAAGTATGGTTTGTGTGGACAGGAAAAGAATAATCTGACCAGTGTGTAGTGGATTGCCAGTTCAATAGCACGTCTGCGAGTGAGAACTGAACGCTGAAAATCAGCATTCAGTTACTTAGATATTCACCAGTCGTGTAACTAATGTCTGCCTGGAGTGGAGATCCGATGAATTCCAGGTCGGCACTGAATGAATGGAACTTTCTCTAGTGGAGATTATAATGGTTTCTGAAGTCTAAGTTATGTGGACAGGAAAATGTAGAGCTGACCAGCGATGCGTGGATAGTCAGTTGAACAGCACTCCTGCGAGTGTGAACAGGCCGCTGAAAAGCAGCCTTGTGTGACTAGTACATTCAACACTAGTGAAACGAAATCCAGCCTGGAGTGGAGATTCAATGAATTCCAAATTCGGAGTGAATGAATGGAACATTCTGTAGTGGATATCCCATTGTATTTTGACGTCTTCTTTGAGTGGACAGGAAAATGAAGAGCTGATAAGGTTGGAGAGGTTAGCCAGAAGAATAGCACACCAGCGAGTTTGAACAGCCTGTGAAAAACCAGCATTGGGGTACTTGGATATTGACCAGTGTTGTAAAAAATCCTGCCTGGAGTGGAACTTCGATGAATTCCAGATTGGCAGTGAATGAATGGAACATTCTGTACAGGAGTTTCCAATCATTTCTGAAGTCTAGGTAGTGGGGACAGGAAAATGAAGAGCTGACCATGGTTCAGTGGATAGCCAGCTGAACAGCAGGCCTCCGAGAGGGATCAGGACAATGACAACGACCAGTGTGTTACTTGGACATTCAACAGAGGTGTAAAGAAAGCCTGCCTGGAGTGGAGATTCAGATGAATTCCAGATTCGCAGTGAATGAATGGAACATTCTATAGTGGAGATTATAATCGTTTCTGTAGTCTAAATTATGTGGAGAGGAAAATGTAGAGCTGAACAGGGTTGAGTGGATAGTCGGTTGAACAGCACTCCTGCGAGTGTGAACAGGCCGCTGAAAAGCAGCCTTGGGTTACTTGTACTTTCAACACTAGTGAAACGAAATCCGGCCTGGAGTGGAGATTCGATGAATTCCAGATTGGGAGTGAATGAATGGAACATTCTGTAGTGGAGATCCCATTGAATTTTGAAGTGTGGGTTGAGTGGACAGGAAAATGAAGAGCTGATCAGGTTGGAGAGGATAGACATTAGAATAGTACACCAGCGAGTGTGAACAGGCCGCGATAAACCAGCATTGGGAACTTGGATATTGACCAGTGTTGTACCGAAATACTGCATGGAATGGAGATTTGATGAATTCCAGATTGGCAGTGAATGAATGGAACATTCTGTAGAGGAGATTCCAATCAATTCTGAAGTCTAGGTTGTGGGGACAGGAAATTGTAGAGCTGAGCAGCGTTCAGTGGATAGCCAGGTGAACAGCACTTCTGCGAATGTGAACATATCGCTGAAAAGCAGCCTTGGGTTTCTTGTACATTCAACACTAGTGAAACGAAATCCGGCCTGGAGTGGAGATTCGATGAATTCCAGATTGGGTGTGAATGAATGGAACATTCTGTAGTGGAGATTCCATTGAATTTTGAAGTCTGGTTTGAGTGGACAGGTAAATGGAGAGCTGATCAGGTTGGAGAGAATAGCCAGTAGAATAACACACCAGCGAGTGTGAACAGTCGCGAAAAAAACAGCATTGGGGTACTTGGATATTGAGCAGCGGTGTAACGAAATCCTGACTGGAGTGGAGATTCGATGAATTCCAGATTGGCAGTGAATGAATGGAACATTCTGAAGTGGACTTTCTAATGGTTTCTGAAGTCTGAGTTATGTGATCAGGAAAAAGAAGAGCTGTCCAGAGTTGAGTGGACAGCCAGTTGATCAGCACGACTCCGAATGTGAACATGCCTATGAAAACCAGCATTGGTTACTTGGACATTCACCAGTGGTGTAACGAGAGCTTGCCTGGAGTGAAGATTCGAAAAACTTCAGATTAGCAGTGAAAAAGTGGAATATTCAGTAATGGAGATTCAAATGATTTCGATACTCTGGTTTGTGTGGACAGGAAATGGAAGAGCTGACCAGGTTGGAGTTGAAAGCTCTTTGAACAGCACGCCTGGGAGTGTGAAGCAGATGCTGAAGCACAGCATTAGGTTACTTGGACATTCTTCAATGGTGCAACGAAAGCATGCCTGGAGTGGAGATTCCATGAATTCGATATTGGCAGGGAATAAATGGAACATTCCGTAGGAGAGATTCCAATGATTTCTGCAGTCTGAGTTTTGTGTACAGGAAAATGAAGTGCAGAGCAGAGAAGAGTGGACAGTCAGTTGAACAGCACTCCTGCGAATGTGAACAGGCCGCTGAAAACGAACATTGGGTTACTTGGATATTCAATAGTGGTGTAAAGGAATCCTGCCTGGAGTGGAGATTCGATGAATTCCCGATTGGGAGTGAATGAATAGAACATTCTCTAGTGGAGATTCCAATTTCTTTTGAAGTCTGGGTTTTGTGGACAGGAAAATGAAGAGCTTACCAGGGTTGACTGGATAGGCAGTTGGACAGCATGCCTGCAAGTGTGATGATGCCGCTGAAATCCAGCATTGGATTCCTGGACATCATCAGTGGTGTAATGAAAGCCTGCCTGGATTTAGAGATTCGATGAATTCCGTATTGGAATTGAATCAATAGAACAGTCTGTAGTGGAGATTCCAATGAATTTTGAAGTATGGTTTGTGTGGACAGGAAAAGAATAATCTGACCACTGTGTAGTGGAGTGCCAGTTCAACAGCACATCTGCGAGTGAGAACAGACCGCTGAAAATCAGCATTCAGTTACTTAGATATTCACCAGTCTTGTAACTAAAGTCTGCCTGGAGTGGAGATTCGATGAATTCCAGATCGGCTCTGAATGAATGGAACATTCTGTAGTGGAGATTATAATGGTTTCTGAAGTCTAATTTATGTGGACAGGAAAATGTAGATCTGACCAGGTTTGAGTGGATATTGAGTTGAACAGCACCCCTGCGAGTGTGAACAGGCCGCTGACAAGCAACCTTGTGTTACTTTTACATTCAACACTAGTGAAACGAAGTCCGGCCTGGAGTGGTGATTCAATGAATTCTAGATTGTGAGTTAATGAATGGAACATACTGAAGTGGAGATTATAATGGTTTCTGAAGTCTAAGTTATGTGGACAGGAAAATGTAGTGCTGACCAGGCTTGAGTGGATATTCAGTTGAACAGTACTACTGCGAGTATGAACAGGCCGCTGAAAAGGAGAATTCGGTTTCTTGTACATTCGACACTAGTGAAACGAAATCCGGACTGGAGTGGAGATTTGATGAATTCCAGATTGGAAGTGCATGAATGGAACATTCTGTAGTGGAGATTTCAATTACTTCTGAAATCTGGGTTTTGTGGACAAGAAAATGAAGAGCTGACCAGGGTTGAGTGGATAGTCAGGTGAACAGCACTCCTGCGAGTGCGAACAGACCCCTGAAAAGCAGCCTTGGGTTACTTGCACATTCAACACTAGTGAAACGAAATCCTGCCTGGAGAGGAGATTCGATGAATTCCAGATTGGGAGTGAATGAATGGAACATTCTGTAGTGGAGACTCCATTGAATTTTGAAGTCTGGGTTGAGTGGACAGGAAAATGAAGAGCTGATCAGGTTGGAGAGGATAGCCAGTAGAATAACACACCAGCGAGTGTGAATAGCCGCGAAAAAAAACCAGCATTGGGGTACTTGGATATTGAGCAGCGGCAATGGAAAGCTGACCAGGTTGGAGTAGATAGCCCGTTGAACAGAATGCCTGGGAGTGTGAAGTAGACGTTGGAAAACAGCATTAGGTTACTTGGACATTCTCCAATGGTGCAACGAAAGCATGCGTGGAGTGGAGATTCCATGAATTCGATATTGGCAGGGAATGAATGGAACATTCCGGAGGAGAGATTCCAATGATTTCTGAAGTCTGTGTTTTGTGTACAGGAAAATGAAGAGCAGAGCGGGGAAGAGTGGATAGCCTGTTGAACAGCAGAATGCGACTTTGAACTGGCTGCTGAAAACCAAGATTGGGTTTCTTGGATATTCACCAGTGGTGTAAAGGAATCCTGCCTGGAGTGGAGACTCTATGAATATCCGATTGGGAGTGAATGAATGAAACATTCTTTAGTGGAGATTCCAATTACTTCTGAAGTCTGGGTTTTGTAGACAGGAAAATGAAGAGCTGACTGGGATGAGTGGATACGCAGTTGGACAGCACCCCTGCGAGTGTGATCATGCCGCTGAAATCCAGCATTGGATTCCTTGGACATCATCAGTGGTGTAACGAAAGCCTGCCTGGAGCTGGAGATTCGATGAATTCCAGATTGGAATTGAATCAATGAACAGTTTGTAGTGGAGATTCCAATGAATTCTGATGTATGGTTTGTGTGGACAGGAAAAGAATAATCTGACCACTGTGTAGTGGATTGCCAGTTCAACAGCACGTCTGCGAGTGAGAACATAACGCTGAAAATCAGCATTCAGTTACTTAGATATTCACCAGTCTTGTAACTAAAGTCTGCCTTGAGTGGAGATTCGATGAATTCCAGATCGGCTCTAAATGAATGGAACATTCTGTAGTGGAGATTATAATGGTTTCTGAAGTCTGAGTGATGTGGACAGGAAAATGTAGAGCTGACCAGGGATGCGTGGATAGTCAGTTGAACAGCACTCTTGCGAGTGATAACAGACCGCTGAAAAGCATCCTTGGGTTACTTGTACATTCAAAACTAGTGAAATTAAATCCGGCCTGGAGTGGAGAATCGATGAATTCCAGATTGGGAGTGAATGAATGGAACATTCTGTAGTGGAGATCCCATTGAATTTTGAAGTCTGGGTCGAGTGGACAGGAAAATGAAGAGCTGATCAGTTTGGAGAGGATACCCAGTAGAATTACACACAAGCGAGTGTGAAAAGCCGCGAAAAATCCAGCATTGGGGTACTTGGATATTGAGCAGCGGTGTAACGAAATCCTGCCTGGAGTGGAGATTCGATGAATTCCAGATTGGCAGTGAATTAATGGAACATTCTGTACAGGAGATTCCAATCAATTCTGAAGTCTAGGTTGTGGGGACAGGAATAATGAAGAGCTGATAAGGGTTCAGTGGATAGGCAGTTGAACAGCACGCCTCCGAGGGGGATCAGGACAATGAAAACGAGCAGTGTGTTACTTGGACATTCAATAGTGGTGTGAAGAAAGCCTGCCTGGAGTGGAGATTCTGATGAATTCAATATTCGCAGTGAATAAATTGAATTGGAGATTACAATTATTTTTGAAGTCCGATGTTTGTGGACAGGAAAATGAAGAGCAGACCCGGTTAGTATGCATAGCCAATTGAACAGCAGACCTGCGAGATTGAACAGTCCTCTGAAAACCAGCATTGGGTTACTTGGACATTCAAAAGTGGTATAACGAACGCGTTCATGGAGTGGAGGTTCAGAGGAATTCCGATTCGCAGTGAATGAATTGAACCTTCTGTAGTGCATATTCCAATGATTTCTGTCGTGTGGGTTGTTTGCACAGTAAAAGAAAGACTTGAGCACTGTGGAGTGGATAGCCAGTTGAATAGCATGCATGCGAGTATGAACAGTATGCTGAAAACCAGCAATGTGTTACTTGGACATTCACCAGTGTTGTAAAGAAAGCCTGCCTGGAGTGTAGGTTCCAAGAATTCCAAATAGGCAGTGAATGAATGGAACATTCTGTAGTGGTGATTCCAATGGTTTCTGAATTCTACGTTTTATGGACGAGAAACGGAAGAGCTTACCAGGTGGGATTTGATAGCCAGTTGAAGACCAGGCCTGCGAATTTGAACAGGCTGCTGAAAACCACCATTGGGTTACTTGAATATTCACCAGTGGTGTAAAGATATCATGTCTGCCGTGGAAATTCGATGAATTCCAGATTGGCAGTGAATGAATGGAACATTCTGAAGTGGAGATTCTAATGATTTCTGCAGTCTGCATTATGCGAACAGGAAAAAGAAGAGCTTAACAGGGTTGAGTGGACAGCCAGTTGAACAGCACGACTCCGAGTGTGAACACGCCTATGAAAACCAGAATTCGTTACTTGGACATTCACCAGTGGTCTAACGAAAGCTTGCCTGGATTGGATATTCGAATATCTTCAGATTAGCAGTCAATGAGTGGAATATTCTGTAGTGGAGATTCAAATGATTTTGAAAGTCTGGGTTGTGTGGACAGGAAATGGAAGTGCTGACCAGGTTGGAGTGGATAGCCCGTTGAACAGCACGCCTGGGAGAGTGAACCGGACGCTGGAAAGCATTAGGTTACTTGGGATTTCTCCAATGGTGCAACGAAAGCATGCCTGGAGTGGAGATTCCATGAATTCGATATGGGCAGGGAATGAATGGAACATTCCGTAGGAGAGATTCCAATGATTTCTAAAGTCTGGGTTTTGTGTACAGGAAAATTAAGAGCAGAGCAGGGAAGAGTTGATAGCCTGTTGAACAGCAGACTGCGACTTTGAACTGGCTGCTGAAAACCAACATTGGGTTACTTGGATATTCAGCAGTGGTGTAATGGAATCCTGCCTGGAGTGGAGTTTCGATGAATTCCCGATTGTGAGTGAATGAATGGAACATTGTGTAGTGGAGATTACAATTACTTCTGAAGTCTGGATTTTCTGGACAGGAAAATGTAGAGCTGACCAGGGTTGAGTGGATAGTCAGTTGAACAGCACTCCTGCGAGTGTGAACAGGCCGCTGAAAAGCAGCCTTTGGTTAGTTGTACATTCAACACTAGTGAAACGAAATCCGGCCTGGAATGGAGATTAGATGAGTTCCAGATTGGGAGTGAATAAATGTTACATTCTGTACTGGTGATTTCATTGAATTTTGAAGTCTGGGTTGAGTGGACAGGAAAATGATGAGCTGATCAGGTTGGAGAGGATAGCCAGTAGAATAGCACACCAGCGAGTGTGAAAAGGCTGCGAAAAAACAGCATTGTGGTACTTGGATATTGACCAGTGGTGTACCGAAATCCTGCCTGGAGTGGAGATTCGATGAATTCCAGATTGGCAGTGAATGAATGGAACGTTCTGTACAGGAGATTCCTATCATTTCTGAAGTCTAGGTTGTTGGGACAGGAAAATGTGGAGCTGACCAGGGTTCACTGGATAGCCAGTTGAACAGCACGCCTCCAAGGGTGATCAGGACAATGAAAACGAGCAGTGTGTTACTTGGACATTCTACAGTGTTGTAACTAAAGCCTGCCTGGAGTGGAGATTCAGATGAATTCCAGATTCGCAGTGAATAAATGGAACGTTCTGTAGTGGAGATTCAAATTATTTCTGAAATCCGATGTGTGTGAACAGGAAAATGACTAGCAGACCAGGTTAGAATGGATAGGCAGTTGAACAGCAGGCCTGCGAGATTGAACAGTCCTCTGAAAACCAGCATTGGGTTACTTGGACACTCACCAGTGGTATAACGAATGCGTCCATAGAGTGGAGTTTCAGATGAATTCGCGATTCACAGTGAATGAATTGAATATTCTGTAGTGGATATTCCAATGATTTCTGTCGTGTGGGTTGTTTGGGCAGTAAAGGAAAGACTTGACCGGTGGGACGGGCACAGAAGCCCAGCTCTGAGCAATAAAGCTGAATGGCTCCAATCCCAACAGTTACAGCCCGCCCCCAAGGGCCTGTGTCCCTCTCTGGGCATGCACAGCTAGAACCAACCGCTAGAAAGCCCGTTTTCAACCCCTGATCTGCGTGGGTCGGGCACAGAGTCCCAGCTCTGGGCAACAAAGCTGAATGGCTCCAATTCCAACAGGTACAGCCCGCCCCCAAGGGCCTTGGTCCCTCTCTGGGCATGTGCAGGTAGAACCAGCAGCTAGAAAGCAGGTTTTCAATCCCCGATCTGCGTGGTAAGGGCACAGTGGACCTGCTCTGGGCGAAAAAATCTGAACGGCTCCAATTCCAACAGGTACAGTCCGCCCCCAAGGGCCTGGGTCCCTCTCTGGGCATGCGCAGCTAGTACCAACCCCTTGAAAGCCGGTTTTCAACACCTGATCTGCGTGGGACGGGCACAGAGGCCCAGCTCCGGGCAACAAAGCTTAACGGCTCCAATTTCAACAGGTACAGCCCGCCCCCAAGGGCCTGGGTCCCTCTCTGGGCATGCACAGCTAGAACCAACCCCTAGAAAGCCGGTTTTCAACCCCTGATCTGCGTGGGACAGGCACAGAGGCCCTGCTCCAGGCAACAAAGCTGAACGGCTCCAATTCCAACAGGTACAGCCCGCCCCCAAGGGCCTGGGTCCCTCTCTGGGCATGCACAGCTAGAACCAACCCCTAGAAAGCCGGTTTTAAACCCTGATCTGCGTGGGACGGGCACAGAGACCCAGCTCTGGGCAACAAAGCTGAACGGCTCCAATTCCAAACAGGAGACATTCCCAACTCCTCGGCCAGTGCCACGGACTCTTTCCGGAGCTGCGACCGCTAATATGGCCGCGAAATATTTTCCCACTACGTATGCCATAGGAACCATAAGCTACCTTCTTAGATGGAAACTTCTCAATTTTAGCTCAGCCACTAGAAACACAGTAGCCACTAACTCATAAGCCTATCTTAACTCACCCTGCATATCAAGCAGAATAGTAACAGTGAACGTGAAGGACTAAACCACACCTCTCACAATGGTAAAGCAACTCAAAAGCCGACCAAACTTTCATATTGAAGAGTCTAGCCCAGATGACACCAACAGTACTGTAGTGTTAGACAACCTCTCTGACAAGGAATTCAGAAGGGAGCTACTTAGGATGCTTAGGGAATTAAAAGAAACAATGGAAAGCAATGCCAATAGAAGACAAGAGGATCTGAAGGCAGAAATGAGGAAAATGCAATCAGAAATGTCAGACCTGAAAAATCTCGTAGGCAAATTGATAAGCTCAGAGGAAGGCCTCAGCAGCAGAGTAAGAGCGGCTGAGAACAGAATCAGTGAGCTCGAAGATGAAGTTCAGAGACTCTCCAGAAAAGAGCAGAAAATGGAAAAGAGACTCACAATTCGGGAACAGATGGCAAGAGAAGATCGTGATGAAGACAACAGGGGTAACATAAGAATTATTGGAGTCCCAGAGGGACAGGAAGAAAACCTTGATGAAGAAAAAACTGTCAAAGACATCATTGCTACAACATTTCCAGAGGTGAAGAAAACTTGTGACCACATTCAGGAGGCCCGAAGGGTACCAGCTAAAAGAAATCCGAATAAAAATACCCCAAGACACATTCTGATCAAAATGACCAAAACCTTAGACAGAGACAAAATTCTGAAAGCAGCAAGATCGAAGAAAGAAATCTCTTACAAAGGAGCATCCTTAAAATTCACAGCTGATTTTTCTGATGAAACCCTCATGGCCCGAAAACAGTGGTGGGACATAGTAAAAAAACTCAATGAAATAAATGCCTCCCCTAAAATACTTTTCCCAGCAAGACTCTCATTCATAATAGAAGGAACAACCCACAGTTTCACAGACAAACAACAGCTCAGGAACTTCATAGACTCAAAACCATGGGTACAAGAACAACTAAATGGGCTACTTTAAGGCAAGAAAGGCCCCTCAAATACACCAAATTTTAACAGAACAATGGGACAAAATACCATAACAATAATCTCTCTCAATGTCAATGGGCTAAACGCACCAATTAAAAGACATAGAGTGGCAGGACGGATTAGAAAATTGAACCCAACATTCTGCTGCCTGCAAGAAACGCATCTCAATAGTCAAAGCAAACACAGACTCAGAGTCAAAGGCTGGAAAACAATCCTAAAGGCAAACAGCTCCCATAAAAAAGCTGGGGTAGCCATCCGTATATCAGACCACATCAATTTCAGATTGAGGAAGGTCATAAGAGACAGTGAAGGCCATTTCTTATTGATCAAAGGATCTGTACAACAGGAAGAACTAACAATAATAAATGTATATGCACCTAATGAGAGACCAGCAAAGTACTTAAAACAACTACTCATAGATTTGGAAAAAGACATCAATAGCAACACAATACTAGTGGGAGACTTCAACACTGCTTTGTCACCTCTTGATAGATCAACCAGACTCAAGCTTAGAAGGGACATACTTCATTTGAGGGAAACAGTGGAAGAAAGGGACTTAGTAGATATATATATAGGACACTTCATCCACAAAAAGCTGAATACACATTCTTCTCAAGCGTACATGGAACATTCTCCAAGATAGGCCACATGCTGAGCCACAAAACATGCCTCCATAAAATTAAGAAGGTAGAGATTGTATCAACAATCTTCTCAGACAATAATGCGCTGAAATTAGAAGTAAATCACACACAAAAACAGAAAACTAAATCAAACACCTGGAAATTAAACAGTGCACTATTGAACAACGAGTGGATTAGACAGGAAATCAAAGAGGAAATCAAAAGATTCCTAGAAACGAATGAAAATGAGAACACGAGTTACCAAAACTTATGGGACACAGCAAAGGCTGTGTTAAGAGGAAAGTTTATAGCTCTACAAGCATTCCTCAGGAAGGAGGAGCGAGCACACATAAGTAACCTAACCTCACAGCTTAAGAGCTTGGAGAGGGACCAAAAAAGGAGCACAACCCGAACAGGAGAAAGGAGATAATAAAACTCAGAGCAGAGATTAACGAGATGGACACCGAAAAAACAATCCGAAAGATCAATGAAACCAAAAGCTTTGAGAATATTAACAAGATCGATAAGCCTCTAGCAAAACTCACAAAGAAAGGGAGAGAGAAAACCCTAATAAACCGAATCAGAAATGAAAAGGGGGTCATTACAACAGAAACCACAGAAATTCAGAGGATCCTCAGGGAGTACTTTGAGAAGCTTTATGCCACAGAACATCAAAACCTCGAGGAAATGGATAAATTCCTAGATTCCTACAAACTCCCAAGGCTGAACGAAGAAGACCTGGAATACCTGAACAGACCTATCACAATCAAGGAAATTGAAATGGTAATAAAAAGTCTCCCCAAGCACAAATTTCCTGGCCTGGATGGATTCACTAGTGAATTATTCCAAATCTTTAAAGAGGACTTACTCCCAATGCTCTTTAAGCTTTTCCACGAAATTGAAATATCAAAAACACTTCCGAACAGTTTCTACGAAGCAAATATCACACTGATACCAAAAGCAGACAGAGACACCACAAAGAAAGAGAATTACAGGCCGATATCCCTGATGAACACAGATGCAAAGATCCTCAACAAACTACTAGCAAATAGAATCCAACTACTCATCAAAAAGATCATACACCATGACCAAGTAGGATTCATCCCAGGGATGCAAGGATGGTTTAACATTCGGAAATCAATCAACATAATCCACCATATCAACAAAAGAAAAGATAAGAAGCATATGATCATATCAATAGATGCAGAGAAAGCATTTGATAAGATCCAGCACCCCTTTATGATGAAAACCCTAGCCAAAATGGGTATAGAGGGGACCTTCCTCAACATGCTTAAAGCCATCTACCACAAGCCTACAGCAAGCATCATCCTCAATGGGGAAAAACTGAGAGCCTTCCCTCTAAGATCAGGGACGAGACAGGGATGCCCACTCTCTCCACTGCTGTTCAATATAGTACTGGAATTACTTGCAATAGCGATGAGGCAGGAAAAAGATATTAAGGGCATTCAGGTAGGAAAGGAAGAAATCAAGCTCTCACTATTCGCAGATGATATGATACTCTACTTAGAGAACCCAATAACTTCCACCAAAAAACTCCTAGAAACAATAGACTCGTATAGTAAAGTTGCAGGTTATAAAATCAATACCCAAAATCCATGGATTTCCTATATGCAAACAGTGAGAGAGAAGAAAGCAACATGAAAAAAACAATCCCGTTCACAATTGTGCCCCAGAAAATCAAGTACCTAGGAATCAGCTTAACTAAGGAAGTAAAGGACCTGTACAAAGAAAACTACAAAACCCTACTTCAGGAAATAAAAGAGGACATGAGGAAATGGAAATATATCCCCTGCTCATGGGTCGGGAGAATTAACATTGTCAAAATGGCAATACTACCGAAAGCATTGTATAAATTCAATGCAATCCCTATAAGGATACCCATGACATTCTTCAAAGAAATGGAGCAAACACTCCTGAAATTTATATGGAACAATAAGCCCCCACGAATAGCTAAAGCAATTCTTGGGAAAAAGTAAATGGGAGGAATCAAACTCCCGAACTTCAAACTGTACTACAAAGCAGTAATAAGTAAAACAGCATGGTACTGGAACAAAGGCAGAACTGCAGACCAATGAAACAGGGTTGAATAAACTGACATCTCCCCTCAATCATATGCTCATCTAATCTTTGATAAAGGTGCAAGTAATGTGAAGTGGAGTAAGGAAAGCCTCTTTAATAAATTGTGTTGGCATCACTGGATGGCTACATGCAAAAAAATAGGCTCAGAACTCTGCCTAACACCATGTACAAAAGTAAGATCAAAATGGATTAAAGACCTCAACATCAGACCAGAAACCATAAGGTACATTGAAGATAAAGTTGGCAAAACCCTCCATGACATTGAAGCTAATGGTATCATCAAAGATGCCACGCCACTGGCCGAGCAAGGCAAAACAGAGATAGATAAATGGGACTATCTTAAACTAAGAAGCTTCTGCACCTCCAAAGAAACAGTGACCAAAATACAAAGACAGTCTACAGAATGGGAAAGGATATTCACCGAATACACATCTGACAAGGGGTTGATATCCAGGACATACAAAATACAGGTTAAAGTCCACAAGAAGAAAACATCCAACCCCATCCAAAAATGGGGCAATGAAATGAACAGAAACTTTCTCAAAGAAGAAATCCGAATGGCAAAAAAGCACATGAGAAAATGCTCTACATCATTAATCATCAGGGAGATGCAGATCAAAACCACAATGAGATACCATCTCACACCTCAGAGACTGGCCCACATTCAAAATAACAAAAGCAACCGATGCTGGCGTGGATGTGACGAGAAAGGGACACTCATTCACTGTTGGTGGGAATGTCCACTGGTTGAGCCCTTCTGGAAAACAGTATGGACGATTCTCAAAAAGTTAGAAATTGAGCTCCCATTTGACCCAGCAATACCACTCCTGGGAATATATCCCAGAGAGGCAAAAATGTATAGTCGAAGTGACATCTGCACTTGTTTGTTCATTGCAGCACTCTTTACAATAGCCAGAAACTGGAAGAAACCTGAATGCCCAAGACCAGATGACTGGTTAAAGAAACTTTGGTACATCTGCACAATGGAGTACTATGTAGCTGTTAGAAAAAATGAAGTCATGAAATTTACATACATGTGGTACAATATGGAAAGTATCATGCTAAGCGAAATGAGTCAAAAGGAGAGGGATAGACATAGAAAGATTGCATTAATCTGGGGGATATAAAGTAACAAAGTATGAGATTAATATCCAAAAATAGCTGAGATCAGCACCAGGAGGATTACTCCATAACTTAGAGGCCAGCCGGGCATCCTAGAGGAAAGGGCAGTTCAGATAGAGAAGGGAGCACCAAATAAAGGATGTTTGGCGGATCCTGCCAGGAGGGGAGATGCATGTCGAAAGTAGACTATGGATTGAACATGTTTGCCATTCAATGCCTCTTTTGCAGAACACAAAACCCAAAAGGAGAGAGAGAACACAGAGGATTGCCCTGCCACAGAGACAGGAGGGATGGGGGGATGGGGGTAAGAGGGATATTATCCGTGGTGGTGGAAAAAGGGCACTGGTGGAGGGATGGGTATCTGATCATTGTATAATTGAAATCAAAGCACCAAAAATTGTAAAGTTACAACTGTGAAAAAAATAAAATAAAATAAAGGGGAAAAAATCTGTATTCTTAAAAAATAAATAAATAAATAAATAATTAGCAATCTGCTCTGGAAGATATAATAATTGAAGTTACCCAAAGAACAGCAAGGAAAAAGAATTTTACAAAAAAGCAGAACCACAAATGCCTGAGGAACAATAACCAAAAAATGTAAAAATTATTTTACTGCAGTCCTAAGATGAAAAAATTAAAAAAATCATGGACTATTAAAAAAAAAAAGAAAGACTTGACCACAGTGGAGTGGATATCCAGTTGAATAGCATGCATACGAGTGTGAACAGGATGCTGAAAACCAGCAATGTGATACTTGGACCTTCACCAGTGGTGTAAAGGAAGCCTGCCTGGAGTGTAGGTTCCAAGAATTCCAAATAGGCAGTCAATGAAAGGAACGTTCTGTAGTGGAGATTCCAATGGTTTCAGAATTCTACGTTGTATGGACTAGAAACTGAAGAGCTTCCCAGGTGGGATATTATAGACAGGTGAAGACCAAGCCTGCGAATTTGAACAGGCTGCTGGAAACCACCAATGGGTTACTTGAATATTCACCAGTGGTGTAAAGAAATCATGTCTGCAGTGGAGATTCGTTGAATTCCAGATTGGCAGTGAATGAATGGAACATTCTGAAGTGGAGATTCTAATGGTTAGTGAATTCTGGGTTATGTGAACAGGAAAAAGAAGAGCTTACCAGGGTTGAGTGGACAGCCAGTTGAACAGCTCGACTCCGAGTGTGAACACGCCTATGAAAATCAGCATTGGTTACTTGGACATTCACCAGTGGTGTAACGAAAGCTTGCCTGGACTGGAGATTCGAAGAACTTCAGATTAGCAGTGAATGAGTGGAGAATTCTGTAGTGGAGATTCAAATTATTTCGAAAGTCTGGATTGTATGGACAGGAAATGGAAGAGCTGACCAGGTTGGAGTGGATAGTCTGTTGAACAGCACGCCAGGGAGTGTGAAGCGGACGCTGGAAAACAGCATTATGTTACTTGGACATTCTCCAATGGTGCAACGAAAGCATGCCTGGAGTGGAGATTCCATGAATTAGATATTGGCAGGGAATGAATGGAACATTCCGTAGGAGAGATTCCAATCATTTCTGAAGTCTGGGTTTTGTGTACAGGAAAATGAGGAGCAGAGCAGGGAAGAGTGGATAGCCTGTTGAACAGCAGACTGCGACTTTGAACTGGCTGCTGAAAACCAACATTGGCTTACTTGGATATTCACCAGTGGTGTCAAGGATTCCTGCCTGGAGTGGAGATTAGATGAATTTCTGATTGGGAGTTAATGAATGGAACATTCTGTAGTGGAGATTCCAATTACTTCTGAAGTCTGGGTTTTGTGGTCAAGAAAATGAAGAGCTGACCAGGGTTGAGTGGATAGGCAGGTGGACCGCACGCCTGCGAGTGTGATCATGCCTCTGAAATCCAGCATTGGATTCCTTGGACATCATCAGTGGTGTAACGAACGCCTGCATGGAGTTGTAGATTCGATGAATTCAGATTGGAATTGAATCAATGGAACAGTCTGTAATGGAGTTTCCAATGAATTCTGAAGTATGATTTTTGTGGACAGGAAAAGAATAATCTGACCACTGTGTAGTGGATTGCCAGTTCAACAGCACGTCTCCGAGTGAGAACAGAACGCTGAAAATCAGCATTCATTTACTTAGATATTCACCTGTCGTGTAACTGAAGTCTGCCTGGAGTGGAGATTCGATGAATTCCAGATCGGCAGTGAATGAATGGAACATTCTGTAGTGGAGATTATAATGGTTTCTGAAGTCTAAGTTATGTGGACAGGAAAATGTAGAGCTGACCATCGTTAAGTTGATAATCAGTTGAACAGCACTCCTGCGAGTGTGAACAGGACGCTGAAAAGCAGCCTTGGGTTACTTGTACATTCAACACTAGTGAAAGGAAATCCGGACTGGAGTGGAAATTCCATGAGTTCCAGATTGGGAGTTAATGAATGTTATATTCTCTAGTGGTGATTCCATTGAATTTTGAAGTCTGGGTTGAGTGGAGAGGAAAATGAAGAGCTGATCAGGTTGGAGAGGATAGCCAGTAGAATAACACACCAGCCAGTGTGAACAGGCCGCGAAAACCAGAATTGGGGTACTTGGATATTGACCAGTTGTGTAACGAAATCCTGCCTGGAGAGGAGATTCGATTAATTCCAGATTGCAGTGAATGAATGGAACATACTGAAGTGGAGATTCTAATTGTTTCTGAAGTCTAGGTTGTGGGGACAGGAAAATGAGGAGCTGACCAGGGTTCAGTGGATAGCCAGTTGAACAGAACGCCTCTGAGGAGGATCAGGACAATAAAAACTAGAAGTGTGCTACTTGGACATTCAACAGTGGTGTAACCAAAGCCAGCCTGTAGTGGAGATTCATTTGAATTCCCGATTCGCAGTGAATCAATGGAACATTCTGTAGTGGATATTCCAATGATTTCTGTAATGTGGGTTGTTTGGACAGTAAAATAAAGACTTGACCACTGTGGAGTGGATAGTCCGTTGAATAGCATGCATGCGAGTGTGAAAAGTATGCTGAAAACCAGCAATGTGTTACTTTGACATTCATCAGTGGTGTAAAGAAAGCCTGCCTGGAGTGAAGGTTCCAAGAATTCCAAATAGGCAGTGAATGAATGGAAAATTCTGTATTGTAGATTCCACTGGTTTCTGAATTCTACGCTGTATGGACAGGAAACTGAAGAGCTTCCCAGGTGGGATTTGATAGCCAGTTGAATACCAAGCCTGCGAATATGAACAGGCTGCTGAAAACCACCGCAGGGTTACTTGAATATTCACCAGTGGTGTAAAGAAATCCTGTTTGCAGTGGAGATTCGATGAATTCCAGATTGGCAGTGAATTAATTGAACATTCTGTATCGGAGACTCCAATTACTTCTGAAATCTGGGTTTTGTGGACAGGAAAATGAAGAGCTGACCAGGGTTTAGTGGATAGGCAGTTGGACAGCACGACTCCGAGTGTGAACACGCCTATAAAATGCAGCATTGGTTAGTTTGACATTCAGCAGTGGTGTAACGAAAGCTTGCCTGGACGGGAGATTCGAAGAACTTCAGATTAGTAGTGAATGAGTGGAATATTCTGTAGTGGAGATTCAAATGATTTCGAAAGTCTGGGTTGTGTGGACCGGAAATGGAGGAGCTGACCAGGTTGGAGTGGATTGCCCGTTGAACAGCACGACTGGGAGTGTGAAGCGGACTCTGGTAAACAGCATTAGGTTATTTGGACATTCTGCTGTGGTGCAACGAAAGCATGCCTGGAGTGGAGATTCCATGAATTCGATATAGGCAGGGAAAGAATGAAACATTCCGTAGGAGAGATTCCAATGATTTCTGAAGTCTGGGTTTTGTGTACAGGAAAATGAAAAGCAGAGCTGTGAAGAGTGGATAGTCTGTTGAACAGCAGACTGCAAGTTTGAACTGGCTGCGGAAAATCAACATTGGCTTACATGGATATTCAACAGTGGTGTAAAGGAATCCTGCCTGGAGTGGAGATTCGATGAATTCCCGTGTGGGTATGAATGAATGGAACATTCTGTAGTGGAGATTCCAATTACTTCTGAAGTTTGTGTTTTGTGGACAGGAAAATGAAGAGCTGACAAGGGTTGAGTGGATAGGCAGTTGAACAGCACGCCTGCGAGTGTGATCATGCCTCTGAAATCCAGCATTGGATTCCATGGACATCATCAGTGGTGTAACGAACGCCTGCGTGGAGTTGTAGATTCGATGAATTCCAGATTGGAATTGAATCAATGGAACAGTCTGTAGTGGAGATTCCAATGAATTCTGAAGTATGGTTTGTGTGGACAGGAAAAGAATAATCTGACTACTGTGTAGTGGATTGCCAGTTCAACAGCACGTCTGGAGCGAGAACAGAACGCTGAAAATCAGCATTCAGTTACTTAGATATTCACCAGTCGTGTAAGTAAAGTCTGCCTGGAGTGGAGATTCGATGAATTCCAGATTGGGAGTGAATGTATGGAACAATATGTAATGGAGATTATAATGGTTTCTGAAGTCTAAGTTACGTGGAAAGGAAAATGAAGAGCTAACCAGGGCTGAGTGGATAGTCAGTTGAACAGCAGTCCTGTGAGTGTGAACAGGCTGCTGAAAAGCAGCCTTGGTTTACTTGTACATTCAACATTACTGAAACGAAATCTGGCCTGGAGTGGAGATTCGATGAATTCCAGATTGGGAGTTAATGAATGGAGCATTCTGTAGTGGAGTTTCCATTGAATTTTGAAGTCTGCGTTGAGTGGACAGGAAAATGAAGAGCTGATCAGGTTGGAGAGGATAGCCAGTAGAATAGCACACCAGCGAATGTGAACAGGCCGCGAAAAACCAGCATTGGGGTACTTGGATATTGACCAGTGGTGTAAAGAATTCCTGCCTGGAGTGGATATTCGATGAATACCAGATTGCAGTGAATGAATGGAACATTCTGAAGAGGAGAATCTAATGGTTTCTGAAGTCTGGGTTATGAGAACAGGAAAAAGAAGAGCTACTCAGTGTTGAGTGGACAGCCAGTTAAACAGCACGACTCCGAGTGTGAACATGCCTATGAAAACCAGCATTGGTTACTTGGACATTCACCAGTGGTGTAACGAAAGCTTGCCTGGAGTGGAGATTCGAAGAAGTTCACATTAGCAGTGAAAGAGTGGAATGTTCTGTAGTGGAATTCAAATGATTTCGCAAGTCTGGGTTGTGTGGACAGGAAATGGAAGCGCTGACCAGGTTGGAATGGATAGCCCGTTGAACAGCACGCCTAGGTGTGTGAAGAGGACGCTGGAAAACAGCATTAGGTTACTTGGACATTCTCCAATGGTGCAACGAAAGCATGCCTGGAGTGGAGATTCCATGAATTCGATATAGGCAGGGAATGAATGGAACATTTCGTAGGAAAAATTCCAATATTTTCTGAAGTCTGGGCTTTGTGTACAGGAAAATGAAGAGCAGAGCAGGGAAGAGTGGATAGCATGTTGAACAGCACACTGCGACTTTGAACGGGCTGCTGAAAACCAACACTGGCTTACATGGATATTCAACAGTGGTGTAAAGGAAACATGCTTAGAGTGGAGATTCGATGAATTCCTGATTGGGAGTGAATGAATGGAACATTCTGTAGTGGAGATTCCAATTACTTCTGAAGTCTGGGATTTGTGGACAGGAAAATGAAGAGCTGAACAGGGTTGAGTGGATAGTTAGTTGGACACCACGCCTACGAGTGTGATCATGCCTCTGAAATCCAGCATTGGATTCCTGGACATCATTTGTGGTGTAAGGAAAGCCTGCCTGGATTTAGAGATTCGATGAATTCCAGATTGGAATTGAATCAATGGAACAGTCTGTAGTGGAGATTCCATTGAATTCTGAAGTATGGTTTGTGTGGACAGGAAAAGAATAATCTGACCACTGTGCAGTGGATTGCCAGTTCAACAGCCCGTCTGCTAGTGAGATCCGAACGCTGAAAATCAGCATTCAGTTACTAAGATATTCACCAGTCGTGTAAGTAAAGTCTGCTTGGAGTGAAGATTCGATGAATTCCAGATCGGCAGTGAATGAATGTCACATTCTGTAGTGGAGATTATAATGGTTTCTGAAGTCTAAGTTATGTGGAGAGGAAAATGTAGAGCTGACCAGGGTTGTGTGGATAGTGAGTTGAACAGGACTACTGAGAGTGTGAACAGGCCGCTGAAAAGCAGCCTTGGGTTACTTCTATATTCAACACTATTGAAACGAAATCCGGCTTGGAGTGGAGATTCGATGAATTCCAGATTGGCAATGAATGAATGGAATATTCTGTACAGGAGATTCCAATCAATTCTGAAGTCTAGGTTGTGGGGACAGGAAAATGAAGAGCTGACCAGGGTTCAGTAGATAGCCAGGTGAACAGCACTCCTCCGAGGGGTATCAGGACAATGAAAAAGAGCAGTATGTTCGTTGGACATTCAACAGTGGTATAATGAAAGCCAGCCTGGAGTGGAGATTCAGATGAATTCCAGATTCGCAGTGAATGAATGGAACGTTCTGTAGTGGAGATTCCAATTATTTCGGACATACGATGTGTGTGCACGCCTGGGAGTGTGAAGCACACGCTGGAAAACAGCATTAGGTTACTTGGACATTCTCCAATGGTGCAACGAAAGCATGCCTGTAGTGGAGTATCCATGAATTCGATATTGGCAGGGAATGAATGGAACATTCCATAGGAGAGATTCCAGTGATTTCTGAAGTCTGGGTTTTGTGCACAGGAATATGAAGAGCAGAGCAGGGAAGAGTGGGTAGCCTGTTGAACAGCAGACTGCGATTTTGAACTGGCTACTGAAAACCAACATTGGGTTACTTGCATATTCACCAGTGTTGTCAAGGAATCCTCCCTGGAGTGGAGATTCGATGAATTCCTGATTTTGAGTGAATGAATGGAACATTCTGTAGTGGAGATTCCAATTACTTCTGAAGTCTGGGTTTTGTGGACAGGAAAATGAAGAGCTGACCAGGATTGAGTGGATAGGCAGTTGGACAGCACGCCTGCGAGTGTGGTCATGCCTCTGAAATCCAGCATTGGATTCCTTGGACATCATCAGTGGTGTAACGAAAGGCTGCCTGGAGTTGGAGATTCGATGAATTCCATATTGGAATTGAATCAATGGAACTGTCTGTAGTGGAGATTCCAATGAATTCTGAAGTATGGTTTGTGTGGAAAGTAAAAGAATAATCTGACCACTGTGTTGTGGATTGCCAGTGCAACAGCACGTCTGCGAGTGAGAACACAATGCTGAAAATCAGCATTGAGTGACTTAGATATTCACCAGTCGTTCAACTAAAGTCTGCCTAGAGTGGAGATTCGATGAATTCCAGATCGTCAGTGAATGAATGGAACATTCTGTATTGGAGATTAGAATGGATTCTGAAGACTAAGTTATGAGGACAGGAAAATAGAGAGCTGACCAGGGTTGAGTGGATAGTCAGTTGAACAGCACTCCTGCGAGTGTGAACAGGCCGCTGAAAAGCAGCCTTGGGTTACTTGTACTTTCAACACCATTGAAACGAAAACCGGCCTGGAGTGGATATTCGATGAATTCCAGATTGGGAGTGAATGAATGGAACATTCTGATGTGGAGATTCTAATGACTTCTGAAGTCTGGGTTAAGTGAACAGGAAAAAGAAGAGCTGACCAGGGTTGAATGGATAGCCAGTTGAACAGCACGACTCCGAGTGTGAACACACCTATGAAAACCAGCATTTGTTACTGGGACATTCACCAGTGGTGTAACGAAAGCTTGCCTGTAGTGGAGATTCGAAGAACTTCATATTAGCAGCAAATGAGTGGAATATTCTGTAGTGGAGATTCAAATGATTTTAAAAGTATGGGTTGTGTGGACATGAAATGGAGAGCTGACCAGGTTGGAGTGGATAGACCGTTGAACAGCTCGCCTCGGAGTATGAATCGGACGCTGGAAAACAGCATTAAGTTACTTGGACATTCTCAATGGTGCAACAAAAGCATGCCTGGAGTGGAGATTCCATGAATTCGATATTGGCCGGGAATGAATGAAACATTCAGTAGGAGAGATTCCAATGATTTCTGAAGGCTGGGTTTTCCGTACAGGAAAATGAAGAGCAGAGCACGGAAGAGTGGATAGCCTGTTGAACAGCAGACTGCGACATTGAACTGGCTGCTGAAAACCAACATTGGGTTTCTTGGATATTCACCAGTGGTGTAAAGGAATCCTGCCTGGAGTGGAGATTCGATGAATTCCTGATTGGGAGTGAATGAATGGAACATTCTGTAGTGGAGATTCCAATTACTTCTGAAGTCTGGGTTTTGTGGACAGAAAAATGAAGAGCTGACCAGGGTTGAGTGGATAGTCAGTTGGACAGCACGCCTGGGAGTGTGATCATGCCTCTGAAATCCAGCATTGGATTCCTTGGACATCATCAGTGGTGTAACGAAAGCCTGCCTGGAGTTGGGATTTCGATGAATTCCATATTGGAATTGAATCAATGGAACTGTCTGTAGTGGAGATTCCAATGAATTCTGAAGTATGGCTTGTGTGGACAGGAAAAACATAATCAGACCACTGTGTAGTGGATTGCCAGTTCAACAGCACGGTTGAGAGTGAGAACAGTACGCTGAAAATCAGCATTCAGTTCCTTAGATATTCACCAGTCATGTATCTAAAGTCGGCCTGGAGTGGATATTCGATGAATTCCAGATCGACAGTGAATGAATGGATCATTCTTTAGTGGAGATTATAATGGTTTCTGAAGTCTAAGTTATGTGGAGAGGAAAATGTAGAGCTGACCAGGGTTGTGTGGATAGTCAGTTGAAAAGCACTCCTCCGAGTGTGGACAGGCCACTGAAAAGCAGCCTTGGGTTACTTGTACATTCAACACTAGTGAAACGAAATGCGGCCTGGAGTGGAGATTCGATGAATTCCAGATTGGCAGTGAATGAAAGGAACATTCTGTACAGAAGATTCCAATCATTTCTGAAGTCTAGTTTGTGGGGACAGGAAAATGAAGAGCTGACCACGGTTCAGTGGATAGCCAGTTGAACAGCACGCCTCCGAGGGGGATCAGGACAATGAAAACGAGCAGTGTGTTACTTGGACATTCAACAGTGGTATAAGGAAAGCCTGCCTGTAGTGTAGATTCAGATGAATTCCAGATTCGCAGTGATTGAATGGAACGATCTGTAGTCGAGATTCCAATTATTTCTGAAATCCGATGTGTGTGGACAGGAAAATGAAGAGCAGACCAGATTAGAATAGATAGCCAGTTGAACAGCAGGCCTGCGAGATTGAACAGTCCTCTGAAAACCAGCATTGTGTTACTTGGACATTCACCAGTGGTATTACGAATGCGTTCATGGAGTGGAGGTTTAGATGAATTCCCGATTCGCAGTGAATGAATTGAATATTCTGTAGTGGATATTCCAATGGTTTCTGTCGTGCGGGTTCTTTGGACAGTAAAAGAAAGACTTGACCACTGTGGAGTGGATAGCCAGTTGAATAGCATGCATGCGAGTGTGAACAGTATGCTGAAAACCAGCAATGTGTTACTTGGACATTCACCAGTGGTGTAAAGAAAACCTGCCTGGAGTGTAGGTTCCAAGAATTCCAAATAGGCAGTGAATGAATGGAACAATCTGTAGTGGAGATTCCAATGGTTTCTGAATTCTTCGTTGTATGCACAAGAAACTGATGAGCTTACCAGGTGGGATTTAATAGCCAGTTGAAGACCAGGACTGCGAGAATAAACAGTCCTCTGAAAAGCAGCATTGGGTTACTTGGACATTCGCCTGTGGTATAACGAATACGTTCATGGAGTGTAGGTTCAGATGAATTCCCGAATCGCAGCCAATGAATTGAACATTCTGTAGTGGATATTCCAATGATTTCTGTCGTGTGGGTTGTTTGGACAGAAAACGAAAGACATTACCACTGTGGAGTGGATAGCCAGTTGAATAGCATGCATGCGAGTGTGAACACTATGCTCAAAACCAGCAATGTGTAACTTGGACATTCACCAGCGGTGTAAAGAAAGCCTGCCTTGAATGTAGGTACTAAGAATTCCAAATAGGCAGTGAATGAATGGAACATTCTGTATCGGAGAGTCCCATGGTTTCTGAATTCTACGTTGTATGGACAAGAAACTGAAGAGCTTACCAGGTGGGATTTGATAGCCAGTTGAAGACCAGGCCTGCGAATTTGAACAGGCTGCTGAAAACCACCATTGGGTTACTTGAATATTCACCAGTGGTGTAAAGAAATCCCGTCTGCCGTTTAGATTCGAAGAATTCCAGATTGGCATTGAAGGAATGGAACATTCTTAATTGGAGATTCTAATGGTTTCCGAACTCTGGGTTACGTGAATAGGAAAAAGAAGAGCTGACCAGGGTTGAGTGGACAGCCAGTTGAACAGCACGACTCCGAGTGTGAACACGCATATGAAAACCAGCATTGATTACTTGGACATTCACCAGTGGTGTAACGAAAGCCTGCCTGGATTGGAGATTCAGATGAATTCCAGATTCGCAGTGAATGAATGGAACGTTCTGTATTGGAGATTCCAATTATTTCTGAAATCCGATGTGTGTGGACAGATAATTGAAGAGCAGACCAGGTTAGTATGCATAGCCAGTTGAACAGCAAGCCTGCGAGATTGAACTCTCCTCTGAAAAGCAGCATTGGGTTACTTGGACATTCACCAGTGGTATACTGAATGTGTTCATTGAGTGGAGGTTCAGATGAATTCCCGATTCGCAGTGAATGAATTGAACATTCTGTGGTGGATATTCCAATGATTTCTGTCGTGTGGGTTGTTTGGACAGTAAAAGAAAGACTTGAGCATTGTGGAGTGGATAGCCAGTTGAATAGCATGCATGCGAGTGTCAACAGTATGCTCATAACCAGTAATGTGTTACTTGGACATTCACCAGTGTTGTAAAGAAAGCCTGCCTGGAGTGTAGGTTCCAAGAATTCCAAATAGGCAGTGGATGAATGGAAAATTCTGTAGCGGAGATTTCAATGGTTTCTGAATTCTACGTTTTATGGACAAGAAACTGAAGAGCTTACCAGGTGGGATTTGATAACCAGTTGAAGACCAGGTCTGCGAATTTGAACAGGCTGCTGAAAACCACTATTGGGTTACTTGAATATTCACCAGTGGTGTAAAGAAATCATGTCTGCCGTGGAGATTCGATGAATTCCAGATTGGCAGTGAATGAATCGAACATTCTGAAGTGGAGATTCTAATAGTTACTGATATCTGCGTTATGTGAACAGGAAAAAGAAGAGCTGACCAGGGTTGAGTGGACAGCCAGTTGAACAGCACGACTCCATGTGTGACCACGCCTATGAAAACCAGCATTGGTTACTTGGACATTCACCAGTGGTGTAACGAAAGCTTGCCTGGAGTGGAGATTCGATGATCTTCAGATTAGCAGTCAATGAGTGGAATGTTCTGTAGTGGAGATTCAAATGATTTCGAAAGTCTGGGTTGTTTGGACAGGAAATGGAAGTGCTGACCAGGTTGTAGTGGATAGCCCGTGGAACACCACGCCTGGGAGAGTGAACCGCAGGCTGGTAAACAGCATTAGGTTACTTGGACATTCTCCAGTGGTGCAAAGAAAGCATGCCTGGAGTGGAGATTCCATGAATTCGATATTGGCAGGGAATGAATGGAAAATTCCGTAGAAGAGATTCCAATGATTACTGAAGTCTGGGTTTTGTGTACAGGAAAATGAAGAGCTGAGCAGGGAAGAGTGGATAGCCTGTTGAACAGCAGACTGCGACTTAGAACTGGCTGCTGAAAACCAACATTGGCTTACTTGGATATTCAGTAGTGGTGTAAAGAAATCCTGACTGGAGTGGAGATTCGATGAATTCCCGATTGTGAGTGAATGAATGGAACCTTGTGTAGTGGACATTACAATTACTTCTGAAGTCGGGGTTTAGTGGACATGAAAATGAAGAGCTGATCAGGTTTGAATGGATAGTCAGTTGAACAGCACTCCTGCGAGTGTGAACAGGCCGCTGAAAAGTAGCCTTGGGTTACTTGTACATTCAACACTAGTGAAACGAAATCCGGCCTGGAGTGGTGATTCGATGAGTTCCAGATTGGGAGTGAATGAATGTTACATTCTGTAGTTGTGATTGCATTGAATTTTGAAGTCTGGGTTGAGTGGACAGGAAAATGATGAGCTGATCAGGTTGGAGACGATAGCCAGTAGAATAGCACACCAGCGAGTGTCAACAGGCCGTGAAAAAACAGCATTGTGGTACTTGGATATTGACCAGTGGTGTACCGAAATCCTACCTGGAGTGGAGATTCGATGAATTCCAGATTGGCAGTGAATGAATGGAACATTCTGTACAGGAGATTGCTATCATTTCTGAAGTCTAGGTTTTTGGTACAGGAAAATGAGGAGCTGACCAGTGTTCACTGGATAGCCAGTTGAACAGCACGCCTCCAAGGGGGATCAGGACAATGAAAACGAGCAGTGTGTTACTAGGACATTCTACAGTGTTGTAAGTAAAGCCTGCCTGGAGTGGAGATTCAGATGAATTCCAGATTCGCAGTGAATGAATGGAACTTTCTGTAGTGGAGATTACAATTATTTCTGAAATCCGATGTGTGTGAACAGGAAAATGAAGAGCAGACCAGGTTAGAATGGATAGGCAGTTGAACAGCAGGCCTGCGTTATTGAACAGTCCTCTGAAAACCAACATTGGGTTACTTGGACATTCACCAGTGGTATAACGAATGCGTTCATAGAGTGGAGGTTCAGATGAATTCGCGATTCACAGTGAATGAATTGAATATTCTGTAGTGGATATTCCAATGATTTCTGTCGTGTGGGTTGTTTTGACAGTAAAAGAAAGACTTGAGCGGTGGGACGGGCAAGAAGCCCAGCCCTGGGCAACAAAGCTGAAGGGCTCCAATCCCAACAGTTACAGCCCACCCCCAAGGGCCTTGGTCCCTCTCTGGGCATGCGCAGCTAGAACCATCCGCTAGAAAGCCGGTTTTCAACCCCTGATATACGTGGGACGGGCACAGAGTCCCAGCTCTGGGCAACAAAGCTGAATGGCTCCAATTCCAACAGGTACAGCCCACCCCCAAGGGCCTTGTTCTCTCTCTGGGCATGCGCAGGTAGAACCACCCGCTAGAGAGCCGGTTTTCAACCCCTGATCTGCCAGGGATGGGCACACTGGCCCCGCTCTGGGCGAAAAAATCTGAACGGCTCCAATTCCAACAGGTACAGCCCGCCCCCAAGGGCCTGGATCCCTCTCTGGGCATGCACAGCTAGATCCAGCCCCTAGAAAGCCGGTTTTCAACCCCTGATCTGCGTGGGACAGGCACAGAGGCCCAGCTCCAGGAAAAAAAGCTGAACGGCTCCAATTCCAACAGGTACAGCCCGCCCCCAAGGGCCTGGGTCCCTCTCTGGGCATGCACAACTAGATCCAGCCCCTAGAAAGCCGGTTTTCAATCCCTGATCTGCGTGGGACAGGCACAGAGGCCCAGCTCCAGGCAACAAAGCTGAACGGCTCCAATTCCAACAGGAACAGCCCGCGCCCAAGGGCCTGGGTCCCTCTCTGGGCATGCGCAGGTAGAACCAGCCCCTAGAAAGCTGGTTTTCAAACCCTGATCAGCGTGGGATGGGCACAGAGGCCCAGTTCCGGGCAACAAAGCTGAACGGTCCAATTCCAACAGGTACAGCCCGCCCCCAAGGGCCTGGGTCCCTCTCTGGCCATGCGCAGCTAGAACCAGCCCCTAGAAAGACGGTTTTCAACCCCTGATCTGCGTGGGATGGGCAAAGATGTCCAGCTCTGGGCAACAAAGCTGAACGGCTCCAATTCCAACAGATACTGCCCTTCCCCAAGGGCCGGGTCCCTCTCTGGGCATGCGCAGCTAGAACCAGCCCCTAGAAAGCTGGTTTTCAAACCCTGATCAGCGTGGGATGGGGACAGAGGCCCAGCTCCAGGCAACAAAGCTGAACGGGTCCAATTCCAACAGGTACAGCCCAACCCCAAGGGCCTGGCTCCCTCTCTGGCCATGCGCAGCTAGAACCAGCCCCTAGAAAGACGGTTTTCAACCCCTGATCTGCGTGGGATGGGCAAAGAGGTCCAGCTCTGGGCAACAAAGCTGAACGGCTCCAATTCCAACAGGTACAGCCCTCCCCCAAGGGCCGGGTCCCTCTCTGGGCATGCGCAGCTAGAACCAGCCCCTAGAAAGCCGGTTTTCAACCCCTGATCTGCGTGGGACGGGCACAGAGTCCCAGCTCTGGGCAACAAAGCTGAACGGCTCCAATTCCAACAGGTACAGTCCGCCCCCAAGGGCCTTAGTCCCTCTCTGGGCATGCGCAGCTAGAACCAGCCCCTAGAAAGCCGGTTTTCAACCCCTCATCTGCGTGGTACGGGCACAGAGGACCAGCTCTCGGCAACAAACCGGAACGGCTCCAATTCCAACAGGTACAGCCCACCCCCAAGGTCCTGGGTCCCTCTCTAAACATGCGCAGCTAGAACCAACCCCTAGAAAGCCGGTTTTAAACCCTGATCTGCGTGGGACGGGCACAGAGGCCCAGTTCTGGGCAACAAAGCTGAACGGCTCCAATTCCAACAGGTACAGTCCGCCCCCAAGGGCCTGGGTCCCTCTCTGGGCATGCACAGCTAGAACCAGCCCCTAGAAAGCCGGTTTTAAACCCTGATCTGCGTGGGACGGGCACAGAGGCCCAGCTCTGGGCAACAAAGCTGAACGGCTCCAATTCCAACAGGTACAGCCCGCCCCCAAGGGACTGGGTCCCTCTCTGGGCATGCACAGCTAGAACCAGCCCCTAGAAAGCCGGTTTTAAACCCTGATCTGCGTGGGACGGGCACAGAGGCCCAGTTCTGGGCAACAAAGCTGAACGGCTCCAATTCCAACAGGTACAGCCCGCCCCCAAGGGCCTGGGTCCCTCTCTGGGCATGCACAGCTAGAACCAGCCCCTAGAAACCCGGTTTTAAACCCTGATCTGCGTGGGACGGGCACAGAGGCCCAGCTCTGGGCAACAAAGCTGAACGGCTCCAATTCCAAACAGGAGACGTTCCCAACTCCTTGGCCAGTGCCACGGACTCTTTCCGGAGCTGCGACCGCTAATGTGGCCGCGAAATATTTTCCCACTACGTATGCCATAAGCTACCTTCTTAGATGGAAACTTCTCAATTTTAGCTCAGCCACTAGAAACACAGTAGCCACTAACTCATAAGCCTATCTTAACTCACCCTGCATATCAAGCAGAATAGTAACAGTGAACGTGAAGGACTAAACCACACCTCTCACAATGGTAAAGCAACTCAAAAGCCGACCAAACTTTCATATTGAAGAGTCTAGCCCAGATGACACCAACAGTACTGTAGTGTTAGACAACCTCTCTGACAAGGAATTCAGAAGGGAGCTACTTAGGATGCTTAGGGAATTTAAAGAAACAATGGAAAGCAATGCCAATAGAAGACAAGAGGATCTGAAGGCAGAAATGAGGAAAATGCAATCAGAAATGTCAGACCTGAAAAATCTCGTAGGCGAATTGAAAAGCTCAGAGGAAGGCCTCAGCAGCAGAGTAAGAGCGGCTGAGAACAGAATCAGTGAGCTCGAAGATGAAGTTCAGAGACTCTCCAGAAAAGAGCAGAAAATGGAAAAGAGACTCACAATTCGGGAACAGATGGCAAGAGAAGATCGTGATGAAGCCAACAGGGGTAACATAAGAATTATTGGAGTCCCAGAGGGACAGGAAGAAAACCTTGATGAAGAAAAAACTGTCAAAGACATCATTGCTACAACATTTCCAGAGGTGAAGAAAACTTGTGACCACATTCAGGAGGCCCGAAGGGTACCAGCTAAAAGAAATCCGAATAAAAATACCCCAAGACACATTCTGATCAAAATGACCAAAACCTTAGACAGAGACAAAATTCTGAAAGCAGCAAGATCGAAGAAAGAAATCTCTTACAAAGGAGCATCCTTAAAATTCACAGCTGATTTTTCTGATGAAACCCTCATGGCCCGAAAACAGTGGTGGGACATAGTAAAAAAACTCAATGAAATAAATGCCTCCCCTAAAATACTTTTCCCAGCAAAACTCTCATTCATAATAGAAGGTACAACCCACAGTTTCACAGACAAACAACAGCTCAGGAACTTCATAGACTCAAATCCATGGTTACAAGAACAACTAAATGGGCTACTTTAAGGCAAGAAAGGCCCCTCAAATACACCAAATTTTAACAGAACAATGGGACAAAATACCATAACAATAATCTCTCTCAATGTCAATGGGATAAACGCACCAATTAAAAGACATAGAGTGGCAGGATGGATTAGAAAATTGAACCCAACATTCTGCTGCCTGCAAGAAACGCATCTCAATAGTCAAAGCAAACACAGACTCAGAGTCAAAGGCTGGAAAACAATCCTAAAGGCAAACAGCTCCCATAAAAAAGCTAGGGTAGCCATCCTTATATCAGACCACATCGATTTCAGATTGAGGAAGGTCATAAGAGACAGTGAAGGCCATTTCTTATTGATCAAAGGATCTGTACAACAGGAAGAACTAACAATAATAAATGTATATGCACCTAATGAGAGACCAGCAAAGTACTTAAAACAACTACTCATAGATTTGGAAAAAGACATCAATAGCAACACAATACTAGTGGGAGACTTCAACACTGCTTTGTCACCTCTTGATAGATCAACCAGACTCAAGATTAGAAGGGACATACTTCATTTGAGGGAAACAGTGGAAGAAAGGGGCTTAGTAGATATATATATATAGGACACTTCATCCACAAAAAGCTGAATACACATTCTTCTCAAGCGTACATGGAACATTCTCCAAGATAGGCCACATGCTGAGCCACAAAACATACCTCCATAAAATTAAGAAGGTTGAGATTGTATCAACAATCTTCTCAGACCATAATGCGCTGAAAATAGAAGTAAATCACACACAAAAACAGAAAACTAAATCAAACACCTGGAAATTAAACAGTGCACTATTGAACAACGAGTGGATTAGACAGGAAATCAAAGAGGAAATCAAAAGATTCCTAGAAACGAATGAAAATGAGAACACGAGTTACCAAAACTTATGGGACACAGCAAAGGCTGTGTTAAGAGGAAAGTTTATAGCTCTACAAGCATTCCTCAGGAAGGAGGAGCGAGCACACATAAGTAACCTAACCTCACAGCTTAAGAGCTTGGAGAGGGACCAAAAAAAGGAGCACAACCCGAACAGGAGAAAGGAGATAATAAAACTCAGAGCAGAGATTAACGAGATGGACACCGAAAAAACAATCCGAAAGATCAATGAAACCAAAAGCTTTGAGAATATTAACAAGATCGATAAGCCTCTAGCAAAACTCACAAAGAAAGGGAGAGAGAAAACCCTAATAAACCGAATCAGAAATGAAAAGGGGGTCATTACAACAGAAACCACAGAAATTCAGAGGATCCTCAGGGAGTACTTTGAGAAGCTTTATGCCACAGAACATCAAAACCTCGAGGAAATGGATAAATTCCTAGATTCCTACAGACTCCCAAGGCTGAACCAAGAAGACCTGGAATACCTGAACAGACCTATCACAATCAAGGAAATTGAAATGGTAATAAAAAGTCTCCCCAAGCACAAAAGTCCTGGCCCGGATGGATTCACTAGTGAATTCTTCCAAATCTTTAAAGAGGACTTACTCCCAATGCTCTTTAAGCTTTTCCACGAAATTGAAATATCAAAAACACTTCCGAACAGTTTCTACGAAGCAAATATCACACTGATACCAAAAGCAGACAGAGACACCACAAAGAAAGAGAATTACAGGCCGATATCCCTGATGAACACAGATGCAAAGATCCTCAACAAACTACTAGCAAATAGAATCCAACTACTCATCAAAAAGATCATACACCATGACCAAGTAGGATTCATCCCAGGGATGCAAGGATGGTTTAACATTCAGAAATCAATCAACATAATCCACCATATCAACAAAAGAAAAGATAAGAAGCATATGATCATATCAATAGATGCAGAGAAAGCATTTGATAAGATCCAGCACCCCTTTATGATGAAAACCCTAGCCAAAATGGGTATAGAGGGGACCTTCCTCAACATGATTAAAGCCATCTACCACAAGCCTACAGCAAGCATCATCCTCAATGGGGAAAAACTGAGAGCCTTCCCTCTAAGATCAGGGACGAGACAGGGATGCCCACTCTCTCCACTGCTGTTCAATATAGTACTGGAAGTACTTGCAATAGCGATGAGGCAGGAAAAAGATATTAAGGGCATTCATGTAGGAAAGGAAGAAATCAAGCTCTCACTATTCGCAGATGATATGATACTCTACTTAGAGAACCCAATAACTTCCACCAAAAAACTCCTAGAAACAATAGACTCGTATAGTAAAGTTGCAGGTTATAAAATCAATACCCAAAATCCATGGATTTCCTATACGCAAACAGTGAGAGAGAAGAAAGCAACATGAAAAAAACAATCCCATTCACAATTGTGCCCCAGAAAATCAAGTACCTAGGAATCAGCTTAACTAAGGAAGTAAAGGACCTGTACAAAGAAAACTACAAAACGCTACTTCAGGAAATAAAAGAGGACATGAGGAAATGGAAAGATATCCCCTGCTCATGGGTCGGGAGACTTAACATTGTCAAAATGGCAATACTACCGAAAGCATTGTATAAATTCAATGCAATCCCTATAAGGATACCCAAGACATTATTCAAAGAAATGGAGCAAACACTCCTGAAATTTATATGGAACAATAAGCCCCCACGAATAGCTAAAGCAATTCTTGGGGAAAAGTAAATGGGAGGAATCAAACTCCCGAACTTCGAACTGTACTACAAAGCAGTAATAAGTAAAACAGCATGGTACTGGAACAAAGGCAGTACTGCAGACCAATGGAACAGGGTTGGATAAACTGACATCTCCCCTCAATCATATGCTCATCTAATCTTTGATAAAGGTGCAAGTAATGTGAAGTGGAGTAAGGAAAGCCTCTTTAATAAATTGTGTTGGCATCACTGGATGGCTACATGCAAAAAAATAGGCTCAGAACTCTGCCTAACACCATGTACAAAAGTAAGATCAAAATGGATTAAAGACCTCAACATCAGACCAGAAACCATAAGGTACATTGAAGATAAAGTTGGCAAAACCCTCCATGACATTGAAGCTAATGGTATCATCAAAGATGCCACGCCACTGGCCGAGCAAGGCAAAACAGAGATAGATAAATGGGACTATCTTAAACTAAGAAGCTTCTGCACCTCCAAAGAAACAGTGACCAAAATACAAAGACAGTCTACAGAATGGGAAAGGATATTCACCGAATACACATCTGACAAGGGGTTGATATCCAGGACATACAAAATACTGGTTAAAGTCCACAAGAAGAAAACATCCAACCCCATCCAAAAATGGGGCAATGAAATGAACAGAAATTTTCTCAAAGAAGAAATCCGAATGGCAAAAAAGCACATGAGAGAATGCTCTACATCATTAATCATCAGGGAGATGCAGATCAAAACCACAATGAGATACCATCTCACACCTCAGAGACTGGCTCACATTCAAAATAACAAAAGCAACCGATGCTGGCATGGATGTGGCGAGGAAGGGACACTCCTTCACTGTTGGTGGGAATGTCCACTGGTTCAGCCCTTCTGGAAAACAGTATGGACGATTCTCAAAAAATTAGAAATTGAGCTCCCATTTGACCCAGCAATACCACTCCTGGGAATATATCCCAGAGAGGCAAAAATGTATAGTCGAAGTGACATCTGCACTTGTTTCTTCATTGCAGCACTCTTTACAATAGCCAGAAACTGGAAGAAACCTGAATGCCCAAGAACAGATGACTGATTAAAGAAACTTTGGTACATCTACACAATGGAGTACTATGTAGCTGTTAGAAAATATGAAGTCATGAAATTTACACACAAGTGGTACAATATGGAAAGTATCATGCTTAGCGAAATGAGTCAGAAAGAGAGGGATAGACATAGAAAGATTGCATTCATCTGGGGGATATAAAGTAACAAAGTATGAGATAAATATCCAAGAATAGCTGAGATCAGCACCAGGAGGATTGCTCCATAACTTAGAGGCCAGCCGGGCATCCTGGAGGAAAGGGCAGTTCAGATAGAGAAGGGAGCACCAAATAAAGGAAGTTTGGAGGATCCTCCCAGGAGGGGACATACATGTCGAAAGTAGACTATGGACTGAATATGTTTGCCATTCAATGCCTCTTTTGCAGACCACAAAACCCAAAAGGAGAGAGAGAACACAGAGGAGTGCCCTGCCACAGAGACAGGAGGGATGGGGGGATGGGGGTGGGAGGGATATTATCCATGGTGGTGGAAAATGGGCACTGGTGGAGGGATGGGTATCTGATCATTATATAATTGAAATCAAAGAACCAAAAATTGTAAATTTACAACTGTGAAAAAAAATAAAATAAAATAAAGGGGATAAAATCTGTATCCTTAAAAAATAAATAAATAAATAATTAGCGATCTTCTCTGGAAGATATGATAATTGAAGTTACCCAAAGAACAGCAAGGAAAAAGAATTTCACAAAAAAGCAGAACCACAAATGCCTGAGGAACAATAACCGAAAAATGTAACAATATTATACTGCAGTCCTAAGATGAAAAAATAAAAAAAAATGGACTATTAAAAAAAAAAAAGAAAGACTTGACCACAGTGAAGTGGATATCCAATTGAATAGTATGCATGCGAGTGTGAACAGGATGCTGAAAACCAGCAATGTGATACTTGGACATTCACCAGTGGTGTAAAGGAAGCCTGCCTGGAGTGTAGGTTCCAAGAGTTCCAAATAGGCAGTGAATGAATGGAACATTCTGTAGTGGAGATTCCAATGGTTTCTGTATTCTACGTTGTATGGACAAGAAACTGAAGAGCTTCCAAGGTGGGATTTTATAGGCAGTTGAAGACCAAGCCTCCGAATTTGAACAGGCTGCTGAAAACCACCATTTGGTTACTTGAATTTTCACCAGTGGTGTAAAGAAATCATGTCTGCCGTGGAGATTCGATGAATTTCAGATTGGCAGTGAATGAATCGAACACTCCGAAGTGGAGATTCTAATGGTTTCTGAAGTCTGTGTTATGTGAACAGGAAAAAGAAGAGCTGTCCAGGGTTGAGTGGAGAGCCAGTTGAACAGCTCGAATCCGAGTGTGAACACGCCTATGAAAATCAGCATTGGGTACTTGGGCATTCACCAGTGGTGTAACGAAAGCTTGCCTGGAATGGAGATTCGAAGAACTTCAGATTAACAGTGAATGAGTGGAATATTCTGTAGTGAAGATTCAAAGGATTTCAAAATTCTGGGTTGTGTGGACAGGAAATGAAAGAGCTGACCAGGTTGGAGTGGATAGCCCTTTGAACAGCACGCCTGAGAGTGTGAAGCAGATGCTGGTAAACAGCATTAGGTTACTTGGACATTCTCCAATTGTGCAACGAAAGCATGCCTGGAGTGGTGATTCCATGAATTCGATATTGGCAGGGAATGAATGGAACATTCCGTAGGAGAGATTTCAATGATTTCTGAAGTCTGGGTTTTGTGTACAGGAAAATGAAGAGCAGACCAGGGAAGAGTGGATAGCCTGTGGAACAGCAGACTGCGACTTTGAACTGGCTGCTGAAAACCAACATTGCGTTACTTGGATATTCACCAGTGGTGTCAAGGAATCCTGCCTGGAGTGGAGATTCGATGAATTCCCGACTGGGAGTGAATGAATGGAACAATCTGTAGTGGAGATTCCAATTACTTCTGAAGTCTGGGTTTTGTGGACATGAAAATGAAGAGCTGACCAGGGTTGAGTGGATAGGTAGTTGGACAGCACGCCTGCGAGTGTGATCATGCCTCTGAAATCCAGCATTGGATTACTTGGACATCATCAGTGGTGTAATGAAAGCCTGCCTGGAGTTGGAGATTCGAAGAATTCCAGATTGGAATTGAATCAATGGAACAGTCTGTAGTGGAGATTCCAATGAATTCTGAAGTATGGTTTGTGTGGACAGGAAAAGAATAATCTGACCACTGTGTAGTGGATTGCCAGTTCAACAGCACGTCTGCGAGTGAGAACAGAACGCTGAAAATCAGCATTCAGTTACTTAGATATTCACCAGTCGTGTAACTAATCTCTGCCTGGAGTGGAGATTCGATGAATTCCAGATCGGCAGTGAATGAATGGAATATTCTGTAGTGGAGATTATAATGGTTTCTGAAGCCTAAGTTATGTGGAGTGGAAAATGTAGAGCTGACCAGGGTTGAGTGGATAGTCAGTTGAACAGCACTCCTGCGAGTGTGAACAGGCCGCTGAAAAGCAGCCTTGGGTTACTTTTAAATTCAATACTAGTGAAACGAAATCAGGCCTCGAGTGGAGATTCGATGAATTCCAGATCGGGAGTGAATGAATGGAACATTCTGTTGTGGAGATTCCATTGAATTTTGAAGTCTGGTTTGAGTGGACAGGAAAATGAAGAGCTGATCAGGTTGGAGAGGATAGGCAGTAGAATAGCACACTAGCGAGTGTGAACAGGCCGCGAAAAGCCAGCATTGGCGTACTTGGATATTGACCAGTGGTGTACTGAAATCCTGCCAGGAGTGGAGATTCGATTAATTCCAGATTGGCAGTGAATTTATGGAACATTCTATATTGGAGATTCCAATCATTTCTGAAGTCTAGGTAGTGGCGACAGGAAAATGAAGAGCTGACCAGGGTTCTCTGGATAGCCAGTTGAACAGCACGCCTCCGAGGGGGATCAGGACAATGAAAACGACCAGTGTGTTACTTGGACATTCAACAGTGGTGTAACGAAAGCCTGCCTGGAGTGGAGATGCAGATGAATTCTAGATTCGCAGTGAATAAATGGAACGTTCTCTAGGGGAGATTCCAATTATTTCTGAATTCCGATGTGTGTGGACAGGAAAATGAAGAGCAAAACAGTTGAGAATGGATAGCCAGTTGAACAACAGGCCTGCGAGAATGAACAGTCCTCTGAAAACCAGCATTGGGTTACCTGGACATTCACCAGTGGTATAACGCATGCGTTCATGGAGTGGAGGTTCAGATGAATTCCCGTTTCGCAGTGAATGAATTGAACATTCTGTAGTGGATATTCCAATGATTTCTGTCGTGTGGGTTGTTTGGACAGTATAAGAAAGACTTGACCACTGTGGAGTGGATAGTCTGTTGAATAGCATGCATGCGAGTGTGAACAATATGCTGCAATCCAGCAATGTGTTTCTTGGTCATTCAACAGTGGTGTAATGAAAGCCTACATGGAGTGTAGGTTCCAAGAAATCCAAATAGGCAGTGAATGAATGGAACATTCTGTAGTGGAGATTCCAATGGTTTCTGAATTCTACGTTGTATGGACAAGAAACTGAAGAGTTTACCAGGGGGGTTTTCATAGCCAGTTGAAGACCAGGCCTGCGAATTTGTACAGGCTGCTGAAAAACACCATTTGGTTATTTGAATATTCTCGAGTGGTGTAAAGAAATCATGTCTGCAGTGGAGATTCGTTGAGTTCCAGATTGGCTATGAATGAATGGAACATTCTGAAGTGGAGATTCTAATGGTTTCTGAATTCTATGTTGTATGGACAAGAAACTGAAGAGCTTACCAGGTGGGATTTGATAGCCAGTTGAAGACCAGGACTGCGAGAATAAATAGTCCTCTGATAATAGCATTGGATTATTTGGACATTCACCAGTGGTAGAACGAATAGGTTCATGGAGTGGAGGTTCAGGTGAATTTCCGATTCGGAGTGAATGAATTGAACATTCTGTAGTGGATATTCCAATGATTTCTGTAGCGTGGGTTGTTGGGACACCAAAAGAAAGACTTGACCACTGTGGAGTGGATAGGCTGTTGAATAGCATGTATGCGAGTGTGAACAGTATGCTGAAAACCAGCAATGTGTTTCTTGGACATTCACCAGTGGTGTAATGAAAGCCTGCCTGGAGTGTAGGTTCCAAGAATTCCAAATAGGCAGTGAAACAATGGAACATTCTGTAGTGGAGATTCCAATGTTTTCTGAATTCTACGTTGTATGTACAAGAAACTGAAGAGCTTACCAGGTGGGATTTGATAGCCAGTTGAAGACAGGGCCTGCGAGAATAAACAGTCCTCTGAAAACCAGCATTGTGTTACTTGGACATTCACCAGTGGTATAAAGAATGCGTTCATGGAGTGGAGGTTCAGATGAATTCCCGATTCGCAGTGAATGAATTGAACATTCTGAAGTGGATATTCCAATGATTTCTGTCGTGTGGGTTGTTTGGACAGTAAAAGAAAGACTTGACCACTGTGGTGTTGATAACCAGTTGAATAGCATGCATGCGAGTGTGAACAGTATGCTGAAAACTAGCAATGTGTTACTTGCACATTCACCAGTGGTGTAAAGAAAGCCTGCCTGTAGTGTAGGTTCCACGAATTCCAAATAGGCAGTGAATGAATGGAACATTCTGTAGTGAAGATTCCAATGGTTTCTGAATTCTACTTTGTATGTACAAGAAACTGAAGAGCTTACCAGGTGGGATTTGATAGCCAGTTGAAGACCAGGCCTGCGAGAAGAAACAGTCCTCTGAAAAGCAGCATTAAGTTACTTGCACATTCACCAGTGGTATAACGAATGCGTTCATGGAGTGGAGGTTCAGATGAATTCCCGATTCGCAGCGAATGAATTGTACATTCTGTAGTGGATATTACAATGATTTCTGTTGTGTGGGCTGTTTGGACTGTAAAAGAAAGACTTGAACTCTGGGAAGTGGATAGCCTGTTGAATAGCATGCATGCGAGTGTGAACAGTATGCTGAAAACCAGCAATGTGTTTCTTGGACATTCACCAGTGTTGTAATGAAAGCCTGCCTGTAGTGTAGGTTACAAGAATTCCATATAGGCAGTGAATGAATGGAACATTTTGTAGTGGAGATTCCAATGGTTTCTGAATTCTACGTTGTATGTACAGGAAACTGAAGAGCTTACCAGGTGGGATTTCATAGCCAGTTGAAGACCAGGACTGTGAATTTGTATAGGCTGCTGAACACCACCATTAGGTTACATGAATATTCACCAGTGGTGTAAAGCAATCCTGTCTGCAGTGGAGATTCAATGGGTTCCAGATTGTAAATGAATGAATGGAACAATCTGAAGTGGAGATTCTAATGGTTTCTGAATTCTATATTTTATGGACAAGAAAATGAAGAGCTTACCAGGTGGGATTTGATAGCCAGTTGAAGACCAGGCCTGCGAGAATAAATAGTCCTGTGAAAATAGCATTGGATTACTTGGACATTCACCAGTGGTAGAACGAATAGGATCATGGAGTGGAGGTTCAGGTGAATTCCCAATTTGGAGTGAATGAATTGAACATTCTGTCGTGGATAGTCCAATGATTTCTGTCGCGTGGGTTGTTTGGACAGCAAAAGAAGACTTGACCACTGTGGAGTGGATAGGCTGTTGAATAGCATACATGCGACTGTGAACAGTATGCTGAAAACCAGCAATGTGTTTCTTGAACATTCACCTGTGGTGTAATCAAAGCCTGCCTGGTGTGTAGGTTCCAAAATTTCCAAATAGGCAGTGAAACAATGGAACATTCTGTAGTGGAGATTCCAATGGTTTCTGAATTCTACGTTGTATGTACAAGAAACTGAAGAGCTTACCAGGTGGGATTTGATAGCCAGTTGAAGACCAGGACTGCGAGATTAAATAGTCCTCTGAAAATAGCATTGGATTACTTGGACATTCACCAGTGGTAGAACGAATAGGTTCATGGAGTGGAGGTTCAGGTGAATTCCCGAATCGGAGTGAATGAATTGAATATTCTGTATTGGATATTCCAATGATTTCTGTCGTGTGGGTTGTTTGGACAGCAAAAGAAAGTCTTGACCACTGTGGAGTGGATAGGCTGTTGAATAGCATGTATGCGAGTGTGAACTGTATGCTGAAATCCAGCAATGTGTTACTTGCACATTCACCAGTGGTGTAAAGAAAGCCTACCTGGAATGTAGATTCCAAGAATTCCAAAGAGTCAGTGAATAAATGGAACATTCTGTAGCGTAGATTCCAATGGTTTCTGAATTCTACGTTGTATGGACAAGAAAATGAAGATCTTACCAGGTGGGATTTGATAGCCATTTGAAAATCAGGCCTGCGAGAAGAAACAGTCCTCTGAAAAGCAGCATTAAGTTACTTGCACATTCACCAGTGGTATAACGAATGCGTTCATGGAGTTGAGGTTCACATGAATTCCCGATTCGCAGTGAATGAATTGTACATTCTGTAGTGGATATTACAATGATTTCTGTTGTGTGGGCTGTTTGGACTTTGAAAGAAAGACTTGAACACTGGGAAGTGGATAGCCTGTTGAATAGCATGAATGCGAGTGTGAACAGTATGCTGAAAACCAGCAATGTGTTTCCTGGACATTCACCAGTGCTGTAATGAAAGCCTGCCTGTAGTGTAGGTTCCAAGAATTCCAAATAGGCAGTAAATGAATGGAACATTTTGTAGTGGAGATTCCAATGGTTTCTGAATTCTACGTTGTATGGATAAGAAACTGAAGAGCTCACCAGGTGGGATTTCATAGCCAGTTGAAGACCAGGCCTGCGAATTTGTACAGGCTGCTGAAAACCATTACTTGAATATTCACCAGTGGTGTAAAGAAATCCTGCCTGCAGTAGAGATTCGATGAGTGCCAGATTGGCAGTGAATGGATGGAACATTCTGACGTGGAGATTCTAATGGTTTCTGAAGTCTGGGTTATGTGAATAGGAAAAAGAAGACCTGACCAGGTTTGAGTGGACAGCCAGTTGAACTGCAAGACTCCGAGTGTGAACACGCCTATGAAAACCAGCATTGGTTACTTGGACATTCACCAATGGTGTAACGAAAGGTTGCCAAGAGTGGAGATTCGAAGAACTTCAGAGTAGCAGTGAATGTGTGGAATATTCTGTCGTGGAGATTCAAATGATTTCGAAAGTCTGGGTTGTGTGGAAAGGAAACGGAAGAGCTGACCAGGTTGGAGTGGATTACCCGTTGAACAGCACGCCTGGGAGTGTGAAGCGGACGCTGGAAAACAGCATTAGGTTACTTGGACATTCTCCAATGGTGCAACGAAAGCATGCCTGGAGTGGAGTATCCATGAATTCGATATTGGCAGGGAATGAATGGAACATTCCGTAGGAGAGATTCCAATCATTGCTGAAGTCTGGGTTTTATGTACAGGAAAATGAACAGCAGACCAGGGAAGAGTGGATAGCCTGGTGAACAGCAGACAGCGACTTTCAACTGGCTGCTGAAAACCAACATTGCGTTACTTGGATATTCACCAGTGGTGTCAAGGAATCCTGCTGGAGTGGAGATTCGATGAATTCCCGACTGGGAGTGAATGAATGGAACATTCTGTGGTGGAGATTCCAATTACTTCTGAAGTCTGGGTTTTGTGGACAGGAAAATGAAGAGCTCACCAGGGTTGAGTGGATAGGCAGTTGGACAGCACGCCTTCGAGTGTGATCATGCCTCTGAAATCCAGCATTGGATTCCTTGGACATCATCAGTGGTGTAACGAAAGCCTGCCTGGAGTTGGAGTTTCGATGAATTCCAGATTTTAATTGGATCAATGGAACAGTCTGTAGTGGAGATTCCAATGAATTCTGAAATATGGTTTGTGTGGGCAGGAAAAGAATAATCTGACCACTGTGTAGTGGATTGCCAGTTCAACAGCACGTCTGCGAGTGAGAACAGAACGCTGAAAATCAGTATTCAGTTACTTAGATATTCACCAGTCGTGAAACTAAACTCTGCCTGGAGTAGAGATTCGATGAATTCCAGTCGGCAGTGAATGAATGGAACATTCTGTAATGGACATTATAATGGTTTTTGAAGTCTAAGTTATGTGGACAGGAAAATGTAGAGCTGACCAGGGTTGAGTGGATAGTCAGTTGAACAGCACTCCTGCGAGTGTGAACAGGCCGCTGAAAAGCAGCTTTGGGTTACTTGTACATTCAACACTAGTGAAATAAAATCCGGCCTGGAGTGCAGATTCGATGAATTCCAAATTGGGAGTAAATGAATGGAACATTCTGTAGTGGAGAATCCATTGAATTTTGAAGTCTGGATTTAGTGGACAAAAAAAAGGAAGAGCTGATCAGGTTGGAGAGGATAGCCAGTAGAATAGCACACCATCGAATGTGAACAAGCCATGAAAAACCAGCATTGCGGTACTTGGATATTGACCATTGGTGTAACGAAATCCTGCCTGGAGTGGAGATTCGATGAATTCCAGATTGGGAGTGAATGAAAGAGCATTCTGTACAGGAGATTCCAATCATTTCTGAAGTCTAGGTAGTGGGGACAGGAAAATGAAGAGCTGATCAGGGATCAGTGGATAGCCAGTTGAACAGCACTCCTCCGAGGGGGATCAGGACAATGAAAACGAGCAGTGTGTTACTTGGACATTCAACAGTGTTGTAACGAAAGCCTGCCTCGAGTGGAGATTTAGATGTATTCCAGATTCGCAGTGAATAAATGGAACATTCTGTAGTGGAGATTCCAATTATTTCTGAAATCCGATGTGTGTGGACAGGAAAAGGAAGAGCAGAAGAGGGTAGAATGTATAGCCAGTTGAACAGCAGGCCTGCGAGAATGAACAGTCGTCTGAATCTCAGCATTGGGTTACTTGGACATTCACCAGTGTTACAACGAATGCGTTCATGGAGTGGAGGTTCAGATGAATTCCCGATTCGCAGTGAATGAATTGAACATTCTGTAGTGGATATTCCAGTAATTTCTGTCGTGTGGATTGTTTGGACAGTAAAAGAAAGACTTGACCACTGTGCAGTTGATAACCAGTTGAATAGCATGCATGCGAGTGTGAACAGCATGCTGACAACCAGCAATGTGTTACTTGGACATTCACCAGTGGTGTAAAGAAAGCCTGCCTGGAGTGTAGGTTCCAAGAATTCCATATAGGCTGTGAATGAATGGAACATTCTGAAGTGGAGATTCTAATGGCTTCTGAATCTAGGTTAAGTGAACAGGAAAAAGAAGAGCTGACCAGGGTTGGGTGGACAGCCAGTTGAACAGCACGACTCCGAGTGTGAACACGCCTATGAAAACCAGCATTGGTTACTTGGACATTAACCAGTGGTGTAACGAAAGCTTGTCTGGAGTGGAGATTAGAAGAACTTCAGATTAGCAGTGAATAAGTGGAATATTCTGTTGTGGAGATTCAAATGATTTCGAAAGTCTGGGTTGTGTGGACAGGAAACGAAAGAGCTGACCAGGGTGGAGTGGATAGCCCGTTGAACAGCACGCCTAGCAGTGTGAAGCGGACGCTGGAAAACAGCATTAGGTTACTTGTACATTGTCCAATGGTGCAACGAAAGCATGCCTGGAGTGGAGATTCCATGACTTCGATATTGGCAGGGAATGAATGGAACATTCCGTAGGAGAGATTCCAATGAATTCTGAAGTCTAGGTTTTGTGTACAGGAAAATGAAGAGCAGAGCAGGGAATAGTGGTTAGCCTGTTGAACAGCAGACTGCGACTTTGAACTGGCTGCTGAAAACCAACATTGCCTTACTTCGATATTCACCAGTGGTTTCAAGGAATCCTGCCTGGAGTAGAGATTCGATGAATTCCCGATTGGGAGTGAATGAAAGGAACATTCTGTACAGGAGATTCCAATCATTTCTGAAGTCCAGGTAGTCGGGAGAGGAAAATGAAGAGCTGACCAGGGTTCAGTGGATAGCCAGTTGAACAGTACACCTTCGAGGGGGATCAGGACAATGAAAACGAGCAGTGTGTTACTTGGACCTTCAACAGTGGTGTAACGAAAGCCTGCCTGGAGTGGAGTTTCAGATGAATTCCAGATTCGCAGTGAATAAATGGAGAGTTCTGTAGTGGAGATTCCAATTATTTCTGAAATCCGTTGTGTGTGCACAGGAAAATGAAGAGCCAAACAGGTTATAATGGATAGCCAGTTGAACAGCAGGCCTGCGAGAATGAACGGTCCTCTGAAAACCAGCATTGGGTTACTTGGACATTCACCAGTGGTATATCGAATGCTTTCATGGAGTGGAGGTTCAGATGAATTCCCGATTCGCAGTGAAGGAATTGAACATTCTGTAGTGGATATTCCAATGATTTCTGTCGTGTGTGTTGTTTGGACAGTAAAAGAAAGACTTGACCACTGTGGTGTGGATAGCCTGTTGAATAGCATGCATGCGAGTGTGCACAATATGCTGAAAACCAGCAATGTGTTACTTGGACATTCACCAGTGGTGTAATGAAAGCCTGCCTGGAGTGTAGGTTCCAAGAATTCCATATAGGCTGTGAATGAATGGAACATTCTCTAGTGGAGATTCCAATGGTTTCTGAATTCTACGTTGTTTGGACAAGAAACTGAAGAGCTTACCACGTGGGATTTGATAGCCAGTTGAAAACCAGGCCTGCGAGAATACACAGTCCTCTGAAAACCAGCATTGGGTTACTTGGACATTCACCAGTGGTATTACGAATGCGTTCATGGAGTGGAGGTTCAGATGAATTCCCGATTCTCAGTGAATGAATTGAACATTCTGTAGTTGAGATTCCAATGGTTTCTGAAATCTACGTTGTATGGACAAGAAACTGAAGAGCTTACCATGTGGGATTTCATAGCCAGTTGAAGACCAGGACTGCAAATTTGAACAGGCTACTGAAAACCACCATTGGGTTGCTTGAACATTCACCAGTGGTGTAAAGATATCCAGTCTGCAGTGGAGATTCGATGAATTCCAGATCAGCAGTGAGTGAATGGAACATTCTGAAGTAGAGATTCTAATGTTTTCTGAAGTCTGGGTTATGTGAACAGGAAAAAGAAGAGCTGACCAGGGTTGAGTGGACAGCCAGTTGAACAGCACGACTCTGAATGTTAACACGCCTACGAAAACCGGCATTGGTTTCTTGGACGTTCACCAGTGGTGTAACGAAAGCTTCCCTGGAGTGGAGATTCGAAGAACTTCAGATTAGCAGTGAATGAATGGAATAATCTGTAGTGGAGATTCAAATGATTTCGAAAGTCTGGGTTGTGTGGACAGGAAATGGAACAGCTGACCAGGTTGGAGTGGATAGTCTGTTGAACAGCACGCATGGCAGTGTGAAGCGGACGCTGGAAAATAGCATTAGGTTACTTGGACATTCACCAATGATGCAACGAAAGCATGCCTGGAGTAGAGATTCCATGAATTCGATATTGGCAGGTAATGAATGGAACATTCCGTAGAAGAGATTCCAATGATTTCTGAAGTCTGGGTTTTTTGTAGAGGAAAATGAAGAGCAGAGCAGGGAAGAGTGGATAGCCTGTTGAACAGACTGCGACTTTGAATTGGCTGCTGAAAAACAACATTGCGTTACTTGGATATTCACCAGTAGTTTCAAGGAATACTGAATGGATTGGAGATTCGATGAATTCCCAATTGGGAGTCAATGAATGGAACATTCTGTAGTGGAGATTCCAATTACTTCTGAAGTCTGGGTTTTGTGCATAGCAAAATGAAGAGCTGACCAGGTTTGAGTGGATAGGCAGTTGGAAAGCACGCCTGCGAGTGTGATCATGCCTCTGAAATGAAGCATTGGATTCCTTGGACATCATCAGTGGTGTAATGAAAGCCTGCCTGGAGTTCGATTTTCAATGAATTCCAGATTAGAATTGTATCAATGGAACAGTCTGAAGTGGAGATTCCAGTGAATTTTGAAGTATGGTTTGTGTGGACAGGAATAGAATAATCTGACCACTGTGTTGTGGATTGCCAGGTCAATAGCACGTCTGCGAGTGAGAACAGAACGCTGAAAATCAGCATTCAGTTACATAGATATTCACCAGTCTTGTAACTAAAGTCTGCCTGGAGTGGATATTCGATGAATTCCAGATTGGCAATGAATGAATGGAACATTCTGTAGTGGAGATTTTAATGGTTTCTGAAGTGTAAGTTATGTGGACAGGAAAATGTAGAGCTGACCAGGGTTGAGTGGATAGTCAGTTGAACAGCACTCCTGCGAGTGTGAACAGGCCGCTGAAAAGCAGCCTTGGTTTACTTGTACATTTAACTCTAGTGAAACGAAATCTGGCCTGGAGTGGAGATTCGATGAATTACAGACTGGGAGTGAATGAATGGAACATTCTGTAGTGGAGATTCCATTGAATTTTGAAGTCTGGGTTGAGTGGACAGGGAAATGAAGAGCTGATCAGGTTGGAGAGGATAGCCAGTAGAATAGCACACCATCCAATATGAACAGGCCAAGAAAAACCAGCATTGGGGTACTTGGATATTGACCAGTGGTGTAACGAAATCCTGCCTGGAGTGGAGATCCGAGGAATTCCAGATTGGCAGTGAATGAAAGGAACATTCTGTACAGGAGATTCCAATCATTTCTGAAGTCTAGGTAGTGGGGACAGGAAAATGAAGAGCTGACAGGGTTCAGTGGATAGCCAGTTGAACAGCACGCCTCAGAGGGGGATCAGGACAATGAAAACGAGAAGTGTGTTACTTGGATATTCAACAGTGGTGTAACGAAAGCCTGCCTGGAGTGGAGATTCAGATGAATTCCAGATTCGCAGTGAATAAATGGAGCGTTATGTAGTGGAGATTCCAATTATTTCTGAAATCCGTTGTGTGTGCACAGGAAAAAGAAGAGTCAAACAGGTTAGAATGGGTAGCCAGTTGAACAGCAGGTCTGCGAGAATGAACAGTCCTCAGAAAACCAGCATTGGGTTACTTGGACATTCACCAGTGGTATAACGAATGCGTACATGGAGTCGAGGTTCAGATGAATTCCCGATTCGCAGTGAATGAATTGAACATTCTGTAGTGGATACTCCAATGATTTCTGTCGTGTGGGTTGTTTGGACAGTAAAAGAAAGACTTGACCACTGTGGAGTGGATAAACAGCTGAATAGCATGCGTGCGAGTGTGAAGAGTATGCTGAAAACCAGCAATGTGTTTCTTGGGCATTCACCAGTGGTGTAATAAAAACCTGCCTGGAGTGTTGGCTCCAAGAATTCCAAATAGGCAGTGAATGAATGGAACATTCTCTAGTGGAGATTCCAATGGTTTCTGAATTCTACGTTCTATGGACAGGAAACTGAGGAGCTTACCAGGTGGGATTTGATAGGCAGTTGAAGACCAGGCCTGCGAGAATAAACAGTCCTCTGAAAACCAGCATTGGGTTACTTGGACATTCGCCAGTGTTATAACGAATTCGTACATGGAGTGAAGGTTCAGATGAATTCCCAATTCCCAGTGAATGAATTGGACATTGTGTAGTGGATATTCCAATAATTTCTGTCGTGTGGGTTGTTTGGACAGAAAAAGAAAGACTTGACCACTGTGGAGTGGATAGCCAGTTGAATAGCATGCATGCGAGTGTGAACAGTATGCTGAAAACCAGCAATGTGTTACTTGGACATTCACCAGTGCTGCATAGAAAGCCTGCCTGGAGTGTAGGTTCCAAGATTTCACAATAGGCAGTGAATGAATGGAACATTCTGTAGTGGAGATTACAATGGTTTCTGAACTTTTAGTTGTATGGACAAGAAACTGAAGAGCTTACCAGGTGGGATTTGATAGCCAGTTGAAGACCAGCCCTGCGAGAATAAACAGTCCTCTGAAAACCAGCATTGGGTTACTTGGACATGCACCAGTGGTAGAACGAATGCGTTCATGGAGTGGAGGTTCATATGAATTCCCGATTCACAGTGAATGAATTGAAAATTCTGTAGTGGATATTCCAATGATTTCTGTCGTGTGGGTTGTTTGGACAGTAAAAGAAAGACCTGACCACTGTGGAATGGATAACTAGTTGAATAGCATGCATGCGAGTGTGAACAGTATGCTGAAAACCAGCAATGTGTTACTTGGACATTCACCAGTGGTGTAAAGAAAGCCTGCCTGGAGTGTAGGTTCCAAGAATTCCAAATAGTCACTGAATGAATGGAACATTCTGTAGTGGAGATTCCAATGGTTTCTGAATACTACGTTGTATGGACAAGAAACTGAAGAGCTTACCATGTGGGATTTGATAGCCAGTTGAAGACTATGCCTGCGAATTTGAACAGGTTGCTGACAATACCATTGGGTTACTTGAATATTCACCAGTGGTGTAAAGAAATCCTGTCTGCAGTGGAGATTCAATGAATTCCAGATTGGCAGTGAATGAATGGAACATTCTGACGTGGAGATTCTAATGGTTTCTGAAGTCTGGGTTATGTAAACAGGAAGAAGAAGAGTTGACCAGGGTTGAGTGGACAGCCAGTTGAACAGCACGACTCCGAGTGTGAACACGCCTATGAAAACCAGCATTGGTTACTTGGACATTCACCAGCGGTGTAAAGAAAGCTTGCCTGGAGTGGGGATTCGAAGAACTTCAGATTAGCAGTGAATGATTGGAAAATTCTGTAGTGGAGATTCAAATGATTTCGAAAGTCTGGGTTGTGTGGACAGGAAATGGAAGAGCTTTCCAGGTTGGAGTGGATAGCCCGTTGAACAGCACGCCTGAGAATGTGAAGCGGACGCTGGAATACAGCATTAGGTTACTTGGACATTCTCCAAATATACAACGAATGCATGCATGGAGTGGAGATTCCATGAATTCGATATTGGCAGGGAATGAGTGGAACATTCCGTAGGAGAGATTCCAATTATGTCTGATATCTGGGGTTTTTTTGTACAGGAAAATGAAGAGCAGAGCAGGGAAGAGTGGATAGCGTGTTGAACAGCAGAATGCGACTTTCAACTGGCTGCTGAAATACAAAATCGTTCTACTTTTATATTCAACAGTGGTGTCAAGAAATCCTGCCTGGTGTGGAGATTCGATGAATTCCAGATTGGGAGTGAATGAATGGAATATTCTGTAGTGGAGATTACAATTACTTCTGAAGTCTGGGTTTTGTGGACAGGAAAATGAAGAGCTGACCAGGGATGAGTGGATAGGCAGTTGGACAGCATGCCTGCGAGTGTGATCATGCCTCTGAAATCCAGCATTGGATTCCTTGGACATCATCAGTGGTGAAAGGAAAGCCTGCCTGGAGTTGGAGATTCGATGAATTCCAGATTGGAATTGAATCAATGGAACAGTCTGTAGTGGAGATTCCAATGAATTCTGAAGTATGGTTTGAGTGGACAGGAAAAGAATAATCTGATCCCTGTGTAGTGGATTGCCAGTTCAACAGCACGTCTGCGAGTGAGAACAGAACGCTGAAAATCATCATTCAATTACTTAGATATTCACCAGTCGTGTAACAAAATCTGCCTGGTGTGGAGATTCGATGAATTCCAGATCGGCAGTGAATGAATGGAACATTCTGTAGTGGAGATTATAATGGTTTCTGAAGTCAAAGTTATGTGGATAGGAAAATGTAAAGCTGACCAGTGTTGAGTTGATAGTCAGTTGAACAGCACTTCTGCGATGTGAACAGGCCGCTGAAAAGCAGCCTTGGGTTACTTGTACATTCAACACTAGTGAAAAGAAATCGGGACTGTAGTGGAGATTCAATGAATTGCAGATTGGCAAATGAATGAATGGAACATCCTGTAGTGGAGATTCCATTGAATTTTGAAGTCTGGGTTGAGTGGACAGGAATATGAAGAGCTGATCAGGTTGTGAGAATAGCCAGTTGAACCGCACACCAGCGATTGTGAACAGGCCGCTAAAAACCAGCATTGGGGTATAGGATATTCACCAGTGGTGTAACGAAACCCTGCCTGGAGTGGAGATTCGATGAATTCCAGATTAACAGTTAATGAATGGAACATTCTGTACAGGAGATTCCAATCCTTTCTGAAGTCTAAGTAGTGGGGACAGGAAAATGAAGAGCTGACCAGGGTTCAGTGGATAGCCAGTTGAACAGCACGCCTCCGAGGGGGATCAGGAAAAAGAAAATGAGCAGTGTGTTACTTGGACATTCAAAAGTGGTGTAAGGAAAGCCTGCCTGGAGTGGAGATTCAGATGAATTCCAGATTCGCGGTGAATAAATGGAACATTCTGTAGTGGAGATTCCAATTATTTCTGAAATCCGATGAGTGTGGACATGAAAATGAAGAGCAAAACAGGTTAGAATGGATAGCCAGTTGAACAGCAGGCCTGCGAGAATGAACAGTCCTCTGAAAACCAGCATTCGGTTACTTGAACATTCACCAGTGGTATAACGAAAGCTTTCATGGAGTGGAGGTTCAGATGAATTCCCGATTCGCAGTGAATGAATTGAACATTCTGTACTGGATATTCCAATGATTTCTGTCGTGTGGGTTGTTTGGACAGTAAAAGAAAGACTTGACCACTGTGGAATGGATAGCCAGTTGAATAGCATGCATGCGAGTGTGAACAGTATGCTGAAAACCAGCAATGTGTTACTTGGACATTCACCAGTGCTGCATAGAAAGCCTGCCTGGAGTGTAGGTTCCAAGATTTCACAATAGGCAGTGAATGAATGGAACATTCTGTAGTGGAGATTACAATGGTTTCTGAACTTTTAGTTGTATGGACAAGAAACTGAAGAGCTTACCAGGTGGGATTTGATAGCCAGTTGAAGACCAGGCCTGCGAGAATAAACAGTCCTCTGAAAACCAGCATTGGGTTACTTGGACATGCACCAGTGGTAGAACGAATGCGTTCATGGAGTGGAGGTTCAGATGAATTCCGTATTCGCAGTGAATGAATTAAACATTCTGTAGTGGATATTCCAATAATTTCTGTCGTGTGGGTTGTTTGGACAGTAAAAGAAAGATTTGACCACTGTGGAGTTGATAACCAGTTGAATAGCATGCATGCGAGTGTGAACAGTATGCTGAAAACCAGCAATGTGTTATATGGACATTCACCAGTGGTGTAAAGAAAGCCTACCTGTAGTGTAGGTTCCAAGAATTCTAAATAGGCAGGTAATGCATGGAACATTCTGTAGTGGAGATTCCAATGGTTTCTGAATTCTACGTTTTATGGACAAGAAACTGAAGTGATTACCAGGTGGGATTTGATAGCCAGTTGAAGACCAGGCCTGCGAATTTGAACAAGCTGATATAAACCACCATTTGGTTACTTGAATATTCACCAGTGGTGTAAAGAAATCCTGTCTGCAGGGGATATTCGATGAATTTCAGATTGGCACTGTATGAATGGCACATTCTGAAGTGGAGATTCTAATGGTTTCTGAAGTCTGGGTTATGTGACCAGGAAAAAGAAGAGCTGACCAGGGTTGAGTGGACAGCCAGTTGAACAGCACGATTCCGAGTGTGAAAACGCCTATGAAAACCAGCATTGTTTACTTGGACATTCACCAGTGGTGTAACGAAAGCTTGCCTGGAGAGGAGATTCGAAGAACTTCAGATTAGCAGTGAATGAGTGGAATATTCTGTAGTGGAGATTCAAAGGATTTCGAAAGTCTGGGTTGTTTGGACAGGAAATGGAAGAGCAGACCTGGTTGTAGTCGATAGTCCGATGAACAGCTGACTGCGACTTTTAAGTGGCTGCTGAAAACCAACATTGCGTTACTTGGATTTTCACCAGTGGTGTCAAGGAATCCTGCCTGGAATGGAGATTCGATGAATTCCCGATTGGGAGTGAATGAATGGAACATTCTATAGTGGAGATTCCATTGAATTTTGAAGTCTGGGTTGAGTGGACAGGAAAATGAAGAGCTGATCAGGTTGGAGAGGATAGCCAGTAGAATAGCACACCAGCGAGTGTGAACAGGCCGCGAAAACCCGCATTGGGGTACTTGGATATTGACCAGTGTTGTACCGAAATCCTGCCTGGAGTGGAGATTCGATGAATTCCAGATTGGGAGTGAATGATTGGAACATTCTGTAGTGGATATCCCATTGAATTTTGAAGTCTGCTTTGTGTGCACAGGAAAATGAAGAGCTGATCAGGTTCGAGAGGATAGACAGTAGAATAGCACACCAGCGAGTGTGAACAGGCCGCGAGAATCCAGCATTGGGGTACTTGGATATTGAACAGTGGTGTAAGGAAATCCTCCCTGGAGTGGAGAATCGATGATTTCCAGATTGGCAGTGAATGAATGGAACATTCTGTACAGGAGATTCAAATCATTTCTGAAGTCTAGGTTGTGAGGACAGGAAAATGAAGAGCTGACCAGGATTCAGTGGATAGCCACTTGAACAGCACGCCTCCGAGGGGGATCAGGACAATGAAAACGAGCAGTGTGTTACTTGGACATTCAACAGTGGTGTAACGAAAGCCTGCCTGGAGTGGAGATTCAAATGAATTCCAGATTCGCAGTGAATGAATGAAACGTTCTGTAGTGGAGATTCCAATTATTTCTGAAATCCGATGTGTGTGGACAGATAAATGAAGAGCAGACCAGGTTAGAATGCATACCCAGTTGAACAGCATGCCTGCGAGATTGAACAGTCCTCTGAAATCCAGCATTGGGTTACTTGGACATACACCAGTGGTGTAAAGAAATCCTGTCTGCGGTGGAGATTCGATGAATTCCAGATTGGCAGTGAATGAGTGGAACATTCTGAAGTTAAGATTCTAATGGTTTCTGAAGTCTGGGTAATGTGAACAGGAAAATGAAGAGCTGTCCAGGGTTGAGTGCACAGCCAGTTGAACAACACGACTCCGAGTGTGAACATGTCTATGAAAACCAGCATTGGTTACGTGGACATTCACAAGTGGTGTAACGAAAGCTTGCATGGGGTGGAGATTCGAAGAACTTCAGATTAGCAGTGAATGACTGGAATATTCTGTAGTGGAGATTCAAATGATTTCGAAACGTGTGGGTAGTGTGGACAGGCAATGGAAGAGCTAACCAGTTTGGAGTGGATAGCCCGTTGAAAAGCATGCCTGGGAGTGTGAAGAAGACGCTGGAAAACAGCATTAGGTTACTTGATATTCTCCAATGGTGCAAGGAAAGCATGCCTGGAGTGGAGATGCCATGAGTTCGATATTGGCAGGGAATGAATCGAACATTCCGGAGGAGAGATTCCAATGATGTCTGAAGTCTGGGTTTTGTGTACCGGAAAATGAAGATCAGAGCCTGGAAGCGTGGATAGCCTGTTGAACAGCAGACTGCGACTTTGAACTGGCTGCTGAAAACCAACATTGCGTTACTTGGATATTCACCAGTGGTGTCAAGGAATCCTGCCTGGAATGGAGATTCTATGAATTCCCGATTGGGAGTGAATAAACGGAACATTCTGTAGTGGAGATTCCAATTACTTCTGAAGTCTGGGTTTTGTGGACAGGAAAAAGAAGAGCTGACCAGGGTTGTGTGGATACGCCATTGGACAGCACGCCTGCGAGTGCGATCATGCCTCTGAAATCCAGCATTGGAGTCCTTGGACATCATCAGTGTTGTAACGAAAGCCTGCCTGGAGTTGGAGATTCGATGAATTCCAGATTGGAATTGAATCAATGGAACAGTCTGTAGTGGAGATTCCAATGAATTCTGAAGTATGGTTTGTGTGGACAGAAAAAGAATAATCTGACCACTGTGTAGTGGATTGCAAGCTCAATAGCACGTCTGCGAGTGAGAATAGAAAGCCGAAAATCAGCATTCAGTTACTTAGATATTCATCAGTCGTGTAACTAAAGTCTGCCTGGAGTGGATATTCGATGATTTCCAGATCGGCACTGAATGAATGTAACATTCTCTAGTGGAGATTATAATGGTTTCTGAAGTCTAAGTTATGTGGACAGGAAAATGTAGAGCTGAACAGGGTTGAGTGGATAGTCAGTTGAACAGCACTCCTGCGAGTGTGAAAAGGCCGCTGAACAGCTGACTTGGGTTACTTGTACATTCAACACTAGTGAAACGAAATCCGGCCTGGAGTGGAGATTCGATGAATTACAGATTGGGAGTGAATGATTGAAATATTCTGTAGTGGAGATTCCATTGAATATTGAAGTCTGGGATGAGTGGACAGGAATATGAAGAGCAGATCAAGTTGGAGAAGATAGCCAGTAGAATAGCACATCAGCGAGTGTGAACAGGCCACGAAAATCCAGCATTGGGGTACTTGGATATTGACCAGTGGTGTAACGAAATCCGGACTGCAGTGGAGATTCGATGAATTCCAGATTGGCAGTGAATGAATGGAACATTCTGAAGTGGAGATTCTAATGGTGTCTGAAGTCTGTGTTTTGTGAACAGGAAAAAGAAGATCTGTCCTGGGTTGAGTGAACAGCCAGTTGAACAGCACGACTCCGAGTGTGAACATGCCTATGAAAACCAGCATTGGTTACTTGGACATTCACCAGTTGTGTAACGAAAGCTTTCCTGGAGTGGAGTTTCGAAGAACTTCAGATTAGCAGTGAATTAGTGGGATATTCTGTAGTGGAGATTCAAGTGATTTAGAAAGGGTGGTTTGTGTGGACAGGCAATGGAAGAGCTGACCATGTTGGAGTAGATAGCCCGTTGAACAGCACGGGGGAGTGTGAAGCGACGCTGGAAAACAGTATTAGGTTACTTAGACATTCTCCAATGTTGCAATGAAAGCATGCCTGGAGTGGAGATTCCATGAATTCAATATTGGCAGGGAATGAATGGAACATTCCGTATGAGAGATTCCAATGATTTCTGAAGTCTGGGTTTTCTGTACAGGAAAATGAAGAGCAGAGCAGTGAACTGTGGATAGCCTGTTGAACAGCAGACTGCGACTTTAACTGGCTGCTGAAAACCAACATTGGTTTACTTGGATATTCACCAGTGGTGTAAAGGAATCCTGCCTGGAGTGGAGATTCAATGAATTCCCGATTGGGAGTGAATGAATGGAACATTCTGTAGTGGAGATTCCAATTACTTCTGACATCTGGGTTTTGTGGAGTGCAAAATGTAGAGCTGACCAGTGTTGAGTGGATAGGCAGTTGGACAGCACGACTGCGAGTGTGATCATGCATCTGAAATCCAAAATTGGATTCCTTGGACATCATCAGTCGTGTAAAAAAAGCCTGCCTGGAGTTGGAGATTCGATGAATTCCAGATTGGAATTGAATCAATGGAACAGTCTGTAGTGGAGATTGCAATGAATTCTGACATATGGTTTGTGTGGACAGGAAATAATAATCTGTCCACGGTGTAGTTGATGGCCAGTTCAACAACACGTCTGCGTGTGAGAACAGAACGCTGAAATTCAGCATTCAGTTACTTAGATATTCACCAGTCGTGTAACTAATGTCTGCCTGGAGTGGAGATTCAATAAATTCCTGATCGGCAGTGAAAGAATGGAACAGTCTGTAGTGGAGATTATAATGTTTTCTGAAGTCAAAGTTATGTGGACAGGAAAATGTAGAGCTGAACAGGGTTGAGTGGATAGTCAGTTGAACAGCACTCCTGCGAGTGTGAAAAGGCCGCTGAACAGCAGCCTTGGGTTACTTGTACATTCAACACTAGTGAAAAGAAATCGGGCCTGGAGTGGAGATTCGATGAATTCCAGATTGGGAGTGAATGAATGAAACCTTCTGTAGTGGAGATTCCATTGAATTTTGAAGTCTGGGTTGAGTGCACAGGAAAATGAGGACCTGATCAGGTTCGAGAGGATAGCCAGTAGAATAGCACGTCAGCGAGTGTGAACAGGCCGCGAAAAACCAGCATTGAGGTACTTGGATATTGACCAGTGGTGTAACGAAATCCTGCCTGGAGTGGAGATTCGATGAATTCCAGATTGGCAGTGTATGAATGGAACATTGTGTACAGGACATTCCAATCAATTCTGAAGTCTAGGTTGTGAGGACAGGGAAATGAAGAGCTGACCAGGCTTCCCTGGATAGCCAGTTGAACAGCACGCCTCCGAGGGGGATCAGGACAATGAAGACGAGCAGTGTGTTACTTGGACATTCAACAGTGGTGTAATGAAAGCCTGCCTGGAGTGGAGATTCAGATGGATTCCAGATTCGCTGTGAATGAATAGAACGTTTTGTAGTGGAGATTCCAATTATTTCTGAAATCCGATCTGTGTGGACAGATAAATGAAGAGCAGACCAGGTTAGAATGCATAGCCAGTTGAACAACAGGCCTGCGAGATTGAACAGTCCTCTGAAAACCAGCATTGGGTTACTTGGACATTCACCAGTGGTGTATAGAAATCCTTTCTGCGGTGGAGATTCGATGAATTCCAGATTGGCAGTGAATGAATGGAACATTCTGAAGTGGAGATTCTAATGGTTTTGAAGTCTGGGTTATGTCTACAGGAAAAAGAAGAGCTGTCTAGGGTTGAGTGGACAGCCAGTTGAACATCACGACTCCGAGTGTGAACATGTCTATGAAAACCAGCATTGGTTACGTGGACATTCACCAGTGTTGTAACGAAAGCTTGCATGGGGTGGGGATTCGAAGAACTTCAGATTAGCAGTGAATGACTGGAATATTCTGTATTGGAGATTCAAATGATTTCGAAAGTCTGGGTAGTGTGGACAGGCAATGAAAGAGCTGAGCAGGTTGGAGTAGATAGCCCGTTGAACAGCACGCCTGGGAGTTTGAAGTGGACGCTGGAAAACAGCATTAGGTTACTTGGACATTCTCCAATGGTGCAACGAAAGCATGGCTGGAGTAGAGATTCCATGAATTCGATATTGGGAGGGAATGAATGGAACATTCCGGAGGAGAGATTCCAATGATGTCTGAAGTCTGGGTTTTGTATACAGGAAAATGAAGATCAGAGCAGGGAAGTGTGGATAGCCTGTTGAACAGCAGACTGCGACTTTGAACTGGCTGCTGAAAACCAACATTGGGTTACTTGGATATTCAACAGTGGTGTCAAGGAATCCTGCCTGGAGTGGAGATTCGATGAATTCCCGATTGGGAGTGAATGAATGGAACATTCTGTAGTGGAGATTCCAATAACTTCTGAAGTCTGGGTTTTGTGGACAGGAAAATGAAGAGCTGACCAGGGTTGAGTGGATAGCCAGTTAGACAGCATGCCTGCGAGTGTGATCATGCCTCTGAAATCCATCATTGTATTCCTTGGACATCATCAGTGGTGTAACGAAAGCCTGCCTGGAGTTGGAGATTCGAAGAATTCCAGATTGGAATTGAATCAATGGAACAGTCTGTAGTGGAAATTGAAATGAATTCTGAAATATGGTTTTTGTGGACAGGAAAAGAATAATCTGACCACTGTGTAGTGGATTGCCAGTTCAACAGCACGTCTGCGAGTGAGAACAGAACGCTAAAAATCAGCATTCAGTTACTTAGATATTCACCAGTCGTGTAACTAATGTCTGCCTGGAGTGGAGATTTGATGAATTCCAGGTCGGCACTGAATGAATGGAACATTCTGTAGTGGAGATTATAATGGTTTCTGAAGTCTAAGTTATGTGGACAGGAAAATGTAGAGATGACCAGAGTTGAGTGGATAGTCAGTTGAACAGCACTCCTGCGAGTGTGAACAGGCCGCTGAAAAGCAGCCTTTGTTACTTGTACATTTAACACTTGTGAAACGAAATCGGGCCTGGATTGGAGATTCGATGAATTCCAGATTGGGAGTGAATGAATAGAACATTCTGTAGTGGAGATTCCATTGAATTTTGAGGTCTGGGTTGAGTGGACAGGAAAATGAAGAGCGGATCAGGATGAAGAAGATAGCCAGTAGAATAGCACACCAGCGAGTGTTAACAGGCTGCGAAAAACCAGTATTGGGGTACTTGGATATTGACCAGTGGTGTAACGAAATCCTGCCTGGAGTGGAGATTGGATGAATTCCAGATTGGCAGTGAATGAATGGAACATTCTGAAGTGGAGACTCTAATGGTGTCTGATGTCTGGGTTATGTGAACAGGAAAAAGAAGAGCTGAACAGGGTTGAGTGGACAGCCAGTTGAACAGCACGACTCTGAGTGTGAACATGCCTATAAAAACCAGCATTTTTACTTGGACATTCACCAGTGGTGTAACGAAAGCTTGCCTGGAGTGGAGATTCGAAGAACATCAGATTAGCAGTGAATGAGTGGAATATTCTGCATTGGAGATTCAAGTGATTTCGAAAGTCTGGGTTGTGTGGACAGGCAATGGAAGAGCTGGCCAGGTTGGAGTAGATACCTCGTTGAACAGCAGGCCGGGGAGTGTGAAGCGGACACTGGAAAACAGCATTAGGTCACTTGGACATTCTCCAATGATGCAACGAAAGCATGCCTGGAGTGGAGATTCCATGAATTCGATATTGGCAGGGAATGAATGGAACATTCCGGAGGAGAGATTCCAATGATTTCTGAAGTCTGGGTTTTGTGTACAGGAAAATGAAGAGCAGAGCAGGGAAGCGTGGATAGCCTGTTTAACAGCAGACTGCGACATTGAACTGGCTGCTGAAAACCAACATTGCGTTACTTGGATATTCACCAGTGGTGTAAAGGAATCCTGCCTGGAGTGGAGATTCGATGAATTCCCGATTGAGAGTGAATGAATGAAACGTTCTGTAGAGGCGATTCCAATTACTCCTGATGTCTGGGTTTTGTGGATAGGAAAATGAAGAGATGACCAGGGTTGAGTGGATAGGCAGTTGGACAGCACGCCTGCGAGTGTGATCATGCCTCTGAAATCCATCATTGGATTCCTTGGACATCATCAGTGGTTTAACGAAAGCCTGCCTGGAGTTGGAGATTCGATGAATTCCATATTGGAATTGAATCAATGGAACAGTCTGTAGTGGAGATTCCAATGAATTCTGAAGTATGGTTTGTGTGGACAGGAAAAGAATAATCTGACCACTGTGCAGTGGATTTCCAGTTCAACAGCACGTCTGCGGGTGAGAACAGAACGCTGAAAATCAGCATTCAGTTACTGAGATATTCACCAGTCGTGTAACTAAAGTCGGCCTGGAGTGGAGATTCGATGAATTCCATATCGGCACTGAATGAAAGGAACATTCTCCAGTGGAGATTATAAAGGTTTCTGAAGTCTAAGTTATATGGACAGGAAAATGTAGAGCTGACCAGGGTTGAGTGGATAGTCAGTTGAACAGCACTCCTGCGAGTGTGAACAGGCCGCTGAAAAGCAGCCTTGGGTTACTTGTACATTTAACACTAGTGAAACGAAATCCGGCCATGAGTGGAGTTTCGATGAATTCCAGATTGGCAGTGAATGAATGCACCATTCTGTAGTGGAGATTCCAATGAATTTTGAAGTCTGGGTTGAGTGGACAGGAAAATGAAGAGCGGATCATTTTCGAGAGGATAGCCAGTAGAATAGCACACCAGCGAGTGTGAACAGGCCACGAAAAACCAGCATTGGGGTACTTGTATATTGTCCAGTGGTGTAAGGAAAACCTCCCTGGAGTGGAGAATCGATGAATTCCAGATTGGCAGTGAATGAATGGAACATTCTGTACAGGAGATTCCAATCATTTCTGAAGTGTAGGTTGTGAGGACAGGAAAATGAAGAGCTGACCAGGATTCAGTGGATAGCCAGTTGAACAGCACGCCTCCGAGGGGGATCAGGACAATGAAATCGAGCAGTGTGTTACTTGGACATTCAACAGTGGTGTAACGAAAGCCTGCCTGGAGTGGAGATTCAGATGAATTCCAGATTCGCAGTGAATGAATGGAACGTTCTGTAGTGGAGATTCCAATTATTTCTGAAATCCGATCTGTGTGGACAGATAAATGAAGAGCAGACCAGGTTAGAATGCATAGCCAGTTGAACAGCAGGCCTGCGAGATTGAACAGTCCTCTGAAAACAAGCATTGGGTTACATGGACATTCACCAGTGGTGTTTAGGAATCCTATCTGTGGTGGAGATTCGATGAATTCCAGATTGGCAGTGAATGAATGGAACATTCTGAAGTGGAGATTCTAATGGTTTTGAAGTCTGGGTTATGTGAACAGGAAAAAGAAGAGCTAACCATGGTTGAGTGGACAGCCAGTTGAACAGCACGACTCCGAGTGTGAACATGTCTATGAAAACCAGCATTGGTTACGTGGACATTCACCAGTGGTGTAACGAAAGCTTTCATGGGGTGGAGATTCGAAGAACTTCAGATTAGCAGTGAATGACTGGAATATTCTGTAGTGGAGATTCAAATGATTTCGAAAATCTGGGTAGTGTGGACAGGCAATGGAAGAGCTGACCAGGGTTGAGTGAATAGGCAGTTGTACAGCACGCCTGCGAGTGTGATCATGCCTCTGAAATCCAGCATTGGATTCCTTGAACATAATCAGTGGTGTAAAGAAAGCCTCCCTGGAGTAGGAGATTCGATGAATTCCAGATTGGAATTGAATCAATGGAACAGTCTGTAGTGGAGATTGCAATGAATTCTGAAGTATGGTATATGTGGACAGGAAAAGAATAATCTGACCAGTGTGTAGTGGATTGCCAGTTCAACAGCACGTCTGCGAGTGAGAACAGAACGCTGAAAATCAGCATTCAGTTACTTAGATATTCACCAGTCGTGTAACTAATGTCTGCCTGGAGTGGAGATCCGATGAATTCCAGGTCGGCACTGAATGAATGGAACTTTCTCTAGTGGAGATTATAATGGTTTCTAAAGTCTAAGTTATGTGGAGAGGAAAATGTAGAGCTGACCAGGGTTGACTGGATAGTCAGTTGAACAGCACTCCTGCGAGTGTGAACAGTCCGCTGAAAAGCAGCCTTGGGTTACTTGTACATTTAACACTAGTGAAATGAAATCGGGCCTGGATTGAAGATTCGATGAATTCTAGATTGGGAGTGAATGAATGGAACATTCTGTAGTGGAGATTCCATTGAATATTGAAGTCTGGGTTGAGTGGACAGGAAAATGAAGAGTGGATCAGGTTGAAGAGGATAGCCAGTAGAATAACACACCAGCGAGTGTGAAAAGGCCGCGAAAATCCAGCATTGGGGTACTTGGATATTGACCAGTGGTGTGACGAAATCCGGCCTGGAGTGGAGATTCGAAGAATTCCAGATTGTCAGTGAATGAAAGGAACATTCTGATGTGGAGATACTAATGGTGTCTGAAGTCTGGGTTATGTGAACAGGAAAAAGAACTGCTGTCCAGGGTTGAGTGGACAGCCAGTTAAACAGCACCTCTCCGAGTGTGAACATGCCTATGAAAACCAGCATTGGTTACTTGGACATTCACCAGTGGTGTAACGAAAGCTTGCCTGGAGTGGAGTTTCGAAGAACTTCAGATTAGCAGTGAATTAGTGGAATATTCTGTAGTGGAAATTCAAGTGAATTCGAAAGTCTGGGTTGTGTGGACAGGCAATTGAAAAGCTGACCAGGTTGGAGTAGATAGCCTGTTGAACAGCACGCCGGGGAGTGTGACGCGACGCTGGAAAACAGCATTGGGTTACTTGGACATTCTGCAATGGTGCAACGAAAACATTCCTGGAGTGGAGATTCCATGAATTCGAGATTGGCAGGGAATGAATGGAACATTCTGTAGGAGATATTCCAATGATTTGTTAAGTCTGGGTTTGTGTACAGGAAAATGAAGAGCAGAGCAGGGAAGTGTGGATAGCCTGTTGAACAGCAGACTGCGACTTTGAACTGGCTGCTGAAAACCAACATAGCCTTACTTGGATACTCACCAATGGTGTGAAGGAATCCTGCCTGGAGTGGAGATTCGATGAATTCCGGATTGGGAGTGAATGAATGGAACATTCTGTAGTGGAGATTCCAATTCCTTCTGAAGTCTGGGTTTTGTGGACAGGAAAATGAAGAGCTGACCAGGGTTAAGTGGATAGGCAGTTGGACAGCACGCCTGCGAGTGTGATCATGCCTCTGAAATCCAGCATTGGATTCCTTTGGACATCATCAGTGGTGTAACGAAAGCCTGCCTGGAGTTGGAGATTCGATGAATTTCCAATTGGAATTGAATCAATGGACCAGTCTGTAGTGGAGATTCGAATGAATTCTGAAGTATGGTTTTTGTGGAGAGGAAAAGAATAATCTGACCACTGTGTATTGGATTTCCAGTTCGACAGAACGTCTGGGAGTGAGAACAGAACGCTGAATATCAGCATTCAGTTAAATAGATATTCACCAGTCGTGTAACTATAGTCTGCCTGGAGTGGAGATTCGATGAATTCCAGATCGGCAGTGAATGAATGGAACATTCTTTAGTGGATATTATAATGGTTTTTGAAGTCTAAGTTATGTGGACAGGAAAATGTAGAGCTGACCAGGGTTGAGTGGATAATCAGTTTATCAGCACTCCTGCGAGTGTGAACAGGCTGCTGAAAAGCAGCCTTGGGTTACTTGTACATTCAAAACTAGTGAAAAGAAATCCGGCCTGGAGTGGAGGTACGATGAATTCCAGATTGGGAGTGAATGAATGGAACATTCTGAAGTGGAGATTCTAATGGTTTCTGAAGTCTGGGTTATGTGAACAGTAAAAAAAGAGCTCTCCAGGGGTGAGTGGACAGCCAGTTGAACAGCATGACTCCGAGTGTGAACATGCCTATGAAACAAAATCGGCCTGGAGTAGAGAGTCGATGAATTCCAGATTGGGAGTGAATGAATGGAACATTCTGTTGTGGAGATCCCATTGACTTTTGAAGTCTGGGTTGAGTGGACAGAAAAATGAAGAGCTGATCGGGTTGGAAAAGATAGCCAGTAGAAAAGCACACCAGCGATTGGGAACAGGCCGCGAAAAACCAGCATTTGGGTACTTGGATATTGACCAGTGGTGTAAAGAAATCCTGCCTGGAGTGAATATTCAATGAATTACAGTTTGGCAGTGAATGAACTGAACATTCTGTACAGGAGATTCCAATCAATTCTGAAGTCTAGGTTGTGGGGACAGGAAAATGAAGTGCTGACCAGGGTTCAGTGTATAGCCACTTGAACAGCACGCCTGGGAGTGTGAAGCGTACGCTGGAAAACAGCATTAGGTTGCTTGGACATTCTCCAATGGTGCAACGAAAGCATGCCTGGAGTGGAGATTCCATGAATTCGATATTGGCCGGGAATGAATGGAACTTTCTATAGGAGAGATATCAATGATTTCTGAAGTCTGGGTTTTGTGTACAGGAAAATGAAGAGCAGAGCAGGGAAGATTGCATAGCCTGTTGAACAGCAGACTGCGACTTTGAACTGCTGCTGAAAACCAACAATGTGTTACTGGCATATTCACCAGTAGTGTAAAGGAATCCTGCCTGGACTGGAGATTCGATAAATTCCCGATTGGGTGTGAATGAATGGAACATTCTATAGAGGTGATTCCAATTACTCCTGAAGTCTGGGTTTTGTGGATAGGAAAATGAAGAGATGACCAGGGTTGAGTGGATAGGCAGTTGGACAGCATGCCTGCGAGTGTGATCATGCCTCTGAAATCCAGCATTGGATTCCTTGGACATCATCAGTGGTGTAACGAAAGCCTGCCTGGCGTTGGAGATTCGATCAATTCCAGATTGGAATTGAATCAATGGAACAGTCTGTAGTGGAGACCCCATTGAATTTTGAAGTCTGGGTTGAGTGGACAGGAAACTGAAGAGCTGATCAGGTTGGAGAGTATAGCCAGAAGAATAGCACACCAGCGAGTGTGAACAGGCCGCGAAAATTCAGCATTGGGGTACTTGGATATTGATCAGTGGTGTAACGAAATCCTGCCAGGAGTGAAGATTCGATGAAATCCAGATTGGCAGTGAATGAATGGAACATTCTGTACAGGAGATTCCAAACAATTCTGAAGTCTAGGTTGTGGGGACAGGGAAATGAAGAGCTGACCAGGGTTCAGTGGATAGCAGTTGAACAGCACTCCTCTGAGGGGGATCAGGACAATGAAATCGAGCAGTGTGTTACTTGGACATTCAACAGTGGTGTAACGAAAGCCTGCCTGGAGTGGAGATTTAGATGAATTCCAGATTCGCAATGAATGAATGGAACGTTCTGTTATTGAGATTCCAATTATTTCAGAAATCCCATGTGTGTGAACAGGAAAATGAAGAGCAGACCAGGTTAGAATGGATAGCCAGTTGAACAGCAGGCCTGCTAGATTGAACAGTCTTCTGAAAACCAGCTTTGGGTTACTTGGACATTCACCAGTGGTATAACGAATGCGTTCATGGAGTTGAGGTTCAGATGAATTCCCGATTCGCAGTGAATGAATTGAGCATTCTATAGTGGATATTCCAATGATTTCTGTCGTGTGGGTTGTTTGGACAGTAAAAGAAAGATTTGACCACTGTGGAGTGGATAGCCAGTTGAATAGCATGCATACGAGTGTGAACAGTATGCTGAAAACCAGCAATGTGTTACTTGGACATTCACCAGTGGTGTAAAGAAATCCTGCCTGGAGTGTAGGTTCCAAGAATTCCAAATAGGCAGTGAATGAATGGAACATTCTGTAGTGGAGATTCCAATGGTTTCTGAATTCTACGTTGTATGGACAAGAAACTGAAGAGCTTACCAGGTGGGATTTGATAGCCAGTTGAAGACCAGGCCTGCGAATTTGAACAGGCTGCTGAAAACCAACATTGTGTTACTTGAATATTCACCAGTGGTGTAAAGAAATCCGGCCTGGAGTGGAGATTCGAAGAATTCCAGATTGGCAGTGAATGAAAGGAACATTCTGAAGTGGAGATTCTAATGGTGTCTGAAGTCTGGGTTATGTGAACAGGAAAAAGAAGAGCTGTCCAGGGTTGAGTGGACAGCCAGCTAATCAGCACATCTCCGAGTGTGAACACGCCTATGAAAACCAGAATCGGTTACTTCGACATTCACCAGTGGTGTAACGAAAGCTTGCCTGGAGTGGAGCTTCGAAAAACTTCAGATTAGCAGTGAAGGAGTGGAGTATTCTGTAGATGAGATTGAAATGATTTCGAAAGTCTGGGTTGTGTGGACAGGTAATGGAAGAGCTGACCAGGTTGGAGTAGATAGCCCGTTGAATAGCATGCCTGGGAGTGTGAAGCGACGCTGGAAAACAGGATTAGGTTACATGGACATTCTCGAATGTTGCAAAGAAAGCATGCCTGGAGTGGAGATTCCACGAATACGATATTGGCACGGAATGAATGGAACATTCCGTAGTAGAGATTCCAATGATTTCTGAAGTCTGGGTTTTGTGTACAGGAAAATGAAGAGCAGAGCAGGGAAGAGAGGATAGCCTGTTGAACAGCAGACTGCGACTTTGAACTGGCTGCTGAAAACCAACATTGGGTTTCTTAGATATTCACCAGTCGTCTAAAGGAATCCTGCCTGGAGTGGAGATTCGATGAATTCCCGATTGGGAGTGAATGAATGAAAAATTCTGTAGTGGAGATTACATTTACTTCTGAAGTCTGGGTTTTGTGGACAGGAGAATGAAGAGCTGACCAGGGTTGAGTGTATAGGTAGCTCGACATGACGCCTGCGAGTGTGATCATGCCTCTGAAATCCAGCATTGGATTCCTTGGACATCAACAGTGGTGTTACGAAAGTGTGCCTGGAGTTGGAGATTCGATGAATTCCAGATTGGAATTGAACCTATGGAACATTCTGTAGTCTAGATTCCAATGAATTCTGAAGTATGGTTTGTGTGGACAGGAAAAGAATAATTTGACCACTGTGTAGTGGATTTACAGTTCAACAGCACGTCTGCGAGTGAGAATAGAACGCTGAAAATCAGCATTCAGTTACTTAGATATTCACCATTCGTGTAACTAAAATCTGCCTGGAGTGGAGATTCGATGAATTCCAGATCGGCAGTGAATGAATGGAACATTGTGTCGTGGAGATTATAATGGTTTCTGAAGTCTAAGTTATGTGGAGAGGAAAATTTAGAGCTGACCAGGGATGAGTGGACATTCAGTTGAACAGCACTCCTGCGAGTGTGATCAGGCCGCTGAAAAGCAGCCTTGGGTTACTGGTATATTCAACACTAGAGAAACGAAATCCGGTCTGGAGTGGATATTGGATGAATTCACGATTGGGAGTGAGTGAATGGAACATTCTGTAGTGATGATTCCTATTACTTCTGAAGGCTGGGTTTTGTGGAAAGGAAAATGTAGAGCTGACCAGGGTTGAGTGGACAGCCAGTTGAACAGCACGACTCCGAGAGTGAACATGCCTATGAAAACCGGAATTGGATACTTCGACATTCACCAGTGATGTAACGAAACCTTGCCTGGAGTGGAGATTCGAAGAACTTGAGATTAGCAGTGAATGACTGGAATATTCTGTAGATGAAATTCAAATGATTTCGAAAGTCTGGGTTGTCTGGACAGACAATGGAAGAGCTGACCAGGTTGGAGTAGATGGCCCGTTGAACAGCAGGCCTGGGAGTGTGAAGCAGAAGCTGGAAAAAAGGATTAGGTTACATGGACATTCTCCAATGTTGCAAAGAAAGCAAGCCTGGAGTGGAGATTCCATGAATATGATATTGGCATGGTATGAATGGAACATTCCGTAGAAGAGATTCCAATGATTTCTGAAGTCTGGGTTTTGTGTACAGGAAAATGAAGAGCAGAGCAGGGAAGAGAGGATAGCCTGTTGAACAGCAGACTGCGACTTTGAACTGGCTGCTGAAAACCAACATTGGGTTTCTTGGATATTCAACATTCGTGTAAAGGAATCCTTCCTGTAGTGGAGATTCTAAGAATTCCCGATTGGGAGTGAATGAATGAAACATTCTGTAGTGGAGATTCCAATTACTTCTGAAGTCTGGGTTTTGTGGGCAGGAAAATGTAGAGCTGACCAGGGTTGTGTGGATAGTCAGTTGAACAGCACTCCTGCGAGTGTGAACAGGCCGGTGAAAAGCAGCCTTGGGTTACTTGGACATTCAAAACTAGAGAAACGAAATCCGGCCTGGAGTGGAGATTCGATGTATTCCAGATTGGAAGTGAATGAATGGAATATTCTGTAGTGGAGATCCCATTGAATTTTGAAGTCTGGGTTGAGTGGACAGGAAAATGAAGAGCTGATCAGGTTGGAGAGGATAGCAAGTAGAAAAGCACAACAGCGAGTGTAAACAGTCCGCGAAAAACCAGCATTGGGGTACTTGGATATTGACCAGTGGTGTAACGAAATCCTGCCTGGAGTGAAGATTCGATGAATTCCAGATTGGCAGTGAATGAATTGAACATTCTTTACAGGAGATTCCAATCAATTCTCAAGTCTAGGTTGTGGGGAAAGGAAAATGTAGAGCTGACCAAGGTTCTGTGGATAGCCAGTTGAACAGCACGCCTGGGAGTGTGAAGCGGACGCTGGAAAACAGCATTAGGTTGCTTGGACATTCTCCAGTGGTGCAACGACAGCATGCCTGGAATGGAGATTCCATGAATTCGAGATTGGCAGGGAATGAATGGAACATTCTGTAGGAGAGATTCCAATGATATCTGAAGTCTGGGTTTTCTATACAGAAAAATGAAGAGCAGAGTAGGGAAGAGAGGATAGCCTGTTGAACAGCATACTGCGACTTTGAACTGGCTGCTGAAAACCAACAATGGGTTACTTGGATATTCAACAGTGGTGTAAAGGAATCCTGCCTGGTGTGGATATTCGATGAATTCCCGATTGGGAGTGAATGAATGGAATATTCTGTAGTGGAGATTCCAATTACTTCTGAAGACTGGGTATTTTGGACAGGAAAATGAAGAGCTGACCAGGGTTGTGTGGATAGGCAGTTGTACAGCACGCGTGCTAGTGTGATCATGCTTCTGAAATCCAGCATTGGATTCCTTGGACATCATCAGTGGTGTAACGAAAGCCTGCCTGGCGTTGGAGATTCGATGAATTTCAGATTGGAATTGAATCAATGGACCAGTCTGTAGTGGAGATTCCAATGAATTCTGAAGTATGGATTTTGTGGACAGGAAAAGAATAATCTGACCACTGTGTAGTGGATTGCCAGTTCGACAGCACGTCTGGGAGTGAGAACAGAACGCTGAAAATCAGCATTCAGTTACATAGATATTCACCAGTCGTGTAACTAAAGTATGCCTGGAGTGGAGATTCGATGAATTCCAGATCGGCAGTGAATGAATGGAACATTCTGTAGTGGAGATTCTATTTCATTTTGAAGTCTGGTTTGAGTGGACAGGAAAATGAAGAGCTGATCAGGTTGGAGAGGATAGCCAGTAGAATAGCACACCAGGGAGTGTGAACAGGCCGCGAAAAACCAGCATTGCGGTACTTGGATATTGACCAGTGTTGAAACGAAATCCTGCCTCGAGTGGAGATTCGATGAATTCCAGATTGGCAGTGTATGAGCGGAATATTCTGTAGTGGAGATTCAAATGATTTCGAAAGTCTGGGTTGTATGGACAGGAGTTGGAAGAGCTGACCAGGTTGGAGTGAATAGCCCGTTAAACAGCACGCCTGGGAGAGTGACGCGGACGCTGGAAAACAGCATTAGGTTACTTGGACATTCTCCAATGGTGCAACGAAAGCATGCCTGGAGTGGAGATTCCATGAATTCGATATTGGCAGGGAATGAATGGAACATTCCGGAGGAGAGATTCCAATGATTTCAGAAGTCTGGGTTTTGTGTACAGGAAAATGAAGAGCAGAGCAGGGAAGAGTGGATAGCCTGTTGAACAGCAGACTGCAACTTTGAACTGGCTGCTGAAAACAAACATTGGCTTACTTGGATATTCACCAGTGGCATAAAGGAATCCTGCCTGGAGTGGAGATTCGATGAATTCCCGATTGGGAGTGAATGAATGGAACATTCTGTAGTGGAGATTCCAATTACTTCTGAAGTCTGGGTTTTGTGGACAGGAAAATGAAGAGCTGACCAGGGTTGAGTGGATAGGCAGTTGGACAGCATGCCTGCGAGTGTGACCATACCTCTAAAATCCAGCATTGGATTGCTTGGACATCATCAGTGGTGTAAGGAAAGCCTGCCTGGCGTTGGAGATTCGATGAATTCCAGATTGGCATTGAATACATGGAACAGTCTGTAGAGGAGATTCCAATTATTTCTGAAATCCGATGTGTGTGGACAGGAACATGAAGAGCAGACCAGGTTACAATGGATACCCAGTTGAACAGCAGGCCTGCGAGAATGGACAGTCCTCTGAAAACCGCTTTGGGTTACTTGGACATTCACCAGTGGTATAACGAATGCGTTCATGGAGTGGAGGTTCAGATGAATTCCCGATTCGCCGTGAATGAATTGAACATTCTGTAGTGGATATTCCAATGATTTCAGACGTGTGGGTTGTTTGGACAGTAAAAGAAAGACTTGACCACTGTGGAGTGGATAGCCAGTTGAATAACATGCATGCAAGTGTGAACAGTATGCTGAAAACCAGCAATGTGTTACTTGGACATTCACCAGTGGTGTAAAGAAAGCCTGCCTGGAGTGTAGGTTCCAAGAAATCCAAATAGGCAGTGAATGAATGGAACATTCTGTAGTGGAGATTCCAATGGTTTCTGAATTCTACGTTGTAAGGAGAAGAAACTGAATAGCTTACCAGGTGGGATTTGATAGCCAGTTAAAGACCAGGCAGGAGAATTTCAACAGGCTGCTGAAAACCACCATTGGGTTACGTGAATATTCACCAGTGGTGTAAAGAAATCCTGCCTGCAGTGGAGATTCGACGAATTCCAGATTGGCAGTGAATGAATGGAACAGTCTGAATTGGAGATTCTAATGGTTTCTGAACTCTGGGTTATGTGAACAGGAAAAAGAAGAGCTGAACAGGGTTTTGTGGACAGTCAGTAGAACAGCAGGACTCCGAGTGTGAACACGCCTGTGAAAACCAGCAATGGTTACTTGGACGTTCACCAGTGGTGTAACGAAAGCTTTCCTGGAGTGCAGATTCGAAGAACTTCAGATTAGCAGTGTATGAGTGGAATATTCTGTAGTGGAGATTCAAATGATTTCGAAAGTCTGGGTTGTGTGGACAGGAAATGGAAGAACTGACCAGGTTGGAGTGGATAGCGCGTTGAACAGAACGCCTGAGAGAGTGAAGCGCACTATAGAGAACAACATTAGGTTACTTGGGCATTCTCCAATGGTGCAACGAAAGCATGCATGGAGTGGAGATTCCATGAATTCGAAATTGGCAGGGAATGAATGGAACATTCTGTAGGAGAGATTCCAATGATTTCTGAAGTCTGGGTTTTGTGTACAGGAAAATGAAGAGCAGAGCAGGGAAGAGTGGATAGCCTGTTGAACAGCAGACTGCGACTTTGAACTGGCTGCTGAAAACCAACATTGGGTTACTTGGATATTCACCAGTGGTGTAAAGGAATCCTGCCTGGAGTGGAGATTCGATGAATTCCCGATTGGGAGTGAATGAATGGAACATTCTGTAGTGGAGACACCAATTAATTCTGAAGTCTGGGTTTTGTGGACAGGAAAATGAAGGGCTGACCAGGGTTGACTGGATAGGAAGTTGGACTGCACGCCTGCGATTGTGATCATGCCTCTCAAATCCAGCATTGCATTCCTTGGACATCATCAGTGGTGTAACGAAAGCCTGCCTGGCGTTAGAGATTCGATGAATTTCAGATTGGAATTGAATCAATGGACCAGTCTGTAGTGGAGATTCCAATGAATTCTGAAGTATGGTTTTTGTGGACAGGAAAAGAATAATCTGACCACTGTGTAGTGGATTGCCAGTTCGACAGCACGTCTGGGAGTGAGAACAGAACGCTGAAAATCAGCATTCAGTTACATAGATATTCACCAGTCGTGTAACTAAAGTATGCCTGGAGTGGAGATTCGATGAATTCCAGATCGGCAGTGAATGAATGGAACATTCTGTAGTGGAGATTCTATTTCATTTTGAAGTCTGGTTTGAGTGGACAGGAAAATGAAGAGCTGATCAGGTTGGAGAGTATAGCCAGTAGAATAGCACACCAGGGAGTGTGAACAGGCCGCGAAAAACCAGCATTGCGGTACTTGGATATTGATCAGTGTTGTAACTAAATACTGCCTGGAGTGGAGATTCGATGAATTCCAGATTGGCAGTGAATGAATGGAACATTCTGTACAGGAGATTCCAATCAATTCTGAAGTCTAAGTTACGTGGATAGGAAAATGAAGAGCTGACCAGGGTTGAGTGGATAGTCAGTTGAACAGCACTCCTGCGAGTGTGAAAAGGCCGCTGAAAAGCAGCCTTGGGTTACTTGGATATTCAGCACTAGTGAAACGAAATCCGGCCTGGAGAGGAGATTCAACGAATTGCAGATTGGGAGTGAATGAATGGAACATTCTGTAGTGGAGATCCCATTGAATTTAGAAGTCTGGGTTGAGTGGACAGAAAATTGAAGAGCTGATCAGGTTGGAGAGGATAGCCAGTAGAATAGCACACCAGGGAGTGTGAACAGGCCGCTAAAAACCAGCATTGCGGTACTTGGATATTGACCAGTGTTGTAACAAAATCCTGCCTCGAATGGAGATTCAATGAATTCCAGATTGGCAGTGTATTAGTGGAATATTCTGTAGTGGAGATTCAAATGATTTCGAAAGTCTGGGTTGTGTGCACAGGAAATGGAAGAAATGGCCAGGTTGGAGTCGATAGCCCGTTGAAGAGCACGCCTGGGAGAGTGACGCGGACGCTGGAAAACAGCATTAGGTTACTTGGACATTCTCCAATGGTGCAACGAAAGCATGCCTGGAGTGGAGTTTCCATGAATTCGATATTGACAGGGAATGAATGGAACATTCCGTAGGAGAGATACCAATGATTCCTGAAGTCTGGGTTTTGTGTACAGGAAAATGAAAAGCAGACCAGGGAAGATTGGATAGCTTGTTCAACAGCAGACTGCGACTTTGAACTGGCTGCTGAAAACCAACATTGGGTTACTTGGATATTCATCAGTGGTGTAAAGGAATCCTGCCTGGAGTGGAGATTCGATGAATTCCCAATTGGGAGTGAATGAATGGAACATTCTGTAGTGGAGATTCCAATTACTTCTGAAGTCTGCGTTTTGTGGACAGGAAAATGAAGAGCTGACCAGGGTTGAGTGGATAGGCAGCTGGACAGCACGCCTGCGAGTGTGATCATGCCTCTGAAATCCAGCATTGGATTCCTTGGACATCATAAGTGGTGTAACGAAAGCATGCCGGGAGTTGGAGATTCGATGAATTCCAGCTTGGAATTGAATCAATTGAACTGTCTGTAGTGGAGATTCCAATGAATTCTGAAGTATGGTTTGTGTGGACAGGAAAAGAATAATCTGACCACTGTGTAATGGATTTCCAGTACTACAGCACGTCTGCGAGTGAGAACAGAACGCTGAAAATCAGCATTCAGTTACTTAGATATTCACCAGTTGTATAACTGAAGTCTGCCTGGAGAGGAGATTCGATGCATTCCAGATCGGCAGTGAATGAATGGAGCATTCTCTAGTGGAGATTATAATGGTTTCTGAAGTCTAAGTTACGTGGACAGGAAAATGTAGAGCTGACCATGGTTGAGTGGATAGTCAGTTGAACAGCACTCCTGCGAGTGTGAACAGGCCGCTGAAAAGCAGCCTTGTGTTACTTGTACATTTAACACTAGTAAAACGAAATCCGGCCTGGAGTGGAGATTCAACGAATTGCAGACTGGGAGTGAATGAATGGAACATTCTGAAGTGGAGATTCTAATGGTTTCTGAAGTCTGGGTTATGTGAACAGGAAAAAGAAGAGCTGACAAGGGTTGAGTGAACAGCCAGTGGAACAGCACGATTCCGAGTGAGAACACGCCTATGAAAACCAGCATTGCTTACTTGGATATTCACCAGTTGTGTAAGGAAAGCTTGCCTGGAGTGGAGATTCGAAGAACTTCAGATTAGCAGTGTATGAGTGGAATATTCTGTAGTGGAGATTTAAATGATTTCGAAAGTCTGCGTTGTGTGCACAGGAAATGGAATAAATGACCAGGTTGAGGTGGATAGCCCGTTGAATAGCACGCCTGGGAGAGTGATGCGGACGCTGGTAAACAGCATTAGGTTACTTGGACATTCTCCAATGGTGCAACGAAAGCATGCCTGGAGTGGAGATTCCATGAATTCGATATTGGCAGGGAATGAATGGAACATTCCGTAGGAGAGATTCCAATGATTTCAGTAGTCTGGGTTTTGTGTACAGGAAAATGAAGAGCAGAGCAGGGAAGAGTGGATAGCCTGTTGAACAGCAGACAGCGACTTTGAACTGGCTGCTGAAAACCAACATTGCGTTACTTGGATATTCAACAGTGGTGTCAAGGAATCCTGCCTGGAGTGGAGATTCGATGAACTCCAGATTGGGAGTGAATGAATAGAACATTCTAGTGGAGAGTCCATTGAATTTTGAAGTGTGTGTTGAGTGGACAGGAAAATGAAGAGCTGATCAGGTTGGAGAGGAAAACCAGTAGAATAGCACAACAGCGAGTGTGAACAGGCCGAGAAAAACCAGCATTGGTGTACTTGGATATTGACCAGTGTTGTAACGAAATCCGGCCTGGAGTGGAGATTCCATGAATTCCAGATCGGCAGTGAATGAATGGAACATTCTATAGTGGAGACTATAAAGATTTCTGAAGTCTAAGTTATGTGAACAGGAAAATGTAGAGCTGACCAGGGTTGAGTGGATAGTCAGTTGAACAGCACTCCTGCGAGTGTGAACAGGCCGCGAAAAACCAGCATTGGGGTTCCTCGATATTGAACGGTGGTGTACCGAAATCCTGCTTGGAGTAGAGATTCGATGAATTCCAGAATGGCAGTGAATGAATGGAACATTCTGTACAGGAGATTCCAATCAATTCTGAAGTCTATATTGTGGGGACTGGAAAATGAAGAGCTGACCAGGGTTCAGTGGATAGCCAGTTGAACAGCACGCCTCCGAGGGGGATCAGGACAATGAAAAAGAGCAGTGTGTTACTTGGACATTCAACAGTGGTGTAACGAAAATCTGCCTGGAGTGGAGATTCAGATGAATTCCAGATTTGCAGTGAATGAATGGAACGTTCTGTAGTGGAGATTCCAATTATTTCTGAAATCCAATGTGTGTGGACAGGAAAATGAAGAGCAGACCAGGATAGAAAGGATAGCCAGTTGAAGAGCAGGCCTGCGAGATTGAACAGTCCTCTGAAACCAGCATTGGGTTACTTGGACATTCACCAGTGGTATAACGAATGCGTTCATGGAGTGGAGGTTCAGAGGAATTCCCGATTCGCAGTGAATGAATTGAACATTCTTTAGTGGATATTCCAATGATTTCTGTCGTGTGGGTTGTTTGGACAGTAAAAGAAAGACTTGACCCATGTGTAGTGGATAGCCAGTTGAATAGCATGCATGCGAGTGTGAACAGTATGCTGAAAACCAGCAATGTGATACTTGGACATTCACCAGAGGTATAAAAAAAGCCTCACTGGAGTGTTGGTTCCAAGAATTCCAAATAAGCAGTGAATGAATGGAACGTTCTGTAGTGGAGATTCCAATGGTTTCTGAATTATACGTTGTATGGACAAGAAATTGAAGAGCTTACCAGGTGGGATTTTATAGCCAGTTGAAGACCAAGTCTGCGAATTTGAACAGGCTGCTGAAAGCCACCAATGGGTTACTTGAATATTCACCAGTGGTGTAAAGAAATCCTGTCTGCAGTGGAGATTCGATGAATTCTAGATTGGCAGTGAATGAATGGAACATTCTGAAGTGGAGATTCTAATGGTTTCCCGAAGTCTGGGTTATGTGAACAGGAATAAGAAGAACTGATCAGGGTTGAGTGGACAGCCAGTGGAACAGCACGACTCCGAGTGTGAACACGACTATGAAAACCAGCATTGGTTACTTGGACATTCACCCGTGGTGTAACGAAAGCTTCTCTGGAGTGGAGATTCGAAGAAATTCAGATTAGTAGTGAATGAGTGGAATTTTCTGTAGTGGAGATTCAAATGATTTCGAAAGTCTGGGTTGCGTGGACAGGAAATGGAAGAACTGACCAGGTAGGAGTGGATAGCCCATTGAACAGCACGCCTGGGAGTGTGAAGCGGACACTGGAAAACAGCATTATGTTACTTGGACATTCTCCAATGGTGCAACGAATGCATGCCTGGAGTGGAGATTCCATGAATTCGATATTGGCAGGGAATAAATGAAACATTCCGTAGGAGAGATTCCAATGATTTCTGAAGTCTGGGTTTTGTGTACAGGAAAATGAAGAGCAGAGCAGGGAAGTGTGGATAGCCTGTTGAACAGCAGACTGTGACTTTGAACTGGCTGCTGAAAACCAACATTGCGTTACTTGGATATTCACAAGTGGTGTGAATGAATCCTGTCTGGAGTGGAGATTCGATGAATTCCCGATTGGGAGTGAATGAATGGAACATTCTGTAGTGGAGATTATAATGATTTCTGAAGTCTTAGTTATGTGGACAGGAAAATGTAGAGCTGACCAGGGTTGAGTGGATAATCTGTTGAAAAGCACTCCTGCGAGTGAGAACAGGCCGCTGAAAAGCAGCCTTGGGTTACTTGTTCATAAAACACTAGTTAAAAGAAATCCGGCCTGGAGTGGAGATTCGATGAGTTCCAGATTGGGAGTGAATGAATGTTACATTCTGTAGTGGTGGTTCCATTGAATTTTGAAATCTGGGTTGAGTGGACAGGAAAATGAAGAGCTGATCAGGTTGGAGAGGATAGCCAGTAGAATAGCACACCAGCGAGTGTGAACATGCCGCGAAAAAACAGCATTGCGGTACTTGGATATTGACCAGTGGTGTAACGAAATCCTGCCTGTCGTGGAGATTCGATGAATTCCAGATTGGCAGTGAATGAATGGAACATTCTGTACAGGAGATTAAAATCATTTCTGAAGTCTAGGTTGTGGGGACAGGAAAATGAAAAGCTGATTCGGGTTCAGTGGATAGCCAGTTGAACAGCACGCCTCCGAGGGGGATCAGGACAATGAAATCGAGCAGTGTGTTACTTGGACATTCAACAGTGGTCTAACGAAAGCCTGCCTGGAGTGGAGATTCAGATGAATTCTAGATTCGCAGTGAATGAATGGAACGTTCTATAGTGGAGATTCCAATTATTTCTGAAATCCGATGTGTGTACACAGGAAAATGAAGAGCAGACCAGGTTAGAATGGATAGCCAGATGAACAACAGGCCTGCGATATTAAACAGTCCTCTGAAATCCAGCATTGGGTTACTTGGACATTCACCAGTGGTATCACGAATGCGTTCATGGAGTGGAGGTTCAGATGAATTCCCGATTCTCAGTGAATTTACTGAACATTCTGTAGTGGATATTCCAATGATTTCTGTCGTATGGGTTGTTTGGACAGTAAAAGAAAGACTTGACCACTGTGGAGTGGATAGCCAGTTGAATATCATGCAAGCTAGTGTGAACAGTATGCTGAAAACCAGCAATGTGATACTTGGATATTCACCAGAGGTGTAACAAAAGCCTGACTGGAGTGTTGGTTCCAAGAATTCCAAATAAGCAGTGAATGAATGGAACGTTCTGTAGTGGAGATTCCAATGCTTTCTGAATTCTACGTTGTATGGACAAGAAACTGAAGGGCTTGCCAGGTGGGATTTTATAGCCAGTTGAAGACCAAGCCTGCGAATTTGAAGAGGCTGCTGAAAGCCACCATTGGGTTACTTGAATATTCACCAGTGGTGTAAAGAAATCCTGTCTGCAGTGGAGATTCGATGAATTCCAGATTGGCAGTGAATGAGTGGAACATTCTGAAGTGGAGATTCTAATGGTTTTCCGAAGTCTGCGTTATGTGAACAGGAAAAAGAAGAGCTGACAAGGGTTGAGTGGAAAGCCATTTGAACAGCACGACTCTGAGTGTGAACACGCCTATGAAAACCAGCATTGGTTACTTGGACATTCATCAGTGGTGTAACGAAAGCTTGCCTGGAGTGGAGATTCGAAAAACTTCAGATTAGCAGTGAATGAATGGAATATTCTGTGGTGGGGATTCAAATGATTTCGAAAATCTGGGTTGTGTGGAGAGGAAATGGAAGAGCTGACCAGGTTGGAGTGGATAGCCCGTTGATCATCACGCCTGGGAATGTGAAGCAGACGCTGGAACACAGCATTAGGTTACTTGGACATTCTCCAATGGCGCAACGAAGCATGCCTGGAGTGGAGATTCCATGAATTCGATATTGGCAGGGAATGAATGGAACATTCCGTAGGAGAGATTCCAATGATTTCTGAAGTCTGGGTTTTCTGTACAGGAAAATGAAGAGCAGAGTAGGGAAGAGTTTATAGCCTGTTGAACAGCAGACTGCGACTTTGAACTGGCTGCTAAAAACCAACATTGGATTACTTGGATCTTCACCAGTGATGTAAAGGAATCCTGCCTCGGGTGGCGATTCGATGATTTCCCGATTGGCAGTGAATGAATGGTACATTCTTTAGTGGAGATTCCAGTTCCTTCTGAAGTCTGGGTTTTGTGGACAGTGAAATAAAGAGCTGACCAGGGTTGAGTGGATAGGCAGTTGGACAGCACGCCTGCGAGTGTGATCATGCCTCTGAAATCCAGCATTGGATTCCTTGGACATCATCAGTGGTGTAATGAAAGCCTGCTGGAGTGGGAGATTCGATGAATTCCAGATTGGAATTGAATGAATGGAACATCTTTAGTGGAGATTCCAATGAATTCTGACGTATGGTTTGTGTGGACAGGAAAAGAATAATCTGACCACTATGTAGTGGATTGCCAGTTCAACAGCACGTCTGCGAGTGAGAACAGAACGCTGAAAATCAGCATTCAATTACTTAGATATTCACCAGTCGTGTTACTGAAGTCTGTCTGGAGTGGAGATTTGATGAATTCCAGATCGGCAGTGAATGAATGGAACATTCTGTAGTGGAGAATCCATTGAATTTTGAAGTCTCGGTTGAGTGGACAGGAAAATGAAGAACTGATCAGGTTGGAGAGGATAGCCAGTAGAATAGCACACCAGCGAGTGTGAACAGGCCGCGAAAAAAACAGCATTGGGGTACTTGGATATTGACTAGTGGTGTAACGAAATCCTGCCTGGAATTGAGATTCGATGAATTCCAGATTGTCAGTGAATGAATGGAACATTCTGCAATGGAGATTCTAATGTTTTCTGAAGTCTGGGTTATGTGAAGAGGAAAAAGAAGAGGTGACCAGGGTTGAGTGGACAGCTAGTGGAACAGCACGACTCCGAGTGTGAACACGCCTATGAAAACCAGCATTGGTTACTTAGACATTCACCAGTGGTGTAACGAAAGCTTGCCTGGAGTGGAGATTCGAAGAACGACAGATTAGCAGTGAATGAGTGGAAATTTCTGTAGTGGAGATTCAAATGATTTCGAAAGTCGGGGTTGTATGGACAGGAATTGGAAGAGCTGACCAGGTTGGAGTGGATAGCCCTTGAACAACACGCCTGGTAATGTGAAGCGGACGCTGGAAAACAGCATTAGGTTACTTGGACATTCTCCAATGGTGCAAGGAACGCATGCCTGTAGTGGAGATTCCATGAATTCGATATTGGCAGGGAATGAATGGAACATTCCGTAGGAGAGTTTCCAATGATTTCTGAAGTCTGGGTTTTGTGTACAGGAAATTGAAGAGCAGAGCAGGGAAGAGTGGATAGCGTGTTGAACAGCAGACTGCGACTTTCAACTGGCTGCTGAAAACCAACATTGGGTTACTTGGATATTCACCAGTGGTGTAAAGGAATCCTGTCTTGAGTGGAGATTCGATGAATTCCCGATTGGGAGTGAATGAATGTAACATTTTTTAGTGGTGGTTGCATTGAGTTTTGAAGTCTGGATTGAGTGGACAGGAAAATGAAGAGCTGATCAAGTTAGAGATATAGGCAGTAGAATAGCACACCAGCGAGTGTGAACAGGCTGAGAAAAACCAGCATTGGGGTAATTGGATATTGACCAGTGGTGTACCGAAATCCTGCATGGAGTGGAGATTCGATGAATGCCAGATTGGCAGTGAGTTAATGGGACACTCTGTACAGGAGACTCCAATCAGTTCAGAAGTCTAGGTTGTGGGGACAGGAAAATGAAGAGCTGAGCAGGGTTCAGTGGAGAGCCAGTTGAACAGCACGCCTCCGAGGGGGATCAGCCCAATGAAAACGAGCAGTGTGTTACTTGGACATTCAACAGTGGTGTAAGGAAAACATTCCTTGAGTGGAGATTCAGATGAATTCCAGTTTCGCAGTGAATGAATGAAACGTTCTCTAGTGGAGATACCAATTGTTTCTGAAATCCGATGTGTGTGGATAGGAAATGAAGAACAGACCAGGTTACAATGGATAGCCAGTTGAACAGCAGTCCTGCGAGATTGAACAGTCCTCTGAAAACCAGCATTGGGTTACTTGGACATTCACCAGTGGTATAACGAATGTGTTCATGGAGTGGAAGTTCAGATGAATTCCCGATTCGCAGTGAATGAATTGAATATTCTGTAGTGGATATTCCAATGATTTCTGTCGTGTGGGTTGTTTGGACAGTAAAAGAAAGACTTGACCACTGTGGAGTGGATAGCCAGTTGAATAGCATGCATGCGAGTTTGAACAGTATGCTGAAAACCAGCAATGTGTTAATTGGATATTCACCAGTGCTGCAAACAAAGCCTGCCTGGAGTGTAGGTTCCAAGAATTCCAAATAAGCAGTGAATGAGTGGAACATTCAATAGTGGAGATTCCAATGGTTTCTGAATTCTACGTTGTATGGAAAATATTCTGAAGACCTTACCAGGTGGGATTTTATAGTCAGTTGAAGACCAGGCCTGCGAATTTGAACTTGCTGCTGAAAACCAACATTGGCTTACTTGAATATTCACCAGTGGTGTAAAGAAATCCTGCCTGAAGTGAAGATTCAATGAATTCCAGATTGGCAGTGAAGGAATGGAACATTCTGAAGTGGAGATTCTAATGGTTTCAGAAGTCTGGGTTATGTGAACAGGAAAAAGAAGAGCTGACCATGGTTGAGTGGACAGCCAGTTGAAGAGCACGACTCCGAGTGTGAACACGCCTATGAAAACCAGCATTGGTTACTTGGACATTCACCAGTGGTGTAACGAAAGTTTGCCTGGAGTGGAGATTCGAAGAACTTCAGATTAACAGTGAATGTCTGGACTTTTCTGTAGTGGAGATTCAAATGATTTCGAAAGTCTGGGTTCCGTGGACAGGAAATGGAAGAGCTGACCAGGTTGGAGTATATAGCACGTTGAACAGCACGAATGGGAGTGTGAAGCAGACGCTGGAAAACAACATCAGGTTACATGGACATTCTCCAATGGTGCAACGAAAGCATGCCTGGAGTGGAGATTCCATGAATTCCATAATGGCTGGCAATGAATGGAACATTCCGTAGGAGAGATTCCAATGATTTCTGATGTCTGGCTTTTGTGTACAGGAAAATGAAGAGCAGAGCAGGGAAGAGTGGATAGCCTGTTGAACAGCAGACTGCAACTTTGAACTGGCTGCTGAAAACCAACATTGGGTTACTTGGATATTCACCAGTGGTGTAAAGGAATCCTGCCTGGAGTGGAGATTCGATGAATTCCCGATTTGGAGTGAATGAACGTAACATTCTCTAGTGGAGATTCCAATAACTTCTGAAGTCTGGGTTTAGTGGACAGGAAAATGTAGAGCTGACCAGGGTTGTGTGGATAGTCAGTTGAACAGCACTCCTGCTAGTGTGAACAGGCCGCTGAAAAGCAGCCTTGGGTTACTTGTTCATTCAACACTAGTGAAACGAAATCCGGCCTGGAGTGGAGATTCGATGAGTTCCAGATTGGGAGTGAGTGAATGTTACATTCTGTAGTCGTGGTTCCATTGAATTTTGAAATCTGTTTTGAGTGGACAGGAAAATGAAGAGCTGATCAGGTTGGAGAGGAATGCCAGTAGAATAGCACACCAGCGAGTGTGAACAGACCGCGAAAAACCAGCATTGGGGTACTTGGATATTGACCAGTGTTGTAACAAAATCCTGACTGGAGTGGAGATTCCATGAATTCCAGATTGGCAGTGAATGAATGGCACATTCTGTACAGGAGATTCCAATCATTTCTGAAGTCTATCTAGTGGTGACAGGAAAATGAAGAGCTGACCAGAGTTCAGTGTATAGACAGGTGAACAGCACGCCTCCAAGGGTGATCAGGACAATGAAAAAGAGCAGTGTGTTACTTGGACATTCAACAGTGGTGTAACGAATGCCTGCCTGGAGGGGCGATTCAGATGAATTCCAGATTCGCAGTGAATGAATGGAACATTCTGTACTGGAGATTCGAATTATTTCTGAAATCCGATATGTGTGTGGACAGGAAAATGAAGAGCAGACCAGGTTAGAATGGATAGCCAGTTGAACAGCAGACCTGCGAGATTGAACAGTCCTCTGAAAAGCAGCATTGGGTTACTTGGACATTCACCAGTGGTATCACGAATGCGTTCATGGAGTGGAGGTTCAGATGAATTCCCGATTCGCAGTGAATGAATTGAATGTTCTGTAGTGGATATTCCAATGATTTCTGTCGTGTGGGTTGTTTGGACAGTAAAGAAAGACTTGACCGCTGTGGAGTGGATAGCAAGTTGAATAGCATGCATGCAGTGTAAACAGTATGCTGAAAACCAGCAATGTGTTACTTGGACATTCACCAGTGGTGTAAAGAAAGCCTGCCTGGAGTGTAGGTTCCAAGAACTCCAAATAGGCAGTGAATGAATGGAACATTCTGTAGTGGAGATTCCAATGGTTTCTGAATTCTAAGTTGTATGGACAAGAAACTGAAGAGCTTCCCAGGTGGGATTTTATAGCCAGTTGAAGACCAGGCCTTCGAATTTGAACAGGCTGCGGAAAACCACCATTGGGTTACTTGATTATTCACCAGTGGTGTAAAGAAATCCTGACTGCAGTGGAGTTTCGAAGAATTCCAGATTGGCAGTGAATGAATGGAACATTCTGAAGTGGAGATTCTAATAGTTTCTGAAGTCTGGGTTATGTGAACAGGAAAAAGAAGAGCTGACCATGGTTGAGTGGACAGCCAGCTGAACAGCACGACTCCGAATGTGAGCACGCCTATGAAAACCAGCATTGGTTACTTGGACATTCACCAGTGGTGTAACGAAAGCTTGCCTGGAGTGGAGATTCGAAGAAATTCAGATTAGCAGTGAATGAGTGGAATATTCTGTAGTGGAGATTCAAATGATTTCGAAAGTCTGGGTTGTGTGGTTAGGAAATGGAAGAGCTGACCAGGTTGGAGTGGATAGTCCGTTGAACAGCACGCCTGGGAGAGTGAAGCAGACGCTGGAAAACAGCATTAGATTACTTGGACATTCTCCAATGGTGCAATGAATGCATGCCTGGAGTGGAGATTCCATGAATTCGATATTGGCAGGAAATGAATGGAACATTCCGTAGGAGAGATTCCAATGATTTCTGAAGTCTGAGTTTTCTGTACAGGAAAATGAAGAGCAGAGCAGGGAAGAGTAGATAGCCTGTTGAACAGCAGACTGTGACTTTGAACTGGCTACTGAAAACCAACATTGGGTTACTTGGATATTCACCAGTGGTGTAAAGGAATCCTGCCTGGAGTGGAGATTCGATGAGCTCCAGATTGGGAGTGAATGAATGGAACATTCTGTAGTGGAGATTCCATTGAATTTTGAAGTGTGGATTGAGTGGAGAGGAAAATGAAGAGCTGATCAGTTTGGAGAGGAACGCCAGTAGAAAAGCACACCAGCGAGTATGATCAGGTCGCGAAAAACCAGCATTGGGGTACTTGGATATTCAACAGTGTTGTAACGAAATCCTGCCTGGATTGGAGATTCGATGAATTCCCGATTGGGAGTCAATGAATGGAACATTCTGTAGTGGAGATTCCAATTACTTCTGAAGTCTTGGTTTTGTGGACAGGAAAATGAAGTGTTGACCAGGGTTGATTGATAGGCAGTTGGACAGCACGCCTGCGAGTGTGATCATGACTCTGAAATCCAGCATTGGATTCCTTGGACATCATCAGTGGTGTAACGAAAGCCTGCCTGGAGTTGGAGATTCAATGAATTCCAGATTGGAATTGAATCAATGGCACAGTCTGTAGTGGAGATTCCAATGTATTCTGAAGTATGGTTTGTGCGGACAGGAAGAGAATAATCTGACGACTGTGTAGTGGATTGCCAGTTCAAAAGCACGTCTTCGATTGAGAACAGAACTCTGAAAATAAGCATTCAGTTACTTAGATATTCACCTGTCATGTAACTAAAGTCTGCCTGGAGTGGAGATTCGATGAATTACAGATCGGCAGTGAATGAATGGTACATTCTGTCGTGGAGATTATAATGGTTTCTGAAGTCTAAGTTACGTGGACAGGAAAATGTAGAGCTGACCAGGGTTGTGTGGATAGTCAGTTGAACGGCACTCCTGCTAGTGTGAACAGGACGCTGAAAAGCAGCCTTGGGTTACTTGTTCATTCAACACTAGTGAAACGAAATCCGGCCTGGAGTGGAGATTCGATGAATTCCAGACTGGGAGTGAATGAATGGAACATTCTGTAGTGGAACTTCCATTGAATTTTGAAGTCTGGGTTGAGTGGACAGGAAAATGAAGAGCTGATCAGGTTGGAGAGGATAGCCAGTAGAATAGCACACCAGCGAGTGTGAACAGGCCGGGAAAAACCAGCATTGGGGTACTTGGATATTGACCAGTGGTGTAACGAAATCCTGCGTGGACTGGAGATTCGATGAATTTCAGATTGGCAGTGAAGGAATTGACCATTCTAAAGTGGAGATTCTAATGGTTTCTGAAGTCTGGGTTATGTGAACAGGAAAAAGAAGAGCTGTCCAGGGTTGAGTGGAGAGCCAATTGAACAGCACGATTCCGAGTTTGAACATGCCTATGAAAACCAGCATTGGTTACTTGGACATTCACCAGTGGTGTAATGAAAGCTTGCCTGGAATGGAGATTGGAAGAACTTCAGATTAGCAGTGAATGAGTGGAATATTCTGTAGTGGAGATTCAAATTATTTCTGAAGTCCGATGTGTGTGGACAGCAAAATGAAGAGCAGACCAGGTTAGCATGGATAGCCAGTTGAACAGCAGGCCTGCGAGATTGAACAGTCCTCTGAAAACCAGCATTGGTTTGCTTAGACATTCATCCGTGGTATAAAGAATGCGTTCATGGAGTGGAGGTTCAGATGAATTCCCGATTCGCAGTGAATGATTTGAATATTCTGTAGTGGATATTCCAATGATTTCTGTCGTGTGGGTTGTTTAGACAGTAAAAGAAAGACTTGACCACTGTGGAGTGGATAGCCAGTTGAATAGCATGCATGCGAGTGTGAACAGTATGCTGAAAATCCAGCAATGTGTTACTTGGACTTTCAACAGTGGTGTAAAGGAAGCCTGCCTGGAGTGTAGGTTCCAAGAATTCCAAATAGGCAGTGAATGAATGGAACATTCTGTAGTGGAGATTTAATTGGTTTCTGAATTCTACGTTGTATGGACAAGAAACTGAAGAGCTTACCAGGTGGCATTTGATAGCCAGTTGAATACCAGGACTAAGAATTTGAACAGGCTGCTGAAAACCACCATTGGGTTACTTGATTATTCACCAGTGGTGTAAAGATATTCTGTCTGCAGTGGAGATTCGATGAATTCCAGATTGGAATTGAATCAATGGTACAGTCTGTAGTGGAGATTCCAATGTATTCTGAAGTATGGTTTGTGTGGACAGGAAAAGAATAATATGACGACTGTGTAGTGGATTGCCAGTTCAAAAGTACGTCTTCGATTGAGAACAGAACTCTGAAAATAAGCATTCAGTTACTTAGATATTCACCAGTCATGTAACTAAAGTCTGCCTGGAGTGGAGATTCGATGAATTACAGATCGGCAGTGAATGAATGGTACATTCTGTCGTGGAGATTATAATGGTTTCTGAAGTCTAAGTTATGTGGACAGGAAAATGTAGAGCTGACCAGGGTTGTGTGGATAGTCAGTTGAACAACACTCCTGCTAGTGTGAACAGGCCGCTGAAAAGCAGCCTTGGGTTACTTGTTCATTCAACACTAGTGAAACGAAATCCGGCCTGGAGTGGAGATTCGATGAATTCCAGACTGGGAGTGAATGAATGGAACATTCTGTAGTGGAGATTCCATTGAATTTTGAAGTCTGGGTTGAGTGGACAGGAAAATGAAGAGCTGATCAGGTTGGAGAGGATAGTCAGTAGAATAGCACAACAGCGAGTGTGAACAGGCCGCGAAAAACCAGTATTGGTGTACTTGGATATTGACCAGTGGTGTAACGAAATCCTGCGTGGAGTGGAGATTCGATGAATTCCAGATTGGCAGTGAATGAATTGACCATTCTGAAGTGGAGATTCTAATGGTTTCTGAAGTCTGGGTTATGTGAACAGGAAAAAGAAGAGCTGTCCAGGGTTAAGTGGAGAGCCAATTGAACAGCACGACTCCGTGTGTGAACATGCCTATGAAAACCAGCATTGGTTACTTGGACATTCACCAGTGGTGTAACGAAAGCTTGCCTGGAGTGGAGATTCGAAGAACGTCAGAATAGCAGTGAATGAGTGGAATATTCTGTAGTGGAGATTCAAATGATTTCGAAAGTCTGGGTTGTGTGGACAGGAAATGGAAGAGCTGACCAGGTTAGACTGGATAGCCCGTTGAACAGCACGCCTGGGAGTGTGAAGCGGACGCTGGAAAACAGCATTAGGTTACTTGGACATTCTTCAATGGTGCAACGAAAGCATGCCTGGTGTGGAGAATCCATGAATTCGATATTGGCAGGGAATGAATGGAACATTCCTTAGGAGAGATTCCAATGATTTCTGAAGTCTGGGTTTTCTGTACAGGAAAATGAAGAGCAGAACAGGGAAAAGTGGATAGCCTGTTGAACAGCAGACTGCGACTTTGAACTGGCTGCTGAAAACCAACATTGGATTACTTGGATCTTCACCAGTGGTGTAAAGGAATCCTGCTTGGGGTGGAGATTCGATGATTTCCCGATTGGCAGAGAATGAATGGAACATTCTGTAGTGGAGATTCCAATTACTTCTGAAATCTGCGTTTTGTGGACAGGACAATGAAGAGCTGACCAGGGTTGAGTGGATAGGCAGTGGGACAGCACACCTGCGAGTGTGATCTTGCCTCTGAAATCCAGCATTGGATTCCTTGGACATCATCAGTGGTGTAACGAAAGCCTGCCTGGAGTTGGAGATTCGATGAATTCCAGATTGGAATTGAATCAATGGCACAGTCTGTAGTGGAGTTTCCAAAGAATTCTGAAATATGGTTTGTGTGGACAGGAAAAGAATAATCTGACCACTGTGTAGTGGATTGCCATTTCAACAGCACGTCTACGAGTGAGAACAGAACGCTGAAAATCAGGATTTAGTTAGTTAGATATTCACCAGTCATGTAACTAAAGTGTGCCTGGAATGGAGATTCGATGAATTCCCAATCGGCAGTGAATGAATGGAACATTCTGTAGTGGAGATTACAATGGTTTCTGAATTCTACGTTATGTGGACAGGAAAATGTAGAGCTGACCAGGGTTGAGTGGATAGTCAGTTGAACAGCACTCCTGCGAGTGTGAACAGGCCGCTGAAAAGCAGCCTGGGGTTACGTGTACATTCAACACTAGTGAAACGAAATCCAGCCTGGAGTGGAGATTCGATGAATTCCAGATTGGGAGTGAAGGAATGGAACATTCTGTAGTGGAGATCCTATTGAATTTTGAAGTCTGGGTTGAGTGGACAGGAAAATGAAGAGCTGATCAGGTTGGAGAGGATAGCCAGTACAATAGCACACCAGCGAGATTGAACAGGATGCGAAAAACCAGCATTGGGGTACTTGGATATTGACCAGTGGTGTAACGAAATCCTGCCTGGAGTGGAGATTCGATGAATTCCAGATTAGCAGAGAATGAATGGAAGATTCTGTACAGGAGATTCCAATCAATTCTGAAGTCTAGGTTGTGGGGACAGGAAAATGAAGAGCTGACCAGTGTTCAGTGGATAGCCAGTTGAACAGCACGCCTCCGAGGGGGATCAGGACATTGAAAAAGAGCAGTGTGTTAGTTGGACATTCAACAGTGGTGTAACGAAAGCCTGCCTGGAGTGGAGATTCAGATGTATTCCAGATTCGCAGTGAATGAATGGAACGTTCTGTAGTGGAGATTCCAATTATTTCTGAAATCCGATGTGTGTACACAGGAAAATGTAGTGCAGACCAGGTTAGAATGGGTAGCCAGTTGAACAGCAGGCCTGCGAGATTGAACAGTCCTCTGAAAACCAGCATTGGGTTACTTGGACATTCACCAGTGGTATAACGAATGCGTTCATGGAGTGGAGGTTCAGATGAATTCCCGATTCGCAGTGAATGAATTTAACATTCTGTAGTGGATATTCCAATGATTTCTGTCGTGTGGTTTGTTTGGACAGTAAAAGAAGACTTGACCACTGTGGAGTGGATAGCCAGTTGAATAGCATGCATGCAAGTTTGAACAGTATGCTGAAAATCAGCAATGTGATACTTGGACATTCACCAGTGGTGTAAAGAAAGCCTGCCTGGAGTGTAGGTTCCAAGAATTCCAAATAGGCAGTGAATGAATGGAACATTCTGTAGTGGGGTTCCAATGGTTTCTGAATTGTACGTTGTATGGACAAGAAACTGAAGAGCTTTCAGGTGGGATTTTATAGCCAGTTGAAGACCAGGCCTGCGAGTTTGAACAGGCTCCTGAAAACCACCATTGTGTTACTTGAATATTCACCAGTGGTGTAAAGAATCCTGTCTGCATTGGAGATTCCATGAATTCCAGATTGGCAGTGAATGAATGGAACATTCTGAAGTGGAGATTCTAATGGTTTCTGAAGTCTGGGTTATGTGAACAGGAAAAAGAAGAGCTCACCAGGGTTGAGTGGACAACAAGTTGAACAGTATGACTCCGAGTGTGATCACGCCTATGAAAACCAGCATTGGTTACTTGGACATTCACCTGTGGTGTAATGAAAGCTTGCCTCGAGTGGAGATTCGAAGAACTTCAGATTAGCAGTGAATGAGTGGAGTATTCTGTAGTGGAGATTCAAATGATTTCGAAAGTCTGGGTTGTGTGGACAGGAAATGGAAGAGCTGACAAGGTTGGAGTGGATAGCCCGTTGAACAGCACGCCTGGGAGTATGAAGCGGATGCTGGAAAACAGCATTAGGTTACTTGGACATTCTCCAATGGTGCAACAAAAGCATGCCTGGAGTGGAGATTCCATGAATTCGATATTGGCAGAGAATGAATGGAACATTCTGTAGTGGAAATACAAATGATTTCTGAATTATGTGATGTGTGGACAGGAAAAGGAAGAGCTGACCAGGTTGAAGTGTAGCGCTATTTGAACAGCATGACATGGAGTGTGAACAGGCCGCTGAAAACCATCATTGGGTTTTTTGGACATTCACTAATTGTGTAACGAAGCCTGCCTGGACTGGAGACACAGATGAATTCCAGATTGGCAGTGAATGAATTGAACCTTCTGTAGTGGAGATTCTAATGGTTTCTGAAGTGTGGATTATGTGGACATGAAATTGAAGCCCTGACCAGTTTTGAGTGGATAGCCAGTTGAACAGCACGACTGCGAGTGTGAGCAGGCCGCTGAAAACAGCATTGGGTTACTTGAATATTCATCACTGGTGTAAAGAGAGCCTGATGGAGTGGAGATTCGATGAATTCCACATTGTCAGTTATTGAGTGTAACATTCTGTAGAGGAGATTCTAATGGATTCTGAAGTCTGGGTTTTGTGGACCGGAAAATGAAGAGCTGACCAGAGTTGAGTGGATAGCCAGTTGATCAGCACGCCCGCGAGTGTGAACAGTCCTATGAAATCCGGCTTTGGGTTATTTGGACATTCACCAGTGGTATAACCAAAGCCTGCCTGGAGTGGAGATTCAATGATTTCCAGATTGGCAGTGAATGAATGGAACTTTCTGTAGTGGAGATTCCAAAGATTTCTTAAGTTTGGGCTGTGTGGAAGGGAAAAGGTAGAGATGACCAGGTTGGAGTAGATAGCCAGTTGAATAGCACGCCTGTGAGTGTAAACAAGCTGCTGAAAACAAGCATTGGGTTACTTGGATATTCACCAGTGGTGTAACGAAATCCTGCCTAGAGTGGAGAGTTGATGAATTCCAGATTGGCAGTGAATGAATGGAACATTCTTTAGTGGAGATTCCAATGTTTTCTAAAGTCTGGTTGTGTCGAGAGGAAAATGAAGAGATGAGCTCGGTTGTTGGTTAGCCAGTTGAACAGCACGCCTGCGAGTTTGAACAGGCCTCTGAATACCGGCATGGGGTTACCTGGACATTCAGAAATTGTGTATAGACAGCCTGCCTAGAGTGAAGATTCGATGAATTCCAGATTGGCAGTGAATAAATGGAACATTCTGTAGTGGAGATTCCAATGATTTCTGAATTCTGGTTTTTGTGGACAGGAAAATGAAGAGCAGACCAGGTTAATGTGGATAGCCAGTTGAACAGCAGGCCTGCGAGTTTGAACAGGCCTCTGAAAAACAGCATTGGGTTACCTGGACATTCAGCCGTGGTGTATAGATAGCCTGCCTAAAGTGAAGATTCGATGAATTACAGATTCGCAGTGAATGAATGGAACATCTAGAAATTCTATGTTATATGTACAGGAAAATGAAGAGCTGACCAGGATTCAGTGGATAGACAATTGAGCAGCACGCCTGCGAGTGTGAACAGGAAGCTGAACACCTGCATATGGTTACTTGGACATTCACTAGTGGTGTAACTAAATCCTGCCTGCAGTGGAGATTCGATGAAATCCAGGTTGGAAATGAATGAATGGAACATTCTGTAGTGGATATTCCAATGATTTCTGAAGTCTGGGTTGTGTGGACAGGAAAATGAGGAGCTGACCTGGGTACAGTGGATAGCCAGTTGAACGGCACGCCTGCGAGTGTGAACAGGACGTTGAAAATTAGCATTGTGTTACTTGGACAATCAACAGTGGTGTAAGAAAGCTTGTCTGGAGTGGAGATTCAGATGAATTACAGATTCGCAGTGAATAAATATAACATTCTGTAATAAAGATTCCAATGATTTCTGAAATCTGTGTTGTCTGGACAGGAAAATGAGGAGCAAACAAGGTTAGAGTGGATTGTCAGTTGAACAGCAGGACTGCGAGTTTGAACAGGCCTATGAAAAGCAGCTCTACACGATCAGAGAAACTTCTCTAGTAACATACTCTAGAAATGATCCCTGCGATAGCACAGTGGTAGGGCGTTTGCCTTGCACGCAGCCAACATGACCAGTCCGAGTTCGATTCCTCTGTCCCTCTCGGAGTGCCTGGCAAGCTACCGAGAGTATCTCGCCCGCACGGCAGAGCCTGGCAAGATCCCCGTGACGTATTCGATATGCCAGACACAGTAACAACAAAGTCTCCAATGGAAACGTTACTGTGCCCGCTCGAGCATGAAAACCAGCATTGTGTTACTTGGACATTCACCAGTAGAGTAACAAAAACCTGCCTGGATTGGAGAGTCTATGACCTACAGATTGGCAGTGAATGAATGGAATATTCTGTATTGGAGATTCCTATGATTTCTGAAGTCTTGATTGTGTGGACAGGAAAATAAAGAGCTGTCAATCGTGGAGTGGATAGCCAGTTGAACAACACGCGTGCGACTGTGAACAGGTAGCTGGAAACTAGAATTAGTTTTCTTGAACATTCACAATTGGTGTAACGAAATTCTGCTTGTATTGGAGATTCAGATTAATTCCAGATTCGCAGAGAATGAATGGAACATTCTGTAGTGGAGTTTCCAATGATTTCTGAAGTCTGGGTGCTGTGAACAGGAAAACAAAGAGCTGATCACTGTGGAGTGGACAGCCAGTTGAACAGCACACCTGCGAGTGTGAAAAGGACACTGAAATCCAGCATTGGGTTACTTGGACATTCAACAGTGATCTAAGGAAAGGCATCCTGGAGTGGAGATTCAGATGAATTCCAGATTGGCAGTGAATGATTGGAACATACTTTAGTGGAGATTCAAATGATTTCTGAAGTCTGGGTTGTGAGGAGAGGAAAATGAAGAGCTGTCCAGGTAGTTGTGGATAGCCAGTTGAAGAGCACGCCTGCGAGTGTGAACAGGCCGCTGATAACCAGCATTGTGTTACTTGGACATTCAAGAGTGGTGTAACGAAAGACTGCTTGGAGTGGAGATTCGATGAATTCCAGATTGGCGTGAATTAATAGAACGTCCTTTAGTGGAGATTCCAGTGATTTCTGAACTCTAGGTTGGTTGGACAGGAAAATGAAGAGCTGACCAAGGTTAGAGTGGATAGCCAGTTGAAAAGCAGAACTGCGAGTGTGAAAAAGCCTCTGAAAATCAGCATTAGGCTACTCAATATTCACCAATGGTGTAACGAAATCCTGCCTGGAGTGGAGATTCGATGATATGCAGATTGGCAGTGAATGAATGGAACATTCTGTAGTGGAGATTCCAATGATTTCTGAAGTCTTGTGGATAGGAAAATGAAGAGCTGACAAGGTTTGCGTGGAAAGCCAGTTAAACAGCACGCCTGAGAGCGTGAACAGGCCTTTGAAAAGCAGCATTGGGTTATTTGGACATTCAGCAGTGGTGTAACAGAAGTCTGACTGGAGTGGAGATTCAGATGATCCAGATTCGCAGTGAATGTATGGAACATTTTGTAGTGGAGAGTCCAATGATTGCTGAAGTCTCAGTTGTGTGGACAGGAAAATGAAGAGCTGACCAGCAGGATTGGATAGCCAGTTGAACAGCAGGCCTGCAAGTGTGAACAGGCCGCTGAAAACCAGCAATGGGTTACTTCGATATTCACCAGTGGTGTAACCAAAGCCTGCTTGGAGTGGAGATTCAGATGAATTCCAGATTCGCAGTAAATGAATGGAACATTCTATAGTGGAGATACCAATGATTTCAGAACTCTGGGTTACAGGCAGCAGGAAATGAAGTGCTGACCAGGGTGGAGTGAATAACCAGTGAACACCACGCCTGTGGTATATGAACATGCCGCTGTCCACTACCATTAGGTTACTGGGACATGCAGAATATTCCCATTGTTTTGCTGGGGCGGTTCAGTAGGGTCTTCGTTTGGAGTTTTTGAAGACTGTAATTTTGGCATATGGAATATTTCACGGTTGTCTGGCCAGGCTTTATCCACGAGGGCCAGATCCTCTCGTTAGCTTACCGGGGATCTCTGAGTGGGCGAGGAATTGAACAAGGCTCGGCCAGGCTGGATGCGTGTCCCACATGTCCTACTGCTGTGCTTTCAAGCCAGAATGGCAGTGTGGATAGGAAGATGAAAAGCAGCCCATGGATGATTTCAGAGAGAAGATACAGATGATTTCAAATTTTGTGTAGACATACCAGTGCTGTAAAGAATGCCTACGCAGAGTGGAAATTCAGATGTATTCCAGACTCGCAGTAAAAGACTGGAACATACTGCAGTGGGGATTCAAATGATTTCTGATTTCTGGGTTGTGTGGACAGGAAAAGGAAGTGCTCACCAGGGTGGAGTGGATAGCCAGTGATCAACACAGGCCGCTGAAAACCATCATTGAGTTACTTGGACTTTCCCCAGTGGTGTAACGAAAGCCTGCCTGGAGTGGAGATTCGAAGAACTCCAGATCGGCAGTGAATGAATGGAACCTTCTGTAGTGGAGATTCCAATGATTTCTGAAGTCTGGGTTGTGTGGACAGGAAAAGGAAGAGCTGACCAGGGTGGACAGGATAGTCAGTTCAATAGCACTGCTGCGAGTGTGAACAGAATGCTGAAAACCAGCATTGGGTTACTTGGACATACACCAGTGGTGTAACGAAAGACTGCCTGGAGTGGAGATTCAGATGAATTCCAGATTCACAGTGAATGAATGAAACAATCTGTAGTAGAGATTTCAATGATTTCTGAAGTCTGGTTTGTGTGGAGAGGAAAAGGACATGCTAATAAGTGTTGAGTGGATAGCCAGTTGAACAGCACGCCTGTGGTATGTGAACAGGCCGCTGACCACTAGCATTGGGGTACTGGGACATGCAGAAGAATCCCAATCCTGACGAGTTTTAGAGGCGTACAATCATCACCACCACTGGGTGGCGTTGACCAGGAGAGTACCATATGGTTTCGATTGATTCAGAGGTCGATGCACACCAGGCCTGGTTAGAGTGGATGGGATGATGAAAACTTCGGCTTGATCAAGTGCACAGGCAGATGAAAACCAGATATGTACGTGTTGATACTTAGAAGAACTCAAGTGCTTGGTAGTGTGGCAGAATACTATATTCGGCTGGACTGGGAGCAGAACAGCAAGGCTGGGGAGAATTGACAGCAAATGCTCATTGGCAGATTTTTAATTCGACTCGATTTCCTGCAGAACGAGAAGAAACGCAGGCCTAATACATTGGATATTGAGATGAATTCACTACTCAGCAGTGTGGATCACTGTCACTCTCCCAGTCTTCCCGGACTTCATTGATTTGCTGGCGCGGTTCAGTAACGTCTTTGTTTGGACACTTGTGGTGACTATAATTTTGGCGTAAGGAATATTTCATGGGTGGATTGCCAGGCTTTGCCACGAGGGCCAGATACTCTCGGTAGCTTCTGGGGATCTATCAGCGGGCTAGGAATTGTACCTGCTCGGCCAGGCTGGCTGTGTGACGCACACGTCCTAATGCAGTGCTTTCGCACCAGAATGGCATTGTGGATAGGAAGATGAAAAGCAGCCCACGGATGATTTCAGAGAGCAGATTCAGATTATTTAAAGATTCTGTGTAGACATACCAGTGCTGTAACGAATGCCTGCGCAAAGTGGAGATTAATATGTATTCCAGACTCGCAGTGAATGACTCGATTTCATGGAGAACGAGAAGAAACGCAGGCCTAATACATTGGATATTGAACATTCTGTAGTGGAGATTTCAATGATTTCTGATGTCTGAGTTCTGTGGACAGGAAAATGAAGAGCTGACCAGGGTGAAGTGGAGAGCCAGTGAACAGCACAGGCCGCTGAAAAACAGCACTGGATTACTTGGACATTCACAAATGGTATAATGAAAGTCTGCCTGAAGAGGAGTTTCAGATGAATTCCAGAATCACAGTCAATGAATAGAATTGAGTGGATAGCTAGTTGAACAGGAAGCCTGTGAGTGTGAATAGGCCACTGAAAATCAGCATTGAGTTACTTGGATATTCACCAGTGGTGTTATGAAAGCCTGCCTGGAGGGGAGATTCAGATGAATGCCAGGTTCGCAGAGAATGAATGGAACATTCTGTAGGGTAGATTCCAATGATTTCTGAAGTCTGGGTTGTGTGGACAGGAAAATGAAGAGCTGACCAGGGTTGAGTGGATAGCCAGTTGAACAGCACGCGAGTGTGAACAGACCGCTGAAAACCAACATTGGGTTACTTGGAAATAAAGTAGTGGTGTAACGAAATCCTGCCTGGAGTGGAGATTCGATGAACTCCAGATTGGCAGTGAATGAATGGAACATTCTGTAGTGGATATTCCAATGATTGTAATTGTGGACAGGAAAGTGAAGAGCTGACCAGGGTGGAGTGGATAGCCAGTTGCACAGCACGCATGCGAGTTTGACAAGACGCTGAAAACCAGCATTAGGTTACTTGGACATTCACCAGTGCTGTAACGAAAGCCTGCCTGAAGTGGAGATTCAGATGAATTCCAGATTGGCAGTTAATGAATGGAACAATCTGTAGTGACCATACCAATAATTTCAGAACTCTGGGTTGTGGCACCAGGAAATAAAGAGCTGACCAGGGTAGAGTGGATAGCCAGGATACACAACGCCAGCAGTATGTGAACAGGCCGCTGACCACTAGCATTGGGTTACTGGGACGTGCAGAAAAATCTCAACCCTGATGAGATTTTGAGGCATACGATTATCACCACCTCTACGTGGCATTGACCGGGACAATACCATATGGTTTCGATTGATTCAGAAGTCTATGCACACCAGGCCTGGTTACAGTGGACGGTATGATGAAAACTTATGCTTGATTGAGTGCACAGGATGATGAAAAACAGACATGCAGGTGTTCAAATTTAAATGAACTCAGGTCACTAGGTAGTGTGGCAGGGTTAATGAACAGAATACTATATTCAACTGGATAGGTAGCAGAACAGCAGACCTAGGGAGAGTTGACAGCAAATGCTCACATGGCAGATTTCTACTTCGACTCGATTTCATGGAGAACGAGAAGAAACGCAGGCCTAATACATTGGATATTGAGATGAAATCACTGTTAACTCTCCCAGTCCTCCAGGACTTCGTTGATTTGCTTGCGCGGTTCAGTAGCATCTTCATTTGGTGAAAAGGGTTGACTGTAATTTTGGCATATGGAATATTTCAGGAGTGTCTAGCCAGTCTTTGCCAGGAGGGCCAGATACTCTCTAGCTTCCCGAGCTCTCTGAGAGGGTGAGGAATTGACACTTGCTCTTCCAGATTCGATGAACTCCAGATTGGCTGTGATTGAATGGAACATTCTGTAGTGTAGATTCCAATGCATTCTGAAATCTGGATTGCGTGGAGAGGAAATTAAAAAGCTGACCAGGGAGGAGTGGATAACCAGTTGAGCAGCATGCCTACGAGTGTGAACAGGCTGCTGAAACCGAGCATTGGTTTACTTGGACATTCACCAGTGCTGTAATGAAAGTCTGCCTGGAGTGGAGATTCAGATGAATTCCAGATTGGCAGTGAATGAATGGAACATTCTGTAACGGAGATTCCAATGATTTCTGAAGTCTGGGTTGTGTGGACAGGAAAATGGAAAGCTGGCCACGGTGAAGTGGATAGCCAGTTGAACAGCAAGCCTGCGAGTATGAACAGACCGCTGAAAACCAAAACAGTGTTACATGGATATTCACAAGTGGTGTAACGAAAGCCTGCCTGGAGTGGAGATTTTATGAATTCCAGATTGGAAGTGAATGAATGAAACATTCTGTAGTGGAGATTCCGATGACTTCTGAAGTCTGGGCAGTGTGGACAGGAAAATGAAGAGCTGACCAGGATGGAGTGGATAGCCAGTGGATTTGATGAATTCCAGATTCACAGTGAATGAATGGAACATTCTGTAGTGGAGATACCAGTGATTTCATATCTCTGGGTTATGGGCACCAGGAAATGAAATGCTGACCAGGGTAGAGTGGATAGCCAGTGAACACCATGCCTGCGGTATGTGAACAGGCCGCTGACCATTAGCATTGGGTTTCTGGGACATGCAGAAGAATACCAACCCTGACCAGTTTTAGAGGCATACGATCACCACGACTACTGTGTGGCTTTGAAAGGGACAGTAACATATGGTTTGGATTGATTCAGAAGTTGATGCCCAGCCGGCCTGGTTAGAGTGGAAGGAATGATGAAAACTTCGGCTTGATTGAGTGCACAGGCAGATGAAAACCTGTTATGTAGGTGTTGATATTTAGATGAACTCAGGTCTCTCGATTGTGTGTCAGGGTTAATGAACAGACTACTATATTCGACTAGATATCGAGCTGAAGAGCAGGCCTGGGGAGTGTTGACAGCAAATGCTCATTTGGCAGATTTCTAATTCGACTCGATTTCATGGAGAACGAGAAGAAATGCAGGCCTAATTCATATGGATATTGAAATAAATTCACTACTCAGCAGTGTGGATTGCTGTCACTCTCCCTGTCCTCCCGGACTTCATTGATTTGCTGGCGCGGTTCAGTAATGTTTTCATTTGGAGACTTGTGGTGACTGTAATTTCGGCACATGGAACATTTCACGGGTGGTAGCCAGGCTTTTCCGCGAGGACCAGATACACTCGGTAGCTTCCCCGGCTCTTGAGAGTGCAAGGAATTGAACCCAGCTAGGCCAGGCTGGCTGCGTAACGCAAAAGTCCTACTGCTGTGCTTTCCCGCCAGAATGGCAGTGTTGATAGGAAAATGAACAACAGCGCATGGATGATTTCAGAGTGCAGATTCAGATAATTTCAAGTTTCTGGGTAGTTTCACCAGTGGTATAACGAATGCCTGCGTAGAGTGGAGATTCAGATGTATTCCAGACTCGCAGTGAATGATCGGAACATTCTGTAGTGGAGATTCCAATGATTTCTGATATCTTGGTGTTGTGGATAGGATAATGAAGAGCTCACTACGTTGGACTAGATAGCCAGTGAACAGAACGCCTGTGAGTGTGAACAGGCCACTGAAAACCAGCATTGGGTTACTTGGACATTTACCAGTGGTGTAACGAAAGCCTGCCTGGAGTGGAGATTCTATGAACTCCAGATTGGTAGTGAATGATTGGAACATTCTGTAGTGGAGATTGCAAGGATTTCTGAAGTTTGGGTTGTGTGTACAGGAAAATGAAGAGCTGACCAGGGTGGAGTGGATAGTCAGTTGTACAGCACGCCTGCGAGTGTGAACAGCACACTGAAAACCAGCTTTGGGTTACTTGGACATTCACAAGTGGTGTAACGAAAGCCTGCGTGGAGTGGAGATTTAGATGAATTCCAGATTGGCAGTGAATGAATGGAATATTATTTAGTGCAGATTCCGGTGATTTCTGAAGTCTGGTCAGTGTTGACAGGAAAATAAAGAGCTGACCAGGTTGGAGTCTATAGCCAGTTGAACAGCATGCCTGCGAATGTGAACAGGACGCTGAAAACCAGCATTGGGTTACTTGGACATTCACCAGTGCTGTATCGAAAGCCTGCCTGGAAGGGAGTTTCAGTTGAATTCCAGATTGGCAGTGAATGAATGGAATATTCTGTAGTGGAGATTCCAATGATTTCTGAAGTCTGGGTTGTGTGGACAAGAAAATGAAGAGCTGACCAGGGTTGAGTGTATAGCCAGTAGAACAGCATGCCTGCGAGTGTGAACAGGCCGCTGAAAACCAGCATTGGGTTACTTGGACATTCACCAGTGGTTTATCGAAATCCTACCTGGAGCGGAACTTCAGATGAATTCCAGATACGCAGTGAATGAATGGTAAGTTCTGTATTGGCGATACTAATGATTTAATAACTCTGGCTTATGGGCACCAGGAGATGTAGAGCTGAACATGGTGGGGTGAATAGGCAGTGAACACCACGCCTGCAGTATGTGAACAGGCCGCTGACCACTAGCATTGGGTTACTGGGACATGCAAAAAAATCCCAACCCTGAAAAGTTTTAGAGACATACAATCATCACCACCACTGGGTGGCGTTGACCGGGACAGTAACATATGATTTCGATTGATTCAGAAGTCGAAGCACACCAGGCCTGGTCTGAGTGAACGGGATGATGAAAACTTCGGCTTGATTTAGTGCACAGGCATATGAAAACCAGATATGTAGTCGTTGATATTTAGATGAATTCAGGTCGCTCGGTAGTGAGGCAGGGTTAATGAACAGAATACTATATTCGACTGTATTTGGAGTTGAAGAGAAGGCCTGAGGAGAGTTGACCGCAAATGCTCTCCTGGCAGATTTCCAATTCGACGCGATTTCATGGAGAAGGAGTAGAAATGCAGGCCTAATACATTGGGTATTGAGATGAATTCACTACTCAGCAGTGTGGATCACTGTCACTCTCCCAGTCCTCCCGGACTTCATTGATTTGCTGGCGCAGTTCAGTTATGTCTGCGTTTGGAGACCTGTGGTGACTGTAATTTCGGCATATGGAATGTTTCCCAGGTGGCTTGCCAGGCTTTGCCCCGAGGGCCAGATACTCTCGGTAGCCCCTCAGACTCTCTGAGAGTGCGAGGAATTGAACCCGGCTCGGCCAGCCTGGCTGCAGGAGGCACACATCCTACTGCTGTCCTTTCGCGCCAGAATGGCAGTGTGAATAGGAAGATGAAAAGCAGCCCATGGATGACTTTACAGTGCAGATTCAGATAATTTACCGTTTCAGGTTAGACTCACCAGTGGTGTAACGGAAGTCTGCGTAGAGTGGCGATTCAGATGTATTCCAGACTCACAGTGAATGACCGGAACATTCGGTAGTGGAGATTCTAATGATTTCTGATGTCTGGTTTCTGTGGACATGAAAATGAAGAGCTGACCAGGGTGCAGTGTATAGCCAGGGAACAGCACAGCTCCGAATGTGAACAGGACACAGAAAACCAGCATTGGGTTACTTGGACATTCACCAGTGGTGTAACGAAAGCCTACCTGGAGTGGAAATTCAGATGAATTTCAAATTCGCTGTGAATCAGTGGAACATTTCTGTAGGGGAGATTTCAATGATTTCTCATGTCTGGGTTGTGTGGACAGAAAAATAAAGAGCTGACCAGGGTTGAGTGGATAGCCAATTGAACAGCATGACTGTGAGTGTGATCAGACCGCTGAAAACCAACATTGGGTTACTTGGACATTCACCAGTGGTGTAACGAATGCCTGCCCGGAGTCGAGATTCAGATGAATTCCCGATTGGCAGTGAATTAATGGAACATTTTGTATTGGAGATACCAATGATTTAAGAACTCTGGATTATGAGCACCAGGAAATTAAGACATGAGAAGGGTGGATTGGATACCCAGCTAAACAGCAGACCTGCGAGTGTGAAGAGGCCACTGAAAACCAGAATTGGGTTACTTGGACATTCACCAGTTGTGTTATGGAAGCCTGCCTGGAGTGGAGATTCAGATGAATTCCAGATTCACAGTGAATGAGTGGAGCATTGTGTAGTGGAGATTCCAATGACTTCAGAACTCTGGGTTCTGGGCACCAGGAAATGAAGAGCTGACCAAGGTGAAGTAGATAGCCAGTGAACACGGCGCCTGCGGTATGTGCACAGGCCGCTGACCACCAGCATTGGGTTATTGGAACATGCAGAAGAATTCCAGCCCTGATTAGTTTTAGAGGAATACGATCATCACCAGTACTGGGTGGCGTTGAACGGGAGAGTACCATATGGTTAATATTGATTTCTAGGTCGATGCACACCAGGCCTGGGTAGAGTGGATGGGATGATGAAAACTTCAGCTTGATGGAATGCACAGGCAGATGAAAACCAGATATGTAGCTGTTGATATTTAGATGTACTCAGGTCGCTCGTTAATGTGGCAGCTTTAATGAACAGAATATTATATTCAACTGGACAGGGAGCTGAACAGCAGGCCTGGGGAGGTAAAGGTGAAGGCCCTCCAGTTGTTCATCGATTTGCTCGAGCGGGCCCGGTAACGTCTCCATTGGAGACTTTGTTATTACTGTGTCTGGCATATGGAATACGTCATGGGGAGCTTGCCAGTCTCTGCCGTGCGGGTGAGAAACTCTCGGTAGCTTGCCGGGCTCTACAAGAGATTAGAGCAAATGCTCACTTGTCAGATTTCTAATTCGACCCAATTTCCTGGAGAACGACAAGAAATGCAGGCCGAATACATTGGATAATTGAGATGAATTCACTACTCAGCAGTTTGGATCACTGTCACCCTCCCAGTCCTCCTGGACTTCATTGATTTGCTGGCGAAGTTCAGTAACGTCTTTGTTTGGAGACTTGTGGTGACTGTAATTTTGCAATAAGGAATATTTCACGGGTGTCTGCCAGGCGTTGCGCGAGGGCCAGATACTCTCGGTAGCTTCCCGGGCTTTCTGAGAGGGCGAGGAATTGAAACAGGCTCGGCCAGACTGGCTGAGTGAGGCACACGTCTTACTGTTGTGCTTTCGCGCCAGAATGGCAATGTGGATAGGAAGATAAAAAGCAGCCCATGGATGATTTTAGATTGCAGATTGAGATGATTTCAAGTTTCTGAGTAGACTCACCAGGGTGTAACGAATGCCTGCGTAGAGTGTAGATTCAGATGTATTCCAGACTCGCAGTGAAAGACGGGAACATTCTGTAGTGGAGATTCCAATGATTTCTGATATCTGGATGTTGTGGACAGGGAAATGAAATTCTAACCAGGGTGGACCTGTTTGCCAGTGAAAAGCACGACTGGGAGTGTGAACAGGCCGCTGAACACCAGCATGGGGTTACTTGGACATTCACCAGTGGTGTAACGAAAGCCTACCTGGAGTGGAGATTCAGATAAATTCCAGATTCTCAGTGAATGAATGGGACATTCTGTAATGGAGATTGCAATGACTTCTGAAGTCTGGATTGTGTGGACAGGAAAATAAATAGCAGACCAGTTTAGAGTGAAAAGCCAGTTGCACAGCAGGCCTGCAAGTTTGAACAGGCTGCTGATAACCAGAATTGATTTACTTGGATATTCACCATTGGTGTAACAAAATCCTGCCTGGTGTGGAGATTTGATGAATTGCTTATTGGAAGTTAATGAATGGAACATTCGGTACTGAAAATTCCAATGATTTCTGAAATCTGGGATGTGTGGAGAGGAAAATGAAGAGCTGACTAGGGTTCAGGGCATAGCCAGTTGAACAGCACACCTGCGAGTGTGTACAATATGCAGAAAATCAGCATTGTGTTACTTGGACATTAAAAAGTGGTGTAACAAAAACCTGCCTGGAGTGGAGATTCGATGAATTCCAGATTAGTAGTGAATGAATGGAACATTTTGTAATGGAGATTCCAATGATTTCTGAAGTTTGGGTTGTGTGGACAGGAAAAGAAAGACATGATCACTATGGAGTGGTTAGCCAGTTGAACAACACGACGACGAGTGTGAACAGGACGCTGAAAACCAGCATTGGGTAACTTGGACATTTACCAGTGGTGTAAAGAAAGCCTAAATGGAGTGGAGATTCAGATAAATTCCAGATTCGCAGTGAATGAATGGAACATTCTGTAGTGGAGATTCCAATGATTTTTGACGTCTGTGTTATGTGGACAGGAAAAAAAAAGACGTGACCACGGTGGAGTGGACAGCCATTTGAACAGCAGGCCTGCGAGTGTGACTAGGACTTTGAAAACCTTCACTGGGTGACTTGGAAATTCACCAGTGGTGTAACAAATACTGCATGGAGTGGAGTTTTATTTAAATTCCAGATTCGAAGTGAATGAATGGTACATTCTGTAGTGGAGATTCCAATGATTTCAGAAGTCTGGGTTGGGTGAACAGGAAAAGAATGAGCTGACCAGGTTGGAGAGGATAGAAGTTGAGCAGCAAGCCTGCGAATGTGCACAGGCCGCTGAAAACCAACATTGTGTTATTTGTATATTTACCGGTAGTGTAACAAAAGCCTGCCTGGAGTTGAGATTCGATGAATTCCAGATTGGCAGTGAATGAATGGGACATTATGTAGTGAAGATTCTACTGGTTTCTGAAGTGTGGGTTACGTGTATAGGAAAATGAAAGCTGACCAGGATTGAGTGGATAACCAGTTGAACATCACACCTGCGAGTGTGAACAGGACTCTGAACACCAGCAGTGGGTTACAAGGACATTCACCATTGGTGTAACGAAAGGCTACCTGGAGTGGAGATTCAAAGAAGTCCTGATTGGCAGTGAATGAATGGAACATTCTGTAGCGGAGATTCCAATGATTTCTGAATTCTGGATTGCGTGGACAGGAAAAAGAGGAGCAGACCAGGTTAGAGTGGATAGCCAGTTGAACCACAGGTCTGCGAATTTGAACAGGCCTCTGAAATCCAGTATAGGGTTAATTGGACATTCAGTAGTGGTATAACGAATGCCTGCAGGGAGTGAAGATTCGATGATCTCCAGATTGGCATTGAATGAATGGAACAGTCTGTAGTGGAGATTCCAATTATTTCTGATGTCTGGGTTGTTGTGGCAGGCAAAGAAAGACATGACCACTGTGGAGTGGATAGCCAGTTGAACTGCACGCCTGTGACTGCGAACAGGACGCTGAAAACCAGCAATGGTATACTTGGACATTCAACACTGGTGTAACGAAAGCCTGACTGAGTGGAGATTCAGAAGAATTCCAGATTCGCAGTGAATGAATGGAACATTCTGTAGTGGAGATTCCAATGATTTCTGAAGTCTGGCTTGTGTGGACAGGAAAATGAAGAGCTGACCACTGTGGAGTGGATATCCAGTTTAACAGCACGCATGCGAGTGTGAACAGTACACTGAATACAGTATTGGGTTACTTGGATATTCACCAATGGTGTAACGAAAGCCTGCCTAGAGTGCAGATTTGATGTATTCCAGATTGGCAGTGAATGAATGGTACATTTTGTAGTGGAGATTCTAATGGTTTCTGAAGTCTAGATTATGAGTGTAGGAAAATGAAGAGCTGACCAGGTGTGTGTGGATAGCCAGTTAAACAGCACGCCTGCAAGTGTGAACAGAACTCTGAAAACCGGCATTGTGTTACTGGGACATTCACCAGTGGTGTAACAAAAACTGCATGGAGTGGACTTTCAGATGAATTCCAGATTCACAGTTAATGAATGTAACATTCTGTAGTGGACATTCCAATTATTTCTGAAATCTGTCTTGTGTGGACAGAAAATGAAGAGCTGACCAGGTTGGTGTGGATAGACAGTTGAAGAGCGCGCCTGCGAGTATAAACAGGAGGCTGTACACCAGAAGTGGGTTACTTAGACATTCACCTTTGGTGTAACGAAAGGCTGCCTGGAGTGGATATTCGAAGAACTCCAGGTTGGCAGTGAATGTATGGCACATTCTGTAGTGGAGATTCCAATAATTTCTGACGGCTGGGTTGTGTGGACAAGAAATTGAAGAGCTGAACAGGTTGGAGTGGATAGCCAGTTGAATAGTAAACCTGCGAATGTGTACCGGACGCTGAAAACCAGCATAGTTTTACTTAGACATTCAGCAGTGGTGTGACGAAAGCCTTCCTGGAGTGGAGATTCAGATGAATTCCAGATTCGCAGTGAATGAATGGAACATCCTGTAGTGGAAATTCCAATGATTTCTGAAATCAGGGGTGTGTGGCCAGGAAAATGAAGACCAGACCAGGTTAGAGTGGATAGATAGTTGAACAGCAGGCATAGGAGTTTGAACAGGCCTCTGGAAAGCAGCATTGGATTACCTGGACATTCAGCAGTGGTGTGACGAAAGCCTGCCTACAGTGTAGATTCGATGGCAGTGAATGAATGTAACATTCTGTAGTGGAGATTCCAATGATTTCTGAATTCTGGGCTGTGTGGACAGGAAATGACAGAGCTGACCACTGTGGAGTGGATAGCCAGTTGAACAGCACTCCGGCGAGTGCGAACAGGATGCTGAAAACCAGTATTTGGTTACTTGGACATTCAGCAGTGGTCTAACGAAAGCCACCCTGGAGTGGGGATTCGATGAATTCCAGATTGCCATTGAAAGAATGGAATATTCTGTAGTTGAAATACCAATGATTTCTGAAGTCTTGGTTGTGTGGATAGGAAAATGAAGAGCTTACCAGGGTTCAGTGGATAGCCTGTCGAACAGCACGCCTGCGAGTATGAAAAGGCAACTAAAAAACCAGCATTGGGTATCTTGGACATTCAGCAGTGGTGTAACGAAAGTGTGCCTGGACTGGAGATTCGATGGTTCGAGACTTGCAGTGAATGAATGGAACATCCTTTACTGGTGATTCCAATGATTTTTGAAGTCTGGGTTATGTCTTTAGGAAAATGAAGAGCTGACCAGCGTTGTGTGGATAGCCAGTTGAACAGCACGCCTGCAAGTGTGAACAGGCCGCTGAAATCCAGCATTGGGGTACTTGGATATTCACCAGTGGTGTAATGAAATCCAGCCTCGATTGGAGATTCTATGAATTGCAGACTGTCAGTGAATGAACGGAACATTCTTTAGTGGAGATTCCAATAATTTCTGAAGTCTGGGTTCTGTGGATATGTAAATGAAGAGCTGACCACTGTGTAGTGGATAGCCAGTTGATCAGCAAGCCTGCGAGTAAGAACAGGACTCTGAAAACCAACATTGGGTTACTTGGACATTCTGCAGTGGTGTAGCAAAAGCCTGCCTGGAGTGGAGATTCAGATGTATTCCAGATTCGCACTGAATGAATGGAACATTCGGTAGTGGAGATTCCAATGATTTCTGAAGTCCGGTTTGTGTGGACAGGAAATGAAAGAGCTTACCACTGTGGAGTGGAAAGCCAGTTGTACAGCACGCCTGCAGGTGTGAACAGGAAGTTGAACACCAGCATTTTGTTATATGAATATTCAGCAGTGGAAATTCCAGTGATTTCTGAAGTCTGGGTTGTGTGAACAGGAATATGAAGAGCTGATCAGGGTTGACTAGCGAGCCAGTTGAACAGAACGCCTGCGATTGTGATCACTCCGCTGAAAACCAGCAGTGGGTTACTTGAACATTCAGCAGTGGTGTAATGAAAACCAATCTGTAGTGGAGATTTGATGATCTCCAGATTGGCAGTGAATGAATAGGACATTCTGTACTGGAGATTCCAATAATTGCTGAAGCCTGTGTTGTGTGCACAGGAACATGAAGGGCTGATCAGTTTGTAGTGCATAGCCAGTTGAACAGCACGCCTGTGACTGTGAACATGCCGCTGAAAACCAGCATTGGATTACTTGAATATTCACCAGTGGTGTAAGGAAACCCTACCTGGAGTGGAGATTCGATGAATTCTAGATTGGCATTGAATAAATGGAACATTCTGAAGTGGAAATTCCATTGATTTTTGAAGTCTGCGTTGTGTGGACAGGAAAATGAAGAGCATACCAGTTTAGAGTAGATAGCCAGTTGAACAGCAGGCCTGCGAGTTTGAACAGGCTGCTGAAATCCAGCATTGGGTTACTTGGATATTCAGCAGTGGTGTAAAGAAATCTTACCTGGATTGGATATTCGATGAATTTCAGATTGACAGTGAATGAATGGAACATTCTGTAGTGAAGATTCCAATGATTTCTGAAGTCTGGGCTGTGTGGACACGAAATTGAAGAGCTGACGATTGTTGAGTAGTTTGCCATTTCAACAGCACGCCTGCGATTGTGAACAAGCCATAGAAAACCAGCATTGGTTTACATGGACATTCAGCAGTGGTGTAACGAAAGCCTGCCTGGAGAGGAGATTCGAAGAGTTCCAGATTGGCAGTGAATAAATGGAACATTCACCAGTGAAGATTCCAATGATTTCTGAAGTCTGGTTGGTGTGGACAAGAAAATGAAGAGCTGACCTTGGTTGAGTGGTTTGCCATTTGAACAGCACGCCTGCGAGTGTGAACAGGACTCTGAAAACCAGCATTGGGTTATTGTACATTCAGCAGTGTTGTAACGAAAGCCTGACTGGGGTGGTAATTCAGTGATCTTCAAAGTTCATTGGATAGCCTGCGAGTTTGAACAGCCCTCTGAAAACCAGCATTGGGTTACTTGGACATTCAGCAGTGGTGTAACGAAAGTCTGCCTGGATTGGAGATTCTATGATGTCCAATTGGCAGTGAATGAAAGGAACATTCAGTAGTGGAGATTCCAATGATTTCTGAAGTCTGGGTAGTGTGGACAGAAAATGAAAGAGCTGTCCACTGTGGAGTGGATAGCCAGTTGAACAACAGGCTTTCGACTGTGAACAGGACGCTGAAAACCAGAATTGCGTTACTTGGATATTCATCAGTGATGTAACGAAAGCTTGAATGGAGTGGAGATTCTGAAGAATTACAGATTGGCACTGAAAGAATGGAATATTCTGTAGTGGAGATTCCAATGATTTCTGAAGCCTAGGTTGTGTGGACAGGAAATTGAAGTGCTGACCAAGTTGGAGTGCATAGCCAGTTGAATAGTAATCCTGGAACTGTGAACAGGCCACTGAAAACCAGCATTGGGTTACTTGGATATTCACCTGTGGTGTAAAGAAAGCCTGCTTGCAGTGGAGATTCGATGAATTCCTGATTGGAAGTGAATGAATGGAACATTCTGTAGTGGAGATTTTAATGTTTTCTGTAGCTTATGTTATGATGACAGGAATATGAAGAACTGACCAGGTTGCAATGGATAGCCAGCTGAACATCACGCCTGCGACTGTGAACGGGACGCAGAAAACCAACAATGGGTTACTTGGACATTCACCAGTGGTGTGATGAAAGCTTGCCTGGAGTGGAGATTCACATGAATTCCAGATTCTGTTTTCTGAATTCTACGTTGTGTGTACAGGAAAATGAAGAGCTGACCAGGTTGAGGTGGATAGACAGCTGAACAGCACGCCTGCGACTGTGAACAGGCTGCTGAAATCCAACATCGGTTTACTTGTATATTCACCAGTGGTGTAACGAAAGCCTGCTGGAGTGGAGATTCGATGAATTCCAGATTGGCCGTGAATGAATGGAACCTTCTGTAGTGGAAATTCCAATGGTTTCTGAATTCTACGTTGTGAGGACAACAGAAAAATGAAGAGCTGACCAGGGTGGAGTGGATAGCCTGTAGAACAGCACGCCTGTGAGTGTGAACAGGCCTTTGAAAACCAGCATTGGGTTACTTGGACATTCATCAGTGGTGTAACGAAAGCCTGCCTCGAGTGTAGATTCGATGATCTCCAGATTGGCATTTTATTAATGGAATATTCTGTAGTGGAGATTCCAATGATTTCTGAAGTTCGGGTATTGTGGAAAGGAAAGCATAGAGCTTAGCATGTTTGAGTGGATGGCCAGTTGAACAGCACACCTGCGAGTATGAACAGGACGCTGAAACAAGCATTGGGTTAAATGGACATTCACCATTGGTGTAACGAAAGCCTGGCTGGAGTGGAGATTCGCTGAATTCCAGATTGGCAGTGAATGAATGGAACATTCTGTAGTGGAAATTCTAATGGTTTCTGAATTCTACGTTGCGGGGACAGGAAAATGTAGAGCTGACCATGGTTTAGTGGTTTACCATTTGAACGGCACGCCTGCGAGTATGAACAGGCCACTGAAAATCAGCATTGTGTTACTTGGACATTCAACAGAGGTGTAAGGATAGACTGCTTGGAGTGGATATTCGTAGAACTCCAGATTGGCATTGAATGAATGAAACATTCTGTAGTGGACATTCCAATGATTTCTGAAGTCTGGGTTGTGTTGACAGGAAAAAGTAGAGCTGACCAGGTATTCATTGTATAGCCACTTGAATAGCACGTCTCCGAATGTGAGCAGGACGCTGAAAACCAGCACTGTGTAACTTGGATATTCTACAGTACTTAACGAAAGCCTGCCTTGAGTGGAGATTCAGATGAATTTCAGATTCCAGTGAATGAATGGAACATTCTGTAGTGGAGATACAAATGGTTTCTGAATTCTTTGTTGTGTGGACAAAAAAATGAAGAGCTGACCATGGTTGAGTGGTTTACCATTTGAACAGCACGCCTGTGAGAATGAACAGGCCACTGAAAGGCAGTATTGGGTTACTTGGACATTCAGCAGAGGTGTAACGAAAGAATGCTTGGAGTGGATATTCGTAGAACTCCAGATTGGCAGTGAATGAATGGAACATTCTGTAGTGGACAATCTAATGATTTCTGAAGTCTGGGTTGTGTTGAAAGGAAAAAGTAGAGCTGACCAGGTTTTCAGTGTATAGCCACTTGAATAGCACATCTGCTAGTGTGAACAGGACACTGAAAACCAGCCCTGTGTAACTTGGACATTCAACAGTACTTAACGAAAGCCTGCCTTGAGTGGAGATTCAGATGAACTACAGATTCCAGTGAATGAATGGATCATTCTGTAGTGGAGATTCTAATGGTTTCTGAATTCTACGTTGTGTGTACAGGAAAATGAAGAGCTGACCAGGTTGGAGTAGATAGGCAGTTGAACAGCACGCTTGCGACTTTGAACAGGCTGCTGAAACCAGCATTGTGTTACATGGATATTCACCAGTGTTTTAACGAAATCCTGCCTGGACTGGAGATTCGTTGAATTCCAGATTGGCAGTGATGTAATGAAACATTCTGTAGTGGAGATTCCAATGGATTCTGAAGTCGACGCTGTGTGGACAAGAAAATGAAGGGCTGACTATGTTGGATTGCATAGCCAGTTGAACAGCAGGCCTGTGACTATGAACAGGCTGCTTAAAACCAGCATTGGGTACTTGAATATTCAGTGGTGTAAGGAAATCCTGCCTGGAGTGGAGATTCAATGAATTCCAGATTGGCAGTGAATGAATGGAAAATTATGTACTGGAAATTCCAATGATTTCTGAAGTCTGGGTTGTGTTGACAGGAAAAAGAAGAGCTCACCAGGGTCCAGTGGATAGCCACTTGAAGAGCACTCCTGCGAGTGTGAACAGGATCCTGAAAACCAGCATTGTTTTAATTGGACATTCAATAGTGGTGTACCGAAAGCATTCCTGGAGTCGAGATTCGGAAGAATTCCAGATTCGCAGTGAATGAATGGAACATTCTGTAGAAGAGATTCCAATGATTTCTGACACCTGGGTTTTGTTGACAGGAAAACGAATTGCACACCGGGTTAGAGTGGATAGCCAGTTGAAAATCAGTCCTGTGAGTTTGAACAGGCCTCTGAAAACCAGCATTGGTTTACATGGACATTCAGCAGTGGTGTAACGAAATTGTTCCTGGAGTGGAGATTCAATGATCTCCAATTGGCAGTGAATGAAAGGAACATTCAGTAGTGGAGATTCCAATGATTTCTGAAGTATGGGTTGTTTGGACAGGAAATGAAAGGGTTGATCACTGTGGAGGGGGTAGCCAGTTGAACATTAGGCCTGCGACTGTGCACAGGACGCTGAAAACCAGAATTGCGTTACTTCGATATTCAGCAGTGGTGTAACGAAAGCCTGCCTGTAGTGGAGATTCGATGAACTCGAGATTGACACTGAACGAATGGAACATTCTGTAGGGGAGATTCTAATGTTTTCTGAAGTCTACGTTATGATCACAGGAATATGAAGAGCTGACCATGTTGGAGTGGATAGCCAGCTGAACAGCACGCCTGCGACTGTGAACAGGACGCTGAAGACCAGCATTGCGTTACTTGGACATTCACCAATGGTATTATGAAAGCCTGCCTGGAGTGGAGATTCGATGAACTCCAGATTGGCACTGAATGAATGGAACATTCTGTAGTGGAGATTGTAATGTTTTCTGAAGTCTACGTTATGATGACAGTAATACGTAGAGCTGATCAGGTTGGAGTGTATAACCAGTTGAACAGCAGGCCTGCTAGTTTGAACACGCTGCTGAAAATCAGCACTGTTTTACATGGATATTCACCAGTGGTGTAACAAAATCCGGCCTTGAGTGGAAAGTCGATGAATTACAGATTCGGAGTGAATGAATGGAATATTCTGTAGTGGAGATTCCAATGATTTCTGAAGCCTGGGTTGTGTGAACATGAAAATGAAAAGCTGACCAGGGTTCAGAGGATAGCAAGTTGAACAGCACGAATACGAGTGGGAAAAGGTCGCTGAAAACCAGCATTGTGTTACTTGAACATTCACCAGTGGTGTAACGAAAGCCTGCCTGGAGTGCAGATTCAGATGAATCCAGATTGGGAGTGAATGAATGGAACATTCTGTAGTGGAGATTACAATGATTTCTGAGATCTGGGTTGTGTGGACAGGAAAATAAAGTGCAGACCAGTTTAGAGTGTATAGTCAGTTGAACAGCAGGCCTGCTAGTGTGAAAGGGCCACTGAAAACCAGCATTGGGTTACTTGTATATTCAGCAGTTGTGTAACGAAAGCCTGACTGGAGTGGAGATTCAGATGAATTCCAGATAATCAGTGAATGAATGGAGCATTTGTAGTGGAGTTTCTAAAGGTTTCTGAAGTCTGGTTTATGTGGACAGGAAAATGAAGAGCTGACCAGATATGAGTGAATAACCAGTTGAACAGCATGCCTGCGAATGTGAACAGGGCTCTGATAACCATGATTGCGTTACTTGGACATTCACCAGTGGTGTAACTAATGCCTTTCAAGAGTGGAGATTCGAAGAACTCCAGATTGGCCGTGAATGAATGGAACATCCTGTATTGGAGATTCCAATGATTTCTGAAGTCTGTTTTGTGTGGACTGGAAAAGGAAGAGCTCACCAGGGTTCAGCGGATAGCCAATTGAACAGCACGCTGGCGAGTGTGAAGAGGACACTGAAAACCAGCATTGGGTTACTAGGATATTCACCAGTGGTGTAACGAAAGCCTACCTGTAGTGGAGACACCGATGAATTCCAGATTGGCAGTGAATGAATGGAACATTCTCTAGGGGAGATTCCAATGTTTTCTGAAGTCTACGTTATGTGAACAGGAATATGAAGAGCTGACCAGGTTAGAGTGTATAGCCAGTTGAACAGCAGGCCTGTGAGTGTGAACAGGACTCTGAAAATCAGCATTGGGTGACTTGGACATTCACCAGTGGTATAACGAAAGCCTGCCTGGAGTGGAGATTCAAAGAACTCCAGAATGGCAGTGAAAGAATTGAACATTCTATAGTGGAGATTCCTATGATTTCTGAAGTCTGTGTTGTGTGGATATGAAAAGAGAAGAGCTGACCAGGGTGGAGTGGATAACCCGTTGAACATAACCCTGTGAGTGTGAAAACAACGCTTAAAACCTGCATTGGGTTACTTGGACATTGACCAGTGGTGTAACGAAAGCCAGCCTGGTATGGAAATTCCATGAATTCCAGATTGACAGTTACTGAATGGAACATTCTGTAGTGGAGATTCCAATGGTTTCTGAAGTCTGGGCTGTGTGGACAGGAAAAGAAAGACATGACCACTGTGGAGTGGATAACCAGTTGAACAGCATGCATGCGATTGTGAACAGGACACTGAACACCAGCATTGGGTTACTTGGACATTCAACAGCAGTATAACGAAAGCCTGTCTGGAGTGGAGATTCAGATGAATTCCAGATTCTCAGTGAATGAATGGAACATTCTGTATTAGAGATTCCAAAAATTTCTGAAATCTACGTTGTGTGGACACGAAAATGAAGAGCTGACCAGGGTTCAGTGGATAGAAGTTGAACAGCACGCCTGCGAGTTTGAACAGGACGCTGAAAACCAGCATTGTGTTACTTGGACATTCAGCAGTGGTTTAAAGAAAGCCTGCCTGGAGTGGAGATTTGATGATCTCAAGATTACAGTTAATGAATGGAACATTCTGTAGTGGAGATTCTAATGATTTCTGAAAACTGTGTTTTGTGGAAAGAAAAATGAAGAGCTGTCCAGGGTTCAGTGGATAGCCAGCTGAACCGTATGCCTTCGTGTGTGAAAAGGCCTCTGAAACCCAGCATTGGGTTACTTGGACATTCAGCAGTGGTGTAACGAAAGCCTGCCTGGAGTGGAGATTCGATGATCTCCAGATTGGCAGTGAGCGAATGCAACATTGTGAAGTGGAGATTCCAATGATTTCTGAAGTCTGGTTTGTGTGGACAGGAAATGAAAGAGCTGAACACGGTGGAGTGGATAGCCAGTTGAACAGCACGCTTGCGAGTGTGAACAGGACGCTGGAAAGCAGCATTTGTTTACTTGGACATTTACCAGTGGTGTAATGAAAGCCTGCCTGGAGTGAAGATGAATTCCAGATTTGCTATGAATGAACGGAACATTCTGTAGTGGAGATTCCAAACATTTCTGAAATCTGAGTTGTGTGGACAGGAAAATAAAGTGCTGGCCAGGGTTGAGTTGCTAGCCATTTGAACAGCACGCCTGCGAGTGTGAACACGAAGTTGAAAACCAGCATTGTGTTACTTGGACATGTATTACTTGGACATGTACTTGGACAAAGAAAAATGGGTTATGGGCACCAGGAAATGAAGAGCTGACCAGGGTGGAGTGGATATCCAGTGAACACCATGCCTGCAGTGTCCGCTGACCCCTAGCATTGGGTTACTGGGACATGCAGAAGAATTCCAACCCAGACGAGTTTTAGAGGCATACGATCTTCACCACCACTGGGTGGCGTTCACCAGCAGAGTACCATATGGTTTCAATTGATTCAGAAGTCGATGCACAATAGGCCTGGGTAAAGGTGACGGGATGATTAAAACTTCGGCTTGATTGAATGCACAGGCAGATGAAAACCAGATATGTAGCTGTTAATATTTAAATGAATTCAGGTCGCTCGGTAGTGTGGCAGGCTTCATGAACAGAATAATATATTCGACTGGACAGGGAGCAGAACAGCAGGCCTGGGGAGAGTTGAAAGCAAATGCTCAATTGTCAGATTCCTAATTCGACTCGATTCCGTGGAAAACGAGAAAAAACACAGGCCTAATCCATTGGATATTGAGATGAATTCATTACTCAGCAGTGTGGATCGCTTTAACTCTCCCAGTCCTCCCAGACATCATTGATTTACTGGCACGGTTCAGTAGCGTCTTCTTTTGGAGATTTGTGTTGACTGTAATTTTGGCATATAGAATATTTCACGGGTGTATTGCCAGGATGTGCTACAAGCGCCAGATACTCTAGGTAGCTTGCCGGGCACTCTGAGAGGGAGAGGAATTGAACCCGGCTCGGCAAGGATGGCTGCTTGACGCACTCATCCTACTGCTGTGCTTTCGCGCCAGAATCGCAGTGTGGATAGGAAGATGAAAAGCAGCCCATGCATGATTTTAGAGATCAGATTCAGATGACTTCATATTTCTGGGTTGACGCACCAGTGCTCTTACGAATGCCTGCGTAAAATGGATATTCAATGTATTCCAGAATCGCAGTGAATGACCGGAATATTCTGCAATGGAGATTCCAATGATTTCTGGTGTCTGGGTTGTGTGGACAGGAAAATGAAGAGCTGACCAGGTTGGAGTGGATAGCCAGTAATCAGCATAGGCCGCTGAAAACCATCATTGGCTTACTTGGACATTCACCAGTGGTGTAACGACAGCCTGTCGTGAGTAGAGAATCGATGAACACCAGATTGTCAGTGAATGAATGGAACATTTTGTAGAGTGGATTCAAATAATTTCTGACGTCTTGTTTGTGTGGACAGGAATATGAAGAGCTGGCCAGCCTGCAGTGGATAGCCAGTTGAACAGCACGCCTGGGAGTGTGAAAAGGACGCTCAAAACCAGCATTGGGTTACTTGAATATTCACCAGTGTTGTAACGAAAGCCTGGCTCCAGTGGAGATTCGATGAATTCCAGATTGGCAGTGAATGAATGGAAAATTCTGTAGTGGAGATTGCAATGGTTTCTGAAGTCACGGTTTTGTGCACAGGAAATTGAAGAGCTGAACAGGGTGGAGTGGATAGCCAGTTGAAGAGCACGCCTGCGAGTGTGAACAAGATGCTGAAAACCAGCATTGGGTTACTTGGACATTCACCACTGGTATAAGGAAAGCCTGCATAGACTGGAGATTCAGATGAATTCCAGATTAGCAGTGTATGAATGGAACATTCTGTAGTAGAGATTCCAATGATTTCTGAAGTCTGGGTTGTGGGGAGAGGAAAATGAAGTGATGATCAGAGTTGAGTGGATAGCCAGTTGAACAGCACGTGTGCGAGTGTGAATACGACGCTGAAAAGCAGCATTGAGTTACTTGGACATTCACCAGTGGTGTAGCTTAATCGTGCCTGGAGTGGAGATTCAATAATCTCAAGATTGGCATTGAATGAATGGAACATTCTGTAGTGGAGATTCCAATGATTTCTGGAGTCTGGGTTGTGTGGACAGGAAAATGAAGAGCTGATGAGGGTGTAGTGGATAGCCAGTTGAATAGGACGCCTGGGAGTGTGAACAGGCCGCTGAAAACCTGCATTGTGTTACTAGGAGATTCAACAGTGGTGTATCAAAAGCCTGCCTGGAGTGGAGATTCAGATGAATTCCAGATTCGGGGTAAATGAATGGAAAATTCTGTAGTGGAGATACCAAATATTTCAGAACACTGGGGTATGGGCTCCAGGAAATGAAGAGCTGACCAGGGTGGCGCGGATATCCAGTGAACACCACGACTGCAGTATGTGAACAGGCCGCTGACCACTAGCATTGGGTTACTGGGACATCCCGAAGAATTTCAACCCTGAGGAGTTAAAGAGTCATACGATCTTCACCACCACTGGGTGGCGTTCACCGGGAGAGTACCATATGCTTTCAATTGATTCAGAAGTTCATGCACAATAGGCCTGGGTAAAGTCAACGGGATGATTAAAACTTCGGCTTGATTGAGTGCACAGGCAGATGAAAACCAGATATGTAGGTGTTGATATTTAGATGAACTCAGGTAGCGGGGTAGTGTGGCAGGGTTCATGAAAAGAATACTATATTCGACTGGATAGGGAGCTGAATGGCAGGCCTGGGGAGAGTTGACAGCAAATGATCAATTGCCAGATTTCTAATTCAACTCGATTTCGTGGATTATGAGAAGAAACGCAGACCTAATACATTGGATATTGAGATGAATTCACTACTCAGCAGTGTGGATCGCTTTCACTCTCCCAGTGTTCCCGAACATCATTGATTTGCTGGCACGGTTCAGTAGCATCTTCTTTTGGAGATTTGTGGTGACTGTAACTTTGGCATATGGAATATTTCACGGGTGTCTTGCCAGGCTTTGCCACGAGGGCCAGATACTCTCGTTAGCTTCCCGGGCTCTCTGAATGGGGGGGGGGGGGGGGAATTGAACGCGGCTCTGCCAGGCTGGATGCTGGACGCACACATCCTACTGTTGTGCTTTTGCCCCAGAATGGCAATGTGAATAGGAAGATGAAAAGCAGCCCATGGATGATTTTAGAGTACAGATTGAGATGATTTCAAGTTTCTTGGTAGACATACCAGGGTTGTAACGAATGCCTGCGTAGAGTGGAGATTCAGGTGTATTCCAGACCCTCAGTGAATGACCGGAACATACTGTAGTGGAGATTCCAATGATTTCTGATGTCTGGGTTGTGTGGACAGGAAAATGAAGAGCTGAGCAGGGTGGAGTGGATAGCCAGTGATCAGCACAGGCCACTGAAGACCATCATTGGGTTACTTGGATTTTCACCAGTGGTGTAACGACAGCCTGCCTGAAGTGGATATTCGAATAACTCCAGATTGGCAGTGAATGAATGGAACATTCTATAGTGGAGATTCCAATGGTTTCTGAAATTTGGGTTGTGTGGACAGGAAAATGGAGAGCTGACCAGGTTGGAGTGGATTGCCAGTTGAACATCACACCTGCGAGTGTGAAAAGCCGCTTAAAACCATCATTGGGTTACTTTTATATTCACCAGTGGTGTAAAGAAAGCCTGCCTGGAGGGAGATTCGATGAATTCCATATTGGCAATGATTGAGTGGAACATTCTGTATTGGAGATACCAATGATTTCAGAACTCTGGGTTATTGGGACAAGGAAATGATGAGCTGACCAGGGTGGACTGGGTAGCCACTGAAGAGCACGCCTGCGAGTGTGAACAGGCCTCTGAAAACCAGCTTTGGGTTACTTGAATATTCACCAGTGGTGTAACGAAAGCCTGCCTAGAGTGGAGATTCGATGAATTCCAGATTGACAGTGAATGAATGGAACATTCTGTAGTAGATATTCTAATGGTTTCTGAAGTCTAGGTTGTGTGTACAGGAAAATGAAGAGCTGACCAGGGTTGAGTGGATACCCAGTTGAGCAGCACGCCTGCGAGTGTGAACTGGCCTCTGAAACACGCATTGGGTTATTTTAATATTCACCAGTGGTGTAACGAAAGCCTGCCTGGAGTCAAAACTCGGGTGAATTTCAAATTCGCAGTGAATGAATGGGACATTCTGTAGTGGAGATACCAATGTTTTCAGAACTCTGGGTTTTGAGCACCAGGGCATGAAGAGCTGACCAGGGTTTAGTGGATAGCCAGTGAACACCACGCCTGCATTTTGTCAACAGGCCACTGACCACTAACATTGGGGTACTGGGACATGCAGAAGAATCCCAACCCTGATGATTTTAGAGGCATACGATCATCACCACCCCTGGGTAGCGTTGACCAGGAGAGTACCATATGGTTTCGATTGATTCAGAAGTCGATGAACACCAGGCCTGGTTAGAGTGGACATGATGAAAAAAACTTTGGCTTGATTGAGTGCACAGGCAGATGAAAACCAGATATGTATGTGTTGATATTTAGATGAACTCGATTAGCTCGATAGTGTGGCAGGGTTAATGAACAGAATACTATATTTGATTGTATAGGGAGCTGAAAAACAGGCCTGTTGAGAGTTGACAGCAAATGCTTATTTGGAAGATTTGTAATTCAACTCGATTTCGTGTAGAACGAGAAGAAACGCAGGCCTAATACATTGGATATTGAGATGAATTCAGTACTCAGCAGTGTGGATCGCTGTCACTCTCCCAGTCCTCCAGGACATCATTGTTTTGCTGGCGCGGTTCAGTAGCGTCTTCATTTGGAGACTTGTGGTCACTGTAATTTTGGCATATGGAATATTTCACGGATGCCTTGCCAGGCTTTGCCACGAGGGCCAGATAAACTTGGTAGCTTCCTGTGCTCTCTGAGAGGGCGAGGAATTGAACCCGGCTCGGCCAGGCTGCCTGCATGACGCACACGTCATACTGTTGTGTTTTCCCTCCAGAATGGTAGTGTGGATAGGCAGATAAATAGCAACTCATGGATGATTTTAGAGTGCAGATTCAGATGATTTCAAGTTTCTGGGTACAGTCACCAATGCTGTAACGAATGCCTGCGTAGAGTGTAGATTCAAATGTATTCCAGACTCACAGTGAATGACTGGAACATTCTGTAGTGGAGATTCTAATGATTCTAATTATTTTTCAAACATCCTTGGGTTGTTTGGACAGGAAAATGAAGAACTGATCAGGGTGGAATGGATAGCCAGTGAACAGCAGAGGCAGCTAAAAACCATCATTGGGTTACTTAGACATTCACCAGTGGTGTAACGAAAGCCTGCCTGGAGTGGAGATTCGAAGAACTCCAGATTGGCAATGAATGAGTGAAACATTCTGTAGCGGAGATTCCTGATATCTGGGTTGTGTGTACAGGAAAAGGAAGAGCTGACCAGGTTGGTGTGGTTAGCCAGTTGAACAGCACGTTTCCGAGTGTGAACAGGCCATTGAAATCCAGCATTGGATTACTTGGACATTTACCAGTGTTTTAACTAAAGTTTGTACAGTTTGTACATACACAAAAAAAGTTAAAAGGCCTGCGTTCAGGCCGTTTCCCCACTCCAGAGAGGTCGAAGGTGATTGTCAGGTGAAGGAAGGAAACAGAGGCCAAGTTGGTTGGTTTAGCAGCAGTTTATTACACGGAAGAGATATGTCATGAAGGCCCCAGGATCTTTCAAGCACGTGCACCTTTGTTCTCTCAGCTTCTGTCCTCAGTCCCATCTTCCCAGGTTCTCTGATGCACGTATTCCCCAGAGAGCCCTGAAGTCTCCCTTATATAGGTCATAGTACCTTTAAAGGGCGCAATTTAATGATGTCATCAAAAGGAGTTACAGAAAGAACATTGAGGCACAACATACATTGTTTCTTTACTTCCGCAGGCCAGTGATCCCTTTACAAACTACAAGCACTTGGATTAGCCCAACAAAGACAAGTCTGGTAGAGCTTGGAATCTACATCTCCAAAATCAACCAACTTGGAGCCAGGCATCTACATCCCAAAGATCAGGCCTGACTTAGCACGTGGCATCTGCATACCTAAGGCCAGCTAGGTTCCTGTGATATAAGAGAAACTGCCTCAATATACTGAAATCATTTACTGAAGGCAGTTTGAAGGGGAGAAAGTTCAGTCTCATGCAAGCTAGTCAGGATACACAGGAAAACTGCATCTAGGAAGTGTTCCACCTCTCCTTGTCCAACCAACATATAAGCATACATAATATTAATCATTTTGTATGGACACAGTAAGAAATACCTTGAGCTTATAGAATTACTCTCTCAAGGACATCTCAATCTCAGACTCCAGTGCTCAGGCCAGGTAGCTTTCCTATTCCTAGCAGCAGGGTCCTAGTCTCATAGTTACTTTTGGATCATGACAGCATTTTCCTATGATCAAACTCTTAAGTGATAGTTAAGAATCGTTGCACCCTCGCCAGGCCCATTGCGATGCCAGTGTAGCACATAACTTACCGGCTTGCCCTGGTTCCATCCAGTCCCACATCGGGACCCTGCCCTTGGGTGCTAGGAAGTGAGGGCAAGTGAGGCTGAAGTTGAGAAGGCAGATGCCCAGGAGAGAATAATATTCTAAGCCAATCAATTCCTAAGTTACAAAGCATATTAATTAATTGTCTTCCTCTATCTATACAAAAGGACATTGCATTAAAATAAACTGCTCAAAAGACATCAGGAGTGGGAAAGACAATATAAACTAATAGTACAGCTTCAGTGTCTAAGAAGGATGAGATCTTACAAATTGGTTGTGGAAGAGAGCATAGAAGTGGTAATAGACAAACAAAGTAATAGGAAAGACTCAGGAGCACTGTGATGGGTGTAACCTGATAGACCTAAGCTCCGTGTACTCCAACAGAAAGCCTGACTGGAGTGGAGATTCGATGAACTTCAGATTGGCTGTGAATGAATGGAATATTCTGTAGTGGAGATTCCATTGATTTCTGAAGTTTGTGTTGTTTGTAAGGGAAATGACAGAGCTGACCACTGTGGAGTAGATAGCCAGTTGAACAGCACACCTGAGAGTGTGAACAGGATGCAGAAAACCAGGATAGAGTTGCTTGGACATAAACAAGTGGTGTATCGAAAGCCTGCCTGGAGTGGAGATTCAGATGATTTTCAGATTTACAGTGAATAAATGGAACATTCTGTAGTGGAAATTCCAATGATTTTTGAATTCTGGGTTGTGTGGACAGGAACAGAAAGAGCTGACCACTGTGGAGTGTATAGCCACTTGAACAGCACACCGGCGAGTGTGAACAGCAGGCTGAAAACCAGGATTGGGGTACTTGGACATTCAGCAGTGGCATAACGATAGCCTGCATCGAGAGGAGATTCAGATGAATTCCAGATTCACAGTGCATGAAAGGAAGATTCTGTAGTGGAGATTCCAATGAATTCTGAAGTCTGGTTTGTGTGGATAGGAAAATGAAGAGGTGAACAGGATGGAGTGCATAGCCAGGTGAACAACACGCCTGCGAGTGTGATCAGGCCACTGAAACCAGCGGTGTTTTACTTGTATATTCACAGTGGTGTAATGAAAGTATGCCTGGATTGGATATTCGATGAATTCCAGAAAGGCAGTGAATATATGGAACAATCTGTACTGGAGATTCCAACGATTTCTGATGTCTGGGTTGTGTGGACAGGAAAATGAAGATCTGACCACTGTGGAGTGGATAGCCAGTTGAACAGCATGATTCCGAGTGAGAACAGGCCTCTGAAAACCAGCATTATGTTACTAGGACATTCAGGAGTAATGTAACGAAAGTCTGCCTGGAGTTTAGATACGATGATATCCAAATTGGAAGTGAATGAATGGAACATTCCGTAGTGGAGATTCCAATGATTTCTGAAGTCTGGGTTTGTGGACAGGAAAATGAAGAGCACACAAGGTTACCGTGGATAGCCAGTTGAACAGCAGGCCTGCGAGTGTGAACAGGCGCAGGCCTGCGAGTGTGAACAGGCTTGTGTAAACCTGCATTGGGTTTCATGGAATTTCAGGAGTGGTGTAACGAATGCCTGCCTGGAGTGGAGATTCAGATGAATTCCACAATCGCAGTGAATGAATGGAACATTCTATAGTGGAGATTCCAATGATTTCTGAAGTCTGGGTTGCGTGGACAGGAATATGGAGAGCTGACCAGGATGGAGTGGATAGGCATTAGAACAGCACGCCTGCGAGTGTAAAATGGCCGGTGAAAACCAGTCTGGCGTGGATATTTAATGAATTACAGATTCGCAGTGAATGAATGGAACATTCACTAGTGGAGATTCCAATGATTTCTGAAGTGTGTGTTGTGTGGACAGGATAAGAAAGAACTGACCACTGTGGAGAGGAGAGCCAGTTGAATAGCACGCCTGCGAGTGTGAACAGGCCTCATAGAACCACCGTTGTGTTACTTTGACAGTCACCAGTGGTGTAATGAATGCCTGCCTTGAGTGGATATTCGGTGAAATCCAGACTGGCAGTGAAAGAGTGGAAAATTCTGCAGTGGAGATTCAAATGTTTTCTGTAGTCTGGGTTGTGTGGACAGGAAAAAGAAGGCGTGACCAGGTTGAGTGGATAGCCTGTTGAACAGCACGCCTGAGAGTGTGAACAAGCTCTGAAATCCAGCACTTGTGTACTTGGACATTCAGCAGTGATGTAACGAAAGCCTGCCTGTAGTGTAGTATCAGATGATCTCCAGATAGGCAGTGAATGAATGGAACATTCTGTAGTGGAGATTCCAGTGGTGGAGATTCTGGGTTGGTGGACAGGAAAATGAAAAGCTGACCACTGTGGAGTGGATAGCCAGTTGAACAGCACACATGCGAGTGTGAACAGTAGGCTGAAAACCAGCATTGGGGTACTTAGACTTTCAGCATTGGCGTAACGAAAGCCTGCATCGAATAGAGATTCAGATGAAATCCAGATACCCAGTGAATGAATGGAAAATTCTGTAGTGGCGATTCCAATTAATTCTGAAGTCTGGTTTGAGTGGATAGGAAAATGAAGAGCTGAACAGGATGGAGTGCATAGCCAGGTGAACCACACGCCTGCGAGTGTGAACAGGCCACTGAAATCCAGGATTGGGTTACTTGGATATTCAACACTGGTGTAATGAAAGCCTGCCTTGAGTGGAGATTCGATTAATTCCAGATTGGCAATGAAAAATCAATCCTTTTGTAGTGGAAATTCCAATGATTTCTGAAGTCTGGGTTGTGTGGACAGGAAAATGAAGAGCTGACCAGGGATTTGTGGTTAGCCAGTTGAACAGCACGCCAGCAAATGTGAAAAGGACGCTGAAAACCAGCATTGTGTTACTTGGAAATTCAACAGTAGTGTAACGAAAGTCTGCCTGGAGTGGAGATTCAGATGAATTCCAGATTCGCAGTGAATGAATGGAACATTCTGTATTGGAGATTACAATGATTTCTGAAATCTGGGTTGTGTGGACAGGAAAATGAAGTTCAGACCAGTTTAGAGTGGATAATCTGTTGAACAGCCCGCCTGCGCTTGTGAGGAGGCCTCTTAAAACCCGCATTAGTTTTCTTGGACAATCAGAAGTGGTGTAACGAAAGCCTGCCTGGACTGGAGATTCGATGATATCCAGATTCCAGTGAATTAATTGTACATTCTGTTGTGGAGATCCAATGATTTCTGAAGTCCGGGTTGTGTGGAGAGGAAATGAAAGAGCTGACCACTGTGGATTGGATAGCCAGTTGAACGATTGGACTATAGCCAGTAAAAGGACGCTGAAAATCAGAATTGGGTGTCTTGGACATTGAGCAGTGGTGTAACGAAAGCCTGCCACGAGTGGAGATTCAAAGAACTCCAGATTGGCAGTGAATGAATTGAACATTCTGTAGTGGAGATTCCAATAATTTCTGAAGTCTGGTTGTGTGTACAGTAAAAGGAAGAGCTGAACAGGGTAGAGTGGATAGCCAGTTAAACAGCACACCTGCTAATGTGAACATGACGCTGAAAATTAGCATTGGGTTACTTCTATATTCACCAGTGGTGTAACGAAAGCCAGCCTCGAGTGGAGATTCCATGAATTCTAGATTGACAGTTACTGAAAGGAACCTTCTGTAGTGGATATTGAAAAGGTTTATGAATTGTACATTGTGTGGACAGGAAAATGAAGAGCTGACCAGGTTGGAGTGGATAGCCAGCTGAACAGCACGCCTCCGACTATGAACAGGCTGCTGAAATCCAGCATTGGGTTACTTGGATATTCACCAGTGGTGAAAAGATATCCTGCCTGGAGTGGAGATTCAATGAATTCCAGATTGGCAGAGAATGAAAGGAACCTTCCGTAGTGGAAATTCCAATGATTTCTGAAGTCTGGGTTGTTTGGACAGGAAAATGAATAGCTGACCAGGATTCAGTGCATAGCCAGTTAAACAGCACGCCTGCGTGTGTGAACAGGCCTCTGACAACCAGCATTGCGTTACCTGGATATTCACCAGTGGTGTAACAAAAGCCTGACTGGAGTGGAGATTCGATGAATTCCAGATTGGAAGTGAATGAGTCGAACATTCTGTAGTGGAGATTCTAAAGGTTTCTGAAGTCTGGGTTATGTGGACAGTAAAATGAAGAGCTTACCATGGTTGAATGAATAGCCAGTTGAAAAGCACGCATCTGAATGTGAACAGGACTATGAAAACCAACATTGGGTTACCTGGACATTCACCAGAGTTGTAATGAAATCCTGCCTGGAGTGGAGAATCGATAAACTCCATATTGGCAGTGAATGAATGGAACATTCTGTAGTGGCGGCTCCAATGATTGCTGAAGTCTGGTTTGTGTGGACAGGAAATGAAAGAGCTGACCGCGGTGGAGTGGATAGCCAGTTGAATAGCACGCCTGCGACTGTGACAGGACACTCAAAACCAGCATTGTGTTACTTGGACATTCAACAGTGGTGTAACGAAAGCCTGCCTGTAGTGGAGATTCGATGATCTCCAAATTGGCAGTTAATGCATGGAACCTACAGTATTGGAGATTCCAATGATTTCTGAAGTCTGGGTTGTGTGGACAGGAAAAGAACGTGCTGACCACTGTGGAGTGTATGGCCAGTTCAACATCACGCCTGCGACTGTGAACAAGACGCTGAAAACCAGCTATGGGTTACTTGGACATTCACCATTGGTGTAACAAAAGCCTGGTGGAGTGAAGATTCAGATGAATTCCAGATTTGCAGTGAATGAATGGAACTTTCTGTAGTGGAGATTCGAATGATTTCTGAATTCTGGGTTGTGTGGCCTGGAAAATGAAGCGCTGACCAGCGTTCAGTGGATAGCCAGTTGAACAGAACGCCTGCGAATCTGAACAGGACGCTGAAAACCAGCATTGTGTTACTTCGACATTCAACAGTAGTGTAACAAAAACCTGCCTGGAGTGGAGATTCAGATGAATTACAGATTCGGAGTGAATAAATGGAACATGCTTTAGTGAAGTTTCCAATGATTTCTGAAATCTGGTTTCTGTGGATAAAAAAATGAAGAGCTGACCAGGGTTCAGTGGATAGCCTTTGAACAGCACGCCTGAGAATGTAAACAGGATGCTGAAAACCAGCATTGTGTTACTTGGAAATTCAGCAGTGTTGGAACGAAAGCCCGACTGGAGCAGAGATTCGATGTTCTCCAGATTCCAGTGAATGAATGGAACATTCTGTTGTGGAGATTCCAATGATTTCTGAAATCTTGGTTGTGTGGACAGGAAAATGAAGAGCTGACCAGGGTACAGTGGATAGCCAGTTGAACAGCACGCCTTCAGGTATGAAAAGGCCTCTGAAAACCAGCATTGGTTTACTTGGACATTCAGAAGTGGTGTAACGAAAGCCTGCCTGGAGTGGAGATTCGATGAATTCCAGATTGGCAGTGAATGAATGGAACATTCTGCAGTGGGGATTCCAATAATTACTGAAGTCTGGGTTTTGTGGACAGGAAAATGAAGTGCAGACCAGTATAGTGTGGATAGAAAGTTGAAAAGCAGTCTTGCAAGTTTGAACAGCCCTCTGAAAAACAGCATTGGGTTACTTGGACATTCAGCAGTGGTGTAAAGTAAGCCTGCCTGTAGTGGAGATTCCATGATCTCCAAATTGGCAGTGAATGAATGGAACCTTCAGTAGTGGAGATTCCAATGATTTCTGAAGTCTGGGTTGTATGGACAGGAAGAGAAAGTGCTGATCACTGTGGAGTGGATAGCCAGTTCAACATCACACCTGCAACTGCGAACAGGACGCTGAAAACCAGCTTTGGGTTACTTGGACATTCACCATTGGTGTAAGGAAATTTGCCTGGAATGGAGATTCAGATGAATCCAGATTCGCAGTGAATGAATGGAACATTCTGTAGTGGAGATTCCAATGATTTGTTAAGAACGGGTTGTATGGACAGGAAAATGAAGAACTGACAAGGGTTGAGTGGATAGCCAGTTGAACAGCACACAGGCGAGAGTGAACAGGCCTCTGAGAACGAGCATTGGGTTGCTTGGATATTCACCAGTGGTGTAAAGAAAGCCTGCCTGGAGTGGAGATTCGATGAATTCCAGATTGGCAGTGAATGAATGGAACATTCTGTAGTGGAGATTCCAATGATTACTGATGTCTGGGTTGTGTTTAAAGGAAAAGAAAAAGCTGACCAGGGTTCAGTGGATAGCCAGTTGAACACCACGCATGCGAGTGTGAACAGGACGCTGAAAACCAGCATTGTGTTTCTTGTACATTCAACAGTAGTGTAACTCAACCTGCCTGGAGTGGAGACTCTGATGAATTCCAGATTCGCTGTAAATGAATGGAACTTTCTGTAGTGGAGATTCGAATGATTTCTGAAGCCTCGGTTGAGTGGACAGGAAAATGAAGAGCTGACCAGGGTTCAGTGGATAGCCGTTGAACAGCATGCCTGCGACTGTGAACAGGACGCTGAAAACCAGCATTGGTATACTTGGAATATTCAGCCGTGGTGTAACGAAAGACTGCCTGGAATGGAGATTCGATGATCCCCAGGTTTGCATTGAATGAATGGAACATTCTGTAGTGGAGATTCCAATGATTTCTGAAGTCTAGTTTGTCTGGACAGGAAATGAAAGAGTTGACCTCTGTGGAGTGGATAAACAGTTGAACAGCACGCCTGCGAATGTGAACAGGAAGCTGAAAACCAGCATTGGGATACTTGGACATTCACCCGTGGTGTAACGAAAGCCTGTCTGGAGTGGAGATTCGATGATCCCAAGATTCGCAGTGAATGAATGGAACATTCTGTAGTTGAAATTCCAATGATTTCTGTGGTCTGGGTTGTGTGGACAGGAAAAGGAAAAGCTGATCAGGGTGTAGTGGAAAGCCAGTTGAACAGCACACCTACGTGTGTGAACAGGACATTGAAAACCAGCATTGGGTTACAAGGATATTCACCAGTGGTGTAACGAAATCCTGCATGGACTGGAGATTCACATGAATTCCAGATTGGAAGTGAATGAATGGAACATTTTATAGTGGAGATTCCAATGCTTTCTTAAGTTTGTGTTGTGTGGACAGGAAAATTAAGAGCTGACCAGGTTGGAGTAGATGGACATTTGAGGAGGACGCCTGCGAGTGTGAACAGGACGCTGAAAACCAGTATTGTGTTACTTGGACATTCAACAAGAGTGTAACGAAAGCCTTCCTGCAGGGGAGATTGAGATGAATTCCAGATTGGCAGTGAATGAATGGAACATTCGGTGGTGGAGAATAGAATGATTTCTGAAGTCTGGGTTTTGTGGATAGGAAAAGGAATAGCCAACCAATGTGGAGTTGAAAACCAGCATTGGGTTACTTGGTCATTCACCAGTGCTGTAACGAAAGCCTGCCAGTTGTTGAGATTCTATGATATCTAGATTGGCAGTGAATGAATGGAACATTCTGTAGTGGTGATTCCAATGATTTCTGAAGAATGGGTTGTGTGGACAGGAATATGAAGTTCTGACCAGAGTTCAGTGGATAGCCAGTTGAACAGCACGCCTGCGAGTGTGATCAGATGCTGAAAACCATCATTGTGTTACTTGGACATTCAAAAGTAGTGTTACGAAAGCATTCCTGTAGTGGACATTCAGATGAATTCCAGATTCGCAGTGAATGAATGGAACATTCTGTAGTGGATTTTCCAATGATTTCTGAAATCTGGGTTGTGGTGACAGTAAAATGAAGAGCTGACCAGGGTTCAGTGGATAGCCAGTTTGAATGCACGCCTGCGACTGTGAAAAGACCTCTGAAAACCAGCATTGCGTCACTTGGACATTCAGCAGTGGTGTAAGGAATGCCTCCTTGGAGTGGAGATTCTGATGAGTATCAGATTCGAAGTGAATGAATAGAACATTTTGTAGTGGAGATTCCAATGATTTCTAAAATCTGGGTTGTGTGGACAGGAAATAAAAGAGCTTACCTCTGTGGAGTGGATAGCCAGTTGAACAACACGCCTGCGAGTGTGAATGGACCACTGAAATCCAGCATTGTGTTACTTGGACATTCAACAGTAGTGTAAGTCAAGCCTGCCTGGAATGGAGATTCGATGGTTCGCAGACTGTCAGTGAATGAAAGGAACATTCTTTAGTGGAGATTCCAATGATTACTGAAGTCTGGGTTGTGTGGAGAGGAAATGAAAGAGCTGACCACTCTGGAGTGGATAACCCGTTGAACAGCACGCCTGCGACTGTGAACAGGACGCTGAAAACCAGCAATGGGATTCTTGGACATTCAGCCGTGGTGTAACGAAAGCCTGCCTGGAATGGACATTCGATGATCTCCAGATTGACAGTGAATGAATGGAACATTCCGTAGTGGAAATTCCAATGATTTCTGAGGTCTGGGCTATGTGGACAGGAAAAGGAAAAACTTACCAGGGTTCAGTGGATAGCCTGTTGAACAGCACGCCTGCTTGTGTGAACAGGCCTCTGAAAAGCAGCATTAGGTTACATGGACATTCAGCAGTGGTGAAACGAATGCCTGCCTGGAATGGAGATTCGATAATCTCCAGATTGCCAGTTTATGAATGGAACATTCTGCAGTGGAGATTCCAATGATTTCTGAAGTCTGGGTTGTGTGGACAGGAAATGAAAGTGCTGACCACTGTGGAGGTGATAGTCAGTTGAACAGAACGCATGGAAGTGTGAATAGGCCATTAGAACCAGCATTGTGTTACTTGTACATTCAGCCGTGGTGTAACGAAGCCTGCCTGGCGTGGAAATTCAGATGAATTCCAGATTGGCAGTGAATCAATGCACCATTTTGTATTGGAGATTCAAATGAATTCTGATTCCTGTGTTGTGTGGATGGAAAAATGAAGAGCTGACCAGGATTAAGTGGATAGCCAGTTGAACAGCATGCCTGCAAGTGTGAAGAGGCCGCTGAAAACCAGCATTGGGTTGCTTGGATATTCACCAGTGGTGTAACGAAAGCCTGTGTGGAGCGGAGATTCGATGAATTCCAGATTTGCAGTGAATGAATGGAACATTCTGTAGTGGAGATTCCAATGATTTCTGAAGAATATTTTGTGTTGACAGGAAAATGAAGAGCAGTCCAGGGTTCAGTGGATAGCCAGTTGTACAGCACGCCTGCGAGTGTGAACAGGACGCAAAAATCCAGCATTGGGTTACAAGGACATTCAGCACTGGTGTAACAAAAGCCTGCCTAGAGTGGAGATTCGATGATCCCCAGATAGGCAGTGAATGAATGGAACATTCTGTAGTGGAGATACCAATGATTTCTGAAGTCTGGGTTGTGTGGACAGGAAAAGGAAGAGCTGGCCAGGGTGGAGTGGATAGCAAGTTGAACAGCATGCCTCCGAGTGTGAACAGGACGCTTAAAACCAGCTTTGGGTTACTTTGTCTTTCACCAGTGGTGTAAGGAAAGTCTACCTGGAGTGGAGATTCAGATGAATTCCAGATTCGCATTGAATGAATGGAACATTATGTAGTGGATATTCCAATGATTTCTGAAGAATGGGTTGTGTGCACAGGAATATGAAGAGCTGACCAGTGTTCAGTGGATAGCCAGTTGAATACCACGACTGCGAGTGTGAACAGGACGCTGAAAACCAGCTTTGTGTTACTTGGACATTCTACAGTAGTGTAATGAAAGCCTGCCTGCAGAGGCGATTCAGATGAATTTTTGATTGGCATTGAATGAATGAAACATTCTGTAGTGGGGATTCCAATGATTTCTGAAGCCTCGGTTATGTGGACAGGAAAATGAAGAGCTGACCAGGGTTGAGTGGATAGCCAGTTGAACTGCACGCCTGCGAGTGTGAACAGGCCGCTGAAAACCAGCATTGGTTTGTTTGTATATTCACCAGTAGTGTAAAGAAATCCTGCCTGGAGGGGAGATTCGATGAATTCCAGATTGGCAGTGAAAGAATGAACATTCTATCGTGGAGATTCCAATGATTTCTGAAGTCTGGATTGTGTGGACAGGAAAAGGAATAGCTGACCAGGGTGGAGTGGATAGCTAGTTAAACAGCACGCCTGCGAGTGTGAACAGGATACTGAAAACCAGCGTTGTGTTACTTGAACATTCAACAGTAGTGTAACAAGAGCTTGCTTGGAGTGGAGATTCCGATAAATTCCAGATTCGCAGTGAATGGCTGGAACATTCTGTAGTGGACATTCCAATAATTTCTGAAATCTGGGTTGTGTGGACAGGATAATGTAGAGCTGACCAGGGTTCAGTGAATAGCCATTGAACAGCAAGCCTGCGAGTTTGAACAGAATGCTGAAACCAGTATTGTGTTACTTGCACATTCACTAGTGGTGTAACGAAAGCCTGCCTGGAGTGGAGAGTCGATGATCTCCAGGTTCCGCTGTATGAATGGAACATTCTGTAGTGCAGATTCCAATGATTTCTGAAATCTGGGTTGTGTTGACAGTAAAATGAAGAGCTGACCAGGGTTCAGTGGATAGCCAGTTGAAGTGCACGCCTGCGACTGTGAAAAGGCCTCTGAAAACCAGCCTTGTGTTACTTGGACATTCAGCAGTGGTGTAACGATATCCTGTTGTTGATCTCCAGATTGTCAGTGAATGAATGCAACTTTCTGTAGTGGCGATTCCAATAATTTCTGAAGTCTGGTTTCTGTGGACAGGAAAAAAAAAAAGCTTACCTCTGTGGAGTGGATAGCCAGTTGAACAAGATGCCTGCTAGTGTGAATAGACCAGTGAAAACCAGCATTGTGTTACTTGGATATTCAACAGTAGTGTAACTAAAGCCTGCCTGGATTGGAGATTCGATGGTTCGAAGATTGTCAGTGAATGAATGGAACATTCTTTAGTGGAGATTCCAATGATTTCTGAAGTCTGGGTTGTGTGGACAGGAAATGAAAGAGCTGACCACTATGCAGTGGATAACCCATTGAACAGCACGCCTGCGACTGTGAAAAGGATGCTGAAAACCATCATTGGGATTCTTGGAAATTCAGCCGTGGTGTAACAAAAACCTGCCTGGAATGGAGATTCAATAATCTCCAGATTGGCAGTGAATGAATGGAACATTCTGTAGTGGAGATTCCAATGATTTCTGAGGTCTGGGTTGTGTGGACAGGAGAAGGAAAAGCTTACCAGGGTGTAATGGATAGCCCGTTGAACAGCACCCCTGCGAGTGTGAACAGGACACTGAAAACCAGCATTGGGTTACTAGGACATTTACCTGGGGTGTAACGAAATCCTGTCTGAAGTGGAGATTTAGATAAATTCCAGATTCGAAGTGAATAAATGGAACATTTTTTAGTGGAGATTTCAATGATTTCTGAAGTCTTGTTTGAGTGGAATGGAAAATGAAGAGCTGAACAGGTTGGAGTAGATAGCCAGTTCAACAGAATGCCTGAAAGTGTGAAAAGGACGCTGAAAACCAGCATTGTTTTAATTTCACATTTATCAGTGTTGTAACAATAGCCTGAACAGGGTGGAGTGGATAGCCAGTTGAACAGCATGCCTCCGTTTTTGAATAGGACGCTTAAAACGACCAATTATTACTTGGACTTTCACCATTGGTGTAACGAAAGCCTGTCTGGAGTGGAGATTTGATGATCTCCAGATTGTCAGTGAATTAATGGAACATTCTGTGGTAGAGATTCCAATGATTTCTGACGTCTCCATTGTGTGGACAGGAAATGAAAGAGCTCACCACTGTGGAGTGGATAGCCAGTTGAACCCATGCCTGCGACTGTGAATAGGCCACTTAAAACCAGCATTGTGTTTCTTGGACATTCAACAGTAGTGTAACTAAAGCCTGCCTGGAGTGGTGATTCAGATGAATTCCAGATTGCCAGTGAATGAATGGAACATTCTTTAGTGGAGATTCCAATGATTTATGAAGCCTCGTTTGTGTGGATGGGAAAATGAAGAGCTGACCAGGGTTGAGTGGATAGCCAGTTGTACTGCACGCCTGCAATATGAACATGCCACTGAAAACCAACATTGGATTGCTTGGATATTCACCAGTGGTGTAAAGAAAGCCTGCTTGGAGTGGAGATTCCATGAATTCCAGATTGTGAGTGAATGAATGGAACATTCTGTAGCGGAGATTCCAATGATCTCTGATTCATGGGTTGTGTTGACATGAAAATTAAGAGCTCACGAGGGTTCAGTGGATAGATAGTTGTACAGCACACCTGCAAGTGTGTACAGCACGCTGAAAACCAGCATTGAGTTACTTGAGCATTCAGCAGTGGTATAATGAAAGCCTGCCTTGAGTGGAGATTCGATGATCTCCAGATTGGCAGTGAATGAATGGAACATTCTGTAGTGGAGATTACAGTGATTTCTGATGTCTTGGTTATGTGGACAGGAAATGAAAGAGCTGACCACTGTGGAGTGGATAGCCAGTTGAACAGCACGCCTGAGACTATGAACAGGACGCTGAAAACCAGCATTGGGTTACTTGGACATTCACCAGTGTTGTAAGTAATGCCTCCTTGGTGTGGAGATTCTGATGAGTATCAGATTCGAAGTGAATGAATAGAACATTTTGTAGTGGAGATTCCAATGATTTCTAAAATCTGGGTTGTGTGGACAGAAAAATGAAGACCTGACCAGGGTTCAGTAGATAACTATTGAACAGCAAGCCTGCGAGTGTGAACAGGACGCTGAAATCCAGCATTGTGTTACTTGCACATTGACCAGTTGTTTAACGAAAGCCTGCCTGGAGGGTTGATTCAATGATCTCCAGGTTCCACTGAATGAATGGAACATTCTGTAGTATAGATTCCAATGATTTTTGAAATCTGGGTTGTCTTGACAGTAAAATGAAGAGCTGACTAGGGTTCAGTGGATAGACAGTTGAACTGCACACCTGCGTGTGTGAAAAGGCCTCTGAAACCAACATTGTGTTACTGGACATTCAGCAGTGGTGTAACGAAAGCCTGCCTGGAATGTAGATTCAGATGAATTCCAGATTCACAGTGAATGAAGGGAACGTTCTGTAGTGGCGATTCCAATGATTTCAGAACTCTGGGTTATGGGAACCAGGAAATGAAGAGCTGACTAGGGTAGAGTGTATAGCCAGTGAACACCATGCCTGTGGTATGTGAACAGGCCTCTGACCACTAGCATTGGGTTACTGGTACATGCAGAAGAATACCAACCCTGACGAGTTTTAGAGGCATACGATCATCACCATCACTAGTTGGCTTTGACCGGGCAGTACTATATGGTTTCGATTGATTCAGAAGTCTATACACACCAGGCGTGGTTACAGGGGACGAGATGATGAAAACTATGGCTTGATTGAGTGCACAGTGTGATGCAAACCATATATGTAGGTGTTGAAATTTATATGAACTCAGGTCGCTAGGTAGTCTGTCAGAATTAATGAACAGAATACTATATTCGACTGAATAGGTAGTAGAACAGCTGGTCTGGGGAGAGTTGACAGCAAATGCACACATAGCAGATTTCTATTTTGACTCGATTTCGTGAAGAACGAGAAGAAACACAGGCCTAATACATTGGATATTGAGATAAATTCACTGTTACTCTCCGAGTCCTCCACGATTTCATTGAATTGCTGGCATGGTTCAGTAGCGTCTTCGTTTGGTGAATTGTGTTGACTGTTATTTTAGCATATGGAATATTTTAGGAGTGTGTTGCCAGTCTTTGCCTTGAGGGCCAGATTCCCTCAGTAGCTTCCCGAGCTCTCTGAGAGAGCGAGGAATTGAACCTTGCTCGGCAGATTCGATGAACTCCAGATTGGCAGTGATTGAATGGAACATTCTGTAGTCTAGATTGCAATGCATTCTGAAATCTGGGTGTTGTGTACAGGAAAATGAAGAGCTGACCAGGGAGGTGTGGATAGCCAGTTGACCAGCATGCCTACGAGTGTGAACAGGCCGATGAAAACCAGCATTGTGGTGCTTGGACATTCAGAAGTGGTGTAATGAAAGCCTGCCTGGAGTGGAGATTCAGAGGAATTCCAGATTGGCAGTGAATGAATGGAACATTCTTTAGTGGAGATTCCAATGAATTCTGATGTCTGGGTTGTGTGGAAAGGAAAATGGAGAGCTGACCACGGTGAAGTGGATAGCCAGTTGAACAGCACGCCTGCGAGTGTGAACAGACCTCTGAAAACCAACATTGGGTTACTTGGATATTCACCAGTGATGTAAAGAAATCCTGCCTGGAGTGGAGATTTGATGAATTCCAGATTGGCAGTGAATGACTGAAACATTCTGTAGTGGAGATTCCAATGATTTCTGAAGTCTGGGTTGTGTGGACAGAAAAATGAAGAGCTGAGCAGCGTGGAGTGGATAGTCAGTTGAACAACACGCCTGCGAGTTTCAACAGGACGTTGAAAACCAGTATTGGGTTACTTGGATATTCACCAGTGTTGTAACGAAAACATGCCTGGAGTGGAGATTCGGATGAATTCCAGAGACTCAGTGAATGAGTGGAATATTCTGTTGGGGAGAATCCAATGATTTCTAAAGTCTGGGTTGTGTGAACAGGAAAATGAAGAGCTGACGAAGTTGGAGTGGATAGCCAGTCGAACAGCACGCCTGCAAGTGTGAACAGGACGCTGAAAACCAGCATTGGGTTACTTGGGCATTAACTAGTGGTGTAACGAAAGCCTGCCTGGAGTGGAGATTCAGATTAATTCCAGATTGGCAATGAATAAATGGAACATTCTGTAGTTGATATTCCAATGATTTTTGATGTTTGGGTTGTGTGGACAGGAAAATGTAGAGCTGACCAGGCTGGAGTGGACAGCCAGTTGAAAAGCACGCCTGTGAGTGTGAACAGACAGCTGAAAACCAACAGTGGCATACTAGGACATTCACCAGTGGTGTAACGAAAGCCTGCCAGGAGTGGAGATTTGATGAATTCCAGATTGGCAGGGAATGAATGGAACATTCTGTAGTGGAGAATCCAATTTCTGAAATCTGGGTTGTGTGGACAGTTAAATGAAGAGCTGACCAGGGTTGAGTGTATAGCCAGTTGAACAGCACGCCTGCGAGTGTGAATAGTGTGGGAAGCTGGCCCTTTAACTGACCAAGGCCTAAGTGCCTGTGCTATGTATGGTCGTCTTGACCTATGTGACCTGCAACAGGCAAAGCCAGTACTATGTATGGTTATCTTGATGTATGGTTATCCTGAGAGAACATCTGTCATGGCTGTCAGTAATAACAAGAAGTAACTATCTCGTGTCTGGTATGTGATGCATATAAATTTTATAAAGCATATGGACATGGCCCTTTGGGTAATCACTTCATGTCTGGTACCAGATAAACATAAACCTTTTAATGCATGATAGGTGAAAACAAACCTCCCTAACCATATATGGCATGACCTTTTGAGTAGCTGCCTCAATAATGGATATATACCTGATTGCCCCCAATAAAGTCCTGTCCCTTTTTTTCTGTTTCTGAGCTGCATTCTGTCTCTTGTGTCTTGTGTTCATTCGGTCGGTCCTTCCCTGCACCTACAGATCCAAGGGCCAGCTCCGCGGGCCGGAGAGTGGTTTTGCAAGCTCCTCGCAGATAGCCGTTGAAAACCAGCATTGGGTTACTTGTACATTCCACAGTGTTGTAACGATTGCATTGCTGGAGTGGAGATTCGATGAACTCCAGATTGGCAGTGATTGAATGGAACATTCTGTAGTGTAGATTCCAATGAATTCTGAAATCTGGGATGTGTGTACAGAAAAATGAAGAGCTGAAGAGTGTGGAGAGGATAGCCAGTTGAACAGCACGCGTGCGAGTGTGAACAGACCGCTGAAAACTAGAATTGTGTTACTTGGACATTCACTAGTGGTGTAACGAAAAGCTGCCTGGAGTGGAGATTCGATAAACTCCAGATTGGGAGTGAATGAATGGAACATTCTGTAGTGGAGATTCCAATGATTTCTGAAGTCTGGTTTGTGTTGACAGGAAAGTGAAGAGCTGACCAGGTTGGAGTGGATAGCCAGTTGAACAGCACGCCTGCGAGTCTGAACAGGCCGCTGAAAACCAGCATTGGGTTACTTGGATATTCACCAGTGGTCTAAGGAAATCCTGCCTGGAGTGGAGATTCGATGAATTCCAGGTTGCCTGTAAATAAATGGAATATTCCTTAGTGGAGATTCCAATTATTTCTGAAATCTGGGTTGTGTGGACAGGAAAACGATGAGCTGACCAGGGTTGAGTGGATAGCCAGTTGAATTGCAGGCCTGTGAGAGTGAAGAGAGAGCTGAAAACCAACAGTGGGTGACATGGACATTCAGCAGTGGTGTATCGAAAGCCTGCATGGAGTGGTGATTTAGATGAATTTCAGATTCGCAGTGAACGAACGCAACATTCTGTAGTGGAGATTCCAATGATTTCTGAAGTCTGGGTTGTGTGGACAGGAAAATGAAGAGCTGACCAGGTTGGAGTGTATAGCCAGTTGAACAGCACACTTGCTATTGTGAACAGGCAGCTGAAAACCAGCATTGTGGTACTTGGATATTCACCAGGGATGTAACGAAATCAGGCCTGAAGTGGAGATTCGATGAATTCTATATTGGCAGTGAACGAACGGAACATTCTATAGTGCAGATTCCAATGATTTTCAAAGTCTGGGATGCTGGGACAGGAAAAGAAAGAGCTGAGCACTGTGGAATGGATAGCCAGTTGAACAGCACACTTGCGAATATGAACAGGATGCTGAAAATCAGCATTCTGTTACTTGGACATTCACCAGTGCTGTAAGGGAAGCCTGCCTGTCGTGCAGATTCTATGAATTCCAGATTCACAGTAAATGCATGGAAATTCTGTAGTGGAGATTCCAATTATTTCTGATGTCTGGGTTGTGTGGACAGTAAAATGAAGAGCTGACCAGGATTAAGTGTAAAGCCAGTTGAACAGCACGCCTTCGAGTGTGAACAGGCCTCAGAAAACCAGTATTGGGTTACTTGGACATTCAGGAATGGTGTAACAAAAGCCTGCCTCGAGTGGAGATTCGATGATTTCTAGATTGGCAGTAAATGACTGCAAGATTCTGTAGTGGAGATACCAATGATTTCTGAACTCTCGGTTCTTTGGACAGGAATAGAATGGGCTGACCACTGTGGAGTGTATATCCAGTTGAACAGCACGCATGTGAGTGTGAATAGGACGCTGAAAACCAGCATTGGGGTACCTGGACATTTACAACTCTGTAACGAAAGCCTTCATGGAGTGGAGATTCAGATGAATTCTAGAATCGCAGTGAATGAAAGTAGCATTCTGTCGTGGAGATTCTAATGGTTTCTTAAGTCTAGTTTATGTGGACAGGATTATGAAGAGCTGACCAGGATGGAGTGGATACCCAGTTGAACAGCAGGCCTGCGAATGTGAACAGGCCGCTAAAAACCAGAATTGGGGCTAGTTGGACATTCAACAGTAGTGTAATGAATGCCTTCCTGGAATGGAGATTCAGATGAATTCCAGATTCACAGTGAATAAATGGAACATTCTGTAGTGGAGATACCAATGATTTCAGAACTCTGGGTTAATGGCACCAGGAAATGAAGAGCTGACCAGGGTGGAGTGGATAGCCAGTGAACACCACGCCTGCGGTTTGTGAACTGGCCGCTGACAATTAGCACTGGGTTACCGGGACATGCAGAAGAATCCCAACCCTGATGAGTTTTAGAGGCATACGATCATCACCACCACTCTGTGGCATTGACCGGGACAGTAAGATATGGTTTCAATTGATTCAGAGTTCAATGCACACCAGGCCTGGTTAGAGTGGACGAGATGATGAAAATTTCGGCTTGACCGAGTGCACAGACAGATGAAAACCAGATATGTAGATATTGATATTTAGATGAACTCAGGTCTCTCGGTAGTGTGGCAGGGTTAAATAACAGAATACTATATTCGGCTGGATTGGGAGCAGAGCAGCAGGCCTGGGGAGAGTTGACAGCAAATGCTCACTTGGCAGATTTTTAATTCAACTCGATTTCGTGGAGAACGAGAAGAAACGCAGGCCTAATACATTGGATATTGAGATGAATTCACTACTCAGCATTGTGGATCACGGTCACTCTACCAGTCTTCCCGGACTTCATTGATTTGCTGGCACGGTTCAGTAACGTCTTTGTTTGGAGACTTGTGGTGACTGTAATTTTGACATAAGGAATATTTCACGGGTGGATTGCCATGCTTTGCCGCGAGGGCCAGATACTCTCGGTAGCTTCCGGGGCTCTCTGAGAGGGCTAGGAATTGAACCCGGCTCGGCCAGGCTGGCTGCGTGAGGCACACGTCCTACTGCAGTGCTTTCATGCCAGAATGGCAGTGTGGATAGGAAGATGAAAAGCAGCCCATGGATGATTTTAGAGTACAGATTCAGATGATTTCAAGTTTCTGGGTAGACACACCGGTGCTGTAACTAATGCCTGCGCAGAGTGGAGATTTAGATGTATTCCTGACTCGCAGTGAATGACCGGAACTTTCTGTAGTAGAGATTACAATGATTTCTGATGTCTGATTCTGTGGACAGGAAAATGAAGAGCTGACCAGAGTGGAGTGGAAAGCCAGTGAACAGCACAGGCCGCTGAAAACCAGCATTGGGTTTCTTGGACATTCACCAGTGGTGTAACGAAAGCCTGCCTGGAGTGGAGTTTCAGATGAATTCCAGATTTGCAGTGAATGAATGGAATTCAGTGGATAGCTAGTTGAACATCACGCCTGTGTGTGTGAACAGGCCACTGAAAACCAGCATTGGGTTACGTGGAGATTCACCAGTGGTGTAACAAAAGCCTGCCTGGAGTGGAGATTCAGATGAATACCGGGTTCGCAGAGAATAAATGGAACATTATGTAGTTGAGATTCCAATGATTTCTCAAGTCTGGGTTGTGTGGATAGGAAAATGAAGAGCTGATGAGGGTTGAGTGGATAGCCAATTGAACAGCACGCCTGCGAGAGTGAACAGACCACTGAAAACCAGCATTGGGTTACTTGGACATTCACCAGTGGTGTAATGAAAGACTGCCTGGAATGGAGATTCGATGAACTCAAGATTGGCTGTGAATGAATGGAACATTCTTTACTGGAAATTCCAATGATTTCTGAATTCTGGGTTTTTTGGAGAGGAAAATGAAGAGGGGAGCAGGGTGCAGTGGATAGTCAATTGAACATCAATCCTGCGAGTGTGAAAAGACCACTTAAATCCAGCATTGGGTTACTTGGACATTCACCATAGGTAAAACGAAAGACTGCCTGGAGTGGAGATTCAGATTAATACCAGATTCGCAATGAATGAATGGAACATTCTGTAGTGGAGATACCAAAGTTTTCAGAAATCTGAGTTGTGAACACCAGGAAATGTAGACCTGAGGAAGGTGGAGTGGATTGCCAGTGAACACAACGCCTGCGGTTTGTGAAAAGGCCGCTGACCACTAGCATTGGGTTACTGGGACATGCAGAGGAATCCCAACACTGATGAGCTTTTGAGGCATAGGATCATCACCACCACTGGTGGCGTTGACCGGGAGAGTACCATATGGTTTCGATTGATTCAGAGGTCGATGTCCACCAGACCTGGGTAGAGTGGACAAGATGATGTAAACTTCAGCTTTCTTGAGTGCACAGTCAGATTAAAAACAGATATGTAGATATTTTGATGAATTCAGGTCGCTCGCTAGTGTGGAAGGATTAATGAACAGAATACTATATTCGACTGGATAGGGAGCTGAACAGGAGGATTGGGGAGAGTTAACAGAAATGCTCACTTGGCAGATTCCTAATTCAACTCGATTTCGTGGAGAACGAGAAGAAACCCAGGCCTAATACTTTGGATATTGAGATTAATTCACTACTTAGCAGTGTGGATCGCTGTCACACTCCCAGTCCTCCCGGACTACATACGTTTGCTGACACGGTTCAAAAACGTCATCATTTGGAGACTTGTGATGACTGTAATTTCGTCATATGGAACATTTCACGGGTGTCTTGCCAGGCTTTGCCACGAGGACCAGATACTCTCGATAGCTTCCCGAGCTCTCTGAGAGAGCGAGGAATGGAACCCGGGTCGGCCAGGCTGTCTGCGTGACGCACATATCCTACGGCTGTGCTTTCGCTCCAGAAGGGCAGTGTGGATAGGAAGAAGATAAGCAAATCATATATGATTTTAGAGTGCAGATTCAGATGATGTCAAGGTTCTGGGTGACTCAACAGTGCTGTAACGTATGCCTGCATACAGTGGAGATTCAGATGCATTCCAGACTTCAGTGAATGACCGGAGCATTCTGTAGTGGAGATTCCAATGTTTTCTGATGTCTGGGTTGTGTGGACAGGAAAAAGAAGAGATGACCAGGTTGTAGTGGATAGCCCCTGAACAGCACAGGTCGCTGAAAACCATCATTCTTTTACTTGGACATTCACCAGTGTTGTAACGAAAGCCTGCCTGGAGTGGAGATTCGATGAACTCCAGATTGGCAGTGAATGAATGGAACATTCTGTAGTGGAGATTCCAATGATTTCTGAATTCTGGGTTGTGTGTAAAGGAAAATGAAGAGATGACCAGGGTGGAGTGGATAGCCAGTTGAACGGCATGCTGGCGAGTGTGAACAGGCAGCTGAAAACCAGCATTGGGTTACTTGGGCATTCACCAGTGGTATAACGAAAGCCTGTCTGGAGTGGAGATTCAGATGAATTCCAGATTTGCAGTGAATGAATGGAACATTCCGTACTGGAGATAACAATTACTTCAGAACTCAGAGTATGGGCACCAGGAAATGAAGAGCTGACCAGGGTAGAGTGGATAGCCAGTTAACACCATGCCTGTGGTATGTGAACAGGCCGCTGACCACTAGCATTGAGTTACTGGGACATGCAGAAGAGTCTCAAACCTGATGAGTTTTAGAGGCATAAGATCATCACCACCACTGGGTGGCGTTAACCGGGACAGTAACATATGGTTTCGATTGATTCAGAAGTGGATGCACAGCCTGACTGGTTAGAGTGACGGGATGATGAAAACTTTGGCTTGATTCAGTGCACAGGTAGATGAAAACCTGATATGTAATTGTTGATATTTAGATGAACTCAGGTCTCTCGGTTGTGTGGCAGGGACAATGAACAGATTAATGTATTGGACTGAATAGCGAGCTGAAGAGCAGACATGGGTAGAGTTGACAGCAAATGCTCACTTGGCAGATTTCTAATTTGACTCGATTTCGTGGAGAACGAGAAAACATGCAGGCCTAATACATTGGATATTGAGATGAATTCATTACTCAGCAGTGTGGATCGCTGTCACACTCCCAGTCCTCCCAGACTTCATTGATTTGCTGGCGTGATTCAATAACGTCTTCATTTGGAGACTTGTGGTGACTGTAATTTCGGCATATGGAATATGAGTGCAGATGCAGATGATTTCAAGTTTCTGGGTAGAGTCACCAGTGGTTTAATGAATGCCTGCGCAGAGTGTATTCCAGACTCGCAGTGAATGACTGGAACATTCTGTAGTGGAGATTCCAATGTTATCTGATATCTGGGTGTTGTGGACAGGAAAATGAAAGCTGACCACGGTGGAGTAGATAGCCTGTGAACAGAACTGCTACGAGTGTGAATAGGCCACTGAAAACCAGCATTGGGTTAGTTAGATATTCACCAGTGATGTAACGATAATATGCCTGGAGTGGAGTGTCGGATGATTTCCAGATTGACAGTGAATGAATGCAACATGCTGTAGTGGAGACTCCAATGATTTCTGATGTCTGGCTTGTGTAGACAGGAAAAAGGAGAGCTGACCAGGGTGGAGTAGATAGCCAGTTGAACAGCACGCCTGCTAGTGTGAACAGACCGCTGGAAATCAGCATTGGGTTACTTGGACATAAACTAGTGGTGTAACAAAAGCCTGCCTGAAGTGGAGATTCGATGAACTCCAGATTGGCAGTTAATGAATGGAACATTCTGTAGTGGAGATTACAAAGATATCTGAAGTCTGGGCTGTGTGGACAAGAAAATGAAGAGCTGACCAGGGTTGAGTGGATAGCCAGTTAATAGCACGGCTGCGAGTGTGAGCAGGCCGCTGAAAACCAGCATTTGTTACTTGAACATTCACCAGTGGTGTAACGAAAGCCTGCCTGGAGTTGAGATTCAGATGAATTCCAGATTGGCAGTGAATGAATGGAACATTCTCTAGTGGAGATTGCAGTGGTTTCTGACATCTGGGTTGTGTGAACAGGAAAATGAAGAGCTGGGCAGGGTGGAGTGGATAGCCAGTTTAACAGCTCGCCTGCGAGTGTGAACAAACCACTGAAAAACAGCATTGGGTTACTTGGGCATAAACTAGTGGTGTAACGAAAGCCTGCATGGAGTGAAGATTCAATGAACTCCAGATTTGCAGTGAATGAATGGAACATTCTGTAGTGGAGATTCCAATGATTTCTGAAGACTGGGTTGTGTGGACAGGAAAGTGAAGAGCTGACCAGGGTGGAGTGGATAGCCAGTTGAACAGCATGTTTGCGATTGTGAACAGAACGTTGAAAACCAGCATTCAGTTACTTGGATATTCATCAGTGGTGTAACGAAAGCCTGCCTAGAGTGGAGATTCAGATGAATTCCAGATGGGCATTGAATGAATGGAACATTCTGTATTGGAAATTCTAATGGTTTCTGAAGTCCAGCTTATGTGGACAGGGAAATGAAGAGCTGACCAGAGTGTTGTGGATAGCCTGCTGTACAGCACACCTGTGAGGGTGATTAGACCGCTGAAAACCAGCATTGGGTTACTTGGACATTCAGCAGTGGTGTAACGAATGCCTGCTTGGAATGTAGATTCAGATGAATTCCAGATTCACAGTGAATGAATGGAACGTTCTGTAGTGGCGATACCAATGATTTCGGAACTCTGGGTTATGGGAACCAGTAAATGAAGAGCTGACCAGGGTAGAGTGGATAGCCAGTGAACACCACACCTGCGGTATGTGAGCATACCTCTGATCACTAGCATTGGGTTACTGGAACATGCAGAAGAATTCCAACCCTGACGAGTTTTAGAGGCATACGATCATCACCACCACTAGGTGGCGGTGACCGGGACAGTACCATATGGTTTCGATTAATTCAGAGTCTATGCACACCAGGCTTGTTTACAGTGGACAGGATGATGAAAACTTCGGCTTGATTGCGTGCACAGTATGATGAAAACCAGATGTGTAGGTGTTGAAATTTAGATGAACTCATGTCGCTAGGTATTGTGTCAGGGTTAATGAACAGAATACTATATTCGACTGGATAGGTAGCATAACAGCGGGTATGGCAAGAGTTGAAAGCAAATGCACACATGGCAGATTTCTATTTCAACTCGATTTCGTGGAGAAAGAGAAGAAATGCAGGCCTAATACACTGGACATTGAGATGAATTCACTGTTACTCTCCGAGTCCTCCATAACTTCATTGAATTTCTGGCACGGTTCAGTAGCGTTTTCGTTTGGTGAATTGTGTTGACTGTAATTTTGGCATATGTAATATTTTAGGAGTGTCTTTCCAGTCTTTCCCTCGAGGGCCAGATTCGCTCCATAGCTGCCAGAGCTATCTGAGAGGGCGAGGAATTGAACCTTGCCCGGCCGATTCGATGAACTCCAGATTGGCAGTGATTGAATGGAACATTCTGTACTCTAGATTGCAATGCATTCTGAAATCTGGGTGTTGTGTACAGGAAAATGAAGAGCTGACCAGGGAGGTGTGGATAGCCAGTTGACCAGCACGCCTACGAGTGTGAACAGGCCGCTGAAAACCAGCATTGGGGTACTTGGACATTCAGAAGTGGTGTAAGGAAACCCTGCCTGGAGTGGAGATTCAGATGAATTCCAGATTCGCAGTGAATGAATGGAACTTTTGGTAGTGGAGATTCCCATGATTTCTGAAGTGTAGGTTGTGTGGACAGGAAAATTAAGAGCAGACCAGGTTAGAGTGCATAGCCAGTTGAACAGCAGGCCTGGGAGTTTGAAGAGGATGCTGCAAACTAGCATTGGGTTACTTGGATATTCACCAGTTGTGTAAAGAAGTCCTGCTTGGAGTGGAGATTCAATGAATTCCAGATTGCCTGTGAATGAATGGAACATTCCGTAGTGGAGATTCCAATTATTTCTTAAATCTGGGTTGTGTGGACAGGAAAATGAAGTGCAGACCAGGGTTGAGTGGATAGCCAGTTGAACAGCATGCCTGCGAGAGTGAACAGGACGATGAAAACCAGCATTGGGTTACTTGGACATTCACCAGTGGTGTAACGAATGCCGGCATGGAGTGGAGATTCAGATGAATTCCAGATTCGCAGTGAATGAATGGACCATTCTGTAGTGGATATTTCCATGATTTCTGAAGCCTGGGTTGTGTGGACAGGAAAATGAAGAGCAGACCAGGTTAGAGTGGATAGCCAGTTGAACAGTACGCCTGCGAGTGAAAACAGGCCTGTGAAAACAAGCATTGGTTTACTTAGACATTCAGAAGTGGTGTCACGTTAGCCTGCTTGGGTGGAGATTCGATGATTTGCAGATTGGCAGTGAATGAAAGGATAATTCTGCACTGGAAATTCCAATGATATTTGAAGCGTGGGTTGTGTGGACAGGAAAAGAAACAGGTGACAACTGGAGTGGATAGCAAGTTGTACAGCACACCTGCGAGTGTGAACAGGACACTGAAAACCAGCATTAGGTTACTTGAACATTCAGCAGTGGAGTAGCAAAAGCCTGCCTGGAGTGGAGATTCGATTATCTCCAGATTGGCAGTGAATGAATGGAACATTATGTAGTGGAGATTCTAATTATTTCTCAAGTCTGGGTGGCGTGGACAGATAAAGAAAGAGCTGAACACTTTGGAGTGGATATCCAGTTGAACAGCACACTTGCGAGTGTGAACAGGACACTGAAAACCAGCATTGGTGACTTGTATATTTAGCAGTGGTGTAACGTAAGCCTGCATGGAGTGGTGATTCAGATGAATGCCAGATTTGGAGTGAATGAATGGAACATTCTGTATTGGAGATTCCAATGATTTCTGAAGTCTGGGTTGTGTTGACAGGAAAATGAAGAGCTGACCAGGTTGGAGTGGATAGCCTGTTGAACAGCACACCTGCGACTGGGAACAGGCTGCTGAAAACCAGCATTGTGGTATTTGGATATTCACCAGTGGTGTAACAAAATCCTACCTGGAGTGGAGATTCGATGAATTCGAATGAATGGAACATTCTGTAGTGCACATTCCAATGATTTCTGAAGTTTGGTATTTGTGGAGAGGAAAAGAAAGAGCTGACAACTCTGGTTAAATACCCAGTTGAACAGCACGCATGCGAGTGTGAACAGGACGCTGAAACCCAGCATTCTGTTATTGGACATTCACCAGTGCTCTAACGGAAGCCTGCTTGGAGTGGAGATTCAGATGAATTCCAGATACTCCGTGAATGAATGGAACATTCTGTATTGGAGATGCCAATGATTTCTGTAGTCTGGGTTCTTTGGCCAGGAAAAGAAAGATCTGATCACTGTGGAGTGGATAGCCAGTTGAAAAACATCACTGCAAGTATGAAAAGTCTGGGTTGTGTGGACAGGAAATTAAGTGCTGACTAAGTTTGGGTGGATAGCCAGTTGAACAGTACGCCTGCGAGTGTGAATAGGACGGTCAAGACAAGCATTGTGTTACTTGGACATTCACCAGTGGTGTAGTGAAAGCCTGCCTGTAGTTGAGTTTTGATGATCTCCAGATTGGCAGTGAATGAATGGAACATTCCTTAGTGGAGATTCCTATGATTTCTGAAGTCTGGGTTGTGTGGACAGGAATGTGAAGAGCTGATGAGGGTGGAGTGGATAGCCAGTTGAACTGGATGCCTGCGAGTGTGAACAGGCCGCTGAACTCCAGCATTTGGTTACAGGCTATTCAACAGTGGTGTAACGAAAGCCTGCCTGTAGTGGAGATTCAGATGAATTCCAGATTCGTAGTAAATGAATGGAACATTCTGTAGTGGAGATACCAATTATTTCAGAACTCTGGGTTATGGGCACCAGGAAATGAAGAGCTGACCAGGGTGGAGTGGATAGCCAGTGAACATCATGCCTGCGGTATGTGAACAGGCCCCTGACCAGTAGCATTGGGTTACTGGCACATGCAGAAGAATTCCAACACTAACGAGTTTTAGAGGCACACGATTATCACCAGCACTGGGTGACGTTGACCGTGCGAGTCCGTATGGTTTCGATTGATTCAGTAGTTGATGCACAATAGGCCTGTTTAGAGTCGTTGGGAGATTAAAACTTCAGATTGATTGAGTACACAGGCAGATGAAAACCAGATATGTAGTGTTGATATTTAGATGAACTCAGGTCCCTCAGTAGTGTGGCAGGGTTCATGAACATAATACACTATTCCACTGGATAGGGAGCTGAACAGCAGGCCTGGGGAGAGTTGACAGCAAATGCTCAATTGGCAGATTTCGAATTCGACTCGATTTCGTGGAGAATGAGAAGAAACGCAGGCCTAATACATTGGATATTGAGATAAATTCACTACTCAGCAGTATGGATCGCTGTCAATCTCCCAGTCCTCCCAGACTTCATTGATTTGCTGTTGCGGTTCTGTAGCGTCTTCGTTTGGAGACTTGTGGTGACTGTAATTTTGGTATATGGAATATTCACGGGTGTCTTGCCAGGCTTTGCCACGAGGGCCATATACTCTCGGTAGCTTCCCGGGCTCTCTGAGAGGGCGAGGAATTGAACGCGGTTCGGCCAGGCTGTCTGCGTGACGCACATATCCTACGGCTGTGCTTTCGCTCCAGAAGGGCAGTGTGGATAGGAAGAAGATAAGCAAATCATATATGATTTTAGAGTGCAGATTCAGATGATGTCAAGGTTCTGGGTGACTCAACAGTGCTGTAACGTATGCCTGCATACAGTGGAGATTCAGATGCATTCCAGACTTCAGTGAATGACCGGAGCATTCTGTAGTGGAGATTCCAATGTTTTCTGATGTCTGGGTTGTGTGGACAGGAAAAAGAAGAGATGACCAGGTTGTAGTGGATAGCCCCTGAACAGCACAGGTCGCTGAAAACCATCATTCTTTTACTTGGACATTCACCAGTGTTGTAACGAAAGCCTGCCTGGAGTGGAGATTCGATGAACTCCAGATTGGCAGTGAATGAATGGAACATTCTGTAGTGGAGATTCCAATGATTTCTGAATTCTGGGTTGTGTGTAAAGGAAAATGAAGAGATGACCAGGGTGGAGTGGATAGCCAGTTGAACGGCATGCTGGCGAGTGTGAACAGGCAGCTGAAAACCAGCATTGGGTTACTTGGGCATTCACCAGTGGTATAACGAAAGCCTGTCTGGAGTGGAGATTCAGATGAATTCCAGATTTGCAGTGAATGAATGGAACATTCCGTACTGGAGATAACAATTACTTCAGAACTCAGAGTATGGGCACCAGGAAATGAAGAGCTGACCAGGGTAGAGTGGATAGCCAGTTAACACCATGCCTGTGGTATGTGAACAGGCCGCTGACCACTAGCATTGAGTTACTGGGACATGCAGAAGAGTCTCAAACCTGATGAGTTTTAGAGGCATAAGATCATCACCACCACTGGGTGGCGTTAACCGGGACAGTAACATATGGTTTCGATTGATTCAGAAGTGGATGCACAGCCTGACTGGTTAGAGTGACGGGATGATGAAAACTTTGGCTTGATTCAGTGCACAGGTAGATGAAAACCTGATATGTAATTGTTGATATTTAGATGAACTCAGGTCTCTCGGTTGTGTGGCAGGGACAATGAACAGATTAATGTATTGGACTGAATAGCGAGCTGAAGAGCAGACATGGGTAGAGTTGACAGCAAATGCTCACTTGGCAGATTTCTAATTTGACTCGATTTCGTGGAGAACGAGAAAACATGCAGGCCTAATACATTGGATATTGAGATGAATTCATTACTCAGCAGTGTGGATCGCTGTCACACTCCCAGTCCTCCCAGACTTCATTGATTTGCTGGCGTGATTCAATAACGTCTTCATTTGGAGACTTGTGGTGACTGTAATTTCGGCATATGGAATATGAGTGCAGATGCAGATGATTTCAAGTTTCTGGGTAGAGTCACCAGTGGTTTAATGAATGCCTGCGCAGAGTGTATTCCAGACTCGCAGTGAATGACTGGAACATTCTGTAGTGGAGATTCCAATGTTATCTGATATCTGGGTGTTGTGGACAGGAAAATGAAAGCTGACCACGGTGGAGTAGATAGCCTGTGAACAGAACTGCTACGAGTGTGAATAGGCCACTGAAAACCAGCATTGGGTTAGTTAGATATTCACCAGTGATGTAACGATAATATGCCTGGAGTGGAGTGTCGGATGATTTCCAGATTGACAGTGAATGAATGCAACATGCTGTAGTGGAGACTCCAATGATTTCTGATGTCTGGCTTGTGTAGACAGGAAAAAGGAGAGCTGACCAGGGTGGAGTAGATAGCCAGTTGAACAGCACGCCTGCTAGTGTGAACAGACCGCTGGAAATCAGCATTGGGTTACTTGGACATAAACTAGTGGTGTAACAAAAGCCTGCCTGAAGTGGAGATTCGATGAACTCCAGATTGGCAGTTAATGAATGGAACATTCTGTAGTGGAGATTACAAAGATATCTGAAGTCTGGGCTGTGTGGACAAGAAAATGAAGAGCTGACCAGGGTTGAGTGGATAGCCAGTTAATAGCACGGCTGCGAGTGTGAGCAGGCCGCTGAAAACCAGCATTTGTTACTTGAACATTCACCAGTGGTGTAACGAAAGCCTGCCTGGAGTTGAGATTCAGATGAATTCCAGATTGGCAGTGAATGAATGGAACATTCTCTAGTGGAGATTGCAGTGGTTTCTGACATCTGGGTTGTGTGAACAGGAAAATGAAGAGCTGGGCAGGGTGGAGTGGATAGCCAGTTTAACAGCTCGCCTGCGAGTGTGAACAAACCACTGAAAAACAGCATTGGGTTACTTGGGCATAAACTAGTGGTGTAACGAAAGCCTGCATGGAGTGAAGATTCAATGAACTCCAGATTTGCAGTGAATGAATGGAACATTCTGTAGTGGAGATTCCAATGATTTCTGAAGACTGGGTTGTGTGGACAGGAAAGTGAAGAGCTGACCAGGGTGGAGTGGATAGCCAGTTGAACAGCATGTTTGCGATTGTGAACAGAACGTTGAAAACCAGCATTCAGTTACTTGGATATTCATCAGTGGTGTAACGAAAGCCTGCCTAGAGTGGAGATTCAGATGAATTCCAGATGGGCATTGAATGAATGGAACATTCTGTATTGGAAATTCTAATGGTTTCTGAAGTCCAGCTTATGTGGACAGGGAAATGAAGAGCTGACCAGAGTGTTGTGGATAGCCTGCTGTACAGCACACCTGTGAGGGTGATTAGACCGCTGAAAACCAGCATTGGGTTACTTGGACATTCAGCAGTGGTGTAACGAATGCCTGCTTGGAATGTAGATTCAGATGAATTCCAGATTCACAGTGAATGAATGGAACGTTCTGTAGTGGCGATACCAATGATTTCGGAACTCTGGGTTATGGGAACCAGTAAATGAAGAGCTGACCAGGGTAGAGTGGATAGCCAGTGAACACCACACCTGCGGTATGTGAGCATACCTCTGATCACTAGCATTGGGTTACTGGAACATGCAGAAGAATTCCAACCCTGACGAGTTTTAGAGGCATACGATCATCACCACCACTAGGTGGCGGTGACCGGGACAGTACCATATGGTTTCGATTAATTCAGAGTCTATGCACACCAGGCTTGTTTACAGTGGACAGGATGATGAAAACTTCGGCTTGATTGCGTGCACAGTATGATGAAAACCAGATGTGTAGGTGTTGAAATTTAGATGAACTCATGTCGCTAGGTATTGTGTCAGGGTTAATGAACAGAATACTATATTCGACTGGATAGGTAGCATAACAGCGGGTATGGCAAGAGTTGAAAGCAAATGCACACATGGCAGATTTCTATTTCAACTCGATTTCGTGGAGAAAGAGAAGAAATGCAGGCCTAATACACTGGACATTGAGATGAATTCACTGTTACTCTCCGAGTCCTCCATAACTTCATTGAATTTCTGGCACGGTTCAGTAGCGTTTTCGTTTGGTGAATTGTGTTGACTGTAATTTTGGCATATGTAATATTTTAGGAGTGTCTTTCCAGTCTTTCCCTCGAGGGCCAGATTCGCTCCATAGCTGCCAGAGCTATCTGAGAGGGCGAGGAATTGAACCTTGCCCGGCCGATTCGATGAACTCCAGATTGGCAGTGATTGAATGGAACATTCTGTACTCTAGATTGCAATGCATTCTGAAATCTGGGTGTTGTGTACAGGAAAATGAAGAGCTGACCAGGGAGGTGTGGATAGCCAGTTGACCAGCACGCCTACGAGTGTGAACAGGCCGCTGAAAACCAGCATTGGGGTACTTGGACATTCAGAAGTGGTGTAAGGAAACCCTGCCTGGAGTGGAGATTCAGATGAATTCCAGATTCGCAGTGAATGAATGGAACTTTTGGTAGTGGAGATTCCCATGATTTCTGAAGTGTAGGTTGTGTGGACAGGAAAATTAAGAGCAGACCAGGTTAGAGTGCATAGCCAGTTGAACAGCAGGCCTGGGAGTTTGAAGAGGATGCTGCAAACTAGCATTGGGTTACTTGGATATTCACCAGTTGTGTAAAGAAGTCCTGCTTGGAGTGGAGATTCAATGAATTCCAGATTGCCTGTGAATGAATGGAACATTCCGTAGTGGAGATTCCAATTATTTCTTAAATCTGGGTTGTGTGGACAGGAAAATGAAGTGCAGACCAGGGTTGAGTGGATAGCCAGTTGAACAGCATGCCTGCGAGAGTGAACAGGACGATGAAAACCAGCATTGGGTTACTTGGACATTCACCAGTGGTGTAACGAATGCCGGCATGGAGTGGAGATTCAGATGAATTCCAGATTCGCAGTGAATGAATGGACCATTCTGTAGTGGATATTTCCATGATTTCTGAAGCCTGGGTTGTGTGGACAGGAAAATGAAGAGCAGACCAGGTTAGAGTGGATAGCCAGTTGAACAGTACGCCTGCGAGTGAAAACAGGCCTGTGAAAACAAGCATTGGTTTACTTAGACATTCAGAAGTGGTGTCACGTTAGCCTGCTTGGGTGGAGATTCGATGATTTGCAGATTGGCAGTGAATGAAAGGATAATTCTGCACTGGAAATTCCAATGATATTTGAAGCGTGGGTTGTGTGGACAGGAAAAGAAACAGGTGACAACTGGAGTGGATAGCAAGTTGTACAGCACACCTGCGAGTGTGAACAGGACACTGAAAACCAGCATTAGGTTACTTGAACATTCAGCAGTGGAGTAGCAAAAGCCTGCCTGGAGTGGAGATTCGATTATCTCCAGATTGGCAGTGAATGAATGGAACATTATGTAGTGGAGATTCTAATTATTTCTCAAGTCTGGGTGGCGTGGACAGATAAAGAAAGAGCTGAACACTTTGGAGTGGATATCCAGTTGAACAGCACACTTGCGAGTGTGAACAGGACACTGAAAACCAGCATTGGTGACTTGTATATTTAGCAGTGGTGTAACGTAAGCCTGCATGGAGTGGTGATTCAGATGAATGCCAGATTTGGAGTGAATGAATGGAACATTCTGTATTGGAGATTCCAATGATTTCTGAAGTCTGGGTTGTGTTGACAGGAAAATGAAGAGCTGACCAGGTTGGAGTGGATAGCCTGTTGAACAGCACACCTGCGACTGGGAACAGGCTGCTGAAAACCAGCATTGTGGTATTTGGATATTCACCAGTGGTGTAACAAAATCCTACCTGGAGTGGAGATTCGATGAATTCGAATGAATGGAACATTCTGTAGTGCACATTCCAATGATTTCTGAAGTTTGGTATTTGTGGAGAGGAAAAGAAAGAGCTGACAACTCTGGTTAAATACCCAGTTGAACAGCACGCATGCGAGTGTGAACAGGACGCTGAAACCCAGCATTCTGTTATTGGACATTCACCAGTGCTCTAACGGAAGCCTGCTTGGAGTGGAGATTCAGATGAATTCCAGATACTCCGTGAATGAATGGAACATTCTGTATTGGAGATGCCAATGATTTCTGTAGTCTGGGTTCTTTGGCCAGGAAAAGAAAGATCTGATCACTGTGGAGTGGATAGCCAGTTGAAAAACATCACTGCAAGTATGAAAAGTCTGGGTTGTGTGGACAGGAAATTAAGTGCTGACTAAGTTTGGGTGGATAGCCAGTTGAACAGTACGCCTGCGAGTGTGAATAGGACGGTCAAGACAAGCATTGTGTTACTTGGACATTCACCAGTGGTGTAGTGAAAGCCTGCCTGTAGTTGAGTTTTGATGATCTCCAGATTGGCAGTGAATGAATGGAACATTCCTTAGTGGAGATTCCTATGATTTCTGAAGTCTGGGTTGTGTGGACAGGAATGTGAAGAGCTGATGAGGGTGGAGTGGATAGCCAGTTGAACTGGATGCCTGCGAGTGTGAACAGGCCGCTGAACTCCAGCATTTGGTTACAGGCTATTCAACAGTGGTGTAACGAAAGCCTGCCTGTAGTGGAGATTCAGATGAATTCCAGATTCGTAGTAAATGAATGGAACATTCTGTAGTGGAGATACCAATTATTTCAGAACTCTGGGTTATGGGCACCAGGAAATGAAGAGCTGACCAGGGTGGAGTGGATAGCCAGTGAACATCATGCCTGCGGTATGTGAACAGGCCCCTGACCAGTAGCATTGGGTTACTGGCACATGCAGAAGAATTCCAACACTAACGAGTTTTAGAGGCACACGATTATCACCAGCACTGGGTGACGTTGACCGTGCGAGTCCGTATGGTTTCGATTGATTCAGTAGTTGATGCACAATAGGCCTGTTTAGAGTCGTTGGGAGATTAAAACTTCAGATTGATTGAGTACACAGGCAGATGAAAACCAGATATGTAGTGTTGATATTTAGATGAACTCAGGTCCCTCAGTAGTGTGGCAGGGTTCATGAACATAATACACTATTCCACTGGATAGGGAGCTGAACAGCAGGCCTGGGGAGAGTTGACAGCAAATGCTCAATTGGCAGATTTCGAATTCGACTCGATTTCGTGGAGAATGAGAAGAAACGCAGGCCTAATACATTGGATATTGAGATAAATTCACTACTCAGCAGTATGGATCGCTGTCAATCTCCCAGTCCTCCCAGACTTCATTGATTTGCTGTTGCGGTTCTGTAGCGTCTTCGTTTGGAGACTTGTGGTGACTGTAATTTTGGTATATGGAATATTCACGGGTGTCTTGCCAGGCTTTGCCACGAGGGCCATATACTCTCGGTAGCTTCCCGGGCTCTCTGAGAGGGCGAGGAATTGAACGCGGTTCGGCCAGGCTGGCTGCGTGACGCACACGTCCTACGGCTGTGCTTTCGCACCAAAATGGCAGTGTGGATAGGAAGATGAAAAGCAGCCCATGTATGATTTCAGAGTGCAGACTCAGATGATTTCAAGTTTCTGGGTAGACATACCAGTGCTGTAACGAATGCCTGCGTAGAGTGGAGATTCAGATGTATTCCAGACTCAGAGTGAATGACCGGAACATTCTGTAGTGGAGATTGCAATGATTTCTGATGTGTGGGTTGTATGGACAGGAAAATGAAGAGCTGATCAGGGTGGAGTGGATAGCCAGTGATCCGCAGAGGCCGCTGAAAACCATCATTGGCTTACTTGGACATTCACCAGTGGTGTAACGAAATCCTGCCTGGATTGGAGATTCAAAGAACTCCAGATTGGCAGTGAATGAATGGAACATTCTGTAGTGGAGATTCCAATGATTGCTGAAGTCTGGGTTGTGTGGAGAGGAAAAGGAAGAGCTGACCAGGGTGGAGTGGAGAGCCAGTTGAATAGCACGCCTGCGAGTGAGAACAGGTCAGGGAAAACCAGCATTGTGTTACTTGGACATTCACCAATGGTGTAATGAAAGCCTGCCTGGAGTGGAAATTCGATGAACTACAGATTGGCAGTGAATGAATGGAACATTCTGTAGTGGAGATTCCTATGATTTCGAAGTCTGGGTTGTGTGGACAGGAATATGAATAATTGACCAGGGTTGATTGTGTCGACAGTTGGACAGCACGCCTGAGAGTGTGCACAGGACGCTGAAAACCAGCATTGATTTCTTTGGAAATTCACCAGTCTTGTAGCAAATGCCTGCCTGGAGTGGAGATTCGATGAATTTCAGACTGCCAGAGAATGAATGGGACATTCTTTAGTGGATATTGCAATGGTTTCTAAGTCTGCGTTGTGTGGAGAGGAAAATGAAGAGCTGACCAGGTTGGAGTGGATTTCCAGTTGAACAGCACGCATGCCAGTGTGAAAAGGCCGGTGAAAACCAGCATTGGGTTACTTTTATATTCAACAGTGATGTAACGAAAGCCTGCCTGGAGGGGAGATACAATGAATTCCAGATTGGCAGTGAATGAATGGAACATTCTGTAGTGGAGATTCCAATTGTTTCTGAAGTCTAGTTTGTGTGGACATGAAAAGAAAGTGCTGACCAGGGTTGAGTGGATAGCCAGTTGAACAGCACGCCTGCGAGTGTGAACAGGCCGCTGAAAACCAGCTTTGGGTTAATTGGACATTCACCAGTGGTGTAACGAAAGCGTGTCTGGAATGGAGATTCGATGAATTCCAGATTCGCAGTGAATGAATGGAACATTCTGTACTGGAGACACCAATGATTTCAGAACTCTGGGTTATGGGCCCAGGAAATGAAGAGCTGACCAGGGTGCAGTGGATAGCCCGTTAACACTACACCTGCAGTATGTGAACAGGCCACTGACCACTACCATTGTGTTGCTGGGACATGCAGAAGAATCCCAACCCTGACGAGTTTTAGAGGCATACAACCATCACCACAACTGGGTGGCATTGACTGGGAGAGTACCATGTGGTTTTGATTGATTCAGAAGTTGATGCACACCAGACCTGGTTAGAGTGGACGGGATGATGAAAACTTCAACATGATTGAGTGCACAGGCATATAAAAACCAGATATTTAGGTGTTGATATTTAGATGAACTCAGTTCGGTCGGTAGTGTGGCAGGGTTAATGAACAGAGTACTATATTAGAGTGGATAGCGAGCTGAATAGCAGGCCTTGTGAGAGTTGACAGCAGAGTCTTCCTTGTCAGATTTCTAATTAGACTTGATTTCGTGGAGAATGAGAAGAAACGCAGGTCTAATACATTGAATATTGAGATGAATTCACTACTCAGCAGTGTGGATTTCTGTCACTCTCCCAGTCCTCCAGGACTTCATTGATTTGCTGGCGCGGTTCAGTAGTGACTTAATATGGAGATTTGTGGTGACTGTAATTTTAGCATATGGAATATTTCACGGGTGTCTTGCCAGGCTATGTCACGAGGGCCAGATATACTCGGTACGTTCCCCAGCGATCTGAGAGGGCGAGGAATTGAACCTGGCTCGGCCAGGCTGACTGCATGACGCACACCTATTTCTGCTGTGCATTTGTTCCAGAAAGGCAGTGTGGATAGGCAAATGAAAAGCAGAACAGGGCTGCATTTAGAGTGCAGATTCAGAAGCTGTTAAGTTTCTTGGCAGACTTGGACCTTCAGCAGTGGTGAAACGAAAGACTGCCTGGAGTGGAGATTCAGATGAATTCCAGATTCGCACTGAACAATTGGAACATTCTGTAGTGGAGATTTCAATGATATCTGATATCTGGGTAGTGTAGACAGGAAAATGTAGACATGAGCAGGATAGAGTGGACAGTAAGTTGAACAGCAGTACTGCGAATTTGAACAATCCTCTGAAAATCAGCATTGGGTTACATGGATATTCAGAAGTGGTGTAACGAATGCCTGCCAAGAGTGGAGATTCAGATGAATCCCAGATTCACACTGAATTATTGGAACATTCTGTAGTGGAAATTCCAATGATATCTGAAATCTGGGCTCTGTGGACAGGAAAAGAAAGAGCTGACAACTCTGGAGTGGATTGCCAGTTGAACAGCACGCCTGCGACTGTGAATAGGACACTGAAAACCAGCATTGGGTTACTTGGACTTTCAGTAGTGGTATAACGAGTGCCTGTCTCGACTGGAAATTCATATGAATTCCTGATTTGCAGTGAATGAATGGAACATTCTGTAGTGGAGATTCCAATAATTTCTGAAGTCTGGGGTGTGTGGACAGGAATATGAAGAGCTGACCAGTGTTCAATGGATAGCCAGTTGAGCAGCACGACTGGGAGTGTGAAAAGCATGCTGAAAACCAGCATTGTGTTACTTGGATATTCAACAGTGGTGTAACGAAAGCCTGCCTGGAGTGAAGATTCAGATGAATTCCATATTCGCACTGAATAACTGGAACATTCTGTAGTGGAGATTCTAATGATATCTGAAATCTGGGTAGTGTGGACAGGAAAATGAAGAGCAGAGCTGGATAGAGTGGATGGCCAGTTGAATAGCAGGACTGCGAGTTTGAACAATCCTCTGAAAAGCAGCAATGGGTTACTTGGACATTCAGCAGTGGTATTACGAAGGCTTGCCTGAAGTGGAGATTAGATGATCTCTCGATTGGCAGTGAATGAATGCAACATTCTGTAGTTGAGATTCCAATGATATCTGAAGTCTGGGTTCTGTGGACAGGAAAAGAAAGAGCTGACAACTGTGGAGTGGATAGCCAGTTGAACACCACTCCTGCAACTGTGAAAATCATGCTGAAAATCATCATTGGACTACGTAGACATTCTCCAGTGGTTTAATGAAAGCCTGCCTGGAGATTCAGGAGAATTACAGATTCGCAGTGAATGAATGTAACATTCTATAGTGGAGATTCCAATGATTTCTGAAGTCTCCGTTGTGTGGACAAGAAAATGAAGAGAAGACCAGGTTATAGTGGATAGTCAGTTGAACAGGAAGCCTAGAAATTTGAACAGGCTCCTGAAATCCAGCATTGGGTTATTTGCATATTCACCAGTGGTGTAACGATATCCTGCCTGGAGAGGAGTTTCGATGAATTCCAGATTGGTAGTGAATGGATGGAACATTCTGTAGTGGGGATTCCAATGATTTCTGAAGTCTGGATTGTGTGCACAGGAAAATGAAAAGCTGACCAGGGTTCAGGGTATAGTCAGTTGAACAGCACGCCTGCAAGTGTGAACAGGCCTCTGAAAACCAGCATCGGGTTATTTGGATATTCTGCAGTGGTGTAACGAACTGCTGCCTGTAGTGTAGATTCGATGAAGTCCAGATTGGCAGTGAATGAATGGAACATTCTTTAGTCGGAGATTCCAATGATTTCTGAAGTCTGGTTGGGTGAATAGGAAAATGAAGAGCTGAGCACCGTTGATTGGATATCCAGTGGAACAGCACGCCTGCGAGTGTGAACAGGCATCTGAAAACCAGCACTGTGTTACCTGGACATTCAGCAGTAGTGTATAGAAAGCCTGCTTGTAGGATAGAGTGGATAGCCAGTTGAGATTTTTCTGGTTGAGATTCCAATGATTTCTGAAGTCTGGATTGTGTGGACAGGAAAATGAAGAGCAGGCAAGCTTAAGTGGATAGCCAGTTGAACAACAGTCCTGTGAGTTTGAACAGGCCTCTGAAAAACAGGAATTGGGTCACTTGGACATTCACTAGTGGTGTAACAAAAGCATGCCTGCAGTAGAGATTCAGATGAATTCCAGATTCGCAGTGAATGAATGGAACATCTGGAAAGTCTAGGTTATGTGGACAGGAAAATGATGAGCTGACCAGGGTTCAATGCATAGTCAGTTGAACACCACGCCTGCGAGTGTGAACAGGACGCTGAAGACCAGCATTGGCTTACTTGGACATTCAGAATTGGTGTAACGAAAGCCTTCCTCGAGTGGAGATTCGATGAAATCCAGATTGGCAGGGAATGAATGGAACATTATTTAGTGGAAATTCCAATAATTTTTGAAGTCTGGGTTTTTTGTACAGTAAAATGAAGAGCAGATCAGGTTAGAGTGTAAGGCCAGTTGAACAGCACACCTGCAAGTGTGAACAGTGTGCTGACAACCAGCATTGGGGTTCTTGGACATTTACCAGTGGTGTAACGAAAGCCTGCCTGGAGTGGAGATTCAGATGAATTCCAGATTCACAGTGAATGAATGGAACATTCTTTAGTGTATATTCCAATGATTTCTACATTGTGGGTTGTGTGGCCAGGAAAAGAAAGTGCTGACCACTGTGGAGTGGATAGCCAGTTGAATAACATGCCTGCGTGTCTGAACAGGACTCTGAAAACCAGCATTTGGTTACTTGGATATTCACCAGTGGTGTAAGAAAATCATGCCTGGACTGCAGAATCAAAGAATTCCAGATTGGCAGTGAATGAATGGAACTCTTTGTAGTGGAGGTTCCAAAAATTTCTGAAGTCTGGTTTGTGTGGACACGAAAATGAAGAGCTGAGCAGGGTTAAGTGGATAGCCACATGAACAGCACACCTGTGAGTGTGAACAGGCCTCTGAAATCAAGCATTGTGCTTCGTGGACATTCACCAGTGGTGTAACGCAAGCCTGCCTGGAGTGTAGATCCCATGATCTACACATTGGCAGTGAATGACTGGAACATTCTGTTGTGGAGATACCGTGTTTCCTGAAATCTGGGTTGTGTGGACAGGAAAAGAAAGAGCTGACCACTGTGGAGTGGATAGCCAGTTGAACAGCACGCCTGCGAGTGTGAAGAGGACACTGAAAACAAGCATTGGGTTACTTGGACATTCACCAGTGGTGTAACCAAATCCTGCCTGGAGTGGAGATTCAGATGATCCAGATTCTCAGTGAATGAATGGAACATTCTGTAGTGGAGAATCCAATGATTTCTGAAGTCTCGGTAGTGTGGACAGGAAAATGAAGAGCTGACCGGACAGGAGTGGATTGCCAGTTGAACAGCAGGCCTGCGAGTGTGAACAGGCCGCTGAAAACTTGCATTGGGTTACTTGGATATTCACCAGTGGTGTAACCAAAGCCTGCTTGGAGAGGAGATTGGGATGAATTCCAGATTCGCAGTAAATGAATGGAACATTCTGTAGTGGAAATACCAATGATTTCAGAACTCTGGATTTGGGCACCAGAAATGAAGAGCTGACCAGTGTGGGTGAATAGCCAGTGAACACCACGCCTGCGGTATGAACAGACTGCTGACCACTACCATTAGGTTACTGGGACATGCAGAATATTCCCATTGATTTGCTGGCACGGTTCAGTAGCATCTTCGTTTGGAGATTTGTGAAGACTGTAATTTTGGCATATGGAATATTTCCCAGTTGTCTTGCCAGGCTTTGCCACGAGGGCCAGATCCTGTCGTTACATTCCCGGGCTCTCTGGGTGGGCGAGGAATTGAACAAGCCTCGGCCTGGCTGGCTGCGTGTTGCAAACGTCCTACTGCTGTGCTTTCAAGCCAGAATGGCATTGTGGATAGGAAGATAAAAAGCAGCCCATGGATGATTTTAGAGTGAAGATACAGATGATTTCAAGTTTCTGGGTAGACATATCAGTGCTGTAATGAATGCCTGCGCAGAGTGGAGATTCAGATGTATTCCAGACTCACAGTGAATGACTGGAACATACTGCAGTGGGGATTCCAATGATTTCTGATGTCTGGTTTGTGGGGACAGGAAAAGAAAGAGCTCACCAGGTTTCAGTTTATAGCCAGTTGAACAGCACACCTGCGAGTGTGAACAGGCCGCTGAGAACCAGCATTGGGTTACGTGGACATTCAGCACTGGTGTAACGAAAGCCTGCCTGGAGTGGAGATTCAATGAACTCCAGATTGGCAGTGATTGAATGGAACATTGTATAGTGTAGATTCCAATTAATTCTGAAATTTGCTTTGTGTGTACAGGAAAATGAATATCTGACCAGGGTGATGTGGATAGCCAGTTGAACAGCACGCCTGCGAGTGTGAACAGGAAGCTCAAAACCAGCATTGGGTTACTTGGACATAAAATAGATTCGATGAACTCCAGATTGGCAGTGAATGAATGGAGCATTCTGTAGTGTAAATTCCAATGATTGAAGAATCTGGGTTGTGTGATAAGGAAAATGAAGTGCTGACCAGGATGGAGTGGACAGCCAGTTGAACAGCACGGCTCCGAGTGTGAACAGGACGCTGAAAAGCAGCACGGGGATACTTGGACAGTCAGCAGTGGTGTAAAGAAACCCTGCCTGGAGTGGAGATTCTATGCATTCCAGATTGGCAGTGAATGAATGGAATATTCTGTTGTGGAGATTCTAATGGTTTTTGAAGTCAAGGTTATGTAAACAGGCATATGAAGAGCTGACAAGGTTGGAGAGAATAGACTGTTGAACAGCACGCCTGTGAGTGTGAACAGGCCACAAAAAAAGCTTTGGGGTACTTGGATATTCACCAGTGGTGTAACGAAATCCTGCCTGGAGTGGATATTCAATGAATTCCAGATTGGCAGTGACTGAATGGAATATTTTGTAGTGGAGATTCCAGTGATTTCTGAAGTCTGGGTTGTGTGAACATGAAAACGAAGATCTGACCAGGGTTGACTGGATAGCCAGATGAACAGCACGCCTGCGAGTGAATAGTCCGCTGAAAACCAGCATTGGGATTCTTGGACATTCAGTAGTGTTGTAACGCAAGCCAGCCTGGAGTGGAGATTCCATGAATTCCAGATTGGCAGTGACTGAATGGAACATTGTGTAGGGGAGATTCCAATGGTTTCTGAATTCTACATTGTGAGGACAGGAAAATGAGGAGCTGACCAGGTTGGAATTGATAGGCAGTTGAACGGCACGCTGTGACATTGAAAAGACTGCTGAAAACCAGCATTGGGTTACTTGGATATTCACCAGTGGTGTAATGAAATCCTGCCTGCAGTGGAGACTCAATGAATTCCAGATTGGCAATGAAAGAATGGCAACTTCTGTAGTGGAAATTCCAATGATTTCTGAAGTCTGGGTAGTGTGGACAGAAAAATGAAGAGCTGACCAGGTTGGAGTGGATAGCCTCTTGAACAGCACGCCTGTGAGTGTGAAGAGGCATGTGAAAACCAGCATTTTGTTACTTGGACATTCAGCAGTGGTTTCTCGAAAGCCTGCGAAGAGGTGAGATTCGATGCTCTACAGATTGGCAGTGAATGAATGGAACATTCTGTACTGGAGATTCCAATTATTTCTGAAGATTCGGTTGTGTTATAAGGAAAATGATGAGCTGACCAGGGTTGAGTGGACGGCCAGTTGAACAGCACGCTTGTGAGTGTGAACAGGACGCTGAAACAAGCATTGGGTTAAATGGATATTTACCAGTGGTGTAATGAAAGCCTACCTGGAGTGGAGATTCGATGAATTCAAGATTGGCAGTGAATGAATGCAACATTCTGTAGTGGATATTCCAATTATTTCAAAAATCTGGTTTGTGTGGAAAGGAAAATGAAAAGCTGAACAGGGTTCAGTGGATAGCCAGTAAAACAGCACGCCTGCGATTGTGAACATGACGCTGAAAACCAGCATTGGGTTGCTTTGACATTCAGAAGTTTTGTAACGAAAGCCTGCCTGGTGTGTAGATTCACATGAATTCCAGATTCGCAGTGAATGAATGGAAGATTCTGTACTGGAGATTCCAATGATTTCTGGAGTCTGGGTTGTGTGGACAGAAAAATGAAGTGCTGACCAGGGTTCATTGGATAGCCAGTTGAACAGCATGCCTGCGACTGTGAACAAGACGCTGAAAACCAGCATTGTGTAACTTGGATATTCAAAAGTCGTGTCACGAATGCCTGCCTGGAGTGGAGACTCAGATGAATTCCAGATTCACAGTGAATGAATGGAACATTTTGTAGTGGAGATTTCAATGATTTCTGAAATATGGGTTGTGTGGACTGGAAAATGAAGAGTTGACCAGTATTCAATGTAATGCCAGTTGAACAGCACGCCTGAGAGTGTGAACAGTCCTCTGAAAACCAGCATTCGGTTACTTGGACATTAAAAAGTGGTGTAACGAAAGCCTGCCTGGAGTGGAGATTCGATGATCGCCAGAGTGTCAGTGAATGAATGGAACATTCTGTAGTGGAGATTACAATGATTTCTAACGTCTGATTTGTGTGGATAGGAAAACGTAGAACTGACCAGGGTTGAGTTGAAAGCCAGTTGTACAGCACGGCTGCGAGTGTGAACAGGACGCTGAAAACCAACACTGGGTTACTTGGACATTCAGCACTGGTGTAAAGAAAGCCAGCCTGGAGTGGAGATTCCATGAATTCCAGATTGGCAATGACTGAATGGAACATTCTTTTGTTGAGATTCCAATGGTTTCTGAATTCTACCTTATGAGGACCACGATGGATTGGATAGCCGTATGAAGAGCACGCCTGCGACTACAAACAGGCTGCTGAAAACCAGCATTGGGTACTTGAATATTCAGTGGTGTAATGAAATCCTGCCTGGAGTGAATACTCGATGAATTCCAAATTGGCAGTGAATGAATGGAAAATTATGTAGTGGAAATTCCAAAGATTTCTGAAGTCTACGTTGTGTTGAAAGGAAAAAGAAGAGCTGACCAGGGTTCAGTGGTTTGCCACTTGAACAGCACGCCTGCGAATGTGAACAGGATCCTGAAAAACAGAATTGTGTTACTTGGACATTCAACAATGGTGTACTGAAAGCATGTCTGGAGTCGAGATTCAAATGAATTCCAGATTCGCAGTCAAGGAATGAAACATTCTGTAGAGGAAATAACAATGATTTCTGACACCTGGATTGTGTGGACAGGAAAACGAAGTGCAGACCGGGTTAGAGTGGATAGCCAGTTGAACAGAAGGCCTGCGAGTTTGAAGAGGGCTCTGAAAACCAGCATTGGTTTACTTGGACATTCACCAGTGGAGTAACGAAAGTTTGCTGTAGTGGAGATTCAGTGATCTCCAGGTTGGCAGTGAATGAAAGTAACATTCAGTAGTGGAGATTTGAATGATTTCTGAAGTCTGGGTTGTGTGGATAAGAAATGAAAGAGCTGACCACTGTGCAATGGATAGCCAGGTGAATAACACGCCTGCGACTGTGAACAGGACGCTGAAAACCAGCATTGGGTTACTTGGACATATAGCAGTGGTGTAACGAAAGCCTGCCTGGAGTGGAGATTCGATGATCTCCAGATTGGCAGTGAATGAATGGAACATTCTGTAGTGGGGATTCCAATGATTTCTGAAATCTGGTTTGTGTGGACAGAAAAATGAAGAACTGACCAGGGTGCATTGGATAGCAAGTTGAACAGCACGACTCGAATGTGAATAGGACGCTGAAAACCAGCATTGTGTTACTTGGACATTCAACAGTAGTGTAAGGAAAGCCTGCCGGGAGTGGAGATTCAGATGAATTCCAGATTCGCAGTGAATGTTGTGGAGATTTCAATGATTTCTGAAGTGGAGTTTCCAATGATTTCTGAAATCTGGTTTGTGTGCACAGGAAAATGAAAAGCTGACCAGGGTTCAGTGGATAGCCATTGAGCAGCACGCCTGTGAGTGTGAACAGGACTCTGAAAACCAGCATTGTGTTACTTGGACATTCAGAAATATTGTAACATAAACCTGCCTGGAGTGGAAATTCGATGATCTCCAGATTCCAGTGAATGTATTGAACAATCTGTAGTGGAGATTCCAATGATTTCTGAAGTCTGGGTTGTTTGGACAAGAAAATGAAGAGCTGACCAGGGTTCAGTGGATAGCCATTTGAACACCACGCCTGCCACTGTGAAAAAGACACTGAAAACCAGCATTGGGATACATGGACATTCAGCCGTGGTGTAACGAAAGCCTGCCTGGAGTGGAGATTCGATGATCTCCAGATTGGCATTGAAAGAATGGAACATTCTGTAGTGGTGATTCCAATGATTTCTGAAATCAGGGTTGTGTGGAAAGGAAATGAAAGTGCTGACCACTATGAAGTGGATAGCCAGTGAACAGCAGGGCTGCGAGTGGGATCAGGCTGCTGAAAACCAGCTTTGGGTTACTTGGACATTCACCAGTGGTGTAACAAAGGCCTACATGGAGTAGAGATACTGATTAATTCCAGATTCGCAATGAATGAATGGAACATTCTGTAGTGGAGTAACAATATTTCTGAAAGGTGTGTTGTGTGGACACTAAAATGAAGAGCTGACCATGGTTGAATTGATAGCCAGTTGAACACCACTTCTGCGAGTAAGAAAGAGCCACTGAAAACCAGCACTGGGTTACTTGGACATTCACCAGTGGTGTAATGAAAGCCTGCAGGGAGTGGAGATTCAGATGAATTCCAGATTCGCTGTGAATGAATGGAACATTCTGTAGTGGAGATAACAATGATTTCTGAAGGCTGGATTGTGCGGACAGGAAAATGAAGACCTAACCAGGGTTTAATGGATGGCAAGATGAACAGCACGGCTGCGAGTTTGAACAGGCCGCTGAAAACCAGCATTGGGTTACTTGGACATTCACCAGTGGTGTAATGAAATCCTGCCTGGATTGGAGAGTCAGATGAATTCCAGATTCTCAGTGAATGAATGGAACATTCTTTAGTGGAGATTCCAATGATTTCTGAAGGCTGGGTGATGTGGATAGGAAAATGAAGAGCTGAACAGGGTTGAGTGGATAGCCAATTGAACAGCACGGCTGCGAGTCTGAACAGGCCACTGAAAAGCAGCATTGGGATACTTGGATATTCACCAGTGGTGTAACAAAAAACTGGCGGTAGTGGAGATTCCGCTAAATTCCAGATTTGCAGTGAATGAATGGAACATTCTGTAGTGCAAGTTCCAATGATTTCTGAAGTCTGGGTTGTGTGCACAGGAAAATGAAGAGCTGACCATGGTTAAGTGGATAGCCAATAGAACAGTAGGGCTGCGATTGTGTACAGGCCGCTGAAAACCAGCATTGGGTTATTTGAACATTCAACAGCGGTGTAACGAAAACCTGCCTTCAGTGCAGAGTCAGATGAATTCCAGATTCGCTGTGAGTGAATGGAACATTCTGTAGTGGAGATTCCAATGATTTCTGAAGTCTGGGTAGTGTAGACAGGAAAATGAAGAGCTGACCAGGGTTGAGTGGACGGCCAGTTGAACAGCACGCCTTCGAGTGTGAACTGGATGCTGAAAATGAGCATTGGAACACTTGGACATTCAGACGTGGTGTAAGGAAATCTTGCCTGGAGTGGAGATTTGATGATCACCAGATTGGCAATGAATGAATGGAACACTCTGTAGTGGAGATTCTAATGTTTTATGAAGTCTGGTTTGTGTGGACAGGAAATAAAAGATCTGCCAGTTGAACAGCACGCATCCAAGTTTGAACAGCACGCTGAAAACCAGCATTGGGTTACTTGGACATTCACCAATCGTGTAACGAAAGCCTGCCTGGAGTGTAGATTCGAAGAACTCCAGATTGGCAGTGAATGAATGGAACATGCTGTAGTGGAGATTTCAATGATTTCTGAAGTCTGTGTTCTGTGGACAGAAAAATGAAAAGTTGACCAGGCTTCAGTGGATAGCCAGTTGAAAAGCACGCCTGCGAATTAGAACAGGACACTGAAAACCAGTATTGGGTTACTTCGACATTCAGCAGTGTTGCAACGAAAGCCTGTTTGGAGTGGAGATTCGTTCATCTCCAGATTCCAGTGAATGACTCAACATTCTGTAGTGGAGATTCTAATTATTTCTGAAATCTGAGTTGTGTCGACAGGAAAATGAAATACAGACTAGATTAGAGTGGATAACCAGTTGAACAGCAGTGCTGCGAGTTTCAACAGGCCTCAGAAAACCAGCATTGCGTTACTTTGACATTCAGCAGTGTTTTAACGAAAGCCTACCTGGAGTGGAGATTGGATTATCTCCAGATTGACAGTGAATGAATGGAGCATTTTGTCGTGGAGATTAAAATGATTTCTGAAGTCTGGGTTGTGTGGACAGGAAATGAAAGAGCTGACCACTGTGGAGTGGATAGTCAGTTGAGCAGTACGCATGCGACTGTGAACAGGATGCTGAAAACCAGCATTGGGTTACTTGGACAATCACCAGTGGTGTAACGAAAGCCTGCCTGGAGTGGAGATTCAGATGAATTCCAGATTCGAAGTGAATTAATGGAACATTTAATAGTGGAAATTCCAATGTTTTCTGAAATATGGGTTGTGTGCACAGGAAAATGTAGCGTGACCTGTTTGCAGTGGATAGTCAGTAGAACAACACGCCTGCGAGTGTGTAAAGGACACTGAAAATCAGCTTGGGTGACTTGGACATTCACAAGTGGTGTAACGAAAGCCTGCCTGGAGTGGAGATTCAAAGAACTTCAGATTGGGAGTGAAAGAATTGAACATACTGTAGTGGAGATTGCAATGATTTCTGAAGTCTGGGTTGTGTGGAAAGGAAAAGGAAATGCTGACCAGGGTTCAGTGGATAGTCAGTTGAACAGAACGCCTGCGACTGTGAAGAGGACGCTGAAAACCTGCATTGGGTTACTTGGACATTCACCAGTGGTGTAACGATAACCAGCATGGAGTGGAGATTTAGATGAATTCCAGATTCGCAGTGAATGATTGGAACATTCTGTAGTGGTTATACCAATGATTTCTAAATCTGAGTAGTGTGCACAGGAAATGAAAGAGCTAACCACTGTGGAGTGGAAATCCAATTGAACACCATGCCTGCGACTGTGAACAGGACGCTATAAACAAGCATTGGGATTCTGGGACATTCAGCCATGGTGTAACGAAAGCCTGCCTGGTGTGGAGATTCGATGATCTCCAGATTGGCAGTGAATGAATGGAACATTCTGTAGTGTAGATTCCAATGATTTCTGTAGTCTTATTTGTGTGAACAGAAAATGAAAGATCTGAACACTGTGGAGTGGATAGCCAGTTGAAAATCACGCATGCGACTGTGAATAGGACGCTGAAAACCAGCATCGGGTTTCTTGGACATTGACCAGTGGTGTAACGAAAGCCTGCCTGAAGTGGAGATTCAGATGAATTCCAGATTGGCAGTGAATGAATGGAATATTCTGTAGTGGAGATTCCAATGATTTCTGAAGTCTGGGTTGTGTGGACAGGAAAATGAAGAGTTGGCCATGGTTCAGTGGATAGCCAGTTGAACAGCACGCCTGCGAGTGTGAACAGGACTCTCAAAACCAGCATTGGGTTGCTTGGACATTCAGTAGTGGTGTAACGAATCCCTCCTTGGTGTGGAGATTCGATGATTTCCAGACTCCAGTGAATGAATGGAACATTCTGTAGTGGAGATTCCAATTATTTCTGAAATCTGGGTTGTGTAGACAGGAAAATGAAGTGCAGAGCAGTTTAGAGTGGATAGGCAGTTGAAAAGCAGTCCTGCGAGTTTGAACAGGTCTCTGAAAACCAGAATTGGATTACTTGGACATTCAGCAGTGGTGTAACGGTTGCCTGCCTGGAGTGGAGATTAGATGATCTCCAGATTCGCAGTGAATGAATGGAATATTCTGTATTCAGTCACCCAGTTCCCATGACTTTGGCCACTCATTCTCTACTAGGTTCGTTTAGAGCTTTATGAGAGAATTATTTATGAGAGAATTTATGAGAGAAATATTTTTGGGGGGTTACAACTGAGGGTGTTCCGGACTTACTCCTGGAAGGGCCCAGCCTGGAGACCGGCTATTGAGAAAGTATGCACTCTTAGCAAGCTGGGATATACAGACTCTTCGTCCCCGTGAGGGCCACCACAGTGCGTCGAGTGAGTGCTGAGCTCAGTACCAGCAGATGCTGAGAACTTGTCTTGCCTGTCAGGGAGCTGCTTTAAAGTTGCTTTTCACAAAATTATTCCAGGCCACAAGTTTCCTCCACGTCTACTGGCCCTGAAGCTCAGGCCACTCTTCCAGATCTGAACAACGATCTAGCTGGATGGGGCAGAGTGTTCTTGGGAAGGTGTTTATTTCATTTTTATTTCCTTCTATATTCCACCGTCTTTTTCTGGTTCTTAGAGTCTCATTTGTTAGATTTATTACAAATTTTTTTTTGTCTTTAGACCACACCTGGAGTGCTCAGGGCTTATTCTTGGCTCTGTGCTCAGGGATTAATCCTGGGGGGCAAAGGGGACCATATGGGATGCTGGGAATCAAACCTGGTTCGGCCACATGCAAAGCAAGTGCTCTACCTGCTGTACTGTTGCTCTGGGCCCTAGTTATGATTCTGATGGGTTTTTCTTTGCATATAAGTTCCTTCTTTTTGTTTGTTATAGGCCACACCCAGGGGTCACTCCTGGCTCGTCACGCAGGAATCACCTTTGGTGGTGCTCTGGGGACCATATGGAGTGTGTAAACTCAAAAAGAGCACAGCAGCGGCAGTGGTCTATCTGTCCCGCGGCCAGCGTTCAGTAGTCTCACCCGCTTCCCCCACTCTGGGGAGGTCGGTGGCGATGGGCAGGCAAAGGAAGGAGCGAGGGCCAGGCTGGTTGGTGTCAATTGCAGTTTCTTCCAATCCTCTCTCCATCCACTCCTGTCTCTCCTCTGCCTCCTGCTTTTTCCTCCCCCATGCTACTTCATTCTCCTTCTCAACCCCCCTTCATCCTCCTTCTCTGGAGTCTGGATTCTGATTCTGATCCGGCAGCCCACTCTTACAGTCTAGTTAAATCTCAAAGCATGAGGGGTTGGGGTAACAATTACACATAGGTGCAATCACAATCAATAGGGATAGAAATCTTTCCCTCGGAGACATCTGCTCCTAGGGCAGATCCTCATTATCAGATCAATCCACCCTAGAGCAGATCCCCCTGTGGGTGTGTTTCTCCTCTCCTTGTCTAACATATAAGCAGATATAATATAAATCATTTTGTATGGATACAGTAAGAAATACCTTAAACTTATCGAATTGCCCTCCTAGGGCCATCTCGATCTCAGACTACAGTGCTCAGGCCAGATAGTCTTTCCTACCCCTAGCAGGGTCCTACTCTCGTCATTACTTTTGGATCATGACAGCATTTGTCTATGATCAAGCTCTTAACTTATAGTTAAGAATCGTGGCACCTTGGCCTGACCCATTTCGATGCCAGGGTAGCTCACCGCTTGCCCTGGGTCCATTCAGTCCCTCGTTGGGACCCTGCTTTGGGGGTGTTAGGAACCAAGGGCAACGAGGCTTAGGTCGAGAAAACAGATGCCCGGGAGCGAATAATATTCAAAGCCAATTAAATCCTAAATTACAAAAGCATAATATTAACTGTCTTTCTGTATCTATACAAAAAGGACAATTCATAAAGTAAACTATTCAAAAGACATAAGAAGAGGAGAAAGGCAATATTTCGCTCATACATATAAAATCATAGATTTCAGAGGAATCTAACCTTACAAGTTAACAAAGTCTGATTAGGGGGAAAGCTGATTAACTGGTTGGGGAGGAGAGCATAGGGAAGAATTTACAGATAAACACAATGGAATGGAAGTGCCTCAGGAGCACTGTAATGGGTGTAACCTGATAAACCTAAGTTCCTTGCTGAGAAAGGGAGAAAGGACAAAGCAGTGTCCTCCTACATGGGGCACCAGGAATTGAACTGGGTCAGCCACGTGCAAGGCAAGCACCCTACACACTGTACTATCTCTCCAACCCCCTTTGTTGTGTTTTTATATCACAAACCGCATTCTTCATTTCTGAAATTTCAGAATGTATTTTTTAATTTCTTCTCTCATCTTTCTTCCCTCCCTCCTTCACTCCTTTCCTCCCTCGTTCCCTCATTTCCTTCCTTCCTTCCTTCCTTCCTTCCTTCCTTCCTTCCTTCCTTTTCTTTTCTTTTTGCTTTTGGACAACACCTAGCGATGCTCAGGAGTCTCCCCGGCTCTGCATTCAGGAATCACTGCTGGTGGTGCTGAGGGGCTGGGCTGAGGCTACCCTCTGTCCCATCCCCGCTGCTCTCACACCTTCTCCTGCTCCCTGACGGCCCCCGCCACTGCCTGGTGCCCCTGAGCATCCCCTGTGGTGTCCCTGGAGTCCTTTTGCGTGTGTGGAACCACTGTATTGGGCAGAGCCTTTGCGCGCTCATTCTCACTGCTGAGCTTGTGAGGCTCTGGGTGTCTTCCTTGGGCGCTGTCCCTTCAGGACTGGGGTGACTCGGGTGCTCCCTTGTGGGCGGCGCTGAGAGGCTTCCCTGTCCCTTCTCTGCGGTCACAGGGAGAGCGACTGAGCCCTATGAAGCCCCGGGTGTTCCGAGGCCCAAGGAAGAAGTGTCAGGAGTCTGTAATGCCGGCTCGGGCCACACGGGGGCAGCAGAGCTCACAGATGTGCCACCTACCTGCCCGCTGCCCAGCTGCGCCCCCTTTCTCCCTGCATCCCGCCCCCTCTTAGCCCAAACCCTGGGCAGGCAAGAAGCTCCTGCACCCCAGGAACTGCAATGCCACCTTGGATCACACGGGAACAGCAGAGACCATGGAACAACAGAGACCATGTGTTTTTCCCCCTCCGTTTTTGGATCACACCTTGGCGAGGCACAGGGGTTACTCCTGGCTCTGCACTCAGGAATTATTCCTGGAGGTGCTCGGGGGACCATATGGGATGCTGGGAATCGAACCCAAGTTGACCGCATGCAAGGCAAATGCCCTACCCACTGTGCTATCGCTCTAGCCGGGACCATGGAATTTATGTGTGTGTTCGTGTGTGTGTGTGTGAGAGAGAGGGAGAGAGAGAGAGAGAGAGAGAGAGAGAGAGAGAGAGAGAGAGAGAGCATGAACATGCATTTGCATGTATGATATTTTTTCTTTCTTTTTTTGGGGGGATCACACCTGGTGATGCACTGGGGTTACTCCTGGTTCTGCATTCAGGAATTACTCCTGGCGGTGCTTAGGGGACCACATGGGATCCTGGGAATCAAACCTGGGTTGGCCGCATGCAAGGCTCTACCCGCTGTACTATTGCTCCAGCCCTGTGTGTACAATGTAAAAAATTCTTTAAATTTTTTTTATTGAATAACCATGCGATAGACCATGCCAGAGCTGTTCATGATTAGGGTTCAGTCATACAACGTTCCAACACCCATTCCTCCACTAGTGTACATTTCCCACCACCAATGTCCCCATTTTCCCTCCCACCACCCCCCAACCTCCCTGTCCCTCACCCTGCATCTGTGGCAGACACTTTCTTCTTTCTCTTTCTCTCTCTATCCTTTTGTGCATTATGGTTTGCAATACAGGTACCACAATGTCATCATGTTTGTTCAGGGAGTTTAGTACTTTTATCGGGAAGATACAACGGGAGTAACTTTTTTCTTTGGTTTTAGGTTTTGGTTGGTCACACTGGCAATGCTCAGGGTTACTCCTGGCTTTGTACTCAGGATTCACTTCTGGAAGTGCTCAGGGGACCATATGGCATCCTGGGGATTGAACTCAGGTCGGCTGTGTGCAAGGCAAGCTCCCTATCCACTGTACTCTGGCCCCTGCAGTAGGTTTTTTAACGGGTGGCCACTTTGGGATGTGGATATGACCGGGGTTTCCAGAAGTACCAGAGGTGGGGAAAGTTAGCTCATCCTGACTCTGAGAAAGCCTGGAGATTTCAGTCGCAAAATCTGTATACCTGAGTTTTCTGCAGGTTAATTTCTTGGTTCATCTTGAGACGGTGGACATAGCGGTGATTTTGGATTGTGAAAGCCTGTGGCTATTGGGGGCTCTTTTTGGGTGGACTCTGGACTAACCCGCCCCCTCTCATGTGCCTCGGATTATTCAGTCATGCGTGGGTCTGAGATTCACTGTGGCTTTTGGTCTATTTCAAGATTTATTATGGTTCTCTGAAGCAAGGCTCGTGAAAGAGCTTAAATGGTGGTGACAGAGTTGGTTCGTGGGGGTGACTGACAGGGATTCTGGGAGTATAGGGAAGTGGGGAGAGAGGGAGGCAGCCCATCTGACTCCTGCCTGAGTCCTGGTGATATCCATCTAGGGTGTAGAGTCCAGTCAGGACATGGAGAGTCTGGGTTGTGGGAGCCAGCGGCTGCTGGGACTGTGTTTGGGTGGCATTGGGTGAACCCTCTCCCATGGGCCCAGATTATTCAGCCATGTGCAGGTCCGAGATGTGCTGCATCTTTCTGATTTTTTTCTTTTCTTTTTGGGTCACACCAAGCAATGCACAGGGGCTCTGCACTCAGGAACCACTCCTGGGGGTGCTCAGGGGGGCATATGTGATGCTAGGAAATGAACCCAGGTTGGCAGTGTGTAAGGCAAACACCCTACCCTCTGTGCTGTTGCTCCAGACCCTTTTTTGGATTACTTTCAAGATTAATTTCAGTCTCTGGAGCTTGTATGGTGGAGCCAGAAGTGACTTGAGGGCATGGCTCCTGCGTACCTGAATTTGGTGGTTTAATTTCTCAGAAGGGCTGGAGCGATCCACAGCGGGTAGGGCGTTTGTCTTGCACACGGCTGACCTGGGTTCAATTCCCCCGTCCCTCTCAGAGAGTCCAGCAAGCTACCGAGAGTATCTCACCTGCATGACAGAGCCTGGCAAGCTACTTGTGGTGCATTCGATATGCCAAACACAGTAACAACAGGTCTCTCAATGGAGATGTTACTGGTGCCTGCTCGAGCAAATCAATGAACAACGGGAGGACAGTGCTACAGTGCTAATTTCTTGGAAAACTTGGTTTCGAGTTGTTGGAGTCGGGCCAGATGCACAGCTGTGCCTCGGGGTGCCTGGAAGCCCCAGGGCACCATCAGGATGCTGGTGCTCCTGCACATTGGGGCCAGGTTGACCGCTGGGGACGCCCTCTGGGCCCCGGCCATGAGGGCAGCAGCGCGCTGAGGCCACCAGCCCAGAAAAGCCTGGCAGGGCTACGCTGACCTTCCAGACAGCTGGCGCCGGGGAGATTGTCCTCCCTGACAGACTGTGCCGGCACTCTTTGGAGATGTGCTTGGGGCACTTCAAGGGGCTTCAGAATGGCGCGGGCGCCCGCGGATGCTGGGGCAAGAGCCGCTCTGCAGCCCGCTCTGAGCCTGAGGAGCCGTTTGGACCACCTGAGCAGGGAAGCGGCTCCTGCAACCGCACCTGCTATGCCGCCTCGGGCCACACGGGGGCAGCAGACTCCACAGGGTGGGGTTGCATGTGAGTGAGTGTTACCTTGAACCTTTCTCTGTGTGTGCATGCGACTGTACGTGTGAAAGTCATTGTGAATGTGTGAGTGTACATGAGCTTGACAGTGAGCAAATGTTTATGAGTGTATGCATGTGTGTCTGTGACTTTGTGTGAGTGATTATAAATGAGTGTTTTTGAGTTTGCGTGTGAGTGTGAGAATGTGTCTGCGTGTGAGTATGAGTGAATTAGTCTGATGTGTGTGAGTGTGAGATTGGATGAATCTGTATGTGTGTGAGTGTGAATCTGTATGTTATAGGTGTAAGAGTATGAGGGCTTGTAAATATATGTGAGTTTTCATGTGTGTGAGTGTGATTGTGTGAAGGTGTATTATGTGAGGAAATGAGTCTGTGTGTGAGAGATGTGGGAATCTGTATGTGTATGTGTCTGTATGTGTGTGAGTGTGTGACTGTGTATATGAGTGTATGTATGAGTGTGTGTGTGTGTGTGACAGTGAGTGCGTGTCATAGTGAGTGTGAAAATTCTCAGACTCTGAGAAAGAGTCTGGGATGTGGAACTGTCCCAGAATGAGTCACCCGGTTACCACCCAGACTGTCATCTCAGGCCATCAGCACAGAGCAACCTTGCCTGCCTCATGCTTTTCGCTCACTATTTGCCCCTCACACCCAGCTCCTCTCCCCTCTGCACCACCCACCTGCCCGCTGCCCAGCTGTGCCCCCTTTCTCCCTTCATCCTGCCCACTCTTAACCCAACTCCAGGCTGGCAAAAGGCGCCTGCAGTCCAGGAACTGTGATGCTGCCTTGGGCCACACAGGGGCAGCAGAGACCATGGAATATGTGTGTGTGCGTGCGTGTGTGTGTGTGTGTGTGTGTGTGTGTGTGTGTGAGAGAGAGAGAGAGAGAGAGAGAGAGAGAGAGAGAGCGTGAACATGCATTTGTGTGTATACAGTTTTAAAAAATTATTTAAATTTAAATCTTTTTATTGAATAACCACGCAATAGACCATTACAAAGCTGTTCATGATTAGGTTTCAGTCATACAATGTTCCAACACCTATCCCACCACCAGTGTACATTTCCCACAACCAATGTCCCCAGTTTCCCTCCCACCATCCCTCAAACCCCTGTCCCTCAGCCTGCATCTGGCAGGCACTCTTCTTCTTCTTCTTCTTCTTCTTCTTCTTCTTCTTCTTCTTCTTCTTCTTCTTCTTCTTCTTCTTCTTCTTCTTCTTTTCTCTCTCTCTCTCCCCTTTAGTGCATTATGGTTTGCAATACAGTTACTATGATGTCATCACGTTTGTTCAGGACATTTAGTATTTTATCGGTAAGATACAGCCGCAGTAGATTTTTTTTTTTGGTTTTGGGTTTTGGTTGGGTCACACTGGCAATGGTCAGGGTCACTCCTGGGTCTGCACTAAGGAATCACTCCTGGCAGGGGACCATATGGCATCCTGGGGATTGAACTCAGGTCGGCTCTGTGCAAGGCAAACTTCCTATCCACTATACTATTGCTTCAGTCTCTGGAGTAGGTTTTTTAAGGGGTGGCAACTTTGGGGAGTGGATATGACTGCCGGGGTTTCCGGAAGTACACGGAGGTGGGGAGAGGTAGCTGCCGGGACCCCTGGACTGTCCCCTGGAGGCATGTGGAGGGTAGCACAGTTCCAGGTGAGTGGCAGCATGGCTGGGGTGACTCCCACCGCCAGGTGATCAGTGGAGCCTAAGCAAGTGGCCTTTAGGATCTTGCCCAGGCAAAGGACTGTGCCAAGAAGACGAGGCGTTTACACCTGGCCGGGGACACCCCCATGGCCTCCCCTGTCCCAAAGTCCCACCAGGCTGAGCCTGTAATGATGAGGGTGTCCAGCAGTGGGACCCCCAACCCCATGCGAGCCGAGCCTAGCTGTGCTCTGCGGGTCCCTGGAGGTGGCTCATATCTTCCCAGGGCGGGCCTGTATGTCCTTGTCTGGAGGCTTCTGGGAGCTTCTTTGCATTGGGTTCTGAAGGCTCACCTGATGTGCTGGCTGATTTCGTCCTGGGGAGAGGGACTGGGGCCGGGGTGTGGCTGTGTGTGTACCCGCTGGGGGCTCTTCCAGAGACAGGCCAGGGAGGTCCTAGCCGAGGGGTCCGACAGGGGAGCACAGAGCAGGGGCAGGCATTCAGCTGTGGCCCAGGGACCCCACAGGGGCTTGTGTGTCTGAGCTGCGGGGCCAGGGTGAGATCGGGTGGGTCTCCGTGTCTGGCCGAGATCCCCCAAGTCCATGATGTGCACAGCACCCCCGCCCTGGGTCTGCCCCTCCACTGTCCGTGACGCAACTGGGCCCGGCGAACCAGAGGTACCCCTGCTGGGCACCCCCACTTCTGTGGAGCGGGGTCAGGCCCCCTGAGTCCGGGGTGCGGACCTGCATGTGAATGTCCAGCCCGAGGCAGGCGAACCCCGTCCTAGGTGGCTGGTGTGACGTGTCCCCTGGCCCGCCCGGTGCTTGATGCTTGCCCTGCCTCGGCCCCACCCAGCCCAACACCAGTTCGAAGAGGCTCCTGCAGTCTGTAATGCCAACCCTGGCCACACGGGGGCGGCAGAGCTCACAGAAAATGTGTGTGTGTCTTGAGTCTGTGTGAACAGCAGTGTGGATGCTGAGCTTCTTGCTCAGTCTAGGATGTGGAACTGGTCCAGGATGAGTCACCTGGGGACTGCCCGGACTGTCACCCCAGGCCGTCAGCACAGGCCACTAAACAGGTCCCGGTTCTGGGAGTAGCGGTGCCTGCCTCATGCCAGCCGCCGTTCTGCTGTTTGCCCCTCACAGCAGCCCCTCTCCCCTCTGCGCCACTCACCTGCCCGCTGCCCAGCGGCGCCCCCTTTCTCCCTGCATTCCCCCCCTCCCCCAGCCCAACCTGGGGAGAGGCGCCTGCAGCTCAGGAAGTGCAGTGCCGCCTTGGACCATACGCCTTGGTGCGTATGTGTGTGTGTGGGGCGGGAGAGGGCGAGAGAGGAGCATGAACCTGCATGTGTGTGTATGGTTTTGCGTGTTATTGTGAGTGTCTGTGAGTGTGGCATCATTCTCCGTGGGTGTAGTGTAGCGATTGCTGAGGGTCAGCACCGTGTCTGGGTTATGGACCAGGACAGTGGGAGTCTGAGGGGGCCACCCAGGCTGTCAGCCCAGGTTACCTCCAGATCCCCTGGTCCCATTGCAGGGGCTGCCATACGGCCTGTGCCTGGCCCTGACGCCCCCCTTCCCCTCCATTCCTACCACTCTCCCCTGTGTCCACCAGGACCAGTGACCGTCCCTCTGCCTCTACAGCCGCGCCTGCGATACCGCCTTGGGCCACATGGGGACAGCAGACCCCACAGGGTGCAGTTGCCTGTGAGTGACATTTGCTGTATTTCTTTGTGTCTCTATGTGAGTGACAGTGAGTGTGTTTCTCTGTTTCTGTCAGTGAGTTTGTTTCTCTCTCTGTATTTCTATGTGAGTGACAGTGTCTTTTTTTTCTGTTTGTGACTATGAGTGTGTTTCTGTGTGTGAGTGACTGTGAGTGTTTTTCTGTGTGTGAGTGACGGGGAGTGTGTTCTGTGTGTGAGTGACAGGGAGTGTGTTTCTGTGTGTGAGTGACGGGGAGTGTGTTTCTGTGTGTGAGTGACTGTGAGTGTTTTTCTGTGTCTGAATAATGGGGAGTGTGTTTCTGTGTGTGAGTGACTGTGAGTGTTTTTCTGTGTCTGAATAATGGGGAGTGTGTTTCTGTGTGTGAGTGACTGTGAGTGTTTTTCTGTGTGTTAGTGACGGGGAGTGTTTCTGTGCGTGAGTGACTGTAAGTGTGTTTTTGTGTGAGTGACTGTGAGTGTTTTTCTGTGTGTGAGTAATGGGGAGTGTGTTTCTGTGTGTGAGTGACAGGGAGTGTGTTTCTGTGTGTGAGTGACGGGGAGTGTGTTTCTGTGTGTGAGTGACAGGGAGTGTGTTTCTGTGTGTAACAGAGAGTGTTTTTCTTTGTGTGAGTGACAGGGAGTGTGTTTTTGTGTGAGTGACTGTGAGTGTTTTTCTGTGTGAGTAACGGGGAGTGTGTTTCTGTGTGTGAGCGACTGTGTTTCTCTGTGTGTGACGGGGTGTGTGTTTCTGTGTGTGTGACTGGGAGTGCGTTTTGATGTGTGTGACTGGGAGTGTATTTCTGTGTGTGAGTGATGGGGTGTGTGTTTCTGTGTGTGTGTGTGTGTGACGGGGAGTGTGTTTCTGTGTCGGTGACAGTGAGTATGCTTGTGTGTGTTCTGTGGGTGGCAGTGAGCGTTTTTCTTTGTGTGTTGTGAGAATCCTCTGGTCTGACTCAGGGAGACTGAGCTTGCTGGAGGTGAGCCAGTGTGAACCTGAATAAGAGTTGCCCAGATGGTCACCGCAGGCTGTCCCCGTGTGTCATTCATCTGGGTCTGAGGTCCTGGTCTCCCAGGCTAAGTCATCTTCCCACCCACCTCTCATTTCGTAGTTTCCAGTCACCATCCCTGCCACAGCCTGGTCACAGCCCCCTGCCCTGCTGCCTCCTTGCCTGCCCGCCAGGAGCTCCGCTCCCAGAAGAGGCTTCCGTAGCCTGGGGCTGCAATTTCATCTCTTCCACACGGGGGCAGCAGAGCCCGAGCGTGCTTTAGTGTGAGTGAGAGTGTGTGTGTTTCTATGTGTGTATTCCTTTGTTGTGTGTGTGAGGCTGAGTGTGTGTGAGTGATTTTGTGTGTGTGTGTGTGTGTGTGTTTCTTTGTGAGTGTGCGAACATGATGTGCAGCAGGGAGTGTGAATTGGTGGAGCCGGGTCAGGTGAGTCCGTGGAGAGGCCACCTAGAGTGTCACGCGGGTCACTAGCCCAGGGCTGTTTCAGGTTAGGCAGTTGGCCTGGGCTGTGGTGGTTTGGCTATGCCGGGGGACCATTCAGCTGAGGGGATACTGGGGCACACTGTACCCGGTCTCTGCGGGGGGGCCGGGCCTGTGTGTGCAGCGCTCAAAAGTAGATAAAGGACCAAACTTGATGTTCTCTCAGTGTCTGTGTTGCAAACCATAATGCCCCAAAGGAGAGAGAGCGAACGGGGGAAACTGCCATGGAGGCAGGGGGAGGGTTGGATGGGAGGATACTGAGGACATTGGTGGTGGGAAATGTGCACTGGTGGAGGGATGGGTGTTCGACCATTGTGTGATTGTAACTCAAACACGAAAGCTTTTTAACTGTATCTTACAGTGATTCAATGAAAAAAAAAAAACAGCTGCGCCCCAAAGGCAGCTGCCCCCAGGCCGCCCCACCTCCCCTCTGCCCCCCACCATGAGGGAGCCCCAGGCAGGCTAGAGGTGCTGCTCTGGCGTCTTTGCCCAACAGTTTGTTTGTGGTCCTGTCCTCACCCAGCTGCAGTAGATGGGGTGTCTGTGCCCGAGGACTCCCACCCAGGGGTGGCCCCTTCCACTCAGGCCCTCGAGAGCCAGCACGAAGCCAGCACCGTGACTGTCACCTCCAAGCACACTCAGGGCAGCCAGGTTGGGGGGGGTTTTGTTCCTGCCCAGGCCTGTGGCTCCCATGTTCCTCACCCCTTCATTTCTGTACCCTGGGTGACTGGGCCACTGCTTTCCCCATGGACACTCCTGTCTCCCTTCTCTCTCTATCTCAGAGAAAACCACCCTTTCCTCCTGGACACCCCTATCTTCCTTCTCTCGGAGAGAAAACCACCCTTTGCTGCCGGGACATGCTGTCTCTCTTCTCTATGAAAGAAAACCACACTTCACCCCTGTACATGCCTGTCTTCCTTCTTGCTCTTTCTGAGAGATAGCCACCCACTCCCCTGGACGTGCTGGTCTCCCTAATCTTCTAGAGAAAATCACCAATTTCCCCACCTCCCTACACTCTCTGTGAGAGAAAACCACCCTTGTCCCTGGACATCCTATCTCCCTTCTCTCAGAGAAAATCACCCATTGTCTCTGCATGAGCCTGTCTCCCTTCTCTCTCTCTCTCTCTCTCGCTCTCTCTTTTCTCTCTCTCTCTCTCTCTCTCAGAGAAAACCACCCTTTCCCCATGGACAAGCCTATCTTCCTCTCTGAGAGAAAACCACCCTTTCCACTGGACACTCTTGTCTCCCTTGTCTCTTTGAGAAAATAACCTTTCTCCCTGAATATCTCTCTTCTCTCTCTGAGAGAAAACAACCTATTCCCTGTGGAAGTGCCTGTCTGCCTTCTCTCTCTGTCTCCCCTCTCTCTCTCTTTCTCAGAGAAAACTACCCTTTACCCTTAACCCTTTACCCTTTGACATGCCTGTCTCCCTTCTCTGTCTGAGAGAGAACAACCCTTTCCCTCTGGTGGACATGCCTGCGTTTCTTCTCTCTCTGAGAGAAAAAACCCTACTTCTCTGGACATGCCTCTCTCCGCCTCTCCCTGTCTCTCAGAGAAAACCACTCTTTCCCCCCTTGACATGCCTATCTCCCTTCACTCTCTGACAGAAAACTACCTTTTCCTCCTGATCTTCTTGTCTTCCTTCTTTCTGTGGCAGAAACTATCATTTCGTCTGGATGTGCCTATCTTCTTTCTCTCTGTGAGAAAATCAATCTTTCCCCCTTGGCATGCCTGTCTCCTTCCCTCTCTGGGGAAAAAACAATCATTCTCCCAGTGTCTCCCTGGACACTCCTGTCTCCCATTTCTATCTCGGTCTTTCAGAGAAAACCAAACTTTTTTCCCTGGTGGGGGGGGGGGGACAACAGGACACTCCTGTTTTCCTTCTGTCTCTTTCTTCCGTGCCTGAGAGAAAGCCACTCTTTCCATCTGGACATTCCTGAGAGAAAACCACCCTTCCACTCTGGACAAGCCTGTCTCCATTCTCTGTCTGAGTGAAAACCACCCATTCTCCCTTGACATGCCTGTCTTCCTTCTCAGTATGAGATAAAAACACACATTCCCCATGACATTCCTGTCTCCCTTCCTTCTCTGAGAGAAAACTACACTTTCTTTCTGGCCATGCCTATCTCCCTTCACTCTCTCTGAGAGAAAATCACCCTTTCCTCCTAACCCTCCTGTCTTCCTTCTCTCTGTGGGAGAAAACCACCCTCCCTTCTGGACATGCCGTCTTCTTTCTCTCTCTGAGAAAACCAACCTTCCCCCCTTAACATGCCTGTCTGCCTTCTCTGTCTGAGAGAAAACCACCCATTCCCTTTGACGTGCCTGTCTCACTTCACAATCACTGAGAGAAAACCACCCTTTCCCCATTGACGTGCCTGTCTCCCTTCCCTGTCTGAGATAAAACCACCTTTCACCCTTGACATGTCTTTCTCTCTTACAAGTCTGAGAGAAAAACACCTTCCACTGTGGACTAGCCTGTCTCCATTCTCTGTCGGAGAAAACCACCCATTCCCCGTGACATAACTGTCTCACTTCACAATCACTGAAAGAAAACCACCCTTTCCCCTTTGACATGTCTGTCTCCCTTTCCTGTCTGAGAGAAAACCACCTTTTTTCCTGGACTGAACTGTCTTCCTTCGTTTTTTATTTTTTAATTTTTTAAAATTTTTATTTGTGAAACACCATGAGGTACAGTTGTAGACTTACAAATTTTTGTGCTTGGGTTTCAGTTATACAATCATCAAGTACCCATCCCTCCACCAGTGCCCATTTTCCACCACCACGGGTCCCAATATCCCTCCGACCCCTCATCTCCCCCCATCCCGCGCTGCCTCTGTGGCAGGGCATTCCCTTTTGTTCTCTCTCTCTTATTGGGTGTTGTGGTTTGCAAAAGAGGCAATGGGTGACAATCATGTTTCGTCTATAGTCTACTTTCAGCATGCTTCTCCCATCCCAACACCTTTTGTTTGGTGCTCCCTTCTCTATCTATGCTCCCTTTTCCCCTAGCATGTGTGGCTGGACTCCAAGCCATGAAGCAAAATTCCTGGTACTAATCTCAGCCACTCTTGGGTGTTAGTCTCCTTTCTTGTTACTTTATGTTCCCCAGATGAATGCAATCTTTCTATGTCTATCCCTCTCTTTTTGACTCATTTTACTTAACATGATACTTTCCATGTAGTAAATTTGTATGTAAATTTCATGACTTCCTCTTTTCTAACAGCTACATAGTACTCCATTGTGCAAATGTACTAAAGTTTCTTTAACCAGTCATCTGTTCTTGGGCACTCAGGTTTTTCCAGATTCTGGCTACTGTAAAGAGTGCTGCAATGAACAAACAAGTGCAGGTGTCACTTCGAATATACTTTTTTGCCTCTCTGGGATATATTCCCAGGAGTGGTATTGCTGGGTCAAATGGGAGCTCAATTTCTAATTTTTTGAGATTCGTCCATACTGTCTTCCAAAAGGGCTGAACCAGTCGGCATTTCCACCAACAGTGAAGGAGGGTCTCTTTCTTGCCACATACGCGCCAGCACCGGTTGCTTTTGTTCTTTTGGATGTGGGCCAGTCTCTGTGGTGTGAAATGATATCTCATTGTTGAATTGATCTGCATTTCCCTGATGATTAATGATGTAGAGCATTTTCTCATGTGCCTTTTAGCCATTCAGATTTTTTCTTTGAGAAAGTTTCTGTTCATTTTGTTGCCCCATTTTTTGATGGGGTTGGATGTTTTTTCTTGCGGAGTTCAACCAGTATTTTGTATATCCTTGATATCAACCCCTTGTCAAATGTGTATTCGGCGAATATCCTTTCCCATTCTGTAGACTGTCTTTGTATTTTGATTGTATTTTGGTCACTGTTTCTTTTGAGGTGCAGAAGCTTCTTAGTTTAAGGTAGTCCCATTTGTCTATCTCTGTTTTCACTTGCTTGGCCAGTGGTGTGACGTTTTTGAAGATAACATCAGCTTCAATATCATGGAGGGTTTCGCCAACTTTGTCTTCAATGAATCTTATGGATTCCGTTCTGATGTTGAGGTCTTTAATCCATTTTTATCTTAGTTTTGGACATGGAATTAGGCAGAGATCTGAGCCCACGTTTTTGCATGGAGCTGTCCAGTTTTGCCAGCACAATTTGTTAAAGAGGCTTTCCTTGCTCCACTTCACTTTTCTTGCCCCCTTATTGAAGATTAGATGATCATGTGCTTGGGGGGAGATGTCAGTATATTTAACCCTGTTCTATTGGTCTGCAGCTCTGCCTTTGTTTCAGTACCATGCTGTTTTAAATATTACTGCTTTGCAGTAGAGTTTGAAATTAGGGAGGTTGATTCCTCCCATTTTCTTTTTCCCAAGAATTGCTTTAGCTATTCGTGCGGGCTATTGTTCCATATAAATTTCAGGAGTGTTTGCTCCATTTCTTTGAAGAATGTCATGGCTATCCTAATAGAGACCACATTGAATTTGTACAGTGCTTTGGGAAGTATTGCCATTTTGACAATGTTAATTCTCCAGATCCATGAACAGGGGATATTTTTCCATTTCCTCGTGTCCTCTTTTATTTCTTGAAGTAGCGTTTTGTAGTTTTCTTTGTACTGGTCCTTTACTTCCTTAGTTAAGCTGATTCCTAGGTACTTGATTTTCTGGGGCACAATTGTGAATGGGATTATTTTCTTCGTGTCACTTTCTTCTCTTTCACTATTTGCGTATAAGAAAGCCATGGACTTTTGGGTATTGATTTTATAGCCTGCAACTTTACTATACAAATATATTGTTTCTAGGAGTTTCTTGGTAGAGGTTCTAGGGTTCTCTAAGTATAGTATCATATCATCCGCAAATAGTGAGAGCTTGATTTCTTCCTTACCTTCCTGGATGCCCTTAATATCTTTTTCTTGCCTAATCGCTATTGCAAGTAATTCCAGTACTATATTAAACAGTAGTGGAGAGAGTGGGCATCCTTGTCTCATCCCTGATTTTAGGGGGAAGACTCTCAGTTTTTCCCCGTTGAGGATGATGCTTATTGTATAGGATTATGGTAGATGGCTTTAACTCTGTTGAGGAAAGTCCCCTCTATCCCCATTTTGGCGAGGGTTTTTATCATAAACGGGTGCTGGATCTTGCCAAATGCTTTCTCTGCATCTATTGATATGATCATATTATTTTTATCTTTTATTTTGTTGATATGATGGATTATGTTGATTGATTTCCGAGCGTTAAACCATCCTTGCCTCCCTGGGATGAATCCCACTTGGTCATGGTGTATGATCTTTTGATGAGTTGTTGAATTCTATTTGCTGGTATTTTGTTGAGAATCTTCGCATCCGTGTTCATCAGGGATATTGGTGTAGTTTTCTTGTGGTGTCTTTGTTTCCTTTTGGTATTAGAGAGACATGGGCTTCATAGAAACTGTTTGGGAGAGTTTCTGTTTTTTTTTTTTCAATTTACTGGAAAAGCTTGAGAAGAACTGGGAAAATGTCTTCTTAAATGTTTGGAAAAATTCACTAGTGAATGCATATGGACCTGAGCTTTTGTTTTTGGGAAGACTTTTGATTAGAGTTTCAATTTCTTTGATGTTAATAGGTTTATTCATGTACTATATATCTTCTTGATTCAGGTTTGGGAGATTATAGGAGTCCAGGAATTTATCCATTTCTTCTAGGTTTAGTGGCATACAGACTTTCAAAGTAGTCTCTGATGATCTTTTGATTTCTTTGGCTTCTGTTGTGATATCCTAATTCTTATTTCTGATTCGATTTATTAGAACACTCACCCCTTTGTGAATGTTGCTAGTGGTTTATCTATCTTATTTATTTTCTTGAAGAACCAGCTCTTGGTTTCATTTTTCTTTCAGATTGTTTCTTTGCTTTCCATGTCATTGATTTCTGCTCTAAGTTTTATGATCTCTTTCCTTCTGCCTGATTTGGGCTCCTTCTGTTGATTCTTTTCTAAGATCTTGAGCTGTGAAGTCAAGTTATTTATGTGCATTCTTTTTTCTGTCCTGAGATATGCTTGCAGAGCTATAAATTTTCCCCTTAATACTGCTTTAGCTGCATCCCATAAGTTCTGGTAGCTCGTGTCTTCATTCTCATTTGTTTCCAAGTATCTTTTGATTTCATCCTTGACTTCCTTCCTGATCAACTCGTTGTTCAGCATTGAGTTGTTTAATTTCCAGGTGTTTGATTTGGTTCTCCGTGTCTTTGTGTGATTCACTTCTATACTCAGTGCATTGTGGTCTGAAAGATTGTTATTACTATTTCTATCTTCCTGATTCTATTGAAGTATGTTTTGTGGCCTAGGAATGATCTATTTTGGAAAATGTTCCGTGCGCACTGGTGAAGAACGTGTATTGTTTCTTTTTGGAGTGTAAAGCCCTGTATAGGTCTATAAGCCCTTTCTCTTCTATTTCTTCTTTCGAAGCCAATTTTTCCTTACTGAGTTTTGTTCTTGTTGATCTATCCAGAAGTGATAAGGCAATGTTGAAGTCTCCAGCTACTATTATGTTGCTAGCAATGTCCTCCTTAAGATCTGTTAGCAATTGTTTTAAATATTTAGCTGTTCCCTCATTAGGTGCATATACATTTAAAAGTATGATTTCTTCCTGTTGTATGTATCCCTTGATGAATAGAAAATAGCCTTTGCTGTCCCTTCTAATCTTTTTCAACCTGAAATTGATGTTGTTGGATACTAGTATGGCCACCCCAGCTTTTTTTGAGGGAGCTGTTTGCTTGCAGGATTGTTTTCCATCCTTTGAATTTGAGTCTGTGTTTGCTTTGACTGTTGAGATGAGTTTCTTGTAGGCAGCAGAATGTTGGGTTCTGTCTCTGAATCCATTTTGCCACTCTGTGTCTCTTAAATGCTGAATTTAGACTGTTGACATTGAGAGAGATTGCTGTTATGGGGTTTTGTGTTATCTTTCTGTAAGGGTATGTTGTGCTTGTAAGTTTTGTCTTGTCTTATAGTAGTCCCTTTAGCCCTTCTTTTGGGTTTGGTTTTGAGTCTATGAAGTTCCTGAGCTGCTGTTTATCTAGAAAATAGTGTACCGTTCCTTCAAGTTTGAGTGATAGTTTAGCCGGATAGAGTATTCTTGCTAAAGCATTCATTTTAGTGAGTTTTTTCACTATATCCCACCACTGACTTCAGGCTTGGAGGATTTCCTCTGATAGGTCTGCTGTGAACTAAGGGGTGCTCCTTTGTATGTGATTTCCTTCTTTGACCTTGCTGCTTGCAATATTGTATCTCTATCAGCAGCATCGATCATTCTAACTATGATATGTCTTGGAGTGTTTTTGTTAGGGTCTCTTTTAGCTGGCACCCTTTGGGCTCCTTGAACCTGAATAGCTGCATTGTCGAGCTCTGGAAATTTTTCAGCAATGATTTGTTTAATCGTGTTTTTTTTTCCCATTAGGATTGTTTCCCTGAGCTTCTGGTACTCCAATGATTCTAATGTTGTTCCTCTTGGAATCATCTCCTAGAACTCTGATTCTCTCTAGAGCTATTTTGAGGTCCCTTGCCACTGTTTGTTGTTGCCTGTTGGTTTGGTTCAGCTGATCTTCCAGTTCACTGATTCTCTCTTCAGCTGTAGTCATTCTACTGTTGAGGGTACAGACTGAGTTTTTTTTATTTCATCTACTGAATCTTTTATTCGTGACATTTCTGCTTTCATTTCTTCCCGTAATTTGTTGATTTTTTCTGTCATGTTACTGGATATATGTCTGACAGTTTCATTGAGTTGATTGAACATCTTCATGACTTCATATTCTTTGTCAGAGAGGTCCCTTACATGATCAGTATCTACAGGGGCTTCTGAAATCTTTTCGTCGTTCTCCCCATGTGGTGGGGATTTGCATTGTTTCTTCATGTTTGTGTGTCAGTATAGGGACTAGGTTCCTTGATATGGCTAAACTATCTGCGGCCGCGTGAGCATTGGGCCACCTAAAATTAGGCCTCGCTCAATTCAACTGAAGCCACGCCCACTTCTTAAAAGTCCACGCCCCCACGGGTACCTGGTGTGTGTGGGGGGAGTAGACTGGGTAGGGGAGAAGACCAGCACAGCTTAGGGGATAAGAGGAAGAGGCAGAGGCTCAGGGCTTTTCTCCCAGCATCTGAGAGGACGCCTGGGGGCTTGCAGGGAGAAATCCAAGTCCTGGGTTCGAATACCGGCTGATAAACTGACCTGGGTTTGGGAGAAGACCAGCCCAGCTTGGGGGATGAAAGGAAGAGCTGTCTTCCTTCTTTCTGTGGGAGAAAACCACCCTCTCTTCTGGATGTGCCTGTCTTTTTTCTCTCTCAGAGAAAACTATCCTATCTCTCTTGATGTAGCTGTCTTCTTCCCTGTCTGAGAGAAAACCTCTCATTCTTTCTTGTCATATCTTTCTCCATTCCCTACCTGAGAAAAAAAACACCATTCTCTAGTCATGTCTCTCTTCTCTGTCTGAGAGAAAATCACCCTTCCCCTCTGGACATGCCTCCCTTCTCCTGAGAGAAAACCACCCATTTTCCCTTCCGTGCCTGTCTCCATTCTCTGTCTGAGAGAAAACCATCCATTCTCTCTTGACATACCTGTTTCCTTCCTCTCTCTCTGAGAGAAAATCACCCTTTCCCCTGACACTCCTATCTCTCATATCTCTCTTTGTCTCTCAGAGAAAATCAAAGTTTTTCCCCTTGGACACTCCTATTTTCCTCTGTCTCTTTCATCCATGCCTGAGAGAAAAACACACAGAGAAAACCACCTATTCTCCCATGACATGCCTCTCTCCTTTCTCTGTCTGATAGAAAACCACACTTCCACTCTGGACAAGCCTGTCTCTCTTCCATGTGTGAGAGAAAACCAACCGTTCTTCCTTGATCTATCTTTCTCCTTTCCATTCCTGAGAGAAAAACACCCATTCCCTTCTGGACATGCCTGTTTTCCTTCTCTCTGAAAGAAAACCACCCATTCTCCTGGACAGGTCTTCCCTTAGAAAACCACTCTTTCCTCCTTGATGTGCCCGTCTCTCTTTCCTCTCTGAGAAAAAATCACCCATTCTCCCTTGACATGTCTTTCTCCCTTCCATGCCCGAGAGAAAAACTACCCTTTACCCTTTGACATGCCTGTTTCCCTTCTCTGTCTGGGAGAAAACCACCCTTCCTTCCTGGTCATGCCTGTCTCCCTTCACTCTCTCTGAGAGAAAGCCACCTTTTCCTCCTGTACCCTCTTCTCTTCCTTCCCTCTGTGGGAGAAAACCACCCTCTATTATGGATGTGCTTGTCTTCTTTCTTTCTCTCAGAGAAAACCACCATTTCCCCCTGGCCTTGCCTATCTTCTTCTCTGAGAAAAAAATGACCCTTTCCCCTGGACACTCCTACCTCTCTTCTCTTTCTCTTTCCTGGAGAAGAACATCCTTCCCCTTGAGGTGTCCATTTCCCTTCTCTCTCTGGGAACACCTCCTTTGCCCTGTGCCATGTCAGAGGCTGGCAGGGACGTGTCCAGCTGGGCCAGGAGCAGCCTGGCGCCAGCGCACCTTCCCCCATGTGGATGCATCGAGGGCCGATGTTGCAGGGCCACAGAGGGGGATTTCCTGCCCTGGGCCACCGCCCTGAGGCCAGCTGGGTGGCAGTGCCAGAAGCCAGGACTCAGCTCTGCCATGGCAGCTCAGTACAGTCAGGCTGGAGGCCCAGGCAGATTGTCCCCTGCACCTGGGTTACTGGAAGGGTGTGCTGCGCCCCAGCCTGAGCGGAGCCAGGCACGGGGCTGGGAAGGCCACCATCAACCCCAGACCTTGACAGCCTGGGGATAGACAGGGGGTTGCAAGGTGACCAACACAGCCCATCAGGGCGGCTCCACCCAGAGCCGGCACAGAGCCTCAGGGCTTCAGTGTGATTGTGCTTGGGTGTGGGTCATTGTGAGTGCTTGTGTGTGTATGTATGCACATGTGCATCTGTGTGTCTGGATTTGAGCCCTGTATTGCTCCAGTGGCTTTGGGTCTATTTGTCCATGTTTGTTTTGTGCAATAGGGTACGTGCTGGGGGCCCTGTGGCCCCTTGCTGGGAAGACATGTGTGTGTCTCTCATAATGTTTGTGTGTGTATATTTGATTCTCCTAATGTTTCTTTCTGTTTGTTTTTGCATCTGACAGCGTATCTCTTATTTCTATGTGTGTGTGTCTCAGATATCCAGTGTGTATGTTTGTGTGTCTGTGTCTGATGGTGCATCTCACTGTGTGTTCTGTATCTGTTGATATAGATGATTGTGTGTCTGTTACTCTGTGTCTATTAGTGTAGTTTACAATGTGTTGTGTGTGACTGTTTAGATGATTCTGTTAGTCTGTGTCTCTCTCTTGGTGTAACTGACTGTGATCTGTCTCTCTCTGTTGGTCAAGTTGACTATGTGTGTCTGTATCTAATGGTCTAGCTGACTGCTGGTGTAGCTGACTGTGTGTCTGTAGGTATAGTTGACTGTGTGTGTCTGTGACTCTGTGTCTGTAGGTGTAGCTGACCATGTGTATCTATGTGTGACTCTGTGTCTGTTGGTAACTGACGGTGACTCACTGTTGATATAGCTGACTGTGTATGTGTGTCTGTGATTCTCAGTTTGTATAGTTGATTGTATTAATTGATATCTGTCTTTTGGTGTAGCTGACTGATTTGTACCTATCTTATTTGATTGGTGTAGCTGACTGTGTATCTGTCTCTGTTGGTATAGACTGTGTGTCTGTTGGTATAGTTGTGTCTGTGTGTGATGGTGTCTGTTGGTGTAATTGACCATGTGTGTCTGTCTGTGACTGTGTCTGTTGGTGTAATTGACCATGTTTGTCTCTGTGTGACTATGTCTGTTGGTGTAGCTGACCATGTATGTCTGTGTGTAACTGTGTCTGTTGGTGTAACTGACCGTGCATGTCTGTGTGTGACTGTGTCTGTTGGTGTAGTTTAAGATGTATATCAGTGTTTGACTATCTCTTTTGGTATAGTTAACTGTGTGTGTCTGTGTTCGACTGTGTTTGCTGGTATAGCTGACCATGTATGTCTGTGTGTTACTATGTCTACTGATGTAGCTGTGTGTGTGACTCTCTTGGTGTAACTGATCATGTTTTTCTCTATCTGTATCTTGGTGTAACTGACTCTAATTTGTACTTGTCTATCTCTGTCTGTTGGAATTGTGTGAATCCATTAGTGGAGTTGTGTGCCTATTGGTATAGTTGACTATATGTCTATGGCTCTTTTAGCTGGTTGTCTCTCTGCTGATATAGCTGTGTTTGTGTCTTTTAGTATAGCTGACTGTGTCTGTGTCTGTTATTGTAGCTGACTGTGTGTCTGTTGGTATAGTTGACTACATATCTATATCTGTGTGTCTGTTGGTATAGTTGACTACATATTTTTCAGTGTAGCTGTTTGTGTCTGTTGGTATAGATGACTATGTATGTTTAGATCTGTATGGAACATCTCCTACCGATTGAAGCCTTCCCCGAAAGAGGGACCTGGCCAAGAAGAGACCCCCCAGGCTAGGCCTGCGCCCTGTCCAGGGTGGTCTCAGGGTGAGAGACCCGGAGCTAGCTCAAGTGTGGGGTGAGTGGGAGGGGGTCTCAGTGACGCACTCAGGACACCAGGCAGGGTTCCCTGAGGGCTGTATAGCTTTGTATAGCTTACTGTATGTGACTGTGTCTGTTGGTATAGCTGACTGTGTGTATCTATGTCTGTTGGTGTATATGAGTGTATCTGATGGTGTAGCTGGCTATATATGTCTGTATCTGTTGGTGTAACTGTCTTTATGTGTCTTTTGGTGTAGCTCACTGTATGTTCTGTTGGTGTAACTGACAGTATGTGTCTGTTGGTATAACTGACTGCATGTGTCTGTTGGTGTAGCTGACTGTATGTGTCTGCTGGTGTAGTTGACTATGTTTCTATGTGTCAGGATAGTGTGGCCATATTTGTGAGAGTCTGTATCAGAGGATTCTCTTAACCCTGTCACCTTCACTCACCATGGAGTCTCTCTGGGAACATCTCCTACCAATTGAAGCCTTCCCCTAAGGAGGGACCTGGCCAAGAAAAACCCCCAGGCTAGGCCTGCGCCCTGTCCAGGGTGGTCTCAGGGTGAGAGACTCAGAGCTAGCTCAAGTGTGGGGTGAGTGGGAGGGGGTCTCAGTGACGCACTCAGGACACCAGGCAGGGTTCCCTGAGGGCTGTGTGGGGCAGGTGTGTGGCCTCCAGAGAGGCTTGGCTGCCCTGGGCCCTGTGGGACAAAAGCTGGAGCCGAGGCTGGGTGGGATCCATGGTGGGTGTGGGTGCCATTGGTGTGCAAAGCACCATACACGGTTGGTCCTTGCCACGCAACTGAGCCTGCTCGTCTCTTTTGGGGCCCTCCACTGGGCGGTTCTCCAGATGTCCCCTGTTTCCTTGCGGGGGGCCGCAAAACCACTCCCCGGCCCACGGAGATGGCCTTAGGATCCGTAGGTGCAGGGAAGGACTGACCAAATGAACACAAGACATGAGAGAGAGAATGCAGCTTAGAAACAAAGAGAAAAAGGGACAGGTTTTTTTGAGGGCTATGGGGGTATTTATTAGTGAGTCAGCTACACAAAGGGTCGTGCCCAAATGTGGTTAGGAAAGTTACAGAGTCTATAAGTTTGACCTACCATACATTACAAAGCTTATACTAAGTTAATCATTGTCAGTTACAGCCATGACAATTGTTTTCTCAGGATAACCATACAAAGCACAGGCTTTAACTGCCGAGGGTCATGTAGGTCAGGATAGCCCTACCTAGCACAGGCTTTACCTGTTGAGGGTCACGTAGGTCAAGATAGCCATACCTAGCACAGGCACGTAGGCCCTTGGTCAGTTAAAGGGCCAGCTTCCCACATTTCCTGGTCACTCGACCTAGCCAAAGCCCAGCTTGGCCACGATGGTGGCTGGAGGATGGTCAGGAATCACCCTGGCAGCTGGGACGATGTCCCGCACTCCAATGCAAATCCTGAGGTTCCGGCTGGCTTGTTTCAGTCTCATGCATCAGTAGAGCTTCCCGCCGGCCCACGCCTGGCCCCGATTCCTGTTCTTGGTGTTTTCAAGCTATTTGCAAGTGTTTGTGCTTGGGGAGGCTGTTTTGGTGCTGGGTGTGGGAGGGCAGCTGGGGAAGGCCAGAAGGGCCTGGTGGATCATGGTGTGTGTGTCCTCGTGGGCAGGCCTTGGGCAGCTAGGACGCTGCTCTGAGTGTGTGGGAGCTGGTCACAGAGACCCTGCCAGGCCCTGGCTGAGAGTGAGCCCAGATGGGCTGGGCTGGGTGGGCACCCGGAGCCACAGGCTTGGTCCCCCAGCCCCATGTGCACACACACAGACACACACGCGGGCACAGCCAGCACACATAGACACACACACATGTGGACACAGCCAGCACGCAAGGACACACACACAAGTGGACACAACCAGCACACATGGACACACACTGCATAGGACACAGCCAGCACACAAAGACACACACGGACACACTCACGGGCACACCTTGCACATATGAACAAGCACTCGTGTCATGTACACATGGACACATGCTACCCAGGACAACTCAGTACAAATGGACACACAGTTATACACAGGCATAAGACACATATAACAAACATGGATGTTCACAGCTCAGATACACATGGGGCAGGCCACAAACACGTGCAGCATACATACACCCACATACACACATCCATGGACCGGTCACACAGCCCAGGATACCCCAGCGCACATGGACACCATCACGTGTGCACAGGCACACACAGAATGACAGTAAACCCAACAAAGGGCTCACAGAACACACTCTCATGCCTGGAAGCAGTCACACACGCACACACACACACACGGTCCAGGACACACACAGTCATTGTGGACACAGCACGTGCACAGCTCACATGGGTGGCTTCTCACTGCCCCTTGCAGGGGACCTGGGCAGGCAATGGCCTGGCCTCCTTCTCTCTGGCCCTCACCCCTGCCTGGGCACCTGGACTCCGCAGTGCCTGGGACTCACCCTCGCCAGCCCACTTTGTTGCCCAGCGCAGGCCCCACTGCACCCTGTGAGGGGTGTGCCAGGAGGGGGGAGACAGGGCAGGAGAACTGGCACAGCGAGTGAGGGGCACACAGTGTCAGGGTGGGGTGCTGCTGGCTTTGTGAGTGTGGGGGCGGAGAGAGTGTTGGGAACTCAAATGTGTGCTGTGGGCTCAGTGTGTGTTGACGACTCAGTGTGTGTTGTGGGCTCAGTGTGTGTTGTGTGCTTGTGTGTGTTGAGGACTCAGCGTGTATTGTGGACTCAGTGTGTGTGTGCTCAGTGTGTGTTGTGTGCTCGTGTGTGTTGTAGACTCAGTGTGTGTTATGGGCTCAGTGTGTGTTGTGTGCTCATGTGTGTTGTGGGCTCAGTGTGGGTTGAGGACTCAGTGTGTGTTGTGTGCTTGTGTGTGTTGTGGGCTCAGTATGTGTTGCGTGCTCGTGTGTGTTATGGGCTCAGTGTGTGTTGTGTGCTTGTGTGTGTTGTGTGCTCATGTGTGTTGTGAGCTCAGCGTGTGCGGAGGACTCAGCGTGTGTTGTGTGCTCGTGTATGCTTTGGATTCAGCATGTGTTGTGGGCTCTGTGTGTTGTGTGCTCGTGTGTGCTGTGGACTCAAGTGTGTGTGTGTGTTGATGTGGCATGGTGTGTGGGGGTAGCAGGGCTCCCCAGAGACCCCGCATCCCCTCATCCGCTCCAAGCCTGGCTCCTGTCCCCCCTCTCCCTCCCTGTAGCACCGTTTCCCCTCCAATTCCCTCCCATCTCCTACAGGCCCCTGGGGTACGGACGCTTCATGGCGTAGCTGGTGGAGGCTGGAGGCGCTGGCGGGTGGGAAGTGTGTGCACATGCATGCACACCTGTGTGCCTCTGTAGATTGCACATGTGCATGCGTGTGCACGTGCGTGTGCTTGCTGGAGGCCAGGGCCCATGGGCGCCGTGTACAGTGGATTCTCCCCCCGCTGGGTGGGCAGAGACCCAGACTTCAGCGCCAATGGGGAAGCCATCCCGGCTTGGGGCCATATGCGGGTCTGACAGCCCCTGGGGGGGGGGGGGTGTCTAAGAGGGTAGAGGCTGACATGGACGGCTCCAGACTTTTTTTTGAATTATTTTTTAAAGTATTTAAAAATTGAATCGCTGTGAGATAGACCCTTACAAAGCTGTTGATGATTAGGTTTCAGTCATCTGGTGTCCCAACACCCATCGCTCCATCTGGCCCAAAAACACACAGCAGAAACACCATCTGCACTCTTTCACTCATTGCAGCACTATTCACAGTAGCTGGAATCTGGAAACAACCTGAGCGCTGGAGAACAGACCAGAGGATAAAGAAATGATTGCACATCTACACAATGGAATATTGCTCAGCTGCTAGGGACAATGAAGTCGTGACATTTGCTTATAAATGGGTGGACATGGAGAGTGTCCTGCTGAGAGAAAAGAGTCAGGAGAAGGACACAGAGAGAATGACCTCACTCATTTGTGGTCCCGGGACTCTGGAATCTACTTCCTGATGCATCAGTATAGTCTGCAGACATTCGCAGGCAGAGAAACCCATTGCAGACACACACACACTCACACTCACACTCACACTCACAGAGGAGCTCGGTGCTCTCCTCTCTGCTCACACACACACACACACACACTCACACAGAGGAGCTTGGTTTGCTCCTCCTCTATTCACATGCACACGCACACACACACACTCACAGAGGAGCTCAGTGCACTCCTCCTCTGCTCACACACTGAGAACTCAGGAGCAAAGCCCCTGGCACATGTTCACACTCACACTCACCACACGTGTCCATATGCTTCTCACTCACTCTCACACGGTCATAGACAGCTCCCTCACCCCTGCGCTCAACAGTCTTTCTCATCCACCCACACTCAGACCAGAATGTGCTCATGGCCACACACACACACACACACACACACACACACACACACACACTCTGACACCCAAGCTCGTCTCCTTCCACACTGCCCACGCACCCGAACACTCCCACATTACCACCCACTCTGTGTCTGCAGTGCACACAGTCCGCCCTTTCCCTGCACACCCATCCTCGAACCTGCTCACTCTCCCACCACACTCACACACACCTCCACTTGTTTCACCCACAAATCTTATGTTCAGCCACTCTTACACTCACACTCATTCTCACTAGTGACACACCTTCATATCTGTGACACTCGAAGACCCACACTCATGTTTGCTCTCTCACACACATACTCCACTCATATACTCATGATCATACTTATTGTCACAGCTGCGCATTCACTCACGCGTGCTCATTTTCCAACTCAACCTGCCTGCCTGCTCTCTTTCCTTCCTGGTTTTGTTTCGGGGCCATGTCTGGCTCTGCTCAAGGCTTACTCCTAGCTTTGTACTCAGGGCTCACTTCTGGCGGTGCTTGGGGGACCATGTTGGGTGCAGGGAATCAATCCCGAGTCACCATGTGCAAGGCAAGTGCCCTACTCACTCTACTCTCTGGTCCCAAACTCAAGCATTCTCACACTCACCCCATGTGCACAGCACAACACCCACAAACATGCTTCCACACACCCACATTCACACTCACACCACTCACTCCTACTCATAGAGAAGCTCCCACACAAGTCTCACACTCCCAGACTAACACCCACACTCACAATGCTCTGTGTGAGTACACAGAGACATGTTTTCATGAACCCTCACTCACAGACTCAGAGACATTCTCCTCTACACCCACATTCACACCAACATTCACAGACATGTTCCCACACACCCTTACTTAACCCCTCACAGAATGCGCCCACCCACACTACTATCCACATTAACACCTACACTGACAACAGACACACACTGACACCTTCACTCATGCTCAAGCCCTCACAGGCTAGCTCCCACAACCCATGCTCATACCCATACTCAATATCCTCACACTCACATAAACATATTCCCATATAACCTCAATCACACTCAAATCACATTCACACACTCACAACATGCTCCATCAACCCACTCTCATACCCATACTGCTCACTCACAGACATGCTCACACTCACAGCAAAACCAACACTCTCACATTCTATAAAAAAAAAAAATACCCTCTCTACGCCCCCCCCAAAGTGGCGGGTATTGGGTCAGAGATAGCAATGAGAATTGGGTGGTGGCCTTTGACATGATCACTCCAGGTTTGATCTCTGGCACTGCATATGGTGCCTGAGCACTACCAGGAGTGATCCCTAAACACTGAGAGAGAGGGAGGCAATGAATACTGCTGAGGGTGTTCCCCAAAACAATGAAATAAATAAAGGAAAATATGTGAAATTTACAGTAGTTTTTACCTACATCGATGATGTGATTACACATGTAAAACGATCTTGCAATGTTTTCCCCCTTTCTCTTTATTACTTGTCTGCTGGAGCGATAGCACAGCGGTAGGGCATTTGCCTTACAAGCAGCCAACATGGCCGACCCAAGTTCGATTCCTCCGCCCCTCTCGGAGAGCCCGGCAAGCTACCGAGAGTATCTCGCCCGCATGGCAGAGCCTGGCAAGCTACCCGTGAGGTACTTGATATGCCAAACACAGTAACAACAAGTCTCATGATGGAGACGTTACTGGGCCCGCTTGAGAAAATCGATGAACAACTGGAGGACCGTGACCGGTTAAGCTTGTCTGCTTGAATGGTAAAGTCAGAGACTGAGAAATCTGGTCTGTGACACTCTGCATATAAACAAACAGTGAGCCAAAATGAGGATGCTCTGCCTTTTTTGGTTCTATTTTTTTCCAGAGAGAACATTTTAACAGTACTTTGGGTAATATTTCTTTCTCATTGAGATTAGAATCTGTTTTAATTATTAATGCCTGTACAGTTTGGTGATGGTATGTAATGGTGGTTTGTTTTCAGCGGACAGATGTGAGCGATTCCTTTCTGTCAGTTTGCCCATGCTCCAAAAACTAGATTTGTCATTCTGCTGCTGGGCTCACAGTCATTCAGTCCTCAGCTTCAGGTTGACTTTCTGCTTTGACAGGGAAGGAAATTTAGGCTGTTAGTAGAGGTTATTTAGGGTCACTCATAGAGTGTACTCAAACCAGAAGAACTGTTTTCACAGAATTGAATTTATAAAATGAATAAACAGAAAAACAGTAAAATTTCATTGAGTGTTCTTTTTTAAATAAAAGTATTGCATTATATAATTTCCTTCTAAAATCATGAGTTTATTGTATTTCCTTTCCCACCAACATAAAAAATATTAAATTATGGAATTAAAAAATATCCTCACTAACAGAATATGCTAGGACACCCTGACACCACACTCATACCCTGCTGCGCAACATAATTCCACACACCCCCACTCACACCACACTCACACCCTAACTCACAGACATGCTCCCTCCACCCAAACTCACACCCTACTCACAAACATGCTCATGCTCCCACACACTCACTCACACATACTCATAGACATGCTTCCACACACCCTCACTTACACCCTACTCACAGACAGGCTCCCACATACCCACACTCATACCTACTCACAGACAAGTTCCCTCACACTCATCACACCTACTCACAGATATACTCCCACATACCCACACTCACAACCTAACTCACAGACATGCTCCCTCACACCCACACTCACACCCTACTCACAAACATGTTCCCACACACTCACTCACTCCTATATACAGACATGCTCCCATACAACCACATTCACACCCTACTCCCAGACATGTTCCCACACACTCACTCACACCTACTCACAGACATGCTCCCAACACCCACACTCACCCCTGCTCACAGACATGCTCCCACATACCCACACTCACACCTACTGACAGACATGCTCCCACACTCACATCCTATTCACAGACATGCTCTTTCACATTCACACTCTACTCACAGACATGCTCCCTCATACCCACACTCACACCCTACTCACAGATAAGCTCCCACACACTCACGCCCTAGTCATAGACATGCTCCCACACACTCACACCCTACTCACAGACATGCTCCCACACACCCACCCACACTCACACGCTACTCACAGACATGCTCCCACATACTCACACTCACACTCACACTCACACCCTACTCACAGACATGCTCTCACAAACCAACACTCACACCCTACTCACAGACATGTTCCCTCACACTCACTCACACCCTACTCACAGACATACTCCAACACACACCCACACTCACAACCTACTCATAGACATTCTCCCACATACCTACATTCATACCCTACTCCCAGACATATTCCCACACACTCACTCACACCTACTCACAGACATGCTTCCAACACCCACACTTATACCCTGCTTACAGAATGCTCCCACATACCCGCACTCACACCTACTGACAGACATGCTCCCACACACCCACACTCACACCCTATTCACAGACATGCTCCCTCAAACTCACTCACATTCTACTCACAGACATGTTCCCTCATACCCACACTCACACCCTACTCACAGATAAGCTCCCACACACTCACACCCTAGTCATAGACATGTTCCCACACACTCACACCCTATTCACAGACATGCTCCCACACACCCACACTAATACCCTACTCACAGACATGCTCCCCCCCACATACACTCCCCCCCACATATACTCAAGACATGCTTCCACACACACCCTATTCACAGACATGCTCCCACACACCATACTCACACCCTACTCACAGACATGTTCCCTCACACTCATTAACATGCCTCCACTCAGGCCCTTGGACTCAGAATCCCCCTCACATGTGGGCTTTGTTTAGGCTAAGGGCAAAGTAAGCCTCTGCCTGGGGCCGTGTCCACTGCCCATGACGGCAGGGCCTATCCACTTGGGGTCCAGCTGTGAGGTGTGGGGTGCCCTGTGCTCACCGAGGAGCCAGGGAGCAGAGGTAAATCAGCTGCTGGGGTGACCAGGGAAGCCCTGGGTCAGAATCGGGGGCTGCCGGGTGGAGGGGCAGAACAGGTGGGAACATTCTGGTCTTCAGAGTGGTGCAGCCGCCTCGGCCAGGGTGCTGGCACTGTGCTGCCCTGGATACAGCCACAGGGACTCGGTACACAGATTCCCAGGCCCCAGGTGGTGCAGGGGACTCGGCACAGGAGGCAGGCCAGTGCAAGATACAGGCCCCCACCAGTGGGGCCACGGGGCCTTCAGGCTTGAGCACAGACAGAGTGGGACAAGCAGCAGCTCGACTAGGACTGAGGGGACAGGCTGAGGGAACACAGGCTGAGGGGAACACAGGCTAAGGGAAACACAGGCTAAGGGGAACATAGGCTGAGGGAGCACAGGCTGAGGAGAGCTGAGGTTGAGGGGTGCTGAGGGTGAGGGAGCACAGGCTGAGGGGAACACTGACTGAGGGGAGCTGAGGGTGAGGCATGTAGACAGCACCAGGCGGCCAGCTTAATACAAAGAAACCAGAGACAGAGATGGTCAGAGGTGGAGAGACAGAGGCGGGGAGAGACTGGTGTGGGAAGCCAAGAGCCTTCTCATAGACCCTAGCCGTGGTTCCCATGTTAGGAACTGCTTGGGACAGACATTGGTGACAGTCTCCCAGGACTTCCTGATCTCAGTGGATACCTGATCTATAGCCACATAACATCAGGCTGACAGTCATCTTATCTGGTCTTATTTACTTATCTATAGTAACCTCCAGGATGCATATACTGCCCTAAGAGCCTTTGATATACAAATGTAAAGCTCAGGATGCACCTACTGCCATAAGGCCCTTTGATATACAAATGTAAAGCTCAGGATGAACCTACTGCCATAAGATCCTTTGATTTACAAATGTTTACCTTGAATGTTAGGTAAAGCTCTTGTGGCTGACCTTACCATGTATGGCTATATTGCTTCTACTCCTGACTGGGCTGCCCAGACCCTATATAAACAGCCTGTAGCCCCCAATAAAGTTCTGTCCCTTTTTCTCTCTATTTCTAAACTGTACTCTGTCTCTTGTGTCTTGTGTTCATTCGGTTGGTCCTTCCCTGCACCTATGGATCCTAGAGCCACCTCCGCAGGTTGGAGGGTGGTTTTGCGGGCCCTCCGCAACTGGCGCCCATGCGGGGTGGTGTCTGGGAGATGACCGCCGAACTCCCCTTCAGGAAGCGGTGGCCACCGGGTCGCACGGAAAGGTAAGTGCGCACCTAATCAAAAATCCCCGTCTTGTTCGAGGCCGAGTGGGAAGATCCCCGTCTTGTTCGAGGCCGAGTGGGTACTAGCCCCTGCCTCGTTATAGAGGTCGATGGGGTGGGATCAGGGGAGAATTGATTGTTCAGTCTAATATGAGGTATATGAGATGGTCACTGGGTTGGATAAGGTGCCCCCCCACGCTCCTTTGTCGTGTCCTTTGTGGAATGTGTGTGCGAGTGAATGAGCAGTCAGGGGCGTCCTCGCCTCTGATTCGAGTCTGTGGTTCCACGGCTGGGTACCCTTAAGGTCCCTGAAAAGGCTAAGGAATCCGGTTGGGCTGTCTGTGGTTCCACGGGAAACATGGTCTATGGTGGTGCTGACTTAGACGTCAGCCGTAAGTCACCTTTGGCTGATCCACTACGGCTAAGTTTCCCACTGGCCAGACAAGCACCTAGGTGGGCCCCTTTGTCGGGCCTCCCCCGTGTCTTGCATCTGCTTCTCCCAGAATGTAGCCTGCCCACAGGGTAGAGTCTGGCAAACTCCCCGTGGCGTACCAAAATATGCCAAATACCAGTAACAATGATGGGTCTCATTCTCCTAAATAGCCTTGAATATAATCTCAGGGCTAGGATGAAAGAGACGTTACTGGGGCTTGCTCGAGGCAATCGACGAATAACAGGATGATGAAATGAAATGAAAAAAATACCAACAAGCCTTTCCTGACCCATTTTTAACAGCAGGAGACTGGCTTATTTAGGCTGGGAAATGAGGAGCAGTGGTCCTGTTGGGATCGGGAGTTCCCTAGCCCTGGGAGGCGCGGAGAGACCAGATAGACACAATTCCTGCAGGAGTAAAAACGGGGTTTATTTAGACCAGCATGCTGGGGCTCCGCAGCATACCCCAAAAATGGGCAGTGACTGAGAGCCCCGAACTTCTTCGAAGGGGATCTTATATAGGCCTTCACTGGCCGTTACAGCAAAGCCCGCACATTTCATAGCCAATAGATTTGTAACAACATATACTTTCTTAACCAATCCATTTAAAAGTACCTCACTCCTTAGCCTATAGATTCAAAGATCAGCATCTACGTATATCGATTGTCAGGACAAGCAAGGTTATAGCTGGAATCATTAAGCCTTAGGTAATCTCCCTTGACCATCCTCCTTTTGAGTTACCCAAGTCTGCAGGGTGCTTTAGTGAGACAATACATTCCAGGAAAGGGCAATTTCCCCCAACCACCCGCATCCTGAGTTATCCTTTACCCAAATCTGCAGGGTGCTTTAGTGAGACAATACATTCCAGGAAAGGGCAATTTCCCCCAACCACCCGCATCCTGAGTTATCCTTTACCCAAATCTGCAGGGTGCTTTACTGAGACAATACATTTCAGGGACAGTAAATACACCTGAATCCTGTCACACTTGGTTTAGAAAGAAGTTATGCCCTGTTCACTTTCCAAGTCCCGTCTCCCCCAGGTGCAAAGCAGCCAAGCAGTTTTACAGAAAGCAATGTTGCAAGTTAGCTAAAGTACACAGAAATTTGATGCCCTAATATGGATTCTTTCAGTCCCAATCAGCTGATAAGGTTTCTTTGCCCTGGGGGCTGTCCCTTCCTTTCTCAGACCATCAGTTTCTCCCTGTCATTTTTTGAAGGGTCAGATTGATCGATCAACTGCAGATGTGTGCACATGTATGTTTGGTGTTTTAATCAGTTCATTGTCTGTCTGTCTGTCTGTCTGTCTGTCTGTCTGTCTATGTGGAACACTCGAGTGTTGGAACCAGGCTGAAATCAGAAGTAGAAATTTTAGAGAAGTTAGTGCTATGCTACCCAGTGATTTAAGAAATGCAGTTGTTTTTGGAACCTGTCAGACAAGGGTGAATCCTTATCAGAAGGTGGGACTTATAGAGAAAGCAGAATTCTCAATCTAAATTTCTTGATAGAATAACATTAATGATCATGTGATTAACAGTTGAAATCCTTTTGAACTTAAGAATCTTGTACTATCTAGAAGAGCTATGGAACTAGAGCCTGAAATTAAAGTGAAATATGAGTTCAGAGAAAGCAAGACTTTAATCTTACAAGCCTCAGCTAACTTTAATGAAAAATTAGGCCGCTTTTACAAACTACAGAGGTACAGAAGCCATTAAAATGAAGTTTCCTTATTTTCCTAAACAGTGGCAATTTATAGGGTAACAATTGGATTTGTCCATTCTCCCTTGACACAAGGAGCTAAGGTTTATCAGGTTACACCCATCACAGTGCTCCTGAGTCACTTCCATTCCTTTGTTTTTCCGTAACCACTTCTATATGCTCTCCTCCCCAACCAGTTAATCAGCTTTTCTTGTTAATTTTTAAGATCAGATCCTTCTAGGACACTGAACTTGTATTGTAAATTGTGAGTCGATCTGCTAAGTGAGAATCTGTCCTAGAAGAATGTCCTGATTAGTTTGGATGAGGCTAAACATTTTTTCCCTTTCAAACTGCCCTCAGTAAATAATTTCAGTATACTGCAAGAGGCAGCTTCCCTTATCTCACAGAAACCTTGCTGTTAGAGGCAACTTCTCTTATCTCACAGAGCAGATCTCAGGTGCTAGCCAGGCCTGATCTTTGGGATGTAGATGCCAGGCTCCAGGAAGGCTGATCTTTGAGATGTAGATTGGTCTTTGATGTGCTAATCCAAGTGCTTGAAACTTGTAAAGGTGAGGACAAAATTACTGGCCTGCAGATGTAAAGAAGCAATGTATGTTTTGCAGCCTCAATGTTCTTTCTCCTTTTGATGACATCACTGTATTGCCCCTTTAGAGGTACCATGATCTATATGAGGAGATTTCAGGGCTCTCTACTAGGAGGTCTGAGAGAACAGGGGAAAACATGCTTGAGAGAACCTGAGTTTCTTTTATGGTATATAATGAGACTGTAAGAATGGGCTGGGAGAGGCAGTAGAGATACTAGAGTGAATGGAGAGAGGATTGGAGTAGGCTGCAACTAAGATCAAGCAGCCTGGCCATAAGGTTTCCTTCCTTTTCCTGCCCATCGCCATCCACCTCCCTGGAGTGGGGGAAACTACCGAACGTGGGCAGTGGGAAAGATAGATTGCTGCCATCCTTTTTGTGTTCACACAGGAATTCAAATATTTTCTTATGCTAATATCAAAGTTTGGTAAAAAATCCAAAGGGCTTTTTCTGTGTCTGAAAGCATGTTTGTATTTTTGTGGAATTGTTAAAAATATCTGGTATAGAAAGCTCATGATTTTAAATAATTAAGGTACAAGAACTATTGAAATTAAGCCAAAGAAATTTTTATTATGTTTTATAAAAATTGATCATAGGTCTTATGTTGTTATGTTAATGGGCTGGAGCGATAGCACAGCAGGTAGGGCGTTCGCCTTACAAGCGGCCAACTATGGCCGACCCGAGTTCAATTCCTCCGCCCCTCTTGGAGAGCCCGGCAAGCTACCGAAAGTATTCGATATGCCAGACACAGTAACAACAAGGTCTCTAGTGGAGACGTTACTGGGCCCGCTCGAGCAAATCGACAATCAACGGGAGGGCCTTTACCTTTACCTTACCTTACATGTTTGTATCTGCCTTAGATTAGAATATTTGATCTAGAAGGAGTTAAAATAACTATGACACATGAAAACAGGTTCAAAAAAATAATGGTTTATTTTAAACATGAGTTTCTAGAGTTATAAAATTGGTTGCAAAATTTGTCCTTACCAGTGCTCTATCTGATCTCTGAGACTCTTGGTAACTAAAATTTCTAGAACCTGTAAGAGTTATAAGTGGGATAATCTCAGATGTCAGCCTTCTGTAATGGTTTCTGAGAATGGAGAATTTCATGGAAAATGTGGGAAATTTTACTAACTACATTGTTAATCAACCTGTCCAGTGCTTGAAAGTACATGCTATTATTTTGATAACTATTTCATGCTAAGCCTTGTCACCAGGTATCAACCTGACTCTGTTCTTCAGAAAGCTTTGTACACAAGTGTGAAATACTTAATGTTTCATAATAATCTATGAGTGCTTTAATCTTTTGTATTTGTGCTTTCCTGGAAATCAGAATTTTAAGATGTCTTCTGGTTGATTTCTAATGTAAAGTGATCTTTTGCCCAGTGAATATACCTTGTAAGAGCTTTAATTGTGAGCATTTTTAAGGCTTTTTGAATATCTATGGAAGCATTGCAGAGCAGTTTTTGTTAAGTGAGATTAAGATAAACTCAGCACCATTTCTGCCTCCTCTCCAGTCTGGCTCTGCAGACGCCCTCTGGGCCCTAGTGATCACCTTCTTGGACCCCGACCTATGGAGGATGCCTGGTGGCTCTGCTCAGTGACAGGCCTGACTCCTCATGTCGCTGCCTCTGTTTTCGACTCCTCTTCACAGTTCTGTATGACTCTTCTGGTTGTCCCCGTATTTTGTACCACCCAACTTCCACCCTTTATGATTACTGGTCCCCGCATGATGGATGTTGTTTCACCCTGCTGACTTTGCCGCGAGCCTGTCACCACCCTCACCTCGTCACCCTGTTCACCCTTGGCCTTGCGGGCACCCTGACCTCACAGCACTCTGGTTTACCTACACTCCCTGTCACTGTGAATACCGATTTAGAGCGCCTTGAACAATCCATCTCACCTCGAGGATTTGCTAACGTCTTTTGGAGGTTGCTCTTCAAAACCACCGAGGACTTGACTTGCTCTTTATGAAAGAGGGGGGATGGTGTGCTGCATTGGGGAAGAGTGCTGTTTTTATGTCAATCATAGTGGGGTCATTAGGGACTCCATGCATGAATTATGAGAGGGCCTGGAGCAAAGGCATCGCCTATGAGAACCCTCCTCCTCTGGCTGGAGTTTCCATACCTTACTTCCATATCGCTCCAGCGATAGCACAGCGGGTAGGGCGTTCGCCTTACACGCGGCCAACATGGCCGACCCGAGTTCGATTCCTCCGCCCCTCTCGGAGAGCCCGGCAAGCTACCGAGAGTATTCGATATGCCAGACACAGTAACAACAAAGTCTCCAATGGAGACGTTACTGGGCCCGCTCGAGCAAATCGACAATCAACGGGAGGGCCTTTACCTTTACCTTTTACTCCCATATCGGTTACCACTTTTAGGCCCCCTATTAGCACTCTTGTTGTTAGTAAATACTGGCCCTTGTATAGTCAATCGCCTGCTCGCCTTTATTAGACAACAGATTGCCACAATATCGATGACCCCCATCCAGGTGCCCTATCATCGCCTGGCTATGGAAGATGCTAGGCTGTCGCAGGCCTCCGCTGGGTCAGTTGAGCTCCCCCGCTGGTCTATCGAATGGACCTTCCCATCGCGGGAGTAGTGGCATTGGACCCGCTCCCTGTGCCCCCTTTTTTCTTTTTGGAGCCCGTCAGTTGCTAGGCAAAGCACTGCAAGGGATGGCCCTGTGGCCAGTTTCCGACTCCCTAAGAGGCATGCTGGGTCTGCATGGAGATTCCTCTGTCCCTGCCTTTTCACACAATTCCCTTCTAGCAAGGAGAATTGAGGGATGGGCATCTCATCCTCCCCTCCACAAAACAGAGGTATTTTGTGATCTCGGGGGGACCCAGCCAATACCTCCCTGAACGAGGCATTTATATAATATCGAAGGGGGAGATGTGGGAAGCCAAGAGCCCTCTCATAGACCCTAGCCGTGGTTCCCATGTTAGGAACTGCTTGAGACAGACATTGGTGACAGTCTCCCAGGACTTCCTGATCTCAGTGGATACCTGAGCTATAGCCACATAACATCAGGTTGACAGTTATCTTATCTGGCCTTATCTATAGTAACCTCCAGGATGCATCTACTGCCCTAAGACCCTTTGATATACAAATATAAAACTCAGGATGCAGCTACTGCCATAAGACCCTTTGATGTACAAATGTTTACCTTGAATGTTAGGTAAAGCTCTTGTTGCTGACCTTACCATGTATGGCTATATTGCTTCTACTCCTGACTGGGCTGCCCCGACACTATATAAACAGCCTGTAGCCCCCAATAAAGTTCTGTCCCTTTTTCTCTCCATTTCTAAACTGTACTCTGTCTCTTGTGTCTTGTGTTCATTTGGTCAGCCCTTCCCTGCACCTATGGATCCTAGGGCCACCTCCGCGGGCCGGAGAGTGGTTTTGCGGGCCCTCCGCAGACTGGAAAGGACCAGAGAGACAGAGTAGAAGGAGGGAGAGACAGGAAGGGTGGGGAGTGATCTAGGAGAGCGGGAGTGACAGGACAGACAGACAGGATCAGCAGAAGAGCGAGGGAGACTGGGAGAAACCGGCCACGCACGTGCAAGAGTCGGATGGGGACACAGCGACGGGGCCGGGCAGGTGGGGACGGGTGGAAGAGATGAAGTAGGGATGCAGGGGTGAGGCGCCGGCTGAGTAGGCCACAGCTTGGCCATGCCCTGGACCGAGGTCTGGCCATGGTGTCTGCAGAGTGGCCCAGGCATGGGCAGCCAGCTGCCCTAGCGCAGTGTCCCGAGACACCCAGAGCCCATCGGTCACGTACGCCCAGACTCAGGGACACATGGTCAAATGCCCATGTGACCCACATCGCTGGCCGCTGCGCAGTGTCGCGTGGGCAAAGGGATGAGGGCGGAACCGGCGTGTGACGTGTGTGAAGGGCCCAGAGCAGGAGCGGGGAAAGGGCCACAGCCCTGGCGTAAGGAGGAACGCCAAGGCAGGCCGGGGGCTGGTCAGTGCCTTGGACACCTGGGGGCTGTGGTGGCCACGGGACTGCACCTTCGCGCCTGTGGCCTGAACTACAGCAACCCGATATAGAGACGAGTTTGCGGGGGGGATGCGGACACGTGGGGTCGGGGGCCTGGGACCCCAGAACTCCCCCATCGGCAGATGCGCCATGGGCCTGAATGAAAACTGTTTTCAGTCAGAGTTGCCCCTCGTGAGTCCCTGAGCAGAGCCAGGGCTTGGGGGCCGGGGGTTGGGCTGCAGGTGGCGACCATGAGGCTATTTCTGAAACAGCTTCAGAGGAGCACAGCGAAGGTTCTTGGAGGGGAACAAACAAGCATTTGCATGGGGCCCAGGGGCCAGTCGGGGAGAAACTGAGACTCACACCACCGGCACTGGGGGCAGGGGGCTGGTCACACTCTGGGACCCCTGGGGAGCCGGGAGCATCAGAGGGTCTCCATGAGCTGCCCTGAGGGGCGAGGCCATGGGGGAGGACAATGGCTGCACTGGCCACAGTGGCCTGGGTAACTGGGACCCTGGTCACTCAGAGCTTCAGGGTGGAGACACCAGGACAGATGAGTACACTCAGGGGCCGAGCCCTGAACCCCCACATCAGAGCATGCTCTGAGATGCCTGCTGCTGGGCCTGTGCTCCCAATGCCCTGTGCTCCCCTCGGACTGTGCTCCCTTGGATTGTGCTCCCACGGACTGTGCTCCACTGACACTGTGTTCCCTCAGCCTGTGCTCCCTCAGCCCTGAGCACTCTGGTCAGCAGGCAGCAGATAAGTTCTCTCGTGTACTTCGAGAAGGTTCCCTGGTAGCACACGTAGGAGTAGATGAAGGTACCCTCCAGGAGATGCTGCCTGTGCTGCCCGCACACCAGCCCCCGGGCCCCCTACAACAGCCAGGAGCAGAGACCCGAGAGTCAGGACTGATGTCCAGTTCAGAGTCCCCTCAGCATGGTAACACACCGGAACCCAAAGAGGTGGATGCTCAAGGCCCCCCGGCTGACCCTCACTGAAACCTCCATGATCCTGGCTTGGCATGGCTCAGTCCCCACAATCACACAGCTCAGGATGAGCCTGTCCCTCACAACTCAAGGTCGCCTATTCCCCACAACTCAGGGCCCACATAATCACACAGTTCAGGGTGAGCCTGCCCCTCACAGCCCAGAGTGGGCCTGTCCCTCACAACAAAGGGACCCACATGATCACACAGCTCCGGGTGAGCCTAGAGTGGCCCAGGCATGGGCAGCCAGCTGCCCTAGCGCAGTGTCCCGAGACACCCAGAGCCCATCGGTCACGTACGCCCAGACTCAGGGACACATGGTCAAATGCCCATGTGACCCATATCGCCTATACCGCACAGCTCAGGGTGAGCCTGTGCCTCACAGCTCAGGGTGGGCTTGTCCTCACAGAGCAGGGTCAGCCTGACCCTCACAGCTCAGGGTGAGCCTGTCCCTCTCAGCTCAGGGTGGGCTTGTCCTTCACAGCTCAGGGTCAGCCTGACCCTCAGAGCTCAGGGTGAGCCTGTCCCTCACAGCTCAGGGTGAGCATGTCCCTCACAGCTCAGGGTGGGCCTGTCTCTCATAGATCAGGGTCAGCCTGACACTCACAGCTCAGGGTGAGCCTGTCCCTCACAGCTCAGGGTGGGCCTGTCTCTCACAGCTCAGGATGGGTTTGTCCCTCACAACAAAGGAGCCCACATGATCACACAGCTCAGGGTGAATCTGTCCCTCACAGGTCAGGGTCAGCCTGTCCCTTACAACAAAGGGGCCCACATGATCACACAGCTCAGGGTGAGCATGTCCCTCACAGCTCAGGGTCAGCCTGTCCCTCATTTTGGAGAGCCCGTTAAACCACACTCCAGCACGCAGAGGAGGCCCTAGGATCCGTAGGTGCAGGGAAGGACCGACCGAATGAACACAAGACACAAGAGACAGAGTACAGTTTAGAAATAGAGAGAAAAAGGGACAGCCTTTATTGAGGGATACAGGCTGTTTATATAGGGTTGGGGCAGCTCAGTCAGGAGCAGAAGCAATATAGCCATACATGGTAGGTCAGCAACAAGAGCTTTACCTAACATTCAAGGTAGACATTTGTACATCAAAGGGTCTTATGGCAGTAGGTACATCCTGAGCTTTATATTTGTATATCAAAGTGTCTTAGGCAGTAGATGCATCCTGGAGGTAACTATAGATAAAGGTAAAGGTAAAGGTAAAGGTAAAGGCCCTCCCGTTGATCGTCGATTTGCTCGAGCGGGCCCAGTAACGTCTCCATTGGAGACTTTGTTGTTACTGTGTCTGGCATATCGAATACTCTCGGTAGCTTGCCGGGCTCTCCGAGAGGGGCGGAGGAATCGAACTCGGGTCGGCCATGTTGGCCGCTTGTAAGGCGAACGTAACTATAGATAAGGCCAGATAAAATAACTGTCAGCCTGATGTTATGTGGCTATAGATCAGGTATCTGCTGAGATCAGGAAGGCCTGGGAAAATGTCACCAATGTCTGTCCCAAGCAGTTCCTAAAATGGGAAGCAGAGTCAGGGTCTATGAGAGGGCTCTTGGCTTCCCACACCTCATCGCTCAGGATCAGCCTGTCCTTCACAGTTCAGGATCAGCCTGTCCCTCAGAGCTCAGGGTGGGCCTGTCTCTATCAGATCATGGTCAGCCTGACCCTCAGAGCTCAGGGTCAGTCTGACCCTCACAGCTCAGGGTGAGCCTGTCTCTCACAGCTCAGGGTCAGGCTTAACCTCAAAGTTCAGGGTGAGCCTGTCCCTAACAGCTCAGGGTGAGCCTGTCCCTCACAGCTCAGGGTGAGCCTGTCTCTCACAGATCACGGTCAGCCTGAAACTCAGAGCTCAGGGTGCGCCTGTCCCTCACAGCTCAGGGTGGGCTTGTCCCTCACAACAAAGAGGCCCACATGATCATACAGCTCAGGGTTAGCCTGTCCCTCACAGCTCACGGTGAGCTTGCCCCTCACAGCTCAGAGTCAGACTGTCCCTTAAAACAAAGGGGCCGACAGGATCACACAGCTCAGGGTGAGCATGCCCCTCACAGTTCAGGGTCACCCTGTCTCTCACAGTTCAGGGTGGGCCGGTCCCTCACGATCAGGGTCAGCTTGACCCTCACAGCTCAGGGTGAGCCTGTCCCTCACAGCTCAGGGTGGGCATGTCCCTCACAGCTCAGGGTCTGCCTGTCTCTCAAAACAAAGGGGCCCACATAATCACACAGCTCAGGGTTAGCCTGTCCTTCACAGCTCAGGGTCAGACTGTCCCTCACAGCTCAGGGTGGGCCTGTCTCTCACAGATCAGGGTCATTCTGACCCTCACAGCTCAGGGTGAGCCTGTCCCTCACAGCTCAGGATGAGCCTGTCCCTCACAGGTCAGGATAGGCCTGTCCTTCACAGCACAGGGTCAGCCTGTTCCTCACAGCTCAGGGTGAGCCTGTTCCTCACAGCTCAGAGTGGGCCTGTCCCTCAAGCTCTAGGTCAACTTGTCCCTCACAGCTCTGGGTTAGCCTGTCCCTCACAGGTAAAGGTCAGCCTGTACCTTGCAGCTCAGGGTCAGGCTGTACCTCACAGTTGAGGGTGAGCCTGTCCCTAACAGCTCAGGGTGGGCCTGTCCCTGGCAGCTCAGGGTTAACCTGTGTGTCACAGCTCAGGTTGAGCCTGTCCATCACAGCTCAGGGTCAGCCTGTACCTCATAGTTCAGGGTCAGACTGTACTTCAGAGCACAGTGTGGGCCTGTCCCTCACAGAACAAGGTTAGCCTGCCCCTCACATCTCAGGGTGGGCCTGTCCCTCACAGCTCAGGGTAAGCATGTCCGACATAAAGGGGGCCACACATGCTCAGGGTGAGCATGTCCCTCAAAGCTCAGGGTCAGCCAGACTCTCACAGCTCAGGGTCATCCTGTCCCTCACAGTTCATAGTGAGCCTGTCCCTCACAGCTCAGGGTGATCCTGTCGCTCAGTTCAGGGTCAGCCTTTCCCTCACAGCTCAGGGTGGGCCTGTCTCTCACAGATCATGGTCAGTCGAAACCTCACAGCTCTGGGTGAGCCTGTCCCTCACAACTCAGGGTGGGCTTCTGCCTCACAACAAAGGGGCCCACATGATCACACAGCTCACGGTGAGCCTGTCCTTCAAGGCTCAGGGACAGCCTATCCCTCACAGCTCAGGGTGAGCCTGTCCCTCACAGCTCAGGATGGGCCTGTCCCTCACAGTACAGGGTCTGCCTGTCCCTCACAACAATGGGGCCCAAATGATCACACAGTTCAAGGTGAGCCTGTCCCTCACAGCTCAGGGTCAGCCTGTCCCTCATAGCTCAGGGTGGGCCTGTCCCTCACAGATCAAGGTTGGACTGTCTCTCACAGCTCAGGGTCAGCCTGTCCCTCACAGCTCAGTGTGAGCCTGTCTCTCACAACTCAGGGTGAGCCTGTCCCTCACAGTTCAGGGTCTGCCTGTCCCTCACAGCTCAGAGTCAGCTGTCCCTCACAGCTCAGGGTGGGCCTATCCCTAACAGATCAGGGTCAGCCTGTCCCTGACAGCTAGGGTGAGCCTGTCTCTCACGGCTCAGAGTGGGCCTGTCCCTCACAGCTCAGGGTCAGGCTGTCTCTCAATGTTCAGGGTCAGCCTGTCACTCTCAGTTCAGGGTGGGTCTGTTCCTCACAGATTAGAGTCAGTCTGTCCCTCACAGCTCTGGGTGAGCCTGTTCCTCACAGCTAAGAGTGGGTCTGTCCCTCACATCTCAGGTTCAGTCTGTCCCTCACAGCTCAGGGTGAGCTTGTCACTCACAGCTCAGCGTCAGCCTCTCCCTCAGAGCTCAGGGTGAGCCTGTCCCTCACAGTTCAGGGTGAGCCTTTCCCTCACAGTTCAGGGTGAGATTGTCCCTCAGAGCTCAGTGTGGGCCTATCCCTCACAGCTCAGGGTCTGCCTGTCCCTCACAGCTCTGGGTGAGCCTGTCCCTCACAGCTCAGGGTCAGCCTGTCCCTCACAGCTCCGGGTACGCCTGTCTCTCACAGCTCAGAGTGGCCTGTCCCACACAGCTCAGGATGGGCCTGTACCTCACACCTCAGGGTCAGCCTGTCCCTCACAACAAAGGGCCCCACATGATCACACAGCTTGGGGTGAGCATGTCCCTCACAGCTCAGGGTCAGCCAGTACCTCACAGCTCAGAGTCAGCCTGTTCCTCACAGCTCAATTTCAGCCATCCTTCAAAGATCAGGGTCAGCCTGTCCCTCACAGCTTTGGGTGAGCCTGCCCCTCAAAGATCAGGGTCAGCCTGTCCATCACAGCTCAGGGTCAGCCTGTCCCTCACAGCTCAGAATGACCTGTCCCACACAGCTCAGGGTGGGCCTGTCCCTCATACCTCAGGGTCAGCCTGTCCCTCACAACAAAGGACCCCACATGATCAAACAGCTCGGGTGAGCATGTCCCTCACAGCTCAGGGTCAGCCTGAATCTCACAACAAAAGGGCCCACATGATTACACAGCTCAGGGTGAGCATGTCCCTCACAGCTTAGGATCAGCCTGTCCCTCACAGCTCAGAGTCAGCCTGTTCCTCACAGCTCAATTTCAGCCATCCCTAAAAGATCAGGGTCAGCCTCTCCCTCACAGCTTTGGGTGAGCCTGTCCCTCAAAGATCAGGGTCAGCTTGTCCATCACAGCTCAGGTTCAGCCTGTCCCTTACAGGTCAGGGTGGGCCTCTTCCTCACAGATCAGGGTCAGCTTCAAACTCAAAGCTTTGGGTGAGCCTGTCCCTCACAGATCAGGGTCAGCCTGTCCCTCACAGCTCATAGTGAGCCTGTCCCTCACAGCTCAGCTCAGGGTGAGCATGTCCCTCACAGCTCAGGGTGAGCCTGTCCCTCACAGATCAGGGTCAGCCTGTACCTCACAGCTCAGGGTCAGCCTGTCTCTCACAGCTAAGGGTGGGATTGTCTCTCACAGATCATGGTCAGCTTGACACTCACAGCTCCGGTTCAGCCTGCCCCTCACAGCTAAGGGTGAGCTTGTCCCTCACAGCTCATGTTCAGCCTGTCCCTCACAGCTCAGAATGAGCTTGTCCCTCACAGCTCAGGGTCAGCCTGTCCCTCACAGCTCAGGGTGGGCCTGTCCCTCACAGATTAGGGTGGTACTGTCTCTCACAGATCAGGGTCAGCCTGTCCCTCACAGTTCAAGGTCAGCCTGTCCCTCAAAGCTCAGTGTCAGCCTGTCCCTCACAGGTCTGGGTCAGCCTGTTCATCACAGCTCAGGGTCAGCCTCTCCCTTACAGTTCAGGGTCAGCCTGTCCCTCACAGCTCAGGGTGGGCCTGTCCCTCACAGATCAGTGTCAGTCTGTTCCTCACTGCTCAGGGTGATCCTGTCCCTCACAGCTCAGAGTGGGCCTGTCCCACACAGGTCTGGGTTAGCCTGTCCCTCACAGCTAAGGCTCAGCTTGTCCCTCACAGCTCAGAGTGGGCCTGTCCCTCACAACTCAGGGTCAGCCTTTCCCTCACAGCTCAGGGTTAGCCTGTTCCTTGCAGCTCAGGGTGAGCCTATCCCTCACAGCTCAGGGTCAGCCTGTACCTTATAGTTCAGGGTCAGCCTGTACCTCAAAGTTCAGGGTCAGACTATACCTCACAGCACACTGTGGGCCTGTCCCTCACAGCTCAGGGACAGCCTGTCCCTCACAGCTCTGGTTGAGCCTGTCCCTCACATCTCAGGGTGGTCCTGTCCCTCACAGGTAAGGGTGGGCTGTCCCTCACAACAAAGTGGCCCACTTGATCACACAGCTCAAGGTGAGCCTGTCCATCACAGCTTGAGTGGGCCTGTCCCTCACAGGTAAGGGTGGGCTGTCCCTCACAGTTCAGGTTCAGCCTGTCCCTCACAACAAAGGGGCCCTCATGATCACACAGCTCAGGGTGAGAATGTCCGTCACATCTCAGGGTCAGTCTGTGCCTCACAGCTCAGGGTCAACCTGTCCCTCAAAACAAAGAGGCCCACATGATCACACAGCTCAGGGTGAGCCTGTCCCTCACAAATCCCTCACAGCTCAGGGTGGGCCTGTCTCTCACAAATCATGGTCCGCCTGACCCTCACAGCTCAGGGTGAGCCTGTCCCTTACAGCTCAGGGTGGGCTTGTCCCTCACAACAAAGGGGCCCATATGATTACACAGCTGACGGTGACCCTGTCCTACACAATTCAGGGTCAGCCTGTTCCTTACAAAAATGGAACCCACAGGATCACACAGCTCTGGGTAAGCATGTCGTCACAGATCACGGTCATCCTGTTCCTCACAGCTCAGCATTAGCCTGTCCGTCACAGCTTAGTGTGAGCCTGTCCCTCACAGCTCAGGGTGGGCCTGTCTCTCACAGCTCAGGGTCAGCCTGTCCATCACAACAAAGGGGCCAACATGATCACAAAGCTCAGGGTGAGCATGTCCCTCACAGCTCAGGGTCAGCCTGTTCCTCACAGCTCAGTGTCAGCCTGTCCCTCACAGCTCATAGTGAGCCTGTCCCTCACCGCTCAGCTCAGGGTGAGCCTGTCCCTCACCGCTCAGCTCAGGGTGAGCCTGTCCCTCACAGTTCAGGACCAGCCTGTCCCTCACAGCTCAGGGTCAGCCTGTCCCTCACAGCTCAGGTTCAGCCTGTCCCTCACAGTTCAGTGTCAGCCTGTCCCTCACAACAAAGTGCCCGACATGATCACACAGCTCAGGGTGAGCGTGTTCCTCACAGCTCAGCGTCAGCCTTTACTCTACAATAAAGGGGCCCACATGATCACAAAGCTCAGGGTAAGCATGTCCCTCACAGCTCAGGGTAAGCCTGTCCCTCGCAGTTCAGGGTCAGCCTGTCTCTCGGAGCTCATAGTGAGACTGTCCCTCACCGCTCAGGGTGAGCCTGTCCCTCACAGCTCAGTTTGAACCTGTCCTTCACAAAGGGGCCCACACAATCACACAGCTCAGGGTGAGCATGTCCCTCACAGTCCAGGGTGATCCTGTCTCTCACATCTCACAGTCAGCCTGTACCTCACAGCTCATACTGAGCCTGTCCCTCACCGCTCAGGGTGAGCATGTCCCTCACATCTCAGGGTTAGCCTATCTCTCACATCTCACGGTCAGCCTGTACCTCACAGCTCATAGTGAGCCTGTCCCTCACAGCTCATAGTGAGCCTGTCCCTCACGCTCAGCTCAGGGTGAGACTGTCCCTCACAGCTCAGGGTCAGCCTGTCCCTCACAGCTCAGGGTCAGCCTGTCCCTCACAGCTCAGGGTCAGCCTGTCCCTCACAGCTCAGGTTCAGCCTGTCCCTCACAGTTCAGTTTGAGCCTGTCTTTCACAAAGGGGCCCACACAATCACACAGCTCAGGGTGAGCATGTCCCTCACAGTCCAGGGTGATCCTGTCTCTCACATCTCACGGTCAGCCTGTACCTCACAGCTCATACTGAGCCTGTCCCTCACCGCTCAGGGTGAGCATGTCCCTCACATCTCAGGGTCAGCCTATCTCTCACATCTCACGGTCAGCCTGTACCTCACAGCTCATAGTGAGCCTGTCCCTCACAGCTCAGTTCAGGGTGAGACTGTCCCTCATAGCTCATAGTGAGCCTGTCCCTCACGCTCAGCTCAGGGTGAGACTGTCCCTCACAGCTCAGGGTCAGCCTGTCCCTCACAGCTCAGGGTCAGCCTGTCTCTCACAGCTCAGGTTCAGCCTGTCCCTCACAGCTCAGGTTCAGCCTGTCCCTCACAGTTCAGGTCAGCCTGTCCCTCACAGATCAGGTTGGGCCTGTTACTCAAAGCTCAGGTTCAGCGTGTCCTTCACAAAGGGGCTCACACTATCACACAGCTCAGGGTGAGCATGTCCCTCACAGTCCAGGGTGAGCATGTCCTTCACAGCTCAGGGTCAGCCTGTCTTTCACAGCTCAGGATGAGCCCGTGCCTTACAGCTTAGGGTGAGCCTGTCCCTCAACTCAGGGTCTGCCTTTCCCTCACAGCTCATGGTGGGCCTGTCTCTCACAGATCCTGGTCAGCCTGACCCTCAGAGCTCAATGTGAGCCTGTCCCTCACAACTCAGGGTGTGCTTCTCCCTCACAACAAAGGGGACCAATGATCACACAGCTCAGGCTAAGCCTGTCCCTTACAGCTCAGGGTCAGCCAGTCTCTTACAACAAAGGACCCCACATGATAACAGGAGCTCATTGTGAGCATGTCCCTCACAGATCAGGGTCAGCCTGACCCTCACAGCTCATAGTGAGCCTGTTCCTCACAGCTCAACTCAGGGTGAGCCTGTCCCTCACCGCTCAGGGTGAGCCTGTCTCTCACAGTTCAGGGTCAGCCTGTCCCTCACAGCTCATATTGAGCCTGTCCCTCACAGCTCATATTGAGCCTGTCCCTCACAGCTCAGCTCAGGGTGTGCATGTCCCTCAGAGCTCAGGGTGAGCCTGTAATCACAGCTCATAGTGAGCCTGTCCCTCACAGCTCAGGGTGAGCCTGTCCCTCACAGCTTCAGCTCTGCCTGTTCCTCACAGCTCAGGGTGGGCCTGTCTCTCACAGATCATGGTCAGCCTGACCCTCACAGCTCTGGGTCAGCCTGTCCCTCACAGCTCAGGGTGAGCTTGTCCCTCACAGCTCAGTGTCAGCCTGTCCTTCACAGCTCAGGGTGAGCTTGTCGCTCACAGCTCAGGGTCAGCCTGTCCCTCACATCTCAGGTTCAGCCGGTCTCTTTTACAAAGGGGCCCACATGATCACACAGCTCATGGTGAGCATGTCCCTCCCAGCTCAGAACCAGCCTGTCCCTGCAAGCTCAGGGTCAACTTGTCTCTCACAGCTCAGGGAGAGCCTGTCCCTCACAGCTCAGGGTGAGCCTGTCTCTCACAGTTCAGGGTCTGTCTGTCACTCACAATTCAGGGTCAGCCTGTCCCTCACACTCAGGGTGAGCCTATCCCTCACAGATCAGGTTCAGCCTGTCCCTCACAGCTAGCGTGAGCCTGTCACTCACAGCTCAGAGTGGGCCTGTCCATCACAGCTCTGGGTCAGCCTGCTCCTCACAGCTCAGGGAGAGAAAGTCCCTCACAGTTCAGGGTCAACCTGTCCCTCACAGCTCAGGGTCAGGCTGTCCCTCTCTGTTAAGGGTCAGCCTGTCACTCACAGCTCAGGGTGGGCCTGTCCCTCAGAGGTCATGGTCAGTCTGTCCCTCACAGCTCAGGGTGAGCCTGCACCTCACAGCTCAGAGTGGGTCTGTCCCTCACAGCTCAGGGTCAGTCTGTCCCTCACAGCTCATGGTGAGCTTGTCCCTCACAGCTCATTGTCAGCCTCTCCCTCAGAGCTCAGGGTGAGCCTGTCCCTCACAGTTCTGGGTGAGTCTTTCCCTTACAGTTCAGGGTCAGACTGTCCCTCAGAGCTAAGTGTGGGCCTGTCCCTCACAGATCAAGAATGACCTGTCCAAAACAGCTCAGGGTAAGCCTGTCACTCACAGCTCAGTGTGAGCCTCTCCCTCACAGCTCAGGGTGAGCCTGTCCCTCACATTTCAGCGTGAGCCTTTCCCTCACAGTTCAGGGTCAGACTGTCCCACAGAGCTCAGTGTGGGCCTGTCCCTCACAGATTAAGTTCAGCCTGACACTCACAGCTTAGAGTGGCCTGTCCCTAAAAGCTCAGGGTCAGCCTGTCCCTCACAGCTCTGGGTGAGTCTGTCCCTCACAGCTCAGGGTGAGCTTGTCCCTCACAGCTCTGGGTCAGCCTGTCCCTCACAGCTCAGGGTGAGCTTGTCCCTCACAGTTAATGGTCAGCCTGTCCCTCACAGCTCAGGGTCAGCCTGTCCCTCACAGCTCAGGGTCAGCCTGTCCCTCACAGCTCAGATTGGCCTGTCCCACACAGCTCAGGATAGGCCTGTTCCTCACAGCTCAGGGTCAGCCTGTCCCTCACAGCTCAGAGTCAGCCTGTTCCTCACAGCTCAATTTCAGTCATCCCTCACAGTTCACGGTCAGCCTGTCCCTCACAGCTTAGGGTCAGCTTGTCCCTCATAGCTTTGGGTGAGCCTGTCCCTCACAGATCAGGGGCAGCCTCTCCGTCACAGCTCAGGGTCAGCCTGTCCCTCACAGCTCATATTGAGCTTGTCCCTCACAACTCAGGATGAGCCTGTCTCTCACAGATCAGGGTCAGCCTGTCCCTCACAGCTCAGTGTCATCCTGTCCCTCACAGCTCAGGGTGAGCCTGTCCCTCACAACTCAGAGTCAGCCTGTCCCTCACAGGTCTGGGTGGGCCTGTCTCTCACAGCTCAGTTTCAGCCTGTCCCTCACAGCTCAGGATGAGCCTGTCCCTCAGCTCAGGGTCAGCCTGTCCCTCACAGCTCAGGATAAACCTGTCCCTCACAGCTCAGGATGAGCCTGTCCCTCACAGCTTAGGGTCAGCCGGTTTCTTACAACAAAGGGGCCCACATGATCACACAGGTCGGGGTGAGCATGTCCCTCACAGCTCAGGATCAACCTGTCCCTCACAGCTCAGAGTGGGTCTGTTCCTCACAGATCAGGGTCAGTTTGTCCCTCACAGCTTTGGGTGAGCCTGATCCTCACAGATCAGGGTCAGCCTGTCCCTCACAGTTCATAGTGAGCTTGTCCTTCACAGCTCAGCTCAGGGTGAGCATGTCCCTCACAGCTCAGGGTCAGCCTGTCCCTCACAGCTCATAGTGAGACTGTCCCTCACAGCTCAGGGTCATCCTGACCCTCACAGCTCAGGGTGAGTCTGTCCCTCACAGCTCAGGCTGAGCCTGTCCCTCACAGCTCAGGGTGGGCCTGTCTCTCACAGATCATGGTCAGCCTGACCCTCACAGCTCTGGGTCAGCTTGTCCCTCACAGCTCAGGGTGAGCTTGTCCCTCACAGCTCATGTTCAGCCTGTCCCTCACAGCTCAGAATGAGCTTGTCCCTCACAGCTCAGGGTCAGCCTGTCCCTCACAGCTCAGGGTGGGCCTGTCCCTCACAGATTAGGGTGGTACTGTCTCTCACAGATCAGGGTCAGCCTGTCCCTCACAGTTCAAGGTCAGCCTGTCCCTCAAAGCTCAGTGTCAGCCTGTCCCTCACAGGTCTGGGTCAGCCTGTTCATCACAGCTCAGGGTCAGCCTCTCCCTTACAGTTCAGGGTCAGCCTGTCCCTCACAGCTCAGGGTGGGCCTGTCCCTCACAGATCAGTGTCAGTCTGTTCCTCACTGCTCAGGGTGATCCTGTCCCTCACAGCTCAGAGTGGGCCTGTCCCACACAGGTCTGGGTTAGCCTGTCCCTCACAGCTAAGGCTCAGCTTGTCCCTCACAGCTCAGAGTGGGCCTGTCCCTCACAACTCAGGGTCAGCCTTTCCCTCACAGCTCAGGGTTAGCCTGTTCCTTGCAGCTCAGGGTGAGCCTATCCCTCACAGCTCAGGGTCAGCCTGTACCTTATAGTTCAGGGTCAGCCTGTACCTCAAAGTTCAGGGTCAGACTATACCTCACAGCACACTGTGGGCCTGTCCCTCACAGCTCAGGGACAGCCTGTCCCTCACAGCTCTGGTTGAGCCTGTCCCTCACATCTCAGGGTGGTCCTGTCCCTCACAGGTAAGGGTGGGCTGTCCCTCACAACAAAGTGGCCCACTTGATCACACAGCTCAAGGTGAGCCTGTCCATCACAGCTTGAGTGGGCCTGTCCCTCACAGGTAAGGGTGGGCTGTCCCTCACAGTTCAGGTTCAGCCTGTCCCTCACAACAAAGGGGCCCTCATGATCACACAGCTCAGGGTGAGAATGTCCGTCACATCTCAGGGTCAGTCTGTGCCTCACAGCTCAGGGTCAACCTGTCCCTCAAAACAAAGAGGCCCACATGATCACACAGCTCAGGGTGAGCCTGTCCCTCACAAATCCCTCACAGCTCAGGGTGGGCCTGTCTCTCACAAATCATGGTCCGCCTGACCCTCACAGCTCAGGGTGAGCCTGTCCCTTACAGCTCAGGGTGGGCTTGTCCCTCACAACAAAGGGGCCCATATGATTACACAGCTGACGGTGACCCTGTCCTACACAATTCAGGGTCAGCCTGTTCCTTACAAAAATGGAACCCACAGGATCACACAGCTCTGGGTAAGCATGTCGTCACAGATCACGGTCATCCTGTTCCTCACAGCTCAGCATTAGCCTGTCCGTCACAGCTTAGTGTGAGCCTGTCCCTCACAGCTCAGGGTGGGCCTGTCTCTCACAGCTCAGGGTCAGCCTGTCCATCACAACAAAGGGGCCAACATGATCACAAAGCTCAGGGTGAGCATGTCCCTCACAGCTCAGGGTCAGCCTGTTCCTCACAGCTCAGTGTCAGCCTGTCCCTCACAGCTCATAGTGAGCCTGTCCCTCACCGCTCAGCTCAGGGTGAGCCTGTCCCTCACCGCTCAGCTCAGGGTGAGCCTGTCCCTCACAGTTCAGGACCAGCCTGTCCCTCACAGCTCAGGGTCAGCCTGTCCCTCACAGCTCAGGTTCAGCCTGTCCCTCACAGTTCAGTGTCAGCCTGTCCCTCACAACAAAGTGCCCGACATGATCACACAGCTCAGGGTGAGCGTGTTCCTCACAGCTCAGCGTCAGCCTTTACTCTACAATAAAGGGGCCCACATGATCACAAAGCTCAGGGTAAGCATGTCCCTCACAGCTCAGGGTAAGCCTGTCCCTCGCAGTTCAGGGTCAGCCTGTCTCTCGGAGCTCATAGTGAGACTGTCCCTCACCGCTCAGGGTGAGCCTGTCCCTCACAGCTCAGTTTGAACCTGTCCTTCACAAAGGGGCCCACACAATCACACAGCTCAGGGTGAGCATGTCCCTCACAGTCCAGGGTGATCCTGTCTCTCACATCTCACAGTCAGCCTGTACCTCACAGCTCATACTGAGCCTGTCCCTCACCGCTCAGGGTGAGCATGTCCCTCACATCTCAGGGTTAGCCTATCTCTCACATCTCACGGTCAGCCTGTACCTCACAGCTCATAGTGAGCCTGTCCCTCACAGCTCATAGTGAGCCTGTCCCTCACGCTCAGCTCAGGGTGAGACTGTCCCTCACAGCTCAGGGTCAGCCTGTCCCTCACAGCTCAGGGTCAGCCTGTCCCTCACAGCTCAGGGTCAGCCTGTCCCTCACAGCTCAGGTTCAGCCTGTCCCTCACAGTTCAGTTTGAGCCTGTCTTTCACAAAGGGGCCCACACAATCACACAGCTCAGGGTGAGCATGTCCCTCACAGTCCAGGGTGATCCTGTCTCTCACATCTCACGGTCAGCCTGTACCTCACAGCTCATACTGAGCCTGTCCCTCACCGCTCAGGGTGAGCATGTCCCTCACATCTCAGGGTCAGCCTATCTCTCACATCTCACGGTCAGCCTGTACCTCACAGCTCATAGTGAGCCTGTCCCTCACAGCTCAGTTCAGGGTGAGACTGTCCCTCATAGCTCATAGTGAGCCTGTCCCTCACGCTCAGCTCAGGGTGAGACTGTCCCTCACAGCTCAGGGTCAGCCTGTCCCTCACAGCTCAGGGTCAGCCTGTCTCTCACAGCTCAGGTTCAGCCTGTCCCTCACAGCTCAGGTTCAGCCTGTCCCTCACAGTTCAGGTCAGCCTGTCCCTCACAGATCAGGTTGGGCCTGTTACTCAAAGCTCAGGTTCAGCGTGTCCTTCACAAAGGGGCTCACACTATCACACAGCTCAGGGTGAGCATGTCCCTCACAGTCCAGGGTGAGCATGTCCTTCACAGCTCAGGGTCAGCCTGTCTTTCACAGCTCAGGATGAGCCCGTGCCTTACAGCTTAGGGTGAGCCTGTCCCTCAACTCAGGGTCTGCCTTTCCCTCACAGCTCATGGTGGGCCTGTCTCTCACAGATCCTGGTCAGCCTGACCCTCAGAGCTCAATGTGAGCCTGTCCCTCACAACTCAGGGTGTGCTTCTCCCTCACAACAAAGGGGACCAATGATCACACAGCTCAGGCTAAGCCTGTCCCTTACAGCTCAGGGTCAGCCAGTCTCTTACAACAAAGGACCCCACATGATAACAGGAGCTCATTGTGAGCATGTCCCTCACAGATCAGGGTCAGCCTGACCCTCACAGCTCATAGTGAGCCTGTTCCTCACAGCTCAACTCAGGGTGAGCCTGTCCCTCACCGCTCAGGGTGAGCCTGTCTCTCACAGTTCAGGGTCAGCCTGTCCCTCACAGCTCATATTGAGCCTGTCCCTCACAGCTCATATTGAGCCTGTCCCTCACAGCTCAGCTCAGGGTGTGCATGTCCCTCAGAGCTCAGGGTGAGCCTGTAATCACAGCTCATAGTGAGCCTGTCCCTCACAGCTCAGGGTGAGCCTGTCCCTCACAGCTTCAGCTCTGCCTGTTCCTCACAGCTCAGGGTGGGCCTGTCTCTCACAGATCATGGTCAGCCTGACCCTCACAGCTCTGGGTCAGCCTGTCCCTCACAGCTCAGGGTGAGCTTGTCCCTCACAGCTCAGTGTCAGCCTGTCCTTCACAGCTCAGGGTGAGCTTGTCGCTCACAGCTCAGGGTCAGCCTGTCCCTCACATCTCAGGTTCAGCCGGTCTCTTTTACAAAGGGGCCCACATGATCACACAGCTCATGGTGAGCATGTCCCTCCCAGCTCAGAACCAGCCTGTCCCTGCAAGCTCAGGGTCAACTTGTCTCTCACAGCTCAGGGAGAGCCTGTCCCTCACAGCTCAGGGTGAGCCTGTCTCTCACAGTTCAGGGTCTGTCTGTCACTCACAATTCAGGGTCAGCCTGTCCCTCACACTCAGGGTGAGCCTATCCCTCACAGATCAGGTTCAGCCTGTCCCTCACAGCTAGCGTGAGCCTGTCACTCACAGCTCAGAGTGGGCCTGTCCATCACAGCTCTGGGTCAGCCTGCTCCTCACAGCTCAGGGAGAGAAAGTCCCTCACAGTTCAGGGTCAACCTGTCCCTCACAGCTCAGGGTCAGGCTGTCCCTCTCTGTTAAGGGTCAGCCTGTCACTCACAGCTCAGGGTGGGCCTGTCCCTCAGAGGTCATGGTCAGTCTGTCCCTCACAGCTCAGGGTGAGCCTGCACCTCACAGCTCAGAGTGGGTCTGTCCCTCACAGCTCAGGGTCAGTCTGTCCCTCACAGCTCATGGTGAGCTTGTCCCTCACAGCTCATTGTCAGCCTCTCCCTCAGAGCTCAGGGTGAGCCTGTCCCTCACAGTTCTGGGTGAGTCTTTCCCTTACAGTTCAGGGTCAGACTGTCCCTCAGAGCTAAGTGTGGGCCTGTCCCTCACAGATCAAGAATGACCTGTCCAAAACAGCTCAGGGTAAGCCTGTCACTCACAGCTCAGTGTGAGCCTCTCCCTCACAGCTCAGGGTGAGCCTGTCCCTCACATTTCAGCGTGAGCCTTTCCCTCACAGTTCAGGGTCAGACTGTCCCACAGAGCTCAGTGTGGGCCTGTCCCTCACAGATTAAGTTCAGCCTGACACTCACAGCTTAGAGTGGCCTGTCCCTAAAAGCTCAGGGTCAGCCTGTCCCTCACAGCTCTGGGTGAGTCTGTCCCTCACAGCTCAGGGTGAGCTTGTCCCTCACAGCTCTGGGTCAGCCTGTCCCTCACAGCTCAGGGTGAGCTTGTCCCTCACAGTTAATGGTCAGCCTGTCCCTCACAGCTCAGGGTCAGCCTGTCCCTCACAGCTCAGGGTCAGCCTGTCCCTCACAGCTCAGATTGGCCTGTCCCACACAGCTCAGGATAGGCCTGTTCCTCACAGCTCAGGGTCAGCCTGTCCCTCACAGCTCAGAGTCAGCCTGTTCCTCACAGCTCAATTTCAGTCATCCCTCACAGTTCACGGTCAGCCTGTCCCTCACAGCTTAGGGTCAGCTTGTCCCTCATAGCTTTGGGTGAGCCTGTCCCTCACAGATCAGGGGCAGCCTCTCCGTCACAGCTCAGGGTCAGCCTGTCCCTCACAGCTCATATTGAGCTTGTCCCTCACAACTCAGGATGAGCCTGTCTCTCACAGATCAGGGTCAGCCTGTCCCTCACAGCTCAGTGTCATCCTGTCCCTCACAGCTCAGGGTGAGCCTGTCCCTCACAACTCAGAGTCAGCCTGTCCCTCACAGGTCTGGGTGGGCCTGTCTCTCACAGCTCAGTTTCAGCCTGTCCCTCACAGCTCAGGATGAGCCTGTCCCTCAGCTCAGGGTCAGCCTGTCCCTCACAGCTCAGGATAAACCTGTCCCTCACAGCTCAGGATGAGCCTGTCCCTCACAGCTTAGGGTCAGCCGGTTTCTTACAACAAAGGGGCCCACATGATCACACAGGTCGGGGTGAGCATGTCCCTCACAGCTCAGGATCAACCTGTCCCTCACAGCTCAGAGTGGGTCTGTTCCTCACAGATCAGGGTCAGTTTGTCCCTCACAGCTTTGGGTGAGCCTGATCCTCACAGATCAGGGTCAGCCTGTCCCTCACAGTTCATAGTGAGCTTGTCCTTCACAGCTCAGCTCAGGGTGAGCATGTCCCTCACAGCTCAGGGTCAGCCTGTCCCTCACAGCTCATAGTGAGACTGTCCCTCACAGCTCAGGGTCATCCTGACCCTCACAGCTCAGGGTGAGTCTGTCCCTCACAGCTCAGGCTGAGCCTGTCCCTCACAGCTCAGGGTGGGCCTGTCTCTCACAGATCATGGTCAGCCTGACCCTCACAGCTCTGGGTCAGCTTGTCCCTCACAGCTCAGGGTGAGCTTGTCCCTCACAGCTCTGGGTCAGCCTGTCCCTCACAGCTCAGGGTGAGCTTGTCCCTCACAGCACAGGGTCAGCCTGTCCCTCACAGCTCAGGGTGGGTCTGTCTCTCACAGATCATGGTCAGCCTGACCCTCACAGCTCTGGGTCAGCTTGTCCCTCACAGCTCAGGGTGAGCCTGTCCCTCACAGCTCAGGGTGAGCCTGTCCCTCACAGCTCAGGGTCAGCTGGTTTCCTACAACAAAGTGGCCCACATGATCACACAGCTCAGGGAGAGCATTTCCCTCACACCTCAGGGTCAGTCTGGCCCTCACAGCTTAGGGTCAGCCTGTCCCTCACAACAAAGGGGACAAATGATCACACAGCTCAAGTTTAGACTGTCCCTCACAGCTCATTGTCAGCCAGTCCCTCACAAAAAAGGGGCCCACATGATCACACAGCTCAGCGTGAGCATGTCCCTCACATCTCAGGGTCAGTTTGTCCCTCAGAGCTCAGGGTCAACCTGTCCCTCAAAACAAAGAGGCCCACATGATCACACAGCTCAGGGTGAGCCTGTCCCTCACAGCTCAGGGTGAGCCTGTCCCTTACAGCTCAGGGTGGGCTTGTCCCTCACAACAATGGGACCCACAGGATTATACAGCTCTGGGTGAGCATGTCCGTTACAGATCAGGGTCAGCCTGTTCCTCACAGTTCTGCATGAGCATGTCTGTCACAGCTCAGGGTGAGCCTGTCCCTCACAGCTCAGGGTGATCTTGTCCCTCACCGTTCAGGGTCTGCCTATCCCTCACAATTTAGGGTCAGCCTATCCTTCACAGCTCAGGGTGGGCCTATCCCTCACAGATCAGGGTGAGCCTTTCCCTCACAGCTCAGGTGAGCCTGTCACTCACAGCTCAGATTGGGCCTGTCCCTCACAGATCTGTGTCAGCGTGCTCCTCACAGCTCAGGGTTAGCCTGTCCCTCACAGCTCAGGGTCAGGCTGTCCCTCACTGTTCAGGCTCAACCTGTCCCTCACAGCTCAGGGTGAGCCTGTCCCTCACAGCTCGGAGTGGGTCTGTCCCTCACAGCTCAGGGTGAGCTTGTCCCTCACAGCTCAGTGTCAGCCTCTCCCTCATAGCTCAGGGTCAACCTGTCCCTCAGATTTCAGGGTGAGCCTTTCCCTCACAGTTCAGGGTCAGACTGTCCCTCAGAGCTCAGATTGGGCCTGTCCCTCACAGATCAAGTTCAGCCTGTCCCTCTCAGCTCACAGTGGCCTGTCCCTAACAGCTCAGGGTCAGCCTGTCCCTCACAGCTCTGGGTGAGCCTGTCCCTCACAGCTCAGGGTCAGCCTGTCTCTCACAACAAAGGGGCCCACATGATCACACAGCTCAGGGTGAGCATGTCCCTCACAGCTCAGGGTCAACCTGTCCCTCACAGCTCAGGGTCAGCCTGTTTCTCACAGCTCAGGGTCAGCCTGTTTCTCACAGCTCATAGTGAGCCTGTCCCTCACAGTTCAGGGTGAGCCTGTCCCTCGCAGCTCCGGGTCAGCCTGTCCCTCACAGCTCAGGGTGGGCCTATTTCTCACAGCTCAGGGTCAGCCTATCCCTCATTGCTCAGGCGCCTGCCCCACTGCTTCCCTCTCCCTCCCCTGTGGCCTCAGTCCTAGTTGAGCTCTGCTTTGTCCTGCTCTGCATGTGCTCAGGCCTGATCCCCTATGGCATCACTGGTGGGGGCCTGCACCCCATGTTGGCCTGCCTCTCGTTCCAAGTCCCTTTCCCCACCCGGGCTCGGGAAGGTGTGTGCCGAGTCCTTGCGGCCATGTCCAGGGCAGCACAGTGCCAGCACCCTGGCCGAAGCGGCTGCGCCACTCTGAGACCAGAATGTTCCCTCCTGCTCTGCCCCTCCACCCAGCAGCCCGGACTCTGACCCAGGGCTTCCTCGTTCACCCCAGCAGCTGGCCGACCTCTGACCCCGAGAGCTCCCTGAGAGCACAGGGCACCTCCTCCTCTCAGCTCATGGTGTAAGAGTGTGCAGGAGTGTGAGAGCATGCGTGCATATCTGCAGGGGAGCACACATGTGTTCCTTGCGAACGTGTTGCTTGTCCCTGTCACTCTCCCGTCCCCTGCCTCCCTGTATCTGTCTGTCCCATTCCTGTCTCCCCATTCTTGTCTCTGTCGCTCCCTCTTCCCCCATGCCTCAGCCTTTCCCTGTTTCTGTCTCTACCATCCTACTCTTTCTGTCTGAGAGTGTCCCCTTCCCTGTGAGCGTCTGGCCCTCTGTCACCATATGACTTCGTCCCTGTCTGTCCCTGCTGCAGTGGCCCAGGCAGATGCGCTTGTCCTGCATGGGCCTGTGACCGTGGTTGTGTCCATGGGTAGCCCCCGATGGGGTCTCTGGCATCCCAGGATCGTCCTGACTGTGCGTGCAGAAGGAGGACAGGTGCTGGCAACAGGCAAACCATCTGGGGATGGAGCGGGACCCCTGAGCCTGCGGCGACGGGGAGGGTCACTGCACAGCCCAAGCAGGAACGACTGGACAGCAGCCCAGAGTGACCAGGCGTGGATGGGCCTGGTGTTAAGGGAATGGAACGGCCTGGTGTGACCGGGCGTGGATGGGGCCTAGTGTGACCGGGAGTGGATGGGGCCTGGTGTGACTGGGCGTGGACAGGCCCTGTTGGAACCAGATGGGGACAGGGCCTGGTGTGACCGGGCAGATCCCAGCTGCATTGACCGGGCCTGCCCATGGCTGATTTGGCTGACGTTGCTTGTGTCCAGCAGGTCCAGCAAGCCAGCCTCACTCCTCTGGCCCGGGTTCGGCCCCCTAAACCAGGCCCTGTCCAAGGTGGCTGACGCAGTGGCCTGGCCCTCCAACTCCCCCAGCTACTGCCGTCTCAGCTCCCGCGGCCCAGTCCCCTGCCCAGGCCCACCTGTCTGGCGTGGCTTTGGGGCTCTGGTCTCAGAATAGCAGTTTCTGCAGCTCACCATGACTCAGAGGCCCCAGGTACCGTGTGGGGCATTTTGGCAGGTGATGGGTGTCAGAGACAGAAAGAGAAAAACAAGAGGTGCACACGCCCACCCCCTCCTGCCTCCCCGCACCCCAGTGGCAGGCCCGGGGCAGGGGTCTGCCCCTGGGCCCAGCAGGGATTCTCCTTGACAGACACTCCTGAAGCCTCTGCTCAGCCCCACAGACCCCTGGGCTGGGCTTGGGGATCAGGGTGCGTGGGGGTGAATCCTCCCAGGCCCTTCCTGAAGACTCAGCCAGCACCAGGGTCAGGAATAGGCAGGGGCAGACTGGTGGCTACTAGGGAACAGGGTCCAGATTCACTGAGGGCCTGAGGTGAGGTAGGGGAGGGATGACCGGCACAGGCCTCCACAGAACATGACCAGGACTCAGGGACCAGGACAGGCCCAGTGCTGAATCTTAGATCTGTACAGATTCTAGTGGCCAGGGTGAGGCTCCAGATAACTGCACCAGACCAGAGATTAAACCAGAGCTTAGTGACCGAGTCCCGTGACTAGGACACGTGATCAGAGGACAGCTCATTCCCCAGGATAAGGGGCCCATGGCCAGAAGGAGTGAGCGGCCTCAGCACTGGGGTTCAGGAATCAGGATATGGGCCAGAACCTGAACCAGGGCTGAGTGACTAGTACCAGGCTAAGTGACTAGGACAAGACTGAGTGATTGACCAGGGCTGAGTGATTGGGACCAGGGCTGAGTGATCAACTAGGACTGAGTGATTGGGACCAGGGCTGAATGATCAGGTCCAGGACTGAGTTATCAGGACCAGGACTGAGTGATCAGGTCCAGGACTGAGTGATCAGGTCCAGGACTGAGTGATCAGGACCTGGGCTGAGTGATCAGGACCAGGACTGAGTATCGGTACCTGGGCTGAGTGATCAACCAGGACTGAGTGATTGGGTCCAGAACTAAGTGATCAGGTCCAGGACTGAGTGATCAACCAGGACTGAGTGATCAGGACCTGGGCTGAGTGATCAGGACCAGGACTGAGTGATAGAGGCCAGGGCTGAGTGATTAACTAGGACTGAGTGATCGGGACCAGGGCTAAATGATCGTGACCCGGACTGAGTTATCAGACTTGTACTGAGTGATTAGGGTTTGGGCTGAGTGATCAGGACCAGGATTCAGTGACCGTGATGTGGGGCAGAGGCAGGGTCAGCCCAGGGACCCTTCTGCCTGCTCGTTTCTCGCACTCTTTATGTTGAAGCCTGTCCGGGACTCTTGCTCAAGTGAGCACGGGTTAGTGAGATGGGACGCAAGAGGGAACTCAGTGCCACACGCCCTGGTCACCCCTGGCCACGCGGCGGTCTGTGCTTGGCCCAAGTCCAGTCCGCCCACAGTCAGAGTCTGGGCCCTTGGTCTCAGCACTGTTTATTGCTCTGGGTGGGCTGAGTGGGGGCTGTGTGGCTGCAGTCTGCTCCCTGCGAATCCAGGAGGGATCAGGCCATGGGCAGCATCCAAGTGAGCGAGTGCCCACTCCTCTGTCCAGCCCTGTGCTCCACCTGTCCACTGGCCTGGCTGTGGGGCCACTCTGGGGCGCACTGGCGGGGCCCTTGGAGCTGAGTCCCTGTACTCCCAGGCAGCACTGGGGTCCGTCTGCTGACTTGTCCCCAGACACTCGTCATGGTCAGTGCGGTGCTGTAGAAGAAGCTGAGGAGGAAGAGGGTGAGCAGTGTGATGGTGGTGGGCCACAGGCTGGCTCCCGGCGCATCATCTTCATGCAGCATGTCTAGGATCTCCCAGTGGAACTCCTCTTGAGTGCCTTCAACACACGAAAGCCTGCGTGTGGAGCCCTGTGGGGCGCTGGGCACGTGCCTCGGGATGGGAGCGGCCCCGGCTGCCGGGGAGGGGATGCGTGACTTTTGCTGCTCTGGATTCAAGCACAAAGTGTGGCCTCCTGCGTCTCAGCCCCCGGCTCCAGGAAAGCAGCGGCAAGTCCCTGCAGCCAGAAAACCGTGAGGGTTCCAGGCGAAGTCGAGAGTGGGGCTTGGGTTCCTGGGTCCAGGGGCAGACATGCACGACCAGGCACCCCACTCCTGCCCCTCCCTTGCCCCAACGTGGCTGAGAGGCCAGAGCTACAAGGTGGCCCAGGCAGAGGTGCCAGCAAGACAGCACAGCCCTGCTGCTTGGGGGCAGGGCAAAGGTAGATGACATTCAGGCTGCTTGTCACATGGCGACACATCCAATCATTCGCGCCTCTTCACCTTGCCCTTTTTGGGCCATGACCAGGGATTACTCCTGGCTCTGCACTCAGGTATCGCTCCTGGCAGTGCACAAGGGACCCTATGGGGTGCTGGGGATTGAACCTGGACTGCCACTTGCAAGGCAAATGCCTCCCCACTGTGCTATCACTCTGGCCCCTCGCTTCTTTTCCCACTTATCCATCCATCCATCCATCCATCCATCCATCCATCCATCTACTCTTTAGCCACCCAGCCACAGACCCATTTGTCATCCATCATTCGTCCACCCACCATTCATTTATCCACCCACCTAGCCGTCCATTAATCTATTATTTATCCATCTACTACCTACCATCTACCTATCCATCCACCTATGCACCCATTCATTAATCTATATTTATCCAACCCTCACCCATTTATCCATTCCCCTATCCATCCATTCATAATTTACCCCCCCATCTCTCCACCTGTCCCTCAAGCATTGGCCACCCGCCCCCACCCAGTGCCACTCATCCTCATTATGTATTGAGATTGCCCCTCTCTGCGGGCCCCTTGCCTGTGACTTCTCTGCCTTTGCTGTCCCCCAGAACTCCACTCCCTTGGTGGCTGGAGCGCCTTCTGTATGGCAGCACTTGTCTGCTATCTGTTCATTTCCCATTGCCCTCAGAGACCGGCCCCTCAAGAGGGACAGTGGCCAGGCCACCTCTGTCACCTGCGCTTTGGCCCTGGGAGCAGAGGGAGGTGGCCGGGGAGGTGCCCGGGACATCCAGGACATGTGGGGTGAGATCAGGGCCTCACTGTCCCCTGGTGGGAGATCTGGGCCCAAGTGTCCCGAGAGCAGGGATGGGCTTCCATTGGTCACCTGTCTTTCAGGGGTGCAAGTAAAATCAAGAGAGTGTGGGAACCCTGTCCTCTGCCCCCTGCCCTTAACTGTCTATGATTCAGGACCAGGAGAGGTTGGGAGAGTTGCGTGTGTGGCAGGCAGCAAGCAGGGGCGAGTCCTGGAGGGGCCTGAGGGGCTGGACTCTGAGTGGAGCCCACTGGTACGCACAGATGCTACCAGGGTCCCAGGTGGTGGGACGGGGCCTGTGAAGCCTGGGGGGGCTTGGCCCAGGGCTACCTTGACCCACCTGCACCTGCAGGGCTCAGGCAAGCGAGTGGAAGTATGTGCGAGAGCATGTGCGTGTGTAACGGGGTGTGTGAGAGTATTGTGCACTGTGCAAACCGAGTGTGAGTGTGGGGGAGAGCGTGTGCATGTGTCAGAGCATCTGAAAGAGTATTGTGTGCTGTGCAAACCGAGTGTGAGTGTGTGGAAGAGTGTGTACCTGAAACTGAGTGTGAACACACACAGGAGTATTGCACCTGTGTGTGCAAAGTGTGTGGGTGGGAGAGTTACGGTTCCCGGTGTGTGCAAAGTGAGCACGTGGGAGAATTGTGCACAGTGTATGGAAACGGCATGAGGATGAGAGCACGGTGTGCGGCATGTGGAATCTCCACTATAAAATGTTCCATTCATTCACTTCGAATCTGGAATTCATCGGAATCTCCAGGCAGGCTTTCATTACACCACTGGTGAATGTCCTAGTAACCCAATGCTGGCTTTCAGAGTCCTGTTCACACTCGGAGGCGTGCTGTTCAATTGGCTATCCACTCCACCCTGGTCAGCTCTTCCTTTTCCTGTCCACACAAACCAGACATTAGAAATCTTTGGAATCTCCACTACAGAATATTCCATTCATTCACTGCAAATCTGGAATTCATCTGCATCTCCACTCCAGGCAGGATTTCGTTACACCACTGGTGAATGTCAAAGTAACCCAGTGCTGGTTTTCAGAGGCCTTTTCACACACGAAGGCGTAGGGTTCAACTGGCTATCCGCTGAACCCTGGACAGCTCTTCATTTTCCTGTCCACACGAACCAGACTTCAAAATCATTGTACCCTCCACTACAGAACGTTCCTTACATTCACTGCGAATCTGGAATTCATCTGAATCTCCACTCCAGGCAAGATTTCGTTACACCACTGGTGAATGTCCATGTAAACCAATGCTGGTTTTCAGTGGCCTTTTCATACTCACAGCCGTGCTGTTCTATTGGCTCTCGATTCCAGCCTGGTCGGTTCTTCATTTGACTGTCCACACAACTGAGCCTTCAGAAATAATTTAAATCTTCACTAGAGAATTTTCCTTTCATTCACTGCTAATCTGGGATTCATCCGAATCTCCACTCCAGGCAGATTTTTGTTACACCACTGGTGAATATGCAAGTAATCAAAACCTAGTTTTCAGCAGCCAGTTCACACTCGTAGTCCTGCTGTTCCCTGGCTATCTGCTACACCCTGGTCAGCTCTTCATTTTGCTGTGCAAACAACCGAGCCTGAAGATGTCATTGGACACTCAACTAGAGAATGTTCCATTCATTCTCTGTGATTCTGGAGTTAATCTGAATCTGCACTCCAGGTAGTCTTTCTTTACACACCGGTGAATATCGGAATAACCCAATGCGGTTTTTGAGTGGCCTGTTCAGACTCGTAGCCGTGCTGCTCAATTGGCTCTCCACTCAACCCTGTTCAGCTTTACATTTTCCTGTCCACATAACCCAGCCTTCAGAAATCAATGGAATCTCCACTACAAGAATGTTCCACTCATTGACTGCGAAACTGGAATTCACCTGACTATCCACTCCCGGCAGGTTTTCGTTACACCACTGTGGAATATCCAAGTAACCGAATGCTGGTTTTCAGCAGCCTGTTCCTAATCGCAGCCGTCCTGTTCAACTCGCTCTCCTCTTAACCCTGTTTAGCACTTCATTTTTCGGTCCACACAAACCAGCCTTCAGAAATCATCGTTAACTCCACTACAGAATGTTCCATTCATTCACTGCAACTTTGGATTTCCTCTCAATCTCCACTGCAGGCAGGTTTTCCTTACACCAGTGCTGATTGACCAAGTAAACCAATGTTTATTATGAGCGGCCTGTTCACTGTCGCAGCCGTGCTGTTCAAAGGGCTATCCACTCAACCCTGTTCAGCTCTTCATTTTCCTGTTCACACAACCCAGCCTTCTGAAATCTTTAAAATCTCCACTACAGAATGTTTCTTTCATTCACTGCGAATTGGGAATACATCCAAATTTCCACTCCAGGCACTTATGGCTTCCACCACTGGTGAATGTCCAAGGAACTAAAAGCTGGTCTTCAGAGGCCAGTACACACTTTCAGGCCTGCTGTCACTGGCTATCCACTCCACCCTGGTCAGCTCTTCATTTTGCTATGCTAACAAACCAGAACTAAGAAATCATTGGACACTCCACCAGAGAATGTTCCATTCATTTACTGCGACTCTGGAATTCATCTGAATCTGCACCCTAGGCAGTCTTCTTTACAGCACTTTTGAATGTCCAAGTAATGCAATGCCGGTTTTCAGCGGCCTGTTCACAATCGCAGCCATGCGGCTCAATTGGCGCTCCACTTAACCCTGGTCCGCACTTCATTTTCCTGTCCACTCAACCCAACCTTCAGAAATCGTTGTTAACTCCACTACAGAATGTTCCATTTATTCACTGCGAATTTGAAATTCCTCTGTATCTCCACTCCAGGCAGGCTTTCGTTACTCCAGTGCTGAATGACCAAGTAACCCAATGCTGATTTTGAGCGGCCTGTTCACCGTCACAGCCATGCTGTGTTCCACTCAACCCTGATCAGCGTTCATTTTTCTGCCACACGACCCAACGTTGAGAAATCTTTGGAATCTCCACAACATAATGTTCCATTCATTCACTGCCAATCTGTTCTTAATCTGAATCTCCACTGCCGGCAGGTTTTCGTTACACCACTGGTAAATACCCAACTAACCCAGTGCTGGTTTTCAGCGACCTGTTCAGACTCGCAGCCGTCGTGTTGAATTGGCTTTACACTCAACCCTGGTCAGCTCTTCATTTTCCTGTCTAGACAACGCAGACATCAGAAATCATTGGAACTTCCACTACCTGATGTTCCATACACTCACTGCAAATCTGGAATTCATCTGAATATCCACTCCAGGCAGATTTTCGTTACACCACTGGTGAAGGTCCAAGTAACCCAATAATGGTTTTCAGCGACCTTTTCATACTTGCTGTCGTGATGTTTAATTGGCTAGCGATTAGCTAGCTGTTTAGCTCTAGTTCTTCCTGTCCACACAATCCAGGCTTCAGAAATCATTGTTGTCTCCACTACAGAATGTTCTATTCATTCACTGCGAATCTGGAATTCATCTCAGTCTCCACTCCAGGCAAGTTTTCGTTACACCACTGGTGAATGTCCAAGTAACCCAATGCTGGTTTTTGGCGGCACGTTCACCCTCGCAGCCGTGCTGTTCCATTGGCTATCCTCTGAACCCTGGTCAGCTCTTCATTTTCATGTCCACACGACCCAGACTTCAAAATCATTTTATCCTCCACTACAGAATGTTCCTTACATTCACTGCGAATCTGGAATTCATCTGAATCTCCACTCCAGGCAAGTTTTCGTTTCACCACTGGTGAATGTCCATATAACCCAATGCTGGTTTTCAGTGGCCTTTTCATACTCACAGCCGTGCTGTTCTATTGGCTATCAATTCCACCCTGGTCGGTTCTTCATTTGACTGTCCACACAACTGAGCCTTCAGAAATAATTTATATCTTCACTAGAGAATTTTCCTTTCATTCACTTGATAATCTGGGATTCATCCGAATCTCCACTCCAGGCAGATTTTTGTTACACCACTGGAGAATATGCAAGTAATCAAAACCTAGTTTTCAGCAGCCAGTTCACACTCGTAGTCCTGCTGTTCTCTGGCTATCTGCTACACCCTGGTCAGCTCTTCATTTTGCTGTGCAAACATCCGAGCCTGATGAAGTCATTGGACACTCAACTAGAGAATGTTCCATTCATTCTCTGCGATTCTGGAGTTAATCTGAATCTGCACTCCAGGTAGTCTTTCTTTACACACTGGTGAATGTCCGAATAACACAATGCGGGTTTTGAGTGGCCTGTTCAGACTCGTAGCCGTGCTGTTCAATTGGCTCTCCACTCAACCCTGTTCAGCTTTACATTTTCCTGTCCACATAACCCAGCCTTCAGAAATCAATGGCATCTCCACTACAAGAATATTCCACTCATTGACGGCGAAACTGGAATTCATCTGACTATCCATTCCCGGCAGGTTTTCCTTACACCACTGTGTTATATCCAAGTAACCGAATGCTGGTTTTCAGCAGCCTGTTCACAATCGCAGCCGTCCTGTTCAATTCGCTCTCCATTTAACCCTGTTTGGCACTTCATTTTTCTCTGCAAACATCCCAGCCTTCAGAAATCATAGCTAACTCCACTACAGAATGTTCCATTCATTCACTGCAACTTTGGATTTCCTCTCAATCTCCACTGCAGGCAGGTTTTCCTTACACCAGTGCTGATTGAACAAGTAAACCAATGTTTGTTATGAGCGGCCTGTTCACTGTCGCAGCCTTGCTGTTCAATGGGCTACCCACTCAACCCTGTTCAGCTGTTCATTTTTCTCTCCACACAACCCAGCCTTCTGAAATCTTTGGAATGTCCACTACAGAATGTTTCTTTCATTCACTGCGAATCTGGAATTCATCCAAATTTCCACTCCAGCCCGTTTTTGTTCCACCACTGGTGAATGTCCAAGTAACCAAAAGCTGGTCTTCAGTATCCAGTTCACACTTTCAGCCATGCTGTTACTGGCTATCCACTCCACCCTGGTCAGCTCTTCATTTAGCTATGCAAACAAACCAGAACTAAGAAATCATTGGACACTCCACCGGAGAATGTTCCATTCATTTACTGCGACTCTGGAATTCATCTGAATCTGCACCCTAGGCAGTCTTCTTTACAGCGCTGGTGAATGTCCAAGTAATGCAATGCAGGTTTTCAGCGGCCTGTTCACAATGGCAGCCATGTGGCTCAAATGGCGCTGCACTTAACACTGGTCAGCAGTTCATTTCCCTGTCCACACAACCCAACCTTCAGAAATCGTTGTGATCTCCACTAAAGAATGTTCCATTTATTCACTGCGAATTTGAAATTCCTCTGTATCTCCACCCAGGCAGGTTTTCGTTAGTCCCTTGCTGAATGACCAAGTAACCCAATGCTGATTTTGAGCGGCCTATTCACCATCGCAGCCGTGCTGTGTTCCACTCAACCCTGGACCGCGTTCATTTTTCTGCCCCACCACCTAACTTTGAGAAAACTTTGGAATCTCCACAACATAATGTTCCATTCATTCACTGCCAATCTGGAATTAATCTGAATCTCCACTCCCGGCAGCTTTTCGTTACACCACTGGTGAATACCCAACTACCCCAGGGCTGGTTTTCAGCGAGCTGTTCAGACTCGCAGCCGTCGTGTTGAATTGGCTTTACACTCAACCCTGGTCAGCTCTTCATTTTCCTGTCTAGACAACGCAAACATCAGAAATCATTGGAACTTCCACTACAGAATGTTCCATACACTCACTGCAAATCTGGAATTTATCTGAATATCCAGTCCAGGCAGGATTTCGTTACACCACTGGTGAATGTCCAAGTAACCCAATGCTGGTTTTCGGCGGCATGTTCACCCTCGCAGGCGTGCTGTTCAATTTTCTATCCTCTCAACCCTGGTCAGCTCTTCATTTTCCTGTCCACACGACCCAGACTTCAAAAATCATTGTATCCTCCACTACAGAATGTTCCTTACATTCGCTGCGAATCTGGAGTTCATCTGAATCTCCACTCCATGCAAGTTTTCGTGACACCGCTGGTGAATGTCCATGTAACCCAATGCAGGTTTTGTGGCCTTTTCGTACTCGCAGCCGTGCTGTTCTATTTGGCTATCAATTCCAACCTGATCAGTCCTTCATTTTACTGTCCACACAAGCGAGCCTTCAGAATTCTTTGTTATCTCCACTACAGAATGTTCCACTTATTTACTACGAATTTGAAATTCCTCTGTATCTCCACTCCAGGCAGGTTTTCGTTACTCCAGTGCTGAATGACCAAGTAATCCAAAGCTGATTTTGAGCTGTCTGTTCACCGTCGCAGACGTGCTGTGTTCCACTCTACCCTGGTCAGCGTTCATTTTTCTGCCCCACCACCCAACGTTGAGAAATCTTTGGAATCTCCACAACATAATGTTCCATTCATTCACTGCCAATCTGAAATTAATCGGAATCTCCACTGCCGGCAGGTTTTCGTTACACCACTGGCGAATACCCAACTAACCCAGTGCTGGTTGTTAGCGACCTGTTCAGACTCGCAGCCGTCGTGTTGATCTGGCTATACACTGTACCCTGGTCAGCTCTTCATTTTCCTGTCTAGACAACGCAGACATCAGAAATCATTGGAACTTCCACTACAGAATGTTCCATACACTCACTGCAAATCTGGAATTTATCTGAATTTCCACTCCAGGCAGATTTTCGTTACACCACTGTTGAATGTCCAAGTAACCCAATAATGGTTTTCAATGACCTTTTCATACTTGCAGTCGTGCTGTTTAGTTGGCTATCTATTAAAACTTGGTGAGCTCTACTTTTTCCTGGTCCACACAATCCAGCTTCAGATATCATTGTTGTCTCCACTACAGAATATTCCATTAATTCACTGCGAATCTTGAATTCACCTGAATCTCCACTCCAGGTAGGTTTTCGTAACACCACTGGTGAATGTCCAAGTAACAAATGCTGGTTTGCGGTGGCGCGCTCACCCTCGCAGCCGTGCTGTTCCATTGGCTATCCTCTCAACCCTTGTCAGCTCTTCATTTTCCTGTCCACACGACCCAGACTTCAAAATCATTGTATCCTCCACTACAGAATGTTCCTTACATTCACTGCGAATCTGGAAGTCATCTGAATCTCCACTCCAGGCAAGTTTTCGTTACACCACTGGTGAATGTCCTTGTATACATATCCTGGTTTTCAGTGGCCTTTTCATACTCACAGCCGTGCTGTTCTATTGGCTATCGATTCCACCCTGGTCGGTTCTCCATTTGACTGTCCACACAACTGACCCTTCAGAAATAATTTAAATCTACTCTAGAGAATTTTCCTTTCATTCACTGCTAATCTGGGATTCATCCGAATCTGCACTCCAGGAAGATTTTTGATACACCACTGGTCAATATGCAAGTAATCAAAATCTAGTTTTCAGCAGCCAATTCAGACTCCTAGTCCTGCTGATCCACGGCTATCTGCTACACCCTGGTCAGCTCTTCATTTTGCTGTGCAAACAACCGAGAATTAAGAAATCATTGGACACTCAACTAGACAATGTTGCATTCATTCTCTGCGATTCTGGAATTAATCTATATCTGCACTCCAGGAGTCTTTCTTTACACACTGGTGAATGTCCAAGTAACCCAATGCGGGTTTTGAGTGGCCTGTTCAGACTCGTAGCCGTGCTGTTCAATTGGCTCTCCTCTCAAACCTGTTCAGGTTTACATTTTCCTGTTCAAATAACCCAGCCTTCAGAAATGAATGGAATCTCCACTACAAGATTATTCCACTCATTGACTGCGAAACTGGAATTCATCTGACTATCCACTCCAGGCATGTTTTCGTTACACCACTGTGGAATATCCAAGTAACCGAATGCTGGTTTTCAGCAGCCTGTTCACAATCGCAGCCGTCCTGTTCAATTCGCTCTCCACTTAACCCTGTTTAGCACTTCATTTTTCTGTCCACACAACCCAAACTTCAGAAATCATTGTTATCTCCACTACAGAATTTTCCATTTATTCACTGCGACTTTGGATTTCCTCTGAATATCCCCTGCAGGTAGGTTTTCGTTACACCAGTGCTCAATGACCAAGTAACACAATGCTTATTATGAGCGGCCTGTTCTCTGTCGCAGCCGTGCTGTTCAATGTGCTATCCACTCAACCCTGTTGAGCTCTTCATTTTCCTGTCCACACAACCCAGCCTTCTGAAATCTTTGTAATCTCCACTACAGAATGTTTCTTTCATTCACTGCGATTCTGGAATTCATCCAAATTTCCACTCCAGGCAGTTTTTGTTCTACCACTGGTGAATGTCCAAGTAACCAAAAGCTGGTTTTCAGCAGCCAGTTTACATTTTCATCCTGCTGTCACTGGCTATCCACTCCACCATTTTCAGCTATTTCTATGCAAAGAAACCAGAACTAAGTAATCATTGGACACTACACTAGAGAATGTTCCATTTATTTTCTGCGACTCTGGAATTCATCTGAATCTACACCCTTGGCAGTCTTTCTTTATACTACTGGTGAATGTCCAAGTAATGCAATGCTGGTTTTCAGCGGCCTGTTCACAGTCGCAGCCGTGCGGCTCAATTGGCGCTTCACTTAACCCTGGTCCGCACTTCATTTTCCTGTCCACACAAACCAACCTTCAGAAATCGTTGTTATCTCCACTACAGAATGTTCCATTTATTCACTGCCAATTTGATATTCATCTGTATCTCTATTCCAGGCAGATTTTCGTTACTTCAGTGCTGAATATCCATGTAAAACAACGCTGGTTTTTAGCTAGTCTGTTCAAATTCCCAGGCCTGCTGTTCAACTGGCTATCCACTCTACCATGGTCAGCTTTTCATTTTCTTGTACACACAACCCAGATGTCAAAAATCATTGGAATCTCCACTACAGAATGTTCCATTCATTCAATTCCAATCTGGAATTCATCGAATCTCCACTCCAGGCAGCCTTTCTTTACACCACTGGTGAATATCCAAGCAACGCAATTCTGGTTTTCATCAGCCAGTTCACATTCGCAGGTGTGCTGTTCAACTGCCTATCCACTGAACCCTGGTCAACTCTTCATTTTCCAATCCACACAACCCAGGTTTCAGAAATCATTGCAATCTCCACCTCAGAATGTTCCATTCATTCACTGCCAATCTGGAATTCATCTGAATCTCCACTGTAAGCAGGGTTTCGTTACACTACTGTTGAATATCCAAGTAACACAACACTGGTTTTCATTATCCTGTTCAGACTCGCAGGAGTGCTGTTCAACTGGCTATACACTGAACCCTGGTCAGCTCTTCATTTTCCTTTCCACGCAAACCAGATTTAAGAAATCATTGATATCTTTACCACAGAATGTTCCATTCATTTACTGGATTCTGGAGATCATCGAATGTCCATTACAAGCAGGCATTCGTTACACCACTGCTGAATGTCCACGTAAGCCAATGCTGGTTTTCAGCTTCCTGTTCACACTCGCAGGCCTGCTGTTCAACTGGCTATCCACTTGTCCCTGGTCAGCTCTTCATTTTCCTGTCCACACAACCTAGGCTTCAGAAATCACTGGAATCTACACGACAGAATGTTCCGTTCAATCATTCCCAATATGGAATTCATATAATTTCCACTCTAGGCATGCTTTTGTTACACCACTTTTGAATGTACAAGTTGCACAATGATGGGTTTCAGCAGCCTATTCAAACTTGCAGGCCTGCTGTTCAACTGGCTATCGACCTTAACCTGGTCTGCTCTTCATTTTCCTTTCCACACAAATCAGAAATCAGAAAATCATTGTAATCAGAAATCATTGTAATTTCCACTACAGAATGTTGCATTCATTCACTGCCAATCTGGAGATCATCGAATCTCGACTCCAGGCATGCTTTTGTTACACTAATGTTGAATGTCCAAGTTACACAATGCTGGTTTTCAGCATCCTGTTCACAATCGCAGGCGTGCTGTTCAACTGGCTATCCACTGAACCCTGGTCAGCTCTTCATTTCACTTTCCACACAACCCAGACTCCAGAATTCATTGGAATCTCCCCTACAGAATATTCCATTCATTCACAGCGAATCTGGAATTCATGTGAATCCCCGTCCAGGCAGGCATTCATTACACCACTGGTGAATGTCCAAGTAACCCAATGCTGGTTTTCAGCGTCCTGTTCACAGTTGCAGGCCTGTTGTTCAACTAGCTATCCACTGCACAGTGGTCAGCTCTTTCATTTCCTGTTCACACAACCCAGACTTCAGAAATCATTGGAATCTCCACTACTGAATCTTCCTTTCATTCACTGCCAACCTGTAGATCACCGAATCTCCACTGCAGGCAGATTTTCGTTACTCAACTGCTGAATGTCCAAGTATCCCAATGCTGGTTCTCAGAGGCCTGTTGAAACTCGCAGGCCTGCTGTTCAAATGGCTATCCACTCTAACCCGGTCTGCACTTCCTTTTCCTGTCCACACAACTCAGATGTCAGAAATCATTGGAATTTTCTCTAAAGAATATTTCATTCATTCACTGCGTATCTGGAATTTATCTGAATCTCAACTCTTGGCATGCTTTCGGTACAAAACTGTTCAATGTCCAAGTAACACAGTGCTTGTTTTCAGGATCCTGTTCACACTTGCAGACGTGCTGTTCAAGTGGCAATCCACTGAATCCTGGTCAGCTCTTCTTTTTCCTGTCAAGACAACCCAGATTTCAGAAATCTTTGGAATTTCCACTACATAATTTTCCATTCATTCACTGCCAATCTGGAATTCATCGAATCTCCACTTCAGGCAGGATTTCGTTATACCACTGAATATTCAAGTACCCAATGTTGGTATTCAGCAGCCTGTTCATAGTCGCAGGCGTGCTGTTCAAAGGTCTATCCATTCCAACCTGGTCAGCTCTTCATTTTCCTGTCCTCACAACGTAGAATTCAGAAACCATTGGAATCTCCACAACAGAATGTTCCATTCAGTAATTGCCAATCTGTAATTCATGGAATCCCCACTGCAGGCTGGTTTTCGTTACACCACTGCTGAATGTCCAAGTAACCCAGTGCTGGTTTTCAGCCTGCTGTACAAACTCGCAGCCGTGCTGATCAACTGGCTTTCCACTCAATCCTGGTCAGCTTTACGTTTTCCTGTCCACAAAAATCAGACTTCAGAAATCATAAAATCTCCACTATAGAATGTTCCATTCAATCACTGCCTATCTGGAATTCATCGAATATCCACTCAAGGCAGGCTCATATTACACCACTGGTGAATATGCAAGTAACCCAATGTTGGTTTTCAGCGGCCTGTTCACAGTCGCAGGAGTACAGTTCAACTGGCTATGCACTCTAACTTGGTCAGCACTTCATTTTCCTGTCCACACAACCTAGGCTTCAGAAATCATTGGGATTTCCACTACAAAATGTTCCATTCATTCATTCCCAATCTGGAATTCATCTGAATCTCCACTTCATTCAGGCTGTCGTTACACCACTGATGAATATCCAAGTAACGCAGTGCTTGTTTTCAGCGTCCTGTTCACAGTCGCGGGCCTGTTGTTCAACTGACTTTCCACTCCACAGTGGTCAGCTCTTTCATTTCCTGTCCACACAACCCAGACTTCAGAAATCATTGGACTCTTCACTACAGAATGTTCCATTCATTCACTGCCAATCTGGATTTCCTCGAATATCAACTCCAAGCAGGCTTTCGTTACACCACTGGTGAATATCCAAGTAACCTAATGCTGTTTTTCAGAGGCCTGTTCACACTTGGAGGTGTGCTGTTCAACTGGCTATGCACTCCCGTCGGGTCAGCTCGACATTTTCCTGTCCACACAACCCAGGCTTCAGAAATCATTGGAATCTCCATTATATAATGTTCCATTTATTCCTTGCCAATCTGGAATTCATCGAATCTCAACTCCAGGAAGGATTTCGTTACACCACTGGGTAATATCCAAGTAGCCCAATGCTGGTTTTTAGCTGCCTGTTCACACTCACAGGGGTGCTGTTCAACAGGCTATCCACTCCAACCTGGACAGCTCTTCATATTCATGTCTACATAAACTAGACTTCAAAAACCTTTAGAATCTCCACAACAGAATGTTCCATTCATTCACTGCCAATCTGGAATTCATAGAATCTCCACTCCAGGCAGGCTTTCTTTACACCACTGCTGATTGTCCAAGTAACCCAGTGATGGTTTTCAGCGTCCTGTTCACACTCGCAGCCGTGCTGTTCAACTGGTTTTCCACTCTACCCTGGGCAGCTCTACGTTTTCCTGTTCACACAACCCAGACTTCAGAAATTATCGGAATCTCCACTATAAAATGTTCCATTCTTTCACTGCCAATCTGGAGTTCATTGAATCTCCACTCCAGGCAGGGTTCCGTTACACCATTGGTGAATATCGAAGTAACACAATATTGTTTTCAGCAGACTGTTCACATTCGGAGGAGTGCCCTTCAACTGGCTATCCACTCTAACCTTTTCAGCTTTTCATTTTCCTCTCCACACAATCCTGAATTCAGAAATCATTGGAAAATCCACTACAGAATGTTCCATTCGTTCACTGCCAATCTGGAGTTCATCTGAATCTCCACTCCATGCAGGCTTTCGTTACACCACTGCTGAACGTCCAAGTAACACATTGCTGGTTTTCAGAGTCCTGCTTACACTCGGAAGCGTGCTGTTCAAATGGCAAACCACTCAACCATGGTCAGCTCTTCATTTTCCTGTCCACACAACCCAGACTTCAGAAATCATTGGAATCTTCAAGAAAGAATGTTCCATTCATTATCTGCCAATCTGGAATTCATTGAATCTCCACTCCAAGCAGGGTTTCTTTACACCACTGTAATTATCCAATTAACCCAATGCTGGTTTTCTGCGGCCTGTGAACAGTAGCAGGAGTGCTGTTCAAAAGGCTGAGCACTCCAACCTGGTTAGCTCTTCATTTTCCTGGCAGGCTTTCGTTACACCACTGTTGAATGTCCAAGAAACCCAAAGCTGGTTTTCAGCATCCTGTTCACACTTGCCGTCGTGTTGTTCAACTGCCTCTCCACACCACAGTGGTCATGTCTTTCTTTTCCTGTCCACACAACCCATACTTCAGAAATCATTGGAATCTCCACTACAAAATGTTCCATTCATTCACTGCTAATCTGGAATTCATCGAATCTCCACTCGAGGCAGGCTTTCGTACAGCACTGTTGAATGTCCAAGTAACCCCATGCTGGTTTTCAGCGTCCTGTTCACACTCGCCGTTGTGTTGTTCAACTGGCTATCCACTCCACAGTGGTCATGTCTTTCTTTTCCTGTCCACACTGCCCAGACTTCAGAAATCATCGAAATATCCACTACAGAATGTTTCATTCATTCACTGCCACTCTGGAATTTATCTAATCTCCACTCCAGGCAGGTTTTCGTTACACCACTGTTGTATGTCCAAGTAACACCATGCTGGTTTTCAGCGTCCTGTTGAAACTCGCAGGCGTGCTGTTCAACTGACTATCCACACACAACAGTAAGACGTGTGTTTCACTCAGCCAGTCTGGCCGAGCCTGGTTCAATTCCTCGCCCTCTCAGAGAGCCCGGGAAGCTACCGAGAGTATGTGGCCTTCACGCAAAGCCTGCCAAGGCACCCGTGAAATATTCCATATGCCAAAATTACAGTCACCACAAATCTACAAACGAAGATGTTACTGAACTTCCCCAGCAAATCAATGAAGTCCAGGAGGACTGTGAGAGTGACAGCGATCCACACTGCTGAGTAGTGAATTGTTTTCAATATCCATTGTACTCGGCCTGCGTTTCTTCTCGTTCTCCAGGAAATCGCTTCGATTTAGAAATCTAACAAGTGAGCATTTGCTCTAAACTCTCAGAGAGCCCTCCAAGCTACCGAGAGTATCTCGCCCGCACGGCAGAGACTGGCAAGCTCCCCTGACGTATTCTATATGCCAGACACAGTAATAACAAAGTCTCCAATGGAGACGTTACTGGGCACGCTCGAGCAAATCGATGAACAACGGGAGGGCCTTTACCTTTACCTTTACCTCCCCAGGCCTGCTCTTCAGCTCCCTGTCTAGTCGAATATAATATTATGTTCATTAATCCTGCCACATTAATGAGCGACCTAAGTTCATCTAAATATCAACAGCTACGTATCTGGTTTTCATCTGTCTGTGCATTCCATCAAGTTGAAGTTTTCATCATCCCGTCCACTGTACCTGGGACTGGTGTGCATTGACCTAGGAATAAATATAAACCATATGGTACTCTCCTGGTCAATGCCACCCAGTACTGGTGATGATAGTATGCCTCTAAAACTAATCAGGTTTGGAATTTTTCTGCATGTTCCAATAACCCAATGCTGGTGATCAGCGGCCTGTTCACATACCGCAGGCATGGTGTTCACTGGCTATCCACTTCACCTTGTTCAGCTCTTCATTTCCTGGTGCCCAAAACCCAGAGTTCTGAAATCATTGGTATTCTCCACTACAGAATGTTCCACTCATTCACTGCGAATCTGGAATTCATCTGAATCTCCACTCCAGACAGGCTTCCCTTACACAGCTGGTGAATGTCCAAGTAACCAATGCTGGTTTTCAGCGGCCTCTTCACACTCGCAGGCCTGCTGTTTAGCTGGGTACCCATTCCAACCTGGTCATGTCTTCATTTCCTGGTGCTCATAATACAGAGTTCTGAAATCATTGTTATCTCCTATACAAAATTTTCCATTAATTCAATGCCAATATGGAAATCATCTGAATCTCGACTCCGGGAAGGCATTCGTTACACTACTGGTGAATGTCCAAGTAACTCAATGCTGGTTTTCAGCGGTCTGATCACACTCACAGTCATGCTGTTCAACTGGCTATCCACTCAACCCTGGTCAGCTCTTCAATTTCCTGTCCACACAACCCAGACTTCAGAAATCATTGGAATCTCCAGTACAGAATGTTCCATTCATTCAGTGCGAACCTGGAATTCATCTGAATTTGCACTCCAGGTAGGCTTTCGTTACACCACTGGTGAATGTCCAGGTAACACAATGCTGGTTTTCTGCGGCCTGATCACATTCGGAGTCCTGCTGGTTCCTGGCTATCCACTGAACCCTGGTCAGCTCTTCATTTTCCTGTCCACAGGACCCAGAGATCAGAAATTATTGGTATGTCCACTACAGAATGTTCCGGTCATTCATTGCGAGTGTGGAATAAATCTGAATTTCCACTCTACGCAGACATTCATTAAACCATTGGTGAGTCTACCCCGAAACTGGAAATTATCTGAATCTGAACTACTACTACACTACTTCCACTACCCAGCCGTCGCCACACTCTAGGACGCTTTCCGGACCTGCGCGGCCGCAAGCGGCCGCGCGACACATCATAATGCACTAAATACCCATCTTCAGGAATTGTCGTACCATATTTGATAGGGTTCAAATATGGTAACACCTACAAGGGTGATTAGAGGTCACCCCAAAAGCCTCTATCCCTCCCGGAAAGACTGGCAAGCTACCGAGAGTATTCCGCCCGCACGGAAGAGCCTGGCAAGCTATCCGCTGTGTATTCGATATGCCAAAACCAGTAACTACAACTGGTCTCATTCACCTGACCCTGAAGGCTTCACCGACATGGCAGCACTGAGAAGGATGAGAAAGGAGAGGCTGACAAAATCTCAAGGCCGACCTAGGCTGCCACAACGAAGGAAGACAAAAATGATTGTCTGTACTTTCAATGCACGTACGCTAGCATCAGATGCATCCATCGAGGACCTGATGGTACAAGCGCGAATGATCAAGTACGACATCATTGGTCTGACCGAGACAAGAAGGCACGAATCTCACCATGCCGTTTTCGACACTGGAGAAGAATTGTTCCTCGGAACATGCGATAAAAGAGGTGTTGGAGGCGTCGGTGTTCTTGTCAACACAAACTTGGCTAAGAGCATTGATTCATTCGAATGCCTAACAATCGGAATCAGACGTTTACATTTGAATAGATGTGGCTCACTGCCTGCAGTTTCTATCTTTGTTGTCTACGCACCAACATCTCATTATGATGAAAGAGAAATCGAGAAGTTCTACATGGAGCTAGAGAAGTTCTATAAAGAAGACCACACCTTCTACAAGATCGTTGTGGGTGATTTTAATGCCAAGATAGGACCGAGAAGATCAGCTGAAGAACTTCACATCGGGACCCATGGCCTAGAATGGAACGAACAGGGTGAGAGACTGTCTGAGTTCATCATGTCGACCAAGAGAATTCATGGTAACTCACAGTTCCAGAAGGCAGAATCTAAATGATGGACATGGGAGTCTCCCGGTGGACGATACCACAATGAAATAGACCACATCATATTCAATCGACGGTTTTGCCTGACTGATGTCGCTGTTGTCCCAAAATTTCGAACGAGATCGGACCACCGTCTCCTTCGTGCAAAATTCTACTTCACAGAGCGGGGAGAAAGGGCTGCAAAGTTCAAAAAGAGAACTCCCAGAATGACCACCAACTGGAACTCTTTTGTACTATTGCGGCAACATGGGAAGATGCCATTGTTGACAACATTGACGAGGAATATGATCGACTGGTTCAGCACCTCCATGAATGTGCGAGGAACGCCAAGAGAGAGATAGCCACAAAATATCGCCTATCTTCGAAAACTCTTGAGCTAATTCGCCAGCGTGGTTTGGCGCATGCCTCAGGCAACCGCAAGCTAACGTCTGAGCTCGCAAAGCAGTGCAGAGATGCGATCAAGGAAGACCTCAAAGAGAGAAGAGCAGAAGTACTGGTAAATGCGGCAGAAGCCGGGAAAAGTATTCGTAACGCCCGCCTGTCCTTCGCCAACTATAAGACCAAGATGACTGCCCTCCGACGTCCTGATGGATCCATCACATCCTCCAGAACGGCAATGGAGAAGATTATCTATGACCTGGCACCAGAGCTGCGCAGGAGGATGAGAGCGGCTTGGAACGCCTTCAAGAACGTCGAAGAAATAGCTAAGAGGACGAAGAACCTCCGGCTCCGGGCACATCTCTTTGATTCCACCGTTCTTCCTGCATTAATATGTGCCTTAGAGACCTGGGCCGTACACAAACAGGATGAGAACGCTATTCAGGTCTCCCAAAGAAGAATAGAAAGAGCAATGCTTGGAATATCACGTTTCACTCAAATGAGAGAAAGAATCCGGAGTTCGGACATCCGTCAACGTCAAGAATCAGGGACGCTGTCTCATTTGCCAAGGTGTCAAAAATCAGATGGGCTGGTCACGTAATGAGATTTAAAGATGACCGCTGGACTAGAGCTGTTACTGACTGGATTCCACGGGATGTAAAAACACCGCGTGGCCGCCCACCTACCAGATGGTCAGACTTCTTCGTCAAGGTCATGAACGATCGGTTTTAGGCTCTTCATGTTCCCAGAGCGAACAGATGCCATTGGACTACAATAGCACGCGACAGGGACAAATGGAGGCGTTACTGGCGCCCGCTCGAGCAAATTGACAACTAACGGGAAGTTAAGTGATTAAGTGATAAGTCCACATAACGCAGACTTCAGAAACCTTTAGAATCTCCAGAACAGAATGTTCCATTCATTCACTGCCAATCTGGAATTCATAGAATCTCCACTTCAGGCAGTCTTTCGTTGCACTACTGGTGAATATCCACATAACCCAATGCTGGTTTTCAGCGTATTTTTCACATTCGCAGATGTGCTGTTCAACTTGCTATCCACTCCAATGTGGTCAGCTGTTTCTTTTCATGTCCACAGAACCCAGTCTTCAGAAATCATTGGAATCTCCAGTACAGTATGTTGCATTCATTCACTGCCAATCTGGAGTTCTTCGAATCTCCACTCCAGGCAGGCTTTTGTTACAACATTGATGAATGTCCAATTAACCCAATGCTGGTTTTCAGCGTCCTGTTCACACTAGCAGGCGTGCTGTTCAACAGGCTATCCACTCCACCCTGGTCAGCTATTTTTTTTCCTGTCCACAAAGCCGAGACTTCAGAAATCATTGGAATCTCCACTACAGAATGTTCCATTCATTCACTGCCAATCTGGAATTCATCTGAATCTCCACTCTATACAGTCTTTCATTACACCACTGGTGAATTTCCAAGTAACCCAATGCTGGTTTTCAGCGTCCTGTTCACAATCGTAGGCGTACTGTTCAACTGGCTTTCCACTCAACCATAGTCAGCTCTTCATTTTCTGTCCACACAACACAGATTTCAGAAATCATTGGAGTCTCCACTACAGAATTTCCATTCATTCACTGCCAATCTGGAATTCATCAACTCTTCACTACAGGCAGGATTTCGCTACACCACTGGTGAATATCCAAGTAACCCATTGCTAGTGGACAGCGGCCTGATCACATACCGCAGGCATGGTGTTCACTGGGTATCCACTCCACCCTGGTAATCTCTTCATTTCCTGGTGCCAATAACCCAGAGTTCTGAAATAATTGGTATCTCCACTACAGAATGTTCCATTCACTCACTGCCAAATATGGAATTTAAACGAATCTCAACTCCAGGCAGGTTTTCGTTACACCAATGGTGAATGTCCAAGTAACGCAATGCTGGTTTTCAGCGGCCTGTTCACACTCACAGGCGTGCTGTTCAACTCGCTATACACTCAACTCTGTTCAGCTCTTCGTTTTCCTGTTCACACAACCTAGACTTCAGAAATCATTGGAATCTCCACTACAGAATTTCCATTCATCCACTGCCAATCTGGAATTCATCGAATCTCCACTCCAGGCAGGATTACGTTACACCACTGGTGAAGATTCAAGTATCCTAATCTAATGGTCAGCGGCCTTTTCTCACATCTCATGCATGATGTTCACTGGCTATCCACTCCACCCTGGTCAGCTCGTCATTTCCTGGTGGTCAATATAACAGAGTTCTGAAATCATTGGTATCGCCACTACAGAATGTTCCATTCACTCACTGCCAAATATGGAATTTAAATGAAACTCCACTCCAGGCAGGTTTTCATTACACCAATGGTGAATGTCCAAGTAACGCAATGCTGGTTTTCAGCGGCCTGTTCACACTCACAGGCGTGCTGTTCAACTCGCTATACACTCAACCTTGGTTAGATGTTCATTTTCCTGTCCACAAAACCCAGACATCAGAAATCATTGGAATCTCCACTACAGAATGTTCTATTCATTCACTGCCAATCTGGAAGTCATGGAATCTCCACTCCAGGCAGGATTTCCTTACACCATAGGTGAATATCGAAGTACCACAATGCTGGTTTTCATCGTCCTGTTCACACTCGCACAAGTGCTGTACAATTGGCTATCCACTTAACCCTGGCGAGCACTACATTTTCCTGTCCACACAAAGCAGCCTTCAATAATCATTGTCATCTCCACTACAGAATGTTGAATTCATTCACTGCGATTCTGGAATTAATCTGAATCTGCAGTCCAGCAGGCTTTCATTACACCACTGGTGAATGTCCAAGTAACGCAATGCTGGTTTTCAGCGGTCTGTTCACACTCGTAGGCGTGCTGTTCACTGGCTATCCACTCAACACTGGTCAGCTCTTCTTTATCCTGTCAACACAACCCAGACTTCAGAAATCAATGGAATCTCCACTTCAGATGTTCCATTCATTCACTGCCAGTCTGGAATTCATCGAATCTCCACTAGTGTCAGGATATCTTTACACCACTGCTGAATGTACAAGTAAACTAATGCTGGTTTTCAGCAGCCTTTTCAAACTCGCAGGCTGGCTATTCATCTGGCTATCCACGCTATCCTGGTCTGCACTTCATTTTCCTGTACACACAACACACAATTTAGAAATCATTGGAACCTGCCCTACAGAATGTTCCATTCGTTCACTGCGAATCTGGAATTCATCTGAATCTCCACTCCAGACAGGCTTCGTTGCACCACTGGTGAATGTCCATGTGACACAATGCTGGATTTCAGAGGCCTGTCAACATTCGCAGGCATGCTGTTCAACTAGCTATCCATTAAACAGTAGTTAGCCATTTCTTTTCCTGTCCACACAACCCAGACATCAGAAATCATTGGAATCTCCACTACAGAATGTTCCATTCATTCACTGCCCACCTGGAGATCAATGAATCTCCACTCAAGGCAGGCTTTTGTTTCACCACTGCTGAATGTCCATGTAACCCAATGCTGATTTTCAGAAGCCTGTTAACACTAGCAGGCCTGCTGTTCAACTGGCTAAGCACTCAGCCCTGGTCAGCTCTTCATTTTCCTCCCCACACAAACCAGACTTGAGAAAACATTGGAATCTCCACTACAGAATGTTCTATTCTTTCACTGCCGATCTGGAATTCATCGAATCTCAACTCCATGCAGGATTCCGTTACAGAAGAGGTGAATATCCAAGTACCACAATTCTGGTTTTCATCGTACTGTTCACACTCGCAGGCTTGCTGTTAAACTGGCTATCCACTCTACAATGGTCAGCTCTTCATTTTCCTGTCTACATAACACAAACTTTAGAAACCGTTAGAATCTCCAATACAGAATGTTCCATTCATTCACAGCCAATATGGAATTCATAGAATCTCCACTCCAAGAGAGCTTTCGTTGCAACACTGGTGAATATCCAAGTAACCCAGTGCTGAATTTCAGCGTCCTGTTCAGACTCGCAAGCTTGCTGTCCAAGTGGCTTTCCACTCCACAGTGGTCACCTCTTTATTTTCCTGTACACACAACCCAGATCTCAGAAAACATCGGAATATCCAGCACAGAATGTTCCATTCATCCACTCCCAATCTGGAGTTCTTCGAATCTCCACTCCAGGCAGGCTTTCCTTACACCACTGGTGAATGTCCAATTAACCCAATGCTGGTTTTCAGTGTCCTATTCACACTCGCAGGCGAGCTGTTCCACTGGCTATCTACTCTACAGTGGTTAGCTCTTTCTTTTCCTTTCCACATAGCCAACACTTCAGAAATCATTGGAATTTTCCTCTATTGAATGTTCCATTCATTCACTGCGAATCTGTAATTCATCTGAATCTCCACTCCATGCAGTCTTTCGTTACACCACTGCTGAATGTCCAAGTAACCCAATGTTGGTTTTCAGCGTCCTGTTCACACTTGCAGGCATGCTGTTCAACTGGCTTTCCACTCAACCCTGGTCAGATCTTCATTTTCCTGTTCAAACAACCTAGACATCAGAAATCATTAGAATCCCCACTACAGAATTTCCATTCATTCACTGCCATTCTGGAATTCATCGAATCTCCACTTCAGGCAGGATTACCTTACACCACTGGTGATGACCAAGTAACCCAATCTAGTGGTCAGCAGATTGTTCACATTCCGCAGGCGTGGTGTTCACTGGCTATCCACTCCATCCTTGTCAGCTCTTCATTTTCTGGTGCCAAAATACAGAGTTGTGAAATCATTGGTATCTCCACTACAGAATGTTCCATTTATTCACTGCCAAATCTGGAATTTATCGTATCTCCACTCAGGGCAGGCATTCGTTACAGCACTGGTGAATGTCGAAGTAACGTAATGCTGGTTTTCAGCAGCCTGTTCACACTCGGAGGCGTGCTGTTCAACTGGCTAACCACTCCACAGTGGTCAGCTCTTTCTTTTCCTGTCCACACAACCCAGACATCAGAAATCATTGAATTCTCCACTCCAGAATGTTCCATTTATTCACTGCCAATCTGGAATTCATAGAATCTCCACTCCAGGCAGGATTTCCAAACAACACTGGTGAATATCCAAGGAGCACAATGCTGGTTAACAGCAGGCTGTTCAAACTCGCAGGCTTGCTGTTCAACGGGCTATCCACGCTAACCTAATCTGCTCTTCATTTTCCTGTCCACACAACCCCGATTTCAGAAATCATTGGAATCTCCACAAAAGAATGTTCCATTCATTCACTGCGAATCTCAAATTCATCTGAATCTTCACTTCAGGCAGGCTGTCGTTACACCACTGCTGAATGTCCAAGTAACAAATTGCTTCTTTTCAGCGTCCTGTTCACACTTGCAGGCTTGTTGTTCAACTGGATTTCCACTCAACCCTGGAAAGCTCTTCATTTTCCTGTCCACACAACCCAGACTTCAGAAATGATTGGAATCTCCACTACAGAATTTCGATTCATTCACTGCCAATCTGAAATTCATCGAATCTCCACTCCAAGCAGGATTTCGTTATATCAATGGTGAATGTCCAAGTAACCCAATGCTAGTTTTCAGCGTCCTCTTCCCACTCGCAGGTGTGCTGTTCAACTGGCTATCATCTCCACAGTGGTCAGTTCTCTTTTGCGGTCCACACAACCCAGACTTCAGAAATCATTGAAATCTCCACTATATAATGTTCAATTCATTCACTGCCAATCTAGAGATTATCGAATCTCCATTACAGGCAGGCTTTTATTACACCACTGGTGAACATTCAAGTACCACAATGCTGGCACTCATCTTCCTGTTCACACTTGCAGGAGTGCTGTGCAACTGGCTATCCACTCAACCCTGGTCAGCTGTTCATTTTCATGTCCACACAACCCAGACTTCAGAAAACATTGGAATATCCACTACATAATGTTCCATTCATTCATTAAGAATCTGGAATTCATCTGAATCTCCACTCCATGCAGTCTTTCGTCACACCACTGGTGAATATCCAAGTAACCCAATGCTGGTTTTCAGCGCCCTGTTCACAATCGCAGGCGTGCTGTTCAACTGGCTTTCCACCCAACCCTGGTCAGCTCATCATTTTCATGTCCACACAACCCAGACTTCAGAAATCATTGGAATCTCCACTACAGAATGTTCCATTCATTCACTGCCAATCTGGAGATAATCGAATATCCACTTCAGGGAGGCTTTTTTTACACCACTGCTGCTGAATGTCTAAGTAACCCAATGCTGGTTTTCAGAGGCCTGTTCACATTCGCAGCCGTGCTGTTCAGCGGGATATCGACTCAACCATGATCAGCTCTTCATTTTCATATCTACACAACCCGGACTTCAGAAATCATTGGAATCTCCACTACAGAATGTTCCATTCATTTACTGTCAATCTGGAATTCATCTTATCTCCACTCCAGGCAGGTTTTCGTTACACCAGTGGTGAATATCCAAGTAAACCAATGCTGGTTATCAGCAGTCTGTTAAAACTCGCAGGCATTGTGTTCAACTGCCTAAGCACTCTAACATGGTCTGCTCTTCATTTTCCTGTCAACACAACCCAGAATTCAGAAATTATTGGAATCTCCACTACAAAATGTTCCATTTATTCACTGTCAATATGGAATATATCAGAATCTCCACTCCAGGCAGTCTTTCGTTACACCACTGGTGAATGTCCAATTAACCCAATGCTTGTTTTCAGTGTCCTGTTCACACTCACAGGCATGCTGTTAACTGGCTATCAACTCCACAGTGGTCAGCTCTTTCTTTTTCTTTACAGACAACTCACATTTCAGAAATCATTGGAATCTCCACTAGAAAATGTTCAATTCATTCACTGTCAATCTGGAATTCATCTGAATCTCCACTCCAGGCAGGCATTCGTTACACCACTGGTGAATATCCAAGTAACACAATGCTGGTTTTCAGCGTCCTGTTCATACTCACAGGCATGCTTTTTAGCTGCGTATCCACTCCACCCTTGTCAGTTCTTCCTTTTTCTGTCTACACAAACCAGACTTCAGAAATCATTGGAATCTTCACTATAAAATGTTCTATTCATTCTCTGCCAATCCCGAATTTATCTGATACTCCACTCCAAGCAGGCTTTCGTTACACCACTGATGAGCATCCAAGTAATCCAATACTGGTTTTCATCATCGTGTTCACAATCGCAGACGTGCTGTTCAACTGGCTATCCACTCAACCCTGGTCAGCTCTACATTTTCCTGTCCACATAACCTAGACTTCAGAAACAATTATTATCTCCACTACAGAATGTTCCATTCATTCACTGACAATCTGGAATTTTTCGAATCTCCACTCCAGGCAGGCTTTCGTTACACCACTGCTGAATATTCAAGTAACCCAATGCTAGTTTTTAGAGGCCTGTTCACACTCGCAGGCCTGCTGTTCAACTGGCCATCCACTCTAACCTGGTCAGCTCTTCATTTTCCTGTCCAACACTACCCATACTTCAGTAATCATTGGAATCTCCACTACAGAATGGTCCATTTATTCACTGCCAAACTGGAATTCATAGAATCTCCACTCCATGCAAGCTTTCAGTGCACCACTGTTAAATATCCCAGTAACCCAATGCTGGTTTTCAGCATCCTGTTAACACTCGCAGGCGTGCTGTTCAACTGGCTATCCTCTCAAAATTTATCAGCTCTTTATTTTTCTGTCCAAAGAACTGAGAATTCTGAAATCATTGGTATTTCCACTACAGAATGTTCCTTCATTCACTGCCAATCTGGAATTCATCGAATCCCCACCTCAGGCAGGATTTCGTTATACCACTGCTGAATATCCAAGTAACCCAATTATGGTTATCATCAGCCTGTTAAAACTCGCAGGCCTGCTGTTCAAGTGGCTATCCACTCTAACCTGGTCAGCTCTTCATTTTCCTGTCCACACTACCCAGACTTCAGAAATCATTGCAATCTCCACTACAGAATGTTCCATTCAATAATTGTTAGACTGGAATTCATAGAATCTCCACACACGGCAGCCTTTCGTTGCACCACTGCTGAATATCCAGGAACAAAATGCTCGTTTTCAGTGTCCTGTTCACTCTCGCAGGCGTCCTGTTCAAGTGGCTATCCACTCAACCCTGGTCAGATCTTTCTTTTCCTGTCCACACCACCCAGATATGATTAATCATAGGAATCTCAACTAAAGAATGTTCCATTAATTTACTGCCAATCTGCAGATGATCAAATCACCACTCAGGCAGGCTTTCGTTACACCACTGCTGCATGTCTAGGTAACCCAATGCTGGTTTTCAGAGGCCTGTTGGCACTCTCAGGCATGCTGTACAACTGGCTATCCACTCAACCTTGGTCAGCTCTTCCTTTTCCTGTCCACACAACCCATACTTCAGAAATAATTGGAATCTCCACTAAAGAATGTTTCATACATTCATTGCCAATCTGGAATTCATCGAATCTCCACTCCAGGCAGGATTTCATTACAGCACTATTGAATAACCAGGTAACCCAATGCTAGTGGTCAGCGGCCTGCTCACATACCGCAGATGTTGTATTCATTGGCTATCCACTCCACTCTGCTCAGCTCTCCATTTCCTGGTGCCAATAAGCGAGATTTTTTAATATATTGGTATTTCCACTACAGAATGTTCCATTCATTCCCTGCAAATCTGGAAATCATCTGAGTCTCCACTCCAGGCAGGCTTTCGTAACACCACTGCTGAATGTCCAAGTAACCCAATGCTGGTTTTCAGAGGTCTGTTCACACTCTCAGGCATGCTGTTCAACTGGCTATCCACTCAACCCTGGTCAGCTCTTCCTTTTCCTGTCCACACAACCCATACTTCAGAAATAATTGGAATCTCCACTAAAGAATGTTTCATTCATTCATTGCCAATCTGGAATTCATCGAATCTCCACTCCAGGCAGGATTTCATTACAGCATTATTGAATAACCAGGTAACCCAATGCTAGTGGTCAGCGGCCTGCTCACATACCGCAGATGTTGTATTCATTGGTTATCCACTCCACTCTGCTCAGCTCTCCATTTCCTGGTGCCAATAAGCGAGATTTTTTAATATATTGGTATTTCCACTACAGAATGTTCCATTCATTCCCTGCAAATCTGGAAATCATCTGAGTCTCCACTCCAGGTAGGCTTTCGTAACACCACTGCTGAATGTCCAAGTAACCCAATGCTGGTTTTCAGAGGCCTGTTCACACTCTCAGGCGTGCTGATCAACTGACTATACACTCCAAACTGGTCAGCTTTTCATTTTCATGTCCACATAACCCAGACTTCAGACACCATTATAATCTCCACTAAAGAATGTTCCATTAATACACTGCCAATCTGGGATTCATAGAACCTCCACTCCAGGCAGGCTTTTGTTACACCACTGTTGAATATCCAAGGAACCCAATGCTGAAATGCAGCGTCCTGATCACACTCCCAGGCGTACCGTTCAACTAGCTATCCAGTCCAGAGTGGTCAGCTCTTTCTTTTCCTGTCCACACAAACCAGAATTCAGAAATCATTGGAATCTCCACTACAGAATATTCCATTTATTCACTGCGATTATGGAATTCATCTGAATCTCCACTCCATGCAGGCTTTCTTTACACCAGTGGTGAATATCCAAGTAACCCAATGATGGTTTTCAGCGTCCTGTTCACACTCACAGGGTTGCTGTTCAACTGTCTCTCCACTCCATAGATGTCAGCTCTATCTTTTCCTGTCCAAAGAACCCAGACTTCAGAAATCATTGGAATCCCCACTACAGAATGTTGCATACATTCACTGCCAATCTGGAGATCATCGAATCTCCACTCCGGGCAGGCTTTCCTTACACTACTGCTGAATGTCCAAGTAACACAATGATGCATTTCAGAGGCCTGTTCACACTGCAGGCCTGCTGTTCAACTGGCTTTCCACTCAACCCTGGTCAGGTCTTCATTTTCCTGTCCACACAACCCAGACTTCAGAAATCATTGGAATCTAAGCTACAGAATGATCCATTCATTCACTGCCAATCTGGAATTCATCGAATCGCCACGCCAGTCAGGATTTCTTTACAGCACTGGTGAATATCCAAGTGACCCAATGCGGGTTTTGAGCAGCCTGTTCAAACTCGAAGGCCTGCTTTTAAACTGGTTTTCCACTATAACCTGGTCTGCTCTTCATTTTCCTGTCCACACAACCCAGACTTTATAAATCATGGGGATCTTCACTACAGAATGTTGCATTCATTCACTGAGAATCTGGAATTCATCTGAATCTCCACTCCAGGTAGGCTTTGGTTACACCAGTGGTGAATGTCCAAGTGACTCAATGCTGGTTTTTAGCGTCATGTTCAGACTGCCAGGCATGCTATTCAACTGGCAATCCACTCCACTTTGGCCAGCACTTTCTTTTCCTGTTCACACAACACAGACTTCAGAAATCATTGGAATCTCCACTACAGATTGTTCCATATATTCACTGCCAATCTGGAGATCCTTGTATCTCCACTCCTCGCAGGCTATTGTTACAACACTGCTGAATTTCCATGTAACAGAATGCTGGTTTTCATAGGCCTGTTTACACTTGCAGGCGTCCTGTTCAACAGGCTATCCTCTCCACCCTATTCAGCTCTTTCTTTTCCAGTCCACACTACCCAGGCTTCAGAAATCATTGGAATCTCCACTATAGAACTTTCCAGTTATTCACTGCTAATCTGGAATTCATAGAGTCTGCACACATAGCAGGCTTTCGTTGCACCACTCGTGAATATCCAGTAACCCAATGTTGGTTTTCAGTGTCCTTTACACACTCGCAGCGTGCTGTTCAACTGGCTATCCATTCCAACTGATCAGTTCTACATATCATGTGGACACCACCCACAGTTCAGAAATCATTGGAATCTCCACTACACAATGTTCCATTCATTCACTGCGAATCTGGAATTCATCTGAATCTCCATACCATGTAGGCTTTCGTTATACCACTGGTGAATGTCCAAGTAACCCAATGCTGGTTTTCAGCATCATGGTCAAACTCGAAGGCGTGCTGTTCAATTAGCTATCCACTCAACAGTGGTCAGCTCATTCTTTGAATTCTTCGAATATCCACTACAGGCAGGATTTTGTTACACCATTGGTGAATTCCCAAGAAACCCAATGCTGGTTTTCAGCCTCCTGTTCAAACTCCGAGGCCTGCTGTTCAACTGGCTATGCACTCTAACCTGGTCTGCTCTTCATTTTCTGTCCACACAACCTAAAACTTCAGAAATCCTGGGAAGTTCCACTATAGAAAGTTCCATTCATTCACTGCGAATCTGGAATTCATCTGAATCTCCACTCCAGGCAAGCATTCCTTACCCCACTCCTGAATGACCAAGTAACCTAATGCTGATTTTCAGCTTCCAGTTCACACTCGCTGCCCTGTTGTTCAACTGGCTATCCACTTTACCCTGGTCAGCTCTTCATTTTCCTATCCACACAACCAAGACTTCAGAAATCACTGGATTCTCCCCTACAGAAAGTTCCATTCATTTACTGCCAATCTGGAATTAATTGAAACTCCTCTTAAGGCAGAATGTCGTTACACCACTGGTAAATATCAAAGTAACCCAATGCTGGTTTTCAGCATCCGGTTCAAACTCGCAGGCCTTCTGTTCAACTGGCTATCCACGCTAAAACTGGTCTGCTCTTCATTTTCCTGTACACACAACCCAGACTTCATAAATCATTGGAATCTGCACTACAGAATGTTCCATTCATTCACTGTGAATCTGGAATTCATCTGAATCTCTGCTCCAGGCAGGCTTCCGTTACAGCACTTGTGAATGTGCAAGTAAAAGAATGCTGGTTTTCAGCGTCCTGTTCACAATCGCAAGCTTGCTGTTCAACTGGCTATCCATTCCACAGTAGTCAGCTCTTTCTTTTCATGTCTACACATTCCAGGCTTCAGAAATCATTGGAATATGCACGACAGAATGTTCCATTCATTCACTGCCAATATAGAATTCATCGAATATCCATTCCAGGCAGGATGACTTTACACCACTGGTGAATATCCAAGTACCACAGTACTGGTTTTCAGCGGCCTATTCCCACTCGCAAGTGTGCTCTTCAACTGACTAGCCACTCCAACCTGGTCAGCTCTTCATTTTCCTGTCCACAAAACCCAGACTACAGACATCATTGGAATCTCCACTACAGAATGTTCCATTCATTCACTCCGAATCTGGAATTCATCTGAATCACCACTCCATGCAGGCTTCGTTACACCACTGCTGAATATCCAAGTCACCCAATGCTGTATTTTAGCGCTCTGATCACTCTTGCGGGCCTGCTGTTCAACTGGCTCTCCATTCAACCCTGGTCAGCTCTTCATTTTCCTGTCCACACAACCCAGACTTCAGAAATAATTGGAATCTCCACTAAGGAATGTTCCATTCATTCACATGCATTCTGGAATTTATCGAATCTCCACTCCAGGCAGCCTTTCATTACACCACTAGTGAATGTCCAATTAACGCAATGCTGGTTTTCAGTGGTCTGTTCACACTTGTAGGCGTGCTGTTCAACTGGTTATCCACTCCAAACTGGTCAGCTCTTCGTTTTCCTGTACACACAACCCAGATTTCAGAATTCACTGGAATCTCCACTACAGAACGTTCCATTCAATCACTGCCATTCTGGATTTCATCAAATCTCCACTCCAACCATGCAATCGTTACAACACGTGTGAATGTCCAAGTAACACAATGCTGGTTTTAAATGGCCTATTCACTCTCGCAGGCGTGCTGTTCAACTGGCTATACACATCTCCCTGGTCAGCTCTTCATTTTCCTGTCCACACAACCCAGATTTCATAAATTGGAATCTCCACTGCAGAATTTTCCATTCATTCACTGCCAATCTGGAATTCATCAAATCTCCACTCCCGGTAGGCTTTCGTTACACCGATAGTGAATGTCCAAGTAACCTAATGCTGGTTTTCAGCGGTCTGTTCACACTCGCAGGCGTGCTGTTCAACTCGCTATCCACTCCACTGTTGTCAGCTTTCCAGTTTCCTTTCCACACAACCCAGACATCAGAAATCATTGGAATCTCCACTAAAGAATGTTCCATTCATTCACTGCCAATCTGGAGTTCATTATATCTCCACTCCAGGCAGGCTTTCGTTACACCACTAGTTAATGTCAAAGTAACCCAATGCTGGTTTTCAGCGGCCTGTTCACCCTCGGAGGGGTGCTGTTCAACTGGCTATCCACACCTCTCTGCTCAGGTCTTCATTTTCCTGTACTCAAAACCCAGATTTCAGAATGCATAGGAATCTAGACTACAGAATGTTCCATTCAATCACTGCCAATCTTGAGTTCATCGAATCTGCCTGAGCAAGGTTCAAATCCTCGCCCTCTCAGAGAGCTCGGGAAGCTACCGAGGGAATCTGGCCCTCGAGGCAAATACTGGCAAGACACTCCTGAAATATTCCATATGCCAAAATTACAGTCAACACAATTCACCAAACGAAGACGCTACTGAACCATGTCAGCAATTCAATGAAGTCCTGCAGGACTGGGAGAGCAACAGTCAATTCATCTCAAAATCCAATGTATTACGCCTGCGTTTCTTCTCGTTCTCCACGAAATCAAGTCAAAATAGAAATCTGTCATGTGTGCATTTGCTGTCAACTCTCCCCAGACCTGCTGTTCTGCTACCTATCCAGTCGAATATAGTATTCTGTTCATTAACCCTGCCACACATCTAGAGACCTGAGTTCCTCTAAATTTCAACACCTACATATCTGGTTTTCATCATACTGTGCACTCAATCAAGACTAAGTTTTCATCATCCCGTCCACTGTAACCAGGCCTGGTGTGCATAGACTTCTGAATCAATCGAAACCATATGGTACTGTCCCAGTCAATGCCACCTAGTGGGGGTGATGATTGTATGCCTCTAAAACTCGTCAGGGTTGGGATTTTTCTGCATGTCCCAGTAACCCAATGCTAGTGGTCAGCGGCCTGTTCACAACCCACAGGCGTGGTGTTCACTGGCTGTCCACTCTACCCTGGTCAGCTCTTCATTTCCTGGTGCCCATAACCCAGAGTTCTGAAATCATTGGTATCGCCACTACAGAATGTTCCATTCATTCACTGTGAATCTAGAATTCATCTGAATCTACATTCCAGGCAGGCTTTCTATACACCACTGGTGAATGTCCAAGTAACCCAATGCTGGTTTTCAGCGGCCATTCAGCCTCGCAGGTGTGCTGTACAACTGGCTATCCACACCACCCTGGTCAGCTCTACATTTTCCTGTCCACATAAACTGGACTTCAGAAACCATTAGAATCTCCACTACAGAATGTTCCATTCATTCATTGCCCATCTGGAATTCATCTGAATCTCCACTACAGGCAGGATTTCGTTACCTCACTGGTGAATATCCAAGTAACCGAATGCTGGTGTTCAACGTTCTGTTCACAATCGCAGGTGTGCTGTTCAACTGGCTATCCACTCCACCCTGGTCAGCTCTTCACTTTCCTGTCAACACAACCCAGACTTCAGAAATCATTGGAATATCCAATACAGAATGTTCCATTCATTCACTGCCAATCTGGAGTTCATCGAATCTCCTCTCCAGGCAGGCTATCGTTACACACTAGTTTATGTTCAAGTAACCCAAAGCTGATTTTCCGCTGTCTGTTCACACTCACAGGCGTGCTGTTAAACTGGCTATCCACTCCACCCTGGTCAGCTCTTCATTTTCCTGTCCAGACAACCCAGACTTCAGAAACAATTGAAAATCTCCAGTATAGAATGTTCCATTCATTCACTGCCAATCTGGAATTCATCTGAATCTCCACTCCAGGCAGGCTTTCGTTACACCACTGGTGAATGTCCAAGTAACCAATGCTGGATTTCAGCAGCCTGTTAACACTCACAGCCGTGCTGTTAACTGGCTATCCACTCAACCCTGGTAAGCTCCTCATTTTCTTGTCCACACTGCCCAGACTTCAGGAATCATTGGAATCTCCACTACAGAATGGTCCATACATTCACCGCCAATCTGGAGCTCATCGAATCTCCACTCCATGCAGGCTTCCGTTACACGACTAGTTCATGTCCAAGTAACCCAATGCCGATTTCCAGCGGTCTGTTCACACTCCCAGGCGTGCTGTTCAACTGGCTATCTACTCCACCCTGGTCAGTTCTCCTTTTTCGTATCTACACAACACAGACATCAGAAATCATTAGTATCTCCACTAGAGTATGTTGCATTAATTCACTGCCAATCTGGAAATCATCTGAAACTCCACTCCAGGCATGCTTCCGTTACACCACTGGTGAATGTCCCAGTAACCCAATGCTGGTTTTTAGCTGCCTCTTTACACTCGCAGCCATTCTGTTCACAGGCTATCTAGTCCACCGTGGTCAGCTCTTCATTTTCCTGTCCATAACACCCAGATATCAGAAAACATTGGAATCTCCACTACAGAATGTTCCGGTCATTCAATGAGAGTCAGAAATACATCTGAATCTCCACTCTACGCAGACATTCGTTACAGCACTGGTGAGTCTACCCAGAAACTTGAAATCATATGAATCTGCACTCTGAAATCATCCATGGGCTGCTTTTCATCTTCTTATCCATACTGCCATTCTGGCGCGAAAGCAGAGCAGTAGGTCGTGTGTCTCACGCAGCCAGCCTGACGTAGCCGGGTTCAATTCCTCGCCATCGAAAAGCCCAGGAAGCTACCGCGAGTATCTGGTCCTCCCGGCAACGCCCGGCAAGCCACCCGTGACATATTCCATAAGCCAAAATTACAGTCACCACAAGTCTCCAAACGAAGACGTTACTGAACCGCGCCAGCAAATCAATGAAGTCCGGGAGAACTGGGAGTGTGACAGCGATCCATACTATGAGGAGTGATTTAATCTCAATATCCAATGTATTAGGCCTGCATTTCTTCTCGTTCTACACGAAATCGAGTCGAATTCGAAATCTGCCAAGTGAGCATTTGCTGTCAACTCTCTCCAGGCCTGCTCTTTAGCTCGCTATTTAGTCGAATATAGTAGTCTGTTCATTGATCCTGCCACACAACCGAGAGACCTGAGTTCATCTAAATATCAACACCTACATATCAGGTTTTCATCTGCCTGTGCACTAAATCAAGCGGAAGTTTTCATCACCCTGTCCACTCTAAACAGTCAGGCTGTGCATCCACCTCTGAATCAATCGAAACCCTATGTTACTGTGCTGGTCCATGCCACCCAGTGGTGGTGATGATCTTATGCCTCTAAAACTCATCAGGTTTGAGATTCTTCTGCATGTCCCAGTAACCCAATGCTAGTGGTCATCGGCCTGTTCACATACCGCAGGCATGGTGGTAACTGGCTATCTAATCTACCTTGGTCAGCTCTTCACATCCTGGTGCCCACACCCTGAGTTCTGAAGTAATTGGTATCTCCACTACGGAATATTCCATCCATTCACTGAGAATCTGGAATTCATCTGAATCTCCACTCCAGTCATGCTTTCGTTATACCACTGGTGAATGCCCAAGTAACCCAATGCTGGGATTCAGCGGCCCGTTCACACTCGCAGGCGTGCTGTTCAACTGGCTATCCACTCCACCCTGGTCATCTCTTAATTTTCCTGTCCACACAACCCAGACTTCAGAAATCATTGGAATCTCCACTACAGAATGTTCTGGTCATTCACTGCGAGTCTGGAATACAGTTGAATCTCCACTCTACGCAGGCATTTGTTACAGCACTGGTGATGCACCCAGAAACTTGACATCATCTGAATCAGCACTCTAAAATCCTTTATGGGTTGCTTATCTTCTTCCTATCCACACTGCCATTCTGTCGTAAAAGCACAGAGTAGGACGTGTGTGTCACACCGACAACCTGGCCGACCCCGGTTCAGTTCCTCACCCTCTCAGAGAGCTCGGGAAACAATTGAGAGTATCTGGCCCTCATGGCAAAGCCTGGCAAGACAACCGTGAAGTATTCCATATGACGAAATTACAGTCAACACAAGTCTCCAAACGAAGATGTTACTGAACCGTGCCAGCAAATGAATATACTCCGGGAGGACTTGGAGAGTGACAGTGATCCGCACTGCTGAGTAGTACATTCATCTCAAAATCCAATGTATTAGGCCTTGATTTCTCCTCGTTCTCCACGAAATCGAGTCGAATTTGGAATCTGCCAAGTGAGCATTTCTGTCAACTCTCCCCAATCCTCCTGTTCAGCTCCCTATCGAGTCGAATATAGTATTCTGTTTATAAACCCTTCCACAATAGCGAGCGACTTGAGTTCATCAAAATATCAACACCTACATATCTGGTTTTCATCTGCCTGTGCACTCAATCAAGCCGACGTTTTCATCATCCTGTCCACTCTACCCAGGCCTGGTGTGCATCGACCTCTGAATCAATCGAAACCATATGGAACTCTCCCGGTCAACGCCAACAGTGGTGGTGATGATCCTATGCCTCCAAAACTTGTCAGGGTTGGGATTCCTCTGCATATCCCAGTAACCCAATGCTGGTGGTCAGCAGCCTGTTCAAAAACCGGAGGCGTTGTGTTCACTGGCTATCCACTCCACCCTGCTCAGGTCTTCATTTCCTGGTATTCATAACCCAGAGTTCTGAAATCATTGGTATCTCCACTACAGAATGTTCCATTCATTCACTGCGAATCTGGTATTCATCTGAATCTCCACTCCAGGCAGGCTTTCGTTTTACCACTGGTGAATGTCCAAGTAACCCAATGCTGGATTTCAGTGGCCTTTTCACACTCGTAGGCGTGCTGTTCAATTGGCTATCCACTCCACCCTGCTCACCTCTTCATTTTCCTATCTACACAACTCAGATTTCAGAACTCATTGGAATATCCACTAAAGAATGCTCCATTCATTCACTGCCAATCTTGAGTTCTTCGAATCTCCATTCCAGGCAGTGTTTCATTACAGCACTGGTGAATGTCCAAGTATCCAATGCTGGTTTTCAGCGGTCTGTTCACACTCGCAAACATGCTGTTCAACAGGCTATCCACTCAACCCCCGTCAGCTCTTCATTTTCCTGTACACACAAACCAGACTTCAGAAATCATTGGACTCTCCACTACAGAATGTTCAATTCATTCAATGCCAATCTGGAATTCATCGAGTCTCCACTTCAGGCAGAATTTCGTTACAACACTGGTAAACGTCCATGTAACCCAATGCTGGATTTCAGCACCCTGTTCAAACTCGCAGGCCTGCTGTTCAACTGGCTATCCACTATAACTTGATCTCCTCTTCATTTTCCTGTCAATACAACCCAGACTTCAGAAATCATTGGAATATCCCTACGGAATGTTCCATTTATTCTCTGCGTACCCGGAATTAATCTGAATCTCCACTCCAGGCAGGCTTTTGTTACACCACTGGTGAATATCCAAGTAACCCAATGCTGGTTTTCAGCGGCCTGTTCACACTCACAGGCGTGCTGTTCAACTAGCTATCAACTCAATTCAATTAATTTACTGCGAATCTGAAATTCATCTGAATCTGCACTCCAGGCAGGCTTTTGTTACACCACTGGTGAATGTCCAAGTAACCCAATGCTGGTTTTCAGCGGCCTGTGCTGTTCACTGGCTCTCCACTGCACCCTGGTCAGCTCTTCCTTTTCCTGTCCACACAACTCAGACATCAGAAATCATTGGAATCTCCACTACAGAATGTTCCATTCATTCACTGCTAGTCTGGAATACATCTAAATCTGCACTCTGAGTAGGCATTCGTTACAGCACTGGTATGTCTACTCAGAAACTTGAAATCATCTGAATCTGCACTTTAAAATAATTCATGGGCTGCTTTTCATCTTCCTATCCACACTCCCATTCTGGTGCGAAAGCACAGCAGTAGGACGTGTACATCACGCAGCCAGCCTGGACTATCCACTCAACCCTGGTCATCACTTCATTTTCCTGTCCCCACAATCCAGTCTTCAGAAATCATTGGAATCTCCAATACAGAATGTTCTATTCATTCACTGCGATCCGGAATTCATCGAATCTCCCATCCAGGCAGGCTTTCTTTACACCACTGGTGAATATCTAAGTAACCCAGTGATGGTTTTCAGCAGCCTATTCACACTCTCTGGTGTGCTGTTCAACTGGATATCCACTCCTACCTGGTTAGCTCTTTATTTTCCTGTCCACACAACCCAGACTTCAGAAATCATTGGAATCTCTACTACAGTATGTTCCATTTATATGCTGCTAATGTGGAATTCATCTGAATCTCCAATCTATGCAGGCTTTCCTTACACCAGTGGTGATTGTCCAAGTAACCCAATGCTGGTTTTCAGCGTCCTGTTCTCACTCGCAGACGTGCTCTTCAACTGACTATACACTCCACCCTGTTCAGATCTTCAATTTTGTGTACACACAAACTTGACTTCAGAAAACATTGGAATCTCCATTACAATATTTTCCAATCATTCACTGCCAATCTGGAATTCATCGTATCTTGACTCGAGGCAGGCTTTTGTTATACCACTGGTGATTATCCAAGTAACCCAATGCTGTTTTTGAGCGTCCTGTTCACACTCGCAGGCGTGCTGTTCAACTGGCTATTCACTCCAGCCTGGTCAGCTCTTCTTATTCCTGGCACACAAGCCAGGCTTCAGAAATCATTTGAGTCTTCTCTAGAAAATGTTCCATTCATTCACTGCCAATCTGGTGTTCATCGGATCTCAATTCCAGGCAAGTTTTCGTTACACCACTGGTGAATGTCCAAGTAACCCAGTGATGGTTTTCAGCGGCCTGTGCTGATCACTGGCTATCCACTCCACCCTGGTGAGCTTTTCATTTTCCTGTACACACTACCCAGACATCAGAAATCATTGGAATATCCATTGCAGAATGTTCCAGTCATTCACTGCGATTCTGGAATACATTGAATATCCATTTTTCACAGGCATTCGTAAGAGCACTGGTGCGTCAACCCAGAAACTTGAAGTCATCTGAATCTGAACTCTAAAATCATACATGGGCTGCTTTTCATCTTCCTATGCACATTTCGATTCTGGCGTGAAAGCACAGCAGTAGGACGGGTGCGTCAAGCAACCAGCCTTGCCGAGCAGGGTTCAATTCCTCTTACTCTCAGAGAGACCGGGAAGCTACCAAGAGTATCTGGTCCTCGTGGCAAAGACTGGCAAGAAACCCGTGAAATATTCCATATGCCAAAATTACAGTCACCACAAGTCTCCAAATGATGACGCTACTGAACAGCGCCAGCAAATCAATGAAGTTCAAGGGACTGGCAGAGTGAAAGCGATCCACACTGCTGAGTAGTGAATTCATCTGAATATCCAATGTATTAGACCTGCGTTTCTTCTAGTTCTCCATGAAATCAAGTCGAATTTGAAATCTGCCAATTGAGCATTTGCTTTCAACTCTCCCCAGGCCTGCTGTTCAGTTCTGAATCCAGTCGAATATAGTATTCTGTTCATGAACACTGCCACACTACCTAGCCACCTCAGTCCATCTAAATATCAACACCTACATATCTGGTTTTCATCTGCCTGTGCACTCAATTAAGCCGAAGTTTTCATCATCCCTTCCACTCCTACCAGACCTGGTGTGCATCGACTTCTAAATCAATCGAAACCATATGGTACTCTCCCGGTCAACGCCACACACTGGTGGTCACGATTGTATACCTCTAAAACTCGTCAGGGTAGGGATTCTTCTGCATGTCCCAGTAACCCAATGCTAGTTTTCAGCGGCCTGTTCACATACCGCAGGCGTGGTTTTCACTGGCTACCCACTCCACTCTGGTCAGCACTTCATTTCCTGGTGCACATAAACTAGAGTTCTGAAATCATTGGTATCTCCACTATAGAATGTTCCATTCATTTACGGCGAAACTGGAATCCATCTGAACCTCTACTCCAGGCTGACTTTCGTTACACTACTGGTGAATATCCAAGTAACACAATGCTGGTTTTCAGCGTCCTATTGACACTCGCTGGCGTGCTGTTCAACTGGCTATCCACTCCACAGTTGTCTGCTCTTTCTTTTCCTGTCCACACAAACCAGACTACAGAAACCATAGAAATCTCCAAAACAGAATGTTCCATTCATTCACTGACAATCTGGAATTGGTCAAATCTCCACTCCAGGCAGGATTTGGTTACAACACTGCTGAATATCATAGTACGCCAATGCTGGTTTTCAGCGGCCTGTTCACAATCGAAGGTGTGCTCTTCAACTGGCTTTATTTTCGTATTCACACAACCCAAACTTACGAAATCATTGGAATCTCCACGACAGAATGTTCCATTCATTCACTTCCAATCTGGAGATCATCGAATCTCCACTCCAGGCAGGCTTACATTACACCACTGCTGAATGTCCAAGTAACCCAATGCTGGTTTGCAGAGGCCTGATCATACTCACAGGCCTGCTGTTCAACTGGCTATCCACTCCAACTGGTCAGCTCTTCATTTTCCTGTTAACAAAAACCAGGCTTCAGAATTCATTGGAATTTCCACTACAGAATGTTCCATACTTTCACTTCCAATCTGGACTTCAGCGAATCTACATTCCAGGCAGGTTTTCGTTACACCACTGGTGAATTTCTAAGTAACGCAATGCTGGTTATCAGCAGCCTGTTAAAAACTCGCAGGCCTTCTGTTCAACTGGCTATCCACTCTCAACTGGTCTGTTCTTCATTTTCCTGTCCACGCAACACAGACTTCAGAAATCATTGGAATCTCCACTACAGACTGTTCCATTCATTCACTACGAATCTGGAATCCATCTGAATCTCCACTGTAGTGGAGACTTTCGTTAAACCACTGGTGAATGTCCACGTAACCCAATGCTGGTTATCAGCATCCTGTTAACACTCGCAGGCCTGCTGTTAAACTGGCTATCCACTCCACCTGGTCAGCTTTTCATTTTCCTATCCACACAAACCAAGCTTCAAAAATCATTCGAATCTCCACTACAGAATAATCTATTCATTCACTGCCTATCTGGAATATATTGAATCTCAAATCCAGGCAGGATTTCGTTACAGCAATAGTGAACATACAAGTAACCCATTGCTGGTTTTGAGCTGCCTGTTCAAATTCACAGGCCTCCTGTTCAACTCGTTTATCCACGCTAACCTGCTCTGCTCTTCATTTTCCGGTCAATACAAGTCAAAATTCAGAAATCATTGGAATCTCCACTACAGAATTTCCATTCATTAACTGCCAATCTGGAATTCATCGAATCTCCACGCCAGGCAGGTTTTCTTTACACCACTGGTTAATATCCAAGTTCCCCAATGCTGGTTTCCATGGCCTGTTCACACTCGAGGCGTGCTGATCAACTCGCTCTCCACTCCACCCTAGTCAGCTCTTCATATTCCTATCCACAACTCAAACTTCAGAAATAATTGGAATCTCCAATAAGAATGTTCCATTCATTCACTGCCAATCTGGAATTCACCGAATCTCCACTCCAGGCAAGTTTTCATTACACCACTGGTGAATATCCAAGTAACACAATGCTGGTGATCAGCAGCCTGTTCAAACTCGAAGGTCTGTTGTTCAACTGGCTATCCACTCTAACCTGGTCTGCTCTTCATTTTTCTGTCCAGACAACCCTGACTTCAGAAAAAGTTGGAATCTCTACGACAGAATGCTCCATTCATTCACTACGAATGTGGAATTCATCTGAATCTCCACTCCAGGCAGGCTTTCGTTACACCACTGGTGAATGTCCAAGTAACCCAATGCTGGTTTTTATCATCTTGTTCACACTCGCAGGTGTGCTGTTCAACTGGCTATCAACTCCAGAGTCGTCAGCTCTTTCTTTTCCTCTCCGCACAACGCAGAGTTCAGAAATCATTGAAATCTCCACTACAGAATGTGCCATTCATTCACTTCGTATCTGGAATTCATCTGAATCTCCACTCCAAGCAGGCTTTCGTTAAACCACGGGTGAATATCCAGCTAACCCAATGCTGGTATTCAGCGTCCTGTTCACACTCGCAGGAGTGCTATTCAACTGGCTATCCACTCCAGAGTGGTCAGCTCTTTCTTTTCCTGTCCACACAAACCAGACTTCAGAAACCATAGGAATCTCCACTACAGAATGTTCCATTCATTCACTGACAATCTGGAATTCGTCGAATCTGCACTCCAGGCAGGTTTTTGTTGCAACACTCGTGAATGTCCAAGTAACACAATGCTGGTTTTGCAGAGGCCTGTTCACACTCGCAGGCGTGCTGTTCAACTGGCTATCCACTCGACAGTGGTAAGCTCTTTCATTTCCTGTCCACACTTCCCATACTTCAGAACTCATTGGAATCTCCACTACAGAATGTTCCATTCATTCACTGCCAATGTGGACATCATCGAATCTCCATGAGAGGCAGGCTTTCGTTATAACCCTGCTGCATGTCCAAGTAAAGCAATGCTGGTTTTCAGAGGCGTCTTCACACATGTAGGCGTGCGGTTCAACTGGCTATCCACTCAACCCTTGTAAGCTCTTCATGTTCCTGTCCACATTACCCAGACTTCAGAAAACATTAGAATCTCCACTACAGAATATTCCATTCATTCACTGCAAACATGGAAATCATCTGAATCTCCATTCCAGGCAGGCTCTCGTTATACTACTGCTGAATGTCCAAGTAACCCATTGTTGGATTCCAGATGCCCGTTTACACTAGCAGGAGTGCTGTTGAACTGACTAAACACTGAACCCTGGTCAGCTCTTTATTTTCTTGTCCTCGCAATGTAGAATTCAGAAATCATTGGAATCTCCACTACAGAATGTTCCATTCATTCACGGTCACTCTAAAATTCATGGAATTTCCACTCCAGGAAGTCTTTCGTTACACCATTGGTGAATGTCGAAGTAACCCAACGTTGGTTTTCAGCTTTCTTTTCACACTTGAAGGCGTGCTGTTCAGCTGACTATCCAATCAACCCTGGTCAGCTCTTCATTTTCCTGTCGACACAACACCGACTTCAGAAATCATTGGAATTTCCACTACAGTATGTTCCATTCATTCACTGCCAATCTGGTATTCATCGAATCCCCACTCCAGGCAGGATTTCGTTATACCACTGCTCAATGTCGAAGTAACCTAATACTGGTTTTCAGCGTCGTTTATACACTCACAGCCTTGCTGTTCAATTGGCTATCAACTCCACAGTGGTCAGCTCTTTCTTTTCCTATCGACACAAACCAGACTTCAGAAATCATTGCAAACTCCACTACAGAATGTTACATTCATTCACTGCCAATCTGGAGATCATCGAATCTCCAGTACAGGCAGGCTTTTCTTACACCACTGCTGAATGTCCAAGTAACACAATGATGCATTTCAGAGGCCTGTTCACACTTGCAGGCCTGCTGTTCAACTGGCTATCCATGCCACAGTGGTCAGATATTTCATTTCCTGTCCACACAACCCAGTCTACAGAAATCATTGGAATCTACACTACTGACTGTTCCATTCATTCACTGCTAATCTGGAGATCGTCAAATCTCAACTCCAGACAGGCTTTCGTTAAACCACTGGTGAATATCCAAGCAACCCAATGCTGGTTTTCAGCGGCCTGTCCACACTTGCAGGCGTGCTGTTCAACTCGATATCCACGCTAACCTGGTCTGCTCTTCATTTTCCTGTCAATACAACCCAGATTTCAGAAATCATTGGAATCTCCATTACAGAATGTTCCATTCATTCACTGCCAATCTGGAGATCATCAAATCTCCATTGCAGGCAGGCTTTCGTTACACCACTGCTGAATGTCCAAGTAACACAATGCTGGTTTTCAGAGGCCTTTTCACATTTGCAGGCGTGCTGTTCAAGTGGCTATCCACTAAACCCTGGTCAGCTCTTCTTTTTCCCGTCCACACAACCCAGGCAAAAGAAATCATTGGAATCTTCAATCCAGAATGTTCCATTCCTTCACAGCCAATCTGGAATTCATCTGAATCTCCACTCCAGGCAGGCTTTCGTTACACGACTGTTGAATGTCCAAGTAACACAATGCTGGTTTTCAGCGTCCTGTTCACACTCGCAGGCTTACTGTTCAAGTGGCTATCCACTGAACTCTGGTCAGCTCTTCAAATTATTTTCCACACAACCCATTCTTCAGAAATCATTGGAATCTCCACTACAGAATGTTCATTTAATGCACTGCGAATCTGGAATTCCTCTGAATCTCCACTACAGGTAGGTTTTCGTTACACGAATGGTGAATGTCCAAGCAACCCCATGCTAGTTTTCAGCATCCTGTTCACAGTCGCAGGCTTGCTGTTCAACTGGCTATCCACTCCACAGTGGTCAGCTCGTTCATTTCTTGTCCACACAACCAAGACTTCAGAAATCATTGGAATCTCCACTACAGAACGTTCCATTCATTCACTGGAATCATGAGATCATCGAATCTCTACTCCAGGCAGGCTTCTGTTACACCACTGCTGAATGTCCAAGTATCCCAATGATGGTTTTCAGAGGCCTCCTAACACTCTCAGGCGTGCTGTTCAACTGGCTGTCCACTGAACCCTGGCCAGCTCTTCATTTTCCTTTCCCACAAACCAGATTTCAGAAACCATTGGAATCTCCACTACAGAATGTTCCATTAACTCACTGGAATCTGGAGATCATCGAATCTCCACTCCAAGCAGGCATTAGTTACACCACAGCGCATGTCCAATTAACCCAATGCTGGCTTTCAGCGTCCTGTTCACATTTGCAGGCGTGCTGGTCAACTGGCTATCCACTGAACCTTGTCAGCACTTCATTTTCCTGTTCACTGTGTGTGAACGTAGAATTCAGAAACCTTTGGAATCTACACTACAGAATTTTCCATTTAGTAACTACCAATCTGGAATTGATGGAATCTCCACTCGAGGCTGGCTTTCGTTACAACACTGGTGAATGTCCAAATAACCCAATGCTGGTTTTCAGCGTCCTGTTCACACTCGCATGCGTGCTGTTCTACTAGTTATCAACTCCACAGTGGTCAGCTATTTTATTTCCTGTCCACACAACCCATACTTCAGAAATCATTGGAATCTCCACTATAAAATGTTCCATTCATTCACTTTGAATCTGGAATTCATCTGAATCATCAGTCCAGGCAGGATTTCGTTACACCACGGGTGAATGTCCCAGTAACCCAATGCTGGTTTTCAGCGTCCTGTTAACACTCGCATGTATTCTGTTCAACTGGCTATGCACTCCACAGTGGTCAACTCATTCATTTCCTGTCCACACAACCAAGACTTCAGAAATCATTGGAATCTCCAGTACAGAATGTTCCATTCATTCACTGCCAATCTGGAGTTCATCGAATCTCCACTCCAGTTAGGCTTTCATTACACCACTGGTGAATGTCCAAGTAACCCAATGCTGGTTTTCATTGTCCTGTTCACACTCGGATGTGTGCTGTTTAACTGACTATCTACACAACACTGGTCAGCTCTTCATTTTTCTGTCCACATAACCCAGACTTCAGAAACCATTAGAATCTCCACTACAGAATGTTCCATTCATTCACTGCCAATGTGAAATTTATCGAATCTCCACTCCAGGCAGGCTTACATTACACCACTGGTGAATGTCCAAGTCACCTAATGCTGATTTTCAGTGTCCTGTTCACAATCGCAGGCGTGCAGTTCAACTCGCTATCTACTCAACCCTGGTCAGCTCTTCATTTTCCCGTCCACACAACCCAGTCTTCAGAAGTCATTGGAATATCCAGTACAGAATGTTCCATTCATTCACTGCCAACTTGGAATTCATCTCAATCTATACTGAAGGCAGGTTTTCCTTACACTACTGTTGAATGTCCAAGTAACACAATGGTGGCTTTCAGCGTCCTGTTCACACTCGCAGGCATGCTATTCAACGGCTATCTATTTCAACCTGGTCAGCTCTTCAATTTCCTGTCCACACAACCCAAAGGAAATCAGAATCAGATATTCCAATTCAGAAATCATTGGAATCTCCACTATAAAATGTTCCATTCATTCATTTCGAATCTGGAATTCATCTGAATCTTCAGTCCAGGCAGGATTTTGTTACACCACGGGTGAATGTCCCAGCAACCCAATGCTGGTTTTCAGCGTCCTGTTAACACTCGCAGGTATTCTGTTCAAATGGCTATGCACTCCACAGTGGTCAGCTCGTTCATTTCCTGTCCACACAACCAAGACTTCAGAAATCTTTGGAATCTCCACTACAGAATGTTTCATTCATTCACTGGAATCAGGAGATCATCGAATCTCCACTCCAGGCAGGCATCTGTTACACCATTGCAGAATGTCCAAGTATACCAATGCTGGTTTTCAGAGACCTTTTCACACTCGCAGGCGTGCTGTCCAAATTGCTGTCCACTGAACCCTGGTCAGCTCTTCATTTTCCTTTCCCACACACCAGATTTCAGAAACCATTGGAATCTCCACTACAGAATGTTCCATTAATTCACTGGAATCTGGAGATCATCGAATCTCCACTCCAAGCAGGCATTAGTTACACCACTTCAAATATCCAAGTAACCCAATGCTGGTTTTCAGTGTCCTCTTCACATATGCAGGCGTGCTGGTCAACTGGCTATCCAGTGAACCTGGACAGCTCTTCATTTTCCTGTCCGCACAATGTAGAATTCAGAAACCTTTGGAATCTCCACTACAGAATGATCCATTTAGTAACTTCCAATCTGGAATTCATGGAATCTCCACTTGTGGCTGGCTTTCGTTACTACACTGGTGAATGTCCAAGTAACCCAATGCTGGTTTTCAGCCTCCTGTTCACATTCGGAGGTGTGATGTTCAACTGGCTATCCACTCCAACCTGGACAGCTCTTCCTTTTCCTGTGCACAGAATCCAGACTTCCGAAATCATTGGAATCTCCACTACAGAACGTTCATTCACAGCCAATCTGGAGTTCTTTGAATCTGCACTCCAGGCAGGCTTTCGTTACACCACTGGTCAATGTCCAAGTCACCCAATGCTGATTTTCATGGTTCTGTTAAAGTCCCAGGCGTGCTGTTCAAAATGCTATCCACTCCACAGTGGTCACCTCTTTCATTTACTCTATGCATAACCCAGATTTGAGAAATCATTGGAATCTCCACAAAACAATGTACCATTCATTCACCGGAATCTGGAGATTATGGAATCTCCACTCCAGGAAGGCTTTCGTTACACCACTGGTGAATGTCCAAGTAACCCAATGCTGGTTTTCAGCCTCCTGTTCACATTCGGAGGTGTGATGTTCAACTGGCTATCCACTCCAACCTGGACAGCTCTTCCTTTTCCTGTGCACAGAACCCAGACTTCCGAAATCATTGGAATCTCCACTACAGAACGTTCATTCACAGCCAATCTGGAGTTCTTTGAATCTGCACTCCAGGCAGGCTTTCGTTACACCACTGGTCAATGTCCAAGTCACCCAATGCTGATTTTCATGGTTCTGTTAAAGTCCCAGGCGTGCTGTTCAAAATGCTATCCACTCCACAGTGGTCACCTCTTTCATTTACTCTCTGCATAACCCAGATTTGAGAAATCATTGGAATCTCCACAAAACAATGTACCATTCATTCACCGGAATCTGGAGATTATGGAATCTCCACTCCAGGAAGGCTTTCGTTACACCACTGCTGAATGTCAAAGTGACATAATTCTGGTTTTCAAAGGCCTGTTCAAACTCGCAGGCCTGCTGTTCAACTGCCTATCGACTCTAAACGTGTCTGCACTTCATTTTCCTGTCCACACAACCGAGATTTCAGAAATCATTTGAATCTCCAATACAGAATGTTCCATTCATTCACTGCCAATCTGGAATTCATCTGAATCTCCACTCCAGGCAGGCTTTCGTTACACTACTGGTCAATATCAAAGTAACCCAATGCTGAATTTCAGCGTCCTGTTCTCAGTGACAGTCGTGCTGTTCAACTGGCTATCCACTACACGGTTGTCAGCTCTTTCATTTCCTGTCCACCTAACCTAGATTTCAGAAATCATTGGAATATTCACTTCTGAATGTTCCATACATTCACTGCCAATGTGGAGATCATCAAATCCCCACTCCAGGGAGGCTTTCGTTACACCACTGGTGAATATTCAAGTACCCCATTGCGGTTTTTCAGCAGACTGTTCACCTTCTCAGGAGTGCTGTTCAACTGGCTATCCACTCATACCTGGTCAGCTCTTCATATTCCTGTCCACATAACCTAGATTTCAGAAACCATTAAAATCTCCACTAAAGAATGCTCCATTCATTGACTGCAAATCTGGAATTCATTGAATCTCCACTCCATGTAGGCTTTCGTTACACCAGTGGTGAATGTCCAAGCAACAAAATGCTGGTTTTCAGCGGCTTGTTCTCACTCGCAGGCGTGCTATTCAACTGGATATCAATTCAACCCTGTCAGCTCTCCATTTTCCTGTCCACACAAACCAGACTTCAGAAATCATTGGAATCTCGACTACAGAATGATCCATTCATTCACTGTCAATCTGGAGATCATCGAATCTTCACACCAGGCAGGTTTTCATTACACCCCTGCTGAATGTCCAAGTAACCCAATGCTGGTTTTCAGTGCCCTGTCATGGTAGCAGGCATGCTTTTCAACTGGCTCCCCACTCCACATGGTCAGCTCTTTCATTGCCCGCCCACACAACCCAGACTTCAGAAATCATTGGACTCTCCACTACAGAATGTTCCATTCATTCACTGCCAATCTGGAGTTCATCGAATCTCCACTCCAGGCAGGATATCATTCCGCCACTGGTGAATATCCAAGTAACCCAATGCTGGTTTTCAACGTCCTGTTCACAATCAGATTTGTTCTGTACAAATGGCTATCCACACAACCCTGCTCAGCTTTTCATTTTCCAGTCCAAATAACCCAAACTTCAGAAACTATTAGAAACTCCACTACAGAATGTTCCATTCATGCACTGTCAATCTGGAATTCATCCAAATTCCACTCCAGTCAGGCTTCCGTTACCCTACTGGTGAATATCCAAGTAACCCAATGTTGGTTGTCAGAGGCCTGTTCACACTCACAGGCGTGCTGTTGAACTGGTTATGCACTGAACCCTGGTCAACTATTCATTTTCCTGTCCGCACAACCCAGATTTCAGAAATCATTAGAATTTCCACTACAGAAGGTTCCATTTATTCTCTGCCAATCCGGAATTCATCGAATATCCACTCCAGGCAGAATTTCTTTACAACAATGCTGAATATCCAAGTAACCCAATGTTGGTTTTCAGCAGCCTGTTCACACTCGCAGGCGTGCTGTTAAACTGGCTATCCACTCCACAGTCGTCAGCTCCTTCTTTTCCTGTCCACATAACCCAGATTTCAGAAATCATTGGACTCTCCACTACTGAATGTTCCATTCATTCACTGCCAATCTGGAGATCGTTGAATCACCACTCCAGGCAGGCTTTCGTTACACCACTGTTGAATATTCAAGTACCCCGATGCGGGTTTTCAGCGGACTGTTCACACTCTCAGGCGTTTGGTTTAACTGGCTATCCACTCCAACCTGGTCAGCTCTTCATATTCCTGTCAACATAACCTGGACTTCAGAAACCATTAGAATCTCCACTACAGAATTTTCCATTCATTCACTGCGAATCTGGAATTCATCGGATCTCCATTCCAGGCTGGCTTTCGTTACACAACTGGGGAATTTCCAAATAACAAAATGCTTTTTTTCAGCGGCCTGTTCACACTCGCATGTGCGCTGTTCAATTGGCTATTCACTCAACCCTGGTCAGCTCTTCATTTTCCTGTCCATACAAACAAGGCTTCAGATATCATTGGAATCTCCACTACAGAATATTCCATTCATTCACTGCGAATCTGGAATTCATCTGAATCTCGACTCTAGGCATTCTTTTGGTATTCCACTATTGAATGTCCAAGTAACACAATGCTGGTTTTCAGGATCCTGTTCACACTCGCAGGCGTGCTGTTCAAGAGGCTATCCACTAAACCCTGGTCAGCTCTCCTTTTTCCTGTCAACACAACCCAGACTTCAGAAATCATTGGAATTTCCACGACATAATTTTCCATTCATTCACTGCCAATCTGGAATTCATCGAATCTCCACTCCAGGCAAGCTTTTATCACAATACTGTTGAATGTCCAAGTTACACAGTGCTGGTTTTCAGCATCCTGTTCACACTTGCAGACGTGCTGTTCAAGTGGCTATCCACTGAACCCTGGTTAGCTCTACTTTTTCCTGTCAACACAACCCAGACTTCAGAAATCATTGGAATCTCCACTACAGAATGTTCCATTCATTCTCTGCCAATCTGGAGTTCTACCAATTTCCACTCCAAGCAGGCTTTCGTTACACCACAGCTGAATGTTCAAGTAACCCAATGCTGGCTTTCAGTGGCCTGTTCATACTCGCAGGCGTGCTGTTCAAATGATAAACAACTCAAACATGGTTAGCTCTTCATTATACTGTACACAGAACCCAGACTTCAGAAATCATTGGAATCTTCACTAGAGTATATTCCATTCTTTCCCTGCCAATCTGGAATTCATCAAATCTCCACTCTAGGCAGGGTTTCTTTACACCACTGTAATTATCCAAGTAACCCAATGCTGGATTCCTGCAGCCTGGTAACAGTCGCAGACGTGCTATTCAACTGGCTGTGCACTCCAACCTGGTCAACTCTTCATTTTCCTGGCAGGCTTTCATTATATAACTGCTGAATGTCCAAGTAACCCAATGCTGGTTTTCAGCGTCCTGTTCACACTCGAAGGCGTGCTGTTCAACTGACTATCCTCTCAATCCTGGTCACCTCTTCATTTTCCTGTCCACACAACCCAGACTTCAGAAATCATTCGAATATCCACTACAGAATGTTCCATTCATTCAATGCCAATCAGGAATTCATCGAATCTCCACTCCAGGCAGGCTTTCGTTACACCACTGGTGAATGTCCATTTAACCCAATGCTTATTTCAGCGTCCTGTTCATACTCGCAGGCATGCTGTTCAACTTGCCATCCACTCAACCCTGGCCAGCTCTGTTTTCCTGTCCACAATACCCAGAATTCAGAAATCACTGGAATCTCCACTAAAGAATATTCCATTCATTCACTGCCCATCTGGAGATCATCGTAACTCCCCTCCAGGCAGGTTTTAGTTACACCACTGCTGAATGTCCAAGTAACCCAATGCTGGTTTTCAAAGGCCTTTTCACACTCACAGGCGTGCTTTTCAACAGGCTATCCACCCCACCCTGGGCAGGTCTTCATTATCCTGTCCATACAATCCAGACTCCAGGAATCATTGGAATCTCCCCTACAGAATATTCCATTCATTCACTGCGAATCTGGAATTCATGTAAATCTCCACTCCAGGCAGGCTTTCGTTACACCACTGGTAAATGTCCAAGTAACCCAGTGCTGGTTTTCAGCGTCCTGTTCACAGTCGCAGGCGTACTGTTCAGCTGGCTATCCACTCCAACCTGGTCAGCTCTTCATATTCCTGTCATTATAACGTAGACTACAGAACACATTAGAATCTCCACTACAGAATGTTCCATTCATTTACTGACAATCTGGAATTCATCGAATCTCCACTCCAGGCAGGATTTCGTTACACCACTGCTGATGGTCCACGTAACCCAATGCTGGTTTTCAGCGGCCTGTTCATAGTCGAAGGCGTGCTGCTCAGCTGGCTCTCCACTCCAACCTGGTCAGCTCTTCATTTTCCTGTACACACAACGTAGAATTCAAAAAACATTGGAATCTCTACTACAGAATGTTCCATTCATTCACTGCGAATCTGAAATTCATCTGAATCTCCACTCCAGGCAGGCTTCCGTTACACTACTGTTGAATATTCATGTTCCACAGTGCTGGTTTTCAGCGTCCTGTTCACACTCGCAGACGTGCTGTTCAAGTGGCTATCCACTGAACCCAGGTCAGCTCTACTTTTCCCTGTCAACACAACCCAAACTTCAGAAATCATTGGAATCTCCACTACAGAATGTTCCGTTTATTCACTGGAATCTGGAGATCATTGAATCACCACTCTAAGCTGGCTTTCGTTACACAATTGCTGAATGTCCAGTTAACACAATGCTGGTTTTCAGTGGCCTGTTCATACTCGCTGGTGTGCTGTTCAAATGATAAAACACTCAAACATGGTCAGCTCTTCATTTTCCAATACACACAACCCAGACTTCAGAAATCATTGGAATCTTCACTAGAGAATTTTCCATTCATTCCCTGCCAACTGGAATTCATCGAATCTCCACTCCAGGCAGGGTTTTGTTACACCACTGTAATTATCCAAATAACCCAATGCTGAATGTCCAGGTAACCCAATGCTGGTTTTCAGCGTCCTGTTCACACTCGAAAACGTGCTGTTCAAATGACTATCCTCTCAATCCTGGTCAGCTTTTCATTTTCCTGTCCACACAACCCAGACATAAGAAATCACTGGAATCTCCACTACAGAATGTACCTCTCAGTCACTACCAATCTGGAATTCATAGAATCTCCACTCCAGGCAGGATATCGTTACACCACTGGTGAATATCCAAGTACCCAAATGCTGGTTTTCAGCAGCCTGTTCTTACTCACAGGCCTGCTGTTCAACTGCTGATCCACTCCAACCTGGTCAGCACCTTCATATTCCTGTCCACATAACGGAGACTTCAGAAACCATTAGAATCTCCACTACAGAATGTTCCATTCATTCACTGCCAATCTGGAATTTAGACACCACTGGTAAACATCCTAGTAACCCAATGTTGATTTTCTGTGGCCTGTTTGCAGTCGCAGTCATGCTGTTCAACTGGCTATGCACTCCAACCGGGTCAGCTCTATATTTTCCTGTCCACACAACCCAGACTTCAGAAAACATTGGAATCTCCACTACAGAATGTTCCATTCATTCACTCCCAATCTGGCTGCCATAGAAACTCCACTCCAGGCAGGCTTTCTTTACAACACTGCTGAATGTCCACGTAACCCAGTGCTGGTTTTCAATGTCCTGTTCACACTCGCAGCTGTGCTGATCAACTGGCTTTCCACTCAACCCTGGTCAGCTCTACGTTTTCCTGTCCACACAACCCAGACTTCAGGAATCACTGTAATCTCCACTACAGAATGTTCCTTTGATTCACTGCCAATCTTGAGTTCATCGAATCTCCACTCCAGGCAGGCTTTTGTTATACCTCTGCCGAATTTCCAAGTGACCCAATGGAATTTTCACACTCGCAGGCGTGCTGTTCACCTGGCTATCCAATCCAACCTGGTCAGCTCTTCATTTTCCTGTCCACACAACCCAGACTTCAAAAATCATTGGAAACTCCACTACAGAATGTACCATTCATTCACTGCGAATCTTGAATTCTTCTGAATCTCCACTCCAGGCAGGCTTTTGTTACAACACTGGTGAATGTCCAAGTAACCCATTGCTGGTTTTCAGCGTCCTGTTCAGAGTCCTAGGCGTGCTGTCCAACTGGCTATCCACTCCAGAGTGGTCATGTGTTTCTTTTCCTGCCCACACAACCCAGAGTTCAGAAATCACTGGAAACTCCACTACAGAATGTTCCATTCATTCAATGCCAATCTGGAGATCATTGCTTCTCCACTCCAGTCAGGCATTCATTGTCTCACTACTGAATGTCCAAGTAACCCAATGCTGGTTTTCAGAGCCTGTTCAAACTCGCAGGCCTATTGTTTAACAGGCTATCCACTCTAACCTGGTCTGCTCTTCTTTCTTCTGTCCACGCAATCCAGAATTCAGAAATCATTGGAATCTCCACTACAGAATTTTCCATTCATTCACTGCCAATCTGGAGTCCTTCGAATCTCCACTCCAGGCAGGCTTTCGTTACACCAATGGTGAATGTCCATGTAACACACTGCTGGTGTTCAGCGTCCTGTTCACACTCGCAGGCATGATGTTCAACTGGCTATCCACTCAACCCTGGTCAGCTCTTCATTTTACTATACACGTAACCTAGACTTCAGAAACCAATAGAATCTTCACTAGAATATGTTCCATTCATTCACTGCCAATCTGGAATTCATCGAATATCCACTCCAGGCAGGCTTTCGTTACACCACTGTTGAATATACAAATAACACAATCCTGATTTTCAGCGGCTGTGCACACTCGCCGGCATGCTGTTCAACTTGCTATCCACTCCCTGGTCAGCTCTTCCTTTTCCTGTCCACACAATCCAGACTTCTGAAATCATTGGAAACTCCACTACAGAATGTTCCATTCATTCACTGCAAATCTGTAATTTAACTGAAACTCAACTCCATGCAGGCTTTGTTACACCACTGGTGAATGTCCAAGTCACCCAGTGCAGGTTTTCAAAGTCCTATTCACACTCACTGGCGTGCTGTTCAACTGGCTGTCCACTCCACAGTGGTCAGGTCTTTGTTTTCCTGTCCACACAACACAGACTTCAAAAATCATTGGAATCTCTACTACAGAATGTTCCATTCATTCACTGCTAATCTGGAATTCATCGAATCTCCACTCCAGGCAGTTTTTGTTACACCACTGTTGAATGTCCAAGTAACACAATGCTGATGTTCTGCATACTGTACACACTGGTAGGCATGCTGTTTAACTGGCTATCCACTGAACCCTAGTCAGCTGTTCATTTTCCTCTCCACACAACCCAGATTTCAGAAATCATTGGAATTTTCAGTACCGATTGTTCCATTCATTCACTGCCAATAAGGAATTCATTAAATCTCAACTCCAGGCAGCCTTTCCATACACCACTTGTTAATATCTAAATGCCCCAATGCTGGTTTTCAGCGGCCTGTTCACACTCGCATGTGTGCTGTTCAACTAGCGGTCCACTCCAACCTGGTCAGCTCTTCATTTTCCTGTCCACACAACCCAGACTTAATAAATCTTTCTAATCGCCACTACAGAATGTTCCATTCATTCACTGCCAATCGGAATTCATCGAATCTTCACAGCCCTCCCGTTGATCGTCGATTTGCTCGAGCGGGCCCAGTAACGTCTCCATTGGAGACTTTGTTGTTACTGTGTCTGGCATATCGAATACTCTCGGTAGCTTGCCGGAATCTTCACAGCAGGCAGGATGTTGTTACACCACTGGTGAATATCCAAGTAACCCAATTCTCGTTATCAGCAGCCTGTTCAAACTCGCAGGCCTGCTGTGCAACCGGCTATTCACTCTAACCTGGTCTGCTATTCATTTTCCTGTCCACACAACCCAGACTTCAGAAGTCATTGCAATCTCCACTAAAGAATGTCTCATTCATTCACTGCAAATCTGGAATTCATCTGAATCTCCACTCTAGGTAGGCTTTCATTACAACACTGGTGAATGTCCAAGTAACCCAATGCTGCTATTCAGCGGCCTGTTCACACTCGCAGCCGTGCTGTTCACTGGCAAAGTATTCCACCCTGGTCACCTTTTCATTTCCCTCTCCACAACACCCAGATATGAGAAATCATTGGAATCTCCACTATAGAATGTGCCCGTCTTTCACTGTGAGTCTGGAATACATCTGAATCTACACTCTACGCAGGCATTCGATACAACCTGGTGAGTCTACCCAGAAACTTGAAATCATCTCAATCTGCACTCTAAAATCATCCATGGGCTTCTTTTCATCTTCCTATCCACACTGCCATTCTGGTGCGAAAGCACAACAGTAAGACGTGTGCATCAATCAGCCAGTTTGGCCGAGCCTGGTTCATTTCCTCGCCCTCTCAGAGAGGCCAGGAAGCAACCAAGAGTATCTGGCCCTCATGCAAAGCCTGGCAAGACATCCTTGAAATAATCCTTATTGCAAAATTATAGTCAACACAAGTCTCCAAACGAAGATGTTACTGAACTTCGCCAGCAAATCAATGAAGTCCAGGCGGACTTGGAGAGTGACAGTGATCCACACTGCTGAGTAGTGATTTCATCTCAATTATCCAATGTATTCGGCCTGTGTTTCTTCTCTTTCTCCAGAAAAACGCGTCGAATTAGAAATCTGACAAGTAAGCATTTGCTCTAAACTCTCTGGAGAGCCCGGCAAGCAACCGAGAGTTTCTTGCCTGCACGGAAGAGACTGGCAAGCTCCCCGTGACGTATTCCATATGCCAGACACAGTAATAACAGAGTCTCCAATGGACACGTTACTGGGCCCGCTCGAACAAATCAATGAACAACGGGAGGGCCTTTACCTTTACCTTTACCTCCCCAGGCCTGCTGTTCAGCTCCCTGTGCAGTCGAATATAATATTCTGTTCATTAAACATGCCACATTAATGAGCGACCTGAGTTCATCTAAATATCAACAGCTACATATCTGGTTTTCATCTGCCTGTGCATTCCATCAAGCTGAAGTTTTCATCATACCATTCACTCTATCCAGGCCTGGTGTGCTTCGACCTAGGAATCAATATAAACCATATGGTACTCTCCCGGTCAATGCCACCCAGTACTGGTGATGATCTTATGCATCTAAAACTAATCAGGGTTGGAATTCTTCTGCGTTACACCACTGGTGAGTCCACCCCGAAACTGAAAATTATCTGAATCTGCACTGTAAAATCATCCATGGGCTGCTTTTCATCTTCCTATCCACACTGCCATTCTGCCTCGCGACGCCAGCCTGGCGGAGCTGTGTTCAATTCCTCGGACTCTCAGAGAGCCCGAGGGGCTACCAAGAGTATCTGACCCTCGGTGCAAAACCGGGCAAGCCACCCGGGAAACATTCCATATGCCGAAATTACAGTCACCACAAGTCTCCAAACGACGACATAACTGAACCACGACAGCAAATCAATGAAGTCCGGGAGGACTGGGAGAGTGACAGCGATCCACACTTCTGAGTAGTGAATTAATCTCAATACCCAATATATTAGGCCTGCGTTTCTACTCCTTCTCCATGACATCGCGTCTAATTAGAAATCTGCCTAGAGAGCATTTGCTGTCAACTCTCCCCAGGCCTTCTATTCGCCTCCAAATCCAGTCGAAAATAGAATTCTGTTCATTAACCCTGCCACACTACCGAGCAACCTGAATTCATCTAAATATCAACGACTACATATCTGGTTTTCATCTGCCTGTGCACTGAATCAAGCCGAAGTTTTCATCATCCTGTTCACTCAGACCTGGCCTGGTATGCATTGACTTCTGAATCAATCGAAATCATATGTTACTGTCCTGGTCAACGCCACCCAGTGGTGGTGATGATCGTATGTCTCTAAAACTTTTCAGGGTTGGGATTTTTCTGCATGTCAAAGTAACCAAATGCTAGTGGTCAGTGGCCTGTTCACATACCGCAGGCATGGTGTTCACTGCCTATCCACCCCACCCTGTTCAGCTCTTCATCTCCTGGTGCCCATTACCCAGAAACTTGAAATCATCTGAATCTGCACTCTAAAATCATCCTTGGGCTGCTGTTCATCTTTCTATCTACTCTGCCATTCTGGCGGGAATGCACAGCAGTAGGACTTGTGTGTCACGCAGCCAGCCTGGCCTAGCCGGGTTCAATTCCTCACCCTCTCAAGAGCCCGGGAAGCTACCGAGAGTATCTGGTCCTCACAGAAAAGTCTGGCAACCTACCCGTTGGGCATTGACTTCTGAATCAATCAAAACCACTCCACCCTGGTCAGCTCTTCATTTTCCTGTCCCCACTGCCCAGACTTCAGAAATCATCGGAATCTCCACTACAGAATGTTCCAATCATTCGCTGCCAATCTGGAGTTCATCGAATCGCCACTCCAGGCAGGCTTTCGTTACACCACTGCTAAATGTCCAAGTAACCCAATGCTGGTTTTCAGCGGCCTGTTCACACTCGCAGCCGTTCTGTTCACTGGCTATCTAATCCAACCTGGTGAGCTCTTCATTTTCCTATCCATAACACCAAGATATCAGAAATCATAGGAATCTCCACTACAGAATGTTCCGATCATTCACTGCGAGGCTGGAATACATCTGAATCTCCACTCTACACAGGCATTCGTTATACCACGGGTGAAAATACCCAGAAACTTGAAATCATCTGAATCTGCACTCTAAAATCATCCATGGGCTTCTTTTCATCTTCCTATCTACACTGCCATTCTGGCGGGAAAGCACAACATTAGGACGTGTGCGTCACGCAGCCAGCTTGACCTAGCCGGGTTCAATTCCTCGCCCACTCAAGAGCCCAGGAAGCTACCGAGAGTACCTGGTCCTCGCGGAAAAGCCTGGCAACCACCCGTGAAATGTTCCATATGCCGAAATTACAGTCACCACAAGTCTCCAAACAAAAACGTTACTGAACCGCGCCAGCAAATCAATGAAGTCCGGGAGGACTGGGAGAGTGACAGCGTTCCACACTGTTGAGTATTGAATTTATCTCAATATGCATATGAATTAGGCCTGCGTTTCTTCTCGTTCTCCACGAAATCGAGTCGAAATGGAAATCTGCCATGTGAGAATTTGCTGCCAACTCTCCCTAGGTCTGCTGTTCTGCTCCCTATCCAGTCAAATAATGTATTCTGTTCATTAACCCTGCTACACTACCTAGCGACCTGAGTTTATTTAAATTTGAACACCTGCATATCTGTTTTTCATCATCCTGTGCACTCAATCAAGCCTAAATTTTCAGTATACCGTCCACTGTACCCAGGCCTGGTGTGCATAGACTTCTGAATCAATTGAAACCATATGGTACTGTCCCGGTCAACGCCACCTAGTGGTGGTGATGAACGTATGCCTCTAAAACTCATCAGGACTGGGATTCTTCTGCATGTCCCAGTAACCCAATGCTAGTGGTCAGCAGCATGTTCACATACCGCAGGCGTGGTGTTCACTGGCTATCCACTCTACCTTGGTCAGCTCTTCATTTCCTGGTGCCATAACCCAGAGTTCTGAAATCATTGATATCGTCACTACAGATTGTTCCATTCATTCACTGCCAATCTGGAATTCATCTGAATCTCCACTCCAGGCAGGCTTTAGTTACAACACTGTTGAATGTCCAAGTAACCCAATGCTGGTTTTCAGTGTATTGTCAAACTCGCATGCGTGCTGTGCAACTGGCTATCAACTCCACCCTGGTCAGCTCTTCACTTTCCTGTCCACACAAGCCAGACTTCAGAAATCATTGCAATATCCACTACAGAATGTTCCATTCATTCAGTGCCAATCTGGAGTTCATCGAATCTCCACTCCAGGCAGGATTCCGTTACACCACTAGTTTATTTCAAAGTAACCCAATGTTGGTTTTCAGCTGTGTGTTCACACTCGCAGTTGTACTGTTCAACTGGCTATCCACTCAAACCTGATAAACTCTTCATTTTCCTGTCCACAAAACCCAGACTTCAGAAGTCATTGGAATCTCCATTACAGACTGTTCTATTCTTTCATTGCCAATCTGGAGTTTAACGAATCTCTATTCCAGGCAGGCTTTCGATTCACCACTGGTGAATGTCCAAGTAAACCGATGCTGCATTTCAGCTGCCTTTTCACACTCACATGCTGCTGTTCAACTGGCTATCCACGCCACACTGCTCATCTATTCATTTTCCTGAACACACATTCCAGACTTCAGAAATCATTGAAATCTCCCCTACAGAATGTTCCATTAATTCTCTGCGAACCTGGCATTCATCTGAATCTCCATTCCAGGCAGGCTTTCGTAACACCACTGGTGAATATCCAAGTATCCCAATGCTGGTTTTCAGCGGCCTGTTCACACTCACAGGCGTGCTGTTCAACTAGCTCTCCACTCAATTCTATTCATCATTGACTGCGAATCTGAAATTCATCTGAAACTCCACTCCAAGCAGGCTTTTGTTACACCCCTTTGAATGTGAAATTATCCCAATGCTGGTTTTCAGAGGCCTGTGCTGTTCACTGGCTCTCCACTCCACCCTGGTCAGCTCTTCTTTTTCCTGTCCACAGAACTCAGACATCAGAAATCATTGGAACCTCCATTACAGAATGTTCCATTCATTCAGTGCCAATCTGGAGTTCATCGAATCTCCACTCCAGGCAGGATTCCGTTACACCACTAGTTTATTTCAAAGTAACCCAATGTTGGTTTTCAGCTGTGTGTTCACACTCGCAGTTGTGCTGTTCAACTGGCTATCCACTCAACCCTGGTAAACTCTTCATTTTCCTGTCCACACAACCCAGACTTCAGAATTCATTGGAATCTCCATTACAGACTGTTCTATTCTTTCATTGCTAATCTGGAGTTTAACGAATCTCCATTCCAGGCAGGCTTTCGATTCTCCATTCCAGGCAGAATCTCCACTACAGAATGTTCCATTTATTAACTGCTAGTCTGGAATACATTTTAATCTCCACTCTGCGCAGATATTCGTTACAGCACTGGTATGTCTACGCAGAAATTTGAAATCATCTAATTCTGCACTCTGAAATAATCCATGGACTACTTTTCATCTTCCTATCAACAATGCCATTCTCGTGCGAAAGCACTGCATTAGGAAGTGTGCATCACGCAGCCAGCCTGGCCGAGCCGGGTTCAATTTCTAGCCCTCTCATAGAGCCCCGGAATCTACCGAGAGTATCTGGCCCTCGTGGCAAAGCCTGGAAAGACACCCGTGAAATATTCCTTATGCCAAAATTACAGTCACCACAGGTGTCCAAACAAAGACGTTACTAAACCGCGCCAGCAAATCAATGAAGTCCGGGAAGACTGGGAGAGTGACAGTGATCCACACTGCTGAGTAGTGAATTCATCTCAATATCCAATGTATTAGGCCTGCGTTTCTTCTCGTTCTCCACGAAATCGAGTCGAATTAACAATATGCCAAGTGAGCATTTATTGTCAACTCTCCCCAGGCCTGCTGTTCTGCTCCCAATCCAGCCGAATGTAGTATTCTGTTCATTAACCCTGCCACACTACCGAGCGATCTGAGTTCTTCTAAATATCGACACGTACATATCTGGTTTTCATCTGCCTGTGCACTCAATGAAGCCGAAGTTTTCATCATCCCGTTCACTCTAACCAGGCCTGGTGTGCATCGACCTCTAAATCAATCAAAACCATAAGGACTCTCCCGGTCAACGCCACCCAGTGGTGGTGATGATCTTATGCCTCTAAAACTCGTCAGGTTTGGGATTCTTCTGCAAGTCCCAGGAAACCAATGCTAGTGGTCAGCGGCCTGTTCACATACCGCAGGCGTGCTGTTCAACTGGCTATCCACTCAACCCTTGTTCGCACTTCCTTTTCCTGTCCACACAAACCAGACTTCAGAAACCATTGGAATCTCCACTTCAGATTGTTCCATTCATTCACTGTGAATCTGGAATTCATCTGAATCTCCACTCCAGGCAGTGTTTCATTACACCACTGTTGTATGTCCAAGTAACCCAATGCTGATTGTCAGTGTCCTGTTCAAACTCGCGTGAGTGCTATTCAACTGGCTATCATCTCCACCCTGGTCAGCTCTTCCTTTTCCTGTCCACGCAACCCAGACTACAAAAATCATTGGAATCTCCACTACAGAAGGTTCCATTCATTCACTGCCGATCTGCAGTTCTTCGAATCTCCATTCTAGGCAGGCCTTCGTTACACCACTGTTGAATGTCCAAGTAACCCAATGATGGTTTTCACCCACCTGTGCTTTTCACTGGTTATCCACTTCACCCTGGTTAGTTCTTCATTTTCCTGTCTACACTACCCAGACATCAGTAATTAATGGAATCTCCACTACAGAATGTTACGGTCATTCACTGCGAGTCTGGAATACATCTGAATCTCCACTCTACGCAGGCATTCGTTACACCACTGGACAGTATACCCAGAAACTTGAAAACATCTGAATCTGCACTGTAAAATCATCCATGGGCTGCTTTTCATCTTCCTATCCACACTGGCATTCTGGCACGAAAGCACAGCAGTAGGACATTTGTGTCACGCAGACAGCCTGGCCGAGCCGGGTTCAATTCCTCGCCCTCTCAGAGAGCCCGTGAAGCTACCGAGAGTATCTGGCCCTCGTGGCAAAGCTTGGCAAGACACCCTGGAAATATTGCATATGCCAAAATTACAATCACCACAAATCTCCAAACGAAGATGCAACTGAACCGTGCAAGCAAATCAATGAAATCCGGCAGGACTGGGAGAGTGACAGCAATTCACACTGCTGAGTATTGAATTCTTCTCAATATCCAATGTATTAGGCCTGCGTTTCTTCTTGTTCTCCACGAAAAGGAGTCGAATTAGAAATCTTCCAAGTGAGCATTTGCTGTCAACTCTCTCCAAGCCTGCTGTTCAGCTCCATATCCAGTCGAATATAGTATTCTGTTCATTAACCCTGCCAGAATACCAAGCGACCTGAGTTCATCTAAATATCAACATCTACATATCGGGTTTTCATCTGCCGGTGCACTCAATCAAGCCGAAGTTTTAATCATCCCATCGACTCTAACCAGGCCTGGTGTGCATCGACTTCTGAATCAATCAAAACCATATGTTAGACTCCCGGTCCGGTCAATGCCACCAAGAGGTGGTGATGATCGTAGGCCTCTAAAACTCGTCAGAGTTGGGATTCTTCTGCATGTCCCAGTAACCTAATGCTAGTGGTCAGCGGCCTATTCACAAACCGCAGGCGTGGTGTTCACTGGCTCTTCACTCCACCATGGTCAGCTCTACATTTCCTGGTGCCTATAACCCAGAGTTCTGAAATCATTGGTATTTCCACTACATAATGTTCCATTCATTTACTGTGAATCTGGAATTTATCTGAATCTCCACTCCAGGCACTCTTTGGTTACACCACTGGTGAATATCCAAGTGACCCAATGCTGGTTGAACTCGCAGGCGTACTGTTCAAATGGCTCTCCACTCCACCCTGGTCAGAATTTCATTTTCCTGTTCACACAACCCAGACTTCAGAAATCATTGGAATCTCCACTACAGAATGTTCCATTCATTCAATGCCAATCTGGAGTTCATCGAATCTCTAAACCAGGCAGGCTTTTGCAACAGCACTGGTGAATGTGCAAGTAACCCAATGCTGGTTTTGAGCGTTCTGTTCACACTCGCAGGGATGCTGTTCAACTGGCTATCCCTCAACTCTGGTCAGAACTTCATTTCCCTGTCCACACAACACAGACTTCAGAAATCATTTGAATTTCCACTACAGATGTTCCATTCATTCACTGCCAATCTGGATCATCTGAATCTCCACACCAGGCAGGCTTCCGTTACATCACTGGTGAATGTCCAAGTAATCCAATGCTGGTTTTCAGCGTCCTGTTCTCATTCGCAGGCATGCTGTTCAACTGGCTATATACTCCACCCTGGTCATCTCTTCCTTTCCTTTCCACACATTCCAGACTTCATAAATCATTGGAATCTGCACTACAGAGTGTTCCATTCATTCACTGCGAATCTGGAATTCATCTGAATCTCCACTCCAGGCAGGCTTTCGTTTCATCGCTGTTGAATATCCAAGTAACCCAATGCTGGTTTTCAAAGTCCTGTTCACACTCGCAGGCGTGCTGTTTAAATGGCTATCCATTCAACACTGATCACCACTTCATTTTCCTATCCACAAAACCCAGACGTCAGCAATCATTGGAATCTCCACTACAGAATGTTCCATTCATTCACTCCCAATCTGGAGTTCTTCGAACCTCCACTCTAGGCAGGCTTTCATTAAACCAGTGGTAAATGTCCAAGTAACCAAATGCTGCTTTTCAGTGGCCTGTTCACACTCGCAGGTGTGCTGTTCAACTGGCTATCCACTCCACTCGGGTCAGCTCTTCATTTTCCTGTCCACACAACCCAGACTTCAGAAATCATTGGAATCTCCACTACAGAATGTTCCATTCATTCACTGCCAATCTGGAGTTCTTCGAATCTCCACTCTAGGCAGGCTTTCGTTACACCACTGGTGAATATCCAAGTATCCCAATGAAGATTTTCAGCGGCATGTGTTGTTCACTGTCTATCTACTCCACCCTGGTGAGATCTTCATTTTCCTGTCTATAGAACCCAGACATCAGAAATCTTTGGAATCTTTACTACAGTATGTTCCGGTCATTCACTGCGAGTCGGGAATACATCTGAATCTCCACTCTAAGCAGGCATTCATTACAGCCATGTCAATTCTACCTAAAAACTTGAGATCATCTGAATCTGCACTCTAAAATCATCCATGGACTGCTTTTCATCTTCTTATGGACTTTCTGGCGCAAAAGCACAGCAGTAAGACGAGTTCGTAACACAGCCTGAAGAGTCGAGCAGGGTTCAAATCCTCGCCCTCTCAGAGAGCCCGCGAAGCTACCGAGAATATCTGGCCCTCGTGGAAAGCCTGGCAAGACACCTGTGAAATATTCGATACGCCATAATTACAGTCACCACAAGTCTACAAACGAAGACGCTACTGAACCGCGCCAGCAAATCAATGAAATCCGGGAGGATGGGGAGAGTGACAGTCTACCACACTGCTGAGTAGTGAATTCATCTCAATATCCAATGTATTAGGCCTGCGTTTCTTCTCGTTCTCCAGGAAATCGCGTCGAATTAGAAATCTGCCAAGTGAGCATTTCCTGTCAAATATCACCAGGCCTGCTGTTCAGCTCCCTATCCAGTCGAATATACTATTTTGTTCATTAACCCTGCCACACTACCAAGCGACCTGTGTTCATCTAAATATCATCACCTGCATATCTTGTTTTCATCTGCTGTGCACTCGATAAAGGTGACGTTTTCATCATCCCGTCCACTCTAACCAGGCCTGGTGTGCATCGACTTCTGAATCAATCGAAACCATATCATATTCTCCAGGTCAACGCCACTCAGTGGTGGTGATGAACATATGCCTCTAAAACTCGTCATGGTTGGAATTCTTCTCCATGTCCCAGTAACACAATGCTAGTGGTCAGCGGCCTCTTCACATATCGCAGGCGTGGTGTTCACTGGCTATCCACTCCACCCTGGTCAGCTCTTCATGTCCTGGTGCCCATAACCCAGAGTTCTGAAATCATTGGAATCTCCACTACAGAATGTTCCATTCATTCACTATGAAACTGGAATTCATATGAATGTCCACTCCAGGCAGGCTTTCGTTACACCACTGTTGAATGTCGAAGTAACCCAATGCTAGATTCAGCAGCCGGTTCACACTCACAGCCATGCTGTTAAACTGGCAATCCACTCAACCATGGTTAGCTCTTCATTTTCCTGTCCACACAACCTACACTTCAGAAACCATTAGAATCTCCACTACAGAAAGTTCCACTCATTCACTGACAATCTGGAATTCATCGAATCACCAATTCAGGCAGGCTTTCGTTACACCAATGGTGAATATAAAAGTAACCTGATACTGGTTTTCAGCCGCCTGTTCACACTCGCAGGCGTGCTCTTCACTGGCTATCCAGTCCACCCTGGTCAACTCTTCATTTTTATGTCCACACAACCTAGAATTCAGAAACTATTGAAATCTCCATTACAGAATGTTCCATTCATTCACTGCCAGTATGGAATTCATAGAATCTCCCCACCAGGCAGGCTTTCGTTACGCCACTGGTGAATACAAAATACTGGTTTTCAGCGGTCTGTTCACACTGGCAGGCGTGCTGTTTAACTGGCCATCCAATCCAACCAGGTAAGGTCTGCATTTTCCTGTCCACAAAACGCAAACTTCAGAAACCAATGGAATCTCCACTACAGAATGTTCCATACATTCACTGCCAATCTGCAATCCATCGAATCTCCACTCAAGACAATTTTTTGCTACACAACTGGTGAATGTCCAAAGAACCCAATGCTGGTTTTCAACGTCCTGTTCACACCTGCAGGCGTCCTGTTCAACTTACGACAAAATCCACCCTGGTCAGCTCTTCATTTTCCAGTCCACACAACCCAGACTTCAGAAATCAGAGTAATCTCCACTACAGAATGTTCGATTCTTTCACTGCCAATCTGGAGTTCATCGAATCTCCACTCCAGGCAGGCTTTCTTTACAGCACTGGTGAATGTCTAAGTAACACAATGCTGGTTTTCAGCGGCCTGTTCACACCCGCAGGCATGCTGTTCAACTGGCTATCCACTCCATTCTGGTCAGATCTTCCTTTTCCTGTCCACACAACCCAGACTTCAGCAATCATTGGAATCTCCACTACAGAATGTTCCATTCATTCACTGCCAATCTGGAGTTCATCAAATATCCAAACCAGGCAGGCTTTTGCAACACCACTATTCAATGTTCAAGTAATGCAATGCTGGTTTTGAATGGTCTTGTTCACACGCGCAGGCGGGTTGTTCAACTGGCTATCCACTCAACTCTGGTCAGCACTTCATAATCTTGTTCACACAACCCAGACTTAGGAAATCATTGGAGTCTCCACTGTAGAATATTCCATTCATTCAGTGCGAATCTGCATCATCTGAGTCTCCACTCCAGGCAGGCTTTGGTAACACCACTGGTGAATATCCAAATAATCAAATGCTGGTTTTCAGCGTCCTCTTCACATTCGCACGTGTGCTGTTCAACTGGCTAGCCACTCCACCTTGGTTAGCTCTTCATTTTCCTGTCAACACAACCCAGACTTCATAAATCATTTGATTCTCCACTACAATATGTTCTATTTATTCAGTGCGAATCTGGATCATCTGAATCTCCACTCCAGGCAGGCTTTCGTTACACCACTGATGAATGTCCAAGTAACCCAATGCTGCTTTTCATCGTCCTGTTCACAATCGCAGGCGTACTTTTCAACTGGCTATACACTCCACAATGGTCAGTTCTTTCTTTTGCTGTCCACACATTCCAGACCTCAGAAATCATTGGAATCTCCACTAAAGAATGTTCCATTCATTCACTGCGAATCTGGAATTCATCTGAATCTCCACTCCAGGCAGGCATTCGTTACACCGCTGGTGAATTTCCAAGTAACTCAATGCTGGTTTTCAGCGTCCTGTTCACACTCACAGGCCTGCTGTTCAACTGGCTATCCACTCAACCGTGTTCAGCACTTTATTTTCCTGTCCACACAACGTAGATTTCAGAAACCATTGGAATTTCCACTACAGAATGTTCCATTCATTCACTGCCAATCTGGAATTCATCGAATCTCCACTCCAGGCAGGCTTACATTACACCACTGGTGAATGTACAAGTAACCCAATGCTGGTGTTCAGCGTCCGGTTCACACTCGCGGGCGTGCTGTTCAACTGGCTATACACTCCACACGGGTCAGCACTTTCTTTTCCTGTCCACAAACCCAGACTTCAAAAATAATTGGAATCTCCACTACAGAATTTTCCATTCATTCACTGCTGGAGTTCATCGAATCTCCACTCCAGGCAGGCTTTCATTACACGACTGGTGAATGTCCAAGTAACCCACTGATGGATACAGCGGGCTGTGCTGATCACTGGCTATCCAGTCCTCCTTGTTCAGCTCTTCATTTTCCAGACCACAGATCTAAGACACCGGGAATCATTGGAATCTCCACTACAGAATGTTCCGTTCATTCACTGCGAGTCTGGAATACATCCGAAACTCCAACTTTACGCAGCCATTCGTTATACCACTGGAGAGTCTCCACAGAAACTTGAAATCATCTGAATCTACACTCCAAAATCATCCATTGGCTGCTTTTCATCTTCCTATTATCACTGCCATTCTGACGATATAGCACAGCAGTAGGGCGTGTGCATCATGCAGCCAGCCTGGCTGAGTCAAGTTCAACTCCTAGCCCTCTCAGAGAGCCCAGGAAGCTAGCGAGAGTTTCTGGTCCTCATGGAAAAGCATAGCAAGACACCTGGGAAATATTCCATATGCCAAAATTACAGTCACCACAAGTCTTCAAACGAAAACACTAAGGAACCGCGCCAGCAAATCAAAGTAGTCAGGGAGGACTGGGAGAGTGACAGCGATCCACACTGCTGAGTAGTGAATTCATCTCAATATCCAATGTATAAGGCCTGCGATTCTTCTGGTTATCCACGAAATCGAGTCGAATTAGAAATCTGCCAACTGAGCATTTCCTGTCAACTCTCCCCAGGCATGCTGCTCAGCTCCCTATCCAGTCGAATATAGTATTCTTTTCATTAACCCTGCCACACTAGGGAGCGACCTGAGTTCTTCTAAATATCAACACGTACATATCTGCTTTTCATCTGCCAGTGCACTCAATCAAGCCAAAGTTTTCATCATCCCGTCCACTCTAACCAGGCCTGGTGTGCATCGACTTCTGAATTTATCGAAACCATATGGTATTCTCCAGTCAATGCCAAACAGTGGTGATGATAATCGTATTCAACTAAAACTCGTCAGGTCTGGGATTCTTCTGCAAGTCCCAGTAATGCAATGGTAGTGGTCAGCGGCCTGTTCACATACCACAGGCGTGGTGTTCACTGGCTATCCACTCCACCCTGGTCAGCTCTTCATATCCTGGTGCCCATAACCCAGAGTTCTGAAATCATTGGAATCTCCACTACAGAATGTTCCATTCATTCGCTGACAATCTGGAATTTATCGAATCTCCACTCCAGGCAGGATTTCGTTACACCACTGGTGAATATCCAAGTACCCCAACGCTGGTTTTTTGTACCCTGTTCACACTTGCCAGTGCGATATTCAACTGGCTATCCACTCCAACCTGATCAGCTCTTCATTTTCCTGTCCACATAACCCAGACTTTAGAAATCAATGGAATCTCCACTACAGAATGTTACATTCATTCACTCCCAATCTGGAACTCATCGAATTTCCACTCCAGGCAGGATTTTGTTTCACTAGTGTTGAATGTCCAAGTAACCCAAGGCTGGTTTTCAGCAGACTGTTCACACTCGCAGGAGTGCTGTTCAACTGGCTATACACTCAACCCTGGTCAGCTCTTCATTTTCCTGTCCACATAACCTAGACTTCAGAAACGTTATAATCTCCACTACAGAATGCTCCCTCCATTCAATGCTGATCTGGAATTCATCGAATCTCCACTCCAGGCAGGCTTTCGTCACACGACTGGTGAATATTCAAGTAACCAATGCTGGTTTTCAGCGTTCTGTTCATATTCGCATGTGTGCTGTTCAACTGGCAATCAACTCCTCAGTGGTCAGATTATTCTTTTCCTGTCCACACAAAACAGACTTCAGAATTCATTGGAATCTCCACTACAAACTGTTCCATTGATTCACTTCCAATCTTGAATTCATAGAATATCCAACTCCAGGCAGGCTTTCGTTACACCACTGATGATGTCCAAGTAATCCAATGCTGGATTTCAGAGGCCTGATCACACTCGCAGGCGTGCTGTTCAACTCGCTGTCCACTCAACCCTGGACAGCTCTTCATTTTCCTGTCCACAGAACCCAGACTTCAGAAGTAATTGGAATCTCCACTACAGAATGTTCCATTCATTCACTCCCAATCGGGAATTCATCGGATCTCCACTCCAGGCAGGATTTCGTTACAGCACTGGTGAATATCCAAGTAACCCAATGTTGGTTTTCAGCAGCCTGTTCAAACTCGCAGGCTGCTGTTCAACTGGATATCCACTCTACCCTTCTCTCCTCTTCATTTTCCTGTCAACACAACCCAGACTTCAGAAATCATTGGAATCTCCCCTAGAGAATGTTCCATTAATTCTTTGCGAACCTGGTATTCAACTGAATCTCCACTCCAGGCAGGCTTTCTTACACATCTGGTGAATATCCAAGTAACCCAATGTTGGTTTTCAGCAGCCTGTACAAACTCGCAGGCTGCTGTTCAACTGGATATCCACTCTACCCTGCTCTCCTCTTCATTTTCCTGTCAACACAACCCAGACTTCAGAAATCATTGGAATCTCCGCTAGAGAATGTTCCATTAATTCTCTGCGAACCTGGTATTCAACTGAATCTCCACTCCAGGCAGGCTTTCGTTACACATCTGGTGAATATCCAAGTAACCCAATGCTGGTTTTCAGCAGCCTGTTCACACTCACCGGCGTGCTGTTCAACCAGCTATCCACTCAAATCCATTAATTCACTGTGAATCTGGAATTCATCTTAAACTCCACTCCAGGCAGGCTTTCGTTACGCCACTGGTGAATGTACAAGTAACCCAATGCTGGTTTTCATCGGCCTGTGCTGTTCACTGCCTCTCCACTCCACCCTGGTCTGCTCTTCATTTTCCTGTCCACAGAACTCAGACATCAGAAATCATTGGAATCTCCACTACAGAATGTTCCGATCATTCACTGCGTGTCTGGAATACATCTGAATTTCCACTCTGCACAGGCATTCGTTACATCATGTGTATGTCTACCCAGAAACTTGAAATAATCTGAATCTGCACTCTGAAATAATCCATGAGCTGCTTTTCATCTTCCTATCCACACCGCCATTCTTGCGCGAAAGTACAGCAGTAGGATGTGTGCGTCACGCAGACATCCTGGCTGAGCCAGTTTCAATTCCTAGCCCTATCAGAGAGCCCCGGAAGCTACGGAGAGTATCTGGACCTTGTGGCAAAGCCTGGCAATCCACCCGTGAAATATTCCTTATGCCAAAATTACAGTCACCAAAAGTATCCAAACAAAGATGTTACTGAACCGCGCCAGCAAATTAATGAAGTCCCGGAAGACTGGGAGTGTGACAGTGATCCACACTGCTGAGTAGTGAACTCATCTCAATATCCAATGTATTAGGCCTGCGTTTCTTCTCGTTCTCCATGAAATTGAGTCGAATTAAAAATCTGCCAAGTGAGCATTTGCTGTCAACTCTCCCCAGGCCTGCTCTTCTGCATGAAATCCAGCCGAATGTAGAATTCTGTTCTTTAACCCTGCCACACTACCGAGCGACCTGAGTTCTTCTAAATATCAACACGTACATATCTGGTTTTCATCTGCCTGTGCACTCAATCAAGCCAAAGTTTTCATCATCCCATCCACTCTAACCAAGCCTGGTGTGCATCGACTCCTGAATCAATCTAAACCATATGGTACTCTCCCGGTCAACGCCACCCAGTGGTGTTGATGGTCGTATACCTCTAAAACTAGTCAGGGTTGGGATTCATCTACATGTCCCAGTAACCCAAGGCTGGTTTTCAGTGGCGTGTTCACACTCGCAGGCGTGCTCTTCACTGGCTACCCACTCTACTCTGTTTAGGTCTTCATTTCCTCGTGCCAATAACTCAGAGTTCTAAAATCATTGGTATCTCCACTACCGAATGTTCAATTCATTCACTTCGAATCTGGAATTCATCTGAATCTCCACTCCACCCAGGCTTTCGTTACACCTCTGGTCAATGTCCAAGTAACCCAATGCTTGTTTCAGTGGCCTGTTAACACTTGCAGGCGTACTTTTCAACTTGCTATCCACTCAATCCTGGTCAGCTCTTAATTTTCATGTCCACACAACACTGACTTCAGAAATCATTGGAATGTCCACTACAGACTGTTCCATTCACTCACTGCCAATCTGGAGTCCATCGAATCTCCACTCCAGGCAGGCTTTCGCTGCACACTGGTGAATGTCCAAGTAACCCAATGCTGGTTTTCAGCGTCATTTTTCACACTCGCAGGAGTGCTGTTCAACTGGCTACACACTCCACCCTGGTCTTGTCTTCATCTTCCTGTCCACACAACCCAGACTTCAAAAATCATTGGAATCTCCACTACATAATTTTCCATTCATTCACTGCCAGTCTGGAGTTCATCAAATCTCCACTCCAGGCAGGCTTTGTCTTGCAGTACACGGAGCTTACGTCTATCAGGTTACACTCACCACAGTGCTCCCGAGTCATTCCTATTACTTTGTTTGTCTGTAAACACTGCTATGCTCTGTTCCTCAACCAATTTGTAATGTCTCATCCTTCTTAGACACTGAAGTTTTACTATAAGTTAATATTGCCTTTCTCCTCTCCTGATGTCTTTTGAGCAGTTTACTTTAATGCAATGTCCTTTTTTATAGATACAGGAAGACAATTAATTAATATGTTCTTTAACTTAGGAATTGATTGGCTTAGAATATTATTCATTCCTGGGCATCTGCCTTCTCAACTTAAGCCTCAGTTGCCCTCACTTCCTAGCACCCAAGGGCAGGTTTCCGACGTGGGACTGGATGGAACCAGGGCAAGCCGGTAAGTTATGTGCTACCCTGACATCGCAATGAGCCTGGCCAAGGCGCCAAAATTCTTAACTATCAGTTAAGAGTTTGATCATAGGCAAATGCTGTCATGATCCAAATATAACGATGAGACTAGGACCCTGCTACTAGGAATAGGAAAGCTACCTGGCCTGTGCACTGGAGTCTGAGATTGAGATGGCCCTGGGAGAGCAATTCTATAAGCTCAAGGTATTTCTTACTGTTTCCATACAAAATGATTAATATTATGTATGCTTATATGTTGGTTGGACAAGGAGAGGTGAAACACATCCTAGAAGCATTTTTCCTGTGTGTCCTGACTAACATGGATGAGACTGAACTTTCTCCCCTTCAATCTGCCTTCAGTAAATGATTTCAGTATATTGAGGCAGTTTCTCTTATCTCACAGGAAACTAGCTGGCCTTAGGTATGCAGATCCCAGATGCTAAGCCAGGCCTGATCTTTGGAATGTAGAATGCCTGGCTCCAAGCTGGTTGATTTTGGAGTTGTAGATTTCAAGCTCTACCAGACTTGTCTTTGTTGTGCTAATCCAAGTGTTTGTAGTTTGTAAAAGGATTACTGGCCTGCGGATGTAAAGAAACAATGTATGTTGTGCCTCAATATTCTTTCTGTAACTCCTTTTGATGACATAACTAAATTGTGCCCTTTAGAGGTACTATGATCTATATAAGGGATATTTCAGGGCTCTCTGGGGGACATGTGCATCAGAGAACCTGGGAAGATGGGACTGAGGACAGAAGTTGAGAGAACAAAGGTGCACGTGCTTGAGAGATCCTGGGGCCTTCATGAAATACATCTCTTCCGTGTAATAAACTGCTGCTAAGACCAACCCGCTTGGCCCCTGTTTCCTTCCTTCACCTGACAATCACCATCGACGTACCTGGAGTGGGGAAACGGCCTGAACGCAGGCCTTTTTATTTTTTGTGTGTTTACACACAAAACCACTGGTAAATGCTAAACCACTGGTAAATGTCCAAGTAACCCAATGCTGGTTTTCAGCGGCCTGTTCACACTCGCAGACGTGCTGTTCAACAGGCTCTCCACACCAACTTGGTCAGCTCTTCCTTTTCCTGTTCACACAACCCATATTTCTGAAATTATTGGAATCTCCACTACAGAATGGTCCATTCATTCACTGCCAATCTGGAGTTCTTCGAATCTCCACTCCAGTCATGCTTTCGTTACACCACTGGTTAATATCCAAGTAACCCAATGCTTGTTTTCAGCATCCCGTTCACACTCTCAGTCATGCTCTTCAAATGGCTATCCAGTGCAACCTAGTCAGCTCTTCATTTTCCTGTCCACACAACCTTGACTTCAGCAGCCATTGGAATCTCCACTACAGAATGTTCCATTCATTCACTGCCAATCTGAATTCACCGAATCTCCACTTTAGGCAGGCTTTCGTTACACCAATGGTGAATATCCAAGTAACCCAATGCTGGTTTTGAGCTTCCTGCTCACACTCGCAGTCGTGCTGTTCAACTAGATATCCACTCCAACCTGGTCAGCTCTTCATTTTCCTGTCCTCACAACCCAGACTTCAGAAATCATTGGAATCTCCACTACAGAATGTTCCATTCATTCACTGCTATTCTGGATTTCATCTAAATCTACACTCCAGGGAGTCTTTCGTTACACCACTTGTGAATGTCCAAGTAACTCAATGATGGTCTTCACCGGCCTGTGCTCAACTCTGGCTGTCCACTCCACCCTGTGCATCCCTTCATTTTCCGGTCCACACAACCCAGACATCCGAAATCATTGGAATCCCCACTGCAGAATGTTCTGGTCATTCACTGCAAGTCTGGAATACATCTGAATCTCCACTCTGCGCAGGCATTCGTTACAGCACTTGTATGTCTACCAGAAACTTTAAGTGATCTGAATTTGCACTCTAAAATCATCCAGGTGCTGCTTTACATCTTCCTATCCACACTGCCATTCTGGCGCGAAAGCACAACAGTAGGACATATGCGTCACGCAGCCAGCCTGGCCGAGCCGGGTTCAATTCCTCGTTCTCTCAGAGAGCCCGGGAAGCTACCAAGAGTGTCGGGCCCTCGTGAAAAACCTGGCAAGACATCTGTGAACTATTCTATATGCCAAAATTAGACTCACCACATGTCTCCAAACGAAGATGCTACTGAACCGCTCCAGCAAATCAATGAAGTCCGGGAGGATTGGGAGAGTAACAGTGATCCACACTGCTGAGTAATGAATTAATGTCAATATATAAGGTATAAAGAATGTGTTTCTTCTCGTTCACCTCGAAATCGAGATGAATTCGAAATCTGCCAAGTGAGCATTTGCTGTCAACTCTCCCCAGGCCTGCTGTTCAGCTCCATATCCAGTCGAATACAGTTTTCTGTTTATGAACCCTGCCACACTACCGAGCAACCTGAGTTCATCTAAATATCAACACTTACATATCTGGTTTTCACTGCCTGTGCACTCAATCAAGCCTAAGTTATCTTCATCCCGTGCACTCTTTGGTTACACCACTGGTAATATCCAAGTAACTCAATGTTGGTTTTCAGCGGAGTATTCATACTCGCAGGTGGACTGTTCAACTGGCTATCCACTCCATCCTGGTCAGCTCTTCCTTTTCCTGTCCACACACCCCAGACTTCAGAAATTATTGGAATCTCCACTACAGAATATTCCATTCATTTGCTGCCAATATGGAGTTCTTCGAATCTCTACACCAGGCAGGCTTTCGTTACACCAGTGGAAAATGTCCACGCAACCCAATGATGGTTTTCAGCTAGCTTTTTCTGTTCACTGGCTATCCAGTCCACCCTGGTGATTTCTTCATTTTCCTGTCAACAGAATCCAGACATCAGAAATCATTGGAATCTCCACTATAGTTTGTTCCGGTAATTCATTGCGAGTCTGGAATACATCTGAATATCCACTCTGCGCAGGCATTCGTTACAGCACTGGTTTGTCTACCCAGAAACTTGAAATTATCTGAATCTGCACTCTAAAATCTTCAATGGGCTGCTTTTCATCTTCCTGTCAACACTGCCATTCTGTCGCGAAAGCAGAGCTGTTTGACGACTGCATCACGCAGCCAGCCTGGCCTAGCCGGGTTCAATTCTTCGCCTGCTCAGAGAGCCCGGGAAGCTACCGAGAGTATCTGGCCCTCGTGGCAAAGCCTGGCAAGACACCCGGAAAATATTTCATATTCCAAAATTACAGTCACCACAAATCTACAAACGAATACGATACTGAACCGTGCAAGCAAATCAATGAAGTCCGGGAGGACTGGGAGAGTGACAGTGATCCACACTGCTGAATATTGAAAAAAGTAAAGTAAAAGCCCTCCCGTTGATCATCGATTTGCTCGAGCGGGTCCAGTAACGTCTCCATTGGAGATTTTGTTGTTACTTTGTCTGGCATATCGAATACTCTCGGTAGCTTGCCGGGCTCTCCGAGAGGGGCGGAGGAATTGAACTGGGGTCAGACATGTTGGTTGCGTGCAAGGCAAACGCCCTACCTGCTGTGCTATCTCAATATCCAATGTCTTAGGCCTGTGTTTCTTCTCGTTGTCAATGAAATCGAGTCGAATTAGAAATGTGCCATGTGAGCATTTGCTGTCAACTCTCACCAGGCCTGCTTTTCAGATCCCTATCCTATCAAATATAGTATTCTGTTCAATAACACTGCCACACTACCGAGCGACCTTAATCACTTACTTAATCACTTAACTTCCCGTTAGTCGTCGATTTGCTCGAGCGGGCGCCAGTAACGTCTCCATTTGTCCCTGTCGCGTGCTAGTGTAGCCCAATGGCATCTGTTCGCTCCGGGAACATGAAGGTCCTCAAACCGATCGTTCATGATCTTGACGAAGAAGTCTGACCATCTGGTAGGTGGGCGGCCACGCAGTCTTTTGACATCCCGTGGAATCCAGTCGGTAACAGCTCTAGTCCAGCAGTCGTCTTTAAATCTCATTACGTGACAAGCCCATCTGATTTTCGACACCTTGGCAAATGAGACAGTGTCCCTGATTCTTGATCGTCGACGGATGTCAGAACTCCGGATTCTTTCTCTCATTTGAGTGAAACGTGATATTCCAAGCATAGCTCTTTCTATTCTTCTTTGGGAGACCTGAATAGCGTTCACATCTTGTTTGCGTAGGGCCCAGGTCTCTGAGGCATATGTTAATGCAGGAAGAACAGTGGAATCAAAGAGATGTGCCCGGAGCCGGAGGTTCTTCGTCCTCTTAGCTATTTCTTCGACGTTCTTGAAGGCGTTCCAAGCCGCTCTCTTCCTCCTGCGCAGCTCCAGTGCCAGGTCATTTGTCATGTTGACCTCTCGACCTGGGTACACATAGCTGTTGCATTCGGAGATGGTCATTCCGTAGAGAGTGAATGGGGCGTCAGGAACGAGGCTGTTTCTCATCAACATTGTCTTCGTAAGATTCAGCTGTAGTCCTACCTTTCCAGACTCACGGTCAAAGTCGGCCAGCATTTGTGCCGCTTGGGTGATGTTTGGTGTTATTAAAACAATGTCATCAGCAAAGCGGAGGTGGTGTAGTTGCCAACCATCTATCTTCACTCCCATTCCTTCCCATTCCAGTCATCGCATGATGTTCTCGAGGGTGGCACTGAAGAGTTTCGGTGAAATGGTATCACCCTGCCGCACCCCTCTCTTGACATCAACGATCACTTCTTTGTAGAATGGTGAGATCCTGGTAGTGAATCCGCAGTACAGCTCATGGAGGATTCTGATGTATTGGGCTTGAATGCCCTGATTGGCTAGGGCTTCAATGACCGCTTCCATCTCAACAGAATCAAAGGCCTTCTTTAAATCAATGAACGTTAAACAGAGCGGCATCTTGAACTCCCGAGAAACCTCAATGAGCTTGGTTATCGTGTGGATATGGTCGATGGTGCTGAATCCTTTGCAGAACCCAGCTTGCTCGCATGGTTGTCCTTCATCTAGTGTTCTGCCAATCCTATTTAGGATGACTCGAGTGAACAACTTGTAGATGACAGACAATAGGCAGATCGGGCGATAGTTGCCAATGTCATGGATGACTCCCTTCTTGAACAGTAGTACGGTCCTGCTGGTTTTCCATTAGGACGGAACCTTGCATTCAGACAGGTAGCGAGTGAAGAGCCGAGCCAGTGTATTGATGAGTACTGATGGCAGGTTCTTCAGGTGTTCAGGTCTGAGCTTGTCTGGGCCGGGTGCTGTTTGTTTCTTTACCGACGAAATGGCGTGTCGGATTTCGGAAGGGAGAACGTTGGGAACGACATATCCATCCTGTGGAATTTGGTATGTCGGCAAGTGGACATGGCTCTCGAAGAGATTTGAGTAGAAGTCATGGATAAACTTCTCCATTGCCGTTCTGGAGGATGTGATGGATCCATCAGTACGTCGGAGGGCAGTCATCTTGGTCTTGTAGTTGGCGAAGGACAGGCGGGCGTTACGAATACTTTTCCCGGCTTCTGCCGCATCTACCAGTACTTCTGCTCTTCTCTCTTTGAGGTCTTCCTTGATCGCATCTCTGCACTGCTTTGCGAGCTCAGACGTTAGCTTGCGGTTGCCTGAGGCATGCGCCAAACCACGCTGGCGAATTAGCTCAAGAGTTTTCGAAGATAGGCGATTTTTTGTGGCTATCTCTCTCTTGGCGTTCCTCGCACATTCATGGAGGTGCTGAACCAGTCGATCGTATTCCTCGTCAATGTTGTCAACAATGGCATCTTCCCATGTTGCTGCAATAGTACCAAAGAGTTCCCAGTTGGTGGTCATTCTGGGAGTTCTCTTTTTGAACTTTGCAGCCCTTTCACCCCGTTCTGTGAAGTAGAATTTTGCACGAAGGAGACGGTGGTCCGATCCCGTTCGAAATTTTGGGACAACAGCGACATCAGTCAGGCAAAACCGTCGATTGAATATGATGTGGTCTATTTCGTTGTGGAATCGTCCACCAGGAGACTCCCATGTCCATCGTTTAGATTCTGCCTTCTGGAACTGTGAGTTACCATGAATGGTTTTGGTCGACATAATGAACTCAGACAGTCTCTCACCCTGTTCGTTCCATTCTAGGCCATGGGTCCCGATGTGAAGTTCTTCAGCTGATCTTCTCGGTTCTATTTTGGCATTAAAATCACCGACAATGAACTTGTAGAAGGTGTGGTCTTTTTTATAGAACTTCTCTAGCTCCATGTAGAACTTCTCGATTTCTCTTTCATCATAATGAGATGTTGGTGCATAGACAACGAAGATAGAAACTGCAGGCAGTGAGCCACATCTATTCAAAAGTAAATGTCCGATTCGGGTCGTTAGGCATTCGAATGAATCAATGCTCTTGGGCAAGTTTGTGTTGACAAGGACACCGACGCCTCCAACACCTCTTTTATCGCATGTTCCGAGGAACAATTCTTCTCCAGTGTCAAAAACGGCATGGTGAGATTCGTGCCTTCTTGTCTTGGTCAGACCAATGATGTCATACTTGATCATTTGCGCTTGTACCATCAGGTTCTCGATGGATGCATCTGATGCTAGCGTATGTGCATTGAAAGTACAGACGAGCGACCTAAGGTCATCTAAATATCAACACCCACATATCTGGTTTTCATCTGCCTGTGCACTCAATCAAACCGAAGTTTTCATCATCCCGTCCACTCTAACCAGGCCTGGTGTGCATCGACTTCTGAATCAATTTAAACAAAATGGTACTCTTACAGTCAACACCACTGTGTGGCGGTGATGATCGTATGACTCTAAAGCTCGTCAAGGTTGAGATTCTTCTGCATGTCCCAGTAACCCAATGCTAGTGGTCAGCGGCCTGTTCACATACCGCAGGCGTGGTGCTCACTGGCTATACACTCCACACTGATCAGCTCTTTATTTCCTGGTGCCCATATCCCAGAATTCTGATATCATTTGTATCTCTACTACAGAATGTTCCATTCATTCCCTGTTATTCTGGAATTCATCTGAATCTCCACTCCAGGCAGGCTTACGTTACAATATTGGTAAATGTCCAAGTAATCCAATGATGGTTTCAAGCGGTCTGTTCACACTCGAAGGCGTTCAGTTCAACTGGCTATCCGCACAACCATGGGAAGCTCTTAATTTTCCTTTTCACAAAACCCAGACTTCAAAAATCATTGGAATTTCCACTACAAAATGTTCCATTCATTCACTGCCAATCTGGAATTCATCGAATTTCCACACCAGGCAGTATTTTGTTACACCACTGGTGAATATCCCAGTTACCCAATGCTGGTTTTCAGCTTGCCTGTTCAAACTTGCAGGCCTGCTTTTCAACGGGCTATCCATTCTAACCTGGTCTACTCTTCATTTTCCTGTCCATACAACCCAGAATTCAGAAATCATTGGGATCTCCACTACAGAATGTTCCATTCATTCACTGCCAATTTGTAATTCATCTGAATCTCCACTTTAGGCAGGCTTTCGTTCCACCAATGGTGAATGTCCAAGTAACCCAATGCTTGTTTCCTGAAGCCTGTTCACACTCACAGGCATGCTGTTCAACTGGCTATCCTCTAAACACCGGTCAGCTCTTCATTTTCCAGTCGGCTCAACCCACACTTTAGAAATCATTGAAATCTCAACTACAGAATGTTCCATTCATTCACTGCGAATCTGGAATTCATCTGAATCTTCACTCCAGGCAGGATTTCGTTACAACACTGGTGAATATCCAAGTAACACAATGTGATCAGGTCAGCGGCCTGATCACATACCGCAGGCGTGGTGTTCATTGGCTATCCATTCGACCCTGGTCAGCTCGTCATTTCCTGGTGCCAATAACCCAGAATTCTGAAATCATTGGTATCTTCACTACAGAATGTTCCATTTTTCCACTGCAAATCTGGAAATAATCTGAATCTCCACACCAGGAAGGCTTTCGTTACACCACTGGTGAATGTCCAAGTAACCCAATGTTGGTTTTCAGACTCCTATGTACACTCCCAGGCGTGCTGTTCAACTTGCTAGCAACTCAACACTGCTCAGCTCTTCATTTTCTTGTCCACATAAACCAGACTTCAGAAATCATTGGAATCTCCACTACAGAATGTTCATTTCATTCACTGCAAATATGGAAATCATCTGAATCTCCACTCCAGGCGCGCTCTCGTTACACCACTGCTGAATGTCCAAGTAACCCAATGCTGTTTTCCAGAGGCCTGTTCAGACTCGCAGGCATGCTGTTCAAATGGCTAAACACTCAACCCAGGTCAGCTCTTGATTTTCTTGTCCACACAAATTAGACTTCAAAAATCATTGGAATCTCTGCTACAGAATGTTCCATTCATTCACTGCCAATCTGGAATTCATCGAATCTCCACTTCAGACAGGCTTTCGTTACACCACTGGTGAAAGTCCAAGTAACACAATGCTGGTTTTAGCGGCCTTTGTACACTCGCAGGCGTGCTGTTCTACTGGCTATCCACTCCAAAACAGTCAGCACTTAATTTTCCTGTGCACACAACACAGACTTCAGAAATCATTGGAATCTCCACTATAAAATGTTCCATTCATTCACTGTAAATCTAGAATTCAATGAATCTGCACTCCAGGCAGGCTTTCGTTACAACACTTGTGAATATCCAAGTAACCCAATGCTGATTTTAATAGCCCTGTCACCCTGGCAGGCGTGCTGTTCACCTGGTTATTCACTCAACTCTGGTCATCTCTTCATTTTTCTGCCCAAAAAACACCGAATTCAGAAATAATTGGAATCTCCACTAGAGAAACTTCCATTAATTCACTGCCAATCTGGAATTCATGGAATCTACACTCCAGGCAGGATTTCGTTACACAACTTGTGAATATCAAAGTAACACAATGCTGGTTATCAGCAGCCTTATCAAACTCCCAGGCCTGCTATTTAACTGGCTATCCACTCTAACTTATCCTGCTGTTCATTTTCCTGTCCACACAAACCAGACGTCAGAAATCATTGGAATCTCCACTACAGAATGTTCCATTCATTCACTGCGAATCTGGGATTCATCTGAATCTCCACTCTAGGCAGGCTTTTGGTACACCAATGCTGAATGTCCAAGTAACACAAAGCTGGTTTTCAGCGGCCTGTTCACACTCGCAGGTGTGCTGTTCAACTGGCTCTCCACTCCAGAGTGTAAGCTCTTTTTATTCCGGTCCAGACAAGCCAGACTTCTGAAATCATTGGAATCTCCACTGTAGAATTATTCATTCATTAACTGCCAATCTGGAGATTATCGAATCTCCACGCCAGGCAGGCTTCCGTTACAACAGTGCTGAATTTCTAAGTAAAATAATGCTGGTTTTCAGAGGCCTGTTCACACTCGCAGGCGTGCGGTTCTTCATTTTCCTGTCCACATAACCCAGACTTCAGAGACCATTAGTATCTCCACACAGAATGTTCAATTCATTCACTGTGAAACTGGAATTCATAGAATCTGTACTCCAGGCAGGCTTTCGTTGCACCACTGGTGAATATCCAAGTAACCCTATGTTGGTTTTCAGCGTCCTGTTCACACCTCAAGCGTGCTGTTCAACTGGCTATCCACTCAATCTTGGTCAGCTCTTCCTTTTCCTGTCCACAAGGACCAGACTTCAGAAATCATTGTAATCTCTTTCTACTGAATTTCCATTCATTCACTGCCAATCTGGAATTCATCGAATCTCCACTCTAGGCAGGCCTTCCTTACACCACTGTTGATGTCCAAGTTATTCAATGCTGCTTTTCAGCGATCTGTTCACACTCGCAAGTGTGCTCTTCAACTGGCTATCCACTCCAACATGATAAGCTCTTCATTTTCATGTACACACAAACCAGATTTCAGAAATCATTGGAATCTCCACTACAGTATTTTCCATTCATTCAATGCGAATCTGGAATTCATCTGAATCTCCACTCCAGGCAGGATTTCCTTACAACACTGGTGTATTTCCAAGTAACACAATGCTGGTTTTCCGCGGCCTGTTCACACTCGCAGGCGTACAGTTCAACTGGCTATCCTCTCTACAGTGTTCAGCTCTTTCTTTTCCTGTCCACACAACCCAGACTAGAGAAATCACTGGAATCTCCACTACAGAATGTTCCATTAATTCAATGCCAATGTGGAGATCATCGAATCTCAAATCCAGGCAGGCTTTCTTTACACCACTGCTGAATATTCAAGTTACCACTGCTGTTTTTCAGCGGCCTGTTCACACTCGCAGGCGTGCTCTTCACTGGCTATCCAGTCCACCCTGATTAGCTCTTCATTTCCTGGTGGCAATAACCAAAAGTTCTGAAATCATTGGTATCTCCAATACATAATGTTCCATTCATTCACAGCGAATATGGAATTCATCTGAATCTCCACTTCAGGCAGTCTTTCGTTACAACACTGGTGAATGTCCAATTAACACAATGCAGGTTTCCAGCGGTCTTTTCACACTCGCAGGCGTGCTGTTCTACTGGTTATCCACTCATCCCTGGTCAGCTCTTCATTTTCATGTCTACACAATCAAGACTTCAGAAACCATTGGAATCACCACTAAAGAATGTACCATTCATTCACTGCCAATCTGGAGATTATCGAATCTCCATGCCAGGCATGCTTTCCTTACAACACTGCTGAATGTCCAAGTAAAGAAATGCTGGTTTTCAGAGGCCTGTTCACACTCGCAGGCATGCGGTTCAACTGGATTTTCACTCAATCCTGGTCAGCTCTTCATTTTCCTTTCCACACAACACAGATTTCAGAAATTATTGGAATCTACACTATAGAATGTTCCATTCATTCACTGACAATACGGAATTCATCGAATCTCCACTCCAGGCAGAATTTGGTTACACCACTTGTGAATATCCAAGTACCACAATGCTGATTTTCAGTGGCTTGTTCACACTCACAGGTGTGATGTTCAACTGGCTATCCACTCCAACATGGTAAGCTCTTCATTTTCCTGTCCACACAAACCAGATTTCAGAAATCATTGAAATCTCCACTACAGAATGTTCCATTCATTTACTTCGAATCTGGAATTCATCTGAATCTCCACTCCAGGCAGTCTTTCGTTACAACACTGGTGTATTTCCAAGTAACACAATGCTGGATATCAGCGTCCTGTTCACACTCGCAGGCGTGGTGCTGGTTCAACTGGCTATCCTCTCCACAGTGTTCAGCTCTTTCTTTTCCTGTCCATACAACCCAGACTTGAGAAATCACTGGAATCTCCACTACAGAATGTTCCATTAATTCAATGCCAATGTGGAGATCATCGAATCTCCACTTCAGGCAGGATATCGTTATCCCACTGCTGAATATCCACGTACCCCAATGCTGGTTTTCAGCGTGCTGTTCACACTCGCAGGTGTGCTGTTCAACTGACTATCCACTCCAAACTGGTCAGCTATTCACATCCTTTCCATACAACCCAGACTTCAGAAATCATTGGAATCTCCACTACAAAATGTTCCATTCATTTACTACGAATATGGAATTCATCTGAATCACCACTCAATGCAGGCTTTCGTTACAACCACTGCTGAATGTCCAAGTACTCCAATGCTCTTTTTCAGCATCCTGTTCACACTCGCAAGTGTGCTGTTCAACTGGCTCTGCACTACAGAGTGGTCAGTTCCTTCTTTTCTTGTCCACACACCGCAGACTTGAGAAATCACTGGAATCTCCACTACAGAATGTTCCATTCATTCTATACCAATGTGGAGGTCATCCTAATCTCCCCACGAGGCAGGCTTTCTTTACACCATTGCTGAATGTTCCAGTAACCCAATTCTGGTTTTCAGCGGTTTGTTCACACTCGCAGGCGTGCTCTTTACTATCCAGTCCACCCTGGTCAGCGCTTCATTTCTCCCCTCCAGGCAGGTTTTTGTTATCCCACTGGTTAATATAAAATTAACCCAATGCTGGTTTTCAGCGGCCTGTTCATACTCGCAGGCGTGGTGTTTAACTGGCAATCCACTACAACCTGGTCAGCTCTTCATTTTTCTCTCCACACAACCCAGACTTCAGAAACCATTGAAATCTCCACTAAAGAATGTTCCATTCATTCACTGCCAATCTGGATTTCATCGAATCTCCACTCCAGGCAGGCTTTTGCTACACCACCTGTGAATGTCCAAAGAACGCAGTGCTGGTTTTCAGCGTCCTGTTCACACTCGCAGGCATCCTGTTCATCTGGCTACACAAATAATCCTGGTCAGCCCTTCCTGTCCACACAACCCGGACTTCAGCAGTCATTGGAATCTCCACTACTGAATATTCCATTTATTCACTGTCAATTTGAAGTTCTTCGAATCTCCACTCTAGGCTGGCTTTCGTTACACCACTGGTGAATGTCCAAGTAACCCAATGATGGTTTTCAGTGGTCTGTGCTGATCACTGGATATCGACTCCAGCCTGTTCAGCTCTTCATTTTCTGGTCCACAGATCCCAGACATCAGAAATTATTGGAATCTCCACTACAGAATGTTCCGGTCATTCACTGCGAGTCTGGAGTACATCTGAATCTCCACTCTACGCAGCATTCGTTACACCACTGGAGGGTCTACCCAGAAACTTGAAATCACTTGAATCTATACTCTAAAACCATCCATGGGCTGCTTTTCATCTTCCTATCCACACGGCCATTCTGACGCAAAAACACAGCAGTAGGGCATGTGCGTCACGCAGCCAGCCTGGCCGAGCTGGGTTCAACTCCTCACCCTCTCATAGAGCCCGGGAAGCTACCGAGAGTATCTGGCCCTCATGCAAAGCCTGGCAAGACACCCGGGAAATATTCCATATGCAAAAATTACAGTCACCACAAATCTCCAAACGAAGACGCTATTGAACCGCGCCAGCAAATCAATGAAGTCGGGGAGGACTGGGAGATTGACAGCGATCCACACTGCTGATTAGTGAATTCATCTCAATATCCAACGTATTAGGCCTGCGTTTCTTCTCGTTCTCCACGAAATCGAGTCTAATTAGAAATCTGCCGATTGAGCATTTACTGTCAACTCTCCCCAAGCCTGGTGATCAGCTCCCTATCCAGTCGAATATAGTATTCTGTTCATTAACCCTGCCACACTACTGAGCGACCTGAGTTCATTTAAATATCAACACCTACATATCTGGTTTTCATCTGACTGTGAACTCAATCAAGCCAAAGTTTTAATCATCCCGTTGTCTATAACTAGGCCTGGTGTGCATCGATTTCTGAATCAATCGAAACCATATGGTACTCTCATGGTCCACGCACCCAGTGCTCGTGATGATCGTATGCCTCTAAAACTACTAAGGGTTGGGATTATTCTGCATGTCCCAGTAAAGTAATGCTAGTGGTCAACAGCCTGTTCACATATCGCATGCTTGGTGTTCATTGGTTAAGCATTCCACCCTGGTCAGCTCTACATTTTCCTCTCCACGCAACCCAGACTTCAGAAATCATTGGCATCTCCACTACAGAATGTTCCATTCATTCATTGCGAATCTGGAATTCATCTGAATCTCCACTCCAAGCAGGTTTTCGTTACACCACTGGTGAATATCCAAGCAATACAATGCTGGTTTTCAGCGGTCTGTTCACACTCGAAGCTATGGTGTTCACTGGCTATCCACTCAACCCTGTTCAGCTCTTGATTTTCCTGTCCACACAATCCAGTGTTCAGAAATCATAGGAATCTCCACACAGAATGTTCCATTCATTCACTAGGAATCTGGAGTTATATGAATCTTCACTCTCGGCAAATTTTTGTTACATCACTGGTGAATGTCCAAGAAACCCAATGCTGGTTTTCAGCGTCCTGTTCAGAATTGCAACCGGGGTGTTCAATTGGATATCAATTCAACCCTGTTCAGTTCTTCTTTTTCTTTTCCACACAAGGCAGCCTTCAGAAATCATTGGAATCTCCACTAGAGAATGTTCAATTCATTCACTGTGAATTTAGAATTCATCGGAATCTGCACTGCAGCCAGTTTTTCGTTACACCACTAGTGAATGTCCAAGTAAGCCAATGCTGGTTTTCAATGGCATATTCACACTCGAAGACGTGCTGTTCAATTGGCTATCCACTCAACCCTGGTCAGCTCTTCATTTTCCTGTCCACACAACCCAGACTTCAGAAATCATTGGAACCTCCACTACAGAATGTTCCATAATTTCACTGCGAATCTGGAATTCATCTGAATCTCCACTCCAGGCCGGTTTTCTTTACACCACTATTGAATGACCATGTAACCCACTGCTAGTTTTCAGCGGTATGTTCACACACGAAGCCAGGCTGTTCACTGGCTATCCACTCAACACTGGTCTGCTATTCATATTCCTGTCCACACAATCCATATTTCAGAAATCATTGCTATCTCCAATAGAGAATGTTCCATTCATTCCCTGCGAATCTGGAATACTTCTGAGTCTCCACTCCCGGCATGTTTTTGTTACACCACTGGTGAATGTCCAAGTAACACTATGCTGGTTTTCAGTGGTGTGTTCAAACTCGCAACCGTGCTGTTCAATTGGCTGTCCACTCAACCCTGGTCACCTTTTCATTTTCTTGTCCACAAACCCCGAATTCAGAAATCACTGGAATCTCTACTACAGCATGTTCCATTCATTCACTGCGAATCTGGAATTAATCTGAATCTGCGCTCCAGGCAGGCTTTCGTTAGAACACTGGTGAATGTCTAAGTAACGCAATGCTGGTTTTCAGCGGTCTTTTCACACTCAAAGCCGTGCTGTTTAATGGCTATCCACTCAACATTGTTCAGCTTTTCTTTTTCCTGTCCACAAAATCCAGACTTCAGAAATCATTGTTATCTCCACTAGACAATGTTCCATTCATTCACTGCGAATCTGGAATTCATCTGAATTTCCACTCCCGGCAGGATTTCGTTACACCACTGGTGAATGTCCAAGTAACCCAATGCTGGTTTTTAGCGGTCTGTTCACACTCACAGCCGTGCTGTTCACTGGCTATCCACTCAACCCTGGTCAGCTCTTCATTTTCCTTTCCACACAACCCAGACTTCAGAAATCATTGGAATCTCCACTACAGAATGTTCCATACATTCACGGCGAATCCAGAATTCATCTCAATCTCCACTTCATTCAGATTTTGGATACAACTCTGGTGAATGTCCAAGTAACCCAATTCTGGTTTTCAGTGGCCTTTTGGCAGTCGCAGCCGTACTGTTCATTTGGCTCTCCACTCAACCCTGGTCAGCTCTTCATTTTCCTGTTCATAAAACCCATACTTCAGAAATCATTGGAATCTAGACTACAGAATGTTCCATTCATTCACTGCGAATATGGAATTCATTGGAATCTCCACTACCGGCAGGTTTTCATTACACCAATGGTAAATGTCCAAGTAACCCAATGCTGGTTTTCAGCGGCCTGCTCAGACACGCAGCCGTACTGTCAATTGGCTATCCACTCAACACTTTTCAGCTCTTCATTTTCCTGTCCACATCACGCAGCCTTCAGAAGTCATTGGATTCTCCACTACAGAACATTCCATTCATTCAGTGCGAATCTGAATTTAATCTGAACCTGCACTCCAGGCAATCTTTTGTTACACCACTGGTGAATGTCCAAGTTACACAATGGTGGTTTTCAGCGGCATGTTCACACGCTCAGACGTGCTGTTCAATTGGCTATCCAGTCAATTCTGTCAGCTCTTCATTTTCCCGTCTACACAATCCAGACTTCAGAAATCATTGGAATCTAGAATACAGAATGTTCCATTCATTCACTGCGAATCTGGAATTCATCGGAATCTCTACTACTGGCAGGTTTTCAATACAAAACTGGTGAATGTCTACGTAACCCAATGCTAGTTTTCAGCGGTCTATTCATACTCGGTGACGTGCTGTTCAATTGGCTATCCACTCAATGCTGGTCAGCTCTACACTTTCCTGTCCACACAGGCCAGCATTCAGAAATCATTGGAATATCCACGACAGAACGTTCCAATTATTCACTGCAAATCTGTAATTCATCTGACTCTCCACTCCAGGCCGGATTTCGTTACACCACTGGTGAATGTCCAAGTAACCCAATGCTGCTTTTCAGCACCTGTTCACACTCGCAGCCGTGCTGTTCAATTTGCCATCCACTAAACCCTGGTTAGGTCTTCATTTTCCTGTGCACACAACCCAGACTTCAGAAATCATTGTTATCTCCACTAAAGAATGTTCCATTCATTCACTGTGAATCTGGAATTAATCTGAATCTCTAATCCAGGTACAACACTGCTGAATGTCCAAGTAACCCAATGCCGGTTTTCATCGGCTTCTTCATACTCCCAGAATTGGTGATCAACTGACTATCGATTCAACCATGGTCAGCTCTTTATTTTACTGTCCACACAACCCAGCCTTCAGAAAACATTGTTATCTCCACTACAGAATGTTCCATTCTTTCACTGTGAATCTGGAATTAATCTGAATCTCTACTCCAGTTAGGCCTTTGTTACAGCACTGGTGAATGTTCAAGTAACACAAAGCTGGTTATAAGCAGCCTGCTCCCACTCGCAACACTGCTGTTCATTGGCTATCCACTTAACACTGGTCAGCTGTTCATTATCCTGTCCACACAACCCAGATTTCAGAAATCATTGGACTCTCCATTCCAGAATGTTCCATTCATTCACTGCGAATCTGGAATTCATCTGTCTCTCCAATCCAGGCAGTTTTCTGTTACACCACTGGTGAATGTCCAAGTGACCCAATGCTGGTTTTCAGCGGTCTTTTCATACTCGCATCCGTAATGTTCAATTGGCTATCGATTCAACCTTGGAAAGCTCTTCATTTTCCTGTCCACACAACCCAGCCTTCAGAAATCATTTAAATCTTCACTACAGAATGTTCCATTCATTCAATGCGAATCTCCAGTAAAGGCAGATCTCTCTTACACCACTGGTGAATGTCCAAGTAACCCAAAACTGGTTTTCAGCAGCCTGTTCCAACTCGCAGCTCTGCTATTCACTAGCTATTCACTCAAAACAGGTCAGCTGTTCATTTTACTGTCCACACAGCTCAGACTTCAGAAATCACTGGAATCTCCACTACAGACTTTTCTGTTCATTCCCTACAAATCTGGAATTCATCTGAATCTCCACTACCGGCAGGTTTTCGTTACACCACTGGTGAATGTCCAAGTAAACCAATGCTGGTTTTCAGGGGCCTGTTCATTCTCGCAGACGTGCTGCTCAGTTCGCCATCCACTCAATGCTGGTCAGCTCTTCATTTTACTGAACACACAGTCCAGCCTTTAGAGATCATTGGAATCTCCACTACAGAATGTTCCATTCATTCACTGCTAATCTGTAATTCATCTGAATACGCACTGAGGCAGGCTTTCGTTACACCACTGGTGAATGTCCAAGTAACCCAATGCTGGTTATCAGCGGCATGTTCACACTAGCAGTCGTGCTGTTAAATTGGCTATCCACTCAATGCTGGTTAGCTCTTCATTTTCCTGTCCACACAACCCAGCATTCAGAAGTCATTGTAACCTCCACAACAGATTGCTCCATTCATTCACTGTGAATCTGGAATTCAGCGGAATCTCCACAGCCGGCCGGTTTTCATTAAACCAGTGTTGAATGTCCAAGTATCTGAATGCTGGTTTTCAGCAGCCTTTTCATACTCACAGCCATGCTGTTCAATTGGCTTTCCACTCAACCCTGTTCAGCACTTCATTTTCCTGTCCATATCACCCAGCCTTTAGAACTCATTGGAATCTCCACTAAAGAATGTTCCATTCTTTCACTGAGGATCTGAAATTAATCTGAATCTGCAGTCCAGGCAGTCTTTTGTGATAGCACTGTTTAATGTACAAGTAACCCTAATGCTGGTTTTCAGTGGCCTGTTCACAATCGCCGCCGTTCTGTTCAATTGGCTATCCACTCAACCCCGGTCAGCTCTTCATTATCTTGTACACATAATCCAGACTTCAGAAATCTTTGGAATCTCCACTACAGAATGTTCTTTTCACTCAGTGCGAATCTGGAAATCATCTGACTCTGCACTAAAGGCAGGTTTTCGTTACACTACTCTTGAATGTTCAAATAACCCAATGCTGGTTTTCAGCGGCTTTTTCATACTCGCAGACGTGGTGTTCAACTGGCTATCTATTCAACCATGGTTAGCTCTTCATTTTACTGTCCACACAACCCACTCTTCAGAAAACATTGTTATCACCACTACAGAATCTTCCATTCATTCACTGCGAATCTGGAATTTATCTGAATCTCTTCTCCAGGTAGGCCTTTGTTACACTACTGGTGAATATCCAAATAACCTAAAGCTGGTACTCAAGCAGCCTATTCCCACTGGCATCCCTGCTGTTTACTGGCTATCTACTTAACACTGGTCAGCTCTTCATTTTCCTGTCCAAACCACCCAGACTTCAGAAATCTTTAGACTCTCCATTTCCGAATGTTCCATTCATTCATTGCAAATCTGGAATTCATCTGACTCTCCAATCCAGGCAGGTTTTCTTTACACCACTGGTGAATGTCCAAATAACCCAATGCTGGTTTTCAGCGGCCTTTTAAAACTGCATCATTGCTGTTCAATTGGCTACCGATTCAACTCTGGTGAGTTCTTCATTTTCCTCTCCACAGAAAACAGCCTTCAGAAATCATTGGAATCTCCATTATAGAATGTTCCATTCATTCATTGAGAATCTGGAATTCATCTGACTCTTCACTACCGGCAGGTTTTCATTACACCACTGGAGCGATAGCACAGCGGGTAGGGCGTTCGCCTTACAAGTGGCCAACATGGCCGACCCGAGTTCGATTCCTCCGCCCCTCTCGGAGTGCCCGGCAAGCTACTGAGAGTATTCGATATGCCAAACACAGTAACAACAAAGTCTCCAATGGAGACGTTACTGGGCTCGCTCGTGCAAATCAACGATCAACGGGAGGGCCTTTACCATTTACCTTACTGGTGAATGTCCAAGTAACCCAATGCTCGTTTTCAGCGGCCTGTTCAGACTCGCAGCCGTGCTGTTCAATTGGCTATCCACTCAACCCTGTTCAGCTCTTCATTTTCCTGTCCCCATCATCCAGCCTTCAGAAATCATTGGAATCTCCACTACAGAATGTTCCATTCATTCACTGCCATTCTGTAATTCATCTGAATCTCCATTACCGGCAGGTTTTCGTTATACATCTGCTGATTGTCCAAGTAAACCAATGCTGGTTTTCAGCGGCCTTTTCAGACTCGCATCTGTGCTGTTCAATTGGCTATCCACTCAACTGTGTTCAGCTCTTCATTTTCCTGTCCACATCACCAAACCATTTGATACCATTGGTAACTGCACTACACAATGTTCCATTCATTCACTGAGAATCTGGAATTCATCTGACTCTCCACTCCCGGAAGGTTTTCGTTATACCACTGGTGAATGACCAAGTAACCCAATATTGGTTTTCAGCGGCCTGTTCACTCTCGCAGACGTACTGTTGAGTTGGCTATCCAATAAATGCTGGTCAGCTCTTCATTTTCCTGTCCACACAGCCCAGCCTTCAGAGATCATTGGAATCTCCACTACAGAATGTTCCATTCATTCTCTGCGAATCTGGTATTCATCTGAATCTCCACTCCTGCCAGGTTTTCGTTATACCACTGGTGAATGTGCAAGTAACACAATACTGGTTTTCAGCCTCCTCTCCATACTGGAAGACTTGCTGTTCAATTGGTTATCGCCTCAACTCTGGTCATCTCTTCATTTTCATGTCCACACAACCCAGCCTTCAGAAATCATTTAAATTTCCACTACAGAATGTTCCATTCATTCACTGTGAATCTTGAATTCATCTGAATCTCCAATAAAGGTAGATCTCTGTTACACCACTGGTGAATGTCCTAGTAAACCAAAGCTGGTTTTCAGCAGCCTGTTCCCACTCGCAGCCCTTCTATTCACTAGCTATCCACTCAAAACTGGTCAGCTGTTCATTTTACTGTCCACACAGCCCAGCCTTCAGAAATAATTGGAATCTCCACTAAAGAATGTTCCGTTCATTACATACAAGTGGTACAATATGGAAAGTATCATGCTAAGCGAAATGAGTCAGAAAGAGAGGGATAGACATAGAAAGATTGCATTCATCTGGGGGATATAAAGTAACAAAGTATGAGATTAATACCCAAGAATAGCTGAGATCAGCACCAGGAGGATTACTCCATAACTTAGAGGCCAGCCGGGTATCCTATAGGAAAGGGCTATTCAGATAGAGAAGGGAGCACCAAATAAAGGATGTTTGGAGGATCCTCCCAGGAGGGGAGATGCATGTCGAAAGTAGACTATGGACTGAACATGTTTGCCACTCAATGCCTCTTTTGCAGACCACAACACCCAAAAGGAGAGAGAGAACACAGGGGATTGCCCTGCCACAGAGACGGGGGGATGGGGGGATGGGGGTGGGAGGGATATTATCCATAGTGGTGGAAAATGGGCACTGGTGGAGGGATGGGTATCTGATCATTGTATAATTGAAACCAAAGCACAAAAAATTGTAAATCTACAACTTTAAAAAAAATAAAATAAAATAAAGGGGGAAAAAAAAAAAAAAAGAATGTTCCGTTCATTCACTACGAATATGGAATTCATCTGAATCTCCACTACCGGCAGGTTTCTTTACACCACTTTAGAATATCCAAGTAACCCAATGCTCGTTTTCAGCGGCCTGTTCACACTCGCAGACGTGCTGTTTAATGGGCTTTCCAATCCACCCTGGTCAGTTCTTCATTTTCCTGTCCACATCACCCAGCCTTCAGAAATCATTGGAATCTCCACTACAGAATGTTCCATTCATTCACTGCGATTCTGGAATTCATCTGAATCTCCACTACCGGCAGGTTTTCGTTATACATCTGCTGATTGACCAAGAAAATCAATGCTCGTTTTCAGCGGACTGTTCAGACTCGCAGCTGTGCTGTTCAATTGGCTATCCATTCAACGGTGTTCAGCTGTTAATTTTCCTCTCCACATCACACAAACTTCAGATACCATTGTTAACTCCACTACAGAATGTTCCATTCATTCACTGCGAATCTGGAATTCATCTGAATATGCACTGAGGCAGACTTTCGTTACACCACTGGTGAATGTCCAAGTAACCCAATGCTGGTTTTCAGCGGTATGTTAACACTCCCAGACGTGCTGTTCAATTGGCTATCCACTCAATGCTGGAAAGCTCTTCATTTTCCTGTCCACACAACCCAGCATTCAGAAATCATTGTAATTTCCACTACAGATTGTTCCATTCATTATCTGCGAATCTGGAATTAATCTATATCTGCACTCCAGTCAGTCTTTAGTTATACCACTGGTGAATGTCCAAGTATCCCAATGCTGCTCTTCAGTGGCCTGTTCAGACTCACAGCCATGCTGTTCAATTGGCTATCCACTCAAACCTGTTCAGCTCTTCATTTTCCTTTCCACATCATCCAGCCTTCAGAAATCATTGGAATCTCCATAAAGAATGGTCCATTCATTCACTGAGAATCTGGAATTCATCTGACTCTCAAATCCAGGTAAGTTTTCATTACACCACTGGTGAATGTCGATGTAACACATTGCTGGTTTTAAGCAGCCTATTCACATTCTCACGTGGGCTGTTCAATTGGCTATCCACTCAATGCTGGTCAGCTCTTCATTTTCCTGTCCACACAGTCCAGCCTTCAGAAATCATTGGAATCTCTAATACAGAATGTTCCATTCATTCACTGCGAATCTGTAATTCATCTGACTCAATTCCAGGCATGTTTACTTTACACCACTGGTGAATGTCCTAGTAACCCAATGCTGGTTTTCAGCGGCCTGCTCAGAGTCTCATCCGTGCTGTTCAATTGGATATCCACTCAACCCTGTTCAGCTCTTCATTTTCCTGTCTAAACCACCCAGATTTATAGAAATCATTGGAACCTCCACTATAGAATGCTCCATACATTCATTGCGAATCTGGAATTCATCTGAATCTCCACTCCAGGCTAGATTTCGTTAATCCACTGGTGAATATCCAAGTAACAGAATGATGGTTTTCAGTGGCTTGTTCACACTCAAATCCGTGCTGTTCACTTGCTATCCACTCAAACCTGTTCAGCTCTTTATTTTCCTGTCCACACAAACCAGACTTCAGAAATCATTGTAACCTCCACTACAGAACGTTCCATTCACTCACTGCTTATCTGGAATTCATCTGACTATGCAATCAAGGCATGTTTTCGTTACACCGCTGTTGAATGTCCAAGTAACCCAATACTGGTTTTCAGCATCCTGTTTAAATTCGCAGGCGTGCTTTTCAACTGGCTATCCACTGAACCCTGGTCAGCTTTTCATTTTCCTGTTCACACAAAACAAACTTCAGAAATCATTGGAATATCCACTACAGAATGTTCCATACATTTACTGCCAATCTGGAATTCATCCAATCTCCACTCCAGGCATGATTTCGTTACACTACAGTTGAATATCCAAGTAACCGAATGCTGGATTTCAGTGGTCTGTTCACACTCGCAGGCGTGCTGTTCTACTGGCTATCCACTCCAACCTGGTCAGCTCTTCATTTTCCTGTCCACATAACCTAGACTTCAGAAAATATTAGATTCTACACTACAAAATGTTCCATTCTTTCACTGTCAATCTGGAATTCATTGAATCTTCACTCCAAACAGACTTTCGTTACACCTCTGCTGAATGTCAAAGTAACCAAATGCTGGTTTTCAGTGTCATGTTCACACTCTCAGGCGAGCTGTTCAATTGGCTATCCAGTCCTCCGTGGTCAGCTCTTCCTTTTCCTGTCCACAAAACCCAAACTTCAGAAATCATTGGAATCTCCACTACAGCATGTTCCATTCACTCACTGCCATTCTTGAGTGCTTCGAATACCCACTCCAGGTATTCTATCGTTACACCACTGGTGAATGTCCAAGTAACCTAATGCTGGTTTTTAGCATCCTTTTAACACTTGGATGTGTGCTGTTCAACTGACTATCCACTCGTCCCTGGTCAGCTTTTCATTTTCCTTTCCACATAACCCAGACTTCAGAATCTCCAATACAGAATGTTCCATTCATTCACTGCCAATCTGCAATTCATTGAATCTCAACTCCAGTCAAGCATTCGTTATACCACTGGTGAATGTCCATGTAACACAATGCTGGTTTTCAGCGTCTTGTTCACAGTGGCAGGCGTGCTGTTCAACTGGCTATACACTCCACAGTGGTCAGATTTTCATTTCCTGTCCACACAAACCAGACTTCAGAATTCATTAGAATCTCCACTACAGAATGTACCATTGATTCACTGTCAATTTTGTGATCATCGAATCTCCACGCCAGGCAGGCTTTCGTTACATCATGGCTGAATATTCAAGTATCCAAATGGTCGTTTTCAGCGTCCTGTTCACACTCGCAGGCGTGCTGTTCAACGGCTATCCACTGAACCCTGGTCAGCTCTTCATTTTCCTGTCCACATAACCCATATTTTAGAAATGATTGGAATCTCCCCTACAGGATGATCCATTCATTCACGGCCAATATGGAGTTCTTCGAATCTGCACTCCATGCAGGCTTTCGTTACACCACTGGTGAATGTCCAAGTAACAGAATGCTGGTTATCAGCAGCCTGTTCACACTCGCAGGAGTGCTGTTCCACTGGTTATCCACTCAACCCTGGTCAGCTCTTCATTTTCCTGTCCACAAAACCCAGACTTCAGAAATCATTGGAATCTCCACTATAAAATGTTCCATGCATTCGCTTCGAATCTGGAATTCATCTGAATCTCCAATTCAGCCAGGCCTTCATTACACTACAGCTGAATGTCCAAGTAAGATAGTGCTGGTTTTAAGCATCCTTTTCACATTTGCAGGCGTGCTGTTTAACTGGCTATCCACTCTATAGTGGATAGGTCTTTCTTCTCCTGTCCACACAACCAAGACTTCAGAAATCATTTGAATCCCCACTAGAGAATGTTCCATTCATTCACTGCCAATCTGGAATTCAGCTGTATCTAAACTACAGGCAGTTTTTCGTTACACATTGTTGAATATCTTAGTAACCCTTTGCTGGTTTTCTGCATTCTCTTCACCCTCGCAGGTGTGCTGTTCAACTTGGTTATCCACTCCACCCTGGTCAGCTCTTCCTTTTCTTGTCCACACAACCCAGACTTCAGAAATCATTGGAATCTCCACTTCAGTGTGTTCCATTCATTCACGGCCAATATGGAGTTCTTCGAATCTCCACTCCAGGCTGGCTTTCGTTACACCACTGCTGAATGACCAAGTAACCCAATGCTGGTTTTCAGCGGACTATTCAAACTCACAGGCGTGCTGTTCAACTGGCTATCCACTTTACCCTGGTCAACTCTTCATTTTCCTGTCCACATAACCCAGACTTCAGAAACCATTAGAATCTTCACTACACAATGTTCCATTCATTCACTGCCAATTTGAAATTCATGTAATATCCACTCCAGTCAGGCTTTCATTAAACCACTGGTGAATATCCAGGTAACTCCATGCTGGTTTTCACCGGCCTGTTCACATTCGCCTGCACATACGTTGAACTGGCTATCCACACTAGCATTTTCTGCTGTTCATTTTCCTGTTCACACAATCCCGGCTTCGCATTTCATTGGAATCTCCACTATAGAATGTTCCATTCATTCATTCCTGATCTGGAGTTCATCGAATTTCCACTCAAGGCCGGATTTCGTTACACCACTGGTGAATATTCAAGTAAGACGATGCTAGTTTTCATCACTCTGTTTAAATTCGCAGGCCTGCAGTTCAACTGGCTATCGACCCTAACTTGGTCTGCTCTTCATTTTCCTGTCCACACAAATCAGACTTTAGAAATCATTGGAATCTCCACTACAGTGTGTTCCATTCATTCACGGTCAATATGGAGTTCTTCGAATCTCCACTCCAGGCAGGCTTTCGTTACACCACTGCTGAATGTCCAAGTAACCCAATGCTGGTTTCAGAGGAATTTTCACACTCTCAGGCGCGCTGATCAACTGGCTATCCACTGAATACTGGTCAGCTCTTCATTTTCCTGTCCACAAAACCCAGATTTCAGAAATCATTGGTATTTCCTCTATGGAATGTTTCATTCATTCACTGCGAATCTGGAATTCATCTGAATCTCGACTGCAGGCATGCTTTCGGTACACCACTTTTGAATGTCCAAGAAACACAATGCTGGTTTTCAGGATCCTGTTCACACTCGCAGGCCTGCAGTTCAAGTGGCAATCCACTGAACCCTGTTCAGCTATTCTTTTTCCTGACAACACAACCCAGACTTCAGAAATCTTTGGAATTTCCACTACATAATTTTCCATTCATTCACTGCCAATCTGGAATTCATCGAATCTCCACTCCAGGCAGGATTTCGTTACACCACTGAATATACAAGTACATAATGCTGGTTTTCAGCAGCGTGTTCATAGTCGCAGACGTGCTGTTCAAACGGCTATCCACTCCAACCTGGTCAGCTCTTCATTGTCCTATCCTCAGAACGTAGGATTCAGAAACCATTGGAATATCCACAACACAATGTTCCATTAATTCACTGCCAATCTGGAGTTCATGGAATCTCCACTCCAGGCTGGCTTTCGTTACACCACTGCTGAATGTCCAAGTAACCCAGTACTGGTTTTCAGCATCCTGTTCACACTCGCAGCCATGCTGGACAACTGGCTTCCCACTCAACCATGGTCAGTTCTACGTTTTCCTATCCACACAATTCAGACTTCAAAAATCATCGAATCTCCACTCCAGGCAGTCTTTCATTACACCACTGCTGAATGTCCAAGTAACCCAATGCTGGTTTTCAGAGGAATTTTCACACTCTCAGGCGTGCTGATCAACTGGCTATCCACTGAATACTGGTCAGCTCTTCATTTGCCTGTCCACACAACCCAGATTTCAGAAATCATTGGAATCTCCACTAAAAAATATTCCATTCATTCACTGCGAATCTGGAATTCATCTAAATCTCCACTCCAGGCAGGTGTTCGTGACACTACTTTTGAATTTCCAAGATACACAATGCTGGTTTTCAGCGTCTTGTTCACACTCGCAGGCGTGCTGTTCAACTGGCTATCCACTGAACCCTGGTCAGCTCTTCGTTTTCCTGTCCACAAAAGCCAGACTCCAGAAATCATTGGAATCTCGCCTAAAGAATATTCCATTCATTCACTGCGAATCTGGAATTCATGTGAATCTCCACTCCAGGCAGGCTTTCGTTACACCACTGCTGCATGTCCAAGTAACTCAATACTTGTTTTCAGCGTCCTGTTCACACTCGCCGAGTGCTGTTTTACTGGCTATCCATTGAACCCTGGTCAGCTTTTCATTTTCTTTGCCACACAATCCAGACTTAAGAAATCATTGGAATATCCACTACAGAATGTTCCATTAATTCACTGCCAATCTGGAGATCATTGAGTCTTCACTCCAGGCAGGCTTTCGTTACACCACTGCTGAATGACCAAGTAACTCAATGCTGGGTTTCAGCGGATTATTCAAACTCACAGTCGTGCTGTTCAACTGGCTATACAGTCAACCCTGGTCCGCTGTTCATTTTCCTGTTCTCTTAACGCAGAATTCAGAAACCATTGGAATCTCCACTACAGAATGTTCCATTCAGTCACTGCCAATCTGGAATTCGTCGAATCTCCACTCCAGGTTGACTTTCGTTACACCACTGCTGAATGTCCAAGAAAGCCAATGCTGGTTTTCAGTGGCCTGTTCACAGTCGCAGGCATGCTGTTCAACTGGCTATGCACTCCAACTAGATCAGCACTTCATTTTCCTGTCCACACAACTTAGACATCCGAAATCATTGGAATTTCCACTACAGAATGTTCCATTCATTAAGTGCAAATCTGGAATTCATCTGAATCTCCACTTCATTCAGGCTGTCATTACACCACTGATGAATATCCAAGTAACGCAATTTGGTTTTCAGCGTCCTGTTCACAGTCGCAGGCCTGTTGTTCAACTGGCTATGCACTCCAACTGGGTCAGCTCTACATTTTCCTGTCCACACAACCCAGGCTTCAGAAATCATTGAAATCTCCACTACAGAATGTTCCATTCATTCCTTGCAAATCTGGAATTCATCGAATCTCAACTCCAGGCAGGATTTCCTTACACCACTGGTGAATATCCAAGTAGCCCAATGCTGGTTTTTAGCAGCCTGTTCACACTCACAGGCCTGCTGTTAAATAGGCTGCCCACTCCAACCTGGATAGCTCTTCATATTCCTGCCTACATAAACTAGACTTCTAAAACCATTAGAATCTCCACAATAGAATGTTCCATTCATTCACAGCCAATCTGGAATTCATAGAATCTCCACTCCATGCAGGCTTTCTTCACAGCACTACTGATTGTCCAAGAAACACAGTGATGGTTTTCAGCGTCCTGTTCACACTCGCACCGTGCTGTTCAACTGGCTTTCCACTCTACCCTGGGCAGCTCTACATTTTTCTGTCCAAACAAACCAGACTTCAGAAATTATCGGAATCTCCACTATAAAATGTTCCATTCATTCACTGCCAATCTGGAGCTCATCGAATCTCCACTCCAGGCAGGCTTTCGTTACACCATTGCTGAATATCCAAGTAACCCAAAGTTGTTTTCTGCAGACTGTTCACACACGCAGGCGTGCCGTTCAACTGGCTATCCACTCTAACCTATTCAGCTCTACATATTCCTCTCCACACAGTCCAGAATTCAGAAATCATTGGAAAATCCACTACAGAATTTTCCATTCGTTCACGGCCAATCTGGAATTCATCTGAATCTCCACTCCATGCAGGCTTTCGTTACACCACTGCTGAATGTCCAAGTAACCCAATGTTGGTTTTCAACATCCTGTTCACACTTGCAGGCTTGCTGTTCAACTGGCTTTCCACTCCTCAGTGTTCAACTCTTTCTTTTTATGTCCATACAACCAGACTTCATAAATCTTTGGAATATCCAATACAGAATGTTCCATATATTCACTGCCAATCTGGAGACCATTGAATCTCCACTACAGGCAGGCATTCGTTACACCACTGCTGAATGACCAAGTAACCCAATGCTGGTTTTCAGCGGACTATTCGCACTCACAGGCGTGCTGTTCAACTGGCTATCCAGTCAACACTGGTCAGCTCTTCATTTTCCTGTTCACACAACGCAGACTTCAGGAATCACTGGAATCTCCACTATAGAATGTTCCATTCATTCACTCACTGTCGATCTGAAATTCATTGAATGTCCACTCCCGGCAGGATTTCGTTACAACACTGGTGAATATCCAAGAACCCCATTGCTGGTTTTCAGCGGACTGCTCACACTCGCAGGCTTGCTGTTCAACTGGCTTACCACTCCAAAATGATCAGCTCTTCATATTCCTGTCCAAATAAATAGACTTCACTAACCATTAGAATCTCCACTACAGCATGTTCCATCCATTCACTGCCAATCTGGAATTTATCGAATCTCTGCCCAGGCTGGTTTTTTTTTACACCACTGCTTAATGTCCAAGTAACCCATTGCTGGTTTTCAGAGGCCTACTTACACTCGCAGGCGTGCTGTTCAAATGGCAAACCACTCAACCATGGTAAGCTCTTCACTTTCCTGTCCACACAACCCAGACTTCAGAAATCATTGGAAACTTTACGAGAGAATGTTGCATTCTTTCACTGCCAATCTGGAATTCTTCGAGTCTCCACTCCAGCAGAGTTTTGTTACACCACTGGAATTATCCAAGTAACCCAATGCTGGTTTTCTGCAGCCTTTTAACTGTCGCAGCCGTGCTGTTCAAATGGCTGTCCACTCCAACATGGTCACCTCTTCATTTTCCTGGCAGGCTTTCGTTACACCATTGGGGAATATCCAAGTAACCCAATGCAGGTTTTCAGCATCCTGTTCACACTCGACGTCGTGTTGTTCAACTGGCTCTCCACTCCACAGTGGTCATGTATTTCTTTTCCTGTTCACACAAACCAGACTTCAGAAATCATTGGAATCTCTACTACAGAATGTTCCAATCATTCACTGCTAATCTGGAATTCATCGAATCTCCAGTCCAGACAGGCTTTCATCCACCACTGGTGAATGTCCAATTAACCCCATGCTGGTTTTCTGCGTCCTGTTGAAACTCGCAGGCGTTCTGTTCAACTGACTATCCACACACAACAGTAAAACGTGTGCTTCACTCAACCAATCAGGCCGAGCCTGGTTTAATTCCTCGCCCTCTCAGAGAGCCCGGGAAGCTACCGAGAGGATTTGGCCCTCGCGCAAAGCCTGGCAAGACACCCGTGAAATATTCCAAATGCCAAAATTACAGTCAGTACAAGTCTCCAAACGAAGACGTTACTGAACTTCGCCAGCAAATCAATGAAGTCCACGAGGACTGGGAGAGTGACAGTGATCCACACTGCTGAGTAGTGAATTCATTTCCATATCCAATGTATTCGGCTTGCGTTTCTTCTCTTTCTCCAGGAAATCATGTCGAATTAGAAATCTGGCAAGTGAGCATTTGCTCTAAACTCTCGGAGAGCCCAGCAAGCTACCGAGAGTATCTTGCCCGCTCGGCAGAGACTGGCAAGCTCCCCGTGACGTATTCCATATGCCACACACAGTAATAACAAAGTCTCCAATGGAGATGTTTCTGGGCCCGCTCGAGCAAATCGATTAACAACGGGAGGGCCTTTACCTTTACCTTTACCTTAACTGCTACCTTTACCTCCCCAGGCCTGCTGTTCAGCTCCCTGTCCAGTCGAATATAATATTCTGTTCATTAAACCTGCCACATTAACGAACGACCTGAATACATCTAAATATCAACAGCTACATATCTGGTTTTCATCTGCCTGTGCATTCCATCCAGCTGAAGTTTTCAACATCCCCTCCACTCTACCCAGGCCTCGTGTGCATCAACTTAGGAATCAACTTAAACCATATGGTACTCTCCTGGTCAATGCCACCCAGTACTGGTGATGATCGTATGCCTCTAAAACTAATCAGGGTTGGAATTCTTCTGCATGTTCCAATAACCAAATGCTGGTGGTCAGCGGCCTGTTCACATACCGCAGGCGTGGTGTTCACTGGCTATACTCTCCAGCTTGGTCAGCTCTTCATTTCCTGGTGCCCAGAACCCAGAGTTCTGAAATCATTTGTATCTCCACTACAGAATGTTCCATTCATTCACTGCGAATCTGGAATTCATCTGAATCTCCACTCCAGGCAGGCTTCCGTTACACAACTGGTGAATGTCCAAGTAACCCAATGCTGGTTTTCAGCTGCCTCTTCACACTCGCAGGCCTTCTGTTTAGCTGGGTATCCACTCCAACCTCGTCATATCTTCATTTCCTGGTGCTCATAATCCAGAGTTCTGAAATCATTGGTATCTCCAATACAAATTGCTCCATTAATTCACTGCCAATATGGAATTCGTCTGAATCTCGACTCCGGGCAGGCATTCGTTACACCACTGGTGAATGTCCAAGTAACCAAATACTGGTTTTCAGATGTGTGATCACACTCACAGTCATGCTGTTCAACTGGCTATCCACTCAACCCTGGTCAACTCTTCATTTTCCTGTCCACATAACCCAGAATTCAGAAATCATTGGAATCTCCACTACAGAATGTTCCATTCATTCACTGCGAACCTGGAATTCATCTGAATTTCCACTCCAGGTAGGCTTTCGTTACACCACTGGTGAATGTCCAAGTAACACAATGCTGGTTTTCTGCGGCCTGTTCACATTCGGAGCCATGCTGTTGCCTGGCTATCCACTGTACCCTGGTCAGCTCTTCATTTTCCTGTCCACGGAAACCAGACATCAGAAATTATTGGAATCTCCACTACAGAATGGGAGTGAGTGTGGAATACATGTGAAACTCAACTCTACGCAGACATTTGTTATACCACTGGTGAGTCTACCCCGAAACTGGAAATTATCTGAATCTGCACTGTAAAATCATGATGCGCTGCTTTTCATCTTCCTATCCACACTGCCATTCTGGCTTGAAAGCGCAGCAGTTGGACGTGTGCCTCGCGCAGCCAGCCTGGCCTAGCCGGTTCAATTCCTCACACTTTCAGAGAGCCCGAGGGGCTACCGAGAGTATCTGGCCCTCGGGGCAAAACCTGGCAAGCCACCCGGGAAATATTCCATATGCCGAAATTACAGTCACCACAAGTCTCCAAACGAAGAGATAACTGAACCGCGCCAGCAAATCAATGAAGTCCGGTAGGCCTGGGAGAGTGACAGCGATCCACACTGCTAAGTAGTGAATTCATCTCAGTACCCAATGTATTAGACCTGCGTTTCTACTCCGTCTCCATGAAATCGCGTCGAACTAGAAATCTTCCAAGAGAGCATTTGCTGTCAACTCTTTCCCAGGTCCTCATTTCACCTCCAAATCAAGTCAAATATAGTATTCTGTTAATTAACCCTGCCACACTACCGAGCGACCTGAATTCATCTAAATGTCAATGACTTCATATCTGGTTTTCATCTGCCTGTGCACTGAATCAAGCCGAAGTTTTCATCATCCCGTTCACTCAGACCAGGCCTGGTGTGCATCAACTTCTGAATCAATGGAAAACATATGTTACTGTCCCGGCTAACGCCACCCAGTGGTGGTGATGATCGTATGTCTCTAAAACTATTCAGCGTTGGGAATTTTCTGCATGTCCCAGTAACAAAATGCTAGTGGTCAGCGGCCTGTTCATATACCGCAGGCGTGGTGTTAACTGCCTATCCACCCCACCCTGTCCAGCTCTTCATCTCCTGGTGCCCATAACCCAGAGTTATAAAATCATGACTATCGCCAATACAGAATGTACCATTCATTCACTGCATATCTGGAATTCATCTGAAATTCCGATCCAGGTAGGCTTTCGTTACAACACTGGTGAATATCCAAGTAACCCAATGCTGGTTCTCAGCGGCCTGTTCACAATCGCAGGTGTGCTGTTCAACTGGTTATCCACTCAACCCCGGTCAGGTCTTCATTTTGCTGTCCACACAACCCAGACATCAGAAATCATTAGAATCTCCACTACAGAATATTCCATTCATTCACTGCGAAATTGGAATTTATGTGAATCTCCACTCCACGCAGGCTTTTGTTACACCACTGGTGAATGTGCAAGTAACCAAATGCAGGTTTTTACCATCCTGTTCACATTCGCTGGCATGCTGTTCAACTGGCTATCTGCTCCAACCTGGTCAGCTCTTCATTTTCCTGTCAACACTTATCAGACATCAGAAATCATCACAATCTGCACTGAAATATATTCCATTCATTCACTGCCAATCTGGAATTCATCTGAATCTCCACTTCACGCAGGCTTTTGTTACACCACTGGTGAATGTCCAAGTAACCAAATGCTGGTTTTCAGCGTCCTGTTCACACTCGCAGGCGTGCTGTACAACTGACTATCCACTCCACTCTGGTCAGCTCTTCATTTTCCTGTACACAGCAGCCAGACTTCAGAAATCCTTGCAGTCTCCACTACAGAATGTTCCAATCATTCACTGCCAATCTGGAGTTCATCGAATCTCTCTGCCAGGCAGGCTATCCTAACACAACTGGTGAATGTCCAATTAACCCAATGATTGTATTCAGCATCTTTTTCACATTCGCAGGCATGCTGTTCAACCGGCTATCCTCTCCACCCTGGTCAGCTCTTCATTTTCCTTTCCACACAACCCAGATTCTGAAAATATTGGGATTTCCACTACAGAATGTTCCATTCATTCACTGCCAATCTGGAGTTCATCGAATCTCCACTCCAGACAGGCTATCGTTACATCATTAGTTTAGGTCCAAGTAACCTAATGCTGGTTTTGAGCATACTGTTCACACTCGCAGGCATGCTGTTCAACGGTTATCCACTCCACCATGGTCAGATCTTCATTTTACTGTACACACCAACCAGATTTCAGAATTCATTGGAATCTACACTACAGAATGTTCCAGTCAATAACTGCCAATCTAGAGTTCATCGAATCTCCACTCCAGGCAGGCATACGTTACACAACTGGTGAATGTCCAAGTAACTCAATTCTGGTTTTCAGCGGCCTGTTCACAGTCGCAGACATGGTGTTCAACTAGCTATCCACTCCAACCTGGTCTGCTCTTCATTTTTCTGTCCACACAACCCAGACTTCAGAAATCATTGGAATCACCACAACAGAATGTTCTGTTCATTCACTTCTAATTTGGAATTCATCTGAATCTCCACTCAGGGCAGGCTTTCATTACATCACAGGTTAATGTCCAAGTAAACCAATGCTGGCTTTCAGCGTCCTATTGAAACTTGCAGGTGTACTGTTCAACTACCTATCCACTCCACCCTGGTCAGCTCTTCATTTTCTTGTCCACACAACCCAGACTTCAGAAATCTCTGGAATCTCCTCTACAGAATGTTCCATTCATTCACTCTGAATCTGGAAATCATCTGAATCTCTACTCCAGGCAGGCTTTCGTTACACCACTAGTGAATATTCAAGGAACCCAGTGCTGTATTACAGTGGCCTGCTCACACTCGCAGGCGTGCTGTTCATGTGGCTATCCCCTATACCCTGGTCAGCTGTTCATTTTCCTGACCACACAACACAGACTTCACAAATCATTGGAATCTCCACTAGAGAATGTTCCTTTTATTAACTGCCATTCTGGAATTCATCTGAAACTCCCTTCCAGGCAAGCATTCCTTACACCACTGGTGAATGTCCAAGTAACTCAATGCTGGTTTTCACCGTCAGGTTCTCATTCGCAGGCATGTTGTTCAACTGGCTGTCCACTCCAACCTGGTCAGCTCTCCATTTTCCTGTCAACACTGACCAGATTTCAGAAATCATCCAAATCTGCACTAAGAATATTCCATTCATTCACTGCCAATCTGGAATTCATCTGATTCTCCACTCCATGAAGGTTTTCGTTACACCACTGGTGAATGTCCAAGTAACCCAATGCTGGTTTTCAGCGTCCTCTTCACACTCGCAGGTGTGCTGTAAAACTGAGTATGCACTCCATCTTTCTCAGCTCTTCATTTTCCTGTTCACGCAACCCAGACTTCAGAAATCCTTGCAATCTCCACTACAAAATGTTCCAATCATGCACTGCCAATCTGGAGTTCATCGAATTTCCACTCCTGTCAGGCTTTCGTTACACCACTGCTAAATGTCCAAGTAACCCAATGCTGCTTTTCAGCGGCCTGTTCAAACTCGCAGCCGTTCTGTTCGCTGGCTATCTACCTGGTGAGCTCTTCATTATCCTACCCACAACACCAAGATATCAGATATCACTGGAATCTCCACTACAGAAAGTTCTGATCATTTACTGCGAGTCTGGAATACATCTGAATCTCCACTCTACGCAGGCATTCGTTACACCACTGATGAAATTACCCAGAAACTTGAAATAATCTGAATCTGCAGCCTAAAATCATCCATGGGCTGCTGTTCATCTTCCTATCCACCCTGCTATTCTGGCGTGAAAGCACAGCAGTAGGACGTGTGCGTCACACAGCCAGCCTGGCCTAGCCGGGATCAATTCCTCGCCCTCTCCAGAGCCCGGGAAGCTACCGAGAGTATCTGGTCCTCGCGGCAATACCTGGCAACCACTCATGAAATATTCGATATGCCGAAATTACAGTCACCACAAGTCTCCAAACGAAAACGTTACTGAACCGATCCAGCAAATCAATGAAGTCCGGGAGGACTGGGAGAGTGACAGTGATCCACACTGCTGAGTAGTGAATTTATCTCAATATCCATATGAATTAGGCCTGCATTTCTTCTCGTTCTCCATGATATCGAGTTGAATTAGAAATCTGCCAAATGAGCATTTGCTGTCAACTCTCCCCAGGCCTGCTCTTCAGCTCGCTATCCAGTCGAATATAGTAGTCTGTTCATTAACCCTGCCACACAACGGAGAGACCTGAGTTCATCTGAATATCAACACCTACATATCTGGTTTTCATCTGCCTGTGCACTCAATCAAGCTGAAGTTTTCATCATCCCGTCCACTCTAAGCAGGCCGGCTGGGCGTCAACTTCTGAATCAATCGAAACCATATGTTACCGTACAGGTCAACGCCACCCAGTGATGGTGATGATCATATGCCTCTAAAACTCATCAGGGTTGGGATTCTTCTGCATGTCCAGTAACCCAATGCTCGTGGTCTGTGGCCTGTTCACTTACCGCAGGCATGATGTTCACTGGCTCTCCACTCTACCCCTGGTCAGCTCTTCATTTCCTGGTGGCCATAACCCAGAGTTCTGAAATCACAGGTATCTCCAATACAAAATGTTCCATTCAATCACTGTGAATCTGGAATTCATCAAATCCACTGGATATACACTCCACCCCGGTCAGCTCTTCATTTTCCTGTCCACAATGCCCAGACTTTAGAAATCATCGGAATCTCCACTACAGAATGGTTCATTCATTCACTGCCAATCTGGAATTCATCAAATCTCCACTCAAGGCAGGCTTTCATTACACCACTGGTGAATATTGAAGTAACCCTATGTTTGTTTTCAGCGGTCTGTTCATTCTCGCAGGCTTGCTGTTTAACTGGCTATCCACTCCACCCGTCAGCTCTTCAATTTCCTGTCCACACAACCCACATTTCAGAATGCATTGGAATCTACACTACAGAATGTTCCATTCAATCAGTGCCAATCTGGAGTTCATCAAATCTGGCCGAGCAAGGGTCAATTCCTCGCCCTCTCAGAGAGCTCGAGAAGCTACCGAGAGTTTCTGGCCCTCGTCGCAAAGACTGGCAAGACACTGCTGAAACATTCCATATGCCAAAATTACACTCAACAATTTTCACCAAACGAAGACGCTACTGAACCGCGCCAGCAATTCAATGAAGTCCGGCAGGACTGGGAGAGTAACAGTGAATTCATTTCAATATCCAATGTATTAGGCCTGCGTTTCTTCTCGTTCTCCACGAAATCGAGTCGAAATAGAAATCTGCCATGTGACTATTTGCTGTCAACTCTCCCTAGGCATGCAGTTCTGCTACCTATTCAGTCGAATATAGTATTCTGTTCATGAACCCTGCCACACTACTGAGCAACCTGAGTTCATCTAAATATCAACACCTACATATCTGGTTTTCATCTACCTGAAATCATTGCAATTTCCACTACAGAATGTTCCATTCATTCACTGCCAATCTGGAGTTCATCAAATCTCCACTACAGGCAGACTTTCGGTACACCACTGGTGAATGTCCAAGTAACACAATGCTGGTTTTCATCGGCCTGTTCACTCTCGCAGCCATTCTGTTCACTGGCTATCTACTCCACCCTGGTCAGTTGTTCATTTTCCTGTCCACAACACCCAGATATCAGAAATCATTGGAATCTCCACTGCAGAATGTTCCGGTTATTCACTGCGAGTCGGGAATAAATCTGAATCTCCATTCTACGCAGGCATTCGTTACACCACTGGTGAGTCTATCCAGAAACTTGAAATCATCTGAATCTGCAATATAAAATCATCCATGGGCTGCTTTTCACCTTCCTATCCACACTGCCATTTTGGCGCAAAAGCACAGTAGTATAACGTGTGGCTCACGCAGCCAGCCTGATGGAGTCGGATTCAATTCCTCACCCAGTCAATAGCCCGGGAAGCTACCGCGAGTATCTGACCCTCGCGGCAAAGCCTGTCAAGCCACCCGTGAAATATTCGATATGTCGAAATTACAGTCACCACAAGTCTCCAAACGAAGACATTACTGAACCGCACCAGCAAATCAATGAAGTCCGGGAGGACTGGGAGTGGGACAGCGATCCACACTGCTGAGTAGTGAATTCTTCTCAATATCCAATATATTAGCCCTGCATCTCTTCTCGTTCTCCACGAAATCGAGTCGAATTAGAAATCTGCCAAGTGAGCATTTGCTGTCAACTCTCCCCAGGCCTGCTCTTCAGCTCGCTATTCAGTCGAATATAGTAGTCTGTTCATTAACCCTGCCACACAATCGAGAGACCTGAGTTCATCTAAATATCAACACCTACATATCAGGTTTTCATCTGCTTGTGCTCTGAATCAAGCCAAAGTTTTCATCATCCTGTCCACTCAAACCAGTTCGGCTGTGCATCGCCTCCTGAATAAATCAAAACCATATGTTACTGTCCCGGTCTAAGCCGACAAGATGTGGTGATGATCGTATGCCTCTAAAACTCGTCAGGGTTGGGATTCTTCTGCATGTCCCAGTAACCCAATTCTAGTGGTCAGCGGCCTGTTCACATACCGCAGGTGTGCTGCTCAACTGGCTATCCACTCAAAACTGGTTAGCACTTCCTTTTCCTGTCCACACAAACCAGACTTCAGAAATCATTGGAATCTCAACTACAGATTGTTACATTCATTCACTGTGAATCTGGAATTCATCTGAATTTCCACTCCAGGCAGTTTTTCGTTACACCACTGGTGAATGTCCAAGTAACCCAATGCTGGTTTTCAGAGTCCTGTTCACACTCGCAGGCGTGCTGTTCAACTGGCTATACACTCAACTCTGGTTAGCATGTCCTTTTCCTGTCCACACAACGCAGACTTCAGAAATCATTGGAATCTCCACTACAGAAGCTTCCATTCATTCACTGCCAATCTGTTGTTCTTCGAATCTCCACTCCAGGAAGGCTTTCGTTACACCACTGGTGAATGTGCAAGTAACCCAATGATGTTTTTCACCTGCCTGTGTTGTTCACTGGCTATCCACTTCGCCCTGTTTAGTTCTTCATTTTCCTGTATACACTACCCAGACATCAGAAATTATTGTAATCTCCACTACAGACTGTTCCGGTCATTCACTGCGAGTCTGGAATACATCTGAATCCACTCTACGCAGGCATTCGGTTCAGCAAGGTGAAACTACCCAGAAACATGAAATCATCTGAATCTGCACTCGAAAATCATCCATGGGCTGCTTTTCATCTGCCTATCCACACTTCTATTCTGGCGCGAAAGTACAGCAGTAGGACGTGTGCGTCACGCAGCCAGCCTGGCCGAGCAGGGTTCAGTTCCTCGCCCTCTCAGAGAGCCCGAGAAGCTACCGAGAGTATCTTGCCCTCGTGGCACAGCCTGGCAAGACACCCGTGAAATATTCCATATGCCAAAATTACAGTCACCACAAGTCTCCAAATGAAGACGATAATGAACCGTGCCAGCAAATCAATTAAGTCCCGGAGGACTGGGAGAATGACAGTGATCCACACTGCTGAGTAGTGAATTCATCTCAATATCCAATGTATTAGGCCTGCATTTCTTCCCGTTCTCCACCAAATCGAGTCGAATTAGAAATCTGTCAAGTAATCATTTGCTGTCAACTACCCCCAGGTTCAGCTCCCTATCCAGTTGAATATAGTATCCTCTTCATTAACCCTCCCACACTACCGAGAGAACTGAGTTCATCTAAATATCAACAACTATATATCTGGTTTTCATCTGACTGTGCACTCAATCAAGCCAAAGTTTTCATCATCCCATCCACTCTAACCAGGCCTGGTGTGCCTCGCCTTCTGAATCAATCGAAAACATATGGTACTCTCCTGGTCAACGCCACCCAGTGGTGGTGATGATCGTACGCCTCTAAAACTCATCAGAGTTGAGATTCTTCTGCTTGTCCAGTAATCCAATGCTAGTGGTCAGCGGTCTGTTCACATAGTGCAGGCATGGTGTTCACTGCCTATCCAATCCACCCTGGTCAGTTCTTCATTTCCTGGTGCCAATAACCCAGAGTCCTGAAATAATTGGTATTTCCACTATAGAATGTTCATTTATTCATTGCCAATCTGGAATTCATCGAAATCCACTCCAGGCAGGCTTTCTTTACAACACTGATGAATGTCCAAGTAACCCAATGCTGGTTTTCAGCACTTGTTCACACTCGCAGGCGTGCGGTTCAACTGGCTAACCGTTCAACCCTGGTCAGGTCTACATTTTCTTGACCACACAACGTAGACTTCAGAAATCATTGGAATCTCCATTAAAGAATGTTCCATTCATTCACTGCCAATCTGAAATTCATCGTATCTCCACTCCAGGCAGGCTTTCGTTACACCACTGGTGAATGTCCAAGTAAACCAATGCTGCTTTTTACTGGTCTGTTCCCACTCGCAGGAATGCTGTTCAACTGGATATCCACTCCATCCTGGTCATCTCTTCATTTTCCTGTCCACACAAACCAGACATCAGAAATTATTGGAATCTCCACTATAAAATGTTCCATTCATTCACTGCCAATCTGAAATTAATCTGAATCTCCACTCCAGGCAGGCTTTCGTTACAGCACTGCTGAAAGTCTAAGTAAACCAATGCTGGTTGTCAGCGTCCTATTCACACTCGCAGGCATGCTGTTCAACTGGATATACATGCCACCCAGGTCTGATTTTTATTTTCCTTTCCACACAACCCAGACTTCATAAATCTTTTGAATTTCCACTACATAATGTTCCATTCATTCACTGCCAATCAAGAGATACTCGAATCCCCACTCCAGGCAGGATTTCATTAAACCACTAGGGAATATCCAAGTAACCCAATGCTGGTTTTCAGTAGCCTGTTCACTCTCGCAGACGTGCTTTTCAACTGTCTATCCACTCCAACCTGGTCAGCTCTTCATTTTTCTGTCCACACAAACCAGACTTCAGAAATCATTGGAATCTCCACTACAGAATGTTCCATTCATTCACTGCAAATCTGAAATTCATCTGAATCTCCACTCCAAGCAGGCTTTCGTTACACCACTGTTGAATGTCTAAGTAACTGAATGCTGGTTTTCAGTATCTTGTACACACTCGCAGAAGTGCTGTTCAACTGGGTATCCACCCAACAGTGGTCAGCTCTTTCTTTTCCTCTCCATACAACCCAGACATCAGAAATCATTGGATTCTCCACTACAGAATGTTCCGCTCATTCACTGCGAGTGTGGAATACATATGAATCTCCACTCTACGCAGGCATTTGTTGCAGCATTGGTGAGTCTACCCAGAAACTTGAAATCATCTGAATCTGCACTCTAAATTCATCCATGGGCTGCTTTTCATCTTCCTATCCACACTGCGATTCTGGCGCGAAAGCACAGCAGTAGGACGTGTGCTTCACGCAGCCAGCCTGGGCAAGCGGTCTTCATTTCCTAACTCTCTCAGAGAGCCCCGGAAGCTACCGAGAGTATCTGGCTCTCGTGGCAAAGCCTGGCAAGACACGCGTGAAATATTCCATATGCCAAAATTACAGTCACCACAAGTCCCCAAAAGAAGACACTACTGAACCATGCCAGCAAATCAATGAAGTCCGGGAGGACTGGGAGACTGACAGCGATCCACACTGCTGAGTAGTGAATTCATCTCAATATCCAATGTATTAGCCCTGCGTTTCTTCTCGTTCTCCACGGAATCGAGTCGAATTCGAATTCGACTCGAAGCATTTGCTGCCAACTGTCCCCAGACCTGCTGTTCAGCTCCCTATCCAGTCGAATATAGTATTCTGATCATTAACCATGCCACACAAACGAGCCACCTGAGTTCATCTAAATATCAACAGCTACATATCTGGTTTTCATCTGCCTGTGCACTCAATCAAGCCGAAGTTTTCATCATCCCATCCACTCTAACCAGGCCTGGTGTGCATCGACTTCTGAATCAATTGAAACCATATGGTACTCTTGCGGTAAATGCCACCCAGTGGTGGTGATGAACGTATGCCTGTAAAACTCGAAAACGTTGGGATTCTTCTGCATGTCCCAGTAACCCAATGTTAGTGGTCAGCGGCCTGTTCACATGCCGCAGGTGTGATGTTCACTGGCTATCCACACCACCCAGGTCAGCTCTTCATTTCCTGTTTCCAATAATGCAGAGTTCTGAAATCATTGGAATATCCACTACAGAATGTTCCATTCATTCACTGTCATTCTGGAGATCATCGAATCTCCACTCCAGGCAGGCTTTCGTTACACCAATGGTGAATGTCCAAGTAACCCAATGATGGTTTTGAGCGTCCTGTTCACACTCACAGGCGTGCTGATCATCTGGCTGATCATTCAACCCCGGTCATCTCTTCATTTTTTGTCCACACAACGTAGACGTCAGAAATCATTGAAATCTCAATTATAAAATGTTCCATTTATTTTCTGGCAATCCGGAATTCATCTGAATCTCCACTCAAGGCAGGGTTTTGTTAAACCACTGGTGAATGTCTAAGTAACCCAATGATGGTTTTCAGCGTCCCGTTCACAGTCGCAGGCGTTCTTTTCAACTGGTGATCCATCCAGAGTGGTCAGCTCTTTCTTTTCCTGTCCACAGAAGCCAGAATTCAGAAATCATTGGAATCTCCACTACAGAATGTTCCATTCATTCACTGCCAATCTGGAATTCCTCTCCGTCTCCACTCCAGGCAGGCTTTCGTTACACCACTGGTGAATATCCAAGTATTCCAATGCTGTTTTTCAGCGGCCTGTTCACACTCGCAGGCGTGCTGTTCAACTGGATATCCACTCCAAACTGGTAGGCTATTCATATTCCTGTCCACATAACCTAGACTTCAGAAACCATTAGAATCTCCACTACAGAATGTTCCATTCATTCACTACCAATCTGGAATTCATCTGCATCTCCACTCCAGGCAGGCTTTCGTTACACCACTGGTGAATATCCAAGTATCCCAATGCTGTTTTTCAGCGGCCTATTCACAATCGCAGGCGTGCTGTTCCACTGGCTATCCATTCAGCCCTGGACAGCACTTCATTTTCCTGTCCATATAACATAGACTTTAATGACCTTTAGAATCTCCACTTCAGAATGTTCCATTCATTCACTGCCAATCTGGAATTCATCGAATCTCCACTCCACGAAGGATTTCTATACACCAGTGGTGAATATCCAAGTAACCCAAAGCTGGTTTTCAGCAGCCTTTTCAAAGTCGCAAGCCTGCTCTTCAACTGGCTATCCACTCCAACCTGGTGAGCTCTTCATTTTCTAGTCCACACAACATAGACTTCAGAAAACATTAGAATCTCCAGTACAGAATGTTCCATTCATTCACTGCCAATCTGGAGTTCTTCGAATCTCACTCCAGGCAGGCTTTCGTTACACCACTGATGAATGTCCAAGTAACACAATGCAGGTGTTCAGCGTCCTGTTCACACCCGCTGGTGTGCTGTTCAACTGGCTATCCTCTAAACACTGCTCAGTACTTAATTTTCCTGTCCAAATAACCTAGACATTAGAATCCATTAGAATCTTCACGACAGAATGTTGCATTCATTCACTGCCAATCTGGAATTCATCGAATCTCCACTCCAGACAGGCTTGCTTTACACCACAGTTGAATGTCCAAGTAACCCAATGCTGGTTTTTAGCGGCCTGTTCACACTCATAGGCATGCTGTTCAACTGGATATCCTCTACAAACTCGTAGGCTGTTCATATTCCTGTCCACATAACCTAGACTTCAGAAATCATTAGAATATCCACTATAGAATGTTCCATTCATTCACTTCCAATGTGGAATTCATCGAATCTCCATTCCAGGCAGGCTTTCTTTACAACCCTGGTGAATATCCAAGTAACCCAATGCTTGTTTTTAGCGGCCTGCTCACACTCGTAGGCATTCTGTTCAACTGGATATCTACTACAACCTGGTCAGCTATTCATTTTCCTGTCCACAAAACCTAAACTTCAAATCATTGGAATCTCAACTACAGAATGTTCCATTCATTGATTCCCAATCTGTAATTCAACGAATCTCCACGCCAGGCTGGCTTTCGTTACACCACTGGTGAATGTCCAAGTAAAAACATGCCGATTTTCAATGGCATGTTCACACTCGCAGGCATGCTGTTCAACTGGCAATCCATGCCAAACTGGTCAGCTATTGACTTTCCTGTCCACACAACCCAGACTTCAAAAACATTTGGAATCTCCACTACAGAATGTTCCATTCATTCACTGCCAATCTGAAGATCATCCAACCTCCACTCCAGGCAGGCTTTTGTTACACCACTGCTGAATGTCCAAGTAACCCAATGCTGGGCTTCAGCGCCCTATTCACACTCGCAGGCGTGCTGCTAAACTGGCTATCCACTGAACCCTGGTCAGCTATTCATTTTCCTGTCCACTCAACCCAGACTTCAGAAATCATTGGAATCTCCGCTACAGAATGTTCCATTAATTCACTCCCAATCTAGAATTCATCGAGTCTCCACTCCAGGCAGGCGTTCGTTAAACCAATGGTGAATGTCCACGGAAACCAATGCTTATTTTCAGTGTCATGTTCACACTCGCAGGAGTGCGGTTCAACTGACTATAATTTCAACCCTGGTCAGCTCTTCATTTTCCTGTCCACTCAACCCAGACTTCAGAAATCATAGGAATCTCCACTACAGAATGTTCCATTCATTCACTCCCAATCTGGAATTCATCGAGTCTCCACTCCAGGCAGGCTTTCGTTACACCAATGGTGAATGTCCAAGGAAACCAATGCTTATTTTCAGTGTCATGTTCACACTCGCAGGCGTGCGGTTCACCTGGCTATAATTTCAAACCTGGTCAGCTCTTCCTTTTCCTGTCCACACAACCCAGACTTCAGAAATCATTGGCATCTCTACTAAAGAATGTACCATTCATTCACTGCCAATCTGGAGTTCTTTGATTATCCACTTAAAGCAGGCTTTCGTTACACTACTGGTGAATGTCCAAGTAATCTAATGCTGGTTTTCATCGTCCTCTTCACACTCGGGGACATGGTTTTCAACTGGCTATCCATTCAACCCTGGTCAGTTCATCTTTTTCCTATCCACATAACCCAGACTTCAGAAACCATTAGAATCTCTACTACAGAATGTTGCATTCATTGACTGGCAATCTGGAATTCATCGAATCTCCACTCCAGGGACGATTTCGTTACACGAATGGTGAATATCCAAGTAACACAATGCTAGTGGTCAGCGGCCTATTCACATACCGCAGGTACGGTTTTCACTGACTATCCACTCCACCCTCGTCAGATCATTTCCTGGTGCCAGAAAACCAGAGTTCTGAAATCACTTGTATCTCCACTACAGAATGTTCCAATCATTCACTGCCAATCTGGAATTCATCGAATCTCCACTCCAGGCAGGATTTCTTTACATCACTGGTGAATATCCAAGTAACCTAATGCTGGTTAACAGCAGCCTCTTCAAACTCGCAGGCCTGCTGTTCAACTGGCTCTCCACGCTAAGCTGTTCTGACCTTCATTTTCCTTTCCACACAACCCCGACACAGAAATCATTGGAATATCCACAACACAATGTTCCATTCATTCACTGCCAATCTGGAGTTCGTCGAATCTCCACTCCAGTCAGGTTTTCAATACACCACTGGTGAATGTCCAAATAATAGATTTCTGATTTTCGGCAACCTGTTCACATTCGCAGGCATGCTGTTCAACTGGATATACACTCCACACTGGCCAGTTCATTCTTTTCCGGTCAACATAACCCAGACTTCAGAAATAATTGGAATCTCCACTACAGAATGTTCCATTCATTCACTGCTAATCTGGAATTCATCGAATCTCCACTCCAGGCAGGTTTTCGTTACACCACTGTTGAATATCCAAGTAATGCTGGGTATCAGCAGCCTGTTCAAACTTGCAGGTCTGCTGTTCAAATGACTATCCACGCTAACCTGGTTAGCTCTTCATTTTACTGTCCATACAACCCAGACTTCAGAAATCATTGGAATATCCACTACTGAATGTTCCATTCATTCACTAACAATCTGGAGATCATTGAATCTCAACTTCACGCAGGCTTTCGTTAGACCACTGGCAAATGACCAAGTAACCCAATGCTGGTTTCCAGTGTCCTTCTAACACTCTCAGGAGTTTCCTTCAACTAGCAAAACACTCAACCCTGGTCAGCACTTCATATTCTTGTCCACACAAGGTAGACTACAGAAATTATTGGAATCTCCCCTACAGAATGTTCCATTCATTCACTGCCAATCTGGAATTCATGGAATCTCCACTCCAGGCAGACATTCGTTGCACCACTGTTGAATATCCAAGTAACCCAATGCTGGTTTTCAGAGGCCTGTTCACACTCGCAGACGTGCTGTTCAACTGGCTATCCACTCAACCCTGGTCACCTATTCATTTTCCTCTCCACAAAACCCAGACTTCAGAAATCACTGGAATCTCCACTACAGAATTTCCATTCATTCACTGGCAATCTGGAATTCATCGAATATCCACTTCAGGGAGGATTTCGTTAAACCAGTGGTGAATATCCAAGTAACACAATGCTAGTGGTCAGCGGCCTGTTCACATACCGCAGGTATAGTTTTCACTGGCTATCCACTTCACCCTGCTCAGATCTTCATTTCCTGGTGCCAGAAAACCAGAGTTCTGAAATCACTTGTATCTCCACTAGAGAATGTTCCAATCATTCACTGCCAATCTGGAGTTCATCGAATCTCCCCTACAGGCAGGCTTTCGTTACATTACTGTTGAATAAAAAGTTAACCCAATGCTGGTTTTCAGCGGCCTGTTCACAGCCGCAGGCATGATTTTGAACTGGCAATCCACTCCCACCTGGTTAGCTCTTCATTGTCCTCGCCACACAACGCAGACTTCAGAAACCATTGCAATCTCCACTAAAGAATGTCCCATTTATTCTCTGCCAGTCTGGAATTCAACGACTCTCCACCCAAGGCAGTCTTTCGTTACACCACTGGTGAATGTCCAAGTAACCCAATGCTCGATTTGACCGGCCTGTTCTCACTCGCAGTCGTGCTGTTCAACTGGCTCTCCACTCCACCCTTGTCAGCTCTTCCTTTTTCTGTCCACACAACCCAGACTTCAGCAATCATTGGAATCTCCACTACAGAATGTTCCATTCATTCACTGCCAATCTGGATTTCTTCGAATCTCCACTCCAGGCAGGCTTTCGTTACACCACTGGTGAATGTCCAAGTAACCCAATGATGGTTTTCAGCGGCCTGCGCAGATCACTGGCTATCCACTTCACCTGGTTGAGCTCTTCATTTTACTTTCCATATAACCCAGACATCAGAAATCATTGGATTCTCCACTACAGAATGTTTCGGTCATTCACTGTGAGTCTGGAATACATCTGAATCTCCATTCTATGCAGGCATTCATTACAGCACTGGTATATCTACCCAGAAACTTGAAATCATCTGAATCTGCACTCTGAAATCATGCATGGGCTGCTTTTCATCTTCCTGTCCACGCTGCCATTCTGGCGCGAAAGTAGAGCCATAGGACGTGAGCGACACGCAGCCAACCTGGCCGAGCTGTGTTCAATTCCTCGCCCTCTCAGAGAGCCCGGGAAGCAACCGAGAGTATATGGCCCTCGTGGCAAAGCCTGGCAAGACACCCGTGAAATATTACATATGCCAAAATTATAGTCACCACAAATCTCCAAACAAAGACACTACTGAAACGCGCCAGCAAATCAATGAAGTCCGGGAGGACAGGGAGTGTGACAGCGATCCAGACAGCTGAGTAGTGATTTCATCTCAGTATCCAATGTATTAGGCCTGCGTTTCTTCTCATTCTCCACGAAATCGAGTCGAATTCGAAATCTGCCAATTGAGCATTTGCTTTCAACTCCCCCCAGGCATGCTGTTCAGCTCCCTATCCAGTCGAATATAGTATTCTGTTCATGAACACTGCCACACTACTGAGCGACCTGAGTTCATCTAAATATCAACACTACATATCTGGTTTTCATCTGCCTGTGTACTCAATCAAGCCGAAGATTTAATCTCCCGTCGACTCTAACAAGGCTTATTGTGCATCGACTACTGAATGAATCAAAACCATATGGTACTCTCACAGTCAATGTCGCCCAGTGCTGGTGATAATCGTATGCCTCTAAAACTTGTTAGTGTTGGAATTCTTCTGCATGTGCCAGTAACGCAATGCTACTGGTCAGGGGCCTATTCACATACCGCACGCATGGTGTTCATTGACTATCCACTCCACCCTGGTCAGCTCTTCATTTCCTGGTGACCATAACCCAGAGTTCTAAAAAAATTGGTATCTGTGCTACAGAATGTTCCATTCATTTACTTTGAATCTGGAATTCATCTGAATCTCCACTCCAGGCAGGCTTTCGTTACACCACTGTTGAATATCCTAGTAATCAAATGCTGGTTTTCAGAGGCCTGTTCACACTCGCAGGCATCCAGTACAACTGGCTATCCACTCCACTTTCAACAGCTCTTCACATTCCTGTCCACACAACCCAGACTTCAGAAATCATAGGAATCTCCACTAAGGAATGTTCCATTCATTCACCGCCAATCTGGAAATCATCGAATCCCCACTCCAGACAGGATTTCATTACACCACTGGTGAATATCCAAGTAACACAATGCTGGTTAAGAGCAGCCTGTTCAAACTCGCAGACCTACTGTTCAACTGGCTATCCACGCTAACCTGGTCTGACCTTCATTTTCCTTTCCACACAACCCCGACACAGAAATCATTGTAATCTCCACAACAGAATGTTCCATTCATTCACTGCGAATCTGGAATCCATCTGAATCTTCAATCCAAGCAGGCTTTCGTTACAACACTGCTGAATGTCCAAGTAACAAATTGCTGGTTTTCAGCGTCCTGTTCACACTCACAGGAGTGCTGTTCAACTGGCTTTCCACTCAACCTTGGTCAGCTCTTCATTTTCCTGTCCACACAACCCAGACTTCAGAAATCTTTGGACTCTCCACTACAGAATTTCCATTCATCCACTGCCAATGTGGAATTCATCGAATCTCCACTCCAGGCAGGATTTCCTTACACCACTGGTGAATATCCAAGTAACCGAATGCTACTGGTCAGCGGCTTGTTCACATACCGCAGGCATGGTGTTCACTGGCTATCAACTCCACCCTGGTCAGCTCTTCATTTCCTGGTGACAATAACCCAAATTTCTAAAATCATTGGTATCTAAACTACAGAATGTTCCATTCATTCACTTCAATCTGAAAATTCTCTGAATCTCCACTCCAGGCAGGCTTTCCTTGCACACTGGTGAATATCCAAGTAACCCAAAGCTGGTTTTCAGCGGCCTGTTCACATTCGCAGGCGTGCTGTTCAACTGGCTATCAACTCCACCCTGGTCACCTCTTCATTTTCCACTCCACACAACCCAGACTTTAAAAATCATTAGAATCTCCACTACAGAATTTCCATTTATAAACTGCCAATCCGGATTTAATCGAAACTCCACTCCAGGCAGGATTTCATTACAACAATGGTGAATATCCAAGTAACCCAATGCTAGTGGTCAGCGGCCTGTTCACATAATGGAGACGTGGTGTTCACTGGATAGCCACTCCACCCTGGTCAGATCTTCCTTTCCTGGTACCAGAAAACAAGAGTTAATAAATTATTTGTATCTCCACTACTGAATATTCCATTCATTCACTGCCAATCTGGAATTCAACGAATTTCAACTCCAGGCAGGATTCCGTTAAAATACTGGTGAAGATCCAAGAGCCCAAACGCTGACTGTCAGCGGCTTGTTCATAGGTGCAGGTTTGCTCTTCAACTGGCTATCCACTCCACAGTGGTCAGCTCTTTCTTTTCCTGTCCACACAACCCAGACTTCAGAACTCATTGAGATCTCCACTCCAAAATGTTCCATTCATTAACTGCCATTCTGGAAATCATCGAATCTCCACTCCAGGCAGGATTTCCTTACACCACTTGTGAAAATCCAAGTAACACAATGCTAGTTATCAGCAGCCTATTCAAACTCGCAGGTCTGCTGTTCAACTGGCTATCCACTCTAACCTGGTCGCTCTTCATTTTCCTGTCCACACAACCCAGACTTCAGAAATCATTGGAATCTCCAGTACAGAATGTTCCACTCATTCACTGCAAATCTAGAATGCATCTGAATCTCCACTTCAGGCAGGCTTTCCTTACACCACTTCTGAAGGCCCAAGTAACCCAAAGCTATTTTTCAGCGTCCTGTTCACACTCATAGGCGTGCTGTTCAACTGGCTATCAACTCTACAGTGGTCAGCTCTTTCTTTTGCGGTCTACACAACCCAGATTTCAGAAATCATTGGAATCTCCACTATAAAATCTTCCACTCATTCACTGCCAATCTGGAGATTATCGAATCTCCACTCCAGGGAGGTTTTATTTACACCACTGGTGAATATTCAAATACCACAATGCTGGTATTCATCTTCATGTTCACATTCGCAGGCGTGCTGTTCAACTGGATATCCATTCCATAGTGGTCAGCTCTTTCCTTATCTGGAATCTGCACTACAGAATGTTCCATTTATTCAATGCCAATGTGGAGATCATCGAATCTCCACTCCAGGCAGGCTTTCGTTACACCCCTGCTAAATGTTCAAGTAACCCATTGCTGGTTTTCAGAGGCCTGTTCACACTCGCAGGCGTGCTGCTCAACAGGCTATCCACTCAACCCTGGTCAGCTCTTCATTTTCCTGTCCACACAACCCAAAATTCAGAAATCATTCGAAACTACACTGAAGAATCATCCATTCATTCACTGCCAATCTGGAATTCATCGAATCTCCATGCCAGGCAGGATTTCGTTACACCACTGGTGAATATCCAAGTGACCCAATGCGCGTTTTGAGCAGCCTGTTAAAACTAGCAGGCCTGCTGTTCAATTGGCTATCCACTCTAACCTGGTCTGCTCTTCATTTTCCTGTCCACACAAACAAGACTTCAAAAATCTTGGGAATCTCCACTACAGAATATTCCATTCATACACTGCGAATCTGGAATTCATCTGAATCTCCACTCCAAGCAGGATTTGGTTACACCACTGGTGAATGTTCAAGTAACCCAATGCTGGTTTTCAGCGTCCTGTTCACACTTACAGGCGTGCTGTTCAAATGGGTATCTACTCCACCCTGTTTAGCTCCACAGTGGCCAGCTCTTTCTTTTCCTATCCACACAACCCAGACTTCAGAAATCATTGGAATCTCCACTACAGATTGTTCCATACATCCACTGTCAATCTGAAGATCATCGAATCTCCCCTCCAGGCAGGCTATCGTTACAACACTGCTGAATATCCAAGTAACCCAATGTTGGTGTTCATAGGCCTCTTCACACTCGCAGGCTTGCTATTCAACTGGCTATCAACTCCACCCTGTTCAGCTCTTTCTTTTCCTGTCCACACAACTCAGACTTCAGAAATCATTGTAATCTCCACTACAGAAGGTTCCATTCATTTACTGCCAATCTGGAATTCATCGAATCTCCACTTCAGGCAGGATTTCTTTACACCACTGGTCAATATTGTAATACCCCAATGCTGGTTTTCAGCGGGTTGTTCACACTAGCCGGCGTGCTGTTCAACTGGCTATCCACTCCAACCTGATCAGCTCTTCTTATCCCTGTCCACATAACCGACATTCAGAAACCATTAGAATCTCCACTACAGAATGTTCTATTCATTCACTGCCTATCTGGAATTCATTGAATATCCACTCCAGGCAGGCTTTCTTTACACCACTGGTGAATGTACAAGTAACCCAATGCTGGTATTCACACTGCCAATCTGAACTTCATCTGAATCTCCTCTCCATGCAGGCTTTCGTTAGTACACTGCTGAATGTCCAAGTACCCTAATGATGGTTTTCAGCATCCTGTTCACACTCTCAGGCGTGCTGTACAACTTGCTATCCACTCAAGTTGTCAGCTGTTTCTTTTCCTGTCCAGACAATCCAGGCTTCAAATATCTTTGGAATTTCCACTACAGAATGTTCCATTCATTAACTGGCAATCTGCAGATCATCGAATCTCCACTCCAAGCAGACTTTCGTTACACCACTTCTTTATATCTAAGTAACCCAATGCTGGTTTTCAGAGGCCCTTTTTCACGCGCAGGCGTGCTGTTGAACTGGCTATCCACTCTAACCTGGTCTGCTCTTCATTTTCCTGTCCACACAACCCAGACTTCAGAAATCATGGGAATCTCCACTACAAAATGTTCCATTCATTCACCGCGAATCGGGAATTCATCTGAATCTCCACTCCAGGCAGGCTTTCTTTACAACACTGGTGAATGTCCAAGTAACCCAATGCTGGTTTTCAGCGTCCTGTTCACTCTTGCAGGCATGCTTTTCAACTGGCTATCCACTCAACCCTGGTCTGCTCTTCATTTTCCTGTCCACACAAACCAGACTTCAGAAATAATTCGAATCTCCACTACAGAATGTTCCATTCATTCAGTGCCAATCTGGATATTATCGAATCTCCACTCCAGGCAGTCTTTTGTTACATCACTGCTGAATGTCAAGGTAAAACAATGATGGTTTTCAAAGGCCTGTTCACACTCGCAGGTATGCTGTTCAAGTGGCTTTCCACTCAACTCTGGTCAGCTCTTCATTTTCGTGTCCATACAACCCAGACTTCAGCAATCATTGGAATCTAAGGTATAGAATGATCCATTCACTCACAGGAAATCTGGAATTCATCGAATCTCCACGCCAGGCAGGATTTCTTTACACCACTCTTAAATATCCAAGTGACCCAATGCTGGTTGTGAGCAGCCTGTTCAAACTCGAAGGCCTGCTGTTCAACTGGCGATCCACTCTAACCTGTTCTGCTCTTCATTTTCCTGTCCACAGAACCCAGACTTCAAAAATTATGGGCATCTCCACTACAGAATGTTGCGTTAATTCATTGCGAATCTGGAATTCATCTGAATCTCCACTCCAGGCCGGCTTTCGTTACACCACTGCTGAATGTCCAAGTATCCCAATGCTGGAACTCAGCGTCCTGTTCACACTTGCAGGCATGCTGTACAACTGGCTATCCACTCCTCAGCGGCCGGCTCTTTCTTTTCCTGTTCACAGAACCCAGACATCAGAAATCATTGGAATCTCCACTACAGATTGTTCCATACATTCACTGCCAATTTGGAGTTCATCATATCACCACTCCAGGCAGGCTATCGTTACCCCACTGCTGAATGTCCAAGTAATCCAATGCTGGATTTCATAGGCATGTTCACACTCACAGGCGTGCTATTCAAAGGGCTACCCACTCCACCCAATTCAGCTCTATCTTTTCCTGTCCACACAACCCAGACTTCAGAAATCATTGGAATCTTCACTACAGAATGTTCCTTTCATTCACTGCCGATCTGGATTTCATCGAATCTCCACTTCAGGCAGGATTTCGTTACACCACTGGGAAATATACAAGTAATCCAATGCTGGTTTTCAGCGGCCTGTTCACACTCGCAGGCGTGCTGTTCAATTGGGAACGACGTCAACCTGGTCAGCTCTTATTATTCCTGTTCACATAAACTAGACTTCAGAAACCATTAAAATCTCCACTACAGAATGTTCCATTCATTCACTGCCCATCTGGAATTCATTGAATTTCCACTCCAGGCAGGCTTTCTTTACACCAATGCTGATGTCCAAGTAACCCAATGCTGATTTTCAACGACCTGTTCACACTTGCAGGCATGCTGTTCAACTGACTATCCACTCAATCCTCGTCAGCTCTTCATTTTCCTATCCACACAACCAAGACTTCAGAAATCACTGGATTCTCCCGTACAGAATCTTCCATTATTCACTGTCAATCTGGAATTCATCTGAATCTCCACTCCAGTCAGGCTTCGGCTAGAACACTGGTGAATGTCCAAGTAACTCAGTGCTGGTTTTACGCGTTCTGCTCACACCTGCAGGCATGCAATTCAACTGGCTATCCACTCCACAGTGGCCAGATCTTTCTTTTCCTGTCCACACAACCCAGACATCAGAAATCATTGGAATCTCCACTACAGATTGTTCAATACATTCACTGCCAATCTGGAATTCATCGAATCTCCACCCCACGCAGGCTTTCGTTACACCACAGCTGAATGTGCAAGTAACCCAATGCTGGTATTCAGCGGCCTGTTCCCACTCGCAGGTGTGATGTTCAAGTGGCTATCCACTCCAACCTTATAAGATCTTCATTTTCATGGCCACACAACCCAGATTTCCGAAATCATTGGAATCTCCACTACAGAATGTTCCATTCATTCACTGCAAATCTGGAATTCATCTGAAACTCCTCTTCATTCAGGCTTTCGTTACACTACTGCTGTATGTCCAAGTAACCCAATGCTGATTTTCAGCGTCCTGTTCACACTCGCCAGTGTGCTGTTCAACTGGCTATCCATTCCACAGTGGTCAGCTCATTCTTTTCCTGTCCACACATCCCAGACTTCAGAAATCATTGGAATCTGCACTACAGAATGTTCCATTCATTCTCTACCAAAATGGAATTCATTGAATCTCCACTCCAGGCAGTCTTTCGTAACACCACTGCTGAATGTTCAAGTCACCAATTACTCTTTTCAGCGCTCTGTTCACTCTCACAGGCCTGCTATTCAACTGGGTATCCACTGAACCCTGGTCAATGGAAAGTCCACTACAGAATGTAGCATTCATTCACTGGAATCTGGAGATCATCGAATCTCCACTCCAGGCAGGATTTTGTAACACCACCGGTGAATATCCAAGTAACCCAATGCTGGTTTTCAGCAGCCTGTTCAAATTCGCAGGCCTGCTGCTTAACTGGCTAATCAGTGTAATCTGGTTTGCTCTTCTTTTTCGTGTCCAGACATCCCAGACTTCAGAAATCTTGGAATCTCCAGTACAGAATGTTCCATTAATTCACTGCCCATCTGGTGATCATCGAATCTCCACTCCAGGCAGCCTTTCTTTAAACCACTGCTGAATGTCCAAGTAACTCAATGCTGGTTTTTAGCGTCCTGTTCACAGTCGCAGGCATGTCTGTTCAACAGGCTATACTCTCCAACCTGGTAAGCTCTTCATATTCCTGTCCACATAAACTAGACTTCGGAAACCATTAGAATCTCCACTACAGAATGTTCCATTCATTCACTTCCAATCTGGAATTCATTGAATCTCCACTAAAGGCAGGATATCGTTACACCACTGGTGAATATTAAAGTAACACAATGCTGGTTTTCTGCATACTGTTCAAACTCCCAGGTCTGCTGTTCAACTGGCTATCCACTCTAATCTAGTCTGCTGTTCATTTTCCTGTCCACACAACCCAGACTTCAAAAATCATGGGAATCTCCACTACAGAATGTTGAATTTATTCACTGTGAATCTTGAATTCATCTGAATCTCCACTCCATCCAGGCTTCCGTTACACCATTGGTGAATGTACAAGTAATCCAATGCTGGTTTTCAGCGTCCTGTTCACACTTTCAGGCGTGCTGTTCAACTGGGTATCCACTGCAAAGTGGCCAGCTCTTTCATTTCCTGTCCACACAACCCAGACTTCAGAAATCACTGAAATCTCCACTACAGAATGTTCCATAAATTCACTGCCAATCTAAAGAACATTGAATCTCCACTCCAGGAAGACTATTGTTACACCACTGGTGAATATCCAAGTAACGCAATGCTGCTTTTCAGAGGCCTGTTCACACTAGGAGGCCTGCTGTTCAACTGGCTATCCACTCCACCCTGGTCAGTTCTTTCTTTTCCTGTCCACACAATCCAGACTTCAGAAATCTTTGGAATCTCCACTACAGAATGTTCCATTCATTCACTACCAATTTGGGATTCATCGCATCTGCACTACCGGCAGGATTTCTTTACGCCACTGTTGAATACGCAAGTACCCCTATGCTTTTTTTCAGCGGCCTCTACACACTCACTGTCGTGCTGTTCATCTGGCTATCCACTCCCCCCTGGTCATCTCTTTCTTTTCCTGTCCACACAATTCAGACTTAAGAGATCTTTGGAATCTCCACTACAGAGTGTTCCATTCATTCACTGTGAATCTGGAATTCATCTGAATCTCCACTCCATGCAAGCTTTCGTTACACCACTGGTGAATGTCTAAGTAATCCATTGCTGGTTTTCAGCGTCCTGTTCACACTCGCAGGCGTGCTGTTCAACTCAACTTAACAGTGGTCAGCTCTTTCTTCGAATTCATCGAATATCCACTCGAGGCAGGATTTCGTTACACAACTGGTGAATATCTAAGTTACCCAATGCTGGTTGTCAGCATTCTGTTCAAACTCCTAGGCCTGCTGTTCAACTGACTATGCACTCTAACTTCTCTGAACTGGTCTGCTCTTCATTTTCCTGTGCACACAATCTAGACTTCAGAAATCATGAGAGTCTCCACTACCAAATGTTCCATTCATTCACTGTGAATCTGGAATTCTTCTGAATCTCCACTCCAGGCAGGCTTCCATTACACCACTGGTGAATGTCCAAGTATCCCAATGCTGCTTTTCAGCGGCCTGTTCACACTTGTAGGCGTGGTGGTCCACTGGCTATCCACACCTCCCTGGTCAGCTCTTCATTTTCCTGTACACAAAACCCAGATTTCAGAATGCATTGGAATCTAGACTACAGAATGTTCCGTTCAATCACTGCCAATCTGGAGCTCATCGAATCTGTGAGCAAAGTTCAATTCCTCGCCCTCTCCGATAGCTCAGGAAGCTTCCAAGGGAATCTGGACCTCGAGGCAAACACTGGCAAGACACTCCGAAAATATTCCATATGCCAAAATTACAGTCAACACAATTCACCAAACGAAGACGCTACTGAACCATGCCCAAGCACTGGTGATTCACCCAGAAACTTGACATCATCTGAATCTGCACTCTAAAATCATATATGGTTTGCTTATCTTCTACCTATCCACACTGCCCTTTTGGCGCGAAAGCACAGTAGTAGGACATGTGTGTCACGCAGACAGCCTGGCCGACACGGGTGCAATTCCTCACCCTCTCGGAGAGCTCAGGAAGCTATCGAGAGTATCTGGCACTCGTGGCAAAGCCTGGCAAGACACCCGTGAAATATTCTATGTGACGAAATTACAGTCATCACAAATCTCCAAACGAAGACGTTACTGAACCGTGCCAACAAATGAATATAGAGCGGGAGGACTGGGAGTGTGACAGCGATCCACACCGTTAAGTAGTGAATTCATCTCAATACCCAAAGTGTTAGGCCTGGGTTTCTTCTCGTTCTCAACGAAATCGAGTCGAATTAGTAATCTGCCAAGTGAGCATTTCTGTCAACACTCCCCAATCCTCCTGTTCAGCTCCATATGCAGTCGAATATAGTATTCTGTTCATTAACCCTTCCACACTAGCATGCGACCTGAGTTCATCAAAATATCAACACCTACATATCTGGTTTTCATCTGCCTGTGCACTCAATAAAGCTGAAGTTTTCATCATCTTGTCCACTCTACCCAGGCCTGGTGTGCATCGACCTCTGAATCAATCGAAACCATATGGTACTCTACCGGTCAACGCCACCAGTTGTGGTGATGATCCTATGCCTCTAAAGGTCGTCAGTGTTGTGGTTTCTCTGCATGTCCCAGTAACCAAATGCTGGTGGTCAGCGGCCTATTCACAAACTGTAGGCGTTGTTTTCACTTGCAATCCACTCCACCTTCCTCAGGTCTTCATTTCCTGGTGTCCATAACCCAGAGTTCTGAAAACATTGGTATCTCCACTACAGTATGTTCCATTCATTCATTGTGAATCTGGTATTCATCTGAATCTCCACTCCAGGCAGGCTTTCGTTTTACCACTGGTGAATGTCCAAGTAACACAATGCTGGATTTCAGCGGCCTTTTCACACTCGCAGGCATGCTGTTCAATTGGCTATCCACTCCACCCAGCTCACGTTTTCATTTTCCTAGCCACACAACCCAGACTTCAAAAATCATGGGAATATCCACTAAAGAATGTTCCATTCATTCACTGCCAATCTGGAATTCATCGAATCTCCACTTCAGGCAGAATTTCGTTACACCACTAGTGAAGATCCAAGTAACCCAATGCTGGATTTCAGCAATCTGTTCAAACTTGCAGGCCTGCTGTTCAACTGACTATCCACTCTAACTTGATCAGCTCTTCATTTTCATGTCCATACAACCCAGACTTCAGTAATCATTGGAATCTCCCCTACAGAATGTTCCATTTATTCTCTGCGAACCCGGAATTCGACTGAATCTCCACCCCAGGCAGGCTTTTGATACACCACTGGTGAATATCCAAGTAACCCAATGCTGATTTTCAGCGGCGTCTTCACACTCACCGGCTTGCTGCTCAACTAGCTATCCACTCAATTCCATTCATTCACTGCGAATCTGGAATTCATCTGAAACTCCACTCCAGGCAGGCTTTCGTTACACCACTGGTGAATGTCCAATAACCCAATGCTGGTATTTTGCGGCCTGTGCTGTTCACTGGTTCTCCACTCCACCCTGGTCAGCTCTTCATTTTCCTGTCCACAGAACTCAGAACATCAGAAATCATTGGAATCTCCACTGCACAATGTTCCGGTCATTCACTGCGAGTCTGGAATACATCTAAATCCCCACTCTGTGCAGGCATTCGTTACAGCACTGGTATGTCTACCCAGAAACTTGAAATCATCTGAATCTGCACTCTAAAATCATCCATGAGCTTCTTTTTATCTTTCTATCCACACTGTCATTCTGGCTTGAAAGCACAGCAATAGGATGTGTGCCTCACGCAGCCAGCCTGGCCGAGCCGGGTTTAATTTCTAGCCCTCTCAGAGAGCCCCGGAAGCTACCGAGAGTATCTGGCCCTCTCGGCGAAGCCTGGCAATCCACCCGTGAAATATTCCTTATGCCAAAACTACAGTCACCACCAGTCTCCAAACAAAGACGTTACTGGACTGCACCAGATAATCAATGAAGTCCGGGAAGACTGGGAGAGTGACAGTGATCCACACTGCTGAGTAGTGAATTCATCTCAATATCCAATGTATTAGGCCTGCATTTTTCTCGTTCTCCACGAAATCGAGTCGAATTAAAAATCTGCCAATTGAGCATTTGCTGTCAACTCTCCCCATGTCTTTGCTCTGCTCCCAATCCAGCCGAATGCAGTATTCTGTTATTTAACCATGCCACACTACCGAGCGACCTGAGTTCATCTAAATATCAACACCTACATATCTGGTTTTCATCTGCCTGTGCATTCAATCAAGCCGAAGTTTTCATCATCCTGTCCACTCTAACCAGTCCTGGTGTGCATCGACCACTGAATCAATCGAAACCATATGGTTCTCTCCCGGTCAACGCCACCCAGTGGTGGTGATGATCGTATACCTCTAAAACTCGTCAGGGTTGGGATTCTTCTGCATGTCCCAGTAACCCAATGCTAGTGGTCAGCGGCCTGTTCACATACCGCAGGCGTGGTGTTCACTGGCTATCCACTCTACCCTGGTCACCTATTCATTTCCTGGTTCCCATAAACCAGAGTTCTGAAATCATTGGTATCCCCACTACAGAACATTCCATTCATTCACTATGAGTCTGGAATTCATCTGAATCTACATTCCAGGCAGGCTTTCGTTACACCACTGCTGAATGTCTCAGTAACCCAATGTTGGTTGTCAGCGGCCTATTCACCCTCGCAGGTGTGCTGTACAACTGGCTATCCACAACACCCTGGTCAGCTCTTCATTTTCCTGTCCACATAACCTGGATTTCAGAAACCATTAGAATCTCCACTATTCTCCACTAATCTCCACTAATTCTCCACTATTCTCCACTAATCTCCACTATTCACTGCGAATCTGGAATTCATGTGAATGTTCTCTTCAGGAAAGAATTCATTACACCACTGCTGAATGTCCAACTAACCCAATTCTGGTTTTCAGTGGCCTGTTCACACTCGCAGGTCTGCTGTTCAAATGGCTATCCACTCCAACCTGGTCAGCTCTTCGTAATCCTGTCCACATAACCTAGAATTCAGAAACCATTAGAATCTCCACTACAGAATGTTCAATTCATTCACTGCGATTCTGGAATCCATCTGAATCTGCACTCCATGAAGGCTTTCATTATAGTTGTGCATGTCCAAGTAACCCAATGCTGGTTTTCAGCGTCCTGTTCACACTCGCACGGGTGCTGTTCAACTGGATATCCACTCCACAGTGGTCAACCCTTTCTTTTCCTGTCCAAATAACTCAGAGTTCAGAAATCATTGGTATCTGCACTACCGAATATTGTAGTCATTTACTGCCAATCTGGAAATCATCGAATCTCCACTCGAGGCAGGCTTTCGTTACACCACTCTTGAATGTCCAAGTAACCCAATCCTGGTTTTCTGAGGCCTGTTCACACTCGAAGGCGTGCTACTCAACTGGATTTCCACTCAATCCTGGTCAGTTCTTCATTTTCCTGTCCACACAACCCAGACATGAGAAATCATTGGAATCTCCACTACATAATTTCCATTCATTCAATCTCCAATACAGAATGTTCAATTCAATCACTACGAATCTGGAATTCATCTGAATCTCTGCTCCAGGCAGGCTTCCGTTACAGCACTGGTGAATGTCCAAGTAACAGAATGCTTGTTTTAAGCGTCCTGTTCACACTCGCAAGCATGCTGTTCAACTGGCTATCCATTCCACAGTGGTCAGCTCTTTCTTTTCCTGTCCACACATCCCAGACTTCAAAAATCATTGGAATCTGTACTACAGGATGTTCCATTCATTCTGCCAATATGGGATTCATCGAATATCCAGTCCAGAAGGATTTCTTTACATCACTGGTGAATATCCAAGTACCATAATGCTGGTTTTCAGCGGCCTGTTCACACTCGCAAGTGCGCTGTTCAACTGGCTATACACTCCAAACTGGTCAACCCTTCATTTTCTTGTCCACACAACCCAGACTTCAGAAAACATTGGAATCTGCACTACAGAATGTTCCGTTCATTCACTTAGAATCTGGAATTCATCTGAATCACCACACTATGCAGGCTTTCGTTACACCACTGTTGAATATCCACGTCACCCATTGTTGGTTTTCAGCGGTCTGGTCACTCTCGCAGGCCTGCTATTCAACTGGTTATCCACTCTGCTGTTCATGGTCTGCTGTTCATTTTCCTGTACACACCACACAGACTTAAAAAACCATGGGAATCTCTACGACAGAATGTTCCATTCATTCACTGCGAATCTGGAATTCATCTGAATCTCCACTCCAAGCAGGTTTTCGTTTCACCACTATTGAATGTCCAAGTAACCCAATGCTGGTTTTCAGTGTCCTGTTCAAACTTCCAGGCCTGCTGTTCAACTGGGTATCCACTGCACAGTGGACAGTTCTTTCTTTTAAAGTCCACACAACCCAGACTTCAGAAATCTTTGGAATCTCCACTACAGAATGTTCCATTCATTCACGGCCAATCTAGAATTCATCTCATCTCCACTCCAGGCAGGATTTCATTACACCTCTGGTGAATATCCAAGTACCCCATTGCTGGTTTTCAGCAGCCTCTTGACACTCGCCGTCGTGGTATTCATCTGGCTATCCACTCCACCCTGGTTAGCTCTTTCATTTCCTGTCCACACAACCAAAATTTCAGAGATCTTTGGAATCTCCACTACGGAATGTTGCATTCATTTACTAAGAATCTGGAATTCATCCGAATCTCCACTGCATGCAGTCTTTCGTTACACCACTGCTGAATGTCCAAGTAATCCAATGCTGGTTTTCAGCGTCCTGTTCACACTCGCAGGCGTGCTCTTCAACTCGCTATCCACTCAACAGTGGACAGCTCTTTCTTCGAATTCATCGAATCTCCACTCCAGGCAGTATTTCGTTACAAAACTGGTGAATATCCAAGTAACCCATTGCTGGTTTTCAGTATCCTGTTCAAACTCCCAGGCCTGATGTTCAACTTGCGATGCACTCAAATCTGGTCTGCTCTTCACTTTCCTGTCCACACAACCTAGACTTCAGAAATCATGGTTATCTCCACTACAGAATCTCCTTTCATTCACTGCCAATCTGATATTCATCTGAATCTCCACTGCAGGCAGTCTTAAGTTAAACTACTGTTGAATGTCCTGTTAACCCAATGCTGGTTTTCAGCGTCCTGTTCATACTCGCAGGCATGCTGTTCAACTGGCTATCCACTCCACAGTCGTCAGGTCTTTCGTTTTCTATTCACACAACCCAGACTTCAGAAAACATTGGAATCTGCACTACAGAATGTTCCATTCATTCACTGAGAATTTGGAATTCATCTGTATCTCCACTACAGGCAGGTTTTGTTACACCACTGTTGAATGTCCAAGTAAACCAATGCTGGTTTTCACCGGCCTGTTCACACTCGCAGGCGTGCTGTTCAACTGGCTTTCCACTCCAAATTGGTCAGCTCTTACTTTTCCTGTCCACACAATCCAAACTAAAAAAGTCATTGGAGTCTCCACGACAGAATGTTCCATTCATTCACAGAGAATTTGGAATTCACCTAAATCTCCACTCCAGGCTGGCTTTCGTTACATCACTGGTGAATGTCATCGTAACCCATTGCTGGTTTTCAGTGTCCTGTTCACAGTCGCAGACATGCTGTTCAACTGGCTATCCACTTCACATTGTTAAGTTCTTACATTTCCTGTCCACACATCGTAGAATTCAGAAAACATTGGAATCTCCACTACAGAATGTTTCATTCAGTAAATGCCAATCTTGAATTCATGCAATATTCACACCAGGCTGGCTTTCGTTACACCACTGGTGAATGTCCAATTAACCCAATGCTAGTTCTCAGCGTCCTGTTCACACTTGCAGGTGTGCTGTTCAACTGGCTATCCACTCTACCCTGGTCAGCTCTTCCTTTTCTTGTCCACACAACCCAGACTTCAGAAATCATTGGAATCTCCACTACACAATGTTCCATTCATTCACTGCTAATCTGGAGATCATCAAATCTCCACTCCAGGCAGGCTTTCGTTACACCACTGGTGAATGTCCAAGTCACACAATGCTGATTTTCTGCGCCCAGTTCACACTTGCTGGCGTGCTTTTCAACCTTATGTCCACTCTACAGTTGGCAGGTTTTTCTTTTCCTGTCCACACAACCCAGACTTCAGAAATAATTGGAATGTCCACTACAGCATGGTCCATTCATTCACTGCCAATCTGGAGTTCTTTGGATCTCCACTCTAGGCAGGCTTCGTTACACCACTGGTGAATATCCAAGTCACCCAATGATGATTTTCAGTGTCCTGTTCACACTCGCAGGTGTGCTGTTCTACTGGCTATCCACTCCATATTGGTCAGCTCTTCATTTCCTGTCCACACAACCCAGACTTCAAAAATCATTAGAATCTCCACTACAGAATGTTCCATTCATTCCCTCCCAATCTGGTGTTTATGGAATCTCTACTCCAGGCACGCTTCGTTACAACACTGTTGAATATCCACGTAACCCAATGATGGTTTTCATTGGCCTGTGCTGATCACTGGCTATTCACTCCACCCTTGTGAGCACTTAATTTTCCTGTCCACACAACCCAGACGTCAGAAATCCTTCGAATCTCAATTGCAGAATGTTCCAGTCATTCAATGCGAGTCTGGAATACAACTGAATCTCCACTCTACGCAGGCATTCGTAACAGCACTGGTGATTCTACCCAGAAACTTGAAATCATCTGAATATGCACTCTAAAATCATCCATGGGCTGCTTTTAATCTTCCTATCTACACTGCGATTCTGGCGTGAAAGCACAGCAGTAGGACGAGTTGGTCAAGCAGCCAGCCTGGCCGAGCTGGGTTCAATTCCTCTCCAACTCAGACAGACCGGGAAACTACCGAGAGTATCTCGCCCTCGTGGCAAAACCTCGCAAGACACCCGTGAAGTATTCCATATGCCAAAATTACAGTCACACAAGTCTGCACATGTAGACGCTCCTGAACCGCGCCAGCAAATCTATGAAGTCCTGGAGGACTGGGAGAGTTACAGCGATCCACACTGCTGAGTAGTGAATTCATCTCAATATCCAATGTCCCAGTAACCCAATTCTCGTGGTCAGCGGCCAGTTCACACTCACAGGCATGCTGTTCAACTGGCTAAACACTCAACCCTGGTCAGCTCTTCATTTTCCTGACCACACAACCCAGACTAGAAAAATCATTGGAATCTCCACTAGAGATTATTCCATTCGTTCACTGCCAAACTGGAATTCATCTGAATCTCCACTCCAGTCAGGCTTTCGTTACACCACTCCTGAATGTCCAAGTAACACAATCCTGTTTTCAGCGTCCTGTTCATACTCACAGGCGTGGTTTTCCACTAGTTATCCACTCCACAATGGTCAGCATTTGTTTTCCTGTCCACACAACCCAGACTTCAGAAATCACTGGTATTTCCAAGAAACAATTTTCCATTCATTCACTGCGAATCTGGAATTCATCGAATCTCCACTACAGTCAGGCTTTCTTTATACCACTGGTGAATATCCAAGTAACCCAATGCTGGTTTTCAGAGGCCTGGTCACACTTGCAGGCGTTCTGTTGAACTTGCTGTTGAACACTTCATCCTGGTCAGCTCTCCATGTGCCTGTCCACACCAACCGGACTTCAGAAATCATTGAAATCTCCACTACAGTATGTTCCATTCATTCACTGTGAATCTGGAATTCATCTGAATCTCCACTCCAGGCAGGCTTTCGTTGCACCACAGCTGTATATCCAAGTACCCCAATGCTGGTTTTCAGAGGACTGTTTACACTCGCAGGACTACTGTTGAACTGGCTATCCACTCTAACCTGGTGTGCTCTTCATTTTCCTGTCCACAAAACCCAGACTTCAGAAATCTTTAGTATCTCCACTACAAGATGTACCATTCATTCAGTGCCAATCTGGAAATCACTGAATCGACACTCCCGCCAGGCTTTCGTTACACCACTGCTGAATGTCCAAGTAACGCAATGCTGGTTTTTAGAGGCCTTGTCACACTCGCAGTAGTGCTATTCAACTGTCTATATACTCAACCCTAGTCAGCTCTTCATTTTCCTGTCCACACAACCCAGACTTCAGAAATCATTGGAATCTCCACTACAGAATATTCCATTCATTCACTGCGAATATGGAATTCATCTCAATATCCACTCCATGCAGGCTTTCGTTATGCCACTGCTGAATGACCAAGTACCCCAATGGTGGTTTTCAGCCTGCTGTTCATACTTGCAGGAGAGCTGTTCAACTCGTTATCCACGCCACACGGTTAGCTGTTTTTTTTTCCGGTCCACACAACCGAGAGTTCAAAAATCATTGTAAACTCCACTACAGAATATTCCATTCATTCACTGCGAATCTGGAAATCATCTGAATCTCCACTCCAGGCAGGCTTTTGTTCAACAATTGTTTATGTGCAAGTAACCCAAAGCTTATTTTCAGCGTCCTGTTCACAGTCGCAGGCGTGCTGTTCAACTGGCTATCCACTCCACCGTGGTCAGCTCTTTCTTTTCCTGTCCACACAACACTAACTTCAGAAATCAATGATATCTCCACTACAGCATGTTCCATTCATTCACTGACTATCTGGAGATCATCTGATACTCCACTCCAGGCAGGCTTTCGTTACACCACTGCTGAATGTCCAAGTAACCCAATGCTGGTTATCAGCAGTATTTTCAAACTCGCAGCCCAGCTGTTCAACTGGCTATCCTCTCCACCCTGGTCACCTCTTCATAATTCTGTCCACACAACCCAGAATACAGAAATCATTTGAATCTCCACTACAGAATATTCCATTCTTTCACTCCCATTCTGGAATTCGCCGAATCTCCACTCCAGACAGTCCTTCGTTACACCACTGGTGAATATGCAAGTAACACAATGCTGGTTCTAAGAGGCCTGTTCACACTCGCAGGCTTGCTATTCAACTGGCTTTCCTCTCCACAGTGGTCAGCTCTTTCTTTTCCTGTCCACACAACACAAACTTCAGAAATCATTTGAATCTCCACTACAGAATGTTCCATTCATTCACTGCGAATCTGGAATTCATTAAATCTCCACTCCAGGCAGGTTTTCGCTACACCTCTGGTGAATATCCATGTACCGCACTGCTGGTTTTCACCAGCCATTTTACACTCGCAGGCCTGCTGTTCAACTGGCTATCCACGCTTACCTGGTGTGCTCTTCATTTTCCTGTCCACAAAACCCAGACTTCAGAAATCATTGGAATCTCCTCTACAGAATGTTCCATTCATTCATTGCCAATCTGGATATCATCGAATCTACACTCCAGGCAGGCTTTCGTTACATTACTCCAGAATGTCCAAGTAACATAATGCTGGTTTTCAAAGGCCTGTTCACACTGGCAGGCATTCTTTTCAACTATCTATCCACTCAACTCTGGTCAGCTCTTCATTTTCCTGTCCACACAACCCAGACTTTAGAAATCATTGGAATCTCACTGCAGAATGTTCCATACATTCTCTGACAATCTGGAATTCATTGAATCTCCACTCCAACCAGGATTTCATTTCACCACTGTTGAATATCCAAGTAATAAAATGCTTGTTTTTGGCAATCTGTTCAGACTCACAGGCCTGTGGTTCAACTGGTTATACATTCTAACCTGGTCTCCTCTTCATTTTCCTGTCCACACAACACAGACTTCAGAAATCTTTGAAATGTCCACTACAGAATGTTCCATTCATTCACTGCCAATCTGGAGATTATAGAATACACTCTTCACGCAGGCTTTCATTACACTACTACTGAATGTCCAAGTAACCCAATGGTTGTTTTCAAAGGCCTGTTCACACTTATATTCGTGCTGTTCAACTGGCTATCTACTCAACCCTAGTCAGCTCTTCATTTTCCTGTCCACACAACACAGACTTCAGAAAGCATTGGAATCTACACTACAAAATATTCCATTAATTCACTGGCAATCTGGAGATCCTCGAATCTCCACTCCAGGCAGGTTTTCGTAACACCACTCCTGAATATCCGAGTAACCCAATGATGGTTTTCAGAGGCCTGTTCACACTTGCTGGCGTGCTGTTTAACTGGTATACAGTCAACCCTGGCCAACTTTTCATTTTCCTGTCCACACATCCCAGACTTCTGAAAACATTGGAATCTCCACTACAGAATGTTCCAGTCATTCACTGCGAATCTGGAATTCATCTGAATCTCACCTCCATGCGGGCTATCATGACATCACTCCTGAATATCCAAGTAACCCATGCTGGTTTTCAGCGTCCTGCTCACACTTGCTGGCATGCTGTTCAACTGGCTATCCACTCCTCAGTGGTCAGCTCTTTCTTTTCCTATCCAAACACAACCAGACTACAGAAATCATTGGAATCTCCACTATTGAGTGTTCCAATCATTCACTGCGAATCTGGAATTCATCTGAATCTCCACTCCAGGCAGGCTTTTGTTACACCACTGGTGAATGTCCACGTAATGAAATGCTGGTTTTCCGCATCCTGTTCATACTCGTAGGCATGCTGTTCAACTGGCTATCCACTCCACAGTCGTCAGCTCTTTCATTTCATATCCACACAAACCAGACTTCAGAAATCATTGGAATCTCCACTACAGAATGTTCCATTCATTAACTGCCAATCTGGAGATCATCGAATCTAACCTTCACGGAGACTTTCGTTACACTACTGCTGAATGTCTAAGTAACCCAATGGTGGTTTTCAAAGGCCTGTTCAAACTTGTAGTCGTGCTCTTCAACTGGCTCTCTACTCAATCCTAGTCAGCTCTTCATTTTCCTGTCCACACAACACAGACTTCAGAAAGCATTAGAATCTACACTACAAAATATTCCATTCATTCACTGCCAATCTGGAGATCCTCCGAATCTCCACTGCAAGCAGGCTTTCCCGACACCACTCCTGAATGTCGAAGTAACCCAATGCTGGTTTTCAGAGGCCTATTCACACTCGCAGGCGTGCTGTTAAACTGGCTAAACACTCAACCCTGGTCAGCTTTTCATTTTCCTGTCCACACATCCCAGATTTCTGAAAACACTGGAATCTTCACTACAGAATGTTCCAATCATTCACTGTGAATCTGGAATTCATCTGAATCTCTACTCCATGCGAACTTTCGTGACACCACTCCTGAATGTCCAAGTAATCCATGCTGATTTTCAGCTTCCTGCTCACACTCGCTGGCGTACTTTTCAACTGGCTATACACTCCTCCGTGGTCAGCTCTCTCTTTTCCTATCCACACACAACCAGACTACAGAAATCATTGGAATATCCACTACAGAGTATTCCATTCATTCACTGTGAATCTGGAATTCATCTGAATCTCCACTCCAGGAAGGCTTTTGTTACACCACTGGTGAATGTCCAAGTAACGAAATGCTGGTTTTCAGCGACCTGTTCATACTCGCAGGCATGCTGTTCAACTGGCTATCCACTCCACAGTCGTCAGGTCTTTCGTTTTCTATTCACACAACCCAGACTTCAGAAAACATTGGAATCTGCACTACAGAATGTTCCATTCATTCACTGAGAATTTGGAATTCATCTGTATCTCCACTACAGGCAGGTTTTGTTACACCACTGTTGAATGTCCAAGTAACCCAATGCTGGTTTTCAGAGGCCTGTCACACTCGCAGGCGTGTTGTTCAACTGGCTATCCACTAAACCCTGGTCAGCTCTTCATTTTTCGGTCCACACAACCCAGACTTCAGAAATCACTTGAATCTCCACTACAGAATGTTCCATTCATTCACTCCGAACCTGGAATTCCTGTGAATATCCAATCCCGGTAGGCTTTCGTTACACCATTTGTTTATGTCCAAGAAACCCAATCCTGGTTTTCTACGTTCTGTTCACACTCGCAGGTGTGCTGTTCAACTAGCTATCCACTCCACAATGGTCAGCTCTTTATTTTCCTTTCCAAACAGACATAAATTCAGAAATCAATGGAATCTCCACTACAGAATGTTCCATTCATTCACTCCCAATCTGGAAATCATCTGATACTCCACTCCAGGCAGGCTTTGGTTACACCACTGCTGAATATCCAAGTACCTCAATGCTGGATTTCAGAAGCCTGTTTACACTCTCAAGTGTGCTGTTCAAATAGCTATCCACTCCAACCTGGTCAGCTCTTCGTTTTGTCCACACAACGTAGACTTCAGAAATCATTGGAATATCCACTACAGAATGTTCGATTTAATCACTGCGAATCTGGAATTCATCTGAATCTCCACTCCAGGAAGTCTTTCTTTACACCACTGGCGAATGTCCAAGTAACCCAATGCTGATTTTCAAAGTCCTGTTCACATTCGCAGGCATGCTGTTCTACTGGCTTTCCACTACACAGTTGTCAGCTCTTTCTTTTCCTGTCCACAAAATCCAGACTTCAGATATGATTGGAATCTCCACTACAGAATGTTCCATAAATTTACTGCCAATCTGGAGATCACCGAATCTCCACTCCAGGCAGGCATTCGTTACACCACTGCTGAATGTCCAAGTAACCCAATGCTTGTTTTCAGAGGCCTGTTCAAACACGCAGTCCTGCTATTCAACTGGCTATCCACTCTGACCTTGGTGAGCTCTTCATTTTCCTGTCTACAATACCCAGACCTCAGAAAACATTGGAATCTCCACTACAGCACGATCCATTCATTCACTGCCAATCTGGAACTCATCGAATCTCCATTCCAGACAGGCTTTCATTATACCACCGGTGAATATCCTAGTAACCCAATGCTGGTTTTCAGCGGCCTGTTCACAATCGCAAGCGTACTGTTTTACTGGCCATCCACTCCAAATTAGTCAGCTCTTCATTTTCCTATCCACACCACCGAGACTTCAGATATAATTGGAAACTCCACTACAGAATGTTCCATACATTCACTGAAAATCTGGAGTACATCGTATGTCCACTCCAGGCAGGCATTCGTTACACCACTGCTGAATGTCCAAGTAAGCATTGCTGGTTTTCAGAGGCCTGTTCAAACTCGCAGTCCTGCTGTTCAACTGGCTATCCACCCTAACCTAGTCTGTTCTTTATTTTCCTTCCACACATCCCAGATTTCAGAAATCATTGGAATCTCCACTACAGAATGTTCCATTCATTCACAGCGAATCTGGAATTCATCTGAATCTGCACTACAGGCAGGCTTTCTTTACACCACTGTTGAATGTCCAAGTAACACAATGCTGGTTTTCAGTGTCCTGATCATACTCAGAGGCGTGCTGTTCAACTGGCTATCCACTGAACCCTGGTCAGCACTTCATTTTCCTGTCCACGCAACACGGACTTCAGAAATCATTGGAATGTCCACTACAGAATGTTCAATTCATTCACTCCCAATCTGGAATTCATCGTATTTCCACTCCAGGCAGGATTTCGTTACACCACTGCTGAATGTCCAAGTAAGCATTGCTGGTTTTCAGAAGCCTGTTCAAACTCGCAAGGGTGCTGTTCAACTTTCTATCCACTCCACAGTGGTCAGCTCTTTTTTTTCCTGTCCTCACAACTCAGACTTCAGAAATCATTGGAATCTCCACTAAGAATATACCATTCATTAACTGCGAATCTTGAATTCATCTAAATCTCTATTCCAAGCAGGCTTTCGTTTTACCACTGGTGAATGTCCATGTAACCCATTGCTGCCTTTCAGCGTCCTGTTCACACTCGCAGGCATGACGTTCAACTGGCATTCCACTCCACAGTGGTCAGATTTTTCTTTTCCTGACTGCAGAATTTCCAGACTTCAGAATTCATTGGAATCTCCACTACAGACTGTTCCATTGATTCACTGCCAATCTGGAATTCATCCAATCACCAACTCCAGGAATGATTTTGTTACACCACTCATGAATGTCCAAGTAATCCAATGATGGATTTCAGAGGCCTGATCACACTCGCAAGTGTGCTGTTCAACTGGCTATCCAATCAACCCTGTTCAGCCCTTCATTTTCCTGTCCACACAACTCAGACTTCAGAAGAAATTGGAATCTCCACTACAGAATATTCCATTCATTCACTCCCAATGGGGAATTCAATGCATCTCCACTCCAGGCAGGATTTTGTTAAACCACTCGTAAATATCCAAGTAACCCAATGCTGATTTTCAGCAGCCTGTTCAAACTCGCTGGCCTGCTGTTCAACTGACTATCCACTCTACCCAGCTCTGCTCTTCATTTTCCTGTCCACACAACCCAGTATTCAGAAGTAATTGGAATCTCCACTACAGAATGTTCCATTCATTCACTCTCAATCTGGATTTCATCGAATCTCCGCTCTAGGCCGGCTTTCGTTACACCATTGTTGAATATCCAAGCAACCCCATGCTGGTTTTCAGCGGCTTCCTCACACTCGCAGGCCTGCTCTTCAACTGGCTATCCACTCCATCCTGTTCACCTTCTCCTTTTCCTGTCCACACAACCTAGACTTAAGAAATCATTGGAATCTCCACTACAGAATATTCCATTCATTCACTGCCAATCTGGCCTTCTTGGAATCTCCAGTCCAGTCAGGATTTCGTCACACCACTGTTGAATATCAAAATAACCCAAGGCTGGTTTTCAGCAGCATGTTGAAACTCGTAGACCTGCTATTTATCTGGCTATCCACTCTAATCTGGTCTACTCTTCATTTTCCTGTAAACACAAGCCAGACTACAGAAATCATTGGAATCTCCAACTACAGAATGTTCCATTCATTCACTGCGAATCTGGAATTCATCTGAATCTCCACTCCAGGCAGGCTTTGGTTACTACACTGCTGAATGTCCAAGTAATCGAATGTTGGTTTTCAGCGGCCTGTGCTGTTCAATGGGTATCCACTCCACCCTGGTCAGCTCTTCATTTTCCTGTACACACAAGCCAGACATCAGAAATCATTGCAATCTCCACTAGGGAATGTTCCCGTCATTCACTACAAGTCTAGAATCTATCTGAATCTCCACTCTACGCAGGCATTCGTTACAGCACTAGTGAGTCACCCAGAAACTTGACATCATCTGAATCTGCACTCTAAAATCATATATGCGTTGCTTATCATCTTTCTATCCACATTACCATTCTGTCGCGAAAGCAGAGCAGTAGGATGTGTGCGTCACGTAGTGAGCCTGGAAGAGCCGGGTTCAATTCCTCGGCCTCTCAGAGAGCTCGAGAAGCTACCGAGAGTATTTGGCCCTCGTTGCAAAGCCTGGAAAGATACTCGTGAAATATTAAATATGATGAAATTACAGTCACCACAAATCTACAATCGAAGACGTTATTGTACCGTGACAGCAAATGAATGAAGTCCAGGAAGACTGGGAGAGTGACAGCGATCCACACTGCTGAGTAGTGAATTCATCTCAATATCCAATATATTACGCCTGGGTTTCTACTCGTTCTCCACGAAATCGAGTCGAATTACAAATCTGCCAAGTGAGCATTTGCTGTCAACTCTCCCAAATACTCCTGTTCAGTTCACTATCCAGTCGAATATATTATTCTGTTCATTAACCCTGCCACACTACCAAGCGACCTGAGTTCAACAAAATATCAACACCTACATATCTGGTTTTCATCTGCCTGTGCACTCAAGCAAGCCGAAATTTTCATCAACCTGTCCACTCTACTCAGGCCTGGTGTGCATCGACTTCTGATTCAGTCGAAACCATATTGTACTCTCCAGGTCAACGCCATCAGTGGTGGTGATGATCCTATGCCTCTAAAGCTCGTCAGGGTTGCTTTCTTCTGCATGTCCCAGTAACCCAATGCTGGTGGTCAGCGGCCTGTTCTAAAACCGCAGGCGTTGTGTTCACTGGCTATCCACTCCACCCTCCTCAGGTCTTAATTTCCTGGTGTTCATAATCCAGAGATCTAAAATAATTGGTATCTCCACTAGAGAATCTTCCATTCATTCAGTGCGAATCTGGTGTGAATCTGAATCTCCGCTCCAGGCAGGCTTTCCTTTCACCACTGGTGAATGTCCATGTAACCCAATGCTGGTTTTCAGCGGCCAGTTCACACTTGCAGGCGTGCTGTTCAACTGGCTATCCACTCAACCCCGGTCAGCTCTTCATTTTCCTGTCCACACAAGCCAGACTTCATAAATCATTGGAATCTCCATTACAGAGTGTTCCATTCTTTCACTGCCAATCTGGAGTTCGTTGAATCTCCAATCCAGGCAGGCATTCGTTTCACCACAGGTGAATGTCCAAGTAACCCAATGCTGGATTTCAGCGGCCTTATCACACTCGCATGCGTGCTGTTTAACTGGCTATCCACTGCACCCTGCTCTCCTCTACACTTTACTGTCCACAGAACCCATACGTCAGAAACCATGGGAATCTCCACTACAGAATGTTTCATTCATACACTGCCAATCTGGAGTTCATCGAATCTCCATTCCAGGCAGGCTTTGTATACACCACTTGTGAATTTCCAAGTAACCCAATGCTGGTTTTCAGCGGCCTGTTCACACTCGCAGGCGTGCTGTTCAACTGGCTATCCACTCAACCCTCGTCAGCTCTTCATTTTCCTGTCCACACAACCCAGACTTCAGGAATCATTGGAGTCTCCACTAAAGACTGTTCCAATCATTTACTACCAATCTGGAATTCATTTGAATCTCCACTCCAGGCAGGCTTTTGTTACACCATTGATTACACTAATGAATGTCCAAGTAATCCAATGCTGGTTTTCAGCGGCCTGTGCTGTTCACTGGCTCTCCACTCCACCCTGGTCTGCTCTTCATTTTCCTGTCCACACAACTCAGACATCAGCAATCATTGGAATCTCCACTACAGAATGTTCCGGTCATTCACTGCGAGTCTGGAACACATCTGAATCTCCACTCTGCGCAGGCATTCGTTACAGCACTGGTATTTCTATCCAGGAACTTGAAATCATCTTAGTCTGCACTCTAAAATCATCCATGGGCTGCTTTTCATCTTCCTATCCACACTGCCCTTCTGGCGCGAAAGCGCAGCAGTAGGACGTGTGCGTCACGCAGACAGCTTGGCCGAGCCGGGTTCAATTCCTAGCCCTCTCAGAGAGCCCCGGAAGCTACCGAGAGTATATGGCCCTCGCGGCAAAGCCTGTCAATCCACCCGTGAAATATTCCTTATGCAAAAATTATAGTCACCACAAATCTCCAAACAAAGACGTTACTGAACTGCGCCAGCAAATTAAAGAAGTCCGGGAAGACTGGGAGAGTGGCAGCGATACACACTGCTGAGTAGTGAATTCATCTCAATATCCAATGTATTAGGCCTGTGTTTCTTCTCGTTCTCCACTAAAACGAGTCGAATTAGAAATCTGCCAATTAAACATTTGCTGTCAACTCTCCCCAAGCCTGCTGTTCCGCTCCCTATCCAGTCGAATATAGTACTTTGTTCAATTACCCTGCCACACAAACAAGAGACCTGAGTACATCTAAATATCAACAACTTCATATCTGGTTTTCATCTGCCTGTGCACTCAATCAAGCCGAAGTTTTCATCATCCCATACACTCTTACCAGGTCTGGTGTGCATCGACTTCTGAATCAATCGAAACCATATGGTAGTCTCCTGGTCAACGCCACCCAGTTGTGGTGATGGATGTATGCCTCTAAGACTCATCAGGGTTAGGATTCCTCTGCGTGTCCCAGTAACCTAATGCTAGTGTCAGCGGCCTGCTCACATACCGCAGGTGTCGTGTTCACTGGCTATTCACTCCACCCTGGTCACCATGTAATTTCATGCTGTCCATAACCAAGAGGTCTGAAATCATTGGTATCCCCACTACAGAATGTTCCATTGATTTACTGCAAATCTGGAATTCATCTGAATCTCCACTCCAGGCAGGCTTTGGTTACACCACTGGTGAATATCCAAGTAACCTAATGTTGGTTTTCAGTAGCCTATTCACACTCACAGGTGTGCTCTTCAACTGGCTCTCCATTCCAACCTGGTGAGCTCTTCATTTTTCCTGTCCACACAACCCAGACTTCAGAATTCCATCCACTCTAACCAGGTCAGGTGTGCATCGAATTCTGAATCAATCGAAACCATATGGTATTCTCCTGGTCAAAGCCACACAGCGGTGTTGATGATCGTATGCCACTTCTGCATGTCCCAGTAACCCAATGCTAGTGGTCTACATGTCCCAGTAACCCAATGCTAGTGGTCAGAAGCCTGTTCACATACCGCAGGCGTGGTGCTCACTGGCTATCCACTCCACCCTGGTCAGCTCTTCATTACCTGGTGCCCATAACAAAGTTCTGAAATCATTGGTATCTCAACTACAGAATGTTCGATTCATTCACTGCGAATCTGGAATTCATCTAAATTTCCACTCCAGGCATGCTTTGGTTACACCACTGGTGAATATCCTAGTAACCCAATCTTGGTTTTCAGCGGCCTATTCACACTTGCAGGTGTGCTGTTCAACTGGCTATCCATACAAAACTGGTGAGCTCTTCATTTTTCCTGTCCACACAACCCAGACTTCAGAAATCATTCTAATCTCCACTACAGAATATTCCATTCGTTCGCTGCCAATAGGGAGTTCTTCGAATCTCCACTCCAGGCAGGCTTTCGTTACACCACTGCTGAATGTCCACGCAACCCAATGATGGGTTTTAGCTGCCTGTGCTGTTCACTGGCTATCTAGTCCACCCTCGTGATTTCTTCATTTTCCTGTCCACAGAATCCAGGCATCAGATATCATTGGAATCTCCACTACAGTTTGTTCCGGTCATTCACTGCGAGTCTGGAATACATCTGAATATCCACTCTGGGCAGACATTCGTTACAGCACTGGTATATCTACCCAGAAACATAAAATGATATGAATCTGCACAATAAAATCATCCATGGGCTGCTTTTCATCTTCCAATCGACACTGCCATTCTGTCGCAAAAGCATAGCAGTTGGACAAGTGCATCACGGAGCCAGCCTGGCCGAGCCGGGTTCAATTCTTCGCCCACTCAGAGAGCCCGGGAAGCTCCCGAGAGTATCTGGCCCTCATGGCAAAGCCTGGCAAGACACCCGTGAAATATTCCATATGCCAGAATTACAGTCACCACAAGTCTCCAAAAGAAGACGCTACTGAACCGTGCCAGCAAGTCAATGAAATCCAGGAGGAATGGGAGAGGGACAGTGATCCACACTGCTGGATATTGAATTGATCTCAATATCCAATGTAGTTGGCCTGCGTTTCTTCTCGTTCTCAACGAAATCGAGTTGAATTAGAAATCTGCCACATGAGCATTTGCTGTTAACTCTCCCCAGAGCTGCTGTTCAGTCCCTATCCAGTCGAATATAGTATTCTTTTCATTTACCCTGCCACACGACCGAGCGACCTGAGTTCATCTAAATATAAATACCTCCATATCTGTTTTTCATCTGCCTGTGCACTCAATCAAGCCGAAGTTTTCATCATCCCATACACTCTAAGCAGGCCTGGTGTGCATCGACTTCTGAAACAATCGAAACCATATGGTACTCTCCCCGTAAACTCCACTCTGTGGTGGTGATGATCTTATGACTCTAAAACTCGTCAAGGTTGGGATTCTTCTGCATGTCCCAGTAACACAATGCTAACTGATAGTGGCCTGTTCACATACCGCAGGCGTGGTGCTCACTGGCTATCCAATCCACCCTGGTAAGTTCTTCATTTTCTGGTTCACAAAACCCAGAATTCTAAAATCATTGGTATCTGTACTACATAACGTTCCATTCATTCCCTGCGATTCTGGAATTCATCTGAATCTCCAATCCAGGCAGGCTTTCGTTACACAACTGGTGAATGTCCAAGTAACCAAATTATGGTTTTCAGCGGCCTGTTCACCCTCGCAGGCGTGCAATTCAACTGGCCATCAACACAACCCTGGTCAGCTCTTCATTTTCCTGTTCACAAAACCCACACTAGAGAAATCATTGGAATCTCCACTACAGAATGTTCTATTCATTCACTGCCAAACTGGAATTCATCGAATCTCCACTCCAGGCAGGATTTCGTTACAACACTGGTGAATGAACAAGTAACCCAATGCCGCTTTTCAGGTAGCCTATTCAAACTCGCAGGCTTACTTTTCAACTGGCTATCCACTCTAACCTGGTCTTCTCTTTATTTTCCTGTCCACACAACCCAGACTTCAGAAAACATTGGGATGTCCAGTACAGAATGTTCCATTCATTCACTGCCAATCTGTAATTCATCTGTATCTCCACTTTAGGCAGGCTTTCGTTCCACCAATGGTGAATGTCCACGTAACTCAATGCTTGTTTTCAAGAGGCCTGTTCACACTCTCAGGCATGCTGCTTAACTGGCTATCCTCTAAAACCCAGTCAGCTGTTCATTTTCCAGTCCGCACAACCCAGACTTCAGAACTCATTGGTATCTCCACTACCGAATGTTCCATTCATTCACTGTGAATCTGGAATTCATCTGAATCTCCACTCCAGGCAGGATTTCGTTACAACACTGGTGAATATCCAAGTAACCCAATGCTAATTGTCAGTGGCTTGTTCACATACCGCAGGTGTGGTGTTCACTGGCTATCCACTCCACTGTGGTCAGCTCTTCATTTCCTGGTGCCAATAACCCAGAATTCTGAAATCATTGGTATCTTCACTACAGAATGGTCCATTCGTTCACTGCAAATTTGGAAATCATCTGAATCTCCATAGCACGAAAGCTTTTGTTTCACCTCTGTTGAATGTCCAAGTAACCCAATGTTGGTTTTCCGCGTTCTGTTCACACGCGCAGGCATGCTGTTCAACTGGCTATCCACTGCACAGTGGTCAGCTCTTTCTTTTCCGGTCCACACAACCCAGACTACAGTAATCATTCGAATCTCCACTACAGAATGTTCCATTCATTTACTGCGAATCAAGAATTGATCTGAAGATTCACTCCAGGTAGGCTTTCGTTACACCGCTGGTGAATGTCCAAGTAACCCAAAGCTGGATTTAAGCATTCTGTTCGCACTCGCAGGCGTGCTATTCAACTGACTTTCCACTCAATCCTGTTCAGCTCTTCATTTTCCTGTCCACACAACCCAGATTTCAGAAATCATTGGAATCTCCACTACAGAATTTCCATTCATCCACTGCCAATCTGGAATTCATCGAATCTCCACTCAGGGCAGGATTTCGTTACACGCCTGGTGAAAATCCAAGTAACCCATTGCCAGTGGTCAGCGGCCTGTTCACTTACCACAGACGTGGTGTTCACTGGCTATCCACTCCACCTGGTCAGTTCTTCATTTCCTGGTGCCAATTACCCAGAGTTATGAAATCTTTGTTATCTCCACTACAGAATGTTCCATTCATTCTCTGCAGATCTGGAAATCATCTGAATCTCCACTCCAGGCTGGCATTCGTTATACCACTGCTGCATGTCCAAGTAACCCAATGCTGGTTTTCAGCTTCCTGTTTACACTCACAGGGGTACTGTTCAACTGGCTTTCCACTCAACCCTAGTCAGTTATTCAATTTTCTGTCCACACAACCCAGATTTCAGAAATATTTGGAATCTCCACTACAGAATTTCCATTCATTCACTACCAATCTGGAGATCATCGAATCTCCACTCCAGGCAGGGTTTCGATACACATTGCTGAATATTCAAGTAACACAATGGTGGATTTCAGAGGCCTGTTCACACGCGGAGGTGTGCTGTTCAACTGGCTATCCACTCAACAATTCTCAGCTCTTCATTTTCCTCTCCATACAAGAGAGACTTCAGAAATCATTGGAATTTCCACTTAAGAAGTTCCATTCATTCACTACCAGTCTGGAGATCATCGAATCTCCAATTGAGGCAGGCGTTCGTTACACCACTGCTTCCTGTCCAAGTAACCTAATGCTGTTTTTCAGAGGAATGTTCTCACTCGCAGGCCTGCTGTTCAACTGGCTATTCACTCAAATCTCTTCAGCTCTTCATTTGCCTGTCCACACATTCAGACTTCAGAAATCATTGGAATCTCCACTACAGAATGTTCCATTCATTCACTGCAAATCTGGAAATCATCTGAATCTCAACTCCAGGCAGGCATTCGTTATAACACTGTTGCATGTCCAAGTAACCCAATGCTGGTTTCAGCATCCTGTTCACACTCGCAGGCGTGCTGTTCAACTGGCTTTCCACTCAATCCTGGTCATCTATTCAATTTCCTGTCCACACAACCCAGACTTCAGAAATATTTGGAATCTCCACTACAGAATTCCCATTCATTCACTACTAATCTGGAGATCACCGAATCTCCACTCCAGGCAGGGTTTCGATACACATTGGTGAATATTCAATTAACACAATGGTGGATTTCAGAGGCCTGTTCACACTCGGAGGCGTGCTGTTTAACTGGCTATCCAATCAACACTGCTCAGCTCTTCATTTTCCTGTCCATAAAACACTGACTTCAGAAATCATTGGAATCTCCACTACAAAAGTTCCATTCATTCACTGCCAATCTGGAGATCATCGAATCTCCAATTGAGTCAGGCGTTCGTTACACCACTGCTTCCCGTCCAAGTAACCCAATGCTGTTTTTCAGAGGCATATTCTCACTCGCAGGCCTGCTGTTCAACTGGCTATTCATTCAATTCTCTTCAGCTCTTCATTTGCCTGTCCACACACTCAGACTTCAGAAATCATTGGAATCTCCACTATAGAATTTCCATTCATTCACTGCCAATCTGGAATTCATCGAATCTCCACTCAAGGCAGGATTTCGTTACACCGCTGGTGAATATCCAAGTAACACAATGCTAGTGGTCAGTGAATACCGCAGGCGTGGTATTCACTGGCTATCCACACCACCCTGGTCAGCTCTTCATTTCCTGGTGCCAATTACCGAGAGTTCTGAAAACTTTGTTATCTCCACTAAAGAATGTTCCATTCATTCACTGCAAATCTGGAAATCAACTGAATATCCACTCCAGGCTGGCTATCGTTACACAACTGGTGAATGTCCAAGTAACCCAATGCTGGTTTTCAGAGGCTTGTTCACACTCGTAGGCGTGCTCTTTAACTGACTATCCACTCAAGAGTGGTCAGCTCTTCATTTTCTTGTCAACTAGCTATCCACACAACCCTGGTCTGCTATTTATTTTCCTGTCGACACGACCCAGACTTGATATATCATTGGAATCTCCACTACAGAATGTTCCATTAATTTACTGCCAATCTGGTATTCATATAATCTCCACTCCAGGCAGGCTTTCGTTACACCACTGGTGAATGTCCAAGTAATCCAATGCTGGTTTTCAGCAGACTTTCACACTCGCAGGCATGCTGTTCAACTGGCTATCCACTCATCCCTGGACAGCCCTTCATTTTCCTGTCCACACAACCCAGACTTCAGATATCTTTGGAATCTTCACTACAGAATGTTCCATTCATTAACTGACATTATGGATTTTATCAAATCTCCACTTCAGGCAGCATTTCTTTACAACACTGGTGAATGTCTTAGTAACCAAGTGCTAGTGGTCAGCGGCCTGTTCTCATACCGCAGGCGTGGTTTTCACTGGCTATCCACACCACCCTGGTCAGTTCTTCATTTTCTGGTGCCAATAACCCAGAGTTCTGAAATCATTGGTATCTCCTTGAATGAATGTTCCATTCATTCACTGCCAATCTGGAATTCATATAATCTCCACTCCAGGCAAGATTTCGTTACATCACTGGTGAATATTCAAGTACCACACTGCTGGTTTTCATCGGCCTATTCACACTCACAGAGCTGCTGTTCAACTGGCAATGCACTCAACCCTGGTCAGCTCTTCATTTTCCTGTACACACAATCCAGACTACAGAAATCATTGGAATCTCCACAACAGAATTTTGATTCATTCACTGCCAAACTGGAGATTATTGAATAACCACTCCAGGCACGATTTCGTTACACCACTGCTGAATGTCCATGTAACCCAATGCTGGTTTTCTGCAGTCTGATCAAACTCGCAGGCCTGCTGTTCAACTGGCTATCCACCCTAAACTGGTCTGCTCTTCATTTTTTTGTCCAAAAAAAAAAACAGAATTCATAAAATATTGGAATCTCAACTACAGAATGTTACATTCATTCATAGCAAATCTGGAATTCATCTGAATCTCCACTCCAGGCAGGCTTTCATTACACTACTGGTGAATGACCTAGTAAGACGATGCTGGTTTTCTGAGGCCTGTTCACATTCACAGGCCTGCTGTTCAACTAGCTAACCACTCCACACTGGTCTGCTCTTTCTCTTCCTGTCCACACAAACCAGACTTCAGAAATCATTTGAACCTCCACTACAGAATGTTCCATTCATTCACTGCGATTCTGGAATTCTTCTTAATCTCCACTCCATGCAGGCTTCCGTTACACCACTGCTGAATATCCAAGTAACCCAATGCTGGTTTTCAGAGGCCTGTTCACACTCGCAGGCCTGCAGTTCAAGTGGCTATTCACTCTAAAGGCAGGATTTCTTTACATCACAGGTAAATATACAAGTACCACATTGCTGGTTTTCATCGTCCTCTTCAAACTCGCAGGCGTGCTTTTTAACTGGCTATCCATTTAACCCCGGTCAGCTCTTCATTTTCCTGTCCACATAACCAGTCTTCAGAAACCATTAGAATATACACTACAGAATGTTCCATTCATTCACTACCAATCTTGAATTCATAGAATCTCCACTCATGGCAGGCTTTCGTTGCACCACTTGTAAATTTCCAAGTAACCCAATGCTGGTTTTCAGCGTTCTGTTCACATTTGCAGGAGTGCTGTTCAATTGGCTTTCCACTCCACAGTGGTCAGCACTTTCTTTTCCTGTCCACATAACCCAGTCTGCAGAAATCATTGAAATCTCCACTACAGAATGTTCCATTCATTCACTGCCAATCTGGAATTCATCGGAATCTCACTCCATGAAGGCTTTCGTTACACCACTGGTGAATGTTCAAGTAACCCAATGCTGGTTTTCAGCATCCTGTTCACATTCGCAGGCGTTCTCTTCAACTCGCTATCCACACCAAAGTGGTCAGCTCTTCGTTTTTCTGTCCACACAACCCAGACTTCAGCAATCATTGGAATCTCCACTACAGAATTTCCATTCATTCACTGCCAATCTGGAATTTATTGAATCTCCACTACAGGCAGGATTTCATTACAGTACTAGTGATTATTCAGGCAACCCAATGCTAGTGAGTAGCATCCTGCTCACATACCCCAGATGTTGTATTCTCTGGGTATTCCCTCCACTCTGCTCAGCTCTCCATTTCCTGGTGCCAATAACCCAGAGTTCTGAAAACATTGGTATCTCCACTTCAGAATATTCTATTCTTTCCCTGCAAATCTGGTAATCATCTCAGTCTCCACTCAAAGTGCTGTATGTCCATGTTACTCCTTGGACATACATACTGTATATAAGCATGCAAGTGCTATATGTCTATGTTACTCCATGGACATACATACTCCATGAGTCTCCACTCCAAGTGCTGTATGTTCATGTTACTCCTTGTCCAAGTAACCCAATGCTGGTTTTCATAGGCCTGTTCACACTCGCAGGCGTCATATTCAACAGGCTATCCACTCCACCATATTCAGCTCTTTCTTTTCCTGTCACACAACCCAAGCTTCAGAAATCATTGAATCTCCACTACAGAATGTTTCATTCATTCACTGCCAATCTGGCATTCATCGAATCTCCACTTCAGACAGGATTTTGTTACACCACTGTTGAATATCCATGTAACCCTATGCTGGTTTTCAGTGGCCTGTTCACACTAGCAGGCGTGCTGTTCAACTGGCATCCACACAACCTGGTCAGCTCTTCTTATTCTTTTCCACATAACCTAGACTTCAGAAACAATTAGAATCTTCACTAAAGAATGTTCCATTCATTCACTGAGAATCTGGAACTCATTGAATCTCCACTCAGGCAGGCTATCATTACAACACTGCTGAATGTCCAAGTAACCCAATGCTGGTATTCAGCGACCTGTTCACACTCGCAGGTGTGATGTTCAACTGGCTATCTACTCCAACCTTAATGAGCTCTTAATTTTCCTTTCCACACAACCCATTCTAACGAAATCATTGGAAATTCCACTACAGAATGTTCCATTCATTCACTGCAAATCTGAAATTCACCTGAATCTCCTCTCCATACAGGCTTTCCTTACTGCACTGATAAATATCCAAGTAATCTAATGCTGATTTTAAGCATCCTGTTCACACTAGCAGGCATGCTGTACAACAGGCTATCCACTCCAGGTGTCAGCTGTTTCTTTCCCTGTCCACACTACCCAAACTTCAGAAATCATTGGAATTTCCACTAACGAATGTTCCATTCATTAACTGCCAATCTGGACATCATCGAATCTCCACTCCAAGGAAGCTTTCGTTACACCACTTTTGAATGCCCAAGAAATCCAATGCTGGTTTTCAGAGGCATGTTCACACTCGCAGGCGTGCTATTCTACTGGCTATCCACTTAACCCTGGTCAGCTCTTCATTTTCCTATCCACACAACGAACACTTCAGAAATCACTGGATTCTCCCCTGCAGAATGTTCCATTCATTCATTGCCAATCTGGAATTAATCGAAATCCACTGCAGGCAGGATTTTGTTACAACACTGGTGAATATCAAAATAACCCAGTGATGGTTTTCAGCATCCTGTTTAAACTGCCAGGACTGCTGTTGAACTGGCTATCCAATTTAACCTAGTCTGCTCTTCATTTTCCTGTCCACACAACCCAGACTTCAGAAATCATGGGAACCTCCACTACAGAATGTTCCATTCATTCACTGCGAATCTGGAATCCATCTGAATCTCCACTCCAGGCAGGCTTTCGTTACACCACTAGTGAAAGTCCAAGTAACCCAATGCTGGTTTTCAGCATTCTTTTCACACTAGCAGGCATGCTGTTCAACTGGCTTCCCAGTCCAACTGATCAGCTTTTCATTTTCATGTCCAAACCACCCACACTTCTGAAATCATTGCAATCTCCACTACAGAATGTTCCATTCATTCACTGCCAATCTGGAATTCATCTGAATCTCCACTGCAAGTAGGCTTTCATTACAGCACTGCTGAATGTCCAAGTAAACCAATGCTGGTTTTCAGCATCCTGTTCACAGTCAGAGGCGTGCTGTTCACCTAGCTATCCACTCAACAGTGGTTAGCTCTTTCTTCGAATTCATCGAATCTCCACTCCAGGCAGGATTTCGTTACACGACTGATGAATATCCAAGTAAACCAATGCTGATATTCAGCATCCTGTTCAAACTCCCATGCCTGTTGTTCAACTGGCTATGCACTCTAACCTGGTTTGCTCTTCATTTTCCTGTCCACACAACCTAGACTTCAGAAATCATGGGAATCTCCACTAGAAAATTCCATTCATTCACTGCGAATCTGGAATCCATCTGAATCTCCACTCCAGGCAGGCTTTCGTTGCACCACTGGTGAATGTCCAAGTATCCCAATGCTGGTTTTCAGCGTTCTCTTCACACTCTGAGGCATACTCTTAAACTGGCAAAGCAGTCCACAGTGGTTAGCTCTTTCTTTTCCTGTTCACACAACCCAAACTCAGAAATCATTGGAATCTCCACTACAGAATGTTCCATTCATTCACTGCCAATCTGGAGATCATCTAATCTCTACTCCAGGCAGGATTTCGTTACACCACTGGTGAATATCCAAGTAACCCAATGCTGGTTTTCAGTGGCCTGTTCAGACTTGCAGGCGTGCTGTTCAACTGGCTATCCACTCCATCCTGGTCAGCTATTCATTTCCTTGTCAACACAAACCATACTTCAGAAATCACTGGAATCTCCACTACAGAATATTCCATTCATTCACTGCCAATCTGGAGTTCATCGAATCTCCTTTCCAGGCTGTCTTTCGTTACACCACTAGTGAATGTCCAAGTAACCCAATGCTGGTTTTCAGCGGTCTGTTCACACTCGTAGGCGTGCTGTTCAACTGGCTATCCACTCCACACTGGTCAGCTCTTCATTTTCCTGTACACAAAATTCAGATTTCAGAATTCATTGGAATCTACACTACAGAATGTTCCATTCAATCACTGCCAATCTGGAGTTCATCGAATCTTCACTCCAGCCATGCAACCGTTACAACACGGGTGAATGTCCAAGTAACCCAATGCTGGTTTTCAACGGCCTATTCACACTCGCAGGCGTGCTGTTCAACTGGTTGTACACACAACTCTGCTCAGTTCTTCATTTTTCTGTCCATGCAACCCAGATTTAAGAAATTGGAATCTCCACTACAACATGTTCCATTCATTCACTGCCAATCTGGAATTCATCAAATCTCCACTCCCGGCAGGCTTTCGTTACACCACTGGTGAATATCCTAGTAACCCACTGTTGGTTTTCAGCGGTCTGTTCACACTCACAGGTGTGCTGTTCAACTGGCTATCCACTCCACCCTGGTCAGCTCTCCATTTTCCTCTCCACACAACCCATACATCAAATATCATTGGAATCTCAACTACAGAATGTTCCATTTTTTCAATGTCAATCTGCAATTAATCTGAATCTCCACTCCAGGCAGGCTTTCATTACCCCACTAGTTTATATCCAAGTACCCCAATGCTGCTTTTCAGCGACCTGTTTACACTCTCAGACGTGCTGCTCAACTGGCTATCCACTCCACCCTGGTCAGCACTTCATTTTCCAGGCCTCATAATCCAGACTTCAGAAATTATTGGAATATCCACTACAGAATGTTCCATTCATTTACTGCCAATCTGGAGTTCATCAAATCTCCACTCCAGGCCGGCTTTCGTTACACCACTAGTTAATGTCCAAGTAACCCAATGCTGGTTTTCAGCGCCCTGTTCACACTCGTAGGCGTGCTGTTCAACTGGCTATCCACACCTCCCTGGTCAGCTCTTCATTTTCCTGTACTCTAAATCCAGATTTCAGAATGCATTGGAATCTAGACTACAGAATTTTACATTCAATCACTGCCAATCTGGAGTTCCTCGAAACTCTCCGAGCAAGGTTGAAAACCTTGCCCTCTTAGAGAGCTCGGGAAGCTACCGAGGGAATCTGGCCCTCAAGGCAAAGACTGGCAAGACACTCCTGAAATATTTCATATGCCAAAATTACAATCAACAGAATTCACCAAACGAAGACACTACTGAACCATGCCAGCAACTCAATGAAGTCCTGGAGGACTCAGAGTGTAACCGTGAATTTATCTCAATATCCAATGTATTAGGCCTGTGTTTCTTCTCTTTCTCCACGAAGTCGAGTCGAAATAGAAATCTGCCATGTGTGCATTTGCTCCAGACCTCCTGTTCTGCTACCTATCCATTTGAATATAGTATTCTGTTCATTAAGCCTGCCAAACCACCTAGAGACCTGAGTTCATCTAAATTTCAACACCTACATATCTGCATTTCATCATACTGTGCACTCAATCAAGCCTAAGTTTTCATCATCCCGTCCACTGTAAACACACCTGGTGTGCATAGACTTCTGAATCAAACGAAACACTATGGTACTGTCCCGGTCATCGCCACCTAGTTGTGGTGATGAGTGTATGCCTCTAAAACTCGTCAGGGTTGGGATTCTTCTGCATGTCCCAGAATACAATGCTAGTAGTCAGCGGCCTGTTAACATACCGCAGGCCTGGTGTTCACTGGTTATCCACTCTACCCTGGTCAGCTCTTCATTTCCTGGTTCCCATAACCCAGAGTTCTGAAATCATTGGTATCGCCCCTACCAAACGTTCCATTAATTCACTGTGAATCTGGAATTCATCTGAATCTATATTCCAGGCAGGCTTTCATTACACCACTGGTGAATGTCCAAGTAAGCCAATGCTGGTTTTCAGCGCCCTATTCACCCTTGCAGGTGTGAGGTACAACTGGCTATCCACACCACCCTTGTCAGCACTTCATTTTCCTGTCCACATAACCTGGACTTCAGAAACCATTAGAATCTCCACTACAGAAAGCTCTATTCATTCATTGTCCATCTAGAATTCATCTGAATCAGCACTCCAGGCAGTCTTTTGTTACACCACTGGTGAATATCCAAGTAACCGAATGCTGGTTTTCAACGTTCTGTTCACAATCGCAGGCATGCTGTTCAACGGGCTTTCCACTCCACCCTGGTCAGCTCTTCACTTTCCTGTCCACACAACCCAGACTTCAGAAATCATTGGAATATCCACTACAGAATGTTCCATTCATTCACTGCCAATGTGGAGTTCATCGAATCTCCACTTCAGGCAGGCTATCGTTACACCACTGGTGAATGTCCAAGTTAAAAATGCTGGTTTTCAGTGGCCTGCTAACACTCACAGCCGTGCTGTTAACTGGCTATCCACTCAACCCTGGTCAGCTCTTCATTTTCTTGTCCACACTGCCCAGACTTCAGAAATCATTGGAATCTCCACTACAGAAAGTTCCATACATTCATTGCCAATCTGGAGTTCATCGAATCTCCACTCCAGGCAGGCTTTCGTTACACCACTAGTTTATGTCCAAGTAACCCAATCCTGATTTCCAGCGGTCTGTTCACACTCGCAGGTGTGCTGTTCAACTGGCTATCTACTCCACCCTGGTCAGCTCTCCGTTTTCCTGTTTACACCACCCAGACATAAGAAATCATTGGTATCTCCACTACAGCAAGTAAGTAAGTAAAGGCCCTCCCTTTGATCATCGATTTGCTCGAGCGGGCCCAGGAACATCTCTATTGGAGACTTTGTTTTTACTGTGTTTGGCATATCGAATACGTCACGGGGAGCTTGCCAGGCTCTGCCGTGCGGGCGAGATACTCTTGGTTGCTTGCCGGGCTCTCTGAGAGGGCCGGAGGATTCGAACTACGGTCGGCCATGTTGACTGCTTGCAAGGCAAATGCCCTACCATTGTGTTATTGCTCCACTACAGAATGTTGCATTAATTCACTGACAATCTGGAAATCATCTGAAACTCCACACCAGGCATTCTTCTGTTACACCACTGGTAAATATCTAAGTAACCCAATGCTGATTTTCAGTGGCCTGTTCACACTCGCAGCCGTTCTGTTCACAGGCTATCTAGTCCACCGTGGTCAGCTCTTCATTTTCTTGTCCACAACACCCAGATATCAGAAAACATTGGAATCTCCACTACAGAATGTTTAGGTCATTCACTGCGAGTCTGGAATACATCTGAATCTCCACTCTACGCAGGCATTCGTTATGCCACTGGTGAGTCTACCCAGAAACTTGAAATCATCTGAATCTGCACTCTAAAATCATCCGGGCTGCATTTCATCTTCCTATCCACACTGCCATTCTGGCGCGAAAGAACAGCAGTAGGTCGTGTGCCTCACCCAGTCAGCCTGAAGGAGCCGGGTTCAATTTCTAGCCATCGAAGAGCCCGGGAAGCTACCGCGAGTGTCTGGTCCTCGCGGCAAAGCCTGGAAAGCCACCCATGAAATATTTCATATGCCGAAATTACAGTCACAACATGTCTCCAAACGAAGACGTTACTGAACCCCACCAGCAAATCAATGAAATCGAGTCGAATTAGTAATCTGCCAAGTGAGCATTTCTGTCAACTCTCCCCAATCCTCCTGTTCAGCTCCCTATCCTAGCGAATATAATATTCTGTTTATAAACCCTTCCACAGTAGCGAGCAACCTGAGTTCATCAAATTATCAACACCTACATATCTGGTTTTCACCAGCCTGTGCACTAACACAAGCCGAAGTTTTCATCATCCTGTCCACTCCATCCAGGCCTGGTGTGCATCAACCTCTGAATCAATCGAAACCATATGGTTCTCTCCCGGTCAATGCCAACAGTGATGGTGATGATCCTATGCCTCTAAAGCTCGTCAGTGTTGGGACTCCTTTGCATGTCCCAGTAACACAATGCTGGTGGTCAGCGGCCTGTTCAAACACCGGAGGATTTGTGTTCACTGGCTATCCACTGCACCCTCCTCAGGTCTTCATTTCCTGGTGTTCATAACCCAGAGTTCTGAAATCATTAGTATCTCCACTACAGAATGTTCCATTCATTCACTGCGAATCTTGTATTCATCTGAATCTCCACTCCTGGCAGGCTTTAGTTTTACCACTGGTGAATGTCCAAGTAACACAATGCTGTTTTTCAGCGGTCTGTTCACATTCACAGGGGTGCTGTTTAACTTGATATCCACTCAACCCTGGTCATCTCTTCATATTTCTGTCCACAGAACCCAGAATTCAGAAATCATTGGAATCTCCACTACAGAATGTTCCATTCATTCACTGCCAATCTGGTGTCCATCGAATCTCCACTATAGGCAAGCTTTTGCTACACCACTGGTGAATATCCAAGTAACCCAATGCTGGTTTTCAGCGTCCTGTTCACATTAGCAGGCATGGTATTCAACTGGCTACACACTCCTCGCAGGTCAGCTCTTCATTTTCCTGTCCGCACAACCCAGGCTTCAGAAATCATTGGAATCTACACTACAGAATGTTCCATTCATTCACTGCCATTCTGAAGTTCATCGAATCTCCACTCTAGGCAGGCTTTCTGTTGGAGTACACGGAGTTTAGATCTATCAGGTTGCACCCATCACAGAGCTCCCGAGTCATTCCTATTACTTTGTCTGTAACCACTTCTATGCTCTCTTCCACAACCAGTTTGTAAGGTCTCATCCTTCTTAGACACTGAAGCTGTACTATAAGTTTATATTGCCTTTCTCCTCTCCTGATGTCTTTTGAGCAGTTTATTTTAATGCAATGTCCTTTTGTATAGATACAGAAAGACAATTAATTAATATGCTTTGTAACTTAGGAATTGATTGTCTTAGAATATTATTCTCTCCTGGGCATCTGCATTCTTAACTTAAGCCTCACTTGCCCTCACTTCCTGGCACACAAGGGCAGGGTCCCGACGTGGGACTGGATGGAATCAGGGCAGGCCTGTAAGTTATGTGCTACCCTAGCATCACGATGGGCCAGGCCAAGGTGCCACTATTCTTAATTATAAGTTAAGTGTTTGGTCATAGACAAATGGTGTAATGATCCAAAAGTAACGATGAGACTAGGAACCTGCTGCTAGGAATAGGAAAGCTACCTGGCCTGAGCACTGGAGTCTGAGATTGAGATGGCCCTGGGAGATGAATTCAATAAGCTCAAGGTATTTCTTACTGTGTCCATACAAAATGATTAATATTATGTATGCTTATATGTTGGTTGGACAAGGAGAGGTGAAACACTTCCTAGAAGCAGTTTTCCTGTGTGTCCTGACTAGCTTGGATGACACTGAACTTTCTCCCCTTCAAACCGCCTTTAGTTAATGATTTCAGTATATTGAGGCAGTTTCTCTTATCTCACAGGAACCTAGCTGGCCTTAGATATGCAGATCCCATTTGCTAAACCAGGCCTGATCTTTGGGATGCAGATGCCTGGCTCTAAGCTGGTTGATTTTGGAGATGTAGATTCCAAGCTCTACCAGACTTGTCTTTGTTGTGCTAATCCAAGTGCTTTTAGTTTGTAAAAGGATTACTGGCCTGCAGATGTAAAGAAACAATGTATGTTGAGCCTCAATGTTCTTTCTGTAACTCCTTTATATGACATAACTAAATTGCACCCTTTAGAGGTACTATGATCTATATAAGGGAGATTTCAGGGCTCTCTGGGGGACACGTGCATCAGAGAACCTGGGAAGATGGGACTGAGGACAGAAGCTGAGAGAACAAAGGTTGCCCGTGCTTGAGAGATCCTGGGGCCTTCATGACATACATCTCTTCCATGTAAAAAACTGCTGCTAAGACCAACCAGCTTGACCTCCGTTTCCTTCCTTCACCTGACAATCACAATCAACCTCCCTGGAGTGGGGAAACGGCCTGAATGCCGGCCTTTTAATTTTTTTGTGTATTTACAAACTTTTGTTAAAACACTGGTAAATGTCCAAGTAACCCAATTCTGGATTTCAGCGGCCTGTTCACACTCGCAAGCATGCTGTTCAACTGGCTATCCACCCCAACCTGGTCAGCTCTTACTTTTCCTGTACACACAACGCAGACTTCAGAAATTATTGGAATCACCACTACAGAATGTTTCATTCTTTCACTGCCAATCTGGAGTTCTTCGAATCTCCACTCCAGGCAGGCTTTCGTTACAACACTGGTGAATGTCCAAGTAACCCAATGATGGTTTTCAGCTGCCTGTGCTGATCACTGGCTATCCACTGCACCTTGTTCAGCTCTTCATGTTCCTGTCCACACAACCCAAGCATCAAAAATCATTAGAATCTCCACTCAGAATGTTCCGGTCATTCACTGCGAGTCTGGAATACATCTGAATCTACACTCTACGAAGGCACTCGTTACAGCACTGGTGAGTGTACCCAGAAACTTGAAATCATCTGAATCTGCACTCTAAAAGCATCCATGAATTGCTATTCATCTGCCTATCCACACAGCCATTCTGGAGCGAAAGAACAACAGTAGGACGTGTGCATCAAGCAGGCAGCCTGGCCGAGTCTGGTTCAATTCATCGCCCTCTCAGAGAGCACAGGAAGCTACCAAGATTATCTTGCCCTCGTGGCAAAGCCTGGCAAGACACCTGTGAAGTATTCCATATGCCAAAATTACAGTGACCACAAGTCTCCAAATGAAGACGCTATTGAACTGCGCCAGCAAATCAATGATATCCAGGAGGACTGGGAGAGTGACAGTGATCCACACTGCTGAGTAGTGAATTCATCTCAATATCCAACATATTAGGCCTGCCTTTCTTCTCATTCTCCACGAAATCAAGTTGAATTAGAAATCTGACAAGTAAGCATTTGCTGTCAACTCTCACCAGGCCTGTTTTTCAGCTCCCTATCCAATTAAATATAGTATTTTGTTCATTAACCCTGCCAAACTACCGAGCTAACTGAGTACATCTAAATTTCAACACCTACATATATGGTTTTCATCTGCCTGTGCACTCAATAAAGCCAAAGTTTTCCTCATCCCGTCCACTCTAGCCAGGCCTGGAGTGCATCGACTTCTGAATCAATCGAAACCATATGGTACTCTCCCGGTCAACGCTACCCAGGGGTGGTGATAATCGTATGCCTCTAAAACACGTCAGGGTTGGGATTCTTCTGCATGTCCCAGTAACACAATGCTAGTGGTCAGCGGCCTGTTGACATACTACAGGCGTGGTGTTCACTGGCTATCCACTCCACCCTGGTCAGCTCTTCATGTCCTGGTGCCCATAAACTGGAGTTCTGAACTCATTATTATCTCCACTACAGAATGTTCCATTCATTCACTGCAAATCTGAAATTCACCCGAGTCTCAACTCCAGGGCTGGAGCGATAGCACAGCGGTAGGGCGTTTGCCTTACAAGCGGCCAACATGGCCGACCCGAGTTCGATTCCTCCGCCCCTCTCGGAGAGCCCGGCAAGCTACCGAGAGTATTCGATATGCCAGACACAGTAACAACAAAGTCTCCAATGGAGACGTTACTGGGCCTGCTCGAGCAAATCGATGATCAACGGGAGGGCCTCAACTCCAGGCAGGATTTCGTTACACCACTGGTGAATATTAAAGTAACCCAATGCTTGTTTCAGCTGCCAGTTCACACGTGCAGAGGTGCTGTTCAACTGGCTATCCACTCAACCCTGGTCAGCTCTTCATTTTCCTGTCCACACAACCTAGACTTCAGAAACAATTAGAATCTCCATTACAGAAAGTTCCATTCATTCACTGCCAATCTGGAATTCATCGAATCTCCACTCCAGGCAGGCTTTCGTTACACCACTGGTGAATATCCAAGTAACCCAATGCTGGTTTTCAGGGGCCTGTTCACACTCGCAGGCGTGCTCTTCAGTGGCTATCCAGTCCACTCTGGTCACGTCTTCATTTCCTTGTGCCAATAACCCAGAGTTGTGCAATCATTGGTATATCCAATACAGAATGTTCAACTCATTCACTGCCAATCTGGAATTCATCGAATCTCCCCTCCAGGCAGGCTTTCTTTACAACACTGGTGAATATAAAAGTAATACAATGATGGTTTTCATCGACCTTTTCACACTCGCAGGCGTGATGTTCAACTGGCAATCCACACCAACCTGGTCTGCTCTACATTTTCCTGTCCACACAACCCAAACGTCAGAATCTCCACTACAGAATGTTCCATTCATTCACTGCCAATCTGGAGTTCTTCAAATCTCCACTTCAGGCAGGCTGTAGTTACACGACTGGTGAATACCCAAGTAAACCAATGGTGGTTTTCAGCGGCCTGTGCTGATCACTGGCTATCCACTGCACCTTGTTCAGCTCTTCATTTTCCTGTCCACACAACCCAGACATCAGAAATCATTGGAATCTCCAGTACAGTATGTTCCGGTCATTCACTGAGAGTCGGGAATACATCTGAATCTGCACTCTACGCAGGCATTGGTCACATCCCTTGTATGTTTACCCAGAAACTTGAAATCATCTGAATCTGCACTCTAAAATCATGCATGGGCTGCTTTTTATCTTCCTATCCATACTGCCGTTCTGGGGTGAAAGCACAGCAGTCGGTCGTGTGTGTCACGCAGCCAGCCTGGCCGAGCGCGTTCAATTCCTCACCCACTCAGAGAGCCCGGGAAGCTAACGAGAGTATCTGGCTCTAGTGGAAAAACCTGGCAAGACACCCGTGAAATATTCCATATGCAAAAATTACAGTCACCACAAATCTCCAAAAGAAGACTCTACTGAACCGTGCCAGCAAATCAATGATGTCCGGGAGAACTGGAAGAGTGAAAGCGATCCACACTGCTGAGTAGTGAATTCATCTCAATATCCAATGTATTAGGCCTATGTTTGTTCTCGTTCTCCACAACATCGAGTCGAATTAGAAATCTGGCAATTGAGCATTTGCGTTCAACTCTCCACAGACCTGCTGTTCTACTCCCTGTGCAGTCAAATATAGTATTCTGTTCATGAACCCTGCCACACGAACGAGTGACCTGAGTTCACCTAAATATCAACACCTACATATCTGGTTTTCATCTGCCTGTGCACTCAATCAAGCCGAAGTTTTCATCATCCCGTAGACTCTAACTAGGCCTATTGTGCATCGACTTCTCAATCAATTGAAACCATATGGTACTCTCCCGTTAACGCCACCCAGTGATGGTGAAGATCGTATGCCTCTAAAACTAGTCAGGGTTGGAATTCTTCTGTATGTTCCAGTAACCCTATGGTAGTTGTGGTCAGCAGCCTGTTCACATACTGCAGGCATGGTGTTCACTGGCTATCCACTCCACCCTGGTCAGCTCTTCATATCCTGGGGCCCATAACCCAGTGTTCTGATATAATTGGTATCTCCACTACAGAATGTTCCATTCATTAACTGCGAATCTGGAATTCATCTGAATCTCCACTCCATGCAGGCTTTGATACAACACTGTTGAATGTCCTAGTAATCCAATGCTGGTTTTCAGCGGCCTGTTCACACTCGCAGGCGTCCTGTTCAACTGGCTATCCACTCCACCCTTGTCAGCTCTTTATTTTCCTGTCCACACAAACCAGACTCCAGAAATCACTGGAATCTCCACTACAGAATGTTCTATTGAATCAATGCCAATCTGGAGATCATTGAATCTCCAGTCCAGGCAGGATTTCGCTACACCACTGGTGAATGTCCAAGTAACTCAATGCTGGTTTTGAACGTCCTGTTCAGACTCGCAGGCATACTATTCAACTGGCTACCCACTCAACTTTAGTCAACACTTCATTTTTCTATCCACACAATCAAGACTTCAGAAATCATTGGAATCTCCACTCCAGAATGTTCCATTCATTCAATGCGAATGTGGAATTCACCTGAAGCTCCACTCCAGGCAGGCTTTTGTTACAACACTAGTGAATGGCCAAGAAACCCAATGCTGGTTTTCAGCGTCCTGTTCACACTCGCAGGCGTGCTGTTCAACTGGCTATCCACTAAACCCTGGTCCTCACTTCATTTTCCTGTCCCCACAACCCAGACTTCAGAAATCATTGGATTCTCCACAACAGGATGTTCCATTCATTCAATGCGAATCTTGAATTCATTAAATCTCCACTGCAAGCAGGCTTTCATTACACCACTGGTAAATGTCCAAGTAACACAATGCTGGTTTTCTGGGGCATGTTCACACTCGCAGACGTGCTCTTCAACTGGCTATACACTGCACCCAGGTCAGCTCTATCTTTTCCTGTCCACACAACCCAGACTTCAGAAATCATTGGAATCTTCAATACAGAATATTCCATTCATTCACTGCGAATCTGCAATTCATCGAATCTCCTGTCCAGGCAGGCTTTCTTTACACCACTGGTGAATATCCAAGTAACCCAGGGATGGTTTTTAGCGGCCTATTCACACTCGCAGGTGTGCTGTTCAACTGGATATCCACTCCTACCTGGACAGCTCTTTATTTTCCTGTCCACACAAACCAGACTTCAGAAATCATTGGAATCTCTACTAGAGAATGTTTCATTCATTCACTGCTAATCTGGAATTCAACTGAATATCCAGTCTGTGCAGGCTTTCCTTACACCATTGGTGAATGTCCATGTAACCCAATGCTGGTTTTCAGCGTCCTGTTCACACTCGCAGTCGTGCTCTTCAACTGGCTATACACGCCACCCTGTTCAGCTCTTCAATTTCTTGTGCACACAACCTTGACTTAAGAAACCATTGGAATATCCACTACAGAATTTTCTATTTATTCACTGCCAATTTGGAATTCATCGAATCTCCACTCGAGGCAGGTTTTCGTTACACCACCGGTGCATATCCCAGTAACCCAATGCTGGTTTTGAGTATCCTGTTCACACTCACAGGCGTGCTGTTCAACTGGCTATCACTCCAGCCTGGTCAGCTCCTCATATTCCTGTACATACAAGCCAGACTTCAGAAATCATTTGAATCTCCTCTACAAAATGTTCTATTCATTCACTGCCAATCTGGTGTTTATCGAATCTCGACTCCAGGCAGGCTTTCGTTACACAACTGGTGAATGTCCAAGTAACCCAGTGATGGTTTTGAGCGGCCTGTGCTGATCACTGGCTATCCACTCCACCCTGGTGAGCTCTTCAGTTTCCTATCCACACAAACCAGACATCAGAAATCATTGGAATCTCCATTGCAGGATGTGCCGGTCATTCACTGCGATTCTGGAGTACATTGAATATCCATTTTACGCAGGCATTCGTAAGAGCACTGGTGTGTCAACCCAGAAACTTGAAGTCATCTGAATCTGAACTCTAAAATCATCCATGGGTTGCTTTTCATTTTCCTATCCACACTGACATTCTGGCGCGAAAGCACAGCATTAGGACGAGTGCGTCAAGCAACCAGCCTTTCCGAGCCGGGTTAAATTACTCTCACTCTCACAGAGCCCGGGAAGCTACGGATAGTATCTGGCCCTCTTGGGAAAGCCTGGCATGACACCTGTGAAATATTCCATATGCCAAAACTACAGTTACCACAAGTCTCCAAATGAAGACGCTACTGAACAGTGCCAGCAAATCAATGAAGTCCTAGGGACTGGGAGAGTGAAAGCGATCCACACTGCTGAGTAGTGAATTCATCTCAATATCCAATGTATTAGGCCTGCGTTTCTTCTCGTTCTCCACGAAATCTAGTCGAATTCGAAATCTGCCAATTGAGCATTTGCTTTCAACTCTCCCCAGGTCTGCTGTTCATCTCCTTATCCAGTCGAATATAGTATTTTGTTCATGAACCCTGCCACACTACCTAGCGACCTGAGTTCATCTAAATATCAACATCTGAATATCTAGTTTTCATTTGCCTGTGCACTCAATCAAGCCAAAGTTTTCATCATACCTTCCACTCCAACCAGGCCTGGTGTGCATCCACTTCTGAATCAATCGAAACCATATGGTACTCTCCTGGTGAACGCCACCCAGTGGTGGTTATAATTGTATGCCTCTAAATCTCGTCAGGGTAGGGATTCTTCTGCATGTCCCAGTAACACAATACTAGTGTTCAGGGACCTGTAAACATACCGCAGGAGTGTTGTTCCCTGGCTATCCCCTCCACCCTGCTCAGCACTTCATTTCCTGGTGCCCATAACCTAGAGTTCTAAAAACATTGGTATCTCCACTACAGAATGTTCCATTCATTCACTGTCAATCTGCAGATCATCGAATCTCCACTCCAGGCAGGCATTCGCTACACCACTGGTGAATGTCCAAGTAACCCAGTGATGGTTTTCAGCGTCCTGTTCACACTCGCAGGCGTGCTGTTCAAATGGCTAACAACTCAACCCTGGTCAGCACTTCATTTTCCTGTCCACACAACCCAGATTTCAGAAACCTTTGGAATCTCCACTACAGAATGTTCCATTTATTCACAGTGAATCTGGAATTCATCTGAATCTTCACTCCAGGCAGGCTTTCGTTATACCACTAGTGAATGTCCAAGTAACCAAATGCTGGTTTTCAGCATCCTGTTCACACTCGAAGGAGTACTGTTCAACTGGCTCCACACTCCACCCTGGTCAGCTCTTCATTTTCCTGTCCACACAACCTTGACATCAGAAATCATTGGAATCTCCACTACAGAATGTTCCTTTCATTCACTGCCACTCTGGAGTTCATCGAATGTCCACCCAGTTAGGCTTTCGTTACACCACTGGTAAATGTCTAAATAACCCAATGCTGGTTTTCAGCATCCTATTCACACTCGCGGGCGTGCTGTTCAACTGGCTATCCACTAAACCCTGGTCAGCACTATATTTAACTGTCCTCAGAAACCAGACTTCAGAAATCATTGGAATCTCCACTACAGAATGTTCCATTTATTCACTGCGAACGTGGTATTCCTTGAATCTCAACTCCAGGCAGGCTTTCATAAAAGCACTGGCAAATGTCCAAGTAACCCAATGCTGGTTTTCAGCGGCCTGTTCATACACACAGGCGTGCTCTTCAACTGGCTATCCAATAAACCCTAGTCAGCCCTTCATATAAATGTCCACACAACCCAGACTTCAGAAATCATTGGAATCTCAACTCCAGTATGTTCCATTAATTCACTGCTAATCTGGTGTTCTTTGAATCTCCACTCCAGGCAGCCTTTCGTTTCATCTCTGGTAAATGTCCAAGTAACCCAATGATGGTTTTCAGCGGCTTGTGCTGATCACTGGCTATCCACTTCACCCTGTCATCTCTTCATTTTCCTATCTACAGAAGCCAAACATCAGAAATCATTGCAATCTCCACAGAAGAAATTTCCGTTCATTCACTTCGAGTCTGGAATTCATATGAATCTACACTATACGCAGGCATTCGTTACAGCACTGGTGAGTTTAACTAGAAACTTGAAATCATCTGAATCTGCACTCTAAAATCAACCAAGGGCTGCTTTTAATCTTCCTATCCACACTGCCATTCTGGTGGAAAGCACATCAGTAGGACGAATGCGTCACGCTGCCAGCCTGGATAAGCCATTTTCAATTCCTTGTTCTCTCAGAGAGCCCGAGAGTATCTGGCCTTCTTGGCAAAGCCTGGAAAGACACCTCTGAAATATTCCATATGCCAAAATTACAGTCAACGCAAGACTCCAAACGAAGACGCTACTGAACCGTGGCAGTAAATCAATGAAGTCCGGGAGGAATGGGAGAGTGACAGTGATCCACAGGGCTGAGTAGTGAATTCATCTCAATATCCAATGTTTAAAGCCTGTGATTCTTCTCGTTCTCCACGAATTCGAGTCAAATTAGAAATCTGTCAAGTGAGCATTTGCTGTCAACTATCACCAGGCCTGCTGTTCAGCTCCTTAACCAGTCGAATATAGTATTCTGTTCATTAACCCTGCCACACTAACGAGGGACCTGAGTTCATCTAAATATCAACACCTACATATCTGGTTTTCATCTGCCTGTAAACTCAATCAAGCCGAAGTTTTTATCATCCCGTCCACTCTAACCAGGCCTGGTGTGCATGGACTTCTGAATCAATCGAAAACATGTGGTATTCTCCCCGTCAACGCCACCCAGCGGTGGTGATGATCCTATGCCTCTAAAACTCATCAGGTTTGGGATTCTTCTGCATGACCCAGTAACCCAATGCTACTGGTCACGGGCCTGTTAACATACCGCAGGCGTAGTGCTCACTAGCTATCCACTCCACCCTGGTCAACTCTTTGTTTACTGGTGCCCATAATACAGAGTTCTGAAATCATTGGTATCTCAACTACAGAATGTACCATTCATTCACTTAGAACCTGGAATTCATCTAAATCTCCACTCCAGGCAGGCTTTCGTTACATCACTGGTGAATATCCAAGTAACGCAGTGATGGTTTTCAGCGGTTTATTCACACTCGCATGTGTGCTGTTAGGTCAGCTCTTTCTTTTCCTGTCCACACAATCCAGATTTCAGATATCATTGGAATCTCCACTACAGAATGTTCCACTCATTCACTGCGAGTCTGGAATTTATCTGAATCTCCAGTCCATGCAGGTTTTCCTTACACCAGTGTTGAATGTCCAGGTAACCCAATGGGCTTTTCAGCATCCGGTTCACACTCGCAGGAGTGCTCTTCAACTGGCTATACTCTCCACCATGGTCAGCTCTTTCTTTTCCTGTCCACACAAACCAGACTTCAGAAATCATTGGAATCTCCAATAAAGAATGCTCCATTCATTCACTGCGGATCTGGAATTCATCTTAATCTCCACTCCAGGTAGGCTTTCGTTACACAACTGCTGAATGTCCAAGTAACCAAATGCTGGTTTTCAGTGGCCTTTTCACACTCGCAGGCGTGCTGTTCAACTGGCTATCCTCTCCACCCTGGTCAGCACTTCATTTTCCTGTCTACACATCATTGACTTCAGAAACTATTGGAATCTCCACTACAGAAAGTTCCACTCATTCACTGCCAATCTGGAATTCATGGAATCTCCACTCAAGGCAGGCTTTCATTACACCACTGGTAAATGTCCTAGTAACCCAAAGCTGGTTTCCAACATCCTGTTCTCCCTCGCAGGCATGCTGTTCAACTGGCTATCCACTCCACCCTGGTCACCTCTTCATTTCCTGGTGCCCGTAACCCACAGTTCTGAAATCATTGGAATGTCCACTACAGAATATTGCATTCATTCACTGCGAATCTGGAATTCATCTGAATCTCCACTCCAGGCAGGATTTCTTTACACCACTGGTGAATGTCCAAGTAACCCAATGCTGTTTTTCAGTGGCCTGTTCACACTCGCAGGCTTGCTCTTCAACTGGCTATCCAGTCAACCCTGTTCAGCTCTTCAATTTCCTGTCCACACGACCTTGACTTCAGAAACCATTGGAAACTCCACTACAGAATTTTGCATTCATTCACCGCCAATCTGGAATTCATCGAATCTCCACTCGAGGCAGACTTTCATTATACCACTGGTGAATATCCAAGTAACCCAATGCTGGTTTTGAGCGTCCTGTTCACACTCGCAGGCGTGCTGTTCAACTGGCTATCCACTCCAGCCTGGTAAGCTCTTCATATTCCTGTCCACAAAACCCAGATTTCAGAAATCATTTGAATCTCCTCTACAAAATTTTCCAATCATTCACTGCCAATTTGGTGTTCTTTGAATCTCTACTCCAGGTAGGCTTTCGTTACACCACTGGTGAATGTCCAAGTAACCCAATGGTGGTTTTCAGCGGCCTGTGCTGATCACTGGGTATCCACGCCACCCTGGTGAGCTCTTCATTTTCCTGTCCACACAACCCAGACATCAGAAATCATTGGAATCTCCATTGCAGAATGTTCCGGTCATTTACTGAGAGTCTGGAATACATTGAATATCAATTTTACGCATGCATTCGTAACAGCACTGGTGAGTCTACCAAGAAACATGAAGTCATATGAATCTGCACTCTAAAATCGTTCATGTCCTGCTTTTCATCTTCCTATCCACACTTGGATTTGGCGCGAGAGCACAGCAGTAGGACGAGTGCGTGAAGCAGCCAGCCTTTCCGAGCCGGGTTCAATTCTTCTCCCTCTCAGAGAGCCTGGGGAGCTACCAAGAATATCTGGCCCTCGTGGCAAAGCCTGGCAAGACACCCGTGAAATATTCCATATGCCAAATTTACAGTCACCACAAATTTCCAAATGAAGACAGTACAGAACTGCGCCAGCCAATCAATGAAGTCCGGGAGGACTGGGAGAGTGAAAGCGATCTACACTGCTGAGTAGTGATTTCATCTCAGTATCCAATGTATTAAGCCTGCGTTTCTTCTCGTTCTCCATGAAATCTAGTCGAATTCGAAATCTGCCAATTGAGCATTTGCTTTCAACTCTCCCCAGGCCTGCTGTTCATCTCCCTATCCAGTTGATTATAGTATTCTGCTCATTTACCCTGCCACACTACCGAGCCACCTCAGTTTATCTAAATATCAACACCTACATATCTGGTTTTCATCTGCCTGTGCACTCAATCAAGCCGAAGTTTTCATCATACCTTTCACTCCTACTAGAGCTGGTGTGCATCGACTTCTAAATTAATCGAAACCATATGGTACTCTCCTGGTGAACGCCACACAGTGGTGGTGATGATTGTATGCCTCAAAAACTTGTCAGGGTAGGGATTCTTCTGCATGTCCCAGTAACCCAATGCTAGTGTTCAGCGGCCTGTTCACATACCACAGGCGTGGTGTTCACTGGCTATCCACTCCACCCTGGTAAACACTTCATTTCCTGGTGCCCATAAACTAGAGTTCTGAAATTATTGGTATCTCCAGTATAGAATGTTCCATTCACTTACGGCGAAACTGAAATTCATCTGAACCTACACTCCAGGCTGGCTTTCGTTACAACACTGGTGAATATCCAAGTAACACAATGCTGGTTTTCAGCGTCCTATTCACACTCGCAGGCATGCTGTTCAACTGGCTATCCACTCCACAGCGGTCTTCTCTTTCTTTTCCTGTCCACACAAACCAGACTACAGAAACCATAGAAATCTCCACTACAGAATGTTCCATTCATTCACTGACAATCTGGAATTGGTCGAATCTCCACTCCAGGCAGGATTTGGTTACAACAATGGTGAATATCCCAGTACCCCAATGCTGGTATTCAGCAGCCTGTTCACAAACGAAGGTGTGCTCTTCAACTGGCTATCGACTCCAAAGTGGTCAGCTCTTTATTTTCGTGTTCACACAACCCATACTTAAGAAATCATTGGAATCTTCAGGACAGAATGTTCCATTAATTCACTGCCAATCTGGAGATCATCGAATCTCCATTCCAGGCAGGCTTACGTTACACCACTGCTGAATGTCCAAGTAACACAATGCTGGTTTGCAGAGGCCTGTTCACACTCGCAGGCCTGCTGTTCAACTGGCTATCCACTCCAATTAGTCAGCTCTTCATTTTCCTGTCCACACAAACCAGGCTTCAGAAATCATTGGAATTTCCACTACAGAATATTCCATACATTCACTTCCAATCTGGAATTCATCAAATCTACACTCCAGGCAGGTTTTCATTACACCACTGGTGAATATCTAAGTAACGCAATGTTGGTTATCGGCAGCCTATTCAAACTCTCAGGCCTGCTGTTCAACTAGCTATCCACTCTCACCTGGTCTGCTCTTCATTTTCCCATCCACGAAACACAGAATTCAGAAAACATTGGAATCTCCACTACAGAATCCGCCATTCATTCACTGCCAATCTGGAATTCATCGAATCTCCACTCCATGCAGATTTTTGTTAAACCACTGTTGAAAATCCAAGTAACCCAATGGTGGTTATCAGGATCCTTTTAACACTCGCAGGCCTACTGTTCAACTGGCTTTCCACTCCACCTGGTCAGTTCTTCATTTTCCTGTCCACACAAACAAGGCTTCAGAAATCATTGGAATCTCCACTACAGAATGTTCTATTCATTCACTGCGAATCTGGAATTCATCGAATCTCAAATCCAGGCAGGATTTCGTTACAGCACTAGTGAATATACAAGAAACCCATTGCTGGTTTTCAGCAGCCTGTTTAAACTCGCAGGCCTCCTGTTCAACTGGATATCCACGCTAACCTGGTCTGCTCTTCATTTCCCTGTCAATACAACCCAGAATTCAGAAATCATTGTAACCTCCACTACAGAATTTCCATTCATTCACTAACAATCTGGAATTCATCAAATCTCCACGCCAGGCAGATTTTCTTTACACCACTGGTTAATATACAATTTCCCCAATGTTCACCACTGGTTAATATACAATTTCCCCAATATACAATTTCCCCAATTTCAGCAGCCTGTTCACAGTCGAGGCGTGCTGATCAACTGGCTCTCCACTCCACCATGGTCAGCTCTTCATATTCCTGTCCACACAACTCAAACTTCAGAAATATTTGGAATCTCCAATAAGAATGTTCCATTCATTCACTGCCATCTGGAATTCATCGAATCCCTACTCCAGGCAAGTTTTCTTTACATCACTGGTAAATATCCAAGTAACGCAATGCTGGTTATCAGCAGCCTGTTCAAACTCGCAAGCCTATTCTTCAACTGGCTATCCAGTCTAACATGGTCTGCTCTTCATTTTCCTATCCACACATCCCAGACTTCAGAAATCCTTGGAATCAACACCACAGAATGTACCATTCATTCACTGTCAATCTGGAATTCATCGAATCTCCGCTACACCACTGCTGAATGTTGAAGTAACCAAATGCTGGCTTTCAGCGTCCTGTTCAAACTCGCAGGCGTGCTGTTCAACTGACTATCAATTCCAGAGTGGTCAGCTCTTTCTTTTCCTGTCCACACAACCCAGATTTTAGAGATCATTGGAATCCCACTACAGAATGTGCCATTCATTCACTTCGCATCTGGAATTCATCTGAATCTCCACTCCATGCAGGCTTTCGTTAAACCACTGGTGAATGTCCAGCTAACCCAATGCTGGTTTTCAGCGTCCTGTTCACACGCGCAGGGGTTCAATTCAACTGGATATCCACTCCATAGTGGTCACCTCTTTCTTTTCCTGTCCACACAAACCAGACTTCAGAAACCATATGAATCTCCACGACAGAATGTTCCATTCTTTCTCTGACAATCTGGAATTCATCGAATCTCCACCCCAGGCAGGCTTTCATTACAACCCAATGCTGGTTTGCAGAGGCCTGTTCACACTAGCAGGCGTGCTATTCAACTGGCTATCCACTCCACAGTGGTAAGCGCTTTCATTTCCTGTCCACACTTCCCATACTTCAGAAATCATTGGAATATCCACTACAGAATGTTCCATTCATTCACTGCCAATCTGGAGATCATCGAATCTCCACTCCAGGCAGGCTTTTGTTATAACCCTGCTGAATGCTTTAACAATGCTGGTTTTCAGAGGCCTGTTCACACTTGCAGGCATGCGGTTTACCTGGCTATCCACTCAAATCTTGTCAGCTCTTCATTTTCCTGTCCACATTACCCAGTTGTCAGAAACCATTAGAATCTCCACTACAGAATATTCCATTCATTCACTGCAAACATGGACATCATCTGAATCTCCATTTCAGGCAGGCTCTCGTTATACTACTGCTGAATGTGCAAGTAACCCATTCCTGGTTTCCAAAGGCCTGTTTACACTAGTAGGCATGCTGTTGAACTGGCCAAACACTCTACCCTGGTCAGCTCTTCATTTTCTTGTCCATGCAATGTAGAATTCAGAAATCATTGGAAACTCCACTACAGAATTCCATTCATTCACTGCCTATCTAAAATTCACCGAATCTCCACTCCAGGAAGGCTTTCGTTACACCACTGGAGAATGTCCAAGTAACCCAACGCTGGTTTTCAGCATCCTGTTTACACTCGAAGGCGTGCTGTTCAACTGACTATCCAATCAACCCTGTTCAGCTCTTCATTTTCCTGTCCACACAACCAAGACTTCAGAAATCATTGGAATCTCCACTACAGTATGTTCCATACATTCACTGCCAATCTGGAATTCATCGAATCTCCACTCCAGGCAGGATTTCGTTAAACCACTGCTCAATGTCCATGTAACCTAATGCTGGTTTTCAGCGTCCTTTTTACACTCACAGGCTTGCTGTTCAATTGGCTATCAACTCCACAGTTGTCAGCTCTTTCTTTTCCTACCCACACAAATCAGACATTAGAAATCATTGGAAACTCCACAAAAGAAAGTTTTATTCATTCACTGCCAATCTGGAGATCATCGAATCTCCACTCCTGGCAGGCTTTGCATACACCACTGCTGAATGTCCAAGTAACATAATGCTGGTTTTCAGCGTCCTGTTCACAGTCGCAGGCGTGCTGTAAAACTGGCTATCCACTGAAGCCTGGTCAGCACTTCTTTTTCCTGTCCACACAAACCATTCTTCAGAAATAATTGGAATCTCCACTACAGAAAATTCCATTCATTTACAGACAATCTGGAATTCATCGAATCTCCACTCCAGGCAGGCTTTCGTTAAACCAGTGTTGAATATCCAAGCCACCCAATGCTGGTTTTCAGCGGCCTGTTGACACTTGCAGGCGTTTAGTTCAACTGGCTATCAGCTCAACCCTGGTCAGCTCTTATTTTCCCGTCCACACAAACCAGGCAACAGAAATAATTGGAATATCCATTACAGAATGTTCCATTCCTTCACTGCCAATCTGGAAATCATCTGAATCTCAACTCCAGGCAGGCTTTCGTTACACTATGTTGAATGTCCAAGTAACACAATGCTGGTTTTCAGCGTCCTGTTCACACTCGCAGGCATGCTGTTCAAGTGGCTATCCACTCCACAGTGGTCAGCTCTTTCATTTCCTGTCCACACAACCCAGACTTCAGAAATCATTGGAATCTCCACTAGAGAATATTCCATTCATTCACTGCCAATCTGGAGATCATCGAATCACCACTCCAGGCTGGCTTATGTTACACCACTGCTGAAAGTCCAAGTAACCCAATGCTGGTTTTCAACGTCCTGTTCACACTCACAGGCATGCTGTTCAACTAGCTATCCATTCCACTCTGGTCAGCTCTTTCATTTCCTGTCCACACAACCCAGACTTCAAAAATCATTGTAATCTCCACTACAGAATGTTACATTCATTCACTGCCAATCTAGAGTTCATCGAATCTCCACTGCTCTTTCATTTCCTGTCCACACAACCCAGACTTCAGAAATCATTGGAATCTCCACTAGAGAATATCCCATTCAGAAATGATTGGAATCACCACTGTAGAATGTTCAATTCATTCACTGCTAGTCTGGGGTTCTTTGAATCTCCTCTTCAGGCAGGCTTTCATTACACCACTGGAGAATGTCCAAGTCACCTAATCGTGATTTTAAGTGTCCTGTTCACAATCCCAGGCGTGCTGTTCAACTGGCTTTCCACTCAACCCTGGTCGGCTCTTCATTTTCCCATCCACACAACAGAGGCTTCAGAAATCAATGGAATCTCCATTAAAGAATGCTCCATTCATTCACTGGCAATCTGGAATTCATCTCAATCTCCACTGCAGGCAGGCTTTCATTACACTCTCTTGAATGTCCAAGTAACATAATGCTGGTTTTCAGCGTCCTGTTCACACTTGCAGGCGTGATGTTCAACTGGGTATAAACTCCAACATGGTCAGCTCTTCATTTTCCAGTCCACACAACCCATACTTCAGAATCATTGGAATCTCCACTATAAAATGTTCCATTCATACACTGCGAATCTGGAATTCATCTGAATCTCCACCACAGGCAGGCTTTCGTTACACCACTGGTGAATTTCCAAGTAACCCAATGCTGGTTTTCAGCATTCTGTTCACAGTCGCAGGCGTGCTGTTCAATTGTTCATCCACTCCACAGTGGTCAGCTCTTTCATTTCCTGTCCACACAACCTAGACTTCAGAAATCATTGGAAAGTCCACTACAGAATGTTCCATTCATTCACTGCCATCTGGCGATCATCGAATATCCACTCCAGGCATGCTTTAATTACACCACTGTTGAATGTGCAAGTAACACAATGCTGGTTTTCAGCGTCCTGTTCACGCTCACAGTCTAATTGTTCAACGGCTATCCACTGAACCCTTGTCAGCTCTTTCATTTCCTGTCCACAAAACCCAGACTTCAGAAATCATTGGAATCTCCCCTACTGAATGTTCCTTTCATTCACTGACAATCTGGAGCTCATCGATTCTCCACTCCAGGCAGGCTTTCGTTACACCACTGGTGAATATTTAAGTACCCAAATGCGGCTTTTCAGCGGACTGTTCACACTGTCAGGTATGTTGTTCAACTGGCTATCCACTCCAACCTGGTCAGCTCTTCATATTCCTGTCAACATAACCTAGACTTCAGAAACAATTAGAATCTCCACTACAGAATGTTCCATTCATTCACTGCGAATCTGGAATTCATCGGATCTCCACTCCAGGCAGGCTTTCATTACACTACTGGTGAATGTCCAAATAAAAAAATGCTGGTTTTCAGCGGCCTGATCACGCTCGCAGGCGTTCGGTTCAACTGACTATAAACTCAACCCTGACAGCTCTTCATTTTCCTGTCCCCACAACCCAGACTTCAGAAATCATTGGAAACTCCACTACAGAATGTTCCATTCATTCATTGCAAATCTGGAATTCATCTGAATCTCAACTCCAGGCAGGCTTTCGTTAAACTACTGGTGAATGTCCAAATAACCCAATGCTGGTTTTGAGCGTCCTGTTCACACTCGCATGCGTGCTGTTCAACTTACTATCCACTCCACAGTGGTCAGGTCTTTCATTTCCTGTCCACACAATCCAGACTTCAGAAATCATTGGAATCTCCACTACCGAATATTCCATTCTTTCACGGCCAATCTGGAGATCATCGAATCTCCACTCCAGGCAGGCTTTCTTTACATCACTGGTGAATGTCCAAGTAACCCAATGCTGGTTTTCGGCGTCCTGTTCACTATCGCAGGCATGCTGTTCAACAGGCTATCCACTCAACCCTGGTCAGCTCTTCATTTTCCCGTCCACACAAACCAGTCTTCAGAAATCTTTGGAATATACACTACAGAATATTCCTTTAAATCACTGCCTACTTGGAATTCATCTCAATATCCACTGCAGGCAGGCTTTCGTGACACTACTGTTGAATGTCCAAGTAACAAATGCTGGTTTTCAGCGTCCTGTTCTTACTCGCAGGCGTGCTGTTCAACTGGTTATCTACTCCAACCTGGTCAGCTCTTCATTTTCCTGGGCACACAACCCATACTTCAGAAACCATTGGAATCTCCACTATAAAATGTTCCCTTCATTCACTTGCAATAATGAATTCATCTGAATCTTCAGTCCAGGCAGGATTTCGTTACACGATGGGTGAATGTCCTCGTAACCCAATGCTGGTTTTCAGAGACCTGTTCACAGTCGCAGGCGTGCTGTTCATCTGGCTATCCACTCCACCCTGGTCCGCTCGTCCTTTTCTTGTCCACATAACCAGACTTCAGAAATCTTTGGAATCTCCACTACAAAATGTTCCATTCAATCACTGGAATCTGGAGATCATCGAATCTCCACTCCAGACAGGTTTTCATTACACGAATGCTGAATGTCCAAGTAACCCAATGATGGTTTTCAGCGTCCTATTCACAGTCGCAGGCTTGGTGTTCAACTGGCTCTCCACTCAGCAGTGGTCAGCTCCTTCATTTCCTGTCCACACAACCAAGACATCAGAAATCATTGGAATCTCCACTACAGAATGTTCCATTAATTCACTGGAATCAGGATATCATGAAATCTCCACTCCAGGCAGGCTTATTTTACACCACTGCTTATTGCACAAGTATCCCAATGCTGGTTTTCAGAGGACTTTTCACACTCGCAGGCATGCTGTTCAACTGGCTATCCCCTGAACCCTGGTCGTCTCTTCATTTTCGTTTCCACACAAATCAGATTTCAGAAATCATTGGAATCTCCACTACAGAATGTTCCATTCATTCACTGGAATCGGGTGATCATAGAATCTCCACTCCAGGCAGATTTTCGTTTCACCACTGCAAATGTTGAAGTAACCCTATGCTGGTTATCAGCGTATTGTTCAAAATTGCAGGCGTGCTGTTCAACTAGCTATCCAGTGAACACTGGTTAGCTCTTCATATTCCTGTCCACACAACCCAGATTTCAGAAAACATTGGAAACTCCACTACAGTATGATCCATTCATTCACTGCGAATCTGGAATTCATCTGAATCTCTACTCCAGACAGGCTTTCGTTAAACGACTGTTTAATGTCCAAGTAACCCAAAGCTGGTTTTCAGCGTCCTGTTCACATTCGCAGCCGTGCTGTTCAACTGGCTATCCACTGAAATTTGGTCAGCTCTCCATTTTCCTGTCCACATAACCCAGACTTCAGAATTCATTGGAATATCCACTAAAGAATGTTTCATTCATTCATTGCCAATCTGGAGATAATCGAGTCTCCACTCCAGGCAGGCTTTCCTTATACCACTGCTGAATGTCCAAGTAAACAAATGCTAGATTTCAGAGGCCTTTTCACACTCGCTTGCGTGCTGTTCAGCTGGCTATCCACTGAACCCTAGTCAGCTCTTCATTTTCATATCCATCCAACCCAGATTTCAGAAATCATTGGAATCTACACTACAGAATGTTCCATTCATTCACTGGAATCTGGAGATCATCGAATCTCTACTCAAGGTAGGCTTTAGTTACACTACTGTTGAATATTCAAGTAACACAATGCTGGTTTTCAGGGTCCTGTTCACATTCGCAGGTGTGCTGTTCAACTGGCTATCCAATGATCCCTGGTCAGCTCTTAATTTTCCTGTCCACCCAACCCAGGTTTCAGAAATCATTGGAATATCCACTCCAGAATGTTCCAATAATTCACTCCGAATCTGGAATTCATCTAAATCTCCACTCCACGCAGGCTATGGTTAAACCACTCGTGAATGTCCAAGTAACCAAATGCTGGTTTTCAGCGTCCTGTTGACAGTCGCAGGCGTGCTGTTCAACTGGCTGTCCACTCCACAGTGGACAGCTCTTTCATTTCCTGTTCACACAACGTAGAATTCAGAAACCAGTGGAATCTCCACTAAAGAATTTTCCATTCAATTACTGCCAATCTGGAATTCAAGGACTCGCAGCCGTGCTGTTCAATTTGCCATCCACTTAACACTGGTCAGCTCTTCATTATCCTGTCCAAACAACCCAGACTTCAGAAATCATTGGACTTTCCATTAAACAATGTTCCATTCATTCACTGCGAATCTGGAATTCATCTGACTCTCCACTCCAGGCAGGTTTTCGATACACCACTGGTGAATGACCAATTTACACAATATTGGTTTTCAGCCGCCTCTTCATACTCGAAGCCGTGCTGTTCACTGGCTATCCGCTCAAGCCTGGTCAGCTCTTCATTTTCCTGTCCACAAAACCCAGACTTCAGAAAGCATTGTAACCTCCACTATCTATAATTCATCTGACTCTGTTCTCAAAGCAGGTTTTCTTTATACCACTGGTGAATGTCCAAGTAGCACAATGCTGGTTTTCTGAGGTCTGTTCACACTCAAAGCCGTGCTGTTCACTGGTTATCCACTCAATACTGGTCAGCTTTTCATTTCCTTTCCAAACAATCCAGACTTCAGAAATTATTGGATTCTCCACTACAAAATGTTCCATTCACTCACTGCGAATCTGGAATTCTTCTGACTCTGCACTCAAGGCAGGTTTTTGTTACACCACTGTTGAATATTCAAATAACCCAATGCTGTTTTTCAGTGGCATGTTCACAATAGCAGCCGTGATATTCAGTTGGCTATCCACTCAACCCTGGTCAGCTCTTCATTTTCCTGTCCACCAGCCTTCAGAAAACATTTTATCTCCACTACAGAATGTTCCATTCATTCACTGCGAATCTGGAATTAATCTGAACCTGCACTCCAGGCATGCTTTCTTTACACCACTGGTGAATGTCCAAGTAACCCAATGTTGGTTTTCAGTGGCCTGTTCACACTCGCAGAAGTGCTGTTCCATTGCCTATGTACTCCACCCTTGTCAGCTCTTAATTTTCCTCTCGAAACAACCCAGACTTACAGAAATCAGTGGAACTTCCACTACAGAATGTTCCAAATATTCACAGCGAATCTGGAATTCATCTGAATCTCCACTCCAGGCAGGTTTTCGTTACACCACTGTTGAATGTCCAAGTAACCCAATGCTGGTTTTCAGTGGCCTGTTCACAATCGCAGACCTGCTGTTCAATTTGCCATCCACTCCACCCTCGTTAGCTCTTCATTTTCCTTTTCACACAACCCATCCTTAAGAAATTATTGTTATCTGCACTACAGTATGTTCCATTAATTCACTGCAAATTTAGAATTCATCTGAAACGGCACTGTAGTCAGTCTTTCGTTACAGCACAGCTGAATGTCCAAGTAACCCAATGGTGGTTTTCAGCGGCATGTTCACACTCTCAGACGTGCTGTTAAATTGGCTATCCACTCAATGCTGGTCAGCTCTTCATTTTCCTGTCCACACAGTCCAGCCTTAAGAAATCGAGAACAGGCCGCTTAAAACCAGCATGGGTTACTTGGACATTCACCAGTGGTGTAACGAAATCCTGCCTGGAGTGGAGAGTCAGATGAATTCTAGATCATACGGGTTACTTGTACGTTAAACAATGGTATAAGGAAAGACTTCCTGGAGTGCAGATTCAGATTAATTCCATATTCGCAGTGAATGTATGGAACAATCTGTAGTGGAGATTCCAATGATTTCAGAATGCTGGGTTGTATTGACAGGAAAATGCAGAGCTGACCAGAATTGAGTGGATAAGCAATTGAACATCATGTCTGCGAGTGTGAACATGCCGCTGTAACGAAAGCCTGCCGGGAGTGGAGATTCAGATGAATTCCAGATTGGCAGTGGATGAATGGAACATGCTGTAGTGGAGATAACAATGATTTCTGAAGGCTGGGTTCTGTGGATAGGAAAATGAAGAGGTAACCACAGTTTAGTGGATGGAACTTGAACAGCACGGCTGCGAGTGTGAACAGGCTGTTGAAAACCAGCATTGGGTTACTTGGACATTCACCAGTGGTGTAACTAATTCCTGCCTGGAGTTGGAGAGTCAGATGAATTCCAGATTCGCAGTGAATGAATGGAACGTTCTGTAGTGGAGACTCCAATGATTTCTGAAGGCTGGGCTGTGTGGACAGGATAATGCAGAGCTCACCAGCATTGAGTGCATAGGCAATTGAACAGCATGTCTGCGATTGTGAACATGACGCTGAAAACGAGCATTTGGTTACTTGGACATTCACCAGTGGTGTAACGAAAGCCTGCCCGTAGTGGAGATTCAGATGAATTCCATATTCGTAGTGAATGAACGGAACATTACGTAATGGAGTTTCCATTGATTTATGAAGGCTGTGCTGTGTGGACAGTAAATTGAACAGCTGAACAGTTTTGAGTGGATAGCCTTTGAATAGCAGGGCTGCGAGTGGTAACAGGCTGCTGAAAACCAACTTTGGATTACTTCGACATTCACCAGTAGTGTAATAGAGAGCTGCCTTTAGTGGAAAATCAGATGAATTCACGATTTGCAGTGAATGAATGGAACAGTCTGTAGTGGAGATTTAAATGATTTCTGAAGGCTGAGTTCTGTGGACAGAAAAATGAAGAACTGACCAGGGTTGAATCGATAGCCAATTGAACAGCAAGGCTGCGAGTGTGAAAAGACCTCTGAAAACGAGCATTCGTTACTCGCACATTCCCCAGTGGTGAAATGAAATCCTGCCTGGAGTGGAGAGTCAGATGAATTCCAGATTCGCAGTGAATGAATGGAACATTCAGTAGTGGAGATTCCAATGATTTCTGAAGGCTGGGCTGTGTGGACAGGAAAATGAAGAGCTGACCAGGGTTTAAGAGATAGCCAGTTGGACAGCACTTCTGCAAGTGTGAACAGGCCGCTGAAAACCATCATTGGGTTACTTGGACATTCAACAGTGGTGTAACGAAGGACTACCTTTGTTGCAGATTCAGATGAAATCCAAATTCGCAGTGAATGAATTGAATATTCTGTAGTGGAGATAACAATGATTTCTAAAGTCTGGATTGTGTGTACAGGAAAATGAAGACTTGACCATGGTTGTGAGGATAGCCAATTAAACAGCACATCAGCGAGTGTGAAAAGGCGGCTGAGAATCAGCATTGCGTTACTTGGACATTCACCAGAGTTGTATCCAAAACCAGCCTGATGTGGAGATTGAGATATATTCCAGATTCGCAGTGAATGTGTGGAACATTCTGCAGTGCAAGTTCCAATGATTTCTGAAGTCTGGGTAGTGTGGACAGGAAAATGATTAGCTGAGCAGGGTTAAGTGGATAGCCAATTGAACAGCACGTCTGCGAGTGTGAACATGCCACTGAAAACCAGCATTGGGTTACTTGGACATTCAAGAGTGTGTAATTAAAACATGCCTGGAGTGGAGAGGCAGATGAATTCCAGATTCTCAGTGAATTAATGGAACATTCTGTAGTGGAGTTACCAATGGTATCTAAATTTTGGGTGATGTGGACATGAAAATGAAGAGCTGAACAGGGTTGAGTTGAGTGGACAGCCCATTGAACCGCATGGTTGCGAGTCTGAGCAGGCCGCTGAAAAGCAGCATTGGTTTAATTGGACAATCAGCAGATGTATAACGAAAACCTGCTGGTAGTGGAGATTCAGATGAATTCCAGAATCGCAGTGAATGAATGGAAAATTCTGTAGTGGACATTCCAATGATTTCTGAAGGCTGAGTGATGTGGACAGGAAAATGAAGATCTGAACAGGGTTGTGTGGATAGCCAATTGAACAACACGTCTGCGATTGTGAACAGGCCACTGAAAATGAGCATTGGGTTACTTGGACATTCACCAGTGGTCTAACGAAAATATGCCGGTATTGGAGATTCAGATGAATTCCAGATTCGTAGTGAATGAACGGAACATTGTGTAGTGGAGATTCCAATGATTTCTGAAGGCTGGGCTGTGTGGACAGTAAAATGAACAGCTGACCAGTTTTGCGTGTTTAGCTAGTGAATAGCAGGGCTACTAGTGGGAACAGGCTCCTGAAAACCAGCTTTGGGTTACTTGGACATTCACCAGTGGTGTAACAGATATCTCCCTTTAGTGGAGATTCAGATTAATTCAAGATTCGCAGTGAATGAATGGAACATTCTGTAGTGGAGATTTAAATGATTTCTGAAGGCTGAGTTGTGTGGACAGGAAAATGAAGAGCTGACCAGGGTTGAATGGATAGCCAATTGAACAGCAATGCTGCGAGTAGGAAAATGAGGCTGAAAACCAGCATTGTGTTACTTGGACATTCAACAGTGGTGTAACAAAAACCTGGCAGGAGTGGAGAATGAGATGAATTCCAGATTCGCAGTGAATGAATGGAACATTCTATAATGGAGATTCCAATACTATCTGAAGGCTAGTTTATGTGGACAGGAAAATGAAGAATTCACCAGGGTTGAATCTGCAGCCAATTGAACAGAACGGCTGCATGTATGAAAAGTCCGATGAAAACCAGCATTGGGTCACTTGGACATTCACCAGTGGTGTAAAGAAAACCTGGCTGGAGTTGAGATTAAGATGAATTCCAGATTCGCAGTGAATGTATGGAACATTCTGTAGTGGAGTTTCCAATGATTTCTGTAAATCTGGGTGGTTTATACAGGAAAATGAAGAGCTGACCAGGGTTTAGTGGATAGAAAAATGAAAAGCACGGCTGCGAGTTTGAACATGCCGTTGAAAACCAGTATTGTGTTACTTGGACTTTCAACAGTGGTGTAACCAAAACCTGCCTGAATTGGAGAGTCAGATAAATTCCATATTCGCAGTGAATGAATGGAACATTCTGTAGTGGAGATTCCAATGATTTCTGAAGGCTGGGTGATGTGGGCAGGAAAATGCAGAGCTGAACAGGGTTGAGTGGATAGCCAATTGAAAAGCATGGCTGTAAGTCTGAGCAGGCCGCTGAAAACCAGCATTGGGTTACATGGACATTCACCAGTGGTGTAACGAAAACCTGCCGGTAGTGGAGATTCCGATGAATTCTAGATTCGCAGTGAATGAATGGAACATTCTGTAGTCTAGGTTCCAATGCTTTCTAAAGTCTGGATTGTGTGGACAGGAAAATGAAGAGCTGACCAGAGTTGAGTGGAGAGCCAAATGAACAGTATGGCTGCGATCGTCAACAGCCCACTGAAAACTAACATTGGGTTACTTGGACATTCAACAGCGGTGTATCGAAAACTTGAATGCAGAAGCAGATGAATTCCAGATACCCAGTGAGTGAATGGAACATTCTGTAGTGGAGGTTACAAAAATTTCTGAAGTCTGGACTGTGTGGTAAGGAAATGAAAAGATGACCAGTGTTGAGTGGATAGCCAGTGAACAGCACGGCTTCGAGTGTGAACAGACCGCTGAAAACCAGCATTGGGTTACTGGGACATTCACCATTGGTATAAAGAAAGCCTGCCTGGAGAGCATTTTCAGATTAATTGCACATTCGCAGTGAATGAATGGAACATACTGTGGTGGAGGTTCCAATGACTTCTGTATATCTGGGTGGTTTAGACAGGAAAATGAAGAGCTAACCATGGTTGAGTGTATGGGAAATTGAACAGCACAGCTGGGAGTGTGAACAGGCCGCTGAAAACCAGCATTGTGTTACTTGGTCATTCACCAGTGGTTTAACGAAAACCTGCCTGGAGTGGAGAGTCAGATGAATTCCAGATTCGCAGTGATTGTATGGAAAGTTCTGTATTGGAGGTTCCAATGATTTCTGAAGTCTGGTTGGCGTGGAGAGGAAAATGCAGAGCTGACCAGGCTTGAGTGGATATCCAACTGAACAGCACGTCTGCGAGTGTGAACATGCCGCTACAAACCATCTTGAGGTTACGTGGACAGTCAACAGTGGTGTAACGAAAGTATGCCTGCAGTGCAGATTCAGATGAATTCCAAATTCGCAGTGAATGAATGGAACATTCTGTAGCGAAGATTCCAATAATTTCTGAAGGCTGAGTTGTGTGGACAGGAAAATGAAGAGCTCACCAGGGTTCAGTGGATAGCCAGCTGAACAGCACGACTGCAATTGTAAACAGGCCACTGAAAATGAGCACTGGGTTACTTGATCATTCCCCAGTGGTGTAAAGACACCTTCCTCGTGTGCAGAGTCAGATGAATTCCAGATTCGCAATGAATGATTGGAACTATCTGTAGTGGAGATTCCAATGATTTCCTAAGCCTGGGTTGTGTGGACAGGAAAATGAAGAGCTGACCAGGTTTGAGTGGATAGCCAATTAAAGAGCACGTCTGCGAGTGTGAAATGGCCGCTGAAAACCACCATTGGGTTACTTTGACATTCAATAGTGGTGTAACGAAAGACTGCCTGCAGTGCAGATTCAAATGAATTCCAGATTCGCAGTGTATGAATGGAAATTTCTGTAGTGGGGATTTCAATGATTTCTGAAGACTGCGTGATGAGGACAGAAAATGAAGAGCTCAACAGGGTTGAGAAGATAGCCAATTGAACAACACAGTTGCGATTGTGATGAGGCCGCAAAAAACTAGCATTGGGTAACTTGGACATTCACCAGTTGGGTATTGAATTCCTGCCAATAGTGGACGTTCATATGTATTCCAGATTCGCAGTAAATGAATAGAACATTCTGTAGTACACATTTCAATGATTTTGGAAGGCTGGGTTGTGTGGACAGGAAAATGAAGATCTCACCAGGGCTGAGTGGATAGCAAATTGAGTAGCACGTCTGCGTGTGTGAACATGCTGCTGAAAACCAACCATGCGTTACTTGGACATTCAATAGTGGTGTAACGAAAGACTGCCTGCAGTGCAGATTCAGATGAAATCCAGATTCGCAGTGAATGAATGGAAATTTCTGTAGTGGAGATTTCAATGATTTCTGATGGCTGCGTGATAAGGACAGAAAATGAAGAGCTCAACAGGGTTGAGCGGATAGCCAATTGAACAGCACTTCTGCGAGTGTGAATATGCCGCCTAAAACCAGCATTGGGTTACTTGGACATTCACCTTATGTGTCACGCAAACCTACCGGTAGTGGAGATTCAGATGAATTCCAGATTCGCAGTGAATGAATGGAACATTTTGTTGTGGACATTCCAATGATTTCTGAAGGCTGGATGATGTGGAGAGGAAAATGACGAGCTGAACAGGGTTGAGTGTATAGCCAGTTGAAAAGCATGAGTACGAGTCTGAGCAGGCCACTGAAAACCAGCATTGTGTGACATGGACATATACCAGTGGTGTAACGAAAACCTGCCTGGAGTAGAGATTCAGATAAATTCCAGATTCGCAGTGAATGAATGGAACTTTCTGTAGTGGAGATTCCAATGGTATCTGAAGTCTGGATTGTGTGGACAGCAAAATGAAGAGCTGACCAGTGTTAAGTGGATTGCCAGTGAACAGCACGGCTTCGAGAGTGAACAAAGCACTGAAAACCAGCATTGCGTTGCTTGAACATTCAACGGTGGTCTAACGAAAGCCTGTCAGGAATGGAGATTCAGAAGAATTCCAGATTCATAGTCAATGAATGGACCATTCTCTGTGGAGATTCCAATGATTTCTGAATGCTTGGTTGTGTGGACAGAAAAATGAAGAGCTTACCAGCATTTAGTGGATATCCAATTGAACAGAACCTCTGTGAGTGTGAACAGGCCGCTGAAAACCAGCATTGGGTTACTTGGTCATTCACCAGTGGTGTAACGAAAACCTGCCAGTAGTGGAGATTCAGATGAATTCCAGATTCACAGTGAATGAGTCGAACATTCTGTAGTGGAGATTTCAATAATTTCCGAAGTCGGGATTGTGCAGACAGGAAAATTAAGGGCTCACCAGTGTTGAGTGGATAGACAGTGAACAGCACGGCTTCGATAGTGAAAAAACTGATGAAATCCAGCATTGCTTTACTTGGACATTCACCAGTGGTATAACGAAAGCATGCCTGGAGTGCAGATTCAGATTAATTCCAGATTCGCAGTGAATGAATGGAACATTCTGTATTGGAGTTTCCAATAATTTCTGAAGGCTGGGTTGTATGGACAGGAAAATGAAGAGCTGACCAGGGTTGAGTGGATAGCCAATTGAACAGCACGGCTGCGAGTCTGAACAGGCCGCTGAAACCAGCATTGGGTTACTTGGACATTCACCAGCGGTGTAACGTAAACCTGCCGGTAATGGAGCTTCAGAAGAATTTCAGATTCGCAGTGAATGAATGGACTGTTCTCTAGTGGACATTGGAATGATTTCTGAAGTCTGGATTGTTTGGACAGGAAAATGAAGAGCTGAATAGGGTTGAGTGGATAGCCAATTGAACTGCATGTCTGCGAGTGTGAACGGGCCACTGAAAACCAGCATTGGGTTACTTGGACATTCACCAGTAGTCTAACGAAAGCCTGCCTGCAGTGCAGATTCAGATGATTTCCAGATTCGCTGTGAAGGAATGGAACATTCTGTAATGGAGTTTCCAATGATTTCTGAATGCTGGGTTGTGTGGACAGAAAAATGAAGAGCTTACCAGCATTTAGTGGATAGCCAATTGAACAGAAACTCTGTGAGTGTGAACAGGTCGCTGAAAACCAGCATTGGGTTACTTGGTCATTCACAAGTGGTATAATGAAAACCTGCTGGTATTGGAGATTCAGATGAATTCCAGATTCGCATTGAATGAATGGAACATTCTGTAGTGGAGATTCCAATGATTTCTGAAATCTGGATTGTGCAGACAGGAAAATGAAGGGCTCATCAGTGTTGAGTGAATAGCCAGTGAACAGCACGGCTTCGATAGTGAAAAAACTGATGAAATCCAGCATTGCTTTACTTGGACATTCACCAGTGGTATAATGAAAGCCTGCCTGGAGTGCAGATTCAGATTAATTCCAGATTCGCAGTAAATGAATGGAACATTCTGTAGTTTGTTTATACATTTCCTCTGAGTTGCAGAATCCAGGTCACTAACCATAGTAGGCAATACAATTTTAGAATGTAACATACTTGGGCTGGAGCGATAGCACAGTGGTAGGGCGTTCGCCTTACAAGCGGCCAACATGGCCGACCCGAGTTCGATTCCTCCGCCCCTCTCGGAGAGCCCGGCAAGCTACCGAGAGTATTAGATATGCCAGACACAGTAGCAACAAAGTCTCCAATAGAGACGTTACTGGGCCCGCTCGAGCAAATAGACGATCAATGGGAGGGCCTTTACCTTTTACCTTACATACTGAGGTAAATTTAGCCTCTTTTAGAAGTCATTGGATTGAATGTGTTTTTTTTTAAATTCATTAAGGTGCCTCTTTTTCTTGACTTTGTCCATTAATATTTATCCATATATGCCTTTGCAATAACTAGATTGTGAAAAGATAACAAGTGTTGTAACAATAATCCATTGTTTGAGGTGCTTGCAGTTGTCTTAAAAAATTAAAGTATTGGGTTTTTTTTCCAGAAAAAAATGATTTTTTTTATCAAGCAAATTTCCTCTCAGGAAGTTTATTCATGACACTATTTAATTTCTCTCCTAAAACATGGATTGTTCCATCAGTCTAACACAGCCCAGGATTTCTGTCTTCGTATTAAAAGATGAAGCTTAGAACTGGATCAATTGTCCCTTTCTCTTTTGATCGCCTCCCAGTTCAAAATGCTTGCACCTCTTAATGGCCAGCATTCTCTTAGATCTGCAGTTGGGCTCGACACATTCAAATATCAACACAATCTTCTTTGGAGTTTTAGCCTTCTTCCGGAAAATAGGCTTAGTTTGACCTCCGTAACCACTCTGCTTCCTATCATAACCACGCTTTCCCTGAGTATACAGAGAATCCTTGCCCTTCTTGTACTGTGTGACTTTGTGGGGCTGATGTTTGCCACATTTCTTACAAAAAGTCCGGCGGGTTTCGGTACGTTCACCATGCTTGCGGCAGCGGTGTCTGCGAGGAAAGGAATGATTTCTGAAGAATGGGTTATGTGGACAGGAAAATGAAGTGCTGAACATGGTTCAGAGGATAGCCAATTGAACAGTATGGCTACGAGTCTGAACAGGCCGCGGAAAAGCAGCATTAGGTTACTTGGATATTCAACTGTGGTGTAAAGAAAACCTGCCGGGAATAGAGATTCAGATGAATTCCAGATTGAATGAATGAATGAATGAATGGAACTTTCTGTAGTGGAGATAGCAATGATATCTGAAGTCTGGCTTCTGCGGACAGGAAAATGAAGAGCTGACGACTGTTGATTGGACAGCCAGTGAACAGAATGGCTTCAATTGTGAACAATCCGCTGAAAACCAGCATTGCATTACTTGGACATTCAACAGTGGTGTAACGAACGCCTACCAGGAGTGGATATTCAGATGCATTGCAGATTCGCAATGAATGAATGGAACATTCTGTAGTGGACTTTCAAATGATTCCTGAAGGCTGGGTCGTGTGGACAGGAAAAAGAAGAGTTAAACACTGTTGAGTCTATAGCCAATAAAACAGCATGGCTGCGAGTATGAAAAGGCCTCTGAAAACCAGTATTGGGGTACTTGCACATTCTCCAGTGGTGTAACGACAACCTGCCGGTATTGGAGATTCAGATGAATTCCATATTCACAGTGAATGAATGGAACATTCTGTAGTGGAGATTACATTGATTTTTGTAGTCTGGATTGTGTGGAATGGAAAATATAGAGGTGACCAGTGTTGAGTGGATAGCCATTGAACATCACGGCTTCGATTGTGAACAGACCACTGAAACCAGCATTGCGTTACTTGGACATTCACCAGTGGTGTAAGGAAAGCCTGATTGGAGTGCACATTCAGATTGTATGGAACATTCTGTAGTGGATATGCTGATGATTTCTGCAGGCTTGGTTGTGTGGACAGGAAAATGAAGATCTGACCAGCATTGAGTGGATAGAATATTGAACAGCACGTCTGTCAGTGTGAACATGCCGCTGAATACCAGCATTGGGTTACTTGGACATTCACCACTGGTGTCACGAAAACCTGCCTGGAGTGGAGATTCATATGAATTCCAGTTTCAGAGTGACTGAATGGAACATTCTGTATTGTAGGGTCCAATGTTCTCTTAGGTCTTGGTTGTGTGGATAGGAAAATGAAGAGCTGCCCAGGGTGGAAAGTGTAGCCAGTGATCAGCAGGGCTGTGAGTGTTAACAGGCTGCTAAGAACCAGCTTTCGGTTACTAGGACATTTACCAGTGGTTCAACAAAGACCTAACTGTAGTACAGATTCAGATGAATTCCAGAATCTCAGTGAATGAATATAACGTTCTGTAGTGGAGATTTAAATGATTTCTGAAAGCTGGGTTGTGTGGACAGGAAAATGAAGAGCTGACGAGGGTTGAATCGATAGCCAATTGAACAGAACGGCTGCGAGTTTGAAAGGGCCGCTGAAAACCAGCATTGCGTTACTTGGACATTCACCAGTGGTGTAATGAAAAACTGCCGGAAGTGGATGTGGAGATGAATTCCGGATTCGCAGTGAATGAATGTAACATTCTGTACTGGAGATAACAATGATTTCTGAAGTCTGGGTTGTGTGGACAGGAAAATGAAGAGTTGACCAGGTTGAATCGATAACCAATTGAACAGAACGGCTGCGATTGTGAACAGGCCGCTGAAAACCACATTGGGTTACTTGTACATTTAAAAATGGTGTAACGAAAGCCTGATTGGGGTGCACATTCAGATTAATTCCAGATACGCAATGAGTGAATGGAACATTCTGAAGTGGATATTCCAATGATTTCTGAAGTCTTGGTGTTGTGGACAGGAAAATAAAGAGCTGACCAGGGTTGAGTGGATAGCCAATTGAACAGAACGGATGCAACTGTGAACAGGCCGCTGAAAACGATCACTGGATTACTTGGTAATTCACCAGTGGTGTAACGATACTGCCTGGTGTGAAGAGTCAGATGAATTTCAGATTCGCAATGAATGAATGAAACAATATGTAGTGGAGATTCCAATCTTCTCTGAAGCCTGGGTATTGTGGAAAGGAAATGAGAAGCTGACCAGGGTTGATTGCATAGCCAATCTAACAGCACTGCTCCGATTAGGAACAGGCCGCAACAAACCAGCATTGGGTTACTTGGACATTCACCAGTGGTGTAACGAAAACCTTCCGAGAGTGGATGTTGAGATGAATTCCAGATTCGCAGTGAATGTATGGAACATTCTGTAGTAGAGTTTCCAATGATTTCTGAAGGCTGGGTTGTGTGGACAAGAACATGAAGATCTGACCAGCATTGAGTGGATACCAATTGAACAGCACGTGTGCGAGTGTGAACATGCCGCTGAAAACCAGCATTGGGTTACTTGGACATTCAATAGTGGTGTAAGGAAAGACTGCCTGCAGTGCAGATTCCGATGAATTCCAAATTCGCTGTGAATGAATGGAACATTCTATATTGGAGATAACAATGATTCCTGAAGCATGGGTTATGTAGACCGGAAATTGCAGTGCTGAGCAGGGTTGAGTGGATAAGCAGTTGAACAGTATGGCTACGAGTCTGAACAGGCCGCTGAAAACCAGCATTGGGTTACTTGGACATTCATCAGTGGTGTAACGAAAACCTGCCGGGAGTAGAGATTCAGATGAATTCCAGATTTGCAGGGAATGAATCGTACTTTCTGTAGTGGAGATTACAATGATATCTGAAGTCTGGATTGTGTGGACAGCAAAAGGAAGATATGACCAGTGTTAAGTGGATAGCCAGTGAACAGCACGTCTTCGAGTGTGAATAACCCACTGAAAACCAGCATTGCGTTAATTGGACATTGACCGGCAGTGTAATGAAAGCCTGCTGGGAGTGGAGATTCAGATGAATTCCAGATTCGCAGTGAATTAATGGAAAATTCTGTAGTGGAGATTCCAATGATTTCTGAAGTCTGGATTGTGTGGACAAGAAAATGAAGAGCTGGCAGTGTTGAGTGGATAGCAAGTGAACAGCACGGCTTCGAGTGTGAACAGACCACTGAAAACCAGGATTGCGTTGCTTGGACATTCACCAGTGGTGTAACGAAAGCCTACCGGGATTGGATATTCACATGAATTCCAGATTCGCAGTGAATGAATGGAACATTCTCTAGTGGAGATTCCAATGATTTCTGAAGTCTTGGTTGTGTGGATAGGAAAATGTAGAGCTGCCCAGGGTGGAAAGTATAGCCACTGAACATCAGGGTTGCAAGTGTGAACAGGCTGTTGAGAACCAGCTTTTGGTTACTTGGACATTTACCACTGGTTCAACAAAGACCTACCTAGAGTGCAGATTCAGATGTATTCCAGAATCGCAGTGAATGAATGGAACATTCTCTAGTGGAGATTTAAATGATTTCTGAAGGCTGGGTTGTGTGGACAGGAAAATGAAGAGCTCACAAGGGTTGAATTGATAGCTAAATGAACAGAACGGTTGTAGTTTGAAAGGGCCGCGGAAAATCATCATTGTGTTACTTGGACATTTTCCAGTGGTGTAAAGAAAAACTGCCTTTAGTGAAAGTTTAGATGAATTCTGGATTTGCAGTGAATGAATGGAACATCTTGAAGTGGAGATCACAATGATTTCTGAAGGCTGGGTTACGTGGACAGGAAAATTAAGTACTGAACAGGGTAAAGTGGATAGCCAATTGAACAGCATGGCTACGAGTCTGAACAGACCAATGAAAACCAGCATTGACTTACTTGGACATTCACCGTTGGTGTAATGAAAACCTGCCGGGAGTAGAGATTCAGATGAATTCCAGATTCGCAGGGCATGAATGGAAATTTCTGTAGTGAAGATTCCAATGATATCGGAAGTCTGGATTGTGTGGACAGCAAAATGAAGTGCTTACCAGTGTTAAGTGGATAGTCAGTGAACAGCATGGCTTCGAGTGTGAACAGAGCTGAAAAGCAGCATTGCGTTACTTTGACATTCACCAGTGGTTGTAACGAAAGCCTGCCTAGAGTGCAGATTCAGATTAATTCCAGATTCGCAGTGAATGAATGGAATATTTTGTAGTGGAGTTTCCAATGATTTCTGAAGGCTGGGTTGTGTGGACAGGAAAATGAAGAGCTGACCAGGGTTGAGTGGATAGCAAATTGAACAGCACGGCTGTGAGCGTGAAAAAACCACTGAAAACCAGCATTACTTTACTTGGACATTCACCAGTGGTGTAACGAAAGCCTGCCGGGTTTTGTTAGTGGAGATTCAGATGAATTCCTGATTCGCAGTTAATTAATGGAAGATTCTTTAGTGGCGATTCCAATGATTTCTGAAGGCTGGGATGTCTGGACAGGAAAATGAAGAGCTGGCCAGTGTTGAGTGGATAGCAAGTGAACAGCACGGCTTCGAGTGTGAACAGACCACTGAAAACCAGGATTGCATTACTTGGACATTCAGAGGTGGTGTAAGGAAAACCTGCCGAGAGTGGATGTTCAGATGAATTCCAGATTCGCAGTGAATGTTTGGAACATTCTGTAATAGAGATTCCTATGTTTTCTGAAGGGTGGGTTGTGTGGACAAGATAATTTCGATCTGACCAGCATTGAGGGTATAGCCAATTGAACAGCACTTCTGCAAGTGTGTGCATGCCTCTGAAAACCAGCATGGGGTAACTGGGACATACAATAGTGGCGTAATGAAAGACTGCCTGCAGTGCAGATTGCGATGAATTCCAATTTCACAGTGAATGATTGGGACATTCTGTATTGGAAATAACAATGATTTCTGAAGTCTGGTTTATGTGGACAGGAAAATGAAGTGCTGAACAGGGATGAGTGGATAGCCAATTGAATAGCACGGCTACGAGTCTGAACAGGCCGCTGAAAACCAGCATTAGGTTAACTGGACATTCACAAGTGGTGTAACAAAAACCTGCCGGGAGTAGTGTTTCAGATGAAATCCAGATTCGCAGTGAATGAATGGAGCTTTCTGTAGTGGAGATTCCAATGATATCTGAAGTCTGGACTCTGGACAGCAAAATGAAGAGCGACCAGTGTTAAGTGGATAGCCAGTGAACAGCAAGGCTTCGAGTGTGAACAAACCATTGAAAATCAGCATTGCTTTACTTGTATATTCACCAGTGGTGTGACGAAACCCTGCCGCGAGTGGATATTCAGATGAATTCTAGATTCCCAGTGAATGAATGCAACATTCTGCAGTGAATGAATGCAACATTCCAATGATTTCTGTAGGCAGGGATGTGTGGACAGGAAAATAAAGAGCTGACCAGGGTTGAGTGGATAGCCAATTGAACATCACGGCTGCGATTGTGAACAGGCCACTGAAAACCAGCTTTGGGTTACTTGGACATTGATTAGTATTGTAACAAAAGCCTGATTGGAGTGCACGTTCAGATTAATTCCAGATTCGCAATGCGATTGTGAAGAGGCCGCAGAAAACAAGCCTTTGGTTATTTGTACATTCACCAGTGGTGGAACGAAAACCTCCCGAGAGTGGATGTTCAGATGAATTCCAGATCCGCAGTTAATGTATGGAACATTCTGTAGTAGAGATTCCATTGATTTCTGAAGGATGGGTTTTGTGGACAAGAAATTTAAGATTTGACCAGCATTGAGGGGATAGCCAATTGAACAGCACGTCTGCGAGTGTGAGCATGCCTCTGAAAACCAGCATGGGGTTACTTGGACATAAAATAGTGGTGTACCGAAAGACTTCTGCAGTGCAGATTGAGATGAATTCCAAATTCGCAGTGAATGAATGGAACATTCTGTAGTTGAGATAACAATGTTTTCTGAAGGATGGGCTATGTGGACAGGAAAATGAAGTGCTGAACAGGGATGAGTGGATAGTCAATTGAGTAGCACGGCTATGAGTCTGAACAGGCCACTGAAAACCAGCATTGGGTTACTTGGACATTCACCAGTGGTGTAACGAAAACTTGCCGGGAATAGAGATTCAGATGAATTCCAGATTCACAGTGAATGAATGGAACTTTTTGTACTGGAGATTCCAATGATATCTGAAGTCTGGACTGTATGGACAGCAAAAAGAAGAGCTGACCAGTGATAAATGGATAGCCAGTGAACTTCACTGTTTCGAGTGTGAACAAACCACTGAAACCAGCAACGTGTTACTTGGACATTCACCAGTGGTGTAACTAAAGCTTGCCGGGAGTGGATATTCATTTGAATTCCAGATTCGCAGTGAAGGAATGGAACATTCCGTAGTGGATATTTCAATGATTTCTGAAAGTTGGGTTGTGTGGACAGGAAAATGAACAGCTGACCAGCACTGAGTGGATAGAATATTGAACAGCACGTCTGTGAGAGTGAACATGCCGCTGAAAACCAGCATTTGGTTACTTGGACATTCCACACTGGTGTAACAAAAACCTGCCTGGAGTGGAGAGTCAGATGAATTTCAGATTCAGAGTGACTGAATGGAACATTCTGCAGTCGAGTCTAAAGTTTTGGTTGTGTGAATAGGAAAATGTAGAGTTACCCAGGATGGAAAGTATAGCCAGTAAACTGCAGGGTTGCGAGTTTGAACAGGCTGTTGAGAACCAGCTTTCGGTTACTTGAACATTTACCAGTGGTTCAACAAAAAACTGCCTGGAGTGCAGATTCTGATGTATTCCAGATTCGCAGTGAATGAATGGAACATTCTCTAGTGGAGATTTATATGATTTCTGAAGGCTGGGTTGTGTGGACAGGAAAATGAAGAGCTGACGTGGGTTAAATCGATAGCCAAATGAACAGAACGGCTGCGAGTTTGAAAGGGCCTCTGAAAACCAGCATTGCGTTACTTGGATATTCACCAGCGGTGTAACGAAAAGCTGCCAATAGTGGATGTTCAGATGAATTCCGGATTCGTAGTGAATGAATGGAACATTCTGTAGTGAATATGCCAATGATTTCTGAAGGCTGGGTTGTGTGGACAGGAAAATGAAGAGCTGACCAGCATTGAGTGGATAGAATATTGAACAGCACGTCTGCCAGTGTGAACATGCTGCTGAAAACCAGCATTGGGTTACTTGGACATTCACCACTGTTGTATAGAAAACCTGCCTGGAGTGGACAGTCAGATGAATTCCAGATTCGGATTGACTGAATGGAACATTCAGTAGTGAAGAGTCCAATGATTTCTGAAGTCTTGGTTGTGTGGATAGGAAAATGAAGAGCTGCCCAGGGTGGAAAGAGCAGCTAATGAACAGCAGGGCTGCGAGTGTGAACAGGTCGCTGATATCCAGCTTTCGTTTACTAGGACATTTACCAGTAGTTCAACAAAGACCTTCCTGGATTGCAGATTCAGGTGAATTGCAGATTCGCAGTGAATGAATGGAACATTCTGTAGTGGAGATAACAATGATTTCTGAAGGCTTGGTTGTGTGGACAGGAAAATGAAGAGCTGACCAGGGTTGAGTGGATAGGCAATTGAACAGCACAGCTGCGACTGTGAACAGGCCGCTGAAAATGATTAATGGGTTACTTGGTCATTCACCAGTGGTGTAACGAAACCTACTTGATGTGAAGACTCAGAAGAATTCCAGATTTGGAGTGACTGAATGGAACTTTCTGTAGTGGAGATTCCAATGATTTCTGAAGGCTGGAATCTGTGGACAGGAAAATGAAGAGCTGAGCAGGGTTCAGTGTATAGTCAATTGAACAGCACGGATGCAAGTGTGAACAGTCCGCTGAAAACTGGCATTGGGTTACTTTGTCATTCACCAATGGTGTAACGAACACTGCCTGGTGTGGAGGGTCACATGAATTCCAGATTCGCAGTGAATGTATGGAATAATCTGTATTGGAGATTCCAATGATTTCTGTATGCTGGTTTGTGTGGACACGAAAATGAAGAGCTGACCGTGTTGAGTAGAAAGTCAATTGAACAGCATGGCTGCGGTTGTGAACAGGCCGCTGAAAACCAGCATTGGGTCACTTGGACATTCAACAGTGGTGTAACGAAAGCCTGCCGGGACTGGAAAGTGAGATGAATTCCAGATTCGCAGTGAATTAATGGAACATTCTGTACTGGAGATTCCACTGATTTCTGAATGCTGGTTTGTGTGGACAATAAAATGAAGAGCTGAGAAGGGTTGAGTGGATAACCAATTTAATAGCACGTCTGCAAGTGTGAACAAACTGCTGAAAAACAGCATTGCGTTACTTGGATTTTCATCAGTGGTGTAACAAAAACCTGCCATGGCAGGATGTTCAGATGAATTCCAGATTCAGAGTGAATGAATGGTACATTTTGTAGTGGAGATTTAAATGATTTCTGAAGTCTGGATTGTGTGGACAGGAAAATGAAGAGCTGACCAGTGTTGAGTAGATTGCCAGTGAACAGCACGGCTTCCATTCTGAAGAGATCACTGAAAACCAGCATTGCGTTACTTGGACATTCACCAGTGCTGTAACGAAAGCCTAACGAGAGTGCAGATTCAGATTAATTCCAGAATCGCAATGAATTAATGGAACATACTGTAGTGCAGGTTCCAATGACTTCGGAAGCCTGTGCGACGTCGAGAGGAAAATGAACATCTGACCAGCAATTATTGTATTGCCAATTTAATAGCACTACAGCGAGTGTGAACAGGACACTGAAAACCAACATTGGGTTACTTGCTCATTCAACAGTGGTTTAACGAAAACCTGTCTGGACAGTCAGATGAATTTCAGATTCGCAGTGAATATATGGTACAGTCTGTAGTGGAGATTCCAGTGATTTCTGAAGGCTGTGTTGGGTGGACAGGGAAAAGAAGAGCTGAGCAGGGTTGAATCGATAGCAAATGAAACAGCACGGCTGCGAGTATGAAAAGGTCGCTGAAAACCAGCATTGGGTTACTTGGACATTCACCAGTGGTGTTTCAAAAGCATGCCTGCAGTGCAGATTCAGATGAATTCCACATTCGCAGTGAATGAATTTAACATTCTGTAGTGCAGGTTCCAATGATTTCTGAAGGCTGGTCGATGTGGACAGGAAAATGAAGAGCTGACCAGCATTGAGTGTATTGCCAATTGAACAGCACGTCTGCGAGTGTGAACAGTTCGCTGAAAACCAGAATTGGGTTACTTCGACATTCACCAGTGCTGTAACGAAAGCGTAACGAGAGTGCAGATTCAGATTAATTTCAGAATCGCAATGAACGAATGGAACATACTTTGGTGGAGATTCCAATGATTTCTGAAGGCTGGATGATGTGGACAGGAAAATGAAGAACTGAACAGAGTTGAGTGGATAGCAAATTGAACAGCATGGATGCGAGTCTGAACAGGCCGCTGAAAACCAGCATTGGGTTACTTGGACATTCACTAGAGGCATAACGAAAATCTGCCGGTAGTGGAGATTCCGAAGAACTCCAGATTCGCAGAGAAGGAATGGAACATTCTGTAGTGGAGATTTCAATGTTTTCTGAAGGCTGAATTGTGTGGACAGGAATATGAACAGCTTATCAAGGTTGAGTGCATAGCCAATTTAACAGCACTGCTTGAGTGTGAACTGGCTGCTGAAAACCAGCTTGGACATTTGCCAGTGGTGTAACAAAAACCTGCTTATAGTGGATATTAAGATGAATGCCAGATTCACAGTTAATGAATGGAACATTCTGTATTGTAGATTCCAATGATTTCTGAAGGCTTGGTTTTGTGAACAGGAAAATGAAGAGTTGAACAGGGTTGAGTTTATAGTCAATTGAACAGCACGGCTGCGAGTCTGAACAAGCCGCTGAAAACCAGCATTGGTTTACTTGGACATTCACGAGTGGTGTAACGAAAACCTGCCAGGTGTGGAGATTCAGATGAATTCCAGATTCGCAGTGAATGAATGGAACATTCTGTAGTGCAGATTCCAATGATTTCTGAAGACTGAATTGTGTGGACACGAAAATGAATACCTGACCAGAGTTGAGTTGATAGGCAGTGAACAGCACGGGTACGAGTGTGAACAGACAGCTAAAAATCAGCATTGCGTTACTTGGACATTCACCAGTGGTGTAACAAAAACCTGCCGAGAGTGGAGATTCTGATGAACTCCAGAATCGCAGTGAATGATTGGAACATACTGTAGTGGATGTTCCAATGTTTTCTGAAGTCTGGGTTGTGTAGACAGGAATACGAATTGGTGACAGGGTTGACTGGATAGGCAATTGGACAGCAGGTCTGTGAGTGTGAACTGGCCCCTGAAAACCAGCATTGGTTTACTTGGACATTCACGAGTGGTGTAACGAAAAACTGCCAGGTGTGGAGATTCAGATGAATTCCAGATTCGCGGTGAATGAATGGAATATTCTTTAGTGCAGTTTCCAATGATTTCTTAAGTCTGAATTGTGTGGACACGAAAATGAAGAGCTGACCAGAGTTGAGTTGATAGCCAGTGAATAGCACGGGTACGAGTGTGAACAGACCGCTGAAAAATCAGCATTGCGTTACTTGGACATTCACCAGTGGTGTAACGAAAACCTGCCTGGAGTGGAGTTTCAGTTGAATTCCAGATTCCCATTGAATGTGTGGAATATTCTGTAGTGGAGATTCAAATGATTTTTGAAGCCTGGTTTGTTTAGACAGGAAAATGAAGCGTTGACCAGGGTTGAATGAATAGCCAATAGAAAAGCATGGCTGCGAATGTGAACAGGCCTCTGATAACCAGCATTGGGTTACTTGGACATTTAACAGTGGTGTATCGAAAACCTGCCTGGAGTGCAGAGTCAGATGAATTCCAGATTCGCAGTGAATGAATGGAACATTCTGTATTGGAGATTTCAATGATTTCTGAAGGCTGGGTTGTGTTGACAGGAAAATGAAGAGCTGAACAGGACTGAGTGGATATCCTATTGAACAGCACGGCTGCGAGTCTGATGAGGCCGCTGAAAACTGTGATTTCTGAATTCTGGATTGTGTGTACAGGAAAATGAAGAGCTGACCAGGGTTGAGGGGATATCCAATTAACAGCATGACTGCGATTGTGAACAGGCCGCTGCAAACCAGCATTGGGTTCCTTGGACATTCTCCAGTGGTGTAACGAAAGCCTGCCTGGAGTGCAGTTTCAGATTAATTCCAGAATCGCAGTGAATGATTGAATCATTCTCTAGTGGAGAGTCCAATGATTTATTATGTCTGGGTTGTTTGCATAGCAAAATGAAGAGATGACCATGGTGGAGTGGATAGCCAGTGAACAGCAGGGCTGCAAGTGTGAACTGGCTGCTGAAATCCAGCATTGTGTTACTTGGACATTCACCACTTGTGTAAAAAAACCTGCCTGGAGTGGAGATTAGGATTAATTCTAGATTCGCAATGAATGTTTGTAACATTCTGTAGTGGAAATTCCAATGATTTCTGAAGTCTGGATTGTGTGGACAGGAAAATGAAGAGCTGGCCAGTGTTGAGTGGATAGCCAGTGAACACCACGACTTCGAGTGAGAACATACTGCTGAAAACCAGCATTGTGTTACTTAGATATTCAGTAGTGGTGTAACCAAAGCCTGGGTTGAGCGCAGATTCAGATTAATTGCAGATTCGCAGTGAATGAATGGAATGTTCTGTACTGGAGATAACATTGATTTCTTTAGGCTGGTTTTTGTGGACGAGTAAATGAAGAGCTGACCTGGGTTGACTGGATAGCCAATTGAAAAACACGTCTGTGAGTGTGAATATGCCGCTGAATACCAGCATTGGGTTACTTGGTAATTCAGCAGTGCTGCAATGCAAACCTGCCTGTATTGGAGAGTTTGATGAATTCCAGATTCACCGTGAATGAATGGAACATTCAGTAGTGGAGATTCCAATGATTTCTGAAGGCTGGGTTATGTGGACAGGAAAAGAAGAGCTGACCATGGTTGAATCGATAACCAATAAAACAGCACGGCTGCGAGTATGAAAAGGCCGCTGAAACCCAGCTTTGGGTTACTTGGACATTCACCAGTGGTGAAACGAAAGACTGGCTGCAATGCAGATTCAGATGAATTCCAAATTCGCAGTGGATGAATGGAACATTCTGGAGTGGAGTTACCGATAATTTCTGAGGGTTGGGTTCTTTGTAAATGAAACTGTAGTGTGAACAGGCCGCTGAAAACCCGCATTGGGTTTCTTGGTCCTTCACCAGTGGTGTAAAGAAAGCCTGCTGGAGTGCAGTGGTGTAACCTTCACCAGTGGTGTAACGATAACCTGACTGGATTGGAGAGTCAAATGCTTTCCAGATTCACAGTGAATGAATGGAACATTTTGCATTGGAGATTCCAATGTTTTTTGAAGGCTGGGTTATATGGAGAGGAAAACTAAGATCTGAACAGGGTTGAGTGGATACCCAATTGAACAACACGGATGCGAGTCTGAACAGGCTGATGAAATCCAGCATTAGTTTACTTGGACATTCACGAGTGGTGTAAAGGAAACCTGCCAGGAGGGAAGAATCAGATGAATTCCAGATTCGCAGTGAATGAATGGGACATTCTGTAATGCAGATTCCAATGATTTTGAAGTCTAGATTGTGTGGACAGGAAAATGAAGAACTGACGTGTGTTCAGTTGATAGCCAGTGAACACGAGCTACGGCTACGAGTGTGAAGAGACCGCTGAAAACCAGCATTGCGTTACTTGGATATTCACCAGTGGTGTAAAGAAAGCCTGCTGGAGTGCAGATTCTGATTTATTCCAGAATCGCAGTGAATGAATGTAACGTTCTGTAGTGGAGAGTCCAATGATTTCTTAAGTCTGGGTTGTCTGCATAGCAAAATGAAGAGCTGACCAAGGTGGGTTGGATAGCCAGTGAACAGCAGAGCTGCGACTGTGAACTAGATGGTGAAAACCAGCTTTGGGTTACTTGGACTTTCATAAGTGGTGTAACAAAAACCTGCCCGGAGTGGAGATTTAGATGAATTCCTCATTCACAATGAATTAACGGAACATTATGTAGGGGAGATTTAAATGATTGCTGAATGCATGGTTGTGTGGACAATAAAATGATGAGCTGACCAGGGTTGAATCGATAGCCAATAGAAAAGCACGGCTGCGAGTATGAAAATGCCGATGAATACGAGCATTGTGTTACTTTTACATTCACCAGTGGTGTAACGAATACCTACCGAGAGTGGAGATTCATATGAATGCCAGATTGGCAGTGAATGAATGGAAAACTCTGTAGTGGAGATTCCAATGATTTCTGATATCTGGATTTTGAGGACAGTAAAATGAAGAGCTGACCAGTGTTGAGTGGATAGCCATTCAACAGTACGGATTCCAGTGTGAACAGACCACTGAAAACCAGCATTGCGTTCCTTGGACTTTCACCAGTGGTGTAACGAGAGCCTGACGAGAGTGCAGATTCAGATTAATTCCAGATTCGCAGTGAATTAATGGAACCTTCTGTAGTGGAGTTAAAAATGATTTCTGTAGGCTGGGTTGTGTGGACGGGAAAATGAAGAGGTGACGAGGATTGTGTGGATGGCTAGTTGAACAGCACGTCTGCGACTGTGAACAGGCCGCTGAAAGCCATCATTGATTTACTTGGACATTCACCAGTAGCGTAACGAAATACTGCCTGCAGTGCAGATTCAGATAAATTCCAGATTTGCAGTTAATGAATGGAACATTCTGTAGTGGAGATAACAATGATTTCTGAGGTCTGGATTATGTGGACAGGAAAATGATCAGCTAACTTGGGTTGAGTGGGTAGCCAATTGAACAGCACTACTGTGAGTGTGAACAGGCTGCTGAAAACCAGCATTGGGTTACTTGCTTATTCATCAGTGGTGTAACGAAAACCTGCCTGGAGTGGAGAGTTAGATGAATTCCATATTCGCAGTGAATGAATGGAACAATCTTTAGTGGAGCTTCCAATGATTTCTAAAGGCTGGGTTGGGTGGACAAGAAAAAGAAGAGCTGACCAGGTTTGAATCGATAGCCAATAAAACAGCACGGCTGTGAGTATGAAAAGTTCGCTGAAATCCAGCATTGGCTCACTTGGACATTCACCAGTGGTGTAAGGAAAATCTGCATGGAGTGGAGATTTAGTTGAATTCGAGATTCGCATTGAATGTATGGAACATTCTGTAGTGGAGATTCCAATGATTTTTGAAATCTGTGTTTTATGGACAGGAAAATGAAGAATTGACCGGGGTTGAGTGGATAGCCAATTGAAAAGCATGGCGAAGATTGTGAACAGGCCACTGATAAAAAGAATTGGGTTCCTTGGACATTCAACAGTGGTGTATCGAAAATCTGCTTGTAGTGCAGTCAGATGAATTCCAGATTCGCAGTGAATGAATCAATCATTCTGTATTGGAGATTCCAACGATTTCTGAAGGTTGGGTTGTCTGGACAGGAAAATGAAGAGTTGACCAGGGTTGAATCGATAGCCAATTGAACAGCGCGCCTGTGAGTAAGAAAAGGCCGCTTAAAAATAGCATTGGATTATTTTGACATTCACCAGTGGTGTAACGAAACCTGCCTGGAGTGGAGATTCAGATGAATTTCATATGCGCAGTGAATGAATGGAACATTCTGTAGAGGAGTTTCAAATGATTTCTGAAGTCTGTTTTGTGTGGACAGGAAAATAAACAGCTGAACTGGTTTGAGTGGATAGCCAATTGAACAACACATCTACTAGTGTGAACATGCCGCTGAAAACCATCATTGGCTAAGTTGGCATTCACAAGTGGTGTAACGAAAGTCTGCCTGCAGTGCAGATTCAGATGAATTTAAAATTCGCAGTGAATGCATGGAACATTCTGTAATGGAGATAACAATGATTTCTGTAGGCTGGGTTGTGTGGACGGTAAAATGAAGAGCTGACCTGGGTTGAGTGGATAGCGAATTGCACAGCACGGCTGCGAGTGTCAACAGGCCACTGAAAACCCGCATTGAGTTAATTGGTCATTCACCAGTGATGTAAAGGAAACCTGCCTGGAGTGGAGAGTCAAATGTATTCCAGATTCAAAGTGAATGAATTGAACATTCTGTAGTGGAGATTCTAATGATTTATGAAGGCTGGATGATGTGAACAGGAAAATGTAGGGATGAACAGTGTTGAGTGGATAGCCAATTTAACAGCACGGCTGCGAGTCTGAACAGGCCACTGAAAACCAGCATTAGGTTACTTGGACAATAACCAGTGTTGTAACGAAAGCCTGCCTGGAGTGGAGATTCAGATGAATTCCAGATTAGTAGTGAATGTAGGGAACATTCTGTAGTGGAGTTTCCGATGATTTCTGATGGGTGGCTTGCGTGGACAGGAAAATGAAGAGCTGACCAGTGATGAGTGGATAACCAGTTGAACAGCAATGCCGCAGTTCTGAACAGGCCGCTAAAAGCCAGCATTCGGTTCCTTGGACATTCACCAATGGTGAAATGAAAACCTGCCGGGAGTGGAGATTCAGATGAATTCTATATTCGCAGTGAATTAAAGTAACATTCTGGTAGTGGAGATTCCAGTGATTTCTGAAGACTGGGTTATGTGGACAGGACAATGAAGAGCTGAACAAGGTTGAGTGGATAGCCAATTTAACAGTACTACTGCGAGTGTGAACAGGCCACTGAAAATCAACTTTTGGTTACTTGGTCATTCAGCAGTAGTGTAAAGAAAACCTGTCTTTAGTGCAGAGTCCTATGAATTTCAGATTCGTAGTGAATGTATGTAACAATCTGTAGTGGAGATTCCAATGATTTCTGAAGGCTGGGTTGGGTGGACAGGAAAAAGAAGAGCTGACCAGGTTTGAATCGATAGCCAATAAAACAGCACGGGCTGGAGTATGAATAGGTCGATGAAAACCAGCATTGTGTTACTTTGACATTAACCAGTGTTGTAACGAAAGCCTGCCTATAATGCAGATTCAGATAAATTCAAGAATCGCAATGAAAGATTGGAACATTCTGTAGTGGAGAGTTTTCTTATGTCTGGATTGTTTGCATAGCAAAATGAAGAGCTGACCAGGGTGGAGTGGATAACCAGTGAACAGCAGGGCTGCAAGTGTTAACTGGCTGCTGAAAACCAGCATTTGGTTACTTGGACATTCACCAGTGGTGGAATGAAAACCTGTCTGGACTGGAGATTCAGATGAATTTATGATTAGCAGTGAATTTACGGAACATTCTGCAGTGGAGGTTCCAATGATTTCTAAAGGATGGGTTGTGTGAACAGGAAAAGGAAGAGTTGACCAGGGTTCATTCGATAGCCAATCGAACAGCATGACTGGATTGTGAACAGGCCGCTGAAAACCAGCATTGGGTTTCTTGGACATTCAACAGCGCTGTAACGAAAATGTGCCTTGAGTGCAGAGTCAGATGAATTCCAGATTCGCAGTGAGTGAATGGAACACTTTGTAGTGGAGAATCCAATTATTTCTGAAGTCTGGACTGTGTGGACAGGAAATGAAAAGCTGACCAGAGTTGAGTGGATAGCCAGTGAACAGCACGGCTTCGAGTGTGAAAAGACCACTGTAAACCAGCATTGCGCTACTTGGACATTCACCAGTGGTGTAACGAAATACTCCCTGGATTGGAGAGTCAGATGAATTCCAGATTCGATGTGAATGAATGGAACATTCTGTAATGGAGGTTAAAATGATTTCTGAAGGCTGGGTGATGTGGACAGGAAAACGAAGAGCTGACCAGGCTTGAGTGGATAGCCAATTGAACAACATGGCTGCGAGTCTGTACAGGATGCTGAAAACCAGCATTGGGTTACTTGGTAACTCACCAGTGGTATAACGAAAGCCTGCCTGGATTGAAGATTCAGATCCAGTTTTGAGTGGATAGCTAGTGAATAGCAGGGCTGCAAGTGGCAACAGGCTGCTGAAAACCAGCTTTGGGTTATTTGGACATTCACCAGTGGTTTAACAGAGATCTGCATTTAGTGGAGATTGAGATGAATTCAAGATTCGCAGTGAATGAATGGAACATTATGTAGTGGAGATTTCAATGATTTCTGAAGGCTGAGTTCTGTGTACAGGAAAATGAATAGCTGACCAGGGTTGAATCGATAGCCAATTGAAGAGCGAGTGTGAAAATGAGGCTGAAAACCAGAATTGTGTTACTTGGACATTCAATGGTGTTGTAACGAAAACCTGGCAGGTGTGGAAAGTCAGATGAATTCCAGACTCGCAGTGAATGAATGGAACATTCTATAATGGAGATTCCAATGATATCTGAATGCTCGTTTGTGTGGACAGGAAAATGAAGAACTCATCAGGGTTGAATATGTAGCCAATTAAAGAGAACGGCTGCGAATATGAAAAGCCCGCTGAAAACCAGCATTGTGTCACTTGGGTATTCATCAGTGGTGTAACGAAAAGCAGCCTGGAGTGGAGAGTCAGATGAATTCCAGATTCGCAGTGAATGAATGGAACATTATCTATTGGAGAGTTCAATCATTTCTGAAGTCTGGGTTGTGTGGAAAGGAAAATGAAGAACTGACCGGTGTTAAGTGGATAGCCAGTGAACAGCAGGGCTGTGAGTGGGAACAGGCTGCTGAAAACCAGCTTTGGATTATTTAGACATTCACCAGTGGTGTAACAAAAGCCTACCTGGAGTAGAGATTCAAATTAATTCCAGATTACAGTGAATGAATGGAACATTCTCTATTGGAGATAACAATGTTTTCTGAGTGATGGGTTGTGTGGACAGTAAAATGAAGAACTGACCATGGTTGAATTGATAGCCAGTTGAACACCACGTCTGCGAGTATGAAAAAGCCGCTGAAATCCAGCATTGGGTTACTTGGACATACACCAGCGGTGTAACGAAAGCCTACCCGGATTGGAGATTCAGATGAATTCCAGATCCGCAGTGAATGAATGGAACATTCTGTAGTGGAGAAAACAATGATTTCTGAAGGCTGGGTTGTGTGGACAGGAAAATGAAGAGCTAACCAGTGTTTAGTGGATGGCAAATTGAATAGCACGGCTGTGAGTGTGAACAGGCCACTGAAAACCAGCATTGGGTTACTTGGACATTAACCAGTGGTGTAACGAAATCCTGCCTGGAGTGGAGATTCAGATGAATTCCAAATTCGCATTGAATGAATGGAACGTTCTGTATGGAGATTCAAATGATTTCATAAGGCTGGGCTGTGAGGACAGGAAATTGAAGAGCTGACCAGCATTGCGTGGATAGTCAATTGAAAAGCACGTTTGCGAGTATGAATAGACCGCTGAAAACCAGCATTGGGTTACTTAGACATTCACCAGTTGTGTAACGAAAACCTGCCGGTAATGGAGATTCCAATGAATTCTAGATACACAGTAAATGAATGGAATATTCTGTAGTGGAGATTCCAAAAATTATTGAATTCTGAATTGTGTGGACAGAAAAATGAAGAACTGACCAGTATTGAGTGGATAGGCAATTGAACAGCGAGGCTGTGAGTGTGAACAGACCGCTGAAAACCAGTATTGCGTTACTCGTATTTTCACCAGTGGAGTAATGAAAGCCTGCCTGGAGTGCAGATTCAGATTAATTCCCTATTCTCAGTGAATGAATGGAACATTCAGTAGTGGAGATTCCAATGATTTCTGAAGGGTGGGCTGTGTGGACAGGAAAATGAAGAGCTGACCAGGGTTTAGAGGATAGCCAATTGAACAGCATGTCTGTGAGTGTGAACATGCCACTGAAAACGAGCATTAGGTTACTTGGACATTCAAGAGTGGCGTAACGAAAACCTGCCTGGAGTGGAGAGGCTGATGAATTCCAGATTCTCAGTGAATGAATGGAACATTCTTTGCTTTAGATTCCAATGATTTCTGAAGGTTTGGTGATGTGGACAGGAAAATGCAGAGCTGAACAGGTTTGAGTGGATAGCCAATTTAACCGCATGGCTGCGAGTCTGAACAAGCCGCTGAAAGCAGCATTGGGATACTTGAACATTCTCCAGTGGTGTAACGAAAACCTGCTTGTATTGGAGAATCCACTGAATTCCAGATTTGCAGAGAATGAATGGAACATTCTGTAGCGCAGGTTCCAATGATTTCTGAAGTCTGGGTTGTGTGGACAGGAAAATGAAGTGCTGACCAGTGTTTAGTGGATAGCCAATTGAACAGTAGGGCTGTCATTGTGATCAGGCCGCTGAAAACCGCATTGGGTTATTTGGACATTCAAAGGCGGTGTAACGAAAACCTGCCTTGAGTGCAGAGTCAGATGAATTCCAGATTCGCAGTGAGTGAATGGAACATTCTGTAGTGGAGTTTTAAATGGTTTCTGAATGCTAGGTGGTGTGGACAGGAAAATGAAGAGCTGGCTAGGGTTGAATCGAAAGCCAGTAGAACAGTAAGGCTGCGAGTCTGAAAAGGAGACTGAAAACCAGCATTGTGTTACTTGGACATTCAACAGCGGTGTAACGAAAACCTGGCAAGAGTGGAGAGTCAGATGAATTCCAGATTCGCAGTGAATGAATGGAACATTCTATAATGGAGATTTCAATGATTTCTGAAGGCTCTTTGGTGTGGAAAGGAAAATGGAGTGCTCACCAGTGATGAATCGGTAGCCAATTGAATAGAACAGCTGTGAGTATCAAAAGGCCGCTGAAAACCAGCATTGCGTCACTTGGACATTCACCAGTGGAGTAACGGAAACCTGCCTGGAGTGGAGAGTCAGATGAATTCCAGATTCGCAGTAAATGAATGGAACATTCTGTAATGGAGAGTCCAATGATTTCTGAAGTCTGGGTTCTGTGAACAGGAAAATGAAGAGCTGACCAGTGTTAAGTGGATAGCCAGTGAACAGCAGGGCTGAGAGTGGGAAAAGGCTAATGATAACCAGCTTTGGGTTTCTTGGACATTCACCAGTGGTGTTGCAAAGGCCTACCTGGAGTAGAGATTCAGATTTATTCCAGATTTGCAGTGAATGAATGGAACATTTTGTAGTGGTGATAACAATGTTTTCGGAAGGCTGGGTTGTGTGAACATTAAAAGGAAGAGCTGATAATGGTTGAATCGATAGCCAGTTGAACACCACATCTGTGCGTATGAAAAAGCCGCTGTAAACCGGCATTGAGTTACATGGACTTTCTGCAGAGGTGTAATGAAAGCCAGTGTTAAGTTACAATGATTTCTGAAGTCTGGTCTGCGTGGAAAGGAAATGAAAATCTAACCAGTGTTGAGTGCATAGCCAGTGAACAGTACAGCTTTGAGTGTGAACAGACCGCTGAAAACCAGCATTTCGCTACTTGGACATTCACCAGTGGTGTAACGAAAGCCTACCTGGAGTGCAGGTTCAGATTGTTTCCAGATTCGCATTAAATGAAAGGAACGTGCTGTAGTGGAGAATCCAATGGTTTCTAAACGCTGCGTGATGTGGAAAGGAAAAGATAGAGCTGAAAAGGGATGAGTGGATAGCCCATTGAACAGCACGGCTGCGTGTCTGAACAGGCCGTTGAAAACCAGCATTGGGTTACTGGGACATTCACCATTGGTATAACGAAAACCTGACTGGAGAGCAGATTCAGATTAATTCCACATTCGCAGTGAATGAATGGAACATACTGTAGTGGAGGTTCCAATGATTTCTGTATATCTGGGTGGTTTAGACAGGAAAATGAAGAGCTAACCAGGGTTTAGGGGATGGGAAATTGAACAGCAGAGCTGTGAGTGTGAACAGGCTGCTGAAAATCAGCATTGGGTTACTTTGTCATTCACCAGCTTTGTAACGAAAACCTGCCTGGAGTGGAGAGTCAGATGAATTCCAGATTCGCAGTGAATGTATGGAACGTTCTGTAGTGGAGGTTCCAATGATTTCTGAAGTCTGGGTGGTGTGGAGAGGAAAACGCAGAGCTGACCAGTGTTGTGTGAATAGCCAATTGAACAGCACATCTGCGACTGTGAAAATGCCGGAGAAAACCAGCATTGGGTTACTTGGACATTCAACAGTGGAGAAACGAAAACCTGCCTGGAGTGGAGAGTAAGATAAATACCAGAATCACAGATAATGAATGGAACATTCTGTAGTAGAGATTTCAATGATTTCAGAAGGCTGGGTGATGTGAACAGGAAAATGTAGAGCTGACCAGTATTGGTTGGATAGCCAATTGAACAGCACAGCTGCGATTGTGAACATGCTGCTGAAAACCAGCATTGCGTTACTTGGACATTCAACAGTGGTGTAACGAAAACCTGCCCTGAGTGGAGAGTCAGATGAATTCCAGATTCGCAGTGAATGTATGGAACGTTCTGTAGTGGAGGTTCCAATGATTTCTGAAGTCTGGGTGGTGTGGAGAGGAAAACGCAGAGCTGAACAGGCTTAAGTGGATAGCCAATTGAACAGCACAGCTGCGATTGAGAACATGCTGCTGAAAACCAGCATTGTGTTACTTGGACATTCACCAGTAGTGTAACGAAAAGCAGCCTGGAGTGGAAATTCAGATGTATTCCAGATTCGCAGTGAATGTATGGAACATTCTGTAGTGGAGTTTCCAATGATTTCTGAAGTCTGTGTGGTGTTGACAGGAAAATGAATATCTGACCAGGCTTGAGTGGATAGCCAATTGAAATGCACGGCTGCAAATCTGAACAGGACGCTGAAAACCAGCATTGTCTTACTTGGACATTCACCAGTGGTATAACGAAAACCTGCCAGAAGTGCAGATTCCGATGAATTCCAGATTCACAGTGAATGAATGGAACATTCTGTAGTGGAGGTTCCAATGATTTGTGATGTCTGGGTTGTGTGGAAAGTAAAATGCAGAGCTAAACAGGGTTGAGTGGATCGCCAATTGAACAGCACGGCTGCGTGTCTGAACAGGCCGTTGAAAACCAGCATTGGGTTACTGGGACATTCACCATTGGTATAACGAAAACCTGACTGGAGAGCAGATTCAGATTAATTCCACATTCGCAGTGAATGAATGGAACATACTGTAGTGGAGGTTCCAATGATTTCTGTATATCTGGGTGGTTTAGACAGGAAAATGAAGAGCTAACCAGGGTTTAGGGGATGGGAAATTGAACAGCAGAGCTGTGAGTGTGAACAGGCTGCTGAAAATCAGCATTGGGTTACTTTGTCATTCACCAGCTTTGTAACGAAAACCTGCCTGGAGTGGAGAGTCAGATGAATTCCAGATTCGCAGTGAATGTATGGAACGTTCTGTAGTGGAGGTTCCAATGATTTCTGAAGTCTGGGTGGTGTGGAGAGGAAAACGCAGAGCTGACCAGTGTTGTGTGAATAGCCAATTGAACAGCACATCTGCGACTGTGAAAATGCCGGAGAAAACCAGCATTGGGTTACTTGGACATTCAACAGTGGAGAAACGAAAACCTGCCTGGAGTGGAGAGTAAGATAAATACCAGAATCACAGATAATGAATGGAACATTCTGTAGTAGAGATTTCAATGATTTCAGAAGGCTGGGTGATGTGAACAGGAAAATGTAGAGCTGACCAGTATTGGTTGGATAGCCAATTGAACAGCACAGCTGCGATTGTGAACATGCTGCTGAAAACCAGCATTGCGTTACTTGGACATTCAACAGTGGTGTAACGAAAACCTGCCTGGAGTGGAGAGTAAGATAAATACCAGAATCACAGATAACGAATGGAACATTCTGTAGTAGAGATTTCAATGATTTCAGAAGGCTGGGTGATGTGAACAGGAAAATGTAGAGCTGACCAGTATTGGTTGGATAGCCAATTGAACAGCACAGCTGCGATTGTGAACATGCTGCTGAAAACCAGCATTGCGTTACTTGGACATTCAACAGTGGTGTAACGAAAACCTGCCCTGAGTGGAGAGTCAGATGAATTCCAGATTCGCAGTGAATGTATGGAACGTTCTGTAGTGGAGGTTCCAATGATTTCTGAAGTCTGGGTGGTGTGGAGAGGAAAACGCAGAGCTGAACAGGCTTAAGTGGATAGCCAATTGAACAGCACAGCTGCGATTGAGAACATGCTGCTGAAAACCAGCATTGTGTTACTTGGACATTCACCAGTAGTGTAACGAAAAGCAGCCTGGAGTGGAAATTCAGATGTATTCCAGATTCGCAGTGAATGTATGGAACATTCTGTAGTGGAGTTTCCAATGATTTCTGAAGTCTGTGTGGTGTTGACAGGAAAATGAATATCTGACCAGACTTGAGTGGATAGCCAATTGAAATGCACGGCTGCAAATCTGAACAGGACGCTGAAAACCAGCATTGTCTTACTTGGACATTCACCAGTGGTATAACGAAAACCTGCCAGAAGTGCAGATTCCGATGAATTCCAGATTCACAGTGAATGAATGGAACATTCTGTAGTGGAGGTTCCAATGATTTGTGATGTCTGGGTTGTGTGGAAAGTAAAATGCAGAGCTAAACAGGGTTGAGTGGATCGCCAATTGAACAGAACGGCTGCGAATCTGAGCAGGCCACTGAAAACCAGCATTAGGTTACTTGGACATTCAACAGAGGTGTTAAAAAACCTGACTTGAATGCAGAGTGAGATGAATTCCAGATTCACAGTGAGTGAATGAAACATTTTGTAGTGGAGAATCCAATAATTTCTGAAGTCTGGATTGTGTGGAAAGGAAATGAAAAGCTGACCAGTGTTGAGTGGATAGCCAGTGAACAGCACGGTTTCGAGTGTGAACAGACCACTGTAAACCAGCATTGCGCTACTTGGACATTGACCAGTGATGTAACGAAAGCCTGCCTGGAATGCAAGTTCAGATTAATTCCAGATTCGCAATGAATGATTGGAACGTTCTGAAGTGGAGAATCCAATGATTTCTGAAGGCTGCGTGATGTGGACAGGAAAATGAAGAGCTGAAAATGGTTTAGTGGATAGCTAATTGAACAGCACGTCTGCGAGTGTGAACATGCCGCTGAAAACGAGCAGTGTGTTTTTCGTGGACATTCCCCAGTGGTGTAACAAAAGCCTGCAGGGAGTGGAGAATCAGATGAATTCCAGATTCGCAGTGAATGAAAGGAACATTCTGTAGTGGAGATAACAATGATTTATGAAGGCTGGGTTGTATGGACAGGAAAATGAAGAGCTAACCAGGGTATAGTGGATGGCAAATTGAATAGCACGGCTGCGAGTGTGAACAGTCCGCTGAAAACCAGCATTGGGTTACTTGGGCATTCACCAGTGTTGTAACTAAATCCTGCCTGGAGTGGAGAGTCAGATGAATTCCAGATTCGCAGTGAATGAATGGAACTTTCTGAAGTAGTGATTCCAATGTTTACTGAAGTCTGAATTGTGTGGACAGGAAAATGAAAAGCTGACCAGCATTGAGTGGATAGCCAATTGAACAACACGGCTGCGAGTGTGATCAAACCGCTGAAAACCAGCATTGGATTACTTAGACATTCACCAGTGGTGTAACCAAGCACTGCCTCAGTGCAGATTCAGATGAATTCCAAATTTGCAGTGGTAAAAGTTAAGGTAAAGGCCCTCCCGTTGATCGTCGATTTGCTCGAGCCGGCCCAGTAACGTCTCCATTGGAGACTTTGTTGTTACTGTGTCTGGCAAACCGAATACTCTCGGTAGCTTGCCGGGCTGTAATATTCTGTAGTGGAGATAACAATGATTTCTGAAGTCTGGATTTTGTGGACAGGAAAATGAAGTGCTGACCAGGGTTGTGAGGATAGCCAATTGAACAGCACGTCAGCGAGTGTGAAAAGGCCTCTGAAAACCAGCATTGGGTTATTTGGACATTCAACAACGGTGTAACGAAAACCTGCCTTGAGTTCAGAGTCAGATGAATTTCAGATTCGCAGTGAATGAATGGAACATTCTGTAGTGGAGATTCCAATGATTTCTGAAGTCTGGATGGTGTGGAGAAGATGATGAAGAGCTGACCAGGGTAGAGTGGATAGCCAATTTAACAGAATGGCAGCGATTGTGAACAGGCTGCTGAAAACCATCATTAGGGTAACTTGTACATTAAACAGTGTTATAATGAAAGACACCCTGGAGTGCAGATTCAGATTAATTCCAGATTCGCAGTGAATGAATGGAACAATCTGTAGTGCAGATTTCAATGATTTCTGAATTCTGGGTTGTGTGGACAGGAAAATGAAGAGCTGACCAGCATTGATTGGATAGCCAATTGAACAGCACGTCTGCGAGTGAGAACATGCCGCTGAAAACCAGCATTGGGTTACTTGGACATTCAGCAGTGGTGTAATGAAAGCCTGCCTCAGTGCATATTCAGATGAATTCCAGATTCGCAGTGAATGAATGGAACATTCTGAAGTGGAGTTACCAATAGTATCTAAAGGTTGGGTGATGTGAACAGGAAAATGAAGAGCTGAACAAAATTGAGTGGATAACCAACTGAACAGCACCGCTGCGAGTCTGAACAGGCTGCTGAATACCAGCATTGGCTTACCTGGACAATCAGCAGATGTATAACGAAAACCTCCCAGTAGTGGAGATTCAGAAGAATTCCAGATTCGAAGTGGATGAACGAAACATTCTGTAGTGGAGATTCCAATGATTTCTGAAGGCTGGGCTGAGTGGACAGTAAAATGAACAGCTGACCAGTTTTGATTGAATAGCTAGTGAATAGCAGGGCTGCGAGTGGGAACAGGCTGCTGAAAACCAGCTTTGGGTTACTTGGACATTCCCCAGTGGTGTAAAAGAGATATGCCTTCAGTGGAGATTCAGATGAATTCTAGATTCGCAGTGAATGAATGTAACATTCTGTGGTGGATTTTTAAATGACTTCTGAAGGCTGGGTTCTGTGGACAGGAATATGAAGAGCTGACTAGGGTTGAAGCGAAAGTCAATTGAACAGCAACGCACGAGTATGAAAAGGAGGCTGAAAACCAGCATTGTGTTACTTGGACATTCAACAGTGGTGTAATGAAAACCTGGCAAGAGTGGAGAGTCAGATGAATACCCGATTCGCAGTGAATGAATGGAACATGCTATAATGGAGATTCCAATGATTTCTGAAGGCTCTTTGGTGTGGACAGGAAAATGGAGTGCTCACCAGTGAAGAATCGGTAGCCAATTGAATAGAACGGCTGCGAGTGTAAACATGCCGCTGAAAACCAGCATTGGGTTACTTGGACATTCAGCAGTGGTGTAACGAAAGCCTGCCTCAGTGCATATGCAGATGAATTCCAGATTCGCTGTGAATGAATGGAACATTCTGAAGTGGAGTTACCAATAGTATATAAAGGTTGGGTGATGTGAACAGGAAAATGAAGAGCTGAACAAAATTGAGTGGATAACCAACTGAACAGCACCGCTGAGAGTCTGAACAGTCCGCTGAATACCAGCATTGGCTTACCTGGACAATCAGCAGATGTATAACGAAAACCTCCCGGTAGTGGAGATTCAGAAGAATTCCAGATTCGTAGTGGATGAATGAAACATTCTGTAGTGGAGATTCCAATGATTTCTGAAGGCTGGGCTGTGTGGACAGTAAAATGAACAGCTGACCAGTTTTGATTGAATAGCTAGTGAATAGCAGGGCTGCGAGTGGGAACAGGCTGCTGAAAACCAGTTTTGGGTTACTTGGACATTCACCAGTGGTGTAACAGCGTTATGCCTTTAGTGGAGATTCAGATGAATTCTAGATTCGCAGTGAATGAATGGAACATTCTGTTGTGGATTTTTAAATGATTTCTGAAGGCTGGGTTGTGTGGACAGGAATATGAAGAGCTGACCAGGGTTGAAGTAAAAGACAATTGAACAGCAATGCGTGAGTATGAAAAGGAGGCTGAAAACCAGCATTGTGTTACTTGGACATTCAACAGTGGTGTAACGAAAACCTGGCAAGAGTGGAGAGTCAGATGAATTCCCGATTCGCAGTGAATGAATGGAACATGCTATAATGTAGATTCCAATGATTTCTGAAGGCTGGTTGGTGTGGACAGGAAAATGAAGAGCTCACCATTGTTGAATTGGTAGCCAATTGAATAGAACAGCTGTGAGTATCAAAAGGCCGCTGAAAACCAGCATTGCGTCACTTGGACATTCACCAGTGGAGTAACGGAAACCTGCCTGGAGTGGAGAGTCAGATGAATTCCAGATTCGCAGTAAATGAATGGAACATTCTGTAATGGAGAGTCCAATGATTTCTGAAGTCTGGGTTCTGTGAACAGGAAAATGAAGAGCTGACCAGTGTTAAGTGGATAGCCAGTGAACAGCAGGGCTGAGAATGGGAAAAGGCTGCTGATAACCAGCTTTGGGTTTCTTGGACATTCACCAGTGGTGTTACAAAGGCCTACCTGGAGTAGAGATTCAGATTTATTCCAGATTCGCAGTGAATGAATGGAACATTTTGTAGTGGTGTTAACAATGTTTTCTGAAGTCTGGGTTGTGTGAACATTAAAATGAAGAGCTGACCATGATTGAATCGATAGCCAGTTGAACACCACATCTGCGAGTATGAAAAAGCCGCTGAAAACCGGCATTGTGTTACTTGGACATTCAGCAGGGGTGTAACGAAAGCCAGAGTTAAGTTACAATGATTTGTCAACTCTGGACTATGTGGAAAGGAAATGAAAAGCTGACCAGTGTTGAGTGGACAGCCAGTGAACAGCACAGCTTCGAGTGTGAACACATGCCTGAAAACCAGCATTTCGCTACTTGGACATTCACCAGTGGTGTAACGAAAGCCTGCCTGGGATGCAGGTTCAGATTATTTCCAGAATCGCAGTGAATGAAAGGAATGTTCTTTAGTGGAGAATCCAATGTTTTCTGAAGGCATGATGTGGAAAGGAAAAGGAAGAGCTGAAAAGGGATGAGTGGATAGCCAAGAGAATAGCACGTCTGCGTGTCTGAACATGCCATTGAAAAACAGCATTGTGTTTCTGGGACATTCACCATTGGTATAACCAAAGCCTGACTGGAGAGCAGATTCAAATTAAATCCAGATTCGCAGGGAATGAATGGAACATACTGTAGTGGAGGTTCCAATGATTTCTGTATATCTGGGTGGTTTAGACAGGAAAATGAAGAGCTAACCAGGGTTTAGGGGATGGGAAATTGAACAGCACAGCTGCAAGTGTGAAGAGGCAACTGAAATCTAGCATTTGGTTACTTTGTCATTCACCAGTGGTGTAACGAAAACCTTCCTGGAGTGGAGAATCAGATGAATTCCAGATTCGCCGTGAATGAATGGAACACTCTGTAGTGGAGATTCCAATGATTTCAGAAGGCTGGGTGATGTGGACTGGAAAATGCAGAGCTGAACAGGATTTAGTGGATAGCCAATTGAACAGCACGGCTGCAAGTATGAGCAGGCCGCTGAACACAAGCATTGGGTTACTTGGACATTCACCAGTGGTGAAACGAAAACCTGCCTATGGGGCGTATTACGATGAATTCCAGATTCGCAGGTAATAAATGGAACATTCTGTAGTGGAGGTTCCAATGATTTCTGATGTCTGGGTTTTGTGGACAGTAAAATGGAGAGCTCAACAGGGTTGAGTGGATAGCCAATTGAACAGCATGGCTTCGAGTCTGAGCAGGCCACTGTAAACCAGCATTGGGTTACTTGGACATTCAACAGTGGTGTAAAAATTCCTGCCTTGAGTGCAGAGTCAGATGAATTCCTGATTCACAGTGAGTGAATGAAACATTCTGTAGTGGACAATCCATAAATTTCTGAAGTCTGGATTGTGTGGAAAGGAAATGAAAAGCTGACCAGTGTTGAGTGGATAGCCAGTGAACAGCACGGCTTCGAGTGTGAACAGACCACGGTAAACAAGCATTGCGTTACTTCGACATTTACCAGTGATGTAACGTAAGCCTGCCTGGAATGCAAGTTCAGATTAATTCCAGATTCACAATGAATGAATGGAACGTTCTGTAGTGGAGAATCCAATGATTTCTGAAAGCTGCGTGATGTGGTCAGGAAAATGAAGAGCTGTAAAGGGTTTAGTGGATAGCCAATTGAACAGCACATCTGCTAGTGTGAACTTGCTGCTGAAAACGAGCATTGTGTTTTTCTTGGACTTTCAAAAGTTGTGTAACGAAAACCTGCCTGGAGTGGAGAGTCAGATGAATTCCAGATTCGCAGTGAATGAATGGAACATTCTGTAGTGGAGATTCCAATGATTTCTGAAGGCTGGGTGATGTGGACAGGAAAATGCAGAGCTGAACAGGTTTGAGTGGATAGCCAATTGAGTAACCCGGCTACGAGTCTGAGCAGGCCACTGAAAAGCATCATTGGATTACTTGGACATCCACCAGTGTTTTAATGTAAATCTGCCGGTAGTGGAGATTCCGATGAATTCCAGACTCGCAGTGAATGAATGGAACATTCTGTAGTCTAGGTTCCAATAAATTCTGAAGTCTGGGTTGTGTGTACAGGAAAATGAAGAGCTGACCAGGGTTGCGTGGAGAGCCAATTGAACAGTACGGCTGCAATTGTCAACAGGCTGCTGAATACGAGCATTGGGTTGCTTGGATATTCAGCAGCGGAGTAATGAATAAATGCCTTGAATGCAGAGTCAGATGAATTTCAGATACGCAGTGAGTGAATGGAACATTCTGTAGTGGAGGTTACAATGATTTCTGAAGTCTGGGTTTTGTGGAGATGAAAATGAAGAGCTGACCAGGGTTGAGTGGACAGCCAGTGAACAGCACGGCTTCGAGTGTGAACAGTTGGGTGAAAACCAGCATTGGTTTAATTGGTCATTGATCAGTGGTGTAACGAAAACATGCCGTGAGTGGACGTTCAGCTGAATTCCAGATTCGGAGTTTTTGAATGGAACATTCTGTAGTGTAGATTTAAATGATTTCTGAAGGCTGGGTTGTGTGGAGAGGAAAATTAAGAGTTGACCAGGGTTGAATCGATAGCCAATTGAACAGCGCAGCTGTGAGTAAGAAAAAGCTGCTGAAAAACAGCATTGGGTTACTTCGACATTCAACAGTGGTGTATCGAAAACCTGTTTGGAGTGGAGATTCAGATGAATTCCAGGTTCGCAATCAATGTATGAACATTCTGTAGTGGAGATTCCAATGTTTCCTGATTTCTGGGTATGTGGACAGGAAAATGAAAAGCTGACTAGGGTTGAGTGGAAAGTCAATTAAACAGCACGGCTGCGATTGTGAACAGGCCGATGATAACCAGCATTGTGTTCCCTGGACATTCAAAAGTGGTGTAACGAAAAGCTGCCTGAGGTGGTGATTCAGATGAATTCCAGATTCGCAGTGAATGAATGGAACATTCTTCAGTGCAGATTCCAATGATTTCTGAAGTTTGGATTGTGTGCACAGGAAAATGAAGAGCTGACCAGTGTTGAGTGGATAGCCAGTGAATAGCCTGGCTTCGAGTGTGAACAGACCGGTCAAAAGCAGCATTGTGTTACTTGGACATTCACAAGAGTTCTAACGAAATCCTGCCTGCAGTGCAGATTCAGATGAATTCCAGATTCGAAGTGAATGTACAGAACATTCTGTAATGGAGATTCCAATGATTTCTGAATGCTGGCTTTTGTGGACAGGAAAATTAAGAGCTTACATGCATTTAGTGGATAGCCAATTGAACAGAACCTCTGCGAGTGTGAAAAGGCCGCTGAAATCCAGCATTGGGTTACTTGGTCATTCACCAGTGGTATAACAAAAACCTGCCGGTAGTGGAGATTCAGGTGAATTCCAGATTCGCAGTGAATGAATGGAACACTCTGCAGTGGAGATTCCAATGATTACGACATCTGGATTGTTTGGACAGGAAAATGAAGAGTTGACCAGTTTTGAGTCGATAGCCAGTGAACAGCATGGCTTCGTATGTGAACAAAACCGCTGAAAACCAGCATTACGTTACTTGGACATTCAGCAGTGGGGTAACGAAATCCTGCCAAGAGTGGATGTTCATATGAATTCCATTTCGCAGTGAATGAATGGAACATTCTGTAGTGGAGATATAAATGATTTTTGAAGGCTGGGTTGTGTGGAGAGGAAAATGAAGCGATGACGAGGGTTGAATCGATAGCCAATTGAACAGAATGGCTGCGAGTTTGATAGGGCCGCTGAAAACCAGCATTGCTTTACTTGTACATTCACTAGTGGTGTTACGATAAACTGCCTGTAGTTCATATTCAGATGAATTCTGGATTACAGTGAATGAATGGAACATTCTGCAGTGGAGATAACAATGATTTCTGAAGTCTGGGTTGTGTGAAAGGAAAATGAAGAGCTGACCAGGGTTGAGTGGATATCCAATTGAACAGCACGGCTGTGATAACCAGCATTAGGTTACTTGGACATTCAGCAGCAGTGTAACGAAAACCTGCCGGGAGTGGAAAATGAGATGAATTCCAGATTCACAGAGACTGAATGCTATATGCTGTAGTTGAGATTCCAATGATTTCTAAAGGCTGGATTGTGTGGACAATAAAATCGAGAGCTGACCAGCATTGAGTGGATAGCCAATTGAAACAGCACGTCTGCTAGTTGAACATGTCACTGAAAACCAGCATGGGGTTACTTGGACAGTCAACAGTGGTGTAACGAAAGAATGCCTGCAGTGCAGATTCAGATGAATTCCAAATTCGCAGTGAATGAATGGAACATTCTGTAGTGGAAGTTCCAATGTTATCTGAAATATGGGCTCTGTGGACAGGAAAATGAAGAGCTGACCAGCATTAAGTGGAAAGCCAATTGATCAGCACCTCTGCGAGTGTGAACATTCCGCTGAAAACCAGCGTTGCTTTTCATGGACATTCACTAGTGGTGTAACGAAAGCCTGCCTGGAGAGCAGATTCAGATGAATTCCAGATTCGCAGTGAATGAACGGAACATTCTCTAGTGGAGATTCCAAAGATTTCTGAAGGCTGGGTTATGGGGACAATAAAATCGAGAGCTGACCAGCATTGAGTGGATAGCCATTTGAAACAGCATGTCTGCGAGTACGAACATGCCGCTGTAAACCAGCATGGGGTTACCTGGACAGTCAACAGTGGTGTAACGAAAGTCTGCCTGCAGTGAAGATTCAGATGAATTCCAAATTCGCAGTGAATGAATGGAACATTCTGTAGCAGATATTCCAATGATTTCTGAAGGCTGGATTGTGTGGACAGGTAAATGAAGAGGTGACCAGGGTTGAGTGGATTGCCAATTGAACAGCACGACTGCGAGTGTGAACAGGCCGCTGAAAATGAGCACTGGGTTACTTGGTCATTCCCCAGTGGTGCAAGGAAACATGCCTGGTGTGAAGAGTCAGATGAATTCCAGATTCGCAGTGAATGGGTGGAACTATCTGTAGTGGAGATTCCAATGATTTCTGAAGACTGGATTGTGTGGACAGGAAAATGAAGAGCTGACCAGGGTTGAGTGGATAGCCAATTGAACAACACAGCTGCGATTGTGAACAGGCCGCAAAAAACGAGCATTGGGTTACTTGGACATTCACCAGTGGGGTAACGAAATCCTGCCAATAGTGGGTGTTCAGATGAATTCCAGATTCGCAATGAATGAATGGAACAATCTGTAGTAAAGATTCCAATGATTTCTGAAGGCTGGGTTCTGTGGACAGGAAAATCAAGAGCTCACCAGGGTTGAGTGGATAGCAAATTGAACAGCACGTCGGCGAGTGTGAACATACCGCTGAAAACCAGCATTGGGTTACTTGGACATTCAATAGTGGTGTAATGAAAGACTGTCTACAGTGTAGACTCAGATGAATTCCAAATTCGCAGCGAATGAATGGAACATTCTGTAGTGGAGATGTCAATGATTTCTGAAGGCTGGGTTATGTGGACAGGAAATGAATTGCTGAACAGGGTTGAGGGGATATCCAATTGAAAAGCATGGCTAGGAGTCTGAACAGATCGCTGAAAACCAGCATTGAGTTACTTGGACATTCTCCAATGGTGTAACGAAAATCTGCTGGCAGTAGAGCTACAGATGAATTCCAGATTCGTAGTGGATGAATGTAACATTCTGTAGTGGATATTTCAATGATTTCTGAAGGCTGCGTGATGAGGACTGAAAATGAAGAGCTCAAAGGGTTGAGAGGATAGCCAATTGAACAGTACGTCTGAGAGTGTGAACATGCCGCCTAAAACCAGCATTGGGTTATTTAGATATTCAGCAGATGTGTAATGAAAACCTACCGGTAGTTGAGATTCAGATTAATTCCAGATTCGCAGTGAATGAATGGAACATTTTGTTGTGGACATTCCAATGATTTATGAAGGGTGGGTGATGTGGACAGGAAAATGAAGAGCTGAACAGGGTTGAGTGTATGACCAATTTAACAGCATGGCTATGAGTCTGAACAGGCCGCTGAAAACAAGCATTGTGTTACATGGACATATACCAGTGGTGTAACAAAAACCTGCCGGGAGTAGAGATTCAGATGAAATCCAGATTCGGAGTGAATGAATGGAACTTTCTGTAGTGGAGGTTCCATTGATATCTGAAGTCTGGATTGTTTGGACAGAAAAATGAAGAGCTGACCGGTGTTAAGTGGATAGCCGGTGAACAGCTCGGCTTCGAGAGTGAAAAAAGCACGGAAAACCAGCATTGCATTAGTTGGACATTCAACAGTGGTGTAACGAAAGCCTGCCGGGTGTGGAGATTCAGAAGAATTCCAGACTCACAGTGAATTAATGGACCGTTCTCTAGTGGAGATTCGAATGATTTCTGAAGTCTGGATTGTGTGGACAGGAACATGAAGAGCTGACCAGTGTTGAGTGGATATACAGTGAAAAGCCTGGCTTCGAGTGTGAACAGACTGGTGAAAACCAGCACTGCGTTACTTGGACATTCACCAGTGCTCTAACGAAAGCCTGCCTGCAATGCCGATTCAGATGATTTCCAGATTCGCAGTGAATGAATGGAATGTTCTGTAATGGACATTCTAATGATTTCTGAATGCTGTGTTTTGTGGACAGGAAAATGACGAGCTTACCAGCCTTTAGACGATAGCCAATTGAACAGAACTTCTGCGAATGTGAACTGGCCGCTCAAAACCAGCATTGTGTTACTTGTTCATTCACCAGTGGTGAATGAAACATTCACCATTCTGTAGTGGATTCACAGATTCGCAGTGAATGAATGGAATATTCTGTAGTGGAGATTCCAAAGATTTCGACGTCTGGATAGTTTGGACAGGAAAATGAAGAGTTGAACAGTTTTGAGTCGATAGCCAGTGAACAGCATAGCTTCGAATGTGAACAAAACCGCTGAAAATCAGCATTAAGTTAATTGCACATACAACAGTGGTGTAATGAAAGCCTGCCTGGAGTGCAGATTCAGATGAATTCCAGATTAGCAAAGAATGAATGGAACTTTCTGTACTGGATATTCCAATAATTTCTGAAGGCAGGGTGATGTGGACATGAAAATGAAGATCCCAACAGGATTCATTTCATTTTCATGTCCACACAATCCAGACTTCAGAAATCATTCGAATGTCCACTAGAGGATGGGCCATTCATTCACTGAGAATCTGGAATTATTTTGAAGCTCCATTCCCGGCAGGTTTTCGTTACACCGCGGGTGAATGTCCAAGTAATCCAATGCTGGTTTTCAGCGGCCTGTCCAGACTCGCATCCGTGCAGTGCAATCGGCTATCCACGCAAACCTGGTAAGCTATTCATTTTCATGTCCACACAATCCAGACTTCAGAAATCATTGGAACCTCCACTAGAGAATGTTCCATTTATTCTATGCGAATCTGTAATTCATCTTAATCTCCACTCCAGGCAGGTTTTGTTACACCACTGGTTAATGACCAAGTAAACCAATATTGGTTTTTAGAGGCCTGTTCACACTCGCAGCCATGCTGTCCAATTGGCTATGCACGCAACTCTGTTCCGGACTTCATTTTCCTTTCCACACAACCCAGTCTTCATAAATCATTGTTATCTCCACTACAGAATGTTCCATTCATTCACTGCGAATTTGGAATTTATCTGAATCTGCACTGCAGGCAGTCTACCGTTACACCAGTGGTGAATGTGCAAGTAACCCAAAGCTGATTTTCAGCGGCATGTTCACACTCGCAAATGTGCTGTTCAATTGGCTATCCACTCAGTGCTGGTCAACTCATCATTTTCCTGTCCACACAACCCAGCCTTCAGAAATCATTGGAATCATCTCCACTACAAAATGTTCCATTCATTCACTACGAATATGGAATTATTCTGAATCTGCATTCCAGGCAGGCTTTCGTTACACCACTGGTGAATGTTCAAGTAATGCATTACTGGTTTTAAGCTGTTTGTTCACATTCGAAGCCGTGCTGTTCACTGGCTATCCATTCAACACTGGTCAGCTCCTCATTTTCCTCGCCACACAATGCAGACTTCAGAAATCATTGGAATCTCCACTACAGATTGTTCCTTCCATTCACTGCGAATCTGGAATTCATCTGACTCTTCACAACAGGCAGGTTTCGTTACACAACTGGGGAATGACCAAGTAACCCAGTGCTCATTTTCAGTGATTTGTTCACAGTCGAAGCCGTGCTGGTCACTGGCTATCCACTCAACACTGGTCAGCTCTTTGTTTTTCCTGTCCACACAATCCAGACTTCAGAAATAATTGGAAATCATTGGAAACATCTCCACTACAGAACGTTCCATTCATTCACTGCGAATCTGGAATTAATCTGAATCTGCACTCCAGGCAGGCTTTCGTTAGACCACTGTGACTGTCTAAGTAACCCCTGCTGGTATTCAGCGGCATGTTCACACTCGAAGAAGTGCTGTTTCAATTGGTTATCCACTCAATGCTGGTCAGCTCTCGATTTTATTGTCCACACAATCCAGACTTCAGAAAACATTGGAATCTCCACTAGAGAATGTTCCATTCATTCACTGTGAATCTGGAATTCATCTCACTTTCCACTCCCGGCAAGTTTTCGTTACACAACTGTTGAATGCCCAAGTAACACAATTCTGGTTTTCAGCGGCCTGTTCACAAACGCAGTCGTGCTGTTCAATTGGCTATCCACTCAACCCTGGTCAGCTCTTCATTTTCCTGTCCACACTACCCAGAATTCAGAAATCATTCCTATCTCCATGACAGAATGTTCCATTCATTCATTGCGATGTTCCATTCATTCATTCATCTGAACATCCACTACCGACATTTTTTCGTTAAACCACTGGTGAATGTCCAAGTAATGCAATGCTAGTTTTCAGCGGGTCTTTCAAACTCGCAACCATTCTGTTAAATTGGCTTTCGATTCAACCCTCGTCAGCTCTTCATTTTACTGTCCACACAACCCAGCATTCAGAAATCATTTAAATCTCCACTACAGAATGTTCCATTCCTTCACTGTGAATCTGGAATTCATCTGAGTCTGCACTCCAGGCAGATCTTTGTTGAACCACTGGTAAATGTCCAAGTAACCGAAGGCTGGTTTTCAGCAGCCTGTTTAGACTTCCAGCCCTGCTGTTCACTGGCTATACTTTCCACCCTGGGTAGCTCTACATTTTCCTATCGACACAACCAAGATTTCAGAAAACATTGTACTCTCCACTAAAGAATGTTCCATTCAGTCACTCCGAATCTGGCATTCATCTGACTCTCCACTCCAGGTAGGTTTTCATTACACCAGTGGTGAATGTCCAAGTAACCCAATGCTGGTTTTTAGTGCATGTTCACACTCACAGAGATGCTGTTTAATTGGCGGACCAGTGTTAAGTGGATAGCCAATGAACAGCGCATCTTCGAGTGTGACAACCCACTGAAAACCAGCACTGCATTACTTGGACATTCTCCAGAGGTGTAACGAAAGCCTGCCTGGATTGCAGATTCAGATTAATTCCAGATTCACAGTGAATGAATGGAACATTCTGTAGTGGATATGCCAATGATTTCTGAAGGCTGGATTGTGTGTACAGGAAAATGAAGAGCTGACGAGGGTTGAATCGATAGCCAATTGAACAGAAAGGCTGCGATTTTGAAAGGGCCGCTGAAATCCAGGATTGCGTTACTTGGACATTCACCAGTAGTGTATCGAAGAACTGCCTTTAGTGGATGTTCAGATGAATTCTGGATTCGCAGTGAATGAATTGAACATTTTGTAGTGGAGATAACAATGATTTCTGATGTCTGGGTTGTGTGGTCAGGAAAATGAAGGGCTGACCAGGGTTGAGTGGATAGCCAATTGAACAGCAAGGCTGCAATTGTGAACAGGCCGCTGAAAACGATCACTGGGTTACTTGGTCTTTCACCAGTGCGGTAACGAAACCTGCCTGGTGTGAAGAGTCAGATGAATTACAGATTCGCAGTGAATGAATGGAACAATCTGTAGTGGAGATTCCAATCATTTCTGAGGCCTGGGTTGTGTGGACAGGAAATGAGGAGCTGACCAGGGTTGAGTGGATAGCCAATTGAACAGCATGGCTGCGATTGTGAACAGGCCGCTGAAAACCACCATTGGTTTACTTGGACATTCACCAGTGGTGTAACTAAAACCTGCAGAGATGTTGGATGTTCAGATGAATTCCAGATTTGCATTGAATGTATGGAACATTCTGTTGTAGAGATTCCAGTGATTTCTGAAGTTTGGGTTGTGTGGAAAAGAAAATGAAGATCTGACCAGCATTGAGTGGATAGCCAATTGAACAGCACGTCTGCCAGTGCGAACATGCCGCTCAAAACCAGCAATGGGTTACTTTTACATTCAATAGTGGTGTAACGAAATATTGCCTGCAGTGCAGATTCAGATGAATTCCAAATTCGCAGTGAATGAATGGAGCATTCTCTAATGGAGATAAAAATGTTTTCTGAAGACTGGGTTATGTGGACAGGAAAATGACGTCCTGAACAGGGTTCAGTGGATAGCCAATTGAAGATCATGGCTAAGAGTCTGAACAGGCCACTGAAAACCAGCATTGGGTTACTTGGACATTCACCAGTGGTGTAACGAAAACCTGCCGGGAGTAGAGATTCGCAGTGAATGAATGCAACTTTCTGTAATGGAGATTCGAATCATATCTGAAGTCTGGATTGTGTGAACAGCAAAAGGAAGAGCTGACCAGTGTTAAGTGGATAGCAAGTGAACAGCACGGCTTCGAGTGTGAACAGATCTCTGAAAACCAGCATTGTGTTACTTGGATATTGACCGGCGGTGTAACGAAAGCCTGCCGGTAGTGGGTATACAGATGAATTCCAGATTCGCAGTGAATGAATGGACCATTCCATAGTGGAGATTCCAATGATTCCTCAAGGCTGTGTCGTGTGGACAGGAATAAGAACACTTAAACAGGGTTGAGTCTATAGCAAATAAAAAAGAAAGGCTACGAGTATGAAAAGTCCTCTGAAACCCAGAATTGGGTTACTTGAACAATCTCCAGTGGTGTAACGACAACCTGCTGGTAGTGGAGATTCAGATGAATTCCAGATTCGCAGTGAATAAATGGAACATTCTGTAGTGGAGTTTACAATAACTATTGTAGTCTGGCTTGTGTGGAATGGAAAATGAAGAGGTGTCCAGTGTTGAGTGGATAGCCAGTGAACATCACGGCTTCGATTGTGAACATACCACTGAAACCATCATTGCGTTACTTGGACATTCAACAGTGGTGTAACGAAAGCCTGATTGGAGTGCACATACAGATTATTTCCCGATTCGCAGTGAATGTATGGAACATTTTGTAGTGGATATGCCAATGATTTCTGCAGGCTTGGTTATGTGGACAGGAAAATGAAGAGCTGACCAGCATTGAGTGAATAGAATATTGAACAGCACGTCTGCCAGTGTGAACATGCCGCTGAATTCCAGCAGTGGGTTACTTGGACATTCACCACTGATGTAACGAAAACCGTCCTGGAGTGGAGAGTCAGATGAATTCCAGATTCGGAGTGACTGAATGGAACATTCTTTAGTGGAGAGTACAATGATTTCTGAAATCTTGGTTGTGACGATAGGAAAATGTAGTGCTGCCCAGGGTGGAAAGTATAGCCAGTGAACAGCAGGGCTGGAAGTCTAAACAGGCTGCTGAAAACCAGCCTTTGGTTACTTGGACATTTACCAGTGGTTCAATAAAGATCTGCCTGGAGTGCAGACTCAGATGAATTCCAGATTCACAGTGAAGGAATGGAACATTCTGTAGTGGAGATAACAGTGATTTCTGAAGGTTGGATTATGTGGACAGGAAAAGAAGAGCTGACCAGGGTTGAATCCATAACCATTAAAACAGCACAGCTGCAAGTATGAAAACGCCGCCGAAAACCAGCATTGGGTTACATGGACATTCACCAGTGGTGTAAAGAACACCTGCCTGGAGTGGAAAATCAGATGAGTTCCAGATTCGCTCTGAATGTATGGAACATTTAGTAGTGGAGGTTAAAATGATTTCTGAATTATGCGTTGTGTGGACAGGAAAATAAAGAGCTGAACAGGGTTGAGTGGATAGCCAATTGAACAGCACGGCTGCTAGTCTGAACAGGCCGCTGAAAACCAGCATTGGGTTACTTGGATAATCACCAGTGGTGTAACTAAAGACTACCTGCTGTGCAGATTCAGATGAATTCCAAATTCGCAGTGAATGAATGGAACATTCTGTAGTGGAGATAACAATGATTTCTGAAGGCTGAGTTGTGTGGAGAAGAAAATGAAGAGCTGATAAGGGTTGAGTGGATAGCCAATTTAACAGTACTGCTTCAAGTGTGAACTGGCTGCTGAAAACCAGGTTTGGGTTACTTGGACATTCACCAGTGGTGTAACAAAAACCTGCCTGGAGTGGATATTCGGATGAATTCCAGATTCGCAGTGAATGAATGTAACATTCAGTATTGGAGATTCCAATGATTTCAGAAGGCTGGGTTGTGTGAACATGAAAATGAAGAGCTGAACAGGATTGAGTGGATAGCCAATTGAACAGTATGGCTGCGAGTCTCAACATGTCGCTGAAAACCAGCATTGGGTTACTTGGATATTCACCAGTGGTGTAACCAAATCCTGCCTGGAGTGGAGATTCAGATGAATTACAGATTCGTAATGAATGTATGGAACTTTCTGTAGTGGAGGTTCCAATGATTTCTGAAGTCTGGGTTGTGTGGACAGGAAAATGAAGAGCTGAACAGGGTTGATTGGACAGCTAATTGAACAGCACGGCTGCGAGTCTGAACAAGCCGCTGAAAACCAGCATTGGATTACTTGGATATTCACCAGTGGTGTAACGAACACCTGCCAGGGATGGAGATTCAGATGAATTCCAGATTCGCAGTGAATGAATGGAAAATTCTGTAGTGCAGATTCCAACGATTTCTGAAGTCTGGATTGTGTGGACAGGAAAATGAAGACCTGACCAGTGTTGAGTAGATAGCCAGTGAACAGCACGGGTACGAGTGTGAACATACCGCTGAAAATCAGCATTGCGTTTCTTGGACATTCACCAGTGGTTTAACGAAAACCTGCCTGGAGTGGAGATTCAGTTGAATTCCAGATTCGCAGTGAATAAAGGAACATTCTGTAGTGAAGGTTCCAAAGATTTTTGAAGCCTGGGTTGTATAGATAGGAAAATGAAGAGCTGACCACGGTTGAGTGGATAGCCAATTGAAAATCATGGCTGCGAATGTGAATAGGCCTCTGATAACCAGCATTGTGTTACTTGGACATTCAATAGTGGTGTATCGAAAACCTGCCCGGAGTGCAGAGTCAGATGAATTCCAGATTCGCAGTGAATGAATGGAACATTCTGTATTGGAGATTTCAATGATTTCTGAAAGCTGGGTTGTGTGGACAGGGAAATGAAGAGCTGAACAGGACTGAGTGGATATCCAATTGAACAGCACTGCTCCTAGTCTGAAGAGGCCGCTGAAAACCAGCATTTGGTTACTTAGACATTCACCGGTGGTGTAACGAAAGCCTGCCTGGAGAGCAGATTCAGATTAATTCCAGAATCGCAGTTAATTATTGGAACATTCTGTAGTAGAGAGTCCAATAATATCTTATGTCTGGGTTGTTTGCTTAACAAAATGAAGAGCTGACCATTGTTGAGTGGATATCCAGTGAACAGCACGAATTTGAGTGAGAACAGACCGCTGAAAACCAGCATTGCGTTACTTTGAAACTCACCTGTGGTGTAATGAAAGTCTGGGGCTGATTCATATTCATTGCAGATTCACAATGAATGATTGTAACATTCTGTAGTGGAGATAACAATGATTTCTGTAGGCTGGTTTTTGTGGACGGGAAAATGAAGAGCTGACCTGGATTGACTGGATAGCCAATTGAACAGCATGGCTGCGACTGTGAACAGACCGCTGATAACCAGCATTGGGTTACTTGGACATTCACGAGTGGTGGAACGAATGACTGGCTGGAGCAGAGATTCAGATGAATTCCAGATCCGCAGTGAATGAATGGAACATTCTTTAGTGGAGATAACAGTGATTTATGAAGGCTGAGTTGTGTGGACAGGAAAATGAAGAGCTGACCAGGGTTGAGTGGATATATAATTGAACAGCATGGCTGCGATTGTGAACAGGCTGCTGAAAACTAGTATTGGGTTACTTGGGCATTCACCAGTGGTGTAACGAAAGCCTGCCTGGAGTGCGATTCAGATTAATTCCAGAATCGCAGTGAATGATAGAAACGTTCTCTAGTGGAGATTCCAATGATTTCTGAAGGCTGGGTTGTGTGGACAGAAAAACGAATAACTGACCAGCATTGAGTGGATAGCCAATTGAATAGCACGTCTGCAACTGTGAACATGCCGCCGAAAACCAGCATTGGTTTACTTGGACATACACCAGTGGTGTAATGAACGACTGCCTGCAATGCAGATTCAGATGAATTCCAAATTCGCAGAGCATGAATGGAACATTCTGGAGTGGAGTTAACAATAATTTCTGAGGGCTGGGTTGTGTGGACAGGAAACTGTAGACCTGAGCAGGGTTGAGTGGATGGCCAATTGATCAGCACGGCTACGAGTGTGAACAGACCGCTGAAAACCCGCATTGGGTTACTTGGTCCTTCACCAGTGGTGTAAGGAAAACCTGCCTGGATTGGAGAGTCAAATCATTACAGATTCACAGTGAATGAATGCAACATTTTGCAGTGGAGATTCCACTGATTTATGAAGGCTGGGTTATATGGACAGGAAAACGAAGATCTGAACAGGGTTGAGTGGATACCCAATTGAACAACATGGATGCGAGTCTGAACAGGCTGATGAAAACCAGCATTGGTTTACTTGGGCATTCACCAGTGGTGAAAAGAAAACCTGCCAGGAGAGAAGATTCAGTTGAATTCCAGATTCGCAATGAATGAAGGGAACATTCTGTAATGCAGATTCCAATGATTTCGAAGTCTGGATTGTGTGGACAGGAAAATGAAGAACTGAACTGTGTTGAGTTTCAGGCCACTGAAAACCCGCATTGGGTTACTTGGTCATTCAACAGTGGTGTAACGAAAACCTGCCTGGAGTGGAGAGTCAAATGTATTCCAGATTCACAGTGAATGAATTAAACATTCTGTAGTGGAGATTCCAATGATTTATGAAGGCTGGGTTATGTGTACAAGAAAATGAAGCTCTGAACAGGCTTGAGTGGATAGCCAATTTAACAGCACGGCTGCGAGTCTGAATAGTCCGCTGAAAAAAAGCATTGGATTACTTGGACATTCACCAATGGTGATAAGAAAACCTGCCGAGAGTGGAGATTCTGATGAATACTAGATTCGCAGTGAATGAAAGGAACATTCTGTACCGGAAATAAATTTATTTCTGTAGGCGGATTTTTGTGGACAGGAAAATGAAAAGATGAACAGAGTTGAGTGGATAGCCAATTTAACAGCACGGCTGCGAGTCTGAACAGGCTGCTGAAAACCAGCATTGGGATACTTGGACATTCACCAGTGGTGATACAAAACCTTGCCATAAGCGGAGATTCAGAATAATTCCAGATTCGCAGTGAATGAATGGAACATTCTGTAGTGGAGATAACAATGATTTCTGAAGGCTGTGTTGTATCGACAGGAAAATGAAGAGCTGACCAGGGTTGAGTGGATAGCCAATGGAACAGCACGTCTGCTAGTGTGAAAATGCCGCTGAATTCCAGCATTGACTTACTTGGCATTCACCAGTGGTGTAATGAAAGTCTGCCTGCAGTGCAATTTCAGTTGAATTCCAAATTCGCAGTGATTGAATGGAACATTCTGTCGTGGAGATAACAATGATTTCTGTAGGCTGGGTTGTGTGGACAGGAAAATGAAGAGCTGACATGGGTAGAGTGGATAGCGAATTGAACAGCATGGCTTCGAGTGTGAACAGGCCACTGAAAACCCGCATTGGTTTACTTGGTTATTCACCAGTGGTGTAACAAAAACCTGCCTGGAGAGGAGAATCAAATGTATTCCAGATTCACAGTGAATAATGGAACATTCTGTTGTGGCGATTCCAATGATTTCTGAAGCCAATCTAACAGCACTGCTGCGTGTGTGAACTGGCTGCTGAAAACCAGCTTTCGGTTAATTGGACATTTACCAGTGGTGTAAAAAAAAACCTGCCTGGAGTGGAGATTCGGATGAAATCCAGTTTCGCAGTGAATGAATGGAACATTCCGTAGTGGAGATAACATTGATTTCTGTAGGCTGCTTTTTGTGGACAGTAAAATGAAGAGCTGACCAGGTTTGAGTAAATAGCCTATAGAACAGTACAGCTGCGTGCATGAAAAGGTCGTTGAAAATCAGCATGGGGTTACTTGGAACATTCAGTATGGGAGATTCCAATGATTTCTGATGGGTGCCTTGCATGGACAGGAAAATAAAGAGCTGAACAGGGTTGAGTCGATAACCAATTGAACAGAAAGGCTGCGAATGTGAACAGGCGCTAAAAGCCAGCATTCGGTTCCTTGGACATTCAACAGTGGTGTAACGAAATCCTACCTGGAAGAGAGTCAGATGAATTTCAGATTCGCAGTGAATGAAAGTAACATTCTTGTAGTGGAGTTTCCAATGATTTCTGAATGTTGTGTTATGTGGACAACAAAATGAAGAGCTGAACAAGGTTGAGTGGATAGCCAATTTAACAGCACTAATGCGAGTGTGAACAGGCCACTGAAAACAAGCTTTAGGTTACTTGGTCATTCAGCAGTGGTTTAACGAAAACCTGCCTGTAGTGGAGAGTCACATGAATTCCAGATAAGCAGTGAATGAATGGAACAATCTGTAGTGGAGATTCCAATGATTTCTGAAGGCTGAGTTGGGTGGACAGGAAAAAGTAGAGCTGACGAGGGTAGAATCAATAGCCAATAAAACAGCACGGCTGGGAGTATGAAAAGGTCGCTTAAAACAAGCATTGTGTTACTTTGACATTAACAAGTGTTGTAACGAATGCCTGCCTGGAGTGCAGATTCAGATAAATTCCTGAATCGCAGTGAATAATTGCAACATTCTGTAGCGGAGAGATTTCTTATGTTTGGATTTTTTGCATAGCAAAATGAAGAGCTGGCCAGGGTGGAGTGGATAGCCAGTGAACAGCAGGGCTACGAGTGTTAACTGGCTGCTGAAAACCAGAATTTGGTTACTTGGACATTCACCAGTGGTGTAACGAAAACCTGCCTGGAGTGGAGTTTCAGATGAATTTAAGATTAGCAGTGAATGTACGGAACATTCTGTAGTGGAGGTTCCAATGATTTCTGAAGGCTGGTTTGTGTGGACAGCAAAATGAAGAGCTGACCAGGGTTGATTCGATAGTCAATTGAAGAGCACGGTTGGATTGTGAACAGGCCGCTGAAAACCAGCACTGGGTTACTTGAATATTCAATAGTGGTATAACGAAAACCTGCCTGGAGCGGAGATTCAGATGAATTCCAGATTCACCGTGAATGAACGGAATATTCTTGTAGTGGAGATTCCAATAATTTCTGAAGGCTGGGTCATGTGGAAAGGAATATGAAGAGCTGAACAAGGTTGAGTGGATAGCCAATTTTACAGCGCGGCTGCGACTCTGAACTGGCCGCTGAAAACTAGAATTATGCTAGTTGGACATTCAACAGAGGTGTTACGAATACGTGCCAGGAGTGGAGATTCAGATGAATTCCAGATTCTTAGTGAATAATGGAACATTCTGTAGTGGAGGTTCCAATGATTTCTGAAGTCTGGATTGTGTGGACAGGAAAATGAAGACCTGACCAGTGTTGAGTGAATAGCCAGTCAACAGAACGGCGTCAAGTGTGAATAGACGACTGAAAAACAGCATTGCGTTACTTGGACTTTCACAAGTGGTGTGAGGAAAGCCTGCCTGGTGTGCAGATTCAGATTAATTTCAGATTCGCAGTGAATGAATGGAACATTCTGTAGTGGAGATAACAATGATTTCTGTACGCTGTGTCTTGAGGACAGGAAAATGAAGAGCTGACCGTATTGAATGGATAACCAATTGAACAGCACGTCTGCAATTGTGAACATGCCGCTGAAAACCAGCATTGCTTACTTGTAAATTCACCAGTGGTGTAACAAAAGACTGCCAGCAGTGCAGATTCAAATGAATTCCAAATTCGCAGTGAATGAATGGAACGTTCTGTAGTGGAGATTTAAATGATTTCTGAAGGCTGGGTTGTGATGAAAAGAAAAAGAAGAACTAACCAGGGTTGAATTGATAGCCAATTGAACAGACGGCTGCGAGTAAGAAAAGGCCGCTGAAAATCAGTATTGAACTACTTGCACATTCACCAGTGTTGTAAGGAAAGACTGCATGAAGTGCAGTTTCACATGATTTCCAATTCACAGTGAATGAATTGACATTCTGTAGGGGAGATAACAATGAGTTCTGAAGTTTGGGTTCTGTGGACAGGAATATGAAGAGCTGACCAGGGTTGAGTGGATAGTCAATTGAACAGCATGCCTGCTTTTGTGAACAGGCCGCTGAAAACGAGCATTAGGTTACTTGGACATTCAACAGTGGTGTAAAGAAAACTTGCCTGATGTGGAGATTCATATGAATTCCAGATTTGCAGTGAGTGTATGGAACATTCTGTAGTGGAGGTTCCAATGATTTCTGATGTTTGCGTTGTGTGGACAGGAAAATGATGAGCTGACCAGGGTTGAGTGTAGAGCCAATTCAACAGCACTGCTGCGAGTCTGAACAGGCCGCTGAGAACCAGCATAGGGTTACTTGCACATTCACCAGTGGTGTAACAAAAACCTGCCTGGAGTGCAGATTCAGATAAATTCCACTTTCGCAGTGAATGAATAGAACATTCTTTAGTGCAGATTCCAAAGTTTTCTGAAGAATGGGTTGTGTGGACATGAAAATGTAGAGGTGACCAGGGTTGAATCAGTAGCAAATTGAACAGCATAGCTGTGACAGTGAACACTCCGCTGAAAACCAGAATTGGGTTACTTGGGCATTCAGCACTGGGGTAACGAAAACATGCCTGAAGTGGAGATTCAGATGAATTCCAAATTGGAATTGAATGAATGGAACACTTTGTAGTGGAGATTCCAATGTTTATTGAATTCTGGGTGTGTGGACAGCAAAATCAAGAGATTACCAGTGTTGATTGGATAGCCAATTGAACAGCACGGTTGCGAGACTGAACAGTCCACTGAAAACCAGCATTGGTTTACTTGGACATTCAACAGTGGTATAACGAAAACCTTCCAGAAGTGGAAAATCAGATAAATTCCAGTTTCGCAGTGAATGAATGGAACATTCTGTATTCAAGATTCAAATGATTTCTGAAGTCGGGTATATATGGAAAGGAAAATGAAAATCTTAACTGGGTTGTGTGGATAGCCAATTGAACAGCACAGCTGCAAGTCTGAACATGACGCTAAAAACCAGCATTGGGTTACTTGGACATTCACCAGTGGAGTACCGAAATCCTGCCGGGAATGGAGATTCAGATAAATTCCAGATTCGCAGTGAATGAATGGAACATAGTCTAGTGGAGTTAACAATGATTTCTGAAGTCTGGATTGTGAGGACAGAAAAATTTAAATCTGACCACTGTTGAGTGGATAGCCAGTAAACAGCACGGCTTCGAGTTTGAAAAGGCCACTGAAAACCAGCATTGCAATACATAGACATTCACCGGTGGTGTAATGAAAGCCTGCCTGGAGTGCAGATTCAGATTAATTACAGATTCACAGTGAATGAATGGAACATTCTGTCGTAGAGATTCCAAAGATTTCTGAAGTCGGGGTTTTGTGGACAAGAAAATGAAGAGCTGACGAGGGTTGAGTGGATAGCCAATTGAACAGCACTTTTGCGACAATGCACAGGCCGCTGAAAACCAGCATTGGGTTACTTGGTCATTCAGCAGTGGTGTAATGAAAACCAGCCTGGAGTGGAGAGTCAGATGAATTCCAGATTCGCAGTGAATAAATGGGACATTCCGTAGTGGACATTCCAATGATTTCTGAAGGGTTGGTTGTGTGGACAGGAAAAAGTAGAGTTCACAAGGATTTAATCAATAGCCAATAAAACAGCACGGCTGCGAGCAAGAAAAGGCCGCTGAAAACCGTTATTGGGTTATTTGGACATGAACCAGTGGTGTAACGAAAACCTGCTTGGAGTGGAGATTCATATGAATTCCAGATTTGCAGTGAGTGTATGGAACATTCTGTAGTGGAGGTTCCAATGATTTCGGATGTTTGCGTTGTGTGGACAGAAAAATGATGAGCTTACCAGGGTTGAGTGTAGAGCCAATTCAACAGCACTGCTGCGAGTCTGAACAGGCTGATGAGCACCAGCATAGGGATACTTGCACATTCACCAGTGGTGTAACGAAAACCTGCCTGGAGTGCAGATTCAGATAAATTCCACTTTAGCTGTGAAAGAATGGAACATTCTCTAGTGCAGATTCCAAAGGTTTCTGAAGAATGGGTTGTGTGGACAAGAAAATGAAGAGGTGACCAGGGTTGAATCGGTAGCAAATTGAACAGCATAGCTGCGACAGTGAACACTCTGCTGAAAACCAGAATTGAGTTACTTGGTCATTCAGCACTGGGGCAACAAACAATTGCGTGAAGTGGAGATTCAGATGAATTCCAAATTGGCATTGAATGAATGGAACATTCTATAGTGGCGATTCCAATGTTTATTGAATTCTGGGTGTGTGGACACAAAAATGATGAGATGACTAGGGTTGAGAGAATAGCAAATTGAACAACACGGCCTCGATTGTGAACAAAATTCTCAATGAATGAATGGAACATTCTGTAGTGGAGATTCCAATGATTTCTGAAAGGTACCCTATGTGGACAAGAAAATGAAGAGCTGAACGGTGTTGAGTGGATAGCCAATTGTACAGCACGGCTGCGAGTCTGAACATGACGCTAAAAACCAGCACTGGGTTACTTGGACATTCACCAGTGGTGTAACGATATCCTGCCGGGAATGGAGATGCAGATGAATTCCAGATTCACAGTGAATGAATGGAACATTCTCTAGCGGAGATAACAAAAATTTCTGAAGTCTGAATTGTGTGGACAGAAAAATGAAAAGCTGACCAATGTTGAGTGGATAGCCATTAAACAGCACGGCTTTGAGTGTGAAAAGACCGCTGAAAACCAGCATTGCATTACATAGACATTCAACAGTGGAGTAACGAAAGCCTGCCTAGACTGCAGATTCATATTAATTCCAGATTCGCAGTCAATGAATGGATCATTCTGTAGTGGAGTTAACAATGATTTCTGAAAGCTGGTTTGTGTGGACAGGAAAATGAAGAGCTAAACAGGGTTGAGTGGAACGCTAATTTAAGAGCACGTCTGCGACTGTGAAAATGCCGCTGAAAACCAGCGTTGGGTTACTTGGACATTCACCAGTGGTGTAACGAAATACTGGCTGCAGTGCAGATTCAGATGAATTCCAAAATTCACAATGAATGAATGGAACATTCTGTAGTGGAGATTCCAATGATTTCTGAAGGCTGACCTATGTGCACAGGAAAATGAAGAGCTGAACGGTGTTGAGTGGATAGCCAATTGAACAGCACGGCTGCGAGTCTGAACATGACGCTAAAAACCAGCACTGGGTTACTTGGACATTCACCAGTGGTGTAACGAAATCCTGCCGGGAATGGAGATGCAGATGAATTCCAGATTCGCAGTGAATGAATGGAACATTCACTAGTGGAGATAACAATGATTTCTGAAGTCTGGATTATGTGGACAGAAAAATGAAAAGACGACCAATGTAGAGTGGATAGCCACTAAAGAGCATGGCTTCGAGTGTGAACATGCCGCTGAAAACCAGCATTGCATTACATAGACATTCAACAGTGGTGTAACGAAAGCCTGCCTGGAGTGCAGATTCAGAATAATTACAGATTCGCAGTGAATGAATGGAACATTCTGTAGTAGAGATTTCAATGATTTCAGAAGTTGGGGTTTTGTGGACAAGAAAATGAGGAGCTTACGAGGGTTGAGTGGATAGCCAATTGAACAGCATGTTTGCTACAGTGAACAGGCCGCTGAAAACCAGCATTGGGTTACTTGGTCATTCAGCAGTGGTGTAATGAAAACCAGCCTGGAGTGGAGAGTCAGATGAATTCCAGATTCGCAGTGAATAAATGGGACATTCCGTAGTGGACATTCCAATGATTTCTGAAGGGTTGGTTGTGTGGACAGGAAAAAGTAGAGTTCACAAGGATTTAATCAATAGCCAATAAAACAGCACGGCTGCGAGCAAGAAAAGGCCGCTGAAAACCGTTATTGGGTTATTTGGACATGAACCAGTGGTGTAACGAAAACCTGCTTGGAGTGGAGATTCATATGAATTCCAGATTTGCAGTGAGTGTATGGAACATTCTGTAGTGGAGGTTCCAATGATTTCGGATGTTTGCGTTGTGTGGACAGAAAAATGATGAGCTTACCAGGGTTGAGTGTAGAGCCAATTCAACAGCACTGCTGCGAGTCTGAACAGGCTGATGAGCACCAGCATAGGGATACTTGCACATTCACCAGTGGTGTAACGAAAACCTGCCTGGAGTGCAGATTCAGATAAATTCCACTTTAGCTGTGAAAGAATGGAACATTCTGTAGTGCAGATTCCAAAGGTTTCTGAAGAATGGGTTGTGTGGACACGAAAATGAAGAGTTGACCAGGATTGAATCGGTAGCAAATTGAACAGCATAGCTGCGACAGTGAACAGTCCGCTGAAAACCAGAATTGGGTTACTCGGTCATTCAACACTGGGGCAACGAATAACTGCGTGAAGTGGAGATTCAGATGAATTCCAAATTGGCAGTGAATGAATGTAACATTCTGTAGTGGAGATTCCAATGTTTCCTGAATTCTGGGTGTGTGGACACGAAAATGAGGAGATGAATAGGGTTGAGAGAATAGCCAATTGAACAGCACGCCTGCGATTGTGAACAAAATTCGCAATGAATGAATGGAATATTCTGTAGTGGAGATTCCAATGATTTCTGAAGGCTGACCTATGTGCACAGCAAAATGAAGAGCTAAACGGTGTTGAGTGGATAGCCAATTGAACAGCACGGCTGCGAGTCTGACCATGACGCTAAAAACCAGCACTGGGTTACTTGGACATTCACCAGTGGTGTAACGATATCCTGCCGGGAATGGAGATTCAGGTGAATTCCAGATTCGCAGTGATTGAATTTAACATTCTCTAGCGGATATAACAATGATTTCTGAAGTCTGATTTGTGTGGACAGAAAAATGAAAAGCTGACCAATGTTGAGTGGATAGCCATTAAACAGCACGGCTTTGAGTGTGAAAAGACCGCTGAAAACCAGCATTGCATTACATAGACATTCAACAGTGGTGTAACGAAAGCCTGCCTGGACTGCAGATTCAGATTAGTTACAGATTCGCAGTGAATGAATGGAACACTCTGTAGTAGAGATTTCAATGATTTCAGAAATTGGTGTTTTGTGGACAAGAAAATGAAGAGCTGAAGAGTGTTGAGTGAATAGCCAATTGAACAGCACGTTTTCGACAGTGAACAGGCCGCTGAAAACCAGCATTGGGTTACTTGGTCATTCAGCAGTGGTGTAGTGAAAACCTGCTTGGAGTGATGAGTCAGATGAATTCCAGATTCGCAGTGAATAAATGGGAAATTCCGTAGTGGACATTCCAATGATTTCTGAATGCTGGATTGGGTTGTGTGGATAGGAAAATGAAGAGCAGACCAGGGTAGAATCAATAGCCAAAAAAAAGCACGGCTGAGATTATGAAAAGGCCGCTGAAAACCATCATTGTGTTACTTGAACATTCACCATTATTGTATCGAAAATCTTCATGGAATGGAGATTCTGATGAATTCCAGATTCGCAGTGAATGTGTGGAAAATTCTTTCGTGGAGGTTCCAAAGATTTCTGAAGTCTGGGTTGTGTGGACAGGAAAATGAAGAGCACACCAGCCAAGAGTGCATAGCCAGTTGAATAGCAGGCCTGCGAGTTTGAATTGGATGTTGAAAACCAGCATTGGGTTCCTTGGACTTTCACAAGTGGTGATTCCAATGATTTCTGAAGGCTGGCTTGTGTGGACAGGAAAAAGTAGAGCTTACCAGGTTTTAATCGATAGCCAATAAAACAGCACGACTGCAAGTATTAAAAGCCCCCTGAAAACCATTATTGGGTTACTTGGACATTCACCAGAGGTGTAACGAAAACCTGCGTGGAGTGGATATTCAGATGAATTCCAGATTTGAAGTGAGTGTATGGAACATTCTGTAGTGGGAGTTCCAGTGATTTCTGAAGTCTGCGTTGTCTAGACAGGAAAATGAAGAGCTGACCAGGGTTGTGTGTAAAGCCAATTCAACAGCACGGCTGTGAGTCTGAACAGGACGCTGAAAACCAGCATTGAGTTAACCAGTGGTGTAACGAAAACCTGCCGGGAGTGGAGATTCATATTAATTCCAGATTTGCAGTGAATGAATGGAACATTCTATTGTGGAGATTCCAAAGATTTCTCAAGGCTGGGTTGTGTGGACAGAAAAATGAAGAGCTGACCAGGGTTGAGTGCATAGGAAATTGAACAGCACGGCTGGTACAGTGAACAGGCCGCTCAAAATCAGCATTGGGTTACTTGGTCATTCAGCACTGGAGTAATGAAAACCTGCCTGGAGTGGAGATCCAGAGGAATTTCAAAATCCCAGTGAATAAATGGAACATAATATAGTGGAGATAACAAAGATTTCTGAAGGTTGGGTTGTGTAGACAGGAAAATGGAGTACTGACCAGGGTTAAGTGGAGAGTGAATTGAACAGCACGGCTGCGATTGTGAACAGGCTGCTGAAAACCAGCATTGCATTACTTGGATATTCACCAGTGGTGTAAAGAAAGACTGCCTTGGTTGCAGAATCAGATGAATCCCAGAATCGCAGTAAATGAATGGAACATTTTCTAGTGGAGTGTCCAATGGTTTCTTAGTTCTGGTTTGTTTGCATAGCAAAATGAAGAGCTGACCAGGGTGGAGTGGATAGCCAGTAACAGCAGGGCTGAAAGTGTGAACTGGCTGCTGAAAACCAGCTTTCGGTTACTTGGACATTCACCAGTGGTGTAACAAATCTGCCTGGAGTGGAAATTTGGATGAATTCCAGATTCGCAGTGAATGAAAGAAACATTCTGTAGTGGAGATTCCAAAGATATCAGAAGGCTGGGTTGTGTGGACAGGAAAATGTAGAGCTGAACAGGGTTAATTGGAGAGCCAATTGAAGATCATGGCTGCGATTGTGAAAAGCCCACTGAAAACCAGCATTCGGTGACTTGGATATTCAACAGTGGTGTAACGCAAACCTGCCTGTAGTGCACGGTCAGATGATTGGAAAATTCTGTTGCGGAGATTCCGATGATTTCTGAAGGCTGCTTTGTGTGACCAGGAAAATGAAGTGCTGAACAGGGTTAAGTGGGGAGTCAATTGAAGAGCACATCTGCGAGTGTGAACATGCCGCTGAAAACCAGCGTTGGGTTACTTGGACATTCACCAGTGGTGTAACGAAATACTGGCTGCAGTGAAGATTCAGATGAATTCCAAAATTGGCAATGAATGAATGGAACATTCTGTAGTGGAGATTCCAATGATTTCTGAAGGATGAGCTATGTGGAGAGGAAAATGAAGAGCTGTACGGTGTTAGGTGGATAGCCAATTGAACATCATGGCTGCGAGTCTGAACATGAGGCTAAAAACCAGCACTGTGTTCCTTGGACATTCACCAGTGGTGTAACGATATCCTGCCGGGAAAGGAGATTCAGATAAATCCCAGATTCGCAGTGAATGAATGGAACATTCTTTAGCGGAGATAACAATGATTTCTGAAGTCTGGATTGTGTGGACAGAAAAATGAAAAACTGACCAATGTTGAGTGGATAGCCATTAAACAGCACAGCTTCGAGTGTGAAAAGACCGCTGAAAACCAGCATTGCATTACATAGACATTCAACAGTGGTGTAACGAAAGCCTGCCTGGAGTGCAGATTCAGATTAATTACAGATTCTCAGTGAATGAATGGAACATTCTGTAGTAGAGATTTCAATGATTTCAGAAGTTGGTGTTTTGTGGACAAAAAAATGAAGAGCTGACGAGGGGTGAGTGGATAGCCAATTGAACAGCACTTTTGCGACAATGCACAGGCCGCTGAAAACCAGCATTGGGTTACTTTGGTCATTCAGCAGTGGTGTAGTGAAAACCTGCCTGGAGTGGAGAGTCAGATGAATTCCAGATTCGCAGTGAATAAATGGGACGTTCCGTAGTGGACATTCCAATGATTTCTGAAGGGTTGGTTTTGTGGAAAGGAAAAAGTAGAGTTGACCAGATTTTAAACAATAGCCAATAAAACAGCACGACTTCGAGTAAGAAAAGGCCGCTGAATACCACCATTGGGTTACTCGGACATGCACCAGTGGTGTAAGGAAAAACTGCCTGAAGTGGAGATTCATATGAATTCCAGATTTGCAGTGAGTGTATGGAACATTCTGTAGTAGAGCTTCCAATGATTTCAGATGTTTGCATTGTGTGGACAGGATAATGAAGAGCTGACCAGGATTGAGTGCATAGCCAATTTAACAGCATGGCTGCCACAGTGAACAGGCAGCTCAAAATCAGCATTTGGTTACTTGGTCATTCAGCACTGGAGTAATGAAAACCTGCCCGGAGTGGAGATTCAGAGGAATTTCAAAATCCCAGTAAATAAATGGAACATAATATAGTGGAGATAACAACGATTTCTGAAGGTTGGGATGTTTGGACAGGAAAATGCAGTGCAGACCAGGGTTAAGTGGAGAGCCAGTTGAACAGCACGGCTGCGATTGTGAACAGGCCTCTGAAAACCAGCATTGCATTACTTGGATATTCACCAGTGGTGTAAAGAAAGACTGCCAGGGGAGCAGAATCAGACTAATTCCAGAATCACAGTGAATGAATGGTACATTCTCTAGTGGAGTGTCCAAATATTTCTTAAGTCTGCGTTGTTTGCACAGCAAAATGAAGAGCTGACCAGGGTTTAGCGGATAGCCAGTGAACAGTAGGGCTGCGAGTGTGAACTGCTTGCTGAAAACTAGGTTTTGATTACTTGGATATACACCAGTGGTGTAACAAAAAAATGCCTGGAGTGGAGATTCGGATGAATTCCAGATTCGTAGTGAATGAAAGGATCATTCTGTAGTGGAGATTTAAATTATTTCTGAAGGCTGGGTTTTGTGGACAGTAAAATGAAGAGCCTACCAGGGTGGAATAGATAGCCAATAGAACAGCATGGCTGCGAGTATGAAAAGGTCACTGAAAACCAGCTTTGGGTTACATGGACATTCACCAATGGTGTAACGGAAAGTTGACTGGAGTGGAGATTCAGATGAATTCCAGAGTCGCACTGAATATATGGAACATTCTTTAGTGGAGGTTCCAATGATTTCTGAAGACTGGGTTGTGTGGACAGGAAAATGAAGAGCTGACCAGGGTTGAGAGCATAGCCAATTAAACAGCACGGCTGCGATTGTGAACAGACCGCTGAAAATCAGCATTGCGTTACTTGGACATTCACCAGTGTTTTAACGAAAACCTGCCTAGAGGGGAGATTCAGTTGAATTCCAGCTTCGCAGTGAATAAAGGAACATTCTGTAGAGAAAGTTCCAATGATTTCTGAAGCTTGGGTTGTGTGGACAGGAAAATGAAGTGCTAACCAGGGTTGAGTGGATAGCCAATTGAACAGCAAGGCTGCGGCTGTGAACAGGCCGCTGAAAACAAGCATTGGATTACTTGGTCATTCAGCAGTGGTGTAACGAAATCCTTCCTGGAGTGGAGAGTCGTATGAATTCCAGATTCGCAGTGAATGAATGGAACATTCTGTAGTGGAGATTCCAATGATTTCTGATGGCTGGTTTGTGTGGACAGGAAAATGAAGAGCTGAACTGCATTGAGTGGATTGCCAACTGAACTGCACCTCTGCGAGTGTGAACATCCCACTGAAAAACCGCATTACGTTACTTTGACATTCACCAGGGTGTAAAGAAAGCCTGCCTGGAGGGGAGATTCAGATGAATTCCAGATTCGCAGTGAATGTATGAAACATTCTGTAGTGGATGTTCCAGTGTTTTCTGAAATTTGGGTTGTGTGATCAGTAAAATGAAGAACTGTGCAATGTTGAGTGTTTAACCAATTGAACAGAACGGTGTGACAGTGAATAGGGCGCTGAAAACCAGCATTGGGTTACTTGGACATTCACCAGTGGTGTAACGATAGCCTGCCTGGAGTGGACATTAGATGAATTCCAGATTGGCAGTGAATGAATGGAACATGCTGTAGTGGAGATTACAATGATTTCTGAATTCCAGGTTGTGTGAACAGGAAAATGAAGAGCTGACCAGGTTTGAGTGGAAAGCCAGTTGAACAGCACGCCTGCGAGTGTGAAAATAACGCTGAGAACCAGCATTGGGTTACCTGGACATTCACAAGTGCTGTAACGAAAGCCTGCCTGGAGTGGAGATTCGATGGACTCCAGATTGGGAGTGAATGAATGGAACATTCTGTAGTGGAGGTTCCAATGATTTCTGAAGTCTGGGTTGTGTGGACAGGAAAATGAAGAGCTGACCAGGGTTGAGAGGATAGCCAACTGAACTGCACCTCTGCGAGTGTGAACATGCCGCTGAAAAACTGCATTATGTTACTTTGACATTCACCACGGTGTAAAGAAAGCCTGCCTGGAGGGGAGAGTCAGATGAATTCCAGATTCGCAGTGAATGTATGGAACATTCTGTAGTGGATGTTCCAGTGTTTTCTGAAATTTGGGTTGTGTGAGCAGTAAAATGAAGAACTGTCCAATGTTGAGTGTTTAACCAATTGAACAGAACGGTGTGACAGTGAATAGGGCGCTGAAAACCAGCATTGGGTTACTTGGTCATTCAGCAGTGGTCTAACAAAAACCTGCCTGGAGGGTAGAGTCAGATGTATTCCAGATTCGTAGTGAAAGAACGGAACATTCTGTATTAGAGATTCCAATGATTTCTGAGGGCTGAGTTAAGTGGACTGGAAAAAGAAGAGCTGACCAGCATTGAGTGGATAACCAATTGAACAGCACGTATGCGAGTGTGTACATTCCGCTGAAAACCAGCATTGGGTTCCTTGGACATTCACCAGTGGTGTAACGAAAGACTGCCTGCAGTGCAGATTCAGAAGAATTCCAAATTCGCAGTGAATAAATGGAACATTCTGTAATGGAGAATAACAATAATTTCTGAAGGCTGGGTTGTATGGACAGGAATATAAAAAGCTGACCAGTATTGATAGGATAGCCAGTGAAAAGTAGGGTTTCGAGTGTGAATAGACTGCTGAAAACCAGCACTGTGTTACTTGGACATTCACCAGTTGTGTAAAGAAAGCCTGCCTGGAGTGGGGATTCAGATGAATTCCAGATTCACAGTGAATGTAAGGAACATTCTATTATTGAGATTCCAATGATTTCTGAATGCTGGATTGTGTGGACAGGAAAATGAAGAGCAGACAAGGTTAGCGTGGATAGCCAGTTGAACAGCAGGCCTGCGAGTTTGACAAGGCTGCTGAAAACCAGCATTGGGTTACTGTGATATTCAGTAGTGGTGTAACGAAATCCTGCCTGGAGTGGAGATTCTATGAATTCCAGAATGGCAGTGATTGAATGGAACATTTAGAAGTGGAGACACAAATGATTTCAGAACTCTGGATTATTGGCACCAGGAAATGAAAAGCTGACCAGGGTGGTGTGCATAGCCGTGAACACCATGACTGCGGTATGTGAACAGGCCACATTGGGTTACTTGGATATTCACCAGTGGTGTAACGAAATCCTGCCTTGAGTGGAGATTCGATGAATTCCAGATTGGCAGTGAATGAATGGAAATTCTGTAGTGGATATTCCAATGATTTCTGAAGTTAGGGTTGTGTTGCCCGGAAAATGACCAGGTTTCAGTATGAGCCAGTTTAACAGCACGCCTGCGAGTGTGAACAGGATGATGCAAACCAGTATTGGGTTATTTGGACATTCACCAGTGGTGTAAAGATAGCCTGCCTGGAGTGGACATTAGATGAATTCCAGATTGGCAGTGAATGAATGGAACATGCTGTAGTGGAGATTACAATGATTTCTGAATTCTAGGTTGTGTGAACAGGAAAATGAAGAGCTGACCAGGTTTGAGTGGAAAGCCTGTTGAACAGCACGCCTGCGAGTGTGAAAATAACGCTGAGAACCAGCATTGGGTTACCTGGACATTCACAAGTGCTGTAACGAAAGCCTGCCTGGAGTGGAAATTCGATGGACTCCAGATTGGGAGTGAATGAATGGAACATTCTGTAGTGGAGATACCAATGATTTCAGAACTCTGGGTTATTAGCACCAGTAAATGAAGAGAGGACCAGGTGGAGTGTATAGCCAGTGAAAACCACGCCTGCGGTATATGAACAGGCTGCTGATACTTGGCATTGGGTTACTTGGATATTCACCAGTGGTGTAACGAAAGCCTGCATGGAGTGGAGATCCAGATGAATTCCTGATTCGCAATTAATGAATGGAACATTCTGTAGTGGAGATTTCAATGATTTCTGAAGTCTGGGTTGTGTGGAAAGGTAAAGAAAGAACACACTACTGTGGAGTAGATATCCAGTTGAACAGCACGCCTGCGAGTGCAAACAGGATGCGGAAAAACAGTAGTGGGTTACTTGGACATTCACCAGTTTTGTAACAAAAGCCTGCCTGGAGTGGAGATTCAAAGAATTCCTGATTGGCAGTGAATGAATGGAACATTCTGTAGTGGAGATTCTAATGGTTTTTGAAGACTGGGCAATGTGGACAGGAAAATGAAGAGCTGACCAGGCTTGAGTTGATAGCCAGTTTAACAGCACTCCTGCGAGTTTGAAGAGGACTATGAAAACCAGCTTTGTGGTACTTCGATATTCACTTGTGGTGTAATGAAATCCTGCCTGGAGTGGAGATTCGATGAATTCCAAGTTAGCAGTGAATGAATGGAAATTTCTTTAGTGGAAATTACAATGATTTCCCAAGTCTGGTTTGTGAGGACAGGAAAATGAAGAGCTGACCACGGTGGATTGGATAGCCAGATGAACAGCAGACTGGCGAGTGTGAATAGGCCTTTGAAAACCAGCATTGGGTTACTTGGAAATTCAGAAGTGGTGTAACGAAAGGCTGCCTAGAGTGTAGATTCAGATGATTTCCAGATTTTCAGGGAATGAGTGGAACATTCTGTAGTGTCGATAACAATGATTTCAGAACTCTGGGTAATTGGCACCAGGAAATGAAGAGCTGACCAGGGTGGAGTCGATAGCCCATGAACACCACGCCTGCGGTATGTGAAGAGGCCGCTGACAACCAGAATTAGGTTACTTGGATATTCACCAGTGATGTAACGAAATCCTACCTGGAGTGGAGATTCTATGAATTCCAAATTCGCAGTGCATGAATGGAAATTCAGTAGTGGGGATTCCAATGAATACTGAAGGCTGGGTTGTGTGGACAGGAAAATGAAGAGCTGACCAGGGTTGAGTGGAAATCCAGTTGAATAGCATGCCTGCGAGTATGAACAGGATGATGAAAACTAGCTTTCGGTTACTTGGATATTCACTAGTGGCCTAACGAAAGACTGTCTGGAGTGGATATTCAGATGAATTCCAGATTCGCAGTGAATGATTAGAACATTCTGTAGTGGAGATTCCAATGATTTCTGAACTCTGGTTTGTGTGGAGACGAAAATGAAGAGCAGAGCATGTTAGAGTGGATAGCCAGTTGAACAGCAGTCCTGCGACATTGAACAGGCTGCTGATAACCAGCGTTGGGTTACTTGGATATTCAAGAATGTTGTAACCATATCCTGCCTGGAGTGGAGATTCCATGAATTCCAGATTGGCAGTGAATGAATGGAACATTCTGTAGTGGAGATTCCAATGATTTACGATGTTGGGGTAGTGTGGACGGGAAAATAAAGAGCTGACCAGGGTTCAGTGAATAGCCAGTTGAACAGAACACCTGCGAGTGTGAAGAGGCCTCTGCACACCAGCATTGAGTTACTTGGACGTTCAGCAGTGGTGTAAAGAAATCCTGCCTGGAGTGGAGATTCGATGATCTCTAGATTGGCACTGAATGAATTGATATTCCAATGATTTCTGAAGTCTGGCTTGTGTGATTAGGAAAAGAAAGGGTTGACCAATGTGGAGTGAATGCCAGTTGAACAGCAAGCCTGCGAGTGTGAACAGTACGCTGAAACCCAGCATTTGGTTACTTGGACATTCAGCAGTGGTGTAACAAAACCGTGCCTGGAGTGGTGATTCGATGAATTCCATATTGGCAGTGAATGATTGTAACATTCTGTAGTGGAGATTCCAATGATTTCTGTAGTCTGGATTGTGTGGACAGGAAAATGAATAGCTTAACAGTGTTGTGTGGATAGCCAGTTGAACAGCACGCCTGCGAGTGTGAAATGGCCGCTGAAAACCATCATTGGATTACTTGGACATTCGCCGGTGGTGTAAAGAAATTCTGCCTGGAGTGGAGATTCGATGAATTCCAGATTCGCAGTGAATGAATTGAACATTCTGTAGTGGAGATTCGAATGATTTCTGAAGTCTGCGTTGTGTGGAACAGATAATAACGAGCTGACCAGGTTTGAGTGTTTAGAGAGTTGAACAGCATGCCTTCAAGTGTGCACAGGCCTCTGAAAACCAACATTGCTACTTGGGCACTCAACAGTGGTGTAACGAAAGCCTGCCTGGAGTGGAGATTCAGATGATTTCCAGATTTGCTGTGAATGAATGGAACATTCTGTACTGGAGATAACAATTATTTCAGAAATCTGGGTAATTGGCACCAGGAAATGAAGAGCTGACCAGGGTGGAGTGGATAGCCAGTGAACACCACGCCCGCGGTATTTGAACAGGCTGCTGACCACTAGCATTCGGTTACTTATATATTCACAAGTGGTTTAACGAAATCCTGCCTTGAGTGAGATTCGATGAATTCCAGATTGACAGAGAGTGAATGGAAATTCTGTAGTGGAGATTCCAATGAATTCTGACGACTGGGTTGTGTGGACAGGAAAATGAACAGCTGACCAGGCTTGAGTGAATAGTCAGTTGAACCAAATGCCTGCGAGTGTGAAGAGGCCTCTGAACACCAGCTTTTTGTTACTTGGACAATCAGCAGTGCTGTAAGGAAATCCTCCCTTGATTGGAGATTCGATGAGTTCCAGATTGGCAGTGAATGAATAGAAATTCTGTAGCGGAGATTCGAATGATTTCTAAAGTCTTCGTTGTGTGGACAGGAATATGAAAAGCTGTCCAGGGATGAGTGAAAAGCCAGTTGAACAGCAAGCCTGCGAGTGTGACTAGGACGCTTAAATCCAGCTTTGGGTTACTTGGACATTCAACAGTGGTGTAATGAAAGCCTGCCTGGAGTGGATATTCAGATGAATTACAGATTCGCAGTGAATGTATGGAACATTCTGTAGTGGAGATTCCAAAGATTTCTGAAGCCTGGTTTCTGTGGACAGGAAAATGAAGAGCAGACCAGGTTATCGTGGATAGCCAGTTGAACAGCAGGCCTCTGAGTTTGAGCAGGCTGCTGATAACCTGCATTGGGTTACTTGTATATTCACCAGTGGTGTATTGAAACTCTGCCTGGAGTAGGAGATTCGATATATTCCAGATTGGCAGTGAATGAATGGACCATTCTCTTCTGGGGATTCCAGTGATTTCTGAAGTCTGGGTTGTGTGGACAGGATAATGAAGAGCTGACCAGGATTGAGTGAAGAGCCAGTTCAACAGCACGCCTGCGAGTGTGACCAGGCCTCTTAAAACCAGCAATGTGTTACTTGGACATTCACCAGTGGTGTAACGAAAGCCTACCTGGAGTGGAGATTCAGATAATTTCCAGATTTGCAGTGAATGAATGGATAATTCTGTAGTGGAGATAGCAATGATTTCAGAAATCTGGGTTACTGGCACCAGGAAATGACAAGGGTGGTGTGTATAGCCAGTGAACTCCACACCTGCGGTATGTGAACAGGTCGCTGACCACTAGCATTAGGTTACTTGGATATTCAACATTGATGTGACGAAATCCTTCCTGGAGTGGAGATTCGATGAATTCCAGATTGGCAGTGAATGAACGAAAATTCTTTAGTGGAGATACCAATGATTTGTAATGTCTGGGTCGTGTGGACAGGAAAATGAGCTGACCAGGGTTGAGTGGAAAGTCAGTTGAACAGCACGCCTGCAAGTGTTACCAGGACGCTGAAATCCATCATTCTGTTACCTGCACATTCAGCAGTTATGTAACGAAAACCTGCCTGGAGTGGAGATACAGTTGAATTCAAGATTCGCAGTGAATGAATGGAACATTCTGTAATGGAAATTCCAATGACTTCTGAAGTCTGGCTTCTTTTGAAAGGAAAATGAAGAGCAGACCAGGTTATCATGATAGCCAGTTGAACAGCAGGACTGCGAGTTTGAGCATGCTGCTGATAACCAGCATTGGGTTACTTGGATATTCACCAGTTGTGTAACGAAACCCTGCCTGGAGTGGAGATTCGAAGAATTCCAGATTGGCAGTGAATGAATGAACTTTCTGTAGTGGAAATTCCAATAATTTCTGAATTCTGGGTTTTATGGACAGGAAAATGAAGAGCAAATGAGGTTGGCGTGGATAGCCAGTTGAACATCAGGCCTGCGAGTTTGAAACGGCTGCTAAATACCAGGATAGGGTTACTTGTATATTCACCAGTGGTGTGAAAATTAGCAATCTGTTACTTGGACATTCAGAAGTCGTGTAACGAAAGCCTACCTGTACTGGAGATTCGATGATTTCCAGATTGGCAGTGAATGAATGGAACATTCTGTAGTGCAGATTCCAATGATTTCTGAAGTTGGGTTGTTTGTACAGGAAAAGAAAGAGAGGACCACTGTGGAGTGGATAGCCAGTTGAACAGCAGGCCTGCGAGTGTGAACAGGACGCTGAAATCCATCATTGTGTTACTTGCACATTCAGCAGTTACCCAACGAAAGCCTGCATGGAGTGGAGATTTAGATGATTTCCAGATTAACAGTGAAAGAATGGAACATTATGTAGTGGAGATTCCAATGATTTCTGATTCTGGGTTATGTGGAAATGAAAATGAAGAGTTGACCAGGTTGGAGTGGAGAGCCAGTTGAACAACATTCCAGCGAGTGTGAACTGGCTGCTGAAAATAAACATTGGGTTACATGGATATTCACCAGTGATGTAACAAAAGCCTGCCTGGAGTGGAGATTCTATGAATTCGTGATTCGCAATGAATGAGTGGAACATTCTGTACTGGAGATTCCAATGATTTTTGACGTATGCGTTGTGTGGACAAGAAAATTAAGAGCTGACCGGGGTTGAGTGGGTACTCAGTTGAACAGCACTCCTGCGAGTTTGAACAGTACGCTGAAAACCACAATTAGGTTACTTGGACATTCACCAGTGGTGTAACGAAAGCCTGCATTGAGTGGAGTTTCAGGTTAATTCCAGATTCGCAGTGAATGAATGGAACATTCTGTAGTGGAGATTCCAATGATTTCTGAAGTGTGGGTTGTGTGGACACGAAAATGAAGCGCATACCAGTGTTGAGCGGAAAGCCAGTTGAATAGCCCGCCTGCCAGTGTGAACAGGACACTGAAAACCAGAATTTGGTTACTTGGACATTCAACAGTGCTGTAAAGAAAGTTAGTTTGAAATGAAGATTCGATGATCTCCAGATTGGCTGTGAATGAATGTAACATTCTGAAGTGGAGATTCCAATGATTTTTCAAATCTGGGTTGTATGGACAGGAAAAAAAAGAGCTGACCACTCTTGAGTGGATAGCCAGTTTATTAGCTCGCTTGCGTGTGTGAACAGGACACTGAAAAACAGCATCGTGTTACTTGGACATTCAGCAGGGTGTAACGAAATCGTGCCTGGAGTGGTGATTCAGAAGAATTCCAGAATCACAGTGAATGAATGGAACATTCTGTAGTGGACATACCAATGATATCTGAAGTCTGGGTTGTATGGACATGAAAATGAAGAGCTGACCAGGGTGGATTGGAGAGCCAGTGAACACCATGCCTGCGGTATGTGAACAGGCCGCTGACCACTAGAATTTGGTTACTGGGACATGCAGAAGATTCCCAACCCTGACGAGTTTTAGAGGCATATGATCATCACCACCACTGGGTGGCGTTGAACGGGAGAGTACAACATGGTTTCGATTGATTCAGTAGTCGATGCACACCAGGCCTGGTTAGAGTGAACGGGATGATGAAAACTTCGCTTGATTAAGTGCACAGGCAGATGAAATCCAGATATATAGGTGTTGATATTTAGATGAACTCAGGTGGCTCTGTAGAGCGACAGGGTTAATGAATAGAATTCTATATTCGACTGGATAGGGAGCTGAATAGCAGGCGTGGGGAGAGTTGACAGCAAATGCTCAATTGGTAGATTTCGAATTAGACTCGATTTCATGGAGGACGAGAAGAAACGCAGGTATAATACATTTATATTGAGATGAATTCACTACTCAGCAGTGTCGATCGCTGTCACTATCCCAGTCCTTCCCGTATTCAATGATTTTCTGGCACGGTTCAGTAGCGTCTTCATTTGGATACTTGTGGTGAATGTAATTTTGGCATATGGAATATTTCACGGTGTCTTGCCAGGCTTTGTCACGAGGGCCACATACTCTCAGTAGCTTCCCGGGCTCTCTGAGAGGGCGAGGAATTGAACCCGGCTCGGCCAGACTGGCTGTGTGACATACTCATCCTACTGCTGTGCTTTCGCGCCAGATTGGCTCTGTTGTTAGGAAGATAAAAAGCAGCCCATGGATGATTTTAGAGTGCAAAATCAGATGTTTCCAAGTTTCTGGTTAGACTAAACAGTGCTGTAACGAATACCTGCGCAGAGTGGAGATTCAGATGTATTCCAGACCCACAGTGAATGATCGGAATATTCTGTAGTGGAGATTCCAAAGCTTTGTGATGTCTGGGTTCTCTGGACAAGAAAATGTAGAGCTGAACAGGGTTGAGTGGATAGCCAGTTTAACAGCACGCCTGGGAATGTGAACAGGACGCTTAAAACCAGCATTGTGTTACATGGACATTCAGGAGTGGTGTAAAGAATGCCTGCCTGGAGTGGAGATTCGATAATCTCCAGATTGGCAGTGAATGAATAGAATATTCTGTATTGCAGATTGCAATGATTTTTGAAATCTGGGTTGTGTGGACAGGAAAATGAAGAGCTGACTAGGTTGGAGTGGAGAGCCAATTGAAGAGCATGCCCGCAGTGTGAAGAGATTGCTGAAAACTAGCATTCGGTTACTTGGACATTCAGCAGTGGTGTAACGAAAACCTGCCTGGAGTGGATATTCAGATGAATTACAGATTCGTAGTGAATGAATGGAACATTATTTAGTGGAGATTCCAAAGATTTCTGAAACCTGGATTCTGTGGACAGGAAAATGAAGAGCAGACCAGGTAGTCGTGGATAGCCAGTTGAACAGCAGTCCTGCGAGTTTGAGCAGGCTGTTGATAACCAGCATTGGGTTACTTGGATATTCACTAGTGGTATTTCGAAATCCTGCCCGGAGTGGAGACTCGATGAATTCCAGATTGGCAGTGAATGAATGGACCATTCTTTTCTGGGGATTCCAGTGATTTCTGAAGTCTGGGTTGTGTGGACTGAATAATGAAGAGTTGACCAGGGTTGATACAAGAGCTAGTTCAACAGCACTCCTGCAAGTGTGAACAGGCCTCTTAAAACCAGCATTGGGTTACTTGGACATTCACCAGTGGTTATAACTAAAGCCTGCCTGGAGTGGAGATTCAGTTGATTTACAGATTTGCAGTGAATGAATGGAATATTCTGTAGTGCAGATAGCAATGATTTCAGAAATCTGAGTTACTGGCACCAGGAAATGAAGAGAAGACAAGGGTGGAGTGTATAGCCAGTGAACACCACACCTACGGTATGTGAACAGGCCGCTGTCCTCTAGCATTGGGTTACTTGGATATTCAACAGTGGTGTAAGGAAATCCTTCCTGGAGTGGAGATTCGATGAATTTCAGATTGGCAGTGAATGAATGAAAATTCTTTAGTGGAGATTCCAATGATTTCTAAAGTCTGGGTTGTGTGAACAGGAAAACGAAAAGCTGACCAGGGTTGAGTGGAAAGCCAGTTGAACAGCACGCCTGCGCGTGTGACCAGTACGCTGAAAACCACATTGGGTTTCTTGGACATTCACCAGTTGTGTAACGAAAGCCTGCATGGAGTGGAGTTTCAGTTAAATTCCAGATTCGCAGTGAATGAGTGGAACATTCTGTAGTTGAAATTCCAATGATTTATGAAGTCTGGGTTTTGTGGACAGGAAAAGAAAGAGCTGACCACTGTGGGTGGACAGAGAGTTGAACAGAACTCCTGCTAGTGTGTACAGGACGTTGAAAACCAGCATGAGGTTACTTGGACATTCACCAGTACTGTAACGAAAGTCTGCCTGGAGTGGAGATTCAGATGAATTCAAGATTCTCAGTGAATGAATGGAACATTCTGTAGTGGAAATTCCAGAGATTTCTGAAATCTGGCTTCTGTGGACAGGAAAATGAAGAGCAGACCAGTTTGTCATGATAGCCAGTTGAAGAGCAGGACTGTGAGTTTGAGCAGGCTGCTGATAACCAGCATTGGGTTACTTGGATATTCACCAGTTGTGTAACGAAACCCTGCCTGGCGTGGAGATTCGAAGAATTCCAGATTGGCCGTGAATTAATGGGACTTTCTGTAGTGGAGATTCCAATAATTTCTGAATTCTGGGTTTTATGGACAGGAAAATGAAGAGCAAACGAGGTTGGCGTGGATAGCCAGTTGAACAGCATGTCTTCGAGTTTGAAACGGCTGCTAAAACCCAGGATAGGGTTACTTGTATAATCACCAGTGGTGTAACGATATCCTGCCTGGAGTGGAGGGTTGATGAATTCCAGATTGGCAGTGAATGAAAGGAACATTCTATAGTGGAGATTCCAATGATATCTTGAAGTCTGGTTTGTGTGGACAAGAAAAGAGCTGACAGGGGTTGAGTGGATAGCCAGTTGAACAGCAGGCCTGCGAGTGTGAACAGGCCTCTGCAAACCAACATTGGGGTATTTGGACATTCAGCAGTAGTGAAACGAAATCCTAACTGGAGTGGTGATTCGATGAAATCCATATTGACAGTGAATGAATGGAACATTCTGTAGTGGAGATTCCAATGATTTCTGCAGTCTGGTTTGTGTGGACAGGAAAATGAATAGCTTACCAGTATTGAGTGGATAGCCAGTTGAACATCACGCATGCGACTGTGAACTGGCCGCTGAATACCATCATTGGGTTACTTGGACATTCGACAGTGGTGTAATGAAAGCCTGCCTGGAGAGGAGATTCGATGAATTCCAGATTGGCAGTGAATGAATGGAACATTCTGTAGTGGAGATACCAATGATTTCAGAACTGTGGGTTATTGGCACCAGCAAACGAAGATCTGACCAGGGTGGTGTCGAGAGTCAGTGAACACCACGCCTGTGGTATGTGAACATGCCGCTGACAACCAGAATTGGGTTACTTGGATATTCAACAGTGGTGTAACGAAATCCTACCTGGAGTGGTGATTCGATGAAATCCATATTGGCAGTGAATGAATGGAATATTCTGTAGTGGAGATTTCAATGATTTCTGCAGTCTGGGTTGTGTGGACAGGAAAATGAATAGCTTACCAGTATTGAGTGGATAGCCCGTTGAACAGCACGCCTGCGACTGTGAACTGGCTGCTGAATACCATCATTGGGTTACTTGGCCATTCGACAGTGGTGTAACGAAAGCCTGCCTAGAGTGGAGATTCGATGAATTCCAGATTAGCAGTGAATGAATGGAACATTCTGTCATGGAGATACCAATGATTTCTGAAGTCTACTTTGTGTGGAACAGATAATATGGAGCTAAACAGGGTTGAGTGTTTAGCAAGTAGAACAGCATGCCTTCGAGTGTGCATAGGCCTCTGAAAACGAACTATGGGTTACTTGGACATTCAGCACTGGTGTAATGAATGCCTGCCTGGAGTGGAGATTCAGTTGATTTCCAGATATGCGGTGAATGAATGGAACATTCTGTAGTGGAGATAACAATGACTTCTGAAGTCTGGGTTGTGTGGACAGGAAAATGAATAGCTTACAAGGGTTGAGTGGATAGCCAGTTGAACAGCACGCCTGTGAGATTGAACAGGACGCTGAACATCAGCATTGGGTTACTTGGATATTCAGCAGTGGTGTAACGAAAGCCTGCCTGAAATGGATATTCAGATGAATTCCAGATTGGCAGTGAAGGAATGGAAGATTTTATAGTGTAGATTTCAATGATTTCTGAAGTCTGGTTTGTGTGGACAGGAAAATGAATATCTGACCAGGTTGGAGTGGATAGCCAGTTGATCAGCACGCCTGTGAGTGTGAACAGGCAGCTGAAAACTAGCACTGTGTTACTGGATATTCACCAGTGGTGTAAAGAAATACTGCCTGGAGTGGAGATTCGATGAATTCCAGATTGGCAGTGAATGAATGGAACATTCTGAAGTGGAGATTCCAATGATTTTTGAAATCTGGGTTGTGTGGACAGGAAAAGAAAGAGCTGCCCACTCTGGAGTGGAAAGCCCGTTTAATAGCACGCTTGCGAGTGTAAACAGAACGCTGAAAACCAGCATTTTGTTACTTGGAAATTCAGCAGTGGTGTAATGAAATCGTGCCTGGAGTGGTGATTCAGAAGAATTCCAGAATCGCAGTAAATGAATTGAACATTCTTTAGTGGCGATACCAATGATTTCTGAAGTCTAAGTTGTATGGACAGGAAAATGAAGAGCTGACCAGGGTGGACTGGATGGCCAGTGAACACCATGCCTGCGGTATGTGAACAGGCCACTGACCACTAGAATTGGGTTACTGAGACATGCAGAAGAATCGCAACACTGACGAGGTTTAGAGGCATACGATCATTCTCACCACTGGGTGGTGAGAACCGGGAGAGTACCATACGGTTGACCAGGAGAGTTCCATATGCTTTCGATTGATTCAGTAGTCGATGCACACCAGGCCTGGTTAGAGTGAACGGGAAGATGAAAACTTTGCTTGATTAAGTGCACAGGCAGATGAAAACCAGATATATAGGTGCTGATATTTAGATGAACTCAGGTCTCTCAGTTGTGTGGCAGGGTTAATGAATAGAATTCTATATTCGACTGGATAGGGAGCTGAACAGCAGGCCTGGGGAGAGTTGACAGCAAATGCTCAATTGGTAGATTTCGAATTCGACTCGATTTCGTGGAGAACGAGAAGAAACGCAGGCCTAATACATTGGATATTGAGATGAATTCACTACTCAGCAGTGTGGATCGGTTTCACTCTCCCAGTCCTCCAGGACATCATTGATATGCTGGCACGGTTCAGTAGTGTCTTCTTTTGGAGACTTGTGGTGACTGTAATTTTGGCATATGGAATATTTCACGGGTGTCTTTCCAGGCTTTGCCACGAGGGCCAGATACTCTCGGTAGATTCACGGGCTCTCTGAGACGGCGAAGTATTGAACCTGGATAGGCCAGTCTGGTTGGGTGACACACACGGCCTACTTGTGTGCTTTCACGCCAGAATGGCAGTGTGGATAGGATGATGAAAAGCAGCTCATGGATGATTTTAAAGTGCAGATTCAGATGATTTCAAGTATCTGGGTAGACTCACCAGTGATGTAACGAATGCCTGCGTACAGTGGAGATTCTGATGTATTCCAGACTCGCAGTGAATGGTCGGAACATTCTTTGGTGGAGATTCCAAAGGTTTGTGATGTCTGGGTTCTATGGACAGGAAACTGAAGAGTTGACCACGGTTGAGTGTATAGCCAGTTGAACAGCATGGCTGCACGTGGGATCAGGACGCTGAAAAACAGCATTGTGTTCCTTGGAATGGAACATTCTGTAGTGGAGATTCCAATGATTTCTGAAGTGAAGGTTGTGTGAACAGGAAAATGAAGAGCTGAGCAGGTTGGAGTGGATAGCCAGTTGAACAGCACGCGTGTGAGTGTGAACAGAACGCTGAAAACCAGCATTGGGTTACTTGGATATTCACCATTGGTGTAACGAAAGACTGTCTGGAGTGAATAATCAGATGAATTCCAGATTCAGAGTAAATGAATGGAACATTCTGTAGTGGAGATTCCAATGGTTTCTGAAGTCAAGGTTGTCTAGACAGTAAAATGAAGAGCTGAGCAGGTTGGAGTGGATAGCCAGTTAGACAGCACCCCTGTGAGTGTGAACAGGATGCTGAAAACAAGCATTGGGTTACTTGCATATTCACCAATGCTGTAACAAAAGCCTGCCTGGAGTGGATATTCAGATGAATACCAGATTCGGAGTGAATGAATGGAACATTCTGTAGTGGAGATTTCAATGATTTCAGTACTCTGGGTTATGAGCACCAGGAAATGAAGAGCTGACCAGGGTGGAGCGGAGAGCAAGTGAACACCACGCGTACGGCATGGAACAGGGCGCTGACCACTAGCATTGGGTTTCTGGGATGTGCAGAACAATCCCAACCCTGACGAGTTTTAGACCATACGATCATCACCACCACTGGGTGGCATTGACTGGGAGAATACCATATGGTTTCAATTGATTCAGAAGTCGATGCACACCAGGCCTGGTTTGAGCGGACGGGATGATGAAAACACTACACCTGCGAGTGTGAACGGGACGCTGAAATCCAGCATTGGGTTACTTGGACATTCAACAGTAGTGTAACGAAAGCCTGACTGGAGTGGAGATTCAGATGATCCAGATTTGCAGTGAATGAATGGAACATTCTGTAGTGGAGTTTCCAATGATTTCTCAAGTCTGGGTTTTGTGGACCGGAAAATAAAGTGGTGACCAGAGTTGAGTGGTTAGCCATTTGAACAGCACGTCTGCGAGTGTGAACAGCACGCTCAAAACCAGCATTGGGTTTCATGGAAATTCACCAGTGGTGTTGCGAAAGCCTGCCTTGAGTGGAGATTCAGATGTATTCCAGACTCACAGTGAATGACCAGTACATTCTCTAGTAGATATTCCAGTGATTTCTGATGTGTGAGTTCTGTGGACAGGAAAATGAAGAAGAGACCAAGGCGGAGTGGATAGCCAGTGATCAGTACAGGCCGCTGTAAACCATCATTAGGTTACTTGGATATTCACCAGTGGTGTAACGGAAGTCTGCCTAAAGTGGAGATTCGAAGAACTCCAGATTGGCAGTGAAAGAGTGGAACATTCTGTAGTTGAGATTCCAATGATTTCTGAAGTGAAGGTTGTGTAAACAGGAAAATGAAGAGCTGAGTAGGTTGGAGTGGATAGCCAGTTGAACAGCACGCGTGTGAGTGTGCACAGGACGCTGAAAACCAGCATTGGGTTACTTGGATATTCACCATTGGTGTAATGAAAGTCTGTCTGGAGTGAATATTCAGATGAATTCCAGATTCAGAGTTAATGAATGGAACATTCTGTAGTGGAGATTCCAATGGTTTCTGAAGTCAAGGTTGTCTAGACAGTAAAATGAAGAGCTGAGAAGGTTGGAGTGGATAGACAGTTAGACAGCGCCCCTGTGAGTGTGAACAGGACGCTGAAAACAAGCATTGGATTACTTGCATATTCACCATTGCTGTAACGAAAGCCTGCCTGGAGTGGATATTCAGATGAATACCAGATTCGGAGTGAATGAATGGAACATTCTGTAGTGGAGATTCCAATGACTTCAGTACTCTGGGTTATGAGCACCAGGAAATGAAGAGCTGACCAGGGTGGAGCGGAGAGCAAGTGAACACCACACATGCGGCATGGAACAGGGCGTTGACCACTAGCATTGGGTTTCTGGGATGTGCAGAACAATCCAAATCCTGACGAGTTTTAGACCATACGATCATCACCACCACTGGGTGGCATTGACTGGGAGAATACCATATGGTTTCAATTGATTCAGAAGTCGATGCACACCAGGCCTGGTTTGAGTGGACGGGATGATGAAAACAACATGCCTGCGAGTGTGAACGGGACACTGAAATCCAGCATTGGGTTACTTGGACATTCAACAGTGGTGTAACGAAAGCCTGCCTGGAGTGGAGATTCAGATGATCCAGTTTCGCAGTGAATGAATGGAACATTCTCTAGCGGAGATAACAATGATTTCTGAAGCCTGGGTTTTGTGGAAAGGAAAATGAAGTGGTGACTAGAGTTGAGTGGTTAGCTAGTTGAACAGCACATCTGCGAGTCTCAACAGCATGCTCAAAACCAGCATTGGGTTACTTGAAAATTCACCAGTGGTGATGCGAAAGCCTGCCTGGAGTGGAGATTCAGATGTATTCCAGACTCGCAGTGAATGACCGGAGCATTCTGTAGTGGAGATTCCAGTGATTTCTGATGCCTGAGTTCTGTGTACAGGAACAAGAAGAGGTGACCAGGGCGGAGTGGATAGCCAGTGATCAGTACAGGCCACAGAAAACCAGCATTGGGTTACTTGGACATGCAGTAGTGGTGTAACGAAAGCCTGCCTGTAGTGGAGATTCAGATGAATTACAGATTCGCAGTGCATGAATGGAACCTTCAGAAGTGGAGATTCCAATGATTTCTGAAGTCTGGTTTGTGTGGACTGGAAAATGAAGAGCACACCAGATTAGAGTGGATAGCAAGTTTAACAGCAGGCAAGTGAGTTTGAACAGGCTGCTGAAAACGAGCATTGGGTTACTTGGATATTCACCAATTGTGTAATCAAAGCCTGCCTGGAAGGGAGATTCGATGATTTCCAGATTGGCAGTGAATGAATGGAACATTCTGAAGTGGAGATTCCAATGCTTTCTGAAGTCAAGGTTGTGTGGATAGGAAAATGAAGAGCTGAGCAGGTTGGAGTAGATAGGCAGTTGAACAGCACGCGTGTGAGTGTGAACAGGATGCTGAAAACCAGCATAGGGTTACTTGAATAATCACCATTGGTGAAACGAAAGCCTGCCTGGAGTGGATATTCAGATGAATTCCAGATTCGGGGTGAATGAATGGAACATTCTGTAGTGGAGATTCCAATGGTTTCTGAAGTCAAGGTTGTGTGGACAGGAAAATGAAGAGCTGAGCAGGTTGTAGTGGATAGCCAGTTAAACAGCACATCTGTGAGTGTGAACAGGACGCTGAAAACCAGCATTGGGTTACTTGGATATTCACCATTGCTGTAACAAAAGACTGCCTGGAGTGGATATTCAGATGAATTCCAGATTCGGACTGAACGAATGGAACATTCTGTAGTGGAGATTTCAATGACTTCAGTACTCTGGGTTATGAGCACCAGGAAATGAAGAGCTGACCAGGGTGGAGCAGAGAGCAAGTGTGCACCACGCCTGCGGCATGGAACAGGGCGCTGACCACTAGCATTGGGTTTCTGGGACATGCAGAAGAAACCCAACCCTGACCAGTTTTAGTCCATATGATCATCACCACCACTGGGTGGCATTGACCAGGAGAATACCCTATGGTTTCAATTGATTCAGAAGTCGATGCACACCAGGCCTGGTTTGAGTGGACGGGATGATGAATACAACACGCCTGCGAGTGTGAACAGTACGCTGAAGTCCAGCATTGGGTTACTAGGACATTCACCAGTGGTGTAACGAAAGCCTGCCTGGAGTGGAGATTCAGATGATCCAGATTCGCAGTGAATGAATGGAAAATTCTGTAGTGGAGATTCCAATGATTTCTCAAGTCTGGGTTTTGTGGACAGGAAAATAAAGTGGTGACTAGAGTTGAGTGGTTAGCCATTTGAACAGCACGTCTGCGAGTGTGAACAGCACGCTCAAAACCAGCATTGGGTTACATGGAAATTCACCAGTGGTTTGCGAAAGCCTGCCTGGAGTGGAGATTCAGATGTATTCCAGACACCCAGTGAATGACCGGAACATTCTCTAGTGGATATTCCAATGATTTCTGATGTGTGAGTTCTGTGGACAGGAAAATGAAGAGGAGACCAAGGCGGAGTGGATAGCCAGTGATCAGTACAGGCCGCTGTAAACCATCATTAGGTTACTTGGATATTCACCAGTGGTGTAACGGAAGCCTGCCTGTATTGGAGATTCGAAGAACTCCAGATTGGCAGTGAATGAATGGAACATTCTTTAGTGAAGATTCCAATGATTGCTGAAGACTGGGTTGTGTGCACAGGAAAGGGAAGAGCTGACCAGTGCAGAGTGGATAGCCAGTTTAACAGCATGCCTGTGAGTGTGAACAGGCTTCTGAAAACTAGATTTATGTTACTTATACATTCACCAGTGGTGTAACGAAAGCCTTCTTGGAGTGGACATTCGATGAACTCCAGATTGGCAATAAATGAATGGAAAATTCTGTAGCGGAGATTCCTAATATTTCTGAAGTCTGGGTTGTGTGGACAAGATAATTAAGATCTTTCCAGGTTGGATTGTGTCGCCAGTTGAAGAGCACGCCTGTGAGTGTGAAAAGGCCGCTAAAATCCAGCATTGGTTTACAAGGTTATTCACTAGTGCTGTAACGAGAACCTGCCTGGAGTGGAGATTCGATGAATTTCAGATTGGCAGTGAATGAATGGAACATTTTGTAGTGGAGATTCTAATGGTCTCTGAAGTCCAGATGGTGTGGACAGGAAAATGAAGAGCTGACCAGGGATGAGTGGATAGCCAGTTCAGCAGCACGCCTGCGAGTGTGAACCAGCCCTGGAAACCAGCATTGGGTAATTTGGACATTCACCAGTGGCGTAAAGAAAGCTTGCCTGGAGTGGAGATTCCGATGAATTTCAGAATCGCACTGAATGAATGGAACATTCTGTAGTGGAGATACCAATGATTTCAGAACTCTGGATTATGGGCACCAGGAAACGAAGTGCAGACCAGGGTGGAGTGGATAGCCAGTGAACACCACACCTGCAGTATGTGAACAGGACGCTGACCACTCGCATCAGGTTACTGGGATATGCAGAAGAATCCCAACCCTGACAACTTTTAGAGGCATACGACCATCACCACAACTGGGCGGCGTTGACCGGGAAAGAACCATATGGTTTCGATTCATTCAGATGTCCATGCAAACCAGGCCTGGTTAGAGTGGACGATGATGAAAACTTCTGCTTGATTGAGTGCACAGGTAGATGAAAACGATATATGAAAATGTTCGCATTTAGATGAACTCAGTTTGCTCGGTATTGTGGCAGGGTTAATGAACAGAATACTATATTTGACTGGATAGGGAGATGAAAAGCAGGCCTGGTGAGAGTTGACAGCAAATGCTTAATTGGCAGATTTCTAATTCGAATCGATTTTGTGGAGAATGAGAAGAAACGCTGGCATAATACAATGAATATTGAGATGAATTCACTACTCTGCAGTGTGGATCGCTGTCACTCTCCCAGTCCTCCCGGACACTATTGATTTGCTGGCACGGTTTAGTAGCATCTTCATTTGGAGACTAGTGGTGACTGTAATTTTTGCATATGAACTATTTCACGGGTGTCTTGCCAGGCTTTGATACGAGGGCCAGAAACTCTCGGTAGCTTCATGGGCTTTCTGAGAGGCGAAGAATTAAACCCGACTCGGCCAGGCTGGCTGCGTGAAGCACACGTCCTACTGCTGTGCTATCGCCCAAAATGGCAGTGTGGATAGCAGATGAAAATCAGCCCAGGGATACGTTTAGAGTGCAGATTTAGATGATTTCATGTTTCTGGGTAGCCTCACCAGTGCTATAACGAATGCATGTGTAGAGGGGAGATTCAGATGTATTCCAGACTCAGAGCGAATGCCCGGAACATTTTGTAGTGGAGATTCCAATGATTTCTGATGTCTAGGTTGTGTGGAGAGGAAAATGAAGAATGAACCAGGGTGGAGTGGATAGCCAGTAAACAGCAAAAGTGGCTGAAAACCATCATTGGCTTACATGGGTATTCACCAGTAGTGTAAAGCCTGCCAGGAGTGGAGATTTGAAGAACTCCATATTGGCAGTGAATGAATGGAACATTCTGTAGTGGAGATTCCAATGATTTCTGAAGTCTGGTTTGTGTGGACAGGAAAATGAAGAGCTGATAAGGGTGGAGTGGTTAGCCAGTTGAACAGCACGCCTGCGAGTGTGAAAAGTCTGCTGAAAACCAGCATTGTGTTACTTGGATATTCACCAGTGGTGTAATGAAATCCTGGCTGAATTGGAGATTCGATGAATTACAGATTGGCAGTGAATGAAGTCAACATTCTGTAGTGAAGATTCCAATGATTTCTGAAGTCTAGGTTTTGTTGACAGGAAAATGAAGAGGTGACCAGGTTTGAGTGGATAGCCAGTTGAACACCACGCCTGCGAGTGTGAACAGGCCTCTGAAAACCAGCACTGGGTTACTTGGACATGCAATAGTGGTGTAACGAAAGCCTGCCTGGATTGAAGATTCGATGATCTCCAGATTTGCAGTGAATGAATGAATCATTCTGTATTGGAGATTCCAGTGATTTCTGAAGTCTGGGTTGTGTGGATAGGAAATGAAAGATCTGACCACTGTGGAGTGAAGAGCCAGTTGAATACCATACCTGCGAGTGTGAACAGGACGCTAAAAACCAGCATTGGGATACATAGATATTCACTAGTGGTGTAACGAAAGCTTGCCTGGAGTGGTGATTCAGATGAATTCCAGATTAGCAGTGAAAGAGTGGAACATTCAGAAGTGGAGATTCCAATGATTTCTGAAGTCTGGTTTGAGTGGACAGGAAAATGAAGAGCAGTCCAGATTAGAGTGGACAGCGAGTTGCACCACAGGCCTGCGAGTTTGAACAGTCTGCTGAAAACCAGCATTGGGTTACTTGGATATTCACCACTGGTGTAGCCATAGCCTGCCTGGAGGGGAGATTCGATGAATTCCAGATTGGCAGTGAATGAATGGAACATGCTGAAGTGCAGAAGCCTATGATTTCTGAAGTCTGGGTTGTGTGGACTGGAAAATTAAGATCTGACCAGGTTAAGTGGACAGCCAGTTGAACCGAACGCCTGCGAGTGTGCAGAGGCCTCTGAATACCAGCATTGGGTTACGTGGACATTCAGCTGTGATGCAATGAAAGCATGCCTGGAGTGGAGATTCGATGATCTCAAGTTTTGAAGTGAATAAATGGAACATTCAGTAGTGGAGGTTCCAATGATTTCTGAAGTCTGGGTTGTGTGGAAAGGAAAAGAAAGTGCTGACCACTTCTAGATTCAATAGCCAGTTGAACAGCAGGCCTGCGAGTGTGAACAGGACGCTGAAAACCAGCATTCTGTTACTTGGATATTCACCAGTGGGGTAAAGAAATCCTGCCTGGCGTGGAGATTCAATGAATTCCATATTGGCAGCACATGAATGGAACATTCTGTAGCGGAGATTCCAAAGATTTCTGAAGTCTGCGGTGTGTGAACAGGAACATGAAGAGCTGACCTGGGTCGAGTGGATAGCCAGTAAAACAGCACCCGTGATTGTGAACAGGACGCTGAACACCAGCATTGGGTTACTTGTACATTCAACAGTGGTGTAATGTAAGCCTGCCTTGAGTGGAGATTCGATGAATTCCAGATTGGCAGTGAATAAATGGAACATTCTATAGTGCAGATACCAATGGCTTCTGAAGTCTACGTTGTTTGGACAGAAAAATGAAAAGCTGAGTAGGGGGGAGTGGATAGCCAGTTGAACAGCACGACTGCGAGTGTGAACAGGAGGCTGAAAACCAGCATTGGGTTCCTTGAACATTCACCAGTGGTGTAATGAAAGCCTGCCTGGAGAGGAGATTCGATGAACTCCAGATTGGCATTGAATGAATGGAACATTCTGTCGTGGAGATTCCAATGGTTTCTGAAGCCTGGTATGTGTGGAGAGGAAAAGAAAGGGCTGACCAGTGTGGAGTGTATAGCCAATTGAACAGCACGCCTGCGAGTATGAAAAGGACGATGAAAACCAGCATTGGGTTACTTTGACATTCACCAGTGGTATAACGAAAGCCTGCCTGGAGTGGAGATTCAGATGATCCAGATTCGCAGTGAATGAATGGAACATTCTGTAGTGGAGATTCCAATGATTTCTGAAGTGAGGGTATTGTGGAAAGGAGAGTGAAGAGGTGACCAGGGTGGAGTGGATAGTCAGTTGAACAGCACTCCTGCGAGTGTGAACAGGCCACTGAAAACCAGCATTGGGTTACTTGTATATATACCAGTGGTGTAACCAAAGCCTGCCTGGAGTGGAGATTCATATGAATTCCAGATTCGACCTAAATGAATGTATCATTTTATAGTGAATATAACAATGATTTCAGAGCTCTTGGTTATGGGCACCAGGAAATGAAGAGCTGACCAGGATCGAATGGATAGCCAGTGAACACCACGCCTGCGGTATGTGATCAGGCCACTGACCATTAGCATTGGGTTACCTGGATATTCACCAGTGTTGTAACGAAATCCTGCCTGGAGTAGAGATTCAGATGAATTCCAGATTCCCAGTCAATGAATGGAACATTCTGTAGTGGAGATTCCAATATTTTCTGAAGTCTGAGTTGTGCGGACTGGAAAATGAAGAGCTGACCAGGGTTTAGAGGATAGCCGTTGAACAGCATGCCTGCGAGTTTGAAGAGACTAGCTGAAAACAAGCATTGGGTTACTTGGATATTCACCAGTGGTGTAACGAAATCCTGCCTGGAGTGGAAATTCTATGAATTCCAGATTGGCAGTGAATGAATGGAACATTTTGTAGTGGAGACACCAATGGTTTCTGAAGTCTGGGTTGTGTGAACAGGAAAATGAAGAGCTGACCAGGGTTGTGTGGATAGCCAAATGAACTGCACGCCTGCAAGTGTGAATAGGCCGCTGAAAACTATCATTGGGTTACTTGGACATTTACCAGTGGTGTAATGAAAGCCTGCCTAGAGTGGAGATTCAGATGAATTCCAGAATCGCAGGGAATTAATAGAACGTTCTGTAGTAGAGATACAAATGATTTCAGAATTCTGGGTTATGGGCACCATGAAATGAAGAGCTGACCAGTGTGGAGTGAATAGCCAGTGTGCACCACGCCTGCGGTATGTGAACAGGCCGCTGACCACTAGCATTGGGTTACTGTGACATGCAGAAGAATCCCAACCTTGACGAGATTTAGAGTCATATAATCATCACCACCACACGGTGGCGTTGACCGGGAGAGTACCATATGGTTTCAAATTGATTCAGAAGTCGATGCACACCAGACCTGGTTAGAGTGGACGGGATGATGAAAACTTCGGCTTGATTGAGTGCACAGGCAGGTGAAAACCAGATATGTCATGTTGATATTTAGATGAACTTAGGTCGCTCGGTAGTGTGGCAGGGTTAATGAACAGAATACTATATTTGATTGGATAGGGAGCTGAAAACAGGCCTGGTGAGAGTTCACAGCAAATGCTCAGGTGGCAGATTTCTAATTCGACTAGATTTCATTGAGAATGAGAAGAAACACAGGCCTAAGACGTTGGATATTGAGATAAATTCAGCAGAGTTGATCACTGTCACTCTCCCAGTCCTCCTGGACTTCATTGATTTGCTTGCACGGTTCAGTAGCGTATTCGTTTGGAGACTTGTGGTGACTGTACTTTTGGCATATGGAATATTTCCCGGGTGTCTTGCCAGGCTTTTCCAGGAGGGCCAGAAACTCTCGGTAGCTTCCTGGCTTTCTGAGCAGGTGAAGAATTGAACCCGGCTCGGCCAGGCTGGCCGAGTGACACACTCGTCAAACTGCTGTGCTTTCGCGACAGAAAGGCAGTGTAGATAGGAAGCTGAAAAGCAGCCCATGGATGATTTTAGAATGCAGATTCAGATCATTTCCAGTTTCTGGGTAGACTCTCCAGATGTGTAACGAATGCCTGCTAGAGTGTAGATTCAGATGTATTCCAGACTCGCAGTGAATGACCGGAACAAACTGTAGTGGAGATTCCAATGATTTCTGATGTCTGGATTCTGTGGACAGGAAAATGAAGGGCTGCACCGGGTGAAGTGGACGGCCAGTGATCAGCACAGGCCGCTGAAAACAATCATTGAGTTACTTGGACATTCACCAGTGGTGTAACGAAAGCCTGCCTGGAGTGTAGATTTAGATAAAATCCAGAATGGTAGTGAATGAATGGAACATTCTGTAGTGGAAATTCCAATGATTTCTGAAGTCTGGGTTGTGAGGACAGGAAAATGAAGAACTGACAAGGTTGGAGTGGATACCAGTTGAACAACAGGACTGCCAGTGTGAGCAGGACAATCAAAACCAGCATACGGTTAATTGAATATTCACCAGTGGTGAAACAAAAGCCTGCCTAAAATGGAGATTCGATGAATTCCAGATTGGCAGTGAATGATGGAACATTCTGTAGTGGAGATTCCAATGGCTGCTGAAGTCAAGTTTGTGTGGACAGGAAAATGAAGAGCTGACCAGTTTGGAATGGATAGCCATTTGAAAATCACGCCTGCGAGTGTGAAAAGGATGCTCAAAACCAGCACTTGGTTACTTGGATATTCACCAGTGGTGTAACGAAAGCATGCCTGGAGTGGAGATTCAGATGAATTCCAGATTCGAAGTGAATGAATGGAACATTCTGTAGTAGAGATTCCAATGATTTCAGAACTCTGGGTTATTGAAGAGCTGACCAGGGTGGAGTGGATAGCCAGTGAACACCACACCTGCGGTATGTGAACAGGCCGCTGATCACTAGCATTGCATTACTGGGACATGAAGAAGACTCCCAGCCCTGACGTGTTTTAGAGGCATAATCATCACCACCACTGCGTGGCATTGACCGGAGAATACCATATGGTTTCGATTGAATCAGAAATCGATGCACACCAGGCCTGGTTAGAGTGGACGGGATGATGAAAACTTAGGCTTGATTGAGTACACAGGCAGATGAAAACCAGATATGTAGGTGGTGATATTTAGATGAACTGGGGTGGCTCGGTAGTTTGGCCATAACATTCTCTAGTGGAGATTGCAATGATTCCTGGAGTCTGGGATCTGTGGTATGGAAAATGAAGAGCTGAACAGGGGGGAGTGGATAGCCAGTGATCAGCACAGACTGCTGAATCCATCATTGCGTTACTTGGACATTCACGAGTGGTGTAATGAAAGCCAGCCTGGAGTGGAGATTCGATGAACTCCAGCAGTGAATGAATGGAAAATTCTGTAGTGGAGATTCCAGTGATTTTTGAAGTCTGGGTTGTGTGGACAGGAAAAGAATGTGCTGACCCCTCTGGAGTGATAGCCAGTTGAATAGCACGCCTGCGAGTGTGAACAGGAAGCTGAACACCAGCATTGGGTTACTTGTACATTCACTAGTGTTGTAATATTAGCCTGCCTGGAGTGGAGATTCGATGAATTCCAGATTGGAAATTAATGAATGGAACATTCTGTAGTGGAGATTCCAATGGTTTCTGAAATCTACGTTGTGTGGACAGAAAAATGAATATCTGACCAGGGTGGAGTGGATCGCAAGTTGAACAGCACGACAGTGAGTGTTAACAGGACGCTGAAAACCAGCATTGTGTTCCTTGGACATTCACCAGTGGTCTAATGAAAACCTGCCTGGAGTGGAGATTCGATGAAATTGGACGTGAATATATGGAACATATATATATTCCATAAATGGAATATATGGAACATTATGTAGTGGAGATTCCAATGTTTTCGGAAGTCTACGTTGTGTGGACAGGAAAATAATGTGCTTAACACGCTTGCGTGGATAGCCAGATGTACAGCACGCCTGAAAGTGTGAAGAGGACGCTGAAAACCAGCATTGTGTTACTTGGACATTCACCAGCGGTGTAACGAATGCCTGCCTGGAGTGGAGATTCAGATGAATTCCAGATTCGCAGTGAATGAATGGAACATTCTTTCGTGGAGATTCCAATGATTTCTGAAGTCTGGGTTGTGTGGACAGGAAAATGAAGAGATGACGACGGTGAAGTGGACAGCAAGTTAAACAGCACGCGTGCAAATGTGAACAGCACGCTGAAAATCAGCATTTTGTTACTTGGATATTCACCAGTGGTATTACCAAAGCCTGCCTGGAGTGGAGATTCAGATGATGCAGATTAGCACTGAATGAATGGAACATTCTACAGTGGAGATTCCAATGATTTCTTAATTCTGGGTTGTGTGGACAGGAATATGAAATGCTGACCCGATTTGAATGGATAGCCAGTTGAACAACAAGCCTTGGAGTGTGAACAAGACCGTTCAAAACCAGCATTGTGTTACTTGGACATTCAATAGTGGTGTTGCGAAAGCCTGCCTTGTTTGGAGATTCGATGAACTCCAGATTGGCAGTGAATGAATGGAATATTCTGCAATGGAGATTCCAATGATTGCTGAAGTCTGGGTTTTGTGGACCGGAAAAGGAAGTTCTGACCAGAGTGGAGTGGATAACCAGTTGAACAGCATGCCTGTGAGTGTGAACAGGCCGCTGAAAATCAGCATTGTGTTACTTGGACATTCACCAGTGCCGTAACGAAAGCCTGCCTGGAGTGGAGATTCGATGAACTCCAAATTGGCAGTCAGTTAATGGATCATTCTGTAGTGGAGATTCCTCTGATTTCTGAAGTCTGGGTTATGTGGACAGGAAAATGAAGAGCTGTCCAGGGTGGATTTTGTCACCAGTTGAACAGGACGCCTGCGAATGTGAACCAGCATTGTGTTCTTTGGACATCACCAGTGGTGTAGCAAAAGCTTGCCTGGAGTGGAGATTCGATGAATTCCAGATTGGAAGTGAATGAATGGAACATTCTGTAGTGGAGATTACATTGGTTTCTGAAGTTTGCATTGTGTGGACAGGAAAATGGAGAGCTGACCAGGTTGGAGTGGATTGCCAGTTAAACAGCACGCCTGCCAGTGTGAACAGGCCACTGAAAACCAGCATTGGGTTACTTTCATATTCACCAGTGGCGTAACGAAAGCCTACCTGGTGGGGAGATTTGATAAATTCCATACTATCAGTGAATGAATGGAACATCCTGTAGTGGAGATTCCAATGGTTTCTGAAGTCTAGGTTTTGTGGACATGAAAATGAATAGCTGACCAGGGTCGACTGAATAGTCAGTGAAGAGCATGCCTGCGAGTGTGAACAGGACACTGAAAACCATATCCGGTTACTTTAATATTCACCATTGATGTAACAAAAGCCTGCCTAAAGTCGTGATTCGATGAATTCCAGATTGGCAGTGAATGAGTGGAACATTCTGTAGTGGAGATTCTAATGGTTTCTGAAGTGTAGGTTGTGTGGACAGGAAAATGAATAGCTAACCATGGTCGAGTGGATTGTGAGTTGAAAAGCACGCCTGTGAGTGTGAACCGGCTGCTCAATCTAGCATGCAGTTACTTGGACATTCAACAGTGGTGTAACGAAAGTCTGCCTGAATTGGAGACTCTGATGATTTTCAGATTTGCAGTGAATGAATGGAACATTCTGTACTGGAGATACCAATGAGTTCAGAACTCCGGGTTATGGGCACCAGGACATGAAGAGCTGACCAGGGTGGAGTGGATAGCTAGTGAACACCACGACTGCAATATGTGAACAGGCCGCTGACCACTAGCATTGTGTTACTGGGACATGCAGAAGAATCACAACTCTGTCGAGTTTTAGAGGCATACGATCATCACTACAACTGAGTGCCGTTGACCGGGAGAATACCATATGGTTTCGATTGATTCAGTAGTCGATGCACACCAGGCCTGGTTAGAGTGGACGGGATGATGAAAACTTCGGCTTGATTGAGAGCATAGGCAGATGAAAACCAGGTATGTAGGTGTTGATATTTAGATGAACTCAGTTTGCTCAGTAGTGTGGCAGGGTTAATGAACAGAATACTATATTTGATTGGATAGGGAGCTGAAAAGCAGGCCTGGTGAGAGTTGACAGCAAATGCTTACTTGGCAGATTTCTAATTCGACTCGATTTTGTGGAGAACGAGAAAAAACGCAGGCCTAATACATTGGATATTGAGATGAATTCACTACTCAGCAGTGTGTATCACTGTCACTCTCCCAGTCCTCCTGGACTCCATTGATTTGCTGGCCTGGTTCAGTAGCGTTTTCGTTAGGAGACTTGTGGTGACTGTAATTTTGGCATGTGAAATATTTCACGGGTGTGTTGCCAGACTTTGCCACGAGGGCCAGATACTCTCGGTATCTTCCCGGGCACGCTGAGAGGGCGAGAAATTGAACCCGGCTCGGCCAGTCTGGCTGCGGGACACACACGTCCTACTGCTGTGCTTTCGCTTCAGAATGGCAGTGTGGATATGCAGATGAAAAACAGCTTATGGATGGTTATAGTGTGCAGATTCAGATGATTTCATGTTTCTGAATAGACTCACCAGTGCTGTACGACTGCCTGCATAGAGTGGAGATTCAGATGTATTCCAGACTCGCAGTGAATGACCGAAACATTCTGTAGTGGATATTCTAATGATTTTTGATGTCAGGGTTGTGTAGACAGGAAAATGAAGTACTGACCAGGGTGGAGTGGATAGCCAGTGAACAGCACAGGCAGTTGAAAACCATCATTGGGTGACTTGGTTGTTCACCAGTGTTGTACCAAAAGCCTTCCTGGAGTGGATATTCGAAGAAATCCAGATTGGCAGTGAATGAATGGACCATTTTGTAGTGGAGATTCCAATAATTTCTGAAGTCTGGGTTTTGTGGACAGGAAAAGAAAGAGCTGACCATGTTGGTGTGGATAGCCAGTTTAACAACAAGCCTTCGAGTGTGACCAGGCTGCTGAAAACCAGCATTGGGTTACTTGGACATTTACCATTGGTTTAACATTTGCCAGTGGTTTTGTGTGTAAAAAAATGGCCGTCGTTCTGGCCGTTTCCCCAGTCCAGGGAGGTCGATGGTGATTGTCAGGTCAAGGAAGGAAACAGGGGCCAAGCTGGTTGGTCTTAGCAGCAGTTTATTATGTGGAAGAGATATATGTCATGAAGTCCCCAGGATCTCTCAAGCACGTGAACCTTTGTTCTCTCAGTTTCTGTCCTCAGTCCTATCTTCCCAGGTTCTCTGAGCCCTGAAATCTCCCTTATATAGAACATAGTACCTCTAAAGGGAGCAATATAGTGATGTCATCAAAAGGAGTTACAGAAAGAACATTGAGGCACAACATATATTGTTTCTTTACATCCGCAGGCCAGTAATCCTTTTACAAAATACAAGCACTTGGATTAGCACAACAAAGACAAGTCTGGTAGAGCTTGGAATCTACATCTCCAAAATCAACCAGCTTGGAGCTAGGAATCTACATCCCAAAGATCGGGCCTGGCTTAGCACCTGGGACCTCCATACCTAAGGCCAGCTAGTTTCCTATGTGATAAGAGAAACTGCCTCAATATACTGAAATCATTTACTGAAGGCAGTTTGAAGGGGAAAAAGTTCAGTCTCATCCAAGCTAGTCAGGACACAAAGGAAAACTTCTTCTAGGAGTTGTTTCACCTCTCCTTGTCAAACCAACATATAAGCATACATTTTGTATGGACACAGTAAGAAATATTTTGAGCTTATAAAATTGCTCTCCCAGGGCCATCTCAATCTCAGACTCCAGTGCTCAGGCCAGGTAGCTTTCCAATTCCTAGCAGCAGTGTCCTTGTCTCATCGTTAATTTTGGATCATGACAGCATTTGACTATGATCAAACTCTTAACTGATAGTTAAGTATCGTGGCACCTTGGCCAGGCCCATAGCGATGCCAGGGTAGCACATAACTTACCGGCTTGCCCTGGTTCCATCCAGTCCCACGCCGGGACCCTGCCCTTGGGTGCTAGGAAGGGGGGCAAATGAGGCTTAAGTTTAGAAGGCAGATGCCCAGGAGTGAATAATAGTCTAAGCCAATCAATTCCTAAGTTACGAAGCATATTAATTAATTGTCTTCCTGTATCTATAGAAAAGGACATTGCATTAAAGTAAACTGCTCAAAAGACATCAGGAGAGGAGAAAGGCAATATTAACTTAAAGTAAAGCTTCAGTGTCTAAGAAGGATGAGACCTTACAAATTGGTTGGGGAACACAGCATAGCAGTGTTTACAGACAAACAAAGTAATAGGAATGACTTGGGAGCACTGTGATGGGTGCAACCTGATAGACCTAAGCTCCGTGTACTCCAAGAGAAAATCTGCCTGGAGTGAAATTCGATGAACTCCAGAGTGGTAGTGAATGATTGGAACATTCTTTAGTGGAGATTCCAATGATTTCTGAAGTCTGGGATGTGAGGAAAGGAAAATTAACAGCTGACCAGGTAGTTTTGGATAGCCAGTTGAACAGCACGCATGCAAGTGTGAACAGGCCACTGATAACCAGCATTGTGTTACTTGCACATTCAACAGTGGTGTAACGAAAGCCTGCCTGGAGTGGATATTCAGATGATTTCCAGATTAGAGAGAAAGAATGGAACATTCTTTAGTGGAGATTCCAATGATTTCTGAAGTCTGGGTTGTGTGGATAGGAAAATTAAGAGCTGACCAGGTTGGAGTGGATAGCCAGTAAAACAGCACTCTTGTGAGTGTGAGCAGGGCGCTGAAAACCAGCATTGGGCTACTTGGATATTCACCAGTGGTGTAACTAAAGCCTGCCTGGAGTAAAGATTTGACTAATTCCAGATTGGCAGTGAATTAATGGAACGTCCTACAGTGGAGATTCCAGTGATTTGTGAACTCTGGGATGTTTGGACAGGAAAATGAACAGCTCACCAAGGTTAGAGTGGATAGCCATTTGAACAGCAGGACTGCGAGTTTTACAGGCCTCTGAAAACCAGCATTGTGTTACTTTGACATTCAGCAGTGGTTTAATGAATGCTTACCTGGAGTGGAAATTCAATGATCTCCAGATTGGCAGTGAATTTATGGAACATTCTGTACTGGAGATTCCAATGATTTCAGAAGACTGGGTTGTGTGGACAGGAAAATGAAGAGCTGACCATGGTTGAGAGGACATCCAGAAGAACAGCATGACTGCGAGTGCGAACAGTCCTCTGTAAACCAGCATTGGGTTACTTGGACATTCACCAGTGGTGTAATGACAGCCTGCCTGGAGTGGAGATTCGATGAATTCCAGATTTGTAGTGAATGAATGGAACATTCTGTAGTGGAGAATCCAATGGTTTCTGAAGTCTGGGTTGTCTGGACAGGAAAAGAAGACCTGACCAGGGTGGAGTGGATAGCCAGTTGAACAGCACGCCTGTGAGCGTTAATGGCACACTTGAAAATCATCATTGTGTGACTTGGTTATTCACCAGTGGTGTAATGAAAACCAGTCCGGTGTGGAGATTCCATGAAATCCAGTTTGGCAGTTACTTAATGGAACATTCTCTAGTGGAGATTCCAACGATTTCTGAATTCTACGTTTTGCGGACAGGAAATAAATGAGCGGACCACTGTGGAATGGATAGTCCATTGAACAGCACACCTTCGAGTGTGAATAAGACGCTGAAAACCAGCATTGGGTTACTTAGACATTCACAAGAAGTGTAATGAAAGCCTAACTGTAGTGGAGATTCAGATAAATTCCAGATTCGCAGTGAATGAATGGAACATTCTGTAGTGGAGATTCCAATGATTTTTGAATTCTGTGTTGTGTCGATAGAAAAATAAATACCTGACCACTGGGCACTGGACAGCCAGTTGAACAGCACTCCTGCGAATGTGAATAGGACTTTGAAAACCTGCACTGGGTGACTTGGACATTCACCAGTGGTGTAACAAAGTCTACATGGAGTTGAGTTTCAGTTAATTCCAGATTCGCAGTGAATGAATGGTACATTCTGTAGTGGAGATTCCAATGATTTCAGAATTCTGGGTTGTGTGGACAGGAAAAGGAAGAGCTGACCAGGTTTGAGTGGATAGCCAGTTGAACAGCATGCCTACGAGTGTGCACAGTCCGCTGAAAACCAGCATTGTGTTATTTGGATATTCACCAATGATGTAACGAAACCCTGCCTGGAGTGGAGATTCGATGAATTCTAGATTGTCGGTGAATGAATGAAACATTTTGTAGTGAAGATTTTACTGGATTCTGAAGTCTAGGTTACGTGTATAGGAAAATGAAGGGCTGACCAGGGTTGAGTGGATAGCTAGTTGAAGAGCAGGCCTGCGAGTTTGAACAGGCTCTGAAAACCAGCATAGGGTTACTTGGACATTCATTAGTGGGGTAACAAATGCCTGCCTGGAGTGGAGATTTGATGATCTCCAGATTGGCATTGAATGAATGAAACATTCTGTAGTGCAGATTCCAATGATTTCTGAAGTCCAGTTTGTGTGGGTAGCAAAAGAAAGACATGAACACTGTGGAGTGGATAGCCAGTTGAACAGCACGTCTGCGACTGTGAACAGGACGCTGAAAACCAGCAATGGGTTACTTGGACATTCACCAGTGGTGTAGCGAAAGTCTGCCTGGAGTGGAGATTCAGAAGAATTACAATTTCGAAGTGAATGAATGGAACATTCTGTAGTGGGGATTCCAATGATTTCTGAAGTCTGGGATGTGTGAACAGGAAAATGAAGAGCTTACCAGGATGGAGTGGATAGCCAGTTGAACAGCACGTCTGCGAGTGTGACAAGTCCTCTGAAAACCAGCACTGGGTTACCTGGACATTCAGCAGTGGTGTAACGAAAGGCTGCCTGGAGTGGAGATTCGATGATCTCCAGACTGGCCGTGAATGTATGGAACATTCTGTAGTGGAGATTACAATTTTTTCTGAAGTCTGGATTGTGTGGACAGGAAAATGTAGAGCTGACCAGGTTTGAGTGGAAAGCCAGTTGATCAGCACGCCTGCGAGTACGAACAGGACGTTGAAAACCAGCACTGGGTTATGTGGACATTCAGCAGTGGTGTAATGAAAGCCTGCCTGGAGTGGGGATTCGATGATCTCCAGATTGGCAGTGAATGAATGGAACATTCTGTAATGGAGATTACAATGATTTCTGTAGTCTGGTTTGTGTGGACAGGAAACAAAAGAACTGACCAATATGGAGTGGATAGGCCATTGAGCAGCACGCCTGCGAATGTGAACAGCACGCTGAAAACCAGCATTGGGTTACTTGGACATTCACCAGTGGTGTAACAATAGCCTGCCTGGAGTGGAGTTTCAGGGAACTCCAGATTGGCAGTGACAGATTGAACATTCTGTACTGTAGATTCCAATTATTTCTGAAGTCTAGGTTTTGTGAACAGGAAAAGGAAGAGCAGACCAGGGATCAGTGGAGAGCCAGTTGAACAGTACGTCTGCGAATGTGAACAGGACGCTGAAAACCAGCATTGTGTTACCGGTACATTCAACAGTAATGTAAGGAAAGCCTGCCAGGAGTGGAGATTGAGATGAATTCCAGATTCACAGTCAATATAATGGAGATTACAATGATTTCTGTAGTGGAGATTCCAATTATTTCTGAAATCTGGTTTGTGTGGGCAGGAAAATGAAGAGCTGACCAGGGTTCAGTGGATAGTCGTTGAATAGCACACCTGTGAGTGTGAACAGGACTTTGAAAACCACCATTGTATTGCTTCGACATTCAGCAGTGATGTGACTAAAGCCTGCCTGGAGTGGAGATTCGATGATCTCCAGATTTCAGTGAATGAATGAAACAGGCTGTAATAGAGATTCCAATGATTTCTGAAATCTGGGTTGTGTGGAAAGGAAAATGAAGAGCTGAGCAGGGTTCAGTGGATAGCCAGTTGAAGAGCACGCCTGTGAGTGTGAAAAGGCCTCTGAAAACCAGCGTTGGGTTACTTGGACATTTAGCAGTATTGTAATGAAAGCCTGCCTGGAGTGGAGATTCAGATGGATTCCAGATTCGAAGCCAATGATTGGAATATTTTAAAGTGGATATTCCAATGTATATTCAGCAGTGGTATAACGAAAGCCTGCTTTAAGTGGAGATTCGATGATCTCCAGATTCCGGTGAATTAATGGTACATTCTGTTGTGGAGATTCCAATGATTTCTGAAGTCCGGGATGTATGGAGAGGAAATGAAAGAGGTGACCACTTTGGAGTAGATAGCTAGTTGAACAACACGTCTGCGACTATAACAGGACGCTGAAAATCAGCATTGGGTGACTTGGATACTGACCAGTGGTGTAGCGAAAGCCTGCCTGGAGTGGATATTCAAAGAACTCCAGATAGGCAGTGAATAAATTGAACATTCTGTAGTGGAGATACCAATAATTTCTGAAGTCTTGGTTGTGTGTACAGGAAAAAGAAGAGCTGACCAGGTTGGAGAGGATAGCCAGTTGAACAGCACGCCTGCGAGTGTGAACAGCACGCTGAAAACCATCATTGGGTTACTTGGACATTCACAAATGGTGTAACAAAAGCCAGCAGGGAGTGGAGTTTCCATGAATTCCAGATTGGCAGTTACTGAATGGAACATTCTGTAGTGGAGATTCCAAAGGTTTCTGAATTCTACGTTGTGTGGACTGGAAAATGAAGAGCTGACCAGAGTGGAATGGATAGCACGTTGAACAGCACGCCTGCGACTATGAACAGGCTGCTGAAAACCAGCATTTGGTTACTTGGATATTCACCAGTGGTGCAAAGAAATCCTACCTAGAATGGATATTCGAAGAATTCCAGATTGACAGAGAATGAAATGAAACTTCTATAGTGGAAATTCCAATGATTTCTGTAGTCTGGGTTGTGTGGACAGGAAAATGAAGAACAGACCAGGGTTGAGTGGAAAGCCAGTTGAAAAGCACACCTCTGAGTGTGAACAAGACTATGAACACCAGCATTGGGTTACTTGGATATTCACTAGTGGTGTAACGAAAGCCTGCCTGGAGTGGAGATTCGATGAATTCCAGATTGTCAGTGAATGAATGGAACATTCTGTAGTGGAGATTCCAATAATTTCTGAAATATGGGTTGTGTGGATAGAAAAAATGAAGTGCGTACCAGTTTAGAGTGGATAGACTTTTGAACAGCAGGCTTGCAAGTTTGAACAGACCTCTGAAAACTAGCATTGGGTTACTTGGACATTCAGAAATGGTGTAACAAAAGACTGCCTGGAGTGGAGATTCGATGATCTCCAGTTTCTGGTGAGTTAATGGTATGTTCTGTTGTGGAGATTCCAACGATTTCTGAAGTCCGGGTTGTATGGAGAGGAAATAAAAGAGGTGACCACTTTGGAGTAGATAGCCAGTTGAACAACACGCCTGCGACTGTAACAGGACGCTGAAAATCAGCATTGGGTGACTTGGACATTGACCAGTGGTGTAACGAAAGCCTGCGTGGAGTGGAGATTCAAAGAATTCCAGTTTGGCAATGAATGAATTGAACATTCTGTAGTGGAGATACCAATAATTTCTGATGTTTGGGTTGTGTGTACAGGTAAAGGAAGAGCTGACCAGGGTGGAGAGGATAGCCAGTTGAACAGCACGCCTGCGACTATGAACAGGACACTGAAAACCAGCTTTGGGTTACTTGGACATTCACCAATGGTGGAACGAAAGCCAGCCTCGAGTGGAGATTCCATGAATTCCAGATTGGCAGTTACTGAATGGAACATTCTGTACTGGAGATTCCAAAGGTTTCTGAATTCTACGTTGTGTGGACAGGAAAATGAAGAGCTGAGCCGGTTGGAATGGAGAGCTAGTTGAACAGCACGCCTGCGACTATGAACAGGCTGCTGAAAACCAGCATTGGGTTAAATGGATATTCACCAGCGGTGTAACAAAAGCCTGACTGGAGTGGAGATTCGATGAATTCCAGATTGGAAGTGAATGAATGGAACATTCTGTAGTGGAGATTCTAATGGTTTCTGAAATCTGGGTTATGTGGACAGTAAAATGAAGAGCTGACCAGAGTTGAGTGGATAGCCAGTTGAAAAGCACGCCTCTGAATGTGAACAGGACGATGAAAACCAACATTGAGTTACTTGGACATAAACCAGTGTTGTAACGAAATCCTGCGTGGAGTGGAGAATCGATGAACTACAGAATGGCAGTGAATGAATGGAATATTCTGTAGTGGAGAGTCCAAAGATTTCTGAAGTCTGGGTTGTGTGGACAGGAAAAGAAAGAGCTGACCACGGTGGAATGGATAGCCAGTTGAACAGCACTTCTAGGAGAGTGAACATGACGCTGAACACCAGCATTGGTTTACTTGGATATTCACTAGTGGTGTAACCAAAGCCTGCCTGGAGTGGAGATTCGAAGAATTTCAGAATGGCAGAGAATCAATGGAACATTCTAAGTGGAAATTCCAATAATTTCTGAAATCTGGGTTGTGTGGAAAGGAAAATGAGGTCCAGACCAGTTGAGAGTGGATAGACAGTTGAACAGCAGTCCTGCGAGTTTAAACAGGCCTCTGAATACCAGCAATGGGTTACTTGGACATTCAGCAGTGGTGTAACGAAACCCTCCCTTGACTGGACATTCGATAATCTCCAGATTCCAGTGAATGAATGTACATTCTCTAGTGGAGATTCCAATGATTTCTGTAGTCTGGGTTTTGTGGACAGGAAATGAAAGAGCTGACCACTGTGGAACAGATATCCAGTTGAACAGCATACCTGCGACTGTGACAGGATGCTCAAAACCAACCTTGGGTTACTTGGACATTCAGCAGTGGTGTAACGAAAGCCTGCCTGTAGTGGGGATTGGATGATCTCCAGATTGGCAGTGACTGAATGGAACATTCAGTAGTGGAGATTCCAATGATTTCTGAAATCTTGGTTCTGTGGACAGGAAAATGAAAAGCTGACCAGGATTCAGTGGTTAGCCACTTGAACAGCACGCCTGCGAATGTGAACAGGACGCTGAAAACCAGCATTGGGTTACTTGGACATTCACCAGTGGCGTAACGAAAGCCTGCCTTGAGTGGAAATTTGATAATCTCCTGATTCCATTAAATGAATGGTACATTCAGTAGTGGAGATTCCAATTATTTCTGTACTCTGGGTTGCGTGAACAGCAAATGAAAGAGCTAACCACTGTGGACTGGATAGCCAGTTGAACAGCACGCCTACGACTGTGACAGGACGCTCAAAACTAGCTTTGGGTTACTTGGATATTCACTAGTGGTGTAACGAAAACCTGCCTGGAGTGGAGATTCGATGAATTCCAGATTGGCAGTGTATGAATGGAAAATTCTGTAGTGGAGATTCCAATTGCTTCTGAAATCTGGGTTGTGTGGACAGGAAAATTAAGTGCACACCAGTTTAGAGTGGATCGACAGTTGAACAGCAGACATGCGAGTTTCAGCAGTGTTCTGAATAGCAGCATTGGGTTACTTGGATATTCAGTAGTGGTGTAACGATAGCCTGCCTTGAGTGGAGATTCGATGATCTCCAGATTCCGGTGAATTAACGGTACATTTTGTTGTGGAGATTCCAATGATTTCTGAAGTCCGGGTTGTGTGGAGAGAAATGAAAGAGTTGACCACTTTGGAATGGATAGCCAGTTGAACAGCACGCCTGCGACTGTAACAGGACACTGAAAGTCAGAATTGGGTGACTTGGATATAGACCAGTGGTGTAGCGAAAGCCTGCCTGGAGTGGAAATTCAAAGAACTCCAGATAGGTAGTGAATAAATTGAACGTTCTGTAGTGGAGAGTCCAAAGATTTCTGAAGTCTGGGTTGTGTGTACAGTTAAAGGAAGAGCTGACCAGGGTGGAGTGGATAGCCAGTTGAACAGCACGCCTGCGAGTGTGCACAGGACGCTGAAAACCAGCATTGGTTTACTTGGACATTCACCAATGGTGTAACGAAAGCGAGCCGCGAGTGAAGATTCAATGAATTCTAGATTGGCAGTAACTGAATGGAACATTCTTTAGTGGAGATTCCAAAGGTTTCTGAATTCTACGTTGTGTGGACAGGAAAATGAAGAGCTGAGCCGGTTGGAATGGAGAGCTAGTTGAACAGCACGCCTGCGACTACGAACAGGCTGCTGAAAACCAGCATTGGGTTACTTGGATATTCACCAGTGGTGTAAAGAAATCCTGCCTGGAGTGGATATTCGATGAATTCCAGATTGGCAGAGAACGAAAGGAACCTTCTGTAGTGAAAATTCCAATGATTTCTGTAGTCTGGGTTGTGTGGACATGAAAATGAATAGCTGACCAGGGTTCAGTGCATAGCCATTTGAACAGCATGCCAGCGACTATGAACAGGCTGCTGAAAACCAGCATTGGGTTAATTGGATATTCACCAGTGGTGTAACAAAAGCCTGACTGGAGTTGAGATTCGATGAATTCCAGATTGGAAGTGAATGAATGGAGCATTCTGTAGTGGAGATTCTAATGGTTTCTGAAGTCTGGGTTATGTGGACAGTAAAATGAAGAGCTGACCAGAGTTGAGTGGATAGCCAGTTGAAAAGCATGCCTCTGAATGTGAACAGGACGATGAAAACCAACATTGAGTTACTTAGATATTCACCAGTGTTGTAACGAAATCCTGCCTGGAGTGGAGTATCGATCAACTCCAGATAGGCAGTGAATGAATGGAACATTCTCTAGTGGAGATTTCAAAGATTTCTGAAGTCTGGGTTGTGTGGACAAGAAAAGAAAGAGCTGACCACGGTGGAATGGATAGCCAGTTGAACAGCACTTCTAGGAGTTTGAACGTGACCCTGAACACCAGCATTGGTTTACTTGGATATTCACTAGTGGTGTAACCAAAGCCTGCCTGGAGTGGAGATTCGCTGAATTCCAGAATGGCAGTGAATGAATGGAAAATTCTGTAGTGGAGATTCCAATAATTTCTGAAATCTGGGTTGTGTGGAATGGAAAATGAAGTCCAGACCAGTTTAGAGTGGATAGACAGTTGAACAGCCGTCCTGGGAGTTTGAACAGGCCTCTGAAAAGCAGCATTGGGTTACTTGGACATTCAGCAGTGGTGTAACGAAAGCCTGACTTGATTGGAGATTCGATAATCTCCAGATTCCAATGAACGAATGGTACATTCTCTAGTGGAGATTCCAATGATTTCTGTAGTCTGGGTTGTGTGGACAGGAAATGAAAGAGCTGACCACTGTGGAGCTGATAACCAGTTGAACAGCATGCCTGCAACTGTGACAGGATACTCAAAACCAACGTTGGGTTACTTGGACATTCAGCAGTGGTGTAACGAAAGCCTGCCTGTAGTGGAGATTCGATGATCTCCAGATTGGCAGTGAATGAATGGAACATTCAGTAATGGAGATTCCAATGATTTCTGAAATCTTGATTCTCTGGACAGGAAAATGAAAATCTGACCAGGGTTCAGTGAATAGCCAGTTGAGCAACACGTCTGCGAGTGTGAACAGGAGGCTGAAAACCAGCATTGGGTTACTTGGACATTCACCAGTGGTGTAACCAAAGCCTGACTTGAGTGGAAATTCAATAATCTCCAGATTCCAGTGAATGAATGGTACATTATTAGGTGGAGATTCCAATTATTTCTGTACTCTAGGTTGTGTGAACAGCAAATGAAAGAGCTGACCACTGTGGAGTGGATAGCCAGTGAACACCATGCCTGCAGTATGTGAACAGGCCGCTGACCACTAGCCTTCGGTTACTGGGACATGCAGAAGAATTCCAACCCTGAGGAGTTTTAGAGGCACATGATCATCACCACCACTGGGTGGCGTTCACCGGGAGAGTACCATATGTTTTCGAATGATTCAGAAGTCGATGCACAATAGGCCTGGGTAAAGTTGACAGGATGCTTAAAACTTCGGCTTGATTGAGTGCACAGGGAGATGAAAACCAGATATGTAAGTGTTGATATTTAGTTGAACTCAGGTCGCTTGGTAATGTGGCAGGGTTCAAGAACAGATTACTATATTCGACTGGATAGGGAGCTGAAGAGCTGGCCTGGGGAGAGTTGAAAGCAAATGCTCAATTGCCAGATTTCTAATTCGACTCGGTTTCATGGAGAACGAGAAGAAACGCAGGTCTAATACATTGTATATTGAGATGAATTCACTACTCAGCAGTGTGGATCGCTTTCACTCTCCCAGTCCTCCCGGACATCATTGATTCGCTGGCGCGGTTCAGTAGCGTCTTCTCTTGGAGTTTTGTGTTGACTGTAATTTTGCCATATGGAATATTTCACGGGTGGATTTCCAGGCTTTGCCGCGAGGGCCAGATACGCTCGTTAGCCTCCCCGGGCTCTCTGAGTGGGCGAGGAATTGAACGTGGCTCGGCCAGCCTGGCTGTGTGACGCACATGTCCTACTGCTGTGCTTTCGCGCCAGAAAGGCAGTGTGGATAGGAAGATGAAAAGCAGTCTATGGAGGATTTTAGAGTGCAGATTCAGATGATTTCAAGTTTCTGGGTAGACATACCAGGGCTGTAACGAATGCCTGAGTAGAGTGGAGATTCAGGTGTATTCCTGACTCTCAGTGAATAACCGGAACATACTGAAGTGGGAATTCCAATGATTTCTGATGTCTCGGTTCTGTGGACAGGAAAATGAAGAGCTCACCAGGGTGAAGTGGATAGCCAGTGATAAGAACATGCCGCTGAAAACCATCATTGGGTGACTTGGATATTCACCAGTGGTGTAACGACAGCCTGCCTGAAGTGGAGATTCGAAGAACTCCAGATTGGCAGTGAATGAATGCAACATTCTGTAGTGGAGATTCCAATGGTTTCCTACTTTTGGGTTGTGTGGAAAGGAAAATGGAGAGCTGACCTGGTTGGAGTGGAATGCCAGTGGAACATCACACCTGTGAGTGTGAAAAGGCCGCTGAAAACCATCATTGGGTTACTTTTATATCCTCCAGTGGTGTAAAGAAATCCTGCCTGGAGGGGAGATTCGAGGAATTCCAGATTGACAGTGAATGAGTGGAACATTCTGTATTGGAGATACTAATTATTTCAGAACTCTGGGTTATTGGCACCAGGAAATGAAGAGCTGACCAGGGTGGACTTGATAGCCACTGAAGATCACGCCTGCGAGTGTGAACAGGCCGTTAAAAACCAGCATTGGCTTACTTGGATATTCACCGGTGGTGTAACAAAAGCCTGCCTGGAGTGGAGATTCGATGAGTTCCAGATTGGCAGTGAATGAATGGAACATTCTGTAGTGGAGTTTCTAATGGTTTCTGAAGTCTAGGTTGTGTGGACAGGAAAATGAAGAGCTGACCAGGTTGAGTGGATAGCCAGTTGAACAGCACATCTGGGAGTGTGAACCGGCCACTGAAAACAGCATTGGGTAATTGGATATTCACCAGTGATGTAAAGAAAGCCTGCCTGGAGTCGAGACTCGGGTGAATTTCAGATTCGCAGTGAATGAATGGAACATTCTGTAGTGGAGATACCAATGAGTTCAGAACTCTGGTTATGGGCACCAGGACATGAAGAGCTGACCAGGGTGGAGTGAACACCACGTCTGCAGTATGTCAACAGGCCGCTGACCACTAGCATTTGGTTTCTGGGACATGAAGAAGAATCCCAACGCTGATGAGTTTTAGAGGCATACGATCATCAACACCACTGGGTGGCGTTGACAAGGAGAGTAGCATATGGTTTCAATTGATTCAGAAGTCGATGCACACCAGGCTTCGTTAGAGTGGACGGGATGATGAAAACTTTGGCTTGATTGAGTGCACAGGCAGATGAAAACCAGATATGTAGGTGTTGACATTCAGATGAACTCAGTTAGCTCGGTAGTGTTGCAGGATTAATGAACAGAATACTATATTTGATTGGATAGGGAGCTGAAAAGCAAGCCTGGTGAGAGTTGACAGCAAATGCTTACTTGGCAGATTTCTAATTCTACTCGATTTCGTGGAGAACAAGAAGAAATGCAGGCCTAATACATTGGATATTGAGATGAATTCACTTCTCAGCAGTGTAAATCGCTGTCATTCTCCCAGTCCTCCTGGACTTCATTGATTTGCTGGTGCGGTTCAGTAGCATCTTCATTTGGAGACTTGTGGTGACTGTAATTTTGGCATATGGAGTGTTTCACGGGTGCTTGCCATGCTTTGCCAGGAGGACCTGATACTCTCGGTAATTTCCCGGGCTCTCTGAGAGGGCGAGGTATAGAACACGGCTCTGCCAGTCTGCTGCGTGATGCACAGGTACTACTGTTGTGCTTTTGCTCCAGAATGGCAGTGTGGATAGGCAGATGAATAGGAACTCCTGGACGCTTTTAGAGTGCAGATTCAGATGACTTCAAGTATCTGGGTAGACTCACCAGTGCTGTAACGAATGCCTGCGTAGAGTGGAGATTCAGGTGTATTCCCGACTCTCAGTGAATAACCGGAGATTCAGATGTATTCTAGACTCGCAGTGAATGAACGGAGCATTCTGTAGTGGTGATTCTAATGATTTTTCATGCTTGGTTTGTTTGGACAGGAAAATGAAGAACTGACGTGGGTGGAGTGCATAGCCAGTGAACAGCACAGACGACTGAAAATCATCATTGGGTGACTTGGACATTCACCAGTGTTGTAACGAAAGCTTGCCTGCACTGGAGATTCGAAGAACTCCAGATTGGCAGTGAATGAATGGAACATTCTGTAGTGGAGATTCCAATAATTTCTGAAGTCTTGGTTGTGTGGACAGGAAAAGGAAGAGCTGACCAGGTTGGTACGGATAGCCAGTTGAACAGCACGCTTGCGAGTGTGAACAGGCCTCTGAAATCCAGCATTGGGTTACTTGGACATTTACCAGTGTTTGAATGAAAGTTTGTAAATACACAAAAAATTTAAAAGGCCGGCGTTCAGGCCGTTTCCCCACTCCAGGGAGGTCGATGGTGATTGTCAGGTCAAGAAAGGAAACGGGGGCCAAGCTGGTTTGTCTTAGCAGCAGTTTATTACACGGAAGAGATGTATGTCATGAAGGCCCCAGGATCTCTCAAGCACGTGCACCTTTGTTCTCTCAGCTTCTGTGCTCAGTCCCATCTTCCCAGGTTCTCTGATTCACGTGTCCCCTAGAGAGCCCTAAAATCTCCCTTATATAGATCATAGTACCTCTAAAGGGCGCAATATAGTGATGTCATCAAAAGGAGTTACAGAAAGAGCATTGAGGCACAACATACATTGTTTCTTTACATCTGCAGACCAGTAATTCTTTTACAAACTACAAGCACTTGGATTAGCACAACAAAGACAAGTCTGGTAGAGCTTGGAATCTACATCTACAAAATTAACCAGCTTGGAGCCAGGCATCTACATCCCAAAGATCAGGCCTGGCTTAGCACCTGGGATCTGCATACCTAAGGCCAGCTAGGTTCCTGGGAGATAAGAGAAACTGCCTCAATATACTGAATTCATTTCCTGAGGGCAGTTTGAAGGGGAGAAAGTATAGTCTCATCCAAGCTAGTCAGGACACACAGGAAAACTGCATCTAGGAAGTGTTTCACCTCTCCTTGTCCAACCAAAATGTAAGCATACATAATATTAATCATTTCGGATGGACACAGTAAGAAATACCTTGAGCTTATAGAATTGCTCTCCCAGGGCCATCTCAATCTCAGACTCCAGTGCTCAGGCCAGGTAGCTTTCCTATTCCTAGCAGTAGAGTCCAAGTCTCATTGTTACTTTTGGATCATGACAGCATTTGCCTATGATCAAACTCTTAACTTATAGACAAAAATCGTGGCACCATGGCCAGGCCCATCGTGATTCCAGGGTAGCACATAACTTACCGGCTTGCCCTGGTTCCATCCAGTCCCACGTCGGGATCCTGCCCTTGTGGTGCTAGGAAGTGAGGGCAACTGAGGCTTAAGTTGAGAAGGCAGATTCCCAGGAGAGAATAATATTCTAAGCCAATCAATTCCTAAGTTACAAAGCATATTAATTAATTGTCTTCCTGTATCTATACAAAAGGTCATTGCATTAAAATAAACTGCTCAAAAGATATCAGGAGAGGAGAAAGGCAATATAAACTTATAGTACAGCTTTAGTGTCTAAGAAGAGACCTTACAAATTGGTTGTGGAAGAGAGCATAGAAGTGTTTACAGACAAACAAAGTAATAGGAATGACTCAGGAGCACTGTGATGGGTGCAACCTGATAGACCTAAGCTCCTTGTACTCCAACAGAAAGCCTGCCTGGAGTGGAGATTCGATGAAGTTCAGACTGGCAGTGAATGAATGGAACATTCTGTAGTGGAGATTCCAATGATTTCTGAAGCCTGGGTTGTGCGGACAGGAAAATGAAGAGCTGACCTGGGTGGAGTGTGTAGCCAATTGAACAGCACTCCTGCGAATGTGAACAGGACGCTGAAAACCAGCATGGGTTACTAGGTTATTCACCAGTGGTGTAGCATAAGCCTGCCTATAGTGGAGATTTGATGAACTCCAAATTGGCAGTGAATAAATGGAACATTCTTAGTGGAGATACCAATAATTTCTGATATCTGGGTTGCGTGGGCAGGAAAATGAATAAATGAGCAGGGTGAAGTGGATAGCCAGTGAACAGCACAGGCAGGTGAAAAGCATAATTGTGTTACTTGGATATTCACCAGGGGTGTAACGAAAGCCTGCCTGGAGTGGAGATTCGAAGAACTCCAGATTGGCAGTGAATGAATGGAACATTCTGTAGTGGAGATTCCAATGATTTCTGAAGTCTGGGTTGTGTGGACAGAAAAATGAATAGCTGACCAGGGTTGAATGGATAGTCAGTTGAACATCACCCCTGCGAGTGTGAACTGACCGCTGAAAAACAAGATAGTGTTACTTTGACATTCACCAGTGGTGTAATGAATGCCTTGCTGGAGAGAAGGTAAAGGTAAAGGTAAAGGCCCTCCCGTTGATCGTCGATTTGCTAGAGTGGGCCCAGTAACGTCTCCATTGGAGACTTTGTTGTTACTGTGTCTGGCATATCCAATACTCTCGGTAGCTTGCCGGGCTCTCCGACAGGGGCGGAGGAATCGAACTCGGGTCGGCCATTTTGGCCGCTTGTAAGGCGAACGCACTACCCACTGTGCTATATCGGAGAGAAGATTCAGATGAATTCCAGATTCGCAGTGAATAAATGGAACATTCTGGAGTGGAGATACCAATGATTTCAGAACTCTGGGTTAATAGCACCAGGAAATGAAGAGCTGACCAGGATGGAGTGAATAGCCAGTGAAAACCACGCCTGCGGTTTGTTAACAGACCGCTGACTACTAGCATTTGGTTACTGGGACATGCAGAAGAATCCCAACCCTGACGAGTTTTAGAGGCATACGATCATCACCCCCACTGGGTGGCATTGACCGGGAGACTACTCTGTGGTTTCGATTGATTCAGAAATGGATGCAGAGCCTGACAGGTTAGAGAGGACGGGATGTTGAAAACTTTAGCTTGATTGAGTGTACAGGCAGATGAAAACCAGATATGTACGTGTTGATATTTAGATGAACTCAGGTCGCTCGGTAGTGTGGCATGGTTAAATAACAGAATACTACATTTGGCTGGATTGGGAGCAGAGCAGCAAGCCTGGGGAGAGTTGACAGCAAATGCTCACTTGGCAGATTTTTAATTCGACTAGATTTCGTGGAGAATGAGAAGAAACGCCGCCCTAATACATTGGATATTGAGATGAATTCACTACTCAGCAGTGTGGATCACTGTCACTCTCCCAGTCTTCCCGGATTTCATTGATTTGCTGGCGCGGTTCAGTAACGTCTTTGTTTGGAGACTGGTGGTAACTGTAATTTTGGCATAAGGAATATTTCACGGGTGGATTGCCAGGCTTTGCCGCGAAGGCCAGATACTCTCGGTAGCATCTGGGGCTCTCTGAGAGGGCTAGGAATTGAAACCGGCTCGGCCAGGATGGCTGCGTGAGGCACAGGTCCTACTGCTGTGCTTTCGCGCCAGAATAGCAGTGTGGATAGAATGATGAAAAGCAGCCCATGGAAGATTTTAAAGTACAGATTCGGATGATTTCAAGTATCTGGGTAGACATACCAGTGCTGTAACGAATGGTTGCACAGAGTGGAGATTTAGATGTATTCCAGTCTCGCAGTGAATGACCGGAACATTCTGTAGTGGAGATTCCAATGATTTCTGATGTCTGATTCTGTGGACAGGAAAATGAAGAGCTGACCAGGGTGGAGTGTAGAGCCAGTCAAAAGCACAGGCCACTGAAAACCAGCATTGGGTTACTTGGACATACACCAGTGATGTAGCGAAAGCCTGCCTGGAGTGGAGTTTTAGATGAATTCCAGATTCGCAATGAATGAATGGAATTGAGTGGATAGCTACTTGAACAGCACGCCTCTGAGTGTGAACAAGACGCTGAAAACCAACATTGGGTTACTTGTATATTCACCAGTGGTGTAACAAAAGCCTGCCTGGAGTAGAGATTCAGATGAATGCCGGGTTCACAGAGAACAAATGGAACATTCTGTAGGGGAGATTCCAATGATTTCTGAAGTCTGGGTTGTATCGACACGAAAACGAAGACCTGATCAAGTTAGACTGGATAGCCAGTTGAACAGCAGGACTGCGAGTTTGAACAGGCTGCTGAAATCAGCATTGGGTTACTTGGGTCTTCACCAGTGGTGTAACGAAATTCTGCCTGGAGTGGAGATTTAGATGAATTCCAGATTGACAGTGAATGAATGGAACATTCTTTAGTGGAGATTACCATGATTTCTGAAGTCTGGGTTGTGTGGACAGGAAAATGAAGAGCTGAAGAGGTTTGAGTGGATAGCCAGTTGAACAGCATGCCTGCGAGTGTGTACAGACCGCTCAAAACCAGCATTGGGTTACTTGAACATTCACGAGTGGTGTAATGAAAGACTGCCTGGAATGGAGATTCGATAAACTCAAGATTGGCAGTGAATGATGGAACATTCTTTAGTGGAGATTCCAATGATTTCTGAAGTCTGGGTTGTGTGGATAGGAAAATGAAGAGGTGAGCAGTGTGGAGTGAATAGTCAATTGAACAGCACGCCTGCTAGTGTGAAAAGGCCATGGAAATCCAGCATTGGGTTACTCGGACATTCACCAGTGGTAAAACGAAAGCCTGCCTGGAGTGGAGATTCAGATGAATACCAGATTCACAATGAATGAATGGAACATTCTGTAGTGGAGATACCAATGTTTTCAGAACTCTGGGTTATGAACACCAGGAAATGAAGACCTGAGGAAGGTGGAGTGGATTGCCAGTGAACACAACGCCTACGTTTTGTGAACAGGCCGCGGACCACCAGCATTGTGTTACTGGGACATGCAGAGTAATCCCAACCCTGACGAGCTTTAGAGGCATAGATCATCACCACCACTGGTGGCGTTGACCGGGAGAGTCCATATTGTTTCGATTGATTTAGATGTCGATGCACACCAGGCCTGGGTATAGTGGACAGGATGATGAAAACTTCGGCTTTCTTGAGTGCACAGGCAGATGAATACCAGATATGTAGGTGTTGATATTTTGATGAACTCATGTCGCCCGCTAGTGTGGAAGGGTTAATGAACAGTATACGATATTTGACTGGATAGGGAGCTGAACAGGATGATTGGGGAGAGTTGACAGAAATGCTCACTTAGCAGATTCCTAATTCGACTCGATTTCGTGGAGAACGAGAAGAAACCCAGGCCTAATACATTGGATATTGAGAGGAATTCACTACTCAGCAGTGTGGATCGCTGTCACTCTCCCAGTCCTCCCGGACCACATTCATTTTCTGGCACGGTTTAGTAACGACTTCCTTTGGAGACTTGTGGTGACTGTAATTTCGTCATATGGAATATTTCACGGGTGTCTTGTCAGGCTTTGCTTAGAGGGCCAGATAGTCTCGATAGCTTCCCGAGCTCTCTGAGAGGGCAAGTAATTGAACCCGGGTCGGCCAGCCTGTCTGCGTGATGCACACGTCCTACTGCTGTGCTTTCGCGCCAGAAGGGCAGTGTGGTTAGGAAGAAGATAAGCAACCCATATATGATTTTAGAGTACAGATTCAGATGATCTAAAGTTTCTGGGTGACTCACCAGTGCTGTAACATATGCCTGTGTAGAGTGGAGATTCATATGTGTTCCAGACTCACAGTGAAAGACCGGAACATTCTGTAGTGGGGATTCCAATGATTTCTGATGTCTGTGTTGTGTGGACAGGAAAATGAAGAGCTGACCAGGGTGGAGTGGATAACCATTGAACAGCACAGTACGCTGAAAACCATCATTCTTTTACTTGGACATTCACCAGTGTTGTAACGAAAGCCTGTCTGGAGTGGAGATTTGATGAACTCCAGATTGGCAGTGAATGAATGGAACATTCTGTAGTGGAGATTCCAATGATTTCTGAAGTCTGGGTTCTGTGGACAGGAAAATGAAGAGATAACCAGTGTGGAGTGGATAGCCAGTTGAACAACACGCCTGCGAGTGTGAACGGGCAGCTGAAAATCATCATTGGGTTACAAGGGCATTCACCAGTGGTATAACGAAAGCCTGCCTGGAGTGGAGTTTCAGATGAATTCCAGATTCGCAGTGAATGAATGGAACATTCCCTAGTGGAGATACCAATCACTTTAGAAATCAGGGTATGGGCACCAGGAAGTGAAGAGCTGACCAGGTTAGAGTGGAAAGCCAGTTAACACCATTCCTGCGGTATGTGAACAGTCCGCTGATCACTACATTGGGTTACTGAGACATGCAGAAGAATCTCAACCTGGACGAGTTTTAGAGGCATAAGATCATCACCACCCCTGGGTGGTGTTGACCGGGACAGTAACATATGGTTTCGATTGATTCAGAAGTGGATGCACAGCCTGACTGGTTAGAGTGGACGGGATGATGAAAACTTCGGCTTGATTCAGTGCACAGGCAGATGAAAACCTGATATGTAGGTGTTGATATTTAGATGAACTCAGGTCTCTCATTTGTGTGGAAGGGTCAATGAACAGACTACTATATTCGACTGAATAGCGAGCTGAAGAGCAGGCCTGGGGAGAGTTGACAGCAAATGCTCAATTGGTAGATTTTGAATTAGACTCGATTTCGTGGAGTACGTGAAGAAACGCAGGCCTAATACATTGGATATTGAGATGAAATCACTACTCAGCAGTGTGGATCGCTGTCACTCTCTCAGTACTCCCAGCCTTCATTGATTTGCTGGCCCGGTTCAGTAGCGTCTTCGTTTGGAGATTTGTGGTGACTGTAATTTTGGCATATGGAATATTTCACGGGTGTCTTGCCAGCAGATTCAGATGATTTCAAGTTTCTGGGTAGACATACCAGTGCTGTAACGAATTCCTGCGTAGAGTGCAGATTCAGATGTATTCCAGACTCACAGTGAATGACTGGAACATTCTGTAGTGGAGATTCCAATGATTTCTGATGTCTGGGTTACATGGACAGCAAAATGAAGAGCTCAACAGGGTGGAGTGGATAGCCAGTGATCAGCACAGGCTGCTGAAAACCATCATTGGTTTACTTACACATTCACAAGTGGTGTAACGAAAGCCTGCATGGAGTGGAGATTCGAAGAACTCCAGATTGGCAGTGAATGAATGGAACATTTTGAAGTGGAGATTCCAATGATTGCTGAAGTCTGGGTTGTGTGGACAGAAAAATGTAGAGCTGACCAGGTTGGAGTAGAGAGCCAGTTGATCAGCACGTCTGTGAGTGAGAACAGGCCGGTGAAAACCAGAATTGTGTTACTTGGACATTCACCAGTGGTGTAATGAAAGCCTGCCTGGAGTGGAGATTCGAAGAACTCCAGATTGGCAGTAAATGAATGGAACATTCTGAAGTGGAGATTCCAATGATTGCTGAAGTCTGGGTTGTGTGGACAGAAAAATGAAGAGCTGACCAGGTTGGAGTAGAGAGCCAGTTGATCAGCACGTCTGTGAGTGAGAACAGGCTGGTGAAAACCAGAATTGTGTTACTTGGACATTCACCAGTGGTGTAATGAAAGCCTGCCTGGAGTGGAGATTCGATGAACTACAGATTGGCAGTGAATGAATGGAACATTCTGTAGTCGAGATTCCTATGATTTCTGACGTCTGGGTTGTGTGGACAGGAATATGAAGAATTGACCAGGGTGGATTGTGTGGACAGTTGAACAGCACCCCTGCGGTTGTGCACATGACGCTAAAAACCAGCATTGGGTTCTTTGGCTATTCACCAGTTGTGTAGCAAAAACCTGCCTTGCGTGGAGATTCGATGAATTCCAGACTGGCAGAGAATGAATGGGACATTCTTTAGTGGAGATTGCAATGGTTTCTGGACTCTGCGTTTTTTGACGAGGAAAATGAACACAACACCCAATAGGAGAGAGAGAACAAAGGGGAATGCCCTGCTACAGAGGCAGGGTGGGAGGGGATGTGGGGGGAATTGGGCACTGGTGGAGGGATGGGTATTTGATCATTGTATGACCGAAACCCAAGCACAAAGATTTGTAAATCTACAACTGTACCTCATGATGCTTCACTAATAAAAAAAAAAGAAAATGAACAGCTGACCAGGGTGCATTGGATAGCCAGTGAACACCACACCTGCAGTATGTGAACAGGCCGCCGACCACTAGCATTGGGTTACTGGGACATACAGAAGAATCTCAAACCTGACGAGTTTTAGAGTCGTGCAACCATCACCAGGACTGGGTGGCATTGACCGCGTGAGTATCATATGGTTTCGATTGACTCAGAAGTCGATGCATACCAGACTTGGTTAGAGTGGAGGGGATGACGAAAACTTCGGCTTGATTGAGTGCACAGGCAGATGAAAACCATATATGAAGGTGTTGATATTTAGATGAACTCAGTTCAGTCGGTAGTGTGGCAGGGTTAATGAACAGAATACTATATTAGACTGGATAGGGAGCTGAAAAGCAGGCCTTGTGAGAGTTGACAGCAAAGGCTTACTTGGAAGATTTCTAATTAGATTCGATTTCGTGGAGAACGAGAAGCAACGCAGGTCTAATACATTGAATATCGAGATGAATTCACTACTCAGCAGTGTGGATCTCTGTCACACTTCCAGTCCTCCAGGACTTCATTGATTTGCTGGCGCGGTTCAGTAGCGTCTTCATATGGATACTTTTGGTGACTGTAATTTTGGCATATAGAATATTTCACGGATGTCTTGCCAGGCTTTGTCACGAGGGCCTGATTCACTCGGTAGCTTCCCGGGCTCTCTGAGTGGGCGAGGAATTGAACCCGGCTCGGCCAGGCTGTCTGCGTGACGCGCACGTCCTACTGCTGTGCTTTTGCTCCAGAATGGCAGTGTGGATAGGCAGAGGAAAAGCAGCCCAGGGATGGTTATAGAGTGAAGATTCTGATGTTTTGAAGTTTCTGGGTAGACTTGGACCTTCAGCAGTGGTGTAACGAAAGCTGCCTGGAGTGGAGATTCGTAGAACTCCAGATTGGCAGTGAATGAATGGAACATTCAGTAGTGGAGATTCCAATGATTTCTGAAGTCTGGGTTGTGTGGACAGGAAAAGGAAGAACTGACCAGGTTGGAGTGGATATCCAGTTGAACAGAATGCCTGTGAATGTGAACAGGCCTCTAAAAACCAGCATTGGGTTACTTTTACTTTAAGCAGTGTGTAAAGAAATCCTGCCTGAGTGGAGATTCGAAGAACTCCAGATTGGCAGTGAATGAATGGAACCTTCTGCAGTGGAGATTATAATGGTTTCTTAAGTCTAGGTTATATGGACAGGAATATGAAGAGCTGACAATGTTGGAGTGGATAGCCAGTTGAAGAGCAGGTCTGCAAGATTGAACAGGCTGCTGAAATCCATCATCGGGGTACTACGGTATTCACCAGTGATGTAACGAAAACCTGTCTAGAGTGAGATTCGATGAATTCCAGATTTGCAGTGAATGAATGGAACATGCTTTAGTGGAGATTCCAATGATTTCCGAACTCTCGTTTGTGTGGACAGGAAAATGAAGAGCTGACCAGGGTTGAGTGGATAGCCAGTAGAACAGCAGGCCTGCGAGTGTGAACAGGCCTCTGTAAGAGAGCATTGGGTCACTTGGACATTCAGCAGTGCAGTAACAAAAGCCTGCCTGCAGTGTAGATTCGAGGAACTCAAGATTGGCAGCGAATGAATGGAACATTCTGTAGTGGATATTCCATTCATTTCTGAAGTCTGGGTTGTGTGGAGAGGAAAAGGAAGAGCTGACCAGAGTGTACTGAATATCCAGTTGAACAGCATGCCTGCGAGTGTGAATAGGACGCTGAAAACCAGCATTGGGTTACTTGGACTTTCAACAGTGGTGTAACGAAAGCCTGCCTGGAGTGAATATTCGATGAATTCCAGTTTGGCAGTGAATGAATGGAACATTCTGTAGTGGAGATTCCAATAGTTTCTGAAACCTACGGATTGTGGACAAGAAAATGAAGAGCTGGCCAGGTTGGAGTGGATAGCTAGCTGAACAGTAGGCCTGCGACTTTGAACAGACTGCTGAAAACCAGCATTAGGTTACTTGAATATTCACCAGTAGTGTAACAAAATCCTGCCTTGAGTGGAGATTCGATGAATTCCAGTTGGCAGTGAATGATTGGAATATTCGGTAGTGGAAATTCCAATGATTTTTGAAGTCTGGGTTTGTGGACCAGAAAATGAAGAGCTGACCAGGGTTCAGTGGATAGCCATTTGAACAGCACGCCTGTGAGTGTGAACAGGATGCTGAAAAACAGCATTGTGTTACTTGCACATACAACAGGAGTGTAACGATTGCCTGTCTAATGTGACAGATTTGCAGTAAATGAATGGAACAGTCTGTAGTGGAGATTCCAATGATTTCTGAAATCTGGGTTGTGTGGACAGGAAAATGAGGTGCACACCATGCTAGAGTGGATAGCCAGTTGAACAGCAGGCCTGCGAGTTTGAATAGGCCCCTGTAACCAGCATTGGGTTACTTGGGCTTTCAGCAGTGGTGTAACGAAAGTCTGCTGGAGTGGAGATTTGGTGATCTCCAGATTGACAGTGAATGAATGAAACATTCTGAAGTGGATTTCTAATGTCTGCGTTGTGTGGACAGGAAATGAAAGGGCTGACCACTGTGGAGTTGATAGCCAGTTGAACAGCACGCCTGCGACTGTGAACAGAACAATGAAAACCAGCAGTGGGTTACCTGGACATTCACCAATGGTGAAACGAAATCCTGCCTTGAGTGGATATTCAGATGAATTCCAGATTCGGAGTGAATGAGTGGACAATTCCGTAGTGGAGATTACAATGATTTCTGAAATTTGCCTTTTTTGGACAGGAAAATGAAAACCTGACAAGGGTTGAGTGGTTACCCAGTTGAACAGCACGCCTGCATGTGTAAACAGGCGACTGAAAACCAGAATTGAGTTACTTGGATATTTAACAGTGGTGTAACGAAATCCTGACTGTATTGGAGACTCGATGAATTCCAGATTGTCAGTGAATGAATGGAACATTCTGTAGTGGAGATTCTAATGTTTTCTGAAGTCTGCGTTATGTGGACAGGAAAATGAAGAACTGACCAGGGTTGAGTGGATAGCCAGTTGAAGAGCACGCCTCCGAATGTGAACAGGAATATGAAAACCAGCATTGGGTTACTTGGACATTCACCAGTGTTGTAACTAAAGCCTACTTGGAGTGGATATTCGAAGAACTCCAGATTGACAGTGAATGAGTGGAACATTCTTTAGTGGAGATTCCAATTATTTCTGAAGTCTGGGTTGTGTGGACAGGAAAAGGAAGAGCTGACCAGAGTTGAATGTATAGTCAGTTGAATAGAACACCTTCGTGTGAGAACAGGACGTTGAAAACCTGCATTGGGTTATTTGGACATTCACCAGTGGTGTAACAAAAGCCTGCCTGGAGTGGATATTCGATGAATTCCAGATTGTAAGTGAATGAATGGAACATACTGTAGTGGAGATTCTAATGGTTTCTGAAGACTGGGTTATATGGACAGGAAAAAGAAGAGCTGACCAATGTGGAGTGGATAGGCAGTTGAAGAGCACGAATGTGAGTGTGAATAGGACGCTGAAATCCAGCATTGGGTTACTTGGACATTCAGCAGTTTTGTAAGGAATGCCTGCCTAGAATGGAGCTTCAGTTGAACTCCAGATTCGGAGTGAATGAATGGAAAATTCTGTAGTGGAGATTCTAATGTTTTCTGAAGTCTGATATATGTGGACAGGAAAGTGAAGAGCTGACCAGGGTTGAGTGGATAGCCAGTTGAACAGCACACCTCCGAGTGTGAACAGGACGATGAAAACCAGCATTGGGTTACTTGAATATTCACCAGTGGTGTAACAAAAGCCTGCTTGGAGTGGATATTCGAAGAACTCCAGATTGGCAGTGAATGAATGGAATATTCTGTAGTGGAGATTCCAATAATTTCTGAAGTCTGACTTGTGTGGACAGGAAAAGGAAGAGTAGACCAGGGTTGAATGCATAGCCAGTTGAACAGCACCAATGCGAGTGTGAACAGGCCTCTCAAACTAGCATTGGGTTACATGGACATTCAGCAGTGGTGGAATGAAAGCTTGCCTGGATAGAGATTCAATGAATTCTAGATTGGGAGAGAATGAATTGAACATTATTTAGTGAAGATTCCAATGATTTCTGAAATCTGGGTTGTGTGGACAGGAAAATGTAGAGCTTACCATGGTTGAGTGGATAGCCAGTTGAACAGCAGACCTGTGAGTTTGAACAGGCCGCTGAAATTCAGCATCGGGGTACTTGGATATTCACCAGTGGTGTAAGGAAAGCCTGCCTGGCTTGGAGATTCGATGATCTCCAGATTGCCAGTGAATGAATGGAACATTCTGTAGTAGAGATTCTAATGGTTTAGAAAGTCTGGGTTATGTGGACAGGAAAATGAAGAGCTGACCACTGTGGAGTGCATAGTCAGTTGAACAACACCAATGCGAGTGTGACCAGGACGCTGACACCAGCATTGGGTTACTTGGACTTCAGCAGTGGTGTAACGAAATCCTGCGTTGAGTGCAGATTCAGATGAATTCCAGATTTGCAATGAATGAACGGAACCTTCTGTAGTGGAGATTCCAATGATTTCTGAAGTCTGGGTGGTGTGGACAGGAAAATGAAGAGCTGACCAGGGCTCAGTGGATAGCCAGTTGAACAGCACGCCTACGAGTGTGTACAGGACGCTGAAATCCAGCATTGTGTTCCTTGGATATTCAACAGTGGTGTAACAAAAGTGTGCCTGGAGTGGAGATTCAGATGAATTCCAGATTTGCACTGAATGATTGGAACATTCTCTAGTGGATATTCCAATGATTTCTGTAGTCTACGTTGTGTGGACAAGAAAATGAAGATCCGAACCTGTTAGAGTGGATAGCCTGTTGAACAGCAAGCTTAGGAATTTGAACAGGCTACTGAAATCCAGCATTGGATTTCTTGGATATTCACTAGTGGTGTAACGATATCCTCCCTGGAGAGGAGATTCGATGAATTCCAGATTGGCAGTGAATGAATGGAACATTCTGTAGTGGAGATTTCAATGATATCTGAAATCTGGGTAGTGTGGACAGGAAAATGAAGAGTAGAGCAGGATACAGTGGAGAGCCAGTTGAACAGCAGGAATGCGAATTTGAACAATCCCCTTAAAAGCAGCATTGTGTTACTTGGACATTCAGCAGTGGTGTTACGAATACCTGCCTGGAGTGGAGATTCGATGATCTCCAGATTGGCAGTGAATGAATGGAACAATCTGTAGTGGAGATTCCAATGATATCTGAAGTCTGGGTTCTGTGGACAGGAAAAAAAAGAGCTGGCAACTCTGTAGTGGCTAGCCAGTGGCACACCACTCATGCGACTGTGAAAAGGACGCTGGAAATCAGTATTGTGTTACTTATACATTCACCAGTGGTGTAACGAAAACCTGCCTGGAGTGGAGATTCAGGTGAATTCCAGATTCGCAATGAATGAATGTAGCATTCCCTTTTGGAGATTCCAATGATTTCTGAAGTCTACGTTGTGTGGACAAGAAAATGAAGAGATGACCAGTTAGAGTGGATAGCCATTTGAACAGCAAGCCTGTGAATTTGAACAGGCTCCTGAAAACAAGCATTGGGTTACTTGGATATTCACCAGTGGTGTAATGGTACCATTCCTGGAGAGGAGATTCGATGAATTCCAGTTTGGCAGTGAATGAATGGGACATTCTGTAGTGGGGATTCCAATGATTTCTGAAGTCTGGGTTGTGTGCGCAGGAAAATGAAGAGCTGACCAGGGTTCAGTGGATAGCCAGTTGAACAGCACGCCTGCAGTTGTGAACAGGCCTCTGAAAACCAGCATCTGGTTACTTGGACATTCAGCAGTGGTGTAATGAAAGCCAGCGTGTATTGGAGATGCGATGATCTCCAGATTGGCAGAGAAAAAATGGAACATTCTTGAGTAGAGATTCCAATGATTTCTGAAGTCTGGTTGGGTGGACAGGAAAATGAAGAGCTGAGCAAAGTTGATTGGATATCAAGTTGAACAGCACGCCTGCGTGTGTGAATAGGCCTCTGAAAATCAGCATTGTGTTACCTGGATATTTAGCAGTGTTTTATAGACAGCCTGTCTTGAGAAGAGATTCGATTAATTCCAGATTGGCAGTGAATGAATGGAACATTTCGTAGTGGAGATTCCAATGATTTCTGAAGTCTGGTGTGTGTGGACAGGAAAATGAAGAGCAGAAAATGTCAGAGTGTATAGCCAGTAGAACAGCAGGCCTGCGAGCTTGAACAGGCCTCTGAAGTACAGCATTGGGTTACATGGACATTCAGCAGTGGTGTAACAAATGCCTGCCTGGAGTGAAGATTCGATGATCTCCAGATTGGCAGTGAATGATTGCAACATTCTGTATTGGAGATTCCAATGATATCTGAAGTCTGGGTTGTGTGAACAGGAAAAGAAAGAGCTGACAACTGTGGAGTGGATAGCCAGTTAAACAGCATGCCTGAGACTGTGAACAGGACGCTGAAATCCAGCCAGTTGAAGAGCACGAATGCGAGTGTGAACTGGACGCTGAAATCCAACATTGGTTTACTTGGATATTCAGCAGTGGTGTAACGAAAGCCTGCATTGAGTGGAGAGTCAGATTATTCCAAATTTGTAGTGAATGAATGGAACATGCTGTAGTGGAGATTCCAAAGATTTCTGATGTCCGGGTTTTGAGGACAGGAACATGTAGAGCTGAAAAGTTTGGAGTGGATAGCCAGTTGAACAGCAGGCCTGCTAGTTTGTACAGGCCGCTGGAAACCAGCATTGGGTTACTTGGAAATTCACCAGTGGTGTAACAAAAACCTGCCTGGAGTGGAGTTCGATGAATTCCAGATTGTACAATCTCCAGATTGGCAGTGAATTAATGAAATATTCTTTAGCGGAGATTCCAATGGTTTCTGAAGTCGGGTTGGGTGGACAGGAAAATGATGATCTGAGCATGGTTGATTGGATGTCCAGTTGAACAGCACGCCTGCCAGTGTGAAGGGGCCTCTGAAAACCAGCATTGGGTTACCTGAACATTCAGCAGTGGTTTATAGACAGCCTGCCTGGAGTGGATATTCGATTAATTCCAGATTGGCAGTGAATGAATGGAATATTCTGTACTGGCGATTACAAAGATTTCTGAAGTCTGGGTTGTGTGGACAGGAAAAGAAAGAACTGACAACTGTGGAGTGGATAACCTATTGAACACCACGCCTGCCACTGTGAAAAGGACGCTGAAAATCAGTATTGGGTTACTTAGACATTCACCAGTGTTGTAATGAAAGACTGCCTGGAGTGGAGAATCAGGTGAATTCGAGATTCGCAGTGAATTTATGTAACATTCTACAGTGGAGTTTCCAATGATTTCTGAAGTCTATGTTGTGTGGACAAGAATGTGAAGAGATGGCCAGGTTAGAGTGGATAGCCAGTTGAACAGCAAGCCTAGGAATTTGAACAGACTCCTGAAATCCAGCATTGGGTTACTCGTATATTCACCAGTGGTGTAACGATATCCTGGCTGGAGAGGAGATTTGATGAATTCCGGATTGGCAGTGAATGAATGGAACATTCTGTAGCGGGGATTCCAATGATTTCTGAAGTCTGGGTTGTGTGCACAGGAAAATGAAGAGCTGACCAGTGTTCATTTGATAGCCAGTTGAACAGCCCGCCTGCGAGTGTGAACAGGCCTCTGAAAACAAGCATCGGGTTACTTGGACATTATGCAGTGGTGTAATGAACTCCTACCTGGAGTGAAGATTCGATGATCTCCAGATTGGCAGTGAATGAATGGAACATTCTTTCGTGGAGATTCCAATGATTTCTAAAGTCTGGTTGGGTAAACAGGAAAATGAAGAGCTGAGCACGGTTGATTGGATATCCAGTTGAACAGCACGCCTGCGAGTGTGAACAGTCCTCTGAAAACCAGCATTGCCTTTCCAGGACATTCAGCAGTGGTGTAAAGACAGCCTGCCTGGAGTGCAGATTCAATGAATTCCAGATTGGAAGTTAATGAATGGAACATTCTGTACTGGAGATTCCAATGTTTTCTGAAGTCTGGGGTGTGTGGACAGGAAAGTGAAGAGCAGACCATGTTAGAGTGGATAGCCAATTGAACAGCAGGCCTGCGAGTCTGAATAGGGCTCTGAAAAAAGCATTGGGTTACATGGACATTCAGCAGTGGTGTAAACAATGTCTGCTTGGAGTGGAGATTTGATTATCTACAGACTGGAAATGAATTAATGGAATATTCTGTAGTGGAGATTCCAAAGATATCTGAAGTCTGGGTTGTGTGTACAGGAAAAGAAGAGCTGACAACTCTGGAGTGGATAGCCAGTTGAACAGCACGCCTGCAAATATCAACAGGACGCTTAAAACCAGTATTGGGTTACTTAGACACTCAACTGTGGTATAACAAGTGCTTTTCTGGAGTGGAGATTCAGATGAATTCCAGATTTGCAGTGAATCAATGGAATATTCTGTAGTGGAGATTCCAATGATTTCTGAAGTCTGGGGGGTGTGGGCAGGAAAATGAAGAGCAGAACAGGTTAGAGAGTATAGCCAGTTGAACAGCAGGCCTGCGAGTTTGAACAGGCCTCTGATAAGCAGCATTGTGTTACATGGACATTCAGCATTGGTGTAATGTATGCCTGTCTAGAATAGAGATTCGATATATCCAGATTTGTAGTGAATGAATTGAACATTATGTAATGGAGATTCCAAAGATATCTGAAGTTTGGGTTTTGTGGACAGGAAAAGAATGAGCTGACAACTGTGGAGTGGATAGCCAATTGAACAGCACGCCTGCGACTGTTATCAGGATGGTGAAAATTAGTATTGGGTTACTTGGATATTCAGCAGTGCCTGGAGTGGAGATACGAAGAACTACAGATTGACAGTGAATCAATGGAATATTCTGTAGTAGAGATTCCAATGATTTCTGAAGTCTGGATTATGTGGACAGTAAAAGGAAGAGCTGACCAGGGTAAAATGGATAGCCAGTTAAACAGAACGCCTGCGAGTGTGAACATGCAGCTGATTATCAGCATTGTGTTACTTGGACATTCAAAGTGGTGTAACGAAATCCTGCCTGGAGTGGAGATTCAGATGCATTCCAGACTGGCAGTGAATGAATGGAACATTCTTTAGTGGAGATTCCAATGGTTTCAGAAGTATGGTTTGTGTGTATAAGAAAATGAAGAGCTGACCAGGTTGGAGTGGATAGTCAGTTGAAAATTACTCCTGCGACTGTGAACAGGCCGCTGAAAAGCATCATTGGGTTACTTGGATATTCAGCAGTGGTGTAACGAAAGCCTGCCTGGAGTGGAGATTCGATGAATTCCAGATTGGCAGTGAATGAATGGAAAGTTCTGTAGTGGAGATTGAAATGATTTCTGAAATCTGGGTTGTGTGGACAGGAAAATGAAGAGCTGACCAGGGTTTAATGGATAGCCAGTTGAGAAACACGCCTGAGAGTGTGAACAGGACGCTGAAACCCAGCATTGTGATACTTGGACATTCACCAGTGGTGTAACGTAAACCTGCCTGGAGTGTAGATTCAGATGTATTCCAGATTCACAGTGAATGAATGTAATATTCTGTAGTGGAGATTCTAATGATTTCTGAAGTTTACGTTGTGTGGACAAGAAAATGAAGAGCTGACCATGTCAGACTGGATAGCCAGTTGAAGAGCAAGCCTGCGACTTTGATCAGGCTACTGAATACCAGCATTGGGTTACTTGGATATTCACCAGTGTTGTAATGATATTCTGCCTGGAGAGGAGATTCGATGAATTCCAGATTGGCAGTGAAAATATGGTAACTTCTGTAGTGGAGATTCGAATGAATTCTGATGTCTGGGTTGTGTGGACAGGAAAATGAAGAGCAGACCAGGTTAGAGTGGATAGCCAGTTGAACAGCAGGCCTGCGAGTTTGAACAGGCCTCTGAAAACCAGTATTGGGTTACTTGTATATACACCACTGGTGTAACGATATCCTGCCTGGAGCGGAGATTCGATGAATTCCAGATTGGCAGTGAATGAATGGAACATTCTGTAGTGGGGATTCCAATGATTTCTGAAGACTTGTTTGTGTGGACAGGAAACTTAAGAGCTAACCAGGTTTCAGTGGATATCCCGTTGAACAGCACACCTGAGAGTTTGAACAGGACTCTCAAAACCAGCATTGGGTTACTTGGATATTCAGTAGTGGTGTAACGAAAGCCTGCCTGTAGTGGAGATTCGATGATCTCCAGATTGGCAGTGAATGAATGGAACATTCTTTAGTGGAGATTCCAATAATTTCTGAAGTCTGCTTGGGTGGATAGGAAAATGAAGAGCTGAGCATGGTTGATTGGATATCCAGTTGAACAGCATGCCTGACAGTGTGAATAGACCTCTGAAAACCAGCATTGGGTGACCTGCATTCAGCAGTGGTTTATAGACAGCCTGCCTGGAGGGGAGATTCAATGAATTTCAGATTGGCAGTGAATGAATGGAACCTTCTGTCGTGGAGATTCCAAGGACATCTGAAGTCTGGGTTGTGTGGACAGGAAAAGAAAGATCTGACAACTCTGGAGCAGATAGCCAGTTGAACAGCACGCCTGCGACTTCGAAGAGGCGGCTGATTGTCAGCATTGTGTTACTTGGATATTCAACAGTGTTGTAACGAATTCCTACCTGGAGTGGAGATTCAGATGTATTCCAGATTGAGAGTGAATGAATGGAACATTCTGTAGTGGAGATTCCATTGATTCCTGAAGTTTGGATTGTGTGTATAGGAAAATGAAGTGCTGACTAGTTGGAGTGGATAGCCAGTTGAACAGCACACCTGAGAGTTTGAACAGGCCACTGAAAACCATCATTTGTTTACTAGGATACGCACCAGTGGTGTTACGAAAGCCTGCCTGGAGTGGAGATTCGATGAATTCAATATTGGCAGTGAATGAATGGAACGTTGTGTAGTGGAGATTCCAATGATTTCTGAAATCTGAGTTGTGTGGACAGGAAAATGAAGAGCTTACCAGGGTTCAATGGATAGCCAGTTGAGCAGCACGCCTTGGAGTGTGAACAGGATGCTGAAAACCAGCATTGTGTTACTTGGACATTCAACAGTGGTGTAACGAAAGCCTGGCTGGAGTGGAGATTCAGATGTATTTCTGATTTGCACTGAATAATTGGAACATTCTATAGTGCAGATTCCAATGATATCTGTAATATGGGCAGTGTGGACAGGAAAATGAAGAGCAGATCAGGATAGTGTAGATAGCCAGTTGAACAGCGGGACTGCAAGTTTCATCAGGCCTCTGAAAAGCAGCAATGGTTTACTTGGACATTCAGCAGGGGTGTTACGAATGACTGCCTCGAGTGGAGATTCGATGATCTCCATATTGGCAGTGAATGAATGGAACATTCTGTAGTGGAGATTCCAATGATCTCTGAAATCTGGGTTGTGTGGACAGTAAAGAAAGAGTTGACAACTGTGGAGTTCATAGCCAGTTGAACAGCACGCCTGTGACTGTCAACAAGACACTGAAAATCAGCATTGTGAAACTTGGACATTCACTAGTGGTGTAACAAAAGCCTGCCTGGAGTAGAGATTCAGATGAATTCCAGATTTGCAGTGAATGAATGTAACATTCTGTAGTGAATATTCCAATGATTTCTGAAGTTTATGTTGTGTGGACAAGAAAAGGAAGAGCTAACGAGGTTAGAGTGGATAGCCAGTTCAACAGCAAGCCTGCGATTGTGAACAGGCCTCTGAAAATCAGCATCGGGTTACTTGGACATTCTGCTGTATTGTAATGAACTCCTGCCTGGAGTGGAGATTCAATGATCTCCAGATTGGCAGTGAATTAATGGAACATTCTGTAGTGGGGATACCAATGATTTCTGAAGACTGGTTTTTGTGGACAGGAAAATGAAGAGCTAACCAGGTTTCAGTGGATATCCCGTTGAACAGGACACCTGAGAGTGTGAACAGGACTCTGAAAACCAGCATTGGGTTACTTGGATATTCAGCAGTGGTGTAACGAAAGCCTGCCTATAGTGGAGATTCGATGATCTCCTGATTGGCAGTGAATGAATGGATCATTCTTTAGTGGAGATTCCAATGATTTCTGAAGTCTGTTTGGGTGGACAGGAACATGAAAAGCTGAGCACGGTTGATTGGATATCCAGTTGAACAGCACGCCTGCGAGTGTGAACAGTCCTCTGAAAACCAGCATTGGGTTGCTTGGACATTCAGCAGTGGTGTAACGAGACCCTGCCTCGAGTGGTGATTCGATAATCTCCAGATTGGCAGTGAATGATTGGAACGTTCTGTAGTGGAGATTCCAATGATTTTTGAAGTCTGGTTGTGTGGCCTGAAAAATGAAGAGCACAGCATGGTTGAGTGGATAGCCACTTGAAGAGCACGCCTGCGAGTGAGTACAGGCATGTGAAACCCAGCATTGGATTACTTGGACATTCAGCAGTAGTGTAAAGAAAGCCTGCCTGGAGTGGAGATTCGATGTTCTCCATATTGTCAGTGAATAAATAGAACATTCTGTAGTGGAGATTCCATTGATTTCTGAAGTTTGGTGTGTGAATACAGGAAAATGAAGAGCTGATCAGGTTAGAATGAAGAGCCAGTTAACAGCAGGCCTGTGAGTGTTAGCAGGCTGCTGAAAACCATCATTGGTTTACTTGGATATTCACCAGTGGTGTAAGGAAATCCTGCCTGGAGTGGAGATTCGATGAATTCCAGATTGTCATTGAATGAATGGTACATTCTGTACTGGAGATTCCAATGATTTCTGATTTCTGGTTTTTGTGGACAGGAAAAGAAAGAGCTGACCACTTTGGAGTAGATAGCTAGTTGAACAGCACACCTGCGAGTGTAAACAGGACGCTGAAAGCCAGCACTGTGTTACTTGGACATTCTCTAGTGGTGTAACGAAAGCCTGCCTCGAGTGGATATTCAGATGAATTCCAGATTCGCAGTGAATGAATGGAACATCTAGAAAGTCTAGGTTATTTGGACAGGATAATGAAGATCTGACCAGGGTTGAGCGGGTATCCAGTTGAACAGCACGCATGCGAGTGTGAATAGGACTCTGACAACCAGCATTGGGTTACTTGGACATTCAGCAGTGGTGTAACGAAAGCCTGCCTGGAGTGGAGATTCGATGATCTCCATATTGGCAGTGAATGATTGGTACGTTCTGTAGTGGAGATTCCAATGATTTCTGAAGTCTGGTTGTGTGGCCTGAAAAATGAAGAGCACAGCAGGGTTGAGTGTATAGCCAGTTGAATAGCACGCCTGCGAGTGAGTACAGGTGTGTGAAATCCAGCATTGGATTACTTGAACATTCAGCAGTGGTGTAACGAAAGCCTGCCTGGAGTGGAGATACAATGTTCTCCATATTGTCCGTGAGTGAATAGAACATTCTGTAGTGGAGATTCCATTGATTTCTGAAGTCTGGGGTGTGAATACAGGAAAATGAAGAGCAGATCAGGTTAGAATGAATAGCCAGTTGAACAGCAGGCCTGCGAGGGTGAAAAGGCTGCTGAAAATCAGCATTGGGTTACGTGGTCATTTACCAGTGGTATAACAAAAGACTGCCTGGAGTAAAGATTCAGATGAATTCCAGATTCGCAGTGAATGAATGGAACATTCTGTAGTGGATATTTCAATGATTTCTACAGTCTGGGTTGTGTGGCCAGGAAAAGAAAGAGCTGACCACTGTGGAGTGGGTAGTCAGTTGAATGGCGGCACGCCTGTGAGTCTGAACAGGAGGCTGAAAACCAGCATTGGGTTACTTGAATATTCACCAGTGGTGTAACAAAATCCTGCCTGGACCTCAGATTCAATGAATTCCAGATTGGCATTAAATGAATGGAACATTTTGTAGTGGAGATTCCACGATTTCTTTTTCTTTTTTTTTTATGGATGGAAAAGTTTATTGTTTTAAATTTGCCATTTTAAAAATGTACTATGATGTGAGTCTTCACTTACAACAAAACAAAACTTTGCTTTATCAAATAGTATCAAAATCAGGGATGATTATATTACCCTGATCCTTAGATTATAGAACAGAGAATAATAGGGAGGAAAGAAATTACTGGGTGGGGGGAAATAATAAGACACAGGTAGAAGCAGTAGAGGAAAGAGGCAAAAACGTGTGTGTGTGTGTGTGTGTGTGCGTGTATTTTCACCATAAAACAAGTCACACTGAAAGCATGAGACCCAAACTACAACAACCAAACCTAACAATTTTGCTGTCAAGGAGGCAGGTTGAGGGATAGAAAGGAAACTCGGGACACTGGTGGAGGGAATACTGGTGATGGGAGTGGTGTTAGAACATGATATGTCTGCAATACAACTATGAATAACTTTGTAATCATGGTATCTAAATTTAAAAAGAAGAAAAATACCAAAAGGACTCTTTAGCAAACTAGTTAAATATATATAGTTAAATACTAGAAAATTAGCACAAATGAGTAGAGGACAGAAGAATTTTTTTAAAAGGTGAGGATAATTACAACAATGAAAATGGTTTAATATAAATCTGTAATAATTATTTCAGGCTATTTTTGGTACAGAGATGGACCAATAGGCCAGACTAGCTGAGCACTGATACTGTACTCTTGTAAGTAGGGAGTCACACTGTCACTTATGACGGGTACTTACTATATTCACATGATGTTTATTTATTTTTTTTTTTTTCTGAAGTCTGGTTTGTGTGGACACAAAAAGGAAGTGCTGAGCAGGGTTAATTGGATAGCCACATGAACAGCACGCCTGCGACTATGAACAGGCCTCTGATAACCAGCATTGGGCTACGTGGACATTCACCAGTAGTGTAACGCAAGCCTGCCTGGAGTGTAGATTCGATGATCTCCAGATTGGCAGTGAATTACTGGAACATTCTGTAGTTAAGATAGCAATGTTTTCTGAAATCTGGGTTGTGTGGACAGGAAAAATAAGAGCTGACCACTGTGGAGTGTATAGCCAGTTGAACAGCACGCCTGTGAGTGTGAAAAGGACGCTGAAAACCAGTATTGGGTTACTTGCACATTCAACAGTAGTGTAATGAAAGCCTGACTGGAGTCGAGATTCGATGAAATCCAGACTGGCAGTGAACGACTGGAAAATCTAGAAAATCTAGGTTATGTGGACAGGAAAATGAAGAGCTGACCAAGGTTGAGTGGGTAGCCAGTTGAACAGAACGCATGTGAGTGTGAACAGGCCTCTGAAAACCAGCATTGGGTTACTTGGTCATTCAGCACGGTGTAACGAATGCCTGCATGGAGTGGAGATTCAGATGAATTCCATATTTGCAGTGAATGAACTGGAACATTCTGTAGTGGAGATTCCAATAATTTTTGAAGTCTGAGTTATGTGGAGAGGAAAATGAAGAGCAGACCAGGTTAGAGTGGTTAGCCAGTTGAACAGCAGGACTGCTAGTTTGAACAGGCTGCTGAAAAGCAACATTTGGTTACTTGGATATTCACCAGTGGTGTAAACATATCCTGCCTGGAGTTCAGATTGGATGAAATCCAGATTGGGAGTGAATTAATGGAACATTTTTTAGTGGAGATTCCAATGATTTCTGAAGTCTGGAATGTGTGGAAAGGAAAATGCAGAGCTGATCAGGTTTGAGTGGAAAGCCAGCTGAACAGCACACCTGCTAGTGTGAACAAGCCGCTGAAAACCAGCATTGGGCTATTTGGATATTCACCAGTGGTGTAATAAAAGCCTGCCTTTAGTGGAGATTCGATGAATTCCAGATTGGCAGTGAATGAATGGAACATTCTGTAGTGGAGTTTCCAATGGTTTCTGAAGAATACGTTGTGTGGACAAGAAAATGAAGAACTGACAAGGTTGGAGTGGATAGCCTGTTGAATAGCAGGCCTGCGACTTTGAAGAAGCTGCTGCAAACCAGCATTGGGTTACTGGGATATTCACCAGTGGTGTAACGAAAGCCTGCCTGGAGTGGAGATTCGATGATCTAAAGATTGACAGTGAATGAATTGAACATTCAGCAGTGGAGATTCCAATGATTTCTGAAGTCTGGTTGTGTGGACAGGAAAATAATAGCTGACCACTGTTGAGTGGATAGCCAGATGAACAGCAAGCCTGCGAGTGTGAACAGGCCGCTGAAAACCAGTACTGGGCTACTTGGATATTCACCAATGATGTAACGAATGCCTGCCTGGAGTGGAGATTCGATGAATTCCAGATTGGCAGTGAAGGAATGGAACATTCTTCAGTGGAGCTTCCAATGATTTCTGAAGTATGGGTTGCGTTAACAGGAAAATTAAGTGCTGAAGAGTTTGGAGTGGGTAACCAGTTGAACAGCACCCTTGCGAGTGTGAAGAGGCCGCTGAAGACCAGCACTTGGTTACTTGGATATTCACCACAGGTGTAACGAAAGCCTGCCTTGATTGGAGATATGATTAATTCCGGATTGGCAGTGAAGGAATGGAACATTCAGTAGTGGAGTTTATAATGGTTTGTGAAGTCTAGGTTATTTAGAGGAATACCAAGAGCTGACTAGGTTGGAGTGGTTAGCCAGGTGAACAGCACACCTGAGAGTATGAACAGGCCACCGAAAACCAGCATTGGGGTACTTGGGTATTCACTAGTTATGTAACGAAATCCTGCCTGGAGTGGAGATTCGATGAATTCCTGATTGACAGTGAATGAATAGAACATTCTGTAGTGGAGATTCCAATGATTTCTGAAGTCTGGATTGTGTGGACAGGAAAATTAAGTGCTGACCAGGGTTGAGTGGATAGCCCGTTGAAGAGAACGCCTGCCAGTGTGAACAGGCCGCTGAAAACCAGCTTTGTGTTATTTGGACATTCAGCAGTGTGTAACGAAAGCCTGCCTGAAGTGGAGATTCTGTTATCTCCAGATTGGCAGTGAAAGAATGGAACATTCTGTAGTGGAGATTTCAATTAGTTCTGAAGTCTGGTTTGTGTGGACAGGAAAAGAAAGATCTGACCACTGTGGGGTGGATTGCCAGTTGAACAGAATTTTTGCGAGTGTGAAAAGGCCGCTGAAAACCTGCATTGGGTTACTTGGATATTCATCAGTGGTGTAACGAAAGCCTACATGGAGTGGAGATTCAGATGAATTCCAGATTCGCAGTGAATGATTGGAACATTCTGTAGTGGAGAATACAATGATTTCTGGATTCTATGGATTCTATGTTGTGTGTACAGGAAAATGAAGAGCTGTCTAGGTTGAACTGGATAGCCAGTTGAACAGCACGCCTGTGAGTGTGAGCAGGCTGCTGAAATCCAGCATTGTGTTACTTGGATATTCACCAGTGGTGTAACGAAAGCCTGCCTGGAGTGGAGATTTGAAGTATTCCAGATTGCAGTGATTGAATGGAACATTCTGTACTGGAGATTTTAATGGTTTCTGAATTGTAGGTTATGTGGACAGGAGAATGAAGTGCTGACCAGGGTTGAGTTGATAGCCAGTTTAAAAGCACTCATGTGGGTGTGAACAAGAAGCTGAACACCAGAATTGTGTTACTTGGAAACTCACTAGGGTTGTAACAAAAGCCTGCCTGGAGTGGAGATTTGAAGAACTACAGATTGGCAGTGAATGAACGGAACATTCTGTAGTGGAGATTCCAAGTGATTTCTGAAGTCTGGGTTGTGTGGACAGGAAATTGAAGAGCTGACCAGGTTGGAGTGGATTACCAGTTGAACAGCATGCCTACGAGTGTTAACATGCTGTTGAAAACCGGCATTTTTTTACTTGGACATTCACCATTGCTGTAACTAATGCCAGCCTGGAGTGGAGATTCGTTGAATTCCAGATTGGGAGTGAATGAATGGAACATTTTGTAGTGGATATTCCAATGATTTGAAGTTTGGGTTGTGTGGACAGATAAATGAATAGCTGACCAGGTCGTCGTGGGTATCCAGTTGAACATAAAGCCTACAAGTGTGAGCAGGCCACTAAAAACCAGCATTGGGTTACTTGGATATTCATCAGTGGTGTAATGAAAGCCTGCCTTGAGTGGAGATTCGATGAATTCCACATTGGAAGTGAATGAATGGAACATTCTGTAGTGGAGATTCTAACGGTTTCTGAAGTCTAGGTTATGTGGACAGGAATATGAACAGCCTACTAGTTTGGAGTGGATACCCAGTTGAAAAGCATGCCTGCGAGTGTGAACAGGCCGCTGAAATCCAGCATTGGGTTACTTGGACATTCAACAGTGGTGTAAAGCAAACCAGCCTGGAGTGGAGATTCGATGAATTCCAGATTGCCAGTGAATGAATGCAGCATTCTGTCGTGAAGATTCTAATGCTTTCTGATGTCTAGGTTATTTGGATAGGAAAATTAAGTACTGACCAGGGTTGAGTGGATAGCCAGTTGAACAGCATGTCAGCGGGTCTGAACAGGACGCTGAACACCAGCATTGTGTTACTTTGACATTCAACAGTGGTGTAATGAAAGCCTGCCTGGAGTGGAGATTAGAAGAACTCCAGATGGGTATTGAATGAATGGAACATTCTGCAGTGGAGATTCTAATGTTTTCTGAAGTCTACGTTGTGTTGACTAGAAAATGAAGAGCTGACCAGGTTGGAGTGGATAGGCAGTTGAACAGCAGGCTTGCGACTTTGAAAAGGCTGCGAAAACCAGCATTGGGTTTCTTGGATATTCACCAGTGGTGTAACAAAATCCTTCCTTGAGTGGTGATTCGATGAATTCCAGATTGGCTTTGAATGATTGGAACATTCTGTAGTGGAGATTCCAATGATTTCTGAAGTCTGTATTCTGTGGGCAGGAAAAGAATGAGCTGACCTCTGTGGATGGATCGCCAGTTGAACAGAACTCCTGCGACTGTGAACAGGACGCTGAAAATCATCATTGGGTTTCTTGGACATTCACCAGTGGTGTATAGAAAGCCTGAGTGGAATGGAGATTCGATGATCTCCAAAATGGCAGTGAATGAATGGAACATTTTGTAGTGGATATTCCAATGATTTCAGAACTCTGTTTTATTGTCACCAGGAAATGAAGATCTGACCAGGGTGGTGTGGATAGCCAGTGAACATCACACCTGCGGTATGTGAACATGCCACTGACTTCTAACATTGGGTTACTAGGACATGCAGAAGAATCCCAACCCTGACGTGTTTTACGGGCGTGTTCATCACCTCCACTGGTTGGCATTGACCGGGAGAGTACCATATGGTTTCGATTGATTCAGAAGTCGCTGCACACCAGGCCTGGTTAGAGTGGATGGGATGATGGAAACTTCGGCTTGATTGAGTGCACAGGCAGATGAAAACCAGATATTTAGCTGTTGATATTTAGATGAACTCAGGTCGCTCGTTAGTGTGGCATGGTTAATGATCAGAATACTATATTCGACTGGATAGGTAGCTGAACAGCAGGCCTGGGGACAGTTGGCAGCAAATGCTCAATTGGCAGAATTCGAATTCAACTCGATTCCATGGAGAACGTGAAGAAACACAGGGCTAATACATTGGATATTGAGATGAATTCACTACTCAGCAGTGTGGATCGCTGTGACTCACCCAGTCCTCCCAGACTTCATTGATTTGCTGGCACGGTTGAATAGCGTCTTCTTTTGGGACTTGCGGTGACTGTAATTTTGGCATATGGAATATTTCACGGGTGTCTTGCCAGGCTTTCCCACGAGAGCCAGATACTCTCGGTAGCTTCCGGGGCTCTCTGATAGGGCGAGGAATTGTACCCAGCTCGGCCAGGCTGGCTTCGTGAAGCACACGTCCTACTGCTGTGCTTTCGCGCCAGAATTGCAGCGTGGATAGGAAGATGAAAAGCAGCCCATGGATGAATTTAGAGTGCAGATGCAGATGATTTCAAGTTTCTGGGTAGACATACCAATGCTGCAAAGAATGCCTGCGTAGAGTGAAGATACAGATGTATTCCAGACTCGCAGAGAATGATCGGAACATTCTGTAGTGGAGAATCCAATGATTTCTGTTGTCTGAAATCTGTGGACAGGAAAATGCATAGGTGACCAGGGCGGAGTGGATAGCTAGTGAAAAGAACAGGCCGCTGATAACTGTCATTGGGTTACTTGGACATTCACCAGTGGTGTAACGAAAGCCTGTCTGGAGTGGAGATTCTATGAACTCCAGATTGGCAGTGAATGATTGGAACATTCTGTAGTGGAGTTTCCAATGATTTCTGAAGTCTGGGTTCTGTGGAGAGGAAAAGAAAGAGCTGACCACTGTTGAGTGGATACCCAGTTGAACAGCACTTCTGCGAGTGTGAACAGGATACTGAAAACCAGCATTCGGTTACTTGGACATTCACCAGTGGTGTAACGAAAGCCTGCTTGGAGTGGAGATTCAGATGAAATCCATATTTGCAGTGAATGAGAGGAACATTCTGTAGTGGAGATTCCAATGATTTCTGAAGTCTGGTTTGTGTGTACAGAAAAATGAAGAGATGACCAGGTTGGAGTGGATAGACAGTTGAACAGCAGGTCAGCGAGAGTGAACAGGCTGCTGAATACAAGCGTTGGGCTGCTTGGATATACACCAGTGTTGTAAAGAAATCCTGCCTGGAGTGGAGATTCGAGGATCTCCAGATTGGCAGTGAATAAATGGAACATTCTGTAGTGGAGATTCAAATGATTTCTGAAGTCTGGGTTGTGTGGAAAGGAAGATGGAAAGCAGGCTAGGTTGGCTTGTATATCCAGTTGAACAGCACGCCTGCGAGTATGAACAGGCCGCTGAAAACCAGCATTGGTTTACTTGGACATTCAGCAGTGGTGTAACGAAAGCCTGCCTGGAGTGGAGATTCGATGAATTCCAGATTGGCAGTGAATGTATGGAACATTTTATAGTGGAAATTCCAATGATATCTGATGTCTGGGTTGTGTGGACAGGCAAATGAAGAGCTGACCAGGTTTGAGTAGTTAGCTAGTTGAACAGCACGCCTGCAACTGTGAACAGGCCGCTGAAAAGCAGCATTGGTTTACTTGGACATTCACCAGTGGTGTAACGAAAGCCTGCCTGGAGTGGAGATTCGATGAATTCCAGATTGGCAGTGAATGAATGGAACATTCTGTATTGGAGATTCCAATGGTTTCTGAAGTCTACATTGTGTTGTCAAGAAAATGTAGAACTGACCAGGGATGAGTGGTTAGCCAGTTGAACCGCACGCCTGCGAGTGTGAACAAGTGATGAAAACCAGCATTGGGTTACTTGGACATTCCCCAGTGGTGTAACGAAAGCCTGCCTGGAGTGGAGATTCGATGAATAACAGATTGGCAGTGAATAAATGGAACATTCTGTAGTGGAAATACCAATTATTTCAGGACTCTGGGTTATTGGTACCAGGAAATGAAGAACTGACCAGGGTGGATTGGATAGGCACTGACCACCATGCCAGCGGTACGTGAACAGGCCGCTGACCGCTGGCATTGGGTTACAGGACATGCAGAATAATTTCAACTCTGATGAGTTTTAGAGGCATACGATCATCACCACCACTGGGTGGCGTTCACCGGGAGAATACCATATGGTTTTGATTGATTCAGAAGTCAATGCACACCAGACCTGGTCAGAGTGGACGGGATGATGAAAACTTCGACTTGATTGAGTGCACCGGCAGATAAAAACCAGGTATGTAGGTGTTGATATTTAGAGGAACTCAGGTCCCTCGGTTGTGTGGCAGGGTTAATGAAAAGAACACTATATTCGACTGGATAGGGAGCTGAACAGTAGGCCTGGGGAGAGTTGACAGCAAATTCTCAATTGGCAGATGTCGATTTCACTCGAATTCGTGGAGAACGAGAAAAAACTCAGGCCTAATACATTGGATATTGAGATGAATTCACTACTCAGCAGTGTGGATCGCTTTCACTCTCCCAGTACTCCTGGACTTCCTTGATTTGGTGGCGCGTTTGCGTAGTGTCTTCATTTGGAGACTTTTGGTGACTGTAATTTTGGCATATTGAATATTTCACCATTGTCTTTCCAGGCTTTGCCATGAGGGGCAGATACTCTCGGTAGAATCCTGGGCTCTCTGAGAGGGTGAGGAACTGAATCCGGCTCGGCCAGGCGGGCTGCGTGACGCACACATCCTACTGCTGTGCTTTTGCTCCAGAGTGGCAGTGTGGATAGGAAGATGAAAAGCAGCCCATGGATGATTTTAGAGTGCATTTCAGAAGATTTCAAGTTTCTGGGTAGACTCACCAGTTCTTTAAGGAATGCCTGACTAGAGTGAAGATTCAGATTTAGTCCACATTCACAGTGAATGATCGGAACATTCTGTAGTGGAGATTCCAATAATTTCTTATGTCTGGGTTCTGTGGACAGGAAAATGAAGAGCTGAACAGGCTGGAGTGCATAGCCAGTGAACAGGACAGGCCCTGAAAACCATTACTGGTTACTTAGACATTCACCAGTGGTGTAACGAAAGCCTGCATGGAGTGGACATTCAGATGAATTCCAGATTCGCTTTGAATGAATGGAACATTCAGTAGTGGAGATTACAATGATATCTGAAGTCTGTAATGTGTGGACAGGAAAATGAATTGCTCACCAGGTTGGAGTGGATAGCCAGTTTAACAACACACATGCGAGTGTGAACAGGCCGCTGAAAACCAGAATTGGGTTAATTGGATATTCACCAGTGATGTAACGAAAGCCTGCCTGGAGTCGCAATTCGATGAATTGCATATAGGCAGTGAATGAATGTAACATTCTGTAGTGGAGATTCTAATGTTTTCTGAAATCTAGGTTATGTGGACAGAAATATGAAGACAGAAATACTCTTGCGAGTATTAACAGGCTGCTGAAAACCAGCATTGGGTTACTTGGATATTCACCAGTGGTGTAACGAAATTCTTCCTGGAGTGGAGATTCGTTGAATTCCAGATTGGCAGTGAATGAATGGAACTTTCTGTAGTAGAGATTCCAATGATTTATGAAGTCTGGCTGTGTGGAAAAGAAAATGAAGAGCTGAGCAGGGTTGAGTGGATATCCAGTCGAACAGCATGCCTGCGAGTGTGAACAGCCTCTGAAAACCAGAATTGAGTTACTTGGACATTCAGCAGTGTGTAACGAAAGCCTAAATGGAGTGGAGATTCGATGATCTCCACATTGGCAGTGAATGAATGTAAAATTCTGTATTGAAAATTCTAATGATTTCTGATATCTGGATTGTGTGCACAGGAAAGGAAAGAGCTGACCATTGTGGAGTGGATAGCCAGTTGAACAGATCACCTGCAATTGTGAACAGGACGCTCAAAACCAGCATTGTGTCTCTTGGACATTCAGCACTGGCGTAACAAAAGCCTGCCAAGAGTGGAGATTCAGATGAATTCCAGATTCGCAGTGAACGAATGGAACATTCTGTACTGGAGATTTCAATTATTTCTGAAGTCTGGGTTTTCTGGGCAGTAAAATGAAGAGCAGACCAGGTTAGCATAGATAGCAGTTGAACAGCAGGTTTGCAAGTTTGAACAGTTTGCTGAAAACCAGCAGTGTGTTACTTGGATGTTCACAAGTGGTGTAATGAAATCCTGCCTGGAGTGGAGATTCGATGAAATCCAGATTGGCAGTGAATGTATGGAACATTTTGAAGTGGACATTCAATGATTTCTGAAGTCTGGGTTGTGAAGAAAGGAAAAATGAAGAGCTAACCAGGGTTGGTTGGATAGCCAGTTGAACAACACGGCTGCGAGTGTGAGCAGGACACGAAAGCCAGCGCTTGATTACTTAGATATTCACCAGTGGTGTAACGAAAGCCGGACTGGAGCAGAGACTCGATGAATTTCGATTGGCATTGAATGAATGGAACATTCTGTAGTGGAGATTCCAATGATTTCTGAATTCTGGGATGTGTGGAGAGGAAAAGAAAGATCTGACGACTGTGGAGTGGGTAGCCCGTTGAACAGCATTCTAGGGAGTGTGAACAGGCCTCTGAAAAACAGCATTGGGTTGCTTGGACATTCACCTGTGGTGTAAAGAAAGCCTGCCTGAGAAGGAGATTCGATGATATCCAGATTGGCAGTGGATGAATGGAACTTTCTGTAGTGGATATTCCAATGATTTCTGACGTCTGGGTTATGTGGATAGGAAAATGAAGAGCAGAGCAGGTTAGAGTGGATAGCCAGTTGAACAGCAGTCCTGACAGTTTGAACAGGCTGCTGAAAACCAGCATTGGTTTACTAGTATATTCACCAGTGCTGTAATGAAATCCTGCCTGGAGTGGTGATTCGATGAATTCCAGATAGGCAGTAAATGAATAGAATATCCTGTAGTGGAGATTCTAATCATTTCTGAGGTCTGGGTATTGTGGAGAGGAAAACTAATAGCTGAACATTGTGGAGTGGATAGCCAGTTGAACAGCAGGCCTGCGAATGTGAACAGGCATCTGCAAACCAGCATTGGATTTCATGGATATTCAGCAGTGGTGTAAAGAAAGCCTGCTTGGAGTAGAGATTCGATGATCTCCAGGTAGGCAGTGAATGAACAGAATATTCTCTAGTGGAGATTGCAATTATTTCTGAAGACTGGGTTGTGTGGACTGGAAAAGAAAGAGCAGACCAGTATGAAGTGGATAGCCAGTTGAACAGCATGCCTGCAAGTGTGATCAGGACGCTGAAAACCAGTATTGGGTTACTTGAAGATTCACCAGGGGTTTAACGAAAGCCTGCATCGAGTGGAGATTCAGATGAATTCCACATTCACAGTGAATGACTGGAACATTATGTACTGGAGATTCCAATGATTTCTGAAGTCTGGGTTAAGTAGATAGCAAAATGAAGGGTTGGTCAGGTTTGAGTGGATAGCCAGTTAAACAGCACGCCTGTGAATGTGAACAGGCCTTTGAAAACCACCATTGGGTTACTTGGACATTCAGCACTGTATAACGAAAGTCTGCCTGTAGTGGAGATTCGAGGAACTCCAGGTTGGCATTGAATGAACGGAATATTCTCTAGTGGAGATTCCAATGTTTTCTGAAGTCTAGGTTCTGTGGACAGGAAAAGAAAGAGCTGACCACTATTAAGTGGATAGCCAGTTGAGCAGCACGCCTGCCAGTGTGAACAGGGCGCTAAAAACCAGCATTTGGTTACTTGGAAATTCACCCGTGGTGTAACAAAAGACCTGGGTTGATGGGAAAGCCAGTTGAACAGCACGCCTGTGAGTGTGAACAGGCCTCTGAAAACCAGCATTGGGTTACTTGGACATCCACCTGTGGTGTAACGAAAGCCTGCCTGGGGTGGAGATTCGATGATCTCCAGATTGTCAGTGAATGAATGGAACATTCTGTAGTGGATATTCCAATGATTTTTGACGTCTGGGTTGTGTGGACAGAGAAATGAAGAGCAGATGAGGTTATCGTGGATAGCCAGATGAACAGCACTCCTGCGCGTTTGAACAGGCTGCTGAAAACCAGCATTGGTTTACTAGTATATTCACCAGTGGTGTAACGAAATCCTGCCTGGAGTGGTGATTCGATGAATTCCAGATTGGCAGTGAATGAATAGATTATCCTGTAGTGGAGATTCCAATGATTTCTGAGGTCTGTGTTGTGTGGAGAGGAAAATTAAGAGCTGACCAGGGTGGAGTGGATACCCAGTTGAACAGCAGGCCTGCGAGTGTGAACAGGCCTCTGAAAACCAGCATTGGGTTTCTTGGATATTCAGCAGTGGTGTAAAAAATGTCAGCCTGGAGTGGAGATTCGATGATCTCCAGATTGGCAGTGAATGAATGGAACATACTGTTATGGAGATTCCAATGATTTCTTAGCTGTGGGTTGTGTGAACACGAAAAGAAAGAGCATTTCTTGACCACTGTGGAGTCGATAGCCAGTAAAACAACACACTTGCAAGTGTGAACAGGACGTTGAAAACCAGCATTGGGGTGCTTGGATATTCACAGGTGTTGTAACGAAATCCTGCCAATACGATAAATTCCAGATTGGGAGTAAATGAATGGAAATTCTGTATTGGAGATTCTAATGGTTACTGAAGTCAACGCTGTGTAGAATGAAAAATGAAGAGCTGACCAGTGTGGAGTGGATAGCCAGTAGAACAGCTCGCCTGCGAGTGTGAAGAGGCCTAGGAAAACCACCATTGGGTTACTTGGTCATTCAGCAGTGGTGTAAAGAAAGCCTTCCTGAAGGGAGATTCGATGTTCTCCAGGTTGGCAATGAATGAACAGAATATTCTCTAGTGGAGATTCCAATTATTTCTGAAGTCTGGGTTGTGTGGACAGAAAAAGAAAGAGCTGACCAGTATGAAGTGGATAGCCAGTTGAACAGCATGCCTGCGAGTGTGAACAGGGTGCTGAAAACCAGTATTGGGTTACTTGAACATTCACTAGTGGTTTAACGAAAGCCTGCCTCGAGTGGAGATTCAGATGAATTCTAGATTCGTAGTGAATGAATGGAACATTCTGTAGTGGAGAATCCAATGAATTGTGAATTCTGGGATGTTTGCAAGGGAAATGAAAGAGCTGACGACTCTGGAGTGCATAGCCAGTTGAACACATGCCTGCGAGTGTGAACAGGACGCTGAAAATCAGTGTTGCGTTACTTGGACATTCACCAGTGGTGTAAAGAAAGCCTGCATGGTGGGCAGAATCAGAAGAATTCCAGATTCTCAGTGAATGAATGGAACATTCTGTAGTAGAAATCCGAATAATTTCTGAATTCTGGGTTGTGTGGACAGGATAATGAAGAGCAGACCAGGTTAGAGGGGAAAGCCAGTTGAACATCAGGCCTGCGTGTTTGAACAGGCTGCTGATAACTAGCATTGGGTTACTTGGATATTCACCAGTGGTGTCACGAAAACCTGACTGGAGTTGAGATTCGATGAATTCCAGATGGGCAGTGAATGAATGGAACATTCTGTACTGGAGATTCCAATGATTTCTGATATCTGGGTTCTGTGGAGAGGAAAATGAAGGGCTGGCCAGGTTTGAGTGGACAGCCAGCTGAACAGCACGGCTGCGAGTGTTAACAGGCCTCTGAAAACCAGCATTGGATTACTTGGACATTCACCAGTGGTGTAACGAAAGACTGCCTGTAGTGGAGACTCGATGATCTCCAGATTGACAGTGAATGAATGGAACATTCTGTAGTGGAGACTCCAATGATTTCTGAAGTCTGCCTTGTGTGGACAGGAAAATGAAGAGCAGACCAGGTTAGCGTGGATAGCCAGTTGAACAGCAATCCTGCCCGTTTGAATAGGCTGCTGAAACCCAGCATTGGGTTACTTTTATATTCACCAGTGGTATAACGAAAACCTGCCTGGAGTGGTGATTCCATGAATTACAGATTGGCAGTGAATGTCTGGAATATTCTGTCGTGGAGATTCCAATGATTTCTGAGGTCTGGGTTGTGTCGAGAGGAAAATGAAGAGCTGACCAGGGAGGAGTGGATAGCCAGTTGAACAGCACACCTGCGAGTGTGAACAGGTCACTGAACACCAGCATTGGGGTACTTGGATATTCACCAATGTTGTAACGAAATCCTGGCTGGAGTGGAGATTCCATGAATTCATTGGCAGTCAATGAATGGAACATTCCGTAGTGGAGATTCCCTTGGTTTCTGAAATCAACGTTATTTATAAAGAAAAAAGAAGAGCTGACCAGGGTGGAGTGGATAGCCAGTAGAACAGCACGCCTGTGAGTGTGAGACGGCCTCTGAAACCCAGCATTGGGTTACTTGGACATTCAGAATTTTGTAATGAACGCGTGCCTGGAGTGGAGATTCGATGATCTCCAGGTTGACAGTGAATGAACGGAATATTCTCAAGTGGAGATTCCAATGATTTCTGAGTCTGGGTTGTGTTGACAGGAAATGAAAGAGCTGACCACTGCGACGTATATAGCCAGTTGAGCAGCACGCCTGCGAGTGAGAACAGTACGCTAAAAACCTGCATTTGGTTACTTGGACATTCAGCAGTGGTTTAATGAACGCCTGCTTGGATTCAGGAATCAGATGAATTCCAGATTCACAGTGAATGAATGGAACATTCTGTAGTGGAGATTCCAATGTTTTTTGAATTCTGGGATGTGGGGACAGAAAAAGCAAGACCTAACTACTGTGGAGTGGATAGCCAGTTAAGCAGCACGACTGTGAGTATGAACAGGCCACAGAAAACCAGCATTGGGGTAATTGGATATTCACCATTGTTGTATCGAAACACTGCCAACTCGATGAATTCCAGATTGGCAGTAAATGAATGGAACATACTGTAGTGGAGATTCCAAAGATTTCTGAAATCTGGGGTGTGTGGACAGGAAATTGAAGGGCTGGACAACGTTGAGTGGACAGCCAGCTGAACAGCACAGCTGCAAGTGTGAACAGGCCTCTGAAAACCAGCATTGGGTTACTTGGACTTTCACCAGTGGTTTAATGAAAGCCTGCCTGGAGTGGAGACTCTGTGATCTCCAGATTAACAGTGAATGAATGGAACATTCTGTAGTGGATATTCCAATGATTTCTTAAGTCTAAGGTAGTGTCGACAGGGAAATTTAGAGCAGAACAGGTTAACATGGATAGTCAGCTGAACAGCAGTCCTGCGCGTTTGAACTGGCTGCTGAAACCCAGCATTGGGTTATTTGTATATTCACCAGTGGTGTAACGAAATCCTGCCTGAAGTGGTGATGTGATGAATTCCAGATTGGCAGTGAATGTATAGAATATTCAGTCGTGGAGATTCCAATGATGTCTGAGTTCTGGGTTGTGTCGAGAGGAAAATGAAGAGCTGAACAGGGTGGAGTGGATAGCCAGTTGAACAGCACACCTGTGAGTGTGCACAGGCCACTGAAAACCAGCATTGGGTACTTGGATCTTCACCAGTGTTGTAACGAAATCCTGCCTGGAGTGGAGATTCCATGAATTCCAGATTGGCAGTCAATGAATGGAAAATTCTGTAATGGAGATTCTATTGGTTTCTGACGTCAACGTTGTTTAGAAAGAAATCTGAAGAGCTGACCAGGGTGGAGTGATAGCCAGTAGAACAGCAAGCCTGCGAGTGTGAACAGGCCTCTGAAAACCAGCATTGGGTTACATGGACATTCACCAGTAACGAAAGCGTGCCGGGAGTGGAGATTCGATGATATCCAGGTTGGCAGTGAATGAACGGAATATTCTCAAGTGGAGATTCCAATGATTTCTGAAGTCTGGGTTTTGTTGACAGGAAAGGAAAGAGCTGACCACTATGAAGTAGAGAGTCAGTTGAGCAGCAGGCCTGCGAGTGTGAACAGTACGCTAAAAACCAGCATTTGGTTACTTGGACTTTCACCAGTGGTTTAATGAACGCCCGTTGGATTCGAGATTCAAATGAATTCCGATTCACAGTAAATGAATGGAACATTCTGTAGTGGAGATTCCAATTATTTCTGAATTCTGGGATGTGGACAGAAAAAGGAAGAGCTGACTACTATGGAGTGGATAGGCAGTTGAACAGCAGGCCTGCGAGTGTGAGCAGCACACTGAGAACCAGCTTTCGGTTACTTGGACATTTACCAGAGGTGTAAAGAACGCCTGCGTGGATTCGAGATTCAGATGAATTCCAGATTCGCAGTGAATGAATGGAACATGCTATAGTGGATATTCCAATGATTTTGAATTCTGGGATATATGGACAGGAATAGGAAGAGCTAACTACTGTGGAGTGGATAGCCGGTTGAAAAGCACGCCTGCGAGTGTGAGGAGAATGCTGAAAACCAGCTTTAGGTTACTTGGACATTCACCAGTGTTGTACCGAAAGCCTGCCTGGAGTGGAGATTCAGAAGAATTCCGGATTAGCAGTGAAGGAGTGGAACATTTTGTAGTGGAGATCCCAATGTTTTCTGAAGTCTGGGTTTTGTGGACAGGAAAATGAAGAGCTGACCAGGTTAGATTGGAAATCCAGTTGAACAGCAGGCCTGTGAGTTTGAAAAGGCTCCTGATAACCAGCATTGGGTTCCTTAGATATTCAACAGTGGTGTAACGAAAACCTGGCTGTAGTGGAGATTCGATGAATTCCGATTGGCAGTCAATGAATGGAACATTCTGGAGTGGAGATTCCAATGATTTCTGTAGTCTGGTTTGTGTGGATAGGAAAAGAAAGGGCTGACCACTGTGGAGTGGATAGCCAGTTGAACACTAAGTCTGCGAGTGTGAACAGGACGCTGAAAACCGCTTTAGTTTACTTGGACATTCAGCAGTGGTGTAACGAAATCCTGCCTGGAGTGGAGATTCGATGAATTCCATATTTGCAGTAAATGAATGGAACTTTCTGTAGTTGAGATTCCATTCATTTCTGAAGTCTGGGTTTAATGGAAAGGATAATGAAGTGCTGACCAGGACTGAGTGGGTAGTCAGTTCAACACCACACCTTCGAGTGTGAACAGGCCTCTGAAAACCAGCATTGGGTTACTTGGACATTCACCAGTGGTGTAACGAAAGCCTGCCTGTACTGGAGACTTGATGATCTCCAGATTGACAGTGAATGAATGGAACATTCTGTAGTGGAGACTCCAATGATTTCTGAAGTCTGGCTTGTGTGGACAGGAAAATGAAGAGCAGACCAGGTTAGCGTGGATAGCCAGTTGAACAGCAATCCTGCCCGTTTGAATAGGCTGCTGAAAACCAGCATTGTGTTTCTTTTATATTCATCAGTGGTGTAACGAAATCCTGCCTGGAGTTGTGATTCGATGAATTACACATTGGCAGTGAATGTCTGGAATATTCTGTCGTGGAGATTCCAATGATTTCTGAGGTCTGGGTTGTGTGGAGACAAAAATTAAGAGCTGACCAGGGAGGATTGGATAGCCAGTTGAACAGCAGGCCTGCGAGTGAGAACAGCCCTCTGGAAACCGGCATTTTGTATCTTGGGGATTCAGCATTGGTGTAAGGAAAGCCTGCCTGAAGTGGAGATTCGATGATCTCCAGATTGGCAGTGAAATAATGAAACATTCTGTCATGGAGATTCCAAAGATTTCTTATGTCTGGGTTGTGTGAACACGAAAAGAAAGAGCTGACCACTGTGGAGTCGATAGGCAGTTGAATAGTACACCTGCGAGTCTGAACAGGCCGCAGAAAACCAGAATTTGGGTACTTGGATATTCACCATTGTTGTAACGAAATCCTGCCAATTCTATGAATTCCTGATTGGCAGTAAATGAATAGAACATTCTGTAGTGGAGATTCCAATGATTTGTGAACTCTGGGTTGTGTGGACAGGAAAATGAAGGGCTGGGCAGGGTAGAGTGGAGAGCCAGCTGAGCAGCACCACTGTGAGTGTGATCAGGCCTCTGAAAACCAGCATTGGGTTACTTGGACTTTCACCAGTGGTGTAATGAAAGCCTGCCTGGATTGGAGACTCTGTGATCGCCAGATTAACAGTGAATGAATGGAACATTCTCTAGTGGATATTCCAATGATTTCTTAAGTCTAAGGTAGTGTCGACAGGGAAACGCAGAGCAGACCAGGTTAACGTGGATAGTCAGCTGAACAGCAGTCCTGCGCGTTTGAACTGGCTGCTGAAACCCAGCATTGGGTTACTTGTATATTCACCAGTGGTGTAACGAAATCCTGCCTGAAGTGGTGATGCGATGAATTCCAGATTGGCAGTGAATGTCTGGAATATTCTGTCGTGGAGATTCCAATGATGTCTGAGGTCTGGGTGGTGTCGAGAGGAAATTGAAGAGCTGAACAGGGTGGAGTGGATAGCCAGTTGAACAGCACACCTGTGAGTGGGAACAGGCCACTGAAAACAAGCATTGGGTACTTGGATATTCACCAGTGTTGTAAAGAAATCCTGCCTGGAGTGGAGATTCCATGAATTCCAGATTGGCAGTCAATGAATGGAACATTCCGTAGTGGAGATTTCATTGGTTTCTGAAGTCAACTTTGTTTAGAAAGAAAACTGAAGAGCTGACCAGGGTGGAGTGATAGCCATTAGAACAGCACGCCTGCGAGTGTGAACAGGCCTCTGAAAACCAGCATTGGGTTACTTGGACTTTCACCAGTGGTGTAACGAAAGCGTGCCTGGAGTGGAGATTCGATGATCTCCAGGTTGGCAGTGAATGAACGGAATATTCTCAAGTGGAGATTCCAATGATTTCTGAAGTCTGGGTTTGGTTGACAGGAAAGGAAAGAGCTGACCACTATGAAGTAGAGAGTCAGTTGAGCAGCAGGCCTGCGAGTGTGAACAGTACGCTAAAAACCAGCATTTGGTTACTTGGACATTCACCAGTGGTTTAATGAACGCCCGTTGGATTCGAGATTCAGATCAATTCCAGATTCACAGTGAATGAATGGAACATTCTGTAGTGGAGATTCCAATGCTTTCTGAATTCTGGGATGTGTGGACCGAAAAAGAAAGAGCTAACTACTCTGCAGTGGATAGTCAGTTAAGCAGCACGACTGCGAGTGTCAACAGGCCACAGAAAACCAGCATTGGGGTAATTGGATATTCACCATTGTTGTATCGAAATCCTGCCAATTCGATGAATAGATTGGCAGTAAATGAATGGAAAATACTTTAGTGGAGATTCCAAAGATTTCTGAAATCTGGGTTGTGTGGACAGGAAAATGAAGGGCTGGACAACGTTGAGTGGACAGCCAGCTGAATAGCATAGCTGCAAGTGTGAACAGGCCAATGAAAACCAGCATTGGATTACTTGGACTATCCCCAGTGGTGTAATGAAAGCCTGCCTGGAGTGGAGACTCTGTGATCTCCAGATTAACAGTGAATGAATGGAACATTCTGTAGTGGAGATTCCAATGATTTCTTAAGTCTAAGGTAGTGTCGACAGGGAAATGAAGAGCAGACCAGGTTAACGTGGATAGTCAGCTGAACAGCAGCCCTGCGCGTTTGAACTGGCTGCTGAAACCCAGCATTGGGTTATTTGTATATTCACCAGTGGTGTAACGAAATCCTGCCTGAAGTGGTGATGCGATGAATTCCAGATTGGCAGTGAATGTCTGGAATATTCTGTCGTGGAGATTCCAATGATGTCTGAGGTCTGGGTGGTGTCGAGAGGAAATTGAAGAGCTGAACAGGGTGGAGTGGATAGCCAGTTGAACAGCACACCTGTGAGTGTGAACAGGCCACTGAAAACCAGCATTGGGTACTTGGATATTCACCAGTGTTGTAACGAAATCCTGCCTGGAGTGGAGATTCCATGAATTCCAGATTGGCAGTCAATGAATGGAACATTCCGTAGTGTAGATTTCATTGGTTTCTGAAGTCAACGTTGTTTAGAAAGAAAACTGAAGAGCTGACCAGGGTGGAGTGATAGCCAGTAGAACAGCACGCCTGCGAGTGTGAACAGGGCTCTGAAAACCAGCATTGGGTTACTTGGACTTTCACTAGTGGTGTAACGAAAGCGTGCCTGGAGTGGAGATTCGATGATCTCCAGGTTGGCAGTGAATGAACGGAATATTCTCAAGTGGAGATTTCAATGATTTCTGAAGTCTGGGTTTTGTTGACAGGAAAGGAAAGAGCTGACCACTATGAAGTAGAGAGTCAGTTGAGCAGCAGGCCTGCGAGTGTGAACAGTAGTCTAAAAACCAGCATTTGGTTACTTGGACATTCACCAGTGGTTTAATGAACGCCCGTTGGATTCGAGATTCAGATGAATTCCAGACTCACAGTGAATGAATGGAACATTCTGTAGTGGAGATTCCAATGTTTTCTGAATTCTGGGATGTGTGGACCGAAAAAGAAAGAGCTAACTACTGTGCAGTGGATAGCCAGTTAAGCAGCACTACTGCTAGTGTGAACAGGCCACAGAAAACCAGCATTGGGTTAATTGGATATTCACCATTGTTGTATCGAAATCCTGCCAATTCGATGAATAGATTGGCAGTAAAGGTAAAGGTAAAGGCCCTCCTGTTGATCGTCGATTTGCTCGAGCGGGCCCAGTAACGTCTCCATTGGAGACTTTGTTGTTACTGTGTCTGGCATATCGAATACTCTCGGTAGCTTGCCGGGCTCTCCGAGAGGGGCGGAGGAATCGAACTCGGGTCGGCCATGTTGGCCACGTGTAAGGCGAACGCCCTACCCGCTGTGCAGTAAATGAATGGAAAATACTTTAGTGGAGATTCCAAAGATTTTTGAAATCTGGGTTGTGTGGACAGGAAAATGAAGGGCTGGACAACGTTGAGTGGACAGCCAGCTGAGCAGCATAGCTGCAAGTGTGAACACGCCAATGAAAACCAGCATTGGATTACTTGGACTATCACCAGTGGTGTAATGAAAGCCTGCCTGGAGTGGAGACTCTGTGATCTCCAGATTAACAGTGAATGAATGGAACATTCTGTAGTGGATATTCCAATGATTTCTTAAGTCTAAGGTAGTGTCGACAGGGAAATGAAGAGCAGACCAGGTTAACGTGGATAGTCAGCTGAACAGCAGTCCTGCGCGTTTGAACAGCTTGCTGAAACCCAGCATTGGGTTATTTGTATATTCACCAGTGGTGTAACGAAATCCTGCCTGAAGTGGTGATGCGATGAATTCCAGATTGGCAGTGAATGTATAGAATATTCAGTCGTGGAGATTCCAATGATATCTGAGGTCTGGGTGGTGTCGAGAGGAAATTGAAGAGCTAAACAGGGTGGAGTGGATAGCCAGTTGAACAGCACACCTGTGAGTATGAACAGGCCACTGAAAACCAGCATTGAGTACTTGGATCTTCACCAGTGTTGTAACGAAATCCTGCCTGGAGTGGAGATTCCATGAATTCCAGATTGGCAGTCAATGAATGGAACATTCTGTAATGGAGATTCCATTGGTTTCTGACGTCAACGTTGTTCAGAAAGAAAACTGAAGAGCTGACCAGGGTGGAGTGATCGCCAGTAGAACAGCACGCCTGCGAGTGTGAACAGGCCTCTGAAAACCAGCATTGGATTACTTAGACATTCACCAGTGATGTAACGAAAGCCTGCCTGTACTGGAGACTCGATGATCTCCATATTGACAGTGAATGTATGGAGCATTCTGTAGTGGAGACTCCAATGATTTCTGAAGTCTGGCTTGTGTGGACAGGAAAATGAAGAGCAGACCAGGTTAGCGTGGATAGCTAGTTGAACAGCAATCCTGCCCGTTTGAATAGGCTGCTGAAAACCAGCATTGTGTTTTTTGTATATTCATCAGTGGTGTAACGAAATCCTGCCTGGAGTGGTGATTCGATGAATTACACATTGGCAGTGAATGTATGGAATATTCTGTCGTGGAGATTCCAATGATTTCTGAGGTCTGGGTTGTGTGGAGACAAAAATTAAGAGCTGACCAGGGTGGATTGGATAGCCAGTTGAACAGCAGGCCTGCGAGTGGGAACAGCCCTCTGCAAACCGGCATTTTGTATCTTGGGTATTGAGCAGTGGTGTACGGAAAGCCTGCCTGAAGTGGAGATTCGATGATCTCCAGATTGGTAGTGAAATAATGAAACATTCTGTCATGGAGATTCCAAAGATTTCTTATGTCTGGGTTGTGTGAACACGAAAAGAAAGAGCTGACCACAGTGGAGTCGATAGCCAGTTGAAAAGTACACCTGCGAGTCTGAACAGGCCGCAGAAAACCAGAATTTGGGTACTTGGATATTCACCATTGTTGTAACGAAATCCTGTCAATTCTATGAATTCCAGATTGGCAGTAAATGAATAGAACATTCTGTAGTGGAGATTCCAATGATTTGTGAACTCTGGGTTGTGTGGACAGGAAAATGAAGGGCTGGGCATGGTAGAGTGGAGAGCCAGCAGAGCAGCACCACTGTGAGTGTGATCAGGCCTCTGAAAACCAGCATTGGGTTACGTGGATATTCACTAGTGCTTAACGAAAGCCTGCCTGGATTGGAGACTCGATGATCTCCAGATTGACAGTGAATGAATGGAACATTCTGTAGTGGAGACTCCAATGATTTCTGAAGTCTGGTTTGTGTGGATAGGAAAAGAAAGGGCTCACCACTGTGGAGTGGATAGCCAGTTGAACAGCAAGTCTGCGAGTGTGAACAGGACGCTGAAAACTGCTTTAGTTTCCTTGGACATTCAGCAGTGGTGTAACGAAATCTTGCCTGGTCTGGAAATTCGATGAATTCCAGATTTGCAGTAAATGAATGGAACTTTCTGTAGTTGAGATTCCATTCATTTCTGAAGTCTGGGTTTAATGGAAAGGATAAAGAAGTGCTGACCAGGACTGAGTGGATAGTCAGTTCAACACCACACCTTCGAGTGTGAACAGGCCTCTGAAACCCAGCATTGGGTTACTTGGACATTCACCAGTGGTGTAACGAAAGCCTGCCTGTACTGGAGACTTGATGATCTCCAGATTGACAGTGAATGAATGGAACATTCTGTAGTGGAGACTCCAATGATTTCTGAAGTCTGGCTTGTGTGGACAGGAAAATGAAGAGCAGACCAGGTTAGCGTGGATAGCCAGTTGAACAGCAATCCTGCCCGTTTGAATAGGCTGCTGAAAACCAGCATTGTGTTTCTTGTATATTCATCAGTGGTGTAACGAAATCCTGCCTGGAGTGGTGATTCGATGAATTACACATTGGCAGTGAATGTCTGGAATATTCTGTCGTGGAGATTCCAATGATTTCTGAGGTCTGGGTTGTGTGGAGACAAAAATCAAGAGCTGACCAGGGTGGATTGGATAGCCAGTTGAACAGCAGGCCTGCGAGTGAGAACAGCCCTCTGCAAACCGGCATTTTGTATCTTGGGGATTCAGCAATGGTGTAAGGAAAGCCTGCCTGAAGTGGAGATTCGATGATCTCCAGATTGGCAGTGAAATAATGAAACATTCTGTCATGGAGATTCCAAAGATTTCTTATGTCTGGGTTGTGTGAACACGAAAAGAAAGAGCTGACCACTGTGGTGTCGATAGCCAGTTGAATAGTACACCTGCGAGTCTGAACAGGCCGCAGAAAACCAGCATTTGGGTACTTGGATATTCACCATTGTTGTAACGAAATCCTGCCAATTCTATGAATTCCAGATTGGCAGTAAATGAATAGAACATTCTGTAGTGGAGATTCCAATGATTTGTTAACTCTGGGTTGTGTGGACAGGAAAATGAAGGGCTGGGCAGGGTAGAGTGGAGAGCCAGCTGAGCAGCACCACTGTGAGTGTGATTAGGCCTCTGAAAACCAGCATTGGGTTACTTGGACTTTCACCAGTGGTGTAATTAAAGCCTGCCTGGAGTGGAGACTCTGTGATCGCCAGATTAACAGTGAATGAATGGAACATTCTCTAGTGGATATTCCAATGATTTCTTAAGTCTAAGGTAGTGTCGACAGGGAAACGCAGAGCAGACCAGGTTAACGTGGATAGTCAGCTGAACAGCAGTCCTGCGCGTTTGAACTGGCTGCTGAAACCCAGCATTGGGTTACTTGTATATTCACCAGTGGTGTAACGAAATCCTGCCTGGAGTTGTGATTCCATGAATTCCAGATTGGCAGTGAATGTCTGGAATATTCTGTCGTGGAGATTCCAATGATTTCTGAGGTCTGGGTTGTGTCGAGAGGAAAATGAAGAGCTGACCAGGGAGGAGTGGATAGCCAGTTGAACAGCACACCTGCGAGTGTGAACAGGCCACTGAACACCAGCATTGGGATACTTGGATATTCACCAATGTTGTAACGAAATCCTGGCTGGAGTGGAGATTCCATGAATTCATTGGCAGTCAATGAATGGAACATTCCGTAGTGGAGATTCCCTTGGTTTCTGAAATCAACGTTATTTATAAAGAAAAATGAAGAGCTGACCAGGGTGGAGTGGATAGCCAGTAGAACAGCACGCCTGTGAGTGTGAACAGGCCTCTGAAAACCAGCATTGGGTTACGTGGACATTCAGAATTGTGTAATGAAAGCGTGCCTGGAGTGGAGATTCGATGATCTCCAGGTTGACAGTGAATGAACGGAATATTCTCAAGTGGAGATTCCAGTGATTTCTGAAGTCTGGGTTGTGTTGACAGAAATGAAAGAGCTGACCACTGTGTCGTATATAGCCAGTTGAGCAGTAGGCCTGCGAGTGTGAACAGTACGCTAAAAACCTGCATTTGGTTACTTGGACATTCACCAGTGGTTTAATGAACGCCCGCTTGGATTCAGGAATCAGATGAATTCCAGATTCACAGTGAATGAATGGAACATTCTGTAGTGGAGAATCCAATGTTTTTTGCATTCTGGGATGTGTGGACAGAAAGAGAAAGAGCTAACTACTGTGGAGTGGATAGACAGTTAAGCAGCACGACTGACTGCGAGTGTGAACAGGCCACAGAAAACCAGCATTGGTGTAATTGGATATTCACCATTGTTGTATCGAAATCCTGCCAATTCGATGAATTCCAGATTGGCAGTAAATGAATGGAACATACTGTAGTGGAGATTCCAAAGATTTCTGAAATCTGGGTTGTGTGGACAGGAAAATGAAGGGCTGGAGAACATTGAGTGGACAGCCAGCTGAACAGCACAGCTGCAAGTGCGAACAGCCCAATGAAAACCAGCATTGGGTTACGTGGACTTTCACCAGTGTTGTAATGAAAGCCTGCCTGGAGTGGAGACTCTGTGATCGCCAGATTAACAGTGAATGAATGGAACATTCTGTAGTGGATATTCCAATGATTTCTTAAGTCTAAGGTAGTGTCGACAGGGAAACGCAGAGCAGACCAGGTTAACGTGGATAGTCAGCTGAACAGCAGTCCTGCGCGTTTGAACTGGCTGCTAAAACCCAGCATTGGGTTATTTGTGTATTCACCAGTGGTGTAACGAAATCCTGCCTGAAGTGGTGATGCGATGAATTCCAGATTTGCAGTGAATGTATAGAATATTCAGTCGTGGAGATTCCAACGATGTCTGAGGTCTGGGTGGTGTCGAGAGGAAATTGAAGAGCTGAACAGGGTGGAGTGGATAGCCAGTTGAACAGTACACCTGTGAGTGTGAACAGGCCACTGAAAACCAACATTGGGTACTTGGATATTCACCAGTGTTGTAACGAAATCCTCCCTGGAGTGGATATTCCATGAATTCCAGATTGCAGTCAATGAATGGAACATTCCGTAGTGGAGATTTCATTGGTTTCTGAAGTCAACGTTGTTTAGAAAGTAAACTGAAGAGCTGACCAGGGTGGAGTGATAACCTGCAGAACAACACGCCTGCGAGTGTGAACAGGCCTCTGAAAACCAACATTGGGTTACATGGACTTTCACCAGTGGTGTAACGAAAGCGTGCCTGGAGTGGAGATTCGATGATCTCCAGGTTGGCAGTGAATGAACGGAACATTCTCAAGTGGAGATTCCAATGATTTCTGAAGTCTGGGTTTTGTTGACAGGAAAGGAAAGAGCTGAACACTATGAAGTAGAGAGTCAGTTGAGCAGCAGGCCTGCGAGTGTGAACAGTACGCTAAAACCAGCATTTTGTTACTTGGACATTCACCAGTGGTTTAATGAATGCCCGTTGGATTCGAGATTCAGATGAATTCCAGATTCACAGTGAATGAATAGAACATTCTGTAGTGGAGATTCCAATGTTTTCTGAATTCTGGGATGTGTGGACCGAAGAAGAAAGAGCTAACTACTGTGGAGTGGATAGACAGTTAAGCAGCACGACTGCGAGTGTGAACAGGCCACAGAAAACCAGCATTGGGGTAATTGGATATTCACCATTGTTGTATCGAAATCCTGCCAATTAGATGAATAGATTGGCAGTAAATGAATGGAAAATACTTTAGTGGAGATTCCAAAGATTTTTGAAATCTGGTTTGTGTGGACAGGAAAATGTAGGGCTGGACAACGTTGAGTGGACAGCCAGCTGAACAGCACAGCTGCAACTGTGAACAGGCCAATGAAAACCAGCATTGGATTACTTGGACTATCACCAGTGGTGTAATGAAAGCCTGCCTGAAGTGGAGACTCTGTGATCTCCAGATTAACAGTGAATGAATGGAACATTCTGTAGTGGATATTCCAATGATTTCTTAAGTCTAAGGTAGCGTCGACGTGGAAATGAAGAGCAGACCAGGTTAACGTGGATAGTCAGCTGAAAGCAGCCCTGCTCGTTTGAACTGGCTGCTGAAACCCAGCATTGGGTTATTTGTATATTCACCAGTGGTGTAACGAAATCCTGCCTGAAGTGGTGATGCGATGAATTCCAGATTGACAGTGAATGTATAGAATATTCAGTGGTGGAGATTCCAATGAAGTCTGAGGTCTGGGTTGTGTTGAGAGGAAAATGAAGAGCTGAACAGGGTGGAGTGGATAGCCAGTTGAACAGCACACCTGTGAGTGTGAACAGGCCACTGAAATCCAGCATTGGGTACTTGGATATTCACCAGTGTTGTAACGAAATCCTGCCTGGAGTGGAGATTCCATGAATTCCAGATTGGCAGTCAATGAATGTAACATTCTGTAATGGAGATTTCATTGGTTTCTGACGTCAATGTTGTTCAGAAAGAAAACTGAAGAGCTGACCAGGGTGGAGTGATAACCAGTAGAACAGCACGCCTGTGAGTGTGAACAGGACTCTGAAAACCAGCATTGGGTTACATGGACATTCACCAGTGGTGTAACGAAAGCGTGCCTGGTTGGAGATTTGATGATCTCCAGGTTGGCAGTGAATGAATGGAATATTCTCAAGTGGAGATTCCAATGATTTCTGAAGTCTGGGTTTTGTTGACAGGAAAGGAAAGAGCTGACCACTATGAAGTAGAGAGTCAGTTGAGCAGCAGGCCTGCGAGTGTGCACAGTACGCTAAAAACCAGCATTTGGTTACTTGGACATTCACCAGTGGTTTAATGAACGCCCGTTGGATTCGAGATTCAGATGAATTCCAGATTCACAGTAAATGAATGGAACATTCTGTAGTGGAGATTCCAATGATTTCTGAATTCTGGGATGTGTGGATAGAAAACGGAAGAGCTAACTACTATGGAGTGGATAGCCAGTTGAACAGCAGGCCTGCGAGTGTGAGCTGCACACTGAGAACCAGCTTTAGGTTACTTGGACATTCACCAGTGGTGTAACGTGTGACGCCTGCGTGAATTCGAGATTCAGATGAATTCCAGATTCTCAGTGAATGAATGGAACATTCTGTAGTGGAAATTCCAATGATTTTGAATTCTGTGATATATGGACAGGAATAGGAAGAGCAAACTTCTGTGGAGTGGATAGCCAGTTGAAAAGCACGCCTGCCAATGTGGGCAGAACGCTGAAAACCAGCTTTAGGTTACTTGGACATTCACCAGTGGTGTATCGAAAGCCTGCCTGGAGTGGAGATTCAGAAGAATTCCGGATTAGCAGTGAATGAATGGAACATTTTGTAGTGGAGATCCCAATGTTTTCTGAAGTCTGGGTTGTGTGGACAGGAAAACGAAGAGCTGACCAGGTTAGATAGGAAATCCAGTTGAACAGCAGCCCTGTGAGTTTGAAAAGGTTGCTGATAACCAGCATTGGGTTCCTTAGATATTCAACAGTGGTGTAACGAAAACCTGGCTGTAGTGGAGATTCGATGAATTCCAGATTGGCAGTCAATGAATGGAACATTCTGGAGTGAAGACTCCAATGATTTCTGAAGTCTGGTTTGTGTGGATAGGAAAAGAAAGGGCTGACCACTGTGGAGTGGATAGCCAGTTGAACAGCAAGTCAGCGAGTGTGAACAGGACGCTGAAAACCGCATTAGTTTACTTGGACTTTCAGCAGTGGTGTAACGAAATCCTGCCTGGAGTGGATATTTGATGAATTCCAGATTTGCAGTGAATGAATGGAACATTCTGTAGTGGAGATTCCAATCATTTCGGAAGTCTGGGTTTTATGGAGAGGATAATGAAGTGCTGACCAGGGCTGTGTGGATAGTCAGTTGAACACCACACCTTCGAGTGTGAACAGGCCTCTGAAAACCAGCGTTGGGTTACTTGGACATTCACCAGTGGTGTAACCAAATCCTGCCTGTACTGGAGACTTGATAATCTCCAGATTGACAGGGAATGAATGGAACATTCTGTAGTGGAGACTGCAATGATTTCTGAAGTCTGGCTTGTGTGGACAGGAAAATGAAGAGCAGACCAGTTTAGCGTGGATAGCCAGTTGAACAGCAATCCTGCCCGTTTGAAAAGGCTGCTGAAAACCAGCATTGTGTTTCTTTTATATTCATCAGTGGTGTAAAGATATCCTGCCTGGAGTGGTGATTCCATGAATTACACATTGGCAGTGAATGTCTGGAATATTCTGTCGTGGAGATTCCAATGATTTCTGAGGTCTGGGTTGTGTGGAGACAAAAATCAAGAGCTGACCAGGGTGGATTGGATAGCCAGTTGAACAGCAGGCCTGCGAGTGTGAACAGCCCTCTGCAAACCTGCATTTTGTATCTTGGGTATTCAGCAGTGGTGTAAGGAAAGCCTGCCTGAAGTGGAGATTCGATGATCTCCAGATTGGCAGTGAATGAATGAAACATTCTGTCATGGAGATTCCAAAGATTTCTTATGTCTGGGTTGTGTGAACACGAAAAGAAAGAGCTGACCACTCTGGAGAAGATAGCCACTTGAAGAGCACACCTGCGAGTCTGAACAGGCCGCAGAAACCAGTATTTGGGTACTTGGATATTCACCATTGTTGTAACGAAATCCTGCCAATTCTATGAATTCCAGATTGGCAGTAAATGAATAGAACATTCTGTAGTGGAGATTCCAATGATTTGTGAACTCTGGTTTGTGTGGACAGGAAAATGAAGGGCTGGGCAGTGTAGAGTGGACAGCCAGTTGAGCAGTACTCCTGTGAGTGTGACCAGGCCTCTGAAAACCAGCATTGGGTTACTTGGACATTCACCAGTGTTTAACGAAAGCCTGCCTGGAGTGGAAACTCGATGATCTCCAGATTGACAGTGAATAAATGGAACATTCTGTAGTGGAGACTCCTATGATTTCTGAAGTCTGCCTTGTGTGGACAGGAAAATGAAGAGCAGACCAGGTTAGCGTGGATAGTCAGTGGAACAGTAGTCCTGCACGTTTGAACTGGCTGCTGAAACCCAGCATTGGGTTACTTGTATATTCACCAGAGGTGTAACGAAATCCTGCCTGGAGTGGTGATTCCATGAATTCCAGATTGGCAGTGAATGTCTGGAATATTCTGTCGTGGAGATTCCAATGATTTCTGAGGTCTGGGTTGGGTCGAGAGGAAAATGAAGAGCTGACCAGGGAGGAGTGTATAGCCAGTGGAACAGCACACCTGCGAGTGTGAACAGGCCACGGAACATCAGCAATGGGGTACTTGGATATTCACCAGTGTTGTAACGAAATCCTGGCTGGAGTGGAGATTCCATGAATTGATTGGCAGTCAATGAATGGAACATTCCGTAGTGGAGATTCCCTTGGTTTCTGAAATCAACGTTGTTTATAAAGAAAAATGAAGAGCTGACAAGGGTGGAATGGATAGCCAGTAGAACAGCACGCCTGTGAGTGTGAACAGGCCTCTGAAAACCAGCATTGGGTTACTTGGACATTCAGAATTGTGTAATGAATGTGTGCCTGGAGTGGAGATTCGATGATCTCCAGGTTGACAGTGAATGAACGGAATATTCTCAAGTGGAGATTCCAGTGATTTCTGAAGTCTGGGTTGTGTTGACAGGAAATGAAAGAGCTGACCACTTTCACGTATATAGCCAGTTGAGCAGCAGGCCTTCGAGTGTGAACAGTACGCTAAAAACCTGCATTTGGTTACTTGGACATTCACCAGTGTTTTAATGAACGCCTGCTTGGATTCAGGATTCAGATGAATTCCAGGTTAACAGTGAATGAATGGAACATTCTGTAGTGGAGATTCCAATGTTTTTTGAATTCTGGGATGTGTGGACAGAAAAAGCAAGACCTAACTACTGTGGAGTGGATAGCCAGTTAAGCAGCACGACTGCGAGTGTGAACAGGCCATAGAAAACCAGCATTGGGGTAATTGGATATTCACCATAGTTGTATAGAAATCCTGCCAATTCGATCAATTCCAGATTGGCAGTAAATGAATGGAACATACTGTAGTGGAGATTCCAAAGATATCTGAAATCTGGGTTGTGTGGACAGGAAAATGAAGGGCTGGACAACGTTGAGTGGACAGCCAGCTGAACAGCACAGCTGCAAGTGTGAACAGGCCAATGAAAACCAGTGGAGATTCCAATGATTTCTTAAGTGTAAGGTATTGTCGACAGGGAAATGAAGAGCAGACCAGATTAACGTGGTTTTTCAGCTGAACAGCAGTCCTGCGCGTTTGAACAGGCTGCTGAAACCCAGCATGTGTTATTTGTATATTCACCAGTGGTGTAACGAAATCCTGCCTGAAGTGGTGATGTGATGAATTCCAGATTGGCAGTGAATGTATAGAATATTCAGTCGTGGAGATTCCAATGTTGTCTGAGGTCTGGGTTGCGCCGAGAGGAAATTGAAGAGCTGAACAGGGTGGAGTGGATAGCCAGTTGAACAGCACACCTGTGAGTGTGAACAGGCCACTGAAAACCAGCATTAGGGTACTTGGATATTCACCAGTGTTGTAATGAAAACCTGACTGTAGTGGAGATTCGATGAATTCCAAATTGGCAGTCAATGAATGGAACATTCTGTAGTGGAGACTCCAATGATTTCTGATGTCTGGTTTGTGTGGATAGGAAAAGAAAGGGCTGACCACTGTGGAGTGGATAGCCAGTTGAACAGCAAGTCTGCGAGTGTGAACAGGACGCTGAAAACCGCATTAGTTTACTTGGACATTCAGCAGAGGTGTAACGAAATCCTGCCTGGAGTGGAGATTCGATGAATTCCAGATTTGCAGTGAATGAATGGAACATTCTGTTGTGGAGATTCCAATCATTTCGGAAGTCTGGGTTTTATGAAGTGGATAATGAAGTGCTGACCAGGGCTGAGTGGATAGTCAGTTGAACACCATACCTTCGAGTTTGAACAGGCCTCTGAAAACCAGCATTGGTTTACTTGGACATTCACCAGTGGTGTAACGAAAGCCTTCCTGTACTGGAGACTCGATGATCTCCTGATTGACAGTGAATGAATGGAACATTCTGTAGTGGAGACTCCAATGATTTCTGAAGTCTGTCTTGAGTGGACAGGAAAATGAAGTGCAGACCAGGTTAGCGTGGATAGCCAGTTGAACAGCAATCCTGCCCGTTTGAATAGGCTCCTGAAACCAGCATTGTGTTTCTTGTATATTCACCAGTGGTGTAACGAAATCCTACCTGAATTGGTGATGCGATGAATTCCAGATTGGCAGTGAATGTATTGAATATTCACTCGTGGAGATCCCAATGAAGTCTGCGGTCTGGGTTGTGTCGAGAGGAAAATGATGAGCTGATCAGGGTGGAGTGGATAGCCAGTTGAACAGCACACCTGTGAGTGGGAACAGGCCACTGAAAACCAGCATTGGGCTACTTGGATATTCTCCAGTGTTGTAACGAAATCCTGCCTGGAGTGGAGATTCCATGAATTCCAGATTGGCAGTCAATGAATGGAACATTCTGTAATGGAGATTCCATTGTTTTCTGAAAGCAACGTTGTTTAGAAAGAAAACTGAAGAGCTGACCAGGGTGGAGTGATAGCCAGTAGAACAGCACGCCTGCGAATGTCAACAGGCCTCTGAAAACCAGCATTGGGTTACATGGACATTCACCAGTGGTGTAACGAAATCGTGCCTGGAGTGGAGATTCGATGATCTCCAGGTTGGCAGTGAATGAACGGAATATTCTCAAGTGGAGATTCCAATGATTTCTGAAGTCTGGGTTTTGTTGACAGGAAAGGAAAGAGCTGACCACTATGAAGTAGAGAGTCAGTTGAGCAGCAGGCCTGCGAGTGTGCACAGTACGCTAAAAACCAGCATTTGGTTACTTGGACATTCACCAGTGGTTTAATGAACGCCCGTTGGATTCGAGATTCAGATGAATTCCAGATTCACAGTAAATGAATGGAACATTCTGTAGTGGAGATTCCAATGATTTCTGAATTCTGGGATGTGTGGACAGAAAAAGGAAGAGCTAACTACTATGGAGTGGATAGCCAGTTGAACAGCAGGCCTGCGAGTGTGAGCAGCACACTGAGAACCAGCTTTAGGTTACTTGGACATTCACCAGAGGTGTAACGAACGCCTGCGTGGATTTGAGATTCAGATGAATTCCAGATTCGCAGTGAATGAATGGAACATTCTGTAGTGGAGATTCCAATGATTTTGAATTCTGGAACATAGGGACAGGAATAGGAAGAGCTAATTACTGTGGAGTGGATAGCCAGTTGAAAAGCACGCCTGCGATTGTAAGCAGAACGCTGAAAACCAGCTTTAGGTTACTTGGACATTCACCAGTGGTGTACCAAAAGCCTGCCTGGAGTGGAGATTGATAAGAATTCCGGATTAGCAGTGAATGAATGGAACATTTTGTAGTGGAGATCCCAATGTTTTCTGAAGTCTGGGTTGTGTGGACAGGAAAACGAAGAGCTGACCAGGTTAGATAGGAAATCCAGTTGAACAGCAGCCCTGTGAGTTTGAAAAGGCTGCTGATAACCAGTATTGGGTTCCTTAGATATTCAACAGTGGTGTAACGAAAACCTGTCTGTAGTGGAGATTCGATGAATTCCAGATTGGCAGTCAATGAATGGAACATTCTGTATTGGAGACTCCAATGATTCCTGAAGTCTGGTTTGTGTGGATAGGAAAAGAAAGGGCTGACCACTGTGGAGTGGATAGCCAGTTGAACAGCAAGTCAGCGAGTGTGAACAGGACGCTGAAAACCGCATTAGTTTACTTGGACATTCGGCAGTGGTGTAACGAAATCCTGCCTGGAGTGGAGATTTGATGAATTCCAGTTTTGCAGTGAATGAATGGAACATTCTGTAGTGGAGATTCCAATCATTTCGGAAGTCTGCGTTTTATGGAGAGGATAATGAAGTGCTGACCAGGGCTGTGTGGATAGTCAGTTGAACACCACACCTTCGAGTGTGAACAGGCCTCTGAAAACCAGCATTGGGTTACTTGGTCATTCACCAGTGGTGTAACCAAAGCCTGCCTGTACTGGAGGCTCGATGATATCCAGATTGACAGTGAATAAATGGAACATTCTGTAGTGGAGACTCCAATGATTTCTGAAGTCTGGCTTCTGTTGACAGGAAAATGAAGAGCAGACCAGGTTAGCGTGGATAGCCAGTTGAACAGCAATCCTGCCCGTTTGAATAGGCTGCTGAAAACCAGCATTGTGTTTCTTGTATATTCATCAGTGGTGTAACGAAATCCTGCCTGGAGTGGTGATTCGATGAATTACACATTGGCAGTGAATGTCTGGAATATTCTGTCGTGGAGATTCCAATGATTTCTGAGGTCTGGGTTGTGTGGAGACGAAAATTAAGAGCTGACCAGGGTGGATTGCATAGCCAGTGGAACAGTAGGCCTGCGAGTGTGAACAGCCCTCTGCAAACCGGCATTTTGTATCTTGGGGATTCAGCAATGGTGTAAGGAAAGACTGCCTGACGTGGAGATTCGATGATCTCCAGATTGGCAGTGAATGAATGAAACATTCTGTCATGGAGATTCCAAAGATTTCTTATGTCTGGGTTGTGTGAACACGAAAAGAAAGAGCTGAACTCTGTGGATAAGATAGCCAGTTGAGGAGCACACCTGCGAGTCTGAACAGGCCGCAGAAACCAGCATTTGGGTACTTGGATATTCACCATTGTTGTAACGAAATCCTGCCAATTCTATGAATTCCAGATTGGCAGTAAATGAATAGAACATTCTGTAGTGGAGATTCCAATGATTTGTGAACTCTGGGTTGTGTGGACAGGAAAATGAAGAGTTGGGCAGTGTAGAGTGGAGACCCAGCTGAGCAGCACCGCTCTGAGTGTGACCAGGCCTCTGAAAACCAGCATTGGGTTACTTGGACATTCAACAGTGTTTAACGAAAGCCTGCCTGGAGTGGAGACTCGATGAACTCCAGATTGACAGTGAATGAATGGAACATTCTGTAGTGGAGGCTCCAATGATTTCTGAAGTCTGCCTTGTGTGGACAGGAAAATGAAGACCAGTCCAGGTTAGTGTGGATAGTCAGTGGAATAGCAGTCCTGCGCGTTTGAACTGGCTGCTGAAACCCAGCATTGGGTTACTTGTATATTCACCAGTGGTGTAATGAAATCCTGCCTGGAGTGGTGATTCCATGAATTACAGATTGGCAGTGAATGTCTGGAATATTCTGTCGTGGAGATTCCAATGATTTCTGAGGTCTGGGTTGTGTCGAGAGGAAAATGAAGAGCTGACCAGGGAGGAGTGTATAGCCAGTAGAACAGCACACCTGCGAGTGTGAACAGGCCACTGAACACCAGCATTGGGGTACTTGGACATTCAGAATTGTGTAATGAAAGCGTGCCTGGAGTGGAGATTCAATGATCTCCAGGTTGACAGTGAATGAACGGAATATTCTCAAGTGGAGATTCCAATGATTTCTGAAGTCTGGGTTGTGTTGACAGGAAATGAAACAGCTGACCACTGTGACGTATATAGCCAGTTGAGCAGCAGGCCTGCGAGTGTGAACAGTATGCTAAAAACCTGCATTTGGTTACTTGGACATTCACCAGTGGTTTAATGAATGCCTGCTTGGATTCAGGAATCAGATGAATTCCAGGTTAACAGTGAATTAATGGAACATTCTGTAGTGGAGTTTCCAATGATTTCTGAATTCTGGGATGTGTGGACCGAAAAAGAAAGAGCTAACTACTGTGGAGTGGATAGCCAGTTAAGCAGCACGACTGCGAGTGTGAACAGGCCACAGAAAACCAGCATTGGGGTAATTGGATATTCACCATTGTTGTATGGAAATCCTGCCAATTCGATCAATTCCAGATTGGCAGTAAACGAATGGAACATACTGTAGTGGAGATTCCAAAGATATCTGAAATCTGTGTTGTGTGGACAGGAAAATGAAGGGCTGGACAACGTTGAGTGGACAGCCAGCTGAACAGCACAGCTGCAAGTGTGAAGAAGCCAATGAAAACCAGCATTGGGTTACTTGGACTTTCACCAGTGGTGTAATGAAAGCCTGCCTGGAGTGGAGACTCTGTGATCTTCAGATTAACAGTGAATGAATGGAATATTCTGTAGTGGATATTCCAATGATTTCTTAAGTCTAAGGTAGTGTCGACAGGGTAATGAATAGCAGACCAGGTTAACGTGGATAGTCAGCTGAACAGCAGTCCTGCGCGTTTGAACAGCTTGCTGAAACCCAGCATTGGGTTATTTGTATATTCACCAGTGGTGTAACGAAATCCTGCCTGAAGTGGTGATGCGATGAATTCCATATTGGCAGTGAATGTATAGAATATTCAGTCGTGGAGATTCCAATGATGTCTGAGGTCTGGGTTGCGTCGAGAGGAAAATGAAGAGCTGAACAGGGTGGCGTGGATAGCCAGTTGAACAGCACACCTGTGAGTGTGAACAGGCCACTGAAAACCAGCATTAGGGTACTTGGATATTCACCAGTGTTGTAACGAAAACCTGGCTGTAGTGGAGATTCGATGAATTCCAAATTGTCAGTCAATGAATGGAACATTCTGTAGTGGAGTCTCCAATGATTTCTGAAGTCTGGTTTGTGTGGATAGGAAAAGAAGGGCTGACCACTGTGGAGTGGATAGCCAGTTGAACAGCAAGTCTGCGAGTGTGAACAGGATGCTGAAAACCACATTAGTTTACTTGGACATTCAGCAGAGGTGTAACGAAATCCTGCCTGGAGTGGAGATTCGATGAATTCCAGATTTGCAGTGAATGAATGGAACATTCTATAGTGGAGATTCCAAAGATTTCTGAAATCTGGGTTGTGTGGACAGGAAAATGAAGGGCTGGACAACGTTGAGTGGACAGCCAGCTGAACAGCACAGCTGCAAGTGTGAACAGGCCAATGAAAACCAGCATTGGGTTACTTGGACTTTCACCATTGGTGTAATGAAATCCTGCTTGGAGTGGAGACTCTGTGATCTCCAGATTAACAGTGAATGAATGGAACATTCTGTAGTGGAGATTCCAATGATTTCTTAAGTCTAAGGTATCGTCGACAGGGAAATGAACAGCAGACCAGGTTAACGTGGATATTCAGCTGAACAGCAGTCCTGCGCGTTTGAACTGGCTGCTGAAACCCAGCATTGGGTTATTTGTATATTTACCAGTGGTGTAACAAAATACAGCCTGAAGTGGTGATGCGATGAATTCCAGATTGACAGTGAATGTATAGAATATTCAGTCGTGGAGATTCCAATGAAGTCTGAGGTCTAGGTTGTGTCAAGAGGAAAATGAAGAGCTGAACACGGTGGAGTGGATAGCCAGTTGAAAAGCACGCCTGTGAGTGTGAGCAGAACGCTGAATACCAGCTTTATGTTATTTGGACATTCATCAGTGGTGTAGCGAAAGCCTGCCTGGAGTGGAGATTCAGAAGAATTCCGGATTTGCAGTGAATAAATGGAACATTTTGCAGTGGAGATCCCAATGTTTTCTGAAGTCTGGGTTGTGTGGACAGGAAAATGAAGAGCTGACCAGATTAGATTGGAATTCCAGTTCAACAGCAGGCCTGTGAGTTTGAAAAGGCTGCTGATAACCAGCATTGGGTTCGTTAGATATTCATCAGTGGTGTAACGAAAACCTGGCTGTAGTGGAGATTCGATGAATTCCAGATTGGCAGTCAATGAATGGAACATTCTGTAGTGGAGACTCCAATGATTTCTGAAGTCTGGTTTGTGTGGATAGGAAAAGAAAGGGCTGACCACTGTGGAGTGGATAGCCCGTTGAACAGCTAGTCTGCGAGTCTGAACAGGACGCTGAAAACCGCATTAGTTTACTTGGACATTCAGCAGTGGTGTAACGAAATCCTGCCTGGAGTGGAGATTCGATGAATTCCAGATTTGCAGTGAATAAATGGAACATTCTGTAGTGGAGATTCCAATCATTTCGGAAGTCTGGGTTTTATGGAGAGGATAATGAAGTGCTGACCAGGGCTGTGTGGATAGTCAGTTGAACACCACACCTTCGAGTGTGAACAGGCCTCTGAAAACCAGCATTGGGTTACTTGGACATTCATCAGTGGTTTAACGAAAGCCTGCCTGTACTGGAGACTCGATGATCTCCAGATTGACAGTGAATGAATGGAACTTTCTGTAGTGGAGATTCCCATGATTTCTTAAGTCTAAGGTAGTGTCGACCGGAAAATGAAGAGCAGACCAGGTTAACGTGGATAGTCAGCTGAACAGCAGTCCTGCGCATTTGAACTGGCTGCTGAAACCGAGCATTGGTTTATTTGTATATTCACCAGTGGTGTAACGAAATCCTGCCTGAAGTGGTGATGCGATGAATTCCAGATTGACAGTGAATGTATAGAATATTCAGTCGTGGAGATTCCAATGTTGTCTGAGGTCTGGGTTGTGTCAAGAGGAAAATGAAGAGCTGAACAGGGTGGAGTGGATAGCCAGTTGAACAGCACACCTGTGAGTGGGAACAGGCCACTGAAAACCAGCATTGGGGTTCTTGGATATTCACCAGTGTTGTAACGAAATCCTGCCTGGAGTGGAGATTCCATGAATTCCAGATTGGCAGTCAATGAATGGAACATTCTGTAATGGAGATTCCATTGGTTTCTGAAGTCAACGTTGTTTAGAAAGAAAACTGAAGAGCTGACCAGGGTGGAGTGATAGCCAGTAGAACAGCACGCCTGCGAGTGTGAGCAGGCCTCTGAAAACCAGCATTGGGTTACATGAACATTTAGAATTGTGTATTGAAACCGTGCCTGGAGTGGAGATTCGATGATCTCCAGTTCGGCAGTGAATGAACGGAATATTCTCCAGTGGAGATTCCAATGATTTCTGAAGTCTGGGTTTTGTTGACAGGAAAGGAAAGAGCTGACCAATATGAAGTAGATAGTCAGTTGAGAAGCAGGCCTGCGAGTCTGAACAGTACGCTAAAAACCTGCATTTTGTTACTTGGACATTCACCAGTGGTTTAATGAACGCCTGCTTGGATTCAGGAATCAGATGAATTCCAGATTCACAGTGAATGAATGGAACATTCTGTACTGGAGATTCCAATGTTTTCTGAATTCTGGGATGTGTGGACAGAAAAAGAAAGAGCTAACTACTGTGGAGTGGATAGCCAGTTAAGCAGCACTACTGCGAGTGTGAACAGGCCACAGAAAACCAGCATTGGGGTAATTGGATATTCACCATTGTTGTATGGAAATCCTGCCAATTCGATGAATTCCAGAATGGCAGTAAATGAATGGAACATTCTATAGTGGAGATTCCAAAGATTTCTGAAATCTGGGTTGTGTGGACAGGAAAATGAAGGGCTGGACAACGTTGAGTGGACAGCCAGCTGAACAGCACAGCTGCAAGTGTGAACAGGCCAATGAAAACCAGCATTGGGTTACTTGGACTTTCACCAGTGGTGTAATGAAAGCCTGCTTGGAGTGGAGACTCTGTGATCTCCAGATTAACAGTGAATGAATGGAACATTCTGTAGTGGAGATTCCAATGATTTCTTAAGTCTAAGGTATTGTCGACAGGGAAATGAAGAGCAGACCAGGTTAACGTGGTTAGTCAGCTGAACAGCAGTCCTGCGCGTTTGAACTGGCTGCTGAAACCCAGCATTGGGTTATTTGTATATTCACCAGTGGTGTAACAAATCCAGCCTGAAGTGGTTATGCGATGAATTCCAGATTGACAGTGAATGTATAGAATATTCAGTCGTGGAGATTCCAATGAAGTCTGAGGTCTGGGTTGTGTCGAGAGGAAAATGAAGAGCTGAACAGGGTGGAGTGGATAGGCAGTTGAAAAGCACGCCTGTGAGTGTGAGCAGAACGCTGAATACCAGCTTTAGGTTATTTGGACATTCACCAGTGGTGTAGCGAAAGCCTGCCTGGAGTGGAGATTCAGAAGAATTCCGGATTAGCAGTGAATGAATGGAACATTTTGTAGTGGAGATCCCAATGTTTTCTGAAGTCTGGTTTGTGTGGACAGGAAAATGAAGAGCTGACCAGATCAGATTGGAAATCCAGTTCAACAGCAGGCCTGTGAGTTTGAAAAGGCTGCTGATAACCAGCATTGGGTTCCTTAGATATTCAACAGTGGTGTAACGAAAACCTGGCTGTAGTGGAGATTCGATGAATTCCAGATTGGCAGTCAATGAATGGAACATTCTGTAGTGGAGACTCCAATGATTCCTGAAGTCTGGTTTGTGTGGATAGGAAAAGAAAGGGCTGACCACTGTGGAGTGGATAGCCAGTTGAACAGCAAGTCAGCGAGTGTGAACAGGACGCTGAAAACCGCATTAGTTTACTTGGATATTCAGCAGTGGTGTAACGAAATCCTGCCTTGAGTGGAGATTCGATGAATTCCTGATTTGCAGTGAATGATTGGAACATTCTGTAGTGGAGATTCCAATCATTTTGGAAGTCTGGGTTTTATGGAGAGGATAATGAAGTGCTGACCAGGGCTGAGTGGATAGTCAGTTGAACACCACACCTTCGAGTGTGAACAGGCCTCTGAAAACCAGCATTGGGTTACTTGGACATTCATCAGTGGTTTAACGAAAGCCTGCCTGTACTGGAGACTCGATGATCTCCAGATTGACAGTGAATGAATGGAACATTCTGTAGTAGAGATTCCAATGATTTCTGAAGTGTACTTCGTGTGGACAAGAAAATGAAGAGCTGACGAGGGTTGAGTGTTTTGCCAGTTGAACAGCACGCCTGCTAATGTGAGGAGGCCGCTGACCACTAGCATTGTGTTACTGGGACATGCAGAAGGATCCCAACTCTGACGAATTTTAGAGACATACGATCATCACCACCACTGGTTGGTTTTGACCAGGAGAGTACCATATGGTTTCGATTGATTCAGAAGTCGATGCACACCAGGCCTGCTTAGAGTTGACGGGATGATGAAAACTTTGGCTTGATTGAGTGCACAGGCAGATGAAAACCAGACATGTAGGTGTTCATATTTATATGAACTCAGATTGCTCAGTAGTATGGCAGGGTAAATGAACAGAATAATATATTCGACTGTATAGGGAGCTGAACAGTAGGCCTGTGGAGAGTTCAAAGCAAATGCTCAATTGGAAGATTTCGAATTCGACTCGATTTTGTGGAGAACAAGAAAAAACGCAGGCCTAATACATTGGATATTGAGATGAATACACTACTCAGCAGTGTGGATCACTGTCACTCTCCAAGTCCTCCCGGACTTTATAGATTTGCTGGCGCGGTTGAGGAGCGTCTACATTTCGAGATTGTGTTACTGGAATTTTGGCATATGGAATATTTCACGAGTATCTTGCCAGGTTTTGCCACGAGGGCCAGATACTCTCGGTAGCTTCCCGGGCTCTCTGAGAGGCAGAGGAATTGAACCCGGCTAGGCCAGTCTGGCTGCTTGACACACTCGTCCTACTGCTGTGCTTTTGCGTCAGAATCACAGTGTAGATAGGAAGATGAAAAGCAGCACATGGATGATTTTAGAGTGCAGATTCAGATGATTTTAAGTTTCTGGGTAGACATACCAGTGCTGTAACGAATGCCTGCGCAGAGTGGAGATGTAGATATATTCCAGACTCGCAGTAAATGACCGCAACAGTCTGTAGTGGAGATTCCAATAATTTCTGAAATCTGGGTTGTGTGGACAGGAAAAGAAAGAGCAGACCACTGTGGAGTGGATAGCCAGATGAAAAGCACGCCTGCGTGTGTGAATAGGACGCTGAAAACCATCATTGAGTTACTTGGACATTCACCACTGGTGTAACGAACGCCTGCCTGGAGTTGATATTTGATGGATTCCAGATTGGCAGTGAATGAATGGAACACTCTGTAATGGAAATTCCAATGGTTTCTGAAGTCAAGGTTGTGTGGACAGGAAAATGACGAGCTGACCAGGTTGGAGTGGAGAGCCAGTTGAACAGCACGCCTGCGAGTGTGAACAGGACGCTGAAATCCAGTATTGGGTTACCTGGATATTCACCAGTGGTGTAACGAAAGCCTACCTGGAGTGTAGATTCAGATGAATTCCAGATTTATAGTGAATGAATGGAACATTCTATAGTGGAGATTCCAATGATTTCAGAACTCTGGGTTATGGGCACCAGGAAATGAAGACCTGAGCAGGGTGGAGTGTATAGGCAGTGAACACCACGCCTGCGGTATGTGAACAGGCTGTTGACCATTACCATTAGGTTACTGGGACATTCAGAATATTCCCATTGATTTGCTGGCATGTTTCAGTAGCGTCTTCGTTTGGAGATTTGTGAGAACTGTAATTTTGGCATATGCAATATTTCACGGTTGTCTTGCCAGGCTTTGCCACGAGGGTCATATCCTCTCGTTAGCTTCCCCGGCTCTCTGAGTGGGCGAGGAATTGGCTGGCTGCGTGTCGCACACGTCCTACTGTTGTGCTTTCAAGCCAGAATGGCAGTGTGGATAGGAATATGAAAAGCAGCCCATGGATGATTTTAGAGTGAAGATACAGATGATTTCAAGTTTCTGGGTAAACATACCAGTGCTGTAACAAATGCTTGCGCAGAGTGGAGATTCAGATGTATTCCAGACTCACAGTGAATGAATGGAACCTACTGCAGTGGGGATTCCAATGATTTCTGATGTCTCGGTTGTGTGGACAGGAAAAGGAAGAGTTGACCAGGGTGGAGTGGATAGCCAGTGATCAGTAGAGGCCGCTGAAAACCATGTTTGAGTTACTTGGACATTCACCAGTGGTGTAACGAAAACCTGCCTGGAGTGGAGATTCAGAAGAATTCCAGATAGGCAGTGAATGAATGGAACATTCTGCAGTGGAGATTCCAATGATTTCTGAAGTCTGGGTTGTGACGACTGGAAATTGAAGAGCTGACCAGGTTGGAGTGGACAGCCAGTTGAACAGCACGCCTGCGAGTGTGATCAGGACACTCAAAACCAGCATTAGTTTACTTGGATATTCAATAGTGGTGTAACGAATGCCTGCCTGGGTTGGAGATATGATGAATTCCATATTGGCAGTGAATGAATGGAACATTCTGTAGTGGAGATTCCAATGGTTTCTCAAGTCAAGTTTGTTTGGACAGAACAATGAAGAGCTGACCAGGTTGAAGTGGATACCATGTTGAACAGCACACATGCGAGTTTGAACAGGATGATGAAAACCAGCATTGGGTTACTTGGATATTCACCAGTGGTGTACTGGAAGGCTGCCTGGAGTGGAGATTCATATGAGTTCCAGTTTCATAGTGAACGAATGGAACATTCTGTAGTGGAGATTCCAACGATTTCAGAACTCTGGGTTTTGGGCACCAGGAAATGAAGAGCTGACCAGGGTGGAGTGGATAGCCAGTGAACACCATGCCTGCGGTATGTGAAGAGGCTGCTGACCACTAGCATTGATTTACTAGGACATGCAGAAGAATCCCAACCCTGAAGAGCTTTAGAGGCATATGATCCTCACCACCACTGGGTGGCGTTGCCCGGCACAATACCATATGGTTTCGATTGATTCAGAAGTCGATGCACTCCAGGCCTCCCTAGAGTGAACGGGATGATAAAAACGTCAGCTTGATTGAGTGCACAGGTAGATTAATACCAGATATGTATGTGTTGATATTTAGATGAACACAGGTCGCTCGGTAGTGTGGCAGGTTTAATGAACAGTACAGTATTTTCGACTGTATAGGGAGCTGAATAGCAGGCCTGGGGAAAGTTGACAGCAAATGCTCACTTGGCAGATTTTTAATTCGACGCGATTTCGTGTAGAACGAGAAGAAACGCAGGCCTAATACATTAGATATTGAGATGAATTCACTTCTAAGCAGTGTGGTACACTGTCACTCTCCCAGTCCTCCCGGATTTCATTGATTTGCTGGCGTGGTTCAGTAGTGTTTTCGTTTGTAGACTTTTGGTGACTGTAATTAGGGCATATCGAATATTTCACGGGTGTCTTGCCGGTCTTTGCCACGAGGGCCAGATACTCTCAGTATCTTCCCGGGCTCTCTGAGAGAGCGAGGAATTAAACCCGGCTCGGCCAGTCAGTCTGCGTGACGCACTCGTCATGCTGTGTTTTCGCGCCGGAATGGCAGTGTCGATACGAAGATGAAAAGCAGTCGATGGATGATTTTAGAGTGCAGATTCAGATGATTTCAAGTTTCTAGGTAGAATTACCAGGGCTGTAAAGAATGCCTGCGCAGAGTGGAGATTCAGATGTATTCCCGACTCACAGTGAATGACCGGAACATTCTGTAGTAGAGATTCCAATAATTTCTGATGTCTGAGTTGTGTGGACAGGAAAATGATGAACTGACCAGGGTGGACTGGATAGCCAGTGAAGAGCACAGGCGGGTGAAAATCATTATTGGTTTAATTGGACATTCACCAGTGGTGTAGCGAAAGCCTGCCTGGAGTGGAGATTCGATGAACTCCAGATTGGCAGTGAGTGAATGGAACATTCTGTAGTGGAGATTCCATTGATTTCTGAAGTCTGGGTTGTGTGAACAGGAAAATGAAGAGCTGACTAGGATGGAGTGGATAGCCAGTTGAACAGCATGCCTGCAAGTGTGAACAGGCCGCTGAAACCAGCATTGTGTTACTTGGACATTCACCAGTTGTGTAACGAAATCCTGCCTGGAGTGGATATTCAGATGAATTCCAGATTCGCAGTGAATGAATGGAACATTCTGTAGTGGAGATACCAATGATTTCTGAACTATGCGTTATTGGATACCAGGAAATGAAGAACTGTCCAGAGTGGAGTGGGAAGCCAGTGAAGAACACACCTGCGAGTGTGAACATACCGCTGAAAACCAATATGGGTTACTGGGACATGCAGAAGAATCCCAACCCTGACTAGTTTTAGAGCCATACGACCATCACCACCTCTGGGTAGCGTTGACCGTGAGAGTACCATATGGTTTCGATTGATTCAGAAGTCGATGCACACCAGGCCTGGTTAGAGTGGACAGGATGATGAAAACTTCGGCTTGACTGAGTGCACAGTCAGATGAAAACCATATATGTAGTTGTTGATATTTAGATGAACTGTTTGCTCGGTAGTGTGGGAGGGTTAATGAACAGTATACTATATTCAACCAGATAGGGAGCTGAACAGTAGGCCTGTGGGGAGTTAACAGCAAATGCTTACTTGGCAGATTTCTAATACGACTCGATTTCGTGGAGAACGAGAAGAAATGCAGACATAATACATTGGATATTGAGATGAATTCACTAGTCAGCAGTGTGGATCGCTGTCACTCTCCCAGTCCTCCGGGACTTCATTGATTTGCTGGCACGGTTCAGTATCGTCTTTATTTGGAGACTTTTGGTGACTGTAATTCTGGCATATGGAATATTTCAGGGGTGTCTTTCCAGACTTTGCCACGAGGGCCAGATACTCTCGGTAGCTTCCCAGGCTCTCTGAAAGAGCGAAGAATTGAACCCATCTCGACCAGGCTGGCTGCGTGACGCACACGTCCTACTGCTGTGCTTTTGCGCCAGAATAGAGGTGTGGATAGGCAGATGAAAAGCAGTCCATGGATGATTTTCGAGTGCAGATTCAGATGATTTCAAGTTTCTGGGTAGACTCTCCAGTCGTGTAACGAATACCGGCGTAGAGTGGAGATTCAGATGTATTCCATACTCGCAGTGAATGACCGGAAAATTCTGTAGTGGAGATTCCAATGATTTCTGATGTCTGGGATCTGTGGACCGGAAAATGAATAGCTGATCAGGTTGGTGTGTATAGTCAGTTGAACAGCACACCTGCGAGTGTGAACAGGACGCTGAAAACCAGCATTGGGTGACTTGGACATTCACCAGTGGTGTAACCAACGCCGGCCTGGAGTGGAGATTCAGATGATCCAAATTCACAGTGAATGAATGGAACATTCTGTAGTGGAGAATCCAATGATTTCTGATGTCTCGGTTTTGTGGACAGGAAAATTAAGAGCTGACCAGGCAGGAGTGGATAGCCAGTTGATCAGCAGGCCTGCGAGTGTGAACAGGCCACTGAAAACCAGCATTGGGTTATTTGGATATTCACCAGTGGTGTAACCAAAGCCTGCTTGGAGTGGAGATTCCGATGAATTCCAGATTCGCAGTAAATGAATGGAACATTCTGTAGTGGAGATACCATTGATTTTCGAACTCTGGGTTATGGGCACCAGGAAATGAAGACCTGAGCAGGTTGGAGTGAATAGCCAGTGAACCCCTCGCATGCTGTATGTAAACAGGCCGTTGACCACTAGCATTAGGTTACTGGGACACGCAGAATATTCCCATTGATTTGCTGGCGCGGTTCAGTAGCGTCTTCGTTTGGAGATTTGTGAAGACTGTAATTTTGGCATATGTAATATTTCCACGGTTGTCTTGCCAGGCTTTATCCACGAGGACCAGATTCTCTCTTTAGCTTCCCGGGCTCTCTGAGTGGGCGAAGAATTGAACAAGGCTCGGCCAGACTGGCTGCGTGTCGCACAAGTCCTACTGCTGTGCTTTCAAGCCAGAATGGCAGTATGGAAAGGAATATGAAAAGCAGCCCATGGATGATTTTAGAGTGAAGATACAGATGATTTCAAGTTTCTGGTTAGACATACCAGTGCTGTAACAAATGCCTGCGCAGAGTGGAGATTCAGATGTATTCCAGACTCACAGTGAATGAATGGAACCTACTGCAGTGGGGATTCCAATGATTTCTGATGTCTCGGTTGTGTGGACAGGAAAAGGAAGAGCTGACCAGGGTGGAGTGGATAGTCAGTGATCAGCAGTGGCTGCTGAAAACCATGTTTGAGTTGCTTGGATATTCAACAGTAGTGTAACGAATGCCTGCCTGGGTTGGAGATACGATGAATTCCAGATTGGCAGTGAATGAATGGAACACTCTGTAGTGGAGATTACAATGGTTTCTGAAGTCAAGGTTGTGTGGACAGAACAATGAAGAGCTGACCAGGTTGGAGTGAATAGCCAGTTGAACAACACGCATGCGAGTTTGAACAGAACGCTGAAAACCAGCAGTGGGTTACTTGGATATTCTACAGTGGTGTAATGAAAGCCTGCCTGGAGTGGAGATTCATATGAATTCCAGTTTCGTAGTGAATGAACGGAACATTCTGTAGTGGAGATTCCAATGATTTCAGAACTCTGGGTTATGGGCACCAGGACATGAAGAGCTGACCAGGGTGGAGTGGATAGCCAGTTGAACAGCATGCTTCTGGTCTGTGAAGAGGCCGCTGATCACTAGCATTGGGTTACTGGGACATGCAGAAGAATCCCAACCCTGACGAGTTTTAGAGGCATATGATCATCACCACCACTGGGTGGCGTTGACCGGGGGAGTACCATATGGTTTTGATTGATTCAGGGTTCGATGCACACCAGGCCTTGTTAGAGTGGACGGGATGATGAAAGCTTCAGCTTGATTGAGTGCACAGGCAGATGAAAACCAGATATGTAGTTGTTGATATTTAGATGAACTCATGTCGCTCGGTAGTGTGGCAGGGTTTATGAACAGAATAATACATTCGGCTCGATGGGGAGCAGAACACCCGGCTTGGGGAGAGTTGACAGCAAATGCTCACTTGACAGATTTGTAATTCGATTCGTTTTCCTGGAGAACGAGAAGAAACGCAGGCCTAATACATTGGATATTGAGATGAATTCACTACTCAGCAGTGTGGATCACTGTCACTCTCCCAGTCTTCCCGGACTTCATTGATTTGCTGGCGCGGTTTAGTGACATCTTTTTTTGGACACTTTTGGTGACTGTAATTTTGGCATAAGGAATATTTCACGGGTGGATTGCCAGGCTTTGCTGTGAGGGCCAGATACTCTCGGTAGCTTCCGGGCTCTCTGAGAGGGCTAGGAGTTGAACCCGGCTCGGCCAGGCTGGCTGCGTGACGCTCACGTCCTAATTCTGCGCTTTCTCACCAGAATGGCAGTGTGGATAGGAAGATGAAAAGCAGCCTATGGATGATTTTAGAGTGCAGATTCAGATGATTTCAAGTTTCTGGGTAGACATACCATTGCTGTAACGAATGCCTGTGCAGAGTGGAGATTAAGATGTATTCCAGACTCGCAGTGAATGACCGGAACATTCTGTAGTGGAGATTCCAATAATTTCTGATGTCTGAGTTCTGTGGACAGGAAAATGAAGAGCTGACCAGGGTGGAGTGGAGAGTCAGTTGAACAGCACGACTGCAGTTGTGAAAAGGCCACTGAAATCAAGCATTGGGTTACTTGGACATTCACCAGTGGTGAAACGGAAGCCTGCCTGCAGTGGAGATTCAGATGAATACCAGATTCGCAGTGAATGAATGGAACATTCTGTAGTGCAGATACCAATGATTTCAGAACTCTGGGTTATGAACACCAGGAAATGAAGAATTAACGAGCATGGAGTGGATAGCCAGTGAACACAACGCCTGCGGTTTTTGAACAGGCCGCTGACCACCAGCATTGGGTTACTGGAACATGCAGAAGAATCCCAATCCTGGTGAGCTTTAGAGGCATAGGATCATCACCACCACTGGTGACATTGACCGGGAGAGTATCATATGGTTTCAATTGATTCAGAGGTCTATGCACACCAGGCCTGGGTAGAGTGGACAGGATGATGAAAACTTTGGCTTGCTTGAGAGCACAGGCAGATGAAAACCAGATATTTAGTTTTTGATATTTAGATGAACTCAGGTGGCTCGGTAGTGAGGCAGGGTTAAAAGATAGCATACAATATTCGACTGCATATGGAGCTGAAAAGCAGGCTTGGGGAGAGTTGATAGCAAATGCTCACTTGGCAGATTTCTAATTCGAATCGATTTCATGGAGAACGAGAAGAAACCCAGGCCTAATACATTGGATATCAAGATGAATTCACTACTCAGCAGTGTGGATCGCTGTCACACTCCCAGTCCTCCCGGACTTCATTCAATTGCTGGCGCGGTTCAGTACCGTCTTTGTTTGGAGACTTGTGGTGACTGTAATTTGTCATATGGAATAGTTCACGGGTGTCTTGCCAGACTTTTACACGAGGGCCAGGTATACTCGGTAGCTACCTGAGCTCTCTGAGAGGGCAAGGAATTGAATCCGGCTCGGCCAGGCAGGCTGTGTGACTCACACGTCCTACTGCTGTGCTTTAGTGCCAGAATGGCAGTGTGGATAGGAAGATGATAAGCAACCCATACATGATTTTATAGTGCAGATTCAGATGATGTCAATTTTCTGGGTGACTCAATAGTGCTCTAACTAATGCCTGCGTAGAGTGGAGATTCAAATGTATTCCAGACTCGCAGTGAATGACCGGAGCATTCTGTAGTGGAGATTCCAATGATTTCTGATGTCTGGGTTGTGAGGACCGGAAAATGCAGAGCTGACCAGAGTGGAGTGGATAGCCATTGTAAAGCACAGGCCGCTGAAATCCATCATTCAGTTACTTGGACATTCAACAGTATTGTAAGGAAAGCGTGCCTGGAGTGGATATTCGATGATCTCCAGATTGGCAGTGAACAAATGGAACAATCTGTAGTGGAGATTCCAATGACTTCTGAAGTCTGGGTTGTGTGGACAGGAAAATGAAGAGCTGACCAGTGTGGAGTGGATAGCCAGTTGAACAGCACGCCTTCGAGTGTGAATAGGCCGCTGAAAACCAGCATTTAGTTACTTGGACATTCACCAGTGGTGTAACGAAAGCCTGTCTGGAGTGGAGATTCAGATGAATTCCAGATTAGCAGTGAATAAATGGAACATTCCATAGTGGAGACACCAAGTATTTCAGAAATCTGGGTATGGGCACCAGGAATTGAAGAGCTGACCAGGGTAGAGTATAACCAGTTAACACCATGCCTGCGGTATGTGAACAGGCTGTTTACCACGTGCATTTGGTTACTGGGACATGCAGAAGAATCTCAACCCTGACGAGTTTTAGAGGCATACGATCATCACCCCCACTGGTTGGCTTTGACCGGGACAGTAACATATGGTTTCGATTTATTCAGAAGTAGATGCACAGCCGGACTCTTTTGAGTGGACGGGAAGATGAAAACTTCGTCTTGATTCAGTGCACAGGCAGATGAAAATCTGATATGTAGGTGTTGATATTTAGATGAACTCAGGTCTCTCGGTTGTGTGGCAGGGTTAATGAACAGACTACTATATTCGACTGAATAGCGAGCTGAAGACAGGCCTGGGGAGAAAATCATTATTGGTTTAATTGGACATTCACCAGTGGTGTAGCGAAAGCCTGCCTGGAGTGGAGATTCGATGAACTCTTGATTGGCAGTGAGTGAATGGAACATTCTGTAGTGGAGATTCCATTGATTTTTGAAGTCTGGGTGTTGTGGACAGGAAAGTGAAGAGCTGACTAGGGTGGAGTAGACAGCCAGTGAGCAGAACGGCTGCGAGAGTGAACAGGCCACTGAAAACCAGCATTGTGTTACTTGTACATTAACCAGTGGTTTACCGAAAGTCTGCCTGTAGTGGAGATTTGATGAACTCCAGATTGGCAGTGAATGAGTGGATCATTCTGTAGGGGAGATTGCAATGATTACAGGTAGATGAAAACCAGATATGTAGGTGTTGATATTTAGATGAACTCAGGTCGCTCGATAGTGTGGCAGGGTTCATGAACAGAATACTATATTCTACTGGAGAGGTAGCAGAACAGCAGGCCTAGGGAGAGTTGACAGCAAATGATCACATGGCAGATTTCTATTTCGACTCGATTTCGTTGAGAATGAGAAGAAATGCAGGCCTAATACATTGGATATTGAAATGAATTCACTGTTACTCTCCCAGTACTCCAGGCATTCATGGAATTGCTGGCGCAGTTCAGTAGCGTCTTTGTTTGGTGAAAATTGTTGACTGTAATTTTGGCATATGGAATATTTCAGGAGTAGCTTGCCAGTCTTTGCTACGAGGGCGAGATACTCTCAGTAGATTCCAGAGCTCTCTGAGAGGGCGAAGAATTGACCCTTGCTCAGCCAGATTCAATGAACTCCAGATTGGCAGTGATTGAATGGAACATTCTGTAGTGTACATTCCAATGCATTCTGATATCTGGGTTGTGTGGACAGGAAATTGAAGAGCTGACCAGGGTGGAGTGGATAACCAGTTGAGTAGCACACCTGCGAGTGTGAACAGGCCGCTGAAAACCAGCGTTGGGTTACTTGGACATTCACCAGTGCTGTAATGAAAGCCTGCCTGGAGTGGAGATTCAGATGAATTCCAGATTGGCAGTGAATTAATAAAACATTCTGTAGTGGAGATGCCGATGATTTCTGAAGTCTGGACAGTGTGTACAGGAAAATGAAGAGCTAACCAGGGTGGAGTGGATAGTCAGTGAACACCATGCCTGCGGTATGTGAACAGGCATTGTGTTACTGGGACATGCAAAAGAATCCCAACTCTGACGAGTTTTAGAGGCATAGGATCATCACCACCACTGGGTGGTTTTGACCGGGACAGTAACATATGGTTTCGAGTGATTCAGAAGTCGATGCCGATCCAGCCTGGTTAGAGTAGACGGGATGATGAAAACTTCGGCTTAATTGAGTGCACAGACAGATGAAAACCTGTCATGTAGGTGTTGATATTTAGATAAACTCAGGTCTCTCGGTTATGTGGCAGGGTTAATGAATATACTACTATATTTGACTGGATAGCAAGCTGAGGAGCAGGCCTGGGGAGTGTTGACAGCAAATGTTCATTTGGCAGATTTCTAATTCGACTCGATTTCATATAGAACGAGAAGAAATGCAGGCCTAATTCATATGGATATTGAGATAAATTCACTACTCATCAGTGTGGATAGCTGTCACTCTCCCAGTCCTCCCGGACATCATTGATTTGCTGGCTCGGTTCAGTAACGTTTTCGTTTGGAGACTTGTAGTGACTATAAGGTAAAGGTAAAGGCCCTCCCGTTGATTGTCGATTTGCTCGAGCGGGCCCAGTAATGTCTCCATTGGAGACTTTGTTGTTACTGTGTCTGGCATATCGAATACTCTCTTGCCGGGCTCTCCGAGAGGGGCGGAGGAATCGAACTCGGGTCGGCCATGTTGGCCGCTTGTAAGGCGAACACCCTACCGCTGTGCTATCACTCCAGACCATAGTGATTATAATTTCGGCATATGGAATATTTCACGCGTGGTTGCCAGGCTTTGCCGCGAGGACCAGATACTCTCGGTAGCTCCCCGGGCTCTTGAGAGGGCGAGTAATTAAACCCGGCTAGGCCAGGCTGGCTGCGTGACTCACACGTCCTATTGCTGTGCTTTAATGACAGAATGGCAGTGTGGATAGGAAGATGAACAGCAGGCCATGGATGATTTTAGACTGCAGATTCAGATGATTTCAAGTTTCTGGGTAATTTCACCAGTGGTGTAACGAATGCCTGCGTAGAGTGGGGATTCAGATATATATTCCAGACTCGCAGTGAATGACCGGAACATTCTGTAGTGGAGATTCCAATGATTTCTGATATCTTGGTGTTGTGGGTAGGATAATGAAGAGCTCGCCAGGTTGGACTAGATAGCCAGTGAACAGAATGGCTGCAAGTGTGAACAGGACGCTGAAAACCAGCATTGGGTTACTTGGACATTTATCAGTGGTGTAACGAAAGCCTGACTGGAGTGGAGATTCGATGAACGCCAGATTGGCAGTGAATGATTGGAACATTCTGTAGTGGAGATTGCAAGGATTTCTGAAGTCTGGCTTGTGTGTACAGGAAAATGAAGAGTTTACCAGAATGGAGTGGATAGTCAGTTGTACAGCACTCCTGCGAGTGTGAACAGGACGCTGAAAACCAGCATTTGGTTACTTGGATATTCACCAGTGGTGTAACGAAAGCCTGCGTGTAGTGGAGATTCAGATGAATTCAAGATTGGCAGTGAATGAATGGAATATACTTTAGTGCAGATTCTGATGATTTCTGAAGTCTGGTCAGTGTTGACAGGAAAATGAAGAACTGACCAGGTTGGAGTGGATATCCAGTTGAACAGCATGCCAGCGAATGTGAACACGACGCTGAAAACCAGCACTGGGTTACATGCACATTCACCAGTGGTGTAACAAAAGCCTGCCAGGAGTGGAGATTTGATGAATTCCAGATTAGCAGTGAATGAATGGAGCATTCTGTAGTGGAAATTCAAATGATTTAAGAATATGGGTTGTGTGGAAAGGAAAATGAAGTGCTGACAAGGATGGAGTGGATAGTCAGTTGAGCAGCATGCCTGCGAATGTGAACAGGACACTGAAAAGCAGCATTGGGTTACTTGGACAATCGCCCGTGGTGTAACGAAAGCCTGCCTGGAGAGGAGATTCACATAAATTCCAATTTCGCAGTGAATGAATGGAATATTCTGTAGTGGAGATTCCAATGATTTCTGAAGTCTGGCTTGTGTGACAGGAAAATGAAGAGCTGACCAGGGTTGAGTGTATAGCCATTTAAACAGCACGCCTGCGAGTGTGAACAGGACGCAATAAACCAGCATTGGATTACTTGGATATTCACCAGTGTTGTAACGAAAGACTACCTGGAGCGGAAATTCAGATGAATCCCAGATACGCAGTGAATGAATGGTACGTTCTGTATTGGAGATACTAATGATTTAAGAACTCTGGGTTATGGGTACCAGGAGATGAAGAGGTGAACAGGGTGGGGTGGATAGGCAGTGAACACCACTTCTGTGGTATGTGAACAGGCCGCTGACCACTAGCATTGGGTTACTGGGACTTGCAGAAAAATCCCAACCCTGAATAGTTTTAGAGATATACGATCATCACCACCACTGGGTGGCATTAACCAGGACGGTAACATATGTTTTCAATTGATTCAGAAGTCGATGCACACCAGGCCTGATCTGAGATAAAGGGATGACGAAAACTTTGGCTTGATTCAGTGCACAGGCAGATGAAAACCAGATATGTAGGTGTTGATATTTGATGAACTCAGGTCGCTTGCTATTGTGGCAGGGTTAATGAACAGAATACTATATTCAACTGGATTTGGAGGTGAAATGAAGGCCTGGGGAGTGTTGACAGCAAATGCTCTATTGGAAGCTTTCTAGTTCGACGTGATTTCATGGAAAAGGAGTAGAAACGCAGGCCTAATATATTGGGTACTGAGATGAATTCACTACTCAGCAGTGTGGATCGCTGTCACGCTCCCAGTCCTCCCAGACTTCATTGGTTTGCTGCGGCAGTTCATTTACGTCTTCGTTTGAAGAATTGTGGTGACTGTAATTTCGGCATATGAAATATTTCCCGGGAGGCTTGCCAGGCTTTTCCCCGAGGGCCAGATACTCTCAGTAGCCCTTTTATGCTCTCTGAGAGGGCGAGGATTTGAACCCGGCTCGGCCAGGCTGGCTGCGCGAGGCACACGTTCTACTGCTGTGCTTTCGCGCCAGAATGGCAGTGTGGATAGGAAGATGAAAATCAGCCCATGGATGATTTTACAGTGAAGATCCAGTTTCGGGGTAGACTCACCACTGGTGTAACAATTGTCTGCGTAGAGTGTAGATTTAGATGTATTTCACACTCGCAGTGAATGACCGGAACATTCTGTAGTGGAGATTCCAATAATTTCTCATGTCTGTGTTCTGTGGACAGGAAAATGAAGAGCTGACCAGGGTGTAGTGGATAGCCAGGGAACAGCATGGCTCCGAATGTGAACAGGCCAAAGAAAACCAGCAATGTGTTACTTGGACATTCACCAGTGGTGTAACGAAAGCCTACCTGGAGTGGAAATTCAGATGAATTTCAGGTTCCCAGTGAAAGAATGGAACATTCTTTAGTGGAGATTCCAGTGATTTCTGAAGTCTGGGTTGTGTGGACAGGAAAATGAAGAGCTGACCAGCGTTCAGTGTGTAGTCAGTTGAACAGCATGATTGTGAGTGTGATCAGACCGCTGAAAACCAGCATTGGGTTACTTGGACATTCACCAGTGGTGTAACGAATGCCTGCACGGAGTCGAGATTCAGATGAATTCCATATTGGCAGTGAATTAATTGAAAATTTTGTATTGGAGATACCAATTATTTCAGAACTCTGGATTTTGAGCACCAGGAAATGAAGACATGACCAGGTTGGAGTGGATACCCAGATAAACAGCAGGCCTGCGAGTGTGAAGAGGCCGCTGAAAACCAGCATTGGGTTACTTGGACTTTCAGCAGTGGTGTAACGAAAGACTGCATGGAGTGAGATTCAGATGAATTCCAAAATAGCAGTGAACGAATGCAACAGTCTGTAGTGGATTTTCCAATGATTTCTGGATTCTGGATTATGTGAAGAGGAAAATTAAGAGCTGAAAAGGTTAGAGTGGATAGCCAGTTAAACGGCACGCCTGCAAGTGTGAACAGGCTGCTGAAAACAACGTTATGTTACTTGGATATTCACCAATGGTGTAACGAAAGCCTGTCTGGAGTGGAGATTCGATGAACACCAGATTGGAAGTCAATGAATGGAATATTTTATAGTGGAAATTTCGATAATTTCTGAAGTCTGGGTTGTGTGGACAGGAAAACGTAGAGCTGCGCAGGTTAGAGTGGAAAGCCAGTTGAACAGCACGCTGCGAGTGTCAGCAGGATGCTGAAAACCATCACTGGGTTTCTTAGAAAATCAGCAGTGGTGTAAAGAAAGACTGCTTGGAGTGGAGATTCTATGAATTCCAGATTCGCAGTGAATAAATGGTACATTCTGTTGTAGAGATTCTAATGGTTTTTGAAGTCTAGTTTATGTAGATAGGAATATGAAGAGTTGTCCAGGTTGGAGTGGATAGCCTGTTGAACAGCATGCCTGTGAGTCTGAACAGGCCGCTAAAAACCAGCAATGGGCTACTCGATATTCACCAGTGGTGTAACGAAATCATGCCTGGAGTTGAGATTGGATGAATTCCAGATTGGCAATGAATGAATGGAACATTCTGTAGTGGAGATTCCAATGATTTCTGAAGCCTGGGTTGTGTGGACAGGAAAATGTACAGCTGACCCGGTTGGAGTGCATAGCCAGTTGAACAGCACACCTGCGAGTCTTAACAGGCCTCTGAAAACCAGCATTAGGTCACTTGAATATTCACCAGTGGTGTAACGAAAGCCTGCTTGGAGTGAATATTCGAGGAAATCCAGATTGGCAGTGAATGAATGGAACATTCTGTAGAGGAGAGTCCTATGATTACTGAAGTCTGTGTTGTGTTGACAGGAAATGAAAGAGCTGACCACCGTGGAGTGGATAATCAGTTGAACAACATGTCTGCGACTGTGAACAGGATGCTGAAAACCAGAATTGCGTTACTTTGATATTCACCAGTGGTGTAACGAAAGCCTGAATGAAGTGGAGATTCAGATGAATTCCAGATTGGCAGTGAATGAATGGAACATTCTGTAGTGGAAATTCCAATGATTTCTGAAGCCTAGGTTGTGTGGACAGGAAAATGAAGTGCTGACCAAGTTGGAGTTCATAGCCAGTTGAACAGCATGCCTGCGACCGTGAACAGGATGCTGAAAACCAGCACTGGGTTCCTTGGACATTCTGCATTGGTGTAAAGAAAGCCTGCTTGAAGTGGAGATTCTATGAATTCCAGATTGGCAGTGAATGAATGGAATATTCTGTTGAGGAGATTCTAATGGTTTTTGAAGTCTAGGTTATATAGACAGGAATATGGAGAGCTATCCAGGTTGGAGTGTATAGCCTGTTGAACAGCATGGCTGTGAGTGTGAATAGGCCGCTAAAAACCAACATTGGGTACTTGGATATTCACCAATGGTGTTACGAAATCCTGCCTGGAGTGGAGATTCAATAATTTCCAGATTGGCAGTGACTGAATGGAATATTCTATAGTGGTGATTCCGTGATTTCTGAAGTCTGTGTTGTGTGAACAGAAAAATGAAGAGCTGAACAGGGTTGACTGTATAGCCAGTTGAACAGCACGCCTGCGAGTGTGAATAGTCCGCTGAAAACCAGCTTTGGGTTTCTTGGACATTCAGCAGTGGTGTAACGAAAGCCAGCCTGGAGTGGAGATTCCGTGAATTCCAGATTGGCAGTGACTGAATGGTACATTCTGTAGTGGAGATTCAAATGGTTTCTGAATTCTACGTTATGAAGACATAAAAAGGAAGAGCTGACCAGGTTTGAGTGGATAGCCAGTTGAAAAGCATGCCAGAGACCTTGAAAAGGCTGCTGAAAACCAGCATTTGGTTACTTGGATATTCACCAGTGGTGTAACGAAATCCTGCCTGGCGTGGAGAATTGATGAATTCCAGATTGGCAGTGAATGAATGGAACATTCTGTATTGGAGATTCCAATTATTTTTGGAATCTGGATTGTGTGGACAGGAAAACGTAGAGCTGACCAGGGTTGAGTGGAAAGCCAGTTGTAAAGCACGGCTGCGAGCGTGAACAGTACGCTGAAAACCAGCACTGGGTTACTTGGACATTCAGCAGTGGTGTAAAGAAAGCCAGCCTGGAGTGGAGATTCCATGAATTCCAGATTGAAAATGACTGAATGGAACATTCTGTTGTGGAGATTCCAATGGTTTCTGAATTCTACGTTGTGAGGACAGGAAAATGAAGAGCTGAACAGGTTGGAGTGGATAGCTGTTTGAAAAGCACACCTGCGACTTTTAACAGGCTGCTGAAAACCAGCATTGGGTACTTGAATATTCAGTGGTGTAAATAAATCCTGCCTGGAGTGGAGATTCGATGAATTCCAGATTAGCAGTGAATGAATGGAAAATTATGTAGTGGAAATTCCAAAGATTTCTGAAATCTGGGTTGTGTTGAAAGGAAAAAGAACAGCTGACCAGGGTTCAGTGGATTGCCACTTGAACAGCACTCCTGCGAATGTGAACAGGATCCTGAAAACCAGCATTGTGTTACTTGGACATTTAACAGTGGTGTACCGAAAGCATGCCTGAGGTCGACATTCAGATGAATTCCAGATTCGTAGTCAATGAATGAAACATTCTCTAGAGGAAATTCAAATGATTTATGACACCTGGATTATGTGGACAGGAAAACGAAGTGCAGACCGGGTTAGAGTGGATACCCAGTTGAACAGCAGGCCTGCAAGATTGAACAGGCCTCTGAAAACCACCATTGATTACGTGCACATTCAGCAGTGGAGTAACGAATGTCTGCCTGGAGTGGAGATTAAGTGATCTCCAGTTTGGCAGTGAATGAAAGGAACATTCAGTAGTGGAGATTCCAAAGTTTTCTGAAGTCTGTGTTGTGTGGAGAGGAAATGAAAGAGTTGACCACTGTGCAGTGGATAGCCAGGTGAACAACAGGCCTGCGACTGTGAACAGGACGCTGAAAACCAGCATTGGGTTACTTGGACATTCACCAGTGTTGTAACGAAAGCCTACGTGGAGTGGAGATTCGAAGAATTCCATATTGGCCGTGAATGAACGGAACATACTGCAGTGGAGATTCCAATGATTTCTGAAGTCTGGGTTGTGAGGACAGGAAAAGAAGAGCTGACCACGATGCGATGGAGTGGATAGCCAAGTTGAAAACAGCATGCATGCGAGTGTGAATAGGACACTTAAAACCAGTATTGTGTTACTCGGATAATCAGCAGCAGTGTAACGAAGGCCTGCCTGGAGTGGAGATTCAGATAAATTCCAGATTAGAAGCGAATGAATGGAACATTTTATAGTGTAGATTCCAATGATTTCTGAAGTATGGGTTGTTTGGACAGGAAAATGAAGAGCTGACCAGGATGGAGTGGATAGCCAGTTGAACAACACACCTGCGAGTATGAATAGGACTCTGAAAACCAGCATTTGGTTACTAGGACATTCACTAGTGGTGTAAAGAAAGCCTGCCTGGACTGGAGATTCAGATGAATTCAAGAATAGCAGTGAATAAATGGAACATTCTATAGTGGAAACTCCAATGATTTCTGAAGTCTGAGTTGTGTGGACAGGAAATTGAAGAGCTGACCAGGGTTCAGTGGATAGCCAATTGAACAGAACGCCTGCGAATGTGAACAGGACATTGAAAATCAGAATTGTGTTATATGGACATTCAAAAGTAGTGTAACGAAAGACTGACTGGAGTGGAGATTCAGATGAATTCCAGATTCGTAGTGAATGAATGGAACATTCTGTAGTGGAGATTCCAATGATTTCTGAAATCTGGGTTCTGTGGACAGGAAAATGAGAGCTGACCAGGATTCAGTGGATAAACTTTGAACAGCACGCCTGCGAGTATGAACAGAACGCTGAAAACCAGCATTGTGTTACATGGACATTCAGCAGTGGTGTAACGAAAGCCTGCCTTGAGTGGAGATTCGATGATCTCCAGTTTCCAGTGAAAGAATGTTACATTCTGTAATGGAGATTCTAATGATTTCTGAAGTCTGGGTTGTCTGGAGAGGAAAAGAAAGAGCTGCCCACTGTGTAGTGGATAGCCAGTTCAACATGACGCATGCGACTGTGAACAGGACGTTGAAAACCAGCTTTAAGTTACTTGGACATTCACCAGTGATGTAACAAATGCCTGGTGGAGTGAAGATTCAGAGGAATTCGAGATTTCCAGTGAATGAATGGAACATTCTGTACTGGAGATTCTAAAGATTTCTGAACTCTGGGTTGTGTGGACAGGAAAAGGAAGACCTGACCAGGGTGGAGTGGATAGCCCGTTGAACAGCACACCTGCAAGTGTGAACACGACGCTGAAAATCAGCATTGGGTGACTTGGATATTCACAAGTGGTGTAAGGAAAGCCTTCCGGGAGTGGAGATTCAGGTGAATTCCAGATTCCCAATGAATGAAAGGAACATTCTTTAGTGGAGATTCCAATGATTTCTGAAATCTGGATTGTGTTCACAAGAAAATGAAGAACTGACCAGGAATCCGTGGATAGCCTTTGAACAGCACGCCTGCAAGTGTCAACAGGACGCTGAAAACCAGTATTGTGTTACTTGAACATTCAGCAGTGGTGTAACGAAAGCCTGCCTGGAATGGAGATTGGATGATCTCTAGATTGGCAGTGAATGAATGGAGCATTTTGTCTTGGAGATTACAATTATTTCGGAAATCTGCGTTCTGTGGACAGGAAATGAAAGTGCTGACCAGTGTGGAGTGGATAGGCAGTTGAGCAGCACGCCTGCGACTGTGAACAGGACGCTGAAAACCAACATTGTGTTACATGGACATTCAGTAGTGGTGTAACGAAAGCCTTCCTGGAGTGGAGATTCGGTGATCTCCAATTTCCATTGAATGAATGGAACATTCTGTAGTGGAGATTCCAATGATTTCTGTAATCTGGGTTGTGTGGATAGGAAAATGAAGAGCTGGCCAGGGTTCAGTGGGTAGCCATTTGAACAGCATTCTTGCGAGTGTAAAAAGGCCTCGGAAAACCGGCATTGGGTTACTTGGACATTCAGCAGTGGTGTAACGAAAGCTTGCCTTGAGTGGAGATTCGATGATCTCCAGAATCCAGTGAAAGAATGTTACATTCTGTAATGGAAATTCCAATGATTTCTGAAGTCTGGGTTGTGTGGAGAGGAAAATAATGAGCTGACCGCTGTGTAGTGGATAACCAATTCAACATCACGCATGCGACTGTGAACAGGACGCTGAAAACCAGCTTTAGGTTACTTGGACATTCACCAGTGATGTAACAAATGCCTGGTGAAGTGAAGATTCAGAGGAATTCGAGATTTGCAGTGAATGAATGGAACATTCTGTACTGGAGATTCTAAAGATTTCTGAAGTCTGGGTTGTGTGCATAGGAAAAGGAAGAGCTGACCAGGGTGGAGTGGATAGCCCGTTGAACAGCACGCCTGCAATTGTGAACACGACGCTGAAAATCAGCATTGGGTGACTTGGACATTCACAATTGGTGTAACGAAAGCCTGCCGGGAGGGGAGATTCAGATGAATTCCAGATTCGCAGTAAATGAATGGAACATTCTGTAGTGGAGATTCCAATGATTTCTGAATTCTGGGATGTGTGTACAGGAAAATGAAGAGCTTACCAGGGTTAAGTGGATAGACAGTTGAACAGTGCGCCTCGAATGTGAACCGGACTCTGAAAACCAGCATTGTGTTACTTGGACATTCAACAGTAGTGTAATGAAAGCCTTCCGGGAGTGGAGATTCAGATGAATTTCAGATTCACAATGAATGAAAGGAACATTCTTTAGTGGAGATTTCAATGATTTCTGAAATCTGGATTGTGTGGACAAGAAAATGAAGAGCTGACCAGGATTCCGTGGACAGCCTTTGAACAGCACGCCTGCGAGTGTGAACAGGACGCTAAAAACCAGTATTGTGTTACTTGAACATTCAGCAGTGGTGTAACGAAAGCCTGCCTGGAATGGAGATTGGATGATCTCTAGATTGGCAGTGAATGAATGTAGCATTCTCTCTTGGAGATTACAATTATTCTGAAGTCTGGGTTTTGTGGACAGGAAATGAAAGTGCTGACCAGTGTGGAGTGGATAGGCAGTTGAGCAACACGTCTGCGACTGTGAACAGGACGCTGAAAACCAGCATTGTGTTACTTGAACATTCAGCAGTGGTGTAATGAAGGCCTCCCTGGAGTGGAGCTTCAGATGAACTTCAGATTCGAAGTGAATGAATGGAGCATTTTATAGTGGAGATTCCAGTGTTTTCTGAAGTATGGGATGTGTGGACAGGAAAATGTAAGGTGACCAGTTTGGATTGGATACCCAGTTGAACAGCACGCCTGAGAGTGTGAAAAGGACCCTGAAAATCAGCATTGGGTGACTTGGGCATTCACTAGTGGTTTAACAAAAGCCTGCCTGGAGTGGAGATTCAAAGAACTCCAGATTGGCCGTGAATGAATTGAACATTCTGTAGTGGAGATTCCAAAGATTTCCGAAGTCTGGGTTGTGTGAAAACGAAAAGGAAGTGCTGACCACGGTTCCGTGGAGAGCCAGTTGAACAGCACGCCTGCGATTGTGAACAGGACGTTGAAAACCAGCATTGGGTTATTTGGACATTCACCAATGCTTTAAACATAGCCTGCCTGGATTGGAGATTTAGATGAATTCCAGATTCGCAGTGAAAGATTGGAATATTCTGTAGTGTATATTCCAATGACTTCTGAAGTCTGGGTTGTGACGACAGGAAAATGAAGACCTGACCAGGGTTCATTGTATATCCAGTTGAACAGCACTCCTGCGAATGTGAACAGGACCCTGAAAACCAGCATTGTGTTACTTAGACATTGAACAGTAGTGTAACGATAGCCTGCCTGGAGTGGAGATAAGATGATGTCCAGATTCCAGTGAATGAATGAAACATTCTATATTGGAGATTCCAATGATTTCTGAAATCTGGGTTGTGTGGACAGGAAAATGAAGAGCTGACTAGGGTTCAGTGGATAGCCAGTTGAACAGTACTTGTGCGAGTGTGAAAAGCCTCTGAAATCCAGAATTTGGTTATTTGGACATTCAGCAGTGGTGTAAGGAAAGCCTGCCTGGAGTGGAGATTCGATGTTCTCCAGATTGGCAGTGAATGAATGAAACATTCTGTAGTGGAGATTTCAATGATTTCTGAAGTCTGGATTGTCTGGACAGAAAATGAAATAGACGACCACTGTGGAGTGGAAAGCCAGTTGAACACTATGCCTGCGACTGTGAATAGGACGCTGAAAACCAGCATTGGGATACTTGGACATTCACCAGTGGTGTAACGAAAGCCTGCCGGGACTGGAGATTCAGATGAATTCCAGAATCTAAGTGAATGAATGGAACATTTTATAGTGGAGATTCCAATGATTACTGAAATATGGGTTTTGTGGACAGGAAAATGAAAAGCTGACGAGGTTGGATTGGTTAGCCAGTTGTTCAGCACGCCTGCGAGTATAAACAGGCCACTGAAATCCAGCATTAGGTTACTTGGACACTCAGCAGTGGTGTAAAGAAAGATTTCCTGGAGTTGATTTTCGATGATCTCCAGATGCCAGTGAATGAAAGGAACATTTTGGAGTGGATATTCCAATGATTTCTGAAATGTGGTTTGTGTGGATAGGAAAATGAAGAGCTGATCAGGGTTCAGTGGATAGTTATTTGTACAACACGCCTGGGAGTTTGAACAGGACGCTGAAAGCGAGCATTGGGATACTTGGACATTGAGCCCCGGTGTACCGAAAGCCTGCCTAGAGTGGAGATTCGAAGATCACCAGATTGAGATTGAATGATTGGAACATTCTGTAGTGGAGATTCTAATGATTTCTGAAGTCTGGTTAGTGTGGACAGGAAAAGAAAGATCTGACCACTGTGGAGTGGATAGCCTGTTGAACAGCACGCCTGTGACTGAACAGGACCCTGATAACCAGCATTGTGTTACATGGACATTCACCAGTGATTTAACGAAAGCCTGACTGGACTTGAGATTCAATGATTTCCAGATTGGTAGTGAATGAATGGAACATACTATATTGGAGATTCTAATAGTTTCTGAAGTCTGGTTTAATGGGCAGGAAAATGAAGTGCTGACGAGGGTTGAGTGGATAGACAGTTGAAGAGCGCACATCCGAGTGTATACAGGACGCTGAAATCCAGCATTGGGTTACTTGGACATTCTCCAGTGGTGTAACGAAAGCCTGCCTGGAGTGGGTATTCGAAGAACTCTAGATTGGCAGTGAGTGAATGGAACATGCTGTAGTGGAGATTCCAATCATTTCTGAAGTCTGGGTTGTGTGGACAGGAAAAGGAAGATCTGACCACGGAGGAATGGATAGCCAATTGAACAGCACGCCTGGGAGTGTGAACATGACGCTGAAAACCAGCATTTGGTTACTTTGACATTCACCAGTGGTGTAACGAAAGTCAGTCTGGAGTGGAGATTCGATGAACTCCAGTGAATGAATGGAACATTCTGTAGTGTAGAATCCAATAGTTTCTGAAGTCTAGGTTATGTGGATAGGAATTTGAAGAGCTGAGCAGGTTGGAGTGGATAGCCAGTTGAACAGAATGCCTGCGAGTGTGAACAGTCCGCTGAAAACCTGCATTCGGTTACTTGGATATTCACCTGTGGTGTAACGAAATCCTGCCTGGAGTGGAGATTTGATGAATTCCAGATTGGCAGTGAATGTATGGAACATTCTGTAGTGGAGATTCCAATGATTTATGAAGTCTGGTTTTTGTGAACAGTAAAATAAAAGCTGACCAGGGTTCAGTGGATATCCAGGTGAAAAGCACTCTTGCGAGTGTTAACAGGACGCTGAAAACGAGCATTGGAATACTTGGACATTCAGCCATGGTGTAACGAAAACCTGCCTGGAGTGGAGATTCGATGACCTCCAGATTCCAGTGAATGAATGGTACATACTGTAGTGGAAATTACAATGATTTCTGACGTCTGGGTTGTGTGTACAGGAAAAGAAAGAGCTGACCACTGTGGAGTGGATAGACAGTTGTGCAGCATGTCTGCGAATGTGAACAGGTGGCTGAAAACGAGCATTGTGTTACATGGACATTCAACAGTGATGTAACGAAAGCCTGACTGGAGTTGAGATTCAATGAATTCCAGATTGGCAGTGAATGCAAAGAACATAATGTATTGGAGATTCTAATAGTTTCTGAAGTCTGGTTTAGTGGACAGGAAAATGAAGTGCTGACCAGGGTTGAGTGGATAGTCAGTTGAACAGCACACATCCGAGTGTGTACAGTACGCTGAAAACCAGCATTGGGTTACTTGGACATTCAGCAGTGGTGTAATGAAAGCCTGCCTGGAGTGGAGATTGGATGATCAACAGATTGGCAGTGAATGAATGGAGCATTTTGTCGTGGAGATTACAATAATTTCTGAAGTCTGTGTTGTGTGGACAGGAAATGAAAGAGCTGACCACTGTGGAGTGGATAGCCAGTTGAGCAGCATGCCTGCGACTGTGAACAGGGCGCTGAAAAACAGCATTGGGTTACTTGGACAATCACCAGTGGTGTAACGAAAGCCTGCCTGGAGTGGAGATTCAGATGAATTCCAGATTCGCAGTGAATGAATGGAACTATTTATAATGGACATTCAAATGTTTTCTAAAGTATGGGTCGTTTGGACAGGAAAATGTAGCGTGACCAGTTTGGAGTGCATAGCCAGTTTAACAGCACGATTGTGAGTGTGAACAGAAAGCTGAAAACCAGCATTGTGTTACTTGGACATTCAACAGAAGTGTAATGAAAGCCTGCCTAGAGTGGAAATTCGATGATCTCCAGATTGGCAGTGAATGAATGGAACATTCTGTACTGGAGATTCCAATGATTTCTGAAATCTGGGTTGTGTGGACAGGAAAGTGAATAGCTGATCAGGGTTAAGTGGATAGCCAGTTGACCAGCACCCCTGCGAGTGTGAACAGGATGCTGAAAACCAGCATTGAGATACTTGAACATTCAGCCATGGTGTAATGAACACCTGCCTGGAGTGTAGATTAGATGACCTCCAGATTGGCAGTGAATGAATGGAACATTTTTTAGAGGTGATTCCAATGATTTCTGAAATCTGGATTGTGTGGAGAGGAAATGAAAGAGCTGACAACTGTGGATTGGATAGCCAGTTGAAAAGCACGCCTGCCAGTGTGAAAAGACTTTGAAAACCAGCATTGGGTAACTAAGACATTCACCAGTGGTGTAATAAAAGCCTGCCTGGACTGGAAATTCAGATCAATTCCAGAATCGAAGTGAATGAAATAACATTTTATAGTGTGGATTCCAATGATTTCTGAAGTCTGGGTTGTGTGGACAGGAAATTGAAGAGCGGACCAGGGTTCAGTGGACAGCCAGTTGAACAGTACGCCTGCTCATGTGAACAGGAATTTGAAAACCAGCTTTGGGTAACTTGGACATTCAACAGAAGTGTAAAGAAAGCCTGCCTGGAGTGGAGATTCAGATGAATTCCAGATTCGCAGTGAATGAATGGAACTTTCTGTAGCCGAGATTTCAATGAGTTTTGAAATCTGGGTTCTGTGGACAGGAAAATGAAGAGCTGACCAGGGTTAAATGGATAGCCATTGAACAGCACGCCTGCTAGTGTGAACAGGACGTTGAAAACCAGCATTGTGTTACTTGGACATTAAGCAGTGGTGTAACGAAAGCCTTCCTGGAGTGGAGATTCAATGATCTCCAGATTCCAGTGAATGCATGGAACATTTTGTAGTGGAGATCCCAATGATTTCTGAAAAGTGGTTTGTGTGGATAGAAAAATGAAGAGCTGACCATGGTTCAGTGCATAGCCTGTTGAACGGCACGCATGTGAGTGTGAACAGGACGCTGAAAACGAGCATTGGGATACTTGGAAATTCAAACGTGCTGAAACGAAATCCGGCCTGGAGTGGAGATTCGATGATCACCAGATTGGCAGTGAATGAATGGAACATTCTGTAGTGGAGATTCTAATGTTTTATGAAGTCTGGTTTGTGTGTACAGGAAATGAAAGATCTGACCAGTACGGATTGGACAGCCAGTTGAACAGCACGCCTGCGACTGTAAACAGGACGCTGAAAATCCAGCATTGTGTTACATGGACATGCACCAGTGATTTAACGAAAGCCTGACTGGAGTTGAGATTCAATGAATCCCAGAATGGTAGTGAATGAATGGAACATTCTCTACTGGAGATTCTAATAGTTTCTGAAGTCTTGGTTGTGTGGACAGGAAAATGAAGAGCTGACAGGGTTGAGTGGGTAGTCAGTTAAACAGCACGCACCCGTGTGTGAACAGGACGCTGAATACCAGCATTGTGTTACTTGAACATTCACCAGTTGTGTAACGAAAGTCTGCCTGTAGTGGAGATTCGAAGAACGCCAGATAGGCAGTGAATGAATGCAACATGCTCTAGTGGATATTCCAATGATTTCTGAAGTCTGTTTTGTGTGGACAGGAAGATTAAAAGCTGACCAGGTTTCAGTGGATAGCCAGTAGAAAAGCACGCCTGTGAATTTGAACAGAACGCTGAAACCCAGCATTGGGTTACTTGGACATTCAGCAGTGGTGTAACAAAACCCTGCCTGGAGTGGAGATTCGATGATCTCCAGATTCCAGTGAATGAATGGTACATTCTGTAGTGGAGATTCCAATGATTTCTGACGTCTGGGTTGTGTGTATAGGAAATGAATGTGCTGACCACTGTGGAATGGATAGCCAGTTGAACAGCACGCTTGCGACTGTGAAAAGGGCGCTGAAAATCAGCATTGGGTTACTTGGACATTCAGCAGTGGTGTAACGAAAGCCTGCCTGGAGTGGAGATTGGATGACTTCCAGATTGGGAGTAAATGAATGGTACATTCTGTAGTGTAGATTCCAATGACTTCTGAAGTCTGGGTTGTGTGGACAGGAAAATGAAGAGCTGACCATTATTCAGTGGAAATCCAGTTGAAAAGCACACCTGCGAGTGTGAACAGGACGATGAAGTCCAGCATTGTTTACTTGGACATTCAGCAGTGATGTAACGGAAGCCTGCGTGGAATGGAGATTCGATGAATTCCAGATTGGCAGTGAATGAATGGAACATTCTGTACTGGAGATTCCAATAGTATCTGAAATCTGGGTTGTGTGGACAGGAAAATGAAATGCAGACCAGTTTAGAGTGATTAGACAGTTGAACAGCAGTACTGCGAGTTTGAACAGGCCTCGGAAAACAAGCATTGGGTAACTTGGACATTCAGCAATGGTGTATCGAAATCCTGCCTGGAGTGGAGACTAGATGATCTCCAGATTGGCAGTGAATGAATGGAACATCCTGTAGTGGAGATTCCAATAATTTCTGTAGTATGGGTTGTGTGGACAAGAAATGAAAGAACTGACCTCTGTGGAGTGGATAGCCAGTTGAACAGCACGTCTGCCACTGTGAACAACACGCTGAAAACCAGCATTGGGTTACTTGGACTTTCACGAGTGGTGTAACGAAAGCCTGCCTGGAGTGGAGATTGGATGACCTCCAGATTGGGAGTAGATGAATGGTACATTCTGTAGTGTAGATTACAATGACTTCTGAAGTCTGGGTTGTGTGGACAGGAAATGAAGAGCTGACCATTATTCAGTGGAAATCCAGTTGAAGAGCACGCCTGCGAGTGTGAACAGGACGCTGAAGTCCAGCATTGTTTACTTGGACATTCAGCAGTGGTGTAACTAAAGCCTGCGTGGAGTGGAGATTCGATGAATTCCAGATTGGCAGTGAATGAATGGAACATTCTGTACTGGAGATTCCAATAGTATCTGAAATCTGGGTTGTGTGGACAGGAAAATGAAATGCAGACCAGTTTAGAGTGATTAGACAGTTGAACAGCAGTACTGCGAGTTTGAACAGGCCTCGGAAAACAAGCATTGGGTAACTTGGACATTCAGCAATGGTGTATCGAAATCCTGCCTGGAGTGGAGACTAGATGATCTCCAGATTGGCAGTGAATGAATGGAACATCCTGTAGTGGAGATTCCAATAATTTCTGTAGTCTGGGTTGTGTGGACAAGAAATGAAAGAACTGACCTCTGTGGAGTGGATAGCCAGTTAAACAGCACGTCTGCCACTGTGAACAACACGCTGAAAACCAGCATTGGGTTACTTGGACTTTCACGAGTGGTGTAACGAAAGCCTGCCTGGAGTTGTGATTCAGAGATCTCCAGATTGGCAGTGAATGAAAGGAATATTCTGTATTGGAGTTTCCAATGATTTCTGAAATCTGGGTCATGTGGACAGGTAAATGAAGAGCTGACCAGAGTTCAGTGGATAACCAGTTGAACAGCATGCCTCGAATGTGAACAGGACGCTGAAAACCAGCATTTTGTTACTGGTACATTCAACAGTACTGTAAGGAAAGCCTGCCTGGAGTGGAGATTCAGATGAATTCCAGACTCGCAGTGAATGTAGTGGAGATTACAATGATTTCTGTAGTCTGAGTTGTGTGGACAGGAAATGAAAGAACTGACCACTGTGGAGTGGATAGCCAGTTGAACAGCACGCCTGCGACTGAAAACAGCACGCTCAAAACAAGCATTGTGTTACTTGGACATTCACCAGTGGTGTAACAAAAGCATGCCTGGAATGGAGATTCAGAGAACTCCAGATTGGCAGTGAATGAGTGGAACATTCTGTACTGGAGATTTCAATGATTTCTGAAATCTGGTTTGTGTGGACAGGAAAAGGAAGAGCTGACCAGGGTGGAGTGGATAGCTAGTTCAACAGAACCCCTGCGAGTGTGAACAGGACGCTGAAAATCAGCATTGGGTGACTTGGACATTCACCACTGGCATAACGAAAGCCTGCCTGGAGTGGAGATTCAAAGAACTCCAGATTGGCAGTGAATGAATGGAACAATCTGTAGTGGAGATTCCAATGATTTCTGAAGTTTCTGTTGTGCGGACAGGAAAATGAAGAGTTGAGCAGGGTGGAGTGGATAGCCAGTTGAACAGAATGCCTGCGAGTTTGAACAGGATGCTGAAAACGAGCATTGGGTTACTTGGACTTTCAGAAGTGGTTTAACGAATTCCTACCTGTAGTGGAGATTCGATAGCCTCCAGATCGGCAGTGAATGAATGCAACATTCTGAAGTGGAGATTCCAATGATTTCTGAAGTCTGGGTTGTGTGGAACAGAAAAGAAACTGCTGACCATTGGGATTGGATAGCCAGTTCAACATCACGCCTGCGACTGTTAAGAGTACGCTGAAAACCGGCATTGGGTTAATTGGACATTCACCAGTGGTGTAAAAAGAGCCTGGTGGAGTGAAGATTCAGATGAATTCCAGATTTGCAGTGAATGAATGGAACATTCTGTAGTGGAGATTCCAATTATTTTTGAAATCTGGGTTGTGTGGACAGGAAAATTAAGGGCTGACTAGGGTTCTGTGGATAGCCAGTTGAACAGCACGACTCGAATGTGAATAGGACACTGAAAACCAGCATTGTGTTACTTGGACATTCAACAGTAGTGTAAGGAAAGCCTGCCAGGAGTGGAGATTCAGATGAATTCCAGATTCGCAGTAAATATAGTGGAGATTCCAATGATTTTTGTAGTGGAGATTCCAATGATTTCTGAAATCTGGTTTGGGTGGGAAGGAAAATGAAAAGCTGACCAGGGTTCAGTGGATAGCCATTGAACAGCATGCCAGCGAGTTTGAACAGGACTCTGGAAACCAGAATTGTGTTACTTGGACATTCAGCAGTGGTGTAACGAAAGCCTGCCTGGAGTGGAGATTCGATGATCTCCAGATTCCAACTAATGAATGGAACAGTCTATAGTGGAGGTTCCAATGATTTCTGAAGTCTGGGTTGTGTGGACAGGAAAATGAAGAGCTGACCGGGGTTCAGTGGATAGCCAGTTGAACAGCACGCCTGCGAGTGTGAAAAGACCATTGAAATCCAGCATTTGGTTACATGGACATTCAGCAGTGGTATAACTAAAGCCTGCCTGGAGTGGAGATTCGATGTTCTCCAGATTGTCAGTGAATAAATTGAACAATCTGTAGTGGAGATTCCAATGATTTCTGACGTCTGGGTTGTGTGGAGAGAAAATGAAAGAACTGACCACTGTGGAGTGGATAGCCAGTTGAACAGCACGCCTGCGACTGTGAACAAGGCTTTGAAAACCTGCATTGGGTTACTAGGACATTCACCACTTGTGTAACGAAAGACTTTCTGGACTGAAATTCAGATGAATTCCAGATTCGAAGTGAATGAATGGAACATGCTGTAGTGGAGATTCCAATAATTTCTGAAGTCTTGGTAGTGGAGACAGGAAAATGAAGAGCTGACCAGGTTGGAGTGGAGAGCCAGTTGAACAGCACGCATGTGAGTAAAAACAGGCCGATGAAAACCAGCATTGGGTTACATGGACATTCACCAGTGGTGTAACGAAAGCCTGTCTGGAATTGAGATTCAGATGAATTCCAGATTCGCAGTGAATGAATGGAACATGCTGTAGTGGAGATTCCAATAATTTCTGAAGTCTGAGTTATGTGGACAGGAAATTGAAGAGCGGACCAGGGTTCAGTGGATAGCCAGTTGAACAGCACGCCTGCGAATGTGAACAGGAAGCTGAAAACCAGCATTGTGTAACTTGGGCATTCAACAGGAGTGTAAAAAAAGCCTGCCTGCAGTGGAGATTCAAATGAATTCCAGATTGGCAGTGAAGAAATGGAACATTTTCTAGTGGAGATTCCAATGAGTACTGAAATCTGGGTTCTTTGGACAGGAAAATGAAGAGCTGAACAATGTTAGTGGATAGCCACTGAACAGGATGCCTTCGAGTGTAAACGGGAGTCTTAAAACCAGAATTGTGTTACTTGTACATTCAGCAGTGGTGTATCTAAAGCCTGCATAGAGTGGAGATTCAATGATCTCCACATTTCAGTGAATGAATAGAACATTTTGTAATGGAGATTCCAATGATTACTGAAATGTGGTGTGTGTGGATAGGAAAATGAAGAGCTGATCAGGGTTCAGTGGATAGCCATTTGTACAGCACGCCTGCGACTGTGAACAGGACGCTGAAAACAAGCATTGAAATACTTGGACTTTCAGCCGTGGTGTAACGAAAGCTTGCCTGGAGTGGAGATTCAATGATCACCAGATTGGCAGTGAATGAATGGAACATTCTGTAGTGGAGATTCTAATGATTTCTGAAGTCTGGTTTGTGTGGGCAGGAAATGAAGGATCTGACCACTGTGGAGTGGATAGCCAGTTGAACAGCACGCCTGCAACTGTGAACAGACGCTGAAAACCAGCATGTATTACGTGGACATTCACCATTGGTGTAACGAACGCCTTACTGGAGTTGAGACTATATGAATTCCAGATTGGCAGCGAATTAATGGAACATTCTGTAATGGAGATTCTAATAGTTTCTGAATCTGGGTTATGTGGACAGGAAAATGAAGAGCTTACCAGTGTTGAGTGGAAAATATGTTGAACAGCACGCATACGAGTGTGAACAGGACGCTGAAAAACATCATTGGGTTACTTGGACATTCACCAGTTGTATAACGAAAGTCTGCCTGGAGTGGAGATTCGAAGAACTCCATATTGGAAGTGAATGAAAGGAACATGCTGTAGTGGAGATTCCAATGATTTCTGAAGTCTGTGTTGTGTGGACTTGAAAATGAAAAGCTTACCAGGGTTCATTGGATAGCCAGTTGAAAAGCATCCCTGCGTATTTGAACAGGACGCTGAAAACCAACATTGGATTACTTGGACATTCAGCAGTGGTGTAACGAAAGCCTGCGTGGAGTGGAGTTTTGATGATCTCCAGTTTACAGTGAATGAATGGTACATTCTGTAGTGGACTTTCCAATGATTTCTGATTTCTGGGTGGTGTGTACAGGAAATGAAAGAGCTGACCACTGTGGACTTGATAGCCACATTCCCTATTCGCAGTGAATGAATGGAATATTCAGTAGTGGAGGTTCCAATGATTTCTAAAGGCTGTGATATGTGGACAGGAAAATGTAGTGCTGACCAGGGTTTAGAGAATAACCAATTGAACAGCACGTCTGCGAGTGTGAACAGGCCGCTGAAAACCAGCATTGGGTTACTTGGACATTCACCAGTGGTGTAACAAAAGGCTGCCTTCACTGCAGATACAGATGAATTCCAAATTCGCAGTGAATGAATGGAATATTATGTCGTGGAGAAAACAATGATTTCTGAAGTCTGGATTGTGTGGATAGGAAAATGACGAGCTGACCAGGGTTGTGAGGATAGCCAATTTAACAGCACCTCAGCGAGTGTGAAGAGGCCACTGAAAACCAGCATTGGGTTACTTGGACATTCACCAGAGTTGTATCCAAAACCTGCCTGGAGTGGAGATTGAGAAGAATTTCAGATTCGCAGTGAATGTATGGAACATTCCTTAGTGCAGGTTTCAATGGTTCATGATGTTTTGGTGGTGTGGACAAGAAAATGATAAGCTGTACAGGGGTAAGTAGATAGCCAATTGAACAGCACGTCTGCTTTTGTGAACATGCCACTAAAAACCAGCATTGGGTTACTTGGACTTTCAAGAGAGATGTAACGATAACCTTCCTGGAGTGGAGAGGCAGAAGAATTCCAGATTCTAGTGAATTAATGGATTTTTTTTAGTGGAGATTCCAATGAGTTCTAAAGAATGGGTGATGTGGACAGGAAAATGAAGAGCTGAATAGGGTTGAGTGGATAGTCAATTGAACAGCACGGCTGCGAGTCTGAACAGGCCGCTGAAAAGCAGCATTGTGATAGTTGAACATTCACAAGTGGTCTAACGAAAACCTGCCGTTTGTGGAGATTCCGTTGAATTCCATATTTGCAGTGAATGAATGGAACATTATGTAGTGCAGGTTCCAATGATTTCTGAATGCTGGGTTGTGTGGACAGGAAAATGAAGAGCTGACCAGGGTTCAGTGGATAGCCAATTGAATAGATCGGTGGCCATTATGAACAGGCCGCTGAAAACCAGCATTAGGGTTACTTGTACATTAAACAGTGGTATAACGAAAGACTGCCTGAAGTGCAGATTCAGATTAATTCCAGATTCACAGTGAATGAATGGAACAATCTGTAGTAGAGATTCCAATGATTTCTGAATGCTCGGTTGTGTGGACAGGAAAATGAAGAGCTGACCAGAATTGAGTGGATAGCCAATTGAACAGCAAGTCTGTGTGTGTAAACATGTCGCTGAAAACCAGCATTGGGTTACTTGGACATTCACCAGTGGTGTAACGAAAGCGTGCCTCAGTGCATAGTCAGAAGAATTCCAGATTCGCAGTGAATGAATGGAATATTCTGTAGTGGAGATTCCAATGAACTCTGAAGGCTGGGCTGTGTGGAGAGGAAAATGAAGAGATGATCAGCATTGAGTGGATAGCCCACTGAACAGCACGTCTGTGAGAGTGAATAGGCCACTGAAAACCAGCATTGTTTTACTTGGACAATCAGCAGATGTATAACAAAAACCTGCCGGCAGGGGAGATTCAAATGAATTCCAGAATCGCAGTGAATGAATGGAACATTCTGTAGTGGAGATTCCAATGATTTCTGAAGGCTGGGTGATGTGCACAGGAAAGTGAAGAGCTGAACAGGGTTGAGTGGATAGCCAATTGAACAGCAAGGCTGCGAGTATGAAAAGGAGGCTGAAAACAAACATTATGTTACTTGGATATTCACCAGTGGTGTAACGAAAAACCGGCAGGAGTGGAAGTCAGATGAATTCCAGATTCGCAGTGAATGAATGGAACATACTATAATGGAGATTTCATTTATTTCTGAAGGCTGGTTTGTGTGGACACTGAAATGAAGAGTTGACCATGGTTGAATAGATAGCCAGTTGAACACCACTTCAGCGAGTATGAAAAAGCCGCTGAAAACTGGCATTGGGTTACTTGGCCATTCACCAGTGGTGTAACCAAAGCCGGCCTGGAGTGGAGAATCAGATGAATTCCAGATTCGCAGTGAATAATTGGAACATTCTCTCGTGGAGGTTCCAATGATTTCTGAAGGCTGGCCTGTGTTGACAGGAAAATGCAGAGCTGACCAGCATTGAGGGGATAGCCAATTGAACAGCATGTCTGCGAGTATGAATAGACTGCTGAAAACCAGCATTGGGTTACTTAGACATTCAGCAGTTGTGTAATGAAAACCTGCCGATAGTGGAGATTCCGATGAATTCCAGATTCGCAGTGAATGAATGGAATATTCTATAGTGGAGTTTCCAATGATTTCTGAAGGCTGGGTTTTGTGGACAGCAAAATGAAGAGTTGATCAGCATTGAGAGGATAGCCATTTGAACACCACGTCTGCGAGTGTAAACAGGCCGCTGAAAACCAGCATTGGGTTACTTGGTCAATCACCAGTGTTGTAACGAAATCCTGCCTGGAGTGGAGAGTCAGATGAATTCCAGATTCTCAGTGAATGAATGGAAAGTTCTGTATTGGAGATAACAATGATTTCTTGAGGCTGGGTGATGTAGACAGGAAAATCAAGAGTTGACCAGGGTTGAGTAGATAGCCCATTGAACAGCACGGCTGCGAATCTGAAAAGGACGCTGAAAACCAGCCCTGGGTTAATTGGAAACTCAACAGTGGTATAACGAAAGCCTGCCTGGAGTGCAGATTCAGATTAATTCCAGATTCGTAGTGAATGAATGGAACATTCTGTATTAGTGATTCCAATGATTTCTGAAGGCTGCACTGTGTGGACAGGAAAATGAAGAGCTGATCAGCATTGAGTGGATAGCCAAATGAACAGCACGGCTGCGATTGTGAAGGGACCGCTAAAAACCAGCATTGAGTTACTTGGATATTCAACAGTGGTGTAACAGATACCGGCTTTGAGTGCTGAGTCAGATGATTTTCAGATTAGCTGAGAGTGAATGGAACATTCTGTAGTGGAGATAACAATTATTTCTGAAAGGTGGGTTGTGTGGACAGGAAAATGAAGAGCTAACCAGGGTTAAGTGGATGGCAAAATGAACAGCACGTCTGCGAGAGTCAATAGGCCGCCGAAAACCAGCATTGGGTTACTTGGACAATCACCAGTGGTGTAACGAGAACCTGCCTTGAGTGGAGATTCAGACTGAATTGCATATTCGCTGTGAATATTTGGAACACTCTGTAGTGGAGGTTCCAATGAATTCTGTAAATCTGGGTGATTTGGAGAGGAAAATGAAGAACTGACCAGAGTTGAGTAGATAGCCAATGGAACAGGACTGCTCCGAGTGTGAACAGGCCGCTGAAAACAAGCATTCACCAGTGCTTGTCCACTCACTTGGACATTCACCAGTGATGTAACGAAAGCCTGCCTGGAGTGCAGGTTCAGATTAATTCCAGATTCTCAGTGAAGGAATGGAACATTCTGTAGTTGAGATAACAATATTTTCTGAAGGCTGGGTTGTGTGGACAGGAAAATGAAGAGCTGACAAGGCTTGAGTGGATAGCCAATTGAACAGCAAGACTGCGGTTGTGAACAGGCCACTGAAAACCTGCATTGGGTTTCTTGGATATTCAACAGAGGTGTAACGAAAACGTGCCTTGAGTGGAGAGTCAGATAAATTCCAGATTCTCAGTGAGTGAATGGAACATTCTGTAGTGCAGAATCCAATTATTTCTGAAGTCTGGATTGTGTGGACAGGAAATGAAAAGCTGACAATAATTGAGTGGATAGCCACTGAATAGCACCACTTCGAGTGTGAACACACCGCTGTAAACCAGCATTGCGCTACATGTACATTCACCAGTGGTTTAACGAAAGCCTGCCTGGAGTGCAGATTCAGATTAACTCCAGATTCGCAGAGAATGAATGGAACATTCTGTAGTGGAGATTCCTATGATTTCTGAAGGCTGGGTGATGTGGACAGAAAATGAAGAGCTCAACAAGGTTGAGTGGATAGCCTATTGAACAGCACGCCTACGAGTGTGAACTTGCCGCTGAAAACCAGCATTGGGTTACTTGAACATTCACCAGATTGTTAACGAAAACCTGCCGGTAGTGGAGATTCAGATGAATTCCACATTCGCAGTGAATGAATGGAACATTCTGTAGTAGAGATTCCAATGATTTCTGAAGGCTGGGCTGTGTGGACAGGAAAAAGAAGAGCTGAAAAGCATTGAGTGGATAGCCAATTGAACAGCACGTCTGCGAGTGTGAACAGGCCGCTGAAAACCAGCAATGGGTTACTTGGTCATTCACCAGTAGTGTAACAAAAACCTGCCAGTAGTGGAGAGTCATATGAATTCCAGATTTGCAGTAAATTAATGGACCATTCATTAGTGGAGATTCAAATGATTTCTGAAGTCTGGATTGTGTGGACAGGAAAATCAAGATCTGACCAGTGTTGAGTGGATAGCCAGTGAACAGCCTGGCTTCGAGTGTGAACAGACCGGTCAAAACCAGCATTGTGTTACTTGTACATTCACAAGAGGTCTAACGAAATCCTGCCTGCAGTGCACATTCAGATGACTTCCAAATTCGCAGTGAATGTATGGAACATTCTGTAATGGTGATTCCAATGATTTCTGAATGCTGGGTTTTGTTGACAGGAAAATGAAGAGCTTACATGCATTTACTGGATAGCCAATTCAATAGAACCTCTGCGAGTGTGAAAAGGCCGCTGAAATACAACATTGCGTTACTTGGTCATTCACCTGTGGTGTAACGAAAACCTGCCGGTAGTGGAGTTTCAGATGAATTCCAGATTCGCAGTGAATGAATGGAACATTCTGTAGTGGAGATTCCAATGATTTCGACGTCTGAATTGTTTGGACAGGAAAATGAAGAGTTGACCAGTTTTGAGTCGATAGCCAGCGAACAGCATGGCTTCAAGTGTGAAAAAAACCGCTGAAAACCTGCATTACGTTACTTGGACATTCAGCAGTGGGGTAACGAAATCCTGCTAAGAGTGGATGTTCAGATGAATTCCATTTCGCAGTGAATGATTGGAACATTCTTTAGTGGAGATTTAAATGATTTCTGAAGACTGGGTTGTGTGGACAGGAAATGAAGAGCTGACGAGGGTTGAATCTATAGCCAATTGAACAGAAAGGCTGCGAGTTTGAAAGGGCCACTGAAAACCAGCATTGCGTTACTTGGACATTCACCATTGGTGTAACGATAAACTGCTGGTAGTTGATAAGGTAAAGGTAAAGGTAAAGGTAAAGGTAAAGGCCCTCCCGTTGATCGTCGATTTGCTTGAGCGGGCCCAGTAACGTCTCCATTGGAGACTTTGTTGTTACTGTGTCTGGCATATCGAATACTCTCGGTAGCTTGCCGGGCTCTCCGAAGTAGTTGATGTTCAGATGAATTGCGGATTCGCAGTGAATGAACATTCTGTAGTGGAGATAACAATGATTTCTGAATTCTGGGTTGTGTGGAAAGGAAAATGAAGAGCTGACTAGGGCTGAGTGGATATCCAATTGAACAACACGGCTGCGATTGTGAACAGGCCGCAAAAAACCAGCATTGGGCTACTTGGACATTCACCAGTGGGGTAACGAAATCCTGCCAAGAGTGGAAAATGAGATGAATTCCAGATTCACAGTGAATGAATGCAACATTCTCTAGTGGAGATTCCAATGATTTCTGTAGGCTGGGTTTTGTGGACAGTAAATTCGAGAGCTGACCAGCATTGAGTGGATAGCCAATTGAAACAGCACGTCTGCGAGTGTGAACATGCCACTGAAAGCCAGTATGGGGTTACTTGGACAGTCAACAGTGGTGTAACGAAATAATGCCTGCAGTGCAGATTCAGATAAATAACAAATTCGCAGTGAATGAATGGAACATTCTGGAGTGGAGGTTCCAATGATATCTGAAATCTGGGCTGTGTTGACAGGATAATGAAGAGCTGACCAGCATTGAATGGAAAGCAAATTGATCAGCACGTCTGCGAGTGTGAACATTCCGCTGAAATCCAGCATTGCGTTACTTGGACATTCACCAGTGGTGTAATGAAAGCGTGCCTGGTGAGAAGATTCAGATGAATTCCAGATTCGCAGTGAATGAATGGACCATTCTCTAGTGGAGATGCCAATGATTTCTGAAGGCTGGGTTGTGTGGACAATAAAATCGAGACCTGACCAGCATTGAGTGGATAGTCATTTGAAACAGCACGTCTGCGAGTGTGCACATGCCGCTGTAAACCAGCATGGGATTACCTGGAAAGTAAACAGTGGTGTAACGAAAGACTGCCTGCAGTGCAGATTCAGATGAATTCCAAATTCGCAGTGAATCAATGGAACATTCTGTAGCGGAGATTTCAATGATTTTTGAAGACTGGGTTGTGTTGATTGGAAAGTGAAGAGCTGACCATGGTTGAGTGGCACGACTGCAAGTTTGAACAGGCCGCTGAAAATGAGCCCTGGGTTACTTGGTCATTTCCCAGTGGTGTAACGAAATCTGCCTGGTGTGAAGAGTCAGATGAATTCCAGGTTCGCAGTGAATGAATGGAACAATCTGTAGTGGAGATTCCAATGAATTCTGAAGGCCACGTTATGAGGACAGAAAATGAAGAGCTCAACAAGGTTGAGAGGATAGCCAATTGAACAGCACGTCTGCGAGTGTGAACACGCCGCTGAAAACCAGCATTGGGTTACTTGGAAATTCACCAGATGTGTAATAAAAACCTGCCGGTAGTGGAGATTCAGATGAATTACAGATTCGCAGTGAATAAATGGAACATTTTGTTGTGGACGTTCCAATGATTTCTGAAGGCTGGGTGATGTGGACAGGAAAATGTAGAGCTGAACAGGGTTCAGTGGATAGTCAATTGAACAGCATGGCTACGAGTCTGAAAAGGCCGCTGGAAACCAGCATTGTGTAACTTGGACATTCACCAGTGGTGTAACTAAAACCTGCCAGGAGTACAGATTCAGATGAATTTCAGATTCGCAGTGAATGAATGGAACTTTCTCTAGTGGAGATTCAAATGATTTCTGAGATCTGGATTGTGTGGACAGAAACATGACGAGCTGACCACTGTTGAGTGGATAGACAGTGAACAGCCTGGTTTCGAGTGTGAACAGACTGGTGAAAACCAGCATTGCGTTACTTGGACATTCACCAGTGGTCGAACGAAAGCCTTCCTGCAGTGCAGATTCACATGAATTCCAGATACACAGTGAAAGAATGGAATATTCTGTAATGGAGTTTCTAATGATTTCTGAATTCTGGGTTGTGTGAACAGGAACATGAAGTGCTTACCAGCATTTAGTGGATAGCCAATTGAACAGAACCTCTGCGAGTGTGAACAGGCCGCTGAAAACCAGCATTGGGTTACTTGGTCATTCACCACTGGTGTAAAAAAAACCTGCCGGTAGTGGAGATATAGATGAATTCCAGATTAACAGTGAATGAATGGAACATTCTGTAGTGGAGATTCCAATGATTTCGACGTCTGGATTGTTTGGACAGGAAAATGAAGATTTAACTAGTTTTGAGTCGATAGCCAGTGAACAGCATGGCTTCGAGTGTGAACAAAACCGCGAAAACTAGCATTACGTTTATTGGACATACACCAGAGGTGTAACGAAAGCCTGCCTGGAGTGCAGATTTAGATGAATTCCAGATTCGCAATGAATGAATGGAACATTATGTATTGGAGATTCCAATGATTTCTGAACGCAGGGTGATTTGGACAGGAAAATGAAGAGCTCAACAGGGTTGAGGGGATAGCCAATTGAACAGCACGCCTACGAGTGTGAACATGCGCTGAAAAGCAGCATTGGGTTACTTGGACATTCACCAGTTGTGTAACGAAAATCTGCTGGTAGTGGAGATTCAGATGAATTCCAGATTCGTAGTGAATGAATGGAACATTCTGTTGTGGATAGTCCAATAATTTCTGAAAGCTAGGCTGTGTGGACAGGAAAATGAAGAGCTGAAAATCATTGAGTGGATAGCCAATTGACCAGCGCTTCTGCGAGTGTGAACAGGCTGCTGAAAACCAGCACTGGGTTACTTGGTCATTCCTAGTGGTGTACCAAAATCTGCCTTGAGTGGAGAGTCATATGAATTCCAGATTCGCAGTGAATGAATAGAACATTCTGTAGTGGAGATTCCAATTATTTCCGAAGTCTGGATTGTGTGGACAAGAAAATGAAGATCTGACCAGCATTGAGTGGATAGCAAATTGAACAGAACGTCTGCGAGTGTGAACATGCCGCTGAAAACCAGCAATGGGTTACTTGGACATTCACCAGTGGTCGAACGAAAGCCTTCCTGCAGTGCAGATTCAGATGAATTCCAGATACACAGTGAAAAAATGGAATATTCTGTAATGGAGTTTCTAATGATTTCTGAATTCTGGGTTGTGTGGACAGGGAAATGAAGAGCTGTCGAGGGTTGTATCCATAGCCAATTGAACAGAACGGCTGCGAGTTTGAATGGGCCGCTGAAAACCAGCATTGCGTTACTTGGACATTAACCAGTGGTGTAACGAAAAACTGCCTTTAGTGGATGTTCAGATTAATTCCTGATTCACAGTGAATGAATGGAACATTCTCTAGTACAGATTCCAATGATTTCTGAAGTCTGGGTTGTGTGGAAAAGAAAATGAAGATCTGACCAGCATTGAGGGGATAGCCAATTGAACTGCACGTCTGCGAGTGTGAACATGCCGCTGAAGACCAGCGTAGGGTTACCTTGATATTCACTAGTGATGTAACGAAAGACTGACTGCAGTGCAGATTCAGATGAATTCCAAATTCGCAGTGAATGAATGGAACATTCTGTAGTGGATATGCCAATGATTTCTGAAGGCTGGGTTGTGTGGACAGGAAAATGAAGAGCTGTCGAGGGTTGTATCCATAGCCAATTGAACAGAACAGCTGCGAGTTTGAAAGGGCCGCTGAAAACCAGCATTCCGTTACTTGGACATTCACCATTGGTGTAATGAAAAACTGCCTTTAGTGGATGTTCAGATTAATTCCTGATTCGCAGTGAATGAATGGAACATTCTGTAGTACAGATTCCTATGTTTTCTGAAGTCTGGTTTGTGTGGAAAAGAAAATGAAGATCTGACCAGCATTGAGGGGATAGCCAACTGAACTGCACGTCTGCGAGTGTGAACATGCCGCTGAAGACCAGCATAGGGTTACCTGGATATTCAATAGTGATCGAACGAAAGACTGCCTGCAGTGCAGATTCAGATGAATTCCAAATTCGCAGTGAATGAATGGAACATTCTCTACTGGAGATGATTCCAATGATTTCTGAAGGCTGGGTTGTGTGGACAGGAAAATGAAGAGATGACCATCTTTGAGTGGATAGCCAATTGAACAGCACATTTGGTAGTGTGAACATGCTGCTGAAAACCAGCTTTGGGTTACTTGGACAATCACCAGTGGTGTAACGGAAGACTGCCTGCAGTGCAGATTCAGATGAATTCCAAATTCGCAGTGAATGAATGGAACATTCTGGAGTGGAGATAACAATGATTTCTAAAGGCTGTGTTGTGTGGAGAGGAAAATATAGTCCTGAACAGGGTTGAATGGATAGCCAAATGAAAAGCATAGCTGCGAGTGTGAACAGGCCAGTGCTGTAACGAAAACCTGCCGGGAGTAGAGATTCCGATGAAATGAGACTCTCAGAGAATGACCAGTGTTAACTGGGTAGCCAGTGAACAGCACGGCTTCCAGTGTGAACAGACCGCTGAAAACCATCATTGCGTTTCTTTGACATTCAGGAGTGGTTTTAACGAAAGCCTGCCTGGAGTTCAGATTGAGATTAATTCCAGATTCCCAGTGAATGAATGGAATATTCTGTAGTGGAGTTTCCAATGATTTCTGAAGGCTGGGTTTTGTGGACAGCAAAATGAAGAGCTGACCAGTATTGATTGTATAGCCAATTAAACAGCACGGCTGCTAGTGTGAACAGGCCGCTGAAAACCAGCATTGTGTTACTTGCACATTCACCAGTGGTGAAACGAAAACCTGCCTGGAGTGGAGAGTCAGATGAATTCCAGATTCGCAGTGAATGTATGGAACTTTCTGTAGTGGAGTTTCCAATGATTTCTGAACGCTGGGTTGTGGACAGGAAAATGAAGAGCTGACCAGGGTTGAGTGGATAGCCAATTGAACAGCACGGCGGTGATTGTGAACAGGCCACTAAAACCAGTCTTGGGTTACTTGGTCATTCACCAGTGGTGTAAGGAAAACCTGCCTGGAGTGGAGATTAAGATGAAGTCCTATAAACTCCTATAAGCTCCCAAAGCTGAATCAAGAAGAACCTGGAGTATCTGAATATTAACATCAACGAAATAGAAACTGCAATCAAAAGCCTTCCCAAAAACAAAAGCCCGGGCCCAGATGGATTCACTAGCGAATTTTTCCAAACATTTAAAGAGGACCTCAGGAAATTGAAAAAACGGAAACTCTCCCAAACAGTTTCCATGAAGCCCATATCTCTCTAATACCAAAAGGAAACAAAGATATCACGAGAAAAGAAAACTACAGGCCCTGATGAACACGGATGCAAAGATTCTCAACAAAATAGTAGCAAATAGAATTCAACAACACATAAAAAATATCATACACCATGACCAAGTAGGATTCATCCCGGGGATGCAAGGCTGGTATAACACTAGGAAATCAATCAACATAATCCACCACATCAACAAAAGAAAAGATAAAAATCATATGATCATATCAATAGATGCAGAGAAAGCATTTGACAAGATCCAGCACCCATTTATGATGAAAACCCTAGCCAAAATGGGGATAGAGGGGACTTTTCTCAATATAGTTAAAGCCATCTACCACAAGCCTACAGCAAGTATCGTCCTCAATGGCGAAAAACTGAGAGCCTTCCCTCTAAGATCAGGGACGAGACAAGGATGCCCACTCTCTCCACTGCTGTTCAATATAGTATTGGAAGTACTTGAAATAGCGATTAGGCAAGAAAAGGATATTAGGGGCATCCAGGTAGGAAAGGAAGAAAATCAAGCTCTCACTATTCGCAGATGATATGATACTATACTTAGAAAACCCTAAAACCTCTATCAAGAAACTTCTAGAAACAATAGGCTTGTATAGTAAAGTGGCAGGCTATAAAATCAATGCCCAAAAGTCCATGGCTTTCCTATATGCAAATAGTGAAAGAGAAGAAAAAGACATGAAGTAAACAATCCCATTCACAATTGTGCCCCAGAAAATCAAGTACCTAGGAATCACCTTAACTAAGGAAGTAAAGGACTTATACAAAGAAAACTATAAAACTCTACTACAGGAAATAAAAGAGAATACGAGGAAATGGAAAAATATCCCCTGTTCATGGATTGGGAGAATTAACATTGTCAAAATGGCAATACTTCCCAAAGCACTGTATAAATTCAACGCAATCCCTATTAAGATACCCATGACATTCTTTAAAGAATTGGAACAAACACTCCTGAAATTCATATGGAACAATAAGCCCCCACGAATAGCTAAAGCAATTCTAGGGAAAAAGAAAATGGGAGGAATCAACCTCCCTAACTTCAAACTCTACTACAAGGCAGTAATAATTAAAACAGCATGGTACTGGAACAAAGGCAGAGCTGTAGACCAATGGAACAGGGTTGAATATTCTGACGTCGACCCCCAAGTATACGAGCATCTAATCTTCGATAAGGGGGCAAGAAAAGTGAAGTGGAGCAGGGAAAGCGTCTTTAACAAATTATGCTGGCAAAACTGGATGGCTATATGCAAAAAAATGGGCTCAGATCTCTGCCTAACTCCATGTACAAAAGTAAGATCTAAGTGGATTAAAGACCTAAACATCAGACTGGAATCTATAAGATACATTGAGGAAAATGTTGGCAAAACCCTTCATGACATAGAAGCTAATAGTGTCTTCAAAGATGTCACACCACTGACCAAGCAAGTGAAAACAGAGATAGATAAATGGGACTATCTTAAACTAAGAAGCTTCTGCACCTCAAAAGAAACAGTGACCAAAATACAAAGACAGTCAACTGAATGGGAAAGGATATTCGCCAACTACACATCTGATAAGGGGTTAATTTCAAGGATATACAAAATACTGGTTCAACTCCACAAAAAGAAAACATTCAACCCCATCAAAAAATGGGGAGATGAAATGAATAGAAACTTTGACAAAGAAGAAATCCGAATGGCTAAAAGACACATGAGAAAATGTTCCACATCATTAATCATCAGGGAGATGCAGATCAAAACCACAATGAGGTATCACCTCACACCACAGAGACTGGCCCATATCCACAAGAACAAAAGCAACCGGTGCTGGCGCGGATGTGGTGAGAAAGGGACACTCCTTCAATGTTGGTGGGAATGCCGACTGGTTCAGCCCTTCTGGAAAACAGTATGGATGATTCTCAAAAAACTAGAAATTGAGTTCCCATTTGACCCAGAAATACCACTCCTGGGAATATATCCCAGAGAGGCAAAAAAGTATAACCGAAGTGACATCTGCAATTGTCTGTTTATTGCAGCACTCTTTACAATAGCCAGAATCTGGAAAAAAACCTGAGTGCCCGAGAACAGATGACTGGTTGAAGAAACTCTGGCACATTTACACAATGGAGTACTATGTAGCTGTTAGGAAAGACGAAGTCATGAAGTTTACATACAAGTGGTACTACATGGAAAGTATCATGTTAAGCGAAATGACTCAGAAAGAAAGGGATAAACATAGAAATATTGCATTCATCTGGGGAAGATAAAGTAACAAAATAGGAAACTAACACCCAAGTATGGCAGAGATTAGTACCAGGAATTTTACTCAATGACCCGGAGGACAACCACACATGTTAGGGGAAGGGGGAGCTCAGAAAGAGAAGGGAACACCAAATAAAGGGTGTTGGGAGGATCCGCCCATGATGGAAGAGCATGCTGAGGGTAGACTGTCGACCAAGCATGATTGCCACTCAATGCCTCTTTTGCTGACCATGGCACTCAATAGGAGAGAGACGGAAATGCCCTGCCACAGAGGCAGGGTGGGATAGGGGCTGGCGGGGGGAGGGGATGCTGGGATCTGAGGTGGTGGGAAATGCCCACTGGTGGAGGTATGGGTGTTTGATCATTGTATAATCGAAACCCAAGCACAAAAATGTGTAAGTCTACAACTGTACCTCATGGTGCCTCACTATTAAAAAAAAAAAAAAGATGAAGTCCAGATTCGCAGTGAATAAATGGAATATTCTGTAGTGGAGGTACCAATGATTTCTGAAGTCTGTATTGTGTGGACAGGAAAATGAAGAGCTGACCAGGGTTGAGTGTATAGCCGATTGCACTACACGGCTGCGAGTCTGAACAGGCCGCTAAAAACCAGCATTGGGTTACTTGTACATTCACCAATGGTGTAAAGAAAACCTGCCGGGAATGGAGCTTCAGAAGAATTCCAGATTCGCAGTGAATGAATGGACCATTGTCTACTAGACATTCGAATGTTTTTTGAAGCCTGGATTGTGTGGACAGGAAAATGAAGAGCTGACAATTGTTGAGTGGATAGCCAGTGAACAGCCTGGCTTCGACTGTGAACAGACCAGTGAAAACCAGCATTGCGATACTTGGACATTCACCAGTGGTCTAACGAAAGCCTTCCTGCAGTGCAGGGTGGAAAGTATAGCCAGTGAACAGCAGGGCTGCGAGTGTGAACAGGCTGTTGAGAACCAGCTTTCGGTTACTTGGACATTTACCAGTGGTTCAACAAAGACCTGCCTGGAGTGCATATTCAGATGTATTCCAGATTCACAGTGAATGAATGGAACATTCTCTAGTGGAGATTTAAATGATTTCTAAATGCTGGGTTGTATGGACAGGAAAATGAAGAGCTAACGAGGGTTGAATCAATAGCCAAATGAACAGAAAGGCTGCGATTTTGAAAGGGCCGCTGAAAACCAGCATTTGGTTACTTGGACATTCAACAGCGGTGTAACAAAAGCCTGATTGGAGTGCACATTCAGATTAATTCCAGATTCGCAATCAATGAATGGAACATTCTTTAGTGGATATGCCAATGATTTCTGAAGGCTGGGTTGTGTGGACAGGAAAATGAAGAGCTGACGAGGGTTGTTTCGATGGCCAATTGAACAGAACGGTTGCGAGTTTGAAGGAGCCGCTGAAAACCAGCATTGCGTTACTTGGACATTCACCAGTGGTGTAATTAAAAACTGCTTTTAGTGGATGTTCAGATGAATTCCGGATTCACAGTGAATGAAAGGAACATTCTGTAGTACAGATTCCAATGATTTATGAAGGCTGGTTTGTGTGGACAAGAAAATGAGGATCTGACCAGCATTTATGGGATAGCCAATAGAACTGCATGTCTGCGAGTGTGAGCATGCCGCTGAAAATCAGCATAGGGTTACCTGGATATTCAATAGTGGTGTAACGAAAGACTGCCTGCAGTGAAGATTCAGATGAATTCCAAATTCGCAGTGAATGAATGGAAAATTCTCTACTGGAGATGATTCCAATGATTTCTGAAGGCTGGGTTGTGTGGAAAGGAAAATGAAGAGCTCACCATATTTGAGTGGATAGCCAATTGAACAGCACGACTGTGCGTGTGAACAGGCCGCTGAAAACGAGGATTGGGTTTCCTGGTCATTCACAAGTGGTGTAAGGACACCTGCCTGGTGTGAATAGTCAGATGAAATTCAGATTTGCAGTGAATAAATGGAACAATCTGTAGTGGAGATTCCAATCATTTCTGAAGCCTGCGTTATGTGGACAGGAAGTGAGGAGCTGACCAGGGTTGAGTGGATCGCCAATTGAAAATCACGGCTGCGATTGTGAACATGCCACTGAAAACCAGCTTTGGGTTACTTTGACATTCACCATTGGTGTAACGAAAACCTGCCTGGAGTGTATAGTCAGATGAATTCCAGATTCCGAGTAACTGAATGGAACATTCTGTAGTGGAGGGCCCAATGATTTCTGAAGTCTTTGTTGTGTGGATAGGAAGATGAAGAGTTGCCCAGGGTGGAAAGTATAGCCATTGAACAGCAGGGCTGTGAGTGTGAACAGGCTGCTGAAAACCAGCTTTCGGTTACTTGGACATTTACCAGTGGTTCAACAAAAAACTTCCTGGAGTACAGATTCAGATGAATACCAGATTTGGAGTCAATCAATGGAACATTCTTTAGTGGAGATATAAATGATTTCTGAAGGCTGGGTTGTGTGGACAGGAAAATGAAGAGCTGACGAAGGTTGAATCGATAGCCGATTGAACACAATGGCTGCGAGTTTGAAAGGCCCGCTGAAAACTAGCATTGCGTTACTTGGACATTCACCACAGGTGTAACGAAAAACTGCCGGTAGTTGATGTTCAGATGAATTCCGGATTTGCAGTGAATGAATGGAACATTCTGTAGTGGTGATAACAATGATTTCTGAAGTTTGGGTTGTGTGGACAGGAAAATGAAGAGCTGACCAGGGTTGAGTGGATAGCCAATTTAACAGCACGGATGTGATTGTGAACAGGCCGCTGAAAACCAGCATTGGGTTACTTGGACATTCAACAGTGGTGTAATGAAAACCTGCCGGGAGTGGAAAGTGAGATGAATTCCAGATTCGCAGTGAATGAATGGAACATTCTGTAGTGTAGATTCCAATGATTTCTGAAGTCTGGATTGTGTGGAGAAGAAAATGAAGAGTTGACCAGTGTTGAGTGGAAAGCCAGTGGACACCACGGTTTGGAGTGTGAACAGAACGCTGAAAACCAGCATTGTTTTACTTGAACATTCACCACTGGTGTAAAGAAAGCCTGCCTGGAGTGCAGATTTAAATGAATTCCAGATTCGGAGTGAATGAATGGAACTTTCTGTAGTGGAGATTCCAATGATTTCTGAATGCTGGGTTGTGTGGACAGGAAAATGAAAGCTGACCAGGGTTGAGTGGATAGCCTATTGAACAGCACGGCTGCGATTGTGAACCGGCCGCTGAAAACCAGCATTGGGTTACTTGGTCATTGACCAGTGGTCTAACGAAAGACTGCCTGCAGTGCAGATTCATATGAATTCCAAATTCTTAGTGAATGAATGGAACATTCTGTAGTGGAGATTCCAATGATTTCTGAAGGCCGTGTAATGTGGACAGGAAAATGAAGGGCTGAACAGGTTTAGAGTGGATAGCCAATTGAACAGCACGGCTGCGAGCTTGAACAGACCGCTGAAAACCAGCATTGTGTTACTGGGACATTCATAAGTGATGTAACGAAAGCCTGCCTAAAGTGCAGATACAGATGAATTTCAGATTTGCAGTGAATGAATGGAACATTCTGTAGTGGAAATAAAAATGATTTCTGAAGTCTGGGTTGTGTGGACTGGAAAATGTAGAACTAACCAGTGCTGAGAGGAATGCCAGTGAACAGATGGCTGCGATTGTGTACAGGCCATAAAAAAACAGGATTGGGTTACATGGACATTTACCAGTGGTGTAATGAAAACCTGCAGAGAGTGGATGTTCAGATAATTCCCAGATTCGCAGTGAATGAATTCAACATTCTGTAATGGAGATAACAATTATTTCTGAAGTCTGGTTTGTGTGGACAGAAAAATGTAGAAATGACCAGCATTGACTAGAAAGCCAATTGAACAGCACGTCTCCGAGTGTGAACAGGCCCCTGAAAACCAGCATTGGGTATTTGGACATTCAATAGTGGTGAAACGATAGACTACCGGCAGTGCAGATTCAGGTGAATGCCAAATTTGCAGTGAATGAGTGGAAAAATCTGTAGTGGAGATAACAATGATTTCTGACGTCTTGGTTATGTGGACAGGAAAACTATGAGCTGAGCAGCTTTGAGTGGATAGACAAATGAAGAGCACGTCTGCGAGTGTGAACATGCCGCTGAAAACCAGCATTGGGTTACTTGGACATTCAATAGTGGTGTAACGAAAGACTGCCTGCAGTGCAGATTCAGATGAAGTCCAAATTCGCAGTGAATAAATGGAACATTCTGTAGTGGAGATAACAAGAATTTCTTGTCTTGGTTATGTGGACAGGAAAATGAAGTCTTGAACAGGGTTGAGTGGATAGCCAATTGAACAGCATGGGTACGAGTCTGAACAGGCCGCTGAAAACCAGCATTGTGTTACTTGGACATTCACCAGTGGTGTAATGAAAGACTCCCTGCAGTGCAGATTCAGATGAATTCCAAATTCTCAGTGAATGTATGGAACATTCTGTAGTGGAGATAACAATGATTTCTGAAGGCTAAGTTGTGTGGAGAGGAAAATGAATTGCTGATCAGGGTTGAGTGGATAGCCAATTTAATAGCACTGCTGCGAGTGCAAACTGGCTGCTGAAAACCAGCTTGGGTTACGTGGACATTCACCAGTGGTGTAACAAAAACCTGCCTGAAGTGGATATTCGGATGAATTCCAGATTCGCAGTGAATGAATGGAACATTCTGTATTGGATATTCCAATGATTTCTGAAGGCTGCGTTCTGTGGACAGGAAAATGAAGCGCTGAACAGGGTTGAGTGGATAGCCAATTGAACAGCACGGCTGCGACTCTGAAAAGGCCGCTGAAAACCAGCATTGGGTTACTTGGACATTCAACAGTGGTGTAACGAAAGCGTGCCTGGAGTGGAGTTTCGATGAATTCCAGATTAGCTGTGAATGTATGGAACATTATGTAGAGGATATTCCAAATGTTTCTGAAGTCTGGGTTGTGTGGACAGGAATATGAAGAGGTGACCAGGGTTGATTTTATAGTCAATTGGACAGCACGGCTACGAGTTTGAACAGGCCACTGAAAAGCAGCATTGGGTTATTTGGACATTCACCAGTGGTGTAACCAAAACCTGCCGAGAGTGGAGATTCAGATGAATTCCATAATCGCACTGAATTATTGGAACATTCTGTAGTGGATAGGAATATGAAGAGGTGACCAGGGTTGACTGGATAGGCAATTGAACAGCCGGGCTGCGAGTGTGAACTGGCTGTTGAAAACCAGCATTGGGTTACTTGGACATTCACCAGTGGTGTAACGAAAACCTGCCTGGAGTAGAGATTCGGTGAATTTCAGATTCGCAGTGAATGAATGGAACATTTTATAGGGGAGATTTAAATGATTTCTGAAGACATGTTTGTGTGGACAGTAAAATGAAGAGCTGACCATGGTTGAATAGATAGCCAAGAGAACAGCACGGCTGCGAGTATGAAAAGACCGCTGAAAACCAGTATTGGATTCCTTGGATATTCAACAGTGGTGTAACAAAATTCTGCCTGGAGTGGAGATTCTGTTAAATTCCAGATTCCAATTGAATATATGGAACATTCTGTAGTGGAGATTCCAATGATTTTTGAAGCCTGGGTTGTATAGACACGAAAATGGAGAGCTGACTAGGGTTGAGTGGATAGCCAATTGAAAAGCATGGCTGCGAATTTGAACAGGCCTCTGTTAATCAGCATTGGGTTATTTGGATATTCAACAGTGGTGTATCGAAAACCTGCCTGGAGTGCAGAGACAGATGAATTCCCCATTCGCAGTGAATGAATGGAACTTTCTGTATTGGAGTTTTCAAAGATTTCTGACGTCTGGGTTGTGTGGACAGTAAAATGAAGAGCTGAACAGGGTTGAATCGATAGCGAGTATAACAGTATGGCTACGAGCATAAAAAAGCCACTGAAAGCCAGCATTGGGTTACTTGGACATTCACCAGAGGTGTAAAGAAAACCTGCCTGGAGTGGAGATTCAGATGAATTCCAGATTAGTAGTGAATGTATGGAACATTCTGTAGTGGAGGTTTCAATGATTTCTGAAGGCTGGGTTGTATGGACAGGGAAATGAAGAGCTGACCAGGGTTGAGTGGATAGCCAAGTGAACAGCACATCTGCTAGTGTGAACATGCAGCGGAAAACCAGCATTGGCTTACTTGGCATTCACCAGTGGTGTAACGAAATCTGCCTGCAGTGCAGATTCAGTTGAATTCCAAATTCGCAGGGAATGAATGCAACATTCTGTAGTGGGGATAACAATAGTTTCTGTAGGCTGGGTTGTGTGGATGGTAAAATGAAGAGCTGACCTGGGTAGAGTGCATAGGGAATTGAACAGCACTGCTGAGAGTGTGAACAGGCCACTGAAAACCCGCATTGGGTTATTTGGTCATTCACCAGTGTTGTAACGAAAACCTGCCTGGAAAGGAGAGTCAAATGTATTCCAGATTCACAGTGAATGAATTGAACATTCTGTAATGGAGATTCCAATGATTTATGAAGGCTGGGTTATGTGGACAAGAAAATGAAGTGCTGACAGGGTTGAGTGGATAGCCAATTTAACAACTCGCCTGAGAATTTGAACAGGCCGCTGAAAAACAGCATTGGGTCACTTGTACATTCACCAGTGGTGATACGAAAACCTGCTGGGAGTGGAGATTAAGGTGAATTCCAGAGTCGCAGTGAATGAATGGAACATTCTGTAGTGGAGATAACATTGATTTCTGTAGGCTGGTTTTTGTGGACAGGAAAATGAAGAGCTGAACAGGGTTGAGTGGATAGCCAATTTAACAGCACTGCTGCGAGTGTGAACTGGGTGCTGAAAACCAGCTTTGGGTTACTTGGAAATTCACAAGTGGTGTAACAAAATCCTGCCTGGAGTGGAGAGTCAGACCACTGAAAACCAACATTGCGTTACTTGGACATTCACCAGTGGTGTAAGGAAAGCCTGCCCTGAGTGCAGATTCATATTAATTCCAGATTAGCAGTGAATGAATGGAGCATTCTGTAGTGGCGATTCCAATGATTTCTGTAGGCTGTGTTTTGTGGGCAGGAAAATGAAGAGCTGACAGTATTGAATGGATAGCCAATTGAACAGCACGTCTGCGAGTGTGAACATGCCGCTGAAAACCAGCATTGTTTACTTGTATATTCACCAGTGGTGTAATGAAAGACTGCCAGCAGTGCAGATTCAAATGCATCCAAATTTGCAGTGAATAAATGGAACTTTCTGTAGTGGAGATTTCAATGATTTCTGAAGGCTGGGTTGTGTTCAAAAGAAAAAGAAGAATTAACTAGGGTTGAATCGATAGCCAATTGAACAGATGGCTGCGAGTATGAAAAGGCCGCTGAAAATCAGTATTAGGTTACTTGGACATTCACGAGTGTTGTAAGGAAAGACTGCGTGAAGTGCAGATTCAGATGAATTCCAATTCGCAGTGAATGAATTGACATTCTGTAGTGGAGATAACAATGAGTTCTGAAGTTTGGGTTCTGTGGACAGGAAAATGAAGAGCTGACAGGGGTTCAGTGGATAACCATTTGAACAGCACGCCTGCTTTTGTGAACAGGCGACTGAATATGAGCATTGGGTTACTTGGACATTCAACAGTGGTTTAAAGAAAACCTGCCTGTAGAGGAGAGTAAGATGAATTCCAGATTCGCAGTGAATAAATGGAACATTCTATGTTGGAGATTCCAATGATTTCTGATGGCTGGAGAGGAACATGAAGAGCTGAACAGGGTTGAGTGGATAGCCAATTGAACAGGACGGCTGCGAGTCTGAACAAGCCGCTGAAAACCAGCATTGGGTTACTTGGACATTCACCAGTGGTGTAACGAAAACCTGCCAGGAGTGCAGGTTCGGATGAATTTCAAATTCGCAGTGAATGAATGGAACTTTCTGTAGTGGAGATAACAATGAATTCTTAAGGCTGGGTTGTGTGTACAGGAAAATGAAGAGCTGACCAGCATTGATAGGATAGCCAATTGAACAGCACGTCTGCGAGTGTGAACATGCCGCTGAAAATCAGGAATTGTTACTTGGACACTAACCAGTAGTGTAACGAAAGACTAGCTGCAGTGCAGATGTAGATGAATTCCAAAATTCGCAGTGAATGAATATAACATTCAGTAGTGGACATAACAATGATTTCTGAAGGCTGGTTTTTGTGCAAAGGAAAATGAGGAGCTGACCAGGATTGAGTGGATAGCCAATTGAACAGCACAGCTAGGAGTGTGAAAAGGCCTCTAAAAACCAGAATTGGGTTACTTGGACATTCCCCAGTGGTGTAATGAAAACCTGACAGGATTGGAGATTCAGAAGAATTCTTGATTCGCAGTGAATGAATTGAACATTCTGTAGTGGAGATTACAATGATTTCTGAAGTCTGGATTTTGTGGGCTGAAAATGAGGAACTGACCAGTGTTTAGTGGATACCCAATGAACAGCACGTCGTCGAGTGTGAACAGACCGCTGAAAACCAGCAACGCTTTACTTGGACATTCACCAGTGGTGAAACTAAAGTCTGCCTGCAGTGCAGATTCAGATTAATTCCAGATTCACAGTGAATGAATAGAAAATTTTGTGGTGGAGATACCAATGATTTCTGAAGGCTAGTTTATGTGGACAGGAAAATGAAAAGTTGACCACCATTGAGTGGATAGCCAATTAAACAGCACCTCTGCTAGTTTGAACATGCCGCTGAAAACCAGTAGTGGGTTACTTGGACATTCACCAGTAGTGTAACGAAAGACTGCCTGCAATGTAGATTCAGATAAATCCCAAATGTTCAGTGTATAAATGGAACATTCTCTAGTGGAGATAACAATAATTACTGAAGGCTCGGTTGTTTGGACAGGAAAATGAAGAGTTGACCAGCATTGAGTGGATAGCCAATTGAACAGCACGTCTGCGAGTGTGAACATGCCGCTGAAAACCAGCAGTGGGTTACTTGGAAATTCACCAGTGGTGTAACGAAAGACTGCCTGCAGTGCAGATTCAGATGAATTCCAAATTCGCAGTGAATGAATGGCACATTCTATAGTGGAGAGTCCAATGATTTCTGAAGGCTGAGTTGTGGGGAACAGAAAAAGAGGAACTGACCAGGGTTGAATCGATAGCCAATTGAACAGCACGGATGCACAGTGAACAGGCCTCTGAAAACCAGCATTGGGTTATATGGTCATTCAGCAGTGGTGTAACGAAAACCTGCCTTGAGTGGAGAATCAGATGAATTCCAGATTCACAGTGAATGAATTGAACACTCTGTAGTGGAGATTCCAATGATTTCTGAAGGCGGGTTGTGTCGACAGAAAAAAGAAGAGCTGATCAGGGTTGAATCGATAGCCAATAAAACAGGAGGGCTGTGAGTATGAAAAGGCCGCTGAAAACCAGTATTGGGTTACTAGTACATTCACCAGTGGTGTAACGATATCCTGTCAGGAGTGGAGATTCAGATTAATTCCAGATTTGCAGTGGATGAATGGAACATTCTGTAGTGGACATTCCAAAGCTTTTTGAAGGCTGGATTGTATAGAGAGGAAAATGAAGTGCTAACCAGGGTTGAGTGGATAGGCAATAGAACAGCATGCTGCGACAGGAAAAGGCCGCTGAAAACCAGCATTTTATTACTTGCTCATTCAGCACTGATGTATCGAAAACCTGCCTGGAGTGGAGATTCAGATGAATTCCAAATTCACAATTAATGAATGGAACATACTATAGTGGAGATTCCAATGATTTCTGAAGGATATGTTGTGTGGACATTAAAATGAAGAGCTGAGCAGGGTTGAGTGGATAGTCAATTGAACATCACTGCTGCGACAGTGAACAAGCCATTGAAAACCAGCATTGGGTTACTTGGTCATTCAGCAGTGGTGTAATGAAAACTTGCCTGGAGTAGAGATTCAGATGAATTCCAGATTCGCAGTGATCGAATGGAACATTCTGTATTGGAGATTCCAATAATTTCTGAAGGCTGAATTATGTGGACTGTAAAATGATTAGCTGACCAGCATTGAGTGGATAGCCAATTGAACAGCATGTCTGCGAATGTGAACATTCCGCTGAAAACCAGCGTCGGATTAATTGGACATTCACCAGTGTTGTAACGAAAGACTCCCTGCAGTGCAGATACAGATGAATTCCAGATTCACAGTGAATGAATGGAACATTCTGTAGTGGAGATAACAATATTTTCTGAAGGCTGGGTTGTGTGGACAGGAAAATGAAGAGCTGAGCAGGGTTGAGTGGAGAGCCAATTGAACAGCACGGCTGCGAGTGTGAACGTGCCGCTGAAAACCAGCATTGGCTTACTTGGACATTCACCAGTGGTGTAACGAAAGACTGCCTGCAGTGCAGATTCAGATGAATTCCAAATTCGAAGTGAATGAATGGAACATTCTGGACTGGAGATTCCAATGTTCTCTGAAGGCTCGGTTGTGTGGAAAAGAAAATGCAGAACTGAACAGGGTTGAATTGATAGCCAATTGTACAGCACGGCTGCAAGTCTGAACAGGACGCTGAAAACCAGCATTGGGTTACTTGGACATTCACCAGTATTGTAACGAAATTTTGCCAAGAGTGAAGATTCATATAATTCTAGATTAATAGTGAATGAATGGAACATTCTTGCCAAGAGTGAAGATTCATATAATTCTAGATTAATAGTGAATGAATGGAACATTCTGCGTGGAGATTCCAATGATTTCTGAACTCTGGATTGTGTGGACAGGAAAATCAATAGCTGAACAGTGTTGAGTGGGTAGCCAGTGAACACCACGGATTCGAGTGTGAACAGACCGCTGAAAACCAGGAATGCGTTACTTGAACATTCACCAGTGTTGTAATGAAAGCCTGCCTGTAGTGCAGATTCAGATGAATTCCAGATTTGCAGTGGATGATTGGAACATTCTGCAGTGGAGATAAAAATGATTTTTGAAGGCCTGGTAGTGTGGACAGGAAAATGAAGAGCTGACCAGGTTTGAGTGGATAGCCAATTGAATAGCACGGCTGCAAGTGTGAACAGGCCGCTGAAAACCAGCATTGGGTTACTTGGTCATTCACCAGTGTTATAACGAAACCTACTTGGAGTGGAGAGTCATATGAATTCCAGATTTGCAGTGAACGAATGGAACATTTTGTAGGGAGATTCCAATGATTTCTGAAGGCTGGGTAGTGTGGACAGGAAAATAAAGAGCTTACCAGGGAAGAATCTATAGCCAATAAAAAAGAACGAATTCGAGTATGAAAAGGCTGCTGAAAAACTGCATTAGATTACTTGGACATTAACCAGTGGTGTAACGAGAACCTGCTTGGAGTGTAGATTTAGATGAATTCCAGATTCGCAGTGAATGTATTGAACATTCTGTACTGGAGCTTCCAATGATTTCTGAAGTCTGGGTGGTGTGGACAAGAAAATGAAGAGCTGACCAGGGTTGAGTGGATAGCCAACTGAACAGCACGGCTGCGATTGTGAATATGCTGCTGAAAACCAGCATTGTGTTACTTGGACATTCACGAGTGGTGTAACGAAAACCATTCGAGAGTGGAGATTCATATGAATTCCAGATTCGCAGTGAATGAATGGAACATTCTGTAGTTGAGATTCCAATGTTTTCTGAAGTCTGAGTTGTGTGGAGAGGAAAATGAAGAGCTGATCAGTGTTGAGTGGATAGCCAGTGAACAGCACATCATCGAGAGTGAACAGACCGCTGAAAACCAGCATTGCGTTACTTGGACATTCACCAGTGGCGTAAAGAAACCCTACCTGGACTGCAGATTCAGATTAATTCCAGATTCGCACTGAATGAATGGCACATTCTGTATTGGAGATTCCAATTATTTCTGAAGGCTGGGTTATGTGGACAGGAAAATGAAGAGCTGAACGCGGTTGATTGGACAGCCAGTTGAACAGCACGACTGTGAGGCTGAATAAGCCGTTAAAAACCAGCATTGTGTTACTTGGACGTTCACCAGTGGTGTAAAGAAAGCCTGCTAAAGTGTAGATTCAGATAAATTCCAGAATCGCAGTGAATGAATGGAACATTCTTAGTAGAGTGTCCAATGATTTCTTAAGTCTGTGTTGTTTGCATAGCAAAATGTAGAGCTGACCAGTGTGGACTGGATAGCCAGTGAACAGTAGTGCTCTTAGTGTGAAAGGCTGCTGAAAACCAGCTTTTGGTTACTTGGACATTCACCAGTGGTGTAACAAAAACCTGCCTGGAGTGTAGATTCGGATGAATTCCAGATTCGCAGTGAATGAATGAATCATTCTATAGTAGATGTGGCAATGTTTTCTGAAGGCTGCGTTGTGTAGACAGGAAAATGAAGAGCTGACCAGGGTTGAGTGGATAGCCAATTGAACAGCACGGCTGCGATTGTGAACAGGTCGCTGAAAAACAGCATTGGGTTACTTGGATATTCAACAGTGGTGTAACAAAAACCTGCCTGGAGAGGAGATTCAGATGAATTCCAGATTCGCAGTAAATAAAAGGAACATTTTGTAGTGGAGGTTCCAATGATATCTGAATTCTGGTCTGTGTGGACAGGAAAATGATGTGCTGAACAGGGTTGAGTGGCTAGACAATTGAACAGCACGTGTTCGAGTGTGAACAGGCCGCTGAAAACCAGCATTGCGTTACTTGGACATTCACCATTCGTGTATCGAAAGACTGCCTGCAGTGCAGATTCAGATGAATTACAAATTCGCAGTGAATGAATGGCACATTCTATAGTGGAGAGTCCAATGATTTCTGACGGCTGGGTTGTGTGGACAGGATAATCAAGAGTTGAACGGGGTTGAGTGTATAGCCAGTGAACTTCATGGCTGCATTTGTGAAGAGGCCGCTGAAAACCACTATCGGATTACTTGGTCATTCACGAGTGTTGTAACAAAAACCGACCTGGAGTGGAGAGTCAGATGAATTCCAGATTCGCAGTGAATGAATGGAACATTCTGTAGTGGAGTGTCCAATGAATTCTAAAGTTCGGGTTGTTTGCATAGTAAAATGAAGAGCTGACCAGGGTGGAGTGGATAGCCAGTGAACAGCAGGGCTGCAAGTGTGAACTGGCTGCTGATAACCCACGTTTGGTTACTTGGACATTCAACAATGGTGTAATAAACCCTGCTTTGAGTGCAGATTCAGATGAATTCCAGATTCACAGTGACGGAATGAAACATTCTGTAGTGGAGATTAAAATGATTTCTGAATGCTGGTTTTTGTGGACAATAAAATGAAGAGCTGACCAGCATTTAATCGATAGCCAATAGAACAGCATGGCTGCGACTATAAAATGGCCGCTGAAAACCAGCATTTGGTTACTTGGACATTCAAAATTGGTGTAACATAAATCTGCCGGGAGTGGAGAATCAGATAAGTCCCAGATTCACAGTGAATGAATGGAACATTTTGCCGTGGAGGTTCCAATCATTTCTGAAGGCTGGATTATGTGGCCAGGAAAATGAAGAGCTCACCATGGTTGAATGGGTAGGCAATTGCCTACCTACAGTACGCCTGCACGGGTGAACATGCCACCGAAAACCAGCATTGGGTTACTTGGACATTCACCATTGGTCTAACAAAAACCTGCCTGGAGTGGAGATTCAGATGATTCCAGATTCGCTGTGATGGAATGTAATATTCTGTAGTGGAGATGACAATTATTTCTGAAGGCTGGGTTGTGTGGACAGGAAAATGAAGTGCTGAACAGGGTTAAGTGGAAAGCCAATAGAACAGCACGGCTGCAATTTTGAATAGGCCGCTGAAAACCAGCTTTGGGTTACTTGGACATTCAATAGTGGTGTAACGAAAACCTGCCTGGAGTGAAAAGTCAGATGAAATCCGATACGCAGAGAATGAATGGAACATCCTTGTAGTGGAGATTCCAATGATTTCTGAATGCTGGTTTATGTAGACAGGTAAATGAAGAGCAAAACTAGGTTGAGGGCAGAGCCAATTTAACAGCACGGCCGCTCATCGGAACAGGCCACTGAAAACCAGCATTGGTTTACTTGGACATTCACCAGTGGTGTAAAGAAAGACTTCCTGGAGTGCAGATTCAGATGAATTCCAGAGTCGCACTGAATGAATGGAACATTCTCTAGTGGAGTGTCCAATGATTTCTTAAGTCTGGTTTGTTTGCATAGCAAAATGAAGAGCTGACCAGGGTGGAGTGGATAGCCAGTGACAGCAGAGCTGCGAGTGTGAACTGGCTGCTGAAAAGCACTTTTGGTTACTTGGACATACACTAGTGGTGTAACAAAAAGCTCCCTGGAGTGGAGATTCGGATGAATTCCAGATTCGCAGTGAATGAATGGAGCATTCTGTAGTGGAGGTTCCAATGATTTCTGAAGTCTACGTTGTGTTGACGGGAAAATGAAGAGTTGACCAGGGTTCAATCGATAACCAATAGTATAGAACGGCTGCGAGTATTAAAAAGGCCACTGAAAACAAGCTTTGGGTTACTTGGACATTCACCAGTGGTGTAACGAAAACCTGCCTGGAGTGGAGAATCAGATGAATTTCCAGATTCGCAGTGAAGAATGGAACACTATGTAATGGAGATTCCAATGATTTCTGAAGGCTGGTTGTGTGGACAGGAATAAGAAGAGCTGATCAGGGTTGAATCGATAGCCAACAAAACAGGATGGCTGCGAGTATGAAAAAGCCGCTGAAAACCAGTATTTGGTTACTTGGATATTCACCAGTGGTGTTAGGAATACCTACCTGGAGTGGAGATTCAGATGAGTTCCCAATTCGCAGTGAATGTATGGAACATTCTGTAGTGGAGGCTCCAATGATTTCTGAATTTTGCGTTGTCTGGACAGGTAAATAAAGAGCTGACCAGGGTTGAGTGTATCGCCAATTCAACAGCTCGGCTGCGTGTCTGAACAAGCCGCTGAGAACCAGCATTGGGTTACTTAATGTCACCAGTGGTGTAACGAAAACCTGCCCGGAGTGGAGATACAGATTAATTCCTGATTCGCAATGGATGAATGGAACATTCTGTAGTGGAGATTCCAAAGATTTCTGAAGGCTGGGTTGTGTGGACAGGAAAATGAAGTGCTGACAAGGGTTAAGTGGCCAGGCAATTGAACAGCATGCTGCGACAGTGAAAAGGCCGCTGAAAACCAGCATTGGGTTACTTGGTCATTCAGCACTGGTGTAACGAAAAACTGCCTGGAGTGGAGATTCAGATGAATTCCACATTCGCAGTGAATGAATGGAACATAGTGTAGTGGAGATTCCAATGATTTGTGAAGGCTATGTTTTGTGGACATTAAAATGTAGAGCTGAGCAGGGTTGAGTGGATAGCCAATTGAACAGCACGGCTGCGACAGTGAACAGGAGCTTAAAAACAGCACTAGGTTACTTGGTCATTCAGCAGTGGTGTAACGAAAACCTGCCTGGAGTGGAGATTCAGATGAATTCCAGATTCACACTGAATGAATGGAACATTCTGTATTGGAGATTCCAATAATTTCTGAAGGCTGGATTATGTGGACTATAAAATGATTAGCTGACCAACATTGAGTGGATAGCCAATTGAACAGCACGTCTGTGTGTGTGAACATTTCGCTGAAAACCAGCATTGGGTTACGTGGACATTCACCAGTGGTGTAACGAAAGACTCGCTACAGTGCAGATACAGATGAATTCCAGATTCGTAGTGAATGAATGGAACTTTCTGTAGTGGAGATAACAATAATTTCTGAACGCTGGGTTGTGTGGACAGGAAAAGGAAGAGCTGAGCAGGGTTGATTGGAGAGCCAAATGAACAGCACGGCTGCGACAGTGAACAGGCCGCTGAAAACCAGCATTGGGTTACATGGTAATTCAGCAGTGGTGTAACGAAAACCTGCCTGGAGTGGAGAATTTGATGAATTCCAGATTCGCAGTGACTGAATGGAACACTCTGTAGTGGAGATACCAATCATTTCTGAAGGCTGGTTGTGTGGACAGGAAAAAGAGGAGCTGATCAGGGTTGAATTGATAGCCAATCATACAGGACGGCTGCGATAATGAAAAGGCCGCTGAAAACCAGCTTTGGGTTACTTGGACATTCACCAGTGGTGTAACGAAAACCTGCCTGGAGAGGAGATTCAGATGAATTCCAGATTCGCAGTAAATAAAAGGAACATTCTGTAGTGGAGGTTCCAATGATATCTGAATTCTGGTCTGTGTGGACAGGAAAATGAAGAGCTGACCAGCATTGAGTGGATAGCCAATAGATCAGCACGTCTGAGAGTGTGAACATGCCGCTGAAACCAGCATTGCATTACTTGGGCATTTACCAGTGGTGTAACGAAAGCCTCTCTGTAGTGAAGATTCAGATTAATTACAGATTCGCAGTGAATGAATGGAACATTCTGTAGTGGAGATTCCAACGATTTCTTTAGGCTGGGTTGTGTGGACAGGAAAATGAAGAGCTGACCAGCATTCAGTGGATACCCAATAGAACAGCAAGGCTGCGACATTGAATATTCCACTGAAAACCAGCATTGGGTTACTGGTGATTCACCAATGTTGTAACGAAAACCTATCTGGAATGGAGAGTCAGATGAATTCCAGATTCGAAGTGAATGAATGGAACATTCTGTAGTGAATATTCCAATAATTTCTGAAGGTTGGGTTGTGTGGAAAAGAAAAAGAAGAGCTGTCCAGGGTTGAGTGGATAGCCAATTGAACAGCACGGCTGCGAGTCTGAACAGGCCGCTGAAAACAAGCATTCGGTTACTTGGACATTCAACAGTGGTGTAACGAAAACACGCCTGGAGTAGAGAGTCAGATGAGTTCCAGATTCGCAGTGAACGAATGGAATATTCTGTAGTGGAGATTCCAATGATTAGTGAAGGCTGGGTGATGTGGACAGGAAAATGAAGAGCTAAACAGGAATGAGTGGATGGCCAGTCAGATGAATTACAGATTTCGCAGTGAACGATTGGAACATTCTGTAGTGGAGATTTAAATGATTTCTGAATGTTGGGTTGTGTGTACATTAAAATGAAGAGCTGACCAGGGTTGTATCAATAGCCAATAAAAAAGCACGGCTGCGAATGTGAAGAGGATGCTGAAAACCTTCATTCTGTTACTTGGACATTCAACAGTGGTGTTGCGAAAACCTAACTGGAGTGGAGATTCAGATGAATTCCCGATTCGCAGTAAATGTTTGGAACATTCAGTAGTGGAGCTTCCAATTATTTCTGAATTCTGTGTTATCTGGACGGGAAAATGAAGAGGCTACCCGGGTTGAGTGTATAGCCAATTAAACAGCACGGCTGCAAGTCTGAACAGGACGCTGAAAACCAGCATTGGGTTACTAGGACATTAACCAGTGGTGTAAGGAAAACCTGCCCGGAGTGGAGATACAGATTAATTCCAGATTCGCAATGGATGAATGGAACATTCTGTAGTGGAGATTCCAAAGATTTCTGAAGACTGGGTTGTGTGGACAGGAAAATGAAGTGCTGACCAGGGTTGAGTGGATAGGCAATTGAACAGCACTCTGCAACAGTGAAAAGACCGCATAAAACCAGCATTGGGTTACTTGGTCATTCAGCACTGGTGTTACGAAAACCTGCCTGGAGTGGAGATTCAGATGAATTCCAGATTCGCAGTGAATGAATGGAACATTATCTAGTGGAGATTCCAATGATTTCTGAAATCTGGTTTGTGTGGACAGGAAAATGAATAGCTGCCCAGGGTTGAGTGGATAGCCAATTGAAAAGCACGGCTGCACAATGAACAGGCTTCCGAAAACCAGCATTGGGTTACATGGTCATTCAGCAGTGGTGTAACGAAAACCTGCCTTGAGTGGAGAATCAGATGAATTCCAGATTCACAGAGAATGAATTCAACACTCTGTAGTGGATATTCCAATGATTTCTGAAGGCTGGTTGTGTCGACAGGAAAAAGAAGAGCTTATCAGGGTTGAATCGATAGCCAATAAAACAGGAGGGCTGCGAGTATGAAAATGCCGGTGAATACCAGCATTGTGTTACTAGGACATTCACCAGTGGTGTAACGATATCCTGTCGGGAGTGGAGATTCAGATTAATTCCAGATTTGCAGTGGATGAATGGAACATTCTGTAGTGGACATCCAAAGATTTATGAAGGCTGCATTGTATAGAGAGGAAAATGAAGAGCTGACCAGGGTTGAGTGGATAGGCAATAGAACAGCATGCTGCGACAGGAAAAGGCCGCTGAAAACCAGCATTTTATTACTTGCTCATTCAGCACTGGTGTATCGAAAACCTACCTGGAGTGGAGATTCAGATGAATTCCAAATTCACAATGAATGAATGGAACATACTGTAGTGGCGATTCCAATGATTTCTGAAGGATATGTTGTGTGGACATTAAAATGAAGAGCTGAGCAGGGTTAAGTGGATAGTCAATTGAACATCACTGCTGCGACAGTGAACAATTCGTTGAAAACCAGCATTGGGTTACTTGGTCATTCAGCAGTGGTGTATTGAAAACTTGCCTGGAGTAGAGATTCAGATGAATTCCAGATTCGCAGTGAACAAATGGAACATTCTGTATTGGAGATTCCAATAATTTCTGAAGACTGAATTATGTGGACTGTAAAATGATTAACTAACCAGCATTGAGTGGATAGCCAATTGAACAGCACGTCTGCGAGTGTGAACATTCCGCTGAAAACCAGCATTGGATTAATTGGACATTCACCAGTTTTGTAACGAAAGACTCCCTGCAGTGCAGACACAGATGAATTCCAGATTCACAGTGAATGAATGGAACATTCTGTAGTGGAGATAACAATATTTTCTGAAGGCTGGGTTGTGTGGACAGGAAAATGTAGAGCTGAGCAGGGTTGAGTGGAGAGCGAATTGAACAGCATGACTGTGACAGTGAATAGGCCGCTGCAAACCAGCTTTGGTTACTTGGAAATTCACCAGTGGTGTAACAAAAACTGCCTGGAGTAGAAATTTGGATGAATTCCAGATTCACAGTAAATGAAAGAAACATTCTGTAGTGGACATTCCAAAGATATAAGAAGGCTGGGTTGTGTGCACAGGAAAATGAAGAGCTGAACAGGGTTGAGTGGATAGTGAATTGAACAGCACGGCTGCGACAGTGAAAAAACCGCTCATAATAAGCATTGGGTTACTTGGTCATTCAGTACTGGTGTAACGAAAACCTGCCTAGAGTGGAGATTCAGAGGAAATCCAAAATCTCAGTGAATGAATGGAACATTCTGTAGTGGAGATAACATTGATTTCTGAAGGCTGGGTTGTGTGGACAGGAAAATGAAGTGCTAAACAGGGTTACGTGTAGAGACAATTGAACAGCACGGCTGCGATTGTGAAGAGGCCGCTGAAAACCAGCATTTGGTTACTTGGATATTGAACACTGGTGTAACGAAAACCTGCCTGGAGTGGATAGTCAGATGAATTCCAGATTGGCAGACAATGAATGGAACATTCTTGTAGTGAGATTCCAATGATTTCAGAAGGCTGGGTTATGTGGACAGGAAAATGTAAAGCTGAACAGGGTTGTGTGGAGAGCCAATTAAACAGCACCGATGCGAGTCTGAACAGGCCACTGAAATCCAGCATTGGGTTACTTGGACATTCACCAGTGTGTAAAGAAAGACTGCCTGGAGTGCAGATTCAGATTAATTCCAAAATCACAGTGAATGAATGGAACATTCTCCAGTTGACTGTCCAGTGATTTCTTAAGTCGGGTTGTTTGCACAGCAAAATGAAGAGCTGAACAGGGTGTAGCGGATAGCTAGGGAACAGCAGGGCTGCGAGTGTAATCTGGCTACTGAAAGATAGGTTTTGATTACTTGGATATTCACCAGTGATATAACAAAAACCTGCCTGGAGTGGAGATTCGGATGAATTCCAGATTTGCAGTGAATGAAAGGAACATTCTGTAGTGGAGATTTAAATTATTTTTGAAGGCTGGGTTGTGTGGACAGTAAAATGAAGAGTCGACCAGGGTGGAATCGAGAGCCAGTAGAACAGCACGGCTGCGATTGTGAACAGGCCACTGAAAACCAGCATTGGGTTAATTGGACATTCACCAGTGGTGTAAAGAAAACCTGCCGAGAGTGGAGATTCATACAATTCCAGTATCGCAGTGGATGAATGAAACATTTGTCATGGACATTCCAATGATTTCTGAAGTCTGGTTTGTGTGGACAGGAAAATGAAGAGCTGACCAGTGTTGATTGGATAGCCAGTGAACAACACGGCTTCGAGTGTGAGCAGACCGAGGAAAACCAGCATTGCGTAACTTGCACATTCACCAGTGGTGTAATGAAACCCTGCATTGAGTGCAGATTCAGATGAATTCCAGATTCTCAGTGAATGAATGGAACATTCTGTAGTGGACATAACAATGATTTGTGAAGGCTGGGTTGTTTGGACAGGAAAATGAATAGCTCACCGGGTTGAGTGGATAGACAATTGAATAGCACGGCTGCGAGGGTGAACATACCGCCGAAAACCAGCATTGGTTTACTTGGACATTCACCAGTGGTGTTACGAAAAACTTCCTGGAGTGGAGATTCAAATGAGTTCAAGATTCGCAGTGAATGAATGTAACATTCTGTAGTGGAGATAACAATGATTTCTGAAGCCTGGGTTGTGTGGACAAGAAAATGAAGAGCTAACCAGGGTGGAGTGGTTAGCCAATTGAAAAGCAAGGCTGCGGCAGTGAACAGGCCGCTGAAATCCAGCATTGGGTTACTTGGTCATTCAGCAGTGGACTAATGAAAATCTGCGTGGAGGGTAGAGTAAGATGAATTCAAGATTAGAAGTGAATGAACTTAACATTCTGTAGTGGAGATTCCAATGATTTCTGAAGGCTGGGTTTTGTGGACAGGAAAATGAAGAGCTAAATAGCATTGAGTGGATTGCCAATTGAACAGCACGTCTGCGAGTGTGAACATGCTGCTGAAAACCCTCATTGGGTTACTTGGAAATTCATCAGTGGTGTAATGAAAGCCTGACTGGAGGGGAGAGTCAGATGAATTCCGGATGCACAGTGAATGTATGGAACATTCTGTAGTGGAGGTTCCAATGTTTTCTGAAGTTTGGGTTGTGTGATCAGGAAAATGAAGAACTGTCCAGTGTTGAGTGTTTAGCCAATTGAACAGCACGGTATGACAGTGAATAGGGCGCTGAAAACCAGCATTGGGTTACGTGGTCATTCAGCAGTGGTCTAACGAAAACCTGCCTGGATGGGAGAGTCAGATGAATTCAAGATTTGTAGTGAACGAATGGAACATTCTGTATTAGAGATTCCAATGATTTCTGAGAGATGAGTTATGTGGACTGGAAAAAGGAGAGGTGACCAGCATTGAGTGGATAGCCAATTGAACAGCACGTATGCGAGTGTGAACATTCCGCTGAAAACCAGCATTGGGTTACTTGGATATTCACCAGTGGTGTAACGAAAGACTGCCTGCAGTGCAGATTCGATGAAATCCAAATTCGCAGTGAATAAATGGAACATTCTGTAGTGGAGAATAACAATAATTTCTGAAGCCTGGGTTGTGTGGACAGGAAAATGAAGAGTTGACCAGTATTGAGAGGATACCCAGTGAAATGCATGGCTTCGAATGTGAATAGACTGCTGAAAACGAGCATTGCGTTACTTGGACATTCACCAGTTGTGTAACGAAAGCCTGCCTGGAGTGCAGATTGAGATGAATTCCAGATTATAAGTGAATGAATGGAACATTCTGTAGTGGAGATAACAATGTTTTCTGAAGATTGGGTTGTGTGGACAGGAAAAGGAAGAGCTGACCAGGGTTGTGTGAATAGCCAATTGAACAGCACATCTGTGAATGTTAACAGGCCGCTGAATACAAGCATTGGGTTACTTGGACATTCACCAGTGGTGTAACGAAAACCTGCAGGGAGTGGAGAATCAGATAAATTCCAGATTCGCAGTGAATGAATGGAACATTCTATAGTGGATATAACAATAATTTCTGAAGACTGGGTTGTGTGGACAGGAAAGTGAAGCGCTGACCAATGTTTATTGGATAGCCAGTGAACAGCACGGATGCTAGTGTGAACAGGCCGCTGAAAACCAGCATGGGGTTACTTGGTCATTCATCATTGTTGTAGCGAAAATCTACCTGGATCAGAGAGTCAGATGAATTCCAGATTCGCAGTGAATGAATGGAACATTCTGTGGTGGAGATAACAATGATTTCTGAAGTCTGGGTTCTATGTACAGGAAAATGAGGAGCTGACCAATATTTATTGGATAGCCAGTGAACAGCATGGCTTCGAGTGTGAACAGACTGCTGAAAAACTGCATTGCGTTTCTGGGATATTCACCAGTGGTATAACGAAAGCCGGCCTGGGGTGCAGATTCAGATTAATTCAAGAATCGCAGTGAATGAATGGAACATTCTGTATTGGAAATTGGAAATGACTTCTGAAGGGTGACTTATGTGGAATAGAAAATTAAGAGCTGACCAGCATTGAGTGGACAGTCAATTGAACAGCATGTCTGCGAGTGTGAACATGCCACTGAAAACCAGCATTGGGTTACTTGGACATTCACCAGTGTTGTAACGAAAGGCTACATGCAGTGCAGATTCAGATGAAATCCAAATTCGCAGTGAATGAATGGAACATTCTTTAGTGAATATAACAATAATTTCTGAAGGGTGGGTTGTGTGGACAGGAAAATGAAGAGCTGACCAGGGTTGAGTGGATAGCCAATTGAACAGCACAGATGCGACAGTGAACAGGCCGCTGAAAAACAGCATGGGGTTACTTGGTCATTCACCATTGTTGTAACGAAAAGCTACCTGGATCGGAGAGTCAGATGAATTCCAGATTTGCAGTGAATCCATGGAACATTCTGTAGTGGAGATAACAATGATTTCTAAAGGTTGGTTTGCGTGGACAGGAAAATGAAGAGCTGACCAGGGTTGAGTCAATAGCCAATTGAACAGGATGTCTGCTATTGTAAACAGGCTGCTGAATACCAGCATCCGGTTACTTGGAAATTCAACAGTTGTGTAATGAATACCTGCCGGGAGTGGAGAATCAAATAAATTCCAGATTCGCAGTGAATGAATGGAAAATTCTGTATTGGATATTCCAATGATTTCTGAAGGCTGGTTTATGTGGACAGGAAAATGAAGAGCTGAACGGGGTTGAGTGGATTGCCAATTGAACAGCACGGCCACGAGTATGAACAGGCCGCTGAAAACCAGCCTTGGGTTACATGGACATTTACCAGTGGTGTAACGAAAGCCTGCCGGGAGTGGAGATTCAGATGAATTCCAGATCGCAGTGAATGAATGGAACATTCTGCAGTGGAAATTCCAATTATTTCTGAAGTCTGGATTGTGTGGAAAGGAAAAATGAAGAGCTGACCAGTGTTGAGTGGATAGCCAGTTAACAGCACGGCTTCGAGTGTGAACAGACTGCTGAAAACCGGTATTGCATTACTTGGACATTCACCAGTGGTGTAACAAAAGCCTGCCTGGAATGAAGATTCTGATTAATTCCAGATTCGAAGTGAATGAATGGAACATTTAGTAGTGGAGATTCCAATGTTTTCTGCAGGCTGGGTTGTGTGGACAGGAAAAGAAAGAGCTGTCCACTCTGGAGTGGATAGCCAGTTGAACAGCCCACCTGTGAGTGTGAACAGGCCGCTGAAAACCAGCTTTTGGGTACTAGGATATTCACCAGTGTTGTAAAGAAATACTGCCTGGAATGGAGTTTCAATGAATTCCAGATTGGCAGTGAATGAACGGAACATTCTTCAGTGGAGATTCCAATGATTTCTGAAGTCTGGTATGTGTGGAAAGGAAAATGAATAGCTGACCAGGGTTGAGTGGATAGCCAGTTGAACAGCACGCCTGTGAATGTGAACAAGCCTCTGAAAACCAACATTGGGTTACTTGGAGATTCACCAGTGGTGTAACGATCGCCAGATTGGAGTGGAGATTCAGATGTTTTCCAGATTTGCAGTGAATCAATGGAACATTCTGCAGTGTAGATAACTATGATTTCAGAACTCTGGGTCATTTGCACCAGGAAATGAAGAGCTGAACATGGTGGAGTGGATAGCCATTGAACAGCATGGCTGCGGTAAGTGAACAGGCAGCTGACCATTAGCATTGGGTTACTTGGATATTCACCAGTGGTGTAACGATATCCTGCCTTGAGTGGAGATTTGGTGAATTCCAGATTGGCAGTGAATGAATGCAACATACTGTACTGGAGATTCCAATGATTTCTAAAGTCTGGGTTGTGTGGACAGGAAAGGAAAGAGAAGACCACTTTGGGTAGACAGCCAGTTGAACAGAACTCCTGCGAGTGTGAAGAGGATGCTGAAAACCAGCATTGGGTTACTTGGACATTCACCAGTGGTGTAACGAAAGCCTGCCTAGAGTGGAGATTCAGATGAACTCAAGATTTGCAGTGAATGAATGGAACATTCTGTAGTGGAAATTCCAATGACTTCTGAAATCTGGCTTCTGTGGACAGGAAAATGAAGAGCAGACCAGGTTATCGTGGATAGCCAGTTGAATAGCAGGCCTGCGAGTTTGAGCAGGCTGCTGATAACCACCATTGGGTTACTTCGATAGTCACCAGGGGTGTATCGAAACCCTGCCTGGAGTGGACATTCGATAAACTCCATATTGACAGTGAATGAATGGAACTTTCTGTAGTGGAGATTCCAATAATTTCTGAATTCTGGGATGTATGGATAGGAAAATGAAGAGCAAACGAGGTTGGCTTGGATAGCCAGTTGAATAGCAGTCCTGGAGTTTGAAACGGCTGCTAAAACCAGGATAGTGTTACTTGTATATTCACCAGTGGTGTAACAAAATCCTGCCTGGAGTGGAAATTCGATGGATTCCAGATTGGCAGTGAATTAAAGAACATTCTATGCTGGAGATTCCAATGATTTCTTGAAGTCTGGTTTGTTTGGACAGGAAAATAAAGAGCTGACAGGGGTTGAGTGGGTATACAGTTGAACAGCAGGCCTACAAGTGTGAACAGGCCTCTGAAATCCAGCATTGGGTGATTTGGACATTCAGCAGCGGTGTAACGAAAACCTGCCTTGAGTGGAGATTGGATAATCTCCAGATTGGCAGTGAATGAATGGAACATTCTGTAGTGGAGATTCCATGATTTCTGAAGTCTGGGTTGTGTTGAGAGAAAAAAAAGAGCTGACCACTCTTGAGTGGATAGTAGTTTAACAGCACACCTGCGAGTGAGAACAGGCCTCTGAAAACCAGTATGGGGTACTTGGATATTCATCAGTGTTGTAACGAAATTCTGCCTGGAGTGGAGATTCAGATGAATTCCAGATTCGCAGTGAATGAATAGAACATTCTGTAAGGTATATTCCAATGATTTTTGAAGTCTGAGTTGTGTGGACAACAAAAAGAAGAGCATACCAGTTTAGCTTGGATAGCCATTTGAACAGGAAGACTGCGAGTGTGAACAGTACGCGGAATACCATCATTGGATTACTTGGACATTCAGCAGTGTTGTAACCAAATCCTGCCTGGAGTGGAGATTTGATGAATTCCAGATTGGCAGTGAATGAATGAATCATTCTGTAGTGGAGATTCCAATCATTTCTGCAGTCTACGTTGTGTGGACAAGAAAATGAAAAGCTGACCAGGGTTAATTGTTTAGCCAGTTGAACAGCATGCCTGCGACTGTGAACAGGCCGCTGAAAACCAGCATTGGGTTACTTGGATATTCATCAGTGGTGTAACGAAAGCCTGCCTGGAGTGGAGATTTGATGAACTCCAGATTGGCAGTGAATGAATGGAACATTCTGTAGTGGAGATACTAATGATTTCAGAACTATGGTTTATTGGCACCTGGAAATGAAGAGCTGACCAGGGTGGTGTGGAGAGCCAATGAACACCATGCCTGCGGTATGTGAACGGGCCGCTGACAACTAGAATTGGGTTACTTGGATATTCACCAGTGGTGTAACGAAATCCTACCTAGTGTGGAGATTCGAGAAATTCCAGATTGGCAGTAAAGGAATGGAAATTATGTAGTGGGGATTCCAATGATTTCTGAACCCTGGGTTGTGTGGATAGTAAAATGAAGAGCTGAACAGGGTTCAGTGAATAGCCAGTTGAACAGAAGGCCTGCGAGTGTGAACAGGCGTCTGAACACCATCATTTCGTTACTTGGACATTCAGCAGTGGTGTAACGAAATCCTGCCTGGAGTGGAGATTCGATGATCTCCAGATTGGCACTGAATGAATGGATCATTATGTAGTGGATATTCCAAATATCTCTGATGTCTGGCTTGTGTGGTTAGGAAAGGAAAGGGTTGTGCACTGTGGAGTGGATTGCCATTTGAACAGCAATCCTGCGAGTGTGAACAGCACGCTGAAATTTGGTTCCTTGAACATTCAGCAGTGGTGTAATGAAACCCTGCCTGGATTGTTTCGCCTGTTGGACAGTACACCGTGAGTGTGGACAGGCCGCTGAAAACAAGCATTGGTTTACTAGGTTATTCCCCAGTGGTGTAACAAAAAGCTGCCTGGAGTGGAGATTCGATTAATTTCAGATTGGCAGTGAATGAATGGAACATTTTGTACTGGAGATTCCAATGGTTTCTGAATTCCAGGTTGTGTGGACAGGAAAATGAAGAGCTGACCAGGGTTCAGTGGATAGCCAGTTGAACAGCATGCCTGTGAGTGTGAACCGGCCGCTGAAACCAGCATTGGGTAACTTGGACATTCACCAGTGGTGTATCTAAAGCTTGCCGGGAGTGGAGAATCAGATGAATTTCAGATTCACAGTGAATGAATGGAACATTCTGTAGTGGAGATACCAATGATTTCAGAACTCTGGGTTATGGGCACCAGGAAATGAAGAGCTGACCAGGGTGGAGTGAATAGCCAGTGAACACCACACCTGCAATATGTGAACAGGCCGCTGACCACTCGCATTAGGTTACTGAGACATACAGAAGTATCCCAACCCTGACGAGTTTTAGAGGCATACGACCATCACCACAACTGGGTGGCGTTGACCGGGACAGTACCATATGGTTTCGATTCATTCAGATGTCGATGCACACCAAGACTGGTTAGAGTGGACGATGATGAAAACTTCAGCTTGATTGACTGCACAGGAAGAAGAAAACGATATATGAAGATGTTGGTATTTAGATGAACTCAGTTGCGCTCGGTAGTGTGGCAGGTTAAATGAACAGAATACTAGATTAGACTGGAAAGGGAGATGAAAGGCAGGCCTGGTGAGATTGGCAGATTTGTAATTCGAATCGATTTCGTGGAGAACGAGAAGAAATGCTGGCATAATACATTGAATATTGAGATGAATTCACTTCTCTGCAGTGTGGATCGCTGTCACTCTCCCAGTCCTCCCGGACTTAATTGATTTGCTGGCGCGGTTCAGTAGCGACTTCATTTGGAGACTTGTGGTGAGTGTAATTTTGGCATATGAAATATTTCACGGGTTTCTTACCAGGCTTTGTCACGAGGGCCAGAAACTCTCGGCAGCTTCCCGGGCTCTCTGAGAGAGCGAGGAATAAACGCGGCTCGGCCAGGCTGGCTGCGTGACACACACATCCTACAGCTGTGCTATTGCGCCAGAGTGGCAGTGTGGATAGGCAGATGAAAATCAGCCCAGGGATGCGTGTAGAGTGCAGATTTAGATTATTACAAGTTTCTGGGTAGACTCAGCAGTGCTGTAACAAATGACTGCGTAGTGTGGAGATTCAGATGTATTCCAGACTCAGAGTGAATGACTGGAACATTCTGTAGTGGAGATTGCAATGATTTCTGATGTCTAGTTTGTGTGGAGAGGAAAATGAAGAACGGACCAGGGTGGAGTGGATAGCCAGTAAACAGCAAAGGAGGCTGAAAACCATCATTGGCTTACTTGGATATTCACCATTGGTGTAACTAAAGCCTGCCTGGAGTGGAGATTTGAAGAACTCCAGATTGGCAGTGAATGAATAGAACATTCTGTAGTGGAGATTCCAATGATTTCTGAAGTCTGATTTGTGTGGACAGGAAAAAGAAGTGCTGATCAGGGTGGAGTGGAAAGCCAGTTGAACAGCACGCCTGCGAGATTGAAAAGGCTGCTGAATACCAGCATTGGTTTACTTGGATAATCACCAGTGGTGTAAAAGAAATCCTGAATGAAGTGGAAATACGATGAATTCCAGATTGGCAGTGAATGAATGGAACATTCTGTAGTGGAGATTCCAATGTTTTCTGAAGTTTAGGGTTTGTGGGCAGGAAAATGAAGAGCTGACCAGGGTTGAGTGGATAGCCAGTTGAAAACCACGCCGGCGATTGTGAACAGGCCTCTGAAATTGGGTTATTTGGACATGCAATAGTGGTGTAACGAAAGTATCCCTGGATTGGAGATTCGATGATCTCCAGACTTGCAGTGAATGAATGGAACATTCTGCATTGGAGATTCCAATGATTTCTGAAGTCTGAGTTGTGTGGACAGGAAAAGAAAGATCTGACCACTGTGCGGTGGATAGCCAGTTGAACAGCACGCCTGCGAGTGCGAACAGGACGCTGAAACCAGCATTGGGATACTTGGATATTCACCAGTGGTGTAACCAAAGCTGCCTGGAGTGGAGATTCAGATGAATTCCAGATTCGCAGCGAATGAATGGAACATTCAGAAGTGGAGATTCCAATGATTTACAAAGTCTAGTTTGTGTGTACATGAAAATGAAGAACAGACCAGATTAGAGTGAATATCGAGTTGAGCAGCAGGCCTGCGAGTTTGCAACAGGTTGCTGAAACCAGCAATGGTTTACTTGGATATTCACCAGTGATGTAACCTAAGCGTGCCTGGAGGGAGATTCGATGAATTCCAGATTGGCAGTGAATGAATGGAACATTCTGAAATGGAGATTCCTATGATTTCTGAAGTTTGGGTTATGTGGACAGGAAAATGAAGAGCTGACCAGAGTTGAGATGACAGCCAGTTGAACCGAACGCCTGCGAGTGTGAACAGGCATCTGAATACCAGCATTGGGTTACTTGGGCATTCAGCATTGGTGTTACAAAAAAAACTGCCTGGAGTGGAGATTCGATGATCTCCAAATTTGAAGTGAATGAATAGAACATTCTGTAGTGGAGATTCCAATGATTTCTGAAGTCTGGGTTGTGTGGAAAGGAAAATAAAGAGCTGACCACTTCTAGAGTGGATAGCCAGTTGAACAGCAGGCCTGTGAGTGTGAACAGGACACTGAAAACCAGCATTATGTAACTTGGATGTTCACCAGTGGGGTAACGAAATCCTGCTTGGTGTGGAGATTCGATGAATTCAAGATTGGCAGTGCATGAATGGAACATTCTGTAGCGGAGATTCCAAAGATTTCTGAAGTCTGCGTTGTGTGGACAGGAAAATGAAGAGCTGACCTGGGTCGAGTGGATAGCCAGTTGAACAACACGCCTGCGATTGTGAACAGGACGCTGAACACCAGCATTGGGGTACTTGTACATTCAACAGTTGTGTAATGTAAGCCTGCTTGGAGTGGAGATTCGATGAATTCCATATTGGCAGTGAATGAATGGAACATTCTGTAGTGCAGATACCAATGGCTTCTGAAGTCTCCATTGTGTGGACAGAAAAATGAAAAGCTGAGCAGGGTGGAGTGTATAGCCAGTTCAACAGTAAGACTGCGAGTGTGAACAGGAAGCTGAATTCCAGCATTTTGTTCGTTGGACATTCACCAATGTTATAATGAAAACCTGCCTGGAGGGGAGATTCGATGAACTCCAAATTGGCAGTGAATGAATGGAACATTCTGTAGTGGAGAATCCAATGGTTTCTGAAGTCCGGGATGTGTGGACAGGAATAGAAAGAGCTGAACAATGTGGAGTGTATAGCCAATTGAACAGCACGCCTGCGAGTGTGAACAGGACGATGAAAACCAGCAATTGGTTATTTTGACATTCACCAGTGGTATAACGAAAGCCTGCTTGGAGTGGAGATTTAGATGGTCCACATTCGCAGTGAATGAATGGAACATTCTGTAGTGGAGATTCCAATGATTTCTGAAGTCTGGGTAGTGTGGACAGGAAAATGAAGAGGTGACGAGGGTGGAGTGGATAGTCAGTTGAACAGCACTCCTGCGAGTGAGAACAGGGTGCTGAAAACCAGCATTGGGTTAGTTGGATATACACCAATGGTGCAACCAAAGCCTGCCAGGAGTGGAGATTCATATGAATTCCAAATTCGCAGAAAATAAAAGGAACATTTTGTTGTGGAGATACAATGATTTCAGAACTCTGGATTCTGGGCACCAGGAAATGACGAGCTGACAAGGGTGGAATGAATATCTAGTGAATACTTCGCCTGCGAATTGAACAGACCGCTGACCACTAGGATTAGGTTACTGGGACATGCAGAAGAATCCCAACACTGACGAGTTTAAGAGGCATAAGATCATCACCACCACTGTTTGGCGTTGACCGGGAGAGAACCATATAGATTTGGTTGATTCAGTATTCGATGCACACCAGGCCTGGTTACAGTCGACGGGATGATGAAAACTTCGGCTTGATTGAGTGCACAGGCAAATGAAAACCAGATATGTAGGTGTTGATATTTAGATGAACTCAGGTCGCTCGGCAGTGTGGCAGGGTTAATGAACAGAATACTATATTCGACTGGATAGGGAGCTGAACAGCAGGCTGGGAGAGAGTTGACAGCAAATGCTCAATTGGCAGATTTATAATTCGTCTCGATTTCGTGGAGAACGAGACGAAACGCAGGCCTAATACATTGGATATTGAGATGAATTCACTACTCAGCGTTGTGGATCGCTTTCACTCTCCCACTCCTCACAGCCTTCATTGATTTGCAGGCGCGGTTCAGTAGCGTCTTCGTTTGGAGATTTGTGCTGACTGTAATGTTGCCATATGGAATATTTCACGGGTGTCTTGCCAGGCTTTGGCATGAGGGCCAGATACTCTCGGTAGCTTCCCGGGCTCTTTGAGAAGGAGAGTAATTGAACCTGGCTCAGCCAGGCTGGCTGCGTGATGCACACGCCCATCGCTGTACTTTCGTGCCAGAATGGCCCTGTGGATAGGAAGATGAAAAGCAGCACATGGATGATTTTAGAGTGTAGATTGAGATGATTTCAAGTTTCTGGGTAGACTCTCCAGTGGTGTAACGAATGCCTGCGTGGAGTGGAGATTCAGATGTACTCCAGACTCTCAGTGAATGACTGGAATATTCGGTAGTGGAGATTCCAATAATTTCTGATGTCTGGGATCTGTGGAGAGGAAAATGAAGAGCTGTACAAGGTGGAGTGGATAGCCAGTGATCAGGAAAGGCCGCTGAAAAACATCACTGGGTTACTAGGACATACACCAGTGTTGTAACGAAAGCCAGCCTGGAGTGGATATTTGAGGAACCCCAGATTGGCAGTGAATGAATGGAACATTCTGTATTGGAGATTCCAATGATTTTGTTTGTGTCAACAGGAAAACGAAGAGCTGACCAGGGTGGAGTGTATATCCAGTTGAACAGCATGCCTGCGTGTGTGAACAGGACGCTGAAAACCAGCATTGGGTTCATTTGATATTCACCAGTGGTGTTACGAAAGCCTGCCTGGAGTGGAGATTCAGATGATCCAGATTTGCATTGAATGAATGGAATATTCTTTAGTAGAGATTCCATTGATTTCTGAAGTCTGGGTTGTGTGTACAAGAAAATGAAGTGCTGACCAGAGTTGAGTGGATAGCCAGTTGAACAGCATGCCTGCGAGTGTGAACACGGCGCTAAATCCATCATTGGGTTACTTGGATATTTACCAGTGGTGTTGCGAAAGACTTCCTGGTTTGGAGATTCGATGAACTCCAGAATGGCAATGAATGAATGTAGCATTCTGTACTGGAGATTCCTATGATTTCTGAAGTCTGGGTTGTGTGGAGAGGAAAATGAAGAGCTGACCAGGGTGGAATGGAGAGCCAGTGAACACCACGCATGCGATATGTGAACAGGCCGTTGACCACTAGCATTAGTTTACTGGGACATGTAGAAGATTCCCAACCATTATTAGTTTTAGAGGCATACGATCATCACGAGCACTGGGTGGCGTTGACCGGGAGAGTAACATATGGTTTTGATTGATTCAGAAATCGATGCACACCAGGCCTAGTTAGAGTCGATGGGATGATTAAAACTTCGGTTTGATTGAGTGCACAGGCAGATGAAAACCAGATATATAGGTGTTGATATTTAGATGAACTCAGTTCGCTCGGCAGTGTGGCAGGGTTAATGAACAGAATACTATGTTCAACTGGATAGGGAACTAATCAGAAGGCTTGGGGAGAGTTGACAGCAAATGCTCAATTGGCAGATTTATAATTTGACTCGATTTCGTGGAGAATGAGACGAAACAGAGGCCTAATACATTGGATTTTGAGATGAATTCACTACTCAGCAGTGTGGATCGCTGTCAATCTCCCAGTCCTCCCGGACTTCATTGATTTGCTGGCAAGGTTCAGTAACGTCTTCGTTTGGAGATTTGTGGTGACTGTAATTTTGGCATATTTCCATATTTCCCGGATGTCTTACCAGGCTTTGCCATGAGGGCCAGATACTCTTGGTAGCTTCCCGGGCTCTATGAGAGGGAGAGGAATTGAACTCGGTTCAGCCTGGCTGGCTGCGTGACGCACACGCCCAACTGCTGTGCTTTCGCGTCAGAATGGCCGTGTGGATAGGAAGATGCAAAGTAGCCCATGGATGATTTTCGAGTGTAGATTCATGTGATTTCAAGTTTCTGGGTAGACTCTACAGAGGTGTAACGAATGCCTGCGTAGATTGGAGGTTCAGATGTACTCCAGACTCGCAGTGAATAACCGGAACATTCTGTAGTGGAAATTCCAATAATTTCTGATGTCTGCGATCTGTGGACCGGAAAAAGAAGAGCTGAACAGGGTGAAGTGGATAGACAGTGACCAGCAAGGGCCACTGAAAACCATCATTGGTTAACTTGTACTTCACCAGTGGTGTAACTAAAGCCCGCCTGGAGTGGAGATTCAAAGAACTCAAAATTGGCAGTGAATGAATGGAACATTCTTTAGTGGAGATTCCAATGATTTCTGAAGTCTGGGTTGTGTGGAGAGAAAAATGAAGAGCTAACCAGATTGGATGGGATTGCCAGTTGAACACCACACCTGCACGTGTGAACAGGCTGCTGAAAACCAGCATTGGGTTACTTTTTTATTCACCAGTGGTGTAAAAAAAGACTGCCTGGAGGGGAGATTTGATGAATTCCAGATTGGAAGTGAATGAATGGAAAATTCTGTAGTGGAGATTCCAATGGTTTCTGAAGTTTGGGTTGTGTGGACAGGAAAATAGAGAGTTGACCAGGTTAGAGTGGATAGCCAGTTGAACAGCACGCCTGTGAGTGTGAACAGGCCGCTGAAACACCAGCATTGGGTTACTTTTATATTCAACAGTGGTTTAATGAAAGCCTGCCTGGTGGGGAGATTCGATGAATTCAAGATTGGCAGTAAATGAATTGAACAGTCTGTTGTGGAGATTCCAATGGTTTCTGAAGTCTAGGTTGTGTGAACATGAAATTGAAGAGCTGACCAGGGTTGAGTGGATAGCCAGTGGAACAGCACGCCTGGGAGTGTGAAAAGGCCGATGAAAACATGCATTGTGTTACTTGGACATTCACCAGTGGTGTAAGGAAAGCCTGCCTGAAGTAGAGATTCAGATGAATTCAAGATTGGCAGTGAATGAATGGAACATTCTGTATAGGAGATACCAATGAATTCAGAACTCTGGGTTATTGTCACCAGGAAATGAAGAGCTGACCAGGGTGGACTGGATAGCCAGTGAAGAGCATGCCTGCGAGTGTGAACAGACCGCTGAAAACCAGCATAGGATTACTTGAACATTCAGCACTGGTGTAAAGAAAGCCTGCCTAGAGTGGAGATTAGATGATCTCCACATTGGTATTGAATGAAAGGAACATTCCGTAGTGGAGATTCCAGCAGTGGCATAACGAAAGCCTGCATTAAGTGGTGATTCAGATGAAATCCAGAGTTGAAGTAAATGAACGGAACATTCTGTAGTGGAGATTTCAATGATTTCTGAAATCTGGTTTGTGTGGACAGGAAAATGAAGAACTTACCATGTTGGAGTGGATAGCCAGTTGAACAGCACACCTGTGAGTGTGAACAGGCCGCTGAAAACCAGCATTGTGGTACTTGTATATTCAAAACTGATGTAACCAAATCCTGCCTGGAGTGGAGATTCGATGAATTCCATATTGGCAGTGAATGAATTGAACATTCTGTAATGTAGATTCCAAGAATTTCTGAAGTCTGGGTTTTGTGGAAAGGAAAATGAAGAGCTGACCTGTGTTGAGTGTTTAGCCAGTTAAACAGCACGCCTGCGAATGTGAACAGGCCTCTGTAAAACAGCATTGGGTTACTTGGTCATTCCGCAGTGGTGTAACGAGAGCCCGCTTGGAGTGGAGATTCAGATGATTTCCATGTTTGCAGTGAATTAATGGAACATTCTGTAGTGTAGATTCCAATAATTTCTGAAGTCTGGGTTCTGTTGACAGGAAAATGAAGAGCTGACCAGGGTTGACTGGATATCCAGATGAACCGCACGCCTGCAACTGTGAACAGGCCTCTGAAAACCAGCATTGCTTTACATGAAAATGAATGGAACATTCTGTAGTGGAGATTCGAATGATTCCTGAAGTCTGGGTTGTGTGGACAGGAAATGAAGAGCTGACCAAGTTGGAGTGGATACACAGTTGAACAGCAAACCTGCGCGTGTGAACAGGACGCAGAAAACCAGCATTGGGGTACCTGGATATTCACCAGTGGTGTAAAGATATCCTGCCTGGAGTGGAGATTCGATGAATTCCAGATTGGCAGTGAATGAATGCAACATTCTGTAGTGGAGATTCCAGTGATTTCTCAAGTCTGGGTTGTGTGGACAGGAAAGGAAAGAGCTGAACACTGGAGAGGATAGCCAGTTGAACAGCACACCTGTGAGTGTGAACAGGATGCTGAAAACAAGCATTGTGTTACTTGGAAATACACCAGTGTTGTAACGAAAGCCTGCCTCGAGTGGAGATTCAGATGAATTCCAGATTCACATTGAATGAATGGAACATTGTGTAGTGGAGATTCCAATAATTTCTGAATTCCGGGTTGTGTGGACAGGAAAATGAAGAGCTTACCATATTGGAGTGGAAAGTCAGTTGAACAGCACGCCTGCGAGTGTGAACAGGCCTCCTAAAACCAGCAATGAGTTACTTTAACATTCAGCAGTGGTGTAACAAAAGCCTGACTGGAGCGGAGATTCAATGATCTTCAGATTGACAGTGAATGAATGCACCATTCTGTAGTGGAAATTCCAATGATTTCTGAAATCTGGTTGTGTGGACAGGAAAATGTAGAGCTTACCATGTTGGAGTGGATATCCAATTGAAGAGCACACCTGCGAGTGTGAACAGGCCGATGAAAAGCAGCCTTGCGTTACTTGGATATTCAGCAGTGGTGTAAAGAAGGCCTGCGTGGAATGGAGATCCGGTGAATTCTATATTGGCATTAATGAATGGAACATTCTGTAGTGGAGATTCCAATAATTTCTGAAGTCTGTGTTTTGTGGACAGAAAAATGAAGAGTTGACCAGGGTATAGTGGATATCCAGTTGAACAGCACACCTACGAGTGTGAACAGGCCTCTGAAAATCTGCATTGGGTTACTTGGACATTCAACCGTGTGTATCAAAAGCCTGTCTCGAGTGGAGATTCGATGATCTCCAGATTTGCAGTGAATGAATGGAACATTCTGTAGTGCAGATTCCGATGATTTCTGAAGTCCGGGATGTGTGGACAGGAAAAGAAAGAGCTGACCACTGTGGAGTGGAAAGCCAGTTGAACAGTAGACCTGCGAGTGTGAACAGGACGCTGAAAACCAGCATTGGGTTACATGGATATTCACCATTGTTGTAGCAAAATCCTGCCTGGAGTGGAGATTCGATGAATTCTAGATTGGCAGTGAATGAATGGAAATTCTGTAGAAGGAGATTCCAATGATTTCTGAAGTCTGGTCTTTGTGGACAGGAAAAGGCAGAGCTGACCAAGGGTGAGTGGATAGCCCGTTGAACAGCACGCCTGCAACTGTGAACAGGACACCGAAACTAACATAGGGTTACTTGGATATTCACCAGTGGTGCAACGAAAGCTTGCTTGGAGTGGAGATTCTATGAATTCCAGATTTGCAGTGAATGAATCGAACATTAGATAATCTCCAGATTGGCGGGTAATGAGTGGAACATTCTACAGTGGAAAGTCCAATGATTTCGGAAGTCTGGGTTGCCTGGACAGGAACACTCTGGAGTGGAGAGCCAGTTGAACAGCACGCCTGTGAGTGTGAACAGGGCGCTGAAAATCAGCATTGTGTTACTTGGACATTCAGCAGTTGTGTACTACAAGCCTGCCTGGAGTGGAGATTCACATGAATCCAAGATTCGCAGCGAATGAATTGAACATTCTGTAGTGGATATTCCAATGATTTCTGAAGTCTGGGTTGTGTGGACAGGAAAATGAAGAGCAGACTAGGTTAGAGTGGATAGCCAGTTGAATAGCAGGCCTGTGAGTTTGAAAAGGCTGCTGATAACCAGCAGAGTGTTACTTGGATATTCACCAGTCGTGTAACGAAATCCTGCCTGGAGTGTAGATTCCATGAATTCAAGATTGGCAGTGAATGAATGAAAATTTCTCTAGTGGAGATTCCATTTATTTCTGAATTCTGTGTTGTGTGGACAGGAAAATGAAGAGATGACGAGGGTTGAGTGTATAACCAGGTGAACAGCACGCCTGTCATTGTGACAGGGTTCTTAAAACCAGCACTGGGTTACTTGGACATTCACAAACGTTGTAACGAAAGCCTGCCTGGAGTGCAGATTCGATTAATTCCAGATTTGCAGTGAATGAATGGAACATTTTATAGTGGATATTCCAATGATTTCTGAAGTCTGTGTTGTTTGCACAGGAAAATGAAGTGCTGACTATGTTGGATTATAGCCAGTTCAACAGCACGCCTGCGAGTGTGAGCAGGCCGCTGAAAACCAGCATTGGATTACATGGACTTTCAACAGTGGTTTCACGAAAGCCTGTCTGGAGTGGAGATTCGATGAACTCCAGATTGGCAGTGAATGAATGGAACATTCTGTAGCAGAGATTCCAATGATTTCTGAAGTCTATGTTGTGTGGACAAGAAAATGCAGAGCTGACCTGGGTTGAGTGTTTAGCCAGTTGAGCAGCATGCCTTCGAGTGTGAACAGGCCTCTGGAAAAAAGCATTGGATTACTTGGGCATTCCACAGTGGTGTAATGAGAGCCCGCCTGGAGTGGATATTCAGATGATTTCCATGTTTGCAGTGAATGAATGGAACATTCTGTAGTGGAAATTCTAATGGTTTCTGATGTCTGGTTTATGTGGACAAGAAAATGAAGAGCTGAGCAGCGTTGAGTGGACAGCAAGTTGAACAGCACACCTTTGAGTGTGTACAGGACGGTGAAAACCAACATTGGGGTACTTGGACATTCACCAGTGGTGTAACGAAAGCCTTCCTGATGGGGATATTCAGATGATTTCCAGATTTGCAGTGAATGAACGGAACATTCTGTAGTGAAGATACCAATGATTTCAGAATTCTTGGTTATTGGCACCAGGAAATGAAGAGCTGACCAGGGTGGAATGGATAGCCAGTGAACACCATGCCTGCGGTATGTGATCAGACCATTAGCATTGGGTAACTTGGATTTTCACCAGTGTTGTAACCAAATCCTGCCTGGAGTGGAGATTCATATGAATTCCAGATTCGCAGTGAATGAATGGAACATTCTGTAGTGGATATTCCAATGATTTCTCAAGTCTGGGTTGTGCGGATTGGAAAATGAAGAGCTGACCGGGGTTTAGAGGATAGTCAGTTGAATAGCATGCCTGCGAGTGTGAACAGGCCACTGGAAACCAGCATTGGGTTACTTGGAGATTCACCGTTGGTGGAACGAAAGTATGCCTAAAGTGGAGATTCAGATAAATTACAGATTGAGAGTGAATGAATGGAACAATCTGTAGTGGAGATCCCAATGATTTCTGAGTTCTGGGTTGTGTGGACAGGAAAATGAAGAGCAGACCAGGTTAGAGTGGAAAGTCAGTTGAAAAGCAGGCCTCCGAGTTTGAACACGCTAGCTGAAAACCAGCATAGGGTTACTTGGATATTCACCAGTGGTGTAATGAAATCCTTCCTGGAGTGAAAATTTGATGAATTCTAGATGGGCAGTGAAGGAATGTAACATTTTGTAGTGGAGATTCCAATGATTTCTGAAGTCTAGGTTTTGTGAACAGGAAAATGAAGATCTGACCAGGGTTGTGTGGATAGCCAGTTGAACTGCACGCCTGTGAGTGTGAACAGGCCGCTGAAAACCATCCTTGGGTTACTTGGACATTTAACAGTGGTGTAACAAAAGCCTGCCTGGAGTGGAGATTCAGATTAATTCCAGAATCGCAGGGAATCAATGGAATGTTCTGTAGTATAGATGCAAATGATTTCTAATTCTGGGTTATGGGCAACAGGAAATGAAGAGCTGACCAGTGTGGAGTTGATAGCCAGTGAGCACCACGCCTCCGGTATGTGAACAGGCAGCTGACCACTAGCATTGGGTTACTGGGACATGCAGAAGAATCCCAACCTTGACGAGTTTTAGAGTCATACGATCATCACCACCACACGGTGGCGTTGACCGGGAGAGTACCATATGGTTTCAAATTGATTCATAAGTCAATACACACCAGGCCTGGTTAGAGTAGACGGGATAATGAAAACTTCGGTTTGATTGAGTGCACAGGCAGATCAAAAACATTATATGTAGTTGTTTATATTTAGATGAACTTAGGTCGCTCGGTAGTGTGGCAGGGTAAATGAACAGAATACTATATTCGACTGGATAGGGAGCTGAACAGCAGTCCTGTGGAGGGTTGACAGCAAATGCTCACGTGGCAGATCTCTAATTCGACTCGATTTCTTGGAGAACGAGAAGAAAGGCAGGCCTAATACATTGGATATTGAGATGAATTCAATATTCAGCAGTGTGGGTCACTGTCACTCTCCCAGTCCTCCTGGACTTCATTGATTTGCTTGCGCGGTTCAGTATCGTATTCGTTTGGAGACTTGTAGTGACTGTAATTTTGACATATGAAATATTTCACGGGTGTCTTGCCAGGCTTTGCCACAAAGGCCAGATTCTGTCGCCAGCTTCCCGGGCTCTCTGAGCGGGCGAAGAATTGAACCCCGCTCGGCCACGCTGGCTGCGTGACGCACTCATCAAACTGCTGTGCTTTCGCGACAGAATCGCAGTGTTGATAAGAAGATGAAAAGCAGCCCATGGATGATTTTATAGTGCAGATTCAGATTATCTCAAGTTTCTGGGTAGACATACCAGTGCTGTAATGAATGCCTGTGCAGAGTGGATATTCAGATGTATTCCAGACTCACAGTGAATTACCGGAACAAACTGTAGTGGAGATTCCAATGATTTCTGATGTCTGGACTCTGTGGACAGGAAAATGAAGAAACCACCAGGGTGGACTGGATAGCCAGTGAATAGCACAGGCTAGCTGAAAACCATCATTGGGTTGCGTGTACATTCACCAGTGGTGTAACAAAAGCCTTCCTGGAGTAGAGATTCGAAGAACTCCATATTGGCAGCAAATGAATGGAATATTTTGTAGTGGGTATTCCAATGATTTCTAAAGTCTGGGTTGTGTGGACAGGAAAAGGAAGATCTGACCAGGATGGAGCCATTTGAACAGCACACCTGCGAGTGTGAATGGGCCGCTGAAAACCAACATTGGGTTACTTGGATTTTCACCAGTGGTGTAACCAAAGCCTGCCTGGAGTGGAGATTTAGATGAATTCCAGATTCGCAGTGAATGAATGGAACATTCTGTAGTAGAGATACAAACGATTTCAGAACTTTGTGTAATGGGCACTAGGAAATGAAGAGCTGACCAGGGTGGAGTGGATAGCCAGTGAGCACCACGCCTGATGTATGTGAACAGGCCGCTGACCACTAGCATTGGGTTACTGGGACATGCAGAAAAATCCCAACCCTGACGAGTCTTAGAGGCATACGATCATCACCACCACTGGGTGGCATTGACCGGGAGAATACCATATCGTTTCTATTGATTCAGAAGTCCATGCACACCAGACCTGGTTAGAGTGGACGGGATGATGATAACTTCGGCTTTATTGAGTGCACCGTCAGTGAAAACCAGATATGTAGGTGTTGACATTTAGATGAATTCAGGTTGCTCGGTAGTGTGGCAGGGTTAATAAACAGAATACTGTATTCAACTGGATAGGGAGCTGTACAGCAGGCCTGGGGAAAGTTGAAAGCAAATGCTCACTTGGCAGATTTCTAATTCGATGCAATTTCGTGGAGAACTAGAAGAAACGCAGGCTATATACATTGGATATTGAGATGAATTCACAACTCAGCAGTGTGGATCACTGTCACTCTCCCAGTCCTCCCGGACTTCATTGATTTGCTGGCATGGTTCAGTAGCATCTTCGTTTGAAGACTTGTGGTGAGTCTAATTTAGGCATATGAAATATTTCACGAGTATCTTGCCAGGCTTTGCCACAAGACCCAGATACTCTAGGTAGCTTCCCGGGCTCTCTGAGAGAACGAGGAATTGAGCGTGGCTCGGCCAGGATGGCTGCGTGACGTAGACGTCCTACTGTTGTGCTTTCGCGCCAGAATGGCAGTGTAGATAGGAAGATGTAAAGCAGCCCATGGATGATTGTAGAGTGCAGATTCACATCATTCCAAGTTTCTGGTGGACATACCAGTGCTGTAACGAAAGACTGCGCCGAGTGGAGATTCAGATGTATTCCAGACACGCAGTGAATGACCGGAACATTCTGCAGTGGGGATTCCAATGATTTCTGATGTCTGCGTTGTGTGGACTGGAAAATGAAGGGCTGCAAAGTGTGGAGAGGACAGCCAGTGACCAGCACAGGCCGCTGAATACCATCATTGAGTTACATGGACATTCACCAGAGGTGTAACGGAAGCCTGCCTGGAGTGTAGATTTAGATGAAATCCAGGATGGCAGTGAATGAATGGAACATTCTGTAGTGGAAATTCCAATAATTTCTGAAGTCTGGGTTGTGTGGACAGGAAATGGAAGAGTTGACCAGGTTGGTGTGGATAGCTTGTTGAGCAGCACGAATGCGAGTGTGAACAGGCCGCTAAAAACCAGCATTGGGTTACTTCGACATTTACCAGTGGTTTAACATTTACCAGAGGTTTTGTGTGTAAACACAGAAAAAATAAAAAGGCCGGCGTTCAGGCCGTTTCCCCACTCCAGGGAGGTCAATGGAGATTGTCAGGTCATGACAGCATTTGCCTATGATCAAACTCTTAACTTATAGTTAAGAATCGTGGCACCTTGGCCAGGCCCATCGCGATGCCAGGGTAGCACATAACTTACTGGCTTGCCCTGGTTCCTTCCAGTCCCACGTCGGGACCCTGCCCCTGGGTCTAGAAAATGAGGGCAACTGTGGCTTAAGTTGAGAATGCAGATGTCCCGGAGTGAATAATATTCTAAGACAATCAATTCCTAAGTTACAAAGCATATTAATTAATTGTCTTCCTGTATCTATACAAAAGGACATTGCATTAAAGTAAACTGCTCAAAAGACATCAGGAGAGGAGAAAGGCAATATTAACTTATAGTAAAGCTTCAGTGTCTAAGAAGGATGAGACCTTGCAAATTGGTTGGGGAACAGAGCATAGCAGTGTTTACAGACAAAGTAATAGAAATGAATCGGGAGCACTTTGATGGGTGCAACCTGATAGACCTAAGCTCCGTGTACTCCAAGAGAAAGCCTGCCTGCAGTGGAGATTCGATGAACTCCAGATTGGAAGCGAATGAATGAAAAATTATGTAGTGGAGATTCCAATGATTTCTGAAGCCTGGGTTGTGTGCACAGGAAAATGAAGAGTTGACCAGGGTGGAGTGTGTAGCCAGTTGAACAGCACGCCTCCGAGTGTGAACAGGACGCTGAAAACCAGCATTGGGTTACTTGGACATTCACCAGTGTGTAGCGAAAGCCTCCCTGGAGTGGAGATTCGATGGACTCCAGATTGGCAGTGAGTGAATGGAACAGTCTGTAGTGGAGATTCCAATGATTTCTGAAGTCTGGATTGTGTGGACATGAAAATGAAGAGCTGACTAGGCTTGAGTGGATAGCCACTTGAACAGTATGCCTGTGAATGTGAATAGATAGCTGTAACCAGCATTGGGTTACTTGGACATTCACAAGTGGTGTAAGGAAAGCCTGCCTGGAGTGAAGATTCAGATGAATTCCAGATTCGCAGTGAATGAATGGAACATTCTGTAGTGGAGATACCAATGATTTCAGAACTATGGGTCATTGGCACCAGGAAATGAAGAGCTTTCCAGGGTGGAGTGGGAAGCCAGTGAAGAACACACCTGCGTGTGTGAACAGGCCGCAGAAAACCAGCATTGGGTTATTGGAACATACAGAAGAATTCCAACCCTGACTAGTTTTAGAGGATTTCGACCATGACCACCACAGGGTGGCGTTGACTGGCAGAGTACCATATGGTTTCCATTGATTCAGAAGTTGATGCACACCAGGCCTGGTTAGAATAGACAGGATGATGAAAACTTTGGCTTGATTGAGTGCACAGGCAGAAAAAAACCAGATATGTACGTGTTTATATTTAGAAGAACTCAGGTCACTCGGTAGTGTGGCAGGGTTAAAGAACAGATTACTACATTCGGCCAGATTGAGAGCAGAACAGCAGGCCTTGGGAGAGTTGACAGCAAATGCTCACCTGGCAGATATTTAATTCGACTCGATTTCATGGAGAACGAGGAGAAATGCAGGAATAATACATTGGATATTGAGATGAGTTCACTAGTCAGCAGTGTGGATCACTGTCACTCTCCCAGTCTTCCCTTACTTCATTAATTTGCTGGCGTTGTTCAGTAATGTCTTTGTTTGGAGACTTGTGGTGACCGTAATATTAGCATAAGGAATATTTCACGGGTGGATTGCCAGGCTTTGCCGGGAGGACCAGATACTCTCCGGAGCTTCCTCTATTAGAGGGCAAGGAATTGAACCCGATATTGGCAGGGAATGAATGGAACATTCCGTAGGAGAGATTCCAATGATGTCTTAAGTTTGGGTTTTGTGTACAGGAGAATGAAGAGCAGAGCAGGGAAGAGTGGATAGCCTGTTGAACAGCAGACTGCGACTTTGAACTGGCTGCTGAAAACCAACATTGGGGTACTTGGATATTCACCAGTGGTGTCAAGGAATCCTGCCTGGAGTGGAGATTCGATGAATTCCCGATTGGGAGTGAATGAATGGAACATTCTGTAGTGGAGATTCGAATTACGTCTGAAGTCTGGGTTTTGTGGACAGGAAAATGAAGAGCTGACCAGGGTTGAGTGGACAGGCAGTTGGACAGCACGCCTGGGAGAGTGATCATGCCTCTGAAATCCAGCATTGGATTCCTTGGACATCATCAGTGGTGTAACGAAAGCCTGCCTGGAGTTGGAGATTCGATGAATTCCAGATTGGAATTGAATCAATGGAACAGTCTGTATCGGGGATTCCAATGAATTCTGAAGTATGGTTTCTGTGGACAGGAAAAGAATAATCTGACCACTGTGTAGTGGATTTCCAGTTCAACAGCACGTCTGCGAGTGAGAACAGAACGCTGAAAATCAGCATTCAGCTATTTAGAAATTCACCAGTCGTGTAACTAAAGTCTGCCTGGAGTGGAGATTCGATGAATTCCAGATCGGCCGTGAATGAATGGAACATTCTGTATAGGAGATTATAATAGTTTCTGAAGTCTAAGTTAGGTGGACAGGAAAATGTAGAGCTGACCAGGGTTGAGTGGATAGTCAGTTGAACGGCACTCCTGCGAGTGTGAACAGGCCGCTGAAAAGCAGCCTTGGGTTACTTGTACATTCAACACTAGTGAAACGAAATCCGGCCTTGAGTGGAGATTCGATGAATTCCAGATTGGGAGTGAATGAATGGAACATTCTGTAGTGGAGATCCCATTGAATTTTGAAGTCTGGGTTGAGTGGACAGGAAAATGAAGAGCTGATCAGGTTGGAGAGGATAGCCAGTAGAATATCACACCAGCGAGTGTGAAAAGGCCGCGAAAAACCAGCATTGGGGTACTTGCATATTGACCAGTGGTGTAACGAATTCCTGCCTGGAGTGGAGATTCGATGAATTCCAGATTGGCAGTGAATGAATGGAACATTCTGTACAGGAGAATCCAAACATTTCTGAAGTCTAGGTAGTGGGGACAGGAAAATGAAGAGCTGACCAGGGTTCAGTGGATAGCCAGTTGAAAAGCACGCCTCCGAGGGGGATCAGGACAATGAAAACGAGAAATGTGTTACTTGGACATTCAACAGAGGTGTAACGAAAGCCTGCCTGGAGTGGAGATTCAGATGAATTCCAGATTCGCAGTGAATGAATGGAACGTTCTGTAGTGGAGATTCCAATTATTTCTCAAATCCGATGTGTGTGGACAGGAAAATCAAGAGCAGGCCAGGTTAGAATGGATAGCCAGTTGAACAGCAGGCCTGCGAGATTGAACAGCCCTCTGAAAACCAGCATTGGGTTACTTGGACATTCACCAGTGGTATAAAGCATGCGTTCATGGAGTGGAGGTTCAGATGAATTCCCGATTCGCAGTGAATGAATTGAATATTCTGTAGCGGATATTTCAATGATTTCTGTCGTGTGGGTTGTTTGGACAGTAAAAGAAAGACTTGACCACTGTGGAGTGGATATCCAGTTGAATAGCATGCATGCGAGTGTGAACAATATGCTGAAAACCAGCAATGTGTTACTTGGATATTCATGAGTGGTGTAAAGATAGCCTGCCTGGAGTGTAGGTTCCAAGAATTCCAAATAGGCAGTGAATGAATGGAACATTCTGTAGTGGAGATTCCAATGGTTTCTGAATTCTACGTTGTATGGACAAGAAACTGAAGAGCATTCCAGGTGGGATTTGATAGCCAGTTGAAGACCAGGCCTGTGAGTTTGAACAGGATGCTGAAAACCACCATTTGGTTACTTGAATATTCCCCAGTTGTGTAAAGAAATCCTGTCTGCAGTGGAGATTCGATGAATTCCAGATTGGCAGTGAATGAGTGGAACATTCTGAAGTGGAGATTCTAATGGTTTCTGAAGTCTCGATTATGTGATCAGGAAAAAGAAGAGCTGACCAGGGTTGAGTGGACAGCCAATTGAACAGCACGACTCCGAGTGTGAACACGTCTATGAAAACCAGCATTGGTTACTTGAACATTCACCAGTGGTGTAACGAAAGTTTGCCTGGAGTGGAGATTCGAAGAACTTCAGATTAGCAGTGAAAGAGTGGAATATTCTGTAGTGGAGATTCAAATGATTTCGATAGACTGGGTTGAGTGGACAGGAAATGGAAGAACTGACCAGGTCAGAGTGGATAGCCCGTTGAACAGCACGCCTGGGTGTTAAGCGGATGCTGGAAAACAGCATTAGGTTACTTGGATATTCTCCAATGGTGCAACGAAAGCATGCCTGGAGTGGAGATTCCATGAATTCGACATTGGCAGGGAATGAATGGAACATTCCGTAGGAGAGATTCCACTGATTTCTGAAGTCTGGAATTGCGTACAGGAAAATGAAGAGCAGAGCAGGGAAGAATGCATAGGCTGTTGAACAGCAGACTGCGACTTTGAACTGGCTGCTGAAAACCCACATTGGGTTACTTGGATATTCACCAGTGGTGCAAAGGAATACTGCCTGGAGTGGAGATTCGATGAATTCCCGATTGGGAGTGAATGAATGGAACATTCTGTAGTGGAGATTCCAATTACCTGTGAAGTCTGGGTTTTGTTGACAGGAAAATGAAGAGCTGACCAGGGTTAAGTGGTTAGGCAGTTGGAGAGCACGCCTGCGAGTATGATCATGCCGCTGAAATCCAGCATTGGATTCCTTGGACAGGATCAGTGGTTTAACGAATGCCTGCCTGGAGTTGGAGATTCGATGAATTCCAGATTGGAATTGAATCAATGGAACAGTCTCTATCGGGGATTCCAATGAATTCTGAAGCATGGTTTGTGTGGACAGGAAAAGAATAATCTGACCACTGTGCAGTGGATTGCCAGTTCAACAGCACGTCTGCGAGTGAGAACAGAACGCTGAAAATCAGCATTCAGTTACTTTGATATTCACCAGTCGTGTAACTAAAGTCTGCCTGGAGTGGAGATCCGATGAAATCCAGATCTGTAGTGAATGAATGGAACATTCTGTAGTGGAGATTATAATGGTTTCTGAAGTCTAATTTATTTGGACAGGAAAATGTAGAGCTGACCAGGCTTGAGTGGATAGTCAGTTGAACAGCACTCCTGCGAGTGTGAACAGCATGCTGAAAACCAGCAATGTGTTACTTGGACATTCACAGTGGTGTAAAGAAAGCCTTCCTGGCGTGTAGGTTCCAGGAATTCCAAATAGGCAGTGAATGGATGGAACATTCTGTAGTGGAGATTCCAATGGTTTCTGAATTCTACATTGGATGTACAAGAAACTGAAGAGCTTGCCAGGTATGATTTGATAGCCAGTTGAAGACCAGGCCTGCGAATTTGAAGAGGCTGCTGAAAACCACCATTGAGTTACTTGAATATTCACCAGTGGTGTAAAGAAATCCTGTCTGCAGTGGAGACTCGAAGAATTCCAGATTGGCAGTGAATGAGTGGAACAATCTGAAGTGGAGATTCTAATGGTTTCTGAAGTCTCGGTTATGTGAACAGGAAAATATAGAGATGACCAGGGTTGAGTGGTGAGTCAGTTGAACAGCACTCCTGTGAGTGTGAACAGGCCGCTGAAAAGCAGCTTTGGGTTACTTGTACATTCAACACTAGTGAAACGAAATCCGGCCTGGAGTGGATATTCGATGAATTCCAGATTAGGAGTGAATGAATCGAACATTCTGTAGTGGAGATCCCATTGAATTTTGAAGTCTGGGTTGAGTGGACAGGAAAATGAAAAGCTGATCAGGTTGGAGAGGATAGCCAGTAGAATAGCACACCAGCGAGTGTGAATAGGCCGCGAAAAACCAGCATTGGGGTACTTGGATATTGACCAGTGGTGTAAAGAAATCCTGCCTGGAGTGGAGATTCTATGAATTCCAGATTGGCAGTGTATGAATGGAACATTCTGTACAGGAGATTCAAATGAATTCTGAATTCTAGGTTGTGGGGACAGGAAAATGAAGTGTTGACCAGGGTTCAGTGGATAGCAAGTTGAACAGCATGCTTCCCCGGGTGATAAGGACAATGAAAAAGAGCAGTGTGTTACTTGGACATTCAACAGAGGTGTAACGAAAGCCTGCCTGGAGTGGAGATTCAGATGAATTCCAGATTCGCAGTGAATGAATGGAACGTTCTGTAGTGTAGATTCCAATTATTTCTGAAATCCGAAGTGTGTGGACAGGAAAATGAAGAGCAGACCTGGTTAGAATGGATAGCCAGTTGAACAGCAGGCCTGCGAGATTGAGCAGTCCTCTGAAAACCAGCATTGCGTTACTTGGTCATTCACCAGTGGTATAACGAATTCGTTCATGGAGTGGAGGTTCAAATGAATTCACTATTCGCAGTGAATGAATTGAACATTCTGTAGTTGATATTCCAATGATTTCTGTCGTGTGGGTTGTTTGGACAGTAAAAGAAAGACTTGACCACTGTGGAGTGGATAGCCAGTTGAATAGCATGCATGCGAGTGTGAACAGTATGCTTAAATCCAGCAATGTGTTACTTGGACATTCACCAGTGGTGTAAAGAAAGCCTGCCTGGAGTGTTGGTTCCAAGAATTCCAAATAGGGAGTGAATGAATGGAACATTCTGTAGTGGAGATTCCAATGGTTTCTGAATTCTACGTTGTATGGACAAGAATCTGAAGACCTTACCAGGTGGGATTTGATAGACAGTTGAAGAAAAGGCCTGCGAATTTGAACAGGCTTCTGAAAACCACCATTGGTTTACATGGATATTCACCAGTGGTATAAAGAATGCGTTCATGGATTGGAGGTTCTTATGAATTCCCGATTCGCAGTGAATGAATTGAACATTCTGTTGTGGATATTCCAATAATTTCTGTCGTGTGGGTTGTTCGGACAGTAAAAGCAAGACTTGACCACTGTGGAGTGGATAGCCAGTTGAATAGCATGCATGCGCGTATGAACAGTATGCTGAAAACCAGCAGTGTGTTACTTGGACATTCACCAGCGGGGTAAAGAAAGCCTGCCTGGAGTGTAGGTTCCAAGAATTCCAAATAGGCAGTGAATGAATGGAACATTTTGTAGTGGAGATTCCAATGGTTTCTGAATTCTACGTTGTATTAACATGAAACGGAAGAGCTTAACAGGTGGGATTTGATAGCTAGTTGAAGACCAGGCCTGCTAATTTGAACAGGCTGCTTAAGACCTCCATTGGGTTACTTGAATATTCACGAGTGGTGTAAAGAAATCCTGTCTGCAGTGGAGATTCGATGAATTCCAGATTGGCAGTGAATGAATGGAACATTCTGCAGTAGAGATTCTAACGGTTTCTGAAGTCTGGGTTGTGTGAACAGGAAAAAGAAGAGCTGACCAGGGTTGGGTGGACAGCCAGTTGAACAGCACGACTCCGAGTGTGAACACGCTTATGAAAACCAGCATTGGTTAATTGGTCATTCACCAGTGGTGTAACGAAAGCTTGCCTGGAGTGGAGATTCGAAGGACTTCAGATTAGCAGTGAAAGAGTGGAATATTCTGTAGTGGAGATTGAAATGATTTCAAAAGTCTGGGTTGTGTGGACATGAAATGGAAGAGCTGACCAGGTTTGACTGGATAGCCCGTTGAACAGCACGCCTGAGAATGTGAAGCGGACGCTAGAAAACACCATTAGGTTACTTGGACATTCTCCAATGGTGCAACGAAAGCATGCCTGGAGTGGAGATTCCATGAATTCGATATAGGCAGGGAATGAATGGAACATTCCGTAGGAGAGATTCCAATGAATTCTGAAGTCTGGGTTTTGTGTACAGGAAAATGAAGAGAAGAGCAGGGAACAGTGGATAGCCTGTTGCACAGCAGACTGCGACTTTCAACTGGCTGCTGAAAACCAACATTGCGTTACTTGGATATTCACCAGTGGTGTCAAAGAATCCAGCCTGGTGTGGAGATTCGATGAATTCCCGATTGGGAGTGAGTGAACGGAACATTCTGTAGTGGAGATTCCAATTACTTCTGAAGTCTGGGTTTTGTGGACAGGAAAATGAAGAGCTGACCAGGTTTGAGTGGATAGGCAGTTGGACAGCACGCCTGCGAGTGTGATCATGCCTCTGAAATCCAGCATTGGATTCCTTGGACATCATCAGTGGTGTAACGAAAGCCTTCATGGAGTTGGAGATTCGATGAATTCCAGATTGGAATTGAAACAATGGAACAGTCTGTAGTGGAGATTCCAATGAATTCTGAACTATGGTTTGTGTGGACAGGAGAAGAATAATCTGAGCACTGTGTAGTGGAATGCCAGTTCAACAGCGCGTCTGCGAGTGGAAACAGAACGCTGAAAATCAGTATTCAGTTACTTAGATATTCACCAGTCGTGTAACTGAATTCTGCCTGGAATGGAGATTCGATGAATTCCAGATCGTCAGTGAATGAATGGAACATTCTGTAGTGGAGATTATAATGGTTTCTGAAGACTAAGTTATGTGGACAGGAAAATGTAGAGCTGACCAGGGTTGAGTGGATAGTCAGTTGAACAGCACTCTTGCGAGTGTGAACAGGCCGCTGAAAAGCAGGCTTGGGTTACTTGTACATTCAAGACTAGTAAAAAGAAATCGGGCGTGGAGTGGAGATTCGATGAATTCCAGATTGGGAGTGAATGAATGGAACATTCTGTAGTGGAGATTCCATTGAATTTTGAAGTCTGGGTTGAGTGGACAGGAAAATGAGGAGCTGACCAGGATTCAGTGGATAGCCAGTTGAACAGCACGCCTCCGACAGGGATCAGGACAATGAAAACGAAAAGTGCGTTACTTGGACATTCAACAGTGGTGTAACGAAAGCCTGCCTGGAGTGGAGATTCAGATGAATTCCAGATTCGCAGTGAAGAAATGGAACGTTCTGTAGTGGAGATTCCAATTATTTCTGAAATCCGATGTGTGTGTACAGGAAAATGAAGAGCAAAACAGGTTAGAATGGATAGCCAGTTGAACAGAAAGCCTGCGAGAATGAACAGTCCTCTGAAAACCAGCATTGGGTTACTTGGACATTCACCAGTGGTATAACGAATGCGTTCAAGGAGTGGAGGTTGAGATGAATACCCGATTGGCAGTGAATGAATTGAACATTCTGTAGTTGATATTCCAATTATTTCTGTCGTGTGGGTTGTTTGGACAGTAAAAGAAAGACTTGACCACTGTGGAGTGGATAGCCTGATGAATAGCATGCATGCGAGTGTGAACAATATGCTGAAAACCAGCAATGTGTTAATTGGACATTCACCAGTGGTGTAATGAAAGCCTGCCTGGAGTGTAGGTTCCAAGAATTCCAAATAGGCAGTGAATGAATGGAACATTCTGTAGTTGAGATTCCAATGGTTTCCCTGTTCTACGTTGTACGGACAAGAAACGGAAGAGCTTACCATGTGGGATTTGATAGCCAGTTGAAGACCAGGCCTGCGAATTTGAACAGGCTTCTGAAGACCACGATTGGGTTACTTGAATATTCCCCAGTGGTGTAAAGAAATCCTGTCTGCAGTGGAGATTCGATGAATTCCAGATCGTCAGTGAATGAATGGAACATTCTGTAGTGGAGATTATAATGGTTTCTGAAGTCTAAGTTATGTGGACAGGAAAATGTAGGGCTGACCAGGGTTGAGGGGATAGTCATTTGAAAAGCAATCCTGCGAGTGTGAACAGGCCGCTGAAAAGCAGGCGTGGGTTACTTGTACATTCAAAACTAGTGAAAAGAAATCGGGCCTGAAGTGGAGATTCGATGCATTCCAAATTGGCAGTGAAGGAATGGAACATTCTGTACAGGAGATTCCAATTATTTCTGAAGTCTAGGTAGTGGGGACAGGAAAATGAAGAGCTGACCAGGGTTCAGTGGATAGCCAGTTGAACAGCACACCACCGAGGGTGATCAGGACAATGAAAACGAGCAGTGCGTTACTTGGACTATCAACAGTGGTGAAACGAAAGCCTGTCTGGAGTGGAGATTCAAATGAATTCCAGATTCGCAGTGAATAAATGGAACGTTCTGTAGTGGAGATTCCAATTATTTCTGAAATCCGATGTGTGTGGACAGGAAAATTAAGAGCAAAACCGGTTAGAATGGATACCCAGTTGAACAACAGGCCTGCGAGAATGAACAGTGCTCTGAAAACCAGCATTGGGTTACTTGGACATTCACCAGTGGTATAACGAATGCGTTCATGGAGTGGAGGTTCAGATGAATTCCCGATTCGCAGTGAATGAAATGAACATTCTGTAATGGATACTCCAATGATTTCTGTCGTGTGGGTTGTTTGGACAGTAAAAGAAAGACTTGACCACTGTGGAGTGGATAACCAGTTGAATAGCATGCATGGGAGTGTGAACAGTATGCTGAAAACCAGCTATGTGTTACTTGGACATTCACAAGTGGTGTAAAGAAAGCCTGCCCGGAGTGTTGGTTCCAAGAATTCCAAATAGGCAGTGAATGAATGGAACATTCTGTAGTGGAGATTCCAATGGTTTCTGAATTCTACGTTGTATGGACAAGAAACTGAAGAGCTTACTAGGTGCGATTTTATAGACTTTTGAAGACCAGGCCTGCGAGAATAAACAGTCCTCTGAAAACCAGCATTGGGTTACTTGGACATTCACCAGTGGTATAACGAATGCGTTCATGGAGTGGAGGTTCAGATGCATTCCCGATTCGCAGTGAATGAATTGAACATTCTGTAGTGGATATTCCAATAATTTCTGTCGTGTGGGTTGTTTGGACTGTAAAAGAAAGACTTGACCACTGTGGCGTTGATAACCAGTGGAATAGCATGTATGCGAGTGTAAACGGCATGCTGAAAACCAGCAGTGTGTTACTTGGACATTCACCAGTAGTGTAAAGAAAGCCTGCCTGGAGTGTAGGTTCCAAGGATTCCAAATAGGCAGTGAATGAATGGAACATTCTGTAGTGGAGATTCCAATGGTTTCTGAATTCAACGTTGTATGGAAAAGAAACTGAAGAGCATTCCAGGTGGGATTTGATAGCCAGTTGAAGACCAGGCCTGCGAATTTGAACAGGCTGCTGAAGATCACCATTGTGTTACTTGAATATTCACCAGTGGTGTAAAAAAATCCTGTCTGCAGTGGAGATTCGATGAATTCCAGATTGGCAGTGAATGAATGGAACATTCTGAAGTGGAGATTCTAATGGTTTCTGAAGTCTGGGTTATGTGAACAGGAAAACGAAGAGCTGACCAGGGTTGGGTGGACAGCCAGTTGAACAGCACGACTCCGAGTGTGAACACGCCTACGAAAACCAGCATTGGTTACTTGGACATTCACCAGTGGTGCAACGAAAGCTTGCCTGGAGTGGAGATTCGAAGAACTTCAGATTAGCAGTGAATGAGTGGAATATTCTGTAGTGGAGATTCAAATGATTTCGAAAGTCTGGGTTGTGTGGACAGTAAATGGAAGAGCTGACCAGATTTGACTGGATAGCCCGTTGAACAGCACGCCTGAGAATGTGAAGCGGACGCTAGAAAACAGCATTAGGTTACTTGGACATTCTCCAATGGTGCAACGAATGCATGCCTGGAGTGGAGATTCCATGAATTCGATATTGGCAGGGAATGAATGGAACATTCCGTAGGAGATATTGCAATGAATTCTGAGGTCTGGGGATTGTGTACAGGAAAATGAAGAGCAGAGCAGGGAAGAGTGGACAGCCTGTTGCACAGCAGACTGCGACTTTGAACTGGCTGCTGAAAACCAACATTCCGTTACTTGGATATTCAACAGTGGTGCCAAGGAATCCTGCCTGGAGTGGAGATTCGATGAATTCCCGATTGGGAGTGAATGAATGGAACATTCTGTAGTGGAGATTCCAATTACTTCTGAAGTCTGGGTTTTGTGGACAGGAAAATGAAGAGCTGACCAGGGATGAGTGGATAGGCAGTTGGACAGCACGCCTGCGAGTGTGATTATGACTCTGAAATCCAGCATTGGATTCCTTGGACATCATCAGTGGTGTAACGAAAGCCTGCCTGGAGTTGGAGATTCGATGAATTTCAGATTGAATTGAAACAATGGAACAGTCTGTATTGTAGATTCCAATGAATTCTGAAGTATGGTTTTTGTGGACATGAAAAGAATAATTTGACCACTGTGTAGTGGATTGCCAGGTCAACAGCACGTCTGCGAGTGAGAACAGAACGCTGAATATCAGCATTCAGTTACTTAGATATTCACAAGTCGTGTATCTGAATTCTGCCTGGAGTTTAGATTCGATAAATTCCAGATCGGCAGTGAATGAATGGAACATTCTGTAGTGGAGATTATAATGGTTTCTGAAGTCTAAGTTATGTGGACAGGAAAATGTAGATCTAACCAGGGTTGAGTGGATAGTCAGTTGAACAGCACTCCTGCGAGTGTGAACAGGCCGCTGAAAAGCAGGCTTGGGTTACTTGTACATTCAACACTAGTGAAAAAAAATCGGGCCTGGAGTGGAGATTCGATGAAGTCCAGATTGGGAGTGAATGAATGGAACATTCTGTAGTGGAGATTCCATTGAATTTTGAAGTCTGGGTTGAGTGGACAGGAAAATGAAGAGCTGATCAGGTTGGAGAGGATAGCCAGTAGAACAGCACACCAGCGAGTGTGAACAGGCCGCGAAAAACCAGCATTGGGGTACTTGGATATTGACCAGTGGTGGAATGAAATCCTGCCTGGAGTGGAGATTCGATGAATTCCAGATTGGCAGTGAAGGAATGGAACATTCTGTACAGGAGATTCCAATCATTTCTGAAGTCTAGGTAGTGCGGACAGGAAAATGAAGAGCTGACGTGGGTTCAGTGGATCGCCAGTTGAACAGCACACCTCTGAGGGGGATCAGGACAATGAAAACGAGCAGTGCGTTACTTGGACATTCAACAGTGGTGTAACGAAAGCCTGTCTGGAGTGGAGATTCAAATGAATTCCAGATTCGCAGTGAATAAATGGAACGTTCTGTAGTGGAAATTCCAATTATTTCTGAAATCCGATGTGTGTGGACAGGAAAATGAAGAGTAAAACAGGTTAGAATGGATAGCCATTTGAACAAAAGGCCTGCGAAAATGAATAGTCCTCTGAAAACCAGCATTGGGGTACTTGGATATTCACCAGTGGTATAACGAATGAGTTCATGGAGTGAGGGTTGAGATGAATTCCCGAATCGCAGTGAATGAACTGAACATTCTGTACTGGATATTCCAATGATTTCTGTCGTGTGGGTTGTTTGGACAGTAAAAGAAAGACTTGACCACTGTGGAGTGGATAACCAGTTGAATAGCATGCATGCGAGTGTGAATAGTATGCTGAAAACCAGCTATGTGTTACTTGGACATTCACAAGTGGTGTAAAGAAAGCCTGCCTGGAGTGTAGGTTCCAAGAATTCCAAATAGGCAGTGAATGAATGGAACATTCTGAAGTGGAGATTCTAATGGTTTCTGAAGTCCGGGTTATGTGAACAGGAAAAAGAAGAGCTGACCAGGCTTGGGTGGACAGCCAGTTGAACAGCACGACTCCGAGTGTGAACACGCCTATGAAAACCAGCATTGGTTACTTGGACATTCACCAGTGGTGTAACGAAAGCTTGCCTGGAGTGGAGATTCGAAGAACTTCAGATTAGCAGTGAATGAGTGGAATATTCTGTAGTGGAGATTCAAATGATTTCGAAAGTCTGGGTTTTGTGGAGAGGAAACGGAAGAGCTGACCAGGTTGGAGTGGATATACCGTTGAACATCACGCCTGGTAGTGTGAAGCGGACGCTAGAAAACAGCATTAGGTTACTTGGACATTCTCCAATGGTGCAACGAAAGCATGCCTGGAGTGGAGATTCCATGAATTCGATTTGGCAGGGAATGAATGGAACATTCCGTAGGAGAGATTCCAATGATTTCTGATGTCTGGGTTTTGTGTACAGGAAAATGAAGAGCTGACCAGGGAAGATTGGATAGCCTGTGGAACAGCAGAGTGCGACTTTGAACTGGCTGTTGAAAACCAACATTGTATTCCTTGGATATTCACCAGTGGCGTCAAGGAATCCTACCTGGAGTGGAGATTCGATGAATTCCCGATTAGGAGTGAATGAATGGAATATTCTGTAGTGGAGATTCTAATTGCTTCTGAAGTCTGGGTTTTGTGGACAGGAAAATGAAGAGCTGACCAGGATTGAGTGGATAGGCAGTTGGACAGCACTCCTGCGAGTGTGATCATGCCTCTGAAATCCAGCATTGGATTCCTGGGACATCATCAGTGGTGTAACGAAAGCCTGTCTGGAGTTGGATATTCGATGAATTCCAGATTGGAATTGAATCAATGGAACAGTCTGTAGTGGAGATTCCAATGAATTCTGAAGTATGGTTTGTGTGGACAGGAAAAGAATAATCTTACCACTGTGTAGTGGATTGCCAGTTCAACAGCACGTCTGCGAGTGAGAACAGAACGCTGAAAATCAGCATTCAGTTACTTAGATATTCACCGGTCTTGAAACTAAAGTCTGCCTGGAGTGGAGATTTGATGAATTCCATACCAGCAGTGAATGAATGGAACATTCTGTAGTGGAGATTGTACAGATTTCTGAATTCTACGTTGTATGGACAAGAAACTTAAGAGCATACCAGGTGGGATTTTATAGCCAGTTGAAGACCAGGCCTTTGAGAATAATCATTCCTCTGAAAACCAGCATTGGGTTACTTGGACATTCACCAGTGGTATTACGAATGTGTTCATGGAGTGGAGGTTCATATGAACTCCCGATTCGCAGTGAATGAATTGAACATTCTGTAGTGGATATTCCAATGATTTCTGTCGTGTTGGTCGTTTGGACAGTAAAAGAAAGTCTTATCCACTGTGGAGTGGATAGCCTGTTGAATAGCATACATGCGAGTGTGAACAGTATGCTGAAAACCAGCTATGTGTTACTTGGACATTCACCAGTGGTGTAAAGAAAGCCTGCTTGGGGTGTAGGTTCCAAGAATTCCAAATAGGCAGTGAATGAATGGAACATTCTGTAGTGGAGATTCCAATGGTTTCTGAATTCTATGTTGTATGGACAAGAAACTGAAAAGCTTACCAGGTGGGATATGATAGCCAGTTGAAGACCAGGCCTGCTAATTTGAACAGGCTGCTGAAAACCACCATTGGGTTACTTGAATATTCACCAGTGGTTGAAAGATATCCTGTATGCAGTGGAGATTCGATGAATTCCAGATTGGTAGTGAATGAATGGAACATTCTGAAGTGGAGATTCTAATGGTTTCTGAAGTCTGGGTTTTGTGAACAGGAAAAAGAAGAGCTGACCAGGGTTGAGTGGACAGCCAGTTGAACAGTACGACTCCGAGTGTGAACACGCCTATGAAAACCAGCATTGTTTACTTGGAAATTCACCAGTGGTGTAAGGACTGCTTGCCTGGAGTGGAGATTCGAAGAACTTCAGATTATCAATGAATGATTGGAATATTCTGTAGTGGAGATTCAAATGATTTCGAAAGTCTTTGTTGGGTGGACAGGAAACGGAAGAGCTGACCAGGTTGGAGTGGAAATCCCGTTGAACTGCATGCCCGGGACTGTGAAGCGGGCGCTGGAAAACAGCATTAGGTTACTTGGACATTCTCCAATGGTGCAACGAAAGCATGCCTGGAGTGGAGATTCCATGAAATCTATATTGGCAGGGAATGAATGGAACATTCCGTAGGAGAGATTCCAATGATTTCTGAAGTCTGGATTTTGTGTACAGGAAAATGAAGATCAGAGCAGGGAAGAGTGGAGAGCCTGTTGAACAGCAGACTGCGACTTTGTACTGGCTGCTGAAAACCAACATTGCGTTACTTGGATATTCACCAGTGGTGTCAAGGAATCCTGCCTGGAGTGGAGATTCGATGAATTCCCGATTGGGAGTGAATGAATGGAACATTCTGTAGTGGAGATTCCAATTACTTCTGAAGTCTGGGTTTTGTGGACAGGAAAATGAAGAGCTGACCAGATTTGAGTGGATAAGCATTTGGACAGCACACCTGCGAGTGTGATCATGCCTCTGAAGTCCAGCATTGGATTCCTTGAACATCATCAGTGGTGTAACGAAAGCCTGCCTGGAGTTGGAGATTCGGTGAATTTCAGATTGGAATTGAATAAATGGAACAGTCTGAAGTGAAGATTGCAATGCATTCTGAAGTATGGTTTGTGTGGACAGGAAAAGAATAATCTGACGACTGTGTAGTGGATTTCCAGTTCAACAGCACGTCTGCGAGTGAGAACAGAACGCTGAAAATCAGCATTTAGGTACTTAGATATTCACCAGTCTTGAAACTAAAGTCTGCCTGGAGTGGAGATTTGATGAATTCCAGTTCGGCAGAGAATGAATGGAACATTCTGTAGTGGAGATTATAAAGGTTTCTGAATTCTACGTTGTATGGACAAGAATCTTAAGAGCAAACCAGGTGGGAATTTATAGCCAGTTGAAGACCAGGCCTTTGAGAATAAACATTCCTCTGAAAACCAGCATTGGTTTACTTGGACATTCACCAGTGGTATAATGAATGCGTTCATGGAGTGGAGGTTCAGTTGAATTCCCGATTCGCAGTGAATGAATTGAACATTCTGTAGTGGATATTCCAATGGTTTCTGAGGTGTGGGTTGTTTGTACAGTAAAAGAAAGACTTGTCCACTGTGGAGTGGATAGCCTGTTGAATAGCATACATGCGACTGTGAACAGTATGCTGAAAACCAGCAGTGTTTTACTTGGACATTCACCAGTGGTGTAATGAAAGCCTGCCAGGAGTGTAGGTTCCAAGAATTACAAATAGGCAGTGAATGAATGGAACATTCTGTAGTGGAGAATCCAATGGTTTCTGAATTCTACGTTGTATGGACAAGAAACTGAAGAGCTTATCAGGTGGAATTTTATAGGCATTTGAAGCCTAGGCCTGCGAGAATAAAAAATCCTGGGAAAACCAGCATTGGGTTACTTGGACATTCAACTGTGCTATAACGAATGCGTTCATGGAGTGGAAGTTCCGATGACTTCCTGATTCACAGTGAATGAATTGAACTTTCTGTAGTGGATATTTCAATAATTTCTGTCGTGTGGGTTGTTTGGACATTAAAAGAAAGACTTGACCACTCTGGAGTGGATAACCACTTGAATAGCATGCATGTGAGTGTGAACAGTATGCTGAAAACCAGCTATGTGTTACATGGAAATTCACCAGTGATGTAAAGAAAGCCTGCCTGGAGTGTAGGTTCCAAGAATTCCAAATAGGCAGTGAATGAATGGAGCATTCTGTAGAGGAGATTCCAATGGTTTCTGAATTCTACGTTGTATGGACAAGAAACTGAAGAGCTTACCAGGTGGGATTTGAGAGCCCGTTGAAACCAGGCCTGAGAATTTGAACAGGCTGCTGAAATCCACCATTGGGTTACTTGAATATTCACCAGTGTTTGAAAGATATCCTGTGTGCAGTGGAGATTCGATGAATTCCAGATTGGCAGTGAATGAATGGAACATTCTGAAGTGGAGATTCTAATGGTTTCTGTAGTCTGGATTATGTGAACAAGAAAAAGAAGAGCTGACCAGGGTTGAGTGGACAGCCAGTTGAACAGCACGACTCCGAGTGTGAACACGCCTATGAAACCAGCATTGGTTACTTGGAGATTCACCAGTGGTGTAACGAATGCTTGCCTGGAGTGGAGATTCGAAGAACTTCAGATTAGCAGTGAATGAGTGGAATATTCTGTAGTGGAGATTCAAATGATTTCGAAAGTCTGGGTTGTGTGGACAGGAAACGGAAGAACTGACCAGTTTGGAGTGGATATCCCGTAGAACAACACGCCTGGGAGTGTGAAGCGGACGCTGGAAAACAGCATTAGGTTACTTGAACATTCTCCAATGGTGCAACGAAAGCATGCCTGGAGTGGAGATTCCATGAATTCGATTTTGGCAGGGAATGAGTGGAACATTCCGTAGGAGAGATTCCAATGATTTCTGAAGTCTGGGTTTTGTGTACAGGAAAATGAAGAGCAGAGCAGGGAAGAGTGGATAGCCTGTTGAACAGCAGACTGCGACTTTGTACTGGCTGCTGAAAACCAACATTGCGTTACTTGGATATTCACCAGTGGTGTCAAGGAATCCTGCCTGGAGTGGAGATTCGATGAATTCCCGATTGGGAGTGAATGAATGGAACATTCTGTAGTGGAGATTCCAATTACTTCTGAAGTCTGGGTTTTGTGGACAGGAAAATGAAGAGCTGACCAGATTTGAGTGGATAAGCATTTGGACAGCACGCCTGCGAGTGTGATCATGCCTCTGAAGTCCAGCATTGGATTCCTTGAACATCATCAGTGGTGTAACGAAAGCCTGCCTGGAGTTGGAGATTCGGTGAATTTCAGATTGGAATTGAATAAATGGAACAGTCTGAAGTGAAGATTGCAATGCATTCTGAAGTATGGTTTGTGTGGACAGGAAAAGAATAATCTGACGACTGTGTAGTGGATTTCCAGTTCAACAGCACGTCTGCGAGTGAGAACAGAACGCTGAAAATCAGCATTTAGGTACTTAGATATTCACCAGTCTTGAAACTAAAGTCTGCCTGGAGTGGAGATTTGATGAATTCCAGTTCGGCAGAGAATGAATGGAACATTCTGTAGTGGAGATTATAAAGGTTTCTGAATTCTACGTTGTATGGACAAGAATCTTAAGAGCAAACCAGGTGGGAATTTATAGCCAGTTGAAGACCAGGCCTTTGAGAATAAACATTCCTCTGAAAACCAGCATTGGTTTACTTGGACATTCACCAGTGGTATAATGAATGCGTTCATGGAGTGGAGGTTCAGTTGAATTCCCGATTCGCAGTGAATGAATTGAACATTCTGTAGTGGATATTCCAATGGTTTCTGAGGTGTGGGTTGTTTGTACAGTAAAAGAAAGACTTGTCCACTGTGGAGTGGATAGCCTGTTGAATAGCATACATGCGACTGTGAACAGTATGCTGAAAACCAGCAGTGTTTTACTTGGACATTCACCAGTGGTGTAATGAAAGCCTGCCAGGAGTGTAGGTTCCAAGAATTACAAATAGGCAGTGAATGAATGGAACATTCTGTAGTGGAGAATCCAATGGTTTCTGAATTCTACGTTGTATGGACAAGAAACTGAAGAGCTTATCAGGTGGAATTTTATAGGCATTTGAAGCCTAGGCCTGCGAGAATAAAAAATCCTGGGAAAACCAGCATTGGGTTACTTGGACATTCAACTGTGGTATAACGAATGCGTTCATGGAGTGGAAGTTCCGATGACTTCCTGATTCACAGTGAATGAATTGAACTTTCTGTAGTGGATATTTCAATAATTTCTGTCGTGTGGGTTGTTTGGACATTAAAAGAAAGACTTGACCACTCTGGAGTGGATAACCACTTGAATAGCATGCATGTGAGTGTGAACAGTATGCTGAAAACCAGCTATGTGTTACATGGAAATTCAGCAGTGATGTAAAGAAAGCCTGCCTGGAGTGTAGGTTCCAAGAATTCCAAATAGGCAGTGAATGAATGGAGCATTCTGTAGAGGAGATTCCAATGGTTTCTGAATTCTACGTTGTATGGACAAGAAACTGAAGAGCTTACCAGGTGGGATTTGAGAGCCCGTTGAAACCAGGCCTGAGAATTTGAACAGGCTGCTGAAATCCACCATTGGGTTACTTGAATATTCACCAGTGTTTGAAAGATATCCTGTGTGCAGTGGAGATTCGATGAATTCCAGATTGGCAGTGAATGAATGGAACATTCTGAAGTGGAGATTCTAATGGTTTCTGTAGTCTGGATTATGTGAACAAGAAAAAGAAGAGCTGACCAGGGTTGAGTGGACAGCCAGTTGAACAGCACGACTCCGAGTGTGAACACGCCTATGAAACCAGCATTGGTTACTTGGAGATTCACCAGTGGTGTAACGAATGCTTGCCTGGAGTGGAGATTCGAAGAACTTCAGATTAGCAGTGAATGAGTGGAATATTCTGTAGTGGAGATTCAAATGATTTCGAAAGTCTGGGTTGTGTGGACAGGAAACGGAAGAACTGACCAGTTTGGAGTGGATATCCCGTAGAACAACACGCCTGGGAGTGTGAAGCGGACGCTGGAAAACAGCATTAGGTTACTTGGACATTCTCCAATGGTGCAACGAAAGCATGCCTGGAGTGGAGATTCCATGAATTCGATTTTGGCAGGGAATGAGTGGAACATTCCGTAGGAGAGATTCCAATGATTTCTGAAGTCTGGGTTTTGTGTACAGGAAAATGAAGAGCAGAGCAGGGAAGAGTGGATAGCCTGTTGAACAGCAGACTGCGACTTTGTACTGGCTGCTGAAAACCAACATTGCGTTACTTGGATATTCACCAGTGGTGTCAAGGAATCCTGCCTGGAGTGGAGATTCGATGAATTCCCGATTGGGAGTGAATGAATGGAACATTCTGTAGTGGAGATTCCAATTACTTCTGAAGTCTGGGTTTTGTGGACAGGAAAATGAAGAGCTGACCAGATTTGAGTGGATAAGCATTTGGACAGCACGCCTGCGAGTGTGATCATGCCTCTGAAGTCCAGCATTGGATTCCTTGAACATCATCAGTGGTGTAACGAAAGCCTGCCTGGAGTTGGAGATTCGGTGAATTTCAGATTGGAATTGAATAAATGGAACAGTCTGAAGTGAAGATTGCAATGCATTCTGAAGTATGGTTTGTGTGGACAGGAAAAGAATAATCTGACGACTGTGTAGTGGATTTCCAGTTCAACAGCACGTCTGCGAGTGAGAACAGAACGCTGAAAATCAGCATTTAGGTACTTAGATATTCACCAGTCTTGAAACTAAAGTCTGCCTGGAGTGGAGATTTGATGAATTCCAGTTCGGCAGAGAATGAATGGAACATTCTGTAGTGGAGATTATAAAGGTTTCTGAATTCTACGTTGTATGGACAAGAATCTTAAGAGCAAACCAGGTGGGAATTTATAGCCAGTTGAAGACCAGGCCTTTGAGAATAAACATTCCTCTGAAAACCAGCATTGGTTTACTTGGACATTCACCAGTGGTATAATGAATGCGTTCATGGAGTGGAGGTTCAGTTGAATTCCCGATTCGCAGTGAATGAATTGAACATTCTGTAGTGGATATTCCAATGGTTTCTGAGGTGTGGGTTGTTTGTACAGTAAAAGAAAGACTTGTCCACTGTGGAGTGGATAGCCTGTTGAATAGCATACATGCGACTGTGAACAGTATGCTGAAAACCAGCAGTGTTTTACTTGGACATTCACCAGTGGTGTAATGAAAGCCTGCCAGGAGTGTAGGTTCCAAGAATTACAAATAGGCAGTGAATGAATGGAACATTCTGTAGTGGAGAATCCAATGGTTTCTGAATTCTACGTTGTATGGACAAGAAACTGAAGAGCTTATCAGGTGGAATTTTATAGGCATTTGAAGCCTAGGCCTGCGAGAATAAAAAATCCTGGGAAAACCAGCATTGGGTTACTTGGACATTCAACTGTGGTATAACGAATGCGTTCATGGAGTGGAAGTTCCGATGACTTCCTGATTCACAGTGAATGAATTGAACTTTCTGTAGTGGATATTTCAATAATTTCTGTCGTGTGGGTTGTTTGGACATTAAAAGAAAGACTTGACCACTCTGGAGTGGATAACCACTTGAATAGCATGCATGTGAGTGTGAACAGTATGCTGAAAACCAGCTATGTGTTACATGGAAATTCAGCAGTGATGTAAAGAAAGCCTGCCTGGAGTGTAGGTTCCAAGAATTCCAAATAGGCAGTGAATGAATGGAGCATTCTGTAGAGGAGATTCCAATGGTTTCTGAATTCTACGTTGTATGGACAAGAAACTGAAGAGCTTACCAGGTGGGATTTGAGAGCCCGTTGAAACCAGGCCTGAGAATTTGAACAGGCTGCTGAAATCCACCATTGGGTTACTTGAATATTCACCAGTGTTTGAAAGATATCCTGTGTGCAGTGGAGATTCGATGAATTCCAGATTGGCAGTGAATGAATGGAACATTCTGAAGTGGAGATTCTAATGGTTTCTGTAGTCTGGATTATGTGAACAAGAAAAAGAAGAGCTGACCAGGGTTGAGTGGACAGCCAGTTGAACAGCACGACTCCGAGTGTGAACACGCCTATGAAACCAGCATTGGTTACTTGGAGATTCACCAGTGGTGTAACGAATGCTTGCCTGGAGTGGAGATTCGAAGAACTTCAGATTAGCAGTGAATGAGTGGAATATTCTGTAGTGGAGATTCAAATGATTTCGAAAGTCTGGGTTGTGTGGACAGGAAACGGAAGAACTGACCAGTTTGGAGTGGATATCCCGTAGAACAACACGCCTGGGAGTGTGAAGCGGACGCTGGAAAACAGCATTAGGTTACTTGGACATTCTCCAATGGTGCAACGAAAGCATGCCTGGAGTGGAGATTCCATGAATTCGATTTTGGCAGGGAATGAGTGGAACATTCCGTAGGAGAGATTCCAATGATTTCTGAAGTCTGGGTTTTGTGTACAGGAAAATGAAGAGCAGAGCAGGGAAGAGTGGATAGCCTGTTGAACAGCAGACTGCGACTTTGTACTGGCTGCTGAAAACCAACATTGCGTTACTTGGATATTCACCAGTGGTGTCAAGGAATCCTGCCTGGAGTGGAGATTCGATGAATTCCCGATTGGGAGTGAATGAATGGAACATTCTGTAGTGGAGATTCCAATTACTTCTGAAGTCTGGGTTTTGTGGACAGGAAAATGAAGAGCTGACCAGATTTGAGTGGATAAGCATTTGGACAGCACGCCTGCGAGTGTGATCATGCCTCTGAAGTCCAGCATTGGATTCCTTGAACATCATCAGTGGTGTAACGAAAGCCTGCCTGGAGTTGGAGATTCGGTGAATTTCAGATTGGAATTGAATAAATGGAACAGTCTGAAGTGAAGATTGCAATGCATTCTGAAGTATGGTTTGTGTGGACAGGAAAAGAATAATCTGACGACTGTGTAGTGGATTTCCAGTTCAACAGCACGTCTGCGAGTGAGAACAGAACGCTGAAAATCAGCATTTAGGTACTTAGATATTCACCAGTCTTGAAACTAAAGTCTGCCTGGAGTGGAGATTTGATGAATTCCAGTTCGGCAGAGAATGAATGGAACATTCTGTAGTGGAGATTATAAAGGTTTCTGAATTCTACGTTGTATGGACAAGAATCTTAAGAGCAAACCAGGTGGGAATTTATAGCCAGTTGAAGACCAGGCCTTTGAGAATAAACATTCCTCTGAAAACCAGCATTGGTTTACTTGGACATTCACCAGTGGTATAATGAATGCGTTCATGGAGTGGAGGTTCAGTTGAATTCCCGATTCGCAGTGAATGAATTGAACATTCTGTAGTGGATATTCCAATGGTTTCTGAGGTGTGGGTTGTTTGTACAGTAAAAGAAAGACTTGTCCACTGTGGAGTGGATAGCCTGTTGAATAGCATACATGCGACTGTGAACAGTATGCTGAAAACCAGCAGTGTTTTACTTGGACATTCACCAGTGGTGTAATGAAAGCCTGCCAGGAGTGTAGGTTCCAAGAATTACAAATAGGCAGTGAATGAATGGAACATTCTGTAGTGGAGAATCCAATGGTTTCTGAATTCTACGTTGTATGGACAAGAAACTGAAGAGCTTATCAGGTGGAATTTTATAGGCATTTGAAGCCTAGGCCTGCGAGAATAAAAAATCCTGGGAAAACCAGCATTGGGTTACTTGGACATTCAACTGTGGTATAACGAATGCGTTCATGGAGTGGAAGTTCCGATGACTTCCTGATTCACAGTGAATGAATTGAACTTTCTGTGGTGGATATTTCAATAATTTCTGTCGTGTGGGTTGTTTGGACATTAAAAGAAAGACTTGACCACTCTGGAGTGGATAACCACTTGAATAGCATGCATGTGAGTGTGAACAGTATGCTGAAAACCAGCTATGTGTTACATGGAAATTCACCAGTGATGTAAAGAAAGCCTGCCTGGAGTGTAGGTTCCAAGAATTCCAAATAGGCAGTGAATGAATGGAGCATTCTGTAGAGGAGATTCCAATGGTTTCTGAATTCTACGTTGTATGGACAAGAAACTGAAGAGCTTACCAGGTGGGATTTGAGAGCCCGTTGAATCCAGGCCTGAGAATTTGAACAGGCTGCTGAAATCCACCATTGGGTTACTTGAATATTCACGAGTGTTTGAAAGATATCCTGTGTGCAGTGGAGATTCGATGAATTCCAGATTGGCAGTGAATGAATGGAATATTCTGAAGTGGAGATTCTAATGGTTTCTGTAGTCTGGATTATGTGAACAAGAAAAAGAAGAGCTGACCAGGGTTGAGTGGACAGCCAGTTGAACAGCACGACTCCGAGTGTGAACACGCCTATGAAACCAGCATTGGTTACTTGGAGATTCACCAGTGGTGTAACGAATGCTTGCCTGGAGTGGAGATTCGAAGAACTTCAGATTAGCAGTGAATGAGTGGAATATTCTGTAGTGGAGATTCAAATGATTTCGAAAGTCTGGGTTGTGTGGACAGGAAACGGAAGAGCTGACCAGGTTGGAGTGGATATCCCGTAGAACAACACGCCTGGGAGTGTGAAGCGGACGCTGGAAAACAGCATTAGGTTACTTGGACATTCTCCAATGGTGCAACGAAAGCATGCCTGGAGTGGAGATTCCATGAATTCGATTTTGGCAGGGAATGAGTGGAACATTCCGTAGGAGAGATTCCAATGATTTCTGAAGTCTGGGTTTTGTGTACAGGAAAATGAAGAGCAGAGCAGGGAAGAGTGGATAGCCTGTTGAACAGCAGACTGCGACTTTGAACTGGCTGCTGAAAACTAACATTGCGTTACTTGGATATTCACCAGTGGTGTCAAGGAATCCTGCCTGGAGTGGAGATTCGATGAATTCCCGATTGGGAGTGAATGAATAGAATATTCTGTAGTGGAGATTCTAATTGCTTCTGAAGTCTGGTTTTTGTGGACAGGAAAATGAAGAGCTGACCAGGGTTGCGTGGATAGGCAGTTGGACAGCACGCCTGCGAGTGTGATCCTGCCTCTGAAATCCAGCATTGGATTCCTTGGACATAATCAGTGGTGTAACGAAAGCCTGCCTGGAGTTGGAGATTCGATGAATTCCAGATTGGAACTGAATCAATGGAACAGTCTGTAGGGGAGGTTCAAATGTATTCTGAATTATGCTTTGTGTGGACAGTAAAAGAATAATCTGACCTCTGTGTAGTGGATTGCCAGTTCAACAGCACGTCTGCGAGTGAGAACAGAACGGTGAAAATCAGCAGTTACTTAGATATTCACCAGTCTTGTAACTAAAGTCTGCCTGGAGTGGAGATTCGATGAATTCCAGATCGGCATTGAATGAATGGAACATTCTGTAGTGGAGATTATAATGGTTTCTGAGTTCTACGTTGTATGGACAAGAAACTTAAGCGCTTACCAGGTGGTATTTTATAGCCAGTTGAAGACCAGGCCTTTGAGAATAAACAAACCTCTGAAAACCAGCATTGGGTTACTTGGACATTCACCGGTGGTATAACGAATGCGTTCATGGAGTGGAGGTTCAGATGAATTCCCGATTCGCAGCGAATTAATTGAACATTCTGTATTGGATATTCCAATGATTTCTGTCGTGTGGGTTGTTTGGACATTAAAAGAAAGACTTGACCACTCTGGAGTGGATAGCCTGTTGAATAGCATGCATGTGAGTGTGAACAGTATGCTGAAAATCAGCAGTGTGTTACTTGGAAATACACCAGTGCTGTAACGAAAGCCTGCCTGGAGTGTAGGTTCCAAGAATTCCAAGTAGGCAGTGAATGAATGGAACATTCTTTAGTGGAGATTCCAATGGTTTCTGAATTCTACGTTCTATAGACAAGAATCTGAAGAGTTTACCAGGTGGGATTTGATAGCCAGTTGAAGACCAGGCCTGCTAATTTGAACAGGCTGCTGAAAACCACCATTGGGTTACTTGAATATTCACCAGTGGTTGAAAGATATCCTGTGTGCAGTGGAGATTCAATGAATTGCAGATTGGCAGTGAATGAATGGAACCTTCTGAAGTGGAGATTCTAATGGTTTCTGAAATCTGGGTTATGTGAACAAAAAAAGAAGAGTTGACCAGGTTTGAGTGGACAGCTAGTTGAACAGCACGACTCCGAGTGTGAACACGCCTATGAAACCAGCATTGGTTACTTGGACATTCACTAGTGGTGTAACGAATGCTTGCCTGGATTGGAGATTCGAAGAACTTCAGATTAACAGTGAATGAGTGGAATATTCTGTAGTGGAGAATCAAATGATTTCGAAAGTCTGGGTTTTGTGTACAGGAAAATGAAGAGCAGAGCAGGGAAGAGTGGATAGCCAGTTGAACGGGAGACTGCGACTTTGAACTGGCTGCTGAAAACCAACATTGCGTTACTTGGATATTCACCATTGGTGTCAAGGAATCCTGCCTGGAGTGGAGATTCGATGAATTCCCGATTGGGAGTGAATGAATGGGACATTCTGTAGTGGAGATTCCAATTGCTTCTGAAGTCTGGGTTTTGTGGACAGGAAAATGTAGAGCTGACCAGATTTGAGTGGATAAGCATTTGGACAGCACGCCTGCTAGTGTGATCATGCCTCTGAAATCCAGCATTGGATTCCTTGAACATCATCAGTGGTGTAACGAAAGCCTGCCTGGAGTTGGAGATTCGGTGAATTTCAGATTGGAATTGAATAAATGGAACAGTCTGAAGTGGAGATTGCAATGCTTTCTGAAGTATGGTTTGTGTGGACAGGAAAAGAATAATCTGACGACTGTGTAGTGGATTTCCAGTTCAACAGCACGTCTGCGAGTGAGAACAGAACGCTGAAAATCAGCATTTAGGTACTTAGATATTCACCAGTCTTGAAACTAAAGCCTGCCTGGAGTGTAGGTTCCAAGAATTCCAAGTAGGCAGTGAATGAATGGAACAGTCTTTAGTGGAGATTCCAATGGTTTCTGAATTCTACGTTGTATGGACAAGAAACTGAAGATTTTACCAGGTGGGATTTGATAGCCAGTTGAAGACCAGGCCTGCTAATTTGAACAGGCTGCTGAAAACCACCATTGGGTTACTTGAATATACACCAGTGGTTGAAAGATATCCTGTGTGCATTGGAGATTCAATGAATTGCAGATTGGCAGTGAAAGAATGGAACAATCTGAAGTAGAGATTCTAATGGTTTCTGAAGTCTGGGTTATGTGAACAAAAAAAGAAGAATTGACCAGGTTTGAGTGGACAGCCAGTTGAACAGCACGACTCCGAGTGTGAACACGCCTATGAAACCAGCATTGGTTACTTGGACATTCACTAGTGGTGTAACGAATGCTTGCCTGGATTGGAGATTCGAAGAACTTCAGGTTAACACTGAATGAGTGGAATATTCTGTAGTGGAGAATCAAATGATTTCGAAAGTCTGGGTTGTGTGGACAGGAAACGGAAGAGCTGAATAGGTTGGCGTGGATATCCCGTTGAACAGCACGCCTGGGAGGGTGAAGCGGACGTTGGAAAACCGCATTAGGTTACTTGGACATTCTCCAATGGTGCAACGAAAGCATGCCTGGAGTGGAGATTCCATGAATTCGATTTTGGCAGGGAATGAATGGAACATTCCATAGGAGAGATTCCACTGATTCTGAAGTCTGGGTTTTGTGTAAAGGAAAATGAAGAGCAGAGCAGGGAAGTGTGGATAGCCAGTTGAACAGGAGACTGCGACTTTGAACTGGCTGCTGAAAACCAACATTGGGTTACTTGGATATTCACCATTGGTGTCAAGGAATCCTGCCTGGAGTGGAGATTCGATGAATTCCCGATTGGGAGTGAATGAATGGGACATTCTGTAGTGGAGATTCCAATTGCTTCTGAAGTCTGGGTTTTGTGGACAGGAGAATGAAGAGCTGACCAGGGTTGAGTGGATATTCAGTTGGACAGCACGCCTGCGAGTGTGATCCTGCCTCTGAAATCCAGCATTGAATTCCTTGGACATCATCAGTGGTGTAACGAAAGCCTGCCTGGAGATGGAGATTCGGTGAATTTCAGATTGGAATTTAATCAACGGAACAGTCTGTAGTGGAGATTGCAATGAATTCTGAAGTATGGTTTGTGTGGACAGGAAAAGAATAATCTGACCACTGTGTAGTGGATTACCAGTTCAACAGCATGTCTGCGAGTGAGAACAGAACGCTGAAAATCAGCATTCAGTTACTTAGATATTCACCAGTCTTGAAAGTAATGAATGCCTGGAGTGGAGATTTGATGAATTCCAGATCGGCAGTGAATGAATGGAACATTCTGTTCTGGAGATTATAAAGGTTTCTGAATTCTACGTTGTATGGACAAGAAACTTAAGAGCATACCAGGAGGGATTTTATAGCCAGTTGAAGACCAGGCCTTTGATAATAAACATTCCTTTGAAAACCAGCATTGGGTTACTTGGACATTCACCAGTGGTATAACGAATGCGTTCATGGAGTGGAGGTTCAGGTGAATTCCTGATTCGCAGTGAATGAATTGAACATTCTGTAGTGGATATTCTAATGATTTCTGTCGTGTGGGTTGTTTGGACAGTAAAAGAAAGACTTATCCACTGTGGAGTGCATAGCCTGTTGAATAGCATACATGCGATTGTGAACAGTATGCTGAAAACCAGCAGTGTGTTACTTGGACATTCAACAGTGGTGTAATGAAAGCCTGCCTGGAGTGTAGGTTCCAAGAATTCCAAATAGGCTGTGAATGAATTCAACATTCTGTAGTGGAGATTCCAATGGTTTCTGAATTCTACGTTGTATGGACAAGAAACGGAAGAGCTTATCAGGCGGGATTTGATAGCCAGTTGAAAACTAGGCCTGCGAGAAAAAAACAGTCCTCGGAAAACCAGCATTCGGTTACTTGGACATTCACCAGTGGTATAACGAATGTGTTCATGGAGTGGAGTTTCAGATGAATTCCTGATTCGCAGTGAATGAATTGAACATTTTGTAGTGGATATTTCAATAATTTCTGTCGTGTGGGTTGTTTGGACAGTAAAAGAAAGACTTGACCACTGTGGAGTGGATAACCAGTGGAATAGCATGCAATCGAGTGTAAACGGTATGGTGAAAACCAGCAATGTGTTACTTGGACATTCACCAGTGGTGTAAAGAAAGCCTGCCTGGAGTGTAGGTTCCAAGAATTCCAAATAGGCAGTGAATGAATGGAACATTCTGTAGTGGAGATTCCAGTGGTTTCTGAATTCTACGTTGTATGGACAAGAAACTGAAGAGCATTCCAGGTGGGATTTGATAGCCAGTTGATGACCAGGCCTGCGAATTTGAACAGGCTGCTGAATACCACCATTGGGTTACTTGAATATTCACCAGTGGTGTAAAGATATCCTGTCTGCAGTGGAGATTCGATGAATTCCAGATAGGCAGTGAATGAGTGGAACATTCTGAAGTGGAGATTCTAATGGTTTCTGAAGTCTGGGTTAAGTGAACAGGAAAAAGAAGAGCTGACCAGGGTTGGGTGGACAGCCAGTTGAACAGCACGACTCCGAGTGTGAACACGCCTATGAAAACCAGCATTGGTTACTTGGACATTCACCAGTGGTGTAACGAAAGCTTGCCTGGAGTGGAGATTCGACAAACTTCAGATTAGCAGTGAGTGAGTGGAATATTCTGTAGTGGAGATTCAAATGATTTCGAAAGTCTGGGTTGTGTGGACCGGAAATGGAAGAGCTGACCAGGTTGGAGTGGATAGTCCGTTGAACATCACGCCTGGGAGTGTGAAGCGGATGCTGGAAAACGGCATTAGGTTACTTGGACATTCTCCAATGGTGCAACGAATGCATGCCTGGAGTGGCGATTCCATGAATTCGATATTGGCACGGAATGAATGGAACATTCCGTAGGAGAGATTCCAATGTTTTCTGAAGTCTGGGTTTTCTGTACAGGAAAATGAAGAGCAGAGCAGGGAAGAGTGCATAGCCTGTTGAACAGCAGACTGCGACTTTCAACTGGCTGCTGAAAACCAACATTGGGTTACTTGGATATTCACCAGTGGTGTAAAGTAATCCTGTCTGCAGTGGAGATTCGATGAATTCCAGATTGGCAGTGAATGAAAGGAACATTCTGAACTGGAGATTCTAATGGTTTCTGAAGTCTGGGTTATGTGAACAGGAAAAAGAAGAGCTGACCAGGGTTGAGTGGACAGCCAGTTGAACAGCAAGACGCTGAGTGTGAATACGCTTATGAAAACCAGCATTGGTTACTTGGACATTCACCAGTGGTGTATTGAAATCTTGCCTGGAGTTGAGATTTGAAGAACTTCAGATTAGCAGTGAATGAGTGGAATATTCTGTAGTGGAGATTCAAATGATTTCGAAAGTCTGGGTTGTGTGGATAGGAAAGGGAAGAGGTGACCAGGTTGGATTGGATAGCCCGTTGAACAGCACGACTAAGAGTGTGAAGCGGACGCTGGAAAACAGCATTAGCTTACTTTGACATTCTCCAAAGGTGCAACGAAAGCATTCCTGGAGTGGAGATTCCATGAATTCGATATTGGCAGGGAATGAATGGAATATTCCGTAGAAGAGATGCCAATGATTACTGAAGTCTGGGTTTTGTGTACAGGAAAATGAAGAGCAGAGCAGGGAAGAGTGAATAGCCTGTTGAACAGTAGACTGCGACTTTGAACTGGCTGCTGAATACCAACATTGGTTTACTTGGATATTCACCAGTGGTGTAAAGGAATCCTGCCTGGAGTGGACATTCGACGAACTCCCGATTGGATGTGAATGAATGGAACATTCTGTAATGGAGATTCCAATGGTTTCTGAATTCTACGTTGTATGGACAAGAAACTGAAGAGCTTACCAGGTGGGATTTGATAGCCAGTTGAAGACCACACCTGCGAGAATAAATAGTCCTTTGAAAACTAGCATTGCTTTACTTGGACATTCACCAGTGGTATAACGAATGCTTTCATGGAGTGGAGGTTCAGATGAATTCGCGATTCACAACTAATGAATTGAACATTCTGTATTCTATATTCCAATGATTTCTGTCGTGTGGGTTGTTTGGACATTAAAAGAAAGACTTGACCACTGTAGAGTTGATAGCCAGTTGAATAGCATGCATGTGAGTGGGAACAGTATGCTGAAAACCAGCAATGTGTTACTTGGACATTCCCCAGTGATGTAAAGAAAGCATGCCTGCAGTGTAGGTTCCAAGAATTCCAAATAGGTAGTAAATGAATGGAACATTCTGTAGTGGAGATACCAATGGTTTCTGAATTCTACGTTGTATGGACAAGAAACTGAAGAGCTTACCAGGTGGGATTTTGTAGCCACTTAAAGACCTGGCCCACGTATTTGAACAGGCTGCTGAAAACCACCACTGGTTTACTTGAATATTCACCAGTGGTGTAAAGAAATCCTGCCTGCAGTGGAGATTCGATGAATTCCATATTGGCAGTGAATGAATGGAACATTCTGAAGTGGAGATTCTAATGGCTTCTGAATCTAGGTTAAGTGAACAGGAAAAAGAAGAGCTGACCAGGGTTGAGTGGACAACCAATTGAACAGCACGACTCTGAGTGTGAACACGCCTATGAAAACCAGCATTGGTTACTTGGACATTCACCAGTGGTGTAACGAAATCTTGCCTGGAGTGGAGATTCGAAGAACTTCAGATTAGCAGTGAATGAGTGGAATATCCTGTAGTGGAGATTCAAATGATTTCGAAAGTCTGGGTTGTGTGGACAGGAAATGGAAGAGCTGACCAGAATGGAGTGGATAGCCCGTTGAACAGCACCCTTGGGAGTGTGAAACGGACGCTGGAAAACAGCTTTAGGTTACTTGGACATTCTCCAATGGTGCAAAGAAAGCATGCATGGATTGGAGATTTCCTGAATTCGATATCGGCAGGGAATTAATGGAACATTTCGTAGGAGAGATTTCAATGATTTTTGAAGTCTGGGTTTTGTGTACAAGAAAATGAAGTGCAGAGCAGTGAAGAGTGGATAGCCTGTTGAACAGCAGACAGCGACTTTGAACTGGCTGCTGAATATCAACATTGGGTTACTTGGATATTCAACAGTGGTGTAAAGGAATCCTGCCTGGAGTGGAGATTCGATGAACTCCCCATTGGGAGTGAATGAATGGAACATTCTGTAGTGGAGATTCCAATTACTTCTGAAGTCTGGGTTTTGTGGACAGGAAAATGAAGAGCTGACCAGGGTTGAGTGGATAGGCAGTTGGACAGCACGCCTGCGAGTGTGATCATGCCTCTGAAATCCAGCATTGGAATCCGTGGACATCATCAGTGGTGTCACGAAATCCTGCCTGGAGTTGGAGATTCGATGAATCCCAGATTGGAATTGAATCAATGGAACAGTCTGTAGAGGAGATTCCAATGAATTCTGAACTATGGTTTGTGTGGACAGGAAAGGAATAATCGGACCACTGAGTAGTGGACTGCCAGTTCAACAGCATGTCTGCGAGTGAGAAGAGAACGCTGAAAATCAGCATTCAGTTACTAAGATATACAAGAGTCGTGTAACTGAAGTCTGCTTGTAGTGGAGATTCGATGAATTCCAGATCGTCAGTGAATGAATGGAACATTCTGTAGTGGAGATTATAATGGTTTCTGAAGACTAAGTTATATGGACAGGAAAATGTAGAGCTGACCAGGGTTGAGTGGATAGTCACTTGAACAGCACTCCTGCGAGTGTGAACAGGCCGCTGAAAAGCAGCCTTGGGTTACTTGTACTTTCAACACTAGTGAAACGAAATCCGGCCTAGGGTGGAAATTCGATGAATTCCAGATTGGCAGTGAATGAATCGAACATTCTGTAGTGGAGATTCCATTGAATTTTGAAGTCTGGGTTGAGTGGACAGGAAAATGAAGAACTGATCAGGTTGGAGAGGATATCCAGTAGAATAGCACACCAGCGAGTGTGAACAGGCCACGAAAAACCAGCATTGGGTTACATGAATATAGAACAGTGGTATAACGAAATCCTGCCTGGAGTGGAGATTCGATGAATTCCAGATTGGCAGTGAATTAATGGAACATTCTCTACAGGAGATTCCAAACATTTCTGAAGTCTAGGTTGTGGGGACAGGAAAATGAAGAGCTCACCAGGGTTCAGTGGATAGCCAGTTGAACAGCACGCTTCCGAGGGGGATCAGGACAATGAAAACGAGCAGTGTGTTACTTGGACATTCAACAGTGTTGTAACGCAAGCCTTCCTGGAGTGTAGATTCAGATGAATTCCACATTCGCAGTGTTGGAATGGAAAGTTCTGTAGTGGAGATTCTAATTATTTCTGAAATCCGATGTGTGTGGACGGGAAAATGAAGAGCAGACCAGGTTAGAATAGATAGCCAGTTGAACAGCAGGCCTGCGAGATTGAACAGTCCCCTGTAAACCAGCATTGGATTACTTGGACATTCACCAGTGGTATAACGAATGCGTTCATTGAGTGGAGGTTCAGATGAATTCCCGATTCGCAGTGAATGAATTGAACATTCTGTAGTGGATATTCCAATGATTTCTGTCGTGTGGGTTGTTTGGACAATAAAAGAAAAACTTGACCACTATGGAGTGGATAGCCAGTTGAATAGCATGCATGTGAGTGTGAAAAGTATGCTGAAAACCAGCAATGTGTTACTTGGACATTCACCAGTGGTGTAAAGAAAGCCTGCCTGGAGTGTAGGTTCCAAGAATTCCAAATAGGCAGTGAATGAATGGAACATTCTGTAGTGGAGATTCCAGTGGTTTCTGAATTCTACGTTGTATGGACAAGAAACTGAAGAGCTTACCAGGTGGGATTTGATAGCCAGTTGAAGACCAGGCCTGCTAATTTGAACAGGCTGCTGAAAACCACCATTGGATTACTTGATTATTCACCAGTGGTGTAAAGTAATCCTGTCTGCAGTGGAGATTCGATGAATTCCAGATTGGCAGTGAATGAAAGGAACATTCTGAATTGGAGATTCTAATGGTTTCTGAAGTCTGGGTTATGTGAACAGGAAAAAGAAGAGCTGACCAGGGTTGAGTGGACAGCCAGTTGAATAGCACGACTCCGAGTGTGAACACGCCTAAAAAACCAGCTTTGGTTACATGGACATTCACCAGTGGTGTAACGAAAGCTTGCTTGGAGTGGAGATTCGAATAAATTCAGATTAGCAGTGAATGAGTGGAATATTCTGTAGTGAAGATTCAAATGATTTTGAAAGTCTGGTTTGTGTGGACAGGAAATGGAAGAGCTGACCAAGAGCCCGTTGAACAGCACGCCTGGGAGTGTGAATCGGACGCTGGAAAACAGCATTAGGTAACTTGCACATTCTCCAATGGTGCAACGAAAGCATGCCTGGAGTGGAGATTCCATGAATTCGATAGTGGCAGGGATGAATGGAACATTCCGTTGGAGAGATTCGAATGATTTCTGAAGTCTGGGTTTTGTGTAGAGGAAAATGAAGAGCAGAGCAGGGAAGACTGGATAGCCTGTTGAACAGCAGACTGCGACTTTGAACTGCCTGCTGAAAACCAAGATTGGGTTACTTGGATATTCACCAGTGGTATAACGAATGCGTTCATGGAGTGGAGGTTCAGATGAATTCCCGATTCGCAACGAATTAATTGAACATTCTGTATTGGATATTCCAATGATTTCTGTCGTGTGGGTTGTTTGGACAGTAAAAGAAAGACTTGACCACTCTGGAGTGTACAGCCAGTTGAAGAGCATACATGTGAGAGGGAACAGTATGCTGAAAACCAGCAATGTGTTACTTGGACATTCACCAGTGATGTAAAGAAAGCCTGACTGGAGTGTGGTTTCCAAGAATTCCAAATAGGCAGTAAATGAATGGAACATTCTGTAGTGGAGATTCCAATGGTTTCTGAATTCTACGTTGTATGGACAAGAATCTGAAGCGCTTACTAGGTGCAATTTTATAGACTTTTGAAGACCAGGCCTGCGAGAATAAACAGTCCTCTGAAAACCAGCATTGGGTTACTTGGACATTCACCAGTGGTATAACGAATGCGTTCATGGAGTGGAGGTTCAGATGCATTCCCGATTAGCAGTGAATGAATTGAACATTCTGAAGTGGATATTCCAATAATTTCTGTCGTGTGGGTTGTTTGGACTGTAAAAGAAAGACTTGACCACTGTGGCGTTTATAACCAGTGGAATAGCATGCATGCGAGTGTAAACGTTATGCTGAAAACCAGCAGTGTGTTACTTGGACATTCACCAGTGGTGTAAAGAAAGCCTGCCTGGAGTGTAAGTTCCAAGAATTCCAAATAGTCAGTGAATGAATGGAACATTCTGTAGTGGAGATTCCAATGGTTTCTGAATTCTACGTTGTATGGACAAGAAACTGAAGAGCATTCCAGGTGGGATTTGATAGCCAGTTGAAGACCAGGCCTGCGAATTTGAACAGGCTGCTGACGACCACCATTGGGTTACTTGAATATTCACCAGTGGTGTAAAAAAATCCTGTCTGCAGTGGAGATTCGATGAATTCCAGATTGGCAGTGAATGAATGGAACATTCTGAAATGGAGATTCTAATGGTTTCTGAAGTCTGGGTTATGTGAACAGGAAAACGAAGAGCTGACCAGGGTTGTGTGGACTGCCAGTTTAACAGCACGACTCCGAGTGTGAACACGCCTATGGAAACCAGCATTGGTTACTTGGACATTCACCAGTGGTGCAACGAAAGCTTGCCTGGAGTGGAGATTCGAAGAACTTCAGATTAGCAGTGAATGAGTGGAATATTCTGTAGTGGAGATTCAAATGATTTCGAAAGTCTGGGTTGTGTGGACAGGAAATGGAAGAGCTGACCAGGTTTGACTGGATAGCCCGTTGAACAGCACGCCTGAGAATGTGAAGCGGACGCTAGAAAACAGCATTAGGTTACTTGGACATTCTCCAATGGTGCAACGAAAGCATGCCTGGAGTGGAGATTCCATGAATTCGATATTGGCAGGGAATGAATGGAACATTCCGTAGGAGATATTCCAATGAATTCTGAAGTCTGGGTATTGTGTACAGGAAAATGAAGAGCAGAGCAGGGAAGAGTGGACAGCCTGTTGCACAGCAGACTGCGACTTTGAACTGGCTGCTGAAAACCAACATTCCGTTACTTGGATATTCACCAGTGGTGTAAAGGAATCCTGCCTGGAGTGGAGATTCGATGAACTCCCGATTGGGAGTGAATGAATGGAACATTCTGTAGTGGAGATTCCAATTACTTCTGAAGTCTGGGTTTTGTGGACAGGAAAATGAAGAGCTGACCAGGGTTGAGTGGATAGGCAGTTGGACAGCACGCCTGCGAGTGTGATTATGACTCTGAAATCCAGCATTGGATTCCTTGGACATCATCAGTCGTGTAACAATAGCCTGCCTGTAGTTGGAGATTCGATGAATTTCAGATTGGAATTGAAACAATGGAACAGTCTGTATTGTAGATTCCAATGAATTCTGAAGTATGGTTTTTGTGGACAGGAAAAGAATAGTCTGACCACTGTGTAGTGGATTGCCAGGTCAACAGCACGTCTGCGAGTGAGAACAGAACGCTGAAAATCAGCATTTAGTTACTTAGATATTCACAAGTCGTGTATCTGAATTCTGCCTGGAGTGGAGATTCGATAAATTCCAGATTGGCAGTGAATGAATGGAACATTCTGTAGTGGAGATTATAATGGTTTCTGAAGTCTAAGTTATGTGGACAGGAAAATGTAGATCTGACCAGGGTTGAGTGGATAGTCAGTTGAACAGCACTCCTGTGAGTGTGAACAGGCCGCTGAAAAGCAGGCTTGGGTTACTTGTACATTCAACACTAGTGAAAAAAAATTGGTCCTGGAGTGGAGATTCGATGAAGTCCAGATTCGGAGTGAATGAATGGAACATTCTGTAGTGGAGATTCCATTGAATTTTGAAGTCTGGGTTGAGTGGACATTAAAATGAAGAGCTGATCAGGTTGGAGAGGATAGGCAGTAGAATAGCACACCAGCGAGTGTGAACAGGCCGCGAAAAACCAGCATTGGGGTACTTGGATATTGACCAGTGGTGGAATGAAATCCTGCCTGGAGTGGAGATTCGATGAATTCCAGATTGGCAGTGAAGGAATGGAACATTCTGTACAGGAGATTCCAATTATTTCTGAAGTCTAGGTAGTGCGGACAGGAAAATGAAGAGCTGACCTGGGTTCAGTGGATCGCCAGTTGAACAGCACACCTCCGAGGGGTATCAGGACAATGAAAATGAGCAGTGCGTTACTTGGACATTCAACAGTGGTGTAACGAAAGCCTGCCTGGAGTGGAGATTCAAATGAATTCCAGATTCGCAGTGAATAAATGGAACGTTCTGTAGTGGAGATTCCAATTATTTCTGAAATCCAATGTGTGTGGACAGGAAAATGAAGAGAAAAACAGGTTAGAATGGATAGCCAGTTGAACAAAAGGCCTGCGAAAATGAACAGTCCTCTGAAAACCAGCACTGGGTTACTTGGATATTCACCAGTGGTATAACGAATGAGTTCATGGAGTGAGGGTTGAGATGAATTCCCGAATCGCAGTGAAAGAACTGAACATTCTGTACTGGATATTCCAATGATTTCTGTCGTGTGGGTTGTTTGGACAGTAAAAGAAAGACTTGACCACTGTGGAGTGGATAACCAGTTGAATAGCATGCATGCGAGTGTGACCAGTATGCTGAAAACCAGCTATGTGTTACTTGGACATTCACAAGTGGTGTAAAGAAAGCCTGCCTGGAGTGTAGGTTCCAAGAATTCCAAATAGGCAGTGAATGAATGGAACATTCTGTAGTGGAGATTCCAATGGTTTCTGAATTCTACGTTGTATGGACAAGAAACTGAAGAGCATTCCAGGTGGGATTTGATAGCCAGTTGAAGACCAGGCCTGCGAATTTGATCAGGCTTCTTAAGACCACCATTGGGTTACTTGAATATTCACCAGTGGTGTAAAGAAATCCTGTCTGCAGTGGAAATTTGATGAATTCCAGATCGGCAGTGAATGAATGGAACATTCTGAAGTGGAGATTCTAATGGTTTCTGTAGTCCGGGTTATGTGAACAGGAAAAAGAAGAGCTGACCAGGGTTGTGTGGACAGCCAGTTGAACAGCACGACTCCGAGTGTGAACACGCCTATGAAAACCAGCATTGATTACTTGGACATTCACCAGTGGTGTAACGAAAGCTTGCCTGGAGTGCAGATTCGAAGAACTTCAGATTAGCAGTGAATGAGTGGAATATTCTGTAGTGGAGATTCAAATGATTTCGAAAGTCTGGGTTTTGTGGAGAGGAAACGGAAGAGCTGACCAGGTTGAAGTGGATATCCCGTTGAACATCACACCTGGTAATGTGAAGCGGACGCTAGAAAACAGCATTAGGTTACTTGGACATTCACCAATGGTGCAACGAAAGCATGCCTGGAGTGGAGATTCCATGAATTCGATTTTGGCAGGGAATGAATGGAACATTCCGTAGGAGAGATTCCAATGATTTCTGATGTCTGGGTTTTGTGTACAGGAAAATGAAGAGCTGACCAGGGAAGATTGGATAGCCTGTGGAACAGCAGACTGCGACTTTGAACTGGCTGTTGAAAACCAACATTGTGTTCCTTGGATATTCACCAGTGGCGTCAAGGAATCCTACCTGGAGTGGAGAATCGATGAATTCCCGATTAGGAGTGAATGAATGGAATATTCTGTAGTGGAGATTCCAATTGCTTCTGAAGTCTGGGTTTTGTGGACAGGAAAATGAAGAGCTGACCAGGATTGAGTGGATAGGCAGTTGGACAGCACTCCTGCGAGTGTGATCATGCCTCCGAAATCCAGCATTGGATTCCTTGGACATCATCAGTGGTGTAACGAAAGCCTGTCTGGAGTTGGAGATTCGATGAATTACAGATTGGAATTGAATCAATGGAACAGTCTGTAGTGGAGATTCCAATGAATTCTGAAGTATGGTTTGTGTGTACAGGAAAAGAATATACTGACCACTGTGTAGTGGATTGCCAGTTCAACAGCACGTCTGCGAGTGAGAACAGAACGCTGAAAATCAGCATTCAGTTACTTAGATATTCACCAGTCTTGAAACTAAATTCTGCCTGGAGTGGAGATTTGATGAATTCCATACCAGCAGTGAATGAATGGAACATTCTGTAGTGGAGATTATACAGATTTCTGAATTCTACGTTGTATGGACAAGAAACTTAAGAGCATACCAGGTGGGATTTTATAGCCAGTTGAAGAGCAGGCCTTTGAGAATAATCATTCCTCTGAAAACCAGCATTGGGTTACTTGGACATTCACCAGTGGTATAACGAATGTGTTCATGGAGTGGAGGTTCATATGAACTCCCGATTCGCAGTGAATGAATTGAACATTCTGTAGTGGATATTCCAATGATTTCTGTCGTGTGGGTCGTTTGGACAGTAAAAGAAAGTCTTATCCACTGTGGAGTGGATAGCCTGTTGAATAGCATACATGCGAGTGTGAACAGTATGCTGAAAACCAGAAGTGTGTTAATTGGACATTCAACAGTGCTGTAATGAAAGCCTGCCTGGAGTGTAGGTTCCAAGAATTCCAAATAGGCCGTGAATGAATGGAACATTCTGTAGTGGAGATTCCAATGGTTTCTGAATTCTATGTTGTATGGACAAGAAACTGAAGAGCTTACCAGGTGGGATATGATAGCCAGCTGAAGACCAGGCATGCTAATTTGAACAGGCTGCTGAAAACCACCATTGGGTTACTTGAATATTCACCAGTGGTTGAAAGATATCCTGTATGCAGTAGAGATTCGATGAATTCCAGATTGGCAGTGAATGAATGGAACATTCTGAAGTGGAGATTCTAATGGTTTCTGAAGTCTGGGTTATGTGACCAGGAAAAAGAAGAGCTGACCAGGGTTGAGTCGACAGCCAGTTGAACAGTACGACTCCGAGTGTGAACACGCCTATGAAAACCAGCATTGTTTACTTGGAAATTCACCAGTGGTGTAAGGACTGCTTGCCTGGAGTGGAGATTGGAAGAACTTCAGATTATCAATGAATGATTGGAATATTCTGTAGTGGAGATTCAAATGATTTCGAAAGTCTTTGTTGGGTGGACAGGAAACGGAAGAGCTGACCAGCATGGATTGGATATCCCGTTGAACTGCATGCCCGGGACTGTGAAGCGGACGCTGGAAAACAGCATTAGGTTACTTGGACATTCTCCAATGGTGCAAAGAAAGCATGCCTGGAGTGGAGATTCCATGAAATCTATATTGGCAGGGAATGAATGGAAGATTCCGTAGGAGAGATTCCAATGATTTCTGAAGTCTGGGTTTTGTGTACAGGAAAACGAAGATCAGAGCAGGGAAGAGTGGAGAGCCTGTTGAACAGCAGTCTGCGACTTTGTACTGGCTGCTGAAAACCAACATTGCGTTACTTGGATATTCACCAGTGGTGTCAAGGAATCCTGCCTGGAGTGGAGATTCGATGAATTCCCGATTGGGAGTGAATGAATGGAACATTCTGTAGTGGAGATTCCAATTGCTTCTGACGTCTGGGTTTTGTGGACAGGAAAATGAAGAGCTGACCAGATTTGAGTGGATAAGCATTTGGACAGCACGCCTGCGAGTGTTAACATGCCTCTGAAATCCAGCATTGGATTCCTTGGACATTATCAGTGGTGTAACGAAAGCCTGCCTGGAGTTGGAGATTCGGTGAATTTCAGATTCGAATTGAATAAATGGAACAGTCTGAAGTGGAGATTGCAATGCATTCTGAAGTATGGTTTGTGTGGACAGGAAAAGAATAATCTGACGACTGAGTAGTGGATTGCCAGTTCAACAGCACGTCTGCGAGTGAGAACAGAATGCTGAAAATCAGCATTTAGGTACTTAGATATTCACCAGTCTTGAATCTAAAGTCTGCCTGGAGTGGAGATTTGATGAATTCCAGTTCGGCAGAGAATGAATGGAACATTCTGTAGTGGAGATTATAAAGGTTTCTGAATTCTACGTTGTATGGACAAGAATCTTAAGAGCAAACCAGGTGGGAATTTATAGCCAGTTGAAGACCAGGCCTTTGAGAATAAACATTCCTCTGAAAACCAGCATTGGGTTACTTGGACATTCACCAGTGGTATAATGAATGCGTTCATGGAGTGGAGGTTCAGATGAATTCCCGATTCGCAGTGAATGAATTGAACATTCTGTAGTGGATATTCCAATGGTTTCTGAGGTGTGGATTGTTTGGACAGTAAAAGAAAGACTTGTCCACTGTGGAGTGGATAGACTGTTGAATAGCATACATGCGACTGTGAACAGTATGCTGAAAACCAGCAGTGTGTTACTTGGACATTCACCAGTGGTGTAATGAAAGCCTGCCAGGAGTGTAGGTTCCAAGAATTCCAAATAGGCAGTGAATGAATGGAACATTCTGTAGTGGAGAATCCAATGGTTTCTGAATTCTACGTTGTTTGGACAAGAAACTGAAGAGCTTACCAGGTGGGATTTGATAGCCAGTTGAAGACCAGGCCTGAGAATTTGAACAGGCTGTTGAAATCCACCATTGGGTTACTTGAATATTCACCAGTGTTTGAAAGATATCCTGTGTGCAGTGGAGATTCGATGAATTCCAGATTGGCAGTGAATGAATGGAACATTCTGAAGTGGAGATTCTAATGGTTTCTGTAGTCTGGGTTATGTGAACAAGAAAAAGAAGAGCTGACCAGGGTTGAGTGGACAGCCAGTTGAACAGCACGGCTCCGAGTGTGAACACGCCTATGAAACCAGCATTGGTTACTTGGAGATTCACCAGTGGTGTAACGAATGCTTGCCTGGAGTGGAGATTCGAAGAACTTCAGATTAGCAGTGAATGAGTGGAATATTCTGTAGTGGAGATTCAAATGATTTCGAAAGTCTGGGTTGTGTGGACAGGAAACGGAAGAGCTGACCAGGTTGGAGTCGATATCCCGTAGAACAACACGCCTGGTAATGTGAAGCGGACGCTGGAAAACAGCATTAGGTTACTTGGACATTCTCCAATGGTGCAACGAAAGCATGCCTGGAGTGGAGATTCCATGAATTCGATTTTGGCAGGGAATGATTGGAACATTCCGTAGGAGAGATTCTAATGATTTCTGAAGTCTGGGTTTTGTGTACCGGAAAATGAAGAGCAGAGCAGGGAAGAGTGGATAGCCTGTTGAACAGCAGACTGCGACTTTGAACTGGCTGCTGAAAACCAACATTGCGTTACTTGGATATTCACCAGTGGTGTCAAGGAATCCTGCCTGGAGTGGAGATTCGATGAATTCCCGATTGGGAGTGAATGAATGGAACATTCTGTAGTGGAGATTCTAATTGCTTCTGAAGTCTGGTTTTTGTGGACAGGAAAATGAAGAGCTGACCAGGGTTGAGTGGATAGGCAGTTGGACAGCACGCCTGCGAGTGTGATCCTGCCTCTGAAATCCAGCATTGGATTCCTTGGACATCATCAGTGGTGTAACGAAAGCCTGCCTGGAGATGGAGATTCGGTGAATTTCAGATTGGAATTTAATCAACGGAACAGTCTGTAGTGGAGATTGCAATGAATTCTGAAGTATGGTTTGTGTGGACAGGAAAAGAATAATCTGACCACTGTGTAGTGGATTGCCAGTTCAACAGCATGTCTGCGAGTGAGAACAGAACGCTGAAAATCAGCATTCAGTTACTTAGATATTCACCAGTCTTGAAACTAATGTCTGCCTGGAGTGGAGATTTGATGAATTCCAGACCGGCAGTGAATGAATGGAACATTCTGTTCTGGAGATTATAAAGGTTTCTGAATTCTACGTTGTATGGACAAGAAACTTAAGAGCATACCAGGAGGGATTTTATAGCCAGTTGAAGACCAGGCCTTTGATAATAAACATTCCTTTGAAAACCAGCATTGGGTTACTTGGACATTCACCAGTGGTATAACGAATGCGTTCATGGAGTGGAGGTTCAGATGAATTCCTGATTCGCAGTGAATGAATTGAACATTCTGTAGTGGATATTCCAATGATTTCTGTCGTGTGGGTTGTTTGGACAGTAAAAGAAAGACTTATCCACTGTGGAGTGGAGAGCCTGTTGAATAGCATACATGCGATTGTGAACAGTATGCTGAAAACCAGCAGTGTGTTACTTGGACATTCAACAGTGGTGTAATGAAAGCCTGCCTGGAGTGTAGGATCCAAGAATTCCAAATAGGCAGTGAATGAATGGAACATTCTGTAGTAGAGATTCCAATGGTTTCTGAATTCTACGTTGTATGGACAAGAAACGGAAGAGCTTATCAGGCGGGATTTGATAGCCAGTTGAAAACTAGGCCTGCGAGAAAAAACAGTCCTCGGAAAACCAGCATTGGGTTACTTGGACATTCACCAGTGGTATACCGAATGCGTTCATGGAGTGGAGTTTCAGATGAATTCCTGATTCGCAGTGAATAAATTGAACATTCTGTAGTGGATATTTCAATAATTTCTGTCGTGTGGGTTGTTTGGACAGTAAAAGAAAGATTTGACCACTGTGGAGTGGATAACCAGTGGAATAGCATGCATGCGAGTGTAAACGGTATGGTGAAAACCAGCAATGTGTTACTTGGACATTCACCAGTGGTGTAAAGAAAGCCTGTCTGGAGTGTAGGTTCCAAGAATTCCAAATAGGCAGTGAATGAATGGAACATTCTGTAGTGGAGATTCCAATGGTTTCTGAATTCTACGTTGTATGGAAAAGAAACTGAAGAGCATTCCAGGTGGGATTTGATAGCCAGTTGAAGACCAGGCCTGCGAATTTGAACAGGCTGCTGAAGACCACCATTGGGTTACTTGAATATTCACCAGTGGTGTAAAGATATCCTGTCTGCAGTGGAGATTCGATGAATTCCAGATAGGCAGTGAATGAGTGGAACATTCTGAAGTGGAGATTCTAATGGTTTCTGAAGTCTGGGTTAAGTGAACAGGAAAAAGAAGAGCTGACCAGGGTTGGGTGGACAGCCAGTTGAACAGCACGACTCCGAGTGTGAACACGCCTATGAAAACCAGCATTGGTTACTTGGACATTCACCAGTGGTGTAACGAAAGCTTGCCTGGAGTGGAGATTCGACAAACTTCAGATTAGCAGTGAGTGAGTGGAATATTCTGAAGTGGAGATTCAAATGATTTCGAAAGTCTGGGTTGTGTGGACCGGAAATGGAAGAGCTGACCAGGTTGGAGTGGATAGTCCGTTGAACAACATGCCTGGGAGTGTGAAGCGGATGCTGGAAAACAGCATTAGGTCACTTGGACATTCTCCAATGGTGCAACGAATGCATGCCTGGAGTGGCGATTCCATGAATTCGATATTGGCACGGAATGAATGGAACATTCCGTAGGAGAGATTCCAATGTTTTCTGAAGTCTGGGTTTTCTGTACAGGAAAATGAAGAGCAGAGCAGGTAAGAGTGCATAGCCTGTTGAACAGCAGACTGCGACATTCAACTGGCTGCTGAAAACCAACATTGGGTTACTTGGATATTCACCAGTGGTGTAAAGGAATCCTGCCTGGAGTGGAGATTCGATGAATTCCTGATTTTGAGTGAATGAATGGAACATGCTCTAGTGGAGATTTCAATTACTTCTGAAGTCTGGGTTTTGTGGACAGGAAAATGAAGAGCTGACCAGGGTTGAGTGAATAGTCAGTTGGACAGCACGCCTGCGATTGTGATCATGCCTCTGAAATCCAGCATTGGATTCCTGGACATCATCAGTGGTGTTACGAAAGACTTCCTGGATTTAGAGTTTCGATGAATTCCAGATTGGAATTGAATCAATGGAACAGTCTGTAGTGGAGATTCCAATGAATTCTGAAGTATGGTTTGTGTGGACAGGAAAAGAATAATCTGACAACTGTGTAGTGTATGGCTAGTTCAACAGCACGTCTGGGAGTGAGAACAGAACGCTAAAAATCAGCACTCAGTTACATAGATTTTCACCAGTCATGTATCTAAAGTCTGCCTGGAGTGGATATTCGATGAATTCCAGATCAACAGTCAATGAATGGATCATTTTTTAGTGGAGATTATAATGGTTTCTGAAGTCTAAGTTATGTGGAGAGGAAAATGAAGAGCTGACCAGGTTTGAGTGGATAGTGAGTTGAACAGCCCTCCTGCGAGTGTGAATAGGCCGCTGAAAAGCAGCCTTGGGTTAGTTGTACATTCAACACTAGTGAAACGAAATCCGGCCTGGAGTGGAGATTCGATGAGTTCCAGATTGGGAGTGAATGAATGTTACATTCTGTAGTGGTGATTCCATTGAATTTTGATGTCTGTTTTGAGTGGACAGGAAAAAGAAGAGCTGAACAGGTTGGAGAGGATAGCCAGTAGAATAGCACACCACCGAGTGTGAACAGGCCGCGAAACACCAGCATTGGGGTACTTGGATATTGACCAGTGGTGTAACGAAATCCTGCCTGGAATGGAGATTCGATGAATTCCAGATTGGCAGTGAATGTATGCAACATTCTGTATAGGAGATTCCAATCATTTCTGAAGTCTAGGTTGTTGGGACAGGAAAATTTAGAGCTGACCAGGGTTCACTGGATAACCAGTTGAAAAGCACGCCTCCGAGGGGGATCAGGACATTGAAAACGAGCACTGTGTTACTTGGACATGCTACAGTTTTGTAACTAAAGCCTGCCTGGAGTGGAGATTCAGATGAATTCCAGATTCGCAGTGAATGAATGGAAGGTTCTGTAGTGGAGATTCCAATTATTTCTGAAATCCGATGAGTGTGAACAGGAAAATGAAGAGCAGACCAGGTTAGAATGGATAAGCAGTTGAACAGCAAGCCTGCGAGATTGAGCAGTCCTCTGAAAACCAGCATTGGGTTACTTGGACATTCACCACTGGTATAATGAATGCGTTCATAGAGTGGAGATTCAGATGAATTCCGCATTCACAGTGAATGAATTGAATATTCTGTAGTGGATATTCCAATGATTTCTGTCGTGTGGGTTGTTTGGACAGTAAAAGAAAGACTTGACCGGTGGGACGGGCACAGTAGCCCAACTCTGGGCAACAACGCTGAATGGCTCCAATTCCAACAGGTACAGCCCACCCCCAAGTGCCTGGGCCCCTCTCTGGGCATGCACAGCTAGATCTAGACCCTAGAAAGCCGGGTTTCAACCCCTGATCTGCGTGTGACGGGCACAGAGGCCCAGCTCCGGGCAACAAAGCTGAACGGCTCCAATTCCAACAGGTACAGCCCGCCCCCAAGGGCCTGGGTCCCTCTCTGGGCATGCGCAGCTAGAACCAGCCCCTAGAAAGCCGGTTTTCAACCCCTGATCTGTGTGGGACGGGCACAGAGGCCCAGCTCTGGGCAACAAAGCTGAATGGCTCCAATTCCAAACAGGAGCCGTTCCCAACTCCTCGCCCAGTGCCAGGGACTGTTTCCAGAGCTGCGACCGCTAACGCGGCCGCGAAATATTTTCCCACTACGTATGCCATAGGAACCATAAGCTACCTTCTTAGATGGAAACTTCTCTATTTTAGCTCAGCCACTAGAAACACAGTAGCCAATAACTCTTAAGCCTATCTTAACTCACACTGCATATCAAGCAGAATAGTAACAGTGAACATGAAGGACTAAACCACACCTCTCACAATGGTAAAGCAACTCAAAAGCCCACCAAACTTTCATATTGAAGAGTCTAGCCCAGATGACAACAACAGTACTGTAGTGTTAGACAACCTCTCTGACAAGGAATTCAGAAGGGAGCTACTTAGGATGCTTAGGGAATTAAAAGAAACAATGGAAAGCAATGCCAATAGAAGACAAGAGGATCACAAGGGAGAAATGAGGAAAATGCAATCAGAAATGTCAGACCTGAAAAATCTCGTAGGCGAATTGAAAAGCTCAGAGGAAGGCCTCAGCAGCAGAGTAAGAGCGGCTGAGAACAGAATCAGTGAGCTCGAAGATGAAGTTCAGAGACTCTCCAGAAAAGAGCAGAAAAAGGAAAAGAGACTCACAATTCGGGAACAGATGGCAAGAGAAGATCGTGATGAAGCCAAGAGGGGTAACATAAGAATTATTGGAGTCCCAGAGGGACAGGAAGAAAACCTCGATGAAGAAAAAACTGTCAAAGACATCATTGCTACAACATTTCCAGAGGTGAAGAAATCTTGTGACCACATTCAGGAGGCCCGAAGTGTACCAGCTAAAAGAAATCCGAATAACAATACCCCAAGACACATTCTGATCAAAATGACCAAAACCTTAGACAGAGACAAAATTCTGAAAGCAGCAAGATCGAAAAAAGAAATCTCTTACAAAGGAGCATCCTTAAAATTCACAGCTGATTTTTCTGATGAAACCCTCATGGCCCGAAAACAGTGGTGGGACATAGTAAAAAAACTCAATGAAATAAATGCCTCCCCTAAAATACTTTTCCCAGCAAGACTCTCATTCATAATAGAAGGAACAACACACAGTTTCACAGACAAACAACAGCTCAGGAACTTCATAGACTCAAAACCATGGTTACAAGAACAACTAAATGGGCTACTTTAAGGCAAGAAAGGCCCCTCAAATACACCAAATTTTAACAGAAAAATGGGACAAAATACCATAACAATAATCTCCCTCAATGTCAATGGGCTAAACGCACCAATTAAAAGACATAGAGTGGCAGGATGGATTAGAAAATTGAACCCAACATTCTGCTGCCCGCAAGAAACGCATCTCAATCGTCAAAGCAAACACAGACTCAGAGTCAAAGGCTGGAAAACAATCCTAAAGGCAAACAGCTCCCATAAAAAAGCTGGGGTAGCCATCCTTATATCAGACCACATCGATTTCAGATTGAGGAAGGTCATAAGAGACAGTGAAGGCCATTTCTTATTGATCAAAGGATCTGTACAACAGGAAGAACTAACAATAATAAATGTATATGCACCTAATGAGAGACCAGCAAAGTACTTAAAACAACTACTCATAGATTTGGAAAAAGACATCAATAGCAACACAATACTAGTGGGAGACTTCAACACTGCTTTGTCACCTCTTGATAGATCAACCAGACTCAAACTTAGCAGGGACATACTTCATTTGAGGGAAACAATGGAAGAAAGGGACTTATTAGATATATATAGGACAATTCATCCACAAAAAGCTGAATACACATTCTTCTCAAGCGTACATGGAACATTCTCCAAGATAGACCACATGCTGAGCCACAAAACATGCCTCCATAAAATTAAGAAGGTAGAGATTGTATCAACAATCTTCTCAGACCATAATGCGCTGAAATTAGAAGGAAATCACACACAAAAACAGAAAACTAAATCAAACACCTGGAAATTAAACAGTGCACTATTAAACAACGAGTGGATTAGACAGGAAATCAAAGAGGAAATCAAAAGATTCCTAGAAACGAATGAAAATGAGAACACGAGTTACCAAAACTTATGGGACACAGCAAAGGCTGTGTTAAGAGGAAAGTTTATAGCTCTACAAGCATTCCTCAGGAAGGAGGAGCGAGCACACATAAGTAACCTAACCTCATAGCTTAAGAGTTTGGAGAGGGACCAAAAAAAGGAGCACAACCCGAACAGGAGAAAGGAAATAATAAAACTCAGAGCAGAGATTAACGAGATGGAAACCCAAAAAACAATCCGAAAGATCAATGAAACCGAAAGCTGGTTCTTTGAGAAAATTAACAAGATCGATAAGCCTCTAGCAAAACTCACAAAGAAAGGGAGGGAGAAAACCCTAATAAACCGAATCAGAAATGAAAAGGGGGTCATTACAACAGAAACCACAGAAATTCAGAGGATCCTCAGGGAGTACTTTGAGAAGCTTTATGCCACGGAACATCAAAACCTCGAGGAAATGGATAAATTCCTAGACTCCTACAGACTCCCAAGGCTGAACCAAGAAGACCTGGAATACCTGAACAGACCTATCACCATCAAGGAAATTGAAATGGTAATAAAAAGTTTCCCCAAGCACAAAAGTCCTGGCCCGGATGGATTCACTAGTGAATTCTTCCAAATCTTTAAAGAGGACTTACTCCCAATGCTCTTTAAGCTTTTCCACGAAATTGAAATATCAAAAACACTTCCGAACAGTTTCTACGAAGCAAATACCACACTGATACCAAAAGCAGACAGAGATACCACAAAGAAAGAGAATTACAGGCCGATATCCCTGATGAACACAGATGCAAAGATCCTCAACAAACTACTAGCAAATAGAATCCAACTACTCATCAAAAAGATCATACACCATGACCAAGTAGGATTCATCCCAGGGATGCAAGGATGGTTTAACATTCGGAAATCAATCAACATAATCCACCATATCAACAAAAGAAAAGATAAAAAGCATATGATCATATCAATAGATGCAGAGAAAGCATTTGATAAGATCCAGCACCCCTTTATGATGGAAACCCTAGCCGAAATGGGTATAGAGGGGACCTTCCTCAACATAATTAAAGCCATCTACCACAAGCCTACAGCAAGCATCATCCTCAATGGGGAAAAACTGAGAGCCTTCCCTCTAAGATCAGGGACGAGACAGGGATGCCCACTCTCTCCACTGCTGTTCAGTATAGTACTGGAAGTACTTGCAATAGCGATTAGGCAGGAAAAAGATATTAAGGGCATTCAGGTAGGAAAGGAAGAAATCAAGCTCTCACTATTCGCAGATGATATGATACTCTACTTAGAGAACCCAATAACTTCCACCAAAAAACTCCTAGAAACAATAGACTCGTATAGTAAAGTTGCAGGTTATAAAATCAATACCCAATAGTCCATGGCTTTCCTATACGCAAACAGTGAAAGAGAAGAAAGCAACATGAAAAAAACAATCCCGTTCACAATTGTGCCCCAGAAAATCAAGTACCTAGGAATCAGCTTAACTAAGGAAGAAAAAGGACCTGTACAAAGAAAACTACAAAACGCTACTTCAGGAAATAAAAGAGGGCATGAGGAAATGGAAAGATATCCCCTGCTCATGGGTCGGGAGACTTAACATTGTCAAAATGGGAATACTACCGAAAGCATTGTATAAATTCAATGCAATCCCTATAAGGATACCCATGACATTCTTCAAAGAAATGGAGCAAACACTCCTGAAATTTATATGGAACAATAAGCCCCCACGAATAGCTAAAGCAATTCTTGGGAAAAAGAAAATGGGAGGAATCAACCTCCCGAACTTCAAACTGTACTACAAAGCAGTAATAAGTAAAACAGCATGGTACTGGAACAAAGGCAGAACTGCAGACCAATGGAACAGGGTTGAATACACTGACATCTCCCCTCAATCATATGCTCATCTAAACTTTGATAAAGGTGCAAGTAATGTGAAGTGGAGTAAGGAAAGCCTCTTTAATAAATTGTGTTGGCATCACTGGATGGCTACATGCAAATCAATAAGCTCAGAACTCTGCCTAACACCATGTACAAAAGTAAGATCAAAATGGATTAAAGACCTCAACATCAGACCAGAAACCATAAGGTACATTGAAGATAAAGTTGGCAAAACCCTCCATGACATTGAAGCTAATGGTATCTTCAAAGATGCCACGCCACTGGCCGAGCAAGTGAAAACAGAGATAGATAAATGGGACTATCTTAAACTAAGAAGCTTCTGCACCTCCAAAGAAACAGTGACCAAAATACAAAGACAGTCTACAGAATGGGAAAGGATATTCACCGAATACACATCTGACAAGGGGTTGATATCCAGGACATACAAAATACTGGTTAAAGTCCACAAGAAAAAAAATCCAACCCCATCCAAAAATGGGGCAATGAAATGAACAGAAACTTTCTCAAAGAAGAAATCCGAATGGCAAAAAAGCACATGGGAAAATGCTCTACATCATTAATCATCAGGGAGATGCAGATCAAAACCACAATGAGATACCATCTCACACCTCAGAGACTGGCCCACATTCAAAATAACAAAAGCAACCGATGCTGGCGTGGATGTGGCGAGAAAGGGACACTCCTTCACTGTTGGTGGAAATGTCCACTGGTTCAGCCCTTCTGGAAAACAGTATGGACGATTCTCAAAAAATTAGAAATTGAGCTCCCATTTGACCCAGCAATACCACTCCTGGGAATATATCCCAGAGAGGCAAAAATGTATAGTCGAAGTGACATCTGCACTTGTTTGTTCATTGCAGCACTCTTTACAATAGCCAGAAACTGGAAGAAACCTGAATGCCCAAGAACAGATGACTGGTTAAAGAAACTTTGGTACATCTACACAATGGAGTACTATGTAGCTGTTAGAAAAGATGAAGTCATGAAATTTACATACAAGTGGTACAATATGGAAAGTATCATGCTAAGCGAAATGAGTCAGAAAGAGAGGGATAGACATAGAAAGATTGCATTCATCTGGGGGATATAAAGTAACAAAGTATGAGATTAATATCCAAGAATAGCTGAGATCGGCACCAGGAGGATTACTCCATAACTTAGAGGCCAGCCGGGCATCCTAGAGGAAAGGGCAGTTCAGATAGAGAAGGGAGCACCAAATAAAGGATGTTTGGCGGATCCTCCCAGGAGGGGAGATGCATGTCGAAAGTAGACTATGGACTGAACATGTTTGCCATTCAATGCCTCTTTTGCAGAACACAAAACCCAAAAGGAGAGAGAGAACACAGAGGATTGCCCTGCCACAGAGACAGGAGGGATGGGGGGATGGGGGTGGGAGGGATATTATCCATGGTGGTGGAAAATGGGCACTGGTGGAGGGATGGGTATCTGATCATTGTATAATTGAAACCAAAGCACCAAAAATTGTAAATTTACAACTGTGAAAAAAATAAAATAAAATAAAGGGGAAAAAATCTGTATCCTTAAAAAATAAATAAATAAATAATTAGTGATCTGCTCTGGAAGATATAATAATTGAAGTTACCCAAAGAACAGCAAGAAAAAAGAATTTTACAAAAAAGCAGAACCACAAATGACTGAGGAACAATAACCAAAAAATGTAAAAATTATTTTACTGCAGTCCTAAGATGAAAAAATTAAAAAAATCATGGACTATTAAAAAAAGAAAGAAAGACTTGACCACTGTGGAGAGGATATCCAGTTGAATAGCATGCATACGAGTGTGAAGAGGATGCTGAAAACCAGCAATGTGATACTTGGACATTCACCAGTGGTGTTAAGGAAGCCTGCCTGGAGTGTAGGTTCCAAGAATTCCAAATAGGCAGTGAATGAATGGAATGTTCTCTAGTGGAGATTCCAATGGTTTCTGAATTCTACGTTGTATGGACAAGAAACTGAAGAGCTTCCCAGGTGGGATTTTATACCCAGTTGAAGACCAAGCCTGCGAATTTGAACAGGCTGCTGAAAACCACCATTGGGTTACTTGAATATTCACCAGTGGTGTAAAGAAATCATGTCTACCGTGGAGATTCGATGAATTCCAGATTGGCAGTGAATGAATGGAACATTCTGAAGTGGAGATTCTAATGGTTTCTGAAGTCTGGGTTATGTGAAGAGGAAAAAGAAGAGCTGACCAGGGTTGAGTGGACAGCCAGATGAACAGCTCGATTCCGAGTGTGAACACGCGTATGAAAATCAGCATTGGTTACTTGGACATTCACCAGTGGTGTAACGAAAGCTTGCCTGGAATGGAGATTAGAAGAACTTCAGATTAGCAGTGAATAAGTGGAGAATTCTGTAGTGGAGATTCAAATGATTTCGAAAGTCTGGGTTGTATGGACAGGAAATGGAAGAGCTGAACAGGTTGGAGTGGATAGCCCTTTGAACAGCACGCCTGGGAGTGTGAAGCGGACGCTGGAAACCAGCATTAGGTTACTTGGACATTCTCCAATGGTGCAACGAAAGCATGACTGGTGTGGAGATTCCATGAATTCGATATGGGCAGGGAATGAATGGAACATTCCGTAGGAGAGATTCCAATGATTTCTGAAGTCTGGGATTTGTGTACAGGAAAATGAAGAGCAGAGCAGGGAAGAGAGGAGAGCCTGTTGAACAGCCGACTGCGACTTTGAACTGGCTGCTGAAAACCAACATTGGCTCACTTGTATATTCACCAGTGGTGGAAAGGAATCCTGCCTGGAGTGGAGATCGATGAATTCCCGATTGGGAGTGAATGATTGGAACATTCTGTATTGGAGATTCCAATTACTTCTGAAGTCTGGGTTTTGTGGATAGGAAAATGAAGAGCTGACCAGGGTTGAGTGGATAGGCAGATGGACAGCATGCCTGCGAGTGTGATCATGCCTCTGAAATCCAGCATTGGATTCCTTGGCCATCATCAGTGGTGTAACGATAGACTGCCTGAAGTTGGAGATTCGATGAATTCCATATTGGAATTGAATCAATGGAACAGTCTGTAGTGGAGATTCCAATGAATTCTGAAGTTTGGTTTGTGTGGACAGGAAAAGAATAATCTGACCACTTTGTAGTGGATTGCCAGTTCAACAGCACGTCTGCGAGTGAGAACAGAATGCTGAAAAATCAGCAATCAGTTACGTAGATATATGCCAGTCGTGTAACTAATGTCTGCCTGGAATGGAGATTCAATGTATTCCAGATCGCCAGTGAATGAATGGAACATTATGTAGTGGAGATTATAATGGTTTCTGAAGTCTAAGTTATGTGGACAGGAAAATGTAGAGCTGACCAGGGGTGAGTGGATAGTCAGTTGAACAGCACTCCTGTGAGTGTGAACAGGCCGCTGAAAAGCAGCCTTGCGTTACTTGTAAATTCAACACTAGTGAAACGATATCGGGCCTCGAGTGGATATTCGATGAATTCAGAATGGGAGTGAATGAATGGAACATTCTGTAGTGGAGATTCCATTGAATTTTGAAGTCTGGGTTGAGTGGACAGGAAAATGAAGGGCTGATTAGGTTGGAGAGGAAAGCCTGTAGAATAGCACACCAGCAAGTGAGAACAGGCCGCGAAAAACCAGCATTGGGTGCTTGGATACTGATCAGTGGTGTAACGAAATACTGCCTGGAGTATACTGGAGTAACGAATACTGCCTGGAGTCAGTTGAACAGCACACCTGCGAGTGTGAACAGGCCGCTGAAAAGCAGCCTTGGGTTGCTTGTACATTCAACACTAGTGAAACGAAATCCCGCCTGGAGTGGAGATTCGATGAATTCCAGATTGGCAGTGAATGAATGGAACATTGTGTACAGGAGATTCCAATCAGTAGTCAAATCTAGCTTGAGGGGACAGGAAAATGAAGAGTTGACCAGGGTTCAGTGTATACCCAGTTGAACAGCACGCCTCCGAGGGGGATCAGGACAATGAAAACGAGCAGTGTGTTACTTGGATATGCAACAGTGGTGTAACGAATCCCTGACTGGAGTAGAGATTCAGATGAATTCCAGATTCACAGTGAATCAATGGAACGGTCTGTAGTGGAGATTCCAATTATTTCTGAAATCCGATGTGTGTGTACAGGAAAATGAAGAGGAGACCAGGTGAGAATGGATATCCAGTTGAACAGAAGGCCTGCGAGATTGAACAGTCCTCTGAAAACCAGCATTGGTTTACTTGGACATTCACCAGTGGTATAACGAATGCGTTCATGTAGTGGAGGTTCAGATGTATTCCCGATTGGGAGTGAATGTATGGAACATTCTGTAGTGGAGATCCCATTGAATTTTGAAGTTTGGGTTGAGTGGACAGGAAAATGAAGAGCTGATCAGGTTGGAGAAGTTAGCCTGTAGAATAGCACACCAGCGAGTGAGAACAGGCCGCGAAAAACCAGCATTGGTGTACTTGGATATTGACCAGTGGTGTAATGAAATCCTGCCTGGAGTGGAGATTCGATGAATTCCAGATTGGCAGTGAATGAATGGAACATTCTGTAAAGGAGATTCCAATCATTTCTGAAGTCTAGGTTGTGGGGACAGGAAAATGAAGAGCTGACCAGGGTTCCGTGGATAGCCAGTTGAAAAGCACGCCTCCGAGGGTGATCAGGAGAATGAAAACTAGCAGTGTGTTACTTGGACATTCAACAGTGGTGTAAGGAAAGCCTGCCTGGAGTGGAGATTCAGATGAATTCCACATTCGCAGTGAATGAATGGAAGGTTCTGTAGTGGAGATTCCAATTATTTCTGAAATCCGATGAGTGTGAACAGGAAAATGAAGAGCAGACCAGGTTAGAATGGAGAGGCAGTTGAACAGCAAGCCTGCGAGATTGAGCAGTCCTCTGAAAACCAGCATTGGGTTACTTGGACATTCACCCGTGGTATAATGAATGCGGTCATGGTGTGGAGGTTCAGATGAATTCCCGATTCGCACTGAATGAATTGAACATTCTCTATTGGATATTCCAATGATTTCTGTCATTTGGGTTGTTTGGACAGTAAAATAAAGACTTGACCACAGTGGAGTGGATAGCCAGTTGAATAGCATGCGTGTGAGAGTGAAAAGTATGCTGAAAACCAGCAATGTGTTACTTGGACATTCACCAGTGGTGTAAAGAAAGCCTGTCTGGAGTGTAGGTTCCAAGAATTCCAAATAGGCAGTGAATGAATGGAACATTCTGTAGTGGAGATTCCAATGGTTCCTGAATTCTACGTTGTATGGACAGGAAACTGAAGAGCTTACCAGATGGGATTTGATAGCCAGTTGAAGACCAGGCCTGCGAATTTGAACAGGCTGCTGAAAACCACCAGATGGCTACTTGAATATTCACCAGTGGTGTGAAGAAGTCCTGTTTGCAGTGGAGATTCGATGAATTACAGATTGGCAGTGAATGAGTGGAACATTCTGAAGTGGAGATTCAAATGGTTTCTGAAGTCTGGGTTACGTGAACAGGAAAAAGAAGAGCTGACTAGGGTTGAGTGGACAGCAAGTTGAACAGCACGACGCTGAGTGTGAGCACGCCTATGAAAACCAGCATTGGTTACTTGGACATTCACCAGTGGTGTAATGAAAGCTTGCCTGTAGTGGAGATTTGAAGAACTTCAGATTAGCAGTGAATGAGTGGAATATTCTGTAGTGGAGATTCAAATGATTTCGAAAGTCTGGGTTGTGTGGACAGGAAAGGGAAGAGGTGACCAGGTTGGATTGGATAGCCCGTTGAACAGCACGACTAGGAGTGTGAAGCGGACGCTGCAAAACAGCATTAGCTTACTTTGACATTCTCCAATGGTGCAACGAAAGCATGCCTGGAGTGGAGATTCCATGAATTCGATATTGGCAGGGAATGAATGGAATATTCCGTAGAAGAGATGCCAATGATTACTGAAGTCTGGGTTTTGTGTACAGGAAAATGAAGAGCAGAGCAGGGAAGAGTGAATAGCCTGTTGAACAGCAGACTGCGACTTTGAACTGGCTGCTGAAAACCAACATTGGGTTACTTGGATATTCACCAGTGGTGTAAAGGAATCCTGCCTGGAGTGGACATTCGATGAACTCCCGATTGGACGTGAATGAATGGAACATTCTGTAATGGAGATTCCAATGGTTTCTGAATTCTACGTTGTATGGACAAGAAACTGAAGAGCTTACCAGGTGGGATTTGATAGCCAGTTTAAGACCAGGCCTGCGAGAATAAATAGTCCTTTGAAAACTAGCATTGCTTTACTTGGACATTCACCAGTGGTATAACGAATGCTTTCATGGAGTGGAGGATCAGATGAATTCCCGATTCACAGCTAATTAATTGAACATTTTGTATTGTATATTCCAATGATTTCTGTCGTGTGGGTTGTTTGGACAGCAAAAGAAAGACTTGACCACTGTGGAGTTGATAGCCAGTTGAATTGCATGCGTGTGAGTGGGAACAGTATGCTGAAAACCAGCAATGTGTTACTTGGACATTCACCAGTGATGTAAAGAAAGCCTGCCTGCAGTGTAGGTTCCAAGAATTCCAAATAGGTAGTAAATGAATGGAACATTCTGTAGTGGAGATACCAATGGTTTCTGAATTCTACGTTGTATGGACAAGAAACTGATGAGCTTACCAGGTGGGATTTTATAGCCACTTAAAGACCAGGCCCACGTATTTGAACAGGCTGCTGAAAACCACCACTGGTTTACTTGAATATTCACCAGTGGTGTAAAGAAATCCTGCCTGCAGTGGAGATTCGATGAATTTCATATTGGCAGTGAATGAATGGAACATTCTGAAGTGGAGATTCTAATGGCTTCTGAATCTAGGTTAAGTGAACAGGAAAAAGAAGAGCTGACCAGGGTTGAGTGGACAACCAATTGAACAGCACGACTCTGAGTGTGAACACGCCTATGAAAACCAGCATTGGTTACTTGGACATTCACCAGTGGTGTAACGAAATCTTGCCTGGAGTGGAGATTCGAAGAACTTCAGATTAGCAGTGAATGAGTGGAATATCCTGTAGTGGAGATTCAAATGATTTCGAAAGTCTGGGTTGTGTGGACAGGAAATGGAAGAGCTGACCAGGGTGGAGTGGATAGCCCTTTGAACAGCACCCTTGGGAGTGTGAAACGGACGCTGGAAAACAGCTTTAGGTTACTTGGACATTCTCCAATGGTGCAAAGAAAGCATGCATGGATTGGAGATTTCCTGAATTCGATATCGGCAGGGAATTAATGGAACATTTCGTAGGAGAGATTTCAATGATTTTTGAAGTCTGGGTTTTGTGTACAGGAAAATGAAGTGCAGAGCAGTGAAGAGTGGATAGCCTGTTGAACAGCAGACTGCGACTTTGAACTGGCTGCTGAATATCAACATTGGGTTACTTGGATATTCAACAGTGGTGTAAAGGAATCCTGCCTGGAGTGGAGATTCGATGAACTCCCCATTGGGAGTGAATGAATGGAACATTCTGTAGTGGAGATTCCAATTACTTCTGAAGTCTGGGTTTTGTGGACAGGAAAATGAAGAGCTGACCAGGGTTGAGTGGATAGGCAGTTGGACAGCACGCCTGCGAGTGTGATCATGCCTCTGAAATCCAGCATTGGATTCCGTGGACATCATCAGTGGTGTCACGAAAGCCTGCCTGGAGTTGGAGATTCGATGAATCCCAGATTGGAATTGAATCAATGGAACAGTCTGTAGAGGAGATTCCAATGAATTCTGAACTATGGTTTGTGTGGACAGGAAAGGAATAATCGGACCACTGAGTAGTGGACTGCCAGTTCAACAGCATGTCTGCGAGTGAGAAGAGAACGCTGAAAATCAGCATTCAGTTACTAAGAAATACAAGAGTCGTGTAAGTGAAGTCTGCTTGTAGTGGAGATTCGATGAATTCCAGATCGTCAGTGAATGAATGGAACATTCTGTAGTGGAGATTATAATGGTTTCTGAAGACTAAGTTATGTGGACAGGAAAATGTAGAGCTGACCAGGGTTGAGTGAATAGTCACTTGAATAGCACTCCTGCGAGTGTGAACAGGCCGCTGAAAAGCAGCCTTGGGTTACTTGTACTTTCAACACTAGTGAAAAGAAATCCGGCCTAGGGTGGAAATTCGATGAATTCCAGATTGGCAGTGAATGAATCGAACATTCTGTAGTGGAGATTCCATTGAATTTTGAAGTCTGGGTTGAGTGGACAGGAAAATGAAGAACTGATCCGGTTGGAGAGGATATCCAGTAGAATAGCGCACCAGCGAGGGTGAACAGGCCGCGAAAAACCAGCATTGGGTTACATGAATATAGACCAGTGGTATAACAAAATCCTGCCTGGAGTGGAGTTTCGATGAATTCCAGATTGGCAGTGAATTAATGGAACATTCTGTACAGGAGATTCCAATCATTTCTGAAGTCTAGGTTGTGGGGACAGGAAAAAGAAGAGCTCACCAGGGTTCAGTGGATAGCCAGTTGAACAGCACGCTTCCGAGGGGGATCAGGACAATGAAAACGAGCAGTGTGTTACTTGGACATTCAACAGTGTTGTAACGCAAGCCTGCCTGGAGTGTAGATTCAGATGAATTCCACATTCGCAGTGTTTGAATGGAAAGTTCTGTAGTGGAGATTCTAATTATTTCTGAAATCCGATGTTTGTGGACGGGAAAATGAAGAGCAGACCAGGTTAGAATAGATAGCCAGTTGAACAGCAGGCCTGCGAGATTGAACAGTCCCCTGTAAACCAGCATTGGATTACTTGGACATTCACCAGTGGTATAACGAATGCGTTCATTGAGTGGAGGTTCAGATGAATTCCCGATTCGCAGTGAATGAATTGAACATTCTGTAGTGGATATTCCAATGATTTCTGTCGTGTGGGTTGTTTGGACAATAAAAGAAAAACTTGACCACTGTGGAGTGGATAGCCAGTTGAATAGCATGCATGTGAGTGTGAAAAGTATGCTGAAAACCAGCAATGTGTTACTTGGACATTCACCAGTGGTGTAAAGAAAGCCTGCCTGGAGTGTAGGTTCCAAGAATTCCAAATAGGCAGTGAATGAATGGAACATTCTGTAGTGGAGATTCCAGTGGTTTCTGAATTCTACGTTGTATGGACAAGAAACTGAAGAGCTTACCAGGTGGGATTTTATAGCCAGTTGAAGACCAGTTCTGCGAATTTGAACAGGCTGCTGAAAACCACCATTGGGTTACTTGAATATTCACCAGTCGTGTAAAGAAATCCTGTCTGCAGTGGAGATTCGATGAATTCCAGATTGGCAGTGAATGAAAGGAACATTCTGAATTGGAGATTCTAATGGTTTCTGAAGTCTGGGTTATGTGAACAGGAAAAAGAAGAGCTGACCAGGGTTGAGTGGACAGCCAGTTGAATAGCACGACTCAGAGTGTGAACACGCCTAAAAAACCAGCTTTGGTTACTTGGACATTCACCAGTGGTGTAACGAAAGCTTGCTTGGAGTGGAGATTCGAAGAAATTCAGATTAGCAGTGAATGAGTGGAATATTCTGTAGTGGAGATTCAAAGGATTTTGAAAGTCTGGTTTGTGTGGACAGGAAATGGAAGAGCTGACCAAGAGCCCGTTGAAGAGCACGCCTGGGAGTGTGAATCGGACGCTGGAAAACAGCATTAGGTAACTTGCACATTCTCCAATGGTGCAACGAAAGCATGCCTGGAGTGGAGATTCCATGAATTCGATAGTGGCAGGGATGAATGGAACATTCCGTTGGAGAGATTCCAATGATTTCTGAAGTCTGGGTTTTGTGTAGAGGAAAATGAAGAGCAGAGCAGGGAAGAGTGGATAGCCTGTTGAACAGCAGACTGCGACTTTGAACTGCCTGCTGAAAACCAAGATTGGGTTACTTGGATATTCACCAGTGGTGTAAAGGAATCCTGCCCGTAGTGAAGATTCGATGAACTCCCGATTGGGAGTAAATGAATGGAACATTCTGTAGTGGAGATTCCAATTACTTCTTAAGTCTGGGTTTTGTGGACAGGAAAATGAAGAGCTGAACAGGGTTGAGTGGATAGGCAGTTGAACAGCACGCCTGCGAGTGTGATCATGCCTCTGAAATCCAGCATTGGATTCCTTGAACTTCATCAGTGGTGTAATGAAAGCCTGCCTGGAATTGGAGATTCGATGAATTCCAGATAAGAATTGAATCTATGGAACAGTCTGTAGTGGAGATTCCAATGAATTCTGAAGTATGGTTTGTGTGGACAGGAAAAGAATAATCTGACCACTGTGTAGTGGACTGCCAGTTCAACAGCACGTCTGTGAGTGAGAACAGAATTCTGAAAATCAGCATTCAGTAACCTAGATATTCACCAGTCGTGTAACTAAAGTCTGCCTGGAGTGGAGATTCGATGAATTCAGATCGGCAATGAATGAGTGGAACATTCTGTAGTGGAGATTATAATGGTTTCTGAAGTCTAAGTTATGTGGACAGGAAAATGTAGATTTGACCAGGGTTGAGTGGATAGTGAGTTGACCAGCACTCCAGCGAGTGTGAATAGGGCGCTGAAAAGCAGCCTTGGGTTACTTGTACATTAAACACTATTGAAAAGAAATCCGGCCTGGAGTGGAGACTCTCTGAATTCCAGATTGGGAGTGAATGAATGGAACATTCAGTAGTGGAGATTCCATTGAATTTTGAAGTCTGGGTTGAGTGGATAGGAAAATGAAGAGCTGATCAGGTTGGAGAGAATAGCCCCTAGAATAGCAAACCAGCGAGTGTGAACAGGCCGCGTAAACCGGTATTGCGGTACTTGGATATTTACCAGTGGTGTAATGAAATCCTGCCTGGAGTGTAGATTCGATGAATTCCAGATTGGCAGTGAATGAATGGAACATTATGTACAGGAGATTCCAATCATTTCTGAAGTCTAAGTTTTGGGGACAGGAATATGAAGAGCTGACCAGTGTTCATTGGATAGCCAGTTGAAGAGCACCGCTCCGAGGGGGATCAGGAGAATGAAAACGAGCAGTTTGTTACTTGTTATTCAGCAGTGTTGTAACGAAAGCCTGCTTTGTGTGGAGATTCAGATGAATTCCAGATTCGCAGTGAATGAATGGAACGTTCTATAGTGGAGATTCCAATTATTTCTGAAATCCGATGTGTGTGAACAGGAAAATGAAGAGCAGACCAGTTTTGAATGGATAGCCAGTTAAATAGCAGGCCTGCGAGAATGAACAGTCCTCTGAAAACCAGGACTGTGTTACTTGGACATTCATCAGTGGTATAACGAATGCGTTCATGGAGTGGAGGTTCAGATGAATTCCCGATTCGCAGTGAATGAATTGAACATTCTGTAGTGGATATTCCAATGATTTCTGTCGTGTGGGTTGTTTGGACAGTAAAAGAAATACTTGACCACTGTGGAGTGGATAGACAGTTGAATAGCATGCATGCGAGTGTGAACAGTATGCTGAAAACCAGCATTGTTTTTCTTGGACATTCACCAGTGGTGTAAAGAAATCCTGTCTGCAGTGGAGATTCGAAGAATTCCAGATTCGCAGTGAATGAGTGGAACATTCTGAAGTGGAAATTCTAATGGTTTCTGAAGTCTGGGTTATGTGAAAAGGATAAAGAAGAGCTGACCAGGGTCGATTGTACAGCCAGTTGAACAGCACGACTCCGAGTGTGAACACACCTATGAAAACCAGCATTGGTTACTTGTACATTCACCAGTGGTGTAACGAAAGCTTGCCCGGCGTGGAGATTCCATGAATTCGATATTGGCAGGGAATGAATGGAACATTCCGTGGGTGAGATTCCAATAATTTCTGAAGTCTGGGTTTTTTTGTACAGGAAAATGAAGAGCAGAGCAGGGAAGAGTGGATAGCCTGTTGAACAGCAGACTGCGACTTTGAACTGGCTGCTGAAACCCAACATTGCTTTACTTGGATATTCACCAGTGGTGTCAAGGAATCCTGCCTGGAGTGGAGATTCGATGAATTCCCGATTGGGAGTGAATGAATGGAACATTCTGTAGTGGAGATTCCAATTACTTCTGAAGTCTGGGTTTTGTGGACAGGAAAATGAAGAGCTGACCAGGGTTGAGTGGATAGGCAGTTGGACAGCACGCCTGCTTGTATGATCATGCCTCTGAAATCCAGCATTGGATTCCTTGGACATCATCAGTGGTGTAACGAAAGCCTGCCTGGAGTTGGAGATTCGATGAATTCCAGATTGGAATTGAATCAATGGAACAGTCTTTAGTGGAGATTCCAATGAATTCTGAAGTATGGTTTGTGTGGACAGGAAAATAATAGTCTGACCACTTTGTAGTGGATTGCCAGTTCAAACGCACCTCTGCGAGTGAGAACAGAACGCTGAAAATCAGCATTCAGTTACTTAGATATTGAACAGTCGTGTAACAGATGTCTGCCTGGAGTGGAGATTCGATGAATTCCAGATCGGCAGTGAATGAATGGAACATTCTGTAGTGGAGATTATAATGGTTTCTGAAGTCTAAGTTATGTGGACAGGAAAATGTATTGCTGACCAGGGTTGAGTGGATAGTCTGTTGAACAGCACTCCTGCGAGTGTGAACAGGCCGCTGAAAAGCAGCCTTGGGTTACTTGTACATTCAACACTAGTGAAACGAAATCCGACCTGGAGTGGAGATTCGATGAATTCCAGATTGGTGGTGAATTAATGGAACATTCTGTAGTGGAGGTTCCATTGAATTTTGAAGTCTGGGTTGAGTGGACAGGAAAATGAAGAGCTGATCAGGTTGGAGAGGATAGGCAGTAGAATAGCACACGAGCAAGTGTGAACAGGCCGCAAAAAACCTGCATTGGGGTACTTGGATTTTGACCAGTGGTGTAACGAAATCCTGCCTGGAGTGGAGATTCGATGAATTCCAGATTGGCAGTGAATGATTGGAACATTCTGTACAGGAGATCCCAATCATTTCTGAAGTCTCGGTAGTGGAGACAGGAAAATGAAGTGCTGACCAGGGTTCAGTGGATAGCCAATTGAACAGCACGCCTCCGAGGGTGATCAGGACAATGAAAACGAGCAGTGTGTTACTTGGACATTCAACAGTGGTGTAAGGAAAGCCTGCCTGGAGTGGAGATTCAGATGAATTCCAGATTCGCAGTGAATAAATGGAACAGTCTGTAGTTGAGATTCCAATGAATTCTGATGTATGGTTTGTGTGGACAGGAAAAGAATAGTCCTACCACTGTGTAGTAGATTGCCAGTTCAACAACACGTCTGCGAGTGAGAACAGAACGCTGAAAATCAGCATTCAGTTACTTAGATATTCACCAGTCGTGTAACTAAACTCTGCCTGCAGTGGAGATTCGATGAATTCCAGATCGGCAGTGAATGAGTGGAACATTCTGTAGTTGAGATTATAATGGTTTCTGAAGTCTAAGTTATGTGGACAGGAAAATGTAGAGCTGACCAGGGTTGAGTGGATAGTCAATTGAACAGCACTCCTGCTAGTGTGAACAGGCCGCTGAAAAGCAGCCTTGGGTTACTAGTACATTGAACACTAGTGAAACGAAATCCGGCCTGGAGTGGAGATTCGATGAATTCCAGATTGGGAGTGAGTGAATGGAACATTCTGTAGTGGAGATTCCATTGAATTTTGAAGTCTGGGTTGGGTGGACAGGAAAATGAAGAGCTGACCAGGTTGGAGAGGATAGCCAGTAGAAGAGCACAACAGCGAGTGTGAACAGGCCGCGAAAAACCAGCATTGGGTTACTTGGATATTGACCAGTGGTGTACTGAAATCCTGCCTGGAGTGGAGATTCGATGAATTCCAGATTGGCAGTGAAATAACGGAACATTCTGTACAGGAGATTCCAATATTTTCTGAAGTCTAGGTAGTGGGGACAGGAAAATGAAGAGCTGACTAGGGTTCAGTGGATAGCCAGTTGAACAGCACGCTTCCGAGGGGGATCAGGACAATGAAAACGAGAAGTGTGTTACTTGGACATTCAACAGTGGTGTAAGGAAAGCCTGCCTGGATTGGAGATTCAGATGAATTTCAGATTCGTAGTGAAAAAATGGAACGTAGTGAAAAAATGGTTACAAGAACAACTAAGTGGGCTACTTTAAGGCAAGAAATGCCCCTCAAATACACCAAATTTTAACAGAACAATGGGAAAAATACTATAACAATAATATCCCTCAATGTGAATGGGCTAAATGCACCAATTAAAAGACATAGAGTGGCAGGATGGATTAGAAAATTGAACCCAACATTCTGCTGCCTGCAAGAAACGCATCTCAATAGTCAAAGCCAACACAGACTCAGAGTCAAAGGCTGGAAAACAATCCTAAAGGCAAACAGCTCCCATAAAAAAGCTGGGGTAGCCATCCTTATATCAGACCACATCGATTTCAGATTGAGGAAGGTCATAAGAGACAGTGAAGGCCATTTCTTATTGATCAAAGGATCTGTACAACAGGAAGAACTAACAATAATAAATGTATATGCACCTAATGAGAGACCAGCAAAGTACTTAAAACAACTACTCATAGATTTGGAAAAAGACATCAATAGCAACACAACACTAGTGGGAGACTTCAACACTGCTTTGTCACCTCTTGATAGATCAACCAGACTCAAGCTTAGCAGGGACATACTTCATTTGAGGGAAACAATGGAAGAAAGGGACTTAGTAGATATATATAGGACACTTCATCCACAAAAAGCTGAATACACATTCTTCTCAAGCGTACATGGAACATTCTCCAAGATAGACCACATGCTGAGCCACAAAACATGCCTCCATAAAATTAAGAAGGTAGAGATTGTCTCAACAATCTTCTCAGACCATAATGCGCTGAAATTAGAAGGAAATCACACACAAAAACAGAAAACTAAATCAAACACCTGGAAATTAAACAGTGCACTATTGAACAACGAGTGGATTAGACAGGAAATCAAAGAGGAAATCAAAAGATTCCTAGAAACGAATGAAAATGAGAACACGAGTTACCAAAACTTATGGGACACAGCAAAGGCTGTGTTAAGAGGAAAGTTTATAGCTCTACAAGCATTCCTCAGGAAGGAGGAGCGAGCACACATAAGTAACCTAACCTCACAGCTTAAGAGCTTGGAGAGGGACCAAAAAAAGGAGCACAACCCGAACAGGAGATAGGAAATAATAAAACTCAGAGCAGAGATTAACGAGATGGAAACCCAAAAAACAATCTGAAACATCAATGAAACCAAAGGCTGGTTCTTTGAGAAAATTAACAAGATCGATAAGACTCTAGCAAAACTCACAAAGAAAGGGAGAGAGAAAACCCTAATAAACCGAATCAGAAATGAAAAGGGGGTCATTGCAACAGAAACCACAGAAATTCAGAGGATCCTCAGGGAGTACTTTGAGAAGCTTTATGCCACGGAACATCAAAACCTCGAGGAAATGGATAAATTCCTAGACTCCTACAGACTCCCAAGGCTGAACCAAGAAGACCTGGAATACCTGAACAGACCTATCACCATCAAGGAAATTGAAATGGTAATAAAAAGTCTCCCCAAGCACAAAAGTCCTGGCCCGGATGGATTCACTAGTGAATTCTTCCAAATCTTTAAAGAGGACTTACTCCCAATGCTCTTTAAGCTTTTCATCGAAATTGAAATATCAAAAACACTTCCGAACAGTTTCTACGAAGCAAATATCACACTGATACCAAAAGCAGACAGAGATACCACAAAGAAAGAGAATTACAGGCCGATATCCCTGATGAACACAGATGCAAAGATCCTCAACAAACTACTAGCAAATAGAATCCATCTACTCATCAAAAAGATCATACACCATGACCAAGTAGGATTCATCCCAGGGATGCAAGGATGGTTTAACATTCGGAAATCAATCAACATAATCCACCATATCAACAAAAGAAAAGATAAAAAGCATATGATCATATCAATAGATGCAGAGAAAGCATTTGATAAGATCCAGCACCCCTTTATGATGAAAACCCTAGCCAAAATGGGTATAGAGGGGACCTTCCTCAACATAATTAAAGCCATCTACCACAAGCCTACAGCAAGCATCATCCTCAATGGGGAAAAACTGAGAGCCTTCCCTCTAAGATCAGGGACGAGACAGGGATGCTCACTCTCTCCACTGCTGTTCAATATAGTACTGGAAGTACTTGCAATAGCGATTAGGCAGGAAAAAGATATTAAGGGCATTCAGGTAGGAAAGGAAGAAATCAAGCTCTCACTATTCGCAGTTGATATGATACTCTACTTAGAGAACCCAATAACTTCCACCAAAAAACTCCAAGAAACAATAGACTCGTATAGTAAAGTTGCAGGTTATAAAATCAATACCCAAAAGTCCATGGCTTTCCTATATGCAAACAGTGAGAGAGAAGAAAGCAACATGAAAAAAACAATCCCGTTCACAATTGTGCCCCAGAAAATCAAGTACCTAGGAATCAGCTTAACTAAGGAAGTAAAGGACCTGTACAAAGGAAACTACAAAACGCTACTTCAGGAAATAAAAGTGGACATGAGGAAATGGAAAGATATCCCCTGCTCATGGGTCGGGAGACATAACATTGTCAAAATGGCAATACTTCCGAAAGCATTGTATAAATTCAATGCAATCCCTATAAGGATACCCATGACATTCTTCAAAGAAATGGAGCAAACACTCCTGAAATTTATATGGAACAATAAGCCCACACGAATAGCTAAAGCAATTCTTGGGAAAAAGAAAATGGGAGGAATCAACCTCCCGAACTTCAAACTGTACTACAAAGCAGTAATAAGTAAAACAGCATGGTACTGGAACAAAGGCAGAACTGCAGACCAATGGAACAGGGTTGAATACACTGACATCTCCCCTCAATCATATGCTCATCTAATCTTTGATAAAGGTGCAAGTAATGTGAAGTGGAGTAAGGAAAGCCTCTTTAATAAATTGTGTTGGCATCACTGGATGGCTACATGCAAAAAAATATGCTCAGAACACTGCCTAATACCATGTACAAAGATAAGATCAAAATGGATTAAAGACCTCGACATCAGACCAGAAACCATAAGATACATTGAAGATAAAGTTGGCAAAACCCACCATGACATTGAAGCTAATGGTATCTTCAAAGATGCCACGCCACTGGCCGAGCAAGGCAAAACAGAGATAGATAAATGGGACTATCTTAAACTAAGAAGCTTCTGCACCTCCAAAGAAACAGTGACCAAAATACAAAGACAGTCTACAGAATGGGAAAGGCTATTCACCGAATACACATCTGACAAGGGGTTGATATCCAGGACATACAAAATACTGGTTAAAGTCCACAAGAAGAAAACATCCAACCCCATCCAAAAATGGGGCAATGAAATGAACAGAAACTATCTCAAAGAAGAAATCCGAATGGCAAAAAAGCACATGAGAAAATGCTCTACATCATTAATTATCAGGGAGATGCAGATCAAAACCACAATGAGATACCATCTCACGCCTCAGAGACTGGCCCACATTCAAAATAACAAAAGCAACCGATGCTGGCGTGGATGTGGCGAGAAAGGGACACTCCTTCACTGTTGGTGGGAATGTCCACTGGTTCAGCCCTTCTGGAAAACAGTATGGACGATTCTCAAAAAATTAGAAATTGAGCTTCCATTTGACCCAGCAATACCACTCCTGGGAATATATCCCAGAGAGGCAAAAATGTATAGTCGAAGTGACATCTGCACTTGTTTGTTCATTGCAGCACTCTTTACAATAGCCAGAAACTGGAAGAAACCTGAATGCCCAAGAACAGATGACTGGTTAAAGAAACTTTGGTACATCTACACAATGGAGTACTATGTAGCTGTTAGAAAAGATGAAGTCATGAAATTTACATACAAGTGGTACAATATGGAAAGTATCATGCTAAGCGCAATGAGTCAGAAAGAGAGGGATAGACATAGAAAGATTGCATTCATCTGGGGGATATAAAGTAACAAAGTATGAGATTAATATCCAAGAATAGCTGAGATCGGCACCAGGAGGATTACTCCATAACTTAGAGGCCAGCCGGGCATCCTAGAGGAAAGGGCAGTTCAGATAGAGAAGGGAGCACCAAATAAAGGATGTTTGGCGGATCCTCCCAGGAGGGGAGATGCATGTCGAAAGTAGACTATGGACTGAACATGTTTGCCATTCAATGCCTCTTTTGCAGAACACAAAACCCAAAAGTAGAGAGAGAACACAGAGGATTGCCCTGCCACAGAGACAGGAGGGATGGGGGGATGGGGGTGGGAGGGATATTATCCATGGTGGTGGAAAATGGGCACTGGTGGAGGGATGGGTATCTGATCATTGTATAATTGAAACCAAAGCACCAAAAATTGTAAATTTACAACTGTGAAAAAAATAAAATAAAATAAAGGGGAAAAAATCTGTATCCTTAAAAAATAAATAAATAAATAATTAGCGATCTGCTCTGGAAGATATAATAATTGAAGTTACCCAAAGAACAGCAAGGAAAAAGAATTTTACAAAAAAGCAGAACCACAAATGCCTGAGGAACAATAAAAAATGTAAAATTTATTTTACTGCAGTCCTAAGATGAAAAAATTTAAAAAATCATTGACTATTAAAAAAAAAAGAAAGACTTGACCACTGTGGAGTGGATAAACAGTTGAATAGCATGCATACGAGTGTGAAGAGGATGCTGAAAACCAGCAATGTGATACTTGGACATTCACCAGTGGTGTAAAGGAAGCCTGCTTGGAGTGGAGATTCGATGAATTCCCGTTTGGGAATGAATGAATGGAACATTCTGTGGTGGAGATTCCAATTAATTCTGAAGTTTGTGTTTTGTGGACAGGAAAATGAAGAGCTGACCAGGGTTGAGTGGATAGGCAGTTGGACAGCACGCCTACGAGTGTGATCATGCCTCTGAAATCCAGCATTGGATTCCATGGACATCATCAGTGGTGTCACGAAAGCCTGCCTGGAGTTGGAGATTCGATGAATTCCATATTGGTATTGAATCAATGGAACAGTCTGTAGTGGATATTCCAATGAATTCTGAAGTATGGTTTGTGTGTTCAGGAAAAGAATAATCTGACTACTGTGTAGTGGATTGGCAGTTCAACAGCACGTCTGCGAGTGAGAACAAAACACTGAAAATCAGCATTCAGTTACTTAGATATTCACCAGTCGTGTAACTAAAGTCTGCCTGGAGTGGAGATTCGATGAATTCCCGACCGGCAGTGAATGTATGGAACATTATGTAGTGGAGATTATAATGGTTTCTGAAGTCTAAGATACGTGGACAGGAAAATGAAGAGCTGACCAGGGTTGAGTGGATAGTCAGTTGAACAGCAGTCCTGCGAGTGTGAACAGGCCGCTGAAAGCAGCCTTGGGTTACTTGTACATTCAAGACTAGTGAAACGAAATCTGGCCTGGAGTGGAGATTCGATGAATTCCAGATTCGGAGTGAATGAATGGAACATTCTGTAGTGGAGATCCCATTGAATTTTGAAGTCTGGGTTGAGTGGACAGGAAAATGAAGAGCTGATCAGGTTGGAGAGGATTGCCAGTAGAATAGCACACCAGTGAGTGTGAACAGGCCGCGAAAAACCAGCATTGGGGTACTTGGATATTGACCAGAGGTGTAACGAAGTCCTGACTGGAGTGGAGATTCGATGAATTCCAGATTGGCAGTGAATGAATGGAACATTCTGAAGTGGAGATTCTAATGGTTTTGAAGTCTGGGTTATGTGAACAGGAAAAAGAAGAGCTAACCAGGGTTGAGTGGACAGCCAGTTGAACAGCACGACTCCGAGTGTGAACATGCCTATGTAAAGCAGCATTGGTTACTTGGACATTCACCAGTGGTGTAACGAAAGTTTGCCTGGAGTGGAGATTCGAAGTACTTCACATTAGCAGTGAAAGAGTGGAATATTCTGTAGTGGAGATTCAAATGATTTTGAAAGTCTGGATTGTGTGGACAGGAAATGGAAGAGCTGACCAGGTTGGAGTGGATAGCCCGTTGAACAGCACGCCTAGGTGTTTGAAGAGGACGCTGGTAAACAGCATTAGGTTACTAGGACATTCTCCAATGGTGCAAAGAAAGCATGCCTGGAGTGGAGATTCCATGAATTAGATATAGGCATGGAATGAATGGAACATTTCGTAGGAAAAATTCCAATATTTTCTGAAGTCTGGGTTTTGTGTACAGGAAAAAGAAGAGCAGAGCATGGAAGAGTGGATAGCATATTGAACAGCAGACTGCGACTTTGAACTGGCTGCTGAAAACCAACATTGGGTTACTTGGATATTCACCAGTGGTGTAAAGGAAACCTGGTTGAGTGGAATTTCGATGAATTCCTGATTGGGAGTGTATGAATGGAACATTCTGTAGTGGATATTCCAATTACTTCGGAAGTCTTGGTTTTGTGGACAGGAAAATGAAGAGCTGAACAGGGTTGAGTGGATAGTCAGTTGGACAGCATGCCTGCGAGTGTGATCATGCCTCTGAAATCCAGCATTGGATTCCTGGACATCATCAGTGGTGTAACGAAAGCCTGCTTGGATTTAGAGATTCGATGAATTCCAGATTGGAATTGAATCAATGGAACAGTCTGTAGTGGGGATTCCATTGAATACTGAAGTATGGTTTGTGTCGACAGGAAAAGAATAATCTGAACACTGAGCAGTGGATTGCCAGTTCAACAGCACGTCTGCGAGTGAGATCCGAATGCTGAAAATCAGCATTCAGTTACTAAGATATTCACCAGTCGTGTAAATAAAGTCTGCTTGGAGTGGAGATTCGATGAATTCCAGATCGGCAGTGAATGAATGTCACATTCTGTAGTGGAGATTATAATGGTTTTTGAAGTCTAAGTTATGTGGAGAGGAAAATTTAGAGCTGACCAGGGTTGAGTGGATAGTGAGTTGAACAGCACTCCTGAGACTGTTACCAGGCCGCTGAAAATCAGCCTTGGGTTACTTCTACATTCAACACTAGTGAAACGAAATCCGGCCTGGAGTGAAGATTCGATGAATTCCAGATTGGCAGTGAATGAATGGAACATTCTGTACAGGAGATTCCAATCAATTCTGAAGTCTAGGTTGTGGGGACAGGAAAATGAAGAGCTGACCAGGGTTCAGTGGATAGCCAGGTGAACAGCACGCCTCCGAGGGGGATCAGGACAATGAAAAAGAGCAGCGTGTTAGTTGGACATTCAACAGTGGTGTAACGAAAGCCAGCCTGGAGTGGAGATTCAGATGACTTCCAGATTCGCAGTAAATGAATGGAACGTTCTGTAGTGGAGATTCCAATTATTTCGGACATTCGATGTGTGTGCACAGGAAAATGAAGAGCAGACCACGTTGGAATGGATAGCCAGTTGAACAGCAGGCCTGCGAGATAGAACAGTCCTCTAATAACCAGCATTGCATTACTTGGACATTCACCAATGGTATAACGAATGCGTTCATGGAGTGGAGATTCAGAAGAATTCCCGATTCGCAGTGAATGAATTGAACATTCTGTAGTGGATATTCCAATGAATTCTGTCGCGTGAGTTGTTTGGACACTAAAAGAAAGACTTGACCACTGTGGAGTGTATAGCCAGTTGAATAGCATGCATGCAAGTGTGAACAGTATGCTGAAAACCAGCAGTGTGTTACTTGGCCATTCACCAGTGGTGTAAAGAAAGCCTGCCTGGAGTGTAGGTTCCAAGAATTCCAAATAGGGAGTGAATGAATGGAACATTCTCTAGTGGAGATTCCAATGATTTCTGAATTCTACGTTGTATGGACAAGAAACTGAAGAACTTACAAGGTGGGATTTGATAGCCAGTTGCAGACCAAGACTGTGATAATAAACACTTCTCTGAAAACCAGCATTGGATTACTTGGACATTCGCCAGTAGTATAACGAATGCGTTCATGGAGTGGAGGTTCAGATGAATTCCCGAATCGCAGCCAATGAATTGAACATTCTTTAGTGGATATTACATTGATTTCTGTCGTGTGGGTTGTTTGGACAGAAAACGAAAGACTTGACCACTGTGGAGTGGATAGCCAGTTGAATAGCATGCATGCGAGTGGGAACAGTATGCTGAAAACCAGCAATATGTTACTTGGACATTCACCAGCGGTGTAAAGAAAGCCTGCCTGGAGTGTAGGTACTAAGAATTCCAAATAGGCAGTGAATGAATGGAACATTCTGTAGTGGAGATTCCCATGGTTTCTGAATTCTACGTTTTATGGACAATAATCTGAAGAGCTTACCAGGTGGGATTTCACAGCCAGTTGAAGACCAGGCCTGAGAATTTGAACAGGCTGCTGAAAACCACCATTGGGTTACTTGAATATTCACCAGTGGTGTAAAGAAATCATGTCTGCCGTGGAGATTCGATGAATTCCAGATTGGCAGTGAATGAATGGAACATTCTGAAGTGGAGATTCTAATGGTTTCTGAAGTCTGGGTTATGTGAATAGGAAAAAGAAGAGCTGACCAGGGTTGAGTGGACAGCCAGTTGAACAGCTCGACTCTGAGTGTGAACACGCCTATGAAAATCAGCATTGGTTACTTGGACATTCACCAGTGGTGTAACGAAAGCTTGCCTGGAGTGGAGATTTGAAGAACTTCAGATTAGCAGTGAATGAGTGGAGAATTCTGTAGTGGAGATTCAAATGATTTCGAAAGTCTGGGTTGTATGGACAGGAAATGGAAGAGCTGACCAGGTTGGAGTGGATAGCCCTTTGAGCAGCACGCCTGGGAGTGTGAAGCGGACGCTGGAAAACAGCATTAGGTTACTTGGACATTGTCCAATGTTGCAACGAAAGCATGCTTGGATTGGAGATTCCATGAATTCGATATTGGCACGGAATGAATGGAACATTCCGTAGGAGAGATTCCAATGATTTCTGAAGTCTGGGATTTGCGTACAAGAAAATGAAGAGCAGAGCAGGGAAGAGTGGAGATCCTTTTGAACAGCAGACTGCGACTTTGAACTGGCTGCTGAAAACCAACATTTGCTTACTTGGATATTCACCAGTGGTGTAAAGGCATCCTTCCTGGAGTGGAGATCGATGAATTCTCGATTGGGAGTGAATGAATGGAACATTCTGTAGTGGAGATTCCAATTACTTCTGAAGTCTGGGTTTTGTGGAAACGAAAATGAAGCGCTGACTAGATTTGAGTGGATAGGCAGATGGACAGCACGCCTGTGAGTGTGATCATGCCTCTGAAATCCAGCATTGGATTTCTTGGACATCATCGGTGTTGTAACGATAGACTGCCTGAAGTTGGAGATTTGATGAACTCCATATTGGAATTGAATCAATGTAACAGTCTGTAGTGGAGTTTCCAATGAATTCTGAAATTTGGTTTGTGTGGACAGGAAAAGAATAATCTGACCTCTTTGTAGTGGATTGCCAGTTCAACAGCACGTCTGCGAGTGAGAACAGAACGCTGAAAAATCAGCAATCATTTACGTAGATATTCACCATTCGTGTAACTAACGTCTGCCTGGAATGGAGATTCGATGAATTCCAGATCGCCAGTGAATGAATGGAACACTCTGTAGTGGAGATTATAATGGTTTCTGAAGTCTAAGTTATGTGGACAGGAAAATGTAGAGCTGACCAGGGTTGAGTGCATAGTCAGTTGAACAGCACACCTGCGAGTGTGAACATGCCACTGAAAAGCAGCCTTGGGTTGCTTGTACATTCAACACTAGTGAAACGAAATCCGGCCTGGAGTGGAGATTCGATGAATTCCAGATTCGGAGTGAATGAATGGAACATTCTGTAGTGGAGATTCCACTGAATTTTGAAGTCTGGGTTGAGTGGACAGGAAAATGAAGGGCTGATCAGGTTGGAGAGGATAGCCTGTAGAATAGCACACCAGCAAGTGCAACAGGCCGCAAAAAACCAGCATTGGGTGCTTGCATACTGACCAGTGGTGTAACGAAATACTGCGTGGAGTGGAGATTCGATGAATTCCAGATTGGCAGTGAATGAATGAAATATTGTGTACAGGAGATTCCAATTAGTAGTCAAATCTAGCTTGAGGCGACAGGAAAATGAAGAGCTGACCAGGGTTCATTGTATAGCCAGTTGAACAGCACGCCTCAGAGGGCGATCAGGACAATGAAAACGAGCAGTGTGTTACTTGGACATTCAACAGTGGTGTAACGAAAGCCGTACTGGAGTAGAGATTCAGATGAATTCCAGATTCACAGTGAATCAATGGAACTTTTTGTAGTGGAGATTCCAATTATTTCTGAAATCCGATGTGTGTGTACAGGAAAATGAAGAGGAGACCTGGTTAGAATGGATATCCAGTTGAACAGAAGGCCTGCGAGATTGAACAGTCCTCTGAAAACCAGCATTGGGTTACTTGGACATTCACCAGTGGTATAACGAATGCGTTCATGGAGTGGAGGTTCAGATGTATTCCCGATTGGGAGTGAATGAATGGAATATTCTGTAGTGGAGATCCCATTGAATTTTGAAGTCTGGGTTGAGTGGACAGGAATATGAAGATCTGATCAGGTTTGAGAGGATAGCCTGTAGAATAGCACACCAGCGAGTGAGAACAGGCCGCGAAAAACCAGCATTGGTGTACTTGGATATTGACCAGTGGTGTAACGAAATCCTGCCTGGAGTGGAGATTCGATGAATTCCAGATTGGCAGTGAATGAATGGAACATTATGTACAGGAGTTTCCAATCATTTCTGAAGTCTAGGTTGTGGGGACAGGAAAATGAAGAGCTGACCAGGGTTCCGTGGATAGCCAGTTGAACAGCACGCCTCCGAGGGTGATCAGGACAATGAAAACGAGCAGTGTGTTACTTGGACATTCAACAGTGGTGTAACGAAAGCCTGCCTGGAGTGGAGATTCAGATGAATTCCACATTCGCAGTGAATTAATGGAACGTTCTGTAATGGAGGTTCCAATTATTTCTGAAATCCGATGAGTGTGGACAGGAAAATGAAGAGCAGACCAGGTTAGAATGGAGAGCCAGTTGAACAGCAGGCCTGCGAGATTGAACAGTCTTCTAAAACCAGCATTGGGTTACTTGGACATTCACCAGTGGTATAACGAATGCGTTCATGGAGTGGAGGTTCAGGTGAATTCCCGATTCGCACTGAATGAATTGAACATTCTGTAGTGGATATTCCAATGATTTCTGTCATGTGGGTTGTTTGCACATTAAAATAAAGACTTGACCACAGTGGAGTGGATAGCCAGTTGTATAGCATGCATGCGAGTGTGAACAGTATGCTGAAAACCAGCAATGTGTTACTTGGACATTCACTAGTGATGTAAAGAAAGCCTGCCTGGAGTGTAGGTTCCAAGAATTCCAAATAGGCAGTGAATGAATGGAACTTTCTGTAGTGAAGATTGCCCTGGTTTCTGAATTCTACGTTGTGTGGACAAGAAACTGAAGAGCTTCCCAGCTGGGATTTGATAGCCAGTTGAAGACCAGGCCTGCGAATATCAACAGGCTGCTGAAAACCACCAGATGGCTACTTGAATATTCACCAGTGGATTAAAGAAATCCTGTTTGCAGTGGAGATTCGATGAATTCCAGATTGGCAGGGAATGAGTGGAACATTCTGAAGTGGAGATTCTAATGGTTTCTGAAATCTGGGTTATGGGAACAGGAAAAAGAAGAGCTGACTAAGGTTGAGTGGACAGCCAGTTGAACAGCACGACTCCGAGTGTGAACACGCCTATAAAATGCAGTATTGATTACTTGGACATTCACCAGTGTTGTAACGAAAGCTTGCCTGGAGTGGAGATTCGAAGAACTTCAGATTAGTAATGAATATGTGGAATATTCTGTAGTGGCGGTTCAAATGATTTCGAAAGTCTGGGTTGTGTGGACAGGAAATGGAAGAGCTGACCAGGTTGGAGTGAATAGACCGTTGAACAGCACGACTGGGAGTGTAAAGCAGACTCTGGAAAACAGCATTAGGTTATTTGGACATTCTCCAGTGGTTCAACGAAAGCATGCCTGGAGTAGAGATTCCATGAATTCGATATTGGCAGGGAATGAATGGAACATTCCGTAGGAGAGAATCCAATGATTTCTGAAGTCTGGGTTTTGTGTACAGGAAAATGAAGAGCAGAGCAGAGAAGAGTGGATAGTCTGTTGAATAGCAGACTGCAACTCTGAACTGGCTGCTGAAAACCAACATTGGCTTACATGGATATTCACCAGTAGTGTTAAGAATCCTGCCTGGAGTGGAGATTCGATGAATTCCCGATTGGGACTGAATGAATGGAACATTCTGTAGTGGAGATTCCAATTACTTCTGAAGCCTGGGATTTGTGGACAGGAAAATGAAGAGCTGACCAGGGTTGAGTGGATAGGCAGTTGTACAGCACGCCTGCGAGTTTGACCATGCCTCAGAAATCCAGAATTGGATTCCTTGGTCATCATCAGTGGTGTCACGAAAGCCTGCCTGGAGTTGGAGATTCGATGAATTCCAGAATGGGACTGAATCAATGGAACAGTCTGTAGTGGAGATTCCAATGAATTCTGAAGTATGGTGTGTGTGGACAGGAAAAGAATAATCTGACCACTGTGTATTGGATTGCCAGTTCAACAGCACATCTGCGAGTGAGAACAGAACGCTGAAAATCAGCATTCAGTTACTTAGATATTCACCAGTCGTGTAACTAAATTCTGCCTGGAGTGGAGATTCGATGAATTAGAGATCGGCCGTGAATGAATGGAACATTCTGTAGTGGAGATAATAATGGTTTGTGAAGTCTAAGTTATGTGGACAGGAAAATGTAGAGATGACCAGGGTTGAATGGATATTCAGTTGAACAGTACTACTGCGAGTGTAAACAGGCCGCTGAAAGGCAACCTTGGCTTTCTTGTACATTCAACACTAGTGAAACGAAATCCGGCCTGGAGTTTAGATTCGATGATTTCCAGATTCGGAGTGAATTAATGGAACATTCTGCAATGGAGATCCCATTGAATTTTGAAGTCTGTTTTGAGTGGACAGGAAAATGAAGAGCTGATCAGGTTGGAGAGGATAGCCAGTAGAATAGCACAGCAGCGAGTGTGAAAAGGCCGCGAAAAACCATCATTGGGGTACATGGATCTTGACCAGTGGTGTAAAGAAATCCTGCCTGGAGTGGAGATTCGATGAATTCCAGATTGCAGTGAATGAATGGAACATTCTGAAGTGGAGATTCTAATGGTTTCTGAAGTCTGGGTTATGACAACAGGAAAAAGAAGAGCTATCCAGGGTTGAGTGGACAGCCAGTTGAACAGCACGACTCCGAGTGTGAACATGCCTATGAAAACCAGCATTGGTTAGCTGGACATTCACCAGTGGCGTAACGAAAGCTTGCCTGGAGTGAAGATTCAAAGAACTTCACATTAGCAGTGAAAGAGTGGAATATACTGTAGTGGAGATTCAAGTGATTTCGAAAGTCTAGATTGTGTGGACAGGAAATGGAAGAGCTGACCAGGTTGGAGTGGATAGCCCGTTGAACAGCACGCATGGGAGTGTGAAGCGGACGCTGGAAAACAGCTTTAGGTTACTTGGACATTCTCCAATGGTGAAACGAAGCATGCCTGGAGTGGAGATTTCATGCATTCGATATTGGCAGGGAATGAATGGAACATTTCGCAGGAGAGATTCCAATGATTTCTGAAGTCTGGGTTTTGTGTACAGGAAAATGAAGAGCAGAGCAGTGAAGAGTGGATAGCCTGTTGAACAGCAGACTGCGACTTAGAACTGGCTGCTGAAAACAAACATTGGGTTACTTGGATATTCAACAGTGGTGTAAAGGAAACCTGCCTGGAGTGGAGATTCGATATACTCCCGATTGAGAGTGAATGAATGGAACATTCTGTAGTAGAGATTACAATTACTTATGAAGTCTGGGTTTTGGGGACAGGATAATGAAGAGCTGACCAGGGTTGAGTGGATAGACAGTTGGACAGCACGCCTGCGAGTGTGATCATGCCTCTGAAATCCAGCATTGTATTCCTTGGACATCATCAGTGGTGTAACGAAAGCCTGCCTGGAGTTGGAGATTCGATAAATTCCAGATTGGAATTGAATCAATGGAACAGTCTGTAGTGGAGATTCCAATGAATTCTGAAGTATGGTTTGTGTCGACAGGAAAACAATAATCTGACCACTGTGCAGTGGATTGGATTTCAACAGCACGTCTGAGAGTGAGATCCGAACGTGGAAAATCAGAATTCAGTTACTAAGATATTCACCAGTCGTGTAACTAAAGTCTGCTTGGAGTGGAGATTCGATGAATTCCAGATCGGCAGTGAATGAATGTCACATTCTGTATTGGAGATTATAATGGTTTCTGTAGTCTAAGTTATGTGGAGAGGAAAATGTAGAGGTGACCAGGGTTGAGTGGATATTGAGTTGAACAGCACTCCCGAGAGTGTGAACAGGCCGCTGAAAATCAGCCTTGGGTTACTTCTACATTCAACACTAGTGAAACGTTATCCGGCCTGGAGTGGAGATTCGATGAATTCCAGATTGGCAGTGAAAGACATTCTGTACAGGAGATTCCAATCAATTCTGAAGTCTAGGTTGTGGCGACAGGAAAATGAAGAGCTGACCAGGGTTCAGTGGATAGCCAGGTGAACAGCACGCCTCCGAGGGGGATCAGGACAATGAAAAAGAGCAGTGTGTTAGTTGGACATTCAACAGTGGTGTAACGAAAGCCAGCCTGGAGTGGAGATTCAGATGAATTCCAGATTCGCAGTGAATGAATGGAACGTTCTAGTGGAGATTCCAATTAATTTGGACATCCGATGTGTGTGCATAGGAAAATGAATAGCAGACCAGTTTAGAATGGATAGCCAGTTGAACAGCAGGCCTGCGAGATAGAACAGTCCTCTGAAAACCAGCCTTACGTTACTTGGACATTCACCAATGGTATAACGAATGCGTTCATGGAGTGGAGGTTCAGATGAATTCCCGATTCGCAGTGAATGAATTGAACATTCTGTAGTGGATATTCCAATGATTTCTGTCGTGTGGGTTGTTTGGACAGTACAAGAAAGACTTGACCACTGTGGAGTGTAGAGCCAGTTGAATAGCATGCATGCAAGTGTGAAGAGTATGCTGAAACCAGCATTGTGTTACTTTGACATTCACCAGTGGTGCAAAGATAGCCTGCTTGGAGTGTAGGATCCAAGAATTCCAAATAGGCAGTGAAAGAATGGAACATTCTGTAGTGGAGATTCCAATGGTTTCTGAATTCTACGTTGTATGGACAAGAAACTGAAGAGCTTACCAGGTGGGATTTTATAGCCAGTTGAAGACCAGGCCTCCGAATTTGAACAGGCTGCTGAAAACCACCACGGGGTTACTTGAATATTCACCAGTGGTGTAAGGAAAACCTGCCTACAGTGGAGAGTCGATGAATTCCAGATAGGCAGTAAATGAGTGGAACATTCTGAAGTGGAGATTCTAATGGTTTCTGAAGTCTGGTTAATGTGAACACTAAAAACAAGAGCTGATCAGGTTTGTGTGGACAGCCAGTTGAACAGCACGACTCTGAGTATGAACACGGCTATGAAAACCAGCATTGGTTACTTGGACATTCACCAGTGGTGTAACGAAAGCTTGCCTGGAGTGGAGATTTGAAGAACTTCAGATTAGCAGTGAATGAGTGGAATATTCTGTAGTGGAGATTCAAATTATTTCGAAAGTCTGGGTTGTGTGGACAGGAAATTGAAGAGCTGACCAGGTTGGAGTGGAGAGCCCGTTGAACAGCACGCCTAGGAGTGTGAAGCTGACGCTGGAAAACAGCATTAGGTTATTTGGACATCCTCCAATGGTGCAACGAAAGCATACCTGGAGTGGAGATTCCATGAATTCGATATTGGCAGGGAATGAATGGAAAATTCCGTAGGAGAGATTCCAATAATTACAGAAATCTGGGTTTTGTGTACAGGAAAATGAAGAGCAGAGCACTGAAGAGTGAATAGCAGACTTTGAACTGGCTGCTGAAAACCAAAATTGGGTTACTTGGATATTCATCAGTAGTGTAAAGGAATCCTGCCTGGAGTGCACATTCGATGAACTCATGATTGGGAGTGAATGAATGGAACATTCTTTAGTGGATATTCCAATGGTTGCTGAATTCTACGTTGTATGGACAAGAAACTGAAGAGCTTACCAGGTGGTATTTGATAGCCAGTTGAAGACCAGGCCTGCGAGAATAAAAAGTCCTCTGAAAATTAGCATTGGGTTACGTGGACATTCCCCAGTGGTATAACGAATGCGTTCATGGAGTGGAGGTTCAGATGAATTCCCGATTCGCAGCGAAAGAATTGAACATTCTGTATTGTATATTCCAATGATTTCTGTCGTGTGGGTTGTTTGGACAGTAAAAGAAAGACTTGACCACTGTGGAGTGGATAGCCAGTTGAATAGAATGCATGTGAGTGGGAACAGTATGCTGAAAACCAGCAATGTGTTACTTTGACATTCACCAGTGATGTAAAGAAAGCCTGCCTGGAGTGTAGGTTCCAAGAATTCCAAATAGGCAGTAAATGAATGGAACATTCTGTAGTGGAGATGCCAATGGTTTCTGAATTCTACATTGTATGGACAAGAATCTGAAGAGCTTACCAGGTGGGATTTTATAGCCAGTTGAAGGCCAGGCTTGCGAATTTGAACAGGCTACTGAAAACCACCACTGGGTTACTTGAATATTCACCATTGGTGTAAAGAAATCCTGCCTGAAGTGGAGATTCGATGAATTCCAGATTGGCAGTGAAAGAATGGAACATTCTGAAGTGGAGTTTCTAATGGCTTCTGAAGTCTGGGTTAAGTGAACAGGAAAAAGAAGAGCTGACCAGGGTTGAGTGGACAACCAGTTGAATAGCACGACTCTGAGTGTGAACACGCCTATGAAAACCAGCATTGGTTACGTGGACATTCACCAGTGGTGTAACGATAGCTTGCCTGGAGTGGAGATTAGAAGAACTTCAGATTAGCAGTGAATGAGTGGAATATCCTGTAGTGGAGATTCAAATGATTTCGAAAGTCTGGGTTGTGTGGAAAGGAAATGGAAGAGCTGACCAAGTTGGAGTGGATAACCTGTTGAACAGCACCCTTGGGAGTGTGAAACGGTCGCTGGAAAACAGCATTAGGTTACTTGGACATTCTCCAATGGTGCAACGAAAGCATGCCTGGAGTGGAGATTTCCTGAATTCGAAATCGGCAGGGAATTAATAGAACATTTTGTAGGAGAGATTTCAATGATTTTTGAAGTCTGGATTTTGTGTACAGGAAAATGAAGAGCAGAGCAGTGAAGAGTGGATAGCCTGTTGAACAGCAGACTGCGAATTTGAACTGGCTGCTGAATACCAACATTGGGTTACTTGTATATTCACCAGTTGTGTCAAGGAATCCTGCCTGGAGTGGAGATTCGATGAACTCCCGATTGGGAGTGAATGAATGGAACATTCTCTAGTGGAGATTCCAATTACTTCTGAAGTCTGGGTTTTGTGGACAGGAAAATGTAGAGCTGACCAGGGTTGAGTGGATAGCCCGTTGAACATCAAGCTTAGGAGTGTGAAGCTGACGCTGGAAAACAGCATTAGGTAACTTGGACATTCTCCAATCATGCAACGAAAGCATGCCTGGAGTGGAGATTCCATGAATTCGATATTCGCAGGGAATGAATGGAAAATTCCGTAGGAGAGTTTCCAATGATTACTGAAGTATGGGTTTTGTGTACAGGAAAATGAAGAGCAGAACAGGGAAGAGAGAATAGCCTGTTGAACAGCAGACTGCGACTTTGAACTGGCTGCTGAAAACCAATATTGGGTTATTTGGATATTCACCAGTGGTGTAAAAGAATCCTGGTTTCTGAAGTCTAAGTTATGTAGAGAGGAAAATGTAGAGGTGACCAGGGTTGAGTGGATAGTGAGTTGAACAGCACTCCTGAGAGTGTGAACAGGCCGCTGAAAAGCAGCCTTGGGTTACTTCTACATTCAACACTAGTGAAACGTAATCCGGGCTGGAGTGGAGAATTGATGAATTCCAGATTGGCAGTGAAAGAATGGAACATTCTGTACAGGAGAGTCCAATCAATTTTGAAGTCTAGGTTGTGACGACAGGAAAATGAAGAGCTGACCAGCGTTCAGTGGATAGCCAGGTGAACAGCACGCCTCCGAGGGGGATCAGGACAATGAAAAAGAGCAGTGTGTTAGTTGGACATTCAACAGTGGTGTAACGAAAGCCTGCCTGTAGTGGAGATTCAGATGAATTCCAGATTCGCATTGAATGAATGCAACGTTCTGTAGTGGAGATTCCAATTATTTCGGACATCCGATGTGTGTGCAAAGGAAAATGAAGAGTAGACCAGGTTAGAATGGAGAGCCAGTTGAACAGCAGGCCTGCGAGATAGAACACTCATCTGAAAACCAGCATTGCGTTACTTGCACATTCACCAATGGTATAACGAATGCGTTCATGGAGTGGAGGTTCAGATGAATTCCCGATTCGCAGTGAATGTACTGAACATTCTGTAGTGGATATTCCAATGATTTCTGTCGTGTGGGTTGTTTGGCCAGTACAAGAAAGACTTGACCACTGTGGAGTGTAGAGCCAGTTAAATAGCATGCATGCAAGTGTCAAGAGTATGCTGAAACCAGCAGTGTGTTACTTGGACATTCACCAGTGGTGTAAAGAAAGCCTGCCTGGAGTGTAGGATAAAAGAATTCCAAATAAGCAGTGTATGAATGGAACATTCTGTAGTGGAGATTCCAATGGTTTCTGAATTCTACGTTGTATGGACAAGAAACTGAAGAGCTTACCAGGTGGGATTTTATAGTCAGTTGAAGACCAGGCCTGCGAATTTGAACAGACTGCTGAAAACCACCACTGGGTTACTTGAATATTCACCAGTGGTGTAAAGAATTCCTGCCTGCAGTGGAGATTCGATGAATTCCATATTGGCAGTAAATGAATGGAACATTTTGAAGTGGAGATTCTAATGGTTTCTGAAGTCTGGGTAATGTGAACAGGAAAAAGAAGAGCTGACCAGGTTTGAGTGGACAACCAGTTGAACAGCACGACTCTGAGTGTGAACACGCCTATGAAAACCAGCATTTGTTACTTGGACATTCACCAGTGGTGTAAGGAAAGCTTGCCTGGAGTGAAGATTTGAAGAACTTCAGATTAGCAGTGAATGAGTGGAATATTCTGTAGTGGAGATTCAAATGATTTTGAAAGTCTGGGTTGTGTGGACAGGAAATGGAAGAGCTGACCAGGTTGGACTGGATAGCCCTTTGAACAGCAAGCCTAGGAGTGTGAAGCGGACGCTGGAAAACAGCATTAGGTTTCTTGGACATTCTCCAATGGTGTAACGAAAGCATGCCTGGAGTGGAGATTCCATGAATTGGATATTGGCAGGGAATGAATGGAAAATTCCGTAGGAGAGATTCCAATGATTACTGAAGTCTGGGTTTTGTGTACAGGAAAATGAAGAGCAGAGCAGGGAAGAGAGAATAGCCTGTTGAACAACAGACTGCGACTTTGAACTGGCTGCTGAATACCAACATTGGGTTACTTGGATATTCAACAGTGGCGTAAAGGAATCCTGCCTGGAGTGGAGATTCGATGAACTCCCGATTGGGAGTGAATGAATGGAACATACTGTAGTGCAGATTTCAATGGTTTCTGAATTCTACGTTGTATGGACAAGAAACTGAAGAGTTTTCCAGGTGGGATTTGATAGCCAGTTGAAGACCAGGCCAGCGAGAATAAATAGTCCTCTGAAATCTAGCATTGGGTTACTTGTAAATTCACCAGTGTTATAACGAATGCGTTCATGGAGTGGAGGTTCAGATGCATTCCCGATTCGCAGTGAATGAATTGAACATTCTGTAGTGCATATTCCAATAATTTCTGTCGTGTGGGTTGTTTGGACTGTAAAAGAAAAACTTGACCACTGTGGCGTTGATAACCAGTGGAATAGCATGCATGCGAGTGTAAACGTTATGCTGAAATCCAGCATTGGATTCCTTGGACATCATCAGTGGTGTAACGAAAGCCTGCCTGGAGTTGGAGATTCGATGAATTCCATATTGGAATTGAATCAATGGAACACTCTGTAGTGGAGATTCCAATGAATTCTGAAGTATGGTTTGTGTCGACAGGAAAACAATAATCTGACCACTGTGTAGTGGATGGCCAGTTCAAACGCACGTCTGCGAGAGAGAACTGAAGGCTGAAAATCAGCATTCAGTTACGTAGATATTACCAGTCGTGTAACTGAAGTTTGCCTGGAGTGGAGATTCAATGAATTCCAGATCGGCAGTGAATGAATGGAACATTCTATAGTGGAGATTATAATGGTTTCTGAAGTCTAAGTTATGTGGACATTAAAATGTAGAGCTAATCAGGGTTGAGTGGATAGTCAGTTGAACAGCACTCCTGCAAGTGTGAACAGGAAGCTGAAAAGCAGCCTTGGGTTACTTGTACATTCAACACTAGTGAAACGAAATCCGGCCTGCAGTGGAGATTCGATGAATTCCAGATTGGGAGTGAATGAATGAACATTCTGTAGTGGAGATTCCATTGAATTTTGAAGTCTGGGTTGAGTGGACAGGAAAATGAAGAGCTGATCAGGTTGGAGAGGATAGCCAGAAGAATAGCACACAAGCGAGTGGGAACAGGCCGCGAAAAATCAGCATTGGGGTACTTGGATATTGACCAGTGGTGTAACGAACTACTGCCTGGAGTGGAGATTCGATGAATTCCAGATTGGCAGTGAATGAATGGAACATTCTGTACAGGAGATTCCAATCATTTCTGAAGTCTAGGTTGTGGGGAAAGGAAAATGAAGAGCTGACCAGGGTTCAGTGGATAGCCACTTGAACAGCATGCCTCCGAGGGGGATCAGGACAATGAAAACGAGCAGTGTGTTACTTGGACATTCAAGAGTGGTGTAACGAAAGTCTGCCTGGAGTGGAGATTCAGATGAATTCCAGATTTGCACTGAATAAATGGAACGTTCTGCAGTGGAGATTCCAATTATTTCTGAACTCCGATGTGTGTGGACATGAAAATGAAGAGCAAAACAGGTTAGAATGGATAACCAGTTGAACAGCAGGCCTCCGAGAATGAACAGTCCTCTGAAAACCAGTATTGGTTTACTAGGACATTCACCAGTGGTATAACGAATGCCTTCATGGAGTGGAGGTTCAGATGAATTCCCGATTCGCAGTGAATGAATTGAACATTCTGTAGTGGATATTCCAATGTTTTCTGCCGTGTGGGTTGTTTGGAAAGTAAAAGAAAGACTTGACCACAGTGAATTGGGTAGCCAGTTGAATAGCATGCATGGGAGTGTGAACAGTATGCTGAAAACCAGCAATGTGTTACTTGGACATTCAACAGTGGTGTAAAGAAAGCCTGCTTGGAGTGTAGGTTCCAAGATTTCCAAATAGGCAGTGAATGAATGGAACTTTATGTAGTGGAGATTCCAATGGTTACTGAATTCTACGTTGTATGGACAAGAAACTGAAGAGCTTACCAGGTGGGATTTGATAGCCAGTTTGAGACCAGGGCTGCGAGAATAAACAGTCCTCTGAAAATCAGCATTGTGTTACTTGGACATGCACCAGTGCTATAACGAATGCGTTCATGGACTGGAGGTTCAGATGAATTCCCGATTCGCAGTGAATGAGTTGAACATTCTGTAGTGGATATTCCAATGATTTCTGTCGTGTGGGTTGTTTGGACAGTAAAAGAAAGACTTGAACACTGTGCAGTTGATAACCAGTTGAATAGCATGCATGCGAGTGTGAACAGTATGCTGAAAACCAGCAATGTGTTACTTGGACATTCACCAGTGGTTTAAAGAAAGCCTGCCTGGAGTGTAGGTTCCAAGAATTCCAAATAGGCAGTGAATGAATGGAACATTCTGTAGTGGCGATTCCAATGGTTTCTGAATTCTACGTTGTATGGACAAGAAACTCAAGAGCTTACTAAGTGGGATTTGATAGCCAGTTGAAGACCAGGCCTGCGAATTTGAACAGGCTGCTGAAGACCACCATAGGGTTACTTGAATATTCAGCAGTGGTGTAAAGATATCCTGTCTGCAGTGGAGATTCGATGAATTCCATATTGGCAGTGAATGAATGGAACATTCTGACGTGGAGATTCTAATGGTTTCTGAAGTCTGGGTGTTGTGAACGGAAAAAGAAGAGCTGACCAGGGTTGGGTGGACAGCCATTTGAGTAGCACGACTCCGAGTGTGAACACGCCTATGAAAACCAGCATTGGTTACTTGGACATTCACCAGTGGTGTAACGAAAGCTTGCCTGGAGTGGAGATTCGAAGAACTTCAGATTAGCAGTGAATGAGTGGAATATTTTGTAGTGGAGATTCAAATGATTTCGAAAGTCTGGGTTGTGTGGACAGGAAATGGAAGAGCTGACCAGGTTGGAGTGGATAGTCCGTTGAACAGCACGCCTGGGAGTTTGAAGCGGATGCTGGAAAACAGCATTAGGTTACTTGGACATTCTCCAATGGTGCAATGAAAGCATGCCTGGAGTGGAGATTCCATGAATTCGATATTGGCAGGGAATGAATGGAACATTACGTAGGAGAGATTCAAATTATTTCTGAAGTTTGGGTTTTGTGTACAGGAAAATGATGAGCAGAGCAGGGAAGAGTGGATAGTCTGTTGAACAGCAGACTGCGACTTTCAACTGGCTGCTGAATACCAACATTGCGTTACTTGGATATTCACCAGTGGTGTCAAGGAATCCTGCCTGGAGTGATGATTCGATGAATTCCCAATAGGAGTGAATGAATGGAACATTCTGTATTGGAGATTCCAATTACTTCTGAAGTCTGGGTTTTGTGGATAGGACATTGAAGACGTGACCAGGGTTGAGTGGATAGGCAGTTGGACAGCACGCCTGCGAGTGTTATCATGCCTCTGAAATCCAGCATTGGATTCCTTGGACATCATCAGTGGTGTAACGAAAGGCTGCCTGGAGTTGGAGATTCGAAGAATTCCAGATTGGAATTGAATCAATGGAACAGTCTGTAGTGTAGTTTCCAATGAATTCTGAAGTATGGTTTTTGTGGACAGGAAAAGAATATTCTGACCATTGTGTAGTGGATTGCCAGTTCAACAGCATGTCTGCGAGTGAGAAGAGAACGCTGAAAGTCAGCATTCAGTTACTTAGATATTCACCAGTCGTGTAACTAATGTCTACCTGGAGTGGAGATTCGTTGAATTCCAGATCGGCAGTGAATGAATGGAACATTCTGTAGTGGAGATTGTAATGGTTTCTGAAGTCTAAGTTATGTGGACAGGAAAATGTAGAGCTGACCAGGGTTGAGTGGATAGTCAATTGAGCAGCACTCCTGCGAGTGTGAACAGGCCACTGAAAAGCAGCCTTGGGTTACTTGTACATTCAACACTAGTGAAAAGAAATCGGACCTGGAGTGGAGATTCGATGAATTCCAGATTGGGAGTGAATGAATGGAACATTCTGTAGTGGAGATTCCATTGAATTTTGAAGTCTGGTTTGAGTGGACAGGAAAATGAAGAGCTGATCAGGTTGGAGAGGATAGCCAGTAGAATAGCACACCAGCGAGTGTGAACAGGCCGCGAAAAGCCAGCATTGGGGTACTTGGATATGGACCACTGGTGTACTGAAATCCTCCCTGGAGTGGAGATTCGATGAATTCCAGATTGGCAGTGAATGAATGGAACATTCTGTACAGGAGATTCCAATCATTTCTGAAGTCTAGGAAGTGTGGACAGGAAAATGAAGAGCTGACCAGGGTTCAGTGGATAGCCAGTTGAACAGCATGCCTCCGAGGGGGATCAGGACAATGAAAACCAGCAGTGTGTTAGTTGGACATTCAGCAGTGGTGTAACGAAAGCCTGCCTGGAGTGGAGATTCAGATGAATTCCAGATTCGCAATGAATAAATGGAACGTGCTGTAGTGGAGATTCCAATTATTTCTGAAATCCGATGTGTGTGGACAGGAAAATGAAGAGCAAAACAGGTTAGAATGGATAGCCAGTTGAACAGCAGGCCTGCGAGAATGAACAGTCCTCTGAAAACCAGCAAGGGGTTACTTGGACATTCACCAGTGCTATAAAGAATGCGCTCATGGAGTGGAGGTTCAGATGAATTCCCGATTCGCAGTGAATGAATTAAACATTCTGTAGTGGATATTCCAATGATTTTTGTCGTGTGGGTTGTTTGGACAGTAAAAGAAAGTCTTGACCACTGTGCAGTGGATAACCAGTTGAATAGCATGCATGCGAGTGTGAACAGTATGCTGAAAACCAGCAATGTGCTACTTTGACATTCACCAGTGGTGTAAAGAAAGCCTGCCTGGAGTGTAGGTTCCAAGAATTCCAAATAGGCAGTGAATGAATGGAACATTCTGTAGTGGAGATTCCAATGGTTTCTGAATTCTACGTTGTATGGACAAGAAACTGAAGAGCTTACCAGGTGGGATTTGATAGCCAGTTGAAGACCAGGCCTGCGAGAATAAACAGTCCTCTGAAAACCAGCATTGGGTTACTTGGACATTCACCAGTGGTATAACGAATGCGTTCATGGAGTGGAATTTCAGATGAATTGCCGATTCGCAGTGAATGAATTGAACATTCTGTAGTGGATATTCCAATAATTTCTATCGCGTGGGTTTTTTGTACAGTAAAAGAAAGACTTGACCACTGTGGCGTTGATAACCATTTGAATAGCATGCATGCGAGTGTAAAAGGTATGCTGAAAACTTGCAATGTGTTACTTGGACTTTCACCAGTGGTGTAAAGAAAGCCTGCCTGGAGTGAAGGTTCCAAGAATTCCAAATAGGCAGTGAATGAATGGAACATTCTGTAGTGGAGATTCCAATGGTTTCTGAATTCTACGTTGTATTGACAAGAAACTGAAGAGCTTACCAGGTGGGATTTGATAACCAGTTGAAGAACAGGCCTGCGAGAATAAACAGTCCTCTGAAAACCAGCATTGGGTTACTTGGACATTCACCAGTGGTATAACAAATGCGTCCATGGAGTGTAGGTTCAGATGAATTCCTGATTCGTAGTGAATGAATTGAACATGCTGTAGTGGATATTCCAATGATTTCTGTCGTGTGGGTTTTTTGGACAGTACAAGAAAGACTTGAACACTGTGGAGTGTATATCCTGTTGAATAGCATGCATGCGAGTGTAAACAGTATGCTGAAAACCAGCAATATGTTTCTTGGACATTCACCAGTGGTGTAATGAGAGCCTGCCTGGAGTTCACGTTCCAAGAATGGTAAATAGGCAGTGAATGAATGGAACATTCTGTAGTGGAGATTACAAGGGTTTCTGAATTCTACGTTGTATGGACAAGAAACTGAAGTGCTTACTAGGTGGGATTTCATAGCCAGATGAAGACCAGTCCTGCGAATTTGTACAGGCTGCTGAAAACCACCATTGTGTTACTTGAATATTCACCAGTGGTGTAAAGAAATCCTGTCTGCAGTGGAGTTTCGATGAGTTCCAGATTGGCAGTGAATGAATGGAACATTCTGAAGTGGAGATTCTAATGGTTTCTGAAGTCTGGGTTATGTGAACAGGAAAAAGAAGAGCTGACCAGGGTTGAGTGGACAGCCAGTTGAACAGCACGACTCCGAGAGTTAACACGCTTATGAAATCCAGCATTGGTTACTTGGACATTCACCAGTGGTGTAACGAAAGCTTGCCTGGAGTGGAGATTCGAAGAACTTCAGATTAGCAGTGAATGTGTGGAATATTCTGTAGTGGAGATTCAAATGATTTCGAAAGTCTGGGTTGTGTGGACAGGAAACGGAAGAGCTGAACAGGTTGGAGTGGATTGCCTTTTGAACAGCACACCAGGGAGTGTGAAGCGGACGCCGGAAAACAGCATTAGGTTACTTGGACATTCTCCAATGTTGCAACGAATGCATGCCTAGAGTGGAGATTCCATGAATTTGATATTGGCAGGGAATGAATGGAATATTCCGTAGGAGAGATTCCAATGATTTCTGAAGTCTGGGTTTTGTGTAGAGGAAAATGAAGAGCAGAGTAGGGAAGAGTGGATAGCCTGTTGAATAGCAGACTGCGACTTTGAACTGGCTGCTGAAAACCAACATTGCGTTACTTGTATATTCACCAGTGGTGTAAAGGAATCCTGCCTGGAGTGGAGATTCGATGAATTCCAGATTGACAGTGAATGAATGGAACATTCTGTACAGGGGATTCCAATCATTTCTGAAGTCTAGGTAGTGGGGAGAGCAAAATGAAGAGCTCACCAGGGTTCAGTGGATAGCCAGTTGAACAGCATGTCTCCGAGGGGGATCAGGACAATGAAAACGAGCAGTGTGTTACTAGGACATTCAACAGTGGTGTAACGAAAGCCTGCCTGGAGTGGAGATTCAGATGAATTCCAGATTCACAGTGAATAAATGTAACGTTCTGTAGTGGAGATTCCAATTATTTCTGAAATCCGATGTGTGTGGACAGGAAAATGAAGAGCAAAACAGGTTAGAATGGATAGGCAGTTGAACAGCAGGCCTGCAGGAATGAACAGTCCTCTGAAAAACAGCATTTGGTTACTTTGTCTTTCACCAGTGGTATAACGAATGCGTTCATGGAGTGGAGGTTCAGATGAATTCCCGATTCACAGTGAATGAATTGAACATTCTGTAGTGGATATTCCAATGATTTCTGTCGTGTGGGTTGTTTGGACAGTAAAAGAAAAGCTTGACCACTGTGGCGTTGATAACCAGTTGAATATCTTGCATGCGAGTGTAAACGTTATGCTGAAAACCAGCAATGTGTTACTTGGACATTCACCAGTGGTGTAAAGAAAGCCTGCCTCGAGTGTAGGTACCAAGAATTTCAAATAGGCATTGAATGAATGGAACATTCTGTAGTGGAGATTCCAATGGTTTCTGAATTCTACGTTGTATGGACAAGAAACTGAAGAGCTTACCAGGTGGGATATGATAGCCAGTTGAAGACCAGGCCTGCGAATTTGTACAGGCTGCTGAAAACCACCATTGGGTTACTTGATTATTCACCAGTGGTTTAAAGAAATCCTGTCTGCAGTGGAGTTTCGATGAGTTCCAGATTGGCAGTGAATGAATGGAACATTCTGAAGTGGAGAATCTAATGCTTTCGGAAGTCTTGGTTATGTGAACAGGAAAAAGAAGAGCTGACCAGGGTTGAGTGGACAGCCAGTTGAACAGCACGATTCCGAGTGTGAACACGCCTATGAAAACGAGCACTGGTTACTTGGACATTCACAAGTGGTGTAAAGAAAGCTTGCCTAGAGTGGAGATTCGAAGCACTTCAGATTAGGAATGAATGTGTGGAATATTCTGTAGTGGAGATTCAAATTGTTTCGAAAGTCTGGATTGTGTGGACAGGAAAAGGAAGAGCTGACCAGGTTGGAGTGGATAGCCCATTGAACAGCACGCCTGGGAGTGTGAAGCTGACGCTGGAAAACAGCATTAGGTTACTTGGACATTCTCTAATGGTGCAACGGAAGCATGCCTGGACTGGAGATTCCATGAATTCGGTATTGGCAGGGAATGAATGGAACATTCCGTAGGAGAGATTACAATGATTTCTGAAGTCTGGTTTTTTTTGTAGGGGAAAATGAAGAGCAGAGCAGGGAAGAGTGGATAGCCTGTTGAACAGCAGACTGCGACTTTGAACTGGCTGCTGAAAACCAACATTGCGATACTTGGATATTCACCAGTGGTGTCAAGGAATCCTGCCTGGAGTGGAGATTCGGTGAATTCCCGATTGGGAGTGAATGAATGGAACATTCTGTGGTGGAGATTCCAATTACTTCTGAAGTCTGGGTTTTGTGGACAGGAAAATGAAGAGCTGACCAGGATTGAGTGGATAGGCAGTTGGACATCACGCCTGCGAGTGTGATCATGCCTCTGAAATCCAGCATTGGATTCCTTGGACATCATCTGTGGTGTAAGGAAAGCCTGCCTGGAGTTGGAGATTAGAAGAATTCCAGATTGGAATTGAATCAATGGAATAGTCTGTAGTGTAGAGTCCATTGAATTCTGAAGTATGGTTTGTGTGGACAGGAAAAGAATAATCTGACGACTGTGTAGTGGATTGCCAGTTCAACAGCACGTTTGCGAGTGAGAACAGAACACTGAAAATCAGTATTCAGTTACTTAGATATTCCCCAGTCGTGTAACTAAAGTCTGCCTGGAGTGGAGATTCGTTGAATTCCAGATCGGCAGTGAATGAATGGAACATTCTGTAGTGGAGATTATAATGGCTTCTGAAGTCTTAGTTATGTGGACAGGAAAATGTAGAGCTGACCAGGGTTGAGTGGATAGTCAGTTGAACAGCACTCTTGCGAGTGTGAAGAGGCCGCTGAAAAGCAGCCTTGGTTTACTTGTTCATTCAACACTAGTGAAACGATATCGGGCCTCGAGTGGATATTCGATGAAATCAGATTGGGAGTGAATGAATGGAACATTCTGTAGTGGAGATTCCATTGAATTTTGAAGTCTGCGTCGAGTGGACAGCAAAATGAAGAGCTGATCAGGTTGGAGAGGATAGCCAGTAGAACAGGACATCAGCGAGTGTGAACAGGCCGCAAAAAACCAGCATTGGGGTACTTGGATATTGACCAGTGGTGTGCTGAAATCCTGCCTGGAGTGGAGATTCGATGAATTCCAGATTGGCATTGAATGAATGGAGCATTCTGTACAGGAGATTCTAATCATTTCTGAACTCTAGGTAGTGGGGACAGGAAAATGAAGAGCTGACCAGGGTTCAGTGGACAGACAGTTGAACAGCATGCCTCCCAGGGTGATCAGGACAATGAAAATGAGCAGTGTGTTACTTGGACATTCAACAGTGGTGTAACGAAAGCCTGCATGGAGTGGAGATTCAGATGAATTCCAGATTCGCAGTGAATAAATGGAACGTTCTGTAGTGGAGATTCCAATTATTTCTGAAATCCGATGTGTGTAGACAGGAAAATGAAGAGCAAAACAGGTTAGAATGGATAGCCAGTTGAACAGCAGGCCTGCGAGAATGAACAGTCCTCTGAAACCAGCATTGGGTTACTTGGGCATTCACCAGTGCTAGAACGAATGCGTTCATGGAGTGGAGGTTCAGATGAATTCCTGATTCGCAGTGAATGAATTGAAGACTCTGTAGTGGATATTCCAATGATTTCTGTCGTGTGGGTTATTTGGAGAATAAAAGAAAGACTTGTCCACTGTGGAGTGGATAGCCTGTTGAATAGCATGCATGCGAGTGTGAACAGTATGCTGAAAACCAGCAATGTGTTACGTGGACATTCACCAGTGGTGTATTAAAAGCCTGCCTGGAGTGTAGGTTCCAAGAATTCCAAAGAGGCAGTGAATGAATGAACATTCTGTAGTGGAGATTCCAAAGCTTTCTGAACTCTACGTTGTATGGACAAGAAATTGAAGAGCTTACCCGGTGGCATTTTATCGGCAGTTGAAGACCAGTCCAGCGAGAATAAAGAGTCCTCTGAAAACCAGCATTGGGTTACTTGGACATTCACCAGTGGTACAACGAATGTGTTCATGGAGTGGAGGTTCAGATGAGTTCCCGATTCGCAGTGAATGAATTGAACATTCTGTAGTGGAAATTCCAATAATTTCTGTCACGTGGTTTGTTTGGACAGTAAAAGAAAGGCTTGACCACTGTGGCGTTGATAACCTGTTGAATAGCATGCATGCGAGTGTAAACGGTATGCTGAAAACCAGCAATGTTTTACTTGGACATTCCCCAGTGGTGTAAAGAAAGCCTGCCTGGAGTGTAGGTTCCAAGAATTCCAAATAGGCAGTGAACGAATTGAACATTCTGTAGTGGAGATTCCAATGGTTTCTGAATTCTTCATTGTATGGACAAGAAACTGAAGAGCTTACCAGGTGGGATTTGATAGCCAGTTGAAGACAAGGCCTGCGACTTTGAACAGGTGCTGAAGACCACCATTGGGTTACTTGAATATTCACCAGTGGTGTAAATGAATCCTGCCTGCAGTGGAGATTCGACGAATTCCAGATAGGCAGTGAATGAATGGAACATTCTGAAGTGGAGATTCTAATGGTTTCTGAAGTCTGGGTTATGTGAACAGGAAAAAGAAGAGCTGACCAGGGTTGAGTGGACAGCCAGTTGAACAGTATGACTCCGAGTGTGAACACTCCTATGAAAACCAGCATTGGTTACTTGGACATTCACGAGTGTTGTAACGAAAGCTTGCCTGGAGTGGAGATTCGACGAACTTCAGATTAACAGTTAAAGCGTGGAATATTCTGTTTTTTTTTTCCCCCCTTTATTTTATTTTATTTTTTTTAAAGTTGTAGATTTACAATTTTTTGTGCTTTGGTTTCAATTATACAATGATCAGATACCCACCCCTCCACCAGTGCCCATTTTCCACCACCATGGATAATATCCCTCCCACCCCCATCCCCCCATCCCCCCGTCTCTGTGGCAGGGCAATCCCCTGTGTTCTCTCTCTCCTTTTGGGTGTTGTGGAATATTCTGTAGTGGAGATTCCATTGAATTTTGAAGTCTGGTTTGAGCGGACAGCAAAATGAAGAGCTGATCACGTTGGAGAGGATAGCCAGTAGAATAGCACACCAGCGAGTTTGAACAGGCCGCGAAAATCCAGCATTGGGGTACTTGGATATTGACCAGTGGTGTACTGAAATCCTGCCTGGAGTAGAGATTCGATGAATTCCAGATTGGCAGTGAATGAATGGAACATTCTGTACAGGAGATTCCAATCATTTCTGAAGTCTAGGTAGTGGGGACAGGAAAATGAAGGGCTGGCCAGGGTTCAGTGGATAGCCAGCTGAACAGCAGGCCTCCGAGGGGGATCAGGACAATGACAACGACCAGTGTGTTACTTGGACATTGAAAAGAGGTGTAAAGAAAGCCTGCCTGTAGTGGATATTCGATGAATTCCAGATCGGCTCTGAATGAATGGAACATTCTTTAGTGGAGATTATAATGGTTTCTGAAGTCTAAGTTATGTGGACAGGAAAATGTAGAGCTGACCAGGGTTGAGTGGATAGTCAGTTGAACAGCACTCCTGCGAGTGTGAATAGGCCGCTGAAAAACAGCCTTGAGTTACTTGTGCTTTCAACACTAGTGAAACGAAATCCGGCCTGGAGTGGAGATTCGATGAATTCCAGATTGGGAGTGAATGAATGGAACATTCTGTAGTGGAGGTCCCATTGAATTTTGAAGTCTGGGGTGAGTGTACAGGAAAATGAAGACCTGAACATGTTGGAGAGGATAGCCAGTAGAATAGCACACCAGCGAGTGTGAACAGGCCGCGAAAAACCAGCATTGGGGTACTTGGATATTGACCAGTGGTGTACCGAAATACTGCATGGAATGGAGATTCGATGAATTCCAGAATGGCAGTGAATGAATGGAACATTCTGTACAGGAGATTCCAATCAACTCTGAAGTCTAGGTTGCGGGAAAGGAAAATGTAGAGCTGACCAGCGTTCAGTGGATAGCCAGGTGAACAGCACTTCTGCAAATGTGAAGATACTGCTGAAATGCAGCCTTGGGTTTTTTGTACATTAAACACTAGTGAAACGAAATCCGGCCTGGAGTGGAGATTCGATGAATTCCAGATTGGCAGTGAATGAATGGAACATTCTGAAGTGGATATTCTAATGGTTTCTGAAGTCTGACTTTTGTGATCAGGAAAACGAAGAGCTGTCCAGAGTTGAGTGGACAGCCAGTTGAACAGCACGACTCCGAGTGTGAATATGCCTATGAAAATCAGCATTGGTTACTTGGACATTCACCAGTGGTGTAACGAAAGCTTGCCTGGAGTGGAGATTCGAAAAACTTCAGATTAGCAGTGAAAAAGTGGAATATTCTGTAGTGGAGATTCAAATGATTTCGATAGTCTGGGTTTTGTGGACAGTAAATGGAAGAGCTGACCAGGTTGGAGTGGAGAGACCGTTGAACAGCACGCCTGGGAGTGTGAATCAGACGCTGGAAAACAGCATTAGGTTACATGGACATTCTCCAATTGTGCAACGAAAGCATGCCTGGAATGGAGATTCCACGAATTCGATATTGGCAGGGAATGAATGGAACATTCCGTAGGAGAGATTCCAATGATTTCTGTATTCTGAGTTTTGTGTACAGGAAAATGAAGAGCAGAGCAGGGAAGAGTGGATAGTCAGTTGAACAGCACTCCTGCGAGTGTGAACAGGCCGCTGAAAACGAACATTGGGTTCTTGGATATTCACCAGTGGTGTAAAGGAATCCTGCCTGGAGTGGAGATTCGATGAATTCCCGATTGGGAGTGAATGAATGGAACATTCTGTACTGGAGATTCCAATTACTTCTGGAGTCTGGGTTTTGTGGACAGGAAAATGAAGAGCCTAACAGGGTTGAGTGGATAGGCAGTTGGACAGCACGCCTGCGAGTGTGAATAGGCCGCTGAAAAGCAGCCTTGGGTTACTTGTGCTTTCAACACTAGTGAAACGAAATCCGGCCTGGAGAGCAGATTCGATGAATTCTGGATTGGGAGTGAATGAACGGAACATTTTGTAGTGGAGACTCCATTGAATTTTGAAGTCTGGGTTGAGTGGACAGGAAAATGAAGAGCTGATCAGGTTGGAGAGAATAGCCAGTATAATAACACACCAGCGAGTGTGAACAGCCGCGAAAAAACCAGCATTGGGGTACTTGGATATTGAGCAGCGGCAATGGAAAGCTGACCATGTTGGAGTAGATAGCCCATAGAACAGCATGCCTTGGAATGTGAAGCAGATGGTGGATAACAGCATTATGTTACTTGGACATTCTCCAATGATGCAACGAAAGCATGCATGATTTGAAGATTCCATGAATTCGATATTGGCAGGGAATGAATGGAACATTCCGGAGGAGAGATTCCAATGATTACTGAAGTCTGGGTTTTGTGTACAGGAAAATGAAGAGCAGAGCAGGGAAGAGTGGATAGCCTGTTGAACAGCAGACTGCGACTTTGAACTGGCTGCTGAAAACCAACATTGGCTTACATGGATATTCAACAGTGGTGTAAAGGAATCCTGCCTGGAGTGGAGATTCGATGAATTCCCGATTGGGAGTGAATGAATGGAACATTCTGTAGTGGAGATTCCAATTACTTCTGAAGTCTGGGTTTTTTGGACAGGAAAATGAAGAGATGACCAGGATTGAGTGGATAGGCAGTTGGACAGCACGCCTGCGAGTGTGATCATGCCGCTGAAATCCAGCATTGGATTCCTTGGACATCATCAGTGGTGTAACGAAAGCCTGCCTGGAGTTGGAGATTCGATGAATTCCAGATTGGAATTGAATCAATGGAACAGTCTGTAGTGGAGATTCCATTGAATTCTGAAGTATGGTCTCTGTGGACAGGAAAAGAATATACTGACCACTGTGTAGTGGATTGCCAGTTCAACAGCACGTCTGCGTGTGAGAACAGAACGCTGAAAATCAGCATTCAGTTACTTAGATATTCACCAGTCGTGTAACTAAAGTCTGCCTGGGGTGAAGATTCGATGAATTCCAGATCGGCAGTGAATGAATGGAACATTCTGTAGTGGAGATTATAATGGTTTCTGAAGTCTAAGTTATGTGGACAGGAAAATGTAGAGCTGACCAGGGTTGAGTGGATAGTCAGTTGAACAGCACTCCTGCGAGTGTGAACAGGCCGCTGAAAAGCAGCCTTGGGTTACTTGTACATTCAAAAATAGTGAAACGAAATCCGGCCTGGAGTGGAGATTTGATGAATTCCAGATTGGGAGTGAATGAATGGAATATTTTGTAGTGGATATCCCATTGAATTTTGAAGTCTGGTTTGAGTGGACAGGAAAATGAAGAGCTGATCAGGTAGGAGAGGATAGCCAGTAGAATAGCACACCAGCGAGTGTGAACAGGCCGCAAAAAATCAGCATTGGGGTACTTGGATATTTACCAGCGGTGTAACGAAATCCTGCCTGGAGTGGAGATTCGATGAATTCCAGATTGGCAGTGAATGAATGGAACATTCTGTACAGGAGATTCCAATCATTTCTGAAGTCTAGGTAGTGGGGACAGGAAAATGAAGAGCTGAACAGGGTTCAGTGGATAGCCAGTTGAACAACACGATTCCGAGTTGGATCAGGACAATGAAAACGAGCAGTGTGTTACTTGGACATTCAATAGTGGTGTAAAGAAAGCCTGCCTGGAGTGAGATTCAGATGAATTCCAGATTCGCAGTGAATGAATGGAACGTTTTCTAGTAGAGATTCCAATTATTTCTGAAATTCGATGTGTTGTGGACAGATAAATGAAGAGCAGACCAGGTTAGTATGCATAACCAATTGAACAGCAGGCCTGCGAGATTGAACAGTCCTCTGAAAACCAGCATTGTGTTACTTGGACATTCACAACTGGTATTATGAACGCGTTCATGGAGTGGAGGTTTAGATGAATTTCCGATTCGCAGTGAATGAATTCAACATTCTTTAGTGGATATTCCAATTATTTCTGTCATGTGGGTAGTTCGGACAGTAAAAGAAAGGCTTGAGCACTGTGATGTGGATAGCCAGTTGAATAGCATGCATGCGAGTGTGAACAGTATGCTGAAAACCAGCAATGTGTTACTTGGACATTCACCAGGGGCGTAAAAAAAGCCTGCCTGGAGTGTAGGTTCCAAGAATTCCAAATAGGCATTGAGTGAATGGAACATTCTGTAGTGGAGATTCCCATGGTTTCTGAGTTCTACGTTTTATGGACGAGAAACTGAACAGCTTACCAGGTGGGATTTGATAGCCAGTTGAAGACCAGGCCTGCGAATTTGAACAGGCTGCTGAAAACCACCATTGGGTTACTTGAATATTCACCAGTGGTGTAAAGAAATCATGTTTGCGGTGGATTTTCGATGTATTCCAGATTGGCAGTGAATGAATGGAACATTGTGAAGTGGATATTCTAATGGTTTCTGAAGTCTGGGTTATGTGAATATGAAAAAGAAGAGCTGACCAGGGTTGAGTGGTCAGCCAGTTGAACAGCACGACTCCGAGTGTGAACACGCCTATGAAAACCAGCATTCCTTACTTGGACATTCAACAGTGGTGTAACGAAAGCTTGCCTGGAGTGGAGATTCGAAGATCTGCAGATTAGCAGTCAATGAGTGGAATGTTCTGTAGTGGAGATTCAAATGATTTCGAAAGTCTGGGTAGTGTGGACAGGACATGGAAGTGCTGACCAGGTTGGAGTGGATAGCCCGTTGAATAGCACGCCTGGGCGAGTCAACCGGACGCTGGAAAACAGCATTAGGTTACTTGGACATTCTCCAATGGTGCAACGAATGCATGCCTGGAGAAGAGATTCCATGAATTCAATATTGGCAGTGAAAGAATGGAACATTCCGTAGGAGAGATTCCACTGATTTCTGAAGTCTGGGTTTTGTGTACAGGAAAATGAAGCGCAGAGCAATGAAGAGTGGTTAGCCTGTTGAACAGCAGACTACGACTTTGAACTGGCTGCTGAAAACCAACATTGTGTTATTTGGATATTCAACAGTGGTGTAAAGTAATCCTGCCTGGAGTGGAGATTCGATGTATTACCGATTGGGAGTGAATGAATGGAACATTGTTTAGTGGAGATTACAATAACTTCTGAAGTCTGGGTTTTGTGGACAGGAAAATGAAGAGCTGACCAGGTTTGAGTGGATAGTCAGTTGAACAACACTCCTGCGAGTGTGAACAGGCCACTGAAAAGCAGCCTTGGGTTAGTTGTACATTCAACACTAGTGAAACGAAATCCGGCCTGGAGTGGATATTCGATGAGTTCCAGATTGGGAGTGAATGAATGTTACATTCTGTAGTGGAGATTCCATTGAATTTTGAAGTCTGGGTTGAGTGGACAGGAAAAAGAAGAGCTGATCAGGTTGGAGAGGATAGCCAGTAGAATAGTACACCACCGAGTGTGAATAGGCCGCAAAACACCAGCATTGGGGTACTTGTATATTGACCAGTGGTGTAACGAAATCCTGCCTGGAGTGGAGATTCGATGAAATCAAGGTTGGCAGTGAATGAATGGAACATTCTGTACAAGAGATTCCAATCATTTCTGAAGTCTAGGTTGTTGGGACAGGAAATTGAAGAGCTGACCAGGTTTCACTGGATAGCCAGTAGAACAGCACGCCTCCGAGGGGGATCAGGACAATGAAAACGAGCAGTGTGTTACTTGGACATTCTACAGTGTTGTAACTAAAGCCTGCCTGGAGTGGAGATTCAGATAAATTCCAGATTCACAGTGAATGAATGGAAGGTTCTGTAGTGGAGATTCCAATTATTTCTGAAATCCGATGAGTGTGAACAGGAAAATGAAGAGCAGACCAGGTTAGAATGGATCGGCAGTTGAACAGCAGTCAGGCGAGATTGAAGAGTCCTCTGAAAACCACATTGGGTTACTTGGACATTCACCAGTGGTATAACGAATGCGTTCATGGAGTGGAGGTTCAGATGAATTCCCGATTCGCAGTGAATGAATTGAATATTCTGTAGTGGATATTCCAATGATTTCTGTCGTGTGGGTTGTATGGACAGTAAAAGAAAGACTTGACCGGTGGGACGGGCACAGAGGCCTAGCTCTGGGCAAGAAAGCTGAACAGCTCCAATTCCAACAGGTACAGCCCGCCCCCAAGGGCCTGGGTCCCTCTCTGGGCATGCGCAGCTAGAACCAGCCCCTAGAAAGCCGGTTTTCAACCCCTGATCAGCGTGGGACGGGCACAGAGACCCAGCTCCGGGCAACAAATCTGAACGGCTCCAATTCCAACAGGTACAGCTCGCCCCCAAGGGCCTGAGTCCCTCTCTGGGCATGCGCAGCTAGAACCAGCCCCTAGAAAGCCGGTTTTCAACCCCTGATCTGCGTGGGACGGGCACAGAGACCCAGCTCTGGGCAACAAAGCTGAACGGCTCCAATTCCAACAGGTACAGCCCGCCCCCAAGGGCCCGGGTCCCTCTCTGGGCATGCACAGCTAGAACCAGCCTCTAGAAAGCTGGTTTTCAACCCCTGATCTGCGTGGGACGGGCATAGGAAGAATGGATAGTCTGTTGAACAGCAGGCTGCAACATTGAACTGGCTAGTGGAAACAAACATTGGCTTACATGGATATTCAACAGTGGTGTAAAGGAATCCTGCCTGGAGTGGAGATTCGATGAATTCCCGTTTGGGAATGAATGAATGGAACATTCTGTAGTGGAGATTCCAATTGCTTCTGAAGTTTGTGTTTTGTGGACAGGAAAATGAAGAGCTGACCAGGGTTGAGTGGATAGGCAGTTGGACTGCACGCCTGCGAGTGTGATCATGCCTCTGAAATCCAGCATTGGATTCCTTGGACATCATCAGTGGTGTAACGAAAGCCTGCCTGGAGTTGGAGATTCGATGAATTCCATATTGGTATTGAATCAATGGAACAGTCTGTAGTGGAGATTCCAATGAATTCTGAAGTATGGTTTGTGTGTTCAGGAAAAGAATAATCTGACTACTGTGTAGTGGATTGCCAGTTCACCAGCACGTCTGCAAGCGAGAACAGAACGCTGAATATCAGCATTCAGTTACTTAGATATTCACCAGTCGTGTAACTAAAGTCTGCCTAGAGTGGAGATTCGATGAATTCCAGATCGGCAGTGAATGTATGGAACATTATGTTGTGGAGATTATAATGGTTTCTGAAGTCTAAGTTACGTGGACAGGAAAATGAAGAGCTGACCAGGGTTGAGTGGATAGTCAGTTGAACAGCAGTCCTGAGAGTGTGAACAGGCCGCTGAAAAGCAGCCTTTGTTTACTTGTACATTCAACACTAGTGAAACGAAATCTGGCCTGGAGTGGAGATTCGATGAATTCCAGATTGGGAGTGAATGAATGGAACATTCTGTAGTGGAGATCCCATTGAATTTTGAAGTCTGGGTTGAGTGGACAGGAAAATGAAGAGCTGATCAGGTTGGAGAGGATAGGCAGTAGAATAGCACACCAGTGAGTGTGAACAGGCCGCGAAAAACCAGCATTGGGGTACTTGGATATTGACCAGAGGTGTAACGAAGTCCTGACTGGAGTGGAGATTCGATGAATTCCAGATTGGCAGTGAATGAATGGAACATTCTGAAGTGGAGATTCTAATGGTTACTGAAGTCTGGGTTATGAGAACAGGAAAAAGAAGAGATATTCAGTGTTGAGTGGACAGCCAGTTGAACAGCACGACTCCGAGTGTGAACATGCCTATGAAAACCAGCATTGGTTACTTGGACATTCACCAGTGGTGTAACGAAAGCTTGCCTGGAGTGGAGATTCGAAGAACTTCACATTAGCAGTGAAAGAGTGGAATATTCTGTAATGGAGATTCAAATGATTTCGAAAGTCTGGGCTGTGTGCACAGGAAATGGAAGAGCTGACCAGGTTGGAGTGGAGAGCCCGTTGAACAGCACGCCTAGGTGTGTGAAGAGGACGCTGGTAAACAGCATTAGGTTACTTGGACATTCTCCAATGGTGCAACGAAAGCATGCCTGGAGTGGAGATTCTATGATTTCGATATAGGCAGGGAATGAATGGAACATTTCATAGGAAAAATTCCAATATTATCTGAAGTCTGGGTTTTGTGTACAGGAAAATGAAGAGCAGAGCATGGAAGAGTGGATATCATGTTGAACAGCAGACTGCGAATTTGAACTGGCTGCTGAAAACCAACATTGGGTTACTTGGATATTCACCAGTGGTGTAAAGGTAACCTGCCTAGAGTGGAGATTCGATGAATTCCTGATTGGGAGTGTATGAATGGAACATTCTGTAGTGGAGATTCCAATTACTTCTGATGTCTGGGTTTTGTGGACAGGAAAATGAAGAGCTGAACAGGGTTGAGTGGATAGTCAGTTGGACAGCACGCCTGCGAGTGTGATCATGCCTCTGAAATCCAGCATTGGATTCCTGGACATCATCGGTGGTGTAACAAAAGCCTGCTTGGATTTAGAGATTCGATGAATTCCAGATTGGAATTGAATCAATGGAACAGGCTGTAGTGGAGATTCCGTTGAATTCTGAAGTGTGGTTTGTTTCGACAGGAAAAGAATAATCTGAACACTGAGCACTGGATTGCCAGTTCAACAGCACGTCTGCGAGTGAGATCAGAATGCTGAAAATCAGCATTCAGTTACTAAGATATTCACCAGTCGTGTAAGTAATGTCTGCTTGGAGTGGAGATTCGATGAATTCCAGATCGGCAGTGAATGAATGTCACATTCTGTAGTGGAGATTATAATGGTTTCTGAAGTCTAAGTTATGTGGAGAGGAAAATTTAGAGCTGACCAGGGTTGAGTGGATAGTGAGTTGAACAGCACTCTTGAGACTGTTAACAGGCCGCTGAAATGCAGCCTTGGGTTACTTCTACATTCAACACTAGTTAAGCGAAATCCGGCCTGGAGTGGAGATTTGATGAATTCCAGATTGGCAGTGAATGAATGGAACATTCTGTACAGGAGATTCCAATCAATTCTGAAGTCTAGTTTGTGGGGACAGGAAAATGAAGAGCTGACCAGGGTTCAGTGGATAGCCAGGTGAACAGCACGCCTCCGAGGGGGATCAGGATAATGAAAAAGAGCAGTGTGTTAGTTGGACATTCAACAGTGGTGTAACGAAAGCCAGCCTGGAGTGGAGATTCAGATGAATTCCAGATTCGCAGTCAATGAATGGAACGTTCTGTAGTGGAGATTCCAAGTATTTCGGACATACTATGTGTGTGCACAGGAAGATGAAGAGCAGACCAGGTTAGAATGGATAGCCAGTTGAACAGCAGGCCTGCGAGATAGAACAGTCCTCTGAAAACCAGCATTGCGTTACTTGCACATTCACCAATAGCATAACGAATGCGTTCATGGAGTAGAGATTCAGATGAATTCCTGATTCGCAGTGAATGAATTGAACATTCTGTAGTTGATATTCCAATGATTTCTGTCGTGTGGGTTGTTTGGACACTAAAAGAAAGACTTGACCACTGTGGAGTGTATAGCCAGTTGAATAACATGCATGCAAGTGTGAACAGTATGCTGAAAACCAGCAGTGTGTTACTTGGACATTCACCAGTGGTGTAATGAAAGCCTGCCTGGAGTGTAGGTTCCAAGAATTCCAAATAGGCAGTGAATGAATGGAACATTCTCTAGTGGAGATTCCAATGGATTCTGAATTCTACGTTGTATGGAAAAGAAACTGAAGAGCTTACCAGGTGGGATTTGATAGCCAGTTGAAGACCAGATCTGCGAATTTGAACAGGCTGCTGAAAACCTCCATTTGGTTACTTGAATATTCACCAGTGGTGTAAAGACATCCTGTCTGCAGTGGAGATTCGAAGAATTCCAGATTGGCAGTGAATGAATGGAACATTCTGAATTGGAGTTTCTAATGGTTTCTGAAGTCTGGGTTATGCGAATAAGGAAAAGAAGAGCTGACCAGGGTTGAGTGGACAGCCAGTTGAACAGCACGACTCCGATTGTGAACACGCCTATGAAAATCAGCATTGGTTACTTGGACATTCACCAGTGGTGTAACGAAAGCCTGCCTGGAGTGGAGATTCAGATGAATTCCAGATTCACAGTGAATAAATGGAATATTCTGTATTGGAGATTCAAATTATTTCTGAAATCCTATGTGTGTGGACAGATAAATGAAGAGCAGAAGAGGTTAGTATGCAGAGCCAGTTGAACAGCAGGCCTGCGAGATTGAACAGTCCTCTGAAAACCAGCATTGGGTTACTAGGACATTCACCATTGGTATAACGAATGCGTTAATTGAGTGGAACTTCAGATGAATTCCCGATTCGCAGTGAATGAATTGAACATTCTGTAGTGGATATTCCAATGATTTCTGTCGTGTGGGTTGTTTGGACAGTAAAAGAAAGACTTGAGCACTGTGGAGTGGATAGCCAGTTGAATAGCAGGCATGCGAGTGTGAACAGTATGCTGAAAACCAGCAATGTGTTACTTGGACATTCACCAGTGGTGTAAAGAAAGCCTGCCTGGAGTGTAGGTTCCAAGAATTCCAAATAGGCAGTGAATGAATTGAACATTCTGTAGTGGAGATTCCAATGGTTTCTGAATTCTACGTTTTATGGACGAGAAACTGAAAAGCTTACCAGGTGGGATTTGACAGCCAGTTGAAGACAAGGTCTCCGAATTTGAACAGGCTTCTGAAAACCTCCATTTGGTTACTTGAATATTCACCAGTGGTGTAAAGAAATCATGTCTGCCGTGGAGATTCGATGAATTCCAGATTGGCAGTGAATGAATCGAACATTCTGAAGTGGAGATTCTAATAGTTACTGATGTCTGGATTATGTGAACAGGAAAAAGAAGAGCTGACCAGGGTTGAGTGGACAGCCAGTTGAACAGCACGACTCTGAGTGTGACCACGCCTATGAAAACCGGCATTGGTTACTTGGACATTCACCAGTTGTGTAACGAAAGCTAGCCTGGAGTGGAGATTCGATGATCTTCAGATTAGCAACCAATGAGTGGAATATTCTGTAGTGCAGATTCAAATGATTTCGAAAGTCTGGGTTGTGTGGACAGGAAATGGAAATGCTGACCAGGTTGTAGTGGATAGCCCGTGGAACAGCATGCCTGGGAGAGTGAACCGGACGCTGGAAACCAGCATTAGGTTACTTGGACATTCTCCAGTGGTGCAACGATAGCATGCCTGGAGTGGAGATTCCATGAATTCTATATGGGCAGGGAATGAATGGAACATTCCGTAGGAGAGATTCCAATGTTTTCTGAAGTCTGCGTTTTGTGTACAGGAAAATGAAGAGCAGAGCAGGGAAGAGTGGATAGCCTGTTGAACAGCAGACTGCGACTTAGAACTGGCTGCTGAAAACCAACATTGGCTTACTTGAATATTCAGCAGTGGTGTAAAGGAATCCTGCCTGGAGTGGAGATTCGAAGAATTCCCGTTTGTGAGTGAATGAATGGAACATTGTGTTCTGGAGATTACAATTACTTCTGAAGTCTGGGTTTTTTGGACAGGAAAATGAAGAGCTGACCAGGGTTGATTGGATAGGCAGTTGGACAGCACGCCTGGGAGTGTGATCATGCCTCTGAAATACAGCATTGGATTCCTTGGACATCATCAGTGGTGTAACAAAGACCTGACTGGAGTTGGAGATTCGATGAATTCCAGATTGGAATTGAATCAATGGAACAGTCTGTAGTGGAGATTCCAATGAATTCTGAATTATGGTTTGTGTGGACAGGAAAAGAATAATCTGACCACTGTGTAGTGGAATGCCAGGTCAACAGCACGTCGGCGAGTGAGAACATAACGCTGAAAATCAGTATTCAGTTACTTAATGATTCAGTTAGTTAATGATTTCTATCGTGTGGGTTGTTTGGACAGTAAAAGGAAGACTTGACCGGTGGGACGGGCACAGAAGCCCAGCTCTGGGCTACAAAGCTGAATGGCTCCAATCCCAACAGTTACAGCCCGCCCCCACGGGCCTGGGCCCCTCTAGGTATGCGCAGCTGGAACCAGCCGCTAGAAAGCCGGTTTTCAACCCTTGATTTGCGTGGGACGGGCACAGAGGCCCAGCTCTGGGCAACAAAACTGAACGGCTTCAATTCCAACAGGTACAGCCCGCCCCAAAGGGCCTTGGTCCCTCTCTGGGCATGCGCAGGTAGAACCAGCCGCTAGAAAGCCGGTTTTCAACCCCTGATCTGCGTGGGACGGGCACAGTGGCCCAGCTCTGGGCAACAAAGCTGAAGGGCTCCAATTCCAACAGGTACAGCCCGCGCCAAAGGGCCTGGGTTCCTCTCTGAGCATGCGCAGCTAGGACCAACCCCTAGAAAGCCGGTTTTCAACCCCTGATCTGCGTGGGATGGGCACAGAGGCCCAGCTCCGGGCAACAAAGCTGAACGGCTCCAATTCCAACAGGTACAGGCCGCCCCCAAGGGCCTGGGTATATCTCTGGGCATGCACAGCTAGAACCAGCCCCTAGAAAGTCGGTTTTCAACCCCTGATCTACGTGGGACGGGTACAGAGGCCCAGCTCCAGGCAACAAAGCTGAACGGCTCCAATTTCAACAGGTATAGCCCGCCCCCAAGGGCCTGGGTCCCTCTCTGGGCATGCGCAGCTAGAACAAGCCTCTAGAAAGACGATTTTCAACCCCTGATCTGTGTGGGACGGGCACAGAGGCCCAGCTCTGGGCAACAAAGCTGAATAGCTCCAATTCCAACAGGTACAGCCCGCCCCCAAGGGCCTGGGTCCCTCTCTGGGCATGCGCAGGTAGAACCAGCCGCTAGAAATCCGGTTTTCAACCCCTGATCTGCGTGGGACGGGCACTGAGGCACAGCTCTGGGCAACAAAGCTGAACGGCTCCAATTCCAACAGGTACAGCCCGCCCCCAAGGGCCTGGGTCCCTCTATGGGCATGTGCAGCTATAACCAGCCCCTAGAAAGCCGGTTTTCAACCCCTGATCTGTGTGGGATGGGCACAGAGGCCCAGCTCTCGGCAACAAACCTGAACGGCTCCAATTCCAACAGGTACAGCCCACCCCCAAGGTCCTGGGTCCCTCTCTGGGCATGCGCAGCTAGATCCAGCCCCTTGAAAGCCGGTTTTCCACCCCTGATCTGCGTGGGACGGGCACAGAGGCCCAGCTCTGGGCAACAAAGCTGAATGGCTCCAATTCCAAACAGGAGACGTTCCGAACTCCTTGCCCAGTTCCAGGGACTTTTTCCGGAGCTGTGACCGCTAACGTGGCCACGAAATATTTTCCCACTACGTATGCCATAGGAACCATAAGCTACCTTCTTAGATGGAAACTTCTCTATTTTAGCTCAGCAACTAGAAACAAAGTAGCTAATAACCCATAAGCCTATCTTAACTCACACTGCATATCAAGCAGAATAGTAACAGTGAACGTGAAGGACTAAACCACACCTCTCACAATGGTAAAGCAACTCAAAAGCCCACCAAACTTTCATATTGAAGAGTCTAGCCCAGATGACACCAACAGTACTGTAGTGTTAGATAACCTCTCTGACAAGGAATTCAGAAGGGAGCTACTTAGGATGCTTAGGGAATTAAAAGAAACAATGGAAAGTAATGCCAATAGAAGACAAGAGGATCTGAAGGCAGAAATGAGGAAAATGCAATCAGAAATGTCAGACCTGAAAAATCTCGTAGGCGAATTGAAAAGCTCAGAGGAAGGCCTCAGCAGCAGAGTAAGAGCGGCTGAGAACAGAATCAGTGAGCTCGGAGATGAAGTTCAGAGACTCTCCAGAAAAGAGCAGAAAATGGAAAAGAGACTCACAATTCGGGAACAGATGGCAAGAGAAGATCGTGATGAAGCCAAGAGGGGTAACATAAGAATTATTGGAGTCCCAGAGGGACAGGAAGAAAACCTCGATGAAGAAAAAACTGGCAAAGACATCATTGCTACAACATTTCCAGAGGTGAAGAAAACTTGTGACCACATTCAGGAGGCCCGAAGTGTACCAGCTAAAAGAAATCCGAATAAAAATACCCCAAGACACATTCTGATCAAAATGACCAAAACCTTAGACAGAGACAAAATTCTGAAAGCAGCAAGATCGAAGAAAGAAATCTCTTACAAAGGAGCATCCTTAAAATTCACAGCTGATTTTTTCTGATGAAACCCTCATGGCCCGAAAACAGTGGTGGGACATAGTAAAAAAACTCAATGAAATAAATGCCTCCCCTAAAATACTTTTCCCAGCAAGACTCTCATTCATAATAGAAGGAACGACACACAGTTTCACAGACAAACAACAGCTCAGGAACTTCATAGACTCAAAACTATGGTTACAAGAACAACTAAATGGGCTACTTTAAGGCAAGAAAGGCCCCTCAAATACACCAAATTTTAACAGAACAATTGGACAAAATGCCATAACAATAATCTCTCTCAATGTCAATGGGCTAAACGCACCAATTAAAAGACATAGAGTGGCAGGATGGATTAGAAAATTGAACCCAACATTCTGCTGCCTGCATGAAACGCATCTCAATAGTCAAAGCAAACACAGACTCAGAGTCAAAGGCTGGAAAACAATCCTAACGGAAAACAGCTCCCATAAAAAAGCTGGGGTAGCCATCCTTATATCAGACCACATCGATTTCAGATTGAGGAAGTCATAAGAGACAGTGAAGGCCATTTCTTATTGATCAAAGGATCTGTACAACAGGAAGAACTAACAATAATAAATGTATATACACCTAATGAGAGACCAGCAAAGTACTTAAAACAACTACTCATAGATTTGGAAAAAGACATCAATAGCAACACAATACTAGTGGGAGACTTCAACACTGCTTTGTCACCTCTTGATAGATAAACCAGACTCAAGCTTAGCAGGGACATACTTCATTTGAGGGAAACAATGGAAGAAAGGGACTTAGTAGTTATATAAAGGGCACTTCATCCACAAAAAGCTGAATACACATTCTTCTCAAGCGTACTTGGAACATTCTCCAAGATAGACCACATGCTGTGCCACAAAACATGCCTCCATAAAATTAAGAAGGTAATGATTGTATCAACAATCTTCTCAGACCATAATGCGCTGAAATTAGAAGTAAATCACACACAAAAACAGAAAACTAAATCAAATACCTGGAAATTAAACAGTGCACTATTGAACAACGAGTGGATTAGACAGGAAATCAAAGAGGAAATCAAAAGATTCCTAGAAACGAATGAAAATGAGAACACGAGTTACCAAAACTTATGGGACACAGCAAAGGCTGTGTTAAGAGGAAAGTTTATAGCTCTATATACATTCCTCAGGAAGGAGGAGCGAGCACAAATAAGTAACCTAACCTCACAGCTTAAGAGCTTGGAGAGGGACCAAATAAAGGAGCACAACCCGAACAGGAGAAAGGAAATAATAAAACTCAGAGCAGAGATTAACGAGATGGAAACCCAAAAAACAATCCGAAAGATCAATGAAACCAAAAGCTGGTTCTTTGAGAAAATTAACAAGATCTATAAGCCTCTAGCAAAACTCACAAAGAAAGGGAGGGAGAAAACCCTAATAAATCGAATCAGAAATGAAAAGGGGGTCATTACAACAGAAACCACAGAAATTCAGAGGATCCTCAGGGAGTACTTTGAGAAGCTTTATGCCACGGAACATCAAAACCTCGAGGAAATGGATAAATTCCTAGACTCCTACAGACTCCCAAGGCTGAACCAAGAAGACCTGGAATACCTGAACAGACCTATCACCATCAAGGAAATTGAAATGGTAATAAAAAATCTCCCCAAGCACAAAAGTCCTGGCCCGGATGGATTCACTAGTGAATTCTTCCAAATCTTTAAAGAGGACTTACTCCCGATGCTCTTTAAGCTTTTCCACGAAATTGACATATGAAAAAAACTTCCGAACAGTTTCTACGAAGCAAATATCACACTGATACCAAGAGCAGACAGAGATACCACAAAGAAAGAGAATTACAGGCCGATATCCCTGATGAACACAGATGCAAAGATCCTCAACAAACTACTAGCAAATAGAATCCAACTACTCATCAAAAAGATCATACACCATGACCAAGTAGGATTCATCCCAGGGATGCAAGGATGGTTTAACATTCGGAAATCAATCAACATAATCCACCATATCAACAAAAGAAAAGATAAAAAGCATATGATCATATCAATAGATGCAGAGAAAGCATTTGATAAGATCCAGCACCCCTTTATGATGAAAACCCTAGCCAAAATGGGTATAGAGGGGACCTTCCTCAACATAATTAAAGCCATCTACCACAAGCCTACAGCAAGCATCATCCTCAATGGGGAAAAACTGAGAGCCTTCCCTCTAAGATCAGGGACGAGACAGGGATGCCCACTCTCTCCACTGCTGTTCAATATAGTACTGGAAGTACTTGCAATAGCGATTAGGCAGGAAAAAGATATTAAGGGCATTCAGGTAGGAAAGGAAGAAATCAAGCTCTCACTATTCGCAGATGATATGATACTCTACTTAGAGAACCCAATAACTTCCACCAAAAAACTCCTAGAAACAATAGACTCGTATAGTAAAGTTGCAGGTTATAAAATCAATACCCAAAAGTCCATGGCTTTCCTATACGCAAACAGTGAGAGAGAAGAAAGCAACATGAAAAAAACAATCCCGTTCACAATTGTGCCCCAGAAAATCAAGTACCTAGGAATCAGCTTAACTAAGGAAGTAAAGGACCTGTACAAAGAAAACTACAAAACGGTACTTCAGGAAATAAAAGAGGGCATGAGGAAATGGAAAGTTATCCCCTGCTCATGGGTTGGGAGACTTAACATTGTCAAAATGGCAATACTACCGAAAGCAATGTATAAATTCAATGCAATCCCTATAAGGATACCCATGACATTCTTCAAAGAAATGGAGCAAACACTCATGAAATTTACATGGAACAATAAGCCCCCACGAATAGCTAAAGCAATTCTTGGTAAAAAGAAAATGGGAGGAATCAACCTCCCGAACTTCAAACTGTACTACAAAGCAATAATAAGTAAAACAGCATGGTACTGGAACAAAGGCAGAACTGCAGACCAATTGAACAGGGTTGAATACACTGACATCTCCCCTCAATCATATGCTCATCTAATCTTTGTTAAAGGTGCAAGTAATGTGAAGTGGAGTAAGGAAAGCCTCTTTAATATATTGTGTTGGGATCACTGGATGGCTACATGCAAAACAATAGGCTCAGAACTCTGCCTAACACCATGTACAAAAGTAAGATCAAAATGGATTAAAGACCTCAACATCAGACCAGAAACCATAAGGTACATTGAAGATAAAGTTGGCAAAACCCTCCATGACATTGAAGCTAATGGTATCTTCAAAGATGCCACGCCACTGGCCGAGCAAGTGAAAACAGAGATAGACATATGGGACTATCTTAAACTAAGAAGCTTCTGCACCTCCAAAGAAACAGTGACCAAAATACAAAGACAGTCTACAGAATGGGAAAGGATATTCACCGAATACACATCTGACAAGGGGTTGATATCCAGGACATACAAAATACTGGTTAAAGTCCACAAGAAAAAAACATCCAACCCCATCCAAAAATGGGGCAATGAAATGAACAGAAACTTTCTCAAAGAAGAAATCCGAATGGCAAAAAAGCACATGAGAAAATGCTCTACATCATTAATCATCAGGAAGATGCAGATCAAAACCACAATGAGATACCATCTCACACCTCAGAGACTGGCCCACATTCAAAATAACAAAAGCAACTTATGCTGGCGTGGATGTGGCGAGAAAGGGACACTCCTTCACTGTTGGTGGGAATGTCCACTGGTTCAGCCCTTCTGGAAAACAGTATGGACGATTCTCAAAAAATTAGAAATTGAGCTCCCATTTGACCCAGCAATACCACTCCTGGGAATATATCCCAGAGAGGCAAAAATGTATAGTCGAAGTGACATCTGCACTTGTTTGTTCATTGCAGCACTCTTTACAATAGCCAGAAACTGGAAGAAACCTGAATGCCCAAGAACAGATGTCTGGTTAAAGAAACTTTGGTACATCTACACAATGGAGTACTATGTAGCTGTTAGAAAAGATGAAGTCATGAAATGTACATACAAGTGGTACAATATGGAAAGTATCATGCTAAGCGAAATGAGTCAGAAGGAGAGGGATAGACATAGAAAGATTGCATTCATCTGGGGGATATAAAGTAACAAAGTATGAGATTAATATCCAAGAATAGCTGAGATCAGCACCAGGAGGATTACTCCATAACTTAGAGGCCAGCCGGGCATCCTAGAGGAAAGGGCATTTCAGATAGAGAAGGGAGCACCAAATAAAGGATGTTTGGCGGATCCTCCCAGGAGGGGAGATGCATGTCGAAAGTAGACTATGGACTGAACATGTTTGCCATTCAATGCCTCTTTTGCAGAACACAAAACACAAAAGGAGAGAGAACACAGAGGATTGCCCTGCCACAGAGACAGGAGGGATGGGGGGATGGGGGTGGGAGGGATATTATCCATGGTGGTGGAAAATGGGCACTGGTGGAGGGATGGGTATCTGATCATTATATAATTGAAACCAAAGCACCAAAAATTGTAAATTTACAACTGTGAAAAAAATCAAATAAAATAAAGGGGAAAAAAATCTGTATCCTTAAAAAAATAAATAAATAATTAGCGATCTGCTCTGGAAGATATAATAATTGAAGATACCCAAAGAACAGCAAGGAAAAAGAATTTTACAAAAAAGCAGAACCACAAATGACTGAGGAACAATAACCAAAAAATGTAAAAATTATTTTACTGCAGTCCTAAGGTGAAAAAATTAAAAAAATCATGGACTATTAAAAGAAAAAACAAAGACTTGACCACTGTGGAGTGGATATCCAGTTGAATAGCATGCATACGAGTGTGAACAGGATGCTGAAAACCAGCAATGTGATACTTGGACATTCACCAGTGGTGTAAAGGAAGCCTGCCTGGAGTGTAGGTTCCAAGAATTCCAAATAGGCAGTGAATCAATGGAACGTTCTGTAGTGGAGATTCCAATGGTTTCTGAATTCTACGTTGTATGGACAAGAAACTGAAAAGTTTCCCAGCTGGGATTTTATAGCCAGTTGCAACGAAAGCATGCCTGGAGTGGAGATTCCATGAATTGCATATTGGCAGGGAAAGAATGGAACATTCCGTAGGAGAGATTCCAATGATTTCTGAAGTCTGGGTTTTGTGTACAGGAAAATGAAGAGCAGAGCAGGGAAGAGTGGATCGCCTGTTGAACAGCAGACTGCGACTTTCAACTGGCTGATGAAAACCAACATAGCGTTACTTGGATATTCACCAGTGGTGTCAAGGAATCCTGCCTGGAGTGTAGGTTCGATGAATTCCCGATAGGGAGTGAATGAATGGAACATTCTGTAGTGGAGATTCCAATCATTTCTGAGGTCTGGGTTTCCTGGACAGGAAAATGAAGAGCTGACCAGGGTTGAGTGGATAGGCAAGTGGACAGCACGCCTGCGAGTGTAATCATGCCTCGGAAATCCAGCATTGGATTCCTCGGACATCATCAGTGGTGTAACGAAAGCCTGTCTGGAGTTGGAGATTCGATGAATTCCAGATTGGAATTGATTCAATGGAACAGCCTGTAGTGGAGATTCCAATGAATTCTGAAGTATGGTTTGTATGGACAGGAAAAGAATAATCTGACCTCTGTGTAGTGGATTGCAAGTTCAACAGCACGTATGAGAGTGAGAACAGAACGCTGAAAATCAGCATTCAGTTACTTAGATATTCACCAGTCTTGTAACTAAAGTCTGCCTGGAGTGGAGATTCGATCAATTTCAGATCGGCAGTGAATGAATGGAACATTCTGTAGTGGAGATTATAATGGTTTCTGAATTCTACGTTGAATGGACAAGAAACTTAAGCGCTTACCAGGTGGTATTTTATAGCCAGTTGAAGACCAGGCCTTTGAGAATAAACAGTCCTCTGAAAACCAGCATTGGGTTACTTGGACATTCACCAGTGGTATAACGAATGCGTTCATGGAGTGGAGGTTCAGATGAATTCCCGATTCGCAGTGAATGAATTGAACATTCTGTAGTGGATATTCCAATAATTTCTGTCGTGTGGGTTGTTTGGACAGTAAAAGATAGACTTGACCACTGTGGAGTGGATAACCAGTTGAATAGCATGCATGCGAGTGTGAACAGTATGCTGAAAACCAGCAATGTGTTACTTGGACATTCACCTGTGGTGTAAAGAAAGCCTGCCTGGAGTTTAGGTACCAAGAATTCCAAATAGGCAGTGAATGAATGCAACACTCTGTAGTGGAGATACCATTGGTTTCTGAATTCTACTTTGTATGGACAAGAAACTGAAGAGCTTACCAGATGGGATTTGATAGCTAGTTGAAAACCAGGCCTGCGAATTTGAACAGGCTGCTGAAAACCACCATTGATTACTTGAATATTCACCAGTGGTGTAACGAAATCCTGTCTGCAGTGGAGATTCGATGAATTACAGATTGGCAGTGAATGAATTGAACATTCTGTAGTCGAGATTCTAATAGTTTCTGAAGTCTCGGTTATGTGGACAGGAAAAAGAAGAGCTGTCCAGGGTTGATTGGAAAGCCAGTTAAACAGCACGACTCCGAGTGTGAACATGCCTATGAAAACCAGCATTGGTTACTTGGACATTCACCAGTGGTGTAACGAAAGCTTCCCTGGAGTGGAGATTCGAAGAACTTCAGAGTAACAGTGAAAGCGTGGAATATTCTGTAGTGGAGATTCAAATAATTTCGAAAGTCTTGGTTGTGTGGACAGGGATTGGAAGATTTGACCAGGTTGGAGTGGATAGCCAATTGAACAGCACGCCTGGTAATGTTAAGCGCACTCTGAAAAACAGCATTTAGTTACGTGGACATTCTCGAATGATGCAACGAAAGCATGCCTGGTGTGGAGATTCCATGAATTCGATATTGGAAGGGAATGAATGGAACATTCCGTAGGAAAACTTCCAATGATTTCTGAAGTCTGGGATTTGTGTACAGGAAAATGAGGAGCAGAGCAGGGAAAATTGGATAGCCTGTTGAACAGCAGACAGCGACTTTGAACTGGCCACTGAAAATCAACATTGCCTTACTTGGATATTCACCAGTGGTGTAAAGGAATCCTGCCTGGAGTGGAGATTCGATGAATTCCTGATTTTGAGTGAATGAATGGAACATTCTGTAGTGGAGATTCCAATTACTTCTGAAGTCTGGGTTTTGTGGACAGGAAAATGAAGAGCTGACCAGGGTTGAGTGGATAGTCAGTTGGACGGCACGCCTGCAAGTGTGATCATGCCTCTGAAACCCAGCATTGGATTCCTGGACATCAGTAGTTGTGTAATGAAAGCCTGCCTGGATTTAGAGAATCGATGAATTCCAGATTGGAATTGAATCAATGGAACAGTCTGTAATGGAGATTCCAATGAATTCTGATGTATTGTTTGTGTGGACATGAATACAATAATCGGACCACTGTGTAGTGGATGGCCAGTTCAACAGCACATCTCCGAGTGAGAACAGAACGCTGAAAATCAGCATTCAGTTACTTAGATATTCACCAGTCGTGTAACTAATGTCTGCCTGGAGTGGATATTATGAATTCCAGATCGACAGTTAATGAATGGAGCATTATTTAGTGGAGATTATAATGGTTTCTGAAGTCTAAGTTATGTGGACAGGAAAATGTAGAGCTAACCAGGGTTGAGTGGATATTCAGTTGAACAGTACTACTGCTCGTGTGAACAGGCTGCTGAAAAGCCACCTTGGGTTTCTTGTACATTCAACACTAGTGAAACGAAATCCGCGATGGAATGGAGATTCGATGTATGCCAGATTGGGAGTGAATGAATGGAAAATTCTGTAGTGGAGATTCAATTGAATTTTGAGGTCTGGGTAGAGTGGACAGGAAAATGAAGAGCTGATCAGTTTGGAGAGGATAGCCAGTAGAATAGCACACCAGTGAGTGTGAACAGTCCGCGAAAAACCAGCATTGGGGTACTTGGATATTGAGCAGTGGTGTAACGAAACCTGCCTGGAGTGGAGTTTCGATGAATTCCAGATTGGGAGTTAATGAATGGAATATTCTGAAGTGGAGATTCTAATGGTTTCTGAAGTCTGGGTTATGTGGACAGGAAAAAGAAGAGCTGTCCAGGGTTGTGTGGACAGCCAGTTGAACAGCACGACTCTGAGTGTGAACATGCCTATGAAATCCAGCATTTGTTACTTGGACGTTCACCAGTCGTGTAACGAAAGCTTGCCTGGAGTGGAGATTCGAAGAACTTCAGATTAACAGTGAGAGCGTGGAATATTCTGTAGTGCAGATTCAAATAATTTCGAAAGTCCTGGTTGTGTGGACAGGGAATGGAAGAGCTGAGCATGTTGGAGTGCATAGCCAATTGAACAGCACGCCTGGTACTGTGAAGCAGACGCAGGAAAACAGCATTATGTTTCTTGGTCATTCTCAAATGGTTCAACTAAAGCATGCCTGGAGTGGAGATTCCATGAATTCGATATTGGCAGGGAATGAATGGAACATTCCGTAGGAAAATTTCCAATGATTTCTGAAGTCTGGGTTTTGTATACAGGAAAATGAAGTGCAGAGCAGGGAAAAGTGGATAGCCTGTTGAACAGCAGACAGCGACTTTGAACTGGCTACTGAAAATCTTCATTGCCTTACTTGGATATTCAACAGCGGTGTAAAGGAATCCTTCCTGGAGTGGAGATTCGATGAATTCCCGATTGGGAATGAATGAATGGAACATTCTGTAGTGGAGATTCCAATTACTTCTGTAGTCTGGGTTCTGTGGACAGGAAAATGAAGTGCTGACCAGGGTTCTGTGGATAGGCAGTTGGAAAGCATGCCTGCGAGTGCGATCATGCCTCTGAAATCCAGCATTGGATTCCTGGATATCATCAGTTTTGTAACGAAAGCTTGCCTGGATTTAGAGATTCGATGAATTCCAGATTGGAATTGAATCAATGGAACAGTCTGTAGTGGAGTTTCCAATGTATTCTGAAGTATGGTTTGTGTGGACAGGAAAAGAATAATCTGACCACTGTGTAGTGGATGGCCAGTTCAACAGCACGTCTGCGAGTGAGAACAGAACGCTGAAAATCAGCATTCAGTTAATTAGATTTTCACAGTCGTGTAACTAAAGACTGCCTGAAGTAGAGATTCGATGAATTCCAGATCGGCAGTGAATGAATGGAACATTCTGTAGTGGAGATTAAAATAGTTTCTGAAGAATAAGTTATGTGTAGAGGCAAATGTACAGCTGACCGGATTTGAGTGGTTAGTCAGTTGAGCAGCACTCCTCCGAGTGTGAACAGGCTGCTGAAAAGCAGACTGGGGTTACTTGTATATTCAACACTGGTGAAACGAAATCCGGCCTGGAGTGGAGATTCGATGAATTCCAGATTGGGAGTGAATGAATGAAATATTCTGTAGAGGAGATCCATTGAATTTTGAAGTCTGGGTTGAGTGGACAGGAAAATGAAGAGCTGATCAGGTTGGAGAGTTTAGCCAGAAGAATAGGACACCAGCGAGTGTGAACAGGCCGCGAAAAACCAGCATTGGGGTACTTGGATATTGACCAGTGGTGTAACGAAATACTGCCTGGAGTGAAGATTCAATGAATTCCAGATTGGCAGTGAATGAATGGAACATTCTGTACAGAAGATTCCAATCATTTCTGAAGTCTAGGTTGTGGGGACAGGAAAATGAAGAGCTGACCAGGGTTCAGTGGATAGGCAGTTGAAGATCACGCCTACGAGGGGGATCAGGACAATGACAACGACGAGTGTGTTACTTGTACATTCAACAGAGGTGTAAAGAGAGCCTGCCTGGAGTGGAGATTCAGATGAATTCCAGATTTGCAGTGAATGAATGGAACGTTCTGTAGTGGAGATTCCAATTATTTCTGAAATCCGATGTGTGTGGACAGGAAAATGAAGAGCAGACCAGGTTAGAATTGACAGCCAGTTCAACAGCAGGCCTGCGAGATTGAACATTCCTATGAAAACCAGCATTGGATTAATTAGACATTCACCAGTGGTATAACGAATGCGTTCATGGAGTGGAGGTTCTGATGAATTCCCGATTCTCAGTGAATGAATTGAACATTCTGTAGTGGATATTCCAATGATTTCTGTCGTGTGGGTTGTTTGGACAGAAAAAGAAAGACTTGACCACTGTGGAGTGTATAGCCAGTTGAATAGCATGCATGCGAGTGTGAACAGTATGCTGAAAACCAGCAGTGTGTTTCTTGGACATTCACCAGTGGTGTAAAGAAAGCTTGCCTGGAGTGTAGGTTCCAAGAATTCCAAAAAGGCAGTGAATGAATGGAACATTCTCTAGTGGATATTCCAATGGTTTCTGAATTATACGTTGTATCGACAAGAAGCTGAAGACATTACCAGGTGGGTTTTGATAGCCAGTTGAAGACCAGGCCTGCGAATTTGAACAGGCTGCTGAAAACCACCATTGGGTTACTTGAATATTCACCAGTGGTGTAAAGTAATCCTGTCTGCAGTGCAGATTCGAGGAATTCCAGATTGGCAGTGAATGAATGGAACATTCTGAAGTGGAGATTCTAATGGTTTCTGAAGTCTGGGTAATGTGAACAGGATAAAGAAGAGCTGACCAGGGTTGAGTGGACAGCCAGTTGAACAGCACAACTCTGAGTATGACCACGCCTATGAAAACCAACATTGGTTACTTGGACATTCACCAGTGGTGTAACGAAAGCTTTCCTGGAGTGGAGATTCGAAGAACTTCACATTAGCAGTGAAAGAGTGGAATATTCTGTAGTGGAGGTTCAAATGATTTCGAAAGTCTGGGTTGTGTGGACAGGAAATGGATGAGCTGACCAGGTTGGAGTGGAAAGCCCGTTGAACAGCACGCATAGGTGTGTGAATAGGACACTGGAAAACAGCATTAGGTTACTTGGACATTCTCCAATGGTGCAACGAAAGCATGCCTGGAGTGGAGATTCCATGAATTCGATATTGGCAGGGAATGAATGGAACATTCCGTAGGAGAGATTCCAATGATTTCTGAAGTCTGGGTTTTGTGTACAGGAAAATGAAGAGCACAGCAGGGAAAATTGGATAGCCTGTTGAACAGGAGACTGTGACTTTGAATTGGCTGCTGAAAACCAACATTGCGTTACTTGGATATTCACCAGTGGGGTAAAGGAATCCTACCTGGAGTGGAGATTCGATGAATTCCCGATTGGGAGTGAATGAGTAGAACATTCTCTAGTGGATATTCCAATTACTTCGGAAGTCAGGGTTTTGTGGACAGGAAAATGAAGAGCTGACCAGGGTTGAGTGGATAGGCAGTTGGACAGCACGCCTGCGAGTGTGATCATGGCTCTGAAATCCAGCATTGGATTCCTTGGACATCATCAGTGGTGTAACGAAAGCCTGCCTGGAGTTGGAGATTCGATGAATTCCAGATTGGCAGTGAATGAATGGAACATTCTGTAGTGGAGATCCCATAGAATTTTGAAGTCTGTGTTGAGTGGACAGGAAAGTGAAGAGATGATCAGCTTGGAGAGGTTAGCCAGAAGAATAGCACACCTGCGAGTGTGATCATGCCTCTGAAATCCAGCATTGGATTCCTTGGACATCATCTGTGGTGTAACGAAAGCCTGCCTGGAGTTGGAGATTAGAAGAATTCCAGATTGGAATTGAATCAATGGAATAGTCTGTAGTGTAGAGTCCATTGAATTCTGAAGTATGGTTTGTGTGGACAGGAAAAGAATAACCTGACGACTGTGTAGTGGATTGCCAGTTCAACAGCACGTTTGCGAGTGAGAACAGAACACTGAAAATCAGTATTCTTTTACTTAGATATTCCCCAGTCGTGTAACTAAAGTCTGCCTGGAGTGGAGATTCGTTGAATTCCAGATCGGCAGTGAATGAATGGAACATTCTGTAGTGGAGATTATAATGGCTTCTGAAGTCTTAGTTATGTGGACAGGAAAATGTAGAGCTGACCAGGGTTGAGTGGATAGTCAGTTGAACAGCACTCTTGCGAGTGTGAAGAGGCCGCTGAAAAGCAGCATTGGTTTACTTGTTCATTCAACACTAGTGAAACGATATCGGGCCTCGAGTGGATATTCGATGAAATCAGATTGGGAGTGAATGAATGGAACATTCTGTAGTGGAGATTCCATTGAATTTTGAAGTCTGCGTTGAGTGGACAGCAAAATGAAGAGCTGATCAGGTTGGAGAGGATAGCCAGTAGAACAGGACATCAGCGAGTGTGAACAGGCCGCAAAAAACCAGCATTGGGGTACTTGGATATTGACCAGTGGTGTGCTGAAATCCTGCCTGGAGTGGAGATTCGATGAATTCCAGATTGGCATTGAATGAATGGAGCATTCTGTACAGGAGATTCTAATCATTTCTGAACTCTAGGTAGTGGGGACAGGAAAATGAAGAGCTGACCAGGGTTCAGTGGACAGACAGTTGAACAGCATGCCTCCCAGGGTGATCAGGACAATGAAAATGAGCAGTGTGTTACTTGGACATTCAACAGTGGTGTAACGAAAGCCTGCATGGAGCGGAGATTCAGATGAATTCCAGATTCGCAGTGAATAAATGGAACGTTCTGTAGTGGAGATTCCAATTATTTCTGAAATCCGATGTGTGTAGACAGGAAAATGAAGAGCAAAACAGGTTAGAATGGATAGCCAGTTGAACAGCAGGCCTGCGAGAATGAACAGTCCTCTGAAACCAGCATTGGGTTACTTGGGCATTCACCAGTGCTAGAACGAATGCGTTCATGGAGTGGAGGTTCAGATGAATTCCTGATTCGCAGTGAATGAATTGAAGACTCTGTAGTGGATATTCCAATGATTTCTGTCGTGTGGGTTATTTGGAGAATAAAAGAAAGACTTGTCCACTGTGGAGTGGATAGCCTGTTGAATAGCATGCATGCGAGTGTGAACAGTATGCTGAAAACCAGCAATGTGTTACGTGGACATTCACCAGTGGTGTATTAAAAGCCTGCCTGGAGTGTAGGTTCCAAGAATTCCAAAGAGGCAGTGAATGAATGGAACATTCTGTAGTGGAGATTCCAAAGCTTTCTGAACTCTACGTTGTATGGACAAGAAATTGAAGAGCTTACCCGGTGGCATTTTATCGGCAGTTGAAGGCCAGTCCAGCGAGAATAAAGAGTCCTCTGAAAACCAGCATTGGGTTACTTGGACATTCACCAGTGGTACAACGAATGTGTTCATGGAGTGGAGGTTCAGATGAGTTCCCGATTCGCAGTGAATGAATTGAACATTCTGTAGTGGAAATTCCAATAATTTCTGTCACGTGGTTTGTTTGGACAGTAAAAGAAAGGCTTGACCACTGTGGCGTTGATAACCTGTTGAATAGCATGCATGCGAGTGTAAACGGTATGCTGAAAACCAGCAATGTTTTACTTGGACATTCCCCAGTGGTGTAAAGAAAGCCTGCCTGGAGTGTAGGTTCCAAGAATTCCAAATAGGCAGTGAACGAATTGAACATTCTGTAGTGGAGATTCCAATGGTTTCTGAATTCTTCATTGTATGGACAAGAATCTGAAGAGCTTACCAGGTGGGATTTGATAGCCAGTTGAAGACAAGGCCTGCGACTTTGAACAGGTGCTGAAGACCACCATTGGGTTACTTGAATATTCACCAGTGGTGTAAATGAATCCTGCCTGCAGTGGAGATTCGACGAATTCCAGATAGGCAGTGAATGAATGGAACATTCTGAAGTGGAGATTCTAATGGTTTCTGAAGTGTGGGTTATGTGAACAGGAAAAAGAAGAGCTGACCAGGGTTGAGTGGACAGCCAGTTGAACAGTATGACTCCGAGTGTGAACACTCCTATGAAAACCAGCATTGGTTACTTGGACATTCACGAGTGTTGTAACGAAAGCTTGCCTGGAGTGGAGATTCGACGAACTTCAGATTAACAGTTAAAGCGTGGAATATTCTGTTTTTTTTTCCCCCTTTATTTTATTTTATTTTTTTTAAAGTTGTAGATTTACAATTTTTTGTGCTTTGGTTTCAATTATACAATGATCAGATACCCACCCCTCCACCAGTGCCCATTTTCCACCACCATGGATAATATCCCTCCCACCCCCATCCCCCCATCCCCCCGTCTCTGTGGCAGGGCAATCCCCTGTGTTCTCTCTCTCCTTTTGGGTGTTGTGGAATATTCTGTAGTGGAGATTCCATTGAATTTTGAAGTCTGGTTTGAGCGGACAGCAAAATGAAGAGCTGATCACGTTGGAGAGGATAGCCAGTAGAATAGCACACCAGCGAGTTTGAACAGGCCGCGAAAATCCAGCATTGGGGTACTTGGATATTGACCAGTGGTGTACTGAAATCCTGCCTGGAGTAGAGATTCGATGAATTCCAGATTGGCAGTGAATGAATGGAACATTCTGTACAGGAGATTCCAATCATTTCTGAAGTCTAGGAAGTGGGGACATGAAAATGAAGAGCTGACCAGGGTTCAGTGGATAGGCAGTTGAACAGCAGGCCTCCGAGGGGGATCAGGACAATGAAAACGACCAGTGTGTTTCTTGGACATTCAACAGACGTGTAAAGAAAGCCTGCCTGGAGTGGAGATTCAGATGAATTCCAGATTCGCAGTGAATGAATGGAACGTTCTGTAGTGGAGATTCCAATTATTTCTGAAATCCTATGTGTGTGGACAGAAAAATGAATAGCAGACCAGGTTAGAATTGATAGTCAGTTGAACCGCAGGCCTGCGAGATTGATCAATCCTCTGAAAACCAGCATTGGGTTACTTGGACATTCACCAGTGGTATAACGAATGCGTTCATGGTGTGGAGGTTTTGATGAATTCCAGATTCGCAGTGAATGAATTGAACATTGTATAGTGGATATTCCAATGATTTCTGTCGTGTGTGTTGTTTGGATATTAAAAGAAAGACTTGACCACTGTGGAGTGGATAGCCTGTTGAATAGCATGCATGCGAGTGTGAACAGTATGCTGAAAACCAGCAGTGTGTTACTTGGACATTCTCCAGTGTTGTAAAGAAAGCCTGCCTGGAGAGTAGGTTCCAAGAATTCCAAATAGGCAGTGAATGAATGAACATTCTGAAGTGGAGATTCTAATGGTTTCTGAAGTCTGGGTTATGTGGACAGGAAAAAGAAGAGCTGTCCAGGGTTGTGTGGACAGCCAGTTGAACAGCACGACTCTGAGTGTGAACATGCCTATGAAATCCAGCATTTGTTACTTGGACATTCACCAGTCGTGTAACGAAAGCTTGCCTGGAGTGGAGATTCAAAGAACTTCAGATTAACAGTGAGAGCGTGGAATATTCTGTAGTGCAGATTCAAATAATTTCGAAAGTCCTGGTTGTGTGGACAGGGAATGGAAGAGCTGAGCATGTTGGAGTGCATAGCCAATTGAACAGCACGCCTGGTAGTTTGAAGCAGACGCAGGAAAACAGCATTATGTTTCTTGGACATTCTCAAATGGTTCAACGAAAGCATGCCTGGAGTGGAGATTCCATGAATTCGATATTGGCAGGGAATGAATGGAACATTCCGTAGGAAAACTTCCAATGATTTCTGAAGTCTGGGTTTTGTATACAGGAAAATGAAGTGCAGAGCAGGGAAAAGTGGATAGCCTGTTGAACAGCAGACAGCGACTTTGAACTGGCTACTGAAAATCTTCATTGCCTTACTTGGATATTCAACAGCGGTGTAAAGGAATCCTTCCTGGAGTGGAGATTCGATAAATTTCCGATTGGGAATGAATGAATGGAACATTCTGTAGTGGAGATTCCAATTACTTCTGTTGTCTGGGTTCTGTGCACAGGAAAATGAAGAGCTGACCAGGGTTGTGTGGATAGGCAGTTGGAAAGCACGCCTGCGAGTGCGATCATGCCTCTGAAATCCAGCATTGGATTCCTGGACATCATCAGTTGTGTAACGAAAGCCTGCCTGGATTTAGAGATTCGATGAATTCCAGATTGGAATTGAATCAATGGAACAGTCTGTAGTGGAGATTCCAATGTATTCTGAAGTATGGTTTGTGTGGACAGGAAAAGAATAATCTGACCACTGTGTAGTGGATGGCCAGTTCAACAGCACGTCTGCGAGTGAGAACAGAACGCTGAAAATCAGCATTCAGTTAATTAGATTTTCACAGTCGTGTAACTAAAGACTGCCTGAAGTAGAGATTCGATGAATTCCAGATCGGCAGTGAATGAATGGAACATTCTGTAGTGGAGATTATAATATTTTCTGAAGAATAAGTTATGTGGAGAGGCAAATGTAGAGCTGACCAGATTTGAGTGGTTAGTCAGTTGAACAGCACTCCTCCAAGTGTGAACAGGCTGCTGAAAAGCAGCCTGGGGTTACTTGTATATTCAACACTGGTGAAACGAAATCCGGCCTGGAGTGGAGATTCGATGAATTCCAGATTGGGAGTGAATGAATGGAATATTCTGTAGAGGAGATCCCATTGAATTTTGAAGTCTGGGTTGAGTGGACAGGAAAATGAAGAGCTGATCAGGTTGGAGAGTTTAGCCAGAAGAATAGGACACCAGCGAGTGTGAACAGGCCGCAAAAAACCAGCATTAGGGTACTTGGATATTGACCAGTGTTGTAACGAAATACTGCCTGGAGTGAAGATTCAATGAATTCCAGATTGGCAGTGAATGAATGAAACATTCTGTACAGAAGATTCCAATCATTTCTGAAGTCTAGGTAGTGGGGACAGGAAAGTGAAGAGCTGACCAGGGTTCAGTGGATAGGCAGTTGAAGACTACGCCTGCGAGGGGGATCAGGACAATGACAACGACGAGTGTGTTACTTGGACATTCAACAGAGGTGTAAAGAAAGCCTGCCTGGAGTGGAGATTCAGATGAATCCAGATTCGCAGTGAATGAATGGAACGTTCTGTAGTGGAGATTCCAATTATTTCTGAAATCCGATGTGTGTGGACAGGAAAATGAAGAGCAGACCAGGTTAGAATTGACAGCCAGTTGAACTGCAGGCCTGCGAGATTGAACATTCCTATGAAAACCAGCATTGGATTAATTAGACATTCACCAGTGGTATAACGAATGCGTTCATGGAGTGGAGGTTCTGATGAATTCCCGATTCGCTGAGAATGAATTGAACATTCTGTAGTGGATATTCCAATGATTTCTGTCGTGTGGGTTGTTTGGACAGAAAAAGAAAGACTTGACCACTGTGGAGTGTATAGCCAGTTGAATAGCATGCATGCGAGTGTGAACAGTATGCTGAAAACCAGCAGTGTGTTTCTTGGACATTCACCAGTGGTGTAAAGAAAGCCTGCCTGGAGTGTAGGTTCCAAGAATTCCAAAAAGGCAGTGAATGAATGGAACATTCTCTAGTGGAGATTCCAATGGTTTCTGAATTATACGTTGTATCGACAAGAAGCTGAAGACATTACCAGGTGGGTTTTGATAGCCAGTTGAAGACCAGGCCTGCGAATTTGAACAGGCTGCTGAAACCACCATTGGGTTACTTGAATATTCACCAGTGGTGTAAAGTAAACCTGTCTGCAGTGCAGATTCGATGAATTCCAGATTGGCAGTGAATGAATCGAACATTCTGAAGTGGAGATTCTAATGGTTTCTGAAGTCTGCGTAATGTGAACTGGAAAAAGAAGAGCTGACCAGGTTTCAGTGGACAGCCAGTTGAACAGCACGACTCTGAGTGTGAACACGCCTATGAAAACCAGCATTGGTTACTTGGACATTCACCAGTGGTGCAACGAAAGCTTGCCTGGAGTGGAGATTCGAAGAACTTCAGATTAGCAGTGAATGAGTGGAATATTCTGTCGTGGAGATTCAAATGATTTCGAAAGTCTGGGTTGTGTGTACAGGAAATGGAAGAGCTGACCAGGTTGGAGTTGATCGCCCGTTGAACAGCACGCCTGGGAATATGAAGCTGACGCTGGAAAACAGCATTAGGTTACTTGGACATTCTCAAATGGTGCAACGAAAGCATGCCTGGAGTGGAGATTCCATGAGTTCGATATTGGCATGGAATGAATGTAACATTCAGTAGGAAAGATTCCAATGATTTCTCAAGTCTGGTTTTGTGTACAGGAAAATTAACAGCAGAGCAGGGAAGAGTGGATAGCCTGTTGAACAGCAGACTGCGACTTTGAACTGGCTGCTGAAAACCAACATTGTGTTACTTGGATATTCACCATGGTGTCAAGGAATCCTGCCTGGATTGGAGATTCCATGTATTCCCGATTGGGAGTGAATGAATGGCACATTCTGTAGAGGAGATTCTAATTACTTCAGAAGTCTGGGTTTTGTGGACAGGAAAATGAAGAGCTGACCAGGGTTGAGTGGATAGGCCGTTGGACAGCACGCCTGCGAGTGTGTTCATGCCTCTGAAATCCAGCATTGGATTCCTTGAAGATCATCAGTGGTGTAACGAAAGGCTGCCTGGAGTTGGAGATTCATTGAATTCCAGATTGGAATTTAATCAATGTAACAGTCTGTAGTGTAGATTCCAATGAATTCTGAAGTATGGTTTGTGTGGAGAGGAATAGAATAATCTCACCACTGTGTAGTGGATTGCCAGCTCAACAGCAAGGCTGCGAGTGAGAACAGAACGCTGAAAATCAGCATTCAGTTCCTTAGATATTCAATAGTCGTGTAACTAAAGTCTGCCTGGAGTGGATATTCGATGAATTCCAGATCGGCTCTGAATGAATGGAACATTCTTTAGTGGAGATTATAATGGTTTCTGAAGTCTAAGTTATGTGGACAGGAAAATGTAGAGCTGACCAGGGTTTAGTGGATAGTCAGTTGAACAGCACTCCTGCGAGTGTGAAGAGGCCGCTGAAAAGCAGCCTTGAGTTACTAGTACATTCAACACTAGTGAAACGAAATCCGGCCTGGAGTGGAGATTCAATGAATTCCAAATTCGGAGTGAATGAATGGAACATTCTGTAGTGGACATCCCATTGAATTTTGAAGTCTTGTTTGAGTGGACAGGAAAATGAAGAGCTGATCAGGTTGGAGAGGTTAGCCAGAAGAATAGCACAACAGCGAGTGTGAACAGGCCGCGAAAAAGCAGCATTGGTGTACTTGGATATTGACCAGTGGTGTACCGAAATACTGAATGGAATGGAGATTAGATGAATTCCAGATTGGCAGTGAATGAATGGAACATTCTGTACAGGAGATTCCAATCATTTCTGAAGTCTAGGTAGGGGGGACAGGAAAATGAAGAGCTGAACAGGGTTCAGTGGATAGCCACCTGAACAGTAGACCTCCGAGGTGGATCAGGACAATGAAACGACCAGTGTGTTACTTGGACATTCAACAGAGGTGTAAAGAAAGCCTGCCTGGAGTGGAGATTCAGGTGAATTCCAGATTCGCTGTGAATGAATGGAACATTCTGTAGTGGAGATTATAATGGTTTCTGAAGTCTAAGTTATGTGGACAAGAAAATGAAGAGCTGATCAGGTTGGAGAGGATACCCAGTAGAATAGCACACCAGCGAGTGTGAACAGGCCGCGAAAAACCACCATTGGTGTACTTGGATATTGACCAGTGCTGTGCCGAAATACTGAATGGAATGGAGATTCGATGAATTCCAGATTGGCAGTGAATGACTGGAGCAATCTGTACAGGAGATTCCAATCAATTCTGAAGTCTAGGTTGTGGGGACAGGAAAATGTAGAGCTGACCAGTGTTCAGTGGATAGCCAATTGAACAGCACTTCTGCAAATGTGAACATACCGCTGAAAAGCAGCCTTGGATTTCATGTGTATTCAACACTAGTGAAACGAAATCCGGCCTGGAGTGGAGATTCGATGAATTCCAGATTGGGAGTGAATGAATGGAACATTCTGTAGTGGAGATTCCATTGAATTTTGAAGTCTGGTTTGAGTGGACAGGAAAATGGAGAGCTGATCAGGTTGGAGAGGATAGCTGGTAGAATAACACACTAGCGAGTGTGAACAGCCGCGAAAAAAACCAGCATTGGGGTACTTGGATATTGAGAAGCGGTGTAACGATATCCTGCCTGGAGTGGAGATTCGATGAATTCCAGATTGGCAGTGAGTGAATGGAACATTCTGAAGTGGACTTTCTAATGGTTTCTGAAGTCTTAGTTATGTGATCAGGAAAAAGAAGAGCTGTCCAGAGTTGAGTGGACAGCCAGTTGAACAGCGCGACTCCGATTGTGTACATGCCTATGAAAACCAGCATTGATTACTTGGACATTCAGCAGTGGTGTAACGAAAGCTTGCCTGGAGTGGAGATTCGAAAAACTTCAGATCAGCAGTGAAAAAGCGGAATGTTCTGTAGTGGAGATTCAAATGATTTCTATAGTCTGGGTTGTGTGGACAGTAAATGGAAGAGCTGACCAGGTTGGAGTGGAGAGCCCTTTGAACAGCACGCCTGGGACTGTGAAGCAGACGCTGGAGAACATCATTAGGTTACTTGGACATTCTCCAATGGTGCAATGAATGCATGCCTGGAGTGGAGATTCCATGAATTCGATATTGGCAGGGAATGAATGGAACATTCTTTAGGAGAGATTCCAGTGATTTCTGTAGTCTGAGTTTTGTGTACAGGAAAAAGAAGAGCAGAGCAGGGAAGAGTGTATGGTCAGTTGAACAGCACTCCTGCGAGTGTGAACATGCTGCTGAAAACGAACATTTGGTTACTTGGATATTCAACAGTGGTGTAAAGGAATCCTGCCTGGAGTGGAGATTCGATGAATTCCTGATTGGGAGTGAATGAATGGAACATTCTGTAGTGGAGATTCCAATTACTTCTGAAGTCTGGGGTTTGTGGACAGGAAAATGAAGAGCCTACCAGGGTTGAGTGGATAGGCAGTTGGACAGCACGCCTGCGAGTGTGATCATGCCTCGGAAATCCAGCATTGGATTCCTGGACATCATCAGTGGTGTAACGAAAGCCTGCCTGGATTTAGAGATTCGAAGAATTCCAGATTGGAATTGAATCAATAGAACAGTCTGTAGTGGAGATTCCAATGAATTTTGAAGTATGGTTTGTGTGAACAGGAAAAGAATAATCTGACCACTGTGTAGTGGATTGCCAGTTCAACAGCACGTCTGCGACTGAGAACAGAACGCTGAAAATCAGCATTCAGTTACTTAGATATTCACCAGTCTTGTAACTAATGTCTGCCTGGAGTGGAGATTCGATGAATTCCAGATCGGCTCTGAATGAATGGAACATTCTGTAGTGGAGATTATAATGTTTTCTGAAGTCTTAGTTATGTGGACAGGAAAATGTAGAGCTGACCAGGTTTGAGTGGATATTCAGTTGAACAGTACTACTGCGAGTGTAAACAGGCCTCCGAAAAGCAGAATTGGGTTTCTTGTACATTCAACACTAGTGAAACTAAATCCGGACTGGAGTGGAGAATCGATGAACTCCAGATCTGGAGTGAATGAATGGAACATTCTGTAGTGGAGATTCCAACGGTTTCTGAATTCTACGTTTAATGGACGAGAAACTGAAGAGCTTACCAGGTGGGATTTGATAGCCAATTGAAGACCAGGCCTGCACAGTTGAACAGGCTGCTGAAAACCACCATTGGGTTACTTTAATATTCACCAGTGGAGTAAAAAAATGATGTCTGCCGTGGAGATTCGATGAATTCCAGATTGGCAGTGAATGAATCGAACATTCTGAAGTGGAGATTCTAATGGTTTCTGAAGTCTGTGTTATGTGAACAGGAAAAAGAAGAGGTGACCAGGGTTGGGTGGACAGCCAGTTGAACAGCACGACTCCGAGTGTGAACACGCCTATGAAAACCAGCATTGGTTACTTGGACATTCACCAGTGGTGTAACGAAAACTTGCCTGGAGTGGAGATTCGAAGAACTTCAGATTATCAATGAATGATTCGAATATTCTGTAGTGGAGATTCAAATGATTTCGAAAGTCTTTGTTGGGTGGACAGGAAACGGAAGAGCTGACCAGGTTGTAGTGGATAGCCCTTCGAACAGCACGCAAGGGAGAGTGAAGTGGACGCTGGAAAACAGCATTAGGTTACTTGGACATTCTCCAATGGTGCAACGAAAGCATGCCTGGAGTGGAGATTCCATGCATTCGGTATTGGCAGGGAATGAATCGAACATTCCGTAGGAGAGATTAAAATGATTTCTGAAGTCTGGGTTTTGTGTACAGGAAAATGAAGAGCAGAGCAGGGAAGTGTGGATAGCTTGTTGAACAGCAGACTGTGACTTTGAACTGGCTGCTGAAAACCAACATTGGCTTACTTTGATATTCAGCGGTGGTGTAAAGGAATCCTGCCTGGGTGGAGATTCGATGAATTCCCGATTGGGAGTGAAAGAATGGAACATTGTGTAGTGGAGATTACAATTACTTCTGAAGTCTGGGTTTTGTGGACAGGAAAATGAAGAGCTGACCAGGTTTCAGTGGATAGTCAGTTGAACAGTACTCCTGCGTGTGTGAACAGGTCGATGAAAAGCAGCCTTGGGTTACTTATACATTCAACACTAGTGAAACGAAATCCGGCCTGGAGTGGAGATTCGATGAGTTCCAGATTGGGAGTGAATGAATGTTACATTCTGTAGTGGTGATTCTATTGAATTTTGAAGTCTGGTTTGAGTGGATAGGAAAATGAAGAGCTGATCAGGTTGGAGAGGATAGGCAGTAGAATAGCACAACAGCGAGGGTGAACAGGCCGCGAAAATCCCGCATTGGGGTCCTTGGATATTGACCAGTGGTGTAACGAAATCCTGCGTGGAGTGGAGACTCGATGAATTCCAGATTGGCAGTGAATGAATGGAACATTCTGTACAGGAGATTCCAATCATTTCTGAAGTCTAGGTTGTTGAGACAGGAAAATGAAGAGCTGACCAGGGTTCACTGGATAGCCATTTGAACAGCACGCCTCCGAGGGGTATGAGGACAATGAAAACGAGCAGTGTGTTACTTGGACATTCTACAATGTTGTAACTAAAGCTTGCCTGGAGTGGAGATTCAGATGAATTCCAGATTCGCAGTGAATGAATGGAAGGTTCTATAGTGGAGATTCCAATTATTTCTGAAATCCGATGTGTGTGGACAGGAAAATGAAGAGCAGGCCAGGTTAGAATGGATAGGCAGTTGAACAGCAGGCCTGCGAGACTGAACAGTCCTCTGAAATCCAGCATTGGGTTACTTGGACATTCACCAGTGGTATAACGAATGCGTTCATAGAGTGGAGATTCAGATGAATTCTCGATTCGCAGTGAATGAATTGAATATTCTGTAGTGGATATTCCAATGATTTCTGTCGTGTGGGTTGTTTGGACCGTAAAAGAAAGACTTGACCGGTGGGACGGGCACAGAAGCCCCGCTCTGGGCAACAAAGCTGAATGGCTCCAATTCCAACAGGTACAGCCCGCCTCCAAGGGTCTGAGCCCCTCTCCTGGTATGCACACCTAGAACCAGCCCCTAGAAAGCCGGTTTTCAACCCCTGATCTGCGTGGGACGGGCACAGAGGCCCAGCTCTGGGCAACAAAGCTGAACGGCTCCAATTCCAAACAGGAGACGTTCCCAACTCCTCGCTCAGTGCCAGGGACTCTTTCCGGAGCTGCGACCGCTAATGCGGCCGCGAAATATTTTCCCACTACGTATGCCATAGGAACCATAAGCTACCTTCTTAGATGGAAACTTCTCTATTTTAGCTCAGCCACTAGAAACACAGTAGCCAATAACTCATAAGCCTATCTTAACTCACACTGCATATCAAGCAGAATAGTAACAGTGAACGTGAAGGACTAAACCACACCTCTCTCAATGATAAAGCAACTCAAAAGCCCACCAAACTTTCATATTGAAGAGTCTAGCCCAAATGACACCAACAGTACTGTAGTGTTAGACAACCTCTCTGACAAGGAATTCAGAAGGGAGCTACTTAGGATGCTTAGGGAATTAAAAGAAACACTGGAAAGCAATGCCAATAGAAGACAAGAGGATCTCAGGGCAGAAATGAGGAAAATGCAATCAGAAATGTCAGACCTGAAAAATCTCGTAGGCGAATTGAAAAGCTCAGAGGAAGGCCTCAGTAGCAGAGTAAGAGCGGCTGAGAACAGAATCAGTGAGCTCGGAGATGAAGTTCAGAGACTCTCCAGAAAAGAGCAGAAAATGGAAAAGAGACTCACAATTCGGGAACAGATGGCAAGAGAAGATCGTGATGAAGCCAAGAGGGGTAACATAAGAATTATTGGAGTCCCAGAGGGACAGGAAGAAAACCTTGATGAAGAAAAAACTGGCAAAGACATCATTGCTACAACATTTCCAGAGGTGAAGAAAACTTGTGACCACAATCAGGAGGCCCGAAGGGTACCAGCTAAAAGAAATCCGAATAAAAATACCCCAAGACACATTCTGATCAAAATGACCAAAACCTTAGACAGAGATAAAATTCTGAAAGCAGCAAGATCGAAGAAAGAAATCTCTTACAAAGGAGCATCCTTAAAATTCACAGCTGATTTTTTCTGATGAAACCCTCATGGCCCGAAAACAGTGGTGGGACATAGTAAAAAAACTCAATGAAATAAATGCCTCCCCTAAAATACTTTTCCCAGCAAGACTCTCATTCATAATAGAAGGAACAACACACAGTTTCACAGACAAACAAGAGCTCAGGAACTTCATAGACTCAAAACCATGGTTACAAGAACAACTAAATGGGCTACTTTAAGGCAAGAAAGGCCCCTCAAATACACCAAATTTTAACAGAACAATGGGACAAAATACCATAACAATAATCTCGCTCAATGTCAATGGGCTAAACGCACCAATTAAAAGACATAGAGTTGCAGGATGGATTAGAAAATTGAACCAAACATTCTGCTGCCTGCATGAAACGCATCTCAATAGTCAAAGCAAACACAGACTCAGAGTCAAAGGCTGGAAAACAATCCTAAAGGCAAACAGCTCCCATAAAAAAGCTAGGGTAGCCATCCTTATATCAGACCACATCGATTTCAGATTGAGGAAGGTCATAAGAGACAGTGAAGGCCATTTCTTATTGATCAAAGGATCTGTACAACAGGAAGAACTAACAATAATAAATGTATATGCACCAAATGAGAGAAGAGCAAAGTACATAAAACAACTACTCATAGATTTGGAGGAAGACATCAATAGCAACACAATACTAGTGGGAGACTTCAACACTGCTTTGTCACCTCTTGATAGATCAACCAGAATCAAGCTTAGCAGGGACATACTTCATTTGAGGGAAACAATGGAAGAAAGGGACTTAGTAGATATATATAGGACACTTCATCCACAAAAAGCTGAATACACATTCTTCTCAAGCGTACATGGAACATTCTCCAAGATAGACTACATGCTGAACCACAAAACATGCCTCCATAAAATTAAGAAGGTAGAGATTGTATCAACAATCTTCTCAGACCATAATGCGCTGAAATTAGAAGTAAATCACACACAAAAACAGAAAACTAAATCAAACACCTGGAAATTAAACAGTGCACTATTGAACAACGAGTGGATTAGACAGAAAATCCAAGAGGAAATCAAAAGATTCCTAGAAACGAATGAAAATGAGAACACGAGTTACCAAAACTTATGGGACACAGCAAAGGCTGTGTTAAGAGGAAAGTTTATAGCTCTACAAGCATTCCTCAGGAAGGAGGAGCGAGCACACATAAGTAACCTAACCTCACAGCTTAAGAGCTTGGAGAGGGACCAAAAAAAGGAGCACAACCCGAACAGGAGAAAGGAAATAATAAAACTCAGAGCAGAGATTAACGAGATGGAAACCCAAAAAACAATCCGAAAGATCAATGAAACCAAAAGCTGGTTCTTTGAGAAAATTAACAAGATCTATAAGCCTCTAGCAAAACTCACAAAGAAAGGGAGGGAGAAAACCCTAATAAACCGAATCAGAAATGAAAAGGGGGTCATTGCAACAGAAACCACAGAAATTCAGAGGATCCTCAGGGAGTACATTGAGAAGCTTTATGCCACGGAACATCAAAACCTCGAGGAAATGGATAAATTCCTAGACTCCTACAGACTCCCAAGGCTGAACCAAGAAGACCTGGAATACCCGCACAGACCTATCACCATCAAGGAAATTGAAATGTTAATGAAAAATCTCCCAAAGCACAAAAGTCCTGGCCCGGATGGATTCACTAGTGAATTCTTCCAAATCTTTAAAGAGGACTTACTCCCAATGCTCTTTAAGCTTTTCCACGAAATTGAAATATCAAAAACACTTCCGAACAGTTTCTACGAAGCAAATATCACACTGATACCAAAAGCAGACAGAGATACCACAAAGAAAGAGAATTACAGGCCGATATCCCTGATGAACACAGATGCAAAGATCCTCAACAAACTACTAGCAAATAGAATCCAACTACTCATCAAAAAGATCATACACCATGACCAAGTAGGATTCATCCCAGGGATGCAAGGATGTTTTAACATTCGGAAATCAATCAACATAATCCACCATATCAACAAAAGAAAAGATAAAAAGCATATGATCATATCAATAGATGCAGAGAAAGCATTTGATAAGATCCAGCACCCCTTTATGATGAAAACCCTAGCCAAAATGGGTATAGAGGGGACCTTCCTCAACATGATTAAAGCCATCTACCACAAGCCTACAGCAAGCATCATCCTCAATGGAGAAAAACTGAGAGCCTTCCCTCTAAGATCAGGGACGAGACAGGGATGCCCACTCTCTCCACTGCTGTTCAATATAGTACTGGAAGTACTTGCAATAGCGATGAGGCAGGAAAAAGATATTAAGGGCATTCAGGTAGGAAAGGAAGAAATCAAGCTCTCACTATTCGCAGATGATATGATACTCTACTTAGAGAACCCAATAACTTCCACCAAAAAACTCCTAGAAACAATAGACTCGTATAGTAAAGTTGCAGGTTATAAAATCAATACCCAAAAGTCCATGGCTTTCCTATACGCAAACAGTGAGAGAGAAGAAAGCAACATGAAAAAAACAATCCCGTTCACAATTGTGCCCCAGAAAATCAAGTACCTAGGAATCAGCTTAACTAAGGAAGTAAAGGACCTGTACAAAGAAAATTACAAAACGCTACTTCAGGAAATAAAAGAGGGCATGAGGAAATGGAAAGGTATCCCCTGCTCATGGGTCGGGAGACATAACATTGTCAAAATGGCAACACTACCGAAAGCATTGTATAAATTCAATGCAATCCCTATAAGGATACCCATGACATTCTTCAAAGAAATGGAGCAAACACTCCTGAAATTTATATGGAACAATAAGCCCCCACGAATAGCTAAAGCAATTCTTGGGAAAAAGAAAATGGGAGGAATCAACCTCCCGAACTTCAAACTGTACTACAAAGCAGTAATAAGTAAAACAGCATGGTACTGGAACAAAGGCAGAACTGCAGACCAATGGAACAGGGTTGAATACACTGACATCTCCCCTCAATCATATGCTCATCTAATCTTTGATAAACGTGCAAGTAATGTGAAGTGGAGTAAGGAAAGCCTCTTTAATAAATTGTGTTGGGATCACTGGATGGCTACATGCAAAACAATAGGCTCAGAACTCTGCCTAACACCATGTACAAAAGTAAGATCAAAATGGATTAAAGACCTCAACATCAGACCAGAAACCATAAGGTACATTGAAGATAAAGTTGGCAAAACCCTCCATGACATTGAAGCTAATGGTATCTTCAAAGATGCCACGCCACTGGCCGAGCAAGTGAAAACAGAGATAGATAAATGGGACTATCTTAAACTAAGAAGCTTCTGCACCTCCAAAGAAACAGTGACCAAAATACAAAGACAGTCTACAGAATGGGAAAGGATATTCACCGAATACACATCTGACAAGGGGTTGATATCCAGGACATACAAAATACTCGTTAAAGTCCACAAGAAGAAAACATCCAACCCCATCCAAAAATGGGGCAATGAAATGAACAGAAACTTTCTCAAAGAAGAAATCCGAATGGCAAAAAAGCACATGAGAAAATGCTCTACATCATTAATCATCAGGGAGATGCAGATCAAAACCACAATGAGATACCATCTCACACCTCAGAGACTGGCCCACATTCAAAATAACAAAAGCAACTGATGCTGGCGTGGATGTGGCGAGAAAGGGACACTCCTTCACTGTTGGTGGGAATGTCCACTGGTTCAGCCCTTCTGGAAAACAGTATGGACGATTCTCAAAAAATTAGAAATTGAGCTCCCATTTGACCCAGCAATACCACTCCTGGGAATATATCCCAGAGAGGTAAAAATGTATAGTCGAAGTGACATCTGCACTTGTTTGTTCATTGCAGCACTCTTTACAATAGCCAGAAACTGGAAGAAACCTGAATGCCCAAGAACAGATGACTGGTTAAAGAAACTTTGGTACATCTACACAATGGAGTACTATGTAGCTGTTAGAAAAGATGAAGTCATGAAATTTACATACAAGTGGTACAATATGGAAAGTATCATGCTAAGCGAAATGAGTCAGAAAGAGAGGGATAGACATAGAAAGATTGCATTCATCTGGGGGATATAAAGTAACAAAGTATGAGATTAATATCCAAGAATAGCTGAGATCAGCACCAGGAGGATTACTCCATAACTTAGAGGCCAGCCGGGCATCCTAGAGGAAAGGGCAGTTCAGATAGAGAAGGGAGCACCAAATAAAGGATGTTTGGCGGATCCTCCCAGGAGGGGAGATGCATGTCGAAAGTAGCCTATGGACTGAAGAAGTTTGCCATTCAATGCCTCTTTTGCAGAACACAAAACCCAAAAGGAGAGAGAAAACACAGAGGATTGCCCTGCCGCAGAGACAGGAGGGATGGGGGGATGGGGGTGGGAGGGATATTATCCATGGTGGTGGAGAATGGGCACTGGTGGAGGGATGGGTATCTGATCATTGTATAATTGAAACCAAAGCACCAAAAATTGTAAATTTACAACTGTGAAAAAAATAAAATAAAATAAAAGGTAAAGGTAAAGGCTCTCCCGTTGATCATCGATTTGCTCGAGCGGGCCCAGTAACGTCTCCATTGGAGACTTTGTTGTTACTGTGTCTGGCATATCGAATACTCTCGGTAGCTTGCCGGGCTCCCCGAGAGGGGCGGAGGAATCGAACTCGGGTCGGCCATGTTGGCTGCGTGCAAGGCAAACGCCCTACCCGCTAAGGGGGAAAAATTCTGTATCCTTAAAAAATAAATAAATCAATAATTAGAGATCTGCTCTGGAAGATATAATAATTGAAGTTACCCAAAGAACAGCAAGGAAAAAGAATTTTACAAAAAAGCAGAACCACAAATGCCTGAGGAACAATAACGCCAGCTGCCCCCCACGAGCGGCTATCCGGCACGGCCACGGCCCCGGAGGCACAAGGACTTAGCACAGAGAACCAGCCGCTTGGAGCAGAAAAGCAGATGGACTTGTGTTGAACCGCGCCACCAAGCCGGCCCGGAGGGGGAAGGGCGTTGACCGGCCCGCCCGCTCCTCTCTGGAAAGAAAGATGGCGGCCGTACGGGAGCCTTGTGGAAAGCAGGTTTGAGCCGGGCTCGGGGGAGCGGCGGGGACCTCATGGGAAGTGGGGCTTTGTGGGCCGTCCCCCACGCCCCACCGAGGTCGCCAGCTGCCCCCCACGAGCGGCTCTCCGGCACGGCCACGACTCCAGGGCACAGAAACCAATCTCTTAACTAGCTAACTTTTAATAGAAATTCTTCCAGGGCCAATAAGTAAAATATTCTATTCTTAACCAAGTTGTAGAAAGCAAATCATTTCACAATGTTGTTTCAGCATGTCTGATTGTGGGGGGTGGGTCCTAAACTCTAAACAATAATTGTGCATCTTCTATCGAAATAATCTATCTAGTCAAAGTAGATAGAGTATTAACTAGAACTCATCTGCCTCACAAGAATTGGGAGGGGTGGGAGGTGGGGGTCTATTGCGGTTCGGGGTTAAAAATGAGTATTGGTAAAGGGAAATGTGTTCGGTATCTACATGACTGAGACCTAAACCCGAAAGCTCTGTAACTTTTCCCACAGTGATTCAATAAATAAAAAAATTATAAAAAAAATTCTGTGTCCTTAAAAAATAAATAAATAAATAATAAGCGATCTGCTCTAGAAGATATAATAATTGAAGTTACCCAAAGAACAGCAAGGAAAAAGAATTTTACAAAAAAGCAGAACCACAAATGCCTGAGGAACAATAACCAAAAAATGTAAAAATTATTTTCCTGCAGTACTAAGATGAAAAATTTTAAAAAATCATGGACTATTAAAAAAAAAAAAGAAAGACTTGACCACTGTGGAGTGGATATCCAGTTGAATAGCATGCATACGAGTGCGAAGAGGATGCTGAAAACCAGCAATGTGATATTTGGACATTCACCAGTGGTGTAAAGGAAGCCTGCCTGGAGTGTAGGTTCCAAGAATTCCAAATAGGCAGTGAATGAATGGAACATTCTGTAGTGGAGAGTCTAATGGTTTCTGAATTCTACGTTGTATGGACAAGAAACTGAAGAGCTTCCCAGGTGGGATTTTATAACCAGTTGCAATGAAAGCATGCCTGGAGTGGAGATCTCATGAATTCGATATAGGCAGGGAATGAATGGAACATTTCGTAGGAAAAATTCCAATATTTTCTGAAGTCTGGGTTTTGTGTACAGGAAAATGAAGAGCAGAGCAGGGAAGAGTGGATAGTCTGTTGAACAGCAGACTGCAACTTTGAACTGGCTGCTGAAAACCAACATTGGCTTACATGGATATTCAACAGTGGTGTAAAGGAATCCTGCCTGGAGTGGAGATTCGATGAATTACCATTTGGGAATGAATGAATGGAACATTCTGTAGTGGAGATTCCAATTACTTCTGAAGTTTGTGTTTTGTGGACAGAAAAATGAAGAGCTGACCAGGTTTGAGTGGATAGGCAGTTGGACAGCACTCCTGCGAGTGTGATCATGCCTCTGAAATCCAGCATTGGATTCCATGGACATCATCAGTGGTGTCACGAAAGCCTGCCAGGAGTTGGAGATTCGATGAATTCCAGATTGGTATTGAATCAATGGAACAGTCTGTAGTGGATATTCCAATGAATTCTGAAGGATGGTTTGTGTGTTCAGGAAAAGAATAATCTGACTTCTGTGTAGTAGATTGCCAGTTCAACAGCACGACTGCGAGCGAGAACAGAACGCTGACAATCAGCATTCAGTTACTTAGATATTCACCAGTCGTGTAACTAAAGTCTGCCTGGAGTGGATATTCGATGAATTCCAGATCGGCAGTGAATGTATGGATAATTATGTAGTGGAGATTATAATGGTTTCTGAAGTCTAAGTTACGTGGACAGTAAAATGAAGAGCTGACCAGGGTTGAGTGGATAGTCAGTTGAACAGCAGTCCTGCGAGTGTGAACAGGCCGCTGAAAAGCAGCCTTGGGTTACTTGTACATTCAACACTAGTGAAACGAAATCTGGCCTGGAGTGGAGATTCGATGAATTCCAGATTGGGAGTGAATTAATGGAACATTCTGTAGTGGAGATCCCATTGAATTTTGAAGTCTGGGTTGATTGCCCGGAAAATGAAGAGCTGATCAGGTTGGAGAGGATAGCCAGTAGAATAGCACACCAGTGAGTGTTAACAGGCCGCGAAAAACCTGCATTGGGGTACTTGGATATTGACCAGAGGTGTAACGAAATCCTGCCTGGAGTGGAGATTCGATGAATTCCAGATTGCAGTGAATGAACGGAATATTCTGAATTGGAGATTCTAATGGTTACTGAAGTCTGGGTTATGAGAACAGGAAAAAGAAGAGCTATTCAGTGTTGATTGGACAGCCAGTTGAACAGCACGACTCCGAGTGTGAACATGCCTATGAAAACCAGCATTGGTTACTTGGACATTCACCAGTGGTGTAACGAAAGCTTGCCTGGAGTGGAGATTCGAAGATCTTCACATTAGCAGTGAAAGAGTGTAATATTCTGTAGTGGAGATTCAAATGATTTCGAAAGTCTGGGTTGTGTGGACAGGAAATGGAAGAGCTGACCAGGTTGGAGTGGATAGCCCGTTGAACAGCACGCCTAGGTGTGTGAAGAGGACGCTGGTAAACAGCATTAGGTAACTTGGACATTCTCCAATGGTGCAAGGAATGCATGCCTGGAGTGGAGATCTCATGAATTCGATATAGGCAGGGAATGAATGGAACATTTCGTAGGAAAAATTCCAATATTTTCTGAAGTCTGGGTTTTGTGTACAGGAAAATGAAGAGCAGAGCATGGAAGAGTGGATAGCATGTTGAACAGCAGACTGCGACTTTGAACTGGCTGCTGAAAACCAACATTGGGTTACTTGGATATTCACCAGTGTTGTAAAGGAAACCTGCCTAGTGTGGAGATTCGATGAATTCCTGATTGTGAGTGTATGAATGGAACATTCTGTAGTGGAGATTCCAATTACTTCTGAAGTCTGGGTTTTGTGGACAGGAAAATGAAGAGCTGAACAGGGTTGAGTGGATAGTCAGTTGGACAGCACGCCTGCGAGTGTGATCATGCCTCTGAAATCCAGCATCGGATTCCTGGACATCATCAGTGGTGTAACGAAAGCCTGCCTGGTGTTGGAGATTCGATGAATTCCAGATTGGAATTGAATCAATGGAACAGTCTGTAGTGGAGATTCCATTGAATTCTGAAGTATGGTTTGTGTCGACAAGAAAAGAATAATCTGAACACTGAGCAGTGGATTGCCAGTTCAACAGCACGTCTGCGAGTGAGATCTGAATGCAGAAAATCAGCACTCAGTTACTAAGATTTTCAACAGTCGTGTAACTAAATTCTGCTTGGAGTGGAGATTCGATGAATTCCAGATCGGCAGTGATTGAATGTCACATTCCGTAGTGGAGATTATAATGGTTTCTGAAGTCTAAGTTATGTGGAGAGGAAAATTTGAGCTGACCAAGGTTGAGTGGATAGTGAGTTGAACAGCACTCCTGAGACTGTTACCAGGCCGGTGAAAAGCAGCCTTGGGTTACTTCTACATTCATAACTAGTGAAAGGAAATCCGGCCTGTAGTGGAGATTAAATGAATTCCAGATTGGCAGTGAATGAATGGAACATTCTGGACAGGAGATTCCAATCAATGCTGAAGTCTAGGTTGTGGGGACAGGAAAATGAAGAGCTGACCAGGGTTCAGTAGATAGCCAGGGGAACAGCACGCCTCCGAGGGGGATCAGCATTAGGTTATTTGGACATTCTCCAGTGGTGCAACGAAAGCATGCCTGGAGTAGAGATTCCATGAATTCGATATTGTCAGGGAAGGAAAGGAACATTCCGTAGGAGAGATTCCAATGATTTCTGAAGTCTGGGTTCTGAGTACAGGAAAATGAAGAGCAGAGCAGGGAAGAGTGGATAGTCTGTTGAACATCAGACTGCAACTTTGAACTGGTTGCTGAAAACGAACATTGGCTTAAATGAATATTCACCAGTGGTGTAAAGGAATCCTGCCTGGAGTGGAGATTCGATGAATTCCCGATTGGGAGTGAAAGAATGGAACATTCTGTAGTGGAGATTCCAATTACTTCTGAAGTCTGGGTTTTGCGGACAGGAAAATGAAGAGCCGACCAGGGTTGAGTGGATAGGCAGTTGGACAGCACGCCTGCGAGTGTGATCATGCCTCTGAAATCCAGCATTGGATTCCTTGGACATCATCAGTGGTGTAACGAAAGCCTGCCTGGAGTTGGAGATTCGATGAATTCAAGATTGGAACTGAATCAATGGAACATTCTGTAGTGGAGATTCCAATGAATTCTGAAGTATGTTTTGTGTGGACGGGAAAAGAATAATCTGACCACTGTGTAGTGGATTGCCAGTTCAACAACACTTCTGCGAGTGAGAACAGAACGCTGAAAATCAGCATTCAGTTACTTAGATATTCACCAATCGTGTAACTAAAATCTGCATGGAGTGGAGATTCGATGAATTAGAGATCAGCAGTAAATGAATGGAACATTCTGTAGTGGAGATTATAATGGATTCTGAAGTCTAAGTTACGTGGACAGGAAAATGAAGAGCTGACCAGGGTTGAGTGGATAGTCAGTTGAACAGCAGTCCTGCGAGTGTGAACAGGCCGCTGAAAAGCAGCCTTGTGTTACTTGTACATTGAACACTAGTGAAACGAAATCCGGCCTGGAGTGGAGATTCGATGAATTCCAGAATGGGAGTGAATGAATGGAACATTCTGTAGTGGAGATCCCATTGAATTTTGAAGTCTGGGTTGAGTGGACAGGAAAATGAAGAGCTAATCAGGTTGGAGAGGATAGCCAGTAGAATAGCACACCAGCGAGTGTGAACAGGCCGCAAAAAACCAGCATTGGGATACTTGGATATTTACGAGTGGTGTAACTAAATCCTGCCTGGAGTGGAGATTCGATGAATTCCAGATTGGCAGTGAATGAATGGAACATTCTGTACAGTAGATTCCAATCATTTCTGAAGTCTAGGTTGTGGGGACAGGAAAATGAAGAGCTGACCAGGGTTCAGTGGATAGCCAGTTGAACAGCTCTCCTCCCAGGGGGATCAGGACAATGAAAACGAGCAGTGTGTTACTTGGACATTCAACAGTAGTGTAACGAAAGCCTGCCTGGAGTGGAGATTCAGATGAATTCCACATTCGCTGTGAATGAATGGAACGGAGGTTCCAATAATTTCTGAAATCCGATGTGTGTGGACAGGAAAATGTAAAGCAGACCAGGTTAGAATGGATAGCCAGTTGAACAGCAGGCCTGCGAGATTGAACAGTCTTCTGAAACCCATAATTTGGTTACTTGGACATTCACCAGTGGTATAACGAATGCGTTCATGGAGTGGAGGTTCAAATGAATTACCGATTCGTAGTGAATGAATTGAACAATCTGTAGTGGATATTCCAATGATTTCTGTCATGTGTGTTTTTTGGACAGTAAAATAAAGACTTGACCACTGTGCAGTGGATAGCCAGTACAATAGCATGCATGCGAGTGTGACCAGTATGCTGAAAACCATCAATGTGTTACTTGGACATTCACTAGTGGTGTAAAGAAAGCCTGCCAGGAGTGTAGGTTCCAAGAATTCCAAATAGGCAGTGAATGAATGGAACTTTCTGTAGTGAAGATTGCCCTGGTTTCTGAATTCTACGTTGTATGGACAAGAAACTGAAGAGCTTCCCAGGTGGTATTTGATAGCCAGTTGAAAACCAGGCCAGCGAATATGAACAGGGTGCTGAAAACCACCAGTGGGCTACTTGAATATTCACCAGTGGTGTAAAGAAGTTCTGTTTGCAGTGGAGATTAGATGAATTCAAGATTGGCAGTTAATGAGTGGAACATTCTGAAGTGGAGATTCTAATGGTTTCTGAAATCTGGGTTATGGGGACAGGAAAAAGAAGAGCTGACCAAGGTTGAGTGGACAGCCAGTTGAACAGCACGACTCCGAGTGTGAACACGCCTATAAAATGCAGCATTGATTACTTGGACATTCACCAGTGTTGTAACGAAAGATTGCCTGGAGTGGAGATTCGAAGAACTTCAGATTAGCAGTGGATGAGTGGAATATTCTGTAGTGGAGGTTTAAAAGATTTTGAAAGTCTAGATTGTGTGGACAGGAAATGGAAGAGCTGACTAGGTTCGAGTGGATAGCCCGTTGAGAAGCACGCATGGGACTGTGAAGCAGACGCTGGAAAACAGCTTTAGGTTACTTGTACATTGTCCAATGGTGAAACGAAGCATGCCTGGAGTGGAGATTTCATGAATTCGATATTGGCAGGGAATGAATGGAACATTTCGTAGGAGAGATTCCAATGATTTCTGAAGTCTGGGTTTTGTGTACAGGAAAATTAAGAGCAGAGCAGTGAAGAGTGGATAGCCTGTAGAAAAGCAGACTGCGACTTTGAACTGGCTGCTGAATACCAACATTGGGTTACTTGGATATTCACCAGTGGTGTAAAGGAATCCTACCTGGAGTGGAGATTCGATGAACTCCCGATTGGGAGTGAATGAATGGAAAATTCTGTAGTGGAGATTCCAATTACTTCTGAAGTCTGGGTTTTGTGGACAGGAAAATGAAGAGCTGACTAGGGTTGAGAGGATAGGCAGTTGGACAGCACGCCTGCGAGTGTGATCATGCCTCTGAAATCCAGCATTGGATTCCTTGGACATCATCAGTGGTGTAACGAAAGCCTACCTGGAGTTGGAGATTCGAAGAATTCCAGATTGGAATTGAATCAATGGAACATACTGTAGTGCAGATTCCAATGGTTTCTGAATTCTACGTTGTATGGACAAGAAACTGAAGATCTTACCAGGTGGGATTTGATAGCTCGTTGAAGACCAGGCCTGCGAGAATAAATATTCCTCTGAAAACTAGCATTGGGTTACTTGGACATTCACCAGTGGTATAACGAATGCGTTCATGGAGTGGAGGTTCAGATGAATTCTCGATTCGCAGCGAATTAATTGAACATTCTGTATTGTATATTCCAATGATTTCTGTCGTGTGGGTTGTTTAGACAGTAAAAGAAAGACTTGACCACTGTGGAGTGGATAGCCAGCTGAATAGCATGCATTCGAGTGAGAACAGTATGCTGAAAACCAGCAATGTGTTACTTGGACATTCACCAGTGATGTAAAGAAAGCCTGCCAGGAGTGAAGGTTCCAAGAATTCCAAATAGTCAGTAAATGAATGGAACATGCTGTAGTGGAGATACCAATGGTTTCTGAATGCTACGTTGTATGGACAAGAAGCAGAAGAGCTTACCATGTGGGATTTTATAGCCATTTGAAGACCAGGCCTGCGAGAATAAACAGTCCTCTGAAAACCAGCATTGGGTTACCTGGACATTCGCCGGTGGTATAACGAATGCGTTCATGGAGTGGAGGTTCAGATAAATTCCCGATTTGTAGTGAATGAATTGAACATTCTGTAGTGGTTATTCCAATTAATTCTGCTGTGTGGGTTGTTTGGACAGTAAAAGAAAGACTTGACCACTGTGGAGTGGATAGCCAGTTGAATAGCATGCATTCGACTGTGTACAGTATGATGACCACCAGCAATGTGTTACTTGGACATTCACCAGTGGTGTAAAGAAAGCCTCCCTGGAGTGTAGGTTCCAAGAATTCCAAATAGGAAGTGAATGAATGGAACATTCTCTAATGGAGATTCCAATGGTTTCTGAATTCTACGTTGTAACGACAAGAAACTGAAGAACTTACCGGGTGGGATTTTATAGCCAGTTGAAGACCAGGCCTGCGAATTTGAAAAGGCTGCTGAAAACCACCACTGGGTTACTAGAATATTCACCATTGGTGTAAAGAAATCCTGCCTGGAGTGGAGATTCGATGAATTCCCGATTGGGAGTGAATGATTGGAACATTCTGTAATAGAGATTCCAATTACTTATGAAGTCTGGGTTTTGTGGACAGGAAAATGAAGAGCTGAGCAGGGTTGAGTGGATAGGCAGTTGGACAGCACCCCTGCGAGTGTGATCATGCCTCTGAAATCCAGCATTGGATTCCTTGGACATCATCAGTGGTGTAACGAAAGCCTGCCTGGTGTTGGAGATTCGATGAATTCCAGATTGGAATTGAATCAATGGAACATTCTGTAGTGGAGATTCGAAAGAATTCTGAAGTATTGTTTGTGTCTAAAGGAAAAGAATAATCTGACCACTGTGCAGTGGATTGCCAGTTCAACAGCACGTCTGCGAGTGAGATCCGAACGTTGAAAATCATCATTCAGTTACTAAGATATTCACCAGTCGTGTAACTATAGTCTGCTTGGAGTGGAGATTCGATGAATTCCAGATCGGCAGTGAATGAATGTCACATTCTGTAGTGGAGATTATAATGGTTTCTGAAGTCTAAGTTATGTAAAGAGGAAAATTTAGAGCTGACCAGGGTTCAGTGGATAGTGAGTTGAACAGCACTCCTGAGAGTGTGAACAGGCCGCTGAAAAGCCGCCATGGGTTACTTCTACATTCAACACTAATGAAACGTAATCCGGCCTGGAGTGGAGATTCGATGAATTCCAGATTGGCAGTGAAAGAATGGAACATTCTGTACAGGAGATTCCAATCAATTCTGAAGTCTAGGTTGTGGCGACAGGAAAATGAAGAGCTGACCAGGGTTCAGTGGATAGCCAGGTGAACAGCACGACTCCGAGGGGGATCAGGACAATGAAAAAGAGCAGTGTGTTAGTTGGACATTCAACAGTGGTGTAACGAAAGCCAGCCTTGAGTGGAGATTCAGATGAATTCCAGATTCGCAGTGAATGAATGGAACGTTCTGTAGTGGAGATTCCAATTATTTCGGACATCCGATGTGTGTGCACAGGAAAATGAAGAGCAGACCAGGTTAGAATGGATAGCCAGTTGAACAGCAGGCCTGCGAGATAGAACAGTCCTCTGAAAACCAGCATTGCGTTACTTGGACATTCACCAATGGTATAACGAATGCGTTCATGGAGTGGAGGTTCAGATGAATTCCCGATTCGCAGTGAAGGAACTGAACATTCTGTAGTGGATATTCCAATGATTTCTGTCGTGTGGGTTGTTTGGACAGTACAAGAAAGACTTGACCACTGTGGAGTGTATAGCCAGTTGAATAGCATGCATGCCAGTGTGAAGAGTATGCTGAAACCAGCAGTGTGTTACTTGCACATTCACCAGTGGTGTAAAGAAAGCCTGCCTGGAGTGTAGGATCCAAGAATTCCAAATAGGCAGTGAATGAATGGAACATTCTGTAGTGGAGATTCCAAAGGTTTCCGAATTCTACGTTGTATGGACAAGAAACTGAGGAGCTTCCCAGGTGGGATTTTATAGACAGTTGAAGACCCGGCCTCCAAATTTGAACAGGCTGCTGAAAACCACCACTGGGTTACTTGAATATTCACAGTGGTGTAAAGAATTCCTGCCTGCAGTGGAGATTCTTTGAATTCCATATTGGCAGTAAATGAATGGAACATTCTGAAGTGGAGATTCTAATGGTTTCTGAAGCCTGGGTAATTTGAACAGGAGAAAGAAGAGCTGACCAGGTTTGAGTGGACATCCAGTTGATCAGCACGACTCTGAGTTTGAACACGCCTATGAAAACCAGCATTTGTTACTTGGACATTCACCAGTGGTGTAAGGAAAGCTTGCCTGGAGTGGAGATTTGAAGAACTTCAGATTAGCAGTGAATGAGTGGAATATTCTGTAGTGGAGATTCAAATGATTTCGAATGTCTGGGTTGTGTGGACAGGAAATGGAAGAGCTAAACAGGTTGAAGTGTATAGCCCATTGAACAGCACGCCTATGAGTGTGAAGCGGACGCTGGAAAACAGTATTAGGTTATTTGGACATTCTCCAATGGTGCAACGAAAGCATGCCTGGAGTGGAGATTCCATGAATTCGATATTGGCAGGGAATGAATGGAAAATTCCGTAGGAGAGATTCCAATGATTACTGAAGTCTGGGTTTTGTGTACAGGAAAATGACGAGCAGAGCAGGGAAGAGAGAATAGCCTGTTGAACAGCAGACAGCGACTTTGAACTGGCTGCTGAAAACGAACATTGGGTTACTTGTATATTCAACAGTGGTGTAAAGGAATCCTGCCTGGAATGGAGATTCGATGAACTCCCAATTGGGAGTGAATGAATGGAACATACTGTAGTGCAGTTTCCAATGGTTTCTGAATTCTACGTTGTATGGACAAGAAACTGAAGAGCTTACCAGTTGGGATTTGATAGCCAGTTCAAGACCAGGCCTGCGAGAATAAATAGTCCTCTGAAAACTAGCATTGGGTTACTTGGACATTCACCAGTGGTATAACGAATGCGTTCATGGAGTGGAGGTTCAGATGAATTCCCGATTCTCAGTGAATGAATTGAACAGTCTGTATTGTATATTCCAATGATTTCTCTCGTGTGGGTTGTTTGGACAGTAAAAGAAAGACTTGACCACTGTGGAGTGGATAACCAGTTGAATAGCATGCATGCGAGAGTGAACAGTATGCTGAAAACCAGCAATGTGTTACTTGGACATTCACCAGTGATGTAAAGAAAGCCTGCCTGGAGTGTAGGTTCCAAGAAATCCAAATAGTCAGTAAATGAATGGAACATGCTGTAGTGGAGATGCCAATTGTTTCTGAATTCTACGTTGTATGGACAAGAAACTGAAGTGCTTACCATGTGGGATTTTATAGCCCGTTTAAGACCAGGCCTGCGAGAATAAACAGTCCTGTGAAAACCAGCTTTGGGTTACTTGGACATTCGCCGGTGGTATAACGAATGCGTTCATGGAGTGGAGGTTCAGATAAATTCCCGATTTGCAGTGAATGCATTGAACATTCTGTAGTGGATATTCCAATGATTTCTCTCGTGTGGGTGGTTTGGACAGTAAAAGAGAGACGTGTCCACTGTGGAGTGGATAGCTAGTTGAATAGCATGCATTCGACTGTGTACAGTATGATGAAATCCAGCAATGTGTTACTTGGACATTCACCAGTGGTGTAAAGAAAGCCTGCCTGGAGTGTAGGTTCCAAGAATTCCAAATAGGAAGTGAATGAATGGAACATTCTGTAGTGCAGATTCCAATGGTTTCTGAATTTTACGTTGTATGGACAAGAAACTGAAGAATTTACCAGGTGGGATTTTATAGCCAGTTGAAGACCAGGTTGCGAATTTGAACAGGCTGCAGAAAACCACCACTGGGTTACTTGAATATTCACCATTGGTGTAAAGAAATCCTGCCTGGAGTGGAGATTCGATGAATTCCAGATTGGGAGTGAATGAATGGAACATTCTGTAGTAGAGATTCCAATTACTTATGAAGTCCGTGTTTTGTGGACAGGAAAGTGAAGAGCTGACCAGGGTTGAGTGGACAACCAGTTGAACAGCACGACTCTGAGTGTGAACATGCCTATGAAAACCAGCATTGGTTACTTGAACATTCACCAGTGGTGTAACGAAAGCTTGCCTGGAGTGGAGATTCGAAGAACTTCAGATTAGCAGTGAATGAGTGGAATATCCTGTAGTGGAGATTCAAATGATTTCGAAAGTCTGGGTTGTGTGGACAGGAAATGGAAGAGCTGACCAGGTTGGAGTGGATAACCCGTTGAACAGCACCCTTGGGAGTGTGAAACGGACGCTGGAAAACAGCATTAGGTTACTTGCACATTCTCCAATGGCATAACGAAAGCATGCCTGGAGTGGAGATTTCCTGAATTCGATATCGGCAGGGAATTAATGGAACATTTCATAGGAGAGATTTCAATGATTTTTGAAGTCTGGGTTTTGTGTAGAGGAAAATGTAGAGCAGAGCAGTGAAGAGTGGATAGCCTGTTGAAAGCAGACTGCGACTTTAAACTGGCTGCTGAATACCAACATTGGGTTACTTGGATATTCACCAGTGGTGTAACGGAATCCTGCCTGGAGTGCAGATTCGATGAATTCCCGATTGGGAGTGAATGAATGGAACATTCTGTAGTGGAGATTCCAATTACTTCTGAAGGCTGGGTTTTCTGGACAGGAAAATGAAGTGCTGAACAGGGTTGAGTGGTTAGGCAGTTGGACAGCACGCCTGCGAGTGTGATCATGCCTCTGAAATCCAGCATTGGATTCCTTGAACTTCATCAGTGGTGTAATGATAGCCTGCCTGGAATTGGAGATTCGATGAATTCCAGTTAGGAATTGAATCTATGGAACAGTCTGTAGAGGAGATTCCAATGAATTCTTAAGTATGGTTTGTGTGGACAGCAAAAGAATAATCTGACCTCTGTGTAGTGGATTGCCAGTTCAACAGCACGTCTGCGAGTGAGATCAGAACGCTGAAAATCAGCATTCACTTTCTTAGATATTCACCAGACTTTTAATTAAAGTCTGCCTGGAGTGGAGATTCGATGAATTCAGATCGGCAATGAATGAGTGGAACATTCTGTAGTGGAGATTATAATGGTTTCTGAAGTCTAAGTTATGTGGACAGGAAAATGTAGATCTGACCAGGGTTGAGTGGATAGTCAGTTGACCAGCACTTCTGCGAGTGTGAATAGGCCGCTGAAAAGCAGCCTTGGGTTACTTGTATATTCAACACTAGTGAAAAGAAATCCGGCCTGGAGTGGAGACTCGCTTAATTCCAGATTGGGAGAGAATGAATGGAACATTCAGTAGTGGAGATTCCATTGAATTTTGAAGTCTGGGTTGAGTGGACAGGAAAATGAAGAGCTGATCAGGTTGGAGAGGTTAGCCCTTAGAATAGCACACCAGCGCGTGTGAACAGGCCGCGTAAACCAGTATTGCGGTACTTGGATATTTACCAGTGGTGTAACAAAATCCTGCCTTTAGTGGAGATTCGATGATTTCCAGATTGGCAGTGAATGAATGGAACATGCTGTACAGTAGATTCCAATCATTTCTAAATTCTTGGTTGTGGGGACAGGAAAATGAAGAGCTGACCAGTGTTCATTGGATAGCCAGTTGAACAGCACTGCTCTGAGGGTGATCAGGAGAATGAAAACGAGCAGTTTGTTACTTGTTTATTCAGCAGTGGTGTAACGAAAGCCTGCCTTGTGTGGAGATTCAGATGAATTCCAGATTCGCAGTGAATGAGTGGAACATTCTGAAGTGGAGATTTTAATGGTTTCTGAAGTCTGGGTTATGTGAACAGGATAAAGAAGAGCTGACCAGGGTCGATTGGACAGCCAGTTGAATAGCACGACTCCGAGTGTGAACACGCCTATGAAAACCAGCATTGGTTACTTGGACATTCACCAGTGGTGTAACGAAAGCTTGCCTGGAGTGTAGTTTCAATGAATTCGATATTGGCAGGAATGAATGGAACATTCCGTAGGAGAGATTCCAATGATTTCTGAAGTCTGGGTTTTGCGTACAGTAAAATGAAGCGAAGAGCAGAGAAGAATGTATAGCCTGTTGAACAGCAGATAGCGACTTTGAACTGGCTGCTGAAAACCAACATTGTGTTACTTGGATCTTCAACAGTGGTTTCAAGTAATCCTGCCTGGAATGGAGATTCGAAGAATTCCTGATTGGGAGTGAATGTATGGAACATTCTGTAGTGGAGATTCCAATTACTTCTGAAGTCTGGGTTTTGTGGACAGGAAAATGAAGAGCTGACCAGGGTTGAGTGGATAGGCAGTTGGACAGCACGCCTGCGAGTGTGATCATGCCTCTGAAATCCAGCATGTGATTCCTTGGACATCATCAGTGGTGTAACGAAATCCTGCCAGGAGTGGAGATTCGATTAATTCCAGATTGGCAGTGAATGAATGGAACATTCTGTACAGGAGATTCCAATCATTTCTGAAGTCTAGGATGTGGGGACAGGAAAATGAAGAACTGATCAGGGTTCACTGGATAGCCATTTGAAGAGCATGCCTCCGAGGGGGATCAGGACAATGAAAACGAGAAGTGTGTTACTTGGACATTCAAGAGTCGTGTAACGAAAGCCTGCCTGGAGTGGAGATTCAGATGAATTCCAGATTCGAGTGAATAAATGGAACGTTCTGTAGTGGACATTCCAATTATTTCTGAAATTCGTTGTGTGTGTACATGAAAATGAAGATCATAACAGGTTAGAATGGATAGCCAGTTGAACAGCAGGCCTCCGAGAATGAACAGTCCTCTGAAAACGAGCATTGGTTTACTAGGACATAAACAAGTGGTATAACGAATGCGGTCATGGAGTGGAAGTTCAGATGAATTCCCGATTGGCAGTGAATGAATTGAACATTCTGTAGTGGATATTCCAATGTTTTCTGCCATGTGGGTTGTTTGGAAAGTAAAAGAAAGACTTGACCACTGTGGAGTGGATATCCAGTTGAATAGCATGCATGCGAGTGTGAACAGTATGCTGAAAACAAGCAATGTGTTACTTAGACATTCAACAGTGGTGTAAAGAAAGGCTGCTTGGAGTGTAGGTTCCAAAATTTCCAAATAGGCAGTGAATGAATGGAACATTCTGTAGTGGAGATTCCAATGGTTACTGAATTCTACGTTGTATGGACAAGAAACTGTAGAGCTTACCAGGTGGGATTTCATAGCCAGTTGAAGACCAGGGCTGCGAGAATAAACAGTCCTCTGAAAACCAGCATTGGGTTACATGGACATGCACCAGTGGTATAACGAATGCGTTCATGGAGTGGAGGTTCAGATGAATTCCCGATTCGCAGTGAATGAGTTGAATATTCTGTAGTGGATATTCCAATGATTTCTGTCGTGTGGGTTGTTTGGACAGTAAAAGAAAGACTTGACCACTCTGGAGTTGATAACCAGTTGAATAGCATGCATGCGAGTGTGAACAGTATGCTGAAAACCAGCAATGTGTTACTTAGACATTCAGCAGTGGTGTAAAGAAATCCTGCCAGGAGTGTAGGTTCCAAGAATTCCAAATAGGCAGTGAATGAATGGAACATTCTGTAGTGGAGATTCCAATGGTTTCTGAATTCTACGTTGTATGGACAAGAAAATGAAGAGTTACCAGGTGGGATTTGATAGCCAGTTGAAGACCAGTCCTGCGAATTTGAACAGGCTGCTGAAAACCACCATTGGGTTAATTGAATATTCACCTGTGGTGTAAAGAAATCCTGTCCGCAGTGGAGATTCGATGAATTCCAGATTGGCAGTGAATGAATGGAATATTCTGAAGTGGAGATTCTAATGGTTACTGAATTCTGGGTTATGTGAACAGGAAAAAGTAGAGCTGACCAGGGTTGAGTGGACAGCCAGTTGACCAGCACGACTCCGAGTGTGAACACTCCTATGAAAACCAGCATTGGTTATTGGACATTCACCAGTGGTGTAACGAAAGCTGGCCTGGAGTGGAGATTCGAAGAACTTCAGATTAGCAGTGAATGAGTTGAATATTCTGTAGTGGAGATTCAAATGATTTCGAAAGTCTGGGTTGTGTGGACAGGAAATGGAAGAGCTGACCAGGTTGGAGTGGATTGCCTTTTCAACAGCACGCCTGGGAGTTTGAAGCAGACGCTGGAAAACAGCATTAGGTTACTTGGACATTCTCCAATGGTGCAGCGAAATCATGCCTGGAGTGGAGATTCCATGAATTCGATATTGGCAGGGAATGAATGGAACATTCCGTAGGAGAGATTCCAATGATTACTGAAGTCTGGGTTTTGTGTACAGGAAAATGAAGAGCAGAGCAGGGAAGAGTGGATAGCCTGTTGAACAGCAGACTGCGACTTTGAACTGGCTGCTGAAAACCAACATTGCATTACTTGGATATTCACCAGTGGTGTCAAGGAGTCCTGCCTGGAGTGGAGATTCGATGAATTCCCGATTGGGAATGAATGAATGGAACATTCTGTTTTGGAGATTCCAATTAATTCTGTAGTCAGGTTGAGTGGACACGAAAATGAAGAGCTGATCAGGTTGGAGAGGATAGGCACTAGAATAGCACACCAGCGAGTGTGAACAGGCCGCGAAAAACAGCATTGTGGTACTTGGATATTGACCAGTGGTGTAACGAAATCCTGCCTGGAGTGGAGATTCGATGAATTCCAGATTGGAAGTGAAAGAATGGAACATTCTGTACAGGAGATCCCAATCATTTCTGAAGTCTAGGTAGTGGGGACAGGAAAATGAAGAGCTGACCAGAGTACAGTGGATAGCCAGTTGAACAGCACGCCTCCCAGGGGGATCAGGACAATAAAAACGAGCAGTGTGTTATTTGGACATTCAACAGTGGTGTAACGAATGCCTGCCTGGAGTGGAGATTCAGATGAATTCCAGATTCACAGTGAATTAAAGGACCGTTCTGTAGTGGACATTCCAATTATTTCTGAAATCCGATGTGTGTGGACAGGAAAATGAAGAGCAAAACAGGTGAGAATGGATAGCCAGTTGAACACCAGGTCTGCGATAATGAACATTTCTCTGAAAACCAGCATTGGGTTTCTTGGACATGCACCAGTGGTATAATGAATGCGTTCATGGAGTGGAGATTCAGATGAATTCCCGATTCGCAGTGAATGAATTGAACATTCTGTAGTGAATATTCCAATGATTTCTGTCGTGTGCGTTGTTTGGACAATAAAAGAAAGACTTGACCACTGTGCGAGTTTGAACAGTATGCCGAAAACCAGCAATGTCTTACTTGGATATTCACCAGTGGAGTAATGAAAGCCTGCCTGGGGTGTAGTTTCCAAGAATTCCAAATAGGCAGTGAATGAATGGAACATTCTGTAGTGGAGATTCCAATGGTTTCTGAATTCTACGTTGTATGGACAAGAAACTGAAGAGCTTACCAGGTGGGATTTGATAGCCAGTTGAAGACCTGGCCTGCGAGAATAAACAGTCCTCTGAAAACCAGGATTGGGTTACTTGGACATTCACTAGTGGTATAACGAATGCGTTCATGGAGTGGAGGTTTAGATGAATTCCCGATTCGCAGTGAATGAATGGAACATTCTGTACTGGAGATTCCAATGGTTTCTGAATTCTACGTTGTATGGACAAGAAAATGAAGAGCTTACCAGGTGAGATATGATAGCCAGTTGAAGACCAGGCCTGCGAGAATAAACAGTCCTCGGAAAACCAGCATTGGGTTACTTGGACATTCACCAGTGTTATAACGAATACGTTCATGGAGTGGAGGTTCAGATGAATTCCCGTTTCGCATTGAAGGAATTGAACATTCTTTAGTGGATATTCCAATGATTTCTGTTGTGTGGGCTGTTTGGACAGTAAAAGAAAGGCTTGAACACTGTGAAGTGGATAGCCTGTTGAATTGCATGCATGCGAGTGTGAACAGTTCGCTGAAAACCAGCAATGTGTTTCTAGGACATTCACCAGTGTTGTAATGAAAGACTGCCGGGAGTGTAGGTTCCAAGAATTCCAAATAGTCAGTGAATGAATGGAACATTCTGTAGTGGAGATTCCAATGGTTTCTGAATTCTACGTTGTACGGACAAGAAACTGAGGGGCTTACCAGGTGGAATTTGCTAGCCAGTTGAAGACGAGGTCTGCGAATTTGTACAGGCTGCTGAAAACCACCATTGGGTTGCTTGAATATTCACCAGTGGTGTAAAGAAATCCTGTCTGCAGTGGAGTTTTGATGAGTTCCAGATTGGCAGTCTTTGAAGGGAACATCCTGAAGTGGAGAATCGTATGGTTTCTGAAGTCTGGGTTATGTGAACAGGAAAAAGAAGAGGTGACCAGGGTTGGGTCGACAGCCAGTTGAACAGCACGTCTCCGAGTGTGAACACGCCTATGCAAACCAGCATTGGTTGCTTGGACATTCACCAGTGGTGTAACGAAAGATTGCCTGGGGTAGAGATTCGATGAACTTCAGATTAACAGTGAACGTGTGGAATATTCTGTAGTGGAGATTCAAATGATTTCAAAAGTCTGGGTTTTGTGGACAGGAAACGGAAGGGCCTACCAGGTTGGAGTGGATTGCCTTTTCAACAGCACGCCTGGGAGTGTGAAGCGGACACTGAAAAACTGCATTAGGTTACTTGGTCATTCTCCAATGGTGCAAGGAAAGCATGCCTGAAGTGAAGATTCCATGAATTCAATATTGGCAGGGAATGAATGGAACATTCCGTAGGAGAGATTCCAATGATTTCTGAAGTCTGGGTTTTGTGTAGAGAAAATGTATAGCAGAGCAGGGTAGAGTGGATAGCCTGTTGAACAGCAGACTGCGACTTTAAACTGGCTGCTGAAAACCAACATTGGGTTACTTGGATATTCACCAGTGGTGTGAAGGAATCCTGCCTGAAGTGGAGATTCGATGAATTCCCGATTGGGAGTGAATGAATGGAACATTCTGTGGTGGAGATTCCAATTACTTCTGAAGTCTGGGTTTTGTGGTCAGGAAAATGAAGAGCTGACCAGGGTTGAGTGGATAGGCAGTTGGACAGCACGCCTGCGAGTGTGATCATTCCTCTGAAATCCGGCATTGGATTCCTTGGACATCATCAGTGGTGCAACGAAAGCCTGCCTGGCGTTTTAGATTCGATGAATTCCAGATTGGAATTGAATCAATGGAACAGTCTGTAGAGGAGATTGCAATGAATTCTAAAGTATGGTTTGTGTGGACAGGAATAGAATAATCTGACCACTGTGTAGTGGATTGCCAGTTGTATAGCACGTCTGCAAGTGAGAAGAGAACGCTGAAAATCAGCATTCAGTTACTTCGATATTCACCAGTCCTGTAACTAAACTCTGACTGGAGTGGAGATTCGATAAATTCCAGATCGGCAGTGAATGAATGGAACATTCTGTAGTGGAGATTATAATGGTTTCTGAAGTCTAAGTTATGTGGACAGGAAAATGTAGAGCTGACCAGGGTTGAGTGGATAGTCAGTTGAACAGCACTCCTGCGAGTGTGAACAGGCCGCTAAAAAGCAGCCATGGGTTAAGTGTACATTCAACACTAGTGAAACGAAATCCGACCTGGAGTGGAGATTCGATGAATTCCAGATTGGGAGTGAATGAATGGAACATTCTGTAGTGGAGATTCCAATGCATTTTGAAGTCTGGGTTGAGTGGACAGGAAAATGAAGAGCTTATCAGGTTGGAGAGGATAGCCAGTAGAATAGCACACCAGCGAGTGTGAACAGGCCTCGAAAAACCAGCATTGGGTTACTTGGATATTGACCAGTGGTGTACTGAAATCCTGCCTGGAGTGGAGATTCGATGAATTCCAGATTGGCAGTGAATGAATGGATCATTCTGTACAGGAGTTTCCAATCATTTCTGAAGTCTAGGTAGTGGGGACAGGAAAATGAAGAGCTGACTAGGGTTCAGTGGATAGCCAGTTAAACAGCATGCCTCCGAGAGGGATCAGGACAATGAAAACGAGCAGTGTGTTACTTGGACATTCAACAGTGGTGTAACGAAAGCCTGCCTGGAGTGGAGATTCAGATGAATTCCAGATTCGCAGTGAATGAATGAAACGTTCTGTAGTGGAGATTCCAATTATTTCTGAAATCCGATGTGTGTGACAGGAACATGAAGAGCAAAGCAAGTTAGAATGGATAGGCAGTTGAACAGCAGGCCTGCAAGAATGAATAGTCCTCTGAAAACCAGCATTGGGTTACTTGGACATTCTCCAGTGGTATAACGAATGCGTTCATGGAGTGGAGGTTCAGATGAATTCCCGATTCGCAGTGAATGAATTGAACATTCTGTAGTGGATATTCCAATGATTTCTGTCGTGTGGGTTGTTTGGACAGTAAAAGAAAGACTTGACCACTGTGGAGTGGATAGCCTGTTGAATAGCATGCATGCGAGTGTGAACAGTACGCTGAAAACCAGCAATGTGTTTCTTGGACATTCACCAGTGGTGTAAAGAAATCCTGCCTGGAGTGTAGCTTCCAAGAATTCCAATTAGGCAGTGAATGAATGGAACATTCTGTAGTGGAGATTCCAATGGTTTCTGAATTCTACGTTGTATGGACAAGAAACTGAAGAGCTTACCAGGTGGGATTTCATAACCAGTTGAAGACCAGGCCTGCGAATTTGTACAGGCTGCTGAAAACCACCATTGGTTTACTTGAATATTCACCAGTGGTGTAAAGTAATCCTGTCTGCAGTGGAGATTCGATGAGTTCCAGATTGGCAGGGAATGAATGGAACATTCTGAAGTGGAGATTCTAATTGTTTCAGAAGTCTGGGTTATGTGAACAGGAAAAAGAAGAGCTGACCAGGGTTGAGTGGACAGCCAGTTGAACAGCACGACTCCGAGTGTGAACACGCCTATGAAAACCAGCATTGGTTACTTGGACATTCAGCAGTGGTGTAAAGAAAGCTTGCCTGGAGTGGAGATTCGAAGAACTTCAGATTATCAGTGAATGTGTGGAATATTCTGTAGTGGAGATTCAAATGATTTCGAAAGTCTGGGTTGTGTGGACAGGAAACGGAAGAGCTGACCAGGTTGGAGTGGATTGCCTTTCAACAGCACGCCTGGGAGTGTGAAGCAGACGCTGGAAAACTGCATTTAGGTTACTTAGACATTCTCCAATGGTGCAACGAAAGCTTGCCTAGAGTGGAGATTCAATGAATTCCAGATTGGCAGTAAATGAATGGAACATACTGTACAGGAGATTCCAATCATTTCTGAAGTCTAGGTAGTGGGGACAGGAAAATGAAGAGCTGACCTGGGTCCAGTGGATAGCGAGTTGAACAGCACGCCTCCGAGGGGGATCACGACAATGAAAATGTGCAGTGTGTTACTTGGACATTCAACAGTGGTGTAACGAAAGCCTGCCTTGAGTGGAGATTCAGTTGAATTCCAGATTCGCAGTGAATAAATGGAACGTTCTGTAGTGAAGATTCCAATTATGTCTGAAATCCGATGTGTGTGGACAGGAAAATGAAGAGCAAAACAGGTTAGAATGGATAGCCAGTTGAACAGCAGTTGTGCGAGAATGAACAGTCCTCTGAAAACCAGCATTGCGTTACTTGGACATTCACCAGTGTTATAACGAATGCGTTCATGGAGTGGAGGTTCAGATGAATTCCCGATTCGCAGTGAATGAAATGAACATTTTGTAGTGGATATTCCAATGATTTCTGTCGTGTGGGTTGTTTGGACAGTAAAAGTAAGACTTGACCACTGTGGAGTGGATAGCCTGTTGAATAGCATGCATGTGAGTGTGAACAGTATGCTGAAAACCAGCAATGTGTTACTTAGACATTCACAGGTGGTGTAATGAAAGCCTGCCTGGAGTGTAGGTTCCAAGAATTCCAAATACGCAGTGAATGAATGGAACATTCTGTAGTTTAGATTCCAATGGTTTCTGAATTCTACGTTTTATGGACAAAAAACTGCAGAGCATACCAGGTGGGATTTTATAGGCAGTTAAATACCAGGCCTGCGAGAATAAACAGTCCTCTGAAAACCAGCATTGGGTTACTTGGACATTCACCAGTGGTATTACGAATGCGTTCATGGAGTGGAAGTTCAGATGAATTTCCGATTCGCAGTGAATGAATTGAACATTCTGTAGTGGATATTCCAATAATTTCTGTCGTGTGGGTTGTTTGGACTGTAAAATAAAGACTTGACCACTGTGGCGTTGATTACCAGTTGAATAGCATGCATGCGAGTGTGAACAGTATGCTGAAAACCAGCAATGTGTTACTTGGACATTCACCAGTGGTGTAAAGAAATCCTGCCTGGAGTGTAGCTTCCAAGAATTCCAAATAGGCAGTGAATGAATGGAACATTCTGTAGTGGAGATTCCAATGGTTTCTGAATTCTACGTTGTATGGACAAGAAAATGAAGAACTTACCAGGTGGGATTTGATAGCCAGTTGAAGACCAGGCCTGCGAATTTGAACAGGCTGCTGAAAACCACCACTGGGTTACTTGAATATTCACCAGTGGTGTAAAGAAATCCTGTCTGCAGTGGAGATTCGATGAATTCCAGATTGGCAGTAAATGAATGGAACATTCTGAAGTGGAGATTCTAATGGTTTCTGAAGTCTGGGTAATGTGAACAGGAAAAAGACGAGCTGACCAGGTTTGAGTGGACAACCAGTTCAACAGCAAGAGTCCGAGTGTGAACACGCCTATGAAAACCAGCATGGGTTACTTGGACATTCACCAGTGGTGTAACGAAAGCTTGCCTGGAGTGGAGATTTGAAGAACTTCAGATTAGCAGTGAATGAGTGGAATATTCTGTAGTGGAGATCCAAATGATTTCGAAAGTCTGGGTTTTGTGGACAGTAAATGGAAGAGCTGACCAGGTGGGAGTGGATAGCCCGTTGAACAGCACGCCTAGGAGTGTGAATCGGACGCTGGAAAACAGCATTAGGTTACTTAGACATTCTCCAATGGTGCAACGAAAGCATGCCTGGAGTGGAGATTCAATGAATTCGATATTGGTAGGGAATGAATGGAACTTTCCATAGGAGAGATTCCAATGATTACTGAAATCTGGGTTTTGTGTACAAGAAAATGAAGGGCAGAGCAGTGAAGTGTGGATAGCCTGTTGAACAGCAGACTGCGAATTTGATCTGGCTACTGAAAACCAACATTGGGTTACTTGGATATTCAACAGTGGTGTAAAGGAATCCTGCCTGCATTGGAGATTACATGAATTCCAGATTCGCAGTGAATAAATGGAACGCTCTGTAGTAGAGATTCCAATTATTTCGGACATACGATGTCTGTGGACATGAACATGAAGAGCAAAACAGGTTAAAATGAATAGCCAGTTGAACAGCAGTCCTGCGAGAATGAACAGTCCTCTGAAAACCAGCATTGGGTTACTTGGACATTCACCAGTAGTATAACGAATGCGTTCATGGAGTGGAGGCTCAGATGAATTCCCGATTCGCAGTGAATGAATTGAACATTCTGTAGTGAATATTCCAATGATTTCTGTCGTGTGGGTTGTTTGGACAGTAAAAGAAAGACTTGAGCACTGTGGAGTTGATAACCAGTTGAATAGCATGCATGCGAGTATGAACAGTATGCTGAAAACCAGCAATGTGTTTCTTGGACATTCACGAGTGGTGTAAAGAAAGCCTGCCTGGAGTGTAGGTTCCAAGATTTTCAAATAGGCAGTGAATGAATGGAACATTCTGTAGTGGATATTCCAATGGTTTCTGAATTCTACGTTGCATGAACAAGAAACTGAAGAGCTTACCAGGTGGGATTTGAGAGCCAGTTGAAGACCAGGCCTGCGAGAATAAACATTCCTCTGAAAACCAGCATTGGTCTACTTGGACATGCACCAGTGGTAGAACGAATGTGTTCATGGAGTGGAGGTTCAGCTGAGTTTCCGATTCGCAGTGAATGAATTGAACATTCTGAGGTGGATATTCCAATAATTTCTGTCGTGTGGGTTGTTTGGACAGTAAAATAAAGACTTGACCACTGTGGAGTTGATAACCAGTTGAATAGCATGCATGCGAGTGTGAACAGTATGCTGAAAACCAGCAATGTGTTACTTGGACATTCACCAGTGGTGTAAAGAAAGCCTGCCTGGAGTGTAGGTTCCAAGATTTCCAAATAGGCAGTGAATGAATGGAACATTCTGTAGTGGAGAGTCCAATGGTTTCTGAATTCTACGTTGTATGGACAAGAAACTGAAGAGCTTTCCAGGTGGGATTTGATAGCTAGTTGAAGACCAGGCCTTCGAATTTCAACAGGCTTCTGAAAACCACCATTGGGTTACTTTAATATTCACCAGTGGTGTAAAGAAATCCTGTCTTCAGTGGAGTTTCGATGAATTCCAGATTGGCAGTGAATGAATGGAACATTCTGAAGTGGAGATTCTAATGGTTTCTGAAGTCTGGTTTATGTGAACAGGAAAAAGAAGAGCTGACCAGGGTGAGTGGACAACCAGATGAACAGCACGACTCCGAGTGTGAACATGCCTATGAAGACCAGCATTGGTTTCTTGGACATTCACCAGTGGTGTAACGAAAGCTTGCCTGGAGTGGAGATTCAAGGAACTTCAGATTAGCAGTGGATGAGTGGAATATTCTGTAGTGGAGATTCAAATGATTTCGAAAGTCTGGGTTGTGTGGACAGGAAATGGAAGAGCTGACCAGGTTGGAGTGGAGAGCCCGTTGAACAGCGCGCCTAGGTGTGTGAAGAGGACGCTGGTAAACAGCATTAGGTTACTTGGACATTCTCCAATGGTGCAACGAAAGCATGCCTGGAGTGGAGATTCCATGAATTCGATATTGGCAGGGAATGAATGGAACCTTCCGGAGGAGAGATTCCAATGATTTGTGAAGTCTTGGTTTGGTGTACAGGAAAATGAAGAGCAGTGCAGGGAAGAGTGGATGGCCTGTTGAACAGGAGACTGCGACTTTGAACTGGCTGCCGAAAACCAACATTGCGTTACTTGGATATTCACCAGTGGTTTCAAGGAATCCTGCCTGGAGTGGAGATTCGATGAATTCCCGATTGGGAGTGAATGAATGGAACATTTTGTTGTGGAGATTCCAATTACTTCTGAAGTCTGGGTTTTGTGGACAGGAAAATGAAGGGCTGACCAAGGTTGTGTGGATAGGCAGTTGGACAGCACGCCTGCGAGTGTGATCATGCCTCTGAAATCCAGCATTGGATTCCTTGGACATCATCAGTCGTGTAACAATAGCCTGCCTCTAGTTGGAGATTCGATGAATTCCAGATTGGAATTGAAACTATGGAACAGTCTGTAGTGGAGATTTCAATGAATTCTGAAGTATGGTTTGTGTGGACAGGAAAAGAATAATCTGACCACTGTGTAGTGGATTGCCAGTTCAAACGCACGTCTGCGAGTGAGAACAGAACGCTGAAAATCAGCATTCACTTACTTAGATATTCACCAGTCTTGTAACTGAAGTCGGCTTGGAGTGGATATTCGATGAATTCCAGATCGGCAGTGAATGAATGGAACATTCTGTAGTGGACATTATAATGGTTTTTGAAGTCTTAGTTATGTGGATAGGAAAATGTAGAGCTGACCATGGTTGAGTGGATAGTAAGTTGAACAGCACTCCTGCGAGTGTGAAGAGGCCGCTGAAAAGCAGCCTTGGGTTACTTGTACATTCAACACTAGTGAAACAGAATCCGGCCTGGAGTGGAGATTCGATGAATTCCAGATTGGGAGTGAATGAATGGAACATTCTGTAGTGAAGATTCCATTGAATTTTGTAGTCTGGGTTGAGTGGACAGGAAAAAGAAAAGCTGATCAAGTTGGAGAGGATAGGCAGTAGAATAGCACACCAGCGAGTGTGAACAGGCCGTGAAAAACCAGCATTGGGGTACTTGGATATTGACCAGTGGTGTACCAAAATCCTGCCTGGAGTGGAGATTCGATGAATTCCAGATTGGCAGTGAATGAATGGAACTTTCTGTACAGGAGATCCCAATCATTTCTGAAGTCTCGGTAGTGGAGACAGGAAAATGAAGAGCTGACCAGGGTTCAGTGGATAGCCAGTGGAACAGCACGCCTCCGAGGGTGATCAGGAGAATGAAAACGAGCAGTGTGTTACTTGGACATTCAACAGTGGTGTAACGAAATCCTGCCTGGAGTGGAGATTCAGATGAATTCCAGATTCGCGGTGAATAAATGGAACGTTCTGTAGTGGAGATTCCAATTATTTCTGAAATCCGATGTGTGTGGACAGGAAAATGAAGAGCAAAACAGGTTAGAATGGATAGCCAGTTGAACAGCAGGCCTGCGAGAATGAACAGTCCTCTGAAAACCAGCATTGGGTTACTTGGACATTCACCAGTGGTATAACGAATGCGTTCATGGAGTGGAGGTTCAGATGACTTCCCGATTCGCAGTGAATGAATTGAACATTCTGTAATGGATATTCCAATGATTTCTGTCGTGTGGGTTGTTTGGACAGTAAAAGAAAGACTTGACCACTGTGGAGTGGTGCCGCAGACTTGCTTGGTCGAAGAGCACCAGACTGAGTAGGACCAGGTGAAGGTGCACAGGAAATTAGGAGATTCGGCGCGTTGGACAGACAGACACCAACACAAGAGAGGTTGAGTTCTGCTGCGGTTTATTGCATCCAGAGTTCCTCTTTTTATATAGTTACAGAAACAACGTGGCAAAGCACACATTACATCAGGCCTTGGGTCATGTTTCCAAGACAACAGGGGGCACCTACACTTTCTGTTTTAAGATTAGGGCAAAAGATCCACTTGTTCTAATAAAATATGTGAGTGAAATATTATGTTCCTTATAATTCCTTAATTGTCTAATTTTACTGACATTCAGTTTTTATTTCCCTAAAAATGCCTACCCATAAACTAACGAAAATATCAGGACTTTATAAAAACTAATATTAACTTTGTGCTGGAGCGATAGCACAGCGGTAGGGCGTTCGCCTTACACGCGGCCAACATGGCCGACCCGAGTCGATTCCTCCGCCCCTCTCGGAGAGCCCGGCAAGCTACCGAGAGTATTCGATATGCCAAACACAGTAACAACAATGTCTCCAATGGAGACGTTACTGGGCCCGCTCGAGCAAATATTAACTCTACTAGCAAGCATCTTTCCAAGGCCAAAAGTTAAATCAAGATATTTAACAAGCAGGCTCCTATACCCACAGAATTGCAAGTGAAGACTGCATGTCAGAGGCGCCTAGAAAACAGTGAAACGGGCCTGCCGGAGGCATGCTCCCACAGAATGTCAGGTGAAGACTGCATGTCAGAGGCGCCTATAAAAACAGTTAAAGGGGGCTGCCGGAGGCATACACCCGTAGGTCACGAACCTTCCCTTCCCAGGGACCCAGGCCCTTGCCTGAGCCCCTTGCAGCATGTTGCTACGTGGGCGACACCGTTACCGCCGTGGCAATTCCTCCCTTTTTACTTTTTAGACGCATGACATTCATGTCAACCCGAACCTTCTGCATAGGGCTACGTCGACGCCGTTACCGGCGTGGCAGTTCCTCCCTTTTTATTTTTCAGACGCATGGCATACATGTCAACGCGAACCTTCTGAATAGAACGAAGCATGCTTCGGAAAAAACAGGGAAGAATAATAATAACTGCTCCTATTATTAAAGCCAATAGGGCAAAAACAATAATATAATGAATCCAATCAAATGGATTGAGGGCCTTCATGCTTTTAGTCAGACCAGAGGCTAGATCACTTAATTCAGATGTCTTATCATAAGCCTGGCTCATAGCTGCAATATCCCTCTGTATGCTCTCTAGGTCATGAGTAATAGATTGATCCTGCCAGACTCCAAGCAGGTGATGTTTAACCTTATTCCAATCAGAAGAAGTGTTATAAGGCAAAGGAGTGACACAGATGGTCCTAAATTGTTCATGACAACGAGTGTGCATCATTCTTTTAAGATTTTCAAGATCCTGACCAAGAGCCAGGACCACTTCTTCCAAAACATTAACCTTTGCTTCTAATTTCTTGTCAATAATTACTTGTTCAGATAAGGCAAATGTAACATTCTTATTCAATTCATTAACAAAATGAGCAGTATGAATTTCCTCAACTAAGGTAGCTGTGGCAATAGCAAAGGTGGTGATGATAGATATTAAGGCCGTAATGCCAAGAATCAAAGCAGCCACAAACCGTTTAGGTCGAATTAAAGCATGTAATTCCTTGAGGACCTGGGTAGCAGAATTATCATACCAGGTCATGTTGGGCAAATGTTCGGGCAGCATGACAAAAGATGGCCTCTGGACAATCAACATAATATCCTTATTAGGATCATGGTTGGGAGAAACACAATTGGTTAATTCACAATTTCGACAGGCCACATGATAAGAATTGGAACCAAAAGGAATAATATACATATCATCATGATTTGCCAACAATAAAGCATATGGATAGGATACACAACTTCTCACTGCCAATGCAGTATAAGAGGCCTGTCCAGGGCGTTTCTGAAGAATCATGTTATAGGCGGCTGTAAGGTGGAACAGATCACGATGGACTTTTTGACAGGCAGGAGTCTTAGCCACCCAAACGGTCTCCACATAGCCGGGCGAGAAGCAACGAGATAAAGGCTCGTCGGTTGAAGAGGAGAGTACAAAACCATGATACTTGTTAAGGTTATTTTGTAAATGCTGCCTAATACATGATCCATTATTAGTGGAGGAGGAATAATCCCAAATAGTAACATTAGAAATAGCAGTGGGAGTATACTGTACGGCGGTTGAGTCAAAACCGCAATCCAACCATTTAGGAAAAGGAGAAAGGTTACTGTTCCAGAATTGATCAATATCCCGATATTTCTCTACACATTTTTCCAGAGGCATATTTGGATCTGAGACAAAGGCATCCTTACGAAATGGCGCACCCAATGTTGACATTTTTGTTTCCCACACCCAACGCTTGCCCTTATCGGGGGTTTCACCTTTCATTCTGCGAGGCGAATCAGTCAAGAAGGTACGATAACTGACACTCATACAACCCTGGGCACCATAATTTCCCAAGGCAAAGCAAATGGGAAGAGAATCTGAGTGACCAGAGAAATAAGTCAATGTAGACACATGTTTTCTATCAGATGAGTCCTGAAGGCCTCCCATGAGCTCAGAATGATTAGTAAGTACTTTAAGGGAGGTACTGTCAAGCCATCCCACAGGGTGTAACAATGGGGGACTGGGCACATAGGCCCAATAAGCAGTTGATGATGAATCCGCAGGGAGAGAAGGCATAACCTGTCCAACTAACAGTAAGGACATAGTTGCTAGGAAAACACATTCAGCTGTTGGTTTAGGCATCTTCTTCCTCGCTAGGGCTTTGGCATGCTGCATCAGTCTCCGGAATTGCGTCCAAGTCGGCAGGTCCTGTGGCTGAAACGACAGTCTTTCCATCTGCTTGACCAGGGACACTGTTGTCAGCTTTTTCTTCCTTTTTTCTTTGTGCCTGTGGTGCCGGCCTGACAAGGCGGTCCGGGATCCAGATGGGAGACTCGGCATCCTGAGGAAAAATACAAGCATAGCCTCGGCCTGAGGCAAGTAAAGGATCGGGCCCTTTCCATTGGCCCATAAGGAGGTCCTTTCAGAGCACGTTTGCTTGTGCCATGGGGGGCATCTGCCAGTGCCTTTGAGCAGGAGTCTGCCCATCAGAGTCGGCATTCAGGTGATTGATCACAAAAAGGGCATGGCTCAAAAGATGATGTGGTGAGTGATACTGCTGTGCATCTTGTAGACGCTGCAGTTGTATTTTTAAGACTTGATGAGCTCGCTCAATAATAGCCTGCCCTTGAGGATTGTAAGGAATGCCAGTGGCATGTAAGATACCCCATCGCTGGAGAAAAGAGACAAAGGACCTAGAGGTATAAGCAGGTCCATTATCTGTTTTGATATGTAATGGCCTTCCCATGATCATAAAGCATTGAAAGAGGTGTTGAATCACATCCTTCAGGGCCTCTCCTGTTCTTGCAGAGGCAAACATAAAATGAGAATAAGTATCAATAGTTACATGAACATACTTCATCCTTCCAAAAGAGGGGACATGGGTTACATCCATTTGCCAGAGGCTCAAAGGTCGTAGGCCTCGGGGGGTTACCCCCATTTTTGGCCCCCCTGAAGGAGGGGGACAATGAGCACATTCTTTGACAATATGCCGTGCCTGCTCTCTCGTGATTTTAAACATGTGTCTTAAAGCATTGGCGTTCTGATGATGTAGTGCGTGGCTCTCCTGAGCCTCTGTCACTGACAGTATGTGGCTTCTAGTTAATAAATCAGCCATGTGATTGCCCTGAGAAAGAGCCCCTGGCAGCTTAGTATGGCCTCTAATATGTCCCACATAGATCCGGTTAGTCCGGTTTTGCAAGATGGCCTGTAAATGTTTAAGTAAGGGGAGAATTGTTGAAGGTCCTGAGAGCAAGGCAGTCTCAATGTGTGGGAATAAATTAGCAAAATATTTGGAATCAGTATAAAGATTCAAAGTTTGAGGAAAATGGGCTAAGGCAAGGTTCACTGCTTTAATCTCTGCTTGCTGAGCAGAGGTCTGCTCTCCGTGTTCTACAATGGGGTCTTGACCTTCAATATACACAGCAGAGGTGCCATTGGAGGAACCATCTGTAAACACAACTATACCTCCTGCTAACGGGACAGGAGAACATATTTTTGGAAAAATTAAATCAACTGACTTTATAAATTCTAGTAAAGGATCCTGGGGATAATGATATAGAATTTGTCCTGTATAACCCATTACAGCCAACACCCAATCATCTGATTCCTTATATAACATTTCGACTTGATCTTTATTAAAAGGAGTGACAATTATGTGGGGCTCCTGCCCAAACAATTCCCTAGATCTGATTCTACCTTTATAGATTATTTGAGACACCATAAAGGGCAAAGAGGCTACTGTCTTTTTCTGATGGTGAGGCAAGTGCAGCCATTCCAGGATACCTTGCTGCCACAAGCAGGCAGTTGGAGAGTAAGGTGTGGTGAACACGAGCAAATACCATGGTTGATTGTAATCTAACTGTTTAACCTTAGCCTTTTCCAATGCCTGTTCCACCAGCTGAATGTCTTTCAAAGCAGCAGGTGTTAATTCCCTTTTTGATGTTGGGTGACTGTCCCCCTTTAAGATGTCATATAGGGGATCCAAGTCTCCTGTGGTAATATGTAAATAATTTCTAATCCAGTGAATATTACCCAACAACTTCTGAAAATCATTTAGGGTTTTTAATTTATCAGTTTTTATGGAGGCCTTTTGAGGGACAATAAAGTCATTTTGGAACCACTGTCCCAGATATCCTATGGGCTTGTCACATTGGACTTTATCAGGAGCAATGACTAGCCCTTGAGCTATTAATTGTTCAATGGTATCATACAGAAGTTGCCGAGCCATATGCTCCTTTGGATGAGCTAGCAAAATATCATCCATATAATGAATGATATAGGCCTCTGGGTATTGCTGTCGAATTGGAGAAAGAGCCATATCAACATATTTTTGACATAGAGAAGGGCTATTTTTCATTCCTTGCGGCAGAACCTTCCATTGATAACGTCTGTAAGGCCGCTTATAATTGGTTGAGGGGATACTAAAAGCAAATCTTTGACAATCCTGGGGTTGTAACTTAATAGTAAAAAAGCAATCCTGCAAATCAATAACAATAATTTTCCAATTTTGAGGAACGGAAACCGGTGATGGCAACCCAGGTTGCAAGGCCCCCATATCTTCCATAGTTACATTAATGGCTCTTAAATCCTGCAACAGTCTCCATTTTCCTGATTTCTTCTTTATTACAAATACAGGGGTATTCCAAGGGCTATTAGATTCCTCTATATGTCCTTTATCTAATTGTTCCTGCACTAATATTTCTAAAGCCTGTAATTTTTCATCAGGTAGGGGCCACTGACTCACCCACACAGGCTGATCATTCTTCCAAATAATAGGATCTGCAAAGATGTTAACTGCAGTGGCCCCTATAAAAAACTTTGTTCTTGTTCTGACTCATGTTCTTTAGCAGTCAGGACACAGCCTAGTGCCTTTAGCAGATCTCGTCCCCACAACGTAAAGGGTAGGGAGGCAATAACATAAGGCTGGATAGTTCCTTCTTTCCCATCTGCCCTCCAGGTTAAAATGGAGGAACTTACTATGGCTCCCATGACAGCTCCAACTCCCATAAGGGTGGCTCCAGTAGTGTGCACGGGCCATGAAGGAGGCCAGTCCCTACCGGCTATGCAGGTCTTATCAGCGCCGGTATCGAGCACTCCTCTAATCGGCTTTCCATTAATGTAAATATCTTTGAATGGTGCGAAATCCATCTCTTTAACCCAGGCAGCGACGTTGGCTGGAACCTCAGTCGCAACAGCTATGTCTATGGACCCGAACTGTCCCGAGCCTCTGCTTCCTGTAAGAACAGGTGTCGGCAAGGGAATATAGGGCAGTACTAACAGCTGCGCAATTCTCTGGCCTTTATGCAGCTGTACAGTTTCTTTCAAAGGTTTTACCATTACTTTTATGTCTGATTCAGTATCTGAATCAACCACCCCGGGCACAATTTCCAGATGTTTATTAATGTTGGAGCTTCTGCCAATGACAAGCCCCATGGTGCCGGGGGGCAGTGTGCCCTTGGTACCTGTTGGAATTACTGTAATGCCATCCCATTTAGATAATATAATATCAACAGGACAGGCCAAGTCCAGACCAGCACTCCCGGGTGTTCCTCTGGGTAGGGAGTGGATTGTAGGAGCATCTGTTTTTAACGGAGCCTTTTCCGCCGCTCCGTCCCCCTCTTTTTGTGTTGGCTCTTTTTGACTGTTCCTTATTTTTATTTTTATTCCCTGTCAGTAGCACTCCATCCTTGGTAAATTTAGACCTACATTCATTCTTCCAATGTCTACCTTTCCTACATTTAGGACACAGACCGGGCGGGCGAGAGCTCCGGTCCTTCTTCTCTGTACATTCTATCTGCATATGTCCCTGTTTTCCACACTTGTAGCACCGCGGCCCCGCATCCACACGGCCATCAAGTCCTTTCTTTACATAAGTCCCAAAGGACTGTCCCTTCATGGCAGCGGCATAAGCAATGCCTTGAACAACAGCCGGGGAGGCATCAACACAGGCCTTAATATAATCCTGAATAGTCCCTGTCTTCCTAATGGGCCTTAATAAGTCTTTGCACAGAGTGTTGGCATTTTCCCAGGCGAGTTGCTTAATAAGCATCTCTGTCCCTTCCGAAGGAGGGAGCATTCTGTGCACGGCCTCTTCTAAACGGGAGATAAAGTTTTGATAGGTCTCCTCATTGCCCTGGATAATGCCTGATAATGTGGTGCCTTTTACCCCGGGAGGGGGCAATTTTGCCCATGCCGCTACGGCATTCCTGGTGACGATCTCTAAAAATTCCCCGGGTATCTGTATCTGAGCCCTAGTGGTTGCGTGGTCCCCTGTTCCCATTAACATATCCATAGTTGGCTTAGCACCCCGTTTATTTGCCATATCACTTATTGTATCTTTACATTTGTCCTCATATTCAGTCCGCCAGAGCACATAGTCTCCGGGGGATAAAGTTGCTTTCGCGACCAGATGCCAATCATATGGTGTCATCCGAGAGGCTGCCAGCATGTCTACAACTTGTAAAGTATAAGGAGCAGAAGCTCCTGAGGACTGGACCGCCGCCCATAATTCCTGCAAAGTTTTTAAAGGAATAGGTTCCCAACGCAGGTCACCTTCGAGTGCCTCCGTAACAGGAAAGGTAAACGAAGTGTCCCCGAGGCGCCGAGCCTCAGCCATGGCGCCGCGGAAGCCCACAAGCGGTGGATACAATCTGCGGGCTGGAGCTGGCCTTTTTACTCTTCCAGCCTTGACAACGGGGAATGCCTTAAAGGCATTCTCGTTTTGCCATTTCGCTAGCTATTTCCCAATCACCTCACTCGTCCTCATCATCCTCCTCTTTGAATAAGGGAGCAGAGGGCCCCACTGGACCCTCATCTGGTGCTACTTCTGCATAAATAAGGGAAGAGGCTGTTTCCTCCTCTAGACCTTCTAAATCAGACGTTTGTGTTAGTAACTCCTTAATTTGTAACCATAATGGATAAGAACAAGGAGGCAGTTTCTCTTCTCCCTCCTCCTTGCCATACTTATGCAGAGCTTTACCCACTCTCCGCCATTCAGACAGCGTTAGACTACCATCTCCTGGGAACCAAGGACAAAGATGCTTGACCACATGCAAAAATTTTGAGAGAGCTGAATCAGTAACTTTTAAACCTTTTTCTAATAACATGCGCCGCACGACAGCTGCAAAGAGCTTGTCGTCTTTTGACATCTGTACACCCATGATGAACTGATTACCTGATTACCTGCACTTAACCGGTGAGCCTTTACCGGCGGATCCGCGTAATCCTGGCAGGAGCCGATCCCTGCTTTGGGGAGAGAAAAGAAAGAAAGAAGGGGGATTACCTGTCCTTCCGGTCCCTGTTGGGGCGCCACCTGCGGCAGACTTGCTTGGTCGAAGACCACCAGACTGAGGAGGACCAGGCGAAGGTGCACAGGAAATTAGGAGATTCGGCGCTTTGGACAGACAGACACCAACACAACAGAGGTTGAGTGCTGCTGCGGTTTATTGCATCCAGAGTTCCTCTTTTTATACAGTTACAGAAAAAACGTGGCAAAGCACACATTACATCAGGCCATGGGTCATGTTTTCAAGAAAACAGGGGGACCGTACACGTTCTGTTTTAAGATTAGGGCAAAAGATCCACTTTTTCTAATAAAATATGTGAGTGAAATATTATGTTCCTTATAATTCCTTAATTGTCTAATTTTACTGACATTAAGTTTTTATTTCCCTAAAAACGCCTACCGAGAAACTAAAGAAAATATCAGGACTTTATAAAAACTAATATTAACTCTACTAGCAAGCATCATTCCAAGGCCAAAAGTTAAATCAAGATATTTCACAAGCAGGCTCCTATTCCTACAGAATGGCAAGTGAAGACTGCATGTCAGAGGCGCCTAGAAAACAGTGAAAGGGGGCTGCCAGAGGCATGCTCCCACAGAATGGCAGGTGAAGACTGCATGTCAGAGGCGCTTATAAAAACAGTGAAAGGGGGCTGCCGGAGGCATAAACCCGTAGGTCACGAACCTTCCGTTCCCAGGGACCCAGGCCCTTGCCTGAGCCTCTTGAAGCATGTTGCTACGTGGGCGACGCCGTTACCGGCGTGGCAGAGTGGATAGCCAGTTGAATAGCATGCACGCGAGTGTGAACAGTATGCTGAAAACCAGCAATGTGTTACTTGGACATTCACCAGTGGTGTAAAGAAAGACTGCCTGGAGTGTAGGTTCCAAGAATTCCAAATAGGCAGTGAATGAATGGAACATTCTGTAGTGGAGATTCCAATGGTTTCTGAATTCTACGTTGTATGGACAAGAAACTGAAGAGCTTACCAGGTGGGATTTGATAGACAGTTGAAGAAAAGGCCTGCGAATTTGAACAGGCTGCTGAAAACCACCACTGGGTTACTTGAATATTCACCAGTGGTGTAAAGAAATCCTGTCTGCAGTGGAGATTCGATGAATTCCAGATTGGCAGTGAATGAATGGAACATTCTGAAGTGGAGATTCTAATGGTTTCTGAAGTCTGGCTTATGTGAACAGGAAAAAGAAGAGCTGACCAGGGTTGAGTGGAAAAAGAGCTGACCAGTTGGAGTGGATATCCCGTTGAACAGCATGCATGGGCGTGTGAAGCAGATGCTGGAAAACAGCATTAGGTTACTTGGACATTCTCCAAAGTTGCAACGAAAGAATGCCTGGAGTGGAGATTCCATGAATTCGATATTGGCAGGGAATGAATGAAACATTCCGTAGGAGAGATTCCAATGAATTATGAAGTCTTGGTTTGGTGTACAGGAAAATGAAGAGCAGACCAGGGAAGAATGTATAGCCTGTTGCACAGCAGACTGCGACTTTGAACTGGCTGCTGAAAACCAACATTGCGTTACACCAGTGGTGTCAAGAAATCCTGCCTGGAGTGGAGATTTGATGAATTCCCGATTGGGAGTGAATGAATGGAACATTCTGTAGTGGAGATTCCAATTACTTCTGAAGTCTGGGTTTTGTGGACAGGACAATGAAGAGCTGACCAGGGATGAGTGAATAGGCAGTTGAACAGCACGGCTGCGAGTGTGATCATGCCTCTGAAATCCAGCATTGGATTCCTTGGACATCATCAGTGGTGGAACGAAAGCCTGCCTGGAGTTGGAGATTCGATGAATTCCAGATTGGAATTGAAACAATGGAACAGTCTGTAGTGGAGATTCCAATGAATTCTGAACTATGGTTTGTGTGGACAGGAAAAGAATAATCTGACCACTGTGTAGTGGATTGCCAGGTCAACAGCACGTCTGCGAGTGAGAACAGAACGCTAAAAATCAGTATTCAGTTACTTAGATATTCACCAGTCGTGTAACTGAATTCTGCCTGGAGTGGAGATTCGATGAATTCCAGATAGGCAGTGAATGAATGGAACATTCTGTAGTGGAGATTCCATTGAATTTTGAAGTCTGGGTTGAGTGGACAGGAAAATGAGGAGCTGACCAGGATTCAGTGGATAGCCAGTTGAACAGCACGCCTCTGACGGGGATCAGGACAATGAAAACAAACAGTGCATTACTTGGACATTCAACAGTGGTGTAACGAAAGCCTGCCTGGAGTGGAGATTCAGATGAATTCCAGAATCGAAGTGAATAAATGGAACGTTCTGTAGTGGAGATTCCAATTTTTTCTGAAATCCGATGTGTGTGGACAGGAAAATGAACAGCAAAAAGAGGTTAGAATGGATATCCAGTTGAACAGCAGGCCTGCGAGAATGAACAGTCCTCTGAAAACCAGCATTGGGTTACTTGGACATTCACCAGTGGTATAACGAATGCGTTCATGGAGTGGAGGTTCAGATGAATTCCCAATTTGCAGTGAATGAAATGAACATTCTATAATGGATAATCCAATGATTTCTGTCGTGTGGGTTGTTTGGACAGTAAAGGAAAGACTTGACCACTGTGGAGTGGATAACCAGTTGAATAGCATGCATGCGAGTGTGAAGAATATGCTGAAAACCAGCTATGTGTTACTTGGACATTCAAAAGTGGTGTAAAGAAAGCCTGCCTGAGGTGGAGATTCAGATGAATTCCAGATTCGCAGTGAATAAATGGAACGTTCTGTAGTGGAGATTCCAATTATTTCTGAAATACGATGTGTGTGGACAGGAAAATGAACAGCAAAATAGGTTAGAATGGATATCCAGTTGAACAGCAGGCCTGCGAGAATGAACAGTCCTCTGAAAACCAGCATTGGGTTACTTGGACATTCACCAGTGGTATAACGAATGCGTTCATGGAGTGGAGGTTCAGATGAATTCCCGATTTGCAGTGAATGAAATGAACATTCTATAATGGATAATCCAATGATTTCTGTCGTGTGGGTTGTTTGGACAGTAAAAGAAAGACTTGACCACTGTGGAGTGGATAACCAGTTGAATAGCATGCATGCGAGTGTGAAGAATATGCTGAAAACCAGCTATGTGTTACTTGGACATTCAAAAGTGGTGTAAAGAAAGCCTGCCTGGAGTGTAGGTTCCAAGAATTCCAAATAGGCAGTGAATGAATGGAACATTCTATAGTGGAGATTCCAATGGTTTCTGAATTCTACGTTGTATGGACAAGAAACTGAAGAGAATTCCAGGTGGGATTTGATAGCCAGTTGAAGACCAGGCCTGCGAATTTGAACAGGCTGCTGAAGACCACCATTGGGTTACTTGAATATTCACCAGTGGTGTAAAGAAATGCTGTCTGCAGTGGAGATTCGATGAATTCCAGATAGGCAGTGAAAGAATGGAACATTCTGAAGTGGAGATTCTAATGGTTTCTGAAGTCTGGGTTATGTGAACAGGAAAAAGAAGAGCTGACCAGGGTTGGGTGGACAGCCAGTTGAACAGCACGACTCCGAGTGTGAACACACCTATGAAGACCAGCATTGGTTTCTTGGACATTCACCAGTGGTGTAACGAATGCTTGCCTGGAGTGGAGATTCGAAGAACTTCAGATTAGCAGTGAGTGAGTGGAATATTCTGTAGTGGAGATTCAAATGATTTCGAAAGTCTGGGTTGTGTGGACAGGAAATAGAAGAGCTGACCAGGTGGGACTGGATAGCCCGTTGAACAGCATGCCTGGGAGTGTGAAGCAGATGCTGGAAAACAGCATTAGGTTACATGGACATTCTCCAATGGTGCAACGAAAGCATGCTTGGAGTGGAGATTCCATGAATTCGATATTGGCAGGGAATGAATGGAACATTCCGTAGGAGAGATTCCAATGTTTTCTGAAGTCTGGGTTTTTTGTACAGGAAAATGAAAAGCAGAGCAGGGAAGAGTGCATACCCTGTTGAACAGCAGACTGCTACTTTCAACTGGCTGCTGAAAACCAACATTGGGTTACTTGGATATTCACCAGTGGTGTAAAGGAATCCTGCCTGGAGTGGAGATTCGATGAATTTCTTATTTTGAGTGAATGAATGGAACATTCTCTAGTGGAGGTTTCAATTACTTCTGATTTCCGGGTTTTGTGGACAGGAAAATGAAGAGTTGACAAGGGTTTAGTGAATAGTCAGTTGGACAGCACGCCTGCGAGTGTGATCATGCCTCTGAAATCCAGCATTGGATTCCTGGACATCATCAGTGTTGTTACGAAAGCCTGCCTGGATTTAGAGATTCGATGAATTCCTGATTGGAATTGAATCAATGGAACCCTCTGTAGTGGAGATTCCAATGAATTCTGAAGTATGGTTTGTGTGGACAGGAAAAGAATAATCTGACAACTGTGTAGTGGATGGCTAGTTCAAGAGCACGTCTGCGAGTGAGAACAGAACGCTGAAAATCAGCATTCAGTTACTTAGATTTTCACCACTCATATTTCTAAAGTCTGCCTGGAGTGGATATTCAATGAATTCCAGATCAACAGTGAAAGAATGGATCATTTTTTAGTGGAGATTATAATGGTTTCTGAAGACTAAGTTATGTGGAGAGGAAAATGAAGAGCTGACCAGGTTTGAGTGGATAGTCAGTTGAAGAGCACTGCTGCGAGTGTGAATAGGCCGCTGAAAACCAGCCTTGGGTTAGTTGTACATTAAACACTAGTGAAACGAAATCCGGCCTGGAGTGGAGATTCGATGAGTTTCAGATTGGGAGTGAATGAATGTTACATTCTGTAGTGGTGATTCCAATGAATTTTGAAGTCTGGGTTGAGTGGACAGGAAAAAGAAGAGCTGATCAGGTTGGAGAGGATAGCCAGTAGAATAGCACACCACCGAGTGTGAACATGCCGCGAAACACCAGCATTGGGGTACTTGGATATTGACCAGTGGTGTAACGAAATCCTGCCTGGAGTGGAGATTTGATGAATTCCAGATTGGCAGTGAATGAATGCAACATTCTGTATAGGATATTCCAATCATTTCTGAAGTCTAGGTTCTTGGGACAGGAAAATTAAGAGCTGACCAGGGTTCACTGGATAGCCAGTTGAACAGCACGCCTCCGAGGGGGATCAGAACAATGAAAATGAGCAGTGTGTAACTTGGATATTCAACAGTGGTGTAACGAAAGCCTGCCTGGTGTGGACATTCAGATGAATTCCAGATTCGCAGTGAATAAATGGAACGTTCTGTAGTGGAGATTCCAATTATTTTTGAAATCCGATGTGTGTGGACAGGAAAATGAACAGCAAAATAAGTTAGAATGGATAGCCAGTTGAACAGTAGGCCTGCGAGAATGAACAGTCCTCTGAAAACCAGCATTGGGTTACTTGGACATTCACCAGTGGTATAACGAATGCGTTCATGGAGTGGAGGTTCAGATGAATTCCCAATTCGCAGTGAATAAAATGAACATTCTATAATGGATACTCCAATGATTTCTGTCGTGTGGGTTGTTTGGACAGTAAAAGAAAGACTTGACCACTGTGGAGTGGATAACCAGTTGAATTGCATGCATGCGAGTGTGAACAGTATGCTGAAAACCAGCTATGTGTTACTTAGACATTCACAAGTGGTGTAAAGAAAGCCTGCCTGGAGTGTAGGTTCCAAGAATTCCAAATAGGCAGTGAATGAATCTAACATTCTGTAGTGGAGATTCCGATGGTTTCTGAATTCTACGTTGTATGGACAAGAAACTGAAGAGCTGACTAGGTGCGATTTTATAGACTGTTGAAGAAAAGGCCTGCGAGAATAAACAGTCCTCTGAAAACCAGCATTGGGTTACTTGGACATTCACCAGTGGTATAACGTATGCGTTCATGGAGTGGAGTTTCACATGAATTCCCGATTCTCAGTGAATGAAATGAACATTCTATAATGGATACTCCAATGATTTCTGTCGTGTGGGTTGTGTGGACAGTAAAAGAAAGACTTGACCACTGTGGAGTGGATAACCAGTTGAATAGCATGCATGCGAGTGTGAAGAGTATGCTGAAAACCAGCTATGTGTTACTTAGACATTCACAAGTGGTGTAAAGAAAGCCTGCCTGGAGTGTAGGTTCCAAGAATTCCAAATAGGCAGTGAATGAATGGAACATTCTGTAGTGGAGATTCCAATGGTTTCTGAATTCTACGTTGTATGGATAAGAAACTGAAGAGCTTACTAGGTGCAATTTTATAGACTGTTGAAGACAAGGCCTGCGAGAATAAACAGTCCTCTGAAAACCAGCATTTGGTTACTTGGACATTCACCAGTGGTATAACGAATGCATTCATGGAGTGGAGGTTCAGATGCATTCCCGATTCGCAGTGAATGAATTGAACATTCTGTAGTGGATATTGCAATAATTTCTGTCGTGTGGGTTGGTTGGACAGTAAATGAAAGACTTGACCACTGTGGCGTTGATAAGTAAGTAAGTAAAGGCCCTCCCGTTGGTCATCGATTTGCTCGAGCGGGCCCAGTAACGTCTCCATTGGAGACTTTGTTGTTACTGTGTCTGGCATATCGAATACTCTCCGTAGCTTGCTGGGCTCTCCGAGAGGGGCGGAGGAATCGAAATCGAGTTGGCCATGTTGGCTGCATGCAAGGCAGACGCCCTACCCGCTGTGCTATCGCTCCAGCCCATGGCGTTGATAACCAGTGGAATAGCATGCATGCGAATGTAAACGGTATGCTGAAAACCAGCAATGTGTTACTTGGACATTCAACAGTGGTGTAAAGAATGCCTGCCTGGAGTGTAGGTTCCAAGAATTCCAAATAGGCAGTGAATGAATGGAACATTCTGTAGTGGAGATTCCAATGGTTTCTGAATTCTACGTTGTATGGACAAGAAACTGAAGAGCATTCCAGGTGGGATTTTATAGCCAGTTGAAGACCAGGCCTGCGAGAATAAATAGTCCTCTGAAAACTGGCATTGGGTTACTTGGATATTCACCAGTGGTATAACGAATGCGTTCATGGAGTGGAGGTTCAGATGAATTCCCGATTCGCAGCGAATGAGTTGAACATTCTGTATTGTATATTGCAACAATTTCTGTCGTGTGGGTTGTTTGGACAGTAAAAGAAAGACTTGACCACTGTGGAGTGGATAGCCAGTTGAATAGCATGCATGTGAGTGGGAACAGTATGCTGAAAACCAGCAATGTGTTACTTGAACATTCACCAGTGGTGTAAAGAAAGCCTGCCTGGAGTGTAGGTTCCAAGAATTCCAAATAAGAATTGAATGAATGGAACATTCTGTAGTGGATATTCCAACGGTTTCTGAATTCTACGTTGTATGGACAAGAAACTGAAGAGCTTACCAGGTGGGATTTTATAGCCAGTTGAAGACCAGGCCTGCGAATTTGAACAGGCTGCTGAAAACCACCATTGGGTTACTTGAATATTCACCAGTGGTGTAAAGAAATCCTGCCTGCAGTGGAGATTCGATGAATTCCAGATTGGCAGTGAATGAATGGAACATTCTGAAATGGAGATTATAATGGCTTCTGAAGTCTGGATTAGTGAATAGGAAAAAGAAGAGCTGACCAGGGTTGAGTGGACAACCAGTTGAACAGCACGAATCTGAGTGTGAACACGCCTATGAAAACCAGCATTGGTTACTTGGACATTCACCAGTGGTGTAACGAAAGCTTTCCTGGAGTGGAGATTCGAAGAACTTCAGATTAGCAGTGAATGAGTGGAATATCCTGTGTGGAGATTCAAATGATTTCGAAAGTCTGCGTTGTGTGGACAGGAAATGGAAGAGCTGACCAGGTTGGAGTGGATAGCCCGTTGAAGAGCACCCTTGGGATTGTGAAACGGACGATGGAAAACAGCATTAGGTTACATGGACATTCTCCAATGGTGCAACGAAAGCATGCCTGGAGTGGAGATTTCCTGAATTCTATATCGGCAGGGAATTAATGGAACATTTCGTAGGAGAGATTTCAATGATTTTTGAAATCTGGGTTTTGTGTACAGGAAAATGAAGAGCAGAGCATTGAAGAGTGGATAGCCTGTTGAACAGCAGACTGCGACTTTGAACTGGCTGCTGAATACCAACATTGGGTTACTTGGATATTCACCAGTGGTGTTAAGGAATCCTGCCTGGAGTGGAGATTCGATGAATTCCCTATTGGGAGTGAATGAATGGAACACTCTGTAGTGGAGATTCCAATTATTTCTGAAATCCGATGTGTATGGACAGGAAAATGAAGAGAAAACAGGTTAGAATGGATAGCCTGTTGAACAGCAGGCCTGCGAGAATGAACAGTCCTTTGAAAACCAGCATTGTGTTACTTGGACATTCACCAGTGGTATAACGAATGCGTTCATTTAGTGGAGGTTCACATGAATTCCCGATTCGCAGTGAATGAATTGAACATTCTGTAGTGGATATTCCAATGATTTCTGTCGTGTGGGTTGTTTGGACAGTAAAAGAAACACTTGACCACTGTGGAGTGGATAGCCAGTTGAATAGCTTGCAAGCGAGTGTGAACAGTATGCTGAAAACCAACAATGTGTTACTTGGAAATTCACCAGTGGTGTAAAGATAGCCTGCCTGGAGTGTAGATTCCAAGATTACCAAATAGGCAGTGAATGAATGGAACATTCTGCAGTGGAGATTTCAATGGTTTCTGAAATCTACTTTGCATGGACAAGAAACTGAAGAGCTTACCAGGTGGGATTTGAGATCCAGTTGAAGACCAGGCCTGCGAGAATAAACATTCCTCTGAAAACCAGCGCAGGGTTACTTGGACATGCAACAGTGGTAGAACGAATGCGTTCATGGAGTGGAGGTTCAGATGAATTCCCTATTCGCAGTGAATGAACTGATCATTCTGTAGTGGATATTCCAATGTTTTCTGTCGTGTGTGTTGTTTGGACAGTAAAAGAAAGACTTGAACACTGTAAAGTGAAGCCTGTTGAATAGCATGCATGCGAGTGTGAATAGTATGCTGAAAACCATCAATGTGTTTCTTGGACATTCACCAGTGGTGTAATGAAATCCTGCCTGGAGTGTAGGTTCCAAGAATTCCAAATAGGCAGTGAATGAATGGAACATACTGTAGTGGAGATTCTAATGGTTTCTGAATTCTACGTTGTATGGACAAGAAACTGAAGAGCTTACCAGGTGTGATTTGATAGCCAGTTGAGGACCAGGACTGTGATAATAAACAGTCCTCTGAAAACCAGCATTGGATTTCTTGAACATTAGACAGTGGTATACCGAATACGTTCATGGAGTGGAGGTTCAGATGAATTCCCGATTCGCAGTGAATGAATTGAACATTCTGTAGTGAATATTCCAATGATTTCTGTCGTGTGCGTTGTTTGGACAGTAAAAGAAAGACTTGACCACTGTGGAGTGGATAGCCAGTTGAATAGCATGCATGAAAGTTTGAACAGTATGCTGAAAACCAGCAATGTGTTACTTGGACATTCACGAGTGGTGTAAAGTACTCCTGCCTGGAGTGTAGGTACTAAGAATTCCAAATAGGCAGTGAATTAATGGAAAATTCTGTAGTGGAGATTCCAATGGTTTCTGAATTCTACGTTGTATGGACAAGGTACTGAAGGGCTTACCAGGTGGGATATTATAGCCAGTTGAAGACCAGACCTGCGAATTTGAACAGGCTGCTGAAAACCACCATTGGGTTACTTGAATATTCACCAGTGGAGTAAAGATATCCTGCCTGCAGTGGAGATTCGATGAATTCCAGATCGGCAGTGAATGAATGGAACATTCTGTAATGGAGATTATAATGGTTTCTGAAATCTAAGTTATGTGGTGGACAGGAAAATGTAGAGCTGACCAGGGTTGAGTTGATAGTCAGTTTAAAAGCACTCCTGCGAGTGTGAAAAGGCCACTGAAAAGCAGCCTTGGATTACTTGTACATTCAAAACTAGTGAAAGGAAATAGGGCCTCGAGTGGATATTCGATGAATTCCAGATTGGGAGTGAATGAATGGAACATTCTGTAGTGGAGATTCCATTGAATTTTGAAGTCTGGGTTGAGTGGACAGGAAAATGAGGATCTGATCAGGTTGGAGAGGATAGCCAGTAGAATAGCACACCAGCGAGTGTGAACAGTCCGCGAAAAACCAGCATTGGGGTATTTGGATATTAACCAGTGGTGTACAGAAATCCTGCCTGTAGTGGAGATTCGATTAATTCCAGATTGGCAGTGAAATAATGAAACATTCTGTACAGGAGATTCCAATCATGTCTGAAGTCTAGGTAGTGGGGAAGGGAAAATTAAGAGCTGACCAGGGTTCAGTGGATAGCCAGTTGAACAGCACGCCTCCGAGGGGGATCACGAAAATGAAAACGAGCAGGGTGTAACTTGGACATTCAAGAGTGGTGTAACGAAAGCCTACCTGGAGTCGTGATTCAGATGAATTCCATATTCGCAGTGAATAAATGGAACGTTCTGTAGTGGAGATTCCAATTATTTCTGAAATCAGATGTGTGTGGACAGGAAAAAAAAAGAGCAAAACAGGATAGAATGGATAGCCAGTTGAACAGCAGTCCTGCGAGAATGAACAGCCCTCTGAAAACCAGCATTGGGTTACTTGGACATTCACCAGTGGTATAACGAATGCGTTCATGGAGTGGAGGTTCAGATGAATTCCCAATGCCAGTGAATGAATTGAACATTCTCTAGTGGATATTCCAATGATTTCTGTCGTGTGGGTTGTTTGCACAGTAAAAGAAAGACTTGACCTCTGTGGAGTGGATATCCTGTTGAATAGCATGCATGCGAGTGTGAACAGTATGCTGAAAACCAGCAATGTGTTACTTGGACATTCACCAGTGGTGTAATGAAAGACTGCCTGGAGTGTAGGTTCCAAGAATTCCAAATAGGCAGTGAATGAATGGAACAGACTGTAGTGTAGATTACAAAGCTTTCTGAATTCTACGTTGTATGGACAAAAACTGAAGAGCTTACCAGGTGGAATTTAATAGGCAGTTGAAGAACAGGCCTGCGAAAATAAACAGTCCTCTGAAAACCAGCATTGCGTTACTTGGACATTCACCAGTGGTATAACGCATGCGTTCATGGAGTGGAGGTTCAGATGAATTCCCGATTCGCAGTGAATGAATTGAACATTCTGTAGTGGATATTCCAAGAATTTCTGTCGTGTGGGTTGTATGGACAGTAAAAGAAAGACTTTCCCACTGTGGAGTGGATAAGAAGATGAATAGCATGCATGCGAGTGTGAACAGTATGCTGAAAACCAGCAATGTGTTACTTGGACATTCACCAGTGGTGTAAAGAAATCCTGCCTGGAGTGTAGGTTCCAAGAATTCCAAATAGGCAGTGAATGAATGGAACATTCTGTAGTGGAGATTCCAATGGTTTCTGAATTCTACGTTGTATGGACAAGAAACTGAAGAGATTCACAGGTGGGATTTGATAGCCAGTTGAAGACCAGGACTGAGAATTTGAACAGGCTGCTGAAGACCACCATTGCGTTACTTGAATATTCACCAGTGGTGTAAAGAAATCCTGTCTGCAGTGGAGATTCAATGAATTCCAGATTGGCAGTGAATGAATGGAACATTCTGAAGTGGAGATTCTAATGGTTTCTGAAGTCTGGGATATGTGAACAGGAAAATGAAGAGCTGACCAGGGTTGAGTGGACAGCCAGTTAAACAGCACGACTCCGCGTGTGAACACGCCTATGAAAACCATCATTGGTTACTTGGACATTCACCAGTGGATTAACGAAAGCTTTCCTGGAGTGGAGATTCGAAGAACTTCAGATTTGCAGTGAATGAGTGGAATATTCTGTAGTGGAGATTCAAATGATTTCGAAAGTCTGGGTTGTGTGGACAGGAAATGGAAGAGATTACCAGGTTGGAGTGGATAGTCCCTTGAACAGCACTCTGGAGAATGTGAAGCGGACGCTGGAAAAGAGCATTAGGTTATTTGGACATTTTCCAATGGTGCAACGAAAGCATGCCTGGAGTGGAGATTCCATGAATTCGATATTGGCAGGGAATGAATGGAACATTCCGTAGCAGTGATTCCAATGAATTCTGAAGTCTGGGTTTTGTGTACAGGAAAATGAAGGAACAGTCTGTAGTTTATATTCAAATGAATTCTGAAGTATGGTTTGTGTGGACAGGAAGGGCAGAGCAGGAAGAGTGGATAGCCTGTTGCACAGCAGATTGCGACTTTGAACTGGCTGCTGAAAACCAACATTGCGTTACTTGGATATTCACCAGTGGTGTCAAGGAATCCTGCCTGGAGTGGAGATTCGATGAATTCCCGATTGGGAGTGAATGAATGGAACATTCTGTAGTGGAGATTCCAATTACTTCTGAAGTCTGGTTTTTGTGGACAGGAAAATGAAGAGCTGACCAGGGTTGAGTGGATAGGCAGTTGGACAGCACGCCTGTGAGTGTGATCATGCCTCTGAAATCCAGCATTGGATTCCTTGGACATCATCAGTGGTGTAACGAAAGCCTGCCTGGAGTTGGAGATTTGAAGAATGCCAGATTGATATTGAATCAAAGGAACAGTCTGTAGTTTATATTCAATTGAATTCTGAAGTATGGTTTGTGTGGACAGGAAAAGAATAATCTTACCCCTGTGTAGTGGATTGCCAGTTCAACAGCACGTCTGTGAGTGAGAACAGAACGCTGAAAATCAGCATTAAGTTACTTAGATATTCACCAGTCATGTAACTAAAGTCTGCCTGGAGTGGAGATTCGTTGAATTCCAGATCGGCAGTGAATGCATGGAACATTCTGTAGTGGAGATTTTAATGGTTTTTGAAGTCTAATTTATCTCTCAGGACAATGTAGAGCTGACCAGGGTTGAGTGGATAGTCAGTTGAACAGCACTCCTGCGAGTGTGAACACGCCGCTGAATAGCTGCCTTGGGTTACTTGTACATTCAACACTAGTGAAACGAAATCAGGCCTCGAGTGGATATTCGATGAATTCCAGATTGGGAGTGAATGAATGGATCATTCTGTAGTGGAGATTCCATTGAATTTTGAAGTCTGCGTTGAATGAACAGGAAAATGAAGAGCTGATCAGGTTGGAGATGATAGCCAGTAGAATAGCACACCAGCGAGTGTGAACAGTCCGCGAAAACTTGCACTGGGGTACTTGGATATTGACCAGTGGTGTACCGATATCCTTCCTGGAGTGGAGATTCGATGAATTCCAGATTGGCAGTGAATGAATGGAACATTCTGTACAGGAGATTCCAATCATTTCTGAAGTCTAGGTAGTGGGGACAGGAAAATGAAGAGCTGACCAGTGTACAATGTATAGCCAGTTGAACATCACTCCACCCAGGGGGATCAGGACAATGAAAACGAGCAGTGGGTTAGTTGGACATTCAAAGGTCGTGTAACAAAAGCCTGCATGGAGTGGAGATTCAGACGAATTCCAGATTCGAAGTGAATAAAAGGACCGTTCTGTAGTGGAGATTCCAATTATTTCTGAAATCCGATGTGTGTGGACAGGAAAATGAAGAGAAAAATAGGTTAGAACGGACAGCCAGTTGAACAGCAGGCTTGCGAGAATGAACAGTCCTCTGAAAACCAGCATTGGGTTTCTTGGACATTCACCAGAGGTATAACGAATGCCATCATGGAGTGGAGGTTCAGATGAATTCCCGATTTGCCGTGAATGAATTGAACATTCTGTAGTGGATATTCCAATGATTTCTGTCGTGTGGGTTGTTTGTACAGTAAAAGAAAGACTTGACCCCTGTGGAGTGGATATCCTGTTGAATAGCATGCATGCAAGTGTGAACAGTATGCCGAAAACCAGCAATGTGTTACTTGGACATTCACCAGTGGTGTAATGAAAGCCTGCCTGGAGTGTAGGTTCCAAGAATTCCAAAGAGGCAGTGAATGAATGGAACATTCTGTAGTGGAGATTCCAATGCTTTCTGAATTCTACGTTGTATGGACAAGAAACTGAATAGCTCACCAGGTGGTATTTGATAGCTAGTTGAAGACCAGACCTGTGAGAATAAACAGTCCTCTGAAACCAGCATTGGGTTACTTCGACATTCACCAGTGGTATAAAGAATGCTTTCATGGAGTGGAAGTTCAGATGAATTCCCGATTCGCAGTGAATGAATTGAACATTCTGTAGTGGATATTCCAATAATTTCTGTCGTGTGGGTTGTTCGGACAGTAAAAGAAAGACTTGACCACTGTGGCGTTGATAACCAATTGAATAGCATACATGCGAGTGTAAACGGTATGCTGAAAACCAGCAATGTGTTACTTGGACATTCACCAGTGGTGTAAAGAAAGCCTGCCTGGAGTGTAGGTTCCAAGAATTCCAAATAGGCAGTGAATGAATGGAACATTCTGTAGTGGAGATTCCAATGGTTTCTGAATTCTACGTTGTGTGGACAAGAAACTGAAGAGCTTACCAGATGGTATTTGATAGCCAGTTGAAGACCAGACCTGCGAGAATAAACAGTCCTCTGAAATCAGCATTGGGTTACTTGGACATTCACCAGTGGTGTAACGAATGCGTTCATGGAGTGGAAGTTCAGATGAATTCCCGATTCGCAGTGAATGAATTGAATATTCTGTAGTGGATATTCCAATAATTTCTGTCGTGTGGGTTTTTTGAACAGTAAAAGTAAGACTTGACCACTCTGGCGTTGATAACCAGTTGAATAGCATGCATGCGAGTGTAAACGGTATGCTGAAAACCAGCAATGTGTTACTTGGACATTCACCAGTGGTGTAAAGAAAGCCTGACTGGAGTGTAGGTTCCAAGAATTCCAAATAGGCAGTGAATGAATGGAACATTCTGTAGTGGATATTCCAATGGTTTCTGAATTCTACGTTGTATGGACAAGAAACTGAAGAGCATTCCAGGTGGGATTTGATAGCCAGTTGAAGACCAGGCCTGCGAATTTGAACAGCCTGCTGAAGACCACCATTGGGTTACTTGAATATACACCAGTGGTGAAAAGAAATCCTGTCTGTAGTGAAGATTCGATGAATTCCAGATTGGCATTGAATGAATGGAACATTCTGAAGTGGAGAGTCTAATGGTTTCTGAAGTCTGGGTTATGCGAACAGGAAAATTAAGAGCTGACCAGGGTTGAGTGGACAGCCAGTTGAACAGTACGACTCTGAGTGTGAACACGCCTATGAAAACCAGCATTGGTTACTTGGACATTCGCCAGTGGTGCCACGAAAGCTTGCCTGGAGTGGAGATTCGAAGAAATTCAGATTAGCAGCGAATGAGTGGAATATTCTGTAGTGGAGATTCAAATGATTTCGAAAGTCTGGGTTGTGTGGAGAGGAAATGGAAGAGCTGACCAGGTTGGAGTGGATCGCCTATTGAAAAGCACGCCTGGGAGTGTGAAGCGGACACTGGAAAACAGCATTAGGTTACTTGGACATTCTCCAATGGTGGAACGAAAGCATGCCTGGAGTGGAGATTCCATGAGTTCGATATTGGCAGGGAATGAATGCAACATTCCGTAGGAGAGATTCCAATGATTTCTCAAGTCTGGTTTTGTGTACAGGAAAATGAACAGCAGAGCAGGGAAGAGGGGATAGCCTGTTGAACAGCAGGCTGCGACTTAAGCTGGCTGCTGAAAACCAACATTGTGCTACTTGGATATTCACCGTGTTTTCAAGGAATCCTGCCTGGAGTGGAGATTCGATGAATTCCCGATTGGGATTGAATGAATGGCACATTCTGTAGAGGAGATTCCTTTTACTTCAGAAGTCTGGGTTTTGTGGACAGGAAAATGAAGAGCTGACCAGGGTTGAGTGGATAGGGAGTTCGAAAGCATGCCTTCGAGTGTGACCATGCCTCTGAAATCCAGCATTAGATTCCTTGGACATCATCAGTCGTGTAACGAAAGGCTGCCTGGAGTTGGAGATTCATTGAATTCCAGATTGGAACTGAATCAATGGAACAGTCTGTAGTGTAGATTCCAATGAATTCTGAAGTATGGTTTGTGTGGACAGGAAAAGAATAATCTGACCACTGTGTAGTGGATTGCCAGTAAAACAGCACGTCTGCGAGTGAGAACAGAGCGCTGAAAATCAGCATTCAGTTACTTAGATATTCACCAGTCGTGAAACTAAACTCTGCCTGGAGTGGAGATTCGATGAATTCCAGATCGGCAGTGAATGAATGGAACATTCTGTAGTGGAGATTATAATGGTTTCTGAAGTCTAAGTTATGTGGACAGGAAAATGTAGAGCTGACCAGGGTTGGATGGATAGTCAGTTGAACAGCAATCCTGCGAGTGTGAACAGGCCGCTGAAAAGCAGCATTGGGTTACTTGTACATTCAACACTAGTGAAACGAAATCCGGCCTGGAGTGGAGAATCGATGAATTCCAGATTGGGAGTGAATGAATGGAACATTCTGTAGTGGAGATTCCATTGAATTTTGAAGACTGGGTTGAGTTGACAGGAAAATGAAGAGCTGATCAGGTTGGAGAGGATAGCCAGTAGAATAGCACACCAGCGAGTGTGATCAGGCCGCGAAAAACCAGCATTGGGGTACTTGGATATTGACCAGTGGTGTACTGAAATACTGCCTGGAGTGGAGATTCGATGAATTTCAGATTGGCTGTGAATTAATGGAACATTCTGTACAGGAGATTCCAATCATTTCTGAAGTCTAGGTAGTGGGGACAGGAAAATGAAGAGCTGACCAGGGTTCAGTGGATAGGTAGTTGAACAGCACGCCTCCGAGGGGGATCACGAAAATGAAAAAGAGCAGTGTGTAACTTAGACATTCAACAGTGGTGTACTGAAATACTGCCTGGAGTGGAGATACAGATGAATTCCAGATTCGCAGTGAAAGATTTGAACATTCTGTAGTGGATATTCCAATGATTTCTGTCGTGTGGGTTCTTTGGACAGTAAAAGAAAGACTTGACCACTGTGGAGTGGATAGCCAGTTGAATAGCATGCATGCAAGTGTGAAGAGTATCTGAAACCAGCAGTGTGTTACTTGGACATTCAACAGTGGTGTAAAGAAACCCTGCCTGGAGTGTAGGATCCAAAAATTCCAAATAGGCAGTGAATGAATGGAACATTCTGTAGTGGAGATTCCAATCGTTTCTGAATTCTACGTTGTATGGACAATTAACTGAAGAGCTTATCAGTTGGGATTTGATAGCCAGTTGAAGACTAGGCCTGCGAGAATAAACAGTCCTCGGAAAACCAGCATTGTGTTACTTGGACATTCACCAGTGGTATAACGAATGCGTTCATGGAGTGGAGGTTCAGATAAATTCCCGATACGCAGTGAATGAATTGAACATTCTGTAGTGGATATTCCAATGATTTCTGTCTTGTGTGTTGTTTGGACAGTAAAGAAAGACTTGACCATTGTGGAGAGGATAACCAGTTGAATAGCATGCATGCGAGTGTGAACAGTATGCTGAAAACCAGCAATGTGTTACTTGGACATTCACCAGTGGAGTTCTTTACACCTGCCTGGAGTGCAGGTTCCAAAAATTCCAAATAGGCAGTGATTGAATGGAACATTCTGTAGTGGAGATTCCAACGGGTTCAGAATTGTACGTTGTATGGACAAGAAACTGAAGAGCTTACCAGGTGGGATTTGATAGCCAGTTGTAGACCAGGCCTGCGAATTTGAACAGGCTGCTGAAAACCACCATTGGGTTACTTGAATATTCACCAGTGTTGTAAATAAATCCTGCCTGCAGTGGAGATTCGATGAATTCCCGATTGGGAGTGAATGAATGGATCATTCTGAAGTGGAGATCCAATTAATTCGGACGTCTGGGTTTGGTGGACAGGAAAATGAAGAGGTGACCAGGGTTGAGTGGATAGGCAATTGGACAGCACGTCTGCGAGTGTGATCATGCCTCTGAAATCCAGCATTGTATTCCTTGGACATCATCAGTGGTGTAACGAAAGCCTGACTGGAGTTGGAGATTAGATGAATTCCAGATTGGAATTGAATCAATGGAACAGTCTGTAGTGGAGATTCCAATGAATTATGAAGTATGGTTTGTATGGACAGGAAAAGAATAATCTGACCACTGTGTCGTGGATTGCCAGTTCAACAGCACTGCTGCGAGTGAGAACAGAAAGCTGAAAATCAGCATTCAGTTCCTTAGATATTCACCAGTCGTGTAACTAATGTCTGCCTGGAGTGGATATTCGATGAATTCCAGATAGACAGTGAATGAATGGAACATTCTTTAGTGGAGATTATAATGGTTTCTGAAGACTAAGTTATGTGGACAGTAAAATGTAGAGCTGACCAAGGTTGAATGGATAGTCAGTTGAACAGCATTCCTGTGAGAGTGATCAGGCCGCTGAAAAGCAACCTTGGGTTACTTGTACATTCAACATTAGTGAAACGAAATCCGGCCTGGAGTGGAGATTCGATGAATTCCAGATTAGGAGTGAATGAATGGAACATTCTGTAGTGGAGATCCCATTGATTTTTGAAGTCTGTGTTGAGTGGACAGGAAAATGAAGAGCTGATCAGGTTGGAGAGGTTAGCCAGAAGAATAGCACACCAGTGAGTGTGAACAGTCCGCGAAAAACCAGCATTGGGGCACTTGGATTTTGACCAGTGGTGTAACAAAATCCTGCCTGGAGTGGAGATTCGATGAGTTCCAGATTGGAAGTGAATGAATGGAACATTCTGTACAGGAGATTCCAATTATTTCTGAAGTCTAGGTAGTGGGGACAGGAAAATGAAGAGCTGACCAGGGTTCAGTGGATAGGCAGTTGAACAGCAGGCTTCCGAGGGGATCAGGACAATGACAACGACCAGTGTGTTACTTGGACATTCAACAGAGTTGTAAAGAAAGCCTGCCTGGAGTGGAGATTCAGATGAATTCCAGATTCGCATTGAATGAATGGTACGTTCTGTAGTGGAGATTTCAATTATTTCTGTAATCCGATGTGTGTGGACAGGAAAATGAAGAGCAGACCAGGTTAGAATTGATAGTCAGTTGAACCGCAGGCCTGCGAGATTGATCAATCCTCTGAAAACCAGCATAGGGTTACTTGGACATTCACCAGTGGTATAACGAATGCGTTCATGGTGTGGAGGTTTTGATGAATTCCAGATTCGCAGTGAATGAATTGAACGTTCTGTAGTGGATATTCCAATGATTTCTGTCGTGTGGGTTGTTTGGACAGTAAAAGAAAGACTTGACCACTGTGGAGTGGATAGCATGTTGAATAGTATGCATGCGCGTGTGAACAGTATGCTGAAAACAAGCAGTGTGTTACTTGGACATTCACCAGTGGTGTAAAGAAAGCCTGCCTGGAGTGTAGGTTCCAAGAATTCCAAATAGGCAGTGAATGAATGGAACATTCTGTAGTGGAGGTTCCAATGGTTTCTGAATTCTTCATTGTATAGACAAGAAACTGAAGAGCTTACCAGGTGGGATTTTATAGCCAGTTGAAGACCAGGTCTGCGAATTTGAACAGGCTGCTGAAAACCACCATTGGGTTACTTGAATATTCACCAGTGGTGTAAAGTAATCCTTAGTGGAGATTCGATGAATTCCAGATTGGCAGTGAATGAATGGAACATTCTGAAGAGGAGATTCTAATGGTTTCTGAACTCTGGGTAATGTGAACAGGAAAAAGAAGAGCTGACCAGGTTTCAGTGGACAGCCAGTTGAACAGCACGACTCTGAGTTTGAACACGTCTATGAAAACCAGCATTGGTTACTTGCACATTCACCAGTGGTGCAACGGAAGCTTGCCTGGAGTGGAGATTCGAAGAACATCAGATTAGCAGTGAATGAGTGGAATATTCTGTAGTGGAGATTCAAATGATTTCGAAAGTCTGGGTTGTGTGGAGAGGAAATGGAAGAGCTGACCAGGTTGGAGTGGATCGCCCATTGAAAAGCACGCCTGGGAGTGTGAAGCAGACGCTGGAAAACAGCATTATGTTACTTGCACATTCTCCAATGGTGGAACGAAAGCATGCCTGGAGTGGAGATTCCATGAGTTCGATATTGGCAGGGAATGAATGGAAAATTTCGTAGGAGAGATTCCAATGATTTCTCAAGTCTGGTTTTGTGTACAGGAAAATGAACAGCAGAGCAGAGAAGAGTGGATAGCCTGTTGAACAGCAGACTGGGACGTTGAACTGCCTGCTGAAAACCAACATTGTGTTACTTGGATATTCACCATGGTGTCAAGGAATCCTGCCTGGAGTGGAGATTCGATGAATTCCCGATTGGGAGTGAATGAATGGCACATTCTGTAGAGGAGATTCCAATTACTTAAGAAGTCTGGGTTTTGAGGACAGGAAAATGAAGAGCTGACCAGGGTTGAGTGGATAGGCAGTTGGACAGCACGCATGCGAGTGTGACCATGCCTCTGAAATACAGCATTGGATTCCTTGGACATTATCGGTGGTGTAACGAAAGCCTTCCTGGAGTTGGAGATTCGAAGAATTCCAGATTGGAATTGAATCTATGGAAGAGTCTATAGTGTAGATTCCAATGAATTCTGAAGTATGGTTTGTGTGGACAGGAATAGAATAATCTGACCACTGTGTAGTGGATTGCCAGCTCAACAGCAAGGCTGCGAGTGAGAACAGAACGCTGAAAATCAGCATTCAGTTCCTTAGATAATCACCAGTCGTGTAACTAAATTCTGCCTGGAGTGGATATTCGATGAATTCCAGATCGGCTCTGAATGAATGGAACATTCTTTAGTGGAGATTATAATGGTTTCTGAAGTCTATGTTATGTGGACAGGAAAATGTAGAGCTGACCAGGGTTGAGTGGATAATCAGTTGAACAGCACTCCTGCGAGTGTGAACAGGCCGCTGTAAAGCATCTTGAGTTACTAGTACATTCAACACTAGTGAAACGAAATCCGGCCTGGAGTGGAGATTCAATGAATTCCAAATTCGGAGTGAATGAATGGAACATTCTGTAGTGGATATCCCATTGAATTTTGAAGTCTTGATTGAGTGGACAGGAAAATGAAGCGCTGTTCAGGTTGGAGAGGTTAGCCAGAAGAATAGCACAACAGCGAGTGTGAACAGGCCGCGAAAATCCAGCATTGGGGTACTTGGATTTTGACCAGTGGTGTAACGAAATCCTGTCTGGAGTGGAGATTAGATGAATTCCAGATTGGCAGTGAATGAATGGAACACTCTGTACAGGAGATTCCAATCATTTCTGAAGTCTAGGTAGTGGGGACAGGAAAATGAAGAGCTGAACAGGGTTCAGTGGATAACCAGCTGAACAGCAGGCCTCCGAGGGGGATCAGGACAATGAAAACGACCAGTGTGTTACTTGGACATTCAACAGAGGTGTAAAGAAAGCCTGCCTGGAGTGGAGATACAGATGAATTCCAGATTCGCTGTGAATGAATGGAACATTCTGTAGTGGAGATTATAATGGTTTCTGAAGTCTAAGTTATGTGGACAGGAAAATGAAGCGCTGATCAGGTTGGAGAGGATAGCCAGTAGAATAGCACACCAGCGAGTTTGAACAGGCCGCGAAAAACCAGCATTGGGGTACTTGGATATATACCCTTGGTGTACCGAAATACTGAATGGAATGGAGATTCGATGAATTCCAGGTTGGCAGTGAATGAATGGAACAATCTGTACAGGAGATTCCAATCAATTCTGAAGTCTAGGTTGTGGGGACAGGAAAATGTAGAGCTGACCAGTGTTCAGTGGATAGCCAAGTGAACAGCCCTTCTGCGAATGTGAACATAGCGCTGAAAAGCAGCCTTGGATTTCATGTACATTCAACACTACTGAAAGGAAATCCGGCCTGGAGTGGAGATTCGATGAATTCCAGATTGGGAGTGAATGAATGGAACATTCGGTAGTGGAGATTCCATTGAATTTGAAATCTGGTTTGAGTGGACAGGAAAATGGACAGCTGATCAGGTTGGAGAGGATAGCCAGTAGAATAACACACCAGCGAGTGTGAACAGCTGCGAAAAATCCACCATTGAGGTACTTGGATATTGAGCAGCGGTGTAACGAAATCCTGCCTCGAGTCTAGATTCGATGAATTCCAGATTGTCAGTGAATGAATGGAACATTCTTTACAGGAGATTCCAATCATTTCTGAAGTCTAGGTAGTGGGGACATGAAAATGAAGAGCTGACCAGGGTTCAGCGGATAGGCAGTTGAACAGCACGCCTCTGAGGGGGATCAGGACAAGGAAAACGACGAGTGTGTTACTTGGACATTCAACAGAGGTGTAAAGAAAGCCTGCCTGGAGTGGAGATTCAGATGAATTCCAGATTCGCAGCGAATGAATGGAAAATTCTGTAGTGGAGATTCCAATAGTTTCTGAATTCTAAGTTGCATGGAGAAGAAAATAAAGAGGTTACCAGTTGGGATTTTATAGCCTGTTGAAGACCAGGCCTGCGAATTTGAACAGGCTGCTGAAAACCACCATTGGGTTACTTGAATATTCACCAGTGGTGTAAAGAAATCCTGTCTGCAGTGGAGATTCCATGAATTCCAGATAGGAATTGAATCAATGGAACAGCCTGTAGTGGAGATTCCAATGAATTCTGAAGCATGGTTTGTGTGGACAGGAAAAGACTAATCTGACCACTGTGTAGTGGATTGCCAGTTCAAAAGTACGTCTGCGAGTGAGATCAGAACGCTGAAAATCAGCATTCAGTTACTTAGATATTCACCAGTCGTGTAACTAATGTATGCCTGGAGTGAAGAGTCGATGAATTCCAGATCGGCTCTGAATGAATGGAACATTCTGTAGTGGAGTTTATAATGGTTTCTGAAGTCTATGTTATGTGGACAGGAAAATGTAGAGCTGACCAGGTTTGAGTGGATAGTCAATTGAACAGAACTCCTGCGAGTGTGAACAGGCCACTGAAAAGCAGGGTTGGGTTACTAGTACATTCAACACTAGTGAAACGAAATCCGGCCTGGAGTGGAGATTCAATGAATTCCAAATTCGGAGTGAATGAATGGAACATTCTGTAGTGGATATCCCATTGAATTTTGAAGTCTGTGTTGAGTGGACAGGAAAATGAAGAGCTGATCAGGTTGGAGAGGATAGCCAGAAGAATAGCACACCAGCGAGTGTGAACAGGCCGCGAAAAATCAGCATTGGGGTACTTGGATATTGACCAGTGGTGTAACGAAATCCTGCCTGGAGTGGAGATTCGATGAACTCCAGATTGGCAGTGAATGAATGGAACATTCTGTACAGTAGATTCCAATCATTTCTGAAGTCTAAGTTGTGGGGACAGGAAAATGAAGAGCTGACCAGGGTTCCGTGGATAGCCAGTTGAACAGCACGCCTCCGAGGGTGATCAGGACAATGAAAACGAGCAGTGTGTTACTTGGACATTCTACAGTGGTGTAACGAAAGCCTGCCTGGAGTGGAGATTCAGATGAATTCCAGATTGGCAGTGAATGAATGGAACATTCTGAAGTGGAAATTCTAATGGTTTCTGATGTCTGGTTTATGTGAACAGGAAAAAGAAGAGCTGACCAGGGTTGAGTGGACAGCCAGTTGAACAGCACGACTCTGAGTGTGAACAGGCCTATGAAAACCAGCATTGGTTACTTGGACATTCACCAGTGGTGTAACGAAAGCTTTCCTGGAGTGGAGATTCCAAGAACTTCAGATTAGTAGTGAATGAGTGGAACATTCTGTCGTGGAGGTTCAAATGATTTCGAAAGTCTGGGTTGTGTGGACACGAAATGGAAGAGCTGACCTGGTTGGAGTGGATAGCCCGTTGAACAGCACGCCTGGGTGTGTGAAGCAGACTCTGGAAAACTGCATTAGGTTATTTGGACATTATCCAGTGGTGCAACGAAAGCATGCCTGGAGTGGAGATTCCATGATACTTTCCATATTGTACCAATTGTATGTAAATTTCATGACTTCATCTTTTCTAAGAGGTACATAGTACTCCATTGTGTAGATGTACCAAAGTTTCTTTAACCAGTCATCTGTTCTTGGGCACTCAGGTTTCTTCCAGTTTCTGGCTATTGTAAAGAGTGCTGCAATGAACAAACAAGTGCAGATGTCACTTCGACTATACATTTTTGCCTCTCTGGGATATATTCCCAGGAGATTCCATGAATTCGATATTGGCAGGGAATGAATGGAATATTTCGTAGGGGAGATTCCAATGATTTCTGAAGTCTGGGTTTTGTGTACAGGAAAATGAAGAACAGAGCAGGGAAGAGTGGATAGTCTGTTGAACAGCAGACAGCAACTTCGAATTGGCTGCTGAAAACCAACATTGTCTTACATGGATATTCACCAGTGGTGTAAAGGAATACTGCCTGGCGTGGAAAAGCAGGCTTGGGTTACTAGTACATTCAACACTAGTGAAAAGAAATCCGGCCTGGAGTGGAGATTCAATGAATTCCAAATTCGGAGTGAATGAATGGAACATTCTGTAGTGGATATCCCATTGAATTTTGAAGTCTGTGTTGAGTGGACAGGAAAATGAACAGCTGATCTGGTTAGAGAGGATAGCCAGTAGAATAGCACACCAGCGAGTGTGAACAGGCCGCGAAAAACCAGCATTCGGGTACTTGGATATTGACCAGTGGTGTAACAAAATCCTGTCTGGAGTGGAGATTAGATGAATTCCAGATTGGCATTGAATGAATGGAACATTCTGTACAGTAGATTCCAATCATTTCTGAAGTCTAGGTAGTGGGGACAGGAAAATGAAGAGCTGAACAGGGTTCAGTGGATAACCAGCTGAACAGCAGGCCTCCGAGGGGGATCAGGACAATGACAACGACCAGTGTGTTACTTGGACATTCAACACAGGTGTAAAGAAAGCCTGCCTGGAGTGGAGATTCAGATGAATTCCAGATTCGCTGTGAATGAATGGAACATTCTGTAGTGGAGATTATAATGGTTTCTGAAGTCTAAATTATGTGGACAGGAAAATGAAGAACTGATCAAGTTGGAGAGGATAGCCAGTAGAATAGCACACCAGCGAGTGTGAACAGGCCGGGAAAAACCAGCATTGGGGCACTTGGATATTTACCAGTGGTGTACCGAAATACTGAATGGAATGGAGATTCGATGAATTCCAGATTGGCAGTGAATGAATGGAACAGTCTGTACAGGATATTCCAATCATTTCTGAAGTCTAGGTAGTGGGGACAGGAAAATGAAGAGCTGACCAGGGTTCAGTGTATTGCCAGCTGAACAGCAGGCCTCCGAGGGGGATCAGGACAATGACAACGACCAGTGTGTTACTTGGACATTCAACAGAAGTGTAAAGAAAGCCTGCCTGGAGTGGAGATTCAGATGAATTCCAGATTCCCAGTAAATGAATGGAACATTCTGTACTGGAGATTATAATGGTTTCTGTAGTCTTAATTATGTGGACAGGAAAATTTATAGCTGAACAGGGTTGAGTGGATAGTCAGTTGAACAGCACTCCTGCGAGTGTGAACAGGCCGCTGAAAAGCAGCCTTGGGTTACTTGTGCTTTCAACACTAGTGAAACGATATCCGGCCTAGAGTGGAGATTCGATGAATTCCAGATTGGGAGTGAATGAATGGAACATTCTGTAGTGGAGATCCCATTGAATTTTGAAGTCTGGGTTGAATGGACAGGAAAATGAAGACCTGAACAGGTTGGAGAGGATATCCAGTAGAATAGCACACCAGCGAGTGTGAACATGCCGTGAAAAACCAGCCTTGGGATACTTGGATATTGACCAGTGGTGTACGGAAATACTGCATGGAATGGAGATTCGATGAATTCCAGAATGGCAGTGAATGAATGGAACATTCTGTACAGGAGATTCCAATCAATTCTGAAGTCTAGGTTGTGGGGACAGGAAAATGTAGGGCTGACCAGCGTTCAGTGGATAGTCAGGTGAACAGCACTTCTGCGAATGTGAACATACCGCTTAAAAGCAGCCTTGGGTTTCTTGTACATTCAACACTAGTGAAACGAAATCCGGCCTGGAGTGGAGATTCGATGAATTCCAGATTGGGTGTGAATGAACGGAACACTCTGTAGTGGAGATTCCATTGAATTTTGAAGTCTGGTTTGAGTGGACAGGAAAATGGAGAACTCATCAGGTTGGAGAGGATAGCCAGTAGAATAACACACCAGCGAGTGTGAACAGCCGCGAAAAAACCAGCATTGGGGTACTTGGATATTGATCAGCGGTGTAACGAAATCCTGCCTGGAGTGGAGATTCGATGAAGTCCAGATTGGAAGTGAATGAATGGAACATTCTGAAGTGGATATTCTAATGGTTTCTGAAGTCTGAGTTATGTGATCAGGAAAAAGAAGAGCTGTCCAGAGTTGAGTGGACAGCCAGTTGAACAGCACGACTCCGAGTGTGAATATGCCTATGAAAACCAGCATTGGTTACTTGGACATTCACCAGTGGTTTAACGAATGCTTGCCTGGAGTGGAGATTCAAAAAACTTCAGATTAGCAGTGAAAAAGTGGAATATTCTGTAGTGGAGATTCAAATGATTTCGATAGTCTGGGTTGTGTGGACAGGAAATGGAAGAGCTGACCAGGTTGGATTGGAGAGCCCTTTGAACAGCACGCCTGGGACTGTGAAGTAGACGCTGGAGAACAGCATTAGGTTACTTGGACATTCTCCAATGGTGCAACGAAAGCATGCCTGGAGTGGAGATTCCATGAATTCGATATCGGCAGGGAATGAATGGAACATTCCGCAGGAGAGATTCCAATGATTTCTGTAGTCTGAGTTTTGTGTACAGGAAAATGAAGAGCAGAGCAGGGAAGAGTGGATAGTCAGTTGAACAGCACTGGTGCGAGTGTGAACAGGCCGCTGAAAACGAGCATTGGGTTCTTGGATATTCAACAGTGGTGTAAAGGAATCCTGCCTGGAGTGGAGATTCAATGAATTCCCGATTGGGAGTGAATGAATGGAACATTCTGTAGTGGAGATTCCAATTGCTTCTGAAGTCTGGGTTTTGTGGACAGGAAAATGAAGAGCCTACCAGGTTTGAGTGGGTAGGCAGTTGGACAGCACGCCTGCGAGTGTGATCATGCCTCTGAAATCCAGCATTGGATTCCTGGACATCATCATTGGTGTAACGAAAGCCTGCCTGGATTTAGAGATTCGATGAATTCCAGATTGGAATTGAATCAATGGAACAGTCTATAGTGGAGATTCCAATGAATTTTGAATTATGGTTTGTGTGGGCAGGAAAATAATAATCTGACCACTGTGTATTGGATAGCCAGTTCAACAGCACGTCTGCGAGTGAGAACAGAACGCTGACAATCAGCATTCAGTTACTTACATATTCACCAGACTTGTAACTAAAGTCTGCCTGGAGTGGAGATTCGATGAATTCCAGATCGGCTCTGAATGAATGGAACATTCTGTAGTGGAGATTATAATGGTTTTTGAAGTCTAGTGATTTGGACAGGAAAATGTAGAGCTGACCAGGTTTGAGTGGATAGTGAGTTGAACAGCACTCCTGCGAGTGCGAACAGGCCGCTCACAAGCAACCTTGGGTTACTTGTACATTCAACACTAGTGAAACGAAATCTGGCCTCCAGTGTTGATTCGATGAATTCCAGATTGGGAGTTAATGAATGGAACGTACTGTAGTGGAGATTATAAGGTTTTCTGAAGTCTAAATTATGTGGACAGGAAAAAGTAGAGCTGACCAGGGTTGAGTGGATATTCAGTTGAACAGAACTACTGCGAGTGTGAATTGGCCGCTGAAAAGCAGAATTGGGTTTCTTGTACATTCAACACTAGTGAAACGAAATCCGGAATGGAGTGGAGATTCGATGAATTCCAGATTGGAAGTGAATGAATGGAACATTCTGTAGTGGAGATTACAATTACTTCTGATATCTGGGTTTTGTGGACAGGAAAATGAAGAGCTGACAAGGGTTGTGTGGATAGTCAGTTGAAAAGCACTCTTGCGAGTGTGAACAGACCGCTGAAAAGCAGCCTTGGGTTACTTGTACATTCAACACTAGTGAAATTAAATCCGGCCTGGAGTGGAGAATCGATGAATTCCAGATTGGGAGTGAAAGAATGGAACATTCTGTAGTGGAGATCCCATTGAATTTTGAAGTCTTTTTTGAGTGGACAGGAAAATGAAGAGCTGATCAGATTGGAGAGGATAGCCAGTAGAATAACACAAAAGCGAGTGTGAACAGCCACAAAAAATCCAGCATTGGGGTACTTGGATATTGAGCAGCGGTGTAACGAAATCCTGCCTGGAGTTGAGATTCTATGAATTCCAGATCGGCTCTGAATGAATGGAACATTCAGTAGTGGAGATAATAATGGGTTCTGAAGTCTAAGTTATTTTGATAGGAAAATGTAGAGCTCACCAGGTTTGAGTGGATTGTCAGTTGAAAAGCACTCCTGCGAGTGTGAACAGCCCGCTGAAAAGCAGCCTTGTGTTACTTGTACATTCAACACTAGTGAAACGAAATCTGGCCTGGAGTGGAGATTCGATGAATTCCAGATTGGGAGTGAATGAATGGAACACTCTGTAGTGGAGATTATAATCGTTTTTGAAGTCTAAATTATGTGCACAAGAAAATGTAGAGCTGACCAGGGTTGAGTGGATATTCAGTTGAACAGCACTCCTGCGAGTGTGAACAGACCGTTGAAAAGCAGCCTTAGGTTACTTCTGCATTCAACACTTGTGAAGCGAAATCCGGCCTGGAGTGGAGATTCGATGAATTCCAGATTGGGATGGCATGAATGGAACATTCTGTAGTGGATATACCATTGAATTTTGAAGTCTGGGTTGAGTGGACAGGAAAATGAAGACCTGATCAGGTTGGAGAGGATAGCCAGTAGAATAGCACACCAGCGAGTGTGAACAGGCCGCGAAAAACCAGCATTGGGGTACTTGGATATTGACCAGCGGTGTAACGAAATCCTGCCTCGAGTGGTGATTCGATGAATTCCAGATTGGCACTGAATGAATGGAACATTCTGTACAGGAGACTCCAATCAATTCTGAAGTCTAGGTTGTGGGGACAGGAAAATGAAGAACTGACCAGGGTTCCGTGAATAGCCAGTTGAACAACACGCCTCCGAGGGGGATCAGGACAATGAAAACGATCAGTGTGTTACTTGGGCATTCAATAGTGGTGTAAAGAAACCCTGCCTGGAGTTGAGATTCAGATGAATTCCAGATTCGCAGTGAATGAATGAAACATTCTGTAGTGGAGATTCCAATTAATTCTGAAATCCGATGTGTGTGGACAGAAAAATGAAGAGCAGACCATGTTAGTATGCATAGCCAATTGAACAGCAGGCCTGCGAGATTGAACAGTCCTCTGAAAACCAGCATTGGGTTACTTGGACATTCACAATTGGTATAACGAACGCGTTCATTGAGTGGAGGTTCAGATGAATTCCCGATTCGCAGTGAATGAATTGAACATTCTGTAGTGGATATTCCAATGATTTCTGGCGTGTGGGTTGTTTGGACAGTAAAAGAAAGACTTGAGCACTGTGGAGTGGATAGCCAGTTGAATAGAATACATGCGAGTGTGAACAGTATGCTGAAAACTAGCAATGTGTTACCTGGACTTTCACCAGTGGTGTAAAGAAAGCCTCCCTGGAGTGTAGGTTCCAAGAATTCCAAACAGGCAGTGAATGAATGGAACATTCTGTAGTGGAGATTCCCATGGTTTCTCAATTCTACGTTGTATGGACGAGAAACTGAACAGCTTACCAGGTGGGATTTGATAGCCAGTTGAAGACCAGGCCTGCGAATTTGAACAGGCTGCTGAAACCACCACTGGGTTACTTGAATATTCACCAGTGGTGTAAAGAAATCATGTCTGCCGTGGAGATTCGATGAAATCCAGATTGGCAGTGAATGAATGGAACATTCTGAAGTGGAGATTCTAATGGTTTCTGAAGTGGGGGTTACGTGAACAGGAAAAAGAAGAGCTGACCAGGGTTGAGTGGACAGCCAGTTGAACAGCACGATTCTGAGTGTGAACACGCCTATGAAAACCAGCATTCCTTACTTGGACATTCACCAGTGGTCTAACGAAAGCTTGCCTGGAGTGGAGATTCGAAGATCTTCAGATTAGCAGTCAATGAGTGGAATATTCTGTAGTGGAGATTCAAATGATTTCGAAAGTCTGGGTTGTGTGGTCAGGAAATGGAAGTGCTGACCAGGTTGGAGTGGATAGCCCGTTGAACAGCAGGCTTGGGTGAGTGAACCGGAGGCTGGAAAACAGCATTTGGTTACTTGGACGTTCTCCAATGGTGCAACGAAAGCATGCCTGGAGTGGAGATTCCATGAATTCGATATGGGCAGGGAATGAATGGAACATTCCGTAGGAGAGATTCCAATGATTTCTGAAGTCTGGGTTTTGTGTACAGGAAAATGAAGAGCAGAGCAGGGAAGAGTGGAGAGCCTGTTGAATAGCAGACTGCGACTTTGAACTGGCTGCTGAAAACCAACAATGGCTTACTTGGATATTCACCAGGGGTGTCAAGTAATCCTGCCTGGAGTGGAGATTCGATGAATTCCCGATTGGGAGTGAATGGAACATTCTGTAGTGGAGATTCCAATTACTTCTGATGTCTGGGTTTTGTGGAAAGGAAAATGAAGAGCTGACCAGGTTTGAGTGGATAGGCAGTTGGACAGCACGCCTGCGCGTGTTATCATGCCTCTGAAATCCAGCATTGGATTCCTTGGACATTATCAGTGGTGTAACGAACGCCTACGTGGAGTGGTAGATTCGATGAATTCCAGATTGGAATAGAATCAATGGAACAGTTTGTAGTGGAGTTTCCAATGAATTCTGAAGTATGGTTTGTGTGGACAGGAAAAGAATAATCTGACCACTGTGTAGTGGATTGCCAGATCAACAGCACGTCTTCGAGTGACAACAGAAAGCTGAAAATCAGCATTCAGTTACTTAGATATTCACCAGTCGTTTAACTAAATTCTGCCTGTAGTGGAGATTCGATGAATTCCAGATCGGCAGTGAATGAATGGAACATTCTGTAGTGGAGATTATAATGGTTTCTGAAATCTAATTTATGTGGACAGGAAAATGTAGAGCTGACCAGGGTTGAGTGGATAGTCAGTTGAACAGCACTCCTGCGAGTGTGAACAGGCCGCTGAAAAGCAGGGTTGGGTTACTAGTACATTCAACACTAGTGAAACGAAATCCGGCCTGGAGTGGAGATTCGATGAGTTCCAGATTTGGAGTGAATGAATGGAACATTCTGGAGTGGAGATTCCATTGAATTTTGAAGTCTGGGTTGAGTGGACAGGAAAATGAAGAGCTGATCAGGTTGGAGAGGATAGCCAGTAGAATAGCACAAAAGCGAGTGTGAACAGGCCGCGAAAAACCAGCATTGGGGTACTTGGATATTGACCAGTTGTGTAAGGAAATCCTTCCTGGAGTGGAGATTCGATGAATTCCAGATTGCAGTGAATGAATGGAACATTCTGAAGTGGAGATTCTAATGGTTTCTGAAGTCTAGGTTGTGGGGACAGGAAAATGAAGAGCTGACCAGGGTTCAGTGGACAGCCAGTTGAACAGAACGCCTCCGAGGAGGATCAGGACAATAAAAACTAGAAGTGTGCTGCTTGGACATTCAACAGTGGTGTAACGAAAGCCTGCCTGTAGTGGAGATTCATTTGAATTCCCGATTCGCAGTGAATGAATTGAACATTATCTAGTGGATATTCCAATGATTTCTGTCATGTGGGTTGTATGGACAGTAAAATAAAGTCTTGACCTCTGTGGAGTGGATAGCCCATTGAATAGCATGCATGCGAGTGTGAAAAGTATGCTGAAAACCAGCAATGTGTTTCTTGGACATTCACCAGTGGTGTAAAGAAAGCCTGCCTGGAGTCAAGGTTCCAAGAATTCCAAATAGGCAGTGAATGAATGGAACATTCTGTATTGGAGATTCCACTGGTTTCTGAATTCTACGTTGTATGGACAGAAAACTGAAGAGCTTCCCAGGAGGGATTTGATAGCCAGTTGAAGACCAGGCCTGCGAATATGAACAGGCTGCTGAAAACCACCAGTGGGTTACTTGAATATTCACCAGTGGTGTAAAGAAATCCTGTTTGTAGTGGAGATTCGATGAATTCCAGATTGGCAGTGAATGAATTGAACATTCTGTAGTGGAGATTATAATGGTTTCTGAAGTCTAAGTTATGTGTACAGGAACATGTAGAGATGACCAGGATTGAGTGGATATTCATTTGAACAGTACTACTGCGAGTGTGAACAGGCCGCTGAAAAGCAACCTTGGCTTCCTTGTACATTCAACATTAATGAAACGAAATCCGGCCTGGAGTGGAGAATCGATGAATTCCAGATTGCAGTGAATGAATGGAACATTCTGAAGTGGAGATTCTAATGGTTTCTGAAGTCTGGGTTATGAGAACAGGAAAAAGAAGAGCTATCCAGGGTTGAATGGACAGCCAGTTGAACAGCACGACTCCATGTTTGAACAAGCCTATGAAAACCAACACGTGTTACTTGGATATTCACCAGTGGTGTAATGAAAGCCTGCCTGGAGTTTAGTTTCCACGAATTCCAAATAGGCAATGAATGAATGGAACGTTCTGTAGTGAAGATTCCAATTATTTCGGACATCCGATGTGTGTACACAGGAAAATGTAGAGCAGACCAGGTTAGAATGGATAGCCAGTTGAACAGCAGGCCTGCGAGATAGAACAGTCCTCTGAAAACCAGCATTGCGTTTCTTGGACATTCACCAATGGTATAACGAATACGTTCATGGAGTGGAGGTTCAGATGAATTCCCGATTCGCAGAGAATGAATTGAACATTCTGCAGTGGATAATCCAATGATTTCTGTCGTGTGGGTTGTTTGGACAGTACAAGAAAGACTTGACCACTGTGGAGTGTATAGCCAGTTGAATAGCTTGCATGCAAGTGTGAAGAGTATGCTGAAACCAGCAGTGTGTTACTTGGACATTCACTAGTGGTGTAAAGAAAGCCTGCCTGGAGTGTAGGATCCAAGAATTCCAAATAGGCAGTGAATAAATGGAACATTCTGTAGTGGAGATTCCAATGGTTTCTGAATTTTACGTTGTATGGACACGAAACTGAAGTGCTTACCAGGTGGGATTTTATAGCCAGTTGAAGACCAGGCCTTCGAATTTGAACAGGCTGCTGAAAACCACCACGGGGTTACGTGAATATTCACCAGTGGTTTAAAGAAATCCTGCCTGCAGTGGAGATTCTATGAATTCCATATTGGCAGTAAATGAATGGAACATTCTGAAGTGGAGATTCTAATGGCTTCTGAAATCTGGGTTAAGTGAACAGGAAAAAGAAGAGCTGACAGGGTTGAGTGGACAACCAGTTGAAAAACACGACTCTGAGTGTGAACACGCCTATGAAAACCTGCATTGGTTACTTGGACATTCACCAGTGGTGTAACGAAAGCTTCCCTGGAGTGGAGATTCGGATAACTTCAGATTAGCAGTGAATGAGTGGAATATCCTGTAGTGGAGATTCAAATTATTTCGAAAGTGTGGGTCGTGTGGACAGGAAATGTAAGAGCTGACCAGGTTGGAGTGGATAGCCCGTTGAACAGCACCTTTGCGAGTGTGAAGCGGACGCTGGAAAACAGCATTAGGATACTTGAACATTCTCCAATGATGCAACGAAAGCGTGCCTGGAGTGGAGATTTCATGAATTCGATATTGGCAGGGAATTAATGGAACATTTCCTAGGTGAGATTCCAATGATTTCTGAAATCTGGGTTTTGTGTACAGGAAAATGAAGAGCAGAGCAGTGAAGAGTGGATAGCCTGTTGAACAGCAGACTGCGACTTTATACTGGCTGCTGACAACCAACATTGTGTTACTTGGATATTCACCAGTCGTGTAAAGGAATCCTGCCTGGAGTGGAGATTCGATGAATTCCCTATTGGGAGTGAATGAATGGAAAATTCTGTAGTGGAGATTCCAATTACTTCTGATGTCTGGGTTTTGTGGACAAGAAAATGAAGAGCTGACCAGGTTTGAGTGGATAGGCAGTTGGACAGCACGCCTGCGCGTGTTATCATGCCTCTGAAATCCAGCATTGGATTCCTTGGACATTATCAGTGGTATAACGAAAGCCTTCCTGGAGTTGTAGATTCGAAGAATTCCAGATTGGAATTGAATCTATGGAAGAGTCTGTAGTGGAAATTCCAATGAATTCTGAATTTTGGTTTGTGTGGACAGGAAAAGAATAATCTGACCACTGTGTAGTGGATTGCCAGTTCAACAGCACGTCTGCGAGTGAGAACAGAAAGATGAAAATCAGCATTCAGTTACTTAGATATTCACCAGTCGTGTAACTAAACTATGGCTGGAGTGGAGATTCGATGAATTCCAGATCGGCAGTGAATGAATGTCACATTCTGTAGTGGAGATTATAATGGTTTCTGAAGTCTAAGTTATGTGGAGAGGAAAACTTAGAGCTGCCAAGGGTTGAGTGGATAGTGAGTTGAACAGCACTCCTGAGAGTGTGAACAGGCCGCTGAAAAGCAGCCTCGGGTTACTTCTACATTCAACACTAGTGAAACGAAATCCGGCCTGGAGTGGAGATTCGATGAATTCCAGATTGGCAGTGAAAGAATGAAACATTCTGTACAGGAGATTCCAATCAATTCTGAAGTCTAGGTTGTGGCGACAGGAAAATGAAGAGCTGACCAGGGTACAGTGGATAGCCAGGTGAACAGCACGCCTCCGAGGGGGATCAGGACAATGAAAAAGAGCAGTGTGTTAGCTGGACATTCAACAGTGGTGTAACGAAAGCCTGCCTGTTTTGGAGATTCAGATGAATTCCAGATTCGCAGTGAATGAATGGAACATTCTGTAGTGGAGATTCCAATTTTTTCGGACATCCGATGTGTGTGGACATGAAAATGAAGAGCCGACCAGGTTAGAATGGATAGCCAGTCCAACAGCAGCCCTGCGAGATAGAACAGTCCTCTGAAAACCAGCATTGCGTTACTTGGACATTCACCAATGGTAAACGAATGCGTTCATGGAGTGGAGGGTCAGATGAATTCCCGATTCGCAGTGAATGAATTGAACATTCTGTAGTGGATATTCGAATGACTTCTGCCGTGTGGGTTGTTTGGATAGTACAAGAAAGACTTGACCACTCTGGAGTGGATAGCCAGTTGAATAGCATGCATGCAAGTGTGAAGAGTATGCTGAAACCAGCAATGTGATACTTGGACATTCACCAGTGGTGTAAAGAAAGCCTGCCTGGAGTGTAGGATCCAAGAATTCGAAATAGGCAGTGAATGAATGGAACATTCTGTAGTGGAGATTCCAATGGTTTCTGAATTCTACGTTGTATGGACACGAATCTGAAGAGCTTACCAGGTGGGATTTTATAGCCAGTTGAAGACCAGGCCTACGAATTTGAACAGGCTGCTGAAAACCACCACTGGCTTACTTGATTATTCACCAGTGGTGTAAAGAAATCCTGCCTGCAGTGGAGATTCGATGAATTCCATAATGGCAGTAAATGAATGGAACATTCTGAAGTGGAGATTCTAATGGCTTCTGAAGTCTGGGTAATGTGAAGAGGAAAAAGAAGAGCTGACCAGATTTGAGTGGACAGACAGTTGAACAGCACGACTCCGAGTGTGAACACGCCTATGAAAACCTGCATTGGTTACTTGGACATTCACCAGTGGTGTAAAGAAAGCTTGCCTAGAGTGGAGATTTGAAGAACTTCAGATTAGCAGTGAATGAGTGGAATATTCTGTAGTGGATATTCAAATGATTTCGAAAGTCTCGGTTGTGTGGACAGGAAATGGAAGAGCTGACCTAGTTGGAGTGGTTAGCCCGTTGAACAGCACGCCTAGGTGTGTGAAGCGGATGCTGGAAAACAGCATTAGGTTACTTGGATATTCTCCAATGGTGCAACGAAATCATGCCTGGAGTGGAGATTCCATGAATTCGATATTGGCAGGGAATGAAAGGAACATTCCGTAGGAGAGATTCCAATGATTACTGAAGTCTGGGTTTTGTGTACAGGAAAACGAAGAGCAGAGCAAGGAAGAGAGAATAGCCTTTTGAACAGCAGATTGCGACTTTGAACTGGCTGCTGAAAACCAACATTCGGTTACTTGAATATTCACCAGTGGTGTAAAGGAATCCTGCCTGGAGTGGAGATTCGATGCACTCCCGATTGGGAGTGAATGAATGGAACATTCTGTAGTGGAGATTCCAACGGTTTCTGAATTCTACGTTGTATGGACAAGAAACTGTAGAGCTTACCAGGTGGGATTTGATAGCCAGTTGAAGACCAGGCCTGCGAGAATAAATACTCCTCTGAAAACTAGCATTGGGTTACTTGGACATTCACCAGTGGTATAACGAATGCGTTCATGGAGTGGAGGTTCAGATGAATTCCCGATTCGCAGCGAATTAATTGAACATTCTGTATTGGATATTCCAATGATTTCTGTCGTGTGGGTAGTTTGGACAGTAAAGGAAAGACTTGACCACTCTGGAGTGGACAGCCAGTTGAAGAGCATGCATGTGAGAGGGAAGAGTATGCTGAAAACCAGCAATGTGTTACTTGGACATTCACCAGTGATGTAAAGAAAGCCTGACTGGAGTGTGGTTTCCAAGAATTCCAAATAGGCAGTAAATGAATGGAACATTCTGTAGTGGAGATGCCAATGGTTTCTGAATTCTACGTTGTATGGACAAGAAACTGAAGAGCTTACCAGGTGGAATTATATAGCCATTTGAAGACCAGGCCTGCGAGAATAAACAGTCCTCCGAAAACCAGCATTGGGTTACTTGGACATTCGCCAGTGTTATAACGAATGCGTTCATGGAGTGGAGATTAAGATAAATTCCCGATTCGCAGTGAATGAATTGAAAATTCTGTAGTGGATTTTCCAATTACTTCTGTCGAGTGGGTTGTTTGGACAGTAAACAAAGACTTGACCACTTTGGAGTGGATTGCCAGTTGAATAGCATGCATGCGACTGTGAACAGTATGCTGAAAACCATCAGTGTGTTACTTGAATATTCACCAGTGGTGTAAAGAAATCCTGCCTGCAGTGGAGATTCGATGAATTCCATATTGGCAGTGAATGAATGGAACATTCTGAAGTGGAGATTCTAATGGCTTCTGAAGTCTGGGATAAGTGAAAAGGAAAAAGAAGAGCTGACCAGGGTTGAGTGGACAACCAGTTGAACAGCACGACTCTGAGTGTTAACACGCCTATGAAAACCAGCATTGGTTACTTGGACATTCACCAGTGGTGTAACGAAATCTTGCCTGGAGTGGAGATTCAAAGAACTTCAGATTAGCAGTGAATGAGTGGAATATCCGGTAGTGGAGATTCAAATGATTTCGAAAGTCTGGGTTGTGTGGACAGGAAATGGAAGAGCTGACCAGGTTGGAGTGGATAGCCCGTTGAACAGCACCCTTGGGAGTGTGAAACGGACGCTCGAAACAGCATTAGGTTACTTGCACATTCTCCAATGGTGCAACGAAAGCATGCCTGGAGTGGATATTCCATGAATTCGATAGTGGCAGGGATGAATGGAACATTCCGTAGGAGAGATTCCAATGATTTCTGAAGTCTGGATTTTGTGTACAGGAAAATGAAGAGCAGAGCAGGGAAGAGTGGACAGCCTGTTGAACAGCAGACTGCGACTTTGAACTGGCTGCTGAAAACCAAGATTGGGTTACTTGGATATTCACCAGTGGTGTAAAGGAATCCTGCCTGGAGTGAATATTCGATGAATTCCCGATTGGGAGTGAATGAATGGAACTTTCTGTAGTGGAGATTCCAATTACTTCGGAAGTCTGGGTTTTGTGGACAGGAAAATGAAGAGCTGACCAGGGTTGAGTGGATAGGCAATTGGACAGCACGCCTGCGAGTGTGATCATGCCTCTGAAATCCAGCATTGGATTCCTTGAACTTCATCAGTGGTGTAATGAAAGCCTGCCTGGAATTGGAGATTCGATGATTTCCAGATAGCAATTGAATCTATGAAACAGTCTGTAGTGGAGATTCCAAGGAATTCTGAAGTATGGTTTGTGTGGCCAGGAAAAGAATAATCTGAACTCTGTGTAGTGGATTGCCAGTTCAACAGCACATCTGCGAGTGAGAACAGAACGCTAAAAATCAGCATTCAGTAACCTAGATATTCACCAGTCGTGTAACTAATGTCTGCCTGGAGTGGAGATTCGATGAATTCAGATCGGCAATGAATGAGTGGAACATAATGTAGTGAGGATTATAATAGTTTCTGAAGTCTAAGTTATGTGGACAGGAAAATGTAGATCTGACCAGGGTTGAGTGGATAGTCAGTTGATCATGACTCCTGCGAGTGTGAACAGGCTGCTGAAAAGAAATCCGGCCTGGAGTGGAGTCTCGCTGAATTCCAGATTGGGAGTGAATGAATAAAACATTCAGTAGTGGAGATTCCATTGAATTTGAAGTCTGGGTTGAGTGGACAGGAAAATGAAGAGCTTATCAGGTTGGAGAGGATAGCCCGTAGAATAGCACACCAGTGAGTGTGAACAGGCCGCTAGAACCAGTATTGGGGTACTTGGATATTTACCAGTGGTGAAACGAAATCTTGCCTGGAGTGGAGATTCGATGAATTCCAGATTGGCAGTGAATAAATGGAACATTCAGTACAGGAGATTCCAATCATTTCTGAAGTCTAGGTTGCGGGGACAAGAAAATGGAGAGCTGACCAGGGTTCAGTGGATAGCCAGTTTAACAGCACCCCTCCGAGGTGGATCAGGTGAATGAAAACGAGCAGTTTGTTACTTGTTCATTCAGCAGTGGTGTAACGAAAGCCTGCTTGTGTGGAGATTCAGATGAATTCCAGATTCACAGTGATAGAATGGAACGTTCTGTAGTGGAGATTCCAATTATTTCTGAAATCCGATATGCATGGACAGGAAAATGAAGAGCAGACCAGGTTAGAATGGATAGCCAGTTCAATAGCAGGACTGCGAGAATGAACAGACCTCTGAAAACCAGCACTGAGTTACTTGGACATTCACCAGAGGTAAAACGAATGCGTTCATGGAGAGGAGGTTTAGATGAATTCCCGATTCCCAGTGAATGAATTGAACACTCTGCAGTGGATATTCCAATGATTTCTGTCGTGTGGGTTGTTTGGGCAGTAAAAGAAAGACTTGACCACTGTGGAGTGGATAGCCAGTTGAATAGCATGCATGCAAGTGTGAACAGTATGCTGAAAACCAGCAATGTATAACTTGGACATTCACCACGGGTGTAAAGGAATCCTGTCTGCAGTGGAGATTCGAAGAATTCCAGATTCGCAGTGAATGAGTGGAACATTATGAAGTGGAGATTCTAATGGTTTCTGAAGTCTGGGTTATGTAAACAGGATAAAGAAGAGATGACCAGGGTCCATTGGACAGCCAGTTGAACAGCACGACTCCGAGTGTGAACACGCCTATGAAAACCAGCATTGGTTACTTGGACATTCAACAGTGGTGTAACGAAAGCTTGCCTGGAGTGGAGATTCCATGAATTCGATATTGGCAGGGAATGAATGGAACATTATGTAGGAGAGATTCCAATGATTTCTGAAGTCTGGGTTTTGCGTACAGGAAAATGAAGAGAAGATCAGGGAAATGTGGATAGCCTGTTGAACAGCAGACTGCGACTTTGAACTGGCTGCTGAAAACCAACAATCTGTAGTGGAGATTGCAATTACTTCAGAAGTCTGGGTTTTTGGGACAGGAAAATGAATGGCTGACCAGGGTTGAGTGGATAGGCAGTTGGACAGCACGCTTGCGAGTGTGATCATGCCTCTGAAATCCAGCATTGGATTCCTTGGACATCATCAGTGGTGTAACGAAAGCCTGCCTGGAGTTGGAGATTCGATGAATTCCATATTGGAATTGAATCAATGGAACAGTCTGTAGTGGAGATTCCAATGAATTCTGAAGTATGGTTTGTGTGGACAGGAAAAGAATAATCTGACCACTGTGTAGCGGAAGGCCAGTTCAAACGCACGTCTGCAAGTGAGAACTGAACGCTGAAAATCAGCATTCAGTTACTTAGATATTCACCAGTCGTGTAACTGAAGTCTTCCTGGAGTGGAGATTCAATGAATTCCGGATCGGAAGTGTATGAATGGAACATTCTGTAGTGGAGATTATAATGGTTTCTAAAGTCTAAGTTATGTGGACAGGAAAGTGTTGAGCTGACCAGGGTTGAGTGGATAGTCAGTTGAACAGCACTCCTGCAAGTGTGAACAGGCCACTGAAAAGCAGCCTTGGGTTACTTGTACATTCAACACTAGTGAAACGGAATCCGGCCTGGAGTGGAGATTCGATGAATTCCAGATTGGGAGTGAATGAATGGAACATTCTGTAGTGGAGATTCCATTGAATTTTGAAGTCTGGGTTGAGTGGACAGGAAAATGAAGAACTGATCAAGTTGGAGAGGATAGCCAGTAGAATAGCACACCAGTGAGTGTGAATAGGCCGCGAAATACCAGCATTGGGGTACTTGGATATTGACCAGTGGTGCACCGAAATCCTGCCTGGAGTGGAGATTCGATAAATTCCAGATTGGCAGTGAATGAATGGAACATTCTGTACAGGAGATTCCAATCATTTCTGAAGTCTAGGTAGTGTGGACAGGAAAAAGAAGAGTTGATCAGGGTTCAATGGATAGCCAGTTGAACAGCACGCCTCCGAGGGGGATCAGGACAATGAAAACGAGCAGTGTGTTACTTGGACATTCAACAGTGGTGTAACGAAAGCATGCCTGGAGTGGAGATTCAGATCAATTCCAGATTCGCAGTCAATGAATTGAACATTCTGTAGTGGATATTCCAATGATTTCTGTCGTGTGGGTTGTTTGGACAGTAAAAGAAAGACTTGACCACTGTGGAGTGGATAGCCAGTTGAATAGCATGCATGCGAGTGTGAACACTATGCTGAAAACCAGCAATGTGTTACTTGGACATTCACCAGTGGTGTAAAGAAAGCCTGCCTGGAGTGTAGGTTCCAAGAATTCCAAATAGGCTGTGAATGAATGGAACATTCTGTAGTGTAGATTCCAAAGCTTTCTGAATTCTACGTTGTATGGACAAGAAACTGAAGAGCGTACCAGGTGGGATTTTATAGGCAGTTGAAGAACAGGCCTGCAATAATAAACAGTCCTCTGAAAACCAGCATTGGTTTACTTGGACTTTCACCAGTGGTAGAACGAATGCGTTCATGGAGTGGAGGTTCAGATGATTTCCCGATTCGCAGTGAATAAATTGAACATTCTGTAGTGGATATTCCAATAATTTCAGTCATGTGGGTTGTTTGGAAATTAAAAGAAAGACTTGCACACTGTGGAGTGGATAACCAGTTGAATAGCATGCATACGAGTGTGAACAGTATGCTGAAAACCAGCAATGTGTTACTTGGATATTCAACAGTGGTGTAAAGAAAGCCTGCCTGGAGTGTAGGTTCCAAGAATTCCAAATAGGGAGTGAATGAATGGAACATTCTGTAGTAAAGATTCCAATGGTTTCTGAATTCTACGTTATATGGACAAGAAACTGAAGAGCTTACCAAGTGGGAATTGATAGCCAGGTGAAGACCAGGCCTGCGAATTTGAACAGGCTGCTGAAGACCACCATTGGGTTACTTGAATATTCACCAGTGGTGTAAACAAATCCTGTCTGCAGTGGAGATTCGATGAATTCCAGATTGGCAGTGAATGAATGGAACATTCTGAAGTGGAGATTCTAATGGTTTCTGAAGTCTGGGTTATGTGACCAAGAAAAAGAAGAGCTGACCAGGGTTGAGTGGACAGCCAGTTGAACAGCACGACTCCGAGTGTGAACACGCCTATGAAAACCAGCATTGGTTACTAGGACATTCACCAGTGGTGCAACGAAAGCTTGCCTGTAGTGGTTATTAGAAGAACTTCAGATTAGCAGTGAATGAGAGGAATATACTGTAGTAGAGATTCAAATGATTTCGAATGTCTGGGTTGTGTGGACAGGAAATGGAAGAGCTGACCAGGTTGGAGTGGATAGCCCGTTGAACAGCACGCCTGAGAATGTGAAGCGGACGCTGGAAAACAGCATTAGGTTACATGGACATTCTCCAAAGTTGCAACGAAAGTATGCCTGAAGTGGAGATTCCATGAATTCGATATTGGCAGGGAATGAATGGAACATTCCGTAGTAGAGATTCCAATGAATTCTGAAGTCTGGGTTTTGTGAACAGGAAAATGAAGAGCAACCAGGGAAGAGTGGGTAGCCTGTTGCACAGCAGAGTGCGACTTTGAACTGGCTGCTGAAAACCAACAATGCGTTACTTGGATATTCACCAGTGGTGTCAAGGAATCCTGCCTTGAGTGGAGATTCGATGAATTCCCGATTGGGAGTGAATGAATGGAACATTCTGTAGTGGAGATTCCAATTACTTCTGAAGTCTGGGTTTTGTGGACAGGAAAATGAAGAGCTGACCAGGGTTCAGTGGATAGGCAGTTGGACAGCACGCCTTCGAGTGTGATCATGCCTCTGAAATCCAGCATTGGATTTCTTGGACATCATCAGTGGTGTAGTGAAAGCCTGCCTGGAGTTGGAGATTTGATGAATTCCAGATTGGAATTGAAACAATGGAACAGTCTGTAGTGGAGATTCCAATTAATGCTGAAGTATGGTTTGTGTGGACAGGAAAAGAATAATCTGACCACTGTGTAGTGGATTGCCACTTCAACAGCACGTCTGCGAGTGAGAACAGAACGCTGAAAATCTGTATTCAGTTACTTAGATATTCACCAGTCGTTTAACTGAATTCTGCCTGGAGCGGAGATTCAATGAATTCCAGATCGGCAGTGAATGGATGAAACATTCTGTAGTGGACATTATAATGGTTTCTGAAGTCTAAGTTATGTGGACAGGAAAATGTAGAGCTTTCCAGGGTTGAGTGGATAGTCAGTTGAACAGCACTCCTGCGAGTGTGAACAGGCCGCTGAAAAGCAGCCTTGGGTTACTTGTACATTCAACACTAGTGAAACGAAATCGGGCCTTGAGTGAATATTCGATGAATTCCAGATTGGGAGTGAATGAATGGAACATTCTGTAGTGGAGATTCCATTGAATTTTGAAGTCTGGGTGAGTGGACAGGAAAATGAAGAGGTGATCAGGTTGGAGAGGATAGCCAGTAGAATATCACACCAACGAATGTGAACAGGCCGCGAAAAACCAGCATTGTGATACTTCGATATTGACCAGTGGTGCACCGAAATCCTTCCTGGAGTGGAGATTCGATGAATTCCAGATTGGCAGTGAATGAATGGAATATTCTGTACAGGAGATTCCAATCATTTCTGAAGTCTAGGTAGTGGGGGCAGGAAAATGAAGAGCTGACCAGGGTACAGTGGATAGCCAGTTGAACAGCACGCCGCTCAGGGTTATCAGGACAATGAAAATGAGCAGTGTGTTACTTGGACATTCAACCGTGGTGTAACGAAAGCCTGCCTGGAGTGGAGATTCAGATGAATTCCAGATTCACTGTTAACAAATGGAACGTTCTGTAGTGGATATTCCAATTATTTCTGAAATCCGATGTGTGTGGAGAGGAAAACGAAGAGCAAAACAGGTTAGAATGGATAGCCCATTGAACAGTAGGCCTGCAAGAATGAACAGTCCTCTGAAACCCAGCATTGGGTTACTTGGACATTCACCTGTGGTATAACGAATGCGTTCATAGAGTGGAAGTTCAGATGAATTCCCGATTCGCAGTGAATGAATTGAACATTCTGTAGTGGATATTCCAATGATTTCTGTCGTGTGGGTTGTTTGGGCAGTAAAAGAAAGACTTGACCACTGTGGAGTGGATAGCCAGTTGAATAGCATGCATGCAAGTGTGAACAGTATGCTGAAAACCAGCAATGTAACTTGGACATTCACCAGCGGTGTAAAGGAATCCTGTCTGCAGTGGAGATTCGAAGAATTCCAGATTCGCAGTGAATGAGTGGAACATTATGAAGTGGAGATTCTAATGGTTTCTGAAGTCTGGGTTATATAAACAGGATAAAGAAGAGCTGACCAGGGTCCATTGGACAGCCAGTTGAACAGCACGACTGCGAGTGTGAACACGCCTATGAAAACCAGCATTGGTTACTTGGACATTCACCAGTGGTGTAACGAAAGCTTGCCTGGAGTGGAGATTCCATGAATTCGATATTGGCAGGGAATGAATGGAACATTATGTAGGAGAGATTCCAATGATTTCTGAAGTCTGGGTTTTGCGTACAGGAAAATGAAGAGAAGATCAGGGAAAGGTGGATAGCCTGTTGAACAGCAGACTGCGACTTTGAACTGGCTGCTGAAAACCAACAATCTGTAGTGGAGATTGCAATTACTTCAGAAGTCTGGGTTTTTGGGACAGGAAAATGAATGGCTGACCAGGGTTGAGTGGATAGGCAGTTGGACAGCACGCTTGCGAGTGTGATCATGCCTCTGAAATCCAGCATTGGATTCCTTGGACATCATCAGTGGTGTAACGAAAGCCTGCCTGGAGTTGGAGATTCGATGAATTCCATATTGGAATTGAATCAATGGAACAGTCTGTAGTTGAGATTCCAATGAATTCTGAAGTATGGTTTGTGTGGACAGGAAAAGAATAATCTGACCACTGTGTAGTGGAAGGCCAGTTCAAACGCACGTCTGCAAGTGAGAACTGGACGCTGAAAATCAGCATTCAGTTACTTAGATATTCACCAGTCGTGTAACTGAAGTCTTCCTGGAGTGGCGATTCAATGAATTCCGGATCGGAAGTGTATGAATGGAACATTCTGTAGTGGAGATTATAATGGTTTCTAAAGTCTAAGTTATGTGGACAGGAAAGTGTTGAGCTGACCAGGGTTGAGTGGATAGTCAGTTGAACAGCACTCCTGCAAGTGTGAACAGGCCACTGAAAAGCAGCCTTGGGTTACTTGTACATTCAACACTAGTGAAACGGAATCCGGCCTGGAGTGGAGATTCGATGAATTCCAGATTGGGAGTGAATGAATGGAACATTCTGTAGTGGAGATTCCATTGAATTTTGAAGTCTGGGTTGAGTGGACAGGAAAATGAAGAACTGATCAAGTTGGAGAGGATAGCCAGTAGAATAGCACACCAGTGAGTGTGAATAGGCCGCGAAATACCAGCATTGGGGTACTTGGATATTGACCAGTGGTGCACCGAAATCCTGCCTGGAGTGGAGATTCGATGAATTCCAGATTGGCAGTGAATGAATGGAACATTCTGTACAGGAGATTCCAATCATTTCTGAAGTCTAGGTAGTGGGGGCAGGAAAATGAAGAGCTGACCAGGGTTCAGTGGATAGCCAGTTGAACAGCACGCCGCTCAGGGTTATCAGGACAATGAAAATGAGCAGTGTGTTACTTGGACATTCAACCGTGGTGTAACGAAAGCCTGCCTGGAGTGGAGATTCAGATGAATTCCAGATTCGCTGTTAACAAATGGAACGTTCTGTAGTGGATATTCCAATTATTTCTGAAATCCGATGTGTGTGGACAGGAAAACGAAGAGCAAAACAGGTTAGAATGGATAGCCCATTGAACAGTAGGCCTGCGAGAATGAACAGTCCTCTGAAACCCAGCATTGAGTTACTTGGACATTCACCAGTGGTATAACGCAGGCGTTCATGGAGTGGAGGTTCAGATGAATTCCCGATTCGCAGTGAATGAATTGAACATTGTGTAGTGTATATTCCAATGATTTCTGTCGTGTGGGTTGTTTGGACAGTAAAAGAAAGACTTGACCACTGTGGAGTGGATAGCCTGTTGAATAGCATGCATGCGAGTATGAATAGTATGCCGAAAACCAGCAATGTGTTACTTGGGCATTCAAGAGTGGTGTAATGAAAGCCTGCCTGGAGTGTAGGTTCCAAGAGTTCCAAATAGGCAATGAATGAATGGAACATTCTGTAGTGGAGATTCCAATGGTTTCTGAATTCTACGTTGTATGGACAAGAAACAGAAGAGGTTACCAGGTGGGATTTGATAGCCAGTTGAAGACCAGGCCTGCGAGAATAAACAGTCCTCTGAAAACTAGCATTGGGTTACTTGGACATGCACCAGTGGTATAACGAATGCGTTCATGGAGTGGAGGTTCAGATGAATTCCCGATTCTCAGTGAATGAATTGAACATTATGTAGTGGATATTCCAATAATTTCTGTCTTTTGGGTTGTTTGGACAGTAAAAGAAAGACTTGACTACTGTGGAGTAGATAACCAGTTGAATAGCATGCATGCGAGTGTGAATAGTATGCTGAAAACCAGCAATGTGTTACTTGGACATTCACCAGTGGTGTAAAGAAATCCTGCCTGGAGTGTAGGTTCCAAGAATTCCAAATAGGCAGTGAATGAATGGAACATTCTGTAGTGGAGATTCCAATGATTTCTGAGTTCTACGTTGTATGGACAAGAAACTGAAGAGCTTACCAGGTGGTATTTGATAGCCAGTTGAAGACCAGACCTGCGAGAATAAACAGTCCTCTGAAAACCAGCATTGGGTTACTTGGACATGCACCAGTGGTATAACGAATGCGTTCATGGAGTGGAGGTTCAGATGAATTCCCGATTCTCAGTGAATGAATTGAACATTTTGTAGTGGATATTCCAATAATTTCTGTCTTTTGGGTTGTTTGGACAGTAAAAGAAAGACTTGACTACTGTGGAGTAGATAACCAGTTGAATAGCATGCATGCGAGAGTGAATAGTATGCTGAAAACCAGCAATGTGTTACTTAGACATTCACCAGTTGTGTAAACAAAGCCTGCCTGGAGTGTAGGTTCCAAGAATTCCAAATAGGCAGTGAATAAATGGAACATTCTCTAGTGGAGATTCCAATGGTTTCTGAATTCTATGTTGTATGGACAAGAAACTGAAGAGCTCACCAGGTGGGATTTGATAGCCAGTTGAAGACCAGGCCTGCAAATTTGAACAGGCTGCTGAAGACCACCATTGGGTTTCTTAAATATTCACTACTGGTGTAAAGAAATGCTGTCTGTAGTTGAGATTCGATGAATTCCATATTGGCAGTGAATGAATGGAACATTCTGAAGTGGAGATTCTAATGGTTTCTAAAGTCTGGGTTATGTGAATGGAAAACGAAGAGCTAACCAGGGCTGGGTGGACAGCAAGTTGAACAGCACGACTCTGAGTTTGAACACGCCTATGAAAACCAGCATTGGTTACTTGGACATTCACCAGTGGTGTATCGAGAGCTTGCCTGGAGTGGAGATTCGAAGAACTTCAGATTAGCAGTGAATAAGTGGAATATTCTGTAGTGGAGATTCAAATGATTTCCAAAGTCTGGGTTGTGTGAACAGGAAATGGAAGAGCTGATCAGGTTAGAGTGGATAGTCAGTTGAACAGCACGCCTGGGAGTGTGAAGCGGACGCTGGAAAACAGCATTAGGTTACTTGGACGTTCTCCAATGGTGCAACGAAAGCATGCCTGGAGTGGAGATTCCATGAATTCGATATTGCCAGGGAATGAATGGAACAATCCGTAGGAGAGATTCCAATAATTTCTAAAGTCTGGGTTTTGTGTACAGGAAAATGAAGAGCAGACCAGGGAAGAGTGGTTAGCCTGTTGAACATCAGACTGCTACTTTCAACTGGCTACTGAACGTTATTTGGATATTCACCAGTGGTGTAAAGGAATCCTGCCTGGAGTGGAGATTCGATGAATTCCTGATTGGAAGTGAATGAATGGAACATTCTGTAGAGGAGATTCCAATTACTTCTGAAGTCTGGGTTTTGTGGACAGGACAATGAAGAGCTGACCAGGGTTGAGTGGATAGGCAGTTGGACAGCACGCCTGCGAGAGTGATCATGCCTCTGATATCCAGCATTGGATTCCTTGGACATCATCAGTGGTGCAACGAAAGCCTGCCTGGAGTTGGAGATTCGAAGAATTCCAGATTGGAATTGAATCAATGGGACAGTCTGTAGTGTAGATTCAAATGAATTCTGTAGTATGGTTTGTGTGGACAGGAAAAGAATAATCTGACCACTGTGTAGTGGATTGCCAGTTCAACAGCACGTCTGCGAGTGAGAACAGAACGCTGAAAATCAGCATTCAGTTACTTAGATATTCACCAGTTGTGTAACTAAAGCCTGCCTGTAGTGGAGATTCCTTGAACTCCAGATCGGCAGTGAATGAATGGAACATTCTGTAGTGGAGATTATAATGATTTCTGAAGTCTCAGTTATGTGGACAGGAAAATGTAGAGCTGACCAGGGTTGAGTGGACAGTCAGTTGAACAGCACTCCTGCGAGTGTGAACAGGCTGCTGAAAAGCAGCCTTGGGTTACTTATACATTCAACACTAGAGAAAAGGAATCGGGCCTGGAGTGGAGATTCGATGAATTTCAGATTGGGAGTGAATGAATGGAACATTCTGTAGTGGAGATTCCATTGTATTTTGAAGTCTGGGTTGAGTGGACAGGAAAATGAAGACCTGATCAGGTTGGAGAGGATAGCCAGTAGAATAGCACACCAGCGATTGTAAACAGGCCGCGAAAACCCAGCATTGGGGTACTTGTATATTGACCAGTGGTGCACCGTAATCCTGCCTTGAGTGGAGATTCGATGAATTCCAGATTGGCAGTGAATGAATGGAACATTCTGTACAGGAGTTTCCAATCATTTCTGTAGTCTAGGTATTGGGGACAGAAAAATGAAGAGCTGACCAGGGTTCAGTGGATAGCCAGCTGAACAGCAGGCCTCCGAGGGGGATCAGGACAATCACAGCGACCAGTGTGTTACTTGGACATTCAACAGAGTTGTAAAGAAAGCCTGCCTGGAGTGGAGATTCAGATGAATTCCAGATTCGCTGTGAATGAATGGAACATTCTGTAGTGGAGATTATAATGGTTTCTGAAGTCTAAGTTATGTGGACAGGAATAGGAAGAGCTGGTCAGGTTGGAGAGGATAGCCAGTAGAATAGCACACCAGCGAGTGTGAACAGTCCGCGAAAAACCAGCATTGGGGTACTTGGATATTGACCAGTGGTGTACCGAAATACTGCATGGAATGGAGATTCGATGAATTCCAGATTGGCAGTGAATGAATGGAACAATCTGTACAGGAGATTCATATCAATTCTGAAGTCTAGGTTGTGGGACAGGAAAATGAAGAGCTGACCAGTGTTCAGTGGATAGCCAAATGAAAAGCACTTCTGCGAATGTGAACATACTGCTGAAAAGCAGCCTTGGATTTCTTGTACATTCAACACTAGTGAAACGAAATCCGGCCTGGAGTGGAGATTCTATGAATTCCAGATTGGGAGTTAATGAATGGAACATTCTGTAGTGGAGATTCCATTGAATTTTGAAGTCTGGTTTGAGTGGACAGTAAAATGGAGAGCTGATCAGGTTGGAAAGGATAGCCAGAAAAATAACACACCAGTGAGTGTGAACAGCCGCGAAAAATCCAGCATTGGGGTACTTGGATATTCAGCAGCGGTGTAACGAAATCTTGCCTGGAGTGGAGATTCGATGAATTCCAGATTGACAGTGAATGAATGGAACATTCTGAAGTGGACTTTCTAATGGTTTCTGAAGTCTGAGTTATGTGATCAGGAAAAAGAAGAGCTGTCCAGAGTTGATTAGACAGCCAGTTGAACAGCACGACTCCGATTGTGAACATGCCTATGAAAACCAGCATTGATTACTTGGACATTCACCAGTTGTGTAACGAAAGTTTGCCTGGAGTGGAGATTCGAAAAACTTCAGATTAGCAGTGAAAAAGCGGAATATTCTGTAGTGGAGATTCAAATGATTTCGATAGTCTGGGTTGTGTGGACAGGAAATGGAAGAGCTGACAAGGTTGGAGTGGAGAGCCCTTTGAACAGCACGCCTGGGAGTGTGAAACAGACGCTGGAGAACAGCATTAGGTTACTTGGACATTCTCCAATGATGCAAAGAAAGCATGCCTGGAGTGGAGATTCAATGAATTCGATATTGGCAGGGAATGAATGGAACATTCCGTAGGAGAGATACCAATGCTTTATGTAGTCTGAGTTCTGTGTAAAGGAAAATGAAGAGCAGAGCAGGGAAGAGTGGATGGTCAGTTGAATAGCACTCCTGCAAGTGTGAAGAGGCCGCTGAAAACGAACATTGGGTTACTTGGATATTCACCAGTGGTGTAAAGGAATCCTGCCTGGAGTGGAGATTCGATGAATTCCCGATTGGGAGTGAATGAATGGAACATTCTGTAGTGGAGATTCCAATAACTTTTGAAGTCTGGGTTTTGTGGACAGGAAAATGAAGAGCCTACCAGGGTTGAGTGGATAGGCAGTTGGACAGCAAGCCTGCGAGTGTGATCATGCCTCCGAAATCCAGCATTGGATTCCTGGATATCATCAGTGGTGTAACGAAAGCCTGCCTGGACTTAGAGATTCGATGAATTCCAGATTGGAATTGAATCAATAGAACAGTCTGTAGTGGAGATACCAATGAATTTTGAAGTATGCTTTGTGTGGACAGGAAAAGAATAATCTGACCACTGTGTAGTGGATTGCCAGTTCAACAGCACGTCTGCGAGTGAGAACAGAACGCTGAAAATCAGCATTCAGTTACTTAGATATTCACCAGTCCTGTAACTAAATTCTGCCTGGAGTGGAGATTCGATGAATTCCAGATCGGCTTTGAATGAATGGAACATTCTGTAGTGGAGATTATAATGTTTTCTGAAGTCTAAGTTATGTGGACAGGAAAATGTAGAGCTGACCAGGGTTGAGTGGATAGTCAGTTGAACAGCACTCCTGCGAGTGTGAACAGGCCGCTGACAAGCAGCCTTGTGTTACTTGTACATTCAACACTAGTGAAACGAAATCCGGCCTAGAGTGGTGATTCGATGAATTCCAGATTGGGAGTTAATGAATGGAACATACTGTAGTGGAGATTATAATGGTTTCTAAAGTCTAAGTTATGTGGACAGGAAAATGTAGAGCTGCCCAGGTTTGAGTGGATATTCAGTTGAACAGTACTACTCCGAGTGTGAACAGGCTGCCGAAAAGCAGAATTGGGTTTCTTGTACATTCAACACTAGTGAAACGAAATCCGGACTGGAGTGGAGATTCAGATGAATTCCAGATTGGAAGTGAATGAATGGAACATTCTGTAGTGGAGATTACAATTACTTCTGAAATCTGGGTTTTTTTGGACAGGAAAATGAAGAGCTGACCAGGGTTGTTTGGATAGTCAGTTGAACAGTACTCCTGCGAGTGTGAACAGACCGCTGAATAGCAGCCTTGGGTTACTTGTACATTCAACACTAGTGAAACGAAATCGGGCCTGGAATGGAGATTCGATGAATTCCAGATTGGGAGTGAATGAATGGAACATTCTGTAGTGGAGATTCCATTGAATTTTGAAGTCTGGGTTTAGTGGAAAGGAAAATGAAGAGCTGATCAGGTTGGAGAGGTTAGCCAGAAGAATAGCACACCAGCGAGTGTGAACAGTCCGCGAAAAACCAGCTTTGGGGTACTTGGATATTGACCAGTGGTGTAACGAAATCCTGCCTGGAGTGGAGATTCGGTGAATTCCAGATTGGCAGTGAATGAATGGAACATTCTTTACAGGAGATTCCAATCATTTCTGAAGTCTAGGTAGTGGGGACAGGAAAAAGAAGAGCTGACCAGGGTTCTGTGGATAGCCAGTTGAACAGCACGCCTCCGAGGGGGATCAGGACAATGAAAACGACCAGTGTGTTACTTGGACATTCAACAGAGGTGTAAAGAATCCATGCCTGGAGTGAAGATTCAGATGAATTCCAGATTCGCTGTGAATGAATGGAACATTCTGTAGTGCAGATTATAATGGTTTCTGAAGTCTAAGTTATGTGGACAGGGAAATGAAGAGCTGATCAGGTTGGAGAGGATAGCCAGTAGAATAGCACACCAGCGAGTTTGAACAGGCCGCGAATAACCAGCATTGGGGTGCTTGGCTATTGACCAGTGGTGTACCGAAATAATGCATGGAATGAAGATTCGATGGATTCCAGATTGGCAGTGAATGTATGGAACAATCTGTACAGGAGATTCCAATCCATTCTGAAGTCTAGGTTGTGGGGACCGGAAAATGTAGAGCTGACCAGTGTTCAGTGGATAGCAATGTGAACAGCACTTCTGCGAATGTGAACATACAGCTGAAAAGCAGCCTTGGATTTCTTGTACATTCAACAGTAGTGAAACGAAATCCGGCCTGAAGTGGAGATTCGATGAATTCCAGATTGGGAGTGAATGAATGGAACATTCTGTAGTGGAGATTACATTCAATTTTGAAATCTGGTTTGAGTGGACAAGAAAATGGATAGCTGATCAGGTTGGAGAGGATAGCCAGTAGAATAACACACCAGCGAGTGTGAACAGCCGCAAAACACCAGCATTGGGGTACTTGGATATTGAGCAGCGGTGCAACGAAATCCTGGCTGGAGTGGAGATTCGATGAATTCCAGATTGGCAGTGAATGAATGGAACATTCTGAAGTGGACTTTCTAATGGTTTCTGAAGTCTGAGTTATGTGATCATGAAAAAGAAGAGCTGTCCAGAGTTGAGTGGACAGCCAGTTGAACAGGACGACTCCGTTTTGTGAACATGCCTATGAAAACCAGCATTGATTACTTGGACATTCACCAGTGGTGTAACGAAAGCTTGCCTGGAGTGGAGATTCGAAAAACTTCAGATTAGCAGTGAAAAAGCGGAATTTTCTGTAGTGGAGATTCAAATGATTTCGATAGTCTGGGTTGTGTGGACAGGAAATGGAAGAGCTGACCAGGTTGGTGTGGAGAGCCCGTTGAACAGCACGCATGGGAGTGTGAAGCGGACGCTGGAAAACAGCATTAGGTTACTTGGACATTCTCCAATGGTGCAACGAAAGCATGCCTGGAGTGGAGATTCCATGAATTCGATATTGGCAAGGAATGAATGGAACATTCGGTAGGAGAGATTCCAATGATTTCTGTAGTCTGAGTTTTGTGTACAGGAAAATGAAGAGCAGAGCAGGGAAGAGTGGATGATCAGTTGAACAGCACTCCTGCGAGTGTGAAGAGGCAGTGAATGAATGGAACATTCTGTACAGGAGATTCCAATCATTTCTGAATTCTAGGTAGTGGGGACAGGAACATGAAGAGCTGACCAGGGTTAAGTGGATAGCCAGTTGAACATCATGCCTCCGAGGGGGATCAGGACAATGAAAACGAGCAGTGTGTTACTTGGACATTCAACAGTGCTGTAACTTAAGCATGCCTGGAGAGGAGATTCAGATGAATTCCAGATTCTCAGTGAATGAATGGAAGGTTCTGTAGTGGAGATTCCAATTATTTCTGAAATCCGATGTGTGTGGACAGGAAAATGAAGAGCAGACCAGGTTACAATGGATAGGCAGTTGAACAGCAGGCCTGCGAGATTGAACAGTCCTCTGAAAACCAGCATTGGGTTACTTGGACATTCACCAGTGGTATAACGAATGCGTTCTTAGAGTGGAGATTCAGATGAATTCCCGATTCGCAGTGAATGAATTGAATATTCTGTAGTGGATATTCCAATGATTTCTGTCGTGTGGGTTGTTTGGACAGTAAAAGAAAGACTTGACCGGTGGGACGGGCACAGAAGCCCAGCTCTGGGCAACAAAGCTGAATGGCTCCAATTCCAACAGGTACAACCCGCCCCCAAGGGCCTGGGCCCCTCTCTGGGCATGCACAGCTAGAACCAGCCCCTAGAAAGCCGGTTTTCAACCCCTGATCTGCGTGGGACGGGCACAGAGGCCCAGCTCTGGGCAACAAAGCGGAACGGCTCCAATTCCAACAGGTACAGCCCGCCCCCAAGGGCCTTAGTCCCTCTCTGGGAATGCACAGCTAGAACCAGTCTCTAGAAAGCTGATTTTCAACCCCTGATCTGCGTGGGACGGGCCCAGCGGCCCAGCTCTGGGCAACAAAGCTGAAGGCTCCAATTCCAACAGGTACAGCCCGCCCCCTAGGGCCTGGGTCCCTCTCTGGGCATTCGCAGCTAGAACCAGCCCCTAGAAAGCCGGTTTTCAACCCCTGAACTGCGTGGGACGGGCACAGAGGCCCAGCTCTGGGCAACAAAGCTGAACGGCTCCAATTCCAGAGGTACAGCCCGCCCCCAAGGCCTGGGTCCCTCTCTGGGCATGCGCAGCTAGAACCAGCCTCTAGAAACCGGTTTTCAACCCCTGATCTGCATGGGACGGGCACCGAGGCCCAGCTCTGGGCAACAAAGCTGAACGGCTCCAATTCCAAACAGGAGACGTTCCCAACTCCTCGCCCAGTGCCAGGGACTCTTTCCGGAGCTGCGACCGCTAACGCGGCCGTGAAATATTTTCCCACTACGTATGCCATACGAACCATAAGCTACCTTCTTAGATGGAAACTTCTCTATTTTAGCTCAGCCACTAGAAACACAGTAGCCACTAACTCATAAGCCTATCTTAACTCACACTGCATATCAAGCAGAATAGTAACAGTGAACGTGAAGGACTAAACCACACCTCTCACAATGGTAAAGCAACTCAAAAGCCCACCAAACTTTCATATTGAAGAGTCTAGCCCAGATGACACCAACAGTACTGTAGTGTTAGACAACCTCTCTGACAAGGAATTCAGAAGGGAGCTACTTAGGATGCTTAGGGAATTTAAAGAAACAATGGAAAGTAATGCCAATAGAAGACAAGAGGATCTGAAGGCAGAAATGAGGAAAATGCAATCAGAAATGTCAGACCTGAAAAATCTCGTAGGCAAATTGAAAAGCTCAGAGGAAGGCCTCAGCAGCAGAGTAAGAGCGGCTGAGAACAGAATCAGTGAGCTCGAAGATGAAGTTCATAGACTCTCCAGAAAAGAGCAGAAAATGGAAAAGAGACTCACAATTCGGGAACAGATGGCAAGAGAAGATCGTGATGAAGCCAAAGGGATAACACAAGAGTTATTGGAGTACCAGAGGGACAGGAAGAAAACCTCGATGAAGAAAAAACTGTCAAAGACATCATTGCTACAACATTTCCAGAGGTGAGGAAAACTTGTGACCACATTCAGGAGGCCCGAAGGGTACCAGCTAAAAGAAATCCGAATAAAAATACCCCAAGACACATTCTGATCAAAATGACCAAAACCTTAGACAGAGACAAAATTCTGAAAGCAGCAAGATCGAAGAAAGAAATCTCTTACAAAGGAGCATCCTTAAAATTCACAGCTGATTTTTCTGATGAAACCCTCATGGCCCGAAAACAATGGTGGGACATAGTAAAAAAACTCAATGAAATAAATGCCTCCCCTAAAATATTTTTCCCAGCAAGACTCTCATTCATAATAGAAGGAACAACACACAGTTTCACAGACAAACAACAGCTCAGGAACTTCATAGACTCAAAACCATGGTTACAAGAACAACTAAATGGGCTACTTTAAGGCAAGAAAGGCCCCTCAAATACACCAAATTTTAACAGAACAATGGGACAAAATACCATAACAATAATCTCCCTCAATGTCAATGGGCTAAACGCACCAATTAAAAGACATAGAGTGGAAGGATGGATTAGAAAATTGAACTCAACATTCTGCTGCCTCTAAGAAACGCATCTCAATAATCAAAGCAAACACAGACTCAGAGTCAAATGCTGGAAAACAATCCTAAAGGCAAACAGCTCCCATAAAAAAGCTGGGGTAGCCATCCTTATATCAGACCACATCGATTTCAGATTGAGGAAGGTCATAAGAGACAGTGAAGGCCATTTCTTATTGATCAAAGGATCTGTACAACAGGAAGAACTAACAATAATAAATGTATATGCACCTAATGAGAGACCAGCAAAGTACTTAAAACAACTACTCATAGATTTGGAAAAAGACATCAATAGCAACACAATACTAGTGGGACACTTCAACACTGCTTTGTCACCTCTTGGTAGATCAACCAGAATCAAGCTTAGCAGGGACATACTTCATTTGAGAGAAACAATGGAAGAAAGGGACTTAGTAGATATATATAGGACACTTCATCCACAAAAAGCTGAATACACATTCTTCTCAAGCGTACATGGAACATTCTCCAAGATAGACCACATGCTGAGCCACAAAACATGCCTCCATAAAATTAAGAAGGTAGAGATTGTATCAACAATCTTCTCAGACCATAATGCGCTGAAATTAGAAGTAAATCACACACAAAAACAGAAAACTAAATCAAACACCTGGAAATTAAACAGTGCACTATTGAACAACGAGTGGATTAGACAGGAAATCAAAGAGGAAATCAAAAGATTCCTAGAAACGAATGAAAATGAGAACACGAGTTACCAAAACTTATGGGACACAGCAAAGGCTGTGTTAAGAGGAAAGTTTATAGCTCTACAAGCATTCCTCAGGAAGGAGGAGCGAGCACACATAAGTAACCTAACCTCACAGCTTAAGAGCTTGGAGAGGGACCAAAAAAAGGAGCACAACCCGAACAGGAGAAAGGAAATAATAAAACTCAGAGCAGAGATTAACGAGATGGACACCGAAAAAACAATCCGAAAGATCAATGAAACCAAAAGCTGGTTCTTTGAGAAAATTAACAAGATCTATAAGCCTCTAGCAAAACTCACAAAGAAAGGGAGAGAGAAAACCCTAATAAACCAAATCAGAAATGAAAAGGGGGTCATTACAACAGAAACCACAGAAATTCAGAGGATCCTCAGGGAGTACTTTGAGAAGCTTTATGCCACGGAACATCAAAACCTCGAGGAAATGGATAAATTCCTAGAATCCTACAGACTCCCAAGGCTGAACCAAGAAGACCTGGAATACCTGAACAGACCTATCATCATCAAGGAAATTGAAATGGTAATAAAAAGTCTCCCCAAGCACAAAAGTCCTGGCCCGGATGGATTCACTAGTGAATTGTTCCAAATCTTTAAAGAGGACTTACTCCCAATGCTCTTTAAGCTTTTCCACGAAATTGAAATATCAAAAACACTTCCGAACAGTTTCTACGAAGCAAATATCACACTGATACCAAAAGCAGACAGAGATACCACAAAGAAAGATAATTACAGGCCGATATCCCTGATGAACACAGATGCAAAGATCCTCAACAAACTACTAGCAAATAGAATCCAACTACTCATCAAAAAGATCATACACCATGACCAAGTAGCATTCATCCCAGGGATGCAAGGATGGTTTAACATTCGGAAATCAATCAACATAATCCACCATATCAACAAAAGAAAAGATAAAAAGCATATGATCATATCAATAGATGCAGAGAAAGCATTTGATAAGATCCAGCACCCCTTTATGATGAAAACCCTAGCCAAAATGGGTATAGAGGGGACCTTCCTCAACATAATTAAAGACATCTACCACAAGCCTACAGCAAGCATCACCCTCAATGGGGAAAAACTGAGAGCCTTCCCTCTAAGATCAGGGACGAGACAGGGATGCCCACTCTCTCCACTGCTGTTCAATATAGTACTGGAAGTACTTGCAATAGCGATTAGGCAGGTAAAAGATATTAAGGGCATTCAGGTAGGAAAGGAAGAAATCAAGCTCTCACTATTCGCAGATGATATGATACTCTACATAGAGAACCCAATAACTTCCACCAAAAAACTCCTAGAAACAATAGACTCGTATAGTAAGTTGCAGGTTATAAAATCAATACCCAAAAGACCATGGCTTTCCTATACGCAAACAGTGAGAGAGAAGAAAGCAACATGAAAAAAACAATCCCATTCACAATTGTGCCCCAGAAAATCAAGTACCTAGGAATCAGCTTAACTAAGGAAGTAAAGGACCTGTACAAAGAAAACTACAAAACGCTACTTCAGGAAATAAAAGAGGACATGAGGAAATGGAAAGATATCCCTTGCTCATGGGTCGGGAGACTTAACATTGTCAAAATGGCAATACTAACGAAAGCATTGTATAAATTCAATGCAATCCCTATAAGGATACCCATGACATTCTTACAAAAAATGGAGCAAACACTCCTGAAATTTATATGGAACAATAAGCACCCACGAATAGCTAAAGCAATCCTTGGGAAAAGGAAAATGGGAGGAATCAAACTCCCGAACTTCAAACTTTACTAAAAAGCAGTAATAAGTAAAACAGCATGGTACTGGAACAAAGGCAGAACTGCAGACCAATGGAACAGGGTTGAATACACTGACATCTCCCCTCAATCATATGCTCATCTAATCTTTGATAAACGTGCAAGTAATGTGAAGCGGAGTAAGGAAAGCCTCTTTAATAAATTGTGTTGGCATCACTGGATGGCTACATGCAAAAAATAGGCTCAGAACTCTGCCTAACTCCATGTACAAAAGTAAGATCAAAATGGATTAAAGACCTCAACATCAGACCAGAAACCATAAGGTACATTGAAGATAAAGTTGGCAAAACCCTCCATGACATTGAAGCTAATGGTATCTTCAAAGATGCCACGCCACTGGCCGAGCAAGGCAAAACACAGATAGATAAATGGGACTATCTTAAACTAAGAAGCTTCTGCACCTCCAAAGAAACAATGGCCAAAATACAAAGACAGTCTACAGAATGGGAAAGGATATTCACCGAATACACATCTGACAAGGGGTTGATATCCAGGACATACAAAATACTGGTTAAAGTCCATAAGAAGAAAACATCCAACCCCATCCAAAAATGGGGCAATGAAATGAACAGAAACTTTCTCAAAGAAGAAATCCGAATGGCAAAAAAGCACATGAGAAAATGCTCTACATCATTAATCATCAGGGAGATGCAGATCAAAACCACAATGAGATACCATCTCACACCTCAGAGACTGGCCCACATTCAAAATAACAAAAGCAACCGATGCTGGCGTGGATGTGGCGAGAAAGGGACACTCCTTCACTGTTGGTGGGAATGTCCACTGGTTCAGCCCTTCTGGAAAACAGTATGACGATTCTCAAAAAATTAGAAATTGAGCTCCCATTTGACCCAGCAATACCACTCCTGGGAATATATCCCAGAGAGGCAAAAATGTATAGTCGAAGTGACATCTGCACTTGTTTGTTCATTGCAGCACTCTTTACAATAGCCAGAAACTGGAAGAAACCTGAATGCCCAAGAACAGATGACTGGTTAAAGAAACTTTGCTATATCTACACAATGGAGTACTATGTAGCTGTTAGAAAAGATGAAGTCATGAAATTTACATACAAGTGGTACAATATGGAAAGTATCATGCTAAGCGAAATGAGTCAGAAAGAGAGGGATGGACATAGAAAGATTGCATTCATCTGGGGGATATAAAGTAACAAAGTATGAGATAAATATCCAAGAATAGCTGAGATCAGCACCAGGAGGATTACTCCATAACTTAGAGGCCAGCCGGGTATCCTAGTGGAAAGGGCTGTTCAGATAGAGAAGGGAGCACCAAATAAAGGATGTTTGGCGGATCCTGCCAGGAGGGGAGATGCATGTCGAAAGTAGACTATGGACTGAACATGTTTGCCACTCAATGCCTCTTTTGCAGACCACAACACCCAAAAGGAGAGAGAGAACACAGGGGATTGCCCTGCCACAGAGACAGGGGGGATGGGGGGATGGGGGTGGGAGGGATATTATCCATGGTGGTGGAAAATGGGCACTGGTGGAGGGATGGGTATCTGATCATTGTATAATTGAAACCAAAGCACAAAAAATTGTAAATCTACAACTTTAAAAAAAAATAAAATAAAATAAAGGGAAAAAAAAAGAAAGACTTGACCACAGTGGAGTGGATATCCAGTTCAATAGCATGCATACGAGTGTGAACAGGATACTGAAAACCAGCAATGTTATACTTGGACATTCACCAGGGGTGTAAAGGAAGCCTGCCTGGAGTGTAGGTTCCAAGAATTCCAAATAGGCAACGAATGAATGGAACGTTCTGTAGTGGAGATTCCAATGGTTTCTGAATTCTACGTTGTATGGACAAGAAACTGAAAAGCTTCCCAGGTGGGATTTTATAGCCAGTTGGAAAACAAGCCTGCGAATTTGAACAGGCTGCTGAAAACCACCATTGGGTTACTTGAATATTCACCAGTGGTGTAAAGAAATCATGTCTGCAGTGGAGATTCGATGAATTCCAGATTGGCAGTGAATGAATGGAACATTCTGAGGTGGAGATTCTAATGGTTTCTGAAGTCTGGGTTATGTGAACAGGAAAAAGAAGAGTTGACCAGGTTTGAGTGGACAGCCAGTTGAACAGCTCGACTCTGAGTGTGAACACACTTATGAAAATCAGCATTGGTTACTTGGACATTCACCAGTGGTGTAACGAAAGCTTGCCTGGACTGGAGATTCGAAGAACTTCAGATTAGCAGTGAAGGAGTCGAATATTCTGTAGTGGAGATTCAAATGATTTCGAAAGTCTGGGTTGTGTGGACAGGAAATGGAAGAACTGACCAGGTTGGAGTGGATAGCCCTTTGAACAGCATGCCTGGGAGTGTGAAGCAGATGCTGGAAAACTGCATTAGGTTACTTGGACATTCTCCAATGGTGCAACGAAAGCATGCCTGGAGTGGAGATTCCATGAATTCGATATGGGCAGGGAATGAATGGAACATTCCGTCGGAGAGATTCCAATGATTTCTGAAGTCTGGGTTTTGTATACAGGAAAATGAAGAGCAGAGAAGGGAAGAGTGGAGAGCCTGTTGAACAGCAGACTGCGACTTTGAACTGACTGCTGAAAACCAACAATGGCTTACTTGGATATTCACCAGGGGTGTCAAGGAATCCTGCCTGGAGTGGAGATTCGATGAATTCCTGCTTGGGAGTGAATGAATGGAACATTCTGTAGTGGAGGTTCCAATTACTTCTGAAGTCTGGGTTTTGTGGGCAGGAAAATGAAGAGCTGACAAGGGTTGGGTGGATAGGCAGTTGGACCGCACGCCTGCGAGTGTGATAATGCCTCTGAAATCCAGCACTGGATTCCTTGGACATCATCAGTGGTGTAACGAACGCCTGCGTGGAGTGGTAGATTCGATGAATTCCAGATTGGAATTGAATCAATGGAACAGTCTGTAGTGAAGTTTGCAATGAATTCTGAAGTATGGTTTGTGTGGACAGGCAAAGAATAATCTGACCACTGTGTAGTGGATTGCCAGTTCAACAGCATGTCTGCGAGTGAGAACAGAACGCTGAAAATCAGCATTCAGTTACTTAGATATTCACCAGTCGTGTAACTAAAGTCTGCCTGGATTGGAGATTCGATGAATTCCAGATCGGCAGTGAATGAATGGAACATTCTGTAGTGGAGATTATAATGGTTTCTGAAGTCTAAGTTATGTGGACAGGAAAATGTAGAGCTGACCATGGTTGAGTAGATAGTCAGTTGAACAGCACTCCTGCGAGTGTGAACAAGACGCTCAAAAGCAGCCTTGGGTTACTTGTACATTCAACACTAGTGAAAGGAATTCCGGCCTGGAGTGGAGATTCGATGAGTTCCAGATTGGAAGTGAATGAATGTTATATTCTGTAGTGGTGATTCCATTGAATTTTGAAGTCTGGAGTGAGTGGACAGGAAAATGAAGAGCTGATCAGGTTGGAGAGGATAGCCAGTAGAATAACACACCCGCGAGTGTGAACAGGACGCGAAAAACCAGCATTGGGGTACTTGGATATTGACCAGTGGTGTAACGAAATCCTGCCTGGATTGGAGATTCGATGAATTCCAGATTGCTGTGAATGAATGGAACATTCTGAAGTGGAGATTCTAATGGTTACTGAAGTCTAGGTTGTGGGGACAGGAAAATGAAGAGCTGACCAGGGTTCTTTGGATAGCCAGTTGAACAGAACGCCTCCGACAATTAAACGATCAGGACAATAAAACTAGAAGTGTGCTGCTTGGACGTTCAACAGTGGTGAAACGAAAGCCTGCCTGTAGGGGAGATTCATTTGAATTCCCGATTCGCAGTGAATGAATTGAACATTCTCTAGTGGATATTCCAATGATTTCTGTCATGTGGGTTTTTTGGACAGTAAAATAAAGTCTTGACCACTGTGGAGTGGATAACCCGTTGAACTGCATGCATGCGAGTGTGAAAATTATGCTAAAAATCAGCAATGTGTTACTTTGACTTTCACCAGTGGTATAAAGAAAGCCTGCATGGAGTGAAGGTTCCAAGAATTCCAAATAGGCAGTGAATGAATGGAACATTCTGTATTGGAGATTCCACTTGTTTCTGAATTCTACGTTGTATGGACAGGAAACTGAAGAGCTTCCCAGGTGGGATTTGATAGCCAGTTGAAGACCAGGCCTGCGAATATGAACAGGCTGCTGAAAACCACCAGTGGGTTACTTGAATATTCAACAGTGGTGTAAAGAAATTCTGTTTGCAGTGGAGATTCGATGAATTCCAGATTGGCAGTGAATGAATTTAACATTCTGTTCTGGAGATTCCAATTACTTCTGAAGTTTGTGTTTTGTGGACAGGAAAATGAAGAGCTGACCAGGGTTGAGTGGATAGGCAGTTGGACAGCACGCCTGCGAGTTTGATAATGCCTCTGAAATCCAGCATTGGATTCCATGGACAGCATCAGTGGTGTAATGAAAGTCTGCCTGGAGTTGGAGATTCGATGAATTCCAGATTGGAATTGAATCAATGGAACAGTCTGTAGTGGAGTTTCCAATGAATTCTGAAGTATGGTTTTTGTGGACAGGAAAAGAATAATCTGACCACTGTGTAGTGGATTGTCAGTTCAGCAGCACGTCTGCGAGTGAGAACAGAACGCTGAAAATCAGCATTCAGTTACTTAGTTATTCACCAGTCGTGTAACTAAAGTCTGCCTGGAGTGGAGATTCGATGAATTCCAGATCGGCAGTGAATGAATGGAAGATTCTGTAGTGGAGATTATAATGGTTTCTGAAGTCTAAGTTATGTGGAAAGGAAAATGTAGAGCTAACCATTGTTGAGTTGATAATCAGTTGAACAGCACTCCTGCGAGTGTGAACAGGACGCTGAAAAGCAGGCTTGGGTTACTTGTACATTCAAAACTAGTGAAACGAATTCTGGCCTGGAGTGGAGATTCGATGAATTCCAGATTGGGAGTGAATGAATGGAACATTCTGTAGAGGAGATTCCAATTACTTCTGAAGTCAGGGTTTTGTGGACAGGAAAATGAAGAGCTGACCAGGGTTGAGTGGATAGGCAGCTGGACAGCACGGCTGCGAGTGTGATTATGCCTCTGAAACACAGCATTGGATTCCTTGGACATCATCAGTGGTGTAACGAAAACCACCAGTGGGTTACTTGAATATTCAACAGTGGTGATGAAAACCACCAGTGGGTTACTTGAATATTCAACAGTGGTGTAAAGAAATTCTGTTTGCAGTGGAGATTCGATGAATTCCAGATTGGCAGTGAATGAATTGAACATTCTGTAGTGGAGATTCCAATTACTTCTGAAGTCTGGGTTTTATGGACAGGAAAATGAAGAGCTGACCAGGGTTGAGTGGATAGGCAGTTGGACAGCACGAGTCCGAGTGTGAACACGCCTATAAAATGCAGCAATGGTTACTTGGACATTCAGCAGTGGTGTAACAAAAGCTTGCCTGGAGTGGAGATTCGAAAAACTTCAGATTAGTAGTGTATGAGTGGAATATTCCGTAGTGGAGATTCAAATGATTTCGAAAGTCTGGGTTGTGTGGACAGGAAATGGAAGAGCTGACCATGTTGGAGTGGATTGCTCGTTGAACAGCACGACTGGGAGTGTGAAGCGGACTCTGGAAAATAGCATTAGGTTATTTGAACATTCTCCAATGGTGCAACGAAAGCATGCCTGGAGTGGAGATTCCATGAATTACATATTGGCAGGGAAAGAATGGAACATTCCATAGGAGAGATTCCAATGATTTCAGAAGTCTGGGTTTTGTGTACAAGAAAATGAAGAGCAGAGCAGGGAAGACTGGATAGTCTGTTGAACAGCAGACTGCGACTTTGAACTGGCTGCTGAAAACCAACATTGGCTTACATGGATATTCAACAGTGTTGTAAAGGAATCCTGCCTGGAGTGGAGATTCGATGAATTCCCGTTTGGGAATGAATGAATGGAACATTCTGTAGTGGAGATTCCAATTACTTCTGAAGTTTGTGTTTTGTGGACAGGAAAATGAAGAGCTGACCAGGGTTGATTGGATAGGCAGTTGGACAGTACGCCTGCGAGTTTGATACTGCCTCTGAAATCCAGCATTAGATTCCATGGACATCATTAGTGGTGTAACGAAAGTCTGCCTGGAGTTGGAGATTCGATGAATTCCAGATTGGAATTGAATCAATGGAACAGTCTGTGGTGGAGTTTCCAATGAATTCTGAAGTATGGTTTTTGCGGACAGGAAAAGAATAATCTGACCACTGTGTAGTGGATCGCCAGTTCAACAGCACGTCTGCGAGCGAGAAAAGAATACTGAAAATCAGCATTCAGTTACTTAGATATTCACCAGTCGTGTAACTAAAGTCTGCCTGGAGTGGAGATTCGATCAATTTGAGATCGGCTGTGAATGTATGGAACATTATGTAGTGGAGATTATAATGGTTTCTGAAGTCTAAGTTACGTGCACAGGAAAATGAAGAGCTGACCAGGGTTGAGTGGATAGTCAGTTGAACCGCAGTCCTGCGAGTGTGAACAGGCCGCTGAAAAGCAGCCTTGGGTTACTTGTACATTCAACACTAGTGAAACGAATTCTGGCCTGGAGTGGAGATTCGATGAATTCCAGATTGGGAGTGAATGAATGGAACATTCTGTAGTGGAGATTCCAATTACTTCTGAAGTCAGGGTTTTGTGGACAGGAAAATGAAGAGCTGACCAGGGTTGAGTGGATAGGCAGCTGGACAGCACGGCTGCGAGTGTGATTATGCCTCTGAAACACAGCATTGGATTCCTTGGACATCATCAGTGGTGTAACGAAAGCCTGACTGGATTTGGAGATTCGATGAATTCCAGATTGGAATTGAAACAATGGAACAGTCTGTAGTGTAGATTCCAATGAATTCAGAAGTATGGTTTGTGTGGACAGGAAAAGAATAATCTGACCACAGTGTAGTGGATTGCCAGTTCAACAGCACGTCTGCGAGTGAGAACAGAACGCTGAAAATCAGTATTCAGTTACTTAGATATTCACCAGTCATGTACCTGAATTCTGCCTAGAGTGGAGATTCGATGAATTCCAGATCAGCAGTGAATGAATGGAACATTCTGTAGTGGAGATTATAATGGTTTCTGAAGTCTAAGTTATGTGGACAGGAAAATGTAGAGCTGACCAGGGTTGAGTGGATAGTCAGTTGAAGAGCACTCCTGCGAGTGTCAACAGGCAGCTTAAAAGCAGGCTTGGGTTACTTGTACATTCAACCCTAGTGAAAAGAAATCGGGCCTGGAGTGGAGATTCGATGAATTCCAGATTGGGAGTGAATGAATGGAACATTCTGTAGTGGAGATTCCATTCAATTTTGAAGTCTCGGTTGAGTGGACAGGAAAAAGAAGAGCTGATCAGGTTGGAGAGGATAGCCAGTAGAATAGCACACCAGCGAGTGTGAAAAGGCCGCGAAAAACCAGCATTGGGGTACTTGGATATTGACCAGTGGTGTACCGAAATCCTGCCTGGAGTGGAGATTCGATGAATTCCAGATTGGCAGTGAATGAATGGAACATTCTGTACAGGAGATTCCAATCATTTCTGAAGTCTAGGTTGTGGGGACAGGAAAAAGAAGAGCTGACCAGCGTTCAGTGGATAGCCAGTTGAAGAGCACGCCTCCGAGGGGGATCAGGACAATGAAAACGTGCAGTGTGTTACTTGCACATTCAACAGTGGTGTAACGAAAGCCTGCCTGGCGTGGAGATTAAGATGAATTCCAGATTCGCAGTGAATGAATTGAACATTCAGTAGTGGATATTCCAATGATTTCTGTCGTGTGGGTTGTTTGGACAGTAAAAGAAAGACTTGACCACTGTGGAGTGGATAGCCTGTTGAATAGCATGCATGCCAGTGTGAACACTATGCTGAAAACCAGCAATGTGCTATTTGGACATTCACCAGTGGTGTAATGAAAGCCTGCCTGGAGTGGAGATTCACATGAATTTCAGATTTGCAGTGAACAAATGGAACGTTCTGTAGTGGATATTCCAATTATTTCTGAAATCCAATGTGTGTGGACAGGAAAACGAAGAGCAAAACAGGTTAGAATGGATAGCCAGTTGAACAGCAGGCCTGCGAGAATGAACAGTCCTCTGAAAACCAGCATTGGGTTACTTGTACATGCTCCAGTGGCATAACGAATGCGTTCATGGAGTAGAGGTTCAGATGAATTCCCGATTCGCAGTGAATGAATTGAACATTCTGTAGTGGATATTCCAATAATTTCTGTCGTGTGGGTTGTTTCGACAGTAAAAGAAAGACTTGACCACTGTGGCGTTGATAACCAGTTGAATAGCATGCATGCGAGTGTAAACGATGTGCTGAAAACCAGCAATGTGTTACTTGGACATTCACCAGTGGTGTAAAGATAGCCTGCCTGGAGTGTAGGTTCCAAGAATTCCAAATAGGCAGTGAATGAATGGAACATTCAGTAGTGGAGTTTCAAATGGTTTCTGAATTCTATGTTGTATGGACAAGAAACTGAAGAGCTTACCAGGTGGGATTTTATAGCCAGTTAAATACCAGGCCTGCGAATTTGAACAGGTTGCTGAAAACCACCAATGGGTTACTTGAATATTCACCAGTGTTGTAAAGAAATCCTGCCTGCAGTGGAGATTTGATGAATTCCATATTGGCAGTAAATGAATGGAACATTCTGAAGTGGAGATTCTAATGGTTTCTGAAGTCTGGGTAATGTGAACAGGTAAACGAAGAGCTGACCAGGTTTGAGTGGACAACCAGTTGAACAGCACGCCTCCGAGTGTGAACACGCCTATGACAACCATCATTTGATACTTGGACATTCACCAGTGGTGTAACGAAAGCTTGCCTAGAGTGGAGATTTGAAGAACTTCAGATTAGTAGTGAATGAGTGGAATATTCTGTAGTGGAGATTCAAATGATTTCGAAATTCTGGGTTGTGTGGACAGGAAACGGAAGAGCTGACCAGGTTGGAGTGGATAGCCCGTTGAACAGCACCCTTGGGAGTGTGAAGCGGACGCTGGAAAAGAGCATTAGGTTACTTGGACATTCTCCAATGGTGCAACGAAAGCATACCTGGAGTGGAGATTTCATGAATTCGATATTGGCAGGGAATGAATGGAACATTTGGTAGGAGAGATTCCAATGATTTCTGAAGTCTGGGTTTTGTATACAGGAAAATGAAGAGCAGAACAGGGAAGAGTGGATAGCCTGTTGAACAGCAGACTGCGACTTTGATCTGGCTGCTGAAAACCAACATTGGGTTACTTGGATATTCACCAGTGGTGTAAAGGAATCCTGCCTGGAGTGGAGATTCGATGAATTCCCGATTGGGAGTGAATGAATGGAATATTCTGTAGTGGAGATTCCAATTACTTCTGAAGACTGGGTTTTGTGGACAGGAAAATGAAGAGCTGAACAGGGTTGAGTGGATAGGCAGTTGGACAGCACGCCTGCCAATGTGATCATGCCTCTGAAATCCAGCATTGGATTCCTTGGACATCATCAGTGGTGTAACGAAAGCCTGCCTGGAGTTGGAGATTCGATGAATTCCAGATTTGAATTGAAACAGTGGAACAGTCTGTAGTGGAGATTCCAATGAATTCTGAATTTTGGTTTGTGTGGACAGGAATAGAATAATCAGACCACTGTGTAGTGGATTGTCAGTTCAACAGCACGTCTGCGAGTGAGAAAAGAACGCTGAAAATCAGCATTCAGTCACTAAGATATTCACCACTCGTGTAACTAAAGTCTGCCTGGAGTGGATATTCGATGAATTCCAGATCGACCGTGAATGAGTGGAACATTCTTTAGTGGAGATTATAATGGTTTCTGAAGTCTAAGTTATGTGGACAGGAAAATGTAGAGCTGACCAGGGTTGATTGGCTATTCAGTTGAACAGTACTACTGTGAGTGTGGACAGGCCGCTGAAAAGCAACCTTGGGTTTCTTGTACATTCAACACTAGTGAAACGAAATCCGACCTGGAGTGGAGATTCGATGAATTCCAGATTGGGAGTGAATTAATGGAACGTTCTGTAGTGGAGATTCCATTGAATTTTGAAGTCTGGATTGAGTGGACAGGAAAATTAAGAGCTGATGAGGTTGGAGAGAATAGCCAGTAGAATAGCACACCATCGCGTGTGAAAAGGCCGTGAAAAACCAGCATTGAGGTACTTGGATATTGACTAGTGGTGTAACGAAAATCTGCCCGAAGTGGAGATTCGATGAATTCCAGATTGCAGTAATTGAATGGAACATTCTGAAGTGGAGATTCTAATGGTTTCTGAAGTCTTGGATATGAGAACAGGAAAAAGTAGAGCTATCCAGGGTTGAGTGGACAGCCAGTTGAAGAGCCCGACTCCGAATGTGAACACGCCTATGAAAATCAGCATTGGTTACTCGGACATTCACCAGTGGTGTAACGAAAGCTTGCCTGGAGTGGAGATTCGAAGAACTTCAGATCAGCAGTGAAAGAGTGGAATATTCTGTAGTGGAGATTCAAGTAATTTCGAAAATCTAGGTTGTGTGGACAGGAAATGGAAGAGCTGACCACTGTGGAGTGGATAGCCCGTTGAACAGCACGCCTGGGAGTGTGAAGCGGACGCTGGAAAACAGCATTAGGTTATATGGATATTCTCCAATGGTGCAACGAAAGCATGCCTGGATTGGAGATTCCATGAATTCGATATTGGCAGGGAATATATGGAAAATTCCGTAGGAGAGATTCCAATGATTTCTGAAGTCTGGGTTTTGTGTACAGGAAAATGAAGAGCAGAGCACGGAAGAGCGGTTAGCATGTTGAACAGCAGACTGCGACTTTGAACTGGCTGCTGAAAACCAACATTGGTTTACTTGGATATTCACCAGTGGTGTAAGGGAAACCTGCCTAGAGTGGAGATTAGATGAATTCCTGATTGGGAGTGAATGAATGGAACATTCTGTAGTGTAGAATCCAATTACTTCTGAAGTCTGAGGTTTTGTGGAGAGGAAAATGAAGAGCTTAACAGGGTTGAGTGGATAGTCAGTTGGACAGCACGCCTGCGAGTGTGATCATACCTCTGAATTCCAGCATTGGATTCCTGGATATCATCAGTGGTGTAACGAAAGCCTGCCTGGATTTAGAGATTCGATGAATTCCAGAATGGAATTGAATCAATGGAACAGTCTCTTGTGGAGATTCCATTGAATTCTGAATTATGGTTTGTGTCGATAGGAAAAGAATAATCTGACCAATGTGCAGTGGATTGCCAGTTCAACAGCACGTCTGCGAGTGAGATTCTAACGCTGAAATCAGCATTCAGTTACTAAGATATTCACCAGTCGTGTAACTAAAGTCTCCATGGAGTGGAGATTCGATGAATTCCAGATAGGCAGTGAATGAATGTCACATTCTGTAGTGGAGATTATAATGGTTTCTGAAGTCTAACTTATGTGGAGAGGAAAATTTAGAGCTGACCAGGGTTGAGTGGATAGTGAGTTGAACAGCACTCCTGAGAGTGTGAACAGGCCGCTGAAAAGCAGCCTTGGGTTACTTGTACATTCATCACTAGTGAAACGAAATCCGGCCTGGAGTGGAGATTCGATAAATTCCAGATTGGCAGTGAAAGAATGGAACATTCTGTACAGGAGATTCCAATAAATTCTGAAGTCTAGGTTGTGGAGACAGGAAAATGAAGAGCTGACCAGGGTTCAGTGGATAGCCAGGTGAACAGCACGCCTCCGCGGGGGATCAGGACAATGAAAAAGAGCAGTGATGAATTCCAGATGAATTCCAGATTCGCAGTGAATGAATGGAACGTTCTGTAGTGGAGATTGCAATTATTTCGGACATCCGATGTGTGTGCACAGGAAAATGAAGAGGAGACCAGATTAGAAAGGATAGCCAGTTGAACAGCAGGCCTGCGAGATAGAACATTCCTCTGAAAACCAGCATTGCGTTACTTGGACATTCACCAATGTTATAATGAATGCGTTCATGGAGTGGAGGTTCAGATGAATTCCCGATTCGCAGTGAATGGTTTGAACATTCTGTAGTGGATATTCCAATGATTTCTGTCGTGTGGGTTGTTTGGACAGTAAAAGAAAGACTTGGCCACTGTGGAGTGTGTAGCCAATTGAATAGCATGCATGCAAGTGTGAACAGTATGCTGAAAGCCAGCAATGTGTTACTTGGACATTCACCAGTCGTGTAAAGAAAGCCTGCCTGGAGTGTAGATTCCAAGAATTCCAAATAGGCAGTGAATGAATGGAAATTTCTGTAGTGGAGTTTAAAATGGTTTCTGAATTCTACGTTGTATGGACAAAAACTGAAGAGGTTACCAGGTGGGATTTTATAGCCAGTTGAAGACCAGGCCTGTGAATTTGAACAGACTGCTGAAAACCACCACTGGGTTACTTGAATATTCACCAGTGGTGTAAAGAAATCCTGCCTGCAGTGGAGATTTGATGAATTCCAGATTGTCAGTAAATTAATGGAACATTCTGAAGTGGAGATTGTAATGGTTTCTGAAGTCTGGGTAATGTGAACAGGAAAAAGAAGAGCTGACCAGGGTTGAGTGGACAACCAGTTGAACAGCACGCCTCCGAGTGTGAACACGCCTATGACAACAATCATTTATTACTTGGACATTCACCAGTGGTGTAACGAAAGCTTGCCTGGAGTGGAGATTCGAAGAACTTCAGATTAGCAGTGAATGAGTGGAATATTCTGTAGTGGAGATTCAAATGATTTCCAAAGTCTAGCTTGTGTGGACAGGAAACGGAAGAGCTGACCAGGTTGGAGTGGATTGCCCGTTGAACAGCACGCATGGGAGTGTGAAGCGGACGCTGGAAAACAGCATTAGGTTACTTGGACATTCTCCAATGGTGCAACGAAAGCATGCCTGGAGTGGAGATTCCATGAATTCGATATTGGCAGGGAATGAATGGAACATTCCATAAGAGAGATTCCAATGAATTCTGAAGTCTGTGTTTTGTGTACAGGAAAATGAAGTGCAGACCAGGGAAGAGAAATAGCCTATTGCACAGCAGACTGCGACTTTGAACTGGCTGCTGAAAACCAACATTGCGTTATTTGGATATTCACCAGTGGTGTCAAGGAATCCTGCATGCAGTGGAGATTCGATGAAATCCCAATTGGGAGTGAATGAATGGAACATTCTGTAGTGGAGATTCCAATTACTTCTGAAGTCAGGGTTTTGTGGACAGGAAAATGAAGAGCTGACCAGGGTTGAGTTGATAGGCAGCTGGACAGCACGACTGCGAGTGTGATTATGCCTCTGAAACACAGCATTGGATTCCTTGGACATCATCAGTGGTGTAACGAAAGGCTGACTGGATTTGGAGATTCGATGAATTCCAGATTGGAATTGAAACAATGGAACAGTCTGTAGTGTAGATTCCAATGAATTCAGAAGTATGGTTTGTGTGGACAGGAAAAGAATAATCTGACCACTGTGTAGTGGATTGCTAGTTCAACAGCACGTCTGCGAGTGAGAACAGAACGCTGAAAATCAGAATTCAGTTACTTAGATATTCACCAGTCGTGTAACTGAATTCTGCCTGGAATGTAGGTTCGATGAATTCCAGATCGGCGGTGGATGAATGGAACATTCTGTAGTGGAGATTATAATGGTTTCTGAAGTCTAGGTTATGTGGACAGGAAAATGTAGAGCTGACCAGGGTTGAGTGGATAGTCAGTTGAACAGCACTCCTGCGAGTGTGAACAGGCCGCTGAAAAGCAGCCTTTGGTTACTTGTACATTCAACACTAGTGAAACGAAATCGGGCCTCGAATGGATATTCGATGAATTCTAGATTGGGAGTGAATGAATGGAACATTCTGTAGTGGAGATTCCATTGAATTTTGAAGTTTGGGTTGAGTGCACAGGAAAATGAAGAGCGGATCAGGTTGGAAAGGATAGCCAGTAGAATAGCACACCAGCGAGTGTGAACAGGCTGCAAAAAACCAGCATTGGGGTACTTGGATATTGACCAGTGGTGTACCTAAATCCTGCCTGGAGTGGAGATTCCATGAATTCCAGATTGGCAGTGAATGAATGGAACATTCTGTACAGGAGATTCCAATCATTTCTGAAGTCTAGGTAGTGGGGACAGGAAAATGAAGAGCTGACCAGGGTTCAGTGGATAGCCAGTTGAACAGCATGCCTTCGAGGGGGATCAGGACAATGAAAACGAGCACTGTGTTACTTGGACATTCAACAGTGGTGTAACGAAAGCCTGACTGGAGTGGAGATTCAGATGAATTCCAGATCCGCAGTGAATAAATGGAACGTTCTGTAGTGGAAATTCCAATTATTTCTGAAATCCGATGTGTGTACAGAAAAATGAAGAGCAAAACAGGTTAGAATGGATAACCAGTTGAACAGCAGGCCGGCGAGAATGAACAGTCCTCTGAAATTGATCATTGGGTTACTTGGACATTCACCAGTGGTATAACGAATGCGTTCATGGAGTGAAGGTTCAGATGAATTCCCGATTCGCAGTGAATGAATTCAACATTCTGTAGTGGATATTCCAATAATTTCTGTCGTGTGGGTTGTTTGGACAGTAAAAGAAAGACTTGACCACTGTGGAGTTGATACCCAGTTGAATAGCATGCACGTGAGTTTGAACAGTATGCTGAAAACCAGCAATGTGTTACTTGGACATTCACCAGTGGTGTAAAGAAAGGCTGCCTGGAGTGTCGGTTCCAAGAATTCCAAATAGGCAGTGAATGAATGGAACATTCTGTAGTGGAGATTCCAATGGTTTCTAAATTCTACGTTGTATGGACAAGAAACTGAGGAGCTTACCAGGTGGAATTTGATAGCAAGTTGAAGACGAGGCCTGCGAATTTGTACAGGCCGCTGAAAACCAAGATTGGGTTACTTGAATATTCACCAGTGGTGTAAAGATATCCTGTCTGCAGTGGAGATTCGATGAGTTCCAGATTGGCAGTGAATAAACGGAACATTCTGAAGTGAAGATTCTAATGGTTTCTGAAGTCTGGTTTATAAAGGTAAAGGCCCTCCCGTTGATCGTCGATTTGCTCGAGCGGGCCCAGTAACGTCTCCATTGGAGACTTTGTTACTGTGTCTGGCATATCGAATACTCTCGGTAGCTTACCAGGCACTCCGAGAGGGGCGGAGGAATCGAACTCGGGTTGGCCATGTTGGCTGCGTGCAAGGCAAACGCCCTACCCGCTGTGCTATCGCTCCAGGGTTGAGTGGATAGCCAGTTGAACAGCACGACTCCGAGTGTGAACACGCCTATGAATACCAGCATTGGTTACTTGAACATTCACCAGTGGTGTAACGAAAGCTTCCCTGGAGTGGAGATTCGAAGAACGTCAGATTAGCAGTGAATGTGTGATATATTCTGTAGTGGAGATTCAAATGATTTTGAAAGTCTGGTTTGTGTGGACAGGAAACGGAAGAGCTGACCAGGTTGGAGAGGATTGCCCGTTGAACAGCACGCCTGGGAGTGTGAAGCGGACGCTGGAAAACTGCATTAGGTTACTTGGACATTCTCCAAAGCTGCAACGAAAGCATGCCTGGAGTGGAGATTCCATGAATTCGATATTGGCAGGGAATGAATGGAACATTCCGTAGGAGAGATTCCAATGATTTCTGAAGTCTGGGTTTTGTGTAGAGGAAAATGAAGAGCAGAGCAGCGAAGAGTGGATAGCCTGTTGAACAGCAGACTGCGACTTTGAACTGGCTGCTGAAAACCAACATTGCGTTACTTGGATATTCACCAGTGGTGTCAAGGAATCCTGCCTGGAATGGAGATTCGATGAATTCCCCGATTGTGAGTCAATGAATGGAACATTCTGTATTGGAGATTCCAATTACTTCTGAAGTCTGGGTTTTGTGCACAAGAATATGAAGCGCTGACCAGGGTTGAGTGGATAGGCAGTTGGACAGCACGCCTGCAAATGTGATAATGCCTCTGAAATCCAGCAGTGGATGCCTTCGACATCATCAGTGGTGTAACGAAAGCCTGCCTGGAGTTGGAGTTTCGATGAATTCCAGATTGGAATCGAATCAATGGAACAGTCTGTAGTGGAGTTTCCAATGAATTCTGAAGTATGGTTTGTGTGGATAGGAAAAGAATAATCTGACCAGTGTGTAGTGGATTGCCAGTTCAACAGCACGTCTGCGAGTGAGAAGAGAACGCTGAAAATGAGCATTCAGTTACTTAGATATTCACCAGTCGTGTAACTAAAGTCAGCCTGGAGTGGAGATTCGATGAAATCCAGATCAGCAGTGAATGAATGGAACATTCTGTAGTGGAGATTTTAATGGTTTCTGAAGACTAAGTTTTGTGGACAGGAAAATGTAGAGCTGACCATGGTTGAGTGGATAGTCAGTTGAACAGCACCATTGCGAGTGCGAACAGGTCGCTGAAAAGCAGCCTTGGGTTACTTTTACATTCAACACTAGTTAACCGAAATCCGGCCTGGAGTGGAGACTCGATGAATTCCAGACTGGGAGTGAATGAATGGAATATTCTGTAGTGACGAGTCCATTGAATTTTGAAGTCTGGTTTGAGTGGACAGGGAAATGAAGAGCTGATCAGGTTGGAGAGGATAGCCAGTAGAATAGCACACCATCGAATCTGAACAGGCCAAGAAAAACCAGCATTGGGGTACTTGGATATTGACCAGTGGTGTAATGAAATCCTGCCTGGAGTGGAGATTCGATGAATTCCAGATTGGCAGTGAATGAAAGGAACATTCTGTACAGGATATTCCAATCATTTCTGAAGTCTAGGTAGTGGGCACAGGAAAATGAAGAGCTGACCAAGGTTCAGTGGATAGACAGTTGAACAGCACGCCTCCGAGGGGGATTAGGGCAATGAAAATGAGCAGTGTGTTACTTGGACATTCAACAGTGGTGTAACGAAAGCCTGCCTGGAGTGGAGATTCAGATGAATTCCAGATTCGCAGTGAATAAATGCAACGTTCTGTAGTGGAGATTCCAATTATTTCTGAAATCCGATGTGCGTGGACAGGACAATGAAGAGCAAAACAGGTCAGAATGGATAGCCAGTTGAACAGAAGGCTTGCGAGAATGAACAGTCCTCTGAAATCCAGGATTGGATTACTTGGACATTCATCAGTGGTATAACGAAAGCGTCCATGGAGTGCAGGTTCAGATGAATTCCCGATTCGCAGTGAATGAATTGAACATTCTGTAGTGGATATTCCAATGAATTCTGTCGTGTGGGTTGTTTGGACAGTAAAAGAAAGACTTGACCACTGTGGAGTGGATAGCCTGTTGAATAGCATGCATGCGAGTTGGAACAGTATGCTGAAAACCAGCAATGTGTTTCTTGGACATTCACCAGTGGTGTAATGAAAGCCTGCCTGGAGTGTAGATTCAAAGAATTCCAAATAGGCAATGAATGAATGGAACATTCTGTAGTGGAGATTCCAATGGTTTCTGAATTCTACGTTGTATGTACAAGAAACTGATGATCTTACCAGGTGGGATTTGATAGCCAGTTGAAGACCAGGCCTGCGAGAATAAACAGTCCTCTGAAAATCAGCATTGGGTTACTTGGACATTCACCAGTGGTATAACGAATTCGTTCATGGAGTGGAGGTTCATATGAATTCCCGATTCACAGTGAATGAATTGAAAATTCTGTAGTGGATATTCCAATGATTTCTGTCGTGTGGGTTGTTTGGAGAGTAAAAGAAAAACTTGACCACTGTGGAGTAGAAACCCAGTTGAAGAGCGTGCATGTGACTGTGAACAGTATGCTGAAAACCAGCAATGTATTACTTGGAAATTCGCCAGTGGTGTAATGAAACCCTGCCTGGAGTGTAGGTTCCAAGAACTCCAAATAGGCAGTGAATGAATGGAACATTCTGTAGTGGAGATTCCAATGCTTTCTGAATTCTACGTTGTATGGACAAGAAACTGAAGAGCATACCAGGTGGGATTTCATAGCCAGTTGAAGACCAGGTCTGTGAATTTGTACAGGTTGGTGAAAACCACCATTGGGTTACTTGAATATTCACCAGTGGTGTAAAGAAATCCTGTCTGCAGTGGAGAGTCGATGAGTTCCAGATTGGCAGTGAATGAATGGAACATTCTGAAGTGGAGCTTCTAATGGTTTCTGAAGTCTGGGTAATGTAAACAGGAGAAAGTAGAGCTGACCAGGGTTGAGTGGAAGGCCAGTTGATCAGCACGACTCCGAGTGTCAACACGCCTATGAAAACCAGCATTGGTTTCTTGGACATTCACCAGTGGTGTAACGAAAGCTTCCCTGGAGTGGAGATTTGAAGAACTTCAGATTAGCAGTGAATGAGTGGAATAATCTCTAGTGGAGATTCAAATTATTTCGAAAGTCCGGGTTGGGTGGACAGGAAACGGAAAAGCTGACCAGGTTGGATTGGATTGCCCGTTGAACAGCACGCCTGGGAGTGTGAAGCGGACGCTGGAAAACAGCATTAGGTTACTTGGACATTCTCCAATGGTGCAACGAAAGCATGCCTGGAGTGGAGATTCCATGAATTCGATATTGACAGGGAATGAATGGAACATTCCGTAGGACAGATTCCAATGATTTCTGAAGTCTGGGTTTTGTGTAGAGGAAAATGAAGTGCAGAGCAGGGAAGAGTGGATAACCTGTTGAACAGCAGACTGCGACTTTGAACTGGCTGCTGAAAACCAACTTTGCGTTACTTGGATATTTACCAGTGGGTCAAGGAATCCTGCCTGGAGTGGAGATTCAGTGAATTCCCGATTGTGAGTCAATGAACGGAATATTCTGTGGTGGACATTCCAATTAATTCTGAAGACTGGGTTTTGTGCACATCAAAATGAAGAGCTGACCAGGGTTGAGTGGATAGGCAGCTGGACAGCACACCTGCGAGTGTGATCATGCCTCTGAAATCCAGCATTGGATTCCTTGGACATCATCAGTGGTGTAACGAAAGCCTGCCTGGAGTTGGAGATTCGATGAATTCCAGATTGGAATTGAATCAATGGAACAGTCTGTAGTGGAGATTCCAATGAATTCTGAAGTATGGTTTGTGTGGACAGGAAAAGAATAATCTGACCACTGTTTAGTGGATTGCCAGTTCAACAGCACGTCTGCGAGTGAGAAGAGAACGCTGAAAATTAGCATTCAGTTACTTAGATATTCAGCAGTCGTGTAACTAAAGTCTGCCTGGAGTGGAGATTCAATTAATTCCAGATCGGCAGTGAATGAATGGAACATTCTGTAGTGGAGATTATAATGGTTTCTGAAGTCTAAGTTATGTGGACAGGAAAATGTAGAGCTGACCAGGGTTGAGTGGATAGTCAGTTGAACAGCACTCCTGCAAGTGTGAACAGGCCGCTGAAAAGCAGCATTGGGTTACATGTACATTCAAGACTAGTGAATCGAAATCCGACCTGGAGTGGAGATTCGATGAATTCCATGTTGGGAGTGAATGAATGGAACATTCTGTAGTGGAGATTCCATTGAATTTTGAAATCTGGGTTGAGTGGACAGGAAAATGAAGAGCTGGTCAGGTTGGAGATATAGCCAGTAGAATAGCACACCATCAAACGTGAACAGGCCAAGAAAAACCAGCATTGGCGTACTTAGATATTCACCAGTCGTGTAAATAAACTCTGCCTGGAGTGGAGATTCGATGAATTCCCGATTGGCAGTGAATGAATGGAACTTTCTGTACAGGAGATTCCAATCATTTCTGAAGTCTAGGTAATGGGGACAGGAAAATGAAGAGCTGATCAGGGTTCAGTGGATAGCCAGTTGAACAGCATGCCTCCAAGGGGGATCAGGACAATGAAAACAAGCAGTGTGTTACTTGGACATTCAACAGTGGTGTAAGGAAAGCCTGCCTGGAGTGGAGATTCAGATGAATTCCAGATTCACAGTGAATAAATGGAACATTCTGTACTGGAGATTCCAATTATTTCTCAAATCCGATGTGTGTGGACAGGACAATGAAGAGCCAAACAGGTTAGAATGGATAGCCAGTTGAACAGCAGGCCAGCGAGAATGAACAGTCCTCTGAAAACCAGCATTAGGTTACTTGGACATTCACCAGTGGTATAACGAATGCGTTCATGGAGTGGAGGTTCAGATGAATTCCCGATTCGCAGTGAATGAATTGAACATTCTGTAGTGGACATTCCAATGATTTCTGTCGTGTGGGTTGTTTGGACAGTAAAAGAAAGACTTGACCACTGTGGAGTGGATAGCCTGTTGAATAGCATGCATGCGAGTGTGAACAGTATGCTGAAAACCAGCAATGTGTTTCTTGGACATTTACCAGTGGTGTAATGAAAGCCTGCCTGGAGTGTAGGTTCCAAGAATTCCAAATAGGCAGTGAATGTATGGAACATTCTGTAGTTGAGATTCCAATGGTTTCTGAAGTCTACGTTGTATGGACAAGAAACTGAAGAGCTTACCACGTGGGATTTGATAGCAAGTTGAAGACCAGGCCTGCGAGATTAAACACTCCTCTGAAAACCATCATTGGTTTACTTGGACATTCACCAGTGGTATAACGAATGCGTTCATGGAGTGGAGGTTCAGATGAATTCCCGATTCACAGTGAATGAATTGAACATTCAGTAGTGGAGATTCCAATGGTTTCTGAATTCTACGTTGTATGGACAAGAAACTGAAGAGCTTACCAGGTGAGATTTCATAGCCAGTTGAAGACCAGGCCTGCAAGTTTGTACAGGCTGCTGAAAACCACCATTGGGTTACTTGAATATTCACCAGTGGTGTAAATAAATCCTGTCTGCAGTGGAGATTCGATGAGTTCCAGATTGGCAGTGAATAAACGGAACATTCTGAAGTGGAGATTCTAATGTTTTCTGAAGTCTGTTTTATGTGAACAGGAAAAAGAAGAGCTGACCAGGGTTGAGTGGACCGCCAGTTGAACAGCACGACTCCGAGTGTGAACACGCATATGAAAACCAGCATTGCTTTCTTGGACATTCACCAGTGCTGTAACGAATGCTTCCGTGGAGTGGATATTCCATGAATTCGATATTGGCAGGGAATGAATGGAACATTCCGTAGGAGAGATTCCAATGATTTCTAAAGTCTGGGTTTTGTTTAGAGGAAAATTAAGATCAGAGCAGGGAAGAGTGGATAGCCTTTTGAACAGCAGACTGCGACTTTGAACTGGCTGCTGAAAATCCACATTGCGTTACTTGGATATTCAACAGTGGTGTCAAGGAATCCTGCCTTGAGTGGAGATTCGATGAATTCCCGATTGGGAGTGAATGAATGGATCATTCTCTAGTGGAGATTCCAATTACTTCTGAAGTCTGGGTTTTGTGGACAGGAAAATGAAGAGCAGACCAGGATTGAGTGGATAGGCAGTTGGACAGCACGCCTGCGAGTGTGATCATGCATCTGAAATCCAGCATTGGATTCCTTGGACATCATCAGTGGTGTAACGAAAGCCTGCCTGGAGTTGGAGATTCGATGAATTCCAGATTGGAATTGAATCAATGGAATCCTCTGTAGTGGAGATTCCAATGAATTCTGAAGTATGGTTTGTGTGGACAGGAAAAGAATAATCTGACCAGTGTGTAGTGGATTGCCAGTTCAATAGCTCGTCTGCGAGTGAGAACAGAACGCTGAAAATCAGCATTCAGTTACTTAGATATTCACCAGTCGTGTAACTAAATTCTGCCTGGAGTGGAGATTCGATGAATTCCAGATCGGCAGTGAATGAATGGAACATTCTGTAGTGGAGATTATAATGGTTTCTGAAGTCTAAGTTATGTGGACAGGAAAATGTAGAGCTGACCAGGGATGCGTGGATAGTCAGTTGAACAGCACTCCTGCGAGTGTGAACAGGCCGCTGAAAAGCAGCCTTGGGTGACTAGTACATTCAACACTAGTGAAACGAAATCCAGCCTGGAGTGGAGATTCAATGAATTCCAAATTCGGAGTGAATGAATGGAACATTCTGTAGTGGATATCCCATTGTTTTTTGACGTCTTCTTTGAGTGGACAGGAAAATGAAGAGCTGATAAGGTTGGAGAGGTTAGCCAGAAGAATAGCACACCAGCGAGTTTGAACAGCCTGTGAAAAACAAGCATTGGGGTACTTGGATATTGACCAGTGGTGTAACGAAATCCTGCCTGGAGTGGAACTTCGATGAATTCCAGATTGGCAGTGAATGAATGGAACATTCTGTACAGGAGTTTCCAATCATTTCTGAAGTCTAGGTAGTGGGGACAGGAAAATGAAGAGCTGACCATGGTTCAGTGGATAGCCAGCTGAACAGCAGGCCTCCGAGAGGGATCAGGACAATGACAACGACCAGTGTGTTACTTGGACATTCAACAGAGGTGTAAAGAAAGCCTGCCTGGAGTGGAGATTCAGATGAATTCCAGATTCGCAGTGAATGAATGGAACATTCTGTAGTGTAGATTATAATCGTTTCTGTAGTCTAAATTATGTGGAGAGGAAAATGTAGAGTTGAACAGGGTTGAGTGGATAGTCCGTTGAACAGCACTCCTGCGAGTGTGAACAGGCCGCTGAAAAGCAGCCTTGGGTTACTTGTACTTTCAACACTAGTGAAACGAAATCCGGCCTGGAGTGGAGATTCGATGAATTCCAGATTGGGAGTGAATGAATGGAACATTCTGTAGTGGAGATCCCATTGAATTTTGATGTGTGGGTTGAGTGGACAGGAAAATGAAGAGCTGATCAGGTTGGAGAGGATAGACATTATAATAGCACACCAGCGAGTGTGAACAGGCCTCGATAAACCAGCATTGGGAACTTGGATATTGACCAGTGTTGTACCGAAATACTGCATGGAATGGAGATTTGATGAATTCCAGATTGGCAGTGAATGAATGGAACATTCTGTAGAGGAGATTCCAATCAATTCTGAAGTCTAGGTTGTGGGGACAGGAAATTGTAGAGCTGAGCAGCGTTCAGTGGATAGCCAGGTGAACAGCACTTCTGCGAATGTGAACATATCGCTGAAAAGCAGCCTTGGGTTTCTTGTACATTCAACACTAGTGAAACGAAATCCGGCCTGGAGTGGAGATTCGATGAATTCCAGATTGGGTGTGAATGAATGGAACATTCTGTAGTGGAGATTCCATTGAATTTTGAAGTGTGGTTTGAGTGGACAGGAAAATGGAGAGCTGATCAGGTTGGAGAGAATAGCCAGTAGAATAACACACCAGCGAGTGTGAACAGTCGCGAAAAAAACAGCATTGGGGTACTTGGATATTGAGCAGCAGTGTAACGAAATCCTGACTGGAGTGGAGATTCGATGAATTCCAGATTGGCAGTGAATGAATGGAACATTCTGAAGTGGACTTTCTAATGGTTTCTGAAGTCTGAGTTATGTGATCAGGAAAAAGAAGAGCAGTCCAGAGTTGAGTGGACAGCCAGTTGATCAGCACGACTCCGAGTGTGAACATGCCTATGAAAACCAGCATTGGTTACTTGGACATTCACCAGTGGTGTAACGAAAGCTTGCCTGGAGTGAAGATTCGAAAAACTTCAGATTAGCAGTGAAAAAGTGGAATATTCAGTAATGGAGATTCAAATGATTTCGATACTCTGGGTTGTGTGGACAGGAAATGGAAGAGCTGACCAGGTGGGAGTTGAAAGCTCTTTGAACAGCACGCCTGGGAGTGTGAAGCAGATGCTGAAGCACAGCATTAGGTTACTTGGACATTCTCCAATGGTGCAACGAAAGCATGCCTGGAGTGGAGATTCCATGAATTCGATATTGGCAGGGAATAAATGGAACATTCCGTAGGAGAGATTCCAATGATTTCTGCAGTCTGAGTTTTGTGTACAGGAAAATGAAGTGCAGAGCAGAGAAGAGTGGACAGTCAGTTGAACAGCACTCCTGCGAATGTGAACAGGCCGCTGAAAACGAACATTGGGTTACTTGGATATTCAATAGTGGTGTAAAGGAATCCTGCCTGGAGTGGAGATTCGATGAATTCCCGATTGGCAGTGAATGAATAGAACATTCTCTAGTGGAGATTCCAATTTCTTTTGAAGTCTGGGTTTTGTGGACAGGAAAATGAAGAGCTTACCAGGGTTGACTGGATAGGCAGTTGGACAGCATGCCTGCAAGTGTGATGATGCCGCTGAAATCCAGCATTGGATTCCTGGACATCATCAGTGGTGTAATGAAAGCCTGCCTGGATTTAGAGATTCGATGAATTCCGTATTGGAATTGAATCAATAGAACAGTCTGTAGTGGAGATTCCAATGAATTTTGAAGTATGGTTTGTGTGGACAGGAAAAGAATAATCTGACCACTGTGTAGTGGAGTGCCAGTTCAACAGCACATCTGCGAGTGAGAACAGACCGCTGAAAATCAGCATTCAGTTACTTAGATATTCACCAGTCTTGTAACTAAAGTCTGCCTGGAGTGGAGATTCGATGAATTCCAGATCGGCTCTGAATGAATGGAACATTCTGTAGTGGAGATTATAATGGTTTCTGAAGTCTAATTTATGTGGACAGGAAAATGTAGATCTGACCAGGTTTGAGTGGATAGTGAGTTGAACAGCACCCCTGCGAGTGTTAACAGGCCGCTGACAAGCAACCTTGTGTTACTTTTACATTCAACACTAGTGAAACGAAGTCCGGCCTGGAGTGGTGATTCAATGAATTCTAGATTGTGAGTTAATGAATGGAACATACTGAAGTGGAGATTATAATGGTTTCTGAAGTCTAAGTTATGTGGACAGGAAAATGTAGTGCTGACCAGGCTTGAGTGGATATTCAGTTGAACAGTACTACTGCGAGTATTAACAGGCCGCTGAAAAGGAGAATTCGGTTTCTTGTACATTCGACACTAGTGAAACGAAATCCGGACTGGAGTGTAGATTTGATGAATTCCAGATTGGAAATGCATGAATGGAACATTCTGTAGTGGAGATTTCAATTACTTCTGAAATCTGGGTTTTGTGGACAAGAAAATGAAGAGCTGACCAGGGTTGAGTGGATAGTCAGGTGAACAGCACTCCTGCGAGTGCGAACAGACCCCTGAAAAGCAGCCTTGGGTTACTTGCACATTCAACACTAGTGAAACGAAATCCTGCCTGGAGAGGAGATTCGATGAATTCCAGATTGGGAGTGAATGAATGGAACATTCTGTAGTGGAGACTCCATTGAATTTTGAAGTCTGGGTTGAGTGGACAGGAAAATGAAGAGCTGATCAGGTTGGAGAGGATAGCCAGTAGAATAACACACAAGCGAGTGTGAATAGCCGCGAAAAAAAACCAGCATTGGGGTACTTGGATATTGAGCAGCGGCAATGGAAAGCTGACCAGGTTGGAGTAGATAGCCCGTTGAACAGAATGCCTGGGAGTGTGAAGTAGACGTTGGAAAACAGCATTAGGTTACTTGGACATTCTCCAATGGTGCAACGAAAGCATGCCTGGAGTGGAGATTCCATGAATTCGATATTGGCAGGGAATGAATGGAACATTCCGGAGGAGAGATTCCAATGATTTCTGAAGTCTGTGTTTTGTGTACAGGAAAATGAAGAGCAGAGCGGGGAAGAGTGGATAGCCTGTTGAACAGCAGAATGCGACTTTGAACTGGCTGCTGAAAACCAAGATTGGGTTTCTTGGATATTCACCAGTGGTGTAAAGGAATCGTGCCTGGAGTGGAGACTCTATGAATATCCGATTGGGAGTGAATGAATGAAACATTCTTTAGTGGAGATTCCAATTACTTCTGAAGTCTGGGTTTTGTAGACAGGAAAATGAAGAGCTGACTGGGATGAGTGGATACGCAGTTGGACAGCACCCCTGCGAGTGTGATCATGCCGCTGAAATCCAGCATTGGATTCCTTGGACATCATCAGTGGTGTAACGAAAGCCTGCCTGGAGCTGGAGATTCGATGAATTCCAGATTGGAATTGAATCAATGAACAGTTTGTAGTGGAGATTCCAATGAATTCTGATGTATGGTTTGTGTGGACAGGAAAAGAATAATCTGACCACTGTGTAGTGGATTGCCAGTTCAACAGCACGTCTGCGAGTGAGAACATAACGCTGAAAATCAGCATTCAGTTACTTAGATATTCACCAGTCTTGTAACTAAAGTCTGCCTTGAGTGGAGATTCGATGAATTCCAGATCGGCTCTAAATGAATGGAACATTCTGTAGTGGAGATTATAATGGTTTCTGAAGTCTGAGTGATGTGGACAGGAAAATGTAGAGCTGACCAGGGATGCGTGGATAGTCAGTTGAACAGCACTCTTGCGAGTGATAACAGACCGCTGAAAAGCAGCCTGGGTTACTTGTACATTCAAAACTAGTGAAACCAAATCCGGCCTGGAGTGGAGAATCGATGAATTCCAGATTGGGAGTGAATGAATGGAACATTCTGTAGTGGAGATCCCATTGAATTTTGAAGTCTGGGTCGAGTGGACAGGAAAATGAAGAGCTGATCAGTTTGGAGAGGATACCCAGTAGAATTACACACAAGCGAGTGTGAAAAGCCGCGAAAAATCCAGCATTGGGGTACTTGGATATTGAGCAGCGGTGTAACGAAATCCTGCCTGGAGTGGAGATTCGATGAATTCCAGATTGGCAGTGAATTAATGGAACATTCTGTACAGGAGATTCCAATCAATTCTGAAGTCTAGGTTGTGGGGACAGGAATAATGAAGAGCTGATAAGGGTTCAATGGATAGGCAGTTGAACAGCACACCTCCGAGGGGGATCAGGACAATGAAAACGAGCAGTGTGTTACTTGGACATTCAATAGTGGTGTGAAGAAAGCCTGCCTGGAGTGGAGATTCTGATGAATTCAATATTCGCAGTGAATAAATTGAACGTTCTGGTGTGGAGATTCCAATTATTTTTGAAGTCCGATGTGTGTGGACAGGAAAATGAAGAGCAGACCCGGTTAGTATGCATAGCCAATTGAACAGCAGACGTGCGAGATTGATCAGTCCTCTGAAAACCAGCATTGGGTTACTTGGACATTCACAAGTGGTATAACGAACGCGTTCATGGACTGGAGGTTCAGATGAATTCCGATTCGCAGTGAATGAATTGAACATTCTGTAGTGGATATTCCAATGATTTCTGTCGTGTGGGTTGTTTGCACAGTAAAAGAAAGACTTGAGCACTGTGGAGTGGATAGCCAGTTGAATAGCATGCATGCGAATATGAACAGTATGCTGAAAACCAGCAATGTGTTACTTGGACATTCACCAGTGTTGTAAAGAAAGCCGGCCTGGAGTGTAGGTTCCAAGAATTCCAAATAGGCAGTGAATGAATGGAACATTCTGTAGTGGAGATTCCAATGGTTTCTGAATTCTACGTTTTATGGACGAGAAACTGAAGAGCTTACCAGGTGGGATTTGATAGCCAGTTGAAGACCAGGCCTGCGAATTTGAACAGGCTGCTGAAAACCACCATTGGGTTACTTGAATATTCACCAGTGGTGTAAAGATATCATGTCTGCCGTGGAAATTCGATGAATTCCAGATTGGCAGTGAATGAATGGAACATTCTGAAGTGGAGATTCTAATGATTTCTGCAGTCTGCATTATGCGAACAGGAAAAAGAAGAGCTGAACAGGGTTGAGTGGACAGCCAGTTGAACAGCACGACTCCGAGTGTGAACACGCCTATGAAAACCAGAATTCGTTACTTGGACATTCACCAGTGGTCTAACGAAAGCTTGCCTGGATTGGATATTCGAATATCTTCAGATTAGCAGTCAATGAGTGGAATATTCTGTAGTGGAGATTCAAATGATTTTGAAAGTGTGGGTTGTGTGGACAGGAAATGGAAGTGCTGACCAGGTTGGAGTGGATAGCCCGTTGAACAGCACGCCTGGGAGATTGAAGCGGACGCTGGAAAGCATTAGGTTACTTGGGATTTCTCCAATGGTGCAACGAAAGCATGCCTGGAGTAGAGATTCCATGAATTCGATATGGGCAGGGAATGAATGGAACATTCCGTAGGAGAGATTCCAATGATTTCTAAAGTCTGGGTTTTGTGTACAGGAAAATTAAGAGCAGAGCAGGGAAGAGTGGATAGCCTGTTGAACAGCAGACTGCGACTTTGAACTGGCTGCTGAAAACCAACATTGGGTTACTTGGATATTCAGCATTGGTGTAAAGGAATCCTGCCTGGAGTGGAGATTCAATGAATTCCCGATTGTGAGTGAATGAATGGAACATTGTGTAGTGGAGATTACAATTACTTCTGAAGTCTGGATTTTCTGGACAGGAAAATGAAGAGCTGACCAGGGTTGAGTGGATATTCAGTTGAACAGCACTCCTGCGAGTGTGAACAGGCCGCTGAAAAGCAGCCTTGGGTTAGTTGTACATTCAACACTAGTGAAACGAAATCCGGCCTGGAATGGAGATTAGATGAGTTCCAGATTGGGAGTGAATAAATGTTACATTCTGTACTGGTGATTTCATTGAATTTTGAAGTCTGGGTTGAGTGGACAGGAAAATGATGAGCTGATCAGGTTGGAGAGGATACCCAGTAGAATAGCACACCAGCGAGTGTGAACAGGCCGCGAAAAAACAGCATTGTGGTACTTGGATATTGACCAGTGGTGTACCGAAATCCTGCCTGAAGTGGAGATTCGATGAATTCCAGATTGGCAGTGAATGAATGGAACATTCTGTACAGGAGATTCCTATCATTTCTGAAGTCTAGGTTGTTGGGACAGGAAAATGTGGAGCTGACCAGGGTTCACTGGATAGCCAGTTGAACAGCACGCCTCCAAGGGTGATCAGGACAATGAAAACGAGCAGTGTGTTACTTGGACATTCTACAGTGTTGTAACTGAAGCCTGCCTAGAGTGGAGATTCAGATGAATTCCAGATTCGCAGTGAATAAATGGAACGTTCTGTAGTGGAGATTCAAATTATTTCTGAAATCCGATGTGTGTGAACAGGAAAATGACTAGCAGACCAGGTTAGAATGGATAGGCAGTTGAACAGCAGGCCTGCGAGATTGAACAGTCCTCTGAAAACCAGCATTGGGTTACTTGGACATTCACCAGTGGTATAACGAATGCGTCCATAGAGTGGAGTTTCAGATGAATTCGCGATTCACAGTGAATGAATTGAATATTCTGTAGTGGATATTCCAATGATTTCTGTCGTGTGGGTTGTTTGGGCAGTAAAGGAAAGACTTGACCGGTGGGACGGGCACAGAAGCCCAGCTCTGAGCAATAAAGCTGAATGGCTCCAATCCCAACAGTTACAGCCCGCCCCCAAGGGCCTGTGTCCCTCTCTGGGCATGCGCAGCTAGAACCAACCGCTAGAAAGCCCGTTTTCAACCCCTGATCTGCGTGGGACGGGCACAGAGTCCCAGCTCTGGGCAACAAAGCTGAATGGCTCCAATTCCAACAGGTACAGCCTGCCCCCAAGGGCCTTGGTCCCTCTCTGGGCATGCGCAGGTAGAACCAGCCGCTAGAAAGCAGGTTTTCAATCCCCGATCTGCGTGGGAAGGGCACAGTGGACCTGCTCTGGGCGAAAAAATCTGAACGGCTCCAATTCCAACAGGTACAGCCCGCCCCCAAGGGCCTGGGTCCCTCTCTGGGCATGCGCAGCTAGTACCAACCCCTTGAAAGCCGGTTTTCAACACCTGATCTGCGTGGGACGGGCACAGAGGCCCAGCTCCGGGCAACAAAGCTGAACGGATCCAATTTCAACAGGTACAGCCCGCCCCCAAGGGCCTGGGTCCCTCTCTGGGCATGCACAGCTAGAACCAACCCCTAGAAAGCCGGTTTTCAACCCCTGATCTGCGTGGGACAGGCACAGAGGCCCTGCTCCAGGCAACAAAGCTGAACGGCTCCAATTCCAACAGGTACAGCCCGCCCCCAAGGGCCTGGGTCCCTCTCTGGGCATGCACAGCTAGAACCAGCCCCTAGAAAGCCGGTTTTAAACCCTGATCTGCGTGGGACGGGCACAGAGACCCAGCTCTGGGCAACAAAGCTGAACGGCTCCAATTCCAAACAGGAGACGTTCCCAACTCCTCTTCCAGTGCCACGGACTCTTTCCGGAGCTGCGACCGCTAATGTGGCCGCGAAATATTTTCCCACTACGTATGCCATAGGAACCATAAGCTACCTTCTTAGATGGAAACTTCTCAATTTTAGCTCAGCCACTAGAAACACAGTAGCCACTAACTCATAAGCCTATCTTAACTCACACTGCATATCAAGCAGAATAGTAACAGTGAACGTGAAGGACTAAACCACACCTCTCACAATGGTAAAGCAACTCAAAAGCCCACCAAACTTTCATATTGAAGAGTCTAGCCCAGATGACACCAACAGTACTGTAGTGTTAGACAACCTCTCTGACAAGGAATTCAGAAGGGAGCTACTTAGGATGCTTAGGGAATTAAAAGAAACAATGGAAAGCAATGCCAATAGAAGACAAGAGGATCTGAAGGCAGAAATGAGGAAAATGCAATCAGAAATGTCAGACCTGAAAAATCTCGTAGGCGAATTGAAAAGCTCAGAGGAAGGCCTCAGCAGCAGAGTAAGAGCGGCTGAGAACAGAATCAGTGAGCTCGAAGATGAAGTTCAGAGACTCTCCAGAAAAGAGCAGAAAATGGAAAAGAGACTCACAATTCGGGAACAGATGGCAAGAGAAGATCGTGATGAAGCCAACAGGGGTAACATAAGAATTATTGGAGTCCCAGAGGGACAGGAAGAAAACCTTGATGAAGAAAAAACTGTCAAAGACATCATTGCTACAACATTTCCAGAGGTGAAGAAAACTTGTGACCACATTCAGGAGGCCCGAAGGGTAACAGCTAAAAGAAATCCGAATAAAAATACCCCAAGACACATTCTGATCAAAATGACCAAAACCTTAGACAGAGACAAAATTCTGAAAGCAGCAAGATCGAAGAAAGAAATCTCTTACAAAGGAGCATCCTTAAAATTCACAGCTGATTTTTCTGATGAAACCCTCATGGCCCGAAAACAGTGGTGGGACATAGTAAAAAAACTCAATGAAATAAATGCCTCCCCTAAAATACTTTTCCCAGCAAGACTCTCATTCATAATAGAAGGAACAACCCACAGTTTCACAGACAAACAACAGCTCAGGAACTTCATAGACTCAAAACCATGGGTACAAGAACAACTAAATGGGCTACTTTAAGGCAAGAAAGGCCCCTCAAATACACCAAATTTTAACAGAACAATGGGACAAAATACCATAACAATAATCTCTCTCAATGTCAATGGGCTAAACGCACCAATTAAAAGACATAGAGTGGCAGGATGGATTAGAAAATTGAACCCAACATTCTGCTGCCTGCAAGAAACGCATCTCAATAGTCAAAGCAAACACAGACTCAGAGTCAAAGGCTGGAAAACAATCCTAAAGGCAAACAGCTCCCATAAAAAAGCTGGGGTAGCCATCCGTATATCAGACCACATCAATTTCAGATTGAGGAAGGTCATAAGAGACAGTGAAGGCCATTTCTTATTGATCAAAGGATCTGTACAACAGGAAGAACTAACAATAATAAATGTATATGCACCTAATGAGAGACCAGCAAAGTACTTAAAACAACTACTCATAGATTTGGAAAAAGACATCAATAGCAACACAATACTAGTGGGAGACTTCAACACTGCTTTGTCACCTCTTGATAGATCAACCAGACTCAAGATTAGAAGGGACATACTTCATTTGAGGGAAACAGTGGAAGAAAGGGGCTTAGTAGATATATATATATAGGACACTTCATCCACAAAAAGCTGAATACACATTCTTCTCAAGCGTACATGGAACATTCTCCAAGATAGGCCACATGCTGAGCCACAAAACATGCCTCCATAAAATTAAGAAGGTAGAGATTGTATCAACAATCTTCTCAGACCATAATGCGCTGAAATTAGAAGTAAATCACACACAAAAACAGAAAACTAAATCAAACACCTGGAAATTAAACAGTGCACTATTGAACAACGAGTGGATTAGACAGGAAATCAAAGAGGAAATCAAAAGATTCCTAGAAACGAATGAAAATGAGAACACGAGTTACCAAAACTTATGGGACACAGCAAAGGCTGTGTTAAGAGGAAAGTTTATAGCTCTACAAGCATTCCTCAGGAAGGAGGAGCGAGCACACATAAGTAACCTAACCTCACAGCTTAAGAGCTTGGAGAGGGACCAAAAAAAGGAGCACAACCCGAACAGGAGAAAGGAGATAATAAAACTCAGAGCAGAGATTAACGAGATGGACACCGAAAAAACAATCCGAAAGATCAATGAAACCAAAAGCTTTGAGAATATTAACAAGATCGATAAGCCTCTAGCAAAACTCACAAAGAAAGGGAGAGAGAAAACCCTAATAAACCGAATCAGAAATGAAAAGGGGGTCATTACAACAGAAATCACAGAAATTCAGAGGATCCTCAGGGAGTACTTTGAGAAGCTTTATGCCACAGAACATCAAAACCTCGAGGAAATGGATAAATTCCTAGATTCCTACAGACTCCCAAGGCTGAACCAAGAAGACCTGGAATACCTGAACAGACCTATCACCATCAAGGAAATTGAAATGGTAATAAAAAGTCTCCCCAAGCACAAAAGTCCTGGCCCGGATGGATTCACTAGTGAATTGTTCCAAATTTTTAAAGAGGACTTACTCCCAATGCTCTTTAAGCTTTTCCACGAAATTGAAATATCAAAAACACTTCCGAACAGTTTCTACGAAGCAAATATCACACTGATACCAAAAGCAGACAGAGACACCACAAAGAAAGAGAATTACAGGCCGATATCCCTGATGAACACAGATGCAAAGATCCTCAACAAACTACTAGCAAATAGAATCCAACTACTCATCAAAAAGATCATACACCATGACCAAGTAGGATTCATCCCAGGGATGCAAGGATGGTTTAACATTCGGAAATCAATCAACATAATCCACCATATCAACAAAAGAAAAGATAAGAAGCATATGATCATATCAATAGATGCAGAGAAAGCATTTGATAAGATCCAGCACCCCTTTATGATGAAAACCCTAGCCAAAATGGGTATAGAGGGGACCTTCCTCAACATGATTAAAGCCATCTACCACAAGCCTACAGCAAGCATCATCCTCAATGGGGAAAAACTGAGAGCCTTCCCTCTAAGATCAGGGACGAGACAGGGATGCCCACTCTCTCCACTGCTGTTCAATATAGTACTGGAAGTACTTGCAATAGCGATGAGGCAGGAAAAAGATATTAAGGGCATTCAGGTAGGAAAGGAAGAAATCAAGCTCTCACTATTCGCAGATGATATGATACTCTACTTAGAGAACCCAATAACTTCCACCAAAAAACTCCTAGAAACAATAGACTCGTATAGTAAAGTTGCAGGTTATAAAATCAATACCCAAAATCCATGGATTTCCTATACGCAAACAGTGAGAGAGAAGAAAGCAACATGCAAAAAACAATCCCGTTCACAATTGTGCCCCAGAAAATCAAGTACCTAGGAATCAGCTTAACTAAGGAAGTAAAGGACCTGTACAAAGAAAACTACAAAACGCTACTTCAGGAAATAAAAGAGGACATGAGGAAATGGAAAGATATCCCCTGCTCATGGGTCGGGAGACTTAACATTGTCAAAATGGCAATACTACCGAAAGCATTGTATAAATTCAATGCAATCCCTATAAGGATACCCATGACATTCTTCAAAGAAATGGAGCAAACACTCCTGAAATTTATATGGAACAATAAGCCCCCACGAATAGCTAAAGCAATTCTTGGGAAAAAGTAAATGGGAGGAATCAAACTCCCGAACTTCAAACTGTACTACAAAGCAGTAATAAGTAAAACAGCATGGTACTGGAACAAAGGCAGAACTGCAGACCAATGGAACAGGGTTGAATACACTGACATCTCCCCTCAATCATATGCTCATCTAATCTTTGATAAAGGTGCAAGTAATGTGAAGTGGAGTAAGGAAAGCCTCTTTAATAAATTGTGTTGGCATCACTGGATGGCTACATGCAAAAAAATAGGCTCAGAACTCTGCCTAACACCATGTACAAAAGTAAGATCAAAATGGATTAAAGACCTCAACATCAGACCAGAAACCATAAGGTACATTGAAGATAAAGTTGGCAAAACCCTCCATGACATTGAAGCTAATGGTATCATCAAAGATGCCACGCCACTGGCCGAGCAAGGCAAAACAGAGATAGATAAATGGGACTATCTTAAACTAAGAAGCTTCTGCACCTCCAAAGAAACAGTGACCAAAATACAAAGACAGTCTACAGAATGGGAAAGGATATTCACCGAATACACATCTGACAAGGGGTTGATATCCAGGACATACAAAATACTGGTTAAAGTCCACAAGAAGAAAACATCCAACCCCATCCAAAAATGGGGCAATGAAATGAACAGAAATTTTCTCAAAGAAGAAATCCGAATGGCAAAAAAGCACATGAGAGAATGCTCTACATCATTAATCATCAGGGAGATGCAGATCAAAACCACAATGAGATACCATCTCACACCTCAGAGACTGGCTCACATTCAAAATAACAAAAGCAACCGATGCTGGCATGGATGTGGCGAGGAAGGGACACTCCTTCACTGCTGGTGGGAATGTCCACTGGTTCAGCCCTTCTGGAAAACAGTATGGACGATTCTCAAAAAATTAGAAATTGAGCTCCCATTTGACCCAGCAATACCACTCCTGGGAATATATCCCAGAGAGGCAAAAATGTATAGTCGAAGTGACATCTGCACTTGTTTCTTCATTGCAGCACTCTTTACAATAGCCAGAAACTGGAAGAAACCTGAATGCCCAAGAACAGATGACTGATTAAAGAAACTTTGGTACATCTACACAATGGAGTACTATGTAGCTGTTAGAAAATATGAAGTCATGAAATTTACACACAAGTGGTACAATATGGAAAGTATCATGCTTAGCGAAATGAGTCAGAAAGAGAGGGATAGACATAGAAAGATTGCATTCATCTGGGGGATATAAAGTAACAAAGTATGAGATAAATATCCAAGAATAGCTGAGATCAGCACCAGGAGGATTACTCCATAACTTAGAGGCCAGCCGGGCATCCTGGAGGAAAGGGCAGTTCAGATAGAGAAGGGAGCACCAAATAAAGGAAGTTTGGAGGATCCTCCCAGGAGGGGACATACATGTCGAAAGTAGACTATGGACTGAATATGTTTGCCATTCAATGCCTCTTTTGCAGACCACAAAACCCAAAAGGAGAGAGAGAACACAGAGGAGTGCCCTGCCACAGAGACAGGAGGGATGGGGGGATGGGGGTGGGAGGGATATTATCCATGGTGGTGGAAAATGGGCACTGGTGGAGGGATGGGTATCTGATCATTGTATAATTGAAACCAAAGCACCAAAAATTGTAAATTTACAACTGTGAAAAAAATAAAATAAAATAAAGGGGAAAAAATCTGTATCCTTAAAAAAAATAAATAAATAATTAGCGAACTTCTCTGGAAGATATGATAATTGAAGTTACCCAAAGAACAGCAAGGAAAAAGAATTTCACAAAAAAGCAGAACCACAAATGCCTGAGGAACAATAACCGAAAAATGTAACAATATTATACTGCAGTCCTAAGATGAAAAAATAAAAAAAAATGGACTATTAAAAAACAAAAAGAAAGACTTGACCACAGTGGAGTGGATATCCAATTGAATAGCATGCATGCGAGTGTGAACAGGATGCTGAAAACCAGCAATGTGATACTTGGACATTCACCAGTGGTGTAAAGGAAGCCTGCCTGGAGTGTAGGTTCCAAGAGTTCCAAATAGGCAGTGAATGAATGGAAATTCTGTAGTGGAGATTCCAATGGTTTCTGTATTCTACGTTGTATGGACAAGAAACTGAAGAGCTTCCAAGGTGGGATTTTATAGCCAGTTGAAGACCAAGCCTCCGAATTTGAACAGGCTGCTGAAAACCACCATTTGGTTACTTGAATTTTCACCAGTGGTGTAAAGAAATCATGTCTGCCGTGGAGATTCGATGAATTTCAGATTGGCAGTGAATGAATCGAACACTCCGAAGTGGAGATTCTAATGGTTTCTGAAGTCTGTGTTATGTGAACAGGAAAAAGAAGAGCTGTCCAGGGTTGAGTGGAGAGCCAGTTGAACAGCTCGAATCCGAGTGTGAACACGCCTATGAAAATCAGCATTGGGTACTTGGACATTCACCAGTGGTGTAACGAAAGCTTGCCTGGAATGGAGATTCGAAGAACTTCAGATTAACAGTGAATGAGTGGAATATTCTGTAGTGAAGATTCAAAGGATTTCAAAATTCTGGGTTGTGTGGACAGGAAATGAAAGAGCTGACCAGGTTGGAGTGGATAGCCCTTTGAACAGCACGCCTGAGAGTGTGAAGCAGATGCTGGAAAACAGCATTAGGTTACTTGGACATTCTCCAATTGTGCAACGAAAGCATGCCTGGAGTGGTGATTCCATGAATTCGATATTGGCAGGGAATGAATGGAACATTCCGTAGGAGAGATTCCAATGATTTCTGAAGTCTGGGTTTTGTGTACAGGAAAATGAAGAGCAGACCAGGGAAGAGTGGATAGCCTGTGGAACAGCAGACTGCGACTTTGAACTGGCTGCTGAAAACCAACATTGCGTTACTTGGATATTCACCAGTGGTGTCAAGGAATCCTGCCTGGAGTGGAGATTCGATGAATTCCCGACTGGGAGTGAATGAATGGAACAATCTGTAGTGGAGATTCCAATTACTTCTGAAGTCTGGGTTTTGTGGACATGAAAATGAAGAGCTGACCAGGGTTGAGTGGATAGGTAGTTGGACAGCACGCCTGCGAGTGTGATTATGCCTCTGAAATCCAGCATTGGATTCCTTGGACATCATAAGTGGTGTAACGAAAGCCTGCCTGGAGTTGGAGATTCGAAGAATTCCAGATTGGAATTGAATCAATGGAACAGTCTGTAGTGGAGATTCCAATGAATTCTGAAGTATGGTTTGTGTGGACAGGAAAAGAATAATCTGACCACTGTGTAGTGGATTGCCAGTTCAACAGCACGTCTGCGAGTGAGAACAGAACGCTGAAAATCAGCATTCAGTTACTTAGATATTCACCAGTCGTGTAACTAATCTCTGCCTGGAGTGGAGATTCGATGAATTCCAGATCGGCAGTGAATGAATGGAATATTCTGTAGTGGAGATTATAATGGTTTCTGAAGCCTAAGTTATGTGGAGTGGAAAATGTAGAGCTGACCAGGGTTGAGTGGATAGTCAGTTGAACAGCACTCCTGCGAGTGTGAACAGGCCGCTGAAAAGCAGCCTTGGGTTACTTTTAAATTCAATACTAGTGAAACGAAATCAGGCCTCGAGTGGAGATTCGATGAATTCCAGATCGGGAGTGAATGAATGGAACATTCTGTTGTGGAGATTCCATTGAATTTTGAAGTCTGGTTTGAGTGGACAGGAAAATGAAGAGCTGATCAGGTTGGAGAGGATAGGCAGTAGAATAGCACACTAGCGAGTGTGAACAGGCCGCGAAAAACCAGCATTGGGGTACTTGGATATTGACCAGTGGTGTACTGAAATCCTGCCAGGAGTGGAGATTCGATTAATTCCAGATTGGCAGTGAATGAATGGAACATTCTATACTGGAGATTCCAATCATTTCTGAAGTCTAGGTAGTGGCGACAGGAAAATGAAGAGCTGACCAGGGTTCTGTGGATAGCCAGTTGAACAGCACGCCTCCGTGGGGGATCAGGACAATGAAAACGACCAGTGTGTTACTTGGACATTCAACAGTGGTGTAACGAAAGCCTGCCTGGAGTGGAGATGCAGATGAATTCTAGATTCGCAGTGAATAAATGGAACGTTCTCTAGGGGAGATTCAAATTATTTCTGAATTCCTATGTGTGTGGACAGGAAAATGAAGAGCAAAACAGTTGAGAATGGATAGCCAGTTGAACAACAGGTCTGCGAGAATGAACAGTCCTCTGAAAACCAGCATTGGGTTACCTGGACATTCACCAGTGGTATAACGCATGCGTTCATGGAGTGGAGGTTCAGATGAATTCCCGTTTCGCAGTGAATGAATTGAACATTCTGTAGTGGATATTCCAATGATTTCTGTCGTGTGGGTTTTTTGGACAGTATAAGAAAGACTTGACCACTGTGGAGTGGATAGTCTGTTGAATAGCATGCATGCGAGTGTGAACAATATGCTGCAATCCAGCAATGTGTTTCTTGGTCATTCAACAGTGGTGTAATGAAAGCCTACATGGAGTGTAGGTTCCAAGAAATCCAAATAGGCAGTGAATGAATGGAACATTCTGTAGTGGAGATTCCAATTGTTTCTGAATTCTACGTTGTATGGACAAGAAACTGAAGAGTTTACCAGGGGGGTTTTCATAGCCAGTTGAAGACCAGGCCTGCGAATTTGTACAGGCTGCTGAAAAACACCATTTGGTTATTTGAATATTCTCGAGTGGTGTAAAGAAATCATGTCTGCAGTGGAGATTCGTTGAGTTCCAGATTGGCTATGAATGAATGGAACATTCTGAAGTGGAGATTCTAATGGTTTCTGAATTCTATGTTGTATGGACAAGAAACTGAAGAGCTTACCAGGTGGGATTTGATAGCCAGTTGAAGACCAGGACTGCGAGAATAAATAGTCCTCTGAAAGTAGCATTGGATTATTTGGACCTTCACCAGTGGTAGAATGAATAGGTTCATGGAGTGGAGGTTCAGGTGAATTTCCGATTCGGAGTGAATGAATTGAACATTCGGTAGTGGATATTCCAATGATTTCTGTAGCGTGGGTTGTTGGCACACCAAAAGAAAGACTTGACCACTGTCTAGTGGATAGGCTGTTGAATAGCATGTATGCGAGTGTGAACAGTATGCTGAAAACCAGCAATGTGTTTCTTGGACATTCACCAGTGGTGTAATGAAAGCCTGCCTGGAGTGTAGGTTCCAAGAATTCCAAATAGGCAGTGAAACAATGGAACATTCTGTAGTGGAGATTCCAATGTTTTCTGAATTCTACGTTGTATGTACAAGAAACTGAAGAGCTTACCAGGTGGGATTTGATAGCCAGTTGAAGACAGGGCCTGCGAGAATAAACAGTCCTCTGAAAACCAGCATTGTGTTACTTAGACATTCACCAGTGGTATAAAGAATGCGTTCATGGAGTGGAGGTTCAGATGAATTCCCGATTCGCAGTGAATGAATTGAACATTCTGAAGTGGATATTCGAATGATTTCTGTCGTGTGGGTTGTTTGGACAGTAAAAGAAAGACTTGACCACTGTGGTGTTGATAACCAGTTGAATAGCATGCATGCGAGTGTGAACAGTATGCTGAAAACGAGCAATGTGTTACTTGCACATTCACCAGTGGTGTGAAGAAAGCCTGCCTGGAATGTAGGTTCCACGAATTCCAAATAGGCAGTGAATGAATGGAACATTCTGTAGTGAAGATTCCAATGGTTTCTGAATTCTACTTTGTATGTACAAGAAACTGAAGAGCTTACCAGGTGGGATTTGATAGCCATTTGAAGACCAGGCCTGCGAGAAGAAACAGTCCTCTGAAAAGCAGCATTAAGTTACTTGCACATTCACCAGTGGTATAACGAATGCGTTCATGGAGTGGAGGTTCACATGAATTCCCGATTCGCAGCGAATGAATTGTACATTCTGTAGTGGATATTACAATGATTTCTGTTGTGTGGGCTGTTTGGACTGTAAAAGAAAGACTTGAACTCTGGGAAGTGGATAGCCTGTTGAATAGCATGCATGCGAGTGTGAACAGTATGCTGAAAACCAGCAATGTGTTTCTTGGACATTCACCAGTGTTGTAATGAAAGCCTGCCTGTAGTGTAGGTTACAAGAATTCCATATAGGCAGTGAATGAATGGAACATTTTGTAGTGGAGATTCCAATGGTTTCTGAATTCTACGTTGTATGTACAAGAAACTGAAGAGCTTACCAGGTGGGATTTCATAGCCAGTTGAAGACCAGGACTGCGAATTTGTATAGGCTGCTGAACACCACCATTAGGTTACATGAATATTCACCAGTGGTGTAAAGCAATCCTGTCTGCAGTGGAGATTCGATGAGTTCCAGATTGTAAATGAATGAATGGAACATTCTGAAGTGGAGATTCTAATGGTTTCTGAATTCTATATTTTATGGACAAGAAAATGAAGAGCTTACCAGGTGGGATTTGATAGCCAGTTGAAGACCAGGCCTGCGAGAATAAATAGTCCTGTGAAAATAGCATTGGATTACTTGGACATTCACCAGTGGTAGAACGAATAGGATCATGGAGTGGAGGTTCAGGTGAATTCCCAATTTGGAGTGAATGAATTGAACATTCTGTCATGGATAGTCCAATGATTTCTGTCGCGTGGGTTGTTTGGACAGCAAAAGAAGACTTGACCACTGTGGAGTGGATAGGCTGTTGAATAGCATACATGCGACTGTGAACAGTATGCTGAAAACCAGCAATGTGTTTCTTGAACATTCACCTGTGGTGTAATCAAAGCCTGCCTGGTGTGTAGGTTCCAAAAATTCCAAATAGGCAGTGAAACAATGGAACATTCTGTAGTGGAGATTCCAATGGTTTCTGAATTCTACGTTGTATGTACAAGAAACTGAAGAGCTTACCAGGTGGGATTTGATAGCCAGTTGAAGACCAGGACTGCGAGATTAAATAGTCCTCTGAAAATAGCATTGGATTACTTGGACATTCACCAGTGGTAGAACGAATAGGTTCATGGAGTGGAGGTTCAGGTGAATTCCCGAATCGGAGTGAATGAATTGAATATTCTGTATTGGATATTCCAATGATTACTTTCGTGTGGGTTGTTTGGACAGCAAAAGAAAGACTTGACCACTGTGGAGTGGATAGGCTGTTGAATAGCATGTATGCGAGTGTGAACAGTATGCTGAAATCCAGCAATGTGTTACTTGCACATTCACCAGTGGTGTAAAGAAAGCCTGCCTGGAATGTAGATTCCAAGAATTCCAAAGAGTCAGTGAATAAATGGAACATTCTGTAGCGTAGATTCCAAAGGTTTCTGAATTCTACGTTGTATGGACAAGAAAATGAAGATCTTACCAGGTGGGATTTGATAGCCATTTGAAAATCAGGCCTGCGAGAAGAAACAGTCCTCTGAAAAGCAGCATTAAGTTACTTGCACATTCACCAGTGGTATAACGAATGCGTTCATGGAGTGGAGGTTCACATGAATTCCCGATTCGCAGTGAATGAATTGTACATTCTGTAGTGGATATTACAATGATTTCTGTTGTGTGGGCTGTTTGGACTTTAAAAGAAAGACTTGAACACTGGGAAGTGGATAGCCTGTTGAATAGCATGAATGCGAGTGTGAACAGTATGCTGAAAACCAGCAATGTGTTTCCTGGACATTCACCAGTGCTGTAATGAAAGCCTGCCTGTAGTGTAGGTTCCAAGAATTCCAAATAGGCAGTAAATGAATGGAACATTTTGTAGTGGAGATTCCAATGATTTCTGAATTCTACGTTGTATGGACAAGAAACTGAAGAGCTCACCAGGTGGGATTTCATAGCCAGTTGAAGACCAGGCCTGCGAATTTGTACAGGCTGCTGAAAACCTTTACTTGAATATTCACCAGTGGTGTAAAGAAATCCTGCCTGCAGTAGAGATTCGATGAGTGCCAGATTGGCAGTGAATGGATGGAACATTCTGACGTGGAGATTCTAATGGTTTCTGAAGTCTGGGTTATGTGAATAGGAAAAAGAAGACCTGACCAGGTTTGAGTGGACAGCCAGTTGAACTGCAAGACTCCGAGTGTGAACACGCCTATGAAAACCAGCATTGGTTACTTGGACATTCACCAATGGTGTAACGAAAGATTGCCAAGAGTGGAGATTCGAAGAACTTCAGAGTAGCAGTGAATGTGTGGAATATTCTGTCGTGGAGATTCGAAAGTCTGGGTTGTGTGGAAAGGAAACGGAAGAGCTGACCAGGTTGGAGTGGATTACCCGTTGAACAGCACGCCTGGGAGTGTGAAGCGGACGCTGGAAAACAGCATTAGGTTACTTGGACATTCTCCAATGGTGCAACGAAAGCATGCCTGGAGTGGAGTATCCATGAATTCGATATTGGCAGGGAATGAATGGAACATTCCGTAGGAGAGATTCCAATCATTGCGAAGTCTGCGTTTTATGTACAGGAAAATGAACAGCAGACCAGGGAAGAGTGGATAGCCTGGTGAACAGCAGACAGCGACTTTCAACTGGCTGCTGAAAACCAACATTGCGTTACTTGGATATTCACCAGTGGTGTCAAGGAATCCTGCTGGAGTGGAGATTCGATGAATTCCCGACTGGGAGTGAATGAATGGAACATTCTGTGGTGGAGATTCCAATTACTTCTGAAGTCTGGGTTTTGTGGACAGGAAAATGAAGAGCTGACCAGGGTTGAGTGGATAGGCAGTTGGACAGCACGCCTTCGAGTGTGATCATGCCTCTGAAATCCAGCATTGGATTCCTTGGACATCATCAGTGGTGTAACGAAAGCCTGCCTGGAGTTGGAGTTTCGATGAATTCCAGATTTTAATTGGATCAATGGAACAGTCTGTAGTGGAGATTCCAATGAATTCTGAAATATGGTTTGTGTGGGCAGGAAAAGAATAATCTGACCACTGTGTAGTGGATTGCCAGTTCAACAGCACGTCTGCGAGTGAGAACAGAACGCTGAAAATCAGTATTCAGTTACTTAGTTATTCACCAGTCGTGAAACTAAACTCTGCCTGGAGTAGAAATTCGATGAATTCCAGATCGGCAGCGAATGAATGGAACATTCTGTAGTGGACATTATAATGGTTTTTGAAGTCTAAGTTATGTGGACAGGAAAATGTAGAGCTGACCAGGGTTGAGTGGATAGTCAGTTGAACAGCACTCCTGCGAGTGTGAACAGGCCGCTGAAAAGCAGCTTTGGGTTACTTGTACATTCAACACTAGTGAAATAAAATCCGGCCTGGAGTGCAGATTCGATGAATTCCAAATTGGGAGTAAATGAATGGAACATTCTGTAGTGGAGAATCCATTGAATTTTGAAGTCTGGATTTAGTGGACAAAAAAAGGAAGAGCTGATCAGGTTGGAGAGGATAGCCAGTAGAATAGCACACCATCGAATGTGAACAAGCCATGAAAAACCAGCATTGCGGTACTTGGATATTGACCATTGGTGTAACGAAATCCTGCCTGGAGTGGAGATTCGATGAATTCCAGATTGGGAGTGAATGAAAGAGCATTCTGTACAGGAGATTCCAATCATTTCTGAAGTCTAGGTAGTGGGGACAGGAAAATGAAGAGTTGATCAGGGATCAGTGGATAGCCAGTTGAACAGCACTCCTCCGAGGGGGATCAGGACAATGAAAACGAGCAGTGTGTTACTTGGACATTCAACAGTGTTGTAACGAAAGCCTGCCTCGAGTGGAGATTTAGATGTATTCCAGATTCGCAGTGAATAAATGGAACATTCTGTAGTGGAGATTCCAATTATTTCTGAAATCCGATGTGTGTGGACAGGAAAAGGAAGAGCAGAAGAGGGTAGAATGTATAGCCAGTTGAACAGCAGGCCTGCGAGAATGAACAGTCCTCTGAATCTCAGCATTGGGTTACTTGGACATTCACCAGTGTTACAACGAATGCGTTCATGGAGTGGAGGTTCAGATGAATTCCCGATTCGCAGTGAATGAATTGAACATTCTGTAGTGGATATTCCAATAATTTCTGTCGTGTGGATTGTTTGGACAGTAAAAGAAAGACTTGACCACTGTGGAGTTGATAACCAGTTGAATAGCATGCATGCGATTGTGAACAGCATGCTGACAACCAGCAATGTGTTACTTGGATATTCACCAGTGGTGTAAAGAAAGCCTGCCTGGAGTGTAGGTTCCAAGAATTCCAAATAGTCAGTGAATAAATGGAACATTCTGTAGTGGATATTACAATGGTTTCTGAATTCTACGTTGTATGGACAAGAAATTGAATTGCTTACCAGGTGGGATTTCATAGACAGTTGAAGACCAGGCCTGCGAATTTGAACAGGCTACTGAAAACCACCATTGCGTTACTTCAATAATGACCAGTGGTTGAAATATATCCTGTCTGCAGTGGAGATTTGATGAGTTCCAGACTGGCAGTGAATGAATGGAACATTCTGAAGTCGAGATTCTAATGGTTTCTGAAGTCTGGGTTACGTGAGCAGGAAAAAGAAGAGCTGACCAGGGTTGAGTGTACAGCCAGTTGAACAGCACGACTCCGAGTGTGAACACGCCTATGAAAACCAGCATTGGTTACTTGGACATTAACCAGTGGTGTAACGAAAGCTTGTCTGGAGTGGAGATTAGAAGAACTTCAGATTAGCAGTGAATAAGTGGAATATTCTGTTGTGGAGATTCAATTGATTTCGAAAGTCTGGGTTGTGTGGACAGGAAACGAAAGAGCTGACCAGGGTGGAGTGGATAGCCGGTTGAACAGCACGCCTAGCAGTGTGAAGCGGACGCTGGAAAACAGCATTAGGTTACTTGTACATTGTCCAATGGTGCAACGAAAGCATGCCTGGAGTGGAGATTCCATGACTTCGATATTGGCAGGGAATGAATGGAACATTCCGTAGGAGAGATTCCAATGAATTCTGAAGTCTAGGTTTTGTGTACAGGAAAATGAAGAGCAGAGCAGGGAATAGTGGTTAGCCTGTTGAACAGCAGACTGCGACTTTGAACTGGCTGCTGAAAACCAACATTGCCTTACTTCGATATTCACCAGTGGTTTCAAGGAATCCTGCCTGGAGTGGAGATTCGATGAATTCCAGATTGGCAGTGAATGAAAGGAACATTCTGTACAGGAGATTCCAATCATTTCTTAAGTCCAGGTAGTCGGGACAGGAAAATGAAGAGCTGACCAGGGTTCAGTGGATAGCCAGTTGAACAGCACAACTTCGAGGGGGATCAGGACAATGAAAACGAGCAGTGTGTTACTTGGACCTTCAACAGTGGTGTAACGAAAGCCTGCCTGGAGTGGAGATTCAGATGAATTCCAGATTCTCAGTGAATAAATGGAGAGCTCTGTAGTGGAGATTCCAATTATTTCTGAAATCCGTTGTGTGTTCACAGGAAAATGAAGAGCCAAACAGGTTATAATGGATAGCCAGTTGAACAGCAGGCCTGCGAGAATGAACGGTCCTCTGAAAACCAGCATTGGGTTACTTGGACATTCACCAGTGGTATATCGAATGCTTTCATGGAGTGGAGGTTCAGATGAATTCCCGATTCGCAGTGAAGGAATTGAAAATTCTGTAGTGGATATTCCAATGATTTCTGTCGTGTGTGTTGTTTGGACAGTAAAAGAAAGACTTGACCACTGTGGTGTGGATAGCCTGTTGAATAGCATGCATGCGAGTGTGCACAATTTGCTGAAAACCAGCAATGTGTTACTTGGACATTCACCAGTGGTGTAATGAAAGCCTGCCTGGAGTGTAGGTTCCAAGAATTCCATATAGGCTGTGAATGAATGGAACATTCTCTAGTGGAGATTCCAATGGTTTCTGAATTCTACGTTGTTTGGACAAGAAACTGAAGAGCTTACCACGTGGAATTTGATAGCCAGTTGAAAACCAGGCCTGCGAGAATACACAGTCCTCTGAAAACCAGCATTGGGTTACTTGGACATTCACCAGTGGTATAACGAATGCGTTCATGGAGTGGAGCTTCAGATGAATTCCCGATTCTCAGTGAATGAATTGAACATTCTGTAGTTGAGATTCCAATGGTTTCTGAAATCTACGTTGTATGGACAAGAAACTGAAGAGCTTACCATGTGAGATTTCATAGCCAGTTGAAGACCAGGACTGCAAATTTGAACAGGCTACTGAAAACCACCATTGGGTTGCTTGAACATTCACCAGTGGTGTAAAGATATCCAGTCTGCAGTGGAGATTCGATGAATTCCAGATCGGCAGTGAGTGAATGGAACCTTCTGAAGTAGAGATTCTAATGTTTTCTGAAGTCTGGGTTATGTGAACAGGAAAACGAAGAGCTGACCAGGGTTGAGTGGACAGCCAGTTGAACAGCACGACTCTGAGTGTTAACACGCCTACGAAAACCGGCATTGGTTTCTTGGACGTTCACCAGTGGTGTAACGAAAGCTTCCCTGGAGTGGAGATTCGAAGAACTTCAGATTAGCAGTGAATGAATGGAATAATCTGTAGTGGAGATTCAAATGATTTCGAAAGTCTGGGTTGTGTGGACAGGAAATGGAACAGCTGACCAGGTTGGAGTGGATAGTCTGTTGAACAGCACGCATGGCAGTGTGAAGCGGACGCTGGAAAATAGCATTAGGTTACTTGGACATTCACCAATGATGCAACGAAAGCATGCCTGGATTAGAGATTCCATGAATTCGATATTGGCAGGTAATGAATGGAACATTCCGTAGAAGAGATTCCAATGATTTCTGAAGTCTGGGTTTTTTGTAGAGGAAAATGAAGAGCAGAGCAGGGAAGAGTGGATAGCCTGTTGAACAGACTGCGACTTTGAATTGGCTGCTGAAAAACAACATTGCGTTACTTGGATATTCACCAGTGGTTTCAAGGAATACTGAATGGATTGGAGATTCGATGAATTCCCAATTGGGAGTCAATGAATGGAACATTCTGTAGTGGAGATTCCAATTACTTCTGAAGTCTGGGTTTTGTGCATAGCAAAATGAAGAGCTGACCAGGTTTGAGTGGATAGGCAGTTGGAAAGCACGCCTGCGAGTGTGATCATGCCTCTGAAATGAAGCATTGGATTCCTTGGACATCATCAGTGGTGTAATGAAAGCCTGCCTGGAGTTGGATTTTCAATGAATTCCAGATTAGAATTGAATCAATGGAACAGTCTGAAGTGGAGATTCCAGTGAATTTTGAAGTATGGTTTGTGTGGACAGGAACAGAATAATCTGACCAGTGTGTTGTGGATTGCCAGGTCAATAGCACGTCTGCGAGTGAGAACAGAACGCTGAAAATCAGCATTCAGTTACATAGATATTCACCAGTCTTGTAACTAAAGTCTGCCTGGAGTGGATATTCGATGAATTCCAGATTGGCAATGAATGAATGGAACATTCTGTAGTGGAGATTTTAATGGTTTCTGAAGTGTAAGTTATGTGGACAGGAAAATGTAGAGCTTACCAGGGTTGAGTGGATAGTCAGTTGAACAGCACTCCTGCGAGTGTGAACAGGCCGCTGAAAATCAGCCTTGGTTTACTTGTACATTTAACACTAGTGAAACGAAATCTGGCCTGGAGTGGAGATTCGATGAATTACAGACTGGGAGTGAATGAATGTAACATTCTGTAGTGGAGATTCCATTGTATTTGAAGTCTGGGTTGAGTGGACAGGGAAATGAAGAGCTGATCAGGTTGGAGAGGATAGCCAGTAGAATAGCACACCATCCAATATGAACAGGCCAAGAAAAACCAGCATTGGGGTACTTGGATATTGACCAGTGGTGTAACGAAATCCTGCCTGGAGTGGAGATCCGAGGAATTCCAGATTGGCAGTGAATGAAAGGAACATTCTGTACAGTAGATTGCAATCACCTCTGAAGTCTAGGTAGTGGGGACAGGAAAATGAAGAGCTGACAGGGTTCAGTGGATAGCCAGTTGAACAGCACGCCTCAGAGGGGGATCAGGACAATGAAAACGAGAAGTGTGTTACTTGGATATTCAACAGTGGTGTAACGAAAGCCTGCCTGGAGTGGAGATTCAGATGAATTCCAGATTCGCAGTGAATAAATGGAGCGTTATGTAGTGGAGATTCCAATTATTTCTGAAATCCGTTGTGTGTGCACAGGAAAATGAAGAGTCAAACAGGTTAGAATGGGTAGCCAGTTGAACAGCAGGCCTGCGAGAATGAACAGTCCTCTGAAAACCAGCATTGGGTTACTTGGACATTCACCAGTGGTATAACGAATGCGTACATGGAGTCGAGGTTCAGATGAATTCCCGATTCCCAGTGAATGAATTGAACATTCTGTAGTGGATATTCCAATGATTTCTGTCGTGTGGGTTGTTTGGACAGTAAAAGAAAGAATTGACCACTGTGGAGTGGATAGCCTGTTGAATAGCATTTACGCGAGTGTGAAGAGTATGCTGAAAACCAGCAATGTGTTTCTTGGACATTCACCAGTGGTGTAATGAAAGCCTGCCTGGAGTGTAGGTTCGAAGAATTCCAAATAGGCAGTGAATGAATGGAACATTCTCTAGTGGAGATTCCAATGGTTTCTGAATTCTACGTTGTATGGACAAGAAATTGAGGAGCTTACCAGGTGGGATTTGATAGCCAGTTGAAGATCAGGCCTGCGAGAATAAACACTCCTCTGAAAACCAGCATTGGGTTACTTAGACATTCAACAGTGGTATAACGAATGCTTTCATGGAGTGTAGGTTTAGATGAATTCCCGATTCGCAGTGAATGAATTGAACATTCTGTAGTGGATATTCCAATGATTTCTGTCGTGTGGGTTGTTTGGACAGTAAAAGAAAGACTTGACCACTGTGGAGTGGATAACCAGCTGAATAGCATGCGTGCGAGTGTGAAGAGTATGCTGAAAACCAGCAATGTGTTTCTTGGGCATTCACCAGTGGTGTAATAAAAGCCTGCCTGGAGTGTTGGCTCCAAGAATTCCAAATAGGCAGTGAATGAATGGAACATTCTCTAGTGGAGATTCCAATGGTTTCTGAATTCTACGTTCTATGGACAGGAAACTGAGGAGCTTACCAGGTGGGATTTGATAGGCAGTTGAAGACCAGGCCTGCGAGAATAAACAGTCCTCTGAAAACCAGCATTGGGTTACTTAGACATTCAACAGTGGTATAACGAATGCTTTCATGGAGTGTAGGTTTAGATGAATTCCCGACTCGCAGTGAATGAATTGATCATTCTGTAGTGGATATTCCAATGATTTCTGTTGTGTGGGATGTTTGGACCATAAAAGAAAGACTTGAACACTGTGAATTGGATAGCCTGTTGAATAGCATTCATGCGAGTATGAACAACGTGCTGAAAACCAGCAGTGTGTTTCTTGGACATTCACGAGTGTTGTAATGAAAGCCTGCCTGGAATGTAGGTTCCAAGAATTCCAAATAGGCAGTGAATGAATGGAACATTCTGTAGTGGAAATTCCAATGGTGTCTGAATTCTACGTTGTATGGACAAGAAACAGAAGAGTTTACCAGGTGGGATTTCATAGCCAGTTGAAGACCAGACCTGCGAATTTGTACAGGCTGCTGAAAACCACCATTGGGTTACATGAATATTCACCAGTGGTGTAAAGAAATCCTGTCTGCAGTGGAGATTCGATGAGCTCCAGATTGGCAGTGTATGAATGGAACATTCTGAAGTGGAAATTCAAATGGTTTCTGAAGTCTGGGTTATGTGAACAGGAAAAAGAAGAGCTGACCAGGGTTGAGTGGACAGCCAGTGCAACATCACGACTCCGAGTGTGAACACGCCTATGCAAACTAGCATTGGTTACTTGGACATTCACCAGTGGTGTAAAGTAATCCTCCCTGGAGTGGAGATTCGATGAATTCCCGATTGGGAGGGAATGAATTGAACATTCTGTAGTGGAGATTCCAATTACTTCTGAAGTCTGGGTTTTGTGCACAGCAAAATGAAGAGCTGACCAGGGTTGAGTGGATAGGCAGTTGGACAGCACGCCTTCGAGTGTGATCATGCCTCTGAAATCCAGCATTGGATTCCTTGGACATCATCAGTGGCGTAACGAAAGCCTGCCTGGAGTTGGAGATTCGATGAATTTCAGATTGGAATTGAATCAATGGAACAGTCTGTAGTGGAGATTCCAAAGAATTCTGAAGAATTGTTTGTGTGGACAGGAAAAGAAAAATCTGACCACTGTGTAGTGGATTGCCAGTTCAACAGCACGTCTGCGAGTGAGAACAGAACGCTGAAAATCAGCATTCAGTTACTTAGACATTCACAAGTCGTGTAAACTAACTCTGCCTGGAGTGGAGATTCGATGAATTCCAGATAAGCAGTGAATGAATGGAACATTCTGTAGTGGACATTATAATGGTTTCTGAAGTCTAAGTTATGTGGACAGGAAAATATTGAGCTGACCAGGGTTGAGTGGATAGACTGTTGAACAGCACTCCTGCGAGTGTGAAAAGGCCGCTGAAAAGCAGCCTTGGGTTACTTGTACATTCAACACTAGTGAAACGAAATCCGGCCTGGAGTGGAGATTCGATGAATTCCAGATTGGGAGTGAATGAATGGAATATTCTGTAGTGGAGATTCCATTGAATTTTGAAGTCTGGGTTGAGTGGACAGGGTAATGAAGAGCTGATCAGGTGGGAGAGGATAGCCAGTAGAATAGCACAGCATGAAATGTGAACAGGCCAGGAAAAAACAGCATTGCGTTACTTGGATATTGACCATTGGTGTAACGAAATCCTGTCTGGAGTGGAGTTTCGATGAATTCCAGATTGGCAGTGAATGAAAGGAATAATCTGTATAGGATATTCCAATCTTTTCTGAAGTCTACGTAGTGGGGACAGGAAAATGAAGAGCTGACCAGGGTTCAGTGGATAGCCAGTTGAACAGCACGCCTCCGAGGGGGATCAGGACAATGAAAACGAGCAGTGTGTTACTTGGACATTCAACAGTGGTGTAACGAAAGCCTACCTTGAGTGGAGATTCAGATGAATTCCAGATTCACAGTGAATAAATGGAGCGTTCTGTAGTGGAGATTCCAATTATTTCTGAAATCCATTGTGTGAGCACAGGAAAATGAAGAGCCAAACAGGTTAGAATGGATAGCCAGTTGAACAGCAGTCCTGCGAGAATGAACAGTCCTCCGAAAACCAGCATTGGGTTACTTGGACATTCACCAGTGGTATAACGAATGCGTTCATGGAGTGGAGATTCAGATGAATTCCCGATTCGCAGTGAATGAATTGAACATTCAGTAGTGGATATTCCAATGATTTCTGTCGTGTGGGTTGTTTGGACAGTAAAAGAAAGACTTGACCACTGTGGAGTGGATAACCAGTTGAATAGCATGCATGCGAGTGTGAACAGTATGCTGAAAACAAGCAATGTGTTACTTGGACTTTCACCAGTGTTGTAAAGAAAGCCTGCGTGGAGTGTAGGTTCCAAGAATTCCAAATAGGCAGTGAATGAATGGAACATTCTGTAGTGGAGATTCCAATGGTTTCTGAATTCTACGTTGTAAGGACAAGAAAGTGAATTGCTTACCAGGTGGAATTTTATAGCCAGTTGAATACCAGGCCTGCAAGAATAAAGAGTCCTCTGAAAACCAGCATTGGGTTACTTGGACATTCGCCAGTGTTATAACGAATTCGTACATGGAGTGAAGGTTCTGATGAATTCCCAATTCCCAGTGAATGAATTGGACATTGTGTAGTGGATATTCCAATAATTTCTGTCGTGTGGGTTGTTTGGACAGAAAAAGAAAGACTTGACCACTGTGGAGTGGATAGCCAGTTGAATAGCATGCATGCGAGTGTGAACAGTATGCTGAAAACCAGCAATGTGTTACTTGGACATTCATCAGTGCTGCATAGAAAGCCTGCCTGGAGTGTAGGTTCCAAGATTTCACAATAGGCAGTGAATGAATGGAACATTCTGTAGTGGAGATTACAATGGTTTCTGAACTTTTAGTTGTATGGACAAGAAACTGAAGAGCTTACCAGGTGGGATTTGATAGCCAGTTGAAGACCAGGCCTGCGAGAATAAACAGTCCTCTGAAAACCAGCATTGGGTTACTTGGACATGCACCAGTGGTAGAACGAATGCGTTCATGGAGTGGAGGTTCAGATGAATTCCGTATTCGCAGTGAATGAATTAAACATTCTGTAGTGGATATTCCAATAATTTCTGTCGTGTGGGTTGTTTGGACAGTAAAAATAAGACTTGACCACTGTGGAGTTGATAACCAGTTGAATAGCATGCATGCGAGTGTGAACAGTATGCTGAAAACCAGCAATGTGTTATATGGACATTCACCAGTGGTGTAAAGAAAGCCTACCTGTAGTGTAGGTTCCAAGAATTCTAAATAGGCAGGTAATGAATGGAACATTCTGTAGTGGAGATTCCAATGGTTTCTGAATTCTACGTTTTATGGACAAGAAACTGAAGTGATTACCAGGTGGGATTTGATAGCCAGTTGAAGACCAGGCCTGCGAATTTGAACAAGCTGATGTAAACCACCATTTGGTTACTTGAATATTCACCAGTGGTGTAAAGAAATCCTGTCTGCAGGGGATATTCGATGAATTTCAAATTGGCACTGTATGAATGGAACATTCTGAAGTGGAGATTCTAATGGTTTCTGAAGTCTGGGTTATGTGACCAGGAAAAAGAAGAGCTGACCAGGGTTGAGTGGACAGCCAGTTGAACAGCACGATTCCGAGTGTGAACACGCCTATGAAAACCAGCATTGTTTACTTGGACATTCACCAGTGGTGTAACGAAAGCTTGCCTGGAGAGGAGATTCGAAGAACTTCAGATTAGCAGTGAATGAGTGGAATATTCTGTAGTGGAGATTCAAATGATTTTGAAAGTCTGGGTTGTTTGGACAGGAAATGGAAGAGCAGACCATGTTGTAGTCGATAGTCCGATGAACAGCTGACTGCGACTTTTAAGTGGCTGCTGAAAACCAACATTGCGTTACTTGGATTTTCACCAGTGGTGTCAAGGAATCCTGCCTGGAGTGGAGATTCGATGAATTCCCGATTGGGAGTGAAGGAATGGAACATTCTCTAGTGGAGATTCCATTGAATTTTGAAGTCTGGGTTGAATGGACAGAAAAATGAAGAGCTGATCAGGTTGGAGAGGATAGCCAGTAGAATAGCACACCAGCGAGTGTGAACACGCCGCGAAAAACCAACATTTGGGTACTTGGATATTGACCAGTGGTGTACCGAAATCCTGCCTGGAGTGGAGATTTGATGAATTCCAGATTGGCAGTGAATGAATGGAACATTCTGTACAGGGAATTCCAATCATATCTGTTGTCTAGGTAATGGGGACAGGAAAATGAAGAGCTGACCAGGGTTCAGTGGATAGCCAGTTGAACAGCACGCCTCAGTGGGGAATCAGGACAATGAAAACGAGCAGTGTGTTACTTGGACATTCAACAGTGGTGTAACGAAAGCTTGCCTGGAGTGGAGATTCAGATGAATTCCAGATTCGCAGTGAATACATGGAACGTTCTGTAGTGGAGATACCAATTATTAATGAAATCCGATGTGTGTGGACAGGAAAATGAAGAAAAAAACAGGTTAGAATGGATAGCCAGTTGAACAGCAGGCCAGCGAGAATGAAAAGTCCTCTGAAAACCAGCACTGGGTTACATGGACATTCACCAGTAGTATAACGAATGCGTTCATGGAGTGGAGGTTCAGATGAATTCCCGATTCGCAGTGAATGAATTGAATATTCTGTAGTGGATATTCCAATGATTTCTGTCGTGTGGGTTGTTTGGACAGTAAAAGAAAGACCTGACCACTGTGGAATGGATAACCAGTTGAATAGCATGCATGCGAGTGTGAACTGTATGCTGAAAACCAGCAATGTGTTACTTGGACATTCACTAGTGGTGTAAAGAAAGCCTGCCTGGAGTGTAGGTTCCAAGAATTCCAAATAGTCACTGAATGAATGGAACATTCTGTAGTGGAGATTCCAATGATTTCTGAATCCTACGTTGTATGGACAAGAAACTGAAGAGCTTACCATGTGGGATTTGATAGCCAGTTGAAGACTATGCCTGCGAATTTGAACAGGTTGCTGACAATACCATTGGGTTACTTGAATATTCACCAGTGGTGTAAAGAAATCCTGTCTGCAGTGGAGATTCAATGAATTCCAGATTGGCAGTGAATGAATGGAACATTCTGACGTGGAGATTCTAATGGTTTCTGAAGTCTGGGTTATGTAAACAGGAAGAAGAAGAGTTGACCAGGGTTGAGTGGACAGCCAGTTGAACAGCACGACCCCGAGTGTGAACACGCCTATGAAAACCAGCATTGGTTACTTGGACATTCACCAGCGGTGTAAAGAAAGCTTGCCTGGAGTGGGGATTCGAAGAACTTCAGAATAGCAGTGAATGATTGGAAAATTCTGTAGTGGAGATTCAAATGATTTCGAAAGTCTGGGTTGTGTGGACAGGAAATGGAAGAGCTGTCCAGGTTGGAGTGGATAGCCCGTTGAACAGCACGCCTGAGAATGTGAAGCAGACGCTGGAATACAGCATTAGGTTACTTGGACATTCTCCAAATGTACAACGAATGCATGCATGGAGTGGAGATTCCATGAATTCGATATTGGCAGGGAATGAGTGGAACATTCCGTAGGAGAGATTCCAATTATGTCTGATATCTGGGGTTTTTTTGTACAGGAAAATGAAGAGCAGAGCAGGGAAGAGTGGATAGCGTGTTGAGCAGCAGAATGCGACTTTCAACTGGCTGCTGAAATACAAAATCGTTCTACTTTTATATTCAACAGTGGTGTCAAGAAATCCTGCCTGGTGTGGAGATTCGATGAATTCCCGATTGGGAGTGAATGAATGGAATATTCTGTAGTGGAGATTACAATTACTTCTGAAGTCTGGGTTTTGTGGACAGGAAAATGAAGAGCTGACCAGGGATGAGTGGATAGGCAGTTGGACAGCATGCCTGCGAGTGTGATCATGCCTCTGAAATCCAGCATTGGATTCCTTGGACATCATCAGTGGTGAAAGGAAAGCCTGCCTGGAGTTGGAGATTCGATGAATTCCAGATTGGAATTGAATCAATGGAACAGTCTGTAGTGGATATCCCATTGAATTTTGAAGTCTGCTTTGTGTGCACAGGAAAATGAAGAGCTGATCAGGTTCGAGAGGATAGACAGTAGAATAGCACACCAGCGAGTGTGAACAGGCCGCGAGAAACCAGCATTGGGGTACTTGGATATTAAACAGTGGTGTAAGGAAATCCTCCCTGGAGTGGAGAATCGATGATTTCCAGATTGGCAGTGAATGAATGGAACATTCTGTACAGGAGATTCAAATCATTTCTGAAGTCTAGGTTGTGAGGACAGGAAAATGAAGAGCTGACCAGGATTCAGTGGATAGCCACTTGAACAGCACGCCTCCGAGGGGGATCAGGACAATGAAAACGAGCAGTGTGTTACTTGGACATTCAACAGTGGTGTAACGAAAGCCTGCCTGGAGTGGAGATTCAAATGAATTCCAGATTCGCAGTGAATGAATGAAACGTTCTGTAGTGGAGATTCCAATTATTTCTGAAATCCGATGTGTGTGGACAGATAAATGAAGAGCAGACCAGGTTAGAATGCATACCCAGTTGAACAGCAGGCCTGCGAGATTGAACAGTCCTCTGAAATCCAGCATTGGGTTACTTGGACATTCACCAGTGGTGTAAATAAATCCTGTCTGCGGTGGAGATTCGATGAATTCCAGATTGGCAGTGAATGAGTGGAACATTCTGAAGTGGAGATTCTAATGGTTTCTGAAGTCTGGGTAATGTGAACAGGAAAATGAAGAGCTGTCCAGGGTTGAGTGCACAGCCAGTTGAACAACACGACTCCGAGTGTGAACATGTCTATGAAAACCAGCATTGGTTACGTGGACATTCACCAGTGGTGTAACGAAAGCTTGCATGGGGTGGAGATTCGAAGAACTTCAGATTAGCCCTGAATGACTGGAATATTCTGTAGTGGAGATTCAAATGATTTCGAAACGTGTGGGTAGTGTGGACAGGCAATGGAAGAGCTAACCAGTTTGGAGTGGATAGCCTGTTGAAAAGCATGCCTGGGAGTGTGAAGAAGACGCTGGAAAACAGCATTAGGTTACTTGATATTCTCCAATGGTGCAAGGAAAGCATGCCTGGAGTGGAGATGCCATGAGTTCGATATTGGCAGGGAATGAATCGAACATTCCGGAGGAGAGATTCCAATGATGTCTGAAGTCTGGGTTTTGTGTACCGGAAAATGAAGATCAGAGCCTGGAAGCGTGGATAGCCTGTTGAACAGCAGACTGCGACTTTGAACTGGCTGCTGAAAACCAACATTGCGTTACTTGGATATTCACCAGTGGTGTCAAGGAATCCTGCCTGGAATGGAGATTCTATGAATTCCCGATTGGGAGTGAATAAACGGAACATTCTGTAGTGGAGATTCCAATTACTTCTGAAGTCTGGGTTTTGTGGACAGGAAAAAGAAGAGCTGACCAGGGTTGTGTGGATACGCCATTGGACAGCACGCCTGCGAGTGCGATCATGCCTCTGAAATCCAGCATTGGAGTCCTTGGACATCATCAGTGTTGTAACGAAAGCCTGCCTGGAGTTGGAGATTCGATGAATTACAGATTGGAATTGAATCAATGGAACAGTCTGTAGTGGAGATTCCAATGAATTCTGAAGTATGGTTTGTGTGGACAGAAAAAGAATAATCTGTCCACTGTGTAGTGGATTGCAAGCTCAACAGCACGTCTGCGAGTGAGAATAGAAAGCCGAAAATCAGCATTCAGTTACTTAGATATTCATCAGTCGTGTAACTAAAGTCTGCCTGGAGTGGATATTCGATGATTTCCAGATCGGCACTGAATGAATGTAACATTCTCTAGTGGAGATTATAATGGTTTCTGAAGTCTAGTTATGTGGACAGGAAAATGTAGAGCTGAACAGGGTTGAGTGGATAGTCAGTTGAACAGCACTCCTGCGAGTGTGAAAAGGCCGCTGAACAGCTGACTTGGGTTACTTGTACATTCAACACTAGTGAAACGAAATCCGGCCTGGAGTGGAGATTCGATGAATTACAGATTGGGAGTGAATGATTGAAATATTCTGTAGTGGAGATTCCATTGAATATTGAAGTCTGGGATGAGTGGACAGGAATATGAAGAGCAGATCACGTTGGAGAAGATAGCCAGTAGAATAGCACATCAGCGAATGTGAACAGGCCACGAAAATCCAGCATTGGGGTACTTGGATATTGACCAGTGGTGTAACGAAATCCGGACTGCAGTGGAGATTCGATGAATTCCAGATTGGCAGTGAATGAATGGAACATTCTGAAGTGGAGATTCTAATGGTGTCTGAAGTCTGTGTTATTTGAACAGGAAAAAGAAGATCTGTCCTGGGTTGAGTGAACAGCCAGTTGAACAGCACGACTCCGAGTGTGAACACGCCTATGAAAACCAGCATTGTTTACTTGGACATTCACCAGTGGTGTAACGAAAGCTTGCCTGGAGAGGAGATTCGAAGAACTTCAGATTAGCAGTGAATGAGTGGAATATTCTGTAGTGGAGATTCAAATGATTTTGAAAGTCTGGGTTGTGTGGACAGGAAATGGAAGAGCAGACCAGGTTGTAGTCGATAGTCCGATGAACAGCTGACTGCGACTTTTAAGTGGCTGCTGAAAACCAACATTGCGTTACTTGGATTTTCACCAGTGGTGTCAAGGAATCCTGCCTGGAGTGGAGATTCGATGAATTCCCGATTGGGAGTGAAGGAATGGAACATTCTCTAGTGGAGATTCCATTGAATTTTGAAGTCTGGGTTGAATGGACAGAAAAATGAAGAGCTGATCAGGTTGGAGAGGATAGCCAGTAGAATAGCACACCAGCGAGTGTGAACAGGCCGCGAAAAACCAACATTTGGGTACTTGGATATTGACCAGTGGTGTACCGAAATCCTGCCTGGAGTGGAGATTTGATGAATTCCAGATTGGCAGTGAATGAATGGAACATTCTGTACAGGGAATTCCAATCATATCTGTTGTCTAGGTAATGGGGACAGGAAAATGAAGAGCTGACCAGGGTTCAGTGGATAGCCAGTTGAACAGCACGCCTCAGTGGGGAATCAGGACAATGAAAACGAGCAGTGTGTTACTTGGACATTCAACAGTGGTGTAACGAAAGCTTGCCTGGAGTGGAGATTCAGATGAATTCCAGATTCGCAGTGAATACATGGAACGTTCTGTAGTGGAGATACCAATTATTAATGAAATCCGATGTGTGTGGACAGGAAAATGAAGAAAAAAACAGGTTAGAATGGATAGCCAGTTGAACAGCAGGCCAGCGAGAATGAAAAGTCCTCTGAAAACCAGCACTGGGTTACATGGACATTCACCAGTAGTATAACGAATGCGTTCATGGAGTGGAGGTTCAGATGAATTCCCGATTCGCAGTGAATGAATTGAATATTCTGTAGTGGATATTCCAATGATTTCTGTCGTGTGGGTTGTTTGGACAGTAAAAGAAAGACCTGACCACTGTGGAATGGATAACCAGTTGAATAGCATGCATGCGAGTGTGAACTGTATGCTGAAAACCAGCAATGTGTTACTTGGACATTCACTAGTGGTGTAAAGAAAGCCTGCCTGGAGTGTAGGTTCCAAGAATTCCAAATAGTCACTGAATGAATGGAACATTCTGTAGTGGAGATTCCAATGATTTCTGAATCCTACGTTGTATGGACAAGAAACTGAAGAGCTTACCATGTGGGATTTGATAGCCAGTTGAAGACTATGCCTGCGAATTTGAACAGGTTGCTGACAATACCATTGGGTTACTTGAATATTCACCAGTGGTGTAAAGAAATCCTGTCTGCAGTGGAGATTCAATGAATTCCAGATTGGCAGTGAATGAATGGAACATTCTGACGTGGAGATTCTAATGGTTTCTGAAGTCTGGGTTATGTAAACAGGAAGAAGAAGAGTTGACCAGGGTTGAGTGGACAGCCAGTTGAACAGCACGACCCCGAGTGTGAACACGCCTATGAAAACCAGCATTGGTTACTTGGACATTCACCAGCGGTGTAAAGAAAGCTTGCCTGGAGTGGGGATTCGAAGAACTTCAGATTAGCAGTGAATGATTGGAAAATTCTGTAGTGGAGATTCAAATGATTTCGAAAGTCTGGGTTGTGTGGACAGGAAATGGAAGAGCTGTCCAGGTTGGAGTGGATAGCCCGTTGAACAGCACGCCTGAGAATGTGAAGCGGACGCTGGAACACAGCATTAGGTTACTTGGACATTCTCCAAATGTACAACGAATGCATGCATGGAGTGGAGATTCCATGAATTCGATATTGGCAGGGAATGAGTGGAACATTCCATAGGAGAGATTCCAATTATGTCTGATATCTGGGGTTTTTTTGTACAGGAAAATGAAGAGCAGAGCAGGGAAGAGTGGATAGCGTGTTGAGCAGCAGAATGCGACTTTCAACTGGCTGCTGAAATACAAAATCGTTCTACTTTTATATTCAACAGTGGTGTCAAGAAATCCTGCCTGGTGTGGAGATTCGATGAATTCCCGATTGGGAGTGAATGAATGGAATATTCTGTAGTGGAGATTACAATTACTTCTGAAGTCTGGGTTTTGTGGACAGGAAAATGAAGAGCTGACCAGGGATGAGTGGATAGGCAGTTGGACAGCATGCCTGCGAGTGTGATCATGCCTCTGAAATCCAGCATTGGATTCCTTGGACATCATCAGTGGTGAAAGGAAAGCCTGCCTGGAGTTGGAGATTCGATGAATTCCAGATTGGAATTGAATCAATGGAACAGTCTGTAGTGGATATCCCATTGAATTTTGAAGTCTGCTTTGTGTGCACAGGAAAATGAAGAGCTGATCAGGTTCGAGAGGATAGACAGTAGAATAGCACACCAGCGAGTGTGAACAGGCCGCGAGAAACCAGCATTGGGGTACTTGGATATTAAACAGTGGTGTAAGGAAATCCTCCCTGGAGTGGAGAATCGATGATTTCCAGATTGGCAGTGAATGAATGGAACATTCTGTACAGGAGATTCAAATCATTTCTGAAGTCTAGGTTGTGAGGACAGGAAAATGAAGAGCTGACCAGGATTCAGTGGATAGCCACTTGAACAGCACGCCTCCGAGGGGGATCAGGACAATGAAAACGAGCAGTGTGTTACTTGGACATTCAACAGTGGTGTAACGAAAGCCTGCCTGGAGTGGAGATTCAAATGAATTCCAGATTCGCAGTGAATGAATGAAACGTTCTGTAGTGGAGATTCCAATTATTTCTGAAATCCGATGTGTGTGGACAGATAAATGAAGAGCAGACCAGGTTAGAATGCATACCCAGTTGAACAGCAGGCCTGCGAGATTGAACAGTCCTCTGAAATCCAGCATTGGGTTACTTGGACATTCACCAGTGGTGTAAATAAATCCTGTCTGCGGTGGAGATTCGATGAATTCCAGATTGGCAGTGAATGAGTGGAACATTCTGAAGTGGAGATTCTAATGGTTTCTGAAGTCTGGGTAATGTGAACAGGAAAATGAAGAGCTGTCCAGGGTTGAGTGCACAGCCAGTTGAACAACACGACTCCGAGTGTGAACATGTCTATGAAAACCAGCATTGGTTACGTGGACATTCACCAGTGGTGTAACGAAAGCTTGCATGGGGTGGAGATTCGAAGAACTTCAGATTAGCACTGAATGACTGGAATATTCTGTAGTGGAGATTCAAATGATTTCGAAACGTGTGGGTAGTGTGGACAGGCAATGGAAGAGCTAACCAGTTTGGAGTGGATAGCCTGTTGAAAAGCATGCCTGGGAGTGTGAAGAAGACGCTGGAAAACAGCATTAGGTTACTTGATATTCTCCAATGGTGCAAGGAAAGCATGCCTGGAGTGGAGATGCCATGAGTTCGATATTGGCAGGGAATGAATCGAACATTCCGGAGGAGAGATTCCAATGATGTCTGAAGTCTGGGTTTTGTGTACCGGAAAATGAAGATCAGAGCCTGGAAGCGTGGATAGCCTGTTGAACAGCAGACTGCGACTTTGAACTGGCTGCTGAAAACCAACATTGCGTTACTTGGATATTCACCAGTGGTGTCAAGGAATCCTGCCTGGAATGGAGATTCTATGAATTCCCGATTGGGAGTGAATAAACGGAACATTCTGTAGTGGAGATTCCAATTACTTCTGAAGTCTGGGTTTTGTGGACAGGAAAAAGAAGAGCTGACCAGGGTTGTGTGGATACGCCATTGGACAGCACGCCTGCGAGTGCGATCATGCCTCTGAAATCCAGCATTGGAGTCCTTGGACATCATCAGTGTTGTAACGAAAGCCTGCCTGGAGTTGGAGATTCGATGAATTCCAGATTGGAATTGAATCAATGGAACAGTCTGTAGTGGAGATTCCAATGAATTCTGAAGTATGGTTTGTGTGGACAGAAAAAGAATAATCTGTCCACTGTGTAGTGGATTGCAAGCTCAACAGCACGTCTGCGAGTGAGAATAGAAAGCCGAAAATCAGCATTCAGTTACTTAGATATTCATCAGTCGTGTAACTAAAGTCTGCCTGGAGTGGATATTCGATGATTTCCAGATCGGCACTGAATGAATGTAACATTCTCTAGTGGAGATTATAATGGTTTCTGAAGTCTAGTTATGTGGACAGGAAAATGTAGAGCTGAACAGGGTTGAGTGGATAGTCAGTTGAACAGCACTCCTGCGAGTGTGAAAAGGCCGCTGAACAGCTGACTTGGGTTACTTGTACATTCAAAACTAGTGAAACGAAATCCGGCCTGGAGTGGAGATTCGATGAATTACAGATTGGGAGTGAATGATTGAAATATTCTGTAGTGGAGATTCCATTGAATATTGAAGTCTGGGATGAGTGGACAGGAATATGAAGAGCAGATCAAGTTGGAGAAGATAGCCAGTAGAATAGCACATCAGCGAGTGTGAACAGGCCACGAAAATCCAGCATTGGGGTACTTGGAAATTGACCAGTGGTGTAACGAAATCCGGACTGCAGTGGAGATTCGATGAATTCCAGATTGGCAGTGAATGAATGGAACAATCTGAAGTGGAGATTCTAATGGTGTCTGAAGTCTGTGTTTTTTGAACAGGAAAAAGAAGATCTGTCCTGGGTTGAGTGAACAGCCAGTTGAACAGCACGACTCCGAGTATGAACATGCCTATGAAAACCAGCATTGGTTACTTGGACATTCACCAGTTGTGTAACGAAAGCTTTCCTGGAGTGGAGTTTCGAAGAACTTCAGATTAGCAGTGAATTAGTGGGATATTCTGTAGTGGAGATTCAAGTGATTTAGAAAGTGTGGTTTGTGTGGACAGGCAATGGAAGAGCTGACCATGTTGGAGTAGATAGCCCGTTGAACAGCACGGGGGAGTGTGAAGCGACGCTGGAAAACAGTATTAGGTTACTTAGACATTCTCCAATGTTGCAACGAAAGCATGCCTGGAGTAGAGATTCCATGAATTCAATATTGGCAGGGAATGAATGGAACATTCCGTATGACAGATTCCAATGATTTCTGAAGTCTGGGTTTTCTGTACAGGAAAATGAAGAGCAGAGCAGGGAAGAGTGGATAGCCTGTTGAACAGCAGACTGCGACTTTAACTGGCTGCTGAAAACCAACATTGGTTTACTTGGATATTCACCAGTGGTGTAAAGGAATCCTGCCTGGAGTGGAGATTCAATGAATTCCCGATTGGGAGTGAATGAATGGAACATTCTGTAGTGGAGATTCCAATTACTTCTGACATCTGGGTTTTGTGGAGTGCAAAATGTAGAGCTGACCAGTGTTGAGTGGATAGGCAGTTGGACAGCACGACTGCGAGTGTGATCATGCATCTGAAATCCAAAATTGGATTCCTTGGACATCATCAGTCGTGTAAAAAAAGCCTGCCTGGAGTTGGAGATTCGATGAATTCCAGATTGGAATTGAATCAATGGAACAGTCTGTAGTGGAGATTGCAATGAATTCTGACATATGGTTTGTGTGGACAGGAAATAATAATCTGTCCACGGTGTAGTGGATGGCCAGTTCAACATCACGTCTGCGTGTGAGAACAGAACGCTGAAATTCAGCATTCAGTTACTTAGATATTCACCAGTCGTGTAACTAATGTCTGCCTGGAGTGGAGATTCAATAAATTCCTGATCGGCAGTGAAAGAATGGAACAGTCTGTAGTGGAGATTATAATGTTTTCTGAAGTCAAAGTTATGTGGACAGGAAAATGTAGAGCTGAACAGGGTTGAGTGGATAGTCAGTTGAACAGCACTCCTGCGAGTGTGAAAAGGCCGCTGAACAGCAGCCTTGGGTTACTTGTACATTCAACACTATTGAAAAGAAATCGGGCCTGGAGTGGAGATTCGATGAATTCCAGATTGGGAGTGAATGAATGAATCCTTCTGTAGTGGAGATTCCATTGAATTTTGAAGTCTGGGTTGAGTGCACAGGAAAATGAGGACCTGATCAGGTTCGAGAGGATAGCCAGTAGAATAGCACGTCAGCGAGTGTGAACAGGCCGCGAAAAACCAGCATTGAGGTACTTGGATATTGACCAGTGGTGTAACGAAATCCTGCCTGGAGTGGAGATTCGATGAATTCCAGATTGGCAGTGTATGAATGGAACATTGTGTACAGGACATTCCAATCAATTCTGAAGTCTAGGTTGTGAGGACAGGAAAATGAAGAGCTGACCAGGCTTCAGTGGATAGCCAGTTGAACAGCACGCCTCCGAGGGGGATCAGGACAATGAAGACGAGCAGTGTGTTACTTGGACATTCAACAGTGTTGTAATGAAAGCCTGCCTGGAGTGGAGATTCAGATGGATTCCAGATTCGCTGTGAATGAATAGAACGTTTTGTAGTGGAGATTCCAATTATTTCTGAAATCCGATCTGTGTGGACAGATAAATGAAGAGCAGACCAGGTTAGAATGCATAGCCAGTTGAACAACAGGCCTGCGAGATTGAACAGTCCTCTGAAAACAAGCATTGGGTTACTTGGACATTCACCAGTGGTGTATAGAAATACTTTCTGCGGTGGAGATTCGATGAATTCCAGATTGGCAGTGAATGAATGGAACATTCTGAAGTGGAGATTCTAATGGTTTTGAAGTCTGGGTTATGTCTACAGGAAAAAGAAGAGCTGTCTAGGGTTGAGTAGACAGCCAGTTGAACAGCACGACTCCGAGTGTGAACATGTCTATGAAAACCAGCATTGGTTACGTGGACATTCACCAGTGTTGTAACGAAAGCTTGCATGGGGTGGGGATTCGAAGAACTTCAGATTAGCAGTGAATGACTGGAATATTCTGTATTGGAGATTCAAATGATTTCGAAAGTCTGGGTAGTGTGGACAGGCAATGAAAGAGCTGACCAGGTTGGAGTAGATAGCCCGTTGAACAGCACGCCTGGGAGTTTGAAGTGGACGCTGGAAAACAGCATTAGGTTACTTGGACATTCTCCAATGGTGCAACGAAAGCATGGCTGGAGTAGAGATTCCATGAATTCGATATTGGCAGGGAATGAATGGAACATTCCGGAGGAGAGATTCCAATGATGTCTGAAGTCTGGGTTTTGTATACAGGAAAATGAAGATCAGAGCAGGGAAGTGTGGATAGCCTGTTGAACAGCAGACTGCGACTTTCAACTGGCTGCTGAAAACCAACATTGGGTTACTTGGATATTCAACAGTGGTGTCAAGGAGTCCTGCCTGGAGTGGAGATTCGATGAATTCCCGATTGGGAGTGAATGAATGGAACATTCTGTAGTGGAGATTCCAATTACTTCTGAAGTCTGGGTTTTGTGGACAGGAAAATGAAGAGCTGACCAGGGTTGAGTGGATAGCCAGTTAGACAGCATGCCTGCGAGTGTGATCATGCCTCTGAAATCCATCATTGGATTCCTTGGACATCATCAGTGGTGTAACGAAAGCCTGCCTGGAGTTGGAGATTCGAAGAATTCCAGATTGGAATTGAATCAATGGAACAGTCTGTAGTGAAAATTGAAATGAATTCTGAAATATGGTTTTTGTGGACAGGAAAAGAATAATCTGACCAGTGTGTAGTGGATTGCCAGTTCAACAGCACGTCTGCGAGTGAGAACAGAACGCTAAAAATCAGCATTCAGTTACTTAGATATTCACCAGTCGTGTAACTAATGTCTGCCTGGAGTGGAGATTTGATGAATTCCAGGTCGGCACTGAATGAATGGAACATTCTGTAGTGGAGATTATAATGGTTTCTGAAGTCTAAGTTATGTGGACAGGAAAATGTAGAGCTGACCAGAGTTGAGTGGATAGTCAGTTGAACAGCACTCCTGCGAGTGTGAACAGGCCGCTGAAAAGCAGCCTTTGTTACTTGTACATTTAACACTTGTGAAACGAAATCGGGCCTGGATTGGAGATTCGATGAATTCCAGATTGGGAGTGAATGAATAGAACATTCTGTAGTGGAGATTCCATTGAATTTTGAGGTCTGGGTTGAGTGGACAGGAAAATGAAGAGCGGATCAGGATGAAGAAGATAGCCAGTAGAATAGCACACCAGCGAGTGTTAACAGGCCGCGAAAAACCAGTATTGGGGTACTTGGATATTGACCAGTGGTGTAACGAAATCCTGCCTGGAGTGGAGATTCGATGAATTCCAGATTGGCAGTGAATGAATGGAACATTCTGAAGTGGAGACTCTAATGGTGTCTGATGTCTGGGTTATGTGAACAGGAAAAAGAAGAGCTGAACAGGGTTGAGTGGACAGCCAGTTGAACAGCACGACTCTGAGTGTGAACATGCCTATAAAAACCAGCATTTTTTACTTGGACATTCACCAGTGGTGTAACGAAAGCTTGCCTGGAGTGGAGATTCGAAGAACATCAGATTAGCAGTGAATGAGTGGAATATTCTGCATTGGAGATTCAAGTGATTTCGAAAGTCTGGGTTGTGTGGACAGGCAATGGAAGAGCTGGCCAGGTTGGAGTAGATACCTCGTTGAACAGCAGGCCGGGGAGTGTGAAGCGGACACTGGAATACAGCATTAGGTCACTTGGACATTCTCCAATGATGCAACGAAAGCATGCCTGGAGTGGAGATTCCATGAATTCGATATTGGCAGGGAATGAATGGAACATTCCGGAGGAGAGATTCCAATGATTTCTGAAGTCTGGGTTTTGTGTACAGGAAAATGAAGAGCAGAGCAGGGAAGCGTGGATAGCCTGTTTAACAGCAGACTGCGACGTTGAACTGGCTGCTGAAAACCAACATTGCGTTACTTGGATATTCACCAGTGGTGTAAAGGAATCCTGCCTGGAGTGGAGATTCGATGAATTCCCGATTTAGAGTGAATGAATGAAACGTTCTGTAGAGGCGATTCCAATTACTCCTGATGTCTGGGTTTTGTGGATAGGAAAATGAAGAGATGACCAGGGTTGAGTGGATAGGCAGTTGGACAGCACGCCTGCGAGTGTGATCATGCCTCTGAAATCCATCATTGGATTCCTTGGACATCATCAGTGGTGTAACGAAAGCCTGCCTGGAGTTGGAGATTCGATGAATTCCAGATTGGAATTGAATCAATGGAACAGTCTGTAGTGGAGATTCCAATAAATTCTGAAGTATGGTTTGTGTGGACAGGAAAAGAATAATCTGACCACTGTGCAGTGGATTTCCAGTTCAACAGCACGTCTGCGGGTGAGAACAGAACGCTGAAAATCAGCATTCAGTTACTGAGATATTCACTAGTCGTGTAACTAAAGTCGGCCTGGAGTGGAGATTCGATGAATTCCATATCGGCACTGAATGAAAGGAACATTCTCCAGTGGAGATTATAAAGGTTTCTGAAGTCTAAGTTATATGGACAGGAAAATGTAGAGCTGACCAGGGTTGAGTGGATAGTCAGTTGAACAGCACTCCTGCGAGTGTGAACAGGCTGCTGAAAAGCAGCCTTGGGTTACTTGTACATTTAACACTAGTGAAACGAAATCCGGCCATGAGTGGAGTTTCGATGAATTCCAGATTGGCAGTGAATGAATGCACCATTCTGTAGTGGAGATTCCAATGAATTTTGAAGTCTGGGTTGAGTGGACAGGAAAATGAAGAGCGGATCATTTTCGAGAGGATAGCCAGTAGAATAGCACACCAGCGAGTGTGAACAGGCCACGAAAAACCAGCATTGGGGTACTTGTATATTGTCCATTGGTGTAAGGAAAACCTCCCTGGAGTGGAGAATCGATGAATTCCAGATTGGCAGTGAATGAATGGAACATTCTGTACAGGAGATTCCAATCATTTCTGAAGTGTAGGTTGTGAGGACAGGAAAATGAAGAGCTGACCAGGATTCAGTGGATAGCCAGTTGAACAGCACGCCTCCGAGGGGGATCAGGACAATGAAATCGAGCAGTGTGTTACTTGGACATTCAACAGTGGTGTAACGAAAGCCTGCCTGGAGTGGAGATTCAGATGAATTCCAGATTCGCAGTGAATGAATGGAACGTTCTGTAGTGGAGATTCCAATTATTTCTGAAATCCGATCTGTGTGGACAGATAAATGAAGAGCAGACCAGGTTAGAATGCATAGCCAGTTGAACAGCAGGCCTGCGAGATTGAACAGTCCTCTGAAAACAATCATTGGGTTACATGGACATTCAGCAGTGGTGTTTAGGAATCCTATCTGTGGTGGAGATTCGATGAATTCCAGATTGGCAGTGAATGAATGGAACATTCTGAAGTGGAGATTCTAATTGTTTTGAAGTCTGGGTTATGTGAACAGGAAAAAGAAGAGCTAACCAGGGTTGAGTGGACAGCCAGTTGAACAGCACGACTCCGAGTGTGAACATGTCTATGAAAACCAGCATTGGTTACGTGGACATTCACCAGTGTTGTAACGAAAGCTTTCATGGGGTGGAGATTCGAAGAACTTCAGATTAGCAGTGAATGACTGGAATATTCTGTAGTGGAGATTCAAATGATTTCGAAAATCTGGGTAATGTGGCCAGGCAATGGAAGAGCTGACCAGGGTTGAGTGAATAGGCAGTTGTACAGCACGCCTGCGAGTGTGATCATGCCTCTGAAATCCAGCATTGGCTTCCTTGAACATAATCAGTGGTGTAACGAAAGCCTCCCTGGAGTAGGAGATTCGATGAATTCCAGATTGGAATTGAATCAATGGAACAGTCTGTAGTGGAGATTGCAATGAATTCTGAAGTATGGTATATGTGGACAGGAAAAGAATAATCTGACCAGTGTGTAGTGGATTGCCAGTTCAACAGCACGTCTGCGAGTGAGAACAGAACGCTGAAAATCAGCATTCAGTTACTTAGATATTCACCAGTCGTGTAACTAATGTCTGCCTGGAGTGGAGATCCGATGAATTCCAGGTCGGCACTGAATGAATGGAACTTTCTCTAGTGGAGATTATAATGGTTTCTAAAGTCTAAGTTATGTGGAGAGGAAAATGTAGAGCTGACCAGGGTTGACTGGATAGTCAGTTGAACAGCACTCCTGCGAGTGTGAACAGGCCGCTGAAATGCAGCCTTGGGTTACTTGTACATTTAACACTAGTGAAACGAAATCGGGCCTGGATTGAAGATTCGATGAATTCTAGATTGGGAGTGAATGAATGGAACATTCTGTAGTGGAGATTCCATTGAATATTGAAGTCGGTTTGAGTGGACAGGAAAATGAAGAGTGGATCAGGTTGAAGAGGATAGCCAGTAGAATAACACACCAGCGAGTGTGAAAAGGCCGCGAAAATCCAGCATTGGGGTACTTGGATATTGACCAGTGGTGTGACGAAATCCGGCCTGGAGTGGAGATTCGAAGAATTCCAGATTGTCAGGGAATGAAAGGAACATTCTGATGTGGAGATACTAATGGTGTCTGAAGTCTGGGTTACGTGAACAGGAAAAAGAACTGCTGTCCAGGGTTGAGTGGACAGCCAGTTAAACAGCACCTCTCCGAGTGTGAACATGCCTATGAAAACCAGCATTGGTTACTTGGACATTCACCAGTGGTGTAACGAAAGCTTGCCTGGAGTGGAGTTTCGAAGAACTTCAGATTAGCAGTGAATTAGTGGAATATTCTGTAGTGGAAATTCAAGTGAATTCGAAAGTCTGGGTTGTGTGGACAGGCAATTGAAAAGCTGACCAGGTTGGAGTAGATAGCCTGTTGAACAGCACGCCGGGGAGTGTGAAGCGACGCTGGAAAACAGCATTGGGTTACTTGGACATTCTGCAATGGTGCAACGAAAACATTCCTGGAGTGGAGATTCCATGAATTCGAGATTGGCAGGGAATGAATGGAACATTCTGTAGGAGATATTCCAATGATTTGTGAAGTCTGGGTTTGTGTACAGGAAAATGAAGAGCAGAGCAGGGAAGTGTGGATAGCCTGTTGAACAGCAGACTGCGACTTTGAACTGGCTGCTAAAAACCAACATAGCCTTACTTGGATACTCACCAATGGTGTAAAGGAATACTGCCTGGAGTGGAGATTCGATGAATTCCGGATTGGGAGTGAATGAATGGAACATTCTGTAGTGGAGATTCCAATTCCTTCTGAAGTCTGGGTTTTGTGGACAGGAAAATGAAGAGCTGACCAGGGTTAAGTGGATAGGCAGTTGGACAGCACGCCTGCGAGTGTGATCATGCCTCTGAAATCCAGCATTGGATTCCTTTGGACATCATCAGTGGTGTAACGAAAGCCTGCCTGGAGTTGGAGATTCGATGAATTTCCGATTGGAATTGAATCAATGGACCAGTCTGTAGTGGAGATTCCAATGAATTCTGAAGTATGGTTTTTGTGGAGAGGAAAAGAATAATCTGACCACTGTGTATTGGATTTCCAGTTCGACAGAACGTCTGGGAGTGAGAACAGAACGCTGAATATCAGCATTCAGTTAAATAGATATTCACCAGTCGTGTAACTATAGTCTGCCTGGAGTGGAGATTCGATGAATTCCAGATCGGCAGTGAATGAATGGAACATTCTTTAGTGGATACTATAATGGTTTTTGAAGTCTAAGTTATGTGGACAGGAAAATGTAGAGCTGACCAGGGTTGAGTGGATAGTCAGTTTATCAGCACTCCTGCGAGTGTGAACAGGCTGCTGAAAAGCAGCCTTGGGTTACTTGTACATTCAAAACTAGTGAAACGAAATCCGGCCTGGAGTGGAGATACGATGAATTCCAGATTGGGAGTGAATGAATGGAACATTCTGAAGTTGAGATTCTAATGATTTCTGAAGTCTGGGTTATGTGAACAGTAAAAAAAGAGCTCTCCAGGGGTGAGTGGACAGCCAGTTGAACAGCATGACTCCGAGTGTGAACATGCCTATGAAACGAAATCCGGCCTGGAGTAGAGAGTCGATGAATTCCAGATTGGGAGTGAATGAATGGAACATTCTGTAGTGGAGATCCCATTGACTTTTGAAGTCTGGGTTGAGTGGACAGAAAAATGAAGAGCTGATCGGGTTGGAGAAGATAGCCAGTAGAAAAGCACACCAGCGATTGGGAACAGGCCGCGAAAAACCAGCATTTGGGTACTTGGATATTGACCAGTGGTGTAACGAAATCCTGCCTGGAGTGAAGATTCGATGAATTACAGTTTGGCAGTGAATGAATTGAACATTCTGTACAGGAGATTCCAATCAATTCTGAAGTCTAGGTTGTGGGGACAGGAAAATGAAGTGCTGACCAGGGTTCAGTGGATAGCCACTTGAACAGCACGCCTGGGAGTGTGAAGCGTACACTGGAAAACAGCATTAGGTTGCTTGGACATTCTCCAATGGTGCAACGAAAGCATGCCTGGAGTGGAGATTCCATGAATTCGATATTGGCAGGGAATGAATGGAACTTTCTATAGGAGAGATATCAATGATTTCTGAAGTCTGGGTTTTGTGTGCAGGAAAATGAAGAGCAGAGCAGGGAAGAGTGGATAGCCTGTTGAACAGCAGACTGCGACTTTGAACTGCTGCTGAAAACCAACATTGTGTTACTGGCATATTCACCAGTAGTGTAAAGGAATCCTGCCTGGACTGGAGATTCGATAAATTCCCGATTGGGTGTGAATGAATGGAACATTCTATAGAGGTGATTCCAATTACTCCTGAAGTCTGGGTTTTGTGAATAGGAAAATGAAGAGATGACCAGGGTTGAGTGGATAGGCAGTTGGACAGCATGCCTGCGAGTGTGATCATGCCTCTGAAATCCAGCATTGGATTCCTTGGACATCATCAGTGGTGGAACGAAAGCCTGCCTGGCGTTGGAGATTCGATCAATTCCAGATTGGAATTGAATCAATGGAACAGTCTGTAGTGGAGACCCCATTGAATTTTGAAGTCTGGGTTGAGTGGACAGGAAACTGAAGAGCTGATCAGGTTGGAGAGGATAGCCAGTAGAATAGCACACCAGCGAGTGTGAACAGGCCGCGAAAATTCAGCATTGGGGTACATGGATATTGATCAGTGGTGTAACGAAATCCTGCCAGGAGTGAAGATTCGATGAAATCCAGACTGGCAGTGAATGAATGGAACATTCTGTACAGGAGATTCCAAACAATTTTGAAGTCTAGGTTGTGGGGACAGGGAAATGAAGAGCTGACCAGGGTTCAGTGGATAGCAGTTGAACAGCACTCCTCTGAGGGGGATCAGGACAATGAAATCGAGCAGTGTGTTACTTGGACATTCAACAGTGGTGTAACGAAAGCCTGCCTGGAGTGGAGATTTAGATGAATTCCAGATTCGCAATGAATGAATGGAACGTTCTGTTATGGAGATTCCAATTATTTCAGAAATCCCATGTGTGTGAACAGGAAAATGAAGAGCAGACCAGGTTAGAATGGATAGCCAGTTGAACAGCAGGCCTGCTAGATTGAACAGTCTTCTGAAAACCAGCTTTGGGTTACTTGGACATTCACCAGTGGTATAACGAATGCGTTCATGGAGTTGAGGTTCAGATGAATTCCCGATTCGCAGTGAATGAATTGAGCATTCTATAGTGGATATTCCAATGATTTCTGTCGTGTGGGTTGTTTGGACAGTAAAAGAAAGATTTGACCACTGTGGAGTGGATAGCCAGTTGAATAGCATGCATACGAATGTGAACAGTATGCTGAAAACCAGCAATGTGTTACTTGGACATTCACCAGTGGTGTAAAGAAATCCTGCCTGGAGTGTAGGTTCCAAGAATTCCAAATAGGCAGTGAATGAATGGAACATTCTGTAGTGGAGATTCCAATGGTTTCTGAATTCTACGTTGTATGGACGAGAAACTGAAGAGCTTACCAGGTGGGATTTGATAGCCAGTTGAAGACCAGGCCTGCGAATTTGAACAGGCTGCTGAAAACCAACATTGTGTTACTTGAATATTCACCAGTGGTGTAAAGAAATCCGGCCTGGAGTGGAGATTCGAAGAATTCCAGATTGGCAGTGAATGAAAGGAACATTCTGAAGTGGAGATTCTAATGGTGTCTGAAGTCTGGGTTATGTGAACAGGAAAAAGAAGAGCTGTCCAGGGTTGAGTGGACAGCCAGTTAATCAGCACATCTCCGAGTGTGAACACGCCTATGAAAACCAGAATTGGTTACTTCGACATTCACCAGTGGTGTAACGAAAGCTTGCCTGGAGTGGAGCTTCGAAAAACTTCAGATTAGCAGTGAAGGAGTGGAGTATTCTGTAGATGAGATTGAAATGATTTCGAAAGTCTGGGTTGTGTGGACAGGCAATGGAAGAGCTGACCAGGTTGGAGTAGATAGCCCGTTGAATAGCATGCCTGGGAGTGTGAAGCGACGCTGGAAAACAGGATTAGGTTACATGGACATTCTCGAATGTTGCAAAGAAAGCATGCCTGGAGTGGAGATTCCACGAATACGATATTGGCACGGAATGAATGGAACATTCCGTAGTAGAGATTCCAATGATTTCTGAAGTCTGGGTTTTGTGTACAGGAAAATGAAGAGCAGAGCAGGGAAGAGAGGATAGCCTGTTGAACAGCAGACTGCGACTTTGAACTGGCTGCTGAAAACCAACATTGGGTTTCTTGGATATTCACCAGTCGTCTAAAGGAATCCTGCCTGGAGTGGAGATTCGATGAATTCCCGATTGGGAGTGAATGAATGAAAAATTCTGTAGTGGAGATTACATTTACTTCTGAAGTCTGGGTTTTGTGGACAGGAGAATGAAGAGCTGACCAGGGTTGAGTGTATAGGTAGCTCGACATGACGCCTGCGAGTGTGATCATGCCTCTGAAATCCAGCATTGGATTCCTTGGACATCAATAGTGGTGTTACGAAAGCGTGCCTGGAGTTGGAGATTCGATGAATTCCAGATTGGAATTGAACCTATGGAACATTCTGTAGTCTAGATTCCAATGAATTCTGAAGTATGGTTTGTGTGGACAGGAAAAGAATAATTTGACCACTGTGTAGTGGATTTACAATTCAACAGCACGTCTGCGAGTGAGAATAGAACGCTGAAAATCAGCATTCAGTTACTTAGATATTCACCATTCGTGTAACTAAAATCTGCCTGGAGTGGAGATTCGATGATTTCCAGATCGGCAGTGAATGAATGGAACATTGTGTCGTGGAGATTATAATGGTTTCTGAAGTCTAAGTTATGTGGACAGGAAAATTTAGAGCTGACCAGGGATGAGTGGACATTCAGGTGAACAGCACTCCTGCGAGTGTGATCAGGCCGCTGAAAAGCAGCCTTGGGTTACTGGTATATTCAACACTAGAGAAACGAAATCCGGTCTGGAGTGGATATTGGATGAATTCACGATTGGGAGTGAGTGAATGGAACATTCTGTAGTGATGATTCCTATTACTTCTGAAGGCTGGGTTTTGTGGAAAGGAAAATGTAGAGCTGACCAGGGTTGAGTGGACAGCCAGTTGAACAGCACGACTCCGAGAGTGAACATGCCTATGAAAACCGGAATTGGATACTTCGACATTCACCAGTGATGTAACGAAACCTTGCCTGGAGTGGAGATTCGAAGAACTTGAGATTAGCAGTGAATGACTGGAATATTCTGTAGATGAAATTCAAATGATTTCGAAAGTCTGGGTTGTCTGGACAGACAATGGACGAGCTGACCAGGTTGGAGTAGATAGCCCGTTGAACAGCAGGCCTGGGAGTGTGAAGCAGAAGCTGGAAAAAAAGATTAGGTTACATGGACATTCTCCAATGTTGCAAAGAAAGCAAGCCTGGAGTGGAGATTCCATGAATATGATATTGGCATGGTATGAATGGAACATTCCGTAGAAGAGATTCCAATGATTTCTGAAGTCTGGGTTTTGTGTACAGGAAAATGAAGAGCAGAGCAGGGAAGAGAGGATAGCCTGTTGAACAGCAGACTGCGACTTTGAACTGGCTGCTGAAAACCAACATTGGGTTTCTTGGATATTCAACATTCGTGTAAAGGAATCCTTCCTGTAGTGGAGATTCCAAGAATTCCCGATTGGGAGTGAATGAATGAAACATTCTGTAGTGGAGATTCCAATTACTTCTGAAGTCTGGGTTTTGTGGGCAGGAAAATGTAGAGCTGACCAGGGTTGTGTGGATAGTCAGTTGAACAGCACTCCTGCGAGTGTGAACAGGCCGGTGAAAAGCAGCCTTGGGTTACTTGGACATTCAAAACTAGAGAAACGAAATCCGGCCTGGAGTGGAGATTCGATGTATTCCAGATTGGAAGTGAATGAATGGAATATTCTGTAGTGGAGATCCCATTGAATTTTGAAGTCTGGGTTGAGTGGACAGAAAAATGAAGAGCTGATCAGGTTGGAGAGGATAGCAAGTAGAAAAGCACAACAGCGAGTGTAAACAGTCCGCGAAAAACCAGCATTGGGGTACTTGGATATTGACCAGTGGTGTAACGAAATCCTGCCTGGAGTGAAGATTCGATGAATTCCAGATTGGCAGTGAATGAATTGAACATTCTGTACAGGAGATTCCAATCAATTCTCAAGTCTAGGTTGTGGGGAAAGGAAAATGTAGAGCTGACCAAGGTTCTGTGGATAGCCAGTTGAACAGCACGCCTGGGAGTGTGAAGCGGACGCTGGAAAACAGCATTAGGTTGCTTGGACATTCTCCAGTGGTGCAACGACAGCATGCCTGGAATGGAGATTCCATGAATTCGATATTGGCAGGGAATGAATGGAACATTCTGTAGGAGAGATTCCAATGATATCTGAAGTCTGGGTTTTGTGTACAGAAAAATGAAGAGCAGAGTAGGGAAGAGAGAATAGCCTGTTGAACAGCATACTGCGACTTTGAACTGGCTGCTGAAAACCAACAATGTGTTACTTGGATATTCAACAGTGATGTAAAGGAATCCTGCCTGGTGTGGATATTCGATGAATTCCCGATTGGGAGTGAATGAATGGAACATTCTGTAGTGGAGATTCCAATTACTTCTGAAGTCTGGGTTTTTTGGACAGGAAAATGAAGAGCTGACCAGGGTTGTGTGGATAGGCAGTTGTACAGCACGCGTGCTAGTGTGATCATGCTTCGGAAATCCAGCATTGGATTCCTTGGACATCATCAGTGGTGTAACGAAAGCCTGCCTGGCGTTGGAGATTCGATGAATTTCAGATTGGAATTGAATCAATGGACCAGTCTGTAGTGGAGACTCCAATGAATTCTGAAGTATGGATTTGTGGACAGGAAAAGAATAATCTGACCACTGTGTAGTGGATTGCCAGTTCGACAGCACGTCTCGGAGTGAGAACAGAACGCTGAAAATCAGCATTCAGTTACATAGATATTCACCAGTCGTGTAACTAAAGTCTGCCTGGAGTGGAGATTCGATGAATTCCAGATCGGCAGTGAATGAATGGAACATTCTGTAGTGGAGATTCTATTTCATTTTGAAGTCTGGTTTGAGTGGACAGGAAAATGAAGAGCTGATCAGGTTGGAGAGGATAGCCAGTAGAATAGCACACAAGGGAGTGTGAACAGGCCGCGAAAAACCGCATTGCGGTACTTGGATATTGACCAGTGTTGGAACGAAATCCTGCCTGGAGTGGAGATTCGATGAATTCCAGATTGGCAGTGAATGAATGGAACATTCTGTACAGGAGATTCCAATCAATTCTGAAGTCTAAGTTACGTGGACAGGAAAATGAAGAGCTGACCAGGGTTGAGTGGATAGTCAGTTGAACAGCACTCCTGCGAGTGTGAACAGGCCGCTGAAAAGCAGCCTTGGGTTAGTTGTACATTCAACACTAGTGAAACGAAATCCGGCCTGGAGTGGAGATTCAACGAATTGCAGATTGGGAGTGAATGAATGGAACATTCTGTAGTGGAGATCCCATTGAATTTAGAAGTTTGGGTTGAGTGGACAGAAAATTGAAGAGCTGATCAGGTTGGAGAGGATAGCCAGTAGAATAGCACACCAGGGAGTGTGAACAGGCCGCGAAAAACCAGCATTGCGGTACTTGGATATTGACCAGTGTTGAAACGAAATCCTGCCTCGAGTGGAGATTCGATGAATTCCAGATAGGCAGTGTATGAGCGGAATATTCTGTAGTGGAGATTCAAATGATTTCGAAAGTCGGGGTTGTATGGACAGGAGTTGGAAGAGCTGACCACGTTGGAGTGAATAGCCCGTTAAACAGCACGCCTGGAAGAGTGACGCGGACGCTGGAAAACAGCATTAGGTTACTTGGACATTCTCCAATGGTGCAACGAAAGCATGCCTGGAGTGGAGATTCCATGAATTCGATATTGGCAGGGAATGAATGGAACATTCCGGAGGAGAGATTCCAATGATTTCAGAAGTCTGGGTTTTGTGTACAGGAAAATGAAGAGCAGAGCAGGGAAGAGTGGATAGCCTGTTGAACAGCAGACTGCAAATTTGAACTGGCTGCTGAAAACAAACATTGGCTTACTTGGATATTCACCAGTGGCATAAAGGAATCCTGCCTGGAGTGGAGATTCGATGAATTCCCGATTGGGAGTGAATGAATGGAACATTCTGTAGTGGAGATTCCAATTACTTCTGAAGTCTGGGTTTTGTGGACAGGAAAATGAAGAGCTGACCAGGGTTGAGTGGATAGGCAGTTGGACAGCATGCCTGCGAGTGTGACCATACCTCTAAAATCCAGCATTGGATTGCTTGGACATCATCAGTGGTGTAAGGAAAGCCTGCCTGGCGTTGGAGATTCGATGAATTCCAGATTGGCATTGAATAAATGGAACAGTCTGTAGTGGAGATTCCAATTATTTCTGAAATCCGATGTGTGTGGACAGGAACATGAAGAGCAGACCAGGTTACAATGGATACCCAGTTGAACAGCAGGCCTGCGAGAATGGACAGTCCTCTGAAAACCGCTTTGGGTTACTTGGACATTCACCAGTGGTATAACGAATGCGTTCATGGAGTGGAGGTTAAGATGAATTCCCGATTCGCCGTGAATGAATTGAACATTCTGTAGTGGATATTCCAATGATTTCAGACGTGTGGGTTGTTTGGACAGTAAAAGAAAGACTTGACCACTGTGGAGTGGATAGCCAGTTGAATAAAATGCATGCAAGTTTGAACAGTATGCTGAAAACCAGCAATGTGTTACTTGGACATTCACCAGTGGTGTAAAGAAAGCCTGCCTGGAGTGTAGGTTCCAAGAAATCCAAATAGGCAGTGAATGAATGGAACATTCTGTAGTGGAGATTCCAATGGTTTCTGAATTCTACGTTGTAAGGACAAGAAACTGAAGAGCTTACCAGGTGGGATTTGATAGCCAGTTAAAGACCAGGCAGGAGAATTTCAACAGGCTGCTGAAAACCACCATTGGGTTACTTGAATATTCACCAGTGGTGTAAAGAAATCCTGCCTGCAGTGGAGATTCGACGAATTCCAGATTGGCAGTGAATGAATGGAACATTCTGAAGTGGAGATTCTAATGGTTTCTGATCTCTGGGTTATGTGAACAGGAAAAAGAAGAGCTGAACAGGGTTTTGTGGACAGTCAGTAGAACAGCAGGACTCCGAGTGTGAACACGCCTGTGAAAACCAGCAATGGTTACTTGGACGTTCACCAGTGGTGTAACGAAAGCTTGCCTGGAGTGCAGATTCGAAGAACTTCAGATTAGCAGTGTATGAGTGGAATATTCTGTAGTGGAGATTCAAATGATTTCGAAAGTCTGGGTTGTGTGGACAGGAAATGGAAGAACTGACCAGGTTGGAGTGGATAGCGCGTTGAACAGAACGCATGAGAGAGTGAAGCGCACTATAGAAAACAACATTAGGTTACTTGGGCATTCTCCAATGGTGCAACGAAAGCATGCATGGAGTGGAGATTCCATGAATTCGAAATTGGCAGGGAATGAATGGAACATTCTGTAGGAGAGATTCCAATGATTTCTGAAGTCTGGGTTTTGTGTACAGGAAAATGAAGAGCAGAGCAGGGAAGACTGGATAGCCTGTTGAACAGCAGATTGCGACTTTGAACTGGCTGCTGAAAACCAACATTGGGTTACTTGGATATTCACCAGTGGTGTAAAGGAATCCTGCCTGGAGTGGAGATTCGATGAATTCCCGATTGGGAGTGAATGAATGGAACATTCTGTAGTGGAGACACCAAATACTTCTGAAGTCTGGGTTTTGTGGACAGGAAAATGAAGAGCTGACCAGGGTTGACTGGATAGGAAGTTGGACTGCACGCCTGCGATTGTGATCATGCCTCTGAAATCCAGCATTGCATTCCTTGGACATCATCAGTGGTGTAACGAAAGCCTGCCTGGCGTTGGAGATTCGATGAATTTCAGATTGGAATTGAATCAATGGACCAGTCTGTAGTGGAGATTCCAATGAATTCTGAAGTATGGTTTTTGTGGACAGGAAAAGAATAATCTGACCACTGTGTAGTGGATTGCCAGTTCGACAGCACGTCTGGGAGTGAGAACAGAACGCTGAAAATCAGCATTCAGTTACATAGATATTCAACAGTCGTGTAACTAAAGTCTGCCTGGAGTGGAGATTTGATGAATTCCAGATCGGCAGTGAATGAATGGAACATTCTGTAGTGGATATTCTATTTCATTTTGAAGTCTGGTTTGAGTGGACAGGAAAATGAAGAGCTGATCAGGTTGGAGAGGATAGCCAGTAGAATAGCACACCAGGGAGTGTGAACAGGCCGCGAAAAACCAGCATTGCGGTACTTGGATATTGATCAGTGTTGTAACTAAATACTGCCTGGAGTGGAGATTCGATGAATTCCAGATTGGCAGTGAATGAATGGAACATTCTGTACAGGAGATTCCAATCAATTCTGAAGTCTAAGTTACGTGGATAGGAAAATGAAGAGCTGACCAGGGTTGAGTGGATAGTCAGTTGAACAGCACTCCTGCGAGTGTGAAAAGGCCGCTGAAAAGCAGCCTTGGGTTACTTGGATATTCAACACTAGTGAAACGAAATCCGGCCTGGAGAGGAGATTCAACGAATTGCAGATTGGGAGTGAATGAATGGAACATTCTGTAGTGGAGATCCCATTGAATTTAGAAGTCTGGGTTGAGTGGACAGAAAATTGAAGAGCTGACCAGGTTGGAGAGGATAGCCAGTAGAATAGCACACCAGGGAGTGTGAACAGGCCGCGAAAAACCAGCATTGCGGTACTTGGATATTGACCAGTGTTGTAACGAAATCCTGCCTCGAGTGGAGATTCAATGAACTCCAGATTGGCAGTGTATTAGTGGAATATTCTGTAGTGGAGATTCAAATGATTTCGAAAGTCTGGGTTGTGTGCACAGGAAATGGAAGAAATGGCCAGGTTGGAGTCGATAGCCCGTTGAACAGCACGCCTGGGAGAGTGACGCGGACGCTGGAAAACAGCATTAGGTTACTTGGACATTCTCCAATGGTGCAACGGAAGCATGCCTGGAGTGGAGTTTCCATGAATTCGATATTGGCAGGGAATGAATGGAACATTCCGTAGGAGAGATACCAATGATTTCTGAAGTCTGGGTTTTGTGTACAGGAAAATGAAAAGCAGACCAGGGAAGATTGGATAGCTTGTTGAACAGCAGACTGCGACTTTGAACTGGCTGCTGGAAACCAACATTGGGTTACTTGGATATTCATCAGTGGTGTAAAGGAATCCTGCCTGGAGTGGAGATTCGATGAATTCCCAATTGGGAGTGAATGAATGGAACATTCTGTAGTGGAGATTCCAATTACTTCTGAAGTTTGCGTTTTGTGGACAGGAAAATGAAGAGCTGACCAGGGTTGAGTGGATAGGCAGCTGGACAGCACGCCTGCGAGTGTGATCATGCCTCTGAAATCCAGCATTGCATTCCTTGGACATCATCAGTGGTCTAACGAAAGCCTGCCTGGCGTTGGAGATTCGATGAATTTCAGATTGGAATTGAATCAATGGACCAGTCTGTAGTGGAGATTCCAATGAATTCTGAAGTATGGTTTGTGTGGACAGGAAAAGAATAATCTGACCACTGTGTAGTGGATTGCCAGTTCGACAGCACGTCTGGGAGTGAGAACAGAACGCTGAAAATCAGCATTCAGTTACATAGATATTCAACAGTCGTGTAACTAAAGTCTGCCTGGAGTGGAGATTTGATGAATTCCAGATCGGCAGTGAATGAATGGAACATTCTGTAGTGGATATTCTATTTCATTTTGAAGTCTGGTTTGAGTGGACAGGAAAATGAAGAGCTGATCAGGTTGGAGAGGATAGCCAGTAGAATAGCACACCAGGGAGTGTGAACAGGCCACGAAAAACCAGCATTGCGGTACTTGGATATTGATCAGTGTTGTAACTAAATACTGCCTGGAGTGGAGATTCGATGAATTCCAGATTGGCAGTGAATGAATGGAACATTCTGTACAGGAGATTCCAATCAATTCTGAAGTCTAAGTTACGTGGATAGGAAAATGAAGAGCTGACCAGGGTTGAGTGGATAGTCAGTTGAACAGCATTCCTGCGAGTGTGAAAAGGCCGCTGAAAAGCAGCCTTGTGTTACTTGGATATTCAACACTAGTGAAACGAAATCCGGCCTGGAGAGGAGATTCAACGAATTGCAGATTGGGAGTGAATGAATGGAACATTCTGTAGTGGAGATCCCATTGAATTTAGAAGTCTGGGTTGAGTGGACAGAAAATTGAAGAGCTGACCAGGTTGGAGAGGATAGCCAGTAGAATAGCACACCAGGGAGTGTGAACAGGCCGCGAAAAACCAGCATTGCGGTACTTGGATATTGACCAGTGTTGTAACGAAATCCTGCCTCGAGTGGAGATTCAATGAATTCCAGATTGGCAGTGTATTAGTGGAATATTCTGTAGTGGAGATTCAAATGATTTCGAAAGTCTGGGTTGTGTGCACAGGAAATGGAAGAAATGGCCAGGTTGGAGTCGATAGCCCGTTGAACAGCACGCCTGGGAGAGTGACACGGACGCTGGAAAACAGCATTAGGTTACTTGGACATTCTCCAATGGTGCAACGGAAGCATGCCTGGAGTGGAGTTTCCATGAATTCGATATTGGCAGGGAATGAATTGAATATTCCGTAGGAGAGATACCAATGATTTCTGAAGTCTGGGTTTTGTGTACAGGAAAATGAAAAGCAGACCAGGGAAGATTGGATAGCTTGTTGAACAGCAGACTGCGACTTTGAACTGGCTGCTGGAAACCAACATTGGGTTACTTGGATATTCATCAGTGGTGTAAAGGAATCCTGCCTGGAGTGGAGATTCGATGAATTCCCAATTGGGAGTGAATGAATGGAACATTCTGTAGTGGAGATTCCAATTACTTCTGAAATCTGCGTTTTGTGGACAGGAAAATGAAGAGCTGACCAGGGTTGAGTGGATAGGCAGCTGGACAGCACGCCTGCGAGTGTGATCATGCCTCTGAAATCCAGCATTGGATTCCTTGGACATCATCAGTGGTGTAACGAAAGCATGCCGGGAGTTGGAGATTCGATGAATTCCAGCTTGGAATTGAATCAATTGAACTGTCTGTAGTGGAGATTCCAATGAATTCTGAAGTATGGTTTGTGTGGACAGGAAAAGAATAATCTGACCACTGTGTAATGGATTTCCAGTACTACAGCACGTCTGCGAGTGAGAACAGAACGCTGAAAATCAGCATTCAGTTACTTAGATATTCACCAGTTGTATAACTGAAGTCTGCCTGTAGAGGAGATTCGATGCATTCCAGATCGGCAGTGAATGAATGGAGCATTCTCTAGTGGAGATTATAATGGTTTCTGAAGTCTAAGTTACGTGGACAGGAAAATGTAGAGCTGACCATGGTTGAGTGGATAGTCAGTTGAACAGCACTCCTGCGAGTGTGAACAGGCCGCTGAAAAGCAGCCTTGTGTTACTTGTACATTTAACACTAGTGAAACGAAATCCGGCCTGGAGTGGAGATTCAACGAATTGCAGATTGGGAGTGAATGAATGGAACATTCTGAAGTGGAGATTCTAATGGTTTCTGAAGTCTGGGTTATGTGAACAGGAAAAAGAAGAGCTGACAAGGGTTGAGTGAACAGCCAGTGGAACAGCACGATTCCGAGTGAGAACACGCCTATGAAAACCAGCATTGCTTACTTGGATATTCACCAGTTGTGTAAGGAAAGCTTGCCTGGAGTGGAGATTCGAAGAACTTCAGATTAGCAGTGTATCAGTGGAATATTCTGTAGTGGAGATTTAAATGATTTCGAAAGTCTGCGTTGTGTGCACAGGAAATGGAATAAATGACCAGGTTGAGGTGGATAGCCCGTTGAATAGCACGCCTGGGAGAGTGATGCGGACGCTGGAAAACAGCATTAGGTTAATTGGACATTCTCCAATGGTGCAACGAAAGCATGCCTGGAGTGGAGATTCCATGAATTCGATATTGGCAGGGAATGAATGGAACATTCCGTAGGAGAGATTCCAATGATTTCAGTAGTCTGGGTTTTGTGTACAGGAAAATGAAGAGCAGAGCAGGGAAGAGTGGATAGCCTGTTGAACAGCAGACAGCGACTTTGAACTGGCTGCTGAAAACCAACATTGCGTTACTTGGATATTCAACAGTGGTGTCAAGGAATCCTGCCTGGAGTGGAGATTCGATGAACTCCAGATTGGGAGTGAATGAATAGAACATTCTAGTGGAGAGTCCATTGAATTTTGAAGTGTGTGTTGAGTGGACAGGAAAATGAAGAGCTGATCAGGTTGGAGAGGAAAACCAGTAGAATAGCACAACAGCGAGTGTGAACAGGCCGAGAAAAACCAGCATTGGTGTACTTGGATATTGACCAGTGTTGTAACGAAATCCGGCCTGGAGTGGAGATTCCATGAATTCCAGATCGGCAGTGAATGAATGGAACATTCTATAGTGGAGACTATAAAGATTTCTGAAGTCTAAGTTATGTGAACAGGAAAATGTAGAGCTGACCAGGGTTGAGTGGATAGTCAGTTGAACAGCACTCCTGCGAGTGTGAACAGGCCGCGAAAAACCAGCATTGGGGTTCCTCGATATTGAACGGTGGTGTACCGAAATCCTGCTTGGAGTAGAGATTCGATGAATTCCAGAATGGCAGTGAATGAATGGAACATTCTGTACAGGAGATTCCAATCAATTCTGAAGTCTATATTGTGGGGACTGGAAAATGAAGAGCTGACCAGGGTTCAGTGGATAGCCAGTTGAACAGCACGCCTCCGAGGGGGATCAGGACAATGAAAAAGAGCAGTGTGTTACTTGGACATTCAACAGTGGTGTAACGAAAACCTGCCTGGAGTGGAGATTCAGATGGATTCCAGATTCGCAGTGAATGAATGGAACGTTCTGTAGTGGAGATTCCAATTATTTCTGAAATCCAATGTGTGTGGACAGGAAAATGAAGAGCAGACCAGGATAGAAAGGATAGCCAGTTGAAGAGCAGGCCTGCGAGATTGAACAGTCCTCTGAAACCAGCATTGGGTTACTTGGACATTCACCAGTGGTATAACGAATGCGTTCATGGAGTGGAGGTTCAGATGAATTCCCGATTCGCAGTGAATGAATTGAACATTCTTTAGTGGATATTCCAATGATTTCTGTCGTGTGGGTTGTTTGGACAGTAAAAGAAAGACTTGACCCATGTGTAGTGGATAGCCAGTTGAATAGCATGCATGCGAGTGTGAACAGTATGCTGAAAACCAGCAATGTGATACTTGGACATTCACCAGAGGTGTAACAAAAGCCTGACTGGAGTGTTGGTTCCAAGAATTCCAAATAAGCAGTGAATGAATGGAACGTTCTGTAGTGGAGATTCCAATGGTTTCTGAATTATACGTTGTATGGACAAGAAATTGAAGAGCTTACCAGGTGGGATTTTATAGCCAGTTGAAGACCAAGTCTGCGAATTTGAACAGGCTGCTGAAAGCCACCAATGGGTTACTTGAATATTCACCAGTGGTGTAAAGAAATCCTGTCTGCAGTGGAGATTCGATGAATTCTAGATTGGCAGTGAATGAATGGAACATTCTGAAGTGGAGATTCTAATGGTTTCCCGAAGTCTGGGTTATGTGAACAGGAATAAGAAGAACTGACCAGGGTTGAGTGGACAGCCAGTGGAACAGCACGACTCCGAGTGTGAACACGACTATGAAAACCAGCATTGGTTACTTGGACATTCACCAGTGGTGCAACGAAAGCTTCTCTGGAGTGGAGATTCGAAGAAATTCAGATTAGTAGTGAATGAGTGGAATTTTCTGTAGTGGAGATTCAAATGATTTCGAAAGTCTAGGTTGCGTGGACAGGAAATGGAAGAACTGACCAGGTAGGAGTTGATAGCCCATTGAACAGCACGCCTGGGAGTGTGAAGCGAACACTGGAAAACAGCATTACGTTACTTGGACATTCTCCAATGGTGCAACGAATGCATGCCTGGAGTGGAGATTCCATGAATTCGATATTGGCAGGGAATAAATGAAACATTCCGTAGGAGAGATTCCAATGATTTCTGAAGTCTGGGTTTTGTGTACAGGAAAATGAAGAGCAGAGCAGGGAAGTGTGGATAGCCTGTTGAACAGCAGACTGTGACTTTGAACTGGCTGCTGAAAACCAACATTGCGTTACTTGGATATTCACCAGTGGTGTGAAGGAATCCTGCCTGGAGTGGAGATTCGATGAATTCCCGATTGGGAGTGAATGAATGGAACATTCTGTAGTGGAGATTATAATGATTTCTGAAGTCTTAGTTATGTGGACAGGAAAATGTAGAGCTGACCAGGGTTGAGTGGATAATCTGTTGAAAAGCACACCTGCGAGTGAGAACAGGCCGCTGAAAAGCAGCCTTGGGTTACTTGTTCATAAAACACTAGTTAAAAGAAATCCGGCCTGGAGTGGAGATTCGATGAGTTCCAGATTGGGAGTGAATGAATGTTACATTCTGTAGTGGTGGTTCCATTGAATTTTGAAATCTGGGTTGAGTGGACAGGAAAATGAAGAGCTGATCAGGTTGGAGAGGATAGCCAGTAGAATAGCACACCAGCGAGTGTGAACATGCCGCGAAAAAACAGCATTGCGGTACTTGGATATTGACCAGTGGTGTAACGAAATCCTGCCTGTCGTGGAGATTCGATGAATTCCAGATTGGCAGTGAATGAATGGAACATTCTGTACAGGAGATTAAAATCATTTCTGAAGTCTAGGTTGTGGAGACAGGAAAATGAAAAGCTGATTCGGGTTCAGTGGATAGCCAGTTGAACAGCACGCCTCCGAGGGGGATCAGGACAATGAAATCGAGCAGTGTGTTAGTTGGACATTCAACAGTGGTGTAACGAAAGCCTGCCTGGAGTGGAGATTCAGATGAATTCTAGATTCGCAGTGAATGAATGGAACGTTCTATAGTGGAGATTCCAATTATTTCTGAAATCCGATGTGTGTACACAGGAAAATGAAGAGCAGACCAGGTTAGAATGGATAGCCAGATGAACAACAGGCCTGCAATATTAAACAGTCCTCTGAAATCCAGCATTGGGTTACTTGGACATTCACCAGTGGTATCACGAGTGCGTTCATGGAGTGGAGGTTCAGATGAATTCCCGATTCTCAGTGAATTTACTGAACATTCTGTAGTGGATATTCCAATGATTTCTGTCGTATGGGTTGTTTGGACAGTAAAAGAAAGACTTGACCACTGTGGAGTGGATAGCCAGTTGAATATCATGCAAGCTAGTGTGAACAGTATGCTGAAAACCAGCAATGTGATACTTGGATATTCACCAGAGGTGTAACAAAAGCCTGACTGGAGTGTTGGTTCCAAGAATTCCAAATAAGCAGTGAATGAATGGAACGTTCTGTAGTGGAGATTCCAATGCTTTCTGAATTCTACGTTGTATGGACAAGAAACTGAAGAGCTTACCAGGTGGGATTTTATAGCCAGTTGAAGACCAAGCCTGCGAATTTGAAGAGGCTGCTGAAAGCCACCATTGGGTTACTTGAATATTCACCAGTGGTGTAAAGAAATCCTGTCTGCAGTGGAGATTCGATGAATTCCAGATTGGCAGTGAATGAGTGGAACATTCTGAAGTGGAGATTCTAATGGTTTTCCGAAGTCTGCGTTATGTGAACAGGAAAAAGAAGAGCTGACAAGGGTTGAGTGGAAAGCCATTTGAACAGCACGACTCTGAGTGTGAACACGCCTATGAAAACCAGCATTGGTTACTTGGACATTCATCAGTGGTGTAACGAAAGCTTGCCTGGAGTGGAGATTCGAAAAACTTCAGATTAGCAGTGAATGAATGGAATATTCTGTGGTGGGGATTCAAATGATTTCGAAAATCTGGGTTGTGTAGAGAGGAAATGGAAGAGCTGACCAGGTTGGAGTGGATAGCCCGTTGATCATCACGCCTGGGAGTGTGAAGCAGACGCTGGAACACAGCATTAGGTTACTTGGACATTCTCCAATGGCGCAACGAAGCATGCCTGGAGTGGAGATTCCATGAATTCGATATTGGCAGGGAATGAATGGAACATTCCGTAGGAGAGATTCCAATGATTTCTGAAGTCTGGGTTTTCTGTACAGGAAAATGAAGAGCAGAGTAGGGAAGAGTTTATAGCCTGTTGAACAGCAGACTGCGACTTTGAACTGGCTGCTGAAAACCAACATTGGATTACTTGGATCTTCACCAGTGATGTAAAGGAATCCTGCCTTGGGTGGCGATTCGATGATTTCCCGATTGGCAGTGAATGAATGGTACATTCTTTAGTGGAGATTCCAGTTCCTTCTGAAGTCTGGGTTTTGTGGACAGTGAAATAAAGAGCTGACCATGGTTGAGTGGATAGGCAGTTGGACAGCACGCCTGCGAGTGTGATCATGCCTCTGAAATCCAGCATTGGATTCCTTGGACATCATCAGTGGTGTAATGAAAGCCTGCTGGAGTGGGAGATTCGATGAATTCCAGATTAGAATTGAATGAATGGAACATCTGTCGTGGAGATTCCAATGAATTCTGACGTATGGTTTGTGTGGACAGGAAAAGAATAATCTGACCACTATGTAGTGGATTGCCAGTTCAACAGCACGTCTGCGAGTGAGAAGAGAACGCTGAAAATCAGCATTCAATTACTTAGATATTCACCAGTCGTGTTACTGAAGTCTGTCTGGAGTGGAGATTTGATGAATTCCAGATCGGCAGTGAATGAATGGAACATTCTGTAGTGGAGAATCCATTGAATTTTGAAGTCTCAGTTGAGTGGACAGGAAAATGAAGAACTGATCAGGTTGGAGAGGATAGCCAGTAGAATAGCACACCAGCGAGTGTGAACAGGCCGCGAAAAAAACAGCATTGGGGTACTTGGATATTGACTAGTGGTGTAACGAAATCCTGCCTGGAATTGAGATTCGATGAATTCCAGATTGTCAGTGAATGAATGGAACATTCTGCAATGGAGATTCTAATGGTTTCTGAAGTCTGGGTTATGTGAAGAGGAAAAAGAAGAGGTGACCAGGGTTGAGTGGACAGCCAGTGGAACAGCACGACTCCGAGTGTGAACACGCCTATGAAAACCAGCATTGGTTACTTAGACATTCACCAGTGGTGTAACGAAAGCTTGCCTGGAGTGGAGATTCGAAGAACGACAGATTAGCAGTGAATGAGTTGAAATTTCTGTAGTGGAGATTCAAATGATTTCGAAAGTCGGGGTTGTATGGACAGGAATCGGAAGAGCTGACCAGGTTGGAGTGGATAGCCCTTGAACAACACGCCTGGTAATGTGAAGCGGACGCTGGAAAACAGCATTAGGTTACTTGGACATTCTCCAATGGTGCAAGGAACGCATGCCTGTAGTGGAGATTCCATGAATTCGATATTGGCAGGGAATGAATGGAACATTCCGTAGGAGAGATTCCAATGATTTCTGAAGTCTGGGTTTTGTGTACTGGAAATTGAAGAGCAGAGCAGGGAAGAGTGGATAGCGTGTTGAACAGCAGACTGCGACTTTCAACTGGCTGCTGAAAACCAACATTGGGTTACTTGGATATTCACCAGTGGTGTAAAGGAATCCTGTCTTGAGTGGAGATTCGATGAATTCCCGATTGGGAGTGAATGAATGTAACATTTTTTAGTGGTGGTTGCATTGAGTTTTGAAGTCTGGATTGAGTGGACAGGAAAATGAAGAGCTGATCAAGTTAGAGATATAGGCAGTAGAATAGCACACCAGCGAGTGTGAACAGGCCGAGAAAAACCAGCATTGGGGTAATTGGATATTGACCAGTGGTGTACCAAAATCCTGCATGGAGTGGAGATTCGATGAATACCAGATTGGCAGTGAGTTAATGGGACACTCTGTACAGGAGACTCCAATCAGTTCTGAAGTCTAGGTTGTGGGGACAGGAAAATGAAGAGCTGAGCAGGGTTCAGTGGAGAGCCAGTTGAACAGCACGCCTCCGAGGGGGATCAGCCCAATGAAAACGAGCAGTGTGTTACTTGGACATTCAACAGTGGTGTAAGGAAAACATTCCTTGAGTGGAGATTCAGATGAATTCCAGTTTCGCAGTGAATGAATGAAACGTTCTGTAGTGGAGATACCAATTGTTTCTGAAATCCGATGTGTGTGGATAGGAAATGAAGAACAGACCAGGTTACAATGGATAGCCAGTTGAACAGCAGTCCTGCGAGATTGAACAGTCCTCTGAAAACCAGCATTGTGTTACTTGGACATTCACCAGTGGTATAACGAATGTGTTCATGGAGTGGAAGTTCAGATGAATTCCCGATTCGCAGTGAATGAATTGAATATTCTGTAGTGGATATTCCAATGATTTCTGTCGTGTGGGTTGTTTGGACAGTAAAAGAAAGACTTGACCACTGTGGAGTGGATAGCCAGTTGAATAGCATGCATGCGAGTGTGAACAGTATGCTGAAAACCAGCAATGTGTTAATTGGATATTCACCAGTGCTGCAAACAAAGCCTGCCTGGAGTGTAGGTTCCAAGAATTCCAAATAAGCAGTGAATGAGTGGAACATTCAATAGTGGAGATTCCAATGGTTTCTGAATTCTACGTTGTATGGAAAATATTCTGAAGACCTTACCAGGTGGGATTTTAGAGCCAGTTGAAGACCAGGCCTGCGAATTTGAACTTGCTGCTGAAAACCAACATTGGCTTACTTGAATATTCACCAGTGGTGTAAAGAAATCCTGCCTGCAGTGAAGATTCGATGAATTCCAGATTGGCAGTGAAGGAATGGAACATTCTGAAGTGGAGATTCTAATGGTTTCAGAAGTCTGGGTTATGTGAACAGGAAAAAGAAGAGCTGACCATGGTTGAGTGGACAGCCTGTTGAAGAGCACGACTCCGAGTGTGAACAAGCCTATGAAAACCAGCATTGGTTACTTGGACATTCACCAGTGGTGTAACGAAAGTTTGCCTGGAGTGGAGATTCGAAGAACTTCAGATTAGCAGTGAATGTCTGGACTTTTCTGTAGTGGAGATTCAAATGATTTCGAAAGTCTGGGTTCCGTGGACAGGAAATGGAAGAGCTGACCAGGTTGGAGTATATAGCGCGTTGAACAGCACGAATGGGAGTGTGAAGCAGACGCTGGAAAACAACATCAGGTTACATGGACATTCTCCAATGGTGCAAGGAAAGCATGCCTGGAGTGGAGATTCCATGAATTCCATAATGGCTGGCAATGAATGGAACATTCCGTAGGAGAGATTCCAATGATTTCTGATGTCTGGCTTTTGTGTACAGGAAAATGAAGAGCAGAGCAGGGAAGAGTGGATAGCCTGTTGAACAGCAGACTGCAACTTTGAACTGGCTGCTGAAAGCCAACATTGGGTTACTTGGATATTCACCAGTGGTGTAAAGGAATCCTGCCTGGAGTGGAGATTCGATGAATTCCCGATTTGGAGTGAATGAACGTAACATTCTGTAGTGGAGATTCCAATAACTTCTGAAGTCTGGGTTTAGTGGACAGGAAAATGTAGAGCTGACCAGGGTTGTGTGGATAGTCAGTTGAACAGCACTCCTGCTAGTGTGAACAGGCCGCTGAAAAGCAGCCTTGGGTTACTTGTTCATTCAACACTAGTGAAACGAAATCCGGCCTGGAGTGGAGATTCGATGAGTTCCAGATTGGGAGTGAGTGAATGTTACATTCTGTAGTCGTGGTTCCATTGAATTTTGAAATCTGTTTTGAGTGGACAGGAAAATGAAGAGCTGATCAGGTTGGAGAGGATAGCCAGTAGAATAGCACACCAGCAAGTGTGAACAGGCCGAAAAAACCAGCATTGGGGTACTTGGATATTGACCAGTTGTGTAACGAAATCCTGCCTGGAGTGGAGATTCGATGAATTTCAGATTGGCTGTGAATGAATGGAACATTCTGTACAGGAGATTCCAATAATTTCTGAAGTCTATCTTGTGGGGACAGGAAAAAGAAGAGCTGACCAGGGTTCAGTGGATAGCCAGTTGAACAGCACCCCTCCGAGGGGGATCAGGACAATGAAAACGAGCAGTGTGTTACTTGGACATTCAACAGTGGTGTAACGAAACCTGCCTGTAGTGGCGATTCAGATGAATTCCAGATTCGCAGTGAATGAATGGAACATTCTGTAGTGGAGATTCCAATTATATCTGAAATCCGTTGTGTGTCGAAAGGAAAATGAAGAACAGACCAGGTTACAATGGGTAGTCAGTTGAGCAGCAGACCTGCGAGATTGAACAGTCCTCTGAAAACCAGCATTGGGTTACTGGGACATTCACCACTGGTATAATGAATGCGTTCATGGAGTGGAGTTTTAGATGAATTCCGATTCGCAGTGAATGAATTGGACATTGTGTAGTTGATATTCCAATGATTTCTGTCGTGTGGGTTGTTTGGACAGTAAAAGAAAGACTTGACAACTGTGGAGTGGATAGCAAGTTGAATAGCATGCATGAAGTGTAAACAGTATGCTGAAAACCAGCAATGTGTTACTTGGACATTCACCAGTGGTGTAAAGAAAGACTGCCTGGAGTGTAGATTCCAAGAATTCCAAATAGGCAGTGAATGAATGGAACATTCTGTAGTGGAGATTCCAATGGTTTCTGAATTCAACATTGTATGGACAGGAAAGTGAAGAGCTTCCCACGTGGGATTTTATAGCCAGTTGAAACCAGGCCTGCGAATTTGAACAGGCTGCTGAAAACCACCATTGGGTTACTTGAATATTCACCAGTGGTGTAAAGAAATCCTGTCTGCAGTGGAGATTCGAAGAATTCTAAATTGGCATTGAATGAATGGAACATTCTGAAGTGGAGGTTCTAATGGTTTCTGAAGTCTGGGTTATGTGAACAGGAAAAAGAAGAGCTGACCATGGTTGAGTGGACAGCCAGTTGAACAGCACGACTCCGAGTGTGAGGACGCCTATGAAAACCAGCATTGGTTACTTGGACATTCACCAGTGGTGTAACGAAAGCTTGCCTGGAGTGGAGATTCGAAGAACTTCAGATTAGCAGTGAATGAGTGGAATATTCTGTAGTGGAGACTCAAATGATTTCGAAAGTCTGGGTTGTGTGGTTAGGAAATTGAAGAGCTGATCAGGTTGGAGTGTATAGCCCGTTGAACAGCATGCATGGGAGTGTGAAACAGACGCTGGAAAACAGCATTAGGTTACTTGGACTTTCTCCAATGGTGCAAGGAAAGCATGCCTGGAGTGGAGATTCCATGAATTCGATATTGGCAGGGAATGAATGGAACATTCCGTAGGAAAGATTCCAATGATTTCTGAAGTCTGAGTTTTCTGTACAGGAAAATGAAGAGCAGAGCAGGGAAGAGTGGATAGCCTGTTGAACAGCACACTGTGACTTTGAACTGGCTACTGAAAACCAACATTGGGTTACTTGGATATTCATCAGTGGTGTAAAGGAATCCTGCCTGCAGTGGAGATTCGATGAACTCCAGATTGGGAGTGAATGTATGGAACTTTCTGTAGTTTAGATTCCATTGAATTTTGAAGGGTGGATTGAGTGGAGAGGAAAATGAAGAGCTGATCAGGTTGGAGAGGAATGCCAGTAGAATAGCACACCAGCGAGTGTGAACAGACCGCGAAAAACCAGCATTGGGGTACTTGGATATTGACCAGTGTTGTAACAAAATCCTGACTGGAGTGGAGATTCCATGAATTCCAGATTGGCAGTGAATGAATGGCACATTCTGTACAGGAGATTCCAATCATTTCTGAAGTCTATCTAGTGGTGACAGGAAAATGAAGAGCTGACCAGAGTTCAGTGTATAGACAGGTGAACAGCACGCCTCCAAGGGTGATCAGGACAATGAAAAAGAGCAGTGTGTTACTTGGACATTCAACAGTGGTGTAACGAATGCCTGCCTGGAGGGGCGATTCAGATGAATTCCAGATTCGCAGTGAATGAATGGAACATTCTGTACTGGAGATTCGAATTATTTCTGAAATCCGATATGTGTGTGGACAGGAAAATGAAGAGCAGACCAGGTTAGAATGGATAGCCAGTTGAACAGCAGACCTGCGAGATTGAACAGTCCTCTGAAAAGCAGCATTGGGATACTTGGACATTCAACAGTGGTATCACGAATGCGTTCATGGAGTGGAGGTTCAGATGAATTCCCGATTCGCAGTGAATGAATTGAATATTCTGTAGTGGATATTCCAATGATTTCTGTCGTGTGGGTTGTTTGGACAGTAAAGAAAGACTTGACCACTGTGGAGTGGATAGCAAGTTGAATAGCATGCATGCAGTGTAAACAGTATGCTGAAAACCAGCAATGTGTTACTTGGACATTCACCAGTGGTGTAAAGAAAGCCTGCCTGGAGTGTAGGTTCCAAGAACTCCAAATAGGCAGTGAATGAATGGAACATTCTGTAGTGGAGATTCCAATGGTTTCTGAATTCTAAGTTGTATGGACAAGAAACTGAAGAGCTTCCCAGGTGGGATTTTAGAGCCAGTTGAAGACCAGGCCTTCGAATTTGAACAGGCTGCTGAAAACCACCATTGGGTTACTTGATTATTCACAAGTGGTGTAAAGAAATCCTGTCTGCAGTGGAGTTTCGAAGAATTCCAGATTGGCAGTGAATGAATGGAACATTCTGAAGTGGAGATTCTAATAGTTTCTGAAGTCTGGGTTATGTGAACAGGAAAAAGAAGAGCTGACCATGGTTGAGTGGACAGCCAGCTGAACAGCACGACTCCGAATGTGAGCACGCCTATGAAAACCAGCATTGGTTACTTGGACATTCACCAGTGGTGTAACGAAAGCTTGCCTGGAGTGGAGATTCGAAGAAATTCAGATTAGCAGTGAATGAGTGGAATATTCTGTAGTGGAGATTCAAATGATTTCGAAAGTCTGGGTTGTGTGGTTGGGAAATGGAAGAGCTGACCAGGTTGGAGTGGATAGTCCGTTGAACAGCACGCCTGGGAGAGTGAAGCGGACGCTGGAAAACAGCATTAGATTACTTGGACATTCTCCAATGGTGCAATGAATGCATGCCTGGAGTGGAGATTCCATGAATTCGATATTGGCAGGAAATGAATGGAACATTCCGTAGGAGAGATTCCAATGATTTCTGAAGTCTGAGTTTTCTGTACAGGAAAATGAAGAGCAGAGCAGGGAAGAGTGGATAGCCTGTTGAACAGCACACTGTGACTTTGAACTGGCTACTGAAAACCAACATTGGGTTACTTGGATATTCACCAGTGGTGTAAAGGAATCCTGCCTGGAGTGGAGATTCGATGAGCTCCAGATTGGGAGTGAATGAATGGAACATTCTGTAGTGGAGATTCCATTGAATTTTGAAGTGTGGATTGAGTGGAGAGGAAAATGAAGAGCTGATCAGTTTGGAGAGGAACGCCAGTAGAATAGCACACCAGCGAGTATGAACAGGTCGCGAAAAACCAGCATTGGGGTACTTGGATATTCAACAGTGTTGTAACGAAATCCTGCCTGGATTGGAGATTCGATGAATTCCCGATTGGGCGTCAATGAATGGAACATTCTGTAGTGGAGATTCCAATTACTTCTGAAGTCTGGGTTTTGTGGACAGGAAAATGAAGAGCTGACCAGGGTTGATTGATAGGCAGTTGGACAGCACGCCTGCGAGTGTGATCATGACTCTGAAATCCAGCATTGGATTCCTTGGACATCATCAGTGCTGTAACGAAAGCCTGCCTGGAGTTGGAGATTCAATGAATTCCAGATTGGAATTGAATCAATGGCACAGTCTGTAGTGGAGATTCCAATGTATTCTGAAGTATGGTTTGTGTGGACAGGAAAAGAATAATCTGACGACTGTGTAGTGGATTGCCAGTTCAAAAGCACGTCTTCGATTGAGAACAGAACTCTGAAAATAAGCATTCAGTTACTTAGATATTCACCAGTCATGTAACTAAAGTCTGCCTGGAGTGGAGATTCGATGAATTACAGATCGGCAGTGAATGAATGGTACATTCTGTCGTGGAGATTATAATGGTTTCTGAAGTCTAAGTTACGTGGACAGGAAAATGTAGAGCTGACCAGGGTTGTGTGGATAGTCAGTTGAACAGCACTCCTGCTAGTGTGAACAGGCCGCTGAAAAGCAGCCTTGGGTTACTTGTTCATTCAACACTAGTGAAACGAAATCCGGCCTGGAGTGGAGATTCGATGAATTCCAGACTGAGAGTGAATGAATGGAACATTCTGTAGTGGAGCTTCCATTGAATTTTGAAGTCTGGGTTGAGTGGACAGGAAAATGAAGAGCTGATCAGGTTGGAGAGGATAGCCAGTAGAATAGCACACCAGCGAGTGTGAACAGGCCGGGAAAAACCAGCATTGGGGTACTTGGATATTGACCAGTGGTGTAACGAAATCCTGCGTGGAGTGGAGATTCGATGAATTTCAGATTGGCAGTGAAGGAATTGACCATTCTAAAGTGGAGATTCTAATGGTTTCTGAAGTCTGGGTTATGTGAACAGGAAAAAGAAGAGCTGTCCAGGGTTGAGTGGAGAGCCAATTGAACAACACGACTCCGAGTTTGAACATGCCTATGAAAACCAGCATTGGTTACTTGGACATTCACCAGTGGTGTAATGAAAGCTTGCCTGGAATGGAGATTTGAAGAACTTCAGATTAGCAGTGAATGAGTGGAATATTCTGTAGTGGAGATTCAAATTATTTCTGAAGTCCGATGTGTGTGGACAGGAAAATGAAGAGCAGACCAGGTTAGCATGGATAGCCAGTTGAACAGCAGGCCTGCGAGACTGAACAGTCCTCTGAAACCAGCATTGGTTTGCTTAGACATTCATCCGTGGTATAACGAATGCGTTCATGGAGTGGAGGTTCAGATGAATTCCCGATTCGCAGTGAATGATTTGAATATTCTGTAGTGGATATTCCAATGATTTCTGTCGTGTGGGTTGTTTATACAGTAAAAGAAAGACTTGACCACTGTGGAGTGGATAGCCAGTTGAATAGCATGCATGCTAGTGTGAACAGTATGCTGAAAATCCAGCAATGTGTTACTTGGACTTTCAGCAGTGGTGTAAAGGAAGCCTGCCTGGAGTGTAGGTTCCAAGAATTCCAAATAGGCAGTGAATGAATGGAACATTCTGTAGTGGAGATTTAATTGGTTTCTGAATTCTACGTTGTATGGACAAGAAACTGAAGAGCTTACCAGGTGGCATTTGATAGCCAGTTGAATACCAGGACTAAGAATTTGAACAGGCTGCTGAAAACCACCATTGGGTTACTTGATTATTCACCAGTGGTGTAAAGATATTCTGTCTGCAGTGGAGATTCGATGAATTCCAGATTGGAATTGAATCAATGGTACAGTCTGTAGTGGAGATTCCAATGTATTCTGAAGTATGGTTTGTGTGGACAGGAAAAGAATAATATGACGACTGTGTAGTGGATTGCCAGTTCAAAAGCACGTCTTCGATTGAGAACAGAACTCTGAAAATAAGCATTCAGTTACTTAGATATTCACCAGTCATGTAACTAAAGTCTGCCTGGAGTGGAGATTCGATGAATTACAGATCGGCAGTGAATGAATGGTACATTCTGTCGTGGAGATTATAATGGTTTCTGAAGTCTAAGTTATGTGGACAGGAAAATGTAGAGCTGACCAGGGTTGTGTGGATAGTCAGTTGAACAACACTCCTGCTAGTGTGAACAGGCCGCTGAAAAGCAGCCTTGGATTACTTGTTCATTCAACACTAGTGAAACGAAATCCGGCCTGGAGTGGAGATTCGATGAATTCCAGACTGGGAGTGAATGAATGGAACATTCTTTAGTGGAGATTCCATTGAATTTTGAAGTCTGGGTTGAGTGGACAGGAAAATGAAGAGCTGATCAGGTTGGAGAGGATAGTCAGTAGAATAGCACAACAGCGAGTGTGAACAGGCCGCGAAAAACCAGTATTGGTGTACTTGGATATTGACCAGTGGTGTAACGAAATCCTCCGTGGAGTGGAGATTCGATGAATTCCAGATTGGCAGTGAATGAATTGACCATTCTGAAGTGGAGATTCTAATGGTTTCTGAATCTGGGTTATGTGAACAGGAAAAAGAAGAGCTGTCCAGGGTTAAGTGGAGAGCCAATTCAACAGCACGACTCCGTGTGTGAACATGCCTATGAAAACCAGCATTGGTTACTTGGACATTCACCAGTGGTGTAATGAAAGCTTGCCTGGAATGGAGATTTGAAGAACTTCAGATTAGCAGTGAATGAGTGGAATATTCTGTAGTGGAGATTCAAATTATTTCTGAAATCCGATGTGTGTGGACAGGAAAATGAAGAGCAGACCAGGTTAGCATGGATAGCCAGTTGAACAGCAGGCCTGCGAGATTTAACAGTCCTCTGAAACCAGCATTGGTTTGCTTAGACATTCATCCGTGGTATAACGAATGCGTTCATGGAGTGGAGGTTCAGATGAATTCCCGATTCGCAGTGAATGATTTGAATATTCTGTAGTGGATATTCCAATGATTTCTGTCGTGTGGGTTGTTTATACAGTAAAAGAAAGACTTGACCACTGTGGAGTGGATAGCCAGTTGAATAGCATGCATGCTAGTGTGAACAGTATGCTGAAAATCCAGCAATGTGTTACTTGGACTTTCAGCAGTGGTGTAAAGGAAGCCTGCCTGGAGTGTAGGTTCCAAGAATTCCAAATAGGCAGTGAATGAATGGAACATTCTGTAGTGGAGATTTAATTGGTTTCTGAATTCTACGTTGTATGGACAAGAAACTGAAGAGCTTACCAGGTGGCATTTGATAGCCAGTTGAATACCAGGACTAAGAATTTGAACAGGCTGCTGAAAACCACCATTGGGTTACTTGATTATTCACCAGTGGTGTAAAGATATTCTGTCTGCAGTGGAGATTCGATGAATTCCAGATTGGAATTGAATCAATGGTACAGTCTGTAGTGGAGATTCCAATGTATTCTGAAGTATGGTTTGTGTGGACAGGAAAAGAATAATATGACGACTGTGTAGTGGATTGCCAGTTCAAAAGCACGTCTTCGATTGAGAACAGAACTCTGAAAATAAGCATTCAGTTACTTAGATATTCACCAGTCATGTAACTAAAGTCTGCCTGGAGTGGAGATTCGATGAATTACAGATCGGCAGTGAATGAATGGTACATTCTGTCGTGGAGATTATAATGGTTTCTGAAGTCTAAGTTATGTGGACAGGAAAATGTAGAGCTGACCAGGTTTGTGTGGATAGTCAGTTGAACAACACTCCTGCTAGTGTGAACAGGCCGCTGAAAAGCAGCCTTGGGTTACTTGTTCATTCAACACTAGTGAAACGAAATCCGGCCTGGAGTGGAGATTCGATGAATTCCAGACTGGGAGTGAATGAATGGAACATTCTTTAGTGGAGATTCCATTGAATTTTGAAGTCTGGGTTGAGTGGACAGGAAAATGAAGAGCTGATCAGGTTGGAGAGGATAGTCAGTAGAATAGCACAACAGCGAGTGTGAACAGGCCGCGAAAAACCAGTATTGGTGTACTTGGATATTGACCAGTGGTGTAACGAAATCCTCCGTGGAGTGGAGATTCGATGAATTCCAGATTGGCAGTGAATGAATTGACCATTCTGAAGTGGAGATTCTAATGGTTTCTGAAGTCTGGGTTATGTGAACAGGAAAAAGAAGAGCTGTCCAGGGTTAAGTGGAGAGCCAATTCAACAGCACGACTCCGTGTGTGAACATGCCTATGAAAACCAGCATTGGTTACTTGGACATTCACCAGTGGTGTAATGAAAGCTTGCCTGGAATGGAGATTTGAAGAACTTCAGATTAGCAGTGAATGAGTGGAATATTCTGTAGTGGAGATTCAAATTATTTCTGAAATCCGATGTGTGTGGACAGGAAAATGAAGAGCAGACCAGGTTAGCATGGATAGACAGTTGAACAGCAGGCCTGCGAGATTGAACAGTCCTCTGAAAACCAGCATTGGTTTGCTTGGACATTCATCCGTGGTATAACGAATGCGTTCATGGAGTGGAGGTTCAGATGGATTCCCGATTCGCAGTGAATGATTTGAATATTCTGTAGTGGATATTCCAATGATTTCTGTCGTGTGGGTTGTTTAGACAGTAAAAGAAAGACTTGACCACTGTGGAGTGGATAGCCAGTTGAATAGCAATCATGCGAGTGTGAACAGTATGCTGAAAATCCAGCAATGTGTTACTTGGACTTTCACCAGTGGTGTAAAGGAAGCCTGCCTGGAGTGTAGGTTCCAAGAATTCCAAATAGGCAGTGAATGAATGGAACATTCTGTAGTGGAGATTTAATTGGTTTCTGAATTCTACGTTGTCTGGACAAGAAACTGAAGAGCTTACCAGGTGGCATTTGATAGCCAGTTGAAGACCATGACTAAGAATTTGAACAGGCTCCTGAAAACCACCATACGGTTACTTGATTATTCACCAGTGGTGTAAAGATATTCTGTCTGCAGTGGAGAGTCGATGAATTCCAGATTGGCAGTGAATGAATGGAACATTCTGAAGTGGAGATTCTAATGGTTTCTAATGTCTGTGTTATGTGAACAGGAAAAAGAAGAGCTGACAAAGGTTGAGTGGACAGCCAGTGGAACAGCACGACTCCGAGTGTTAACACGCCTATGAAAACCAGCATTGGTTACTTGGACATTCACCAGTGGTGTAAGTGGGGGCAACTAAAACTTCATGGGAAGGGGGGTGTTCCGGTCCGTCCTTCACGCCCTACCGAGGTCACCAGTTGCCACCAGCGAGCGGCTGTCCAGCACGGCCACGGCCCCAGAAGCACAAGGACTTAATGCAGAACCCGGAAGCTTGGAGCAGAAAAGTGAACGGACCATGCGTTAATCCAGGCCATCAAGTCTGCCGGAGGAGAAAGGTTGTTGCCCCATTCGCCCTCTCTTCTCTGGAAAGAAGGATGGTGGCTGCATGGGAGCCTTGTGGACAGCAGGTATGAGCCGGGGGAGTGGGGGCGACTAAAACCTCATGGGAAGGGGGGCGTTCCGGTCCGTCCTTCACGCCCTACTGAGGTCACCAGTTGCCCCCCCGCGAGCGGCTCTCCAGCATGGCCACGGCCCCAGAAGCACAAGGACTTAATGCAGAACCCGACATCTTGGAGCAGAAAAGTGAAAGGACTATGCGTTAATCCATGCCATTATGTCTGCCCGGAGGGGAAAGGGTGTTGGTCCCTTCCACCCTCCTCCCTCTGGAAAGAAAGATGGCGGCCACATGGGAGCCTTGTGGACAGCAGGTATGAGCCGGGGGTGTGGAGGTGACTAAAACCTCATGGGAAGGGGGGCGTTCCGGTCCGTCCTTCATGCCCTACCGAGGTCACCAGTTGCCCCCCGCGAGCGGCTCTCCAGCACGGCCACGGCCCCAGAAGCACAAGGACATAATGCAGAACCCGGCAGCTTGGAGCAGAAAAGTGAACAGACTATGCGTTAATCCAGGCCATCAGGTCTGTCCGGAGGGGAAAGGGTGTTGCCCCAGTTGCCTTCTCCTCTCTGGAAAGAAAGATGGCGGCCGCATGGGAGCCTTGTGGACAGCAGGTATGAGCCGGGGGTGTGGGGGCGACTAAAACCTTATCGGAAGGGGGGGCGTTCCGGTCCGTCCTTCACGCCCTACCGAGGTCACCAGTTGCCCCCCGCGAGCGGCTCTCCAGCACAGCCACGGCCCTAGAAGCACAAGGACTTAATGCAGAACCCGGCAGCTTGGAGCAGAAAAGTGAACAGACTATGCGTTAATCCAGGCCATCAGGTTTGTCCGGAGGGGAAAGGGTGTTGCCCCAGTCGCCTTCTCCTCTCTGGAAAGACAGATGGCGGCCACATGGGAGCCTTGTGGACAGCAGGTATGAGCCGGGGGAGTGGGGGCGACTAAAACCTCATGGGAAGGGGGGCGTTCCGGTCCGTCCTTCACGCCCTACCGAGGCCACCATTTTCCCCCCACTAGCGGCTCTCCGGCACGGCCACGACTCCAGAGCACAGAAACCAATTTCTTAACTATCTGACTTTCAGTAGAAATACTTCCAGGTTCAATAAGTAAAATAGCAGAAATCCAAAACCAACATATAATTCTTGAACCCAGCTGTAGAAAGCAAATCACTTCACAATGCTTTGTCACCATGTCTGATTGGGGGGGGGTAAACTCTAAATAATAGTGGTGAATCTTTTGTTGAAACAATGAATCTAATCAAAGCAGATAGAGTGTTGACTAGAGTTCATCTGCCCCACAGGGACTGGGAGGGGTGGGGGTGGGGTTTTATTGGGGTTCTTCATGGTGAAAAATAAGTTTTGGTAAAGGGAAATGTGCTTGATATTTGCATGACTGAGACCTAAACCTGAAAGCTTTGTAACCTTTCCCATGGTGATTCAATAAATAAATTAATTAATTAAAAAAAACAGCATTGGTTACTTGGACATTCACCAGTGGTGTAACGAAAGCTTGCCTGGAGTGGAGATTCGAAGAACGTCAGAATAGCAGTGAATGAGTGGATTATTCTGTAGTGGAGATTCAAATGATTTCGAAAGTCTGGGTTGTGTGGACAGGAAATGGAAGAGCTGACCAGGTTAGAGTGGATAGCCCGTTGAACAGCACGCCTGGGAGTGTGAAGCGGACGCTGGAAAACAGCATTAGGTTACTTGGACATTCTTCAATGGTGCAACGAAAGCATGCCTGGTGTGGAGAATCCATGAATTCGATATTGGCAGGGAATGAATGGAACATTCCTTAGGAGAGATTCCAATGATTTCTGAAGTCTGGGTTTTCTGTACAGGAAAATGAAGAGCAGAACAGGGAAAAGTGGATAGCCTGTTGAACAGCAGACTGCGACTTTGAACTGGCTGCTGAAAACCAACATTGGATTACTTGGATCTTCACCAGTGGTGTAAAGGAATCCTGCTTGGGGTGGAGATTCGATGATTTCCCGATTGGCAGAGAATGAATGGAACATTCTGTAGTGGAGATTCCAATTACTTCTGAAATCTGCGTTTTGTGGACAGGACAATGAAGAGCTGACCAGTGTTGAGTGGATAGGCAGTGGGACAGCACACCTGCGAGTGTGATCTTGCCTCTGAAATCCAGCATTGGATTCCTTGGACATCATCAGTGGTGTAACGAAAGCCTGCCTGGAGTTGGAGATTCGATGAATTCCAGATTGGAATTGAATCAATGGCACAGTCTGTAGTGGAGTTTCCAAAGAATTCTGAAATATGGTTTGTGTGGACAGGAAAAGAATAATCTGACCACTGTGTAGTGGATTGCCATTTCAACAGCACGTCTACGAGTGAGAACAGAACGCTGAAAATCAGGATTTAGTTAGTTAGATATTCACCAGTCATGTAACTAAAGTGTGCCTGGAATGGAGATTCGATGAATTCCCAATCGGCAGTGAATGAATGGAACATTCTGTAGTGGAGATTACAATGGTTTCTGAATTCTACGTTATGTGGACAGGAAAATGTAGAGCTGACCAGGGTTGAGTGGATAGTCAGTTGAACAGCACTCCTGCGAGTGTGAACAGGCCGCTGAAAAGCAGCCTGGGGTTACGTGTACATTCAACACTAGTGAAACGAAATCCAGCCTGAAGTGGAGATTCGATGAATTCCAGATTGGGAGTGAAGGAATGGAACATTCTGTAGTGGAGATCCTATTGAATTTTGAAGTCTGGGTTGAGTGGACAGGAAAATGAAGAGCTGATCAGGTTGGAGAGGATAGCCAGTACAATAGCACACCAGCGAGATTGAACAGGATGCGAAAAACCAGCATTGGGGTACTTGGATATTGACCAGTGGTGTAACGAAATCCTGCCTGGAGTGGAGATTCGATGAATTCCAGATTAGCAGTGAATGATTGGAAGAATCTGTACAGGAGATTCCAATCAATTCTGAAGTCTAGGTTGTGGGGACAGGAAAATGAAGAGCTGACCAGGGTTCAGTGGATAGCCAGTTGAACAGCACGCCTCCGAGGGGGATCAGGACATTGAAAAAGAGCAGTGTGTTAGTTGGACATTCAACAGTGGTGTAACGAAAGCCTGCCTGGAGTGGAGATTCAGATGTATTCCAGATTCGCAGTGAATGAATGGAACGTTCTGTAGTGGAGATTCCAATTATTTCTGAAATCCGATGTGTGTACACAGGAAAATGTAGAGCAGACCAGGTTAGAATGGGTAGCCAGTTGAACAGCAGGCCTGCGAGATTGAACAGTCCTCTGAAAACCAGCATTGGGTTACTTGGACATTCACCAGTGGTATAACGAATGAGTTCATGGAGTGGAGGTTCAGATGAATTACAGATTCGCAGTGAATGAATTGAACATTCTGTAGTGGATATTCCAATGATTTCTGTCGTGTGGTTTGTTTGGACAGTAAAAGAAGACTTGACCACTGTGGAGTGTATAGCCAGTTGAATAGCATGCATGCAAGTGTGAACAGTATGCTGAAAATCAGCAATGTGATACTTGGACATTCACCAGTGGTGTAAAGAAAGCCTGCCTGGAGTGTAGGTTCCAAGAATTCCAAATAGGCAGTGAATGAATGGAACATTCTGTAGTGGGGTTCCAATGGTTTCTGAATTGTACGTTGTATGGACAAGAAACTGAAGAGCTTTCAGGTGGGATTTTATAGCCAGTTGAAGACCAGGACTGCGAGTTTGAACAGGCTCCTGAAAACCACCATTGTGTTACTTGAATATTCACCAGTGGTGTAAAGAATCCTGTCTGCATTGGAGATTCCATGAATTCCAGATTGGCAGTGAATGAATGGAACATTCTGAAGTGGAGATTCTAATGGTTTCTGAAGTCTGGGTTATGTGAACAGGAAAAAGAAGAGCTCACCAGGGTTGAGTGGACAACAAGTTGAACAGTACGACTCCGAGTGTGATCACGCCTATGAAAACCAGCATTGGTTACTTGGACATTCACCTGTGGTGTAATGAAAGCTTGCCTCGAGTGGAGATTCGAAGAACTTCAGATTAGCAGTGAATGAGTGGAGTATTCTGTAGTGGAGATTCAAATGATTTCGAAAGTCTGGGTTGTGTGGACAGGAAATGGAAGAGCTGACAAGGTTGGAGTGGATAGCCCGTTGAACAGCACGCCTGGGAGTATGAAGCGGATGCTGGAAAACAGCATTAGGTTACTTGGACATTCTCCAATGGTGCAACAAAAGCATGCCTGGAGTGGAGATTCCATGAATTCGATATTGGCAGAGAATGAATGGAACATTCTGTAGTGGAAATACAAATGATTTCTGAATTATGTGATGTGTGGACAGGAAAAGGAAGAGCTGACCAGGTTGAAGTGTAGCGCCATTTGAACAGCATGACATGGAGTGTGAACAGGCCGCTGAAAACCATCATTGGGTTTTTTGGACATTCACTAATTGTGTAACGAAGCCTGCCTGGACTGGAGACACAGATGAATTCCAGATTGGCAGTGAATGAATTGAACCTTCTGTAGTGGAGATTCTAATGGTTTCTGAAGTCTGGATTATGTGGACATGAAATTGAAGCCCTGACCAGTTTTGAGTGGATAGCCAGTTGAACAGCACGACTGCGAGTGTGAGCAGGCCGCTGAAAACAGCATTGGGTTACTTGAATATTCATCACTGGTGTAAAGAGAGCCTGATGGAGTGGAGATTCAATGAATTCCACATTGTCAGTTATTGAGTGTAACATTCTGTAGAGGAGATTCTAATGGATTCTGAAGTCTGGGTTTTGTGGACCGGAAAATGAAGAGCTGACCAGAGTTGAGTGGATAGCCAGTTGATCAGCACGCCCGCGAGTGTGAACAGTCCTATGAAATCCGGCTTTGGGTTATTTGGACATTCACCAGTGGTATAACCAAAGCCTGCCTGGAGTGGAGATTCAATGATTTCCAGATTGGCAGTGAATGAATGGAACTTTCTGTAGTGGAGATTCCAAAGATTTCTTAAGTTTGGGCTGTGTGGAAGGGAAAAGGTAGAGATGACCAGATTGGAGTAGATAGCCAGTTGAATAGCACGCCTGTGAGTGTAAACAAGCTGCTGAAAACAAGCATTGGGTTACTTGGATATTCACCAGTGGTGTAACGAAATCCTGCCTAGAGTGGAGAGTTGATGAATTCCAGATTGGCAGTGAATGAATGGAACATTCTTTAGTGGAGATTCCAATGTTTTCTAAAGTCTGGTTGTGTCGAGAGGAAAATGAAGAGATGAGCTCGGTTGTTGGTTAGCCAGTCGAACAGCACGCCTGCGAGTTTGAACAGGCCTCTGAATACCGGCATGGGGTTACCTGGACATTCAGAAATTGTGTATAGACAGCCTGCCTAGAGTGAAGATTCGATGAATTCCAGATTGGCAGTGAATAAATGGAACATTCTGTAGTGGAGATTCCAATGATTTCTGAATTCTGGTTTTTGTGGACAGGAAAATGAAGAGCAGACCAGGTTAATGTGGATAGCCAGTTGAACAGCAGGCCTGCGAGTTTGAACAGGCCTCTGAAAAACAGCATTGGGTTACCTGGACATTCAGCCGTGGTGTATAGATAGCCTGCCTAAAGTGAAGATTCGATGAATTCCAGATTCGCAGTGAATGAATGGAACATCTAGAAATTCTATGTTATATGTACAGGAAAATGAAGAGCTGACCAGGATTCAGTGGATAGACAATTGAGCAGCACGCCTGCGAGTGTTAACAGGAAGCTGAACACCTGCATATGGTTACTTGGACATTCACTAGTGGTGTAACTAAATCCTGCCTGCAGTGGAGATTCGATGAAATCCAGGTTGGAAATGAATGAATGGAACATTCTGTAGTGGATATTCCAATGATTTCTGAAGTCTGGGTTGTGTGGACAGGAAAATGAGGAGCTGACCTGGGTACAGTGGATAGCCAGTTGAACGGCACGCCTGCGAGTGTGAACAGGACGTTGAAAATTAGCATTGTGTTACTTGGACAATCAACAGTGGTGTAAGAAAGCTTGTCTGGAGTGGAGATTCAGATGAATTACAGATTCGCAGTGAATAAATATAACATTCTGTAATAAAGATTCCAATGATTTCTGAAATCTGTGTTGTCTGGACAGGAAAATGAGGAGCAAACAAGGTTAGAGTGGATTGTCAGTTGAACAGCAGGACTGTGAGTTTGAACAGGCCTATGAAAAGCAGCTCTACACGATCAGAGAAACTTCTCTAGTAACATACTCTAGAAATGATCCCTGCGATAGCACAGTGGTAGGGCGTTTGCCTTGCACGCAGCCAACATGACCAGTCCGAGTTCGATTCCTCTGTCCCTCTCGGAGTGCCTGGCAAGCTACCGAGAGTATCTCACCCGCACGGCAGAGCCTGGCAAGATCCCCGTGACGTATTCGATATGCCAGACACAGTAACAACAAAGTCTCCAATGGAAACGTTACTGTGCCCGCTCGAGCATGAAAACCAGCATTGTGTTACTTGGACATTCACCAGTAGAGTAACAAAAACCTGCCTGGATTGGAGAGTCTATGACCTACAGATTGGCAGTGAATGAATGGAATATTCTGTATTGGAGATTCCTATGATTTCTGAAGTCTTGATTGTGTGGACAGGAAAATAAAGAGCTGTCAATCGTGGAGTGGATAGCCAGTTGAACAACACGCGTGCGACTGTGAACAGGTAGCTGAAAACTAGCATTAGTTTTCTTGAACATTCACAATTGGTGTAACGAAATTCTGCTTGTATTGGAGATTCAGATTAATTCCAGATTCGCAGAGAATGAATGGAACATTCTGTAGTGGAGTTTCCAATGATTTCTGAAGTCTGGGTGCTGTGAACAGGAAAACAAAGAGCTGATCACTGTGGAGTGGACAGCCAGTTGAACAGCACACCTGCGAGTGTGAAAAGGACACTGAAATCCAGCATTGGGTTACTTGGACATTCAACAGTGATCTAAGGAAAGGCATCCTGGAGTGGAGATTCAGATGAATTCCAGATTGGCAGTGAATGATTGGAACATACTTTAGTGGAGATTCAAATGATTTCTGAAGTCTGGGTTGTGAGGAGAGGAAAATGAAGAGCTGTCCAGGTAGTTGTGGATAGCCAGTTGAAGAGCACGCCTGCGAGTGTGAACAGGCCGCTGATAACCAGCATTGTGTTACTTGGACATTCAAGAGTGGTGTAACGAAAGACTGCTTGGAGTGGAGATTCGATGAATTCCAGATTGGCGTGAATTAATAGAACGTCCTTTAGTGGAGATTCCAGTGATTTCTGAACTCTAGGTTGGTTGGACAGGAAAATGAAGAGCTGACCAAGGTTAGAGTGGATAGCCAGTTGAAAAGCAGGACTGCGAGTGTGAAAAAGCCTCTGAAAATCAGCATTAGGCTACTCAATATTCACCAATGGTGTAACGAAATCCTGCCTGGAGTGGAGATTCGATGATATGCAGATTGGCAGTGAATGAATGGAACATTCTGTAGTGGAGATTCCAATGATTTCTGAAGTCTTGTGGATAGGAAAATGAAGAGCTGACAAGGTTTGCGTGGAAAGCCAGTTAAACAGCACGCCTGAGAGCGTGAACAGGCCTTTGAAAAGCAGCATTGGGTTATTTGGACATTCAGCAGTGGTGTAACAGAAGTCTGACTGGAGTGGAGATTCAGATGATCCAGATTCGCAGTGAATGTATGGAACATTTTGTAGTGGAGAGTCCAATGATTGCTGAAGTCTCAGTTGTGTGGACAGGAAAATGAAGAGCTGACCAGCAGGATTGGATAGCCAGTTGAACAGCAGGCCTGCAAGTGTGAACAGGCCGCTGAAAACCAGCAATGGGTTACTTCGATATTCACCAGTGGTGTAACCAAAGCCTGCTTGGAGTGGAGATTCAGATGAATTCCAGATTCGCAGTAAATGAATGGAACATTCTATAGTGGAGATACCAATGATTTCAGAACTCTGGGTTACAGGCAGCAGGAAATGAAGTGCTGACCAGGGTGGAGTGAATAACCAGTGAACACCACGCCTGTGGTATATGAACATGCCGCTGTCCACTACCATTAGGTTACTGGGACATGCAGAATATTCCCATTGTTTTGCTGGGGCAGTTCAGTAGGGTCTTCGTTTGGAGTTTTTGAAGACTGTAATTTTGGCATATGGAATATTTCACAGTTGTCTGGCCAGGCTTTATCCACGAGGGCCAGGTCCTCTCGTTAGCTTACCGGGGATCTCTGAGTGGGCGAGGAATTGAACAAGGCTCGGCCAGGCTGGATGTGTGTCCCACATGTCCTACTGCTGTGCTTTCAAGCCAGAATGGCAGTGTGGATAGGAAGATGAAAAGCAGCCCATGGATGATTTCAGAGAGAAGATACAGATGATTTCAAATTTTGTGTAGACATACCAGTGCTGTAAAGAATGCCTACGCAGAGTGGAAATTCAGATGTATTCCAGACTCGCAGTAAAAGACTGGAACATACTGCAGTGGGGATTCAAATGATTTCTGATTTCTGGGTTGTGTGGACAGGAAAAGGAAGTGCTCACCAGGGTGGAGTGGATAGCCAGTGATCAACACAGGCCGCTGAAAACCATCATTGAGTTACTTGGACTTTCCCCAGTGGTGTAACGAAAGCCTGCCTGGACTGGAGATTCGAAGAACTCCAGATCGGCAGTGAATGAATGGAACCTTCTGTAGTGGAGATTCCAATGATTTCTGAAGTCTGGGTTGTGTGGACAGGAAAAGGAAGAGCTGACCAGGGTGGACAGGATAGTCAGTTCAATAGCACTGCTGCGAGTGTGAACAGAATGCTGAAAACCAGCATTGGGTTACTTGGACATACACCAGTGGTGTAACGAAAGACTGCCTGGAGTGGAGATTCAGATGAATTCCAGATTCACAGTGAATGAATGAAACAATCTGTAGTAGAGATTTCAATGATTTCTGAAGTCTGGTTTGTGTGGAGAGGAAAAGGACATGCTAATAAGTGTTGAGTGGATAGCCAGTTGAACAGCACGCCTGTGGTATGTGAACAGACCGCTGACCACTAGCATTGGGGTACTGGGACATGCAGAAGAATCCCAATCCTGACGAGTTTTAGAGGCGTACAATCATCACCACCACTGGGTGGCGTTGACCAGGAGAGTACCATATGGTTTCGATTGATTCAGAGGTCGATGCACACCAGGCCTGGTTAGAGTGGATGGGATGATGAAAACTTCGGCTTGATCAAGTGTACAGGCAGATGAAAACCAGATATGTACGTGTTGATACTTAGAAGAACTCAAGTGCTTGGTAGTGTGGCAGAATACTATATTCGGCTGGACTGGGAGCAGAACAGCAGGGCTGGGGAGAATTGACAGCAAATGCTCATTGGCAGATTTTTAATTCGACTCGATTTCGTGCAGAACGAGAAGAAACGCAGGCCTAATACATTGGATATTGAGATGAATTCACTACTCAGCAGTGTGGATCACTGTCACTCTCCCAGTCTTCCCGGACTTCATTGATTTGCTGGCGCGGTTCAGTAACGTCTTTGTTTGGACACTTGTGGTGACTATAATTTTGGCGTAAGGAATATTTCATGGGTGGATTGCCAGGCTTTGCCACGAGGGCCAGATACTCTCGGTAGCTTCCGGGGATCTATCAGCGGGCTAGGAATTGTACCTGCTCGGCCAGGCTGGCTGTGTGACGCACACGTCCTAATGCAGTGCTTTCGCACCAGAATGGCATTGTGGATAGGAAGATGAAAAGCAGCCCACGGATGATTTCAGAGAGCAGATTCAGATTATTTAAAGATTCTGTGTAGACATACCAGTGCTGTAACGAATGCCTGCGCAAAGTGGAGATTAATATGTATTCCAGACTCGCAGTGAATGACTGGAACATTCTGTAGTGGAGATTTCAATGATTTCTGATGTCTGAGTTCTGTGGACAGGAAAATGAAGAGCTGACCAGGGTGAAGTGGAGAGCCAGTGAACAGCACAGGCCGCTGAAAAACAGCACTGGATTACTTGGACAATCACAAATGGTATAATGAAAGTCTGCCTGAAGAGGAGTTTCAGATGAATTCCAGAATCACAGTCAATGAATAGAATTGAGTGGATAGCTAGTTGAACAGGAAGCCTGTGAGTGTGAATAGGCCACTGAAAATCAGCATTGAGTTACTTGGATATTCACCAGTGGTGTTACGAAAGCCTGCCTGGAGGGGAGATTCAGATGAATGCCAGGTTCGCAGAGAATGAATGGAACATTCTGTAGGGTAGATTCCAATGATTTCTGAAGTCTGGGTTGTGTGGACAGGAAAATGAAGAGCTGACCAGGGTTGAGTGGATAGCCAGTTGAACAGCACGCGAGTGTGAACAGACCGCTGAAAACCAACATTGGGTTACTTGGAAATAAAGTAGTGGTGTAACGAAATCCTGCCTGGAGTGGAGATTCGATGAACTCCAGATTGGCAGTGAATGAATGGAACATTCTGTAGTGGATATTCCAATTATTGTAATTGTGGACAGGAAAGTGAAGAGCTGACCAGGGTGGAGTGGATAGCCAGTTGCACAGCACGCATGCGAGTTTGACAAGACGCTGAAAACCAGCATTAGGTTACTTGGACATTCACCAGTGCTGTAACGAAAGCCTGCCTGAAGTGGAGATTCAGATGAATTCCAGATTGGCAGTTAATGAATGGAACAATCTGTAGTGACCATACCAATAATTTCAGAACTCTGGGTTGTGGCACCAGGAAATAAAGAGCTGACCAGGGTAGAGTGGATAGCCAGGATACACAACGCCAGCAGTATGTGAACAGGCCGCTGACCACTAGCATTGGGTTACTGGGACGTGCAGAAAAATCTCAACCCTGATGAGATTTTGAGGCATACGATTATCACCACCTCTACGTGGCATTGACCGGGACAATACCATATGGTTTCGATTGATTCAGAAGTCTATGCACACCAGGCCTGGTTACAGTGGACGGTATGATGAAAACTTATGCTTGATTGAGTGCACAGGATGATGAAAAACAGACATGCAGGTGTTCAAATTTAAATGAACTCAGGTCACTAGGTAGTGTGGCAGGGTTAATGAACAGAATACTATATTCAACTGGATAGGTAGCAGAACAGCAGACCTAGGGAGAGTTGACAGCAAATGCTCACATGGCAGATTTCTACTTCGACTCGATTTCATGGAGAACGAGAAGAAACGCAGGCCTAATACATTGGATATTGAGATGAAATCACTGTTAACTCTCCCAGTCCTCCAGGACTTCGTTGATTTGCTTGCACGGTTCAGTAGCATCTTCATTTTGTGAAAAGGGTTGACTGTAATTTTGGCATATGGAATATTTCAGGAGTGTCTAGCCAGTCTTTGCCAGGAGGGCCAGATACTCTCTAGCTTCCCGAGCTCTCTGAGAGGGTGAGGAATTGACACTTGCTCTTCCAGATTCGATGAACTCCAGATTGGCTGTGATTGAATGGAACATTCTGTAGTGTAGATTCCAATGCATTCTGAAATCTGGATTGCGTGGAGAGGAAATTAAAAAGCTGACCAGGGAGGAGTGGATAACCAGTTGAGCAGCATGCCTACGAGTGTGAACAGGCTGCTGAAACCGAGCATTGGTTTACTTGGACATTCACCAGTGCTGTAATGAAAGTCTGCCTGGAGTGGAGATTCAGATGAATTCCAGATTGGCAGTGAATGAATGGAACATTCTGTAATGGAGATTCCAATGATTTCTGAAGTCTGGGTTGTGTGGACAGGAAAATGGAAAGCTGGCCACGGTGAAGTGGATAGCCAGTTGAACAGCAAGCCTGCGAGTATGAACAGACCGCTGAAAACCAAAACAGTGTTACATGGATATTCACAAGTGGTGTAACGAAAGCCTGCCTGGAGTGGAGATTTTATGAATTCCAGATTGGAAGTGAATGAATGAAACATTCTGTAGTGGAGATTCCGATGACTTCTGAAGTCTGGGCAGTGTGGACAGGAAAATGAAGAGCTGACCAGGATGGAGTGGATAGCCAGTGGATTTGATGAATTCCAGATTCACAGTGAATGAATGGAACATTCTGTAGTGGAGATACCAGTGATTTCATATCTCTGGGTTATGGGCACCAGGAAATGAAATGCTGACCAGGGTAGAGTGGATAGCCAGTGAACACCATGCCTGCGGTATGTGAACAGGCCGCTGACCATTAGCATTGGGTTTCTGGGACATGCAGAAGAATACCAACCCTGACCAGTTTTAGAGGCATACGATCACCACGACTACTGTGTGGCTTTGACAGGGACAGTAACATATGGTTTGGATTGATTCAGAAGTTGATGCCCAGCCGGCCTAGTTAGAGTGGAAGGAATGATGAAAACTTCGGCTTGATTGAGTGCACAGGCAGATGAAAACCTGTTATGTAGGTGTTGATATTTAGATGAACTCAGGTCTCTCGATTGTGTGTCAGGGTTAATGAACAGACTACTATATTTGACTAGATATCGAGCTGAAGAGCAGGCCTGGGGAGTGTTGACAGCAAATGCTCATTTGGCAGATTTCTAATTCGACTCGATTTCATGGAGAACGAGAAGAAATGCAGGCCTAATTCATATGGATATTGAAATAAATTCACTACTCAGCAGTGTGGATTGCTGTCACTCTCCCTGTCCTCCCGGACTTCATTGATTTGCTGGCGCGGTTCAGTAATGTTTTCATTTGGAGACTTGTGGTGACTGTAATTTCGGCACATGGAACATTTCACGGGTGGTAGCCAGGCTTTTCCGCGAGGAACAGATACACTCGGTAGCTTCCCCGGCTCTTGAGAGTGCGAGGAATTGAACCCAGCTAGGCCAGGCTGGCTGCGTAACGCACAAGTCCTACTGCTGTGCTTTCCCGCCAGAATGGCAGTGTTGATAGGAAAATGAACAACAGCGCATGGATGATTTCAGAGTGCAGATTCAGATAATTTCAAGTTTCTGGGTAGTTTCACCAGTGGTATAACGAATGCCTGCGTAGAGTGGAGATTCAGATGTATTCCAGACTCGCAATGAATGATCGGAACATTCTGTAGTGGAGATTCCAATGATTTCTGATATCTTGGTGTTGTGGATAGGATAATGAAGAGCTCACTACGTTGGACTAGATAGCCAGTGAACAGAACGCCTGTGAGTGTGAACAGGCCACTGAAAACCAGCATTGGGTTACTTGGACATTTACCAGTAGTGTAACGAAAGCCTGCCTGGAGTGGAGATTCTATGAACTCCAGATTGGTAGTGAATGATTGGAACATTCTGTAGTGGAGATTGCAAGGATTTCTGAAGTTTGGGTTGTGTGTACAGGAAAATGAAGAGCTGACCAGGGTGGAGTGGATAGTCAGTTGTACAGCACGCCTGCGAGTGTGAACAGCACACTGAAAACCAGCTTTGGGTTACTTGGACATTCACAAGTGGTGTAACGAAAGCCTGCGTGGAGTGGAGATTTAGATGAATTCCAGATTGGCAGTGAATGAATGGAATATTATTTAGTGCAGATTCCGATGATTTCTGAAGTCTGGTCAGTGTTGACAGGAAAATAAAGAGCTGACCAGGTTGGAGTGTATAGCCAGTTGAACAGCATGCCTGCGAATGTGAACAGGACGCTGAAAACCAGCATTGGGTTACTTGGACATTCACCAGTGCTGTATCGAAAGCCTGCCTGGAAGGGAGTTTCAGTTGAATTCCAGATTGGCAGTGAATGAATGGAATATTCTGTAGTGGAGATTCCAATGATTTCTGAAGTCTGGGTTGTGTGGACAGGAAAATGAAGAGCTGACCAGGGTTGAGTGTATAGCCAGTAGAACAGCATGCCTGCGAGTGTGAACAGGCCGCTGAAAACCAGCATTGGGTTACTTGGACATTCACCAGTGGTTTATCGAAATCCTACCTGGAGCGGAACTTCAGATGAATTCCAGATACGCAGTGAATGAATGGTAAGTTCTGTATTGGCGATACTAATGATTTAATAACTCTGGCTTATGGGCACCAGGAGATGTAGAGCTGAACATGGTGGGGTGAATAGGCAGTGAACACCACGCCTGCAGTATGTGAACAGGCCGCTGACCACTAGCATTGGGTTACTGGGACATGCAAAAAAATCCCAACCCTGAAAAGTTTTAGAGACATACAATCATCACCACCACTGGGTGGCGTTGACCGGGACAGTAACATATGATTTCGATTGATTCAGAAGTCGAAGCACACCAGGCCTGGTCTGAGTGAACGGGATGATGAAAACTTCGGCTTGATTTAGTGCACAGGCATATGAAAACCAGATATGTAGTCGTTGATATTTAGATGAATTCAGGTCGCTCGGTAGTGAGGCAGGGTTAATGAACAGAATACTATATTCGACTGTATTTGGAGTTGAAGAGAAGGCCTGAGGAGAGTTGACCGCAAATGCTCTCCTGGCAGATTTCCAATTCGACGCGATTTCATGGAGAAGGAGTAGAAATGCAGGCCTAATACATTGGGTATTGAGATGAATTCACTACTCAGCAGTGTGGATCACTGTCACTCTCCCAGTCCTCCCGGACTTCATTGATTTGCTGGCGCAGTTCAGTTATGTCTGCGTTTGGAGACCTGTGGTGACTGTAATTTCGGCATATGGAATGTTTCCCAGGTGGCTTGCCAGGCTTTGCCCCGAGGGCCAGATACTCTCGGTAGCCCCTCAGACTCTCTGAGAGTGCGAGGAATTGAACCCGGCTCGGCCAGCCTGGCTGCAGGAGGCACACATCCTACTGCTGTCCTTTCGCGCCAGAATGGCAGTGTGAATAGGAAGATGAAAAGCAGCCCATGGATGACTTTACAGTGCAGATTCAGATAATTTACCGTTTCAGGTTAGACTCACCAGTGGTGTAACGGAAGTCTGCGTAGAGTGGCGATTCAGATGTATTCCAGACTCACAGTGAATGACCGGAACATTCGGTAGTGGAGATTCTAATGATTTCTGATGTCTGGTTTCTGTGGACATGAAAATGAAGAGCTGACCAGGGTGCAGTGTATAGCCAGGGAACAGCACAGCTCCGAATGTGAACAGGACACAGAAAACCAGCATTGGGTTACTTGGACATTCACCAGTGGTGTAACGAAAGCCTACCTGGAGTGGAAATTCAGATGAATTTCAAATTCGCTGTGAATCAGTGGAACATTTCTGTAGGGGAGATTTCAATGATTTCTCATGTCTGGGTTGTGTGGACAGAAAAATAAAGAGCTGACCAGGGTTGAGTGGATAGCCAATTGAACAGCATGACTGTGAGTGTGATCAGACCGCTGAAAACCAACATTGGGTTACTTGGACATTAACCAGTGGTGTAACGAATGCCTGCCCGGAGCCGAGATTCAGATGAATTCCCGATTGGCAGTGAATTAATGGAACATTTTGTATTGGAGATACCAATGATTTAAGAACTCTGGATTATGAGCACCAGGAAATTAAGACATGAGAAGGGTGGATTGGATACCCAGCTAAACAGCAGACCTGCGAGTGTGAAGAGGCCACTGAAAACCAGAATTGGGTTACTTGGACATTCACCAGTTGTGTTATGGAAGCCTGCCTGGAGTGGAGATTCAGATGAATTCCAGATTCACAGTGAATGAGTGGAGCATTCTGTAGTGGAGATTCCAATGACTTCAGAACTCTGGGTTCTGGGCACCAGGAAATGAAGAGCTGACCAAGGTGAAGTGGATAGCCAGTGAACACAGCGCCTGCGGTATGTGCACAGGCCGCTGACCACCAGCATTGGGTTATTGGAACATGCAGAAGAATTCCAGCCCTGATTAGTTTTAGAGGAATACGATCATCACCAGTACTGGGTGGCGTTGAACGGGAGAGTACCATATGGTTAATATTGATTTCTAGGTCGATGCACACCAGGCCTGGGTAGAGTGGATGGGATGATGAAAACTTCAGCTTGATGGAATGCACAGGCAGATGAAAACCAGATATGTAGCTGTTGATATTTAGATGTACTCAGGTCGCTCGTTAAAGTGGCAGCTTTAATGAACAGAATATTATATTCGACTGGACAGGGAGCTGAACAGCAGGCCTGGGGAGGTAAAGGTGAAGGCCCTCCAGTTGTTCATCGATTTGCTCGAGCGGGCCTGGTAACGTCTCCATTGGAGACTTTGTTATTACTGTGTCTGGCATATGGAATACGTCATGGGGAGCTTGCCAGTCTCTGCCGTGCGGGTGAGAAACTCTCGGTAGCTTGCCGGGCTCTACAAGAGATTAGAGCAAATGCTCACTTGTCAGATTTCTAATTCGACCCAATTTCCTGGAGAACGACAAGAAATGCAGGCCGAATACATTGGATAATTGAGATGAATTCACTACTCAGCAGTTTGGATCACTGTCACCCTCCCAGTCCTCCTGGACTTCATTGATTTGCTGGCGAAGTTCAGTAACGTCTTTGTTTGGAGACTTGTGGTGACTGTAATTTTGCAATAAGGAATATTTCACGGGTGTCTGCCAGGCGTTGCGCGAGGGCCAGATACTCTCGGTAGCTTCCCGGGCTTTCTGAGAGGGCGAGGAATTGAAACAGGCTCGGCCAGACTGGCTGAGTGAGGCACACGTCTTACTGTTGTGCTTTCGCGCCAGAATGGCAATGTGGATAGGAAGATAAAAAGCAGCCCATGGATGATTTTAGATTGCAGATTGAGATGATTTCAAGTTTCTGAGTAGACTCACCAGGGTGTAACGAATGCCTGCGTAGAGTGTAGATTCAGATGTATTCCAGACTCGCAGTGAAAGACGGGAACATTCTGTAGTGGAGATTCCAATGATTTCTGATATCTGGATGTTGTGGACAGGGAAATGAAATTCTAACCAGGGTGGACCTGTTTGCCAGTGAAAAGCACGACTGGGAGTGTGAACAGGCCGCTGAACACCAGCATGGGGTTACTTGGACATTCACCAGTGGTGTAACGAAAGCCTACCTGGAGTGGAGATTCAGATAAATTCCAGATTCTCAGTGAATGAATGGGACATTCTGTAATGGAGATTGCAATGACTTCTGAAGTCTGGATTGTGTGGACAGGAAAATAAATAGCAGACCAGTTTAGAGTGAAAAGCCAGTTGCACAGCAGGCCTGCAAGTTTGAACAGGCTGCTGATAACCAGAATTGATTTACTTGGATATTCACCATTGGTGTAACAAAATCCTGCCTGGTGTGGAGATTTGATGAATTGCTTATTGGAAGTTAATGAATGGAACATTCGGTACTGAAAATTCCAATGATTTCTGAAATCTGGGATGTGTGGAGAGGAAAATGAAGAGCTGACTAGGGTTCAGGGCATAGCCAGTTGAACAGCACACCTGCGAGTGTGTACAATATGCAGAAAATCAGCATTGTGTTACTTGGACATTAAAAAGTGGTGTAACAAAAACCTGCCTGGAGTGGAGATTCGATGAATTCCAGATTAGTAGTGAATGAATGGAACATTTTGTAATGGAGATTCCAATGATTTCTGAAGTTTGGGTTGTGTGGACAGGAAAAGAAAGACATGATCACTATGGAGTGGTTAGCCAGTTGAACAACACGACGACGAGTGTGAACAGGACGCTGAAAACCAGCATTGGGTAACTTGGACATTTACCAATGGTGTAAAGAAAGCCTAAATGGAGTGGAGATTCAGATAAATTCCAGATTCGCAGTGAATGAATGGAACATTCTGTAGTGGAGATTCCAATGATTTTTGACGTCTGTGTTATGTGGACAGGAAAAAAAAGACGTGACCACGGTGGAGTGGACAGCCATTTGAACAGCAGGCCTGCGAGTGTGACTAGGACTTTGAAAACCTGCACTGGGTGACTTGGAAATTCACCAGTGGTGTAACAAATCCTGCATGGAGTGGAGTTTTATTTAAATTCCAGATTCGAAGTGAATGAATGGTACATTCTGTAGTGGAGATTCCAATGATTTCAGAAGTCTGGGTTGGGTGAACAGGAAAAGAATGAGCTGACCAGGTTGGAGAGGATAGAAGTTGAGCAGCAAGCCTGCGAATGTGCACAGGCCGCTGAAAACCAACATTGTGTTATTTGTATATTTACCGGTAGTGTAACAAAAGCCTGCCTGGAGTTGAGATTCGATGAATTCCAGATTGGCAGTGAATGAATGGGACATTATGTAGTGAAGATTCTACTGGTTTCTGAAGTGTGGGTTACGTGTATAGGAAAATGAAAGCTGACCAGGATTGAGTGGATAACCAGTTGAACATCACACCTGCGAGTGTGAACAGGACTCTGAACACCAGCAGTGGGTTACAAGGACATTCACCATTGGTGTAACGAAAGGCTACCTGGAGTGGAGATTCAAAGAAGTCCTGATTGGCAGTGAATGAATGGAACATTCTGTAGCGGAGATTCCAATGATTTCTGAATTCTGGATTGCGTGGACAGGAAAAAGAGGAGCAGACCAGGTTAGTGTGGATAGCCAGTTGAACCACAGGTCTGCGAATTTGAACAGGCCTCTGAAATCCAGTATAGGGTTAATTGGACATTCAGTAGTGGTATAACGAATGCCTGCAGGGAGTGAAGATTCGATGATCTCCAGATTGGCATTGAATGAATGGAACAGTCTGTAGTGGAGATTCCAATTATTTCTGATGTCTGGGTTGTTGTGGCAGGCAAAGAAAGACATGACCACTGTGGAGTGGATAGCCAGTTGAACTGCACGCCTGTGACTGCGAACAGGACGCTGAAAACCAGCAATGGTATACTTGGACATTCAACACTGGTGTAACGAAAGCCTGACTGGAGTGGAGATTCAGAAGAATTCCAGATTCGCAGTGAATGAATGGAACATTCTGTAGTGGAGATTCCAATGATTTCTGAAGTCTGGCTTGTGTGGACAGGAAAATGAAGAGCTGACCACTGTGGAGTGGATATCCAGTTTAACAGCACGCATGCGAGTGTGAACAGTACACTGAATACAGTATTGGGTTACTTGGATATTCACCAATGGTGTAACGAAAGCCTGCCTAGAGTGGAGATTTGATGTATTCCAGATTGGCAGTGAATGAATGGTACATTTTGTAGTGGAGATTCTAATGGTTTCTGAAGTCTAGATTATGAGTGTAGGAAAATGAAGAGCTGACCAGGTGTGTGTGGATAGCCAGTTAAACAGCACGCCTGCAAGTGTGAACAGAACTCTGAAAACCGGCATTGTGTTACTGGGACATTCACCAGTGGTGTAACAAAAACTGCATGGAGTGGACTTTCAGATGAATTCCAGATTCACAGTTAATGAATGTAACATTCTGTAGTGGACATTCCAATTATTTCTGAAATCTGTCTTGTGTGGACAGAAAATGAAGAGCTGACCAGGTTGGTGTGGATAGACAGTTGAAGAGCGCGCCTGCGAGTATAAACAGGAGGCTGTACACCAGAAGTGGGTTACTTAGACATTCACCTTTGGTGTAACGAAAGGCTGCCTGGAGTGGATATTCGAAGAACTCCAGGTTGGCAGTGAATGTATGGCACATTCTGTAGTGGAGATTCCAATAATTTCTGACGGCTGGGTTGTGTGGACAAGAAATTGAAGAGCTGAACAGGTTGGAGTGGATAGCCAGTTGAATAGTAAACCTGCGAATGTGTACCGGACGCTGAAAACCAGCATAGTTTTACTTGGACATTCAGCAGTGGTGTGACGAAAGCCTTCCTGGAGTGGAGATTCAGATGAATTCCAGATTCGCAGTGAATGAATGGAACATCCTGTAGTGGAAATTCCAATGATTTCTGAAATCAGGGGTGTGTGGCCAGGAAAATGAAGACCAGACCAGGTTAGAGTGGATAGATAGTTGAACAGCAGGCATAGGAGTTTGGACAGGCCTCTGGAAAGCAGCATTGGATTACCTGGACATTCAGCAGTGGTGTGACGAAAGCCTGCCTACAGTGTAGATTCGATGGCAGTGAATGAATGTAACATTCTGTAGTGGAGATTCCAATGATTTCTGAATTCTGGGCTGTGTGGACAGGAAATGACAGAGCTGACCACTGTGGAGTGGATAGCCAGTTGAACAGCACTCCGGCGAGTGCGAACAGGATGCTGAAAACCAGTATTTGGTTACTTGGACATTCAGCAGTGGTCTAACGAAAGCCACCCTGGAGTGGGGATTCGATGAATTCCAGATTGCCATTGAAAGAATGGAATATTCTGTAGTTGAAATACCAATGATTTCTGAAGTCTTGGTTGTGTGGATAGGAAAATGAAGAGCTTACCAGGGTTCAGTGGATAGCCTGTCGAACAGCACGCCTGCGAGTACGAAAAGGCAACTAAGAAACCAGCATTGGGTATCTTGGACATTCAGCAGTGGTGTAACGAAAGTGTGCCTGGACTGGAGATTCGATGGTTCGAGACTTGCAGTGAATGAATGGAACATCCTTTACTGGTGATTCCAATGATTTTTGAAGTCTGGGTTATGTCTTTAGGAAAATGAAGAGCTGACCAGCGTTGTGTGGATAGCCAGTTGAACAGCACGCCTGCAAGCGTGAACAGGCCGCTGAAATCCAGCATTGGGGTACTTGGATATTCACCAGTGGTGTAATGAAATCCAGCCTCGATTGGAGATTCTATGAATTGCAGACTGTCAGTGAATGAACGGAACATTCTTTAGTGGAGATTCCAATAATTTCTGAAGTCTGGGTTCTGTGGATATGTAAATGAAGAGCTGACCACTGTGTAGTGGATAGCCAGTTGATCAGCAAGCCTGCGAGTAAGAACAGGACTCTGAAAACCAACATTGGGTTACTTGGACATTCTGCAGTGGTGTAGCAAAAGCCTGCCTGGAGTGGAGATTCAGATGTATTCCAGATTCGCACTGAATGAATGGAACATTCGGTAGTGGAGATTCCAATGATTTCTGAAGTCCGGTTTGTGTGGACAGGAAATGAAAGAGCTTACCACTGTGGAGTGGAAAGCCAGTTGTACAGCACGCCTGCAGGTGTGAACAGGAAGTTGAACACCAGCATTTTGTTATATGAATATTCAGCAGTGGAAATTCCAGTGATTTCTGAAGTCTGGGTTGTGTGAACAGGAATATGAAGAGCTGATCAGGGTTGACTAGCGAGCCAGTTGAACAGAACGCCTGCGATTGTGATCACTCCGCTGAAAACCAGCAGTGGGTTACTTGAACATTCAGCAGTGGTGTAATGAAAACCAATCTGTAGTGGAGATTTGATGATCTCCAGATTGGCAGTGAATGAATAGGACATTCTGTACTGGAGATTCCAATAATTGCTGAAGCCTGTGTTGTGTGCACAGGAACATGAAGGGCTGATCAGTTTGTAGTGCATAGCCAGTTGAACAGCACGCCTGCGACTGTGAACATGCCGCTGAAAACCAGCATTGGATTACTTGAATATTCACCAGTGGTGTAAGGAAACCCTACCTGGAGTGGAGATTCGATGAATTCTAGATTGGCATTGAATAAATGGAACATTCTGAAGTGGAAATTCCATTGATTTTTGAAGTCTGCGTTGTGTGGACAGGAAAATGAAGAGCATACCAGTTTAGAGTAGATAGCCAGTTGAACAGCAGGCCTGCGAGTTTGAACAGGCTGCTGAAATCCAGCATTGGGTTACTTGGATATTCAGCAGTGGTGTAAAGAAATCTTACCTGGATTGGATATTCGATGAATTTCAGATTGACAGTGAATGAATGGAACATTCTGTAGTGAAGATTCCAATGATTTCTGAAGTCTGGGCTGTGTGGACACGAAATTGAAGAGCTGACGATTGTTGAGTAGTTTGCCATTTCAACAGCACGCCTGCGATTGTGAACAAGCCGTAGAAAACCAGCATTGGTTTACATGGACATTCAGCAGTGGTGTAACGAAAGCCTGCCTGGAGAGGAGATTCGAAGAGTTCCAGATTGGCAGTGAATAAATGGAACATTCACCAGTGAAGATTCCAATGATTTCTGAAGTCTGGTTGGTGTGGACAAGAAAATGAAGAGCTGACCTTGGTTGAGTGGTTTGCCATTTGAACAGCACGCCTGCGAGTGTGAACAGGACTCTGAAAACCAGCATTGGGTTATTGTACATTCAGCAGTGTTGTAACGAAAGCCTGACTGGGGTGGTAATTCAGTGATCTTCAAAGTTCATTGGATAGCCTGCGAGTTTGAACAGCCCTCTGAAAACCAGCATTGGGTTACTTGGACATTCAGCAGTGGTGTAACGAAAGTCTGCCTGGATTGGAGATTCTATGATGTCCAATTGGCAGTGAATGAAAGGAACATTCAGTAGTGGAGATTCCAATGATTTCTGAAGTCTGGGTAGTGTGGACAGAAAATGAAAGAGCTGTCCACTGTGGAGTGGATAGCCAGTTGAACAACAGGCTTTCGACTGTGAACAGGACGCTGAAAACCAGAATTGCGTTACTTGGATATTCATCAGTGATGTAACGAAAGCTTGAATGGAGTGGAGATTCTGAAGAATTACAGATTGGCACTGAAAGAATGGAATATTCTGTAGTGGAGATTCCAATGATTTCTGAAGCCTAGGTTGTGTGGACAGGAAATTGAAGTGCTGACCAAGTTGGAGTGCATAGCCAGTTGAATAGTAATCCTGGAACTGTGAACAGGCCACTGAAAACCAGCATTGGGTTACTTGGATATTCACCTGTGGTGTAAAGAAAGCCTGCTTGCAGTGGAGATTCGATGAATTCCTGATTGGAAGTGAATGAATGGAACATTCTGTAGTGGAGATTTTAATGTTTTCTGTAGCTTATGTTATGATGACAGGAATATGAAGAACTGACCAGGTTGCAATGGATAGCCAGCTGAACATCACGCCTGCGACTGTGAACGGGACGCAGAAAACCAACAATGGGTTACTTGGACATTCACCAGTGGTGTGATGAAAGCTTGCCTGGAGTGGAGATTCACATGAATTCCAGATTCTGTTTTCTGAATTCTACGTTGTGTGTACAGGAAAATGAAGAGCTGACCAGGTTGAGGTGGATAGACAGCTGAACAGCACGCCTGCGACTGTGAACAGGCTGCTGAAATCCAACATCGGTTTACTTGTATATTCACCAGTGGTGTAACGAAAGCCTGCTGGAGTGGAGATTCGATGAATTCCAGATTGGCCGTGAATGAATGGAACCTTCTGTAGTGGAAATTCCAATGGTTTCTGAATTCTACGTTGTGAGGACAACAGAAAAATGAAGAGCTGACCAGGGTGGAGTGGATAGCCTGTAGAACAGCACGCCTGTGAGTGTGAACAGGCCTTTGAAAACCAGCATTGGGTTACTTGGACATTCATCAGTGGTGTAACGAAAGCCTGCCTCGAGTGTAGATTCGATGATCTCCAGATTGGCATTTTATTAATGGAATATTCTGTAGTGGAGATTCCAATGATTTCTGAAGTTCGGGTATTGTGGAAAGGAAAGCATAGAGCTTAGCATGTTTGAGTGGATGGCCAGTTGAACAGCACACCTGCGAGTATGAACAGGACGCTGAAACAAGCATTGGGTTAAATGGACATTCACCATTGGTGTAACGAAAGCCTGGTTGGAGTGGAGATTCGCTGAATTCCAGATTGGCAGTGAATGAATGGAACATTCTGTAGTGGAAATTCTATTGGTTTCTGAATTCTACGTTGCGGGGACAGGAAAATGTAGAGCTGACCATGGTTTAGTGGTTTACCATTTGAACAGCACGCCTGCGAGTATGAACAGGCCACTGAAAATCAGCATTGTGTTACTTGGACATTCAACAGAGGTGTAAGGATAGACTGCTTGGAGTGGATATTCGTAGAACTCCAGATTGGCATTGAATGAATGAAACATTCTGTAGTGGACATTCCAATGATTTCTGAAGTCTGGCTTGCGTTGACAGGAAAAAGTAGAGCTGACCAGGTATTCATTGTATAGCCACTTGAATAGCACGTCTCCGAATGTGAGCAGGACGCTGAAAACCAGCACTGTGTAACTTGGATATTCTACAGTACTTAACGAAAGCCTGCCTTGAGTGGAGATTCAGATGAATTTCAGATTCCAGTGAATGAATGGAACATTCTGTAGTGGAGATACAAATGGTTTCTGAATTCTTTGTTGTGTGGACAAAAAAATGAAGAGCTGACCATGGTTGAGTGGTTTACCATTTGAACAGCACGCCTGTGAGAATGAACAGGCCACTGAAAGGCAGTATTGGGTTACTTGGACATTCAGCAGAGGTGTAACGAAAGAATGCTTGGAGTGGATATTCGTAGAACTCCAGATTGGCAGTGAATGAATGGAACATTCTGTAGTGGACAATCTAATGATTTCTGAAGTCTGGGTTGTGTTGAAAGGAAAAAGTAGAGCTGACCAGGTTTTCAGTGTATAGCCACTTGAATAGCACATCTGCTAGTGTGAACAGGACACTGAAAACCAGCCCTGTGTAACTTGGACATTCAACAGTACTTAACGAAAGCCTGCCTTGAGTGGAGATTCAGATGAACTACAGATTCCAGTGAATGAATGGATCATTCTGTAGTGGAGATTCTAATGGTTTCTGAATTCTACGTTGTGTGTACAGGAAAATGAAGAGCTGACCAGGTTGGAGTAGATAGGCAGTTGAACAGCACGCTTGCGACTTTGAACAGGCTGCTGAAACCAGCATTGTGTTACTTGGATATTCACCAGTGTTTTAACGAAATCCTGCCTGGACTGGAGATTCGTTGAATTCCAGATTGGCAGTGATGTAATGAAACATTCTGTAGTGGAGATTCCAATGGATTCTGAAGTCGACGCTGTGTGGACAAGAAAATGAAGGGCTGACTACGTTGGATTGCATAGCCAGTTGAACAGCAGGCCTGTGACTATGAACAGGCTGCTTAAAACCAGCATTGGGTACTTGAATATTCAGTGGTGTAAGGAAATCCTGCCTGGAGTGGAGATTCAATGAATTCCAGATTGGCAGTGAATGAATGGAAAATTATGTACTGGAAATTCCAATGATTTCTGAAGTCTGGGTTGTGTTGACAGGAAAAAGAAGAGCTCACCAGGGTCCAGTGGATAGCCACTTGAAGAGCACTCCTGCGAGTGTGAACAGGATCCTGAAAACCAGCATTGTTTTAATTGGACATTCAATAGTGGTGTACCGAAAGCATTCCTGGAGTCGAGATTCGGAAGAATTCCAGATTCGCAGTGAATGAATGGAACATTCTGTAGAGGAGATTCCAATGATTTCTGACACCTGGGTTTTGTTGACAGGAAAACGAATTGCAGACCGGGTTAGAGTGGATAGCCAGTTGAAAATCAGTCCTGTGAGTTTGAACAGGCCTCTGAAAACCAGCATTGGTTTACATGGACATTCAGCAGTGGTGTAACGAAATTGTTCCTGGAGTGGAGATTCAATGATCTCCAATTGGCAGTGAATGAAAGGAACATTCAGTAGTGGAGATTCCAATGATTTCTGAAGTATGGGTTGTTTGGACAGGAAATGAAAGGGTTGATCACTGTGGAGGGGGTAGCCAGTTGAACATTAGGCCTGCGACTGTGCACAGGACGCTGAAAACCAGAATTGCGTTACTTGGATATTCAGCAGTGGTGTAACGAAAGCCTGCCTGTAGTGGAGATTCAATGAACTCGAGATTGACACTGAACGAATGGAACATTCTGTAGGGGAGATTCTAATGTTTTCTGAAGTCTACGTTATGATCACAGGAATATGAAGAGCTGACCATGTTGGAGTGGATAGCCAGCTGAACAGCACGCCTGCGACTGTGAACAGGACGCTGAAGACCAGCATTGCGTTACTTGAACATTCACCAATGGTATTATGAAAGCCTGCCTGGAGTGGAGATTCGATGAACTCCAGATTGGCACTGAATGAATGGAACATTCTGTAGTGGAGATTGTAATGTTTTCTGAAGTCTACGTTATGATGACAGTAATACGTAGAGCTGATCAGGTTGGAGTGTATAACCAGTTGAACAGCAGGCCTGCTAGTTTGAACACGCTGCTGAAAATCAGCACTGTTTTACATGGATATTCACCAGTGGTGTAACAAAATCCGGCCTTGAGTGGAAAGTCGATGAATTACAGATTCGGAGTGAATGAATGGAATATTCTGTAGTGGAGATTCCAATGATTTCTGAAGCCTGGGTTGTGTGAACATGAAAATGAAAAGCTGACCAGGGTTCAGAGGATAGCAAGTTGAACAGCACGAATACGAGTGGGAAAAGGTCGCTGAAAACCAGCATTGTGTTACTTGAACATTCACCAGTGGTGTAACGAAAGCCTGCCTGGAGTGCAGATTCAGATGAATCCAGATTGGGAGTGAATGAATGGAACATTCTGTAGTGGAGATTACAATGATTTCTGAGATCTGGGTTGTGTGGACAGGAAAATAAAGTGCAGACCAGTTTAGAGTGTATAGTCAGTTGAACAGCAGGCCTGCTAGTGTGAAAGGGCCACTGAAAACCAGCATTGGGTTACTTGTATATTCAGCAGTTGTGTAACGAAAGCCTGACTGGAGTGGAGATTCAGATGAATTCCAGATAATCAGTGAATGAATGGAGCATTTGTAGTGGAGTTTCTAAAGGTTTCTGAAGTCTGGTTTATGTGGACAGGAAAATGAAGAGCTGACCAGATATGAGTGAATAACCAGTTGAACAGCATGCCTGCGAATGTGAACAGGGCTCTGATAACCATGATTGCGTTACTTGGACATTCACCAGTGGTGTAACTAATGCCTTTCAAGAGTGGAGATTCGAAGAACTCCAGATTGGCCGTGAATGAATGGAACATCCTGTATTGGAGATTCCAATGATTTCTGAAGTCTGTTTTGTGTGGACTGGAAAAGGAAGAGCTCACCAGGGTTCAGCGGATAGCCAATTGAACAGCACGCTGGCGAGTGTGAAGAGGACACTGAAAACCAGCATTGGGTTACTAGGATATTCACCAGTGGTGTAACGAAAGCCTACCTGTAGTGGAGACACCGATGAATTCCAGATTGGCAGTGAATGAATGGAACATTCTCTAGGGGAGATTCCAATGTTTTCTGAAGTCTACGTTATGTGAACAGGAATATGAAGAGCTGACCAGGTTGGAGTGTATAGCCAGTTGAACAGCAGGCCTGTGAGTGTGAACAGGACTCTGAAAATCAGCATTGGGTGACTTGGACATTCACCAGTGGTATAACGAAAGCCTGCCTGGAGTGGAGATTCAAAGAACTCCAGAATGGCAGTGAAAGAATTGAACATTCTATAGTGGAGATTCCTATGATTTCTGAAGTCTGTGTTGTGTGGATATGAAAAGAGAAGAGCTGACCAGGGTGGAGTGGATAACCCGTTGAACATAACCCTGTGAGTGTGAAAACAACGCTTAAAACCTGCATTGGGTTACTTGGACATTGACCAGTGGTGTAACGAAAGCCAGCCTGGTATGGAAATTCCATGAATTCCAGATTGACAGTTACTGAATGGAACATTCTGTAGTGGAGATTCCAATGGTTTCTGAAGTCTGGGCTGTGTGGACAGGAAAAGAAAGACATGACCACTGTGGAGTGGATAACCAGTTGAACAGCATGCATGCGATTGTGAACAGGACACTGAACACCAGCATTGGGTTACTTGGACATTCAACAGCAGTATAACGAAAGCCTGTCTGGAGTGGAGATTCAGATGAATTCCAGATTCTCAGTGAATGAATGGAACATTCTGTATTAGAGATTCCAAAAATTTCTGAAATCTACGTTGTGTGGACACGAAAATGAAGAGCTGACCAGGGTTCAGTGGATAGAAGTTGAACAGCACGCCTGCGAGTTTGAACAGGACGCTGAAAACCAGCATTGTGTTACTTGGACATTCAGCAGTGGTTTAAAGAAAGCCTGCCTGGAGTGGAGATTTGATGATCTCAAGATTACAGTTAATGAATGGAACATTCTGTAGTGGAGATTCTAATGATTTCTGAAAACTGTGTTTTGTGGAAAGAAAAATGAAGAGCTGTCCAGGGTTCAGTGGATAGCCAGCTGAACCGTATGCCTTCGTGTGTGAAAAGGCCTCTGAAACCCAGCATTGGGTTACTTGGACATTCAGCAGTGGTGTAACGAAAGCCTGCCTGGAGTGGAGATTCGATGATCTCCAGATTGGCAGTGAGCGAATGCAACATTGTGAAGTGGAGATTCCAATGATTTCTGAAGTCTGGTTTGTGTGGACAGGAAATGAAAGAGCTGAACACGGTGGAGTGGATAGCCAGTTGAACAGCACGCTTGCGAGTGTGAACAGGACGCTGGAAAGCAGCATTTGTTTACTTGGACATTTACCAGTGGTGTAATGAAAGCCTGCCTGGAGTGAAGATGAATTCCAGATTTGCTATGAATGAACGGAACATTCTGTAGTGGAGATTCCAAACATTTCTGAAATCTGAGTTGTGTGGACAGGAAAATAAAGTGCTGGCCAGGGTTGAGTTGCTAGCCATTTGAACAGCACGCCTGCGAGTGTGAACACGAAGTTGAAAACCAGCATTGTGTTACTTGGACATGTATTACTTGGACATGTACTTGGACAAAGAAAAATGGGTTATGGGCACCAGGAAATGAAGAGCTGACCAGGGTGGAGTGGATATCCAGTGAACACCATGCCTGCAGTGTCCGCTGACCCCTAGCATTGGGTTACTGGGACATGCAGAAGAATTCCAACCCAGACGAGTTTTAGAGGCATACGATCTTCACCACCACTGGGTGGCGTTCACCAGCAGAGTACCATATGGTTTCAATTGATTCAGAAGTCGATGCACAATAGGCCTGGGTAAAGGTGACGGGATGATTAAAACTTCGGCTTGATTGAATGCACAGGCAGATGAAAACCAGATATGTAGCTGTTAATATTTAAATGAATTCAGGTCGCTCGGTAGTGTGGCAGGGTTCATGAACAGAATAATATATTCGACTGGACAGGGAGCAGAACAGCAGGCCTGGGGAGAGTTGAAAGCAAATGCTCAATTGTCAGATTCCTAATTCGACTCGATTCCGTGGAAAACGAGAAAAAACACAGGCCTAATCCATTGGATATTGAGATGAATTCATTACTCAGCAGTGTGGATCGCTTTAACTCTCCCAGTCCTCCCAGACATCATTGATTTACTGGCACGGTTCAGTAGCGTCTTCTTTTGGAGATTTGTGTTGACTGTAATTTTGGCATATAGAATATTTCACGGGTGTATTGCCAGGATGTGCTACAAGCGCCAGATACTCTAGGTAGCTTGCCGGGCACTCTGAGAGGGAGAGGAATTGAACCCGGCTCGGCAAGGATGGCTGCTTGACGCACTCATCCTACTGCTGTGCTTTCGCGCCAGAATCGCAGTGTGGATAGGAAGATGAAAAGCAGCCCATGGATGATTTTAGAGATCAGATTCAGATGACTTCATATTTCTGGGTTGACGCACCAGTGCTCTTACGAATGCCTGCGTAAAATGGATATTCAATGTATTCCAGAATCTCAGTGAATGACCGGAATATTCTGCAATGGAGATTCCAATGATTTCTGGTGTCTGGGTTGTGTGGACAGGAAAATGAAGAGCTGACCAGGTTGGAGTGGATAGCCAGTAATCAGCATAGGCCGCTGAAAACCATCATTGGCTTACTTGGACATTCACCAGTGGTGTAACGACAGCCTGTCGTGAGTAGAGAATCGATGAACACCAGATTGTCAGTGAATGAATGGAACATTTTGTAGAGTGGATTCAAATAATTTCTGACGTCTTGTTTGTGTGGACAGGAATATGAAGAGCTGGCCAGCCTGCAGTGGATAGCCAGTTGAACAGCACGCCTGGGAGTGTGAAAAGGACGCTCAAAACCAGCATTGGGTTACTTGAATATTCACCAGTGTTGTAACGAAAGCCTGCCTCCAGTGGAGATTCGATGAATTCCAGATTGGCAGTGAATGAATGGAAAATTCTCTAGTGGAGATTGCAATGGTTTCTGAAGTCACGATTTTGTGCACAGGAAATTGAAGAGCTGAACAGGGTGGAGTGGATAGCCAGTTGAAGAGCACGCCTGCGAGTGTGAACAAGATGCTGAAAACCAGCATTGGGTTACTTGGACATTCACCACTGGTATAAGGAAAGCCTGCATAGACTGGAGATTCAGATGAATTCCAGATTAGCAGTGTATGAATGGAACATTCTGTAGTAGAGATTCCAATGATTTCTGAAGTCTGGGTTGTGGGGAGAGGAAAATGAAGTGATGATCAGAGTTGAGTGGATAGCCAGTTGAACAGCACGTGTGCGAGTGTGAATACGACGCTGAAAAGCAGCATTGAGTTACTTGGACATTCACCAGTGGTGTAGCTTAATCGTGCCTGGAGTGGAGATTCAATAATCTCCAGATTGGCATTGAATGAATGGAACATTCTGTAGTGGAGATTCCAATGATTTCTGGAGTCTGGGTTGTGTGGACAGGAAAATGAAGAGCTGATGAGGGTGTAGTGGATAGCCAGTTGAATAGGACACCTGGGAGTGTGAACAGGCCGCTGAAAACCTGCATTGTGTTACTAGGAGATTCAACAGTGGTGTATCAAAAGCCTGCCTGGAGTGGAGATTCAGATGAATTCCAGATTCGGGGTAAATGAATGGAAAATTCTGTAGTGGAGATACCAAATATTTCAGAACACTGGGGTATGGGCTCCAGGAAATGAAGAGCTGACCAGGGTGGCGCGGATATCCAGTGAACACCACGACTGCAGTATGTGAACAGGCCGCTGACCACTAGCATTGGGTTACTGGGACATCCCGAAGAATTTCAACCCTGAGGAGTTAAAGAGTCATACGATCTTCACCACCACTGGGTGGCGTTCACCGGGAGAGTACCATATGCTTTCAATTGATTCAGAAGTTCATGCACAATAGGCCTGGGTAAAGTCAACGGGATGATTAAAACTTCGGCTTGATTGAGTGCACAGGCAGATGAAAACCAGATATGTAGGTGTTGATATTTAGATGAACTCAGGTAGCGGGGTAGTGTGGCAGGGTTCATGAAAAGAATACTATATTCGACTGGATAGGGAGCTGAATGGCAGGCCTGGGGAGAGTTGACAGCAAATGATCAATTGCCAGATTTCTAATTCAACTCGATTTCGTGGATTATGAGAAGAAACGCAGACCTAATACATTGGATATTGAGATGAATTCACTACTCAGCAGTGTGGATCGCTTTCACTCTCCCAGTGTTCCCGAACATCATTGATTTGCTGGCACGGTTCAGTAGCATCTTCTTTTGGAGATTTGTGGTGACTGTAACTTTGGCATATGGAATATTTCACGGGTGTCTTGCCAGGCTTTGCCACGAGGGTCAGATACTCTCGTTAGCTTCCCGGGCTCTCTGAATGGGGGGGGGGTGGAATTGAACGAGGCTCTGCCAGGCTGGATGCTGGACGCACACATCCTACTGTTGTGCTTTTGCCCCAGAATGGCAATGTGAATAGGAAGATGAAAAGCAGCCCATGGATGATTTTAGAGTACAGATTGAGATGATTTCAAGTTTCTTGGTAGACATACCAGGGTTGTAACGAATGCCTGCGTAGAGTGGAGATTCAGGTGTATTCCAGACCCTCAGTGAATGACCGGAACATACTGTAGTGGAGATTCCAATGATTTCTGATGTCTGGGTTGTGTGGACAGGAAAATGAAGAGCTGAGCAGGGTGGAGTGGATAGCCAGTGATCAGCACAGGCCACTGAAGACCATCATTGGGTTACTTGGATTTTCACCAGTGGTGTAACGACAGCCTGCCTGAAGTGGATATTCGAATAACTCCAGATTGGCAGTGAATGAATGGAACATTCTATAGTGGAGATTCCAATGGTTTCTGAAATTTGGGTTGTGTGGACAGGAAAATGGAGAGCTGACCAGGTTGGAGTGGATTGCCAGTTGAACATCACGCCTGCGAGTGTGAAAAGCCGCTTAAAACCATCATTGGGTTACTTTTATATTCACCAGTGGTGTAAAGAAAGCCTGCCTGGAGGGAGATTCGATGAATTCCATATTGGCAATGATTGAGTGGAACATTCTGTATTGGAGATACCAATGATTTCAGAACTCTGGGTTATTGGGACAAGGAAATGATGAGCTGACCAGGGTGGACTGGGTAGCCACTGAAGAGCACGCCTGCGAGTGTGAACAGGCCTCTGAAAACCAGCTTTGGGTTACTTGAATATTCACCAGTGGTGTAACGAAAGCCTGCCTAGAGTGGAGATTCGATGAATTCCAGATTGACAGTGAATGAATGGAACATTCTGTAGTAGATATTCTAATGGTTTCTGAGGTCTAGGTTGTGTGTACAGGAAAATGAAGAGCTGACCAGGGTTGAGTGGATACCCAGTTGAGCAGCACGCCTGCGAGTGTGAACTGGCCTCTGAAACACGCATTGGGTTATTTTAATATTCACCAGTGGTGTAACGAAAGCCTGCCTGGAGTCAAAACTCGGGTGAATTTCAAATTCGCAGTGAATGAATGGGACATTCTGTAGTGGAGATACCAATGTTTTCAGAACTCTGGGTTTTGAGCACCAGGGCATGAAGAGCTGACCAGGGTGTAGTGGATAGCCAGTGAACACCACGCCTGCATTTTGTCAACAGGCCGCTGACCACTAACATTGGGGTACTGGGACATGCAGAAGAATCCCAACCCTGATGATTTTTAGAGGCATACGATCATCACCACCCCTGGGTAGCGTTGACCAGGAGAGTACCATATGGTTTCGATTGATTCAGAAGTCGATGAACACCAGGCCTGGTTAGAGTGGACATGATGAAAAAAACTTTGGCTTGATTGAGTGCACAGGCAGATGAAAACCAGATATGTATGTGTTGATATTTAGATGAACTCGATTAGCTCGATAGTGTGGCAGGGTTAATGAACAGAATACTATATTTGATTGGATAGGGAGCTGAAAAACAGGCCTGTTGAGAGTTGACAGCAAATGCTTATTTGGGAGATTTGTAATTCAACTCGATTTCGTGTAGAACGAGAAGAAACGCAGGCCTAATACATTGGATATTGAGATGAATTCAGTACTCAGCAGTGTGGATCGCTGTCACTCTCCCAGTCCTCCAGGACATCATTGTTTTGCTGGCGCGGTTCAGTAGCGTCTTCATTTGGAGACTTGTGGTCACTGTAATTTTGGCATATGGAATATTTCACGGATGCCTTGCCAGGCTTTGCCACGAGGGCCAGATAAACTTGGTAGCTTCCTGTGCTCTCTGAGAGGGCGAGGAATTGAACCCGGCTCGGCCAGGCTGCCTGCATGACGCACACGTCATACTGTTGTGTTTTCCCTCCAGAATGGTAGTGTGGATAGGCAGATAAATAGCAACTCATGGATGATTTTAGAGTGCAGATTCAGATGATTTCAAGTTTCTGGGTACAGTCACCAATGCTGTAACGAATGCCTGCGTAGAGTGTAGATTCAAATGTATTCCAGACTCACAGTGAATGACTGGAACATTCTGTAGTGGAGATTCTAATGATTCTAATTATTTTTCAAACATCCTTGGGTTGTTTGAACAGGAAAATGAAGAACTGATCAGGGTGGAATGGATAGCCAGTGAACAGCAGAGGCAGCTAAAAACCATCATTGGGTTACTTAGACATTCACCAGTGGTGTAACGAAAGCCTGCCTGGAGTGGAGATTCGAAGAACTCCAGATTGGCAATGAATGAGTGAAACATTCTGTAGCGGAGATTCCTGATATCTGGGTTGTGTGTACAGGAAAAGGAAGAGCTGACCAGGTTGGTGTGGGTAGCCAGTTGAACAGCACGTTTCCGAGTGTGAACAGGCCATTGAAATCCAGCATTGGATTACTTGGACATTTACCAGTGTTTTAACTAAAGTTTGTACAGTTTGTACATACACAAAAAAAGTTAAAAGGCCTGCGTTCAGGCCGTTTCCCCACTCCAGAGAGGTCGAAGGTGATTGTCAGGTGAAGGAAGGAAACAGAGGCCAAGTTGGTTGGTTTAGCAGCAGTTTATTACACGGAAGAGATATGTCATGAAGGCCCCAGGATCTTTCAAGCACGTGCACCTTTGTTCTCTCAGCTTCTGTCCTCAGTCCCATCTTCCCAGGTTCTCTGATGCACGTATTCCCCAGAGAGCCCTGAAGTCTCCCTTATATAGGTCATAGTACCTTTAAAGGGCGCAATTTAATGATGTCATCAAAAGGAGTTACAGAAAGAACATTGAGGCACAACATACATTGTTTCTTTACTTCCGCAGGCCAGTGATCCCTTTACAAACTACAAGCACTTGGATTAGCCCAACAAAGACAAGTCTGGTAGAGCTTGGAATCTACATCTCCAAAATCAACCAACTTGGAGCCAGGCATCTACATCCCAAAGATCAGGCCTGACTTAGCACGTGACATCTGCATACCTAAGGCCAGCTAGGTTCCTGTGATATAAGAGAAACTGCCTCAATATACTGAAATCATTTACTGAAGGCAGTTTGAAGGGGAGAAAGTTCAGTCTCATGCAAGCTAGTCAGGATACACAGGAAAACTGCATCTAGGAAGTGTTCCACCTCTCCTTGTCCAACCAACATATAAGCATACATAATATTAATCATTTTGTATGGACACAGTAAGAAATACCTTGAGCTTATAGAATTGCTCTCTCAAGGACATCTCAATCTCAGACTCCAGTGCTCAGGCCAGGTAGCTTTCCTATTCCTAGCAGCAGGGTCCTAGTCTCATAGTTACTTTTGGATCATGACAGCATTTTCCTATGATCAAACTCTTAAGTGATAGTTAAGAATCGTTGCACCCTCGCCAGGCCCATTGCGATGCCAGTGTAGCACATAACTTACCGGCTTGCCCTGGTTCCATCCAGTCCCACATCGGGACCCTGCCCTTGGGTGCTAGGAAGTGAGGGCAAGTGAGGCTGAAGTTGAGAAGGCAGATGCCCAGGAGAGAATAATATTCTAAGCCAATCAATTCCTAAGTTACAAAGCATATTAATTAATTGTCTTCCTCTATCTATACAAAAGGACATTGCATTAAAATAAACTGCTCAAAAGACATCAGGAGTGGGAAAGACAATATAAACTAATAGTACAGCTTCAGTGTCTAAGAAGGATGAGATCTTACAAATTGGTTGTGGAAGAGAGCATAGAAGTGGTAATAGACAAACAAAGTAATAGGAAAGACTCAGGAGCACTGTGATGGGTGCAACCTGATAGACCTAAGCTCCGTGTACTCCAACAGAAAGCCTGACTGGAGTGGAGATTCGATGAACTTCAGATTGGCTGTGAATGAATGGAATATTCTGTAGTGGAGATTCCAATGATTTTTGAAGCCCAGTTTGTGTGGACAGGAAAATGAAGAGCTGACCTGGGTGTAGTGTGTAGCCAGTTGAACAGCATGCCTGCGAGTTTGAACAGGATGCTGAAAACCAGCATTGGGTTACTTGGATATTCACCAGTGGTGTAGCAAAATCCTGCCTATAGTGGAGACTCGATAAACACTAGATGGGCAGTGAATGAATGGAGCATACTGTAGTGGAGATTCCAATGATTTCTAAAGTCTGGGTTGTGTGGACAGGAAAATGAAGAACTGACCAGGATGAAGTGGATAGCCAGTGAACAGCAAAGACGGGTGAAAACCATCATTGTGTTACTTGGATATTCACCAGTGGTATAACGAAAGACTGCCTGGAGTGGAGATTCGAAGAACTCCAGATTGGCAGTGAATGAATGGAACATTCTGTAGTGGAGATTCCAATGATTTCTGAAATCTGGGTTCTGTGGACAGAAAAATGAAGAGCTGACCAGGTTTGAGTGGATAGCCAGTTAAACAGCACCACTGCGAGTGTGAACAGACCGCTGAAAAACAGCATTGTGTTACTTGGACATTCACCAGTGGTGTAACGAACGCCTTCCTGGAGAGAAGAATCAGATGAATTCCAGATTCTCAGTGAATAAATGGAACATTCTGTAGTGGAGATAACAATGATTTCAAAACTCTGGGATAATAGCACCAGGAAATGAAGAGCTGACCAGGGTGGAGTGGATAGCCGGTGAACACCACGCCTGCATTTTGTGAACAGGCCACTGTCAACTAGAATTGGGTTACTGGGACATGCAGAAGAATCCCAACCCTGACGAGTTTTAGAGGCATACGATCATCACCACAACTGGGTGGCGTTGACCGGGAGAGTACCATATGGTTTCGATTGATTCAGCGGTCGATGCACACCAGGCCTGGTTAGAGTGGACAAGATGATGAAAACTTCGGCTTAATTGAGTGCACAGGCAGATGAAAACCAGATATGTAGGTGTTGATATTTAGATGAACTCAGGTCGCTCGGTAGTGTGGCTGGGTTAAATAACAGAATACTACGTTCGGCTGGATTGGGAGCAGAACAGCCGGCCTGGGGAGAGTTGACAGCAAATGTTCACTTGGCAGATTTTTAATTCGATTCGATTTCGTGGAGAACGAGAAGAAACACAGGCCTAATACATTGGATACTGAGATGAATTCAGTACTCAGCAGTGTGGATCACGGTCACTCTACCAGTCTTCCCGGACTTCATTGATTTGCTGGCACGGTTCAGTAACGTCTTTGTTTGGAGACTTGTGGTGACTGTAATTTTGCATAAGAAATATTTCACGGGTGGATTGCCATGCTTTGCCGCGAGGGCCAGATACTCTCGGAAGCTTCCGGGTCTCTTTGAGAGGGCTAGGAATTGAACCCGGATCGTCCAGGCTGGCTGCGTGACGCACACGTCCTACTGCTGTGCTTTCGTGCCAGAATAGCAGTGTGGATAGGAAGATGAAAAGCAGCCCATGGGTGAATTTCGAGTGAAGATTCAGATGATTTCAAGTTTTTGGGTAGACATACCAGTGATGTAACGAATGCCTGCGCAGAGTGGAGATTAAAATGTATTCAAGACTCGCAGTGAATGACCGGAACATTCTGACTCGATTTCTTGGAGAACGAGAAGAAACCCAGGCCTAATACATTGGATTTTTAGATGAGTCTACTACTCAGCAGTGTGGATCGCTATCACTCTCCCAGTCCTCCCGGAGTACATACATTTGCTGGCACGGTTCAGTAACGTCTTCGTTTGGAGACTTGTGGTGATTGTAATTTAGTCGTATGGAATATTTCACGGGTGTCTTGCTAGGCTTTGCCACGAGGGTCAGACACTCTCGATAGCTTCCCGAGCTCTCTGAGAGTATGAGGAATTGATACTCATACTGGGTTGGCCAGCCTGGTGGCGTGACGCAAACGTCCTGCTGCTGTGCTTTCGTGCCAGAATAGCAGTGTGGATAGGAAGAAGATAAGCAACCCATATATAATTTTAGAGTGCAGACTCAGATGATGTCAAGTTTCTGGGTCAATCACCAGTGCTGTAACAAAGGCCTGCGTAGAGTGGAGATTCAAATGTATTCTAGACTCGTAGTGAATGACTGGAACATTCCGTAGTGGAGATTCCAATGATTTCTGATGTCTGGGTTGTGTGGAGAGGAAAATGAAGAGCTGACCAGGGTGGAGTGGATAGCCATTGAACAGCACAAGCCGCTGAAAACCATCATTCGGTTACTTGGACATTCACCAGTGTTGTAACAAAAGCCTGCCTGTAGTGTAGATTCGATGAACTCCAGATTGGCAGTGAATGAATGGAACATTCTGTAGTGGAGATTCCAATGTTTTTTGAAGTCTGGGTTGTGTGGACAGGAAAGTGAAGAGCTGACCTGGGTGGAGTGGATAGCCAGTTGAACAGCACGCCTGCGATTGTGAACAGAACGTTGAAAACCAGCATTCGGTTACTTGGATATTCACCAGTGGTGTGACGAAAGCCTGCCTGGAGTGGAAATTCAGATGAATTCCAGATGGGTAATGAATGAATGGAACATTCTGTAGTGGAGATTCTAATGGTTTCTGAAGTCCAGGTTATGTGGACAGGAAAATGAAGAGCTGACCAGGGTGGTGTGGATCGCTAGTTGTAAAGCACACCTGCGAGGGTGAATAGGCCGCTGAAAACCAGCATTGGGAAACTTGGCCATTCACCAGTGGTGTAACAAAACCCTGCCTGGAATGTAGATTCAGAAGAATTCCAGATTCACAGTGAATGAATGGAACGTTCCTTAGTGGCGATAGCAATGATTTCAGAACTCTGGCTTATGGGCACCAGGAAATGAAGAGCTGACCAGGGTAGAGTGGAAAGTCAGTGAACTCCACGCCTGTGGTATGTGATCAGGTCGCTAACCACTAACATTGGGTTACTGGGACATGCAGAAGAATCCCAACCCTGACGAGTTTCAGAGGCATATGATCATCACCACCACTAAGTGGCATTGACCGGGAGAGTACCATATGTTTTCGATTGATTCAGAAGTCTATGCACACCAGGCGTGGATAGAGTGGACTGGATGATGAAAACTTAGGGTTGATTGAGTGCACAGTATGATGAAAACCAGATATGTAGGTGTTGAAATTTAGGTGAACTCAGGTCTCAAGGTGGTGTGGCAGGGTTAATGAACAGAATACTATATTCGACTGAATAGGTAGCATAACAGCAGGTCTGGGGAGAGTTGACAGCAAATGCACACATCACAGATTTCAATTTCGACTCGATTTCGTGGAGAACGAGAAGAAACGCAGGCATAATACATTGGATATTGAGATAAATTCACTGTTACTCTCCGAGTCCTCCAGGACTTCTTTGAATTGCTGGCATGGTTCAGTAGCGTCTTCGTTTGGTGAATTGTGTTGACTGTAATTTTGGCATATGGAATATTTCAGGAGTATCTTGCCAGTATTGCCTCCTGGGCCAGATTCCTTCGGGAGTTTCCCGAGCTCTCTGAAAGGGTGAGGAATTGAACCTTGCTCAGACAGATTCGATGAATTCCAGATTTGCAGTGAATGAATGGAACATTCTGTAGTGGAGATTCCAATGATTTCTGAAGTCTGGATTGTGTGGACTGGAAAATGAAGTGCTGACCAGGGTGGAATGGATAGCCAATTGAGCAGCACGCCTGCTAGTGTGAACAGGCCGTTGAAAACCAGCATTCGGGTACTTGGACATTCAGCTGTGGTGTTATGAAAGCCTATCTGGAGTGAAGATTCAGAAGAATTCGTGATTGGCAGTGAATGAATGGAACATTCTGTAGTGGAGATTCCAATGATTTCTGCAGTCTGGATTGTGTGGACTGGAAAATGAAGTGCTGACCAGGGTGGAATGGATAGCCAATTGAGCAGTACGCCTGCTAGTGTGAACAGGCCATTGAAAACCAGCATTCGGGTACTTGGACATTCAGCTGTGGTGTTATGAAAGCCTGCCAGAAGTGGAGATTCGATGAATTCCAGATAGGCAATGAATGAATGGAACATTCTGTAGTGGAGATTCCAATGATTTCGGAAGTCTTGTTTGTGTGGACAGGAAAATGAAGACCAGACCAGGTTACAGTGGAAAGCCAGTTGCACAGCACGCCTGCGAGTTTGAATAGTCTGTCGAAAACCACCATTGGGTTACTTGGATATTCAGCAGTGGTGTAAAGATATCCTGTCTGGAGTGGAGATTTGATGAATTCCAGATTGGCAGTGAAGGAATGGAACATTCTATAGTAGAGATTCCAACGATTTCTGAATTCTTGATTGTGTGGATAGAAAAATTAAGAGCTGACCAGGTTTGAGTGGAGAGCCAGTTGAATAGTAGGCCTGCGAGTGTGAACAGGCCTCTGAAAATCAGCATTGGGGTAATAGGACATTCAGCAGTGGTGTAACCAAAATCTGCCTGACGTGGCGTATAAGATTGTCTCCAGATTGGCAGTGAATGAATTCAACATTCTGTAGTGGAGATTCCAATGAATTCTGAAGTCTGCGTTGTGTGTACAGGAAAACGAAGAGCTGACCAGGGTTGAGTGGATAGCCAGTTGAACAGCATGCCTGCGATTGATAACAGGCCTCTGAAAACCAGCATTGGGTTACTTGGACATTCACCAGTGGTATAACGAAAGCCTGACTGGAGTTTAGATTCAGATGAATTAAAGATTCATAGTGAGTGAATGGAACATTCTGTAGTGGAGATTCCAATAATTTCTGAAGTCTAGTTTGTGTGGACAAGAAAATGAAGAGCAGACCAGCTTACAGTGGATAGACAGTTGAACAGCAGGACTGCGAGTTTGAACAGGCTGCCGAAAACCAGCTTTGGGTTACTTGGATATTCACCAGTGGACTAACGAAAGCCTTCCTGGGGTGGAGATTCGATGAATTCCAGATTTGCAGTGAATGAATGGAACATTCTGTAGTGGAGATTCGAGTGAGTTAAGTAGTCTGCGTTGTGTGTACAAGACAATGAAGAGCTGACCAGGGTTGAGTGGATAACCAGTTGAACAACATACCTGCGAGTGTGAACAGTCCACTGAAAACCAGCATTGGGTTACTTGGACATTCAGCAGTGGTATAACGAAAGCCTGCCTGGAGTGGAGATTCAGAGGATCTCCAGATTGGCAGTGGATAAATGGAACATTCTGTAATGGAGATTCCAATGATTTCTGAAGTCTTGGTTGTGTGGACAGGAAAAGAAAGAGCTGACCACTGTGGAGTGGATGGATAGCAAGATGAACAGCACGCGTGCGAGTGTAAAAAGGCCACTGAAAACCAGCATTGAGTTTCTTGGACATTCACGAGTGGTGTAAGGAATGTGTGCATGGAGTGTAGATTCTATGAATACCAGATTGCAAATGAATCAATGGAACATTCTGTAGTGGAGATTCCAATGATTTTGAAGACTGGATTTTCTGGACAGAAAAAGAAAAGCTGACCATTGTGAAGTAGATAGCCACTTGAACAGAATGCCTACGAGCATGAAAAGTACGCTAAAAACCAGCATTGGGTTACTTGGACATTCACCAGTGGTGTAACGAAAGCCTGCCTGGAGTTTAGATTCAGATGACTTACAGATTCACAGTGAGTGATTGGAACATTCTGTAGTGGAGATTCCAATAATTTCTGTAGTCAGGGTTGTGTGGAGAAGAAAATTTAAGAGCAGACCAGCTTACAGTGGTTAGCCAGTTGAACAGTAGGCCTGCGAGTTTGAACAGGCTGCCGAAAACAAGCTTTGGGTTACTTGGATATTCACCAGTGGAGTAACGAAATCCTGCCTGCAGTGGAGAATCGATGAATTCCAGATTGGCAGTGAATGAATGGAACATTCTGTAGTGGAGATTCCAGTGAGTTAAGAAGTCTGGTTTGTGTGTACAAGACAATGAAGAGCTGACCAGGGTTCAGTGGATAGCCAGTTGAACAACATACCTGCAGGTGTGAAGAGTCCTCTGAAAACCAGCATTGGGTTACTTGAACATTCAGCAGTGGTGTAACGAAAGCCTGCCTGGAGTGGAGATTCAGAGGATCTCCAGATTGGCAGTGAATAAATGAACATTCTATAGTGGAGAGTCCAATGATTTCTGAATTCTTGGTTGTGTGGACAGGAAAAGAAAGAGCTGACCACTGTGGAGTGGATAGCCAGTTGAACAGCACTACTGCGAGTGTGAACAAGACGCTGAAAACCAGTATTGGGTTACTTGGACATTCAGCAGTGGCGTAACGAAAGCTGGCCTAGAGTGAAGATTCAGATGAATACCAGATCCCCAGTGAATGAATTGAACATTCTGTAGTGGAGATTCCAATGATTTCTGAAGTCTGGATTGTGTGGACAAAAAAATGAAGAGCTGACTAGGGTTGATTGGATAGCCAGTTGAACAGCACGACTACGAGTGTGAACAGGTCTCTTAAATCCAGCATTGTGTTACTTGGACATTCAGGAGACATGTAACGAAAGCCTGCCTGGAGTGTAGATTCGATGATCTCCAGATTGGCAGTGAATGAATGGAACATTCTGTAGTGGAGATTCCAGTGATTTCTGATGTCTGTTTCTTGCGGACAGGAAAATGAAGAGCACACGAGGTTAGAGTGGATCGCCAGTTGAACAGCAGTCCTGCAAGTGTGAACAGGCCTGGGAAAACCAGCAATGGGGTACTTGGACATTCAGCAGTGCTGTAACGAAAGCCTGCCTTGAGTGGAGATTCAGATTAATTCCTGATTTGCAGTGAATGAAAGCAACATTCTGTAGTGGAGATTCTAATGATTTCCGAAGTCTGGGTTGTGTGGACAGGAAAATGAAGAGCTGACTAGGTTTGCGTGGATAGCAAGTTGAACAGTACGATTTTGAGTGTGAACAGGCCTCTGAAAACCAGCATTATGTTACTTGGACAAACAGGAGTAAAGTAACGAAAGCCTGCCTGGAGTGTAGATTATATGATATCCAGATTCACAGTGAAAGAATGGAACATTCTGTAGTGGAGTTTCCAATGATTTCTGAAGTCTGGGTTTTGTGGACTGGAAAATGGAGAGCTGACCAGGTTGGAGTGGATAGCCAGTTGAACAGCACGCCTGCCAGTGAGAACAGGCAGCTGAAAACCAGCATTTGTTTACTTGGATATTCACGAGAGTTGTAACAAAATCCAGCCTGGAATGGAGATTATATTATCTCCAGATTGGCCATGAATGAATGGAATATTCTGTAGCGGAGATTCCAATGAATTCTGTAGTCTGGTTGTTTGTGGACAGGAAAAGAAAGACCTGACCACTGAGGAGTGGATAGCCACTTGAACAGTATGCCTGCGAGTGTGAGCAGGACGCTGAATACCGGCATTGGGTTACTTGGACATTCAGGAGTGGTGTCACGAAAGCCCGCATTGAGAGGAGATTCAGATGAATTCCAGATTCGCAGTGAATGATTGGAACATTCTGTAGTAGAGATTCCAATGATTTCTGAATTCTGGTTTTTGTGGACAGGAATATGAAGAACTGACCAGGTTGGTGTTTATACCCAGTTGAACAGCACGCCTGCGAGTGTGAACAGGCCGCTTAAAACCCGGATTGGGTTACGTGGATATTTGCCAGTGGTGTAACAAAATCCTGCCTGGAGTGGAGATTCATGCATTTCAGATTGGCAGTGAAAGAATGGACCATTTTGTAGTGGAGATTCCAATGAATTCTTAAGTCTGGGTTGTGTGGACAGGAAAATGAAGAGCTGACCAGGGCTGAGAGGATATCCAGTTGAAATGCAGGCCTGAGAGTGTGTATAGAACTCTAAAAACCAACATTAGGTTACTATCACATTCACCAGTTTGAAACGAAAGCCTGCCTGGAGTGGAGATTCAATGATCAACAGATTGGCAGTAAATGAATGGAACATTCTGTAGTGGAGATTCCACTGATTTCTGTAGTCTGGGTTGTGTGGAGAGGAAAAGAAAGAGATGACCACTGTGGAGTGGATAGAGAGTTGAACAGCACGTCTGCGAATGTGAACAGGACGCTGAAACCCAGCTTAGGGTTACTTGGACATTCAGCAGTGGTGTCACGAAAGCCTGCCTGGAGTGGAGATTCAGAGGTTCTCCAGAATGGCAGTGAATGAATGGAACATTCTGTAGTGGAGATTCTAACGATTTCTGAAGTCTAGGTTATTTGGACAGGAATATGATGAGCTGACCAGGTTGGAGTGGATAGCCAGTTGGACAGCACGCCTCTGAGTGTGAACAGACTGCTGAAAACCATCATTGGGTTACTTGGACATTCAGCAGTGGTGTAACGAAAGCCTGCATGGAGAGTAGATGATCTCCAGATTGGCAGTGAATGAATGGAATATTCTGTAGTGGAGATTCCAATCATTTCTGAAGTCTGGGTTGAGTGGACAGGAAAATGAAAAGCAGACCAGGTTAGAGTGGATAACCAGTTGAACTGCAGGGCCCCAAGATTGAACAGGCTGCCGAAAACTAGCATTGGATTACTTGGATATTCAACAGTGGTGAAAGGAAATGCTGCCTTTAGTTGAGATTCGATGAATTCCAGATTGGCAGTGAATGATTGGAACATTCTGCAGTGGAGTTTCCAAAGATTTCTAAAATCTGGGTTGTGTGGACAGGAAAATGAAGTGCTGACCAGGGTTGAGTGGATAGCCAGTTTAACAGAACGCCTGCAAGTGTAAACAGGCCATTGAAAACCAGCTTTGGACATTCAGCACTGGAATAACGAAAACCTGCCTGTAGTGGAGAATCAAGTGATCTCCAGATTAGGAGTGAATGAATGGAACATTCTGTAGTGGAGATTCCAATGATTTCTGAAGTCTGGTTTGTGTTGACAAGAAAATGAAGAGCAGACCAGGATACAGCGGATAGCCAGTTGAACAGCAGGCCTGCAAGTTTGAACAGGCTGCAGAAAACCAGTTGGGGTTACTTGGATATTCACCAGTGGTGTAGCGAAAACCTGACTGGAGTGGACATTCGATGAATTCCAGATTCGCAGTGAAAGAATGGAACATTCTGTAGTGGAGATTCCAATGATTTCTGAAGTGTGGGTTGTGTGGACAGGAAAAGATAGAGCTGACCACTGTGGAGTGGATCGCCAGTTGAACAGCACGCCTGCGAATATGAACAGGACGCTAAAAACCAGCATTGGGTTACTTGGACATTCAGCAGTGCAGTAACGAAAGCCTGCATGGAGTGAAGATTCAGATGGATTTCAGATTCGCAGGGAATGAATGAAATATTCTGTAGTGGTGATTCCCATGATTTCTGAAGTCTTGGTTGTGTGGACAGGAAAAGGAAGAGCAAACCTGGTTAGAGTGGATAGCCAGTTGAACAGCACACTTGCTAGTGTAAATATGGCTGTTAGAACCAGCATTGGGTTACTTGGATATTTAGCAGTGGTGTAACGAAGGCCTGCCTTGAGGGGAGATTCGGTGAATTCAAGATTGGCAGTGAAAAATGGAACATTTTATAGTGGAGATTCAAATGATTTCTGTATTCTGAGTTGTGTGGACAAGAAAATGAAAAGGTGACCAGGTTTGATTCTGTTGAACAGCATGCCTGCGAGTGTGAACAGGCCACTGAAATCCAGCATCGGGGTACGTGGACATTCAGTAGTGGTGTAACGAAAGCCTGCCTGGAGTGGAATATCAGATGATCTCCATATAGGCAGTGAATGAATGGAATATTCTGTAGTGGAGATTCCATTGATTTCTGAAGTTTGTGTTGTTTGTAAGGGAAATGATAGAGCTGACCACTGTGGAGTAGATAGCCAGTTGAACAGCACACCTGAGAGTGTGAACAGGATGCAGAAAACCAGGATAGAGTTGCTTGGACATAAACAAGTGGTGTATCGAAAGCCTGCCTGGAGTGGAGATTCAGATGATTTTCAGATTTACAGTGAATAAATGGAACATTCTGTAGTGGAAATTCCAATGATTTTTGAATTCTGGGTTGTGTGGACAGGAACAGAAAGAGCTGACCACTGTGGAGTGTATAGCCACTTGAACAGCACACCGGCGAGTGTGAACAGCAGGCTGAAAACCAGGATTGGGGTACTTGGACATTCAGCAGTGGCGTAACGATAGCCTGCATCGAGAGGAGATTCAGATGAATTCCAGATTCACAGTGCATGAAAGGAAGATTCTGTAGTGGAGATTCCAATGAATTCTGAAGTCTGGTTTGTGTGGATAGGAAAATGAAGAGGTGAACAGGATGGAGTGCATAGCCAGGTGAATAACACGCCTGCGAGTGTGATCAGGCCACTGAAACCAGCGGTGTTTTACTTGTATATTCACAGTGGTGTAATGAAAGTATGCCTGGATTGGAGATTCGATGAATTCCAGAAAGGCAGTGAATATATGGAACAATCTGTACTGGAGATTCCAACGATTTCTGATGTCTGGGTTGTGTGGACAGGAAAATGAAGATCTGACCACTGTGGAGTGGATAGCCAGTTGAACAGCATGATTCCGAGTGAGAACAGGCCTCTGAAAACCAGCATTATGTTACTAGGACATTCAGGAGTAATGTAACGAAAGTCTGCCTGGAGTTTAGATACGATGATATCCAAATTGGAAGTGAATGAATGGAACATTCCGTAGTGGAGATTCCAATGATTTCTGAAGTCTGGGTTTGTGGACAGGAAAATGAAGAGCACACAAGGTTACCGTGGATAGCCAGTTGAACAGCAGGCCTGCGAGTGTGAACAGGCGCAGGCCTGCGAGTGTGAACAGGCTTGTGTAAACCTGCATTGGGTTTCATGGAATTTCAGGAGTGGTGTAACGAATGCCTGCCTGGAGTGGAGATTCAGATGAATTCCACAATCGCAGTGAATGAATGGAACATTCTATAGTGGAGATTCCAATGATTTCTGAAGTCTGGGTTGAGTGGACAGGAATATGGAGAGCTGACCAGGATGGAGTGGATAGGCATTAGAACAGCACGCCTGCGAGTGTAAAATGGCCGGTGAAAACCAGTCTGGCGTGGATATTTAATGAATTACAGATTCGCAGTGAATGAATGGAACATTCACTAGTGGAGATTCCAATGATTTCTGAAGTGTGTGTTGTGTGGACAGGATAAGAAAGAACTGACCACTGTGGAGAGGAGAGCCAGTTGAATAGCACGCCTGCGAGTGTGAACAGGCCTCATAGAACCACCGTTGTGTTACTTTGACAGTCACCAGTGGTGTAATGAATGCCTGCCTTGAGTGGATATTCGGTGAAATCCAGACTGGCAGTGAAAGAGTGGAAAATTCTGCAGTGGAGATTCAAATGTTTTCTGTAGTCTGGGTTGTGTGGACAGGAAAAAGAAGGCGTGACCAGGTTGAGTGGATAGCCTGTTGAACAGCACGCCTGAGAGTGTGAACAAGCTCTGAAATCCAGCACTTGTGTACTTGGACATTCAGCAGTGATGTAACGAAAGCCTGCCTGTAGTGTAGTATCAGATGATCTCCAGATAGGCAGTGAATGAATGGAACATTCTGTAGTGGAGATTCCAGTGGTGGAGATTCTGGGTTGGTGGACAGGAAAATGAAAAGCTGACCACTGTGGAGTGGATAGCCAGTTGAACAGCACACATGCGAGTGTGAACAGTAGGCTGAAAACCAGCATTGGGGTACTTAGACTTTCAGCATTGGCGTAACGAAAGCCTGCATCGAATAGAGATTCAGATGAAATCCAGATACCCAGTGAATGAATGGAAAATTCTGTAGTGGCGATTCCAATTAATTCTGAAGTCTGGTTTGAGTGGATAGGAAAATGAAGAGCTGAACAGGATGGAGTGCATAGCCAGGTGAACCACACGCCTGCGAGTGTGAACAGGCCACTGAAATCCAGGATTGGGTTACTTGGATATTCAACACTGGTGTAATGAAAGCCTGCCTTGAGTGGAGATTCGATTAATTCCAGATTGGCAATGAAAAATCAATCCTTTTGTAGTGGAAATTCCAATGATTTCTGAAGTCTGGGTTGTGTGGACAGGAAAATGAAGAGCTGACCAGGGATTTGTGGTTAGCCAGTTGAACAGCACGCCAGCAAATGTGAAAAGGACGCTGAAAACCAGCATTGTGTTACTTGGAAATTCAACAGTAGTGTAACGAAAGTCTGCCTGGAGTGGAGATTCAGATGAATTCCAGATTCGCAGTGAATGAATGGAACATTCTGTATTGGAGATTACAATGATTTCTGAAATCTGGGTTGTGTGGACAGGAAAATGAAGTTCAGACCAGTTTAGAGTGGATAACCTGTTGAACAGCCCGCCTGCGCTTGTGAGGAGGCCTCTTAAAACCCGCATTGGTTTTCTTGGACAATCAGAAGTGGTGTAACGAAAGCCTGCCTGGACTGGAGATTCGATGATATCCAGATTCCAGTGAATTAATTGTACATTCTGTTGTGGAGATCCAATGATTTCTGAAGTCCGGGTTGTGTGGAGAGGAAATGAAAGAGCTGACCACTGTGGATTGGATAGCCAGTTGAACGATTGGACTATAGCCAGTAAAAGGACGCTGAAAATCAGAATTGGGTGTCTTGGACATTGAGCAGTGGTGTAACGAAAGCCTGCCAGGAGTGGAGATTCAAAGAACTCCAGATTGGCAGTGAATGAATTGAACATTCTGTAGTGGAGATTCCAATAATTTCTGAAGTCTGGTTGTGTGTACAGTAAAAGGAAGAGCTGAACAGGGTAGAGTGGATAGCCAGTTAAACAGCACACCTGCTAATGTGAACATGACGCTGAAAATTAGCATTGGGTTACTTCTATATTCACCAGTGGTGTAACGAAAGCCAGCCTCGAGTGGAGATTCCATGAATTCTAGATTGACAGTTACTGAAAGGAACCTTCTGTAGTGGATATTGAAAAGGTTTACGAATTGTACATTGTGTGGACAGGAAAATGAAGAGCTGACCAGGTTGGAGTGGATAGCCAGCTGAACAGCACGCCTCCGACTATGAACAGGCTGCTGAAATCCAGCATTGGGTTACTTGGATATTCACCAGTGGTGAAAAGATATCCTGCCTGGAGTGGAGATTCGATGAATTCCAGATTGGCAGAGAATGAAAGGAACCTTCCGTAGTGGAAATTCCAATGATTTCTGAAGTCTGGGTTGTTTGGACAGGAAAATGAATAGCTGACCAGGATTCAGTGCATAGCCAGTTAAACAGCACGCCTGCGTGTGTGAACAGGCCTCTGACAACCAGCATTGCGTTACCTGGATATTCACCAGTGGTGTAACAAAAGCCTGACTGGAGTGGAGATTCGATGAATTCCAGATTGGAAGTGAATGAGTGGAACATTCTGTAGTGGAGATTCTAAAGGTTTCTGAAGTCTGGGTTATGTGGACAGTAAAATGAAGAGCTTACCATGGTTGAATGAATAGCCAGTTGAAAAGCACGCATCTGAATGTGAACAGGACTATGAAAACCAACATTGGGTTACCTGGACATTCACCAGAGTTGTAATGAAATCCTGCCTGGAGTGGAGAATCGATAAACTCCATATTGGCAGTGAATGAATGGAACATTCTGTAGTGGCGGCTCCAATGATTGCTGAAGTCTGGTTTGTGTGGACAGGAAATGAAAGAGCTGACCGCGGTGGAGTGGATAGCCAGTTGAATAGCACGCCTGCGACTGTGACAGGACACTCAAAACCAGCATTGTGTTACTTGGACATTCAACAGTGGTGTAACGAAAGCCTGCCTGTAGTGGAGATTCGATGATCTCCAAATTGGCAGTTAATGCATGGAACCTACAGTATTGGAGATTCCAATGATTTCTGAAGTCTGGGTTGTGTGGACAGGAAAAGAACGTGCTGACCACTGTGGAGTGTATGGCCAGTTCAACATCACGCCTGCGACTGTGAACAAGACGCTGAAAACCAGCTATGGGTTACTTGGACATTCACCATTGGTGTAACAAAAGCCTGGTGGAGTGAAGATTCAGATGAATTCCAGATTTGCAGTGAATGAATGGAACTTTCTGTAGTGGAGATTCGAATGATTTCTGAAGTCTGGGTTGTGTGGCCTGGAAAATGAAGCGCTGACCAGCGTTCAGTGGATAGCCAGTTGAACAGAACGCCTGCGAATCTGAACAGGACGCTGAAAACCAGCATTGTGTTACTTCGACATTCAACAGTAGTGTAACAAAAACCTGCCTGGAGTGGAGATTCAGATGAATTACAGATTCGGAGTGAATAAATGGAACATGCTTTAGTGAAGTTTCCAATGATTTCTGAAATCTGGTTTCTGTGGATAAAAAAATGAAGAGCTGACCAGGGTTCAGTGGATAGCCTTTGAACAGCACGCCTGAGAATGTAAACAGGATGCTGAAAACCAGCATTGTGTTACTTGGAAATTCAGCAGTGTTGGAACGAAAGCCCGACTGGAGCAGAGATTCGATGTTCTCCAGATTCCAGTGAATGAATGGAACATTCTGTTGTGGAGATTCCAATGATTTCTGAAATCTTGGTTGTGTGGACAGGAAAATGAAGAGCTGACCAGGGTACAGTGGATAGCCAGTTGAACAGCACGCCTTCAGGTATGAAAAGGCCTCTGAAAACCAGCATTGGTTTACTTGGACATTCAGAAGTGGTGTAACGAAAGCCTGCTTGGAGTGGAGATTCGATGAATTCCAGATTGGCAGTGAATGAATGGAACATTCTGCAGTGGGGATTCCAATAATTACTGAAGTCTGGGATTTGTGGACAGGAAAATGAAGTGCAGACCAGTATAGTGTGGATAGAAAGTTGAAAAGCAGTCTTGCAAGTTTGAACAGCCCTCTGAAAAACAGCATTGGGTTACTTGGACATTCAGCAGTGGTATAAAGTAAGCCTGCCTGTAGTGGAGATTCCATGATCTCCAAATTGGCAGTGAATGAATGGAACCTTCAGTAGTGGAGATTCCAATGATTTCTGAAGTCTGGGTTGTATGGACAGGAAGAGAAAGTGCTGATCACTGTGGAGTGGATAGCCAGTTCAACATCACACCTGCAACTGCGAACAGGACGCTGAAAACCAGCTTTGGGTTACTTGGACATTCACCATTGGTGTAAGGAAATTTGCCTGGAATGGAGATTCAGATGAATCCAGATTCGCAGTGAATGAATGGAACATTCTGTAGTGGAGATTCCAATGATTTGTTAAGAACGGGTTGTATGGACAGGAAAATGAAGAACTGACAAGGGTTGAGTGGATAGCCAGTTGAACAGCACACAGGCGAGAGTGAACAGGCCTCTGAGAACGAGCATTGGGTTGCTTGGATATTCACCAGTGGTGTAAAGAAAGCCTGCCTGGAGTGGAGATTCGATGAATTCTAGATTGGCAGTGAATGAATGGAACATTCTGTAGTGGAGATTCCAATGATTACTGATGTCTGGGTTGTGTTTAAAGGAAAAGAAAAAGCTGACCAGGGTTCAGTGGATAGCCAGTTGAACACCACGCATGCGAGTGTGAACAGGACGCTGAAAACCAGCATTGTGTTTCTTGTACATTCAACAGTAGTGTAACTCAACCTGCCTGGAGTGGAGACTCTGATGAATTCCAGATTCGCTGTAAATGAATGGAACTTTCTGTAGTGGAGATTCGAATGATTTCTGAAACCTCGGTTGAGTGGACAGGAAAATGAAGAGCTGACCAGGGTTCAGTGGATAGCCGTTGAACAGCATGCCTGCGACTGTGAACAGGACGCTGAAAACCAGCATTGGTATACTTGGAATATTCAGCCGTGGTGTAACGAAAGACTGCCTGGAATGGAGATTCGATGATCCCCAGGTTTGCATTGAATGAATGGAACATTCTGTAGTGGAGATTCCAATGATTTCTGAAGTCTAGTTTGTCTGGACAGGAAATGAAAGAGTTGACCTCTGTGGAGTGGATAAACAGTTGAACAGCACGCCTGCGAATGTGAACAGGAAGCTGAAAACCAGCATTGGGATACTTGGACATTCACCCGTGGTGTAACGAAAGCCTGTCTGGAGTGGAGATTCGATGATCCCAAGATTCGCAGTGAATGAATGGAACATTCTGTAGTTGAAATTCCAATGATTTCTGTGGTCTGGGTTGTGTGGACAGGAAAAGGAAAAGCTGATCAGGGTGTAGTGGAAAGCCAGTTGAACAGCACACCTACGTGTGTGAACAGGACATTGAAAACCAGCATTGGGTTACAAGGATATTCACCAGTGGTGTAACGAAATCCTGCATGGACTGGAGATTCACATGAATTCCAGATTCGAAGTGAATGAATGGAACATTTTATAGTGGAGATTCCAATGCTTTCTTAAGTTTGTGTTGTGTGGACAGGAAAATTAAGAGCTGACCAGGTTGGAGTAGATGGACATTTGAGGAGGACGCCTGCGAGTGTGAACAGGACGCTGAAAACCAGTATTGTGTTACTTGGACATTCAACAAGAGTGTAACGAAAGCCTTCCTGCAGGGGAGATTGAGATGAATTCCAGATTGGCAGTGAATGAATGGAACATTCGGTGGTGGAGAATAGAATGATTTCTGAAGTCTGGGTTTTGTGGATAGGAAAAGGAATAGCCAACCAATGTGGAGTTGAAAACCAGCATTGGGTTACTTGGTCATTCACCAGTGCTGTAACGAAAGCCTGCCAGTTGTTGAGATTCTATGATATCTAGATTGGCAGTGAATGAATGGAACATTCTGTAGTGGTGATTCCAATGATTTCTGAAGAATGGGTTGTGTGGACAGGAATATGAAGTTCTGACCAGAGTTCAGTGGATAGCCAGTTGAACAGCACGCCTGCGAGTGTGATCAGATGCTGAAAACCATCATTGTGTTACTTGGACATTCAAAAGTAGTGTTACGAAAGCATTCCTGTAGTGGACATTCAGATGAATTCCAGATTCGCAGTGAATGAATGGAACATTCTGTAGTGGATTTTCCAATGATTTCTGAAATCTGGGTTGTGGTGACAGTAAAATGAAGAGCTGACCAGGGTTCAGTGGATAGCCAGTTTGAATGCACGCCTGCGACTGTGAAAAGACCTCTGAAAACCAGCATTGCGTCACTTGGACATTCAGCAGTGGTGTAAGGAATGCCTCCTTGGAGTGGAGATTCTGATGAGTATCAGATTCGAAGTGAATGAATAGAACATTTTGTAGTGGAGATTCCAATGATTTCTAAAATCTGGGTTGTGTGGACAGGAAATAAAAGAGCTTACCTCTGTGGAGTGGATAGCCAGTTGAACAACACGCCTGCGAGTGTGAATGGACCACTGAAATCCAGCATTGTGTTACTTGGACATTCAACAGTAGTGTAAGTCAAGCCTGCCTGGAATGGAGATTCGATGGTTCGCAGACTGTCAGTGAATGAAAGGAACATTCTTTAGTGGAGATTCCAATGATTACTGAAGTCTGGGTTGTGTGGAGAGGAAATGAAAGAGCTGACCACTCTGGAGTGGATAACCCGTTGAACAGCACGCCTGCGACTGTGAACAGGACGCTGAAAACCAGCAATGGGATTCTTGGACATTCAGCCGTGGTGTAACGAAAGCCTGCCTGGAATGGACATTCGATGATCTCCAGATTGACAGTGAATGAATGGAACATTCCGTAGTGGAAATTCCAATGATTTCTGAGGTCTGGGCTATGTGGACAGGAAAAGGAAAAACTTACCAGGGTTCAGTGGATAGCCTGTTGAACAGCACGCCTGCTTGTGTGAACAGGCCTCTGAAAAGCAGCATTAGGTTACATGGACATTCAGCAGTGGTGAAACGAATGCCTGCCTGGAATGGAGATTCGATAATCTCCAGATTGCCAGTTTATGAATGGAACATTCTGCAGTGGAGATTCCAATGATTTCTGAAGTCTGGGTTGTGTGGACAGGAAATGAAAGTGCTGACCACTGTGGAGGTGATAGTCAGTTGAACAGAACGCATGGAAGTGTGAATAGGCCATTAGAACCAGCATTGTGTTACTTGTACATTCAGCCGTGGTGTAACGAAGCCTGCCTGGCGTGGAAATTCAGATGAATTCCAGATTGGCAGTGAATCAATGCACCATTTTGTATTGGAGATTCAAATGAATTCTGATTCCTGTGTTGTGTGGATGGAAAAATGAAGAGCTGACCAGGATTAAGTGGATAGCCAGTTGAACAGCATGCATGCAAGTGTGAAGAGGCCGCTGAAAACCAGCATTGGGTTGCTTGGATATTCACCAGTGGTGTAACGAAAGCCTGTGTGGAGCGGAGATTCGATGAATTCCAGATTTGCAGTGAATGAATGGAACATTCTGTAGTGGAGATTCCAATGATTTCTGAAGAATATTTTGTGTTGACAGGAAAATGAAGAGCAGTCCAGGGTTCAGTGGATAGCCAGTTGTACAGCACGCCTGCGAGTGTGAACAGGACGCAAAAATCCAGCATTGGGTTACAAGGACATTCAGCACTGGTGTAACAAAAGCCTGCCTAGAGTGGAGATTCGATGATCCCCAGATAGGCAGTGAATGAATGGAACATTCTGTAGTGGAGATACCAATGATTTCTGAAGTCTGGGTTGTGTGGACAGGAAAAGGAAGAGCTGGCCAGGGTGGAGTGGATAGCAAGTTGAACAGCATGCCTCCGAGTGTGAACAGGACGCTTAAAACCAGCTTTGGGTTACTTTGTCTTTCACCAGTGGTGTAAGGAAAGTCTACCTGGAGTGGAGATTCAGATGAATTCCAGATTCGCATTGAATGAATGGAACATTATGTAGTGGATATTCCAATGATTTCTGAAGAATGGGTTGTGTGCACAGGAATATGAAGAGCTGACCAGTGTTCAGTGGATAGCCAGTTGAATACCACGACTGCGAGTGTGAACAGGACGCTGAAAACCAGCTTTGTGTTACTTGGACATTCTACAGTAGTGTAATGAAAGCCTGCCTGCAGAGGAGATTCAGATGAATTTTTGATTGGCATTGAATGAATGAAACATTCTGTAGTGGGGATTCCAATGATTTCTGAAGCCTCGGTTATGTGGACAGGAAAATGAAGAGCTGACCAGGGTTGAGTGGATAGCCAGTTGAACTGCACGCCTGCGAGTGTGAACAGGCCGCTGAAAACCAGCATTGGTTTGTTTGTATATTCACCAGTAGTGTAAAGAAATCCTGCCTGGAGGGGAGATTCGATGAATTCCAGATTGGCAGTGAAAGAATGAACATTCTATCGTGGAGATTCCAATGATTTCTGAAGTCTGGATTGTGTGGACAGGAAAAGGAATAGCTGACCAGGGTGGAGTGGATAGCTAGTTAAACAGCACGCCTGAGAGTGTGAACAGGATACTGAAAACCAGCGTTGTGTTACTTGAACATTCAACAGTAGTGTAACAAGAGCTTGCTTGGAGTGGAGATTCCGATAAATTCCAGATTCGCAGTGAATGGCTGGAACATTCTGTAGCGGACATTCCAATAATTTCTGAAATCTGGGTTGTGTGGACAGGATAATGTAGAGCTGACCAGGGTTCAGTGAATAGCCATTGAACAGCAAGCCTGCGAGTTTGAACAGAATGCTGAAACCAGTATTGTGTTACTTGCACATTCACTAGTGGTGTAACGAAAGCCTGCCTGGAGTGGAGAGTCGATGATCTCCAGGTTCCGCTGTATGAATGGAACATTCTGTAGTGCAGATTCCAATGATTTCTGAAATCTGGGTTGTGTTGACAGTAAAATGAAGAGCTGACCAGGGTTCAGTGGATAGCCAGTTGAAGTGCACGCCTGCGACTGTGAAAAGGCCTCTGAAAACCAGCCTTGTGTTACTTGGACATTCAGCAGTGGTGTAACGATATCCTGTTGTTGATCTCCAGATTGTCAGTGAATGAATGCAACTTTCTGTAGCGGCGATTCCAATAATTTCTGAAGTCTGGTTTCTGTGGACAGGAAAAAAAAAAAGCTTACCTCTGTGGAGTGGATAGCCAGTTGAACAAGATGCCTGCTAGTGTGAATAGACCAGTGAAAACCAGCATTGTGTTACTTGGATATTCAACAGTAGTGTAACTAAAGCCTGCCTGGATTGGAGATTCGATGGTTCGAAGATTGTCAGTGAATGAATGGAACATTCTTTAGTGGAGATTCCAATGATTTCTGAAGTCTGGGTTGTGTGGACAGGAAATGAAAGAGCTGACCACTATGCAGTGGATAACCCATTGAAGAGCACGCCTGCGACTGTGAAAAGGATGCTGAAAACCATCATTGGGATTCTTGGAAATTCAGCCGTGGTGTAACAAAAACCTGCCTGGAATGGAGATTCAATAATCTCCAGATTGGCAGTGAATGAATGGAACATTCTGTAGTGGAGATTCCAATGATTTCTGAGGTCTGGGTTGTGTGGACAGGAGAAGGAAAAGCTTACCAGGGTGTAATGGATAGCCCGTTGAACAGCACCCCTGCGAGTGTGAACAGGACACTGAAAACCAGCATTGGGTTACTAGGACATTTACCTGGGGTGTAACGAAATCCTGTCTGAAGTGGAGATTTAGATAAATTCCAGATTCGAAGTGAATAAATGGAACATTTTTTAGTGGAGATTTCAATGATTTCTGAAGTCTTGTTTGAGTGGAATGGAAAATGAAGAGCTGAACAGGTTGGAGTAGATAGCCAGTTCAACAGAATGCCTGAAAGTGTGAAAAGGACGCTGAAAACCAGCATTGTTTTAATTTCACATTTATCAGTGTTGTAACAATAGCCTGAACAGGGTGGAGTGGATAGCCAGTTGAACAGCATGCCTCCGTTTTTGAATAGGACGCTTAAAACGACCAATTATTACTTGGACTTTCACCATTGGTGTAACGAAAGCCTGTCTGGAGTGGAGATTTGATGATCTCCAGATTGTCAGTGAATTAATGGAACATTCTGTGGTAGAGATTCCAATGATTTCTGACGTCTCCATTGTGTGGACAGGAAATGAAAGAGCTCACCACTGTGGAGTGGATAGCCAGTTGAACCCATGCCTGCGACTGTGAATAGGCCACTTAAAACCAGCATTGTGTTTCTTGGACATTCAACAGTAGTGTAACTAAAGCCTGCCTGGAGTGGTGATTCAGATGAATTCCAGATTGCCAGTGAATGAATGGAACATTCTTTAGTGGAGATTCCAATGATTTATGAAGCCTCGTTTGTGTGGATGGGAAAATGAAGAGCTGACCAGGGTTGAGTGGATATCCAGTTGTACTGCACGCCTGCAATATGAACATGCCACTGAAAACCAACATTGGATTGCTTGGATATTCACCAGTGGTGTAAAGAAAGCCTGCTTGGAGTGGAGATTCCATGAATTCCAGATTGTGAGTGAATGAATGGAACATTCTGTAGCGGAGATTCCAATGATCTCTGATTCATGGGTTGTGTTGACATGAAAATTAAGAGCTCACGAGGGTTCAGTGGATAGATAGTTGTACAGCACACCTGCAAGTGTGTACAGCACGCTGAAAACCAGCATTGAGTTACTTGAGCATTCAGCAGTGGTATAATGAAAGCCTGCCTTGAGTGGAGATTCGATGATCTCCAGATTGGCAGTGAATGAATGGAACATTCTGTAGTGGAGATTACAGTGATTTCTGATGTCTTGGTTATGTGGACAGGAAATGAAAGAGCTGACCACTGTGGAGTGGATAGCCAGTTGAACAGCACGCCTGAGACTATGAACAGGACGCTGAAAACCAGCATTGGGTTACTTGGACATTCACCAGTGTTGTAAGTAATGCCTCCTTGGTGTGTAGATTCTGATGAGTATCAGATTCGAAGTGAATGAATAGAACATTTTGTAGTGGAGATTCCAATGATTTCTAAAATCTGGGTTGTGTGGACAGAAAAATGAAGACCTGACCAGGGTTCAGTAGATAACTATTGAACAGCAAGCCTGCGAGTGTGAACAGGACGCTGAAATCCAGCATTGTGTTACTTGCACATTGACCAGTTGTTTAACGAAAGCCTGCCTGGAGGGTTGATTCAATGATCTCCAGGTTCCACTGAATGAATGGAACATTCTGTAGTATAGATTCCAATGATTTTTGAAATCTGGGTTGTCTTGACAGTAAAATGAAGAGCTGACTAGGGTTCAGTGGATAGACAGTTGAACTGCACACCTGCGTGTGTGAAAAGGCCTCTGAAACCAACATTGTGTTACTGGACATTCAGCAGTGGTGTAACGAAAGCCTGCCTGGAATGTAGATTCAGATGAATTCCAGATTCACAGTGAATGAAGGGAACGTTCTGTAGTGGCGATTCCAATGATTTCAGAACTCTGGGTTATGGGAACCAGGAAATGAAGAGCTGACTAGGGTAGAGTGTATAGCCAGTGAACACCATGCCTGTGGTATGTGAACAGGCCTCTGACCACTAGCATTGGGTTACTGGTACATGCAGAAGAATACCAACCCTGACGAGTTTTAGAGGCATACGATCATCACCATCACTAGTTGGCTTTGACCGGGCAGTACTATATGGTTTCGATTGATTCAGAAGTCTATACACACCAGGCGTGGTTACAGGGGACGAGATGATGAAAACTATGGCTTGATTGAGTGCACAGTGTGATGCAAACCATATATGTAGGTGTTGAAATTTATATGAACTCAGGTCGCTAGGTAGTCTGTCAGAATTAATGAACAGAATACTATATTCGACTGAATAGGTAGTAGAACAGCTGGTCTGGGGAGAGTTGACAGCAAATGCACACATAGCAGATTTCTATTTTGACTCGATTTCGTGAAGAACGAGAAGAAACACAGGCCTAATACATTGGATGTTGAGATAAATTCACTGTTACTCTCCGAGTCCTCCACGATTTCATTGAATTGCTGGCATGGTTCAGTAGCGTCTTCGTTTGGTGAATTGTGTTGACTGTTATTTTAGCATATGGAATATTTTAGGAGTGTGTTGCCAGTCTTTGCCTTGAGGGCCAGATTCCCTCAGTAGCTTCCCGAGCTCTCTGAGAGAGCGAGGAATTGAACCTTGCTCGGCAGATTCGATGAACTCCAGATTGGCAGTGATTGAATGGAACATTCTGTAGTCTAGATTGCAATGCATTCTGAAATCTGGGTGTTGTGTACAGGAAAATGAAGAGCTGACCAGGGAGGTGTGGATAGCCAGTTGACCAGCATGCCTACGAGTGTGAACAGGCTGATGAAAACCAGCATTGTGGTGCTTGGACATTCAGAAGTGGTGTAATGAAAGCCTGCCTGGAGTGGAGATTCAGAGGAATTCCAGATTGGCAGTGAATGAATGGAACATTCTTTAGTGGAGATTCCAATGAATTCTGATGTCTGGGTTGTGTGGAAAGGAAAATGGAGAGCTGACCACGGTGAAGTGGATAGCCAGTTGAACAGCACGCCTGCGAGTGTGAACAGACCTCTGAAAACCAACATTGGGTTACTTAGATATTCACCAGTGATGTAAAGAAATCCTGCCTGGAGTGGAGATTTGATGAATTCCAGATTGGCAGTGAATGACTGAAACATTCTGTAGTGGAGATTCCAATGATTTCTGAAGTCTGGGTTGTGTGGACAGAAAAATGAAGAGCTGAGCAGCGTGGAGTGGATAGTCAGTTGAACAACACGCCTGCGAGTTTCAACAGGACGTTGAAAACCAGTATTGGGTTACTTGGATATTCACCAGTGTTGTAACGAAAACATGCCTGGAGTGGAGATTCGGATGAATTCCAGAGACTCAGTGAATGAGTGGAATATTCTGTTGGGGAGAATCCAATGATTTCTAAAGTCTGGGTTGTGTGAACAGGAAAATGAAGAGCTGACGAAGTTGGAGTGGATAGCCAGTCGAACAGCACGCCTGCAAGTGTGAACACGACGCTGAAAACCAGCATTGGGTTACTTGGGCATTAACTAGTGGTGTAACGAAAGCCTGCCTGGAGTGGAGATTCAGATTAATTCCAGATTGGCAATGAATAAATGGAACATTCTGTAGTTGATATTCCAATGATTTTTGATGTTTGGGTTGTGTGGACAGGAAAATGTAGAGCTGACCAGGCTGGAGTGGACAGCCAGTTGAAAAGCACGCCTGTGAGTGTGAACAGACAGCTGAAAACCAACAGTGGCATACTAGGACATTCACCAGTGGTGTAACGAAAGCCTGCCAGGAGTGGAGATTTGATGAATTCCAGATTGGTAGGGAATGAATGGAACATTCTGTAGTGGAGAATCCAATTTCTGAAATCTGGGTTGTGTGGACAGTTAAATGAAGAGCTGACCAGGGTTGAGTGTATAGCCAGTTGAACAGCACGCCTGCGAGTGTGAATAGTGTGGGAAGCTGGCCCTTTAACTGACCAAGGCCTAAGTGCCTGTGCTATGTATGGTCGTCTTGACCTATGTGACCTGCAACAGGCAAAGCCAGTGCTATGTATGGTTATCTTGATGTATGGTTATCCTGAGAGAACATCTGTCATGGCTGTCAGTAATAACAAGAAGTAACTATCTCGTGTCTGGTATGTGATGCATATAAATTTTATAAAGCATATGGACATGGCCCTTTGGGTAATCACTTCATGTCTGGTACCAGATAAACATAAACCTTTTAATGCATGATAGGTGAAAACAAACCTCCCTAACCATATATGGCATGACCTTTTGAGTAGCTGCCTCAATAATGGATATATACCTGATTGCCCCCAATAAAGTCCTGTCCCTTTTTTTCTGTTTCTGAGCTGCATTCTGTCTCTTGTGTCTTGTGTTCATTCGGTCGGTCCTTCCCTGCACCTACAGATCCAAGGGCCAGCTCCGCGGGCCGGAGAGTGGTTTTGCAAGCTCCTCGCAGATAGCCGTTGAAAACCAGCATTGGGTTACTTGTACATTCCACAGTGTTGTAACGATTGCATTGCTGGAGTGGAGATTCGATGAACTCCAGATTGGCAGTGATTGAATGGAACATTCTGTAGTGTAGATTCCAATGAATTCTGAAATCTGGGATGTGTGTACAGAAAAATGAAGAGCTGAAGAGTGTGGAGAGGATAGCCAGTTGAACAGCACGCGTGCGAGTGTGAACAGACCGCTGAAAACTAGAATTGTGTTACTTGGACATTCACTAGTGGTGTAACGAAAAGCTGCCTGGAGTGGAGATTCGATAAATTCCAGATTGGGAGTGAATGAATGGAACATTCTGTAGTGGAGATTCCAATGATTTCTGAAGTCTGGTTTGTGTTGACAGGAAAGTGAAGAGCTGACCAGGTTGGAGTGGATAGCCAGTTGAACAGCACGCCTGCGAGTCTGAACAGGCCGCTGAAAACCAGCATTGGGTTACTTGGATATTCACCAGTGGTCTAAGGAAATCCTGCCTGGAGTGGAGATTCGATGAATTCCAGGTTGCCTGTAAATAAATGGAATATTCCTTAGTGGAGATTCCAATTATTTCTGAAATCTGGGTTGTGTGGAGAGGAAAACGATGAACTGACCAGGGTTGAGTGGATAGCCAGTTGAATTGCAGGCCTGTGAGAGTGAAGAGAAAGCTGAAAACCAACAGTGGGTGACATGGACATTCAGCAGTGGTGTATCGAAAGCCTGCATGGAGTGGTGATTTAGATGAATTTCAGATTCGCAGTGAATGAACGCAACATTCTGTAGTGGAGATTCCAATGATTTCTGAAGTCTGGGTTGTGTGGACAGGAAAATGAAGAGCTGACCAGGTTGGAGTGTATAGCCAGTTGAACAGCACACTTGCTATTGTGAACAGGCAGCTGAAAACCAGCATTGTGGTACTTGGATATTCACCAGGGATGTAACGAAATCAGGCCTGAAGTGGAGATTCGATGAATTCTATATTGGCAGTGAACGAACGGAACATTCTATAGTGCAGATTCCAATGATTTTCAAAGTCTGGGATGCTGGGACAGGAAAAGAAAGAGCTGAGCACTGTGGAATGGATAGCCAGTTGAACAGCACACTTGCGAATATGAACAGGATGCTGAAAATCAGCATTCTGTTACTTGGACATTCACCAGTGCTGTAAGGGAAGCCTGCCTGTCGTGCAGATTCTATGAATTGCAGATTCACAGTAAATGCATGGAAATTCTGTAGTGGAGATTCCAATTATTTCTGATGTCTGGGTTGTGTGGACAGTAAAATGAAGAGCTGACCAGGATTAAGTGTAAAGCCAGTTGAACAGCACGCCTTCGAGTGTGAACAGGCCTCAGAAAACCAGTATTAGGTTACTTGGACATTCAGGAATGGTGTAACAAAAGCCTGCCTCGAGTGGAGATTCGATGATTTCTAGATTGGCAGTAAATGACTGCAAGATTCTGTAGTGGAGATACCAATGATTTCTGAACTCTCGGTTCTTTGGACAGGAATAGAATGGGCTGACCACTGTGGAGTGTATATCCAGTTGAACAGCACGCATGTGAGTGTGAATAGGACGCTGAAAACCAGCATTGGGGTACCTGGACATTTACAACTCTGTAACGAAAGCCTTCATGGAGTGGAGATTCAGATGAATTCTAGAATCGCAGTGAATGAAAGTAGCATTCTGTCGTGGAGATTCTAATGGTTTCTTAAGTCTAGTTTATGTGGACAGGATTATGAAGAGCTGACCAGGATGGAGTGGATACCCAGTTGAACAGCAGGCCTGCGAATGTGAACAGGCCGCTAAAAACCAGAATTGGGGCTAGTTGGACATTCAACAGTAGTGTAATGAATGCCTTCCTGGAATGGAGATTCAGATGAATTCCAGATTCACAGTGAATAAATGGAACATTCTGTAGTGGAGATACCAATGATTTCAGAACTCTGGGTTAATGGCACCAGGAAATGAAGAGCTGACCAGGGTGGAGTGGATAGCCAGTGAACACCACGCCTGCGGTTTGTGAACTGGCCGCTGACAATTAGCACTGGGTTACCGGGACATGCAGAAGAATCCCAACCCTGATGAGTTTTAGAGGCATACGATCATCACCACCACTCTGTGGCATTGACCGGGACAGTAAGATATGGTTTCAATTGATTCAGAGTTCAATGCACACCAGGCCTGGTTAGAGTGGACGAGATGATGAAAATTTCGGCTTGACCGAGTGCACAGACAGATGAAAACCAGATATGTAGATGTTGATATTTAGATGAACTCAGGTCTCTCGGTAGTGTGGCAGGGTTAAATAACAGAATACTATATTCGGCTGGATTGGGAGCAGAGCAGCAGGCCTGGGGAGAGTTGACAGCAAATGCTCACTTGGCAGATTTTTAATTCAACTCGATTTCGTGGAGAACGAGAAGAAACGCAGGCCTAATACATTGGATATTGAGATGAATTCACTACTCAGCATTGTGGATCACGGTCACTCTACCAGTCTTCCCGGACTTCATTGATTTGCTGGCACGGTTCAGTAACGTCTTTGTTTGGAGACTTGTGGTGACTGTAATTTTGACATAAGGAATATTTCACGGGTGGATTGCCATGCTTTGCCGCGAGGGCCAGATACTCTCGGTAGCTTCCGGGGCTCTCTGAGAGGGCTAGGAATTGAACCCGGCTCGGCCAGGCTGGCTGCGTGAGGCACACGTCCTACTGCAGTGCTTTCATGCCAGAATGGCAGTGTGGATAGGAAGATGAAAAGCAGCCCATGGATGATTTTAGAGTACAGATTCAGATGATTTCAAGTTTCTGGGTAGACATACCGGTGCTGTAACTAATGCCTGCGCAGAGTGGAGATTTAGATGTATTCCTGACTCGCAGTGAATGACCGGAACTTTCTGTAGTAGAGATTACAATGATTTCTGATGTCTGATTCTGTGGACAGGAAAATGAAGAGCTGACCAGAGTGGAGTGGAAAGCCAGTGAACAGCACAGGCCGCTGAAAACCAGCATTGGGTTTCTTGGACATTCACCAGTGGTGTAACGAAAGCCTGCCTGGAGTGGAGTTTCAGATGAATTCCAGATTTGCAGTGAATGAATGGAATTCAGTGGATAGCTAGTTGAACATCACGCCTGTGTGTGTGAACAGGCCACTGAAAACCAGCATTGGGTTACGTGGAGATTCACCAGTGGTGTAACAAAAGCCTGCCTGGAGTGGAGATTCAGATGAATACCGGGTTCGCAGAGAATAAATGGAACATTATGTAGTTGAGATTCCAATGATTTCTCAAGTCTGGGTTGTGTGGATAGGAAAATGAAGAGCTGATGAGGGTTGAGAGGATAGCCAATTGAACAGCACGCCTGCGAGAGTGAACAGACCACTGAAAACCAGCATTGGGTTACTTGGACATTCACCAGTGGTGTAATGAAAGACTGCCTGGAATGGAGATTCGATGAACTCAAGATTGGCTGTGAATGAATGGAACATTCTTTACTGGAAATTCCAATGATTTCTGAATTCTGGGTTTTTTGGAGAGGAAAATGAAGAGGGGAGCAGGGTGCAGTGGATAGTCAATTGAACATCAATCCTGCGAGTGTGAAAAGACCACTTAAATCCAGCATTGGGTTACTTGGACATTCACCATAGGTAAAACGAAAGCCTGCCTGGAGTGGAGATTCAGATTAATACCAGATTCGCAATGAATGAATGGAACATTCTGTAGTGGAGATACCAAAGTTTTCAGAAATCTGAGTTGTGAACACCAGGAAATGTAGACCTGAGGAAGGTGGAGTGGATTGCCAGTGAACACAATGCCTGCGGTTTGTGAAAAGGCCGCTGACCACTAGCATTGGGTTACTGGGACATGCAGAGGAATCCCAACACTGATGAGCTTTTGAGGCATAGGATCATCACCACCACTGGTGGCGTTGACCGGGAGAGTACCATATGGTTTCGATTGATTCAGAGGTCGATGTCCACCAGGCCTGGGTAGAGTGGACAAGATGATGTAAACTTCAGCTTTCTTGAGTGCACAGTCAGATTAAAAACAGATATGTAGATATTTTGATGAATTCAGGTCGCTCGCTAGTGTGGAAGGATTAATGAACAGAATACTATATTCGACTGGATAGGGAGCTGAACAGGAGGATTGGGGAGAGTTAACAGAAATGCTCACTTGGCAGATTCCTAATTCAACTCGATTTCGTGGAGAACGAGAAGAAATCCAGGCCTAATACTTTGGATATTGAGATTAATTCACTACTTAGCAGTGTGGATCGCTGTCACACTCCCAGTCCTCCCGGACTACATACGTTTGCTGACACGGTTCAAAAACGTCATCATTTGGAGACTTGTGATGACTGTAATTTCGTCATATGGAACATTTCACGGGTGTCTTGCCAGGCTTTGCCACGAGGACCAGATACTCTCGATAGCTTCCCGAGCTCTCTGAGAGAGCGAGGAATGGAACCCGGGTCGGCCAGGCTGTCTGCGTGACGCACATATCCTACTGCTGTGCTTTCGCTCCAGAAGGGCAGTGTGGATAGGAAGAAGATAAGCAAATCATATATGATTTTAGAGTGCAGATTCAGATGATGTCAAGGTTCTGGGTGACTCAACAGTGCTGTAACGTATGCCTGCATACAGTGGAGATTCAGATGCATTCCAGACTTCAGTGAATGACCGGAGCATTCTGTAGTGGAGATTCCAATGTTTTCTGATGTCTGGGTTGTGTGGACAGGAAAAAGAAGAGATGACCAGGTTGTAGTGGATAGCCCCTGAACAGCACAGGTCGCTGAAAACCATCATTCTTTTACTTGGACATTCACCAGTGTTGTAACGAAAGCCTGCCTGGAGTGGAGATTCGATGAACTCCAGATTGGCAGTGAATGAATGGAACATTCTGTAGTGGAGATTCCAATGATTTCTGAATTCTGGGTTGTGTGTAAAGGAAAATGAAGAGATGACCAGGGTGGAGTGGATAGCCAGTTGAACGGCATGCTGGCGAGTGTGAACAGGCAGCTGAAAACCAGCATTGGGTTACTTGGGCATTCACCAGTGGTATAACGAAAGCCTGTCTGGAGTGGAGATTCAGATGAATTCCAGATTTGCAGTGAATGAATGGAACATTCCGTACTGGAGATAACAATTACTTCAGAACTCAGAGTATGGGCACCAGGAAATGAAGAGCTGACCAGGGTAGAGTGGATAGCCAGTTAACACCATGCCTGTGGTATGTGAACAGGCCGCTGACCACTAGCATTGAGTTACTGGGACATGCAGAAGAGTCTCAAACCTGATGAGTTTTAGAGGCATAAGATCATCACCACCACTGGGTGGCGTTAACCGGGACAGTAACATATGGTTTCGATTGATTCAGAAGTGGATGCACAGCCTGACTGGTTAGAGTGACGGGATGATGAAAACTTTGGCTTGATTCAGTGCACAGGTAGATGAAAACCTGATATGTAATTGTTGATATTTAGATGAACTCAGGTCTCTCGGTTGTGTGGCAGGGACAATGAACAGATTAATGTATTGGACTGAATAGCGAGCTGAAGAGCAGACATGGGTAGAGTTGACAGCAAATGCTCACTTGGCAGATTTCTAATTTGACTCGATTTCGTGGAGAACGAGAAAACATGCAGGCCTAATACATTGGATAGTGAGATGAATTCATTACTCAGCAGTGTGGATCGCTGTCACACTCCCAGTCCTCCCAGACTTCATTGATTTGCTGGCGTGATTCAATAACGTCTTCATTTGGAGACTTGTGGTGACTGTAATTTCGGCATATGGAATATGAGTGCAGATGCAGATGATTTCAAGTTTCTGGGTAGAGTCACCAGTGGTTTAATGAATGCCTGCGCAGAGTGTATTCCAGACTCGCAGTGAATGACTGGAACATTCTGTAGTGGAGATTCCAATGTTATCTGATATCTGGGTGTTGTGGACAGGAAAATGAAAGCTGACCACGGTGGAGTAGATAGCCTGTGAACAGAACTGCTACGAGTGTGAATAGGCCACTGAAAACCAGCATTGGGTTAGTTAGATATTCACCAGTGATGTAACGATAATATGCCTGGAGTGGAGTGTCGGATGATTTCCAGATTGACAGTGAATGAATGCAACATGCTGTAGTGGAGACTCCAATGATTTCTGATGTCTGGCTTATGTAGACAGGAAAAAGGAGAGCTGACCAGGGTGGAGTAGATAGCCAGTTGAACAGCACGCCTGCTAGTGTGAACAGACCGCTGGAAATCAGCATTGGGTTACTTGGACATAAACTAGTGGTGTAACAAAAGCCTGCCTGAAGTGGAGATTCGATGAACTCCAGATTGGCAGTTAATGAATGGAACATTCTGTAGTGGAGATTACAAAGATATCTGAAGTCTGGGCTGTGTGGACAAGAAAATGAAGAGCTGACCAGGGTTGAGTGGATAGCCAGTTAATAGCACGGCTGCGAGTGTGAGCAGGCCGCTGAAAACCAGCATTTGTTACTTGAACATTCACCAGTGGTGTAACGAAAGCCTGCCTGGAGTTGAGATTCAGATGAATTCCAGATTGGCAGTGAATGAATGGAACATTCTCTAGTGGAGATTGCAGTGGTTTCTGACATCTGGGTTGTGTGAACGGGAAAATGAAGAGCTGAGCAGGGTGGAGTGGATAGCCAGTTTAACAGCTCGCCTGCGAGTGTGAACAAACCACTGAAAAACAGCATTGGGTTACTTGGGCATAAACTAGTGGTGTAACGAAAGCCTGCATGGAGTGAAGATTCAATGAACTCCAGATTTGCAGTGAATGAATGGAACATTCTGTAGTGGAGATTCCAATGATTTCTGAAGACTGGGTTGTGTGGACAGGAAAGTGAAGAGCTGACCAGGGTGGAGTGGATAGCCAGTTGAACAGCATGTTTGCGATTGTGAACAGAACGTTGAAAACCAGCATTCAGTTACTTGGATATTCATTAGTGGTGTAACGAAAGCCTGCCTAGAGTGGAGATTCAGATGAATTCCAGATGGGCATTGAATGAATGGAACATTCTGTATTGGAAATTCTAATGGTTTCTGAAGTCCAGCTTATGTGGACAGGGAAATGAAGAGCTGACCAGAGTGTTGTGGATAGCCTGCTGTACAGCACACCTGTGAGGGTGATTAGACCGCTGAAAACCAGCATTGGGTTACTTGGACATTCAGCAGTGGTGTAACGAATGCCTGCTTGGAATGTAGATTCAGATGAATTCCAGATTCACAGTGAATGAATGGAACGTTCTGTAGTGGCGATACCAATGATTTCGGAACTCTGGGTTATGGGAACCAGTAAATGAAGAGCTGACCAGGGTAGAGTGGATAGCCAGTGAACACCACACCTGCGGTATGTGAGCATACCTCTGATCACTAGCATTGGGTTACTGGAACATGCAGAAGAATTCCAACCCTGACGAGTTTTAGAGGCATACGATCATCACCACCACTAGGTGGCGGTGACCGGGACAGTACCATATGGTTTCGATTAATTCAGAGTCTATGCACACCAGGCTTGTTTACAGTGGACAGGATGATGAAAACTTCGGCTTGATTGCGTGCACAGTATGATGAAAACCAGATGTGTAGGTGTTGAAATTTAGATGAACTCATGTCGCTAGGTATTGTGTCAGGGTTAATGAACAGAATACTATATTCGACTGGATAGGTAGCATAACAGCGGGTATGGCAAGAGTTGAAAGCAAATGCACACATGGCAGATTTCTATTTCAACTCGATTTCGTGGAGAAAGAGAAGAAATGCAGGCCTAATACACTGGACATTGAGATGAATTCACTGTTACTCTCCGAGTCCTCCATAACTTCATTGAATTTCTGGCACGGTTCAGTAGCGTTTTCGTTTGGTGAATTGTGTTGACTGTAATTTTGGCATATGTAATATTTTAGGAGTGTCTTTCCAGTCTTTCCCTCGAGGGCCAGATTCGCTCCATAGCTGCCAGAGCTATCTGAGAGGGCGAGGAATTGAACCTTGCCCGGCCGATTCGATGAACTCCAGATTGGCAGTGATTGAATGGAACATTCTGTACTCTAGATTGCAATGCATTCTGAAATCTGGGTGTTGTGTACAGGAAAATGAAGAGCTGACCAGGGAGGTGTGGATAGCCAGTTGACCAGCACGCCTACGAGTGTGAACAGGCCGCTGAAAACCAGCATTGGGGTACTTGGACATTCAGAAGTGGTGTAAGGAAACCCTGCCTGGAGTGGAGATTCAGATGAATTCCAGATTCGCAGTGAATGAATGGAACTTTTGGTAGTGGAGATTCCCATGATTTCTGAAGTGTAGGTTGTGTGGACAGGAAAATTAAGAGCAGACCAGGTTAGAGTGCATAGCCAGTTGAACAGCAGGCCTGGGAGTTTGAAGAGGATGCTGCAAACTAGCATTGCGTTACTTGGATATTCACCAGTTGTGTAAAGAAGTCCTGCTTGGAGTGGAGATTCAATGAATTCCAGATTGCCTGTGAATGAATGGAACATTCCGTAGTGGAGATTCCAATTATTTCTTAAATCTGGGTTGTGTGGACAGGAAAATGAAGTGCAGACCAGGGTTGAGTGGATAGCCAGTTGAACAGCATGCCTGCGAGAGTGAACAGGACGATGAAAACCAGCATTGGGTTACTTGGACATTCACCAGTGGTGTAACGAATGCCGGCATGGAGTGGAGATTCAGATGAATTCCAGATTCGCAGTGAATGAATGGACCATTCTGTAGTGGATATTTCCATGATTTCTGAAGCCTGGGTTGTGTGGACAGGAAAATGAAGAGCAGACCAGGTTAGAGTGGATAGCCAGTTGAACAGTACGCCTGCGAGTGAAAACAGGCCTGTGAAAACAAGCATTGGTTTACTTAGACATTCAGAAGTGGTGTCACGTTAGCCTGCTTGGGTGGAGATTCGATGATTTGCAGATTGGCAGTGAATGAAAGGATAATTCTGCACTGGAAATTCCAATGATATTTGAAGCGTGGGTTGTGTGGACAGGAAAAGAAACAGGTGACAACTGGAGTGGATAGCAAGTTGTACAGCACACCTGCGAGTGTGAACAGGACACTGAAAACCAGCATTAGGTTACTTGAACATTCAGCAGTGGAGTAGCAAAAGCCTGCCTGGAGTGGAGATTCGATTATCTCCAGATTGGCAGTGAATGAATGGAACATTATGTAGTGGAGATTCTAATTATTTCTCAAGTCTGGGTGGCGTGGACAGATAAAGAAAGAGCTGAACACTTTGGAGTGGATATCCAGTTGAACAGCACACTTGCGAGTGTGAACAGGACACTGAAAACCAGCATTGGTGACTTGTATATTTAGCAGTGGTGTAACGTAAGCCTGCATGGAGTGGTGATTCAGATGAATGCCAGATTTGGAGTGAATGAATGGAACATTCTGTATTGGAGATTCCAATGATTTCTGAAGTCTGGGTTGTGTTGACAGGAAAATGAAGAGCTGACCAGGTTGGAGTGGATAGCCTGTTGAACAGCACACCTGCGACTGGGAACAGGCTGCTGAAAACCAGCATTGTGGTATTTGGATATTCACCAGTGGTGTAACAAAATCCTACCTGGAGTGGAGATTCGATGAATTCGAATGAATGGAACATTCTGTAGTGCACATTCCAATGATTTCTGAAGTTTGGTATTTGTGGAGAGGAAAAGAAAGAGCTGACAACTCTGGTTAAATACCCAGTTGAACAGCACGCATGCGAGTGTGAACAGGACGCTGAAACCCAGCATTCTGTTATTGGACATTCACCAGTGCTCTAACGGAAGCCTGCTTGGAGTGGAGATTCAGATGAATTCCAGATACTCCGTGAATGAATGGAACATTCTGTATTGGAGATGCCAATGATTTCTGTAGTCTGGGTTCTTTGGCCAGGAAAAGAAAGATCTGATCACTGTGGAGTGGATAGCCAGTTGAAAAACATCACTGCAAGTATGAAAAGTCTGGGTTGTGTGGACAGGAAATTAAGTGCTGACTAAGTTTGGGTGGATAGCCAGTTGAACAGTACGCCTGCGAGTGTGAATAGGACGGTCAAGACAAGCATTGTGTTACTTGGACATTCACCAGTGGTGTAGTGAAAGCCTGCCTGTAGTTGAGTTTTGATGATCTCCAGATTGGCAGTGAATGAATGGAACATTCCTTAGTGGAGATTCCTATGATTTCTGAAGTCTGGGTTGTGTGGACAGGAATGTGAAGAGCTGATGAGGGTGGAGTGGATAGCCAGTTGAACTGGATGCCTGCGAGTGTGAACAGGCCGCTGAACTCCAGCATTTGGTTACAGGCTATTCAACAGTGGTGTAACGAAAGCCTGCCTGTAGTGGAGATTCAGATGAATTCCAGATTCGTAGTAAATGAATGGAACATTCTGTAGTGGAGATACCAATTATTTCAGAACTCTGGGTTATGGGCACCAGGAAATGAAGAGCTGACCAGGGTGGAGTGGATAGCCAGTGAACATCATGCCTGCGGTATGTGAACAGGCCCCTGACCAGTAGCATTGGGTTACTGGCACATGCAGAAGAATTCCAACACTAACGAGTTTTAGAGGCACACGATTATCACCAGCACTGGGTGGCGTTGACCGTGCGAGTCCGTATGGTTTCGATTGATTCAGTAGTTGATGCACAATAGGCCTGTTTAGAGTCGTTGGGAGATTAAAACTTCAGATTGATTGAGTACACAGGCAGATGAAAACCAGATATGTAGTGTTGATATTTAGATGAACTCAGGTCCCTCAGTAGTGTGGCAGGGTTCATGAACATAATACACTATTCCACTGGATAGGGAGCTGAACAGCAGGCCTGGGGAGAGTTGACAGCAAATGCTCAATTGGCAGATTTCGAATTCGACTCGATTTCGGGGAGAATGAGAAGAAACGCAGGCCTAATACATTGGATATTGAGATAAATTCACTACTCAGCAGTATGGATCGCTGTCAATCTCCCAGTCCTCCCAGACTTCATTGATTTGCTGTTGCGGTTCTGTAGCGTCTTCGTTTGGAGACTTGTGGTGACTGTAATTTTGGTATATGGAATATTCACGGGTGTCTTGCCAGGCTTTGCCACGAGGGCCATATACTCTCGGTAGCTTCCCGGGCTCTCTGAGAGGGCGAGGAATTGAACGCGGTTCGGCCAGGCTGGCTGCGTGACGCACACGTCCTACGGCTGTGCTTTCGCACCAAAATGGCAGTGTGGATAGGAAGATGAAAAGCAGCCCATGTATGATTTCAGAGTGCAGACTCAGATGATTTCAAGTTTCTGGGTAGACATACCAGTGCTGTAACGAATGCCTGCGTAGAGTGGAGATTCAGATGTATTCCAGACTCAGAGTGAATGACCGGAACATTCTGTAGTGGAGATTGCAATGATTTCTGATGTGTGGGTTGTATGGACAGGAAAATGAAGAGCTGATCAGGGTGGAGTGGATAGCCAGTGATCCGCAGAGGCCGCTGAAAACCATCATTGGCTTACTTGGACATTCACCAGTGGTGTAACGAAATCCTGCCTGGATTGGAGATTCAAAGAACTCCAGATTGGCAGTGAATGAATGGAACATTCTGTAGTGGAGATTCCAATGATTGCTGAAGTCTGGGTTGTGTGGAGAGGAAAAGGAAGAGCTGACCAGGGTGGAGTGGAGAGCCAGTTGAATAGCACGCCTGCGAGTGAGAACAGGTCGGGGAAAACCAGCATTGTGTTACTTGGACATTCACCAATGGTGTAATGAAAGCCTGCCTGGAGTGGAAATTCGATGAACTACAGATTGGCAGTGAATGAATGGAACATTCTGTAGTGGAGATTCCTATGATTTCGAAGTCTGGGTTGTGTGGACAGGAATATGAATAATTGACCAGGGTTGATTGTGTCGACAGTTGGACAGCACGCCTGAGAGTGTGCACAGGACGCTGAAAACCAGCATTGATTTCTTTGGAAATTCACCAGTCTTGTAGCAAATGCCTGCCTGGAGTGGAGATTCGATGAATTTCAGACTGCCAGAGAATGAATGGGACATTCTTTAGTGGATATTGCAATGGTTTCTAAGTCTGCGTTGTGTGGAGAGGAAAATGAAGAGCTGACCAGGTTGGAGTGGATTTCCAGTTGAACAGCACGCATGCCAGTGTGAAAAGGCCGGTGAAAACCAGCATTGGGTTACTTTTATATTCAACAGTGATGTAACGAAAGCCTGCCTGGAGGGGAGATACAATGAATTCCAGATTGGCAGTGAATGAATGGAACATTCTGTAGTGGAGATTCCAATTGTTTCTGAAGTCTAGTTTGTGTGGACATGAAAAGAAAGTGCTGACCAGGGTTGAGTGGATAGCCCGTTGAACAGCACGCCTGCGAGTGTGAACAGGCCGCTGAAAACCAGCTTTGGGTTAATTGGACATTCACCAGTGGTGTAACGAAAGCGTGTCTGGAGTGGAGATTCGATGAATTCCAGATTCGCAGTGAATGAATGGAACATTCTGTACTGGAGACACCAATGATTTCAGAACTCTGGGTTATGGGCCCAGGAAATGAAGAGCTGACCAGGGTGCAGTGGATAGCCCGTTAACACTACACCTGCAGTATGTGAACAGGCCACTGACCACTACCATTGTGTTGCTGGGACATGCAGAAGAATCCCAACCCTGACGAGTTTTAGAGGCATACAACCATCACCACAACTGGGTGGCATTGACTGGGAGAGTACCATGTGGTTTTGATTGATTCAGAAGTTGATGCACACCAGACCTGGTTAGAGTGGACGGGATGATGAAAACTTCAACATGATTGAGTGCACAGGCATATAAAAACCAGATATTTAGGTGTTGATATTTAGATGAACTCAGTTCGGTCGGTAGTGTGGCAGGGTTAATGAACAGAGTACTATATTAGACTGGATAGCGAGCTGAATAGCAGGCCTTGTGAGAGTTGACAGCAGAGTCTTCCTTGTCAGATTTCTAATTAGACTTGATTTCGTGGAGAATGAGAAGAAACGCAGGTCTAATACATTGAATATTGAGATGAATTCACTACTCAGCAGTGTGGATTTCTGTCACTCTCCCAGTCCTCCAGGACTTCATTGATTTGCTGGCGCGGTTCAGTAGTGACTTAATATGGAGATTTGTGGTGACTGTAATTTTAGCATATGGAATATTTCACGGGTGTCTTGCCAGGCTATGTCACGAGGGCCAGATATACTCGGTACGTTCCCCAGCGATCTGAGAGGGCGAGGAATTGAACCTGGCTCGGCCAGGCTGACTGCATGACGCACACCTATTTCTGCTGTGCATTTGTTCCAGAAAGGCAGTGTGGATAGGCAAATGAAAAGCAGCACAGGGCTGCATTTAGAGTGCAGATTCAGAAGCTGTTAAGTTTCTTGGCAGACTTGGACCTTCAGCAGTGGTGAAACGAAAGACTGCCTGGAGTGGAGATTCAGATGAATTCCAGATTCGCACTGAACAATTGGAACATTCTGTAGTGGAGATTTCAATGATATCTGATATCTGGGTAGTGTAGACAGGAAAATGTAGACATGAGCAGGATAGAGTGGACAGTAAGTTGAACAGCAGTACTGCGAATTTGAACAATCCTCTGAAAATCAGCATTGGGTTACTTGGACATTCAGCAGTGGTTTATAGACAGCCTGTCTGGAGTAGAGATTTGATGAATTCCAGATTGGCAGTGAACGAATGGAACATTCTGTAGTGGAGATTCCAATGATTTCTGAAGTCTGAAGTCTGGGTTGTGTGGACAGGAAAATGAAGAGCTGAACAGGGTGGAGTGGATATCCAGTTGTACAGCACGCCTACGAGTGTGAACAGGCCTCTGAAAACCAGCATCGGGTTACTTGGACATTCTGAAGTGGTGTAAAGAACTCCTGCCTGGAGTGGAGATTTGATGATCTTCAGATTGTCAGAGAATGAATGGAACAATCTTTAGTGGAGATTACAATGATTTCTGAAATCTCGTTGGGTGAACAGGAAAATGAAGAGCTGAGCATGGTTGATTGGATATTCAGTTCTACAGCATGCCTGTGAGTGTGAACAGGCCTCTGAAAACCAGAAATGGGTTACCTGGACATTGAGCAGTGGTGTATATACAGCCTGCGTGGAGTGCAGATTCGATGAATTCCAGATTGGCAGTCAATGAATGGAACATTCTGTTGTGGAGATTCCAATGATTTCTGAAGTCTGTGGTGTGTGTACAGGAAAGTGAAGAGTAGACCAGGTTAGACTGGATAGCCAATTGAACAGCAGGCCTGCGAGTCTGAATAGTCCTCTGAAAACGATCTTTGTGTTACATGGACATTCAGCATTGGTTTAACGAATGTCTGCCTGGAGTGGAGATTCGATAATCTCTAGATTGGAAATGAATGAATGGAACATTATGTAATGGAGATTCCAATGATATCTGTATTGTGGGTGTGTGGACAGGAAAAGAAAGAGCTGACAAATCTGGAGTGGATAGCCAGTTGAACAGCACGCTTGCGAATGTGAACAGGATGCTGAAAACAAGCATTGGGTTACTTGGACACTCAACAGTGGTATAAAAAGTGCCTGCCTGGACTGGAGGTTCAGATGAATTCCAGATTCGCACTGAATGATTGGAACATTCCGTAGTGGAAATTCCAATGATATCTGAAGTCTGGGCTCTGTGGACAGGAAAAAGAAAGAGCTGACAACTCTGGAGTGGATAGCCACTTGTACAGCATGCCTGCGATTGTGAAGAGGACACTGAAAACCAGCATTGGGTTACTGGGACACTCAACAGTGGTATAACAAGTGCCTGCCTGGAGTAGAGATTCAGATGAATTCCAGATTTGCACTGAATTGAATGGAACATTCCGTAGTGGAGGTTCCAATGATTTCTGAAGTCTGGGATGTGTGGACAGGAAAATGAAGAGCAGACCAGGTTATGGTGGGTAGCCAGTTGAACAGCATGCCTGCGAGTTTTATCAGGCCTCTGAAAACCAGCATTGGGTTACATGGATATTCAGAAGTGGTGTAACGAATGCCTGCCAAGAGTGGAGATTCAGATGAATCCCAGATTCACACTGAATTATTGGAACATTCTGTAGTGGAAATTCCAATGATATCTGAAATCTGGGCTCTGTGGACAGGAAAAGAAAGAGCTGACAACTCTGGAGTGGATTGCCAGTTGAACAGCACGCCTGCGACTGTGAATAGGACACTGAAAACCAGCATTGGGTTACTTGGACTTTCAGTAGTGGTATAACGAGTGCCTGTCTCGACTGGAAATTCATATGAATTCCTGATTTGCAGTGAATGAATGGAACATTCTGTAGTGGAGATTCCAATAATTTCTGAAGTCTGGGGTGTGTGGACAGGAATATGAAGAGCTGACCAGTGTTCAATGGATAGCCAGTTGAGCAGCACGACTGGGAGTGTGAAAAGCATGCTGAAAACCAGCATTGTGTTACTTGGATATTCAACAGTGGTGTAACGAAAGCCTGCCTGGAGTGAAGATTCAGATGAATTCCATATTCGCACTGAATAACTGGAACATTCTGTAGTGGAGATTCTAATGATATCTGAAATCTGGGTAGTGTGGACAGGAAAATGAAGAGCAGAGCTGGATAGAGTGGATGGCCAGTTGAATAGCAGGACTGCGAGTTTGAACAATCCTCTGAAAAGCAGCAATGGGTTACTTGGACATTCAGCAGTGGTATTACGAAGGCTTGCCTGAAGTGGAGATTAGATGATCTCTCGATTGGCAGTGAATGAATGGAACATTCTGTAGTTGAGATTCCAATGATATCTGAAGTCTGGGTTCTGTGGACAGGAAAAGAAAGAGCTGACAACTGTGGAGTGGATAGCCAGTTGAACACCACTCCTGCAACTGTGAAAATCATGCTGAAAATCATCATTGGACTACGTAGACATTCTCCAGCGGTTTAATGAAAGCCTGCCTGGAGATTCAGGAGAATTACAGATTCACAGTGAATGAATGTAACATTCTATAGTGGAGATTCCAATGATTTCTGAAGTCTCCGTTGTGTGGACAAGAAAATGAAGAGAAGACCAGGTTATAGTGGATAGTCAGTTGAACAGGAAGCCTAGAAATTTGAACAGGCTCCTGAAATCCAGCATTGGGTTATTTGCATATTCACCAGTGGTGTAACGATATCCTGCCTGGAGAGGAGTTTCGATGAATTCCAGATTGGTAGTGAATGGATGGAACATTCTGTAGTGGGGATTCCAATGATTTCTGAAGTCTGGATTGTGTGCACAGGAAAATGAAAAGCTGACCAGGGTTCAGGGTATAGTCAGTTGAACAGCACGCCTGCAAGTGTGAACAGGCCTCTGAAAACCAGCATCGGGTTATTTGGATATTCTGCAGTGGTGTAACGAACTCCTGCCTGTAGTGTAGATTCGATGAAGTCCAGATTGGCAGTGAATGAATGGAACATTCTTTAGTAGGAGATTCCAATGATTTCTGAAGTCTGGTTGGGTGAATAGGAAAATGAAGAGCTGAGCACCGTTGATTGGATATCCAGTGGACAGCACACCTGCGAGTGTGAACAGGCATCTGAAAACCAGCACTGTGTTACCTGGACATTCAGCAGTAGTGTATAGAAAGCCTGCTTGTAGGATAGAGTGGATAGCCAGTTGAGATTTTTCTGGTTGAGATTCCAATGATTTCTGAAGTCTGGATTGTGTGGACAGGAAAATGAAGAGCAGGCAAGCTTAAGTGGATAGCCAGTTGAACAACAGTCCTGTGAGTTTGAACAGGCCTCTGACAAACAGGAATTGGGTCACTTGGACATTCACTAGTGGTGTAACAAAAGCATGCCTGCAGTAGAGATTCAGATGAATTCCAGATTCGCAGTGAATGAATGGAACATCTGGAAAGTCTAGGTTATGTGGACAGGAAAATGATGAGCTGACCAGGGTTCAATGCATAGTCAGTTGAACACCACGCCTGCGAGTGTGAACAGGACGCTGAAGACCAGCATTGGCTTACTTGGACATTCAGAATTGGTGTAACGAAAGCCTGCCTCGAGTGGAGATTCGATGAAATCCAGATTGGCAGGGAATGAATGGAACATTATTTAGTGGAAATTCCAATAATTTCTGAAGTCTGGGTTTTTTGTACAGTAAAATGAAGAGCAGATCAGGGTAGAGTGTAAGGCCAGTTGAACAGCACACCTGCAAGTGTGAACAGTGTGCTGACAACCAGCATTGGGGTTCTTGGACATTTACCAGTGGTGTAACGAAAGCCTGCCTGGAGTGGAGATTCAGATGAATTCCAGATTCACAGTGAATGAATGGAACATTCTTTAGTGTATATTCCAATGATTTCTACATTGTGGGTTGTGTGGCCAGGAAAAGAAAGTGCTGACCACTGTGGAGTGGATAGCCAGTTGAATAACATGCCTGCGTGTCTGAACAGGACTCTGAAAACCAGCATTTGGTTACTTGGATATTCACCAGTGGTGTAAGAAAATCATGCCTGGACTGCAGAATCAAAGAATTCCAGATTGGCAGTGAATGAATGGAACTCTTTGTAGTGGAGGTTCCAAAAATTTCTGAAGTCTGGTTTGTGTGGACACGAAAATGAAGAGCTGAGCAGGGTTAAGTGGATAGCCACATGAACAGCACACCTGTGAGTGTGAACAGGCCTCTGAAATCAAGCATTGTGCTTCGTGGACATTCACCAGTGGTGTAACGCAAGCCTGCCTGGAGTGTAGATCCCATGATCTCCACATTGGCAGTGAATGACTGGAACATTCTGTTGTGGAGATACCGTGTTTCCTGAAATCTGGGTTGTGTGGACAGGAAAAGAAAGAGCTGACCACTGTGGAGTGGATAGCCAGTTGAACATCACGCCTGCGAGTGTGAAGAGGACACTGAAAACAAGCATTGGGTTACTTGGACATTCACCAGTGGTGTAACCAAAGCCTGCCTGGAGTGGAGATTCAGATGATCCAGATTCGCAGTGAATGAATGGAACATTCTGTAGTGGAGAATCCAATGATTTCTGAAGTCTCGGTAGTGTGGACAGGAAAATGAAGAGCTGACCGGACAGGAGTGGATTGCCAGTTGAACAGCAGGCCTGCGAGTGTGAACAGGCCGCTGAAAACTTGCATTGGGTTACTTGGATATTCACCAGTGGTGTAACCAAAGCCTGCTTGGAGAGGAGATTGGGATGAATTCCAGATTCGCAGTAAATGAATGGAACATTCTGTAGTGGAAATACCAATGATTTCAGAACTCTGGGTTTTGGGCACCAGAAATGAAGAGCTGACCAGTGTGGGTGAATAGCCAGTGAACACCACGCCTGCGGTATGAACAGACTGCTGACCACTACCATTAGGTTACTGGGACATGCAGAATATTCCCATTGATTTGCTGGCACGGTTCAGTAGCATCTTCGTTTGGAGATTTGTGAAGACTGTAATTTTGGCATATGGAATATTTCCCAGTTGTCTTGCCAGGTTTTGCCACGAGGGCCAGATCCTGTCGTTACATTCCCGGGCTCTCTGGGTGGGCGAGGAATTGAACAAGCCTCGGCCTGGCTGGCTGCGTGTTGCAAACGTCCTACTGCTGTGCTTTCAAGCCAGAATGGCATTGTGGATAGGAAGATAAAAAGCAGCCCATGGATGATTTTAGAGTGAAGATACAGATGATTTCAAGTTTCTGGGTAGACATATCAGTGCTGTAATGAATGCCTGCGCAGAGTGGAGATTCAGATGTATTCCAGACTCACAGTGAATGACTGGAACATACTGCAGTGGGGATTCCAATGATTTCTGATGTCTGGTTTGTGGGGACAGGAAAAGAAAGAGCTCACCAGGTTTCAGTTTATAGCCAGTTGAACAGCACACCTGCGAGTGTGAACAGGCCGCTGAGAACCAGCATTGGGTTACGTGGACATTCAGCACTGGTGTAACGAAAGCCTGCCTGGAGTGGAGATTCAATGAACTCCAGATTGGCAGTGATTGAATAGAACATTGTGTAGTGTAGATTCCAATTAATTCTGAAATTTGCTTTGTGTGTACAGGAAAATGAATATCTGACCAGGGTGATGTGGATAGCCAGTTGAACAGCACGCCTGCGAGTGTGAACAGGAAGCTCAAAACCAGCATTGGGTTACTTGGACATAAAATAGATTCGATGAACTCCAGATTGGCAGTGAATGAATGGAGCATTCTGTAGTGTAAATTCCAATGATTGAAGAATCTGGGTTGTGTGATAAGGAAAATGAAGTGCTGACCAGGATGGAGTGGACAGCCAGTTGAACAGCACGGCTCCGAGTGTGAACAGGACGCTGAAAAGCAGCACGGGGATACTTGGACAGTCAGCAGTGGTGTAAAGAAACCCTGCCTGGAGTGGAGATTCTATGCATTCCAGATTGGCAGTGAATGAATGGAATATTCTGTTGTGGAGATTCTAATGGTTTTTGAAGTCAAGGTTATGTAAACAGGCATATGAAGAGCTGACAAGGTTGGAGAGAATAGACTGTTGAACAGCACGCCTGTGAGTGTGAACAGGCCACAAAAAAAGCTTTGGGGTACTTGGATATTCACCAGTGGTGTAACGAAATCCTGCCTGGAGTGGATATTCAATGAATTCCAGATTGGCAGTGACTGAATGGAATATTTTGTAGTGGAGATTCCAGTGATTTCTGAAGTCTGGGTTGTGTGAACATGAAAACGAAGATCTGACCAGGGTTGACTGGATAGCCAGATGAACAGCACGCCTGCGAGTGAATAGTCCGCTGAAAACCAGCATTGGGATTCTTGGACATTCAGTAGTGTTGTAACGCAAGCCAGCCTGGAGTGGAGATTCCATGAATTCCAGATTGGCAGTGACTGAATGGAACATTGTGTAGGGGAGATTCCAATGGTTTCTGAATTCTACATTGTGAGGACAGGAAAATGAGGAGCTGACCAGGTTGGAATTGATAGGCAGTTGAACGGCACGCTGTGACATTGAAAAGACTGCTGAAAACCAGCATTGGGTTACTTGGATATTCACCAGTGGTGTAATGAAATCCTGCCTGCAGTGGAGACTCAATGAATTCCAGATTGGCAATGAAAGAATGGCAACTTCTGTAGTGGAAATTCCAATGATTTCTGAAGTCTGGGTAGTGTGGACAGAAAAATGAAGAGCTGACCAGGTTGGAGTGGATAGCCTCTTGAACAGCACGCCTGTGAGTGTGAAGAGGCATGTGAAAACCAGCATTTTGTTACTTGGACATTCAGCAGTGGTTTCTCGAAAGCCTGCGAAGAGGTGAGATTCGATGCTCTACAGATTGGCAGTGAATGAATGGAACATTCTGTACTGGAGATTCCAATTATTTCTGAAGATTCGGTTGTGTTATAAGGAAAATGATGAGCTGACCAGGGTTGAGTGGACGGCCAGTTGAACAGCACACTTGTGAGTGTGAACAGGACGCTGAAACAAGCATTGGGTTAAATGGATATTTACCAGTGGTGTAATGAAAGCCTACCTGGAGTGGAGATTCGATGAATTCAAGATTGGCAGTGAATGAATGCAACATTCTGTAGTGGATATTCCAATTATTTCAAAAATCTTGTTTGTGTGGAAAGGAAAATGAAAAGCTGAACAGGGTTCAGTGGATAGCCAGTAAAACAGCACGCCTGCGATTGTGAACATGACGCTGAAAACCAGCATTGGGTTGCTTTGACATTCAGAAGTTTTGTAACGAAAGCCTGCCTGGTGTGTAGATTCACATGAATTCCAGATTCGCAGTGAATGAATGGAAGATTCTGTACTGGAGATTCCAATGATTTCTGGAGTCTGGGTTGTGTGGACAGAAAAATGAAGTGCTGACCAGGGTTCATTGGATAGCCAGTTGAACAGCATGCCTGCGACTGTGAACAAGACGCTGAAAACCAGCATTGTGTAACTTGGATATTCAAAAGTCGTGTCACGAACGCCTGCCTGGAGTGGAGACTCAGATGAATTCCAGATTCACAGTGAATGAATGGAACATTTTGTAGTGGAGATTTCAATGATTTCGGAAATATGGGTTGTGTGGACTGGAAAATGAAGAGTTGACCAGTATTCAATGTAATGCCAGTTGAACAGCACGCCTGAGAGTGTGAACAGTCCTCTGAAAACCAGCATTCGGTTACTTGGACATTAAAAAGTGGTGTAACGAAAGCCTGCCTGGAGTGGAGATTCGATGATCTCCAGAGTGTCAGTGAATGAATGGAACATTCTGTAGTGGAGATTACAATGATTTCTAACGTCTGATTTGTGTGGATAGGAAAACGTAGAACTGACCAGGGTTGAGTTGAAAGCCAGTTGTACAGCACGGCTGCGAGTGTGAACAGGACGCTGAAAACCAACACTGGGTTACTTGGACATTCAGCACTGGTGTAAAGAAAGCCAGCCTGGAGTGGAGATTCCATGAATTCCAGATTGGCAATGACTGAATGGAACATTCTTTTGTTGAGATTCCAATGGTTTCTGAATTCTACCTTATGAGGACCACGATGGATTGGATAGCCGTATGAAGAGCACGCCTGCGACTACAAACAGGCTGCTGAAAACCAGCATTGGGTACTTGAATATTCAGTGGTGTAATGAAATCCTGCCTGGAGTGAATACTCGATGAATTCCAAATTGGCAGTGAATGAATGGAAAATTATGTAGTGGAAATTCCAAAGATTTCTGAAGTCTACGTTGTGTTGAAAGGAAAAAGAAGAGCTGACCAGGGTTCAGTGGTTTGCCACTTGAACAGCACGCCTGCGAATGTGAACAGGATCCTGAAAAACAGAATTGTGCTACTTGGACATTCAACAATGGTGTACCGAAAGCATGTCTGGAGTCGAGATTCAAATGAATTCCAGATTCGCAGTCAAGGAATGAAACATTCTGTAGAGGAAATAACAATGATTTCTGACACCTGGATTGTGTGGACAGGAAAACGAAGTGCAGACCGGGTTAGAGTGGATAGCCAGTTGAACAGAAGGCCTGCGAGTTTGAAGAGGGCTCTGAAAACCAGCATTGGTTTACTTGGACATTCACCAGTGGAGTAACGAAAGTTTGCTGTAGTGGAGATTCAGTGATCTCCAGGTTGGCAGTGAATGAAAGTAACATTCAGTAGTGGAGATTTGAATGATTTCTGAAGTCTGGGTTGTGTGGATAAGAAATGAAAGAGCTGACCACTGTGCAATGGATAGCCAGGTGAATAACACGCCTGCGACTGTGAACAGGACGCTGAAAACCAGCATTGGGTTACTTGGACATATAGCAGTGGTGTAACGAAAGCCTGCCTGGAGTGGAGATTCGATGATCTCCAGAGTGTCAGTGAATGAATGGAACATTCTGTAGTGGAGATTACAATGATTTCTAACGTCTGATTTGTGTGGATAGGAAAACGTAGAACTGACCAGGGTTGAGTTGAAAGCCAGTTGTACAGCACGGCTGCGAGTGTGAACAGGACGCTGAAAACCAACACTGGGTTACTTGGACATTCAGCACTGGTGTAAAGAAAGCCAGCCTGGAGTGGAGATTCCATGAATTCCAGATTGGCAATGACTGAATGGAACATTCTTTTGTTGAGATTCCAATGGTTTCTGAATTCTACCTTATGAGGACCACGATGGATTGGATAGCCGTATGAAGAGCACGCCTGCGACTACAAACAGGCTGCTGAAAACCAGCATTGGGTACTTGAATATTCAGTGGTGTAATGAAATCCTGCCTGGAGTGAATACTCGATGAATTCCAAATTGGCAGTGAATGAATGGAAAATTATGTAGTGGAAATTCCAAAGATTTCTGAAGTCTACGTTGTGTTGAAAGGAAAAAGAAGAGCTGACCAGGGTTCAGTGGTTTGCCACTTGAACAGCACGTCTGCGAATGTGAACAGGATCCTGAAAAACAGAATTGTGCTACTTGGACATTCAACAATGGTGTACCGAAAGCATGTCTGGAGTCGAGATTCAAATGAATTCCAGATTCGCAGTCAAGGAATGAAACATTCTGTAGAGGAAATAACAATGATTTCTGACACCTGGATTGTGTGGACAGGAAAACGAAGTGCAGACCGGGTTAGAGTGGATAGCCAGTTGAACAGAAGGCCTGCGAGTTTGAAGAGGGCTCTGAAAACCAGCATTGGTTTACTTGGACATTCACCAGTGGAGTAACGAAAGTTTGCTGTAGTGGAGATTCAGTGATCTCCAGGTTGGCAGTGAATGAAAGTAACATTCAGTAGTGGAGATTTGAATGATTTCTGAAGTCTGGGTTGTGTGGATAAGAAATGAAAGAGCTGACCACTGTGCAATGGATAGCCAGGTGAATAACACGCCTGCGACTGTGAACAGGACGCTGAAAACCAGCATTGGGTTACTTGGACATATAGCAGTGGTGTAACGAAAGCCTGCCTGGAGTGGAGATTCGATGATCTCCAGATTGGCAGTGAATGAATGGAACATTCTGTAGTGGGGATTCCAATGATTTCTGAAATCTGGTTTGTGTGGACAGAAAAATGAAGAACTGACCAGGGTGCATTGGATAGCAAGTTGAACAGCACGACTCGAATGTGAATAGGACGCTGAAAACCAGCATTGTGTTACTTGGACATTCAACAGTAGTGTAAGGAAAGCCTGCCGGGAGTGGAGATTCAGATGAATTCCAGATTCGCAGTGAATGTTGTGGAGATTTCAATGATTTCTTAAGTGGAGTTTCCAATGATTTCTGAAATCTGGTTTGTGTGCACAGGAAAATGAAAAGCTGACCAGGGTTCAGTGGATAGCCATTGAGCAGCAGGCCTGCGAGTGTGAACAGGACTCTGAAAACCAGCATTGTGTTACTTGGACATTCAGAAATATTGTAACATAAACCTGCCTGGAGTGGAAATTCGATGATCTCCAGATTCCAGTGAATGTATTGAACAATCTGTAGTGGAGATTCCAATGATTTCTGAAGTCTGGGTTGTTTGGACAAGAAAATGAAGAGCTGACCAGGGTTCAGTGGATAGCCATTTGAACACCACGCCTGCCACTGTGAAAAAGACACTGAAAACCAGCATTGGGATACATGGACATTCAGCCGTGGTGTAACGAAAGCCTGCCTGGAGTGGAGATTCGATGATCTCCAGATTGGCATTGAAAGAATGGAACATTCTGTAGTGGTGATTCCAATGATTTCTGAAATCAGGGTTGTGTGGAGAGGAAATGAAAGTGCTGACCACTATGAAGTGGATAGCCAGTGAACAGCAGGGCTGCGAGTGGGATCAGGCTGCTGAAAACCAGCTTTGGGTTACTTGGACATTCACCAGTGGTGTAACAAAGGCCTACATGGAGTAGAGATACTGATTAATTCCAGATTCGCAATGAATGAATGGAACATTCTGTAGTGGAGTAAAAATATTTCTGAAAGGTGTGTTGTGTGGACACTAAAATGAAGAGCTGACCATGGTTGAATTGATAGCCAGTTGAACACCACTTCTGCGAGTAAGAAAGAGCCACTGAAAACCAGCACTGGGTTACTTGGACATTCACCAGTGGTGTAATGAAAGCCTGCAGGGAGTGGAGATTCAGATGAATTCCAGATTCGCTGTGAATGAATGGAACATTCTGTAGTGGAGATAACAATGATTTCTGAAGGCTGGATTGTGCGGACAGGAAAATGAAGACCTAACCAGGGTTTAATGGATGGCAAGATGAACAGCACGGCTGCGAGTTTGAACAGGCCGCTGAAAACCAGCATTGGGTTACTTGGATATTCACCAGTGGTGTAATGAAATCCTGCCTGGATTGGAGAGTCAGATGAATTCCAGATTCTCAGTGAATGAATGGAACATTCTTTAGTGGAGATTCCAATGACTTCTGAAGGCTGGGTGATGTGGATAGGAAAATGAAGAGCTGAACAGGGTTGAGTGGATAGCCAATTGAACAGCACGGCTGCGAGTCTGAACAGGCCACTGAAAAGCAGCATTGGGATACTTGGATATTCACCAGTGGTGTAACAAAAAACTGGCGGTAGTGGAGATTCCGCTAAATTCCAGATTTGCAGTGAATGAATGGAACATTCTGTAGTGCAAGTTCCAATGATTTCTGAAGTCTAGGTTGTGTGCACAGGAAAATGAAGAGCTGACCACGGTTAAGTGGATAGCCAATAGAACAGTACGGCTGCGATTGTGTACAGGCCGCTGAAAACCAGCATTGGGTTATTTGAACATTCAACAGCGGTGTAACGAAAACCTGCCTTCAGTGCAGAGTCAGATGAATTCCAGATTCGCTGTGAGTGAATGGAACATTCTGTAGTGGAGATTCCAATGATTTCTGAAGTCTGGGTAGTGTAGACAGGAAAATGAAGAGCTGACCAGGGTTGAGTGGACGGCCAGTTGAACAGCACGCCTTCGAGTGTGAACTGGATGCTGAAAATGAGCATTGGAACACTTGGACATTCAGACGTGGTGTAAGGAAATCTTGCCTGGAGTGGAGATTTGATGATCACCAGATTGGCAATGAATGAATGGAACACTCTGTAGTGGAGATTCTAATGTTTTATGAAGTCTGGTTTGTGTGGACAGGAAATAAAAGATCTGCCAGTTGAACAGCACGCATCCAAGTTTGAACAGCACGCTGAAAACCAGCATTGGGTTACTTGGACATTCACCAATCGTGTAACGAAAGCCTGCCTGGAGTGTAGATTCGAAGAACTCCAGATTGGCAGTGAATGAATGGAACATGCTGTAGTGGAGATTTCAATGATTTCTGAAGTCTGTGTTCTGTGGACAGAAAAATGAAAAGTTGACCAGGCTTCAGTGGATAGCCAGTTGAAAAGCACGCCTGCGAATTAGAACAGGACACTGAAAACCAGTATTGGGTTACTTCGACATTCAGCAGTGTTGCAACGAAAGCCTGTTTGGAGTGGAGATTCGTTCATCTCCAGATTCCAGTGAATGACTCAACATTCTGTAGTGGAGATTCTAATTATTTCTGAAATCTGAGTTGTGTCGACAGGAAAATGAAATATAGACTAGATTAGAGTGGATAACCAGTTGAACAGCAGTGCTGCGAGTTTCAACAGGCCTCAGAAAACCAGCATTGCGTTACTTTGACATTCAGCAGTGTTTTAACGAAAGCCTACCTGGAGTGGAGATTGGATTATCTCCAGATTGACAGTGAATGAATGGAGCATTTTGTCATGGAGATTAAAATGATTTCTGAAGTCTGGGTTGTGTGGACAGGAAATGAAAGAGCTGACCACTGTGGAGTGGATAGTCAGTTGAGCAGTACGCATGCGACTGTGAACAGGATGCTGAAAACCAGCATTGGGTTACTTGGACAATCACCAGTGGTGTAACGAAAGCCTGCCTGGAGTGGAGATTCAGATGAATTCCAGATTCGAAGTGAATTAATGGAACATTTAATAGTGGAAATTCCAATGTTTTCTGAAATATGGGTTGTGTGCACAGGAAAATGTAGCGTGACCTGTTTGCAGTGGATAGTCAGTAGAACAACACGCCTGCGAGTGTGTAAAGGACACTGAAAATCAGCTTGGGTGACTTGGACATTCACAAGTGGTGTAACGAAAGCCTGCCTGGAGTGGAGATTCAAAGAACTTCAGATTGGGAGTGAAAGAATTGAACATACTGTAGTGGAGATTGCAATGATTTCTGAAGTCTGGGTTGTGTGGAAAGGAAAAGGAAATGCTGACCAGGGTTCAGTGGATAGTCAGTTGAACAGAACGCCTGCGACTGTGAAGAGGACGCTGAAAACCTGCATTGGGTTACTTGGACATTCACCAGTGGTGTAACGATAACCAGCATGGAGTGGAGATTTAGATGAATTCCAGATTCGCAGTGAATGATTGGAACATTCTGTAGTGGTTATACCAATGATTTCTAAATCTGAGTAGTGTGCACAGGAAATGAAAGAGCTAACCACTGTGGAGTGGAAATCCAATTGAACACCATGCCTGCGACTGTGAACAGGACGCTATAAACAAGCATTGGGATTCTGGGACATTCAGCCATGGTGTAACGAAAGCCTGCCTGGTGTGGAGATTCGATGATCTCCAGATTGGCAGTGAATGAATGGAACATTCTGTAGTGTAGATTCCAATGATTTCTGTAGTCTTATTTGTGTGAACAGAAAATGAAAGATCTGAACACTGTGGAGTGGATAGCCAGTTGAAAATCACGCATGCGACTGTGAATAGGACGCTGAAAACCAGCATCGGGTTTCTTGGACATTGACCAGTGGTGTAACGAAAGCCTGCCTGAAGTGGAGATTCAGATGAATTCCAGATTGGCAGTGAATGAATGGAATATTCTGTAGTGGAGATTCCAATGATTTCTGAAGTCTGGGTTGTGTGGACAGGAAAATGAAGAGTTGGCCATGGTTCAGTGGATAGCCAGTTGAACAGCACGCCTGCGAGTGTGAACAGGACTCTCAAAACCAGCATTGGGTTGCTTGGACATTCAGTAGTGGTGTAACGAATCCCTCCTTGGTGTGGAGATTCGATGATTTCCAGACTCCAGTGAATGAATGGAACATTCTGTAGTGGAGATTCCAATTATTTCTGAAATCTGGGTTGTGTAGACAGGAAAATGAAGTGCAGAGCAGTTTAGAGTGGATAGGCAGTTGAAAAGCAGTCCTGCGAGTTTGAACAGGTCTCTGAAAACCAGAATTGGATTACTTGGACATTCAGCAGTGGTGTAACGGTTGCCTGCCTGGAGTGGAGATTAGATGATCTCCAGATTCGCAGTGAATGAATGGAATATTCTGTATTCAGTCACCCAGTTCCCATGACTTTGGCCACTCATTCTCTACTAGGTTCGTTTAGAGCTTTATGAGAGAATTATTTATGAGAGAATTTATGAGAGAAATATTTTTGGGGGGTTACAACTGAGGGTGTTCCGGACTTACTCCTGGAAGGGCCCAGCCTGGAGACCGGCTATTGAGAAAGTATGCACTCTTAGCAAGCTGGGATATACAGACTCTTCGTCCCCGTGAGGGCCACCGCAGTGCGTCGAGTGAGTGCTGAGCTCAGTACCAGCAGATGCTGAGAACTTGTCTTGCCTGTCAGGGAGCTGCTTTAAAGTTGCTTTTCACAAAATTATTCCAGGCCACAAGTTTCCTCCACGTCTCCTGGCCCTGAAGCTCAGGCCACTCTTCCAGATCTGAACAACGATCTAGCTGGATGGGGCAGAGTGTTCTTGGGAAGGTGTTTATTTCATTTTTATTTCCTTCTATATTCCACCGTCTTTTTCTGGTTCTTAGAGTCTCATTTGTTAGATTTATTACAAATTTTTTTTTGTCTTTAGACCACACCTGGAGTGCTCAGGGCTTATTCTTGGCTCTGCGCTCAGGGATTAATCCTGGGGGGCAAAGGGGACCATATGGGATGCTGGGAATCAAACCTGGTTCGGCCACATGCAAAGCAAGTGCTCTACCTGCTGTACTGTTGCTCTGGGCCCTAGTTATGATTCTGATGGGTTTTTCTTTGCATATAAGTTCCTTCTTTTTGTTTGTTATAGGCCACACCCAGGGGTCACTCCTGGCTCGTCACGCAGGAATCACCTTTGGTGGTGCTCTGGGGACCATATGGAGTGTGTAAACTCAAAAAGAGCACAGCAGCGGCAGTGGTCTATCTGTCCCGCGGCCAGCGTTCAGTAGTCTCACCCGCTTCCCCCACTCTGGGGAGGTCGGTGGCGATGGGCAGGCAAAGGAAGGAGCGAGGGCCAGGCTGGTTGGTGTCAGTTGCAGTTTCTTCCAATCCTCTCTCCATCCACTCCTGTCTCTCCTCTGCCTCCTGCTTTTTCCTCCCCCATGCTACTTCATTCTCCTTCTCAACCCCCCTTCATCCTCCTTCTCTGGAGTCTGGATTCTGATTCTGATCTGGCAGCCCACTCTTACAGTCTAGTTAAATCTCAAAGCATGAGGGGTTGGGGTAACAATTACACATAGGTGCAATCACAATCAATAGGGATAGAAATCTTTCCCTCGGAGACATCTGCTCCTAGGGCAGATTCTCATTATCAGATCAATCCACCCTAGAGCAGATCCCCCTGTGGGTGTGTTTCTCCTCTCCTTGTCTAACATATAAGCAGATATAATATAAATCATTTTGTATGGATACAGTTGGGGCTGGAGCGATAGTAGGGGCTGGAGCGATAGCACAGCGGGTAGGGCGTTCGCCTTATAAGCGGCCAACGTGGCCGACCCGAGTTCGATTCCTCCGCCCCTCTCGGAGAGCCCGGCAAGCTACCGAGAGTATTCGATATGCCAGACACAGTAACAACAAAGTCTCCAATGGAGATGTTACTGGGCCCGCTTGAGCAAATCGACGATCAACGGGAGGGCCTTTTATGGATACAGTAAGAAATACCTTAAACTTATCGAATTGCCCTCCTAGGGCCATCTCGATCTCAGACTACAGTGCTCAGGCCAGATAGTCTTTCCTACCCCTAGCAGGGTCCTACTCTCGTCATTACTTTTGGATCATGACAGCATTTGTCTATGATCAAGCTCTTAACTTATAGTTAAGAATCGTGGCACCTTGACCTGACCCATTTCGATGCCAGGGTAGCTCACCGCTTGCCCTGGGTCCATTCAGTCCCTCGTTGGGACCCTGCTTTGGGGGTGTTAGGAACCAAGGGCAACGAGGCTTAGGTCGAGAAAACAGATGCCCGGGAGCGAATAATATTCAAAGCCAATTAAATCCTAAGTTACAAAAGCATAATATTAACTGTCTTTCTGTATCTATACAAAAAGGACAATTCATAAAGTAAACTATTCAAAAGACATAAGAAGAGGAGAAAGGCAATATTTCGCTCATACATATAAAATCATAGATTTCAGAGGAATCTAACCTTACAAGTTAACAAAGTCTGATTAGGGGGAAAGCTGATTAACTGGTTGGGGAGGAGAGCATAGGGAAGAATTTACAGATAAACACAATGGAATGGAAGTGCCTCAGGAGCACTGTAATGGGTGTAACCTGATAAACCTAAGTTCCTTGCTGAGAAAGGGAGAAAGGACAAGGCAGTGTCCTCCTACATGGGGCACCAGGAATTGAACTGGGTCAGCCACGTGCAAGGCAAGCACCCTACACACTGTACTATCTCTCCAACCCCCTTTGTTGTGTTTTTATATCACAAACCGCATTCTTCATTTCTGAAATTTCAGAATGTATTTTTTAATTTCTTCTCTCATCTTTCTTCCCTCCCTCCTTCACTCCTTTCCTCCCTCGTTCCCTCATTTCCTTCCTTCCTTCCTTCCTTCCTTCCTTCCTTCCTTCCTTTTCTTTTCTTTTTGCTTTTGGACAACACCTAGCGATGCTCAGGGGTCTCCCCGGCTCTGCATTCAGGAATCACTGCTGGTGGTGCTGAGGGGCTGGGCTGAGGCTACCCTCTGTCCCATCCCCGCTGCTCTCACACCTTCTCCTGCTCCCTGACGGCCCCCGCCACTGCCTGGTGCCCCTGAGCATCCCCTGTGGTGTCCCTGGAGTCCTTTTGCGTGTGTGGAACCACTGTATTGGGCAGAGCCTTTGCGCGCTCATTCTCACTGCTGAGCTTGTGAGGCTCTGGGTGTCTTCCTTGGGCGCTGTCCCTTCAGGACTGGGGTGACTCGGGTGCTCCCTTGTGGGCGGCGCTGAGAGGCTTCCCTGTCCCTTCTCTGCGGTCACAGGGAGAGCGACTGAGCCCTATGAAGCCCCGGGTGTTCCGAGGCCCAAGGAAGAAGTGTCAGGAGTCTGTAATGCCGGCTCGGGCCACACGGGGGCAGCAGAGCTCACAGATGTGCCACCTACCTGCCCGCTGCCCAGCTGCGCCCCCTTTCTCCCTGCATCCCGCCCCCTCTTAGCCCAAACCCTGGGCAGGCAAGAAGCTCCTGCACCCCAGGAACTGCAATGCCACCTTGGATCACACGGGAACAGCAGAGACCATGGAACAACAGAGACCATGTGTTTTTCCCCCTCCGTTTTTGGATCACACCTTGGCGAGGCACAGGGGTTACTCCTGGCTCTGCACTCAGGAATTATTCCTGGAGGTGCTCGGGGGACCATATGGGATGCTGGGAATCGAACCCAAGTTGACCGCATGCAAGGCAAATGCCCTACCCACTGTGCTATCGCTCTAGCCGGGACCATGGAATTTATGTGTGTGTTCGTGTGTGTGTGTGTGAGAGAGAGGGAGAGAGAGAGAGAGAGAGAGAGAGAGAGAGAGAGAGAGAGAGAGAGAGAGAGAGAGAGCATGAACATGCATTTGCATGTATGATATTTTTTCTTTCTTTTTTTGGGGGGGATCACACCTGGTGATGCACTGGGGTTACTCCTGGTTCTGCATTCAGGAATTACTCCTGGCGGTGCTTAGGGGACCACATGGGATCCTGGGAATCAAACCTGGGTTGGCCGCATGCAAGGCTCTACCCGCTGTACTATTGCTCCAGCCCTGTGTGTACAATGTAAAAAATTCTTTAAATTTTTTTTATTGAATAACCATGCGATAGACCATGCCAGAGCTGTTCATGATTAGGGTTCAGTCATACAATGTTCCAACACCCATTCCTCCACTAGTGTACATTTCCCACCACCAATGTCCCCATTTTCCCTCCCACCACCCCCCAACCTCCCTGTCCCTCACCCTGCATCTGTGGCAGACACTTTCTTCTTTCTCTTTCTCTCTCTATCCTTTTGTGCATTATGGTTTGCAATACAGGTACCACAATGTCATCATGTTTGTTCAGGGAGTTTAGTACTTTTATCGGGAAGATACAACGGGAGTAACTTTTTTCTTTGGTTTTAGGTTTTGGTTGGTCACACTGGCAATGCTCAGGGTTACTCCTGGCTTTGTACTCAGGATTCACTTCTGGAAGTGCTCAGGGGACCATATGGCATCCTGGGGATTGAACTCAGGTCGGCTGTGTGCAAGGCAAGCTCCCTATCCACTGTACTCTGGCCCCTGCAGTAGGTTTTTTAACGGGTGGCCACTTTGGGATGTGGATATGACCGGGGTTTCCAGAAGTACCAGAGGTGGGGAAAGTTAGCTCATCCTGACTCTGAGAAAGCCTGGAGATTTCAGTCGCAAAATCTGTATACCTGAGTTTTCTGCAGGTTAATTTCTTGGTTCATCTTGAGACGGTGGACATAGCGGTGATTTTGGATTGTGAAAGCCTGTGGCTATTGGGGGCTCTTTTTGGGTGGACTCTGGACTAACCCGCCCCCTCTCATGTGCCTCGGATTATTCAGTCATGCGTGGGTCTGAGATTCACTGTGGCTTTTGGTCTATTTCAAGATTTATTATGGTTCTCTGAAGCAAGGCTCGTGAAAGAGCTTAAATGGTGGTGACAGAGTTGGTTCGTGGGGGTGACTGACAGGGATTCTGGGAGTATAGGGAAGTGGGGAGAGAGGGAGGCAGCCCATCTGACTCCTGCCTGAGCCCTGGTGATATCCATCTAGGGTGTAGAGTCCAGTCAGGACATGGAGAGTCTGGGTTGTGGGAGCCAGCGGCTGCTGGGACTGTGTTTGGGTGGCATTGGGTGAACCCTCTCCCATGGGCCCAGATTATTCAGCCATGTGCAGGTCCGAGATGTGCTGCATCTTTCTGATTTTTTTCTTTTCTTTTTGGGTCACACCAAGCAATGCACAGGGGCTCTGCACTCAGGAACCACTCCTGGGGGTGCTCAGGGGGGCATATGTGATGCTAGGAAATGAACCCAGGTTGGCAGTGTGTAAGGCAAACACCCTACCCTCTGTGCTGTTGCTCCAGACCCTTTTTTGGATTACTTTCAAGATTAATTTCAGTCTCTGGAGCTTGTATGGTGGAGCCAGAAGTGACTTGAGGGCATGGCTCCTGCGTACCTGAATTTGGTGGTTTAATTTCTCAGAAGGGCTGGAGCGATCCACAGCGGGTAGGGCGTTTGTCTTGCACACGGCTGACCTGGGTTCAATTCCCCCGTCCCTCTCAGAGAGTCCAGCAAGCTACCGAGAGTATCTCACCTGCATGACAGAGCCTGGCAAGCTACTTGTGGTGCATTCGATATGCCAAACACAGTAACAACAGGTCTCTCAATGGAGATGTTACTGGTGCCTGCTCGAGCAAATCAATGAACAACGGGAGGACAGTGCTACAGTGCTAATTTCTTGGAAAACTTGGTTTCGAGTTGTTGGAGTCGGGCCAGATGCACAGCTGTGCCTCGGGGTGCCTGGAAGCCCGAGGGCACCATCAGGATGCTGGTGCTCCTGCACATTGGGGCCAGGTTGACCGCTGGGGACGCCCTCTGGGCCCCGGCCATGAGGGCAGCAGCGCGCTGAGGCCACCAGCCCAGAAAAGCCTGGCAGGGCTACGCTGACCTTCCAGACAGCTGGCGCCGGGGAGATTGTCCTCCCTGACAGACTGTGCCGGCACTCTTTGGAGATGTGCTTGGGGCACTTCAAGGGGCTTCAGACTGGCGCGGGCGCCCGCGGATGCTGGGGCAAGAGCCGCTCTGCAGCCCGCTCTGAGCCTGAGGAGCCGTTTGGACCACCTGAGCAGGGAAGCGGCTCCTGCAACCGCACCTGCTATGCCGCCTCGGGCCACACGGGGGAAGCAGACTCCACAGGGTGGGGTTGCATGTGAGTGAGTGTTACCTTGAACCTTTCTCTGTGTGTGCATGCGACTGTACGTGTGAAAGCCATTGTGAATGTGTGAGTGTACATGAGCTTGACAGTGAGCAAATGTTTATGAGTGTATGCATGTGTGTCTGTGACTTTGTGTGAGTGATTATAAATGAGTGTTTTTGAGTTTGCGTGTGAGTGTGAGAATGTGTCTGCGTGTGAGTATGAGTGAATTAGTCTGATGTGTGTGAGTGTGAGATTGGATGAATCTGTATGTGTGTGAGTGTGAATCTGTATGTTATAGGTGTAAGAGTATGAGGGCTTGTAAATATATGTGAGTTTTCATGTGTGTGAGTGTGATTGTGTGAAGGTGTATTATGTGAGGAAATGAGTCTGTGTGTGAGAGATGTGGGAATCTGTATGTGTATGTGTCTGTATGTGTGTGAGTGTGTGACTGTGTATATGAGTGTATGTATAGTGTGTGTGTGTGTGTGTGTGACAGTGAGTGCGTGTCATAGTGAGTGTGAAAATTGAGGTTCTTTCTCAGAGTCTGGGATGTGGAACTGTCCCAGAATGAGTCACCCGGTTACCACCCAGACTGTCATCTCAGGCCATCAGCACAGAGCAACCTTGCCTGCCTCATGCTTTTCGCTCACTATTTGCCCCTCACACCCAGCTCCTCTCCCCTCTGCACCACCCACCTGCCCGCTGCCCAGCTGTGCCCCCTTTCTCCCTTCATCCTGCCCACTCTTAACCCAACTCCAGGCTGGCAATAGGCGCCTGCAGTCCAAGAACTGTGATGCTGCCTTGGGCCACACAGGGACAGCAGAGACCATGGAATATGTGTGTGTGCGTGCGTGTGTGTGTGTGTGTGTGTGTGTGTGAGAGAGAGAGAGAGAGAGAGAGAGAGAGAGCGTGAACATGCATTTGTGTGTATACAGTTTTAAAAAATTATTTAAATTTAAATCTTTTTATTGAATAACCACGCAATAGACCATTACAAAGCTGTTCATGATTAGGTTTCAGTCATACAATGTTCCAACACCTATCCCACCACCAGTGTACATTTCCCACAACCAATGTCCCCAGTTTCCCTCCCACCATCCCTCAAACCCCTGTCCCTCAGCCTGCATCTGGCAGGCACTCTTCTTCTTCTTCTTCTTCTTCTTCTTCTTCTTCTTCTTCTTCTTCTTCTTCTTCTTCTTCTTCTTCTTCTTCTTCTTCTTCTTCTTCTTCTTCTTTTCTCTCTCTCTCTCCCCTTTAGTGCATTATGGTTTGCAATACAGTTACTATGATGTCATCACGTTTGTTCAGGACATTTAGTATTTTATCGGTAAGATACAGCCGCAGTAGATTTTTTTTTTTTTGGTTTTGGGTTTTGGTTGGGTCACACTGGCAATGGTCAGGGTCACTCCTGGGTCTGCACTAAGGAATCACTCCTGGCAGGGGACCATATGGCATCCTGGGGATTGAACTCAGGTCGGCTCTGTGCAAGGCAAACTTCCTATCCACTATACTATTGCTTCAGTCTCTGGAGTAGGTTTTTTAAGGGGTGGCAGCTTTGGGGAGTGGATATGACTGCCGGGGTTTCCGGAAGTACACGGAGGTGGGGAGAGGTAGCTGCCGGGACCCCTGTACTGTCCCCTGGAGGCATGTGGAGGGTAGCACAGTTCCAGGTGAGTGGCAGCATGGCTGGGGTGACTCCCACCGCCAGGTGATCAGTGGAGCCTAAGCAAGTGGCCTTTAGGATCTTGCCCAGGCAGAGGACTGTGCCAAGAAGACGAGGCGTTTACACCTGGCAGGGGACACCCCCATGGCCTCCCCTGTCCCAAAGTCCCACCAGGCTGAGCCTGTAATGATGAGGGTGTCCAGCAGTGGGACCCCCAACCCCATGCGAGCCGAGCCTAGCTGTGCTCTGCGGGTCCCTGGAGGTGGCTCATATCTTCCCAGGGCGGGCCTGTATGTCCTTGTCTGGAGGCTTCTGGGAGCTTCTTTGCATTGGGTTCTGAAGGCTCACCTGATGTGCTGGCTGATTTCGTCCTGGGGAGAGGGACTGGGGCCGGGGTGTGGCTGTGTGTGTACCCGCTGGGGGCTCTTCCAGAGACAGGCCAGGGAGGTCCTAGCCGAGGGGTCCGACAGGGGAGCACAGAGCAGGGGCAGGCATTCAGCTGTGGCCCAGGGACCCCACAGGGGCTTGTGTGTCTGAGCTGCGGGGCCAGGGTGAGATCGGGTGGGTCTCCGTGTCTGGCCGAGATCCCCCAAGTCCATGATGTGCACAGCACCCCCGCCCTGGGTCTGCCCCTCCACTGTCCGTGACGCAACTGGGCCCGGCGAACCAGAGGTACCCCTGCTGGGCACCCCCACTTCTGTGGAGCAGGGTCAGGCCCCCTGAGTCCGGGGTGCGGACCTGCATGTGAATGTCCAGCCCGAGGCAGGCGAACCCCGTCCTAGGTGGCTGGTGTGACGTGTCCCCTGGCCCGCCCGGTGCTTGATGCTTGCCCTGCCTCGGCCCCACCCAGCCCAACACCAGTTCGAAGAGGCTCCTGCAGTCTGTAATGCCAACCCTGGCCACACGGGGGCGGCAGAGCTCACAGAAAATGTGTGTGTGTCTTGAGTCTGTGTGAACAGCAGTGTGGATGCTGAGCTTCTTGCTCAGTCTAGGATGTGGAACTGGTCCAGGATGAGTCACCTGGGGACTGCCCGGACTGTCACCCCAGGCCGTCAGCACAGGCCACTAAACAGGTCCCGGTTCTGGAGTAGCGGTGCCTGCCTCATGCCAGCCGCCGTTCTGCTGTTTGCCCCTCACAGCAGCCCCTCTCCCCTCTGCGCCACTCACCTGCCCGCTGCCCAGCGGCGCCCCCTTTCTCCCTGCATTCCCCCCCTCCCCCAGCCCAACCTGGGGAGAGGCGCCTGCAGCTCAGGAAGTGCAGTGCCGCCTTGGACCATACGCCTTGGTGCGTATGTGTGTGTGTGGGGCGGGAGAGGGCGAGAGAGGAGCATGAACCTGCATGTGTGTGTATGGTTTTGCGTGTTATTGTGAGTGTCTGTGAGTGTGGCATCATTCTCCGTGGGTGTAGTGTAGCGATTGCTGAGGGTCAGCACCGTGTCTGGGTTATGGACCAGGACAGTGGGAGTCTGAGGGGGCCACCCAGGCTGTCAGCCCAGGTTACCTCCAGATCCCCTGGTCCCATTGCAGGGGCTGCCATACGGCCTGTGCCTGGCCCTGACGCCCCCCTTCCCCTCCATTCCTACCACTCTCCCCTGTGTCCACCAGGACCAGTGACCGTCCCTCTGCCTCTACAGCCGCGCCTGCGATACCGCCTTGGGCCACATGGGGACAGCAGACCCCACAGGGTGCAGTTGCCTGTGAGTGACATTTGCTGTATTTCTTTGTGTCTCTATGTGAGTGACAGTGAGTGTGTTTCTCTGTTTCTGTCAGTGAGTTTGTTTCTCTCTCTGTATTTCTATGTGAGTGACAGTGTCTTTTTTTTCTGTTTGTGACTATGAGTGTGTTTCTGTGTGTGAGTGACTGTGAGTGTTTTTCTGTGTGTGAGTGACGGGGAGTGTGTTCTGTGTGTGAGTGACAGGGAGTGTGTTTCTGTGTGTGAGTGACGGGGAGTGTGTTTCTGTGTGTGAGTGACTGTGAGTGTTTTTCTGTGTCTGAATAATGGGGAGTGTGTTTCTGTGTGTGAGTGACTGTGAGTGTTTTTCTGTGTGTTAGTGACGGGGAGTGTTTCTGTGCGTGAGTGACTGTAAGTGTGTTTTTGTGTGAGTGACTGTGAGTGTTTTTCTGTGTGAGTAACGGGGAGTGTGTTTCTGTGTGTGAGCGACTGTGTTTCTCTGTGTGTGACGGGGTGTGTGTTTCTGTGTGTGTGACTGGGAGTGCGTTTTGATGTGTGTGACTGGGAGTGTATTTCTGTGTGTGAGTGATGGGGTGTGTGTTTCTGTGTGTGTGTGTGTGTGACGGGGAGTGTGTTTCTGTGTCGGTGACAGTGAGTATGCTTGTGTGTGTTCTGTGGGTGGCAGTGAGCGTTTTTCTTTGTGTGTTGTGAGAATCCTCTGGTCTGACTCAGGGAGACTGAGCTTGCTGGAGGTGAGCCAGTGTGAACCTGAATAAGAGTTGCCCAGATGGTCACCGCAGGCTGTCCCCGTGTGTCATTCATCTGGGTCTGAGGTCCTGGTCTCCCAGGCTAAGTCATCTTCCCACCCACCTCTCATTTCGTAGTTTCCAGTCACCATCCCTGCCACAGCCTGGTCACAGCCCCCTGCCCTGCTGCCTCCTTGCCTGCCCGCCAGGAGCTCCGCTCCCAGAAGAGGCTTCCGTAGCCTGGGGCTGCAATTTCATCTCTTCCACACGGGGGCAGCAGAGCCCGAGCGTGCTTTAGTGTGAGTGAGAGTGTGTGTGTTTCTATGTGTGTATTCCTTTGTTGTGTGTGTGAGGCTGAGTGTGTGTGAGTGATTTTGTGTGTGTGTGTGTTTCTTTGTGAGTGTGCGAACATGATGTGCAGCAGGGAGTGTGAATTGGTGGAGCCGGGTCAGGTGAGTCCGTGGAGAGGCCACCTAGAGTGTCACGCGGGTCACTAGCCCAGGGCTGTTTCAGGTTAGGCAGTTGGCCTGGGCTGTGGTGGTTTGGCTATGCCGGGGGACCATTCAGCTGAGGGGATACTGGGGCACACTGTACCCGGTCTCTGCGGGGGGGCCGGGCCTGTGTGTGCAGCGCTCAAAAGTAGATAAAGGACCAAACTTGATGTTCTCTCAGTGTCTGTGTTGCAAACCATAATGCCCCAAAGGAGAGAGAGCGAACGGGGGAAACTGCCATGGAGGCAGGGGGAGGGTTGGATGGGAGGATACTGAGGACATTGGTGGTGGGAAATGTGCACTGGTGGAGGGATGGGTGTTCGACCATTGTGTGATTGTAACTCAAACACGAAAGCTTTTTAACTGTATCTTACAGTGATTCAATGAAAAAAAAAACAGCTGCGCCCCAAAGGCAGCTGCCCCCAGGCCGCCCCACCTCCCCTCTGCCCCCCACCATGAGGGAGCCCCAGGCAGGCTAGAGGTGCTGCTCTGGCGTCTTTGCCCAACAGTTTGTTTGTGGTCCTGTCCTCACCCAGCTGCAGTAGATGGGGTGTCTGTGCCCGAGGACTCCCACCCAGGGGTGGCCCCTTCCACTCAGGCCCTCGAGAGTCAGCACGAAGCCAGCACCGTGACTGTCACCTCCAAGCACACTCAGGGCAGCCAGGTTGGGGGGGGTCTTGTTCCTGCCCAGGCCTGTGGCTCCCATGTTCCTCACCCCTTCATTTCTGTACCCTGGGTGACTGGGCCACTGCTTTCCCCATGGACACTCCTGTCTCCCTTCTCTCTCTATCTCAGAGAAAACCACCCTTTCCTCCTGGACACCCCTATCTTCCTTCTCTCGGAGAGAAAACCACCCTTTGCTGCCGGGACATGCTGTCTCTCTTCTCTATGAAAGAAAACCACACTTCACCCCTGTACATGCCTGTCTTCCTTCTTGCTCTTTCTGAGAGATAGCCACCCACTCCCCTGGACGTGCTGGTCTCCCTAATCTTCTAGAGAAAATCACCAATTTCCCCACCTCCCTACACTCTCTGTGAGAGAAAACCACCCTTGTCCCTGGACATCCTATCTCCCTTCTCTCAGAGAAAATCACCCATTGTCTCTGCATGAGCCTGTCTCCCTTCTCTCTCTCTCTCTCTCGCTCTCTCTTTTCTCTCTCTCTCTCTCAGAGAAAACCACCCTTTCCCCATGGACAAGCCTATCTTCCTCTCTGAGAGAAAACCACCCTTTCCACTGGACACTCTTGTCTCCCTTGTCTCTTTGAGAAAATAACCTTTCTCCCTGAATATCTCTCTTCTCTCTCTGAGAGAAAACAACCTATTCCCTGTGGAAGTGCCTGTCTGCCTTCTCTCTCTGTCTCCCCTCTCTCTCTCTTTCTCAGAGAAAACTACCCTTTACCCTTAACCCTTTACCCTTTGACATGCCTGTCTCCCTTCTCTGTCTGAGAGAGAACAACCCTTTCCCTCTGGTGGACATGCCTGCGTTTCTTCTCTCTCTGAGAGAAAAAACCCTACTTCTCTGGACATGCCTCTCTCCGCCTCTCCCTGTCTCTCAGAGAAAACCACTCTTTCCCCCCTTGACATGCCTATCTCCCTTCACTCTCTGAGAGAAAACTACCTTTTCCTCCTGATCTTCTTGTCTTCCTTCTTTCTGTGGCAGAAACTATCATTTCGTCTGGATGTGCCTATCTTCTTTCCCTCTGTGAGAAAATCAATCTTTCCCCCTTGGCATGCCTGTCTCCTTCCCTCTCTGGGGAAAAAACAATCATTCTCCCAGTGTCTCCCTGGACACTCCTGTCTCCCATTTCTATCTCTGTCTTTCAGAGAAAACCAAAATTTTTTCCCTGGTGGGGGGGGGGGGGACAACAGGACACTCCTGTTTTCCTTCTGTCTCTTTCTTCCGTGCCTGAGAGAAAGCCACTCTTTCCATCTGGACATTCCTGAGAGAAAACCACCCTTCCACTCTGGACAAGCCTGTCTCCATTCTCTGTCTGAGTGAAAACCACCCATTCTCCCTTGACATGCCTGTCTTCCTTCTCAGTATGAGATAAAAACACACATTCCCCATGACATTCCTGTCTCCCTTCCTTCTCTGAGAGAAAACTACACTTTCTTTCTGGCCATGCCTATCTCCCTTCACTCTCTCTGAGAGAAAATCACCCTTTCCTCCTAACCCTCCTGTCTTCCTTCTCTCTGTGGGAGAAAACCACCCTCCCTTCTGGACATGCCGTCTTCTTTCTCTCTCTGAGAAAACCAACCTTCCCCCCTTAACATGCCTGTCTGCCTTCTCTGTCTGAGAGAAAACCACCCATTCCCTTTGACGTGCCTGTCTCACTTCACAATCACTGAGAGAAAACCACCCTTTCCCCATTGACGTGCCTGTCTCCCTTCCCTGTCTGAGATAAAACCACCTTTCACCCTTGACATGTCTTTCTCTCTTACAAGTCTGAGAGAAAAACACCTTCCACTGTGGACTAGCCTGTCTCCATTCTCTGTCGGAGAAAACCACCCATTCCCCGTGACATAACTGTCTCACTTCACAATCACTGAAAGAAAACCACCCTTTCCCCTTTGACATGTCTGTCTCCCTTTCCTGTCTGAGAGAAAACCACCTTTTTTCCTGGACTGAACTGTCTTCCTTCGTTTTTTATTTTTTAATTTTTTAAAATTTTTATTTGTGAAACACCATGAGGTACAGTTGTAGACTTACAAATTTTTGTGCTTGGGTTTCAGTTATACAATCATCAAGTACCCATCCCTCCACCAGTGCCCATTTTCCACCACCACGGGTCCCAATATCCCTCCGACCCCTCATCTCCCCCCATCCCGCGCTGCCTCTGTGGCAGGGCATTCCCTTTTGTTCTCTCTCTCTTATTGGGTGTTGTGGTTTGCAAAAGAGGCAATGGGTGACAATCATGTTTCGTCTATAGTCTACTTTCAGCATGCTTCTCCCATCCCAACACCTTTTGTTTGGTGCTCCCTTCTCTATCTATGCTCCCTTTTCCCCTAGCATGTGTGGCTGGACTCCAAGCCATGAAGCAAAATTCCTGGTACTAATCTCAGCCACTGTTGGGTGTTAGTCTCCTATCTTGTTACTTTATGTTCCCCAGATGAATGCAATCTTTCTATGTCTATCCCTCTCTTTTTGACTCATTTTACTTAACATGATACTTTCCATGTAGTAAATTTGTATGTAAATTTCATGACTTCATCTTTTCTAACAGCTACATAGTACTCCATTGTGCAAATGTACTAAAGTTTCTTTAACCAGTCATCTGTTCTTGGGCACTCAGGTTTTTCCAGATTCTGGCTACTGTAAAGAGTGCTGCAATGAACAAACAAGTGCAGGTGTCACTTCGAATATACTTTTTTGCCTCTCTGGGATATATTCCCAGGAGTGGTATTGCTGGGTCAAATGGGAGCTCAATTTCTAATTTTTTGAGATTCGTCCATACTGTCTTCCAAAAGGGCTGAACCAGTCGGCATTTCCACCAACAGTGAAGGAGGGTCTCTTTCTTGCCACATACGCGCCAGCACCGGTTGCTTTTGTTCTTTTGGATGTGGGCCAGTCTCTGTGGTGTGAAATGATATCTCATTGTTGAATTGATCTGCATTTCCCTGATGATTAATGATGTAGAGCATTTTCTCATGTGCCTTTTAGCCATTCGGATTTTTTCTTTGAGAAAGTTTCTGTTCATTTTGTTGCCCCATTTTTTGATGGGGTTGGATGTTTTTTCTTGCGGAGTTCAACCAGTATTTTGTATATCCTTGATATCAACCCCTTGTCAAATGTGTATTCGGCGAATATCCTTTCCCATTCTGTAGACTGTCTTTGTATTTTGATTGTATTTTGGTCACTGTTTCTTTTGAGGTGCAGAAGCTTCTTAGTTTAAGGTAGTCCCATTTGTCTATCTCTGTTTTCACTTGCTTGGCCAGTGGTGTGACGTTTTTGAAGATAACATCAGCTTCAATATCATGGAGGGTTTCGCCAACTTTGTCTTCAATGAATCTTATGGATTCCGTTCTGATGTTGAGGTCTTTAATCCATTTTTATCTTAGTTTTGGACATGGAATTAGGCAGAGATCTGAGCCCACGTTTTTGCATGGAGCTGTCCAGTTTTGCCAGTACAATTTGTTAAAGAGGCTTTCCTTGCTCCACTTCACTTTTCTTGCCCCCTTATTGAAGATTAGATGATCATGTGCTTGGGGGGAGATGTCAGTATATTTAACCCTGTTCTATTGGTCTGCAGCTCTGCCTTTGTTTCAGTACCATGCTGTTTTAAATATTACTGCTTTGCAGTAGAGTTTGAAATTAGGGAGGTTGATTCCTCCCATTTTCTTTTTCCCAAGAATTGCTTTAGCTATTCGTGCGGGCTATTGTTCCATATAAATTTCAGGAGTGTTTGCTCCATTTCTTTGAAGAATGTCATGGCTATCCTAATAGAGACCACATTGAATTTGTACAGTGCTTTGGGAAGTATTGCCATTTTGACAATGTTAATTCTCCAGATCCATGAACAGGGGATATTTTTCCATTTCCTCGTGTCCTCTTTTATTTCTTGAAGTAGCGTTTTGTAGTTTTCTTTGTACTGGTCCTTTACTTCCTTAGTTAAGCTGATTCCTAGGTACTTGATTTTCTGGGGCACAATTGTGAATGGGATTATTTTCTTCGTGTCACTTTCTTCTCTTTCACTATTTGCGTATAAGAAAGCCATGGACTTTTGGGTATTGATTTTATAGCCTGCAACTTTACTATACAAATATATTGTTTCTAGGAGTTTCTTGGTAGAGGTTCTAGGGTTCTCTAAGTATAGTATCATATCATCCGCAAATAGTGAGAGCTTGATTTCTTCCTTACCTTCCTGGATGCCCTTAATATCTTTTTCTTGCCTAATCGCTATTGCAAGTAATTCCAGTACTATATTAAACAGTAGTGGAGAGAGTGGGCATCCTTGTCTCATCCCTGATTTTAGGGGGAAGACTCTCAGTTTTTCCCCGTTGAGGATGATGCTTATTGTATAGGATTATGGTAGATGGCTTTAACTCTGTTGAGGAAAGTCCCCTCTATCCCCATTTTGGCGAGGGTTTTTATCATAAACGGGTGCTGGATCTTGCCAAATGCTTTCTCTGCATCTATTGATATGATCATATTATTTTTATCTTTTATTTTGTTGATATGATGGATTATGTTGATTGATTTCCGAGCGTTAAACCATCCTTGCCTCCCTGGGATGAATCCCACTTGGTCATGGTGTATGATCTTTTGATGAGTTGTTGAATTCTATTTGCTGGTATTTTGTTGAGAATCTTCGCATCCGTGTTCATCAGGGATATTGGTGTAGTTTTCTTGTGGTGTCTTTGTTTCCTTTTGGTATTAGAGAGACATGGGCTTCATAGAAACTGTTTGGGAGAGTTTCTGTTTTTTTTTTTTTTCAATTTACTGGAAAAGCTTGAGAAGAACTGGGAAAATGTCTTCTTAAATGTTTGGAAAAATTCACTAGTGAATGCATATGGACCTGAGCTTTTGTTTTTGGGAAGACTTTTGATTAGAGTTTCAATTTCTTTGATGTTAATAGGTTTATTCATGTACTATATATCTTCTTGATTCAGGTTTGGGAGATTATAGGAGTCCAGGAATTTATCCATTTCTTCTAGGTTTAGTGGCATACAGACTTTCAAAGTAGTCTCTGATGATCTTTTGATTTCTTTGGCTTCTGTTGTGATATCCTAATTCTTATTTCTGATTCGATTTATTAGAACACTCACCCCTTTGTGAATGTTGCTAGTGGTTTATCTATCTTATTTATTTTCTTGAAGAACCAGCTCTTGGTTTCATTTTTCTTTCAGATTGTTTCTTTGCTTTCCATGTCATTGATTTCTGCTCTAAGTTTTATGATCTCTTTCCTTCTGCCTGATTTGGGCTCCTTCTGTTGATTCTTTTCTAAGATCTTGAGCTGTGAAGTCAAGTTATTTATGTGCATTCTTTTTTCTGTCCTGAGATATGCTTGCAGAGCTATAAATTTTCCCCTTAATACTGCTTTAGCTGTATCCCATAAGTTCTGGTAGCTCGTGTCTTCATTCTCATTTGTTTCCAAGTATCTTTTGATTTCATCCTTGACTTCCTTCCTGATCAACTCGTTGTTCAGCATTGAGTTGTTTAATTTCCAGGTGTTTGATTTGGTTCTCCGTGTCTTTGTGTGATTCACTTCTATACTCAGTGCATTGTGGTCTGAAAGATTGTTGTTACTATTTCTATCTTCCTGATTCTATTGAAGTATGTTTTGTGGCCTAGGAATGATCTATTTTGGAAAATGTTCCGTGCGCACTGGTGAAGAACGTGTATTGTTTCTTTTTGGAGTGTAAAGCCCTGTATAGGTCTATAAGCCCTTTCTCTTCTATTTCTTCTTTCGAAGCCAATTTTTCCTTACTGAGTTTTGTTCTTGTTGATCTATCCAGAAGTGATAAGGCAATGTTGAAGTCTCCAGCTACTATTATGTTGCTAGCAATGTCCTCCTTAAGATCTGTTAGCAATTGTTTTAAATATTTAGCTGTTCCCTCATTAGGTGCATATACATTTAAAAGTATGATTTCTTCCTGCTGTATGTATCCCTTGATGAATAGAAAATAGCCTTTGCTGTCCCTTCTAATCTTTTTCAACCTGAAATTGATGTTGTTGGATACTAGTATGGCCACCCCAGCTTTTTTTGAGGGAGCTGTTTGCTTGCAGGATTGTTTTCCATCCTTTGAATTTGAGTCTGTGTTTGCTTTGACTGTTGAGATGAGTTTCTTGTAGGCAGCAAAATGTTGGGTTCTGTCTCTGAATCCATTTTGCCACTCTGTGTCTCTTAAATGCTGAATTTAGACTGTTGACATTGAGAGAGATTGCTGTTATGGGGTTTTGTGTTATCTTTCTGTAAGGGTATGTTGTGCTTGTAAGTTTTGTCTTGTCTTATAGTAGTCCCTTTAGCCCTTCTTTTGGGTTTGGTTTTGAGTCTATGAAGTTCCTGAGCTGCTGTTTATCTAGAAAATAGTGTACCGTTCCTTCAAGTTTGAGTGATAGTTTAGCCGGATAGAGTATTCTTGCTAAAGCATTCATTTTAGTGAGTTTTTTCACTATATCCCACCACTGACTTCAGGCTTGGAGGATTTCCTCTGATAGGTCTGCTGTGAACTAAGGGGTGCTCCTTTGTATGTGATTTCCTTCTTTGACCTTGCTGCTTGCAATATTGTATCTCTATCAGCAGCATCGATCATTCTAACTATGATATGTCTTGGAGTGTTTTTGTTAGGGTCTCTTTTAGCTGGCACCCTTTGGGCTCCTTGAACCTGAATAGCTGCATTGTCGAGCTCTGGAAATTTTTCAGCAATGATTTGTTTAATCGTGTTTTTTTTTCCCATTAGGATTGTTTCCCTGAGCTTCTGGTACTCCAATGATTCTAATGTTGTTCCTCTTGGAATCATCTCCTAGAACTCTGATTCTCTCTAGAGCTATTTTGAGGTCCCTTGCCACTGTTTGTTGTTGCCTGTTGGTTTGGTTCAGCTGATCTTCCAGTTCACTGATTCTCTCTTCAGCTGTAGTCATTCTACTGTTGAGGGTACAGACTGAGTTTTTTTTATTTCATCTACTGAATCTTTTATTCGTGACATTTCTGCTTTCATTTCTTCCCGTAATTTGTTGATTTTTTCTGTCATGTTACTGGATATATGTCTGACAGTTTCATTGAGTTGATTGAACACCTTCATGACTTCATATTCTTTGTCAGAGAGGTCCCTTACATGATCAGTATCTACAGGGGCTTCTGAAATCTTTTCGTCGTCCTCCCCATGTGGTGGGGATTTGCATTGTTTCTTCATGTTTGTGTGTCAGTATAGGGACTAGGTTCCTTGATATGGCTAAACTATCTGCGGCCGCGTGAGCATTGGGCCACCTAAAATTAGGCCTCGCTCAATTCAACTGAAGCCACGCCCACTTCTTAAAAGTCCACGCCCCCACGGGTACCTGGTGTGTGTGGGGGGAGTAGACTGGGTAGGGGAGAAGACCAGCACAGCTTAGGGGATAAGAGGAAGAGGCAGAGGCTCAGGGCTTTTCTCCCAGCATCTGAGAGGACGCCTGGGGGCTTGCAGGGAGAAATCCAAGTCCTGGGTTCGAATACCGGCTGATAAACTGACCTGGGTTTGGGAGAAGACCAGCCCAGCTTGGGGGATGAAAGGAAGAGCTGTCTTCCTTCTTTCTGTGGGAGAAAACCACCCTCTCTTCTGGATGTGCCTGTCTTTTTTCTCTCTCAGAGAAAACTATCCTATCTCTCTTGATGTAGCTGTCTTCTTCCCTGTCTGAGAGAAAACCTCTCATTCTTTCTTGTCATATCTTTCTCCATTCCCTACCTGAGAAAAAAAACACCCTTCTCTAGTCATGTCTCTCTTCTCTGTCTGAGAGAAAATCACCCTTCCCCTCTGGACATGCCTCCCTTCTCCTGAGAGAAAACCACCCATTTTCCCTTCCGTGCCTGTCTCCATTCTCTGTCTGAGAGAAAACCATCCATTCTCTCTTGACATACCTGTTTCCTTCCTCTCTCTCTGAGAGAAAATCACCCTTTCCCCTGACACTCCTATCTCTCATATCTCTCTTTGTCTCTCAGAGAAAATCAAAGTTTTTCCCCTTGGACACTCCTATTTTCCTCTGTCTCTTTCATCCATGCCTGAGAGAAAAACACACAGAGAAAACCACCTATTCTCCCATGACATGCCTCTCTCCTTTCTCTGTCTGATAGAAAACCACACTTCCACTCTGGACAAGCCTGTCTCTCTTCCATGTGTGAGAGAAAACCAACCGTTCTTCCTTGATCTATCTTTCTCCTTTCCATTCCTGAGAGAAAAACACCCATTCCCTTCTGGACATGCCTGTTTTCCTTCTCTCTGAAAGAAAACCACCCATTCTCCTGGACAGGTCTTCCCTTAGAAAACCACTCTTTCCTCCTTGATGTGCCCGTCTCTCTTTCCTCTCTGAGAAAAAATCACCCATTCTCCCTTGACATGTCTTTCTCCCTTCCATGCCCGAGAGAAAAACTACCCTTTACCCTTTGACATGCCTGTTTCCCTTCTCTGTCTGGGAGAAAACCACCCTTCCTTCCTGGTCATGCCTGTCTCCCTTCACTCTCTCTGAGAGAAAGCCACCTTTTCCTCCTGTACCCTCTTCTCTTCCTTCCCTCTGTGGGAGAAAACCACCCTCTATTATGGATGTGCTTGTCTTCTTTCTTTCTCTCAGAGAAAACCACCATTTCCCCCTGGCCTTGCCTATCTTCTTCTCTGAGAAAAAAATGACCCTTTCCCCTGGACACTCCTACCTCTCTTCTCTTTCGCTTTCCTGGAGAAGAACATCCTTCCCCTTGAGGTGTCCATTTCCCTTCTCTCTCTGGGAACACCTCCTTTGCCCTGTGCCATGTCAGAGGCTGGCAGGGACGTGTCCAGCTGGGCCAGGAGCAGCCTGGCGCCAGCGCACCTTCCCCCATGTGGATGCATCGAGGGCCGATGTTGCAGGGCCACAGAGGGGGATTTCCTGCCCTGGGCCACCGCCCTGAGGCCAGCTGGGTGGCAGTGCCAGAAGCCAGGACTCAGCTCTGCCATGGCAGCTCAGTACAGTCAGGCTGGAGGCCCAGGCAGATTGTCCCCTGCACCTGGGTTACTGGAAGGGTGTGCTGCGCCCCAGCCTGAGCGGAGCCAGGCACGGGGCTGGGAAGGCCACCATCAACCCCAGACCTTGACAGCCTGGGGATAGACAGGGGGTTGCAAGGTGACCAACACAGCCCATCAGGGCGGCTTCACCCAGAGCCGGCACAGAGTGTGAGTGTGCCTGGGTGTGGGTCATTGTGAGTGCTTGTGTGTGCATGTATGCACATGTGCATCTGTGTGTCTGGATTTGAGCCCTGTATTGCTCCAGTGGCTTTGGGTCTATTTGTCCTTGTTTGTTTTGTGCAATAGGGTACGTGCTGGGGGCCCTGTGGCCCCTTGCTGGGAAGACATGTGTGTGTCTCTCATAATGTTTGTGTGTGTATATTTGATTCTCCTAATGTTTCTTTCTGTTTGTTTTTGCATCTGACAGCGTATCTCTTATTTCTATGTGTGTGTGTCTCAGATATCCAGTGTGTATGTTTGTGTGTCTGTGTCTGATGGTTCATCTCACTGTGTGTTCTGTATCTGTTGATATAGATGATTGTGTGTCTGTTACTCTGTGTCTATTAGTGTAGTTTACAATGTGTTGTGTGTGACTGTTTAGATGATTCTGTTAGTCTGTGTCTCTCTCTTGGTGTAACTGACTGTGATCTGTCTCTCTCTGTTGGTCAAGTTGACTATGTGTGTCTGTATCTAATGGTCTAGCTGACTGCTGGTGTAGCTGACTGTGTGTCTGTAGGTATAGTTGACTGTGTGTGTCTGTGACTCTGTGTCTATAGGTGTAGCTGACCATGTGTATCTATGTGTGACTCTGTGTCTGTTGGTAACTGACGGTGACCCACTGTTGATATAGCTGACTGTGTATGTGTGTCTGTGATTCTCAGTTTGTATAGTTGATTGTATTAATCGATATCTGTCTTTTGGTGTAGCTGACTGATTTGTACCTATCTTATTTGATTGGTGTAGCTGACTGTGTATCTGTCTCTGTTGGTATAGACTGTGTGTCTGTTGGTATAGTTGTGTCTGTGTGTGATGGTGTCTGTTGGTGTAATTGACCATGTGTGTCTGTCTGTGACTGTGTCTGTTGGTGTAATTGACCATGTTTGTCTCTGTGTGACTATGTCTGTTGGTGTAGCTGACCATGTATGTCTGTGTGTAACTGTGTCTGTTGGTGTAACTGACCGTGCATGTCTGTGTGTGACTGTGTCTGTTGGTGTAGTTTAAGATGTATATCAGTGTTTGACTATCTCTTTTGGTATTGTTAACTGTGTGTGTCTGTGTTCGACTGTGTTTGCTGGTATAGCTGACCATGTATGTCTGTGTGTTACTATGTCTATTGATGTAGCTGTGTGTGTGACTCTCTTGGTGTAACTGATCATGTTTTTCTCTATCTGTATCTTGGTGTAACTGACTCTAATTTGTACTTGTCTATCTCTGTCTGTTGGAATTGTGTGAATCCATTAGTGGAGTTGTGTGCCTATTGGTATAGTTGACTATATGTCTATGGCTCTTTTAGCTGGTTGTCTCTCTGCTGATATAGCTGTGTTTGTGTCTTTTAGTATAGCTGACTGTGTCTGTGTCTGTTATTGTAGCTGACTGTGTGTCTGTTGGTATAGTTGACTACATATCTATATCTGTGTGTCTGTTGGTATAGTTGACTACATATTTTTCAGTGTAGCTGTTTGTGTCTGTTGGTATAGATGACTATGTATGTTTAGATCTGTATGGAACATCTCCTACCGATTGAAGCCTTCCCCGAAGGAGGGACCTGGCCAAGAAGAGACCCCCCAGGCTAGGCCTGCGCCCTGTCCAGGGTGGTCTCAGGGTGAGAGACCCGGAGCTAGCTCAAGTGTGGGGTGAGTGGGAGGGGGTCTCAGTGACGCACTCAGGACACCAGGCAGGGTTCCCTGAGGGCTGTATAGCTTTGTATAGCTTACTGTATGTGACTGTGTCTGTTGGTATAGCTGACTGTGTGTATCTATGTCTGTTGGTGTATATGAGTGTATCTGATGGTGTAGCTGGCTATATATGTCTGTATCTGTTGGTGTAACTGTCTTTATGTGTCTTTTGGTGTAGCTCACTGTATGTTCTGTTGGTGTAACTGACAGTATGTGTCTGTTGGTATAACTGACTGCATGTGTCTGTTGGTGTAGCTGACTGTATGTGTCTGCTGGTGTAGTTGACTATGTTTCTATGTGTCAGGATAGTGTGGCCATATTTGTGAGAGTCTGTATCAGAGGATTCTCTTAACCCTGTCACCTTCACTCACCATGGAGTCTCTCTGGGAACATCTCCTACCAATTGAAGCCTTCCCCTAAGGAGGGACCTGGCCAAGAAGAAACCCCCAGGCTAGGCCTGCGCCCTGTCCAGGGTGGTCTCAGGGTGAGAGACTCAGAGCTAGCTCAAGTGTGGGGTGAGTGGGAGGGGGTCTCAGTGACGCACTCAGGACACCAGGCAGGGTTCCCTGAGGGCTGTGTGGGGCAGGTGTGTGGCCTCCAGAGAGGCTTGGCTGCCCTGGGCCCTGTGGGACAAAAGCTGGAGCCGAGGCTGGGTGGGATCCATGGTGGGTGTGGGTGCCATTGGTGTGCAAAGCACCATACACGGTTGGTCCTTGCCACGCAACTGAGCCTGCTCGTCTCTTTTGGGGCCCTCCACTGGGCGGTTCTCCAGATGTCCCCTGTTTCCTTGCGGGGGGCCGCAAAACCACTCTCCGGCCCACGGAGATGGCCTTAGGATCCGTAGGTGCAGGGAAGGACTGACCAAATGAACACAAGACATGAGAGAGAGAATGCAGCTTAGAAACAAAGAGAAAAAGGGACAGGTTTTTTTGAGGGCTATGGGGGTATATATTAGTGAGTCAGCTACACAAAGGGTCGTGCCCAAATGTGGTTAGGAAAGTTACAGAGTCTATAAGTTTGACCTACCATACATTACAAAGCTTATACTAAGTTAATCATTGTCAGTTACAGCCATGACAATTGTTTTCTCAGGATAACCACACAAAGCACAGGCTTTAACTGCCGAGGGTCATGTAGGTCAGGATAGCCCTACCTAGCACAGGCTTTACCTGTTGAGGGTCACGTAGGTCAAGATAGCCATACCTAGCACAGGCACGTAGGCCCTTGGTCAGTTAAAGGGCCAGCTTCCCACATTTCCTGGTCACTCGACCTAGCCAAAGCCCAGCTTGGCCACGATGGTGGCTGGAGGATGGTCAGGAATCACCCTGGCAGCTGGGACGATGCCCCGCACTCCAATGCAAATCCTGAGGTTCCGGCTGGCTTGTTTCAGTCTCATGCATCAGTAGAGCTTCCCGCCGGCCCACGCCTGGCCCCGATTCCTGTTCTTGGTGTTTTCAAGCTATTTGCAAGTGTTTGTGCTTGGGGAGGCTGTTTTGGTGCTGGGTGTGGGAGGGCAGCTGGGGAAGGCCAGAAGGGCCTGGTGGATCATGGTGTGTGTGTCCTCGTGGGCAGGCCTTGGGCAGCTAGGACGCTGCTCTGAGTGTGTGGGAGCTGGTCACAGAGACCCTGCCAGGCCCTGGCTGAGAGTGAGCCCAGATGGGCTGGGCTGGGTGGGCACCCGGAGCCACAGGCTTGGTCCCCCAGCCCCATGTGCACACACACAGACACACACGCGGGCACAGCCAGCACACATAGACACACACACATGTGGACACAGCCAGCACGCAAGGACACACACACAAGTGGACACAACCAGCACACATGGACACACACTGCATAGGACACAGCCAGCACACAAAGACACACACGGACACACTCACGGGCACACCTTGCACATATGAACAAGCACTCGTGTCATGTACACATGGACACATGCTACCCAGGACAACTCAGTACAAATGGACACACAGTTATACACATGCATAAGACACATATAACAAACATGGATGTTCACAGCTCAGATACACATGGGGCAGGCCACAAACACGTGCAGCATACATACACCCACATACACACATCCATGGACCGGTCACACAGCCCAGGATACCCCAGCGCACATGGACACCATCACGTGTGCACAGGCACACACAGAATGACAGTAAACCCAACAAAGGGCTCACAGAACACACTCTCATGCCTGGAAGCAGTCACACACGCACACACACACACACGGTCCAGGACACACACAGTCATTGCGGACACAGCACGTGCACAGCTCACATGGGTGGCTTCTCACTGCCCCTTGCAGGGGACCTGGGCAGGCAATGGCCTGGCCTCCTTCTCTCTGGCCCTCACCCCTGCCTGGGCACCTGGACTCCGCAGTGCCTGGGACTCACCCTCGCCAGCCCACTTTGTTGCCCAGCGCAGGCCCCACTGCACCCTGTGAGGGGTGTGCCAGGAGGGGGGAGACAGGGCAGGAGAACTGGCACAGCGAGTGAGGGGCACACAGTGTCAGGGTGGGGTGCTGCTGGCTTTGTGAGTGTGGGGGCGGAGAGAGTGTTGGGAACTCAAATGTGTGCTGTGGGCTCAGTGTGTGTTGACGACTCAGTGTGTGTTGTGGGCTCAGTGTGTGTTGTGTGCTTGTGTGTGTTGAGGACTCAGCGTGTATTGTGGACTCAGTGTGTGTGTGCTCAGTGTGTGTTGTGTGCTCGTGTGTGTTGTAGACTCAGTGTGTGTTATGGGCTCAGTGTGTGTTGTGTGCTCATGTGTGTTGTGGGCTCAGTGTGGGTTGAGGACTCAGTGTGTGTTGTGTGCTTGTGTGTGTTGTGGGCTCAGTATGTGTTGCGTGCTCGTGTGTGTTATGGGCTCAGTGTGTGTTGTGTGCTTGTGTGTGTTGTGTGCTCATGTGTGTTGTGAGCTCAGCGTGTGCGGAGGACTCAGCGTGTGTTGTGTGCTCGTGTATGCTTTGGATTCAGCATGTGTTGTGGGCTCTGTGTGTTGTGTGCTCGTGTTTGCTGTGGTCTCAAGTGTGTGTGTGTGTTGATGTGGCATGGTGTGTGGGGGTAGCAGGGCTCCCCAGAGACCCCGCATCCCCTCATCCGCTCCAAGCCTGGCTCCTGTCCCCCCTCTCCCTCCCTGTAGCACCGTTTCCCCTCCAATTCCCTCCCATCTCCTACAGGCCCCTGGGGTACGGACGCTTCATGGCGTAGCTGGTGGAGGCTGGAGGCGCTGGCGGGTGGGAAGTGTGTGCACATGCATGCACACCTGTGTGCCTCTGTAGATTGCACATGTGCATGCGTGTGCACGTGCGTGTGCTTGCTGGAGGCCAGGGCCCATGGGCGCCGTGTACAGTGGATTCTCCCCCCGCTGGGTGGGCAGAGACCCAGACTTCAGCGCCAATGGGGAAGCCATCCCGGCTTGGGGCCATATGCGGGTCTGACAGCCCCTGGGGGGGGGAGGTGTCTAAGAGGGTAGAGGCTGACATGGACGGCTCCAGACTTTTTTTTGAATTATTTTTTAAAGTATTTAAAAATTGAATCGCTGTGAGATAGACCCTTACAAAGCTGTTGATGATTAGGTTTCAGTCATCTGGTGTCCCAACACCCATCGCTCCATCTGGCCCAAAAACACACAGCAGAAACACCATCTGCACTCTTTCACTCATTGCAGCACTATTCACAGTAGCTGGAATCTGGAAACAACCTGAGCGCTGGAGAACAGACCAGAGGATAAAGAAATGATTGCACATCTACACAATGGAATATTGCTCAGCTGCTAGGGACAATGAAGTCGTGACATTTGCTTATAAATGGGTGGACATGGAGAGTGTCCTGCTGAGAGAAAAGAGTCAGGAGAAGGACACAGAGAGAATGACCTCACTCATTTGTGGTCCCGGGACTCTGGAATCTACTTCCTGATGCATCAGTATAGTCTGCAGACATTCGCAGGCAGAGAAGCCCATTGCAGACACACACACACTCACACTCACACTCACACTCACAGAGGAGCTCGGTGCTCTCCTCTCTGCTCACACACACACACACACACACACACTCACAGAGAGGAGCTTGGTTTGCTCCTCCTCTATTCACATGCACACGCACACACACACACTCACAGAGGAGCTCAGTGCACTCCTCCTCTGCTCACACACTGAGAACTCAGGAGCAAAGCCCCTGGCACATGTTCACACTCACACTCACCACACGTGTCCATATGCTTCTCACTCACTCTCACACGGTCATAGACAGCTCCCTCACCCCTGCGCTCAACAGTCTTTCTCGTCCACCCACACTCAGACCAGAATGTGCTCATGGCCACACACACACACACACACACACACACACACACACTCTGACACCCAAGCTCGTCTCCTTCCACACTGCCCACGCACCCGAACACTCCCACATTACCACCCACTCTGTGTCTGCAGTGCACACAGTCCGCCCTTTCCCTGCACACCCATCCTCGAACCTGCTCACTCTCCCACCACACTCACACACACCTCCACTTGTTTCACCCACAAATCTTATGTTCAGCCACTCTTACACTCACACTCATTCTCACTAGTGACACACCTTCATATCTGTGACACTCGAAGACCCACACTCTTGTTTGCTCTCTCACACACATACTCCACTCATATACTCATGATCATACTTATTGTCACAGCTGCGCATTCACTCACGCGTGCTCATTTTCCAACTCAACCTGCCTGCCTGCTCTCTTTCCTTCCTGGTTTTGTTTCGGGGCCATGTCTGGCTCTGCTCAAGGCTTACTCCTAGCTTTGTACTCAGGGCTCACTTCTGGCGGTGCTTGGGGGACCATGTTGGGTGCAGGGAATCAATCCCGAGTCACCATGTGCAAGGCAAGTGCCCTACTCACTCTACTCTCTGGTCCCAAACTCAAGCATTCTCACACTCACCCCATGTGCACAGCACAACACCCACAAACATGCTTCCACACACCCACATTCACACTCACACCACTCACTCCTACTCATAGAGAAGCTCCCACACAAGTCTCACACTCCCAGACTAACACCCACACTCACAATGCTCTGTGTGAGTACACAGAGACATGTTTTCATGAACCCTCACTCACAGACTCAGAGACATTCTCCTCTACACCCACATTCACACCAACATTCACAGACATGTTCCCACACACCCTTACTTAACCCCTCACAGAATGCGCCCACCCACACTACTATCCACATTAACACCTACACTGACAACAGACACACACTGACACCTTCACTCATGCTCAAGCCCTCACAGGCTAGCTCCCACAACCCATGCTCATACCCATACTCAATATCCTCACACTCACATAAACATATTCCCATATAACCTCAATCACACTCAAATCACATTCACACACTCACAACATGCTCCATCAACCCACTCTCATACCCATACTGCTCACTCACAGACATGCTCACACTCACAGCAAAACCAACACTCTCACATTCTATAAAAAAAAAATACCCTCTCTACGCCCCCCCCAAAGTGGCGGGTATTGGGTCAGAGATAGCAATGAGAATTGGGTGGTGGCCTTTGACATGATCACTCCAGGTTTGATCTCTGGCACTGCATATGGTGCCTGAGCACTACCAGGAGTGATCCCTAAACACTGAGAGAGAGGGAGGCAATGAATACTGCTGAGGGTGTTCCCCAAAACAATGAAATAAATAAAGGAAAATATGTGAAATTTACAGTAGTTTTTACCTACATCGATGATGTGATTACACATGTAAAACGATCTTGCAATGTTTTCCCCCTTTCTCTTTATTACTTGTCTGCTGGAGCGATAGCACAGCGGTAGGGCATTTGCCTTACAAGCAGCCAACATGGCCGACCCAAGTTCGATTCCTCCGCCCCTCTCGGAGAGCCCGGCAAGCTACCGAGAGTATCTCGCCCGCATGGCAGAGCCTGGCAAGCTACCCGTGAGGTACTTGATATGCCAAACACAGTAACAACAAGTCTCATGATGGAGACGTTACTGGGCCCGCTTGAGAAAATCGATGAACAACTGGAGGACCGTGACCGGTTAAGCTTGTCTGCTTGAATGGTAAAGTCGGAGACTGAGAAATCTGGTCTGTGACACTCTGCATATAAACAAACAGTGAGCCAAAATGAGGATGCTCTGCCTTTTTTGGTTCTATTTTTTTCCAGAGAGAACATTTTAACAGTACTTTGGGTAATATTTCTTTCTCATTGAGATTAGAATCTGTTTTAATTATTAATGCCTGTACAGTTTGGTGATGGTATGTAATGGTGGTTTGTTTTCAGCGGACAGATGTGAGCGATTCCTTTCTGTCAGTTTGCCCATGCTCCAAAAACTAGATTTGTCATTCTGCTGCTGGGCTCACAGTCATTCAGTCCTCAGCTTCAGGTTGACTTTCTGCTTTGACAGGGAAGGAAATTTAGGCTGTTAGTAGAGGTTATTTAGGGTCACTCATAGAGTGTACTCAAACCAGAAGAACTGTTTTCACAGAATTGAATTTATAAAATGAATAAACAGAAAAACAGTAAAATTTCATTGAGTGTTCTTTTTTAAATAAAAGTATTGCATTATATAATTTCCTTCTAAAATCATGAGTTTATTGTATTTCCTTTCCCACCAACATAAAAAATATTAAATTATGGAATTAAAAAATATCCTCACTAACAGAATATGCTAGGACACCCTGACACCACACTCATACCCTGCTGCGCAACATAATTCCACACACCCCCACTCACACCACACTCACACCCTAACTCACAGACATGCTCCCTCCACCCAAACTCACACCCTACTCACAAACATGCTCATGCTCCCACACACTCACTCACACATACTCATAGACATGCTTCCACACACCCTCACTTACACCCTACTCACAGACAGGCTCCCACATACCCACACTCATACCTACTCACAGACAAGTTCCCTCACACTCATCACACCTACTCACAGATATACTCCCACATACCCACACTCACAACCTAACTCACAGACATGCTCCCTCACACCCACACTCACACCCTACTCACAAACATGTTCCCACACACTCACTCACTCCTATATACAGACATGCTCCCATACAACCACATTCACACCCTACTCCCAGACATGTTCCCACACACTCACTCACACCTACTCACAGACATGCTCCCAACACCCACACTCACCCCTGCTCACAGACATGCTCCCACATACCCACACTCACACCTACTGACAGACATGCTCCCACACTCACATCCTATTCACAGACATGCTCTTTCACATTCACACTCTACTCACAGACATGCTCCCTCATACCCACACTCACACCCTACTCACAGATAAGCTCCCACACACTCACGCCCTAGTCATAGACATGCTCCCACACACTCACACCCTACTCACAGACATGCTCCCACACACCCACCCACACTCACACGCTACTCACAGACATGCTCCCACATACTCACACTCACACTCACACCCTACTCACAGACATGCTCTCACAAACCAACACTCACACCCTACTCACAGACATGTTCCCTCACACTCACTCACACCCTACTCACAGACATACTCCAACACACACCCACACTCACAACCTACTCATAGACATTCTCCCACATACCTACATTCATACCCTACTCCCAGACATATTCCCACACACTCACTCACACCTACTCACAGACATGCTTCCAACACCCACACTTATACCCTGCTTACAGAATGCTCCCACATACCCGCACTCACACCTACTGACAGACATGCTCCCACACACCCACACTCACACCCTATTCACAGACATGCTCCCTCAAACTCACTCACATTCTACTCACAGACATGTTCCCTCATACCCACACTCACACCCTACTCACAGATAAGCTCCCACACACTCACACCCTAGTCATAGACATGTTCCCACACACTCACACCCTATTTACAGACATGCTCCCACACACCCACACTAATACCCTACTCACAGACATGCTCCCCCCACATACACTCCCCCCCACATATACTCAAGACATGCTTCCACACACACCCTATTCACAGACATGCTCCCACACACCATACTCACACCCTACTCACAGACATGTTCCCTCACACTCATTAACATGCCTCCACTCAGGCCCTTGGACTCAGAATCCCCCTCACATGTGGGCTTTGTTTAGGCTAAGGGCAAAGTAAGCCTCTGCCTGGGGCCGTGTCCACTGCCCATGACGGCAGGGCCTATCCACTTGGGGTCCAGCTGTGAGGTGTGGGGTGCCCTGTGCTCACCGAGGAGCCAGGGAGCAGAGGTAAATCAGCTGCTGGGGTGACCAGGGAAGCCCTGGGTCAGAATCGGGGGCTGCCGGGTGGAGGGGCAGAACAGGTGGGAACATTCTGGTCTTCAGAGTGGTGCAGCCGCCTCGGCCAGGGTGCTGGCACTGTGCTGCCCTGGATACAGCCACAGGGACTCGGTACACAGATTCCCAGGCCCCAGGTGGTGCAGGGGACTCGGCACAGGAGGCAGGCCAGTGCAAGGTACAGGCCCCCACCAGTGGGGCCACGGGGCCTTCAGGCTTGAGCACAGACAGAGTGGGACAAGCAGCAGCTCGACTAGGACTGAGGGGACAGGCTGAGGGAACACAGGCTGAGGGGAACACAGGCTAAGGGAAACACAGGCTAAGGGGAACATAGGCTGAGGGAGCACAGGCTGAGGAGAGCTGAGGTTGAGGGGTGCTGAGGGTGAGAGAGCACAGGCTGAGGGGAACACTGACTGAGGGGAGCTGAGGGTGAGGCATGTAGACAGCACCAGGCGGCCAGCTTAATACAAAGAAACCAGAGACAGAGATGGTCAGAGGTGGAGAGACAGAGGCGGGGAGAGACTGGTGTGGGAAGCCAAGAGCCTTCTCATAGACCCTAGCCGTGGTTCCCATGTTAGGAACTGCTTGGGACAGACATTGGTGACAGTCTCCCAGGACTTCCTGATCTCAGTGGATACCTGATCTATAGCCACATAACATCAGGCTGACAGTCATCTTATCTGGTCTTATTTACTTATCTATAGTAACCTCCAGGATGCATATACTGCCCTAAGAGCCTTTGATATACAAATGTAAAGCTCAGGATGCACCTACTGCCATAAGGCCCTTTGATATACAAATGTAAAGCTCAGGATGAACCTACTGCCATAAGATCCTTTGATTTACAAATGTTTACCTTGAATGTTAGGTAAAGCTCTTGTGGCTGACCTTACCATGTATGGCTATATTGCTTCTACTCCTGACTGGGCTGCCCAGACCCTATATAAACAGCCTGTAGCCCCCAATAAAGTTCTGTCCCTTTTTCTCTCTATTTCTAACCTTACTCTGTCTCTTGTGTCTTGTGTTCATTCGGTTGGTCCTTCCCTGCACCTATGGATCCTAGAGCCACCTCCGCAGGCTGGAGGGTGGTTTTGCGGGCCCTCCGCAACTGGCGCCCATGCGGGGTGGTGTCTGGGAGATGACCGCCGAACTCCCCTTCAGGAAGCGGTGGCCACCGGGTCGCACGGAAAGGTAAGTGCGCACCTAATCAAAAATCCCCGTCTTGTTCGAGGCCGAGTGGGTACTAGCCCCTGCCTCGTTATAGAGGTCGATGGGGTGGGATCAGGGGAGAATTGATTGTTCAGTCTAATATGAGGTATATGAGATGGTCACTGGGTTGGATAAGGTGCCCCCCCACGCTCCTTTGTCGTGTCCTTTGTGGAATGTGTGTGCGAGTGAATGAGCAGTCAGGGGCGTCCTCGCCTCTGATTCGAGTCTGTGGTTCCACGGCTGGGTACCCTTAAGGTCCCTGAAAAGGCTAAGGAATCCGGTTGGGCTGTCTGTGGTTCCACGGGAAACATGGTCTATGGTGGTGCTGACTTAGACGTCAGCCGTAAGTCACCTTTGGCTGATCCACTACGACTAAGTTTCCCACTGGCCAGACAAGCACCTAGGTGGGCCCCTTTGTCGGGCCTCCCCCGTGTCTTGCATCTGCTTCTCCCAGAATGTAGCCTGCCCACAGGGTAGAGTCTGGCAAACTCCCCGTGGCGTACCAAAATATGCCAAATACCAGTAACAATGATGGGTCTCATTCTCCTAAATAGCCTTGAATATAATCTCAGGGCTAGGATGAAAGAGACGTTACTGGGGCTTGCTCGAGGCAATCGACGAATAACAGGATGATGAAATGAAATGAAAAAAATACCAACAAGCCTTTCCTGACCCATTTTTAACAGCAGGAGACTGGCTTATTTAGGCTGGGAAATGAGGAGCAGTGGTCCTGTTGGGATCGGGAGTTCCCTAGCCCTGGGAGGCGCGGAGAGACCAGATAGACACAATTCCTGCAGGAGTAAAAACGGGGTTTATTTAGACCAGCATGCTGGGGCTCCGCAGCATACCCCAAAAATGGGCAGTGACTGAGAGCCCCGAACTTCTTCGAAGGGGATCTTATATAGGCCTTCACTGGCCGTTACAGCAAAGCCCGCACATTTCATAGCCAATAGATTTGTAACAACATATACTTTCTTAACCAATCCATTTAAAAGTACCTCACTCCTTAGCCTATAGATTCAAAGATCAGCATCTATGTATATCGATTGTCAGCACAAGCAAGGTTATAGCTGGAATCATTAAGCCTTAGGTAATCTCCCTTGACCATCCTCGTTTTGAGTTACCCAAGTCTGCAGGGTGCTTTAGTGAGACAATACATTCCAGGAAAGGGCAATTTCCCCCAACCACCCGCATCCTGAGTTATCCTTTACCCAAATCTGCAGGGTGCTTTAGTGAGACAATACATTCCAGGAAAGGGCAATTTCCCCCAACCACCCGCATCCTGAGTTATCCTTTACCCAAATCTGCAGGGTGCTTTACTGAGACAATACATTTCAGGGACAGTAAATACACCTGAATCCTGTCACACTTGGTTTAGAAAGAAGTTATGCCCTGTTCACTTTCCAAGTCCCGTCTCCCCCAGGTGCAAAGCAGCCAAGCAGTTTTACAGAAAGCAATGTTGCAAGTTAGCTAAAGTACACAGAAATTTGATGCCCTAATATGGATTCTTTCAGTCCCAATCAGCTGATAAGGTTTCTTTGCCCTGGGGGCTGTCCCTTCCTTTCTCAGACCATCAGTTTCTCCCTGTCATTTTTTGAAGGGTCAGATTGATCGATCAACTGCAGATGTGTGCACATGTATGTTTGGTGTTTTAATCAGTTCATTGTCTGTCTGTCTGTCTGTCTGTCTGTCTGTCTGTCTGTCTGTCTATGTGGAACACTCGAGTGTTGGAACCAGGCTGAAATCAGAAGTAGAAATTTTAGAGAAGTTAGTGCTATGCTACCCAGTGATTTAAGAAATGCAGTTGTTTTTGGAACCTGTCAGACAAGGGTGAATCCTTATCAGAAGGTGGGACTTATAGAGAAAGCAGAATTCTCAATCTAAATTTCTTGATAGAATAACATTAATGATCATGTGATTAACAGTTGAAATCCTTTTGAACTAAGAATCTTGTACTATCTAGAAGGGCTATGGAACTAGAGCCTGAAATTAAAGTGAAATATGAGTTCAGAGAAAGCAAGACTTTAATCTTACAAGCCTCAGCTAACTTTAATGAAAAATTAGGCCGCTTTTACAAACTACAGAGGTACAGAAGCCATTAAAATGAAGTTTCCTTATTTTCCTAAACAGTGGCAATTTATAGGGTAACAATTGGATTTGTCCATTCTCCCTTGACACAAGGAGCTAAGGTTTATCAGGTTACACCCATCACAGTGCTCCTGAGTCACTTCCATTCCTTTGTTTTTCCGTAACCACTTCTATATGCTCTCCTCCCCAACCAGTTAATCAGCTTTTCTTGTTAATTTTTAAGATCAGATCCTTCTAGGACACTGAACTTGTATTGTAAATTGTGAGTCGATCTGCTAAGTGAGAATCTGTCCTAGAAGAATGTCCTGATTAGTTTGGATGAGGCTAAACATTTTTTCCCTTTCAAACTGCCCTCAGTAAATAATTTCAGTATACTGCAAGAGGCAGCTTCCCTTATCTCACAGAAACCTTGCTGTTAGAGGCAACTTCTCTTATCTCACAGAGCAGATCTCAGGTGCTAGCCAGGCCTGATCTTTGGGATGTAGATGCCAGGCTCCAGGAAGGCTGATCTTTGAGATGTAGATTGGTCTTTGATGTGCTAATCCAAGTGCTTGAAACTTGTAAAGGTGAGGACAAAATTACTGGCCTGCAGATGTAAAGAAGCAATGTATGTTTTGCAGCCTCAATGTTCTTTCTCCTTTTGATGACATCACTGTATTGCCCCTTTAGAGGTACCATGATCTATATGAGGAGATTTCAGGGCTCTCTACTAGGAGGTCTGAGAGAACAGGGGAAAACATGCTTGAGAGAACCTGAGTTTCTTTTATGGTATATAATGAGACTGTAAGAATGGGCTGGGAGAGGCAGTAGAGATACTAGAGTGAATGGAGAGAGGATTGGAGTAGGCTGCAACTAAGATCAAGCAGCCTGGCCATAAGGTTTCCTTCCTTTTCCTGCCCATCGCCATCCACCTCCCTGGAGTGGGGGAAACTACCAAACGTGGGCAGTGGGAAAGATAGATTGCTGCCATCCTTTTTGTGTTCACACAGGAATTCAAATATTTTCTTATGCTAATATCAAAGTTTGGTAAAAAATCCAAAGGGCTTTTTCTGTGTCTGAAAGCATGTTTGTATTTTTGTGGAATTGTTAAAAATATCTGGTATAGAAAGCTCATGATTTTAAATAATTAAGGTACAAGAACTATTGAAATTAAGCCAAAGAAATTTTTATTATGTTTTATAAAAATTGATCATAGGTCTTATGTTGTTATGTTAATGGGCTGGAGCGATAGCACAGCAGGTAGGGCGTTCGCCTTACAAGCGGCCAACTATGGCCGACCCGAGTTCAATTCCTCCGCCCCTCTTGGAGAGCCCGGCAAGCTACCGAAAGTATTCGATATGCCAGACACAGTAACAACAAGGTCTCCAATGGAGACGTTACTGGGCCCGCTCGAGCAAATTGACAATCAACGGGAGGGCCTTTACCTTTACCTTACCTTACATGTTTGTATCTGCCTTAGATTAGAATATTTGATCTAGAAGGAGTTAAAATAACTATGACACATGAAAACAGGTTCAAAAAAATAATGGTTTATTTTAAACATGAGTTTCTAGAGTTATAAAATTGGTTGCAAAATTTGTCCTTACCAGTGCTCTATCTGATCTCTGAGACTCTTGGTAACTAAAATTTCTAGAACCTGTAAGAGTTATAAGTGGGATAATCTCAGATGTCAGCCTTCTGTAATGGTTTCTGAGAATGGAGAATTTCATGGAAAATGTGGGAAATTTTACTAACTACATTGTTAATCAACCTGTCCAGTGCTTGAAAGTACATGCTATTATTTTGATAACTATTTCATGCTAAGCCTTGTCACCAGGTATCAACCTGACTCTGTTCTTCAGAAAGCTTTGTACACAAGTGTGAAATACTTAATGTTTCATAATAATCTATGAGTGCTTTAATCTTTTGTATTTGTGCTTTCCTGGAAATCAGAATTTTAAGATGTCTTCTGGTTGATTTCTAATGTAAAGTGATCTTTTGCCCAGTGAATATACCTTGTAAGAGCTTTAATTGTGAGCATTTTTAAGGCTTTTTGAATATCTATGGAAGCATTGCAGAGCAGTTTTTGTTAAGTGAGATTAAGATAAGCTCAGCACCATTTCTGCCTCCTCTCCAGTCTGGCTCTGCAGACGCCCTCTGGGCCCTAGTGATCACCTTCTTGGACCCCGACCTATGGAGGATGCCTGGTGGCTCTGCTCAGTGACAGGCCTGACTCCTCATGTCGCTGCCTCTGTTTTCGACTCCTCTTCACAGTTCTGTATGACTCTTCTGGTTGTCCCCGTATTTTGTACCACCCAACTTCCACCCTTTATGATTACTGGTCCCCGCATGATGGATGTTGTTTCACCCTGCTGACTTTGCCGCGAGCCTGTCACCACCCTCACCTCGTCACCCTGTTCACCCTTGGCCTTGCGGGCACCCTGACCTCACAGCACTCTGGTTTACCTACACTCCCTGTCACTGTGAATACCGATTTAGAGCGCCTTGAACAATCCATCTCACCTCGAGGATTTGCTAACGTCTTTTGGAGGTTGCTCTTCAAAACCACCGAGGACTTGACTTGCTCTTTATGAAAGAGGGGGGATGGTGTGCTGCATTGGGGAAGAGTGCTGTTTTTATGTCAATCATAGTGGGGTCATTAGGGACTCCATGCATGAATTATGAGAGGGCCTGGAGCAAAGGCATCGCCTATGAGAACCCTCCTCCTCTGGCTGGAGTTTCCATACCTTACTTCCATATCGCTCCAGCGATAGCACAGCGGGTAGGGCGTTCGCCTTACACGCGGCCAACATGGCCGACCCGAGTTCGATTCCTCCGCCCCTCTCGGAGAGCCCGGCAAGCTACCGAGAGTATTCGATATGCCAGACACAGTAACAACAAAGTCTCCAATGGAGACGTTACTGGGCCCGCTCGAGCAAATCGACAATCAACGGGAGGGCCTTTACCTTTACCTTTTACTCCCATATCGGTTACCACTTTTAGGCCCCCTATTAGCACTCTTGTTGTTAGTAAATACTGGCCCTTGTATAGTCAATCGCCTGCTCGCCTTTATTAGACAACAGATTGCCACAATATCGATGACCCCCATCCAGGTGCCCTATCATCGCCTGGCTATGGAAGATGCTAGGCTGTCGCAGGCCTCCGCTGGGTCAGTTGAGCTCCCCCGCTGGTCTATCGAATGGACCTTCCCATCGCGGGAGTAGTGGCATTGGACCCGCTCCCTGTGCCCCCTTTTTTCTTTTTGGAGCCCGTCAGTTGCTAGGCAAAGCACTGCAAGGGATGGCCCTGTGCCAGTTTCCGACTCCCTAAGAGGCATGCTGGGTCTGCATGGAGATTCCTCTGTCCCTGCCTTTTCACACAATTCCCTTCTAGCAAGGAGAATTGAGGGATGGGCATCTCATCCTCCCCTCCACAAAACAGAGGTATTTTGTGATCTCGGGGGGACCCAGCCAATACCTCCCTGAACGAGGCATTTATATAATATCGAAGGGGGAGATGTGGGAAGCCAAGAGCCCTCTCATAGACCCTAGCCGTGGTTCCCATGTTAGGAACTGCTTGAGACAGACATTGGTGACAGTCTCCCAGGACTTCCTGATCTCAGTGGATACCTGAGCTATAGCCACATAACATCAGGTTGACAGTTATCTTATCTGGCCTTATCTATAGTAACCTCCAGGATGCATCTACTGCCCTAAGACCCTTTGATATACAAATATAAAACTCAGGATGCAGCTACTGCCATAAGACCCTTTGATGTACAAATGTTTACCTTGAATGTTAGGTAAAGCTCTTGTTGCTGACCTTACCATGTATGGCTATATTGCTTCTACTCCTGACTGGGCTGCCCCGACACTATATAAACAGCCTGTAGCCCCCAATAAAGTTCTGTCCCTTTTTCTCTCCATTTCTAAACTGTACTCTGTCTCTTGTGTCTTGTGTTCATTTGGTCAGCCCTTCCCTGCACCTATGGATCCTAGGGCCACCTCCGCGGGCCGGAGAGTGGTTTTGCGGGCCCTCCGCAGACTGGAAAGGACCAGAGAGACAGAGTAGAAGGAGGGAGAGACAGGGAGGGTGGGGAGTGATCTAGGAGAGCGGGAGTGACAGGACAGACAGACAGGATCAGCAGAAGAGCGAGGGAGACTGGGAGAAACCGGCCACGCACGTGCAAGAGTCGGATGGGGACACAGCGACGGGGCCGGGCAGGTGGGGACGGGTGGAAGAGATGAAGTAGGGATGCAGGGGTGAGGCGCGGGCTGAGTAGGCCACAGCTTGGCCATGCCCTGGACCGAGGTCTGGCCATGGTGTCTGCAGAGTGGCCCAGGCATGGGCAGCCAGCTGCCCTAGCGCAGTGTCCCGAGACACCCAGAGCCCATCGGTCACGTACGCCCAGACTCAGGGACACATGGTCAAATGCCCATGTGACCCACATCGCTGGCCGCTGCGCAGTGTCGCGTGGGCAAAGGGATGAGGGCGGAACCGGCGTGTGACGTGTGTGAAGGGCCCAGAGCAGGAGCGGGGAAAGGGCCACAGCCCTGGCGTAAGGAGGAACGCCAAGGCAGGCCGGGGGCTGGTCAGTGCCTTGGACACCTGGGGGCTGTGGTGGCCACGGGACTGCACCTTCGCGCCTGTGGCCTGAACTACAGCAACCCGATATAGAGACGAGTTTGCGGGGGGGATGCGGACACGTGGGGTCGGGGGCCTGGGACCCCAGAACTCCCCCATCGGCAGATGCGCCATGGGCCTGAATGAAAACTGTTTTCAGTCAGAGTTGCCCCTCGTGAGTCCCTGAGCAGAGCCAGGGCTTGGGGGCCGGGGGTTGGGCTGCAGGTGGCGACCATGAGGCTATTTCTGAAACAGCTTCAGAGGAGCACAGCGAAGGTTCTTGGAGGGGAACAAACAAGCATTTGCATGGGGCCCAGGGGCCAGTCGGGGAGAAACTGAGACTCACACCACCGGCACTGGGGGCAGGGGGCTGGTCACACTCTGGGACCCCTGGGGAGCCGGGAGCATCAGAGGGTCTCCATGAGCTGCCCTGAGGGGCGAGGCCATGGGGGAGGACAATGGCTGCACCGGCCACAGTGGCCTGGGTAACTGGGACCCTGGTCACTCAGAGCTTCAGGGTGGAGACACCAGGACAGATGAGTACACGCAGGGGCCGAGCCCTGAACCCCCACATCAGAGCATGCTCTGAGATGCCTGCTGCTGGGCCTGTGCTCCCAATGCCCTGTGCTCCCCTCGGACTGTGCTCCCTTGGATTGTGCTCCCACGGACTGTGCTCCACTGACACTGTGTTCCCTCAGCCTGTGCTCCCTCAGCCCTGAGCACTCTGGTCAGCAGGCAGCAGATAAGTTCTCTCGTGTACTTCGAGAAGGTTCCCTGGTAGCACACGTAGGAGTAGATGAAGGTACCCTCCAGGAGATGCTGCCTGTGCTGCCCGCACACCAGCCCCCGGGCCCCCTACAACAGCCAGGAGCAGAGACCCGAGAGTCAGGACTGATGTCCAGTTCAGAGTCCCCTCAGCATGGTAACACACCGGAACCCAAAGAGGTGGATGCTCAAGGCCCCCCGGCTGACCCTCACTGAAACCTCCATGATCCTGGCTTGGCATGGCTCAGTCCCCACAATCACACAGCTCAGGATGAGCCTGTCCCTCACAACTCAAGGTCGCCTATTCCCCACAACTCAGGGCCCACATAATCACACAGTTCAGGGTGAGCCTGCCCCTCACAGCCCAGAGTGGGCCTGTCCCTCACAACAAAGGGACCCACATGATCACACAGCTCCGGGTGAGCCTAGAGTGGCCCAGGCATGGGCAGCCAGCTGCCCTAGCGCAGTGTCCCGAGACACCCAGAGCCCATCGGTCACGTACGCCCAGACTCAGGGACACATGGTCAAATGCCCATGTGACCCATATCGCCTATACCGCACAGCTCAGGGTGAGCCTGTGCCTCACAGCTCAGGGTGGGCTTGTCCTCACAGAGCAGGGTCAGCCTGACCCTCACAGCTCAGGGTGAGCCTGTCCCTCTCAGCTCAGGGTGGGCTTGTCCTTCACAGCTCAGGGTCAGCCTGACCCTCAGAGCTCAGGGTGAGCCTGTCCCTCACAGCTCAGGGTGAGCATGTCCCTCACAGCTCAGGGTGGGCCTGTCTCTCATAGATCAGGGTCAGCCTGACACTCACAGCTCAGGGTGAGCCTGTCCCTCACAGCTCAGGGTGGGCCTGTCTCTCACAGCTCAGGATGGGTTTGTCCCTCACAACAAAGGAGCCCACATGATCACACAGCTCAGGGTGAATCTGTCCCTCACAGGTCAGGGTCAGCCTGTCCCTTACAACAAAGGGGCCCACATGATCACACAGCTCAGGGTGAGCATGTCCCTCACAGCTCAGGGTCAGCCTGTCCCTCATTTTGGAGAGCCCGTTAAACCACACTCCAGCACGCAGAGGAGGCCCTAGGATCCGTAGGTGCAGGGAAGGACCGACCGAATGAACACAAGACACAAGAGACAGAGTACAGTTTAGAAATAGAGAGAAAAAGGGACAGCCTTTATTGAGGGATACAGGCTGTTTATATAGGGTTGGGGCATCTCAGTCAGGAGCAGAAGCAATATAGCCATACATGGTAGGTCAGCAACAAGAGCTTTACCTAACATTCAAGGTAGACATTTGTACATCAAAGGGTCTTATGGCAGTAGGTACATCCTGAGCTTTATATTTGTATATCAAAGTGTCTTAGGCAGTAGATGCATCCTGGAGGTAACTATAGATAAAGGTAAAGGTAAAGGTAAAGGTAAAGGCCCTCCCGTTGATCGTCGATTTGCTCGAGCGGGCCCAGTAACGTCTCCATTGGAGACTTTGTTGTTACTGTGTCTGGCATATCGAATACTCTCGGTAGCTTGCCGGGCTCTCCGAGAGGGGCGGAGGAATCGAACTCGGGTCGGCCATGTTGGCCGCTTGTAAGGCGAACGTAACTATAGATAAGGCCAGATAAAATAACTGTCAGCCTGATGTTATGTGGCTATAGATCAGGTATCTGCTGAGATCAGGAAGGCCTGGGAAAATGTCACCAATGTCTGTCCCAAGCAGTTCCTAAAATGGGAAGCAGAGTCAGGGTCTATGAGAGGGCTCTTGGCTTCCCACACCTCATCGCTCAGGATCAGCCTGTCCTTCACAGTTCAGGATCAGCCTGTCCCTCAGAGCTCAGGGTGGGCCTGTCTCTATCAGATCATGGTCAGCCTGACCCTCAGAGCTCAGGGTCAGTCTGACCCTCACAGCTCAGGGTGAGCCTGTCTCTCACAGCTCAGGGTCAGGCTTAACCTCAAAGTTCAGGGTGAGCCTGTCCCTAACAGCTCAGGGTGAGCCTGTCCCTCACAGCTCAGGGTGAGCCTGTCTCTCACAGATCACGGTCAGCCTGAAACTCAGAGCTCAGGGTGCGCCTGTCCCTCACAGCTCAGGGTGGGCTTGTCCCTCACAACAAAGAGGCCCACATGATCATACAGCTCAGGGTTAGCCTGTCCCTCACAGCTCACGGTGAGCCTGCCCCTCACAGCTCAGAGTCAGACTGTCCCTTAAAACAAAGGGGCCGACAGGATCACACAGCTCAGGGTGAGCATGCCCCTCACAGTTCAGGGTCACCCTGTCTCTCACAGTTCAGGGTGGGCCGGTCCCTCACGATCAGGGTCAGGTTGACCCTCACAGCTCAGGGTGAGCCTGTCCCTCACAGCTCAGGGTGGGCATGTCCCTCACAGCTCAGGGTCTGCCTGTCTCTCAAAACAAAGGGGCCCACATAATCACACAGCTCAGGGTTAGCCTGTCCTTCACAGCTCAGGGTCAGACTGTCCCTCACAGCTCAGGGTGGGCCTGTCTCTCACAGATCAGGGTCATTCTGACCCTCACAGCTCAGGGTGAGCCTGTCCCTCACAGCTCAGGATGAGCCTGTCCCTCACAGGTCAGGATAGGCCTGTCCTTCACAGCACAGGGTCAGCCTGTTCCTCACAGCTCAGGGTGAGCCTGTTCCTCACAGCTCAGAGTGGGCCTGTCCCTCAAGCTCTAGGTCAACTTGTCCCTCACAGCTCTGGGTTAGCCTGTCCCTCACAGGTAAAGGTCAGCCTGTACCTTGCAGCTCAGGGTCAGGCTGTACCTCACAGTTGAGGGTGAGCCTGTCCCTAACAGCTCAGGGTGGGCCTGTCCCTCGCAGCTCAGGGTTAACCTGTGTGTCACAGCTCAGGTTGAGCCTGTCCATCACAGCTCAGGGTCAGCCTGTACCTCATAGTTCAGGGTCAGACTGTACCTCAGAGCACAGTGTGGGCCTGTCCCTCACAGAACAAGGTTAGCCTGCCCCTCACATCTCAGGGTGGGCCTGTCCCTCACAGCTCAGGGTAAGCATGTCCGACATAAAGGGGGCCACACATGCTCAGGGTGAGCATGTCCCTCAAAGCTCAGGGTCAGCCAGACTCTCACAGCTCAGGGTCATCCTGTCCCTCACAGTTCATAGTGAGCCTGTCCCTCACAGCTCAGGGTGATCCTGTCGCTCAGTTCAGGGTCAGCCTTTCCCTCACAGCTCAGGGTGGGCCTGTCTCTCACAGATCATGGTCAGCCGAAACCTCACAGCTCTGGGTGAGCCTGTCCCTCACAACTCAGGGTGGGCTTCTGCCTCACAACAAAGGGGCCCACATGATCACACAGCTCACGGTGAGCCTGTCCTTCAAGGCTCAGGGACAGCCTATCCCTCACAGCTCAGGGTGAGCCTGTCCCTCACAGCTCAGGATGGGCCTGTCCCTCACAGTACAGGGTCTGCCTGTCCCTCACAACAATGGGGCCCAAATGATCACACAGTTCAAGGTGAGCCTGTCCCTCACAGCTCAGGGTCAGCCTGTCCCTCATAGCTCAGGGTGGGCCTGTCCCTCACAGATCAAGGTTGGACTGTCTCTCACAGCTCAGGGTCAGCCTGTCCCTCACAGCTCAGTGTGAGCCTGTCTCTCACAACTCAGGGTGAGCCTGTTCCTCACAGTTCAGGGTCTGCCTGTCCCTCACAGCTCAGAGTCAGCTGTCCCTCACAGCTCAAGGTGGGCCTATCCCTAACAGATCAGGGTCAGCCTGTCCCTGACAGCTAGGGTGAGCCTGTCTCTCACGGCTCAGAGTGGGCCTGTCCCTCACAGCTCAGGGTCAGGCTGTCTCTCAATGTTCAGGGTCAGCCTGTCACTCTCAGTTCAGGGTGGGTCTGTTCCTCACAGATTAGAGTCAGTCTGTCCCTCACAGCTCTGGGTGAGCCTGTTCCTCACAGCTAAGAGTGGGTCTGTCCCTCACATCTCAGGTTCAGTCTGTCCCTCACAGCTCAGGGTGAGCTTGTCACTCACAGCTCAGCGTCAGCCTCTCCCTCAGAGCTCAGGGTGAGCCTGTCCCTCACAGTTCAGGGTGAGCCTTTCCCTCACAGTTCAGGGTGAGATTGTCCCTCAGAGCTCAGTGTGGGCCTATCCCTCACAGCTCAGGGTCTGCCTGTCCCTCACAGCTCTGGGTGAGCCTGTCCCTCACAGCTCAGGGTCAGCCTGTCCCTCACAGCTCCGGGTACGCCTGTCTCTCACAGCTCAGAGTGGCCTGTCCCACACAGCTCAGGATGGGCCTGTACCTCACACCTCAGGGTCAGCCTGTCCCTCACAACAAAGGGCCCCACATGATCACACAGCTTGGGGTGAGCATGTCCCTCACAGCTCAGGGTCAGCCAGTACCTCACAGCTCAGAGTCAGCCTGTTCCTCACAGCTCAATTTCAGCCATCCTTCAAAGATCAGGGTCAGCCTGTCCCTCACAGCTTTGGGTGAGCCTGTCCCTCAAAGATCAGGGTCAGCCTGTCCATCACAGCTCAGGGTCAGCCTGTCCCTCACAGCTCAGAATGACCTGTCCCACACAGCTCAGGGTGGGCCTGTCCCTCATACCTCAGGGTCAGCCTGTCCCTCACAACAAAGGACCCCACATGATCAAACAGCTCGGGTGAGCATGTCCCTCACAGCTCAGGGTCAGCCTGAATCTCACAACAAAAGGGCCCACATGATTACACAGCTCAGGGTGAGCATGTCCCTCACAGCTTAGGATCAGCCTGTCCCTCACAGCTCAGAGTCAGCCTGTTCCTCACAGCTCAATTTCAGCCATCCCTAAAAGATCAGGGTCAGCCTCTCCCTCACAGCTTTGGGTGAGCCTGTCCCTCAAAGATCAGGGTCAGCTTGTCCATCACAGCTCAGGTTCAGCCTGTCCCTTACAGGTCAGGGTGGGCCTCTTCCTCACAGATCAGGGTCAGCTTCAAACTCAAAGCTTTGGGTGAGCCTGTCCCTCACAGATCAGGGTCAGCCTGTCCCTCACAGCTCATAGTGAGCCTGTCCCTCACAGCTCAGCTCAGGGTGAGCATGTCCCTCACAGCTCAGGGTGAGCCTGTCCCTCACAGATCAGGGTCAGCCTGTACCTCACAGCTCAGGGTCAGCCTGTCTCTCACAGCTAAGGGTGGGATTGTCTCTCACAGATCATAGTCAGCTTGACACTCACAGCTCCGGTTCAGCCTGCCCCTCACAGCTAAGGGTGAGCTTGTCCCTCACAGCTCATGTTCAGCCTGTCCCTCACAGCTCAGAATGAGCTTGTCCCTCACAGCTCAGGGTCAGCCTGTCCCTCACAGCTCAGGGTGGGCCTGTCCCTCACAGATTAGGGTGGTACTGTCTCTCACAGATCAGGGTCAGCCTGTCCCTCACAGTTCAAGGTCAGCCTGTCCCTCAAAGCTCAGTGTCAGCCTGTCCCTCACAGGTCTGGGTCAGCCTGTTCATCACAGCTCAGGGTCAGCCTCTCCCTTACAGTTCAGGGTCAGCCTGTCCCTCACAGCTCAGGGTGGGCCTGTCCCTCACAGATCAGTGTCAGTCTGTTCCTCACTGCTCAGGGTGATCCTGTCCCTCACAGCTCAGAGTGGGCCTGTCCCACACAGGTCTGGGTTAGCCTGTCCCTCACAGCTAAGGCTCAGCTTGTCCCTCACAGCTCAGAGTGGGCCTGTCCCTCACAACTCAGGGTCAGCCTTTCCCTCACAGCTCAGGGTTAGCCTGTCCCTTGCAGCTCAGGGTGAGCCTATCCCTCACAGCTCAGGGTCAGCCTGTACCTTATAGTTCAGGGTCAGCCTGTACCTCAAAGTTCAGGGTCAGACTGTACCTCACAGCACACTGTGGGCCTGTCCCTCACAGCTCAGGGACAGCCTGTCCCTCACAGCTCTGGTTGAGCCTGTCCCTCACATCTCAGGGTGGTCCTGTCCCTCACAGGTAAGGGTGGGCTGTCCCTCACAACAAAGTGGCCCACTTGATCACACAGCTCAAGGTGAGCCTGTCCATCACAGCTTGAGTGGGCCTGTCCCTCACAGGTAAGGGTGGGCTGTCCCTCACAGTTCAGGTTCAGCCTGTCCCTCACAACAAAGGGGCCCTCATGATCACACAGCTCAGGGTGAGAATGTCCGTCACATCTCAGGGTCAGTCTGTGCCTCACAGCTCAGGGTCAACCTGTCCCTCAAAACAAAGAGGCCCACATGATCACACAGCTCAGGGTGAGCCTGTCCCTCACAAATCCCTCACAGCTCAGGGTGGGCCTGTCTCTCACAAATCATGGTCCACCTGACCCTCACAGCTCAGGGTGAGCCTGTCCCTTACAGCTCAGGGTGGGCTTGTCCCTCACAACAAAGGGGCCCATATGATTACACAGCTGACGGTGACCCTGTCCTACACAATTCAGGGTCAGCCTGTTCCTTACAAAAATGGAACCCACAGGATCACACAGCTCTGGGTAAGCATGTCGTCACAGATCACGGTCATCCTGTTCCTCACAGCTCAGCATTAGCCTGTCCGTCACAGCTTAGTGTGAGCCTGTCCCTCACAGCTCAGGGTGGGCCTGTCTCTCACAGCTCAGGGTCAGCCTGTCCATCACAACAAAGGGGCCAACATGATCACAAAGCTCAGGGTGAGCATGTCCCTCACAGCTCAGGGTCAGCCTGTTCCTCACAGCTCAGTGTCAGCCTGTCCCTCACAGCTCATAGTGAGCCTGTCCCTCACCGCTCAGCTCAGGGTGAGCCTGTCCCTCACCGCTCAGCTCAGGGTGAGCCTGTCCCTCACAGTTCAGGACCAGCCTGTCCCTCACAGCTCAGGGTCAGCCTGTCCCTCACAGCTCAGGTTCAGCCTGTCCCTCACAGTTCAGTGTCAGCCTGTCCCTCACAACAAAGTGCCCGACATGATCACACAGCTCAGGGTGAGCGTGTTCCTCACAGCTCAGCGTCAGCCTTTACTCTACAATAAAGGGGCCCACATGATCACAAAGCTCAGGGTAAGCATGTCCCTCACAGCTCAGGGTAAGCCTGTCCCTCGCAGTTCAGGGTCAGCCTGTCTCTCGGAGCTCATAGTGAGACTGTCCCTCACCGCTCAGGGTGAGCCTGTCCCTCACAGCTCAGTTTGAACCTGTCCTTCACAAAGGGGCCCACACAATCACACAGCTCAGGGTGAGCATGTCCCTCACAGTCCAGGGTGATCCTGTCTCTCACATCTCACAGTCAGCCTGTACCTCACAGCTCATACTGAGCCTGTCCCTCACCGCTCAGGGTGAGCATGTCCCTCACATCTCAGGGTTAGCCTATCTCTCACATCTCACGGTCAGCCTGTACCTCACAGCTCATAGTGAGCCTGTCCCTCACAGCTCATAGTGAGCCTGTCCCTCACGCTCAGCTCAGGGTGAGACTGTCCCTCACAGCTCAGGGTCAGCCTGTCCCTCACAGCTCAGGGTCAGCCTGTCCCTCACAGCTCAGGGTCAGCCTGTCCCTCACAGCTCAGGTTCAGCCTGTCCCTCACAGTTCAGTTTGAGCCTGTCTTTCACAAAGGGGCCCACACAATCACACAGCTCAGGGTGAGCATGTCCCTCACAGTCCAGGGTGATCCTGTCTCTCACATCTCACGGTCAGCCTGTACCTCACAGCTCATACTGAGCCTGTCCCTCACCGCTCAGGGTGAGCATGTCCCTCACATCTCAGGGTCAGCCTATCTCTCACATCTCACGGTCAGCCTGTACCTCACAGCTCATAGTGAGCCTGTCCCTCACAGCTCAGTTCAGGGTGAGACTGTCCTTCATAGCTCATAGTGAGCCTGTCCCTCACGCTCAGCTCAGGGTGAGACTGTCCCTCACAGCTCAGGGTCAGCCTGTCCCTCACAGCTCAGGGTCAGCCTGTCTCTCACAGCTCAGGTTCAGCCTGTCCCTCACAGCTCAGGTTCAGCCTGTCCCTCACAGTTCAGGTCAGCCTGTCCCTCACAGATAGGTTGGGCCTGTTACTCAAAGCTCAGGTTCAGCGTGTCCTTCACAAAGGGGCCCACACTATCACACAGCTCAGGGTGAGCATGTCCCTCACAGTCCAGGGTGAGCATGTCCTTCACAGCTCAGGGTCAGCCTGTCTTTCACAGCTCAGGATGAGCCCGTGCCTTACAGCTTAGGGTGAGCCTGTCCCTCAACTCAGGGTCTGCCTTTCCCTCACAGCTCATGGTGGGCCTGTCTCTCACAGATCCTGGTCAGCCTGACCCTCAGAGCTCAATGTGAGCCTGTCCCTCACAACTCAGGGTGTGCTTCTCCCTCACAACAAAGGGGACCAATGATCACACAGCTCAGGCTAAGCCTGTCCCTTACAGCTCAGGGTCAGCCAGTCTCTTACAACAAAGGACCCCACATGATAACAGGAGCTCATTGTGAGCATGTCCCTCACAGATCAGGGTCAGCCTGACCCTCACAGCTCATAGTGAGCCTGTTCCTCACAGCTCAACTCAGGGTGAGCCTGTCCCTCACCGCTCAGGGTGAGCCTGTCTCTCACAGTTCAGGGTCAGCCTGTCCCTCACAGCTCATATTGAGCCTGTCCCTCACAGCTCATATTGAGCCTATCCCTCACAGCTCAGCTCAGGGTGTGCATGTCCCTCAGAGCTCAGGGTGAGCCTGTAATCACAGCTCATAGTGAGCCTGTCCCTCACAGCTCAGGGTGAGCCTGTCCCTCACAGCTTCAGCTCTGCCTGTTCCTCACAGCTCAGGGTGGGCCTGTCTCTCACAGATCATGGTCAGCCTGACCCTCACAGCTCTGGGTCAGCCTGTCCCTCACAGCTCAGGGTGAGCTTGTCCCTCACAGCTCAGTGTCAGCCTGTCCTTCACAGCTCAGGGTGAGCTTGTCGCTCACAGCTCAGGGTCAGCCTGTCCCTCACATCTCAGGTTCAGCCGGTCTCTTTTACAAAGGGGCCCACATGATCACACAGCTCATGGTGAGCATGTCCCTCCCAGCTCAGAACCAGCCTGTCCCTGCAAGCTCAGGGTCAACTTGTCTCTCACAGCTCAGGGAGAGCCTGTCCCTCACAGCTCAGGGTGAGCCTGTCTCTCACAGTTCAGGGTCTGTCTGTCACTCACAATTCAGGGTCAGCCTGTCCCTCACACTCAGGGTGAGCCTATCCCTCACAGATCAGGTTCAGCCTGTCCCTCACAGCTAGCGTGAGCCTGTCACTCACAGCTCAGAGTGGGCCTGTCCATCACAGCTCTGGGTCAGCCTGCTCCTCACAGCTCAGGGAGAGAAAGTCCCTCACAGTTCAGGGTCAACCTGTCCCTCACAGCTCAGGGTCAGGCTGTCCCTCTCTGTTAAGGGTCAGCCTGTCACTCACAGCTCAGGGTGGGCCTGTCCCTCAGAGGTCATGGTCAGTCTGTCCCTCACAGCTCAGGGTGAGCCTGCACCTCACAGCTCAGAGTGGGTCTGTCCCTCACAGCTCAGGGTCAGTCTGTCCCTCACAGCTCATGGTGAGCTTGTCCCTCACAGCTCATTGTCAGCCTCTCCCTCAGAGCTCAGGGTGAGCCTGTCCCTCACAGTTCTGGGTGAGTCTTTCCCTTACAGTTCAGGGTCAGACTGTCCCTCAGAGCTAAGTGTGGGCCTGTCCCTCACAGATCAAGAATGACCTGTCCAAAACAGCTCAGGGTAAGCCTGTCACTCACAGCTCAGTGTGAGCCTCTCCCTCACAGCTCAGGGTGAGCCTGTCCCTCACATTTCAGCGTGAGCCTTTCCCTCACAGTTCAGGGTCAGACTGTCCCACAGAGCTCAGTGTGGGCCTGTCCCTCACAGATTAAGTTCAGCCTGTCACTCACAGCTTAGAGTGGCCTGTCCCTAAAAGCTCAGGGTCAGCCTGTCCCTCACAGCTCTGGGTGAGTCTGTCCCTCACAGCTCAGGGTGAGCTTGTCCCTCACAGCTCTGGGTCAGCCTGTCCCTCACAGCTCAGGGTGAGCTTGTCCCTCACAGTTAATGGTCAGCCTGTCCCTCACAGCTCAGGGTCAGCCTGTCCCTCACAGCTCAGGGTCAGCCTGTCCCTCACAGCTCAGATTGGCCTGTCCCACACAGCTCAGGATAGGCCTGTTCCTCACAGCTCAGGGTCAGCCTGTCCCTCACAGCTCAGAGTCAGCCTGTTCCTCACAGCTCAATTTCAGTCATCCTTCACAGTTCACGGTCAGCCTGTCCCTCACAGCTTAGGGTCAGCTTGTCCCTCATAGCTTTGGGTGAGCCTGTCCCTCACAGATCAGGGGCAGCCTCTCCGTCACAGCTCAGGGTCAGCCTGTCCCTCACAGCTCATATTGAGCTTGTCCCTCACAACTCAGGATGAGCCTGTCTCTCACAGATCAGGGTCAGCCTGTCCCTCACAGCTCAGTGTCATCCTGTCCCTCACAGCTCAGGGTGAGCCTGTCCCTCACAACTCAGAGTCAGCCTGTCCCTCACAGGTCTGGGTGGGCCTGTCTCTCACAGCTCAGTTTCAGCCTGTCCCTCACAGCTCAGGATGAGCCTGTCCCTCAGCTCAGGGTCAGCCTGTCCCTCACAGCTCAGGATGAACCTGTCCCTCACAGCTCAGGATGAGCCTGTCCCTCACAGCTTAGGGTCAGCCGGTTTCTTACAACAAAGGGGCCCACATGATCACACAGGTCGGGGTGAGCATGTCCCTCACAGCTCAGGATCAACCTGTCCCTCACAGCTCAGAGTGGGTCTGTTCCTCACAGATCAGGGTCAGTTTGTCCCTCACAGCTTTGGGTGAGCCTGATCCTCACAGATCAGGGTCAGCCTGTCCCTCACAGTTCATAGTGAGCTTGTCCTTCACAGCTCAGCTCAGGGTGAGCATGTCCCTCACAGCTCAGGGTCAGCCTGTCCCTCACAGCTCATAGTGAGACTGTCCCTCACAGCTCAGGGTCATCCTGACCCTCACAGCTCAGGGTGAGTCTGTCCCTCACAGCTCAGGCTGAGCCTGTCCCTCACAGCTCAGGGTGGGCCTGTCTCTCACAGATCATGGTCAGCCTGACCCTCACAGCTCTGGGTCAGCTTGTCCCTCACAGCTCAGGGTGAGCTTGTCCCTCACAGCTCTGGGTCAGCCTGTCCCTCACAGCTCAGGGTGAGCTTGTCCCTCACAGCACAGGGTCAGCCTGTCCCTCACAGCTCAGGGTGGGTCTGTCTCTCACAGATCATGGTCAGCCTGACCCTCACAGCTCTGGGTCAGCTTGTCCCTCACAGCTCAGGGTGAGCCTGTCCCTCACAGCTCAGGGTGAGCCTTTCCCTCACAGCTCAGGGTCAGCTGGTTTCCTACAACAAAGTGGCCCACATGATCACACAGCTCAGGGAGAGCATTTCCCTCACACCTCAGGGTCAGTCTGGCCCTCACAGCTTAGGGTCAGCCTGTCCCTCACAACAAAGGGGACAAATGATCACACAGCTCAAGTTTAGACTGTCCCTCACAGCTCATTGTCAGCCAGTCCCTCACAAAAAAGGGGCCCACATGATCACACAGCTCAGCGTGAGCATGTCCCTCACATCTCAGGGTCAGTTTGTCCCTCAGAGCTCAGGGTCAACCTGTCCCTCAAAACAAAGAGGCCCACATGATCACACAGCTCAGGGTGAGCCTGTCCCTCACAGCTCAGGGTGAGCCTGTCCCTTACAGCTCAGGGTGGGCTTGTCCCTCACAACAATGGGACCCACAGGATTATACAGCTCTGGGTGAGCATGTCCGTTACAGATCAGGGTCAGCCTGTTCCTCACAGTTCTGCATTAGCATGTCTGTCACAGCTCAGGGTGAGCCTGTCCCTCACAGCTCAGGGTGATCTTGTCCCTCACCGTTCAGGGTCTGCCTATCCCTCACAATTTAGGGTCAGCCTATCCTTCACAGCTCAGGGTGGGCCTATCCCTCACAGATCAGGGTGAGCCTTTCCCTCACAGCTCAGGTGAGCCTGTCACTCACAGCTCAGATTGGGCCTGTCCCTCACAGATCTGTGTCAGCGTGCTCCTCACAGCTCAGGGTTAGCCTGTCCCTCACAGCTCAGGGTCAGGCTGTCCCTCACTGTTCAGGCTCAACCTGTCACTCACATCTCAGGGTGGGCCTATCCCTCACAGATCAGGGTGAGCCTTTCCCTCACAGCTCAGGTGAGCCTGTCACTCACAGCTCAGATTGGGCCTGTCCCTCACAGATCTGTGTCAGAGTGCTCCTCACAGCTCAGGGTTAGCCTGTCCCTCACAGCTCAGGGTCAGGCTGTCCCTCACTGTTCAGGCTCAACCTGTCCCTCACAGCTCAGGGTGAGCCTGTCCCTCACAGCTCGGAGTGGGTCTGTCCCTCACAGCTCAGGGTGAGCTTGTCCCTCACAGCTCAGTGTCAGCCTCTCCCTCATAGCTCAGGGTCAACCTGTCCCTCAGATTTCAGGGTGAGCCTTTCCCTCACAGTTCAGGGTCAGACTGTCCCTCAGAGCTCAGATTGGGCCTGTCCCTCACAGATCAAGTTCAGCCTGTCCCTCTCAGCTCACAGTGGCCTGTCCCTAACAGCTCAGGGTCAGCCTGTCCCTCACAGCTCTGGGTGAGCCTGTCCCTCACAGCTCAGGGTCAGCCTGTCTCTCACAACAAAGGGGCCCACATGATCACACAGCTCAGGGTGAGCATGTCCCTCACAGCTCAGGGTCAACCTGTCCCTCACAGCTCAGGGTCAGCCTGTTTCTCACAGCTCAGGGTCAGCCTGTCCCTCGCAGCTCAGGGTGGGCCTATTTCTCACAGCTCAGGGTCAGCTTATCCCTCATTGCTCAGGCGCCTGCCCCACTGCTTCCCTCTCCCTCCCCTGTGGCCTCAGTCCTAGTTGAGCTCTGCTTTGTCCTGCTCTGCATGTGCTCAGGCCTGATCCCCTATGGCATCACTGGTGGGGGCCTGCACCCCATGTTGGCCTGCCTCTCGTTCCAAGTCCCTTTCCCCACCCGGGCTCGGGAAGGTGTGTGCCGAGTCCTTGCGGCCATGTCCAGGGCAGCACAGTGCCAGCACCCTGGCCGAAGCGGCTGCGCCACTCTGAGACCAGAATGTTCCCTCCTGCTCTGCCCCTCCACCCAGCAGCCCCGACTCTGACCCAGGGCTTCCTCGTTCACCCCAGCAGCTGGCCGACCTCTGACCCCGAGAGCTCCCTGAGAGCACAGGGCACCTCCTCCTCTCAGCTCATGGTGTAAGAGTGTGCAGGAGTGTGAGAGCATGCGTGCATATCTGCAGGGGAGCACACATGTGTTCCTTGCGAACGTGTTGCTTGTCCCTGTCACTCTCCCGTCCCCTGCCTCCCTGTATCTGTCTGTCCCATTCCTGTCTCCCCATTCTTGTCTCTGTCGCTCCCTCTTCCCCCATGCCTCAGCCTTTCCCTGTTTCTGCCTCTACCATCCTACCCTTTCTGTCTGAGAGTGTCCCCTTCCCTGTGAGCGTCTGGCCCTCTGTCACCATATGACTTCGTCCCTGTCTGTCCCTGCTGCAGTGGCCCAGGCAGATGCGCTTGTCCTGCATGGGCCTGTGACCGTGGTTGTGTCCATGGGTAGCCCCCGATGGGGTCTCTGGCATCCCAGGATCGTCCTGACTGTGCGTGCAGAAGGAGGACAGGTGCTGGCAACAGGCAAACCATCTGGGGATGGAGCGGGACCCCTGAGCCTGCGGCGACGGGGAGGGTCACTGCACAGCCCAAGCAGGAACGACTGGACAGCAGCCCAGAGTGACCAGGCGTGGATGGGCCTGGTGTTAAGGGAATGGAACGGCCTGGTGTGACCGGGCGTGGATGGGGCCTAGTGTGACCGGGAGTGGATGGGGCCTGGTGTGACTGGGCGTGGACAGGCCCTGTTGGAACCAGATGGGGACAGGGCCTGGTGTGACCGGGCAGATCCCAGCTGCATTGACCGGGCCTGCCCATGGCTGATTTGGCTGACGTTGCTTGTGTCCAGCAGGTCCAGCAAGCCATCCTCACTCCTCTGGCCCAGGTTCGGCCCCCTAAACCAGGCCCTGTCCAAGGTGGCTGACGCAGTGGCCTGGCCCTCCAACTCCCCCAGCTACTGCCGTCTCAGCTCCCGCGGCCCAGTCCCCTGCCCAGGCCCACCTGTCTGGCGTGGCTTTGGGGCTCTGGTCACAGAATAGCAGTTTCTGCAGCTCACCATGACTCAGAGGCCCCAGGTACCGTGTGGGGCATTTTGGCAGGTGATGGGTGTCAGAGACAGAAAGAGAAAAACAAGAGGTGCACACGCCCACCCCCTCCTGCCTCCCCGCACCCCTGTGGCAGGCCCGGGGCAGGGGTCTGCCCCTGGGCCCAGCAGGGATTCTCCTTGACAGACACTCCTGAAGCCTCTGCTCAGCCCCACAGACCCCTGGGCTGGGCTTGGGGATCAGGGTGCGTGGGGGTGAATCCTCCCAGGCCCTTCCTGAAGACTCAGCCAGCACCAGGGTCAGGAATAGGCAGGGGCAGACTGGTGGCTACTAGGGAACAGGGTCCAGATTCACTGAGGGCCTGAGGTGAGGTAGGGGAGGGATGACCGGCACAGGCCTCCACAGAACATGACCAGGACTCAGGGACCAGGACAGGCCCAGTGCTGAATCTTAGATCTGTACAGATTCTAGTGGCCAGGGTGAGGCTCCAGATAACTGCACCAGACCAGAGATTAAACCAGAGCTTAGTGACCGAGTCCCGTGACTAGGACACGTGATCAGAGGACAGCTCATTCCCCAGGATAAGGGGCCCATGGCCAGAAGGAGTGAGCGGCCTCAGCACTGGGGTTCAGGAATCAGGATATGGGCCAGAACCTGAACCAGGGCTGAGTGACTAGTACCAGGCTAAGTGACTAGGACAAGACTGAGTGATTGACCAGGGCTGAGTGATTGGGACCAGGGCTGAGTGATCAACTAGGACTGAGTGATTGGGACCAGGGCTGAATGATCAGGTCCAGGACTGAGTTATCAGGACCAGGACTGAGTGATCAGGTCCAGGACTGAGTGATCAGGTCCAGGACTGAGTGATCAGGACCTGGGCTGAGTGATCAGGACCAGGACTGAGTATCGGTACCTGGGCTGAGTGATCAACCAGGACTGAGTGATTGGGTCCAGAACTAAGTGATCAGGTCCAGGACTGAGTGATCAACCAGGACTGAGTGATCAGGACCTGGGCTGAGTGATCAGGACCAGGACTGAGTGATAGAGGCCAGGGCTGAGTGATTAACTAGGACTGAGTGATCGGGACCAGGGCTAAATGATCGTGACCCGGACTGAGTTATCAGACTTGTACTGAGTGATTAGGGTTTGGGCTGAGTGATCAGGACCAGGATTCAGTGACCGTGATGTGGGGCAGAGGCAGGGTCAGCCCAGGGACCCTTCTGCCTGCTCGTTTCTCGCACTCTTTATGTTGAAGCCTGTCCGGGACTCTTGCTCAAGTGAGCACGGGTTAGTGAGATGGGACGCAAGAGGGAACTCAGTGCCACACGCCCTGGTCACCCCTGGCCACGCGGCGGTCTGTGCTTGGCCCAAGTCCATTCCGCCCACAGTCAGAGTCTGGGCCCTTGGTCTCAGCACTGTTTATTGCTCTGGGTGGGCTGAGTGGGGGCTGTGTGGCTGCAGTCTGCTCCCTGCGAATCCAGGAGGGATCAGGCCATGGGCAGCATCCAAGTGAGCGAGTGCCCACTCCTCTGTCCAGCCCTGTGCTCCACCTGTCCACTGGCCTGGCTGTGGGGCCACTCTGGGGCGCACTGGCGGGGCCCTTGGAGCTGAGTCCCTGTACTCCCAGGCAGCACTGGGGTCCGTCTGCTGACTTGTCCCCAGACACTCGTCATGGTCAGTGCGGTGCTGTAGAAGAAGCTGAGGAGGAAGAGGGTGAGCAGTGTGATGGTGGTGGGCCACAGGCTGGCTCCCGGCGCATCATCTTCATGCAGCATGTCTAGGATCTCCCAGTGGAACTCCTCTTGAGTGCCTTCAACACACGAAAGCCTGCGTGTGGAGCCCTGTGGGGCGCTGGGCACGTGCCTCGGGATGGGAGCGGCCCCGGCTGCCGGGGAGGGGATGTGTGACTTTTGCTGCTCTGGATTCAAGCACAAAGTGTGGCCTCCTGCGTCTCAGCCCCCGGCTCCAGGAAAGCAGCGGCAAGTCCCTGCAGCCAGAAAACCGTGAGGGTTCCAGGCGAAGTCGAGAGTGGGGCTTGGGTTCCTGGGTCCAGGGGCAGACATGCACGACCAGGCACCCCACTCCTGCCCCTCCCTTGCCCCAACGTGGCTGAGAGGCCAGAGCTACAAGGTGGCCCAGGCAGAGGTGCCAGCAAGACAGCACAGCCCTGCTGCTTGGGGGCAGGGCAAAGGTAGATGACATTCAGGCTGCTTGTCACATGGCGACACATCCAATCATTCGCGCCTCTTCACCTTGCCCTTTTTGGGCCATGACCAGGGATTACTCCTGGCTCTGCACTCAGGTATCGCTCCTGGCAGTGCACAAGGGACCCTATGGGGTGCTGGGGATTGAACCTGGACTGCCACTTGCAAGGCAAATGCCTCCCCACTGTGCTATCACTCTGGCCCCTCGCTTCTTTTCCCACTTATCCATCCATCCATCCATCCATCCATCCATCCATCCATCTACTCTTTAGCCACCCAGCCACAGACCCATTTGTCATCCATCATTCGTCCACCCACCATTCATTTATCCACCCACCTAGCCGTCCATTAATCCATTATTTATCCATCTACTACCTACCATCTACCTATCCATCCACCTATGCACCCATTCATTAATCTATATTTATCCAACCCTCACCCATTTATCCATTCCCCTATCCATCCATTCATAATTTACCCCCCCATCTCTCCACCTGTCCCTCAAGCATTGGCCACCCGCCCCCACCCAGTGCCACTCATCCTCATTATGTATTGAGATTGCCCCTCTCTGCGGGCCCCTTGCCTGTGACTTCTCTGCCTTTGCTGTCCCCCAGAACTCCACTCCCTTGGTGGCTGGAGCGCCTTCTGTATGGCAGCACTTGTCTGCTATCTGTTCATTTCCCATTGCCCTCAGAGACCGGCCCCTCAAGAGGGACAGTGGCCAGGCCACCTCTGTCACCTGCGCTTTGGCCCTGGGAGCAGAGGGAGGTGGCCGGGGAGGTGCCCGGGACATCCAGGACATGTGGGGTGAGATCAGGGCCTCACTGTCCCCTGGTGGGAGATCTGGGCCCAAGTGTCCCGAGAGCAGGGATGGGCTTCCATTGGTCACCTGTCTTTCAGGGGTGCAAGTAAAATCAAGAGAGTGTGGGAACCCTGTCCTCTGCCCCCTGCCCTTAACTGTCTATGATTCAGGACCAGGAGAGGTTGGGAGAGTTGCGTGTGTGGCAGGCAGCAAGCAGGGGCGAGTCCTGGAGGGGCCTGAGGGGCTGGACTCTGAGTGGAGCCCACTGGTACGCACAGATGCTACCAGGGTCCCAGGTGGTGGGACGGGGCCTGTGAAGCCTGGGGGGGCTTGGCCCAGGGCTACCTTGACCCACCTGCACCTGCAGGGCTCAGGCAAGCGAGTGGAAGTATGTGCGAGAGCATGTGCGTGTGTAACGGGGTGTGTGAGAGTATTGTGCTCTGTGCAAACCGAGTGTGAGTGTGGGGGAGAGCGTGTGCATGTGTCAGAGCATCTGAAAGAGTATTGTGTGCTGTGCAAACCGAGTGTGAGTGTGTGGAAGAGTGTGTACCTGAAACTGAGTGTGAACACACACAGGAGTATTGCACCTGTGTGTGCAAAGTGTGTGGGTGGGAGAGTTACGGTTCCCGGTGTGTGCAAAGTGAGCACGTGGGAGAATTGTGCACAGTGTATGGAAACAGCATGAGGATGAGAGCACGGTGTGCGGCATGTGGAATCTCCACTATAAAATGTTCCATTCATTCACTTCGAATCTGGAATTCATCGGAATCTCCAGGCAGGCTTTCATTACACCACTGGTGAATGTCCTAGTAACCCAATGCTGGCTTTCAGAGTCCTGTTCACACTCGGAGGCGTGCTGTTCAATTGGCTATCCACTCCACCCTGGTCAGCTCTTCCTTTTCCTGTCCACACAAACCAGACATTAGAAATCTTTGGAATCTCCACTACAGAATATTCCATTCATTCACTGCAAATCTGGAATTCATCTGCATCTCCACTCCAGGCAGGATTTCGTTACACCACTGGTGAATGTCAAAGTAACCCAGTGCTGGTTTTCAGAGGCCTTTTCACACACGAAGGCGTAGGGTTCAACTGGCTATCCGCTGAACCCTGGACAGCTCTTCATTTTCCTGTCCACACGACCCAGACTTCAAAATCATTGTACCCTCCACTACAGAACGTTCCTTACATTCACTGTGAATCTGGAATTCATCTGAATCTCCACTCCAGGCAAGATTTCGTTACACCACTGGTGAATGTCCATGTAAACCAATGCTGGTTTTCAGTGGCCTTTTCATACTCACAGCCGTGCTGTTCTATTGGCTCTCGATTCCAGCCTGGTCGGTTCTTCATTTGACTGTCCACACAACTGAGCCTTCAGAAATAATTTAAATCTTCACTAGAGAATTTTCCTTTCATTCACTGCTAATCTGGGATTCATCCGAATCTCCACTCCAGGCAGATTTTTGTTACACCACTGGTGAATATGCAAGTAATCAAAACCTAGTTTTCAGCAGCCAGTTCACACTCGTAGTCCTGCTGTTCTCTGGCTATCTGCTACACCCTGGTCAGCTCTTCATTTTGCTGTGCAAACAACCGAGCCTGAAGAAGTCATTGGACACTCAACTAGAGAATGTTCCATTCATTCTCTGCGATTCTGGAGTTAATCTGAATCTGCACTCCAGGTAGTCTTTCTTTACACACCGGTGAATATCGGAATAACCCAATGCGGTTTTTGAGTGGCCTGTTCAGACTCGTAGCCGTGCTGCTCAATTGGCTCTCCACTCAACCCTGTTCAGCTTTACATTTTCCTGTCCACATAACCCAGCCTTCAGAAATCAATGGAATCTCCACTACAAGAATGTTCCACTCATTGACTGCGAAACTGGAATTCACCTGACTATCCACTCCCGGCAGGTTTTCGTTACACCACTGTGGAATATCCAAGTAACCGAATGCTGGTTTTCAGCAGCCTGTTCCTAATCGCAGCCGTCCTGTTCAACTCGCTCTCCTCTTAACCCTGTTTAGCACTTCATTTTTCGGTCCACACAAACCAGCCTTCAGAAATCATCGTTAACTCCACTACAGAATGTTCCATTCATTCACTGCAACTTTGGATTTCCTCTCAATCTCCACTGCAGGCAGGTTTTCCTTACACCAGTGCTGATTGACCAAGTAAACCAATGTTTATTATGAGCGGCCTGCTCACGTTCGCAGCCGTGCTGTTCAAAGGGCTATCCACTCAACCCTGTTCAGCTCTTCATTTTCCTGTTCACACAACCCAGCCTTCTGAAATCTTTAAAATCTCCACTACAGAATGTTTCTTTCATTCACTGCGAATTGGGAATACATCCAAATTTCCACTCCAGGCACTTATGGCTTCCACCACTGGTGAATGTCCAAGGAACTAAAAGCTGGTCTTCAGAGGCCAGTACACACTTTCAGGCCTGCTGTCACTGGCTATCCACTCCACCCTGGTCAGCTCTTCATTTTGCTATGCTAACAAACCAGAACTAAGAAATCATTGGACACTCCACCAGAGAATGTTCCATTCATTTACTGCGACTCTGGAATTCATCTGAATCTGCACCCTAGGCAGTCTTCTTTACAGCACTTTTGAATGTCCAAGTAATGCAATGCCGGTTTTCAGCGGCCTGTTCACAATCGCAGCCATGTGGCTCAATTGGCGCTCCACTTAACCCTGGTCCGCACTTCATTTTCCTGTCCACTCAACCCAACCTTCAGAAATCGTTGTTAACTCCACTACAGAATGTTCCATTTATTCACTGCGAATTTGAAATTCCTCTGTATCTCCACTCCAGGCAGGCTTTCGTTACTCCAGTGCTGAATGACCAAGTAACCCAATGCTGATTTTGAGCGGCCTGTTCACCGTCACAGCCATGCTGTGTTCCACTCAACCCTGATCAGCGTTCATTTTTCTGCCACACGACCCAACGTTGAGAAATCTTTGGAATCTCCACAACATAATGTTCCATTCATTCACTGCCAATCTGTTCTTAATCTGAATCTCCACTGCCGGCAGGTTTTCGTTACACCACTGGTAAATACCCAACTAACCCAGTGCTGGTTTTCAGCGACCTGTTCAGACTCGCAGCCGTCGTGTTGAATTGGCTTTACACTCAACCCTGGTCAGCTCTTCATTTTCCTGTCTAGACAACGCAGACATCAGAAATCATTGGAACTTCCACTACCTGATGTTCCATACACTCACTGCAAATCTGGAATTCATCTGAATATCCACTCCAGGCAGATTTTCGTTACACCACTGGTGAAGGTCCAAGTAACCCAATAATGGTTTTCAGCGACCTTTTCATACTTGCTGTCGTGATGTTTAATTGGCTAGCGATTAGCTAGCTGTTTAGCTCTAGTTCTTCCTGTCCACACAATCCAGGCTTCAGAAATCATTGTTGTCTCCACTACAGAATGTTCCATTCATTCACTGCGAATCTGGAATTCATCTCAGTCTCCACTCCAGGCAAGTTTTCGTTACACCACTGGTGAATGTCCAAGTAACCCAATGCTGGTTTTTGGCGGCACGTTCACCCTCGCAGCCGTGCTGTTCCATTGGCTATCCTCTGAACCCTGTTCAGCTCTTCATTTTCATGTCCACACGACCCAGACTTCAAAATCATTTTATCCTCCACTACAGAATGTTCCTTACATTCACTGCGAATCTGGAATTCATCTGAATCTCCACTCCAGGCAAGTTTTCGTTTCACCACTGGTGAATGTCCATATAACCCAATGCTGGTTTTCAGTGGCCTTTTCATACTCACAGCCGTGCTGTTCTATTGGCTATCAATTCCACCCTGGTCGGTTCTTCATTTGACTGTCCACACAACTGAGCCTTCAGAAATAATTTATATCTTCACTAGAGAATTTTCCTTTCATTCACTTGATAATCTGGGATTCATCCGAATCTCCACTCCAGGCAGATTTTTGTTACACCACTGGAGAATATGCAAGTAATCAAAACCTAGTTTTCAGCAGCCAGTTCACACTCGTAGTCCTGCTGTTCTCTGGCTATCTGCTACACCCTGGTCAGCTCTTCATTTTGCTGTGCAAACATCCGAGCCTGATGAAGTCATTGGACACTCAACTAGAGAATGTTCCATTCATTCTCTGCGATTCTGGAGTTAATCTGAATCTGCACTCCAGGTAGTCTTTCTTTACACACTGGTGAATGTCCGAATAACACAATGCGGGTTTTGAGTGGCCTGTTCAGACTCGTAGCCGTGCTGTTCAATTGGCTCTCCACTCAACCCTGTTCAGCTTTACATTTTCCTGTCCACATAACCCAGCCTTCAGAAATCAATGGCATCTCCACTACAAGAATATTCCACTCATTGACGGCGAAACTGGAATTCATCTGACTATCCATTCCCGGCAGGTTTTCCTTACACCACTGTGTTATATCCAAGTAACCGAATGCTGGTTTTCAGCAGCCTGTTCACAATCGCAGCCGTCCTGTTCAAATCGCTCTCTATTTAACCCTGTTTGGCACTTCATTTTTCTCTGCAAACATCCCAGCCTTCAGAAATCATAGCTAACTCCACTACAGAATGTTCCATTCATTCACTGCAACTTTGGATTTCCTCTCAATCTCCACTGCAGGCAGGTTTTCCTTACACCAGTGCTGATTGAACAAGTAAACCAATGTTTGTTATGAGCGGCCTGTTCACTGTCGCAGCCTTGCTGTTCAATGGGCTACCCACTCAACCCTGTTCAGCTGTTCATTTTTCTCTCCACACAACCCAGCCTTCTGAAATCTTTGGAATGTCCACTACAGAATGTTTCTTTCATTCACTGCGAATCTGGAATTCATCCAAATTTCCACTCCAGCCCGTTTTTGTTCCACCACTGGTGAATGTCCAAGTAACCAAAAGCTGGTCTTCAGTAGCCAGTTCACACTTTCAGCCATGCTGTTACTGGCTATCCACTCCACCCTGGTCAGCTCTTCATTTAGCTATGCAAACAAACCAGAACTAAGAAATCATTGGACACTCCACCGGAGAATGTTCCATTCATTTACTGCGACTCTGGAATTCATCTGAATCTGCACCCTAGGCAGTCTTCTTTACAGCGCTGGTGAATGTCCAAGTAATGCACTGCAGGTTTTCAGCGGCCTGTTCACAATGGCAGCCATGTGGCTCAAATGGCGCTGCACTTAACACTGGTCAGCAGTTCATTTCCCTGTCCACACAACCCAACCTTCAGAAATCGTTGTGATCTCCACTAAAGAATGTTCCATTTATTCACTGCGAATTTGAAATTCCTCTGTATCTCCATCCAGGCAGGTTTTCGTTAGTCCCTTGCTGAATGACCAAGTAACCCAATGCTGATTTTGAGCGGCCTATTCACCATCGCAGCCGTGCTGTGTTCCACTCAACCCTGGACCGCGTTCATTTTTCTGCCCCACCACCTAACTTTGAGAAAACTTTGGAATCTCCACAACATAATGTTCCATTCATTCACTGCCAATCTGGAATTAATCTGAATCTCCACTCCCGGCAGCTTTTCGTTACACCACTGGTGAATACCCAACTACCCCAGGGCTGGTTTTCAGCGAGCTGTTCAGACTCGCAGCCGTCGTGTTGAATTGGCTTTACACTCAACCCTGGTCAGCTCTTCATTTTCCTGTCTAGACAACGCAAACATCAGAAATCATTGGAACTTCCACTACAGAATGTTCCATACACTCACTGCAAATCTGGAATTTATCTGAATATCCAGTCCAGGCAGGATTTCGTTACACCACTGGTGAATGTCCAAGTAACCCAATGCTGGTTTTCGGCGGCATGTTCACCCTCGCAGGCGTGCTGTTCAATTTTCTATCCTCTCAACCCTGGTCAGCTCTTCATTTTCCTGTCCACACGACCCAGACTTCAAAAATCATTGTATCCTCCACTACAGAATGTTCCTTACATTCGCTGCGAATCTGGAGTTCATCTGAATCTCCACTCCATGCAAGTTTTCGTGACACCGCTGGTGAATGTCCATGTAACCCAATGCAGGTTTTGTGGCCTTTTCGTACTCGCAGCCGTGCTGTTCTATTTGGCTATCAATTCCAACCTGATCAGTCCTTCATTTTACTGTCCACAAAAGCGAGCCTTCAGAATTCTTTGTTATCTCCACTACAGAATGTTCCACTTATTTACTACGAATTTGAAATTCCTCTGTATCTCCACTCCAGGCAGGTTTTCGTTACTCCAGTGCTGAATGACCAAGTAATCCAAAGCTGATTTTGAGCTGTCTGTTCACCGTCGCAGACGTGCTGTGTTCCACTCTACCCTGGTCAGCGTTCATTTTTCTGCCCCACCACCCAACGTTGAGAAATCTTTGGAATCTCCACAACATAATGTTCCATTCATTCACTGCCAATCTGAAATTAATCGGAATCTCCACTGCCGGCAGGTTTTCGTTACACCACTGGCGAATACCCAACTAACCCAGTGCTGGTTGTTAGCGACCTGTTCAGACTCGCAGCCGTCGTGTTGATCTGGCTATACACTGTACCCTGGTCAGCTCTTCATTTTCCTGTCTAGACAACGCAGACATCAGAAATCATTGGAACTTCCACTACAGAATGTTCCATACACTCACTGCAAATCTGGAATTTATCTGAATTTCCACTCCAGGCAGATTTTCGTTACACCACTGTTGAATGTCCAAGTAACCCAATAATGGTTTTCAATGACCTTTTCATACTTGCAGTCGTGCTGTTTAGTTGGCTATCTATTAAAACTTGGTGAGCTCTACTTTTTCCTGGTCCACACAATCCAGCTTCAGATATCATTGTTGTCTCCACTACAGAATATTCCATTAATTCACTGCGAATCTGGAATTCACCTGAATCTCCACTCCAGGTAGGTTTTCGTAACACCACTGGTGAATGTCCAAGTAACAAATGCTGGTTTGCGGCGGCGCGCTCACCCTCGCAGCCGTGCTGTTCCATTGGCTATCCTCTCAACCCTGGTCAGCTCTTCATTTTCCTGTCCACACGACCCAGACTTCAAAATCATTGTATCCTCCACTACAGAATGTTCCTTACATTCACTGCGAATCTGGAAGTCATCTGAATCTCCACTCCAGGCAAGTTTTCGTTACACCACTGGTGAATGTCCTTGTATACATATCCTGGTTTTCAGTGGCCTTTTCATACTCACAGCCGTGCTGTTCTATTGGCTATCGATTCCACCCTGGTCGGTTCTCCATTTGACTGTCCACACAACTGACCCTTCAGAAATAATTTAAATCTACTCTAGAGAATTTTCCTTTCATTCACTGCTAATCTGGGATTCATCCGAATCTGCACTCCAGGAAGATTTTTGATACACCACTGGTCAATATGCAAGTAATCAAAATCTAGTTTTCAGCAGCCAATTCAGACTCGTAGTCCTGCTGATCCACGGCTATCTGCTACACCCTGGTCAGCTCTTCATTTTGCTGTGCAAACAACCGAGAATTAAGAAATCATTGGACACTCAACTAGACAATGTTGCATTCATTCTCTGCGATTCTGGAATTAATCTATATCTGCACTCCAGGAGTCTTTCTTTACACACGGTGAATGTTCAAGTAACCCAATGCGGGTTTTGAGTGGCCTGTTCAGACTCGTAGCCGTGCTGTTCAATTGGCTCTCCTCTCAAACCTGTTCAGGTTTACATTTTCCTGTTCAAATAACCCAGCCTTCAGAAATGAATGGAATCTCCACTACAAGATTATTCCACTCATTGACTGCGAAACTGGAATTCATCTGACTATCCACTCCAGGCATGTTTTCGTTACACCACTGTGGAATATCCAAGTAACCGAATGCTGGTTTTCAGCAGCCTGTTCACAATCGCAGCCGTCCTGTTCAATTCGCTCTCCACTTAACCCTGTTTAGCACTTCATTTTTCTGTCCACACAACCCAAACTTCAGAAATCATTGTTATCTCCACTACAGAATTTTCCATTTATTCACTGCGACTTTGGATTTTCTCTGAATATCCCCTGCAGGTAGGTTTTCGTTACACCAGTGCTCAATGACCAAGTAACACAATGCTTATTATGAGCGGCCTGTTCTCTGTCGCAGCCGTGCTGTTCAATGTGCTATCCACTCAACCCTGTTGAGCTCTTCATTTTCCTGTCCACACAACCCAGCCTTCTGAAATCTTTGTAATCTCCACTACAGAATGTTTCTTTCATTCACTGCGATTCTGGAATTCATCCAAATTTCCACTCCAGGCAGTTTTTGTTCTACCACTGGTGAATGTCCAAGTAACCAAAAGCTGGTTTTCAGCAGCCAGTTTACATTTTCATCCTGCTGTCACTGGCTATCCACTCCACCATTTTCAGCTATTTCTATGCAAAGAAACCAGAACTAAGTAATCATTGGACACTACACTAGAGAATGTTCCATTTATTTTCTGCGACTCTGGAATTCATCTGAATCTACACCCTTGGCAGTCTTTCTTTATACTACTGGTGAATGTCCAAGTAATGCAATGCTGGTTTTCAGCGGCCTGTTCACAGTCGCAGCCGTGCGGCTCAATTGGCGCTTCACTTAACCCTGGTCCGCACTTCATTTTCCTGTCCACACAAACCAACCTTCAGAAATCGTTGTTATCTCCACTACAGAATGTTCCATTTATTCACTGCCAATTTGATATTCATCTGTATCCTATTCCAGGCAGATTTTCGTTACTTCAGTGCTGAATATCCATGTAAAACAACGCTGGTTTTTAGCTAGTCTGTTCAAATTCCCAGGCCTGCTGTTCAACTGGCTATCCACTCTACCATGGTCAGCTTTTCATTTTCTTGTACACACAACCCAGATGTCAAAAATCATTGGAATCTCCACTACAGAATGTTCCATTCATTCAATTCCAATCTGGAATTCATCGAATCTCCACTCCAGGCAGCCTTTCTTTACACCACTGGTGAATATCCAAGCAACGCAATTCTGGTTTTCATCAGCCAGTTCACATTCGCAGGTGTGCTGTTCAACTGCCTATCCACTGAACCCTGGTCAACTCTTCATTTTCCAATCCACACAACCCAGGTTTCAGAAATCATTGCAATCTCCACCTCAGAATGTTCCATTCATTCACTGCCAATCTGGAATTCATCTGAATCTCCACTGTAAGCAGGGTTTCGTTACACTACTGTTGAATATCCAAGTAACACAACACTGGTTTTCATTATCCTGTTCAGACTCGCAGGAGTGCTGTTCAACTGGCTATACACTGAACCCTGGTCAGCTCTTCATTTTCCTTTCCACGCAAACCAGATTTAAGAAATCATTGATATCTTTACCACAGAATGTTCCATTCATTTACTGGAGTCTGGAGATCATCGAATGTCCATTACAAGCAGGCATTCGTTACACCACTGCTGAATGTCCACGTAAGCCAATGCTGGTTTTCAGCTTCCTGTTCACACTCGCAGGCCTGCTGTTCAACTGGCTATCCACTTGTCCCTGGTCAGCTCTTCATTTTCCTGTCCACACAACCTAGGCTTCAGAAATCACTGGAATCTACACGACAGAATGTTCCGTTCAATCATTCCCAATATGGAATTCATATAATTTCCACTCTAGGCATGCTTTTGTTACACCACTTTTGAATGTACAAGTTGCACAATGATGGGTTTCAGCAGCCTATTCAAACTTGCAGGCCTGCTGTTCAACTGGCTATCGACCTTAACCTGGTCTGCTCTTCATTTTCCTTTCCACACAAATCAGAAATCAGAAAATCATTGTAATCAGAAATCATTGTAATTTCCACTACAGAATGTTGCATTCATTCACTGCCAATCTGGAGATCATCGAATCTCGACTCCAGGCATGCTTTTGTTACACTAATGTTGAATGTCCAAGTTACACAATGCTGGTTTTCAGCATCCTGTTCACAATCGCAGGCGTGCTGTTCAACTGGCTATCCACTGAACCCTGGTCAGCTCTTCATTTCACTTTCCACACAACCCAGACTCCAGAAATCATTGGAATCTCCCCTACAGAATATTCCATTCATTCACAGCGAATCTGGAATTCATGTGAATCCCCGTCCAGGCAGGCATTCATTACACCACTGGTGAATGTCCAAGTAACCCAATGCTGGTTTTCAGCGTCCTGTTCACAGTTGCAGGCCTGTTGTTCAACTAGCTATCCACTGCACAGTGGTCAGCTCTTTCATTTCCTGTTCACACAACCCAGACTTCAGAAATCATTGGAATCTCCACTACTGAATCTTCCTTTCATTCACTGCCAACCTGTAGATCACCGAATCTCCACTGCAGGCAGATTTTCGTTACTCAACTGCTGAATGTCCAAGTATCCCAATGCTGGTTCTCAGAGGCCTGTTGAAACTCGCAGGCCTGCTGTTCAAATGGCTATCCACTCTAACCCGGTCTGCACTTCCTTTTCCTGTCCACACAACTCAGATGTCAGAAATCATTGGAATTTTCTCTAAAGAATATTTCATTCATTCACTGCGTATCTGGAATTTATCTGAATCTCAACTCTTGGCATGCTTTCGGTACAAAACTGTTCAATGTCCAAGTAACACAGTGCTTGTTTTCAGGATCCTGTTCACACTTGCAGACGTGCTGTTCAAGTGGCAATCCACTGAATCCTGGTCAGCTCTTCTTTTTCCTGTCAAGACAACCCAGATTTCAGAAATCTTTGGAATTTCCACTACATAATTTTCCATTCATTCACTGCCAATCTGGAATTCATCGAATCTCCACTTCAGGCAGGATTTCGTTATACCACTGAATATTCAAGTACCCAATGTTGGTATTCAGCAGCCTGTTCATAGTCGCAGGCGTGCTGTTCAAAGGTCTATCCATTCCAACCTGGTCAGCTCTTCATTTTCCTGTCCTCACAACGTAGAATTCAGAAACCATTGGAATCTCCACAACAGAATGTTCCATTCAGTAATTGCCAATCTGTAATTCATGGAATCCCCACTGCAGGCTGGTTTTCGTTACACCACTGCTGAATGTCCAAGTAACCCAGTGCTGGTTTTCAGCCTGCTGTACAAACTCGCAGCCGTGCTGATCAACTGGCTTTCCACTCAATCCTGGTCAGCTTTACGTTTTCCTGTCCACAAAAATCAGACTTCAGAAATCATAAAATCTCCACTATAGAATGTTCCATTCAATCACTGCCTATCTGGAATTCATCGAATATCCACTCAAGGCAGGCTCATATTACACCACTGGTGAATATCCAAGTAACCCAATGTTGGTTTTCAGCGGCCTGTTCACAGTCGCAGGAGTACAGTTCAACTGGCTATGCACTCTAACTTGGTCAGCACTTCATTTTCCTGTCCACACAACCTAGGCTTCAGAAATCATTGGGATTTCCACTACAAAATGTTCCATTCATTCATTCCCAATCTGGAATTCATCTGAATCTCCACTTCATTCAGGCTGTCGTTACACCACTGATGAATATCCAAGTAACGCAGTGCTTGTTTTCAGCGTCCTGTTCACAGTCGCGGGCCTGTTGTTCAACTGACTTTCCACTCCACAGTGGTCAGCTCTTTCATTTCCTGTCCACACAACCCAGACTTCAGAAATCATTGGACTCTTCACTACAGAATGTTCCATTCATTCACTGCCAATCTGGATTTCCTCGAATATCAACTCCAAGCAGGCTTTCGTTACACCACTGGTGAATATCCAAGTAACCTAATGCTGTTTTTCAGAGGCCTGTTCACACTTGGAGGTGTGCTGTTCAACTGGCTATGCACTCCCGTCGGGTCAGCTCGACATTTTCCTGTCCACACAACCCAGGCTTCAGAAATCATTGGAATCTCCATTATATAATGTTCCATTTATTCCTTGCCAATCTGGAATTCATCGAATCTCAACTCCAGGAAGGATTTCGTTACACCACTGGGTAATATCCAAGTAGCCCAATGCTGGTTTTTAGCTGCCTGTTCACACTCACAGGGGTGCTGTTCAACAGGCTATCCACTCCAACCTGGACAGCTCTTCATATTCATGTCTACATAAACTAGACTTCAAAAACCTTTAGAATCTCCACAACAGAATGTTCCATTCATTCACTGCCAATCTGGAATTCATAGAATCTCCACTCCAGGCAGGCTTTCTTTACACCACTGCTGATTGTCCAAGTAACCCAGTGATGGTTTTCAGCGTCCTGTTCACACTCGCAGCCGTGCTGTTCAACTGGTTTTCCACTCTACCCTGGGCAGCTCTACGTTTTCCTGTTCACACAACCCAGACTTCAGAAATTATCGGAATCTCCACTATAAAATGTTCCATTCTTTCACTGCCAATCTGGAGTTCATTGAATCTCCACTCCAGGCAGGGTTCCGTTACACCATTGGTGAATATCGAAGTAACACAATATTGTTTTCAGCAGACTGTTCACATTCGGAGGAGTGCCCTTCAACTGGCTATCCACTCTAACCTTTTCAGCTTTTCATTTTCCTCTCCACACAATCCTGAATTCAGAAATCATTGGAAAATCCACTACAGAATGTTCCATTCGTTCACTGCCAATCTGGAGTTCATCTGAATCTCCACTCCATGCAGGCTTTCGTTACACCACTGCTGAACGTCCAAGTAACACATTGCTGGTTTTCAGAGTCCTGCTTACACTCGGAGGCGTGCTGTTCAAATGGCAAACCACTCAACCATGGTCAGCTCTTCATTTTCCTGTCCACACAACCCAGACTTCAGAAATCATTGGAATCTTCAAGAAAGAATGTTCCATTCATTATCTGCCAATCTGGAATTCATTGAATCTCCACTCCAAGCAGGGTTTCTTTACACCACTGTAATTATCCAATTAACCCAATGCTGGTTTTCTGCGGCCTGTGAACAGTAGCAGGAGTGCTGTTCAAAAGGCTGAGCACTCCAACCTGGTTAGCTCTTCATTTTCCTGGCAGGCTTTCGTTACACCACTGTTGAATGTCCAAGAAACCCAAAGCTGGTTTTCAGCATCCTGTTCACACTTGCCGTCGTGTTGTTCAACTGCCTCTCCACACCACAGTGGTCATGTCTTTCTTTTCCTGTCCACACAACCCATACTTCAGAAATCATTGGAATCTCCACTACAGAATGTTCCATTCATTCACTGCTAATCTGGAATTCATCGAATCTCCACTCGAGGCAGGCTTTCGTACAGCACTGTTGAATGTCCAAGTAACCCCATGCTGGTTTTCAGCGTCCTGTTCACACTCGCCGTTGTGTTGTTCAACTGGCTATCCACTCCACAGTGGTCATGTCTTTCTTTTCCTGTCCACACTGCCCAGACTTCAGAAATCATCGAAATATCCACTACAGAATGTTTCATTCATTCACTGCCACTCTGGAATTTATCTAATCTCCACTCCAGGCAGGTTTTCGTTACACCACTGTTGTATGTCCAAGTAACACCATGCTGGTTTTCAGCGTCCTGTTGAAACTCGCAGGCGTGCTGTTCAACTGACTATCCACACACAACAGTAAGACGTGTGTTTCACTCAGCCAGTCTGGCCGAGCCTGGTTCAATTCCTCGCCCTCTCAGAGAGCCCGGGAAGCTACCGAGAGTATGTGGCCTTCACGCAAAGCCTGCCAAGGCACCCGTGGAATATTCCATATGCCAAAATTACAGTCACCACAAATCTACAAATGAAGATGTTACTGAACTTCCCCAGCAAATCAATGAAGTCCAGGAGGACTGTGAGAGTGACAGCGATCCACACTGCTGAGTAGTGAATTGTTTTCAATATCCATTGTACTCGGCCTGCGTTTCTTCTCGTTCTCCAGGAAATCGCTTCGATTTAGAAATCTAACAAGTGAGCATTTGCTCTAAACTCTCAGAGAGCCCTCCAAGCTACCGAGAGTATCTCGCCCGCACGGCAGAGACTGGCAAGCTCCCCTGACGTATTCTATATGCCAGACACAGTAATAACAAAGTCTCCAATGGAGACGTTACTGGGCACGCTCGAGCAAATCGATGAACAACGGGAGGGCCTTTACCTTTACCTTTACCTCCCCAGGCCTGCTCTTCAGCTCCCTGTCTAGTCGAATATAATATTATGTTCATTAATCCTGCCACATTAATGAGCGACCTAAGTTCATCTAAATATCAACAGCTACGTATCTGGTTTTCATCTGTCTGTGCATTCCATCAAGTTGAAGTTTTCATCATCCCGTCCACTGTACCTGGGACTGGTGTGCATTGACCTAGGAATAAATATAAACCATATGGTACTCTCCTGGTCAATGCCACCCAGTACTGGTGATGATAGTATGCCTCTAAAACTAATCAGGTTTGGAATTTTTCTGCATGTTCCAATAACCCAATGCTGGTGATCAGCGGCCTGTTCACATACCGCAGGCATGGTGTTCACTGGCTATCCACTTCACCTTGTTCAGCTCTTCATTTCCTGGTGCCCAAAACCCAGAGTTCTGAAATCATTGGTATTCTCCACTACAGAATGTTCCACTCATTCACTGCGAATCTGGAATTCATCTGAATCTCCACTCCAGACAGGCTTCCCTTACACAGCTGGTGAATGTCCAAGTAACCCAATGCTGGTTTTCAGCGGCCTCTTCACACTCGCAGGCCTGCTGTTTAGCTGGGTACCCATTCCAACCTGGTCATGTCTTCATTTCCTGGTGCTCATAATACAGAGTTCTGAAATCATTGTTATCTCCTATACAAAATGTTCCATTAATTCAATGCCAATATGGAAATCATCTGAATCTCGACTCCGGGAAGGCATTCGTTACACTACTGGTGAATGTCCAAGTAACTCAATGCTGGTTTTCAGCGGTCTGATCACACTCACAGTCATGCTGTTCAACTGGCTATCCACTCAACCCTGGTCAGCTCTTCAATTTCCTGTCCACACAACCAAGACTTCAGAAATCATTGGAATCTCCAGTACAGAATGTTCCATTCATTCAGTGCGAACCTGGAATTCATCTGAATTTGCACTCCAGGTAGGCTTTCGTTACACCACTGGTGAATGTCCAGGTAACACAATGCTGGTTTTCTGCGGCCTGATCACATTCGGAGCCCTGCTGGTTCCTGGCTATCCACTGAACCCTGGTCAGCTCTTCATTTTCCTGTCCACAGGACCCAGAGATCAGAAATTATTGGTATGTCCACTACAGAATGTTCCGGTCATTCATTGCGAGTGTGGAATAAATCTGAATTTCCACTCTACGCAGACATTCATTAAACCATTGGTGAGTCTACCCCGAAACTGGAAATTATCTGAATCTGAACTACTACTACACTACTTCCACTACCCAGCCGTCGCCACACTCTAGGACGCTTTCCGGACCTGCGCGGCCGCAAGCGGCCGCGCGACACATCATAATGCACTAAATACCCATCTTCAGGAATTGTCGTACCATATTTGATAGGGTTCAAATATGGTAACACCTACAAGGGTGATTAGAGGTCACCCCAAAAGCCTCTATCCCTCCCGGAAAGACTGGCAAGCTACCGAGAGTATTCCGCCCGCACGGAAGAGCCTGGCAAGCTATCCGCTGTGTATTCGATATGCCAAAACCAGTAACTACAACTGGTCTCATTCACCTGACCCTGAAGGCTTCACCGACATGGCAGCACTGAGAAGGATGAGAAAGGAGAGGCTGACAAAATCTCAAGGCCGACCTAGGCTGCCACAACGAAGGAAGACAAAAATGATTGTCTGTACTTTCAATGCACGTACGCTAGCATCAGATGCATCCATCGAGGACCTGATGGTACAAGCGCGAATGATCAAGTACGACATCATTGGTCTGACCGAGACAAGAAGGCACGAATCTCACCATGCCGTTTTCGACACTGGAGAAGAATTGTTCCTCGGAACATGCGATAAAAGAGGTGTTGGAGGCGTCGGTGTTCTTGTCAACACAAACTTGGCTAAGAGCATTGATTCATTCGAATGCCTAACAACCCGAATCAGACGTTTACATTTGAATAGATGTGGCTCACTGCCTGCAGTTTCTATCTTTGTTGTCTACGCACCAACATCTCATTATGATGAAAGAGAAATCGAGAAGTTCTACATGGAGCTAGAGAAGTTCTATAAAGAAGACCACACCTTCTACAAGATCATTGTGGGTGATTTTAATGCCAAGATAGGACCGAGAAGATCAGCTGAAGAACTTCACATCGGGACCCATGGCCTAGAATGGAACGAACAGGGTGAGAGACTGTCTGAGTTCATCATGTCGACCAAGAGAATTCATGGTAACTCACAGTTCCAGAAGGCAGAATCTAAATGATGGACATGGGAGTCTCCCGGTGGACGATACCACAACGAAATAGACCACATCATATTCAATCGACGGTTTTGCCTGACTGATGTCGCTGTTGTCCCAAAATTTCGAACGGGATCGGACCACCGTCTCCTTCGTGCAAAATTCTACTTCACAGAGCGGGGAGAAAGGGCTGCAAAGTGCAAAAAGAGAACTCCCAGAATGACCACCAACTGGAACTCTTTTGTACTATTGCGGCAACATGGGAAGATGCCATTGTTGACAACATTGACGAGGAATATGATCGACTGGTTCAGCACCTCCATGAATGTGCGAGGAACGCCAAGAGAGAGATAGCCACAAAATATCGCCTATCTTCGAAAACTCTTGAGCTAATTCGCCAGCGTGGTTTGGCGCATGCCTCAGGCAACCGCAAGCTAACGTCTGAGCTCGCAAAGCAGTGCAGAGATGCGATCAAGGAAGACCTCAAAGAGAGAAGAGCAGAAGTACTGGTAAATGCGGCAGAAGCCGGGAAAAGTATTCGTAACGCCCGCCTGTCCTTCGCCAACTATAAGACCAAGATGACTGCCCTCCGACGTCCTGATGGATCCATCACATCCTCCAGAACGGCAATGGAGAAGATTATCTATGACTTCTACTCAAATCTCTTCGATAGCCATGTCCACTTACTGACATACCAAATTCCACAGGATGGATATGTCGTTCCCAACGTGCTCCCTTCCGAAATCCGACACGCCATTTCGTCGGTAAAGAAACAAACAGCACCCGGCCCAGACAAGGTCAGACCTGAACACCTGAAGAACCTGCCGTCAGTACTCATCAATACACTGGCTCGGCTCTTCATTCGCTACCTGTCTGAATGCAAGGTTCCGTCCCAATGGAAAACCAGCAGGACCGTACTACTGTTCAAGAAGGGAGACATCCATGACATTGGCAACTATCGCCCGGTCTGCCTATTGTCTGTCATCTACAAGTTGTTCACTCGAGTCATCCTAAATAGGATTGGCAGAACACTAGATGAAGGACAACCATGCGAGCAAGCAGGGTTCCGCAAAGGATTCAGCACCATCGACCATATCCACACGATAACCAAGCTCATTGAGGTTTCTCGGGAGTTCAAGATGCCGCTCTGTTTAACGTTCATTGATTTAAAGAAGGCCTTTGATTCTGTTGAGACGGAAGCGGTCATTGAAGCCCTAGCCAATCAGGGCATTCAAGCCCAATACATCAGGATCCTCCGTGAGCTCTATTGTGGATTCACTACCAGGATCTCACCATTCTACAAAGAAGTGATCGTTGATGTCAAGAGAGGGGTGCGGCAGGGTGATACCATTTCACCGAAACTCTTCAGTGCCACCCTCGAGAACATCATGCGACGACTGGAATGGGAAGGAATGGGAGTGAAGATAGATGGTCGGCAACTACACCACCTCCGCTTTGCTGATGACATTGTTTTAATAACACCAAACATCAGCCAAGCGGCACAAATGCTGGCCGACTTTGACCGTGAGTGTGGAAAGGTAGGACTACAGCTGAATCTCACGAAGACAATGTTTATGAGAAACAGCCTTGTTCCTGACACCCCATTCGCTCTCAATGGAACGACCATCTCCGAATGCAGCAGCTATGTGTACCTAGGTCGAGAGGTCAACATGACAAATGATCTGGCACCCGAGCTGCGCAGGAGGAAGAGAGCGGCTTGGAACGCCTTCAAGAACGTCGAAGAAATAGCTAAGAGGACGAAGAACCTCCGGCTCCAGGCACATCTCTTTGATTCCACTGTTCTTCCTGCATTAACATATGCCTCAGAGACCTGGGCCCTACGCAAACAGGATGAGAATGCTATTCAGGTCTCCCAAAGAAGAATAGAAAGAGCTATGCTTTGAATATCATGTTTCACTCAAATGAGAGAACGAATCAGGAGTTCTGACATCCGTCGACGATCAAGGATCAGGGATGCTGTCTCATTTGCCAAGGTGTCAAAAATCAGATGGGCTGGTCACGTAATGAGATTTAAAGACGACCGTTGGACTAGAGCTGTTACTGATTGGATTCCACGGGTTGTCAAAAGACCGCGTGGCCGCCCACCTACCAGATGGTCAGACTTCTTCGTCAAGATCATGAACGATCGGTTTGAGGCCCTTCATGTTCCTGGAGCGAACAGATGCCATTGGGCTACACTAGCATGCGACAGGGACAAATGGAGACGTTACTGGCGCCCGCTCGAGCAAATCGACGACTAATCACTTAAGTGATTAAGGGATTAAGTGAACTGTAAAATCATGCATGAGCTGCTTTTCATCTTCCTATCCACACTGTCATTCTGGCGCGAAAGCACAGCAGTAGGACTCGTGCCTCCTGCAGCCAGCCTTGCCAAGCCGGGTTCAATTCCTCGCACTCTCAGAGAGCCCGAGGGCCTAAAAAGAGTATATTGCCCTTGGGGCAAAGCTTGGCAAACCAGCCTGGAAATATTCCATATGCTGAAATTACAGTCACCACAAGTCTCCAAACGAAGACATAACTGAACCGCGCCAGCAAATCAATGAAGTCCGGGAGGACTGGGAGAGTGATAGCGAACCACACTGCTGAGTAGTGAATTCATCTCAGTACCCAATGTATTAGGCCTGCGTTTTTACTCCTTCTCCATGGAATTGCATCGAATTAGAAATCTTCCAAGAGAGCATTTGCTGTCAACCCTCCCCAGGCCTTCATTTCACCTCCAAATCCAGTTGTATATAGTATTCTGTTCATTAACCCTGCCACACTACCGAGCGACCTGAATTCATCTAAATATAAACGACTACAGATCTGGTTTTCATCTGCCTGTGCACTGTATCAAACCGAAGTTTTCATCATCCCGTTCACTCAGACCTGGCCTGGTGTGCATTGACTTCTGAATCAATCGAAAACATATGTTACTGTCCCGGTTAACGCCACCAAGTGATCGTATGTCTCTAAAACTATTCAGGGTTGGGATTTTTCTGCATGTCCCAGTAACCCAATGCTAGTGGTCAGCAGCCTGTTCGCACACCACAGGTGTTCACTGCCTATCCACCCCACCCTGTTCAGTTCTTCATTTCCTGGTGCCCATAAGCCAGAGTTCTTAAATCATTAGTATCGACAATACAGAACGTACCATTCATTCACTCGTATATGGAATTTATCTGAATTTCCGCTCTAGGTAGGCTTTCGTTACAACACTGGTGAATATCCAAGTAACCCAATGCTGGTTTTCTGTGGCCTGTTCACACTCGCAGGTGTGCTGTTCAACTGGTTCTCCACTCAATCCTGGTTAGGTTTTCATTTTGCTGTCCACACAACCCAGACATCAGAAATCATTGGAATCTCCACTACAGAATGTTCCATTCATTCACTGCCAATCTGGAGTTCCTCGAATCTCCACTCCAGGCAGGTTATCCTTACACCACCAGTTTATGTCCAAGTAACCCAGTGCTGGTTTTGAGCTTCCTGTTCACACTTGCAGGCGTGCTGTTCAACTGGCTATCCACTCCACCCTGGTCAGATCTTCATTTTACTGTACACACAAACCAGATTTCAGAATTCATTGGAATCTACACTACACAATGTTCCATTCAATCACTGCCAATCTGGAGTTCATCGAATCTCCACTCCTGGTAGGCTTTGGTTACACCACTGGTGAATGTGCAAGTAACCTAATGCGGGTTTTTAGCATCCTATACACATTCGCTCGCATGCTGTTCAACTGGCTAGCCACTCCAACCTGGTCAGCTCTTCATTTTCCTGTCAACACTGACCAGACTTCAGAAATCATCAGAATCTTCACTAAAGTATATTCCATTCATTCACTTACAATCTGGAATTCATCTGAATCTCCACTTCATGCAGGCTTTCGTTGCACCACTGGTGAATGTCCAAGTAACCAAATCCTGGTTTTCAGCGTTCTGTTCACACTCACAGGCATGCTGTACAACTGACCATCCACTCCACTCTGGTCAGCTCTTCATTTTCCTGTACACACAAACCAGACTTCAGAAATCCTTGCAATCTCCACTACAGAATGTTCCATTCATTCACTGCCAATCTGGAGTTCATCGAATCTCCACTCCAAGCAGGCTTTCGTTACACCACTGTTAAATGTCCAAGTAAGCCAATGCTGGTTTTCAGCGGCCTGTTCACACTCGCAGCGGTGCTGTTCATTGGCTATCTAGTCCAACCTGGCATGCTCTTTCTTATCCTATCCCCTACACCAAGATATCGGAAATCATTGGTATATCCACTACAGAATGTTTCGATGATTCACTCCCAGTCTGGAATACTTCCAAATCTCCACTGTACGCAGGCATTCGTTACACCTCTGGTGAAACTACCCAGAAACTTGAAATCATCTGAATCTGCAGTCTAAAATCATCCATGGGCTGCTGTTCATCTTTCTATCCACACTGCCATTCTGGCGCGAAAGCCCAGCAGTAGGACATGTGCGTCACGCAGCCAGCTTGGCCTAGCCGGGTTCAATTCCTCGCCCTCTCAAGAGCCCGGGTAGCTACCGAGAGTATCTGGCCCTCGAGACAAAGCTTGACAACAACCCATGAAATATCCCATATGCCGAAATTACAGTCACCACAAATCTCCAAACATAAATGTTTCTGAACCGCGTCAGCAAATCAATGAAGTCCGGGAGGACTGGGAAAGTGACAGCGATCCACACTGCTGAGTAGTGAATTCATCTCAATATCCAATGTATTAGGCCTGGGTTTCTTCTCGTTCTCCACGAAATCGAGTCGAATTAGAAATCTGCCAAGTAACCATTTGCTATCACCTCTCCCAAAGCCTGCTGTTCAGCTCCGAATCCAGTCCAATATAGTATGCTGTTCTTTAACACTGCCTCATACCGAGCGACCTGAGTTCATCTAAATATCAAAAACTAAATATCTGGTTTTCATCTGCCTGTACACTCAAGCAAGCCAAAGTTTTCATCATGCTGTCCACTCTACCCAGGCCTGGTGTGCATCGACCTCTGAATCAATCGAAACCATATGGTATTCTCCAGGTCAACATCACCAGTGGTGGTGATGATCCTATGCCTCTAAAGCTCGTCAGGGTTGGGATTCATCTGCATGTTCCAGTAACCCAATGCTAGTGGTCAGCGGCCTGTTAAAAAACCGCAGGCGTTGTGTTCACTGGCTATCCACTCCACCATCGTCAGGTCTTCATTTCCTGGTATTCATAACACAGAGTTCTGAAATCATTCGTATCTGCACTACAGAATGTTCCATTCATTCACCGCGAATCTGGTATTCATCTGAATCTCCACTGCAGACAGGCTTCCGTTTCACCACTGGTGAATGTCCAAGTAACCCAATGCTGGATTTCAGTGGCCTTTTCACACTCGCAGTCGTGCTGTTCAACTGGATCTCCACTCCACCCTGCTCACATCTTCATTTTCCTGTCCACAGAACTCAGACATCAGAAATCATTGGAATCTCCACTACAGAATATTCCGGTCATTCACTGCAAGTCTAGAATACATCTTAATCTCCACTCTGCGCAGGCATTCGTTACAATACTGGTATGTCTACCCAGAAACTTGCTATCATCTGAATCTGCATTCAAAAATCATCCATGGGCTGCTTTTCATCTTGCTATCCACACTGCCATTCTGGTGCGAAAGCACAGTATTAGGGCGTGAGCGTCACGCAGCCAGCCTGGCCGAGCCGGGTTCTATTCCTAGCCCTCTCAGAGAGCCCCGGAAGCTACCGAGAGTATCTAGCCCTCGCAGCAAAGCCTGGCAATCCACCCGTGAAATATTCCTTATGCCAAAATTACAGTCACCACAAGTCTCCAAACAAAGACGATACTAAACCGTGCCAGCAAATCAATGAAGTCAGGGAAGACTGGGATAGTGACAGTGATCCACACTGCTGATTAGTGAATTCATCTCAATATCCAATGTATTAGGCCTGCATTTCTTCTCGTTCTCCACGAAATCGAATCCAATTAAAAATCTGCAAAGTGAGCATTTGCTGTCAACTCGCCCCAGGCCTGCTGTTCTGCTCCATATCCAGTCGACTGTAGTATTCTGTTCATTAACCCTGCCACACTACCGAGCTATCTGAGTTCTTCTAAATATCAACACATAAATATATGGTTTTCATCTGCCTGTGCACTGAATCAAGCCGAAGTTTTCATCATCCCGTCCACTCTAAACAGGCCTGGTGTGCATCGACCCCTGAATCAGTCAAAAACATATGGTACTCTCCTGGTCAACGCCACCCAGTGGTGGTGATGATTGTATGCCTGTAAAACTCGTCAGGGTTGAGATTCTTCTGCATGTCCCAGTAACCAAATGCTAGTGGTCAGCGGCCTGTTCACATACCGCAGGCGTGCTGTTCAACTGGCTATCCACTCAACCCTGGTTAGCACTACCTTTTCCTGTTCACACAAAACCAGACTTCAGAAATCATTGGCATCTCCACTACAGAAAGTTCCATTCATTCACTGCAAATTTGGAGTTCTTCGAATCTCCCCTCCAGGCAGGCTTTCGTTACACCACTGGTGAATGTCCAAATAACCCAATGATGCTTTTCAACCACCTGTGCTGTTCACTGGCTATCCACTTCACCCTGGTTAGTTCTTCATTTTCCTGTCTACACTACGGAGACATCAGAATTTATTGTAATCTCCACTACAGAATGTTCCGGTCATGCACTATGAGTCTGGAATACATCTGAATCTCCACTCTACGCAGGCATTTGGTTCAGCAAGGTGAGTCTCCCCAGAAACTTGAAATCATCTGAATCTGCACTCAAAAATCATCCATGTGCTGGTTTTCCTCTGCCTACCCACACCTCTATTCTGGCGCAAAAGCACAGCAGTAGGAGGTGTGTGTCACGCAGACAGCCTGGCCGAGATGGGTTCAATTCCTCGCCCTCTCAGAGAGCCCAGGAAGGTACCAAGAGTATCTGGCCCTCGTGGCAAAGCCTGGCAAGACACCCGTGATTTATTCCATATGCCAAATTTACAGTAACCACAAGTCTCCAAATGAAGACGATACTGAACTGTGCCACCAAATCAATGAAGTCCCGGAGGACTGGGAAAGTGAAAGTGATCCACACAGCTGAGTAGTGAATTCATTTCAATATCCAATGTATTAGGCCTGTGTTTCTTCTCGTTCTCCACGAAATCAAGTCGAATTAGAAATCTGCCAAGTAAACATTTGCTGTCAACTCCCCCCAGGCCTACTGTTAAGCTCCCTATCCAGTGGAATATATTATCTTGTTCATTAACCCTCCCACACTACCAAGCGAACTGAGTTCATCTAAATATCAACAACTACATATTTGGTTTTCATCTGACTACTCTCAATCAAGCTGAAGTTTTCATCATCCCATCCACTCTAACCGGGCCTGGTGTGCATCAACTTCTGAATCAATCGAAACCATATGGTAGTCTCCCGGTCAACACCAACCAGTGGTGGTGGTGGTCGTATGCCTCTAAAACTAGTCAGGGTTGGGATTCTTCTGCATGTCCCAATAACGAAATGCTGGTTTTCAGCGGCCTGTTCACACTCGCAGGTGTGTTCTTCACTGGCTTCCCAATCAACCTGGGACAGCTCTCCATTTCCTGGCTCTGATAAAGCATAGTTCTGAAATCATTGGTATCTCCACTACAGAATGTTCCATTCATTCACTGCGAATCTGGAATTCATCTGAATATCGACTCCAGGCAGGAATTCGTTACACTACTGGTGAATGTGGAAGTAACCCAATGCTGGTTTCAGTGGCCTGTTCACACTAGCAAGCGTGCTGTTCAACTGGCTATCCAAATCCAACCTAGTCAGCTTTTATTTTCCTGTCCACACAACCCAGACTTCAGAAATCATTGGAATCTCCACTACAGAATGTTCCATTCACTCACTGACAATCTGGAGTTCATCGTATCTCCACTTCAGGCAGGCTTTCGCTACACCACTGGAGAATGTCCAAGTAACCGAATGCTGGTTTTCAGCATCCTGTTCACAGTCTCAGGCGTTCTGTTCAACTAGATATCCAGTTCACCCTGGTCAGTACTTCATTTTCTTGTCCACACAACCCAGACTTCAGAAATCATTGGAATCTCCACTACATTATGTTCCATTCATTCACTGTGAACCTGGAATTTTTCTGAATCTCCACTCCAGGCCGTCTTTCGTTACAATACAGGTGAATGTCCAAGTAACCCAATGCTGGTTTTCATCGTCCTGTTCACACTCGCAGGAGTGCTGTTCAACTGGCTATCCACTCCACATTGGTCAGCTTTTTCTTTTTCTCTCCACACATCCCAGAATTCAGAAATAATTGGAATCTCCACTACAGAATGTTCCATTCATTCACTGCGAATCTGGAATTCATCTGAATGTCCACTCCATGCAGGCTTTCGTTAAACAAGTGGTGTATGTCCAAGTAACCCAATGCTGGTTTTCAGTGTCCTCTTCACACTCACAGGCATGCTGTTCAACTCGCTATCCACTTCATAGTGATCAGCTCTTTGTTTTCCCTTCCACGCAGCCCAGACTTCAGATACCATTGGAATCTCCACTAGAGAATATTCCGTTCATTCACTGCCAACCTGGAGAGCATCGATTCTCCACTCCAGGCAGGTTTTTGTTACACACTGCTGAATGTCCAAGTAACAAAATCGTTGTTTTCAGAGGTCTGTTCACACTCGCAGGCGTACTGTTCTACCGGCTATCCACTCCATCCTGGGCTGCTCTACATTTTTCATTCTACACAACGGTAACTTCAGAAACCATTGGAATCACCACTACAGAATATTCTATACATTTACTGCCAATCTGGAATTCATCGAACCTCCACTCCACGCAGGAATTCGTTACAACATTGGTGAATATCCAAGTGCTCAAATGCTGGTTTTCAGCCGCCTGTTCACACTCGCAAGTGTGCTTTTCAACTGGCTATCGACTCCCCACTGGTCAGCTCTTTCATTTCGTGATCACACAACCCAGACTTAAGAAATCATTGGAAACTCCACAACAGAATGTTCCATTCATTCACTATCAATCTGGAGATCATCGAATCTCCACTCCAGGCAGACTTTGGTTACACCACTGCTGAATATCTAAGCAACCCAAAGCTGGTTTGCAGAGGCCTGTTCACAGTCGCAGGACTACTGTTGAACTGGCTATCCACTCAACACTAGTCAGCTCTTCATTTTCATGTCCACACAACCCAGACTTCAGAAATCATTGGAATTTCCACGACAAAATGGTCGATTCATTCACTCCCAATCTGGAATTCATCGAATCTCCACGCACGGCAGGCTTTCATTACACCACTGGTGAATATCTAAGTAACCAAATGCAGATTTTCAGTGGCCTGTTCACACTCGGAGGCGTGTTGCTCACCTGGCTATGCACTCCTTCCTATTCAGCTCTTCATTTTCCTATCCACACAAACCAGACTTCAGAATTCATTGGAATCTCCACTACAGAATGTTCCATTCATTCACTGCGAATCTGGAATTCATCTGTATCTTCACTCCATGCAGGCTTTCGTTACGACACTGCTGAAAGTCCAAGTAACCCATTGCTGGTTTTCAGCCTCCTGTTCACACTCGCAGAAATGCTGTTCAACTGGCTAGGCACTACACAGTGGTCTGCTCTTTCTTTTCCTGTCCACACAGCCCAGACTTCAAAAATCATTGAAATCTCCACTACAGAATGTTCCATTCATTCATTGCCAATCTGGAAATCATCTGAATCTCCACTCTAGGCAGGCTTTCGTTACACCACTGCTTTATGTCCAAGTACCCCAATACTTGCTTTAAGCGTCCTTTCACACTCGCAGTAGTGCTGTTAAACGGGCTATCCACTCCATAGTGGTCAGCTCTTTCTTTTCCTGTCCACACAACCAACACTTCAGAAATCATTGGAATCTCCACTACAGAATGTTCCATTCATTCATTGCCAATCTGGAAATCATCTGAATCTCCACTCTACGCAGGCTTTCGTTACACCACTGCTGTATGTCCAAGTACCCCAATACTTGCTTTCAGCGTCCTTTCACACTCGCAGTAGTGCTGTTAAACTGGCTATCCACTCCACAGTGGTCAGCTCTTTCTTTTCCTGTCCACACAACCAACACTTCAGAAATCATTGGAATCTCCACTACAGAATGTTCCATTCATTCATTACGAATCTGGAATTCATCTGAATCTCCACTCCATGCAGTCTTTCGTTACACCACTGGTGAATGTCCAAGTATCCAAATGCTGGTTCTAAGACGCCAGTTCACACTATCAGGCGTGCTGTTCAACTATCAACTGTAACCAGGTTTGCTCTTCATTTTCCTGTCCACACAACCCAGACTCAGAAATCATGGAATTCTCCACTACAGAATATTCCATTCATTCACTGCGAATCTGAAATTCATCTGAATCTCCACTCCATGCAGGCTTTTGTAACTGCACTGCTGAATGTCCAAGTAACTCAATGCTGGTTTTCAGCGTCCTTTTCACACTCGGAGGCGTGCTGTTCAACTGATGATCCACTCCACAGTGGTCAGTTCTGTCTTTTCCTGTCCACACAACCCACACTTCAGAAATCATTGTAATCTCCACTACACAATGTTCCATTCTTTCACTGCGAATCTGGAATTCATCGAATCTCCACTCCAGGAAGTTTTTCGCTATATCACTGGTGAATATCCAAGTACACCAATGCTGGTTTACAGCGGCCTTTTTACACTCACAGGCGTGCTGTGTAACTGGCTATCCACTCCATCCTGGTCAGCTCTCCATATTCCTTCTACACAACCCAGACTTCAGAAATCATTGGAATCTCCACTACAGAATGTTCCATTCATTCACTGCGAATCAGGAATTCGTCTGAATCTCCACTCAAGGCAGGCTTTCGTTACACTACTGCTGAATGTCCAAGTACCCCAATGCTGGTTTCACAGGCCTCTTCACATTCGCAGGACTGCTGTTCAACTGGCGATCCACTCTAACCTGGTGTGCTCTTCATTTTCCTGTCCGCAAGACCCAGACTTCAGAAATCATTGGAAACTCCACTAAAGAATGTTACATTCATTCGCTGACAATCTGGAAATCATCGAATCTTCACTCCAGGCAAGCTTTTGTTACATCTCTCCTGAATGTCCAAGTAACACAATGCTGGTTTTCAGAGGCCTGTTCACACTTGCAGTCGTGCTGTTCAACTGACTATCCAATCAACCCTACTCAGCTCTTCATTTTCCTGTCCACATAACCCAGACATCAGAAATCATTGGAGCCTCCACTGCAGAATGTTCCATTCATTTACTGGGGATCTGAAATTCATCTGAGTCTCCACTCTAGGCAGGCTTTCGTTATGCCACTGCGTAAATTCCAAGTAACCCAATACTGGTTTTCAGCGACCTGTTCACACTCGCAGTAATGCTGTTAAACTGGCTATCCACTCCACAGTGATCAGCTCTTTCTGTTCCTGTCCACACAACCAAGACTTCAGAAAACATTGGAATCTCCACTACAGAATGTTCCATTTATTCACTGCAAATCTGGAGATCCTCTGAATCTCCACTCCAGGCCGGCTTTCGTTACTCCACTTCTGAATGTCCACATAACCCAATGCTGGTTTTCAAAGGCCTGTTCATACTTACAGGCGTTCTGTTCAACTGGCTATCCCCTCAACCCTGGTCAGCTCTTCATTTTCCTGTCCACACAACCCAGAATTTAGAAATCATTGGAAACTCCACTGCAGAATGTTCCATTCATTCACTGCCAATCTGGAGTTCATCAAATCTCCACTCCAGGCAGGATTTCCTTTCACCACTGTTGAATATCCAAGTAATCCAATGCTGGTTTTCGACAGCCTGTTCAAACTCACAGGCCTGCGGTTCAACTGGTTATCCACTTTAACCTGGTCTGCTCTTCATTTTCCTGTACACAACACAGACTTTAGAAATCATTGGAATCTCCACTACAGAATGTTCCATTCATTCACTGCTAATCTGGAGATCATCGTATCTACTCTCCATGCTGGCATTCGTAACACCAGTGCTGAATGTCCAAGTAACCCAATGCTGGTTTTCCGAGGCCTGTTCACACTTGTAATCCTGCTGTTCAACTGGCTATCCACTCAACCCTATTCAGCACTTCATTTAACTGTCTACAAAACCCAGACTTCAGAAAGCATTGGAATGTTCCATTCATTCACTAACAATCTGGAATTCAACGAATCTCCACTCCCGACAGGCATTCTTTACACCACTGCTGAATGTCCGAGTAACCCAATGCTGGTTTTCAGCGGCCCATTCACACTCGGAGGTGTGGTGTCCAATTGGCTATCCAGTCCAACCTGGTCAGCTCATCACATTTCTGTCCACATTACTAGACTTCAGAAATCAGTAGAATCTCCACTAAAGAATGTTCCATTCATTCACTGCCAATCTGGTGATCCTCTGAATCTCCACTCCAGGCAGGCTTTTGTGACACCACTGCTGAATGTTCAAGTAACCCAATGCTGGTTTCCAGAGAACTGTTCACACTCGCATTGTGCTGTTAAACTGGCTATACACTCCACCCTGATCAGCTTTTCATTTTCCTGTCCACACAACCCAGACTCCAAAATTACTGGAATCTCTACTTCAGAATTTTCCATTCATTCCCTGCGAATCTGGGATTTATCTGAATTTCCACTCCAGGCAGGATTTCGTTTACCACTGGTGAATGTCCAAGTAACCCAAAGCTGGTTTTCAGCGTCGTATTCACATTCGCAGGCAAGCTGTTCAACTGTCTGTCCACTCCACAGTGGTGAGCTCTTTCTTTTCCTGTCCACACAACTCAGACTTCAGAAATCAGTGGAATCTCCACTAGAGAATATTCCATTCATTTACTGCCAATCTGGAGATCTTCGAATCTCCACTCCAGGCAGGCTTTTGTTACAAACTGCTGAATGTGCAATTAACCTAATGTTGTTTTTCAGAGTAGTATTCACACTCTCAGGTGTGCTGTTCAACTAGATATCCACTCCTCAGTGGTCAGCTCTTTCTATTCCTGTCCAAACACAACCAGACTTCAGAAAACATTGGAATCTCCACTACAGAATGTTCCATTCATTCACTCCGAATCTGGAATTCATCTGAATCTCCATTCAAGGCAGGATTTCATTACAACAGTGGTGAACATCCAAATAACCCAATAATAATTGTCAGTGGTCAGCTCTACATTTCCTGGTGACAATAACCCATAATTTTGAAATCATTTGTATCTTCAATACAGATTGTTCCATTCATTCCCTGCAAATCTGGTAATCATCTGAATCTCCACACCACGAAGGCTTTCGTTACACCACGGGTGAATGTCTAAGTAACCCAATGTTGAATTTCAGCGTCCTGTTCACACTCGCAGGCGTGCTGTTCTACTGGCTATCAACTTCACAGTGGTCAGCACTTTCTTTTCCTGTCCAAACAACACTGTCTTCAGAAATCATTGGAATCTGCACTACAGAATTTTCCATACATTCTCTTCCAGTCTGGAGAGCTTCGAATCTCCACTCCAGGCAGGCTATCGTTACACCACTGCTGAATGTTCAAGTAACCCAATGCTGGTTTTCAGCGTCCTGTTCACACATGCAGGCGTACTGCTCAACTGCCTAGCCACTCCAACCTGGTCAGCTCTTCATTTTTCTGTCCAAACAACCCAGACTTCAGAAATCATCAAAATCTCCACTATAAAATATTTCATTCCTTCAATGCCAATCTGGAATTCATCTGAATGTCCATTTCAGGCAGGCTTTCGTTACACCACTGGTGAATATCCAAATACCCAAATGCTAGTTTTAAGTGGCATTTTCACACTCCCACGTGTGCTGTTCAATGGTCTATCCATTCTCAGTGGTCAGTTCTTTCTTTTCCTGTCCACACAACCCAAACTTCAGAAATCATTGGAATCTCCACCACAGTATGTTCCATTCATTCACTGCCAATTTGGAGATCATGGAATCTCCACTCCAGGCAGGCTTTCAATACACATTGCTGAATATCTAAGTAACATAATGGTGGTTTTCAGAGGGCTGTTCACACTCGGAGGCTTGCTGTTCAACTGGCTATCCACTCAACCCTGCTCAGCTCTACATTTTCCTGTACATACTACCCAGAATTCAGAAATCATTGGAATCTCTACTAGAGATGTTCCATTCATTGAATGCCAATGTGAAATTCATCGAATCTCCACTCCAGGCAGGATTCCGTTACACCACTGGTGAATAACCAAGTACCCAAATGCTGGTTTTCAGAGGCTTGTTCACACTCGCAGGCATGCTGTTCACTGGCTATCCACTCAACAATGGTCAGCTCTACATTTTCCTGTCCAAACAACCCAGACTTCAGAAATAATTGGAATTTCCACTACAGAATGTTCCATTCATTCACTGCCAATATGGAGATCATCGAATCTCAACTCCAGCCAGGCTTTCGATATACACTGCTGAATATCCAAGTAAAACAATGGTGGTTTTCAGAGGCCTGTTCACAATCAGAGGCGTGCTGTTCAACTGGCTAACTAACCATTTAACCCAGGTCAGCTTTGTGCTGTTAAACTGGCTATACACTCCACCCTGATCAGCTTTTCATTTTCCTGTTCACACAATCCAGACTCCAGAAATTATTGGAATATCCACTACAGAATGTTCCATTCATTCAATGCCAATCTGGAGTTCTTCAAATATCCACTCCAGGTAGGCTTTCGTTGCATCACTGGGGAATGTCCATGTAACCCAATGCTGGTTTTCTGCGTCCTGTTCACACTCGCAGGCGTGCTGTTCAACTGGCTTTCCACTCAACCCTGGTCAGCTATTCATTTTCCTGTCCACACAAACAAGACTTCAGAAATATTTGGAATCTCCACTACAGAATTTCCATTCATTCACTGCCAATCTGGCATTCATCGAATCTCAAGTCCAGGCAGCATTTTGTTACAACACTGATGAATACCCTAGTAACAAAAGGCTAGTGGTCAGCGGCCTGTTCACATACCGCAGGCCTGTTGTTCACTGGCTATCCATACCACCCTGGTCAACTCTTCATTTCATGGTGTCAATAACCCAGAGTTCTGAAATTATTGGTATCTCCACTACAGAATGTTCCATTCATTCACCGCCAATCTGGAATTCATAGAATCTCCACTCCAGGCAGGATTTCGTTACATCACTGGTGAATATCCAAGTACCCCACTGCTGGTTTTCAGCGGACTGTTCACACTTGCAGGTGTGCTATTCAACTGGCTATGCAGTCCACACTGGTCATGTCTTTCTTTTCCTGTCCACAAAACCCAGACTTCAGAAATCATTGGAATCTCCACTACAGAATGTTCCATTCCTTCACTGTGAATCAGGAATTCATCTGAATCTCCACTCCATGCAGGATTTCATTACACCACTGGTTAATATTCAAGTATCCCAATGCTGGTTTTCATCGGCCTTTTTACACTCGCTGGCGTGCTGTTCTACTCGCTATCCACTCCATCCTTGTCAGCTCTCCATATTCCTGTCCACAAAACCCAAACTTCATAAACCATCGGAATCTCCACTATAGAATGTTCCAATCATCCACAGCCCATCAGGAATTCATCGAATCTCCTCTCATTCAGGATTTCCTTACACTACACGTGAATATCCAAGTACCACAATGTTGGTTTTCATCGTCCTATTCACACTCAAAGCAGTGCTGATGAACTGGTTATCAACCATGGCCAGCTCTTCATATTCCTGTCCACATAACCCAGACTTCATAAATCATTAGAATCTCCATTACAGAATGTTTTTTTCATTCACTGCCAATCTGGAGATCATCGAATATCCACTCCAGGGAGTCTTTCGTTACACCACTACTGAATGTCCAATTAACACAGTTCTGGTTTTCAGAGGCCTGTTCACACTCGCAGGCCTGCTGTTCAACTGGCTATACACAAAACCCTGGTCAGCTCTTCATTTTCCTTTCCACACAACCCAGACTTCAGAAATCATTGGAATCTCTACTGTAGAATGTTCCATTCATTCACTGCAAATCTGGAGTCATCGAATCTCCACTACAGGCAGGCTTTCGTTACACCACTGGTGAATATCCAAGTAACCCAATGCTGGTTTTCCGAGGCCTGTTCACACTCGAAGGCCTGCTGTTCAACTGGCTATCCACTCAACACTGATCAGATCTTCATTTTCTTTTCCACACAACCTAGACTTCAGAAATCATTGGAATCTCCACCACAGAATGTTCCATTCATTCACTGTGAATCAGGAATTCATCTGAATCTCCACTCCATGCAGGATTTCATTACACCACTGTTGAATATTCAAGTATCCCAATGCTGGTTTTCATCGGCCTTTTAACACTTGCTGCCTGCTGTTCTACTCGCTATCCACTCCATCCTTGTCATCTCTCCATATTCCTGTCCACACAAACCAAACTTCATAAATCCTTGGAATCGCCACTACAGAATGTTCCATTCATTTACTGCCAATCTGGAATTCATCGAACCGCCACTCCAGGCAGGATTTTGTTACACCAGTGGTGAATATCCAAGTACACCAATGGTTGTATTCAGCGGCCTGTTTCCACTGACAGATGTGCTATTCAACTGCCTAACCACACCACAGTGGTCAGTTGTTTCTTTTCCTGTCCTCACAACCCAGATTTCAGAAATCATTGGAATCTCCACTACAGATTGTTCCATTTATTTACTACCAAGCTGGAGATAATCGAACCTCCACTCCAGGCAGGCTTTCTATACACACTGCTGAATATTCAAGTAACTCAGTGGTGGTGTTCAGAAGCCTGTTCACACTCGGAGGCGTGCTGTTCAACTGGCTATCAACTCCACCCTGCTCGGCTCTTCATTTTCTTGTCCATGCAACCCAGACTCCAGAAATCATTGGAATCTCGACTTCAGATATTCCATTCAGTCACTGTCAATCTGGAGATCATCGAATCTCCAATTGAGGCAGGCGTTCGTTACACCACTGCTGCATATCCAAGGAACCCAATGCTGTCTTTCAGGGGCCTGTTGTCAGTCGCAGGCCTGCTGTTCAAATGGCTATTCACTCAAATATGATTAGCTCTTCATTTGCCTGTCCACACACTCAGACTTCAGAAATCATTGGAATCTCCATTACAGAATGTTCCATTTATTCACTGCCAATCTTTAATTCATGGAACCACCACTCAAGTCGGGAATTCATTAAACCACAGGTGAATATACAAGTAACCCAAAGCTGGTTTTCAGCAGCCTGTTCAAACTCGCTGGCGTGCTGTTCAACTGGCTATCCACTAAACCCTGGTCAGCTCTTCCTTTTCCTGTCCACACAACCCAGAATTCAGAAGTCATTGGAATCTCCACTAAAGAATGTTCCATTCATTCACTGCTTCTCTGGAATTTATCTGAATCTCCACTCCATGCAGGCTTTCGTTAAACCACTGGTGAATGTCCAAGTAACTCAATGCTAGTGTTCAGCGTCCTGTTGACACTCGCAAGAGTGTTGTTCAACTGGCTATACACTCAACCCTCGTCAGCTCTTCATTTTCCTGTGCATATATCTCAGACTTCAGAAACCATTAGAATCTCCACTACAGAATGTTCCATATATTCACTGCCAATCTTGAGATAATCGAATCTCCACTCAGGCAGGCTTTCGTTACACCACTGCTGACTGTCCAAGTAACCCAATGCTGGATCTCAGAGGACTGTTCATACTCGCAGGACTGCTGTTCAACTGGCTATCCACTAAACCCTGGTCAGCTCTTCATTTTCCTTTCCACACAACCCACACTTCAGAAATCATTGGAATCTCCACTACAGAATGTTCCATTCATTCACTGCCAATCTGGAATTCATGGAATCTCCACTCCAGGCAGGCTTTCGTTACACCACTGCTGAATGTCCTAGTAACACAATGCTGGTTTTCAGCAGCCTGTTAAAACTCGAAGGCCTGCTGTTCAACAGGCTACCCACGCTAATCTGGTCTGCTCTTCATTTTTTCGTCCACACAACCCAGAATTCAGAAATCATTGGAATCTCAACTACAGAATGTTTCATTCATTCACTGCGAATCTGGCATTCATCTGAATCCCCACTCCAGGCAGCTTTCGTTACACCACTGTTGAATGTCCAAGTAACACTGTGCTGGTTTTCCGCGACCTGTTCATACTCGCAGGCATGCTGTTCAACTAGCTGTCCACTCCACAGTGGTCAGCTCATTCTTTTCCTTCCAACACAACTCCGACTGTAGAAATCATTGGAATCTCCACTAGAGAATGTTCCATTCATTCACTGTCAATCTGGAGTTCTTCGAATCTCCACTCCAGGCAGGCTTTCGTTAAATGACTGGTGAATGTCCAAGTAACCCAATGCTGGTTTTCAGCGTCCTGTTCACTACTGGAGGCGTTCTGTCAAACTGGCTATCTACTCCAGAGTGGTCAGCTCTTTCTCTTCCTGTCCACACAACCTAGACTTCAGAAATCATTTGAACCTCCATTCCAGAATGTTCCATTCATTCACTGCGATACTGGAATTGATATGAATCTCCACTCCATGCAGGTTTTCGTTACACCAGTGCTGAATATCCAAGTAACCCAATGCTGGTTTTCAGAGGCCTGTTCACACTTGCAGGCCTGCTGTTCAAGTGACTATTCACTCTACCCTGGTCAGCTATTCATTTTCCTGTGCTCACAACACAGACTTTAGAAATCATTGGAATCTCCACTACCGAATATTCCATTCATTCACTGCCAATCTGGAATTCATAGAATCTCCTCTCCAGGCAGGATTACATTACATCACAGGTAAATATCCAAGTACCACATTGTTGGTTTTCATCTTCCTCTTCAAACTCACAGGCGTGCTGTTAAACTGGCTATCCACTCAACCCCTGTCAGCTCTTCATTTTCCTGTCCACATAACCCAGTCTTCAGAAACCATTAGAATCTCCACTACATTCCACTATCTTCCATTCATTCACTGCCAATCTTGATTTCATAGAATCTCCACTCTAGACAGGCTTTCGTTGCACCACTTGTGAATATCCAAGTAACCCAATGCTGGTTTTCAGCGTTCTGTTCACATTTGCAGTAGTGCTGTTCAACTGCCTATCCACTCCACAGTGGTCAGCACTTTCTTTTCCTGTCCATACAAAAGAGAACTCCCAGAATGACCACCAACTGGGCACTCTTTGGCACTATTGCGGCAACATGGGAAGATCCCATTGTTGACAACATTGAGGAAGAATACGATCGACTGGTTCAGCACCCCTATGAATGTGCGAGGAACGCCAGGAGAGAGATAGCCATAAAAAAACGCCTGTCTTCGAAAACTCTTGAGCTAATTCGCCAGCGTGGTTTGGCCCATGCTTCAGGCAACCGCAAGCTAACGGTCGAGCTCGCAAAGCAGTGCAGAGATGCGATCAAAGAAGACCTCAAAGAGAGAAGAGCAGAAGTACTGGTAGATGTGGCAGAAGCCTGGAAAAGTATTCGTAACGCCCGTCTGTCCTTCACCAACTACAAGACCAAGATGACTGCCCTCCGACGTCCTGATGGATCCATCACATCCTCCAGAACGGCAATGGAGAAGATTATCCATGACTTCTACTCAAATCTCTTCGATAGCCATGTCCACTTACCGACATACCAAATTCCACAGGATGGATATGTCGTTCCCAACGTTCTCCCTTCCGAAATCCGACACGCCATTTCGTCGATAAAGAAACAAACAGCACCCGGCCCAGACAAGCTCAGACCTGAACAGCTGAAGAACCTGCCATCAGTACTCATCAATACACTGGCTCGGCTCTTCACTTGCTACCTGTCTGAATGTAAGGTTCCGTCCCAATGGAAAACCAGCAGGACTGTACTACTGTTCAAGGAGGGAGACATCCATGGCATTGGCAACTATCGCCCGGTCTGCCTATTGTCTGTCATCTACAAGTTGCTCACTTGAGTCATCCTAAATAGGATTGGCAGAACACTAGATGAAGGACAACCATGCGAGCAAGCCGGGTTACGCAAAGGATTCAGCACCATCGACCAGATCCACATGATAACCAAGCTCATTGAGTTTTCTCGGGAGTTCAAAATGCCGCTCTGTTTAACGTTCATTGATTTAAAGAAGGCCTTTGATTCTGTTGAGACGGAAGCGGTCATTGAAGCCCTAGCCAATCAGGGCATTCAAGCCCAGTACATCAAGTCCTCCGTGAGCTGTATTGCGGATTCACTACCAGGATCTCACCATTCTACAAAGAAGTGATCGTTGATGTCAAGAGAGGGGTTCAGCAGGGTGATACCATTTCACCGAAACTCTTCAGTGCCACCCTCGAGAACACCATGCGACAACTGGAATGGGAAGGAATTGGAGTGAAGATAGATGGTCGGTAACTACACCGCCTCCGCTTTGTTGATGACATTGTTTTAATAACACCAAACATCAGCCAAGCTGCACAAATGCTGGCCAACTTTGACAGTGAGTGTGGAAAGGTAGGACTACAGATGAATCTTTCAAAGACAATGTTTATGAGAAACAGCCTCATTCCTGACGCCCCATTGGCTCTCAACGGAACGACCATCTCTGAATGCAACAGCTATGTGTACCTAAGTCGAGAAGTCAACATGACAAATGACCTGGCACCAGAGCTGCGCAGGAGGATGAGAGCGGCTTGGAACGCCTTCAAGAACGTCGAAGAAATAGCTAAGAGGACGAAGAACCTCCGGCTCCGGGCACATCTCTTTGATTCCACTGTTCTTCCTGCATTAATATGTGCCTTAGAGACCTGGGCCGTACACAAACAGGATGAGAACGCTATTCAGGTCTCCCAAAGAAGAATAGAAAGAGCAATGCTTGGAATATCACGTTTCACTCAAATGAGAGAAAGAATCCGGAGTTCGGACATCCGTCAACGTCAAGAATCAGGGACGCTGTCTCATTTGCCAAGGTGTCAAAAATCAGATGGGCTGGTCACGTAATGAGATTTAAAGATGACCGCTGGACTAGAGCTGTTACTGACTGGATTCCACGGGATGTAAAAACACCGCGTGGCCGCCCACCTACCAGATGGTCAGACTTCTTCGTCAAGGTCATGAACGATCGGTTTTAGGCTCTTCATGTTCCCAGAGCGAACAGATGCCATTGGACTACAATAGCACGCGACAGGGACAAATGGAGGCGTTACTGGCGCCCGCTCGAGCAAATTGACAACTAACGGGAAGTTAAGTGATTAAGTGATAAGTCCACATAACGCAGACTTCAGAAACCTTTAGAATCTCCAGAACAGAATGTTCCATTCATTCACTGCCAATCTGGAATTCATAGAATCTCCACTTCAGGCAGTCTTTCGTTGCACTACTGGTGAGTATCCACATAACCCAATGCTGGTTTTCAGCGTATTTTTCACATTCGCAGATGTGCTGTTCAACTTGCTATCCACTCCAATGTGGTCAGCTGTTTCTTTTCATGTCCACAGAACCCAGTCTTCAGAAATCATTGGAATCTCCAGTACAGTATGTTGCATTCATTCACTGCCAATCTGGAGTTCTTCGAATCTCCACTCCAGGCAGGCTTTTGTTACAACATTGATGAATGTCCAATTAACCCAATGCTGGTTTTCAGCGTCCTGTTCACACTAGCAGGCGTGCTGTTCAAGAGGCTATCCACTCCACCCTGGTCAGCTATTTTTTTTTCCTGTCCACAAAGCCGAGACTTCAGAAATCATTGGAATCTCCACTACAGAATGTTCCATTCATTCACTGCCAATCTGGAATTCATCTGAATCTCCACTCTATACAGTCTTTCATTACACCACTGGTGAATTTCCAAGTAACCCAATGCTGGTTTTCAGCGTCCTGTTCACAATCGTAGGCGTACTGTTCAACTGGCTTTCCACTCAACCATAGTCAGCTCTTCATTTTCTGTCCACACAACACAGATTTCAGAAATCATTGGAGTCTCCACTACAGAATTTCCATTCATTCACTGCCAATCTGGAATTCATCAACTCTTCACTACAGGCAGGATTTCGCTACACCACTGGTGAATATCCAAGTAACCCATTGCTAGTGGACAGCGGCCTGATCACATACCGCAGGCATGGTGTTCACTGGGTATCCACTCCACCCTGGTAATCTCTTCATTTCCTGGTGCCAATAACCCAGAGTTCTGAAGTAATTGGTATCTCCACTACAGAATGTTCCATTCACTCACTGCCAAATATGGAATTTAAACGAATCTCAACTCCAGGCAGGTTTTCGTTACACCAATGGTGAATGTCCAAGTAACGCAATGCTGGTTTTCAGCGGCCTGTTCACACTCACAGGCGTGCTGTTCAACTCGCTATACACTCAACTCTGTTCAGCTCTTCGTTTTCCTGTTCACACAACCTAGACTTCAGAAATCATTGGAATCTCCACTACAGAATTTCCATTCATCCACTGCCAATCTGGAATTCATCGAATCTCCACTCCAGGCAGGATTACGTTACACCACTGGTGAAGATTCAAGTATCCTAATCTAATGGTCAGCGGCCTTTTCTCACATCTCATGCATGATGTTCACTGGCTATCCACTCCACCCTGGTCAGCTCGTCATTTCCTGGTGGTCAATAAAACAGAGTTCTGAAATCATTGGTATCGCCACTACAGAATGTTCCATTCACTCACTGCCAAATATGGAATTTAAATGAAACTCCACTCCAGGCAGGTTTTCATTACACCAATGGTGAATGTCCAAGTAACGCAATGCTGGTTTTCAGCGGCCTGTTCACACTCACAGGCGTGCTGTTCAACTCGCTATACACTCAACCTTGGTTAGATGTTCATTTTCCTGTCCACAAAACCCAGACATCAGAAATCATTGGAATCTCCACTACAGAATGTTCTATTCATTCACTGCCAATCTGGAAGTCATGGAATCTCCACTCCAGGCAGGATTTCCTTACACCATAGGTGAATATCGAAGTACCACAATGCTGGTTTTCATCGTCCTGTTCACACTCGCACAAGTGCTGTACAATTGGCTATCCACTTAACCCTGGCGAGCACTACATTTTCCTGTCCACACAAAGCAGCCTTCAATAATCATTGTCATCTCCACTACAGAATGTTGAATTCATTCACTGCGATTCTGGAATTAATCTGAATCTGCAGTCCAGCAGGCTTTCATTACACCACTGGTGAATGTCCAAGTAACGCAATGCTGGTTTTCAGCTGTCTGTTCACACTCGTAGGCGTGCTGTTCACTGGCTATCCACTCAACACTGGTCAGCTCTTCTTTATCCTGTCAACACAACCCAGACTTCAGAAATCAATGGAATCTCCACTTCAGATGTTCCATTCATTCACTGCCAGTCTGGAATTCATCGAATCTCCACTAGTGTCAGGATATCGTTACACCACTGCTGAATGTACAAGTAAACTAATGCTGGTTTTCAGCAGCCTTTTCAAACTCGCAGGCTGGCTATTCATCTGGCTATCCACGCTATCCTGGTCTGCACTTCATTTTCCTGTACACACAACACACAATTCAGAAATCATTGGAACCTGCCCTACAGAATGTTCCATTCGTTCACTGCGAATCTGGAATTCATCTGAATCTCCACTCCAGACAGGCTTCGTTGCACCACTGGTGAATGTCCATGTGACACAATGCTGGATTTCAGAGGCCTGTCAACATTCGCAGGCATGCTGTTCAACTAGCTATCCATTAAACAGTAGTTAGCCATTTCTTTTCCTGTCCACACAACCCAGACATCAGAAATCATTGGAATCTCCACTACAGAATGTTCCATTCATTCACTGCCCACCTGGAGATCAATGAATCTCCACTCAAGGCAGGCTTTTGTTTCACCACTGCTGAATGTCCATGTAACCCAATGCTGATTTTCAGAAGCCTGTTAACACTAGCAGGCCTGCTGTTCAACTGGCTAAGCACTCAGCCCTGGCCAGCTCTTCATTTTCCTCCCCACACAACCCAGACTTGAGAAAACATTGGAATCTCCACTACAGAATGTTCTATTCTTTCACTGCCGATCTGGAATTCATCGAATCTCAACTCCATGCAGGATTCCGTTACAGAAGAGGTGAATATCCAAGTACCACAATGCTGGTTTTCATCGTACTGTTCACACTCGCAGGCTTGCTGTTAAACTGGCTATCCACTCTACAATGGTCAGCTCTTCATTTTCCTGTCTACATAACACAAACTTTAGAAACCGTTAGAATCTCCAATACAGAATGTTCCATTCATTCACAGCCAATATGGAATTCATAGAATCTCCACTCCAAGAGAGCTTTCGTTGCAACACTGGTGAATATCCAAGTAACCCAGTGCTGAATTTCAGCGTCCTGTTCAGACTCGCAAGCTTGCTGTCCAAGTGGCTTTCCACTCCACAGTGGTCACCTCTTTATTTTCCTGTACACACAACCCAGACCTCAGAAAACATCGGAATATCCAGCACAGAATGTTCCATTCATCCACTCCCAATCTGGAGTTCTTCGAATCTCCACTCCAGGCAGGCTTTCCTTACACCACTGGTGAATGTCCAATTAACCCAATGCTGGTTTTCAGTGTTCTATTCACACTCGCAGGCGAGCTGTTCCACTGGCTATCTACTCTACAGTGGTTAGCTCTTTCTTTTCCTTTCCACATAGCCAACACTTCAGAAATCATTGGAATTTTCCTCTACTGAATGTTCCATTCATTCACTGCGAATCTGTAATTCATCTGAATCTCCACTCCATGCAGTCTTTCGTTACACCACTGCTGAATGTCCAAGTAACCCAATGTTGGTTTTCAGCGTCCTGTTCACACTTGCAGGCATGCTGTTCAACTGGCTTTCCACTCAACCCTGGTCAGATCTTCATTTTCCTGTTCAAACAACCTAGACATCAGAAATCATTAGAATCCCCACTACAGAATTTCCATTCATTCACTGCCATTCTGGAATTCATCGAATCTCCACTTCAGGCAGGATTACCTTACACCACTGGTGATGACCAAGTAACCCAATCTAGTGGTCAGCAGATTGTTCACATTCCGCAGGCGTGGTGTTCACTGGCTATCCACTCCATCCTTGTCAGCTCTTCATTTTCTGGTGCCAAAATACAGAGTTGTGAAATCATTGGTATCTCCACTACAGAATGTTCCATTTATTCACTGCCAAATCTGGAATTTATCGTATCTCCACTCAGGGCAGGCATTCGTTACAGCACTGGTGAATGTCGAAGTAACGTAATGCTGGTTTTCAGCAGCCTGTTCACACTCGGAGGCGTGCTGTTCAACTGGCTAACCACTCCACAGTGGTCAGCTCTTTCTTTTCCTGTCCACACAACCCAGACATCAGAAATCATTGAATTCTCCACTCCAGAATGTTCCATTTATTCACTGCCAATCTGGAATTCATAGAATCTCCACTCCAGGCAGGATTTCCAAACAACACTGGTGAATATCCAAGGAGCACAATGCTGGTTAACAGCAGGCTGTTCAAACTCGCAGGCTTGCTGTTCAACGGGCTATCCACGCTAACCTAATCTGCTCTTCATTTTCCTGTCCACACAACCGCGATTTCAGAAATCATTGGAATCTCCACAAAAGAATGTTCCATTCATTCACTGCGAATCTCAAATTCATCTGAATCTTCACTTCAGGCAGGCTGTCGTTACACCACTGCTGAATGTCCAAGTAACAAATTGCTTCTTTTCAGCGTCCTGTTCACACTTGCAGGCTTGTTGTTCAACTGGATTTCCACTCAACCCTGGAAAGCTCTTCATTTTCCTGTCCACACAACCCAGACTTCAGAAATGATTGGAATCTCCACTACAGAATTTCGATTCATTCACTGCCAATCTGAAATTCATCGAATCTCCACTCCAAGCAGGATTTCGTTATATCAATGGTGAATGTCCAAGTAACCCAATGCTAGTTTTCAGCGTCCTCTTCCCACTCGCAGGTGTGCTGTTCAACTGGCTATCATCTCCACAGTGGTCAGTTCTCTTTTGCGGTCCACACAACCCAGACTTCAGAAATCATTGAAATCTCCACTATATAATGTTCAATTCATTCACTGCCAATCTAGAGATTATCGAATCTCCATTACAGGCAGGCTTTTATTACACCACTGGTGAACATTCAAGTACCACAATGCTGGCACACATCTTCCTGTTCACACTTGCAGGAGTGCTGTTCAACTGGCTATCCACTCAACCCTGGTCAGCTGTTCATTTTCATGTCCACACAACCCAGACTTCAGAAAACATTGGAATATCCACTACATAATGTTCCATTCATTCATTAAGAATCTGGAATTCATCTGAATCTCCACTCCATGCAGTCTTTCGTCACACCACTGGTGAATATCCAAGTAACCCAATGCTGGTTTTCAGCGCCCTGTTCACAATCGCAGGCGTGCTGTTCAACTGGCTTTCCACCCAACCCTGGTCAGCTCATCATTTTCATGTCCACACAACCCAGACTTCAGAAATCATTGGAATCTCCACTACAGAATGTTCCATTCATTCACTGCCAATCTGGAGATAATCGAATATCCACTTCAGGGAGGCTTTTTTTACACCACTGCTGCTGAATGTCTAAGTAACCCAATGCTGGTTTTCAGAGGCCTGTTCACATTCGCAGCCGTGCTGTTCAGCGGGATATCGACTCAACCATGATCAGCTCTTCATTTTCATATCTACACAACCCGGACTTCAGAAATCATTGGAATCTCCACTACAGAATGTTCCATTCATTTACTGTCAATCTGGAATTCATCTTATCTCCACTCCAGGCAGGTTTTCGTTACACCAGTGGTGAATATCCAAGTAAACCAATGCTGGTTATCAGCAGTCTGTTAAAACTCGCAGGCATTGTGTTCAACTGCCTAAGCACTCTAACATGGTCTGCTCTTCATTTTCCTGTCAACACAACCCAGAATTCAGAAATTATTGGAATCTCCACTACAAAATGTTCCATTTATTCACTGTCAATATGGAATATATCAGAATCTCCACTCCAGGCAGTCTTTCGTTACACCACTGGTGAATGTCCAATTAACCCAATGCTGGTTTTCTGTGTCCTGTTCACACTCGCAGGCATGCTGTTAACTGGCTATCAACTCCACAGTGGTCAGCTCTTTCTTTTTCTTTACAGACAACTCACATTTCAGAAATCATTGGAATCTCCACTAGAAAATGTTCAATTCATTCACTGTCAATCTGGAATTCATCTGAATCTCCACTCCAGGCAGGCATTCGTTACACCACTGGTGAATATCCAAGTAACACAATGCTGGTTTTCAGCGTCCTGTTCATACTCACAGGCATGCTTTTTAGCTGCGTATCCACTCCACCCTTGTCAGTTCTTCCTTTTTCTGTCTACACAAACCAGACTTCAGAAATCATTGGAATCTTCACTATAAAATGTTCTATTCATTCTCTGCCAATCCCGAATTTATCTGATACTCCACTCCAAGCAGGCTTTCGTTACACCACTGATGAGCATCCAAGTAATCCAATACTGGTTTTCATCATCCTGTTCACAATCGCAGACGTGCTGTTCAACTGGCTATCCACTCAACCCTGGTCAGCTCTACATTTTCCTGTCCACATAACCTAGACTTCAGAAACAATTATTATCTCCACTACAGAATGTTCCATTCATTCACTGACAATCTGGAATTTTTCGAATCTCCACTCCAGGCAGGCTTTCGTTACACCACTGCTGAATATTCAAGTAACCCAATGCTAGTTTTTAGAGGCCTGTTCACACTCGCAGGCCTGCTGTTCAACTGGCCATCCACTCTAACCTGGTCAGCTCTTCATTTTCCTGTCCAACACTACCCATACTTCAGAAATCATTGGAATCTCCACTACAGAATGGTCCATTTATTCACTGCCAAACTGGAATTCATAGAATCTCCACTCCATGCAAGCTTTCAGTGCACCACTGTTAAATATCCCAGTAACCCAATGCTGGTTTTCAGCATCCTGTTAACACTCGCAGGCGTGCTGTTCAACTGGCTATCCTCTCAACATTTATCAGCTCTTTATTTTTCTGTCCAAAGAACTGAGAATTCTGAAATCATTGGTATTTCCACTACAGAATGTTCCTTCATTCACTGCCAATCTGGAATTCATCGAATCCCCACCTCAGGCAGGATTTCGTTATACCACTGCTGAATATCCAAGTAACCCAATGATGGTTATCATCAGCCTGTTAAAACTCGCAGGCCTGCTGTTCAAGTGGCTATCCACTCTAACCTGGTCAGCTCTTCATTTTCCTGTCCACACTACCCAGACTTCAGAAATCATTGCAATCTCCACTACAGAATGTTCCATTCAATAATTGTTAGACTGGAATTCATAGAATCTCCACACACGGCAGCCTTTCGTTGCACCACTGCTGAATATCCAGGAACAAAATGCTCGTTTTCAGTGTCCTGTTCACTCTCGCAGGCGTCCTGTTCAAGTGGCTATCCACTCAACCCTGGTCAGATCTTTCTTTTCCTGTCCACACCACCCAGATATGATTAATCATAGGAATCTCAACTAAAGAATGTTCCATTAATTTACTGCCAATCTGCAGATGATCAAATCACCACTCAGGCAGGCTTTCGGTACACCACTGCTGCATGTCTAGGTAACCCAATGCTGGTTTTCAGAGGCCTGTTGGCACTCTCAGGCATGCTGTACAACTGGCTATCCACTCAACCTTGGTCAGCTCTTCCTTTTCCTGTCCACACAACCCATACTTCAGAAATAATTGGAATCTCCACTAAAGAATGTTTCATTCATTCATTGCCAATCTGGAATTCATCGAATCTCCACTCCAGGCAGGATTTCATTACAGCACTATTGAATAACCAGGTAACCCAATGCTAGTGGTCAGCGGCCTGCTCACATACCGCAGATGTTGTATTCATTGGCTATCCACTCCACTCTGCTCAGCTCTCCATTTCCTGGTGCCAATAAGCGAGATTTTTTAATATATTGGTATCTCCACTACAGAATGTTCCATTCATTCCCTGCAAATCTGGAAATCATCTGAGTCTCCACTCCAGGCAGGCTTTCGTAACACCACTGCTGAATGTCCAAGTAACCCAATGCTGGTTTTCAGAGGTCTGTTCACACTCTCAGGCATGCTGTTCAACTGGCTATCCACTCAACCCTGGTCAGCTCTTCCTTTTCCTGTCCACACAACCCATACTTCAGAAATAATTGGAATCTCCACTAAAGAATGTTTCATTCATTCATTGCCAATCTGGAATTCATCGAATCTCCACTCCAGGCAGGATTTCATTACAGCATTATTGAATAACCAGGTAACCCAATGCTAGTGGTCAGCGGCCTGCTCACATACCGCAGATGTTGTATTCATTGGTTATCCACTCCACTCTGCTCAGCTCTCCATTTCCTGGTGCCAATAAGCGAGATTTTTTAATATATTGGTATCTCCACTACAGAATGTTCCATTCATTCCCTGCAAATCTGGAAATCATCTGAGTCTCCACTCCAGGTAGGCTTTCGTAACACCACTGCTGAATGTCCAAGTAAGCCAATGCTGGTTTTCAGAGGCCTGTTCACACTCTCAGGCGTGCTGATCAACTGACTATACACTCCAAACTGGTCAGCTCTTCATTTTCATGTCCACATAACCCAGACTTCAGACACCATTATAATCTCCACTAAAGAATGTTCCATTAATTCACTGCCAATCTGGGATTCATAGAACCTCCACTCCAGGCAGGCTTTTGTTACACCACTGTTGAATATCCAAGGAACCCAATGCTGAAATGCAGCGTCCTGATCACACTCCCAGGCGTACCGTTCAACTAGCTATCCAGTCCAGAGTGGTCAGCTCTTTCTTTTCCTGTCCACACAAACCAGAATTCAGAAATCATTGGAATCTCCACTACAGAATATTCCATTTATTCACTGCGATTATGGAATTCATCTGAATCTCCACTCCATGCAGGCTTTCTTTACACCAGTGGTGAATATCCAAGTAACCCAATGATGGTTTTCAGCGTCCTGTTCACACTCACAGGGTTGCTGTTCAACTGTCTCTCCACTCCATAGATGTCAGCTCTATCTTTTCCTGTCCAAAGAACCCAGACTTCAGAAATCATTGGAATCCCCACTACAGAATGTTGCATACATTCACTGCCAATCTGGAGATCATCGAATCTCCACTCCGGGCAGGCTTTCCTTACACTACTGCTGAATGTCCAAGTAACACAATGATGCATTTCAGAGGCCTGTTCACACTGCAGGCCTGCTGTTCAACTGGCTTTCCACTCAACCCTGGTCAGGTCTTCATTTTCCTGTCCACACAACCCAGACTTCAGAAATCATTGGAATCTAAGCTACAGAATGATCCATTCATTCACTGCCAATCTGGAATTCATCGAATCGCCACGCCAGTCAGGATTTCTTTACAGCACTGGTGAATATCCAAGTGACCCAATGCGGGTTTTGAGCAGCCTGTTCAAACTCGAAGGCCTGCTTTTAAACTGGTTTTCCACTATAACCTGGTCTGCTCTTCATTTTCCTGTCCACACAACCCAGACTTTATAAATCATGGGAATCTTCACTACAGAATGTTGCATTCATTCACTGAGAATCTGGAATTTATCTGAATCTCCACTCCAGGTAGGCTTTGGTTACATCAGTGGTGAATGTCCAAGTGACTCAATGCTGGTTTTTAGCGTCATGTTCAGACTGCCAGGCATGCTATTCAACTGGCAATCCACTCCACTTTGGCCAGTACTTTCTTTTCCTGTTCACACAACACAGACTTCAGAAATCATTGGAATCTCCACTACAGATTGTTCCATATATTCACTGCCAATCTGGAGATCCTTGTATCTCCACTCCTCGCAGGCTATTGTTACACCACTGCTGAATTTCCATGTAACAGAATGCTGGTTTTCATAGGCCTGTTTACACTTGCAGGCGTCCTGTTCAACAGGCTATCCTCTCCACCCTATTCAGCTCTTTCTTTTCCAGTCCACACTACCCAGGCTTCAGAAATCATTGGAATCTCCACTATAGAACTTTCCAGTTATTCACTGCTAATCTGGAATTCATAGAGTCTGCACACATAGCAGGCTTTCTTTGCACCACTCGTGAATATCCAGTAACCCAATGTTGGTTTTCAGTGTCCTTTACACACTCGCAGCGTGCTGTTCAACTGGCTATCCATTCCAACTGATCAGTTCTACATATCATGTGGACACCACCCACAGTTCAGAAATCATTGGAATCTCCACTACACAATGTTCCATTCATTCACTGCGAATCTGGAATTCATCTGAATCTCCATACCATGTAGGCTTTCGTTATACCACTGGTGAATGTCCAAGTAACCCAATGCTGGTTTTCAGCATCATGGTCAAACTCGAAGGCGTGCTGTTCAATTAGCTATCCACTCAACAGTGGTCAGCTCATTCTTTGAATTCTTCGAATATCCACTACAGGCAGGATTTTGTTACACCATTGGTGAATTCCCAAGAAACCCAATGCTGGTTTTCAGCCTCCTGTTCAAACTCCGAGGCCTGCTGTTCAACTGGCTATGCACTCTAACCTGGTCTGCTCTTCATTTTCTGTCCACACAACCTAAAACTTCAGAAATCCTGGGAAGTTCCACTATAGAAAGTTCCATTCATTCACTGCGAATCTGGAATTCATCTGAATCTCCACTCCAGGCAAGCATTCCTTACCCCACTCCTGAATGACCAAGTAACCTAATGCTGATTTTCAGCTTCCAGTTCACACTCGCTGCCCTGTTGTTCAACTGGCTATCCACTTTACCCTGGTCAGCTCTTCATTTTCCTATCCACACAACCAAGACTTCAGAAATCACTGGATTCTCCCCTACAGAAAGTTCCATTCATTTACTGCCAATCTGGAATTAATTGAAACTCCTCTTAAGGCAGAATGTCGTTACACCACTGGTAAATATCAAAGTAACCCAATGCTGGTTTTCAGCATCCAGTTCAAACTCGCAGGCCTTCTGTTCAACTGGCTATCCACGCTAAAACTGGTCTGCTCTTCATTTTCCTGTACACACAACCCAGACTTCATAAATCATTGGAATCTGCACTACAGAATGTTCCATTCATTCACTGTGAATCTGGAATTCATCTGAATCTCTGCTCCAGGAAGGCTTCCGTTACAGCACTTGTGAATGTGCAAGTAAAAGAATGCTGGTTTTCAGCGTCCTGTTCACAATCGCAAGCTTGCTGTTCAACTGGCTATCCATTCCACAGTAGTCAGCTCTTTCTTTTCATGTCTACACATTCCAGGCTTCAGAAATCATTGGAATATGCACGACAGAATGTTCCATTCATTCACTGCCAATATAGAATTCATCGAATATCCATTCCAGGCAGGATGACTTTACACCACTGGTGAATATCCAAGTACCACAGTACTGGTTTTCAGCGGCCTATTCCCACTCGCAAGTGTGCTCTTCAACTGACTAGCCACTCCAACCTGGTCAGCTCTTCATTTTCCTGTCCACAAAACCCAGACTACAGACATCATTGGAATCTCCACTACAGAATGTTCCATTCATTCACTCCGAATCTGGAATTCATCTGAATCACCACTCCATGCAGGCTTCGTTACACCACTGCTGAATATCCAAGTCACCCAATGCTGTATTTTAGCGCTCTGATCACTCTTGCGGGCCTGCTGTTCAACTGGCTCTCCATTCAACCCTGGTCAGCTCTTCATTTTCCTGTCCACACAACCCAGACTTCAGAAATAATTGGAATCTCCACTAAGGAATGTTCCATTCATTCACATGCATTCTGGAATTTATCGAATCTCCACTCCAGGCAGCCTTCCATTACACCACTAGTGAATGTCCAATTAACGCAATGCTGGTTTTCAGTGGTCTGTTCACACTTGTAGGCGTGCTGTTCAACTGGTTATCCACTCCAAACTGGTCAGCTCTTCGTTTTCCTGTACACACAACCCAGATTTCAGAATTCACTGGAATCTCCACTACAGAACGTTCCATTCAATCACTGCCATTCTGGATTTCATCAAATCTCCACTCCAACCATGCAATCGTTACAATACGTGTGAATGTCCAAGTAACCCAATGCTGGTTTTAAATGGCCTATTCACTCTCGCAGGCGTGCTGTTCAACTGGCTATACACATCTCCCTGGTCAGCTCTTCATTTTCCTGTCCACACAACCCAGATTTCATAAATTGGAATCTCCACTGCAGAATTTTCCATTCATTCACTGCCAATCTGGAATTCATCAAATCTCCACTCCCGGTAGGCTTTCGTTACACCGATAGTGAATGTCCAAGTAACCTAATGCTGGTTTTCAGCGGTCTGTTCACACTCGCAGGCGTGCTGTTCAACTCGCTATCCACTCCACTGTTGTCAGCTTTCCAGTTTCCTTTCCACACAACCCAGACATCAGAAATCATTGGAATCTCCACTAAAGAATGTTCCATTCATTCACTGCCAATCTGGAGTTCATTATATCTCCACTCCAGGCAGGCTTTCGTTACACCACTAGTTAATGTCAAAGTAACCCAATGCTGGTTTTCAGCGGCCTGTTCACCCTCGGAGGGGTGCTGTTCAACTGGCTATCCACACCTCTCTGCTCAGGTCTTCATTTTCCTGTACTCAAAACCCAGATTTCAGAATGCATAGGAATCTAGACTACAGAATGTTCCATTCAATCACTGCCAATCTTGAGTTCATCGAATCTGCCTGAGCAAGGTTCAAATCCTCGCCCTCTCAGAGAGCTCAGGAAGCTACCGAGGGAATCTGGCCCTCGAGGCAAATACTGGCAAGACACTCCTGAAATATTCCATATGCCAAAATTACAGTCAACACAATTCACCAAACGAAGACGCTACTGAACCATGTCAGCAATTCAATGAAGTCCTGCAGGACTGGGAGAGCAACAGTCAATTCATCTCAAAATCCAATGTATTACGCCTGCGTTTCTTCTCGTTCTCCACGAAATCAAGTCAAAATAGAAATCTGTCATGTGTGCATTTGCTGTCAACTCTCCCCAGACCTGCTGTTCTGCTACCTATCCAGTCGAATATAGTATTCTGTTCATTAACCCTGCCACACATCTAGAGACCTGAGTTCCTCTAAATTTCAACACCTACATATCTGGTTTTCATCATACTGTGCACTCAATCAAGACTAAGTTTTCATCATCCCGTCCACTGTAACCAGGCCTGGTGTGCATAGACTTCTGAATCAATCGAAACCATATGGTACTGTCCCAGTCAATGCCACCTAGTGGGGGTGATGATTGTATGCCTCTAAAACTCGTCAGGGTTGGGATTTTTCTGCATGTCCCAGTAACCCAATGCTAGTGGTCAGCGGCCTGTTCACAACCCACAGGCGTGGTGTTCACTGGCTGTCCACTCTACCCTGGTCAGCTCTTCATTTCCTGGTGCCCATAACCCAGAGTTCTGAAATCATTGGTATCGCCACTACAGAATGTTCCATTCATTCACTGTGAATCTAGAATTCATCTGAATCTACATTCCAGGCAGGCTTTCTATACACCACTGGTGAATGTCCAAGTAACCCAATGCTGGTTTTCAGCGGCCATTCAGCCTCGCAGGTGTGCTGTACAACTGGCTATCCACACCACCCTGGTCAGCTCTACATTTTCCTGTCCACATAAACTGGACTTCAGAAACCATTAGAATCTCCACTACAGAATGTTCCATTCATTCATTGCCCATCTGGAATTCATCTGAATCTCCACTACAGGCAGGATTTCGTTACCTCACTGGTGAATATCCAAGTAACCGAATGCTGGTGTTCAACGTTCTGTTCACAATCGCAGGTGTGCTGTTCAACTGGCTATCCACTCCACCCTGGTCAGCTCTTCACTTTCCTGTCAACACAACCCAGACTTCAGAAATCATTGGAATATCCAATACAGAATGTTCCATTCATTCACTGCCAATCTGGAGTTCATCGAATCTCCTCTCCAGGCAGGCTATCGTTACACACTAGTTTATGTTCAAGTAACCCAAAGCTGATTTTCAGCTGTCTGTTCACACTCACAGGCGTGCTGTTAAACTGGCTATCCACTCCACCCTGGTCAGCTCTTCTTTTTCCTGTCCAGACAACCCAGACTTCAGAAACAATTGAAAATCTCCAGTATAGAATGTTCCATTCATTCACTGCCAATCTGGAATTCATCTGAATCTCCACTCCAGGCAGGCTTTCGTTACACCACTGGTGAATGTCCAAGTAACCAATGCTGGATTTCAGCAGCCTGTTAACACTCACAGCCGTGCTGTTAACTGGCTATCCACTCAACCCTGGTAAGCTCCTCATTTTCTTGTCCACACTGCCCAGACTTCAGGAATCATTGGAATCTCCACTACAGAATGGTCCATACATTCACCGCCAATCTGGAGCTCATCGAATCTCCACTCCATGCAGGCTTCCGTTACACGACTAGTTCATGTCCAAGTAACCCAATGCCGATTTCCAGCGGTCTGTTCACACTCCCAGGCGTGCTGTTCAACTGGCTATCTACTCCACCCTGGTCAGTTCTCCTTTTTCGTATCTACACAACACAGACATCAGAAATCATTAGTATCTCCACTAGAGTATGTTGCATTAATTCACTGCCAATCTGGAAATCATCTGAAACTCCACTCCAGGCATGCTTCCGTTACACCACTGGTGAATGTCCCAGTAACCCAATGCTGGTTTTTAGCTGCCTCTTTACACTCGCAGCCGTTCTGTTCACAGGCTATCTAGTCCACCGTGGTCAGCTCTTCATTTTCCTGTCCACAACACCCAGATATCAGAAAACATTGGAATCTCCACTACAGAATGTTCCGGTCATTCAATGAGAGTCAGAAATACATCTGAATCTCCACTCTACGCAGACATTCGTTACAGCACTGGTGAGTCTACCCAGAAACTTGAAATCATATGAATCTGCACTCTGAAATCATCCATGGGCTGCTTTTCATCTTCTTATCCATACTGCCATTCTGGCGCGAAAGCAGAGCAGTAGGTCGTGTGTCTCACGCAGCCAGCCTGACGTAGCCGGGTTCAATTCCTCGCCATCGAAAAGCCCAGGAAGCTACCGCGAGTATCTGGTCCTCCCGGCAACGCCCGGCAAGCCACCCGTGACATATTCCATAAGCCAAAATTACAGTCACCACAAGTCTCCAAACGAAGACGTTACTGAACCGCGCCAGCAAATCAATGAAGTCCGGGAGAACTGGGAGTGTGACAGCGATCCATACTATGAGGAGTGATTTAATCTCAATATCCAATGTATTAGGCCTGCATTTCTTCTCGTTCTACACGAAATCGAGTCGAATTCGAAATCTGCCAAGTGAGCATTTGCTGTCAACTCTCTCCAGGCCTGCTCTTTAGCTCGCTATTCAGTCGAATATAGTAGTCTGTTCATTGATCCTGCCACACAACCGAGAGACCTGAGTTCATCTAAATATCAACACCTACATATCAGGTTTTCATCTGCCTGTGCACTAAATCAAGCGGAAGTTTTCATCACCCTGTCCACTCTAAACAGTCAGGCTGTGCATCCACCTCTGAATCAATCGAAACCCTATGTTACTGTGCTGGTCCATGCCACCCAGTGGTGGTGATGATCTTATGCCTCTAAAACTCATCAGGTTTGAGATTCTTCTGCATGTCCCAGTAACCCAATGCTAGTGGTCATCGGCCTGTTCACATACCGCAGGCATGGTGGTAACTGGCTATCTAATCTACCTTGGTCAGCTCTTCACATCCTGGTGCCCACACCCTGAGTTCTGAAGTAATTGGTATCTCCACTACGGAATATTCCATCCATTCACTGAGAATCTGGAATTCATCTGAATCTCCACTCCAGTCATGCTTTCGTTATACCACTGGTGAATGCCCAAGTAACCCAATGCTGGGATTCAGCGGCCCGTTCACACTCGCAGGCGTGCTGTTCAACTGGCTATCCACTCCACCCTGGTCATCTCTTAATTTTCCTGTCCACACAACCCAGACTTCAGAAATCATTGGAATCTCCACTACAGAATGTTCTGGTCATTCACTGCGAGTCTGGAATACAGTTGAATCTCCACTCTACGCAGGCATTTGTTACAGCACTGGTGATGCACCCAGAAACTTGACATCATCTGAATCAGCACTCTAAAATCCTTTATGGGTTGCTTATCTTCTTCCTATCCACACTGCCATTCTGTCGTAAAAGCACAGAGTAGGACGTGTGTGTCACACCGACAACCTGGCCGACCCCGGTTCAGTTCCTCACCCTCTCAGAGAGCTCGGGAAACAATTGAGAGTATCTGGCCCTCATGGCAAAGCCTGGCAAGACAACCGTGAAGTATTCCATATGACGAAATTACAGTCAACACAAGTCTCCAAACGAAGATGTTACTGAACCGTGCCAGCAAATGAATATACTCCGGGAGGACTTGGAGAGTGACAGCGATCCGCACTGCTGAGTAGTAAATTCATCTCAAAATCCAATGTATTAGGCCTTGATTTCTCCTCGTTCTCCACGAAATCGAGTCGAATTTGGAATCTGCCAAGTGAGCATTTCTGTCAACTCTCCCCAATCCTCCTGTTCAGCTCCCTATCGAGTCGAATATAGTATTCTGTTTATAAACCCTTCCACAATAGCGAGCGACTTGAGTTCATCAAAATATCAACACCTACATATCTGGTTTTCATCTGCCTGTGCACTCAATCAAGCCGACGTTTTCATCATCCTGTCCACTCTACCCAGGCCTGGTGTGCATCGACCTCTGAATCAATCGAAACCATATGGAACTCTCCCGGTCAACGCCAACAGTGGTGGTGATGATCCTATGCCTCCAAAACTTGTCAGGGTTGGGATTCCTCTGCATATCCCAGTAACCCAATGCTGGTGGTCAGCAGCCTGTTCAAAAACCGGAGGCGTTGTGTTCACTGGCTATCCACTCCACCCTGCTCAGGTCTTCATTTCCTGGTATTCATAACCCAGAGTTCTGAAATCATTGGTATCTCCACTACAGAATGTTCCATTCATTCACTGCGAATCTGGTATTCATCTGAATCTCCACTCCAGGCAGGCTTTCGTTTTACCACTGGTGAATGTCCAAGTAACCCAATGCTGGATTTCAGTGGCCTTTTCACACTCGTAGGCGTGCTGTTCAATTGGCTATCCACTCCACCCTGCTCACCTCTTCATTTTCCTATCTACACAACTCAGATTTCAGAACTCATTGGAATATCCACTAAAGAATGCTCCATTCATTCACTGCCAATCTTGAGTTCTTCGAATCTCCATTCCAGGCAGTGTTTCATTACAGCACTGGTGAATGTCCAAGTATCCAATGCTGGTTTTCAGCGGTCTGTTCACACTCGCAAACATGCTGTTCAACAGGCTATCCACTCAACCCCCGTCAGCTCTTCATTTTCCTGTACACACAAACCAGACTTCAGAAATCATTGGACTCTCCACTACAGAATGTTCAATTCATTCAATGCCAATCTGGAATTCATCGAGTCTCCACTTCAGGCAGAATTTCGTTACAACACTGGTAAACGTCCATGTAACCCAATGCTGGATTTCAGCACCCTGTTCAAACTCGCAGGCCTGCTGTTCAACTGGCTATCCACTATAACTTGATCTCCTCTTCATTTTCCTGTCAATACAACCCAGACTTCAGAAATCATTGGAATATCCCTACGGAATGTTCCATTTATTCTCTGCATACCCGGAATTAATCTGAATCTCCACTCCAGGCAGGCTTTTGTTACACCACTGGTGAATATCCAAGTAACCCAATGCTGGTTTTCAGCGGCCTGTTCACACTCACAGGCGTGCTGTTCAACTAGCTATCAACTCAATTCAATTAATTTACTGCGAATCTGAAATTCATCTGAATCTGCACTCCAGGCAGGCTTTTGTTACACCACTGGTGAATGTCCAAGTAACCCAATGCTGGTTTTCAGCGGCCTGTGCTGTTCACTGGCTCTCCACTGCACCCTGGTCAGCTCTTCCTTTTCCTGTCCACACAACTCGGACATCAGAAATCATTGGAATCTCCACTACAGAATGTTCCATTCATTCACTGCTAGTCTGGAATACATCTAAATCTGCACTCTGAGTAGGCATTCGTTACAGCACTGGTATGTCTACTCAGAAACTTGAAATCATCTGAATCTGCACTTTAAAATAATTCATGGGCTGCTTTTCATCTTCCTATCCACACTCCCATTCTGGTGCGAAAGCACAGCAGTAGGACGTGTACATCACGCAGCCAGCCTGGACTATCCACTCAACCCTGGTCATCACTTCATTTTCCTGTCCCCACAATCCAGTCTTCAGAAATCATTGGAATCTCCAATACAGAATGTTCTATTCATTCACTGCGATCCGGAATTCATCGAATCTCCCATCCAGGCAGGCTTTCTTTACACCACTGGTGAATATCTAAGTAACCCAGTGATGGTTTTCAGCAGCCTATTCACACTCTCTGGTGTGCTGTTCAACTGGATATCCACTCCTACCTGGTTAGCTCTTTATTTTCCTGTCCACACAACCCAGACTTCAGAAATCATTGGAATCTCTACTACAGTATGTTCCATTTATATGCTGCTAATGTGGAATTCATCTGAATCTCCAATCTATGCAGGCTTTCCTTACACCAGTGGTGATTGTCCAAGTAACCCAATGCTGGTTTTCAGCGTCCTGTTCTCACTCGCAGACGTGCTCTTCAACTGACTATACACTCCACCCTGTTCAGATCTTCAATTTTGTGTACACACAAACTTGACTTCAGAAAACATTGGAATCTCCATTACAATATTTTCCAATCATTCACTGCCAATCTGGAATTCATCGTATCTTGACTCGAGGCAGGCTTTTGTTATACCACTGGTGATTATCCAAGTAACCCAATGCTGTTTTTGAGCGTCCTGTTCACACTCGCAGGCGTGCTGTTCAACTGGCTATCCACTCCAGCCTGGTCAGCTCTTCTTATTCCTGGCACACAAGCCAGGCTTCAGAAATCATTTGAGTCTTCTCTAGAAAATGTTCCATTCATTCACTGCCAATCTGGTGTTCATCGGATCTCAATTCCAGGCAAGTTTTCGTTACACCACTGGTGAATGTCCAAGTAACCCAGTGATGGTTTTCAGCGGCCTGTGCTGATCACTGGCTATCCACTCCACCCTGGTGAGCTTTTCATTTTCCTGTACACACTACCCAGACATCAGAAATCATTGGAATATCCATTGCAGAATGTTCCAGTCATTCACTGCGATTCTGGAATACATTGAATATCCATTTTTCACAGGCATTCGTAAGAGCACTGGTGCGTCAACCCAGAAACTTGAAGTCATCTGAATCTGAACTCTAAAGTCATACATGGGCTGCTTTTCATCTTCCTATGCACATTTCGATTCTGGCGTGAAAGCACAGCAGTAGGACGAGTGCGTCAAGCAACCAGCCTTGCCGAGCAGGGTTCAATTCCTCTTACTCTCAGAGAGACCGGGAAGCTACCAAGAGTATCTGGTCCTCGTGGCAAAGACTGGCGAGAAACCCGTGAAATATTCCATATGCCAAAATTACAGTCACCACAAGTCTCCAAATGATGACGCTACTGAACAGCGCCAGCAAATCAATGAAGTTCAAGGGACTGGCAGAGTGAAAGCGATCCACACTGCTGAGTAGTGAATTCATCTGAATATCCAATGTATTAGACCTGCGTTTCTTCTAGTTCTCCATGAAATCAAGTCGAATTCGAAATCTGCCAATTGAGCATTTGCTTTCAACTCTCCCCAGGCCTGCTGTTCAGTTCTGAATCCAGTCGAATATAGTATTCTGTTCATGAACACTGCCACACTACCTAGCCACCTCAGTCCATCTAAATATCAACACCTACATATCTGGTTTTCATCTGCCTGTGCACTCAATTAAGCCGAAGTTTTCATCATCCCTTCCACTCCTACCAGACCTGGTGTGCATCGACTTCTAAATCAATCGAAACCATATGGTACTCTCCCGGTCATCGCCACACACTGGTGGTCACGATTGTATACCTCTAAAACTCGTCAGGGTAGGGATTCTTCTGCATGTCCCAGTAACCCAATGCTAGTTTTCAGCGGCCTGTTCACATACCGCAGGCGTGGTTTTCACTGGCTACCCACTCCACTCTGGTCAGCACTTCATTTCCTGGTGCACATAAACTAGAGTTCTGAAATCGTTGGTATCTCCACTATAGAATGTTCCATTCATTTACGGCGAAACTGGAATCCATCTGAACCTCTACTCCAGGCTGACTTTCGTTACACTACTGGTGAATATCCAAGTAACACAATGCTGGTTTTCAGCGTCCTATTGACACTCGCTGGCGTGCTGTTCAACTGGCTATCCACTCCACAGTTGTCTGCTCTTTCTTTTCCTGTCCACACAAACCAGACTACAGAAACCATAGAAATCTCCAAAACAGAATGTTCCATTCATTCACTGACAATCTGGAATTGGTCAAATCTCCACTCCAGGCAGGATTTGGTTACAACACTGCTGAATATCATAGTACGCCAATGCTGGTTTTCAGCGGCCTGTTCACAATCGAAGGTGTGCTCTTCAACTGGCTTTATTTTCGTATTCACACAACCCAAACTTACGAAATCATTGGAATCTCCACGACAGAATGTTCCATTCATTCACTTCCAATCTGGAGATCATCGAATCTCCACTCCAGGCAGGCTTACATTACACCACTGCTGAATGTCCAAGTAACCCAATGCTGGTTTGCAGAGGCCTGATCATACTCACAGGCCTGCTGTTCAACTGGCTATCCACTCCAACTGGTCAGCTCTTCATTTTCCTGTTAACAAAAACCAGGCTTCAGAATTCATTGGAATTTCCACTACAGAATGTTCCATACTTTCACTTCCAATCTGGACTTCAGCGAATCTACACTCCAGGCAGGTTTTCGTTACACCACTGGTGAATATCTAAGTAACGCAATGCTGGTTATCAGCAGCCTGTTAAAAACTCGCAGGCCTTCTGTTCAACTGGCTATCCACTCTCAACTGGTCTGTTCTTCATTTTCCTGTCCACGCAACACAGACTTCAGAAATCATTGGAATCTCCACTAGAGACTGTTCCATTCATTCACGATGAATCTGGAATCCATCTGAATCTCCACTGTAGTGGAGACTTTCGTTAAACCACTGGTGAATGTCCACGTAACCCAATGCTGGTTATCAGCATCCTGTTAACGCTCGCAGGCCTGCTGTTAAACTGGCTATCCACTCCACCTGGTCAGCTTTTCATTTTCCTATCCACACAAACCAAGCTTCAAAAATCATTCGAATCTCCACTACAGAATAATCTATTCATTCACTGCCTATCTGGAATATATTGAATCTCAAATCCAGGCAGGATTTCGTTACAGCAATAGTGAACATACAAGTAACCCATTGCTGGTTTTGAGCTGCCTGTTCAAATTCACAGGCCTCCTGTTCAACTCGTTTATCCACGCTAACCTGCTCTGCTCTTCATTTTCCGGTCAATACAAGTCAAAATTCAGAAATCATTGGAATCTCCACTACAGAATTTCCATTCATTAACTGCCAATCTGGAATTCATCGAATCTCCACGCCAGGCAGGTTTTCTTTACACCACTGGTTAATATCCAAGTTCCCCAATGCTGGTTTCCATGGCCTGTTCACACTCGAGGCGTGCTGATCAACTCGCTCTCCACTCCACCCTAGTCAGCTCTTCATATTCCTATCCACAACTCAAACTTCAGAAATAATTGGAATCTCCAATAAGAATGTTCCATTCATTCACTGCCAATCTGGAATTCACCGAATCTCCACTCCAGGCAAGTTTTCATTACACCACTGGTGAATATCCAAGTAACGCAATGCTGGTGATCAGCAGCCTGTTCAAACTCGAAGGTCTGTTGTTCAACTGGCTATCCACTCTAACCTGGTCTGCTCTTCATTTTTCTGTCCAGACAACCCTGACTTCAGAAAAAGTTGGAATCTCTACGACAGAATGCTCCATTCATTCACTACGAATGTGGGATTCATCTGAATCTCCACTCCAGGCAGGCTTTCGTTACACCACTGGTGAATGTCCAAGTAACCCAATGCTGGTTTTTATCATCTTGTTCACACTCGCAGGTGTGCTGTTCAACTGGCTATCAACTCCAGAGTCGTCAGCTCTTTCTTTTCCTGTCCGCACAACGCAGACTTCAGAAATCATTGAAATCTCCACTACAGAATGTGCCATTCATTCACTTCGTATCTGGAATTCATCTGAATCTCCACTCCAAGCAGGCTTTCGTTAAACCACGGGTGAATATCCAGCTAACCCAATGCTGGTATTCAGCGTCCTGTTCACACTCGCAGGAGTGCTATTCAACTGGCTATCCACTCCAGAGTGGTCAGCTCTTTCTTTTCCTGTCCACACAAACCAGACTTCAGAAACCATAGGAATCTCCACTACAGAATGTTCCATTCATTCACTGACAATCTGGAATTCGTCGAATCTGCACTCCAGGCAGGTTTTTGTTGCAACACTCGTGAATGTCCAAGTAACACAATGCTGGTTTTGCAGAGGCCTGTTCACACTCGCAGGCGTGCTGTTCAACTGGCTATCCACTCGACAGTGGTAAGCTCTTTCATTTCCTGTCCACACTTCCCATACTTCAGAACTCATTGGAATCTCCACTACAGAATGTTCCATTCATTCACTGCCAATGTGGACATCATCGAATCTCCATGAGAGGCAGGCTTTCGTTATAACCCTGCTGCATGTCCAAGTAAAGCAATGCTGGTTTTCAGAGGCGTCTTCACACATGTAGGCGTGCGGTTCAACTGGCTATCCACTCAACCCTTGTAAGCTCTTCATGTTCCTGTCCACATTACCCAGACTTCAGAAAACATTAGAATCTCCACTACAGAATATTCCATTCATTCACTGCAAACATGGAAATCATCTGAATCTCCATTCCAGGCAGGCTCTCGTTATACTACTGCTGAATGTCCAAGTAACCCATTGTTGGATTCCAGATGCCCGTTTACACTAGCAGGAGTGCTGTTGAACTGACTAAACACTGAACCCTGGTCAGCTCTTTATTTTCTTGTCCTCGCAATGTAGAATTCAGAAATCATTGGAATCTCCACTACAGAATGTTCCATTCATTCACGGCCACTCTAAAATTCATGGAATTTCCACTCCAGGAAGTCTTTCGTTACACCATTGGTGAATGTCGAAGTAACACAACGTTGGTTTTCAGCTTTCTGTTCACACTTGAAGGCGTGCTGTTCAGCTGACTATCCAATCAACCCTGGTCAGCTCTTCATTTTCCTGTCGACACAACACCGACTTCAGAAATCATTGGAATTTCCACTACAGTATGTTCCATTCATTCACTGCCAATCTGGTATTCATCGAATCCCCACTCCAGGCAGGATTTCGTTATACCACTGCTCAATGTCGAAGTAACCTAATACTGGTTTTCAGCGTCGTTTATACACTCACAGCCTTGCTGTTCAATTGGCTATCAACTCCACAGTGGTCAGCTCTTTCTTTTCCTATCGACACAAACCAGACTTCAGAAATCATTGCAAACTCCACTACAGAATGTTACATTCATTCACTGCCAATCTGGAGATCATCGAATCTCCAGTACAGGCAGGCTTTTCTTACACCACTGCTGAATGTCCAAGTAACACAATGATGCATTTCAGAGGCCTGTTCACACTTGCAGGCCTGCTGTTCAACTGGCTATCCATGCCACAGTGGTCAGATATTTCATTTCCTGTCCACACAACCCAGTCTACAGAAATCATTGGAATCTACACTACTGACTGTTCCATTCATTCACTGCTAATCTGGAGATCGTCAAATCTCAACTCCAGACAGGCTTTCGTTAAACCACTGGTGAATATCCAAGCAACCCAATGCTGGTTTTCAGCGGCCTGTCCACACTTGTAGGCGTGCTGTTCAACTCAATATCCACGCTAACCTGGTCTGCTCTTCATTTTCCTGTCAATAAAACCCAGATTTCAGAAATCATTGGAATCTCCATTACAGAATGTTCCATTCATTCACTGCCAATCTGGAGATCATCGAATCTCCATTGCAGGCAGGCTTTCGTTACACCACTGCTGAATGTCCAAGTAACACAATGCTGGTTTTCAGAGGCCTTTTCACATTCGCAGGCGTGCTGTTCAAGTGGCTATCCACTAAACCCTGGTCAGCTCTTCTTTTTCCCGTCCACACAACCCAGGCAAAAGAAATCATTGGAATCTTCAATCCAGAATGTTCCATTCCTTCACAGCCAATCTGGAATTCATCTGAATCTCCACTCCAGGCAGGCTTTCGTTACACGACTGTTGAATGTCCAAGTAACACAATGCTGGTTTTCAGCGTCCTGTTCACACTCGCAGGCTTACTGTTCAACTGGCTATCCACTGAACTCTGGTCAGCTCTTCAAATTATTTTCCACACAACCCATTCTTCAGAAATCATTGGAATCTCCACTACAGAATGTTCATTTAATGCACTGCGAATCTGGAATTCCTCTGAATCTCCACTCCAGGTAGGTTTTCGTTACACGAATGGTGAATGTCCAAGCAACCCCATGCTAGTTTTCAGCATCCTGTTCACAGTCGCAGGCTTGCTGTTCAACTGGCTATCCACTCCACAGTGGTCAGCTCGTTCATTTCTTGTCCACACAACCAAGACTTCAGAAATCATTGGAATCTCCACTACAGAACGTTCCATTCATTCACTGGAATCATGAGATCATCGAATCTCTACTCCAGGCAGGCTTCTGTTACACCACTGCTGAATGTCCAAGTATCCCAATGATGGTTTTCAGAGGCCTCCTAACACTCTCAGGCGTGCTGTTCAACTGGCTGTCCACTGAACCCTGGCCAGCTCTTCATTTTCCTTTCCCACAAACCAGATTTCAGAAACCATTGGAATCTCCACTACAGAATGTTCCATTAACTCACTGGAATCTGGAGATCATCGAATCTCCACTCCAAACAGGCATTAGTTACACCACAGCGCATGTCCAATTAACCCAATGCTGGCTTTCAGCGTCCTGTTCACATTTGCAGGCGTGCTGGTCAACTGGCTATCCACTGAACCTTGTCAGCACTTCATTTTCCTGTTCACACAACGTAGAATTCAGAAACCTTTGGAATCTACACTACAGAATTTTCCATTTAGTAACTACCAATCTGGAATTGATGGAATCTCCACTCGAGGCTGGCTTTCGTTACAACACTGGTGAATGTCCAAATAACCCAATGCTGGTTTTCAGCGTCCTGTTCACACTCGCATGCGTGCTGTTCTACTAGTTATCAACTCCACAGTGGTCAGTTATTTTATTTCCTGTCCACACAACCCATACTTCAGAAATCATTGGAATCTCCACTATAAAATGTTCCATTCATTCACTTTGAATCTGGAATTCATCTGAATCATCAGTCCAGGCAGGATTTCGTTACACCACGGGTGAATGTCCCAGTAACCCAATGCTGGTTTTCAGCGTCCTGTTAACACTCGCATGTATTCTGTTCAACTGGCTATGCACTCCACAGTGGTCAACTCATTCATTTCCTGTCCACACAACCAAGACTTCAGAAATCATTGGAATCTCCAGTACAGAATGTTCCATTCATTCACTGCCAATCTGGAGTTCATCGAATCTCCACTCCAGTTAGGCTTTCATTACACCACTGGTGAATGTCCAAGTAACCCAATGCTGGTTTTCATTGTCCTGTTCACACTCGGATGCGTGCTGTTTAACTGACTATCTACTCAACACTGGTCAGCTCTTCATTTTTCTGTCCACATAACCCAGACTTCAGAAACCATTAGAATCTCCACTACAGAATGTTCCATTCATTCACTGCCAATGTGAAATTTATCGAATCTCCACTCCAGGCAGGCTTACATTACACCACTGGTGAATGTTCAAGTCACCTAATGCTGATTTTCAGTGTCCTGTTCACAATCGCAGGCGTGCAGTTCAACTCGCTATCTACTCAACCCTGGTCAGCTCTTCATTTTCCCGTCCACACAACCCAGTCTTCAGAAGTCATTGGAATATCCAGTACAGAATGTTCCATTCATTCACTGCCAACTTGGAATTCATCTCAATCTATACTGAAGGCAGGTTTTCCTTACACTACTGTTGAATGTCCAAGTAACACAATGGTGGCTTTTAGCGTCCTGTTCACACTCGCAGGCATGCTATTCAACGGCTATCTATTTCAACCTGGTCAGCTCTTCAATTTCCTGTCCACACAACCCAAAGGAAATCAGAATCAGATATTCCAATTCAGAAATCATTGGAATCTCCACTATAAAATGTTCCATTCATTCATTTCGAATCTGGAATTCATCTGAATCTTCAGTCCAGGCAGGATTTTGTTACACCACGGGTGAATGTCCCGGCAACCCAATGCTGGTTTTTAGCGTCCTGTTAACACTCGCAGGTATTCTGTTCAAATGGCTATGCACTCCACAGTGGTCAGGTCGTTCATTTCCTGTCCACACAACCAAGACTTCAGAAATCTTTGGAATCTCCACTACAGAATGTTTCATTCATTCACTGGAATCAGGAGATCATCGAATCTCCACTCCAGGCAGGCATCTGTTACACCATTGCAGAATGTCCAAGTATACCAATGCTGGTTTTCAGAGACCTTTTCACACTCGCAGGCGTGCTGTCCAAATTGCTGTCCACTGAACCCTGGTCAGCTCTTCATTTTCCTTTCCCACACACCAGATTTCAGAAACCATTGGAATCTCCACTACAGAATGTTCCATTAATTCACTGGAATCTGGAGATCATCGAATCTCCACTCCAAGCAGGCATTAGTTACACCACTTCAAATATCCAAGTAACCCAATGCTGGTTTTCAGTGTCCTCTTCACATATGCAGGCGTGCTGGTCAACTGGCTATCCAGTGAACCTGGACAGCTCTTCATTTTCCTGTCCGCACAATGTAGAATTCAGAAACCTTTGGAATCTCCACTACAGAATGATCCATTTAGTAACTTCCAATCTGGAATTCATGGAATCTCCACTCGTGGCTGGCTTTCGTTACTACACTGGTGAATGTCCAAGTAACCCAATGCTGGTTTTCAGCCTCCTGTTCACATTCGGAGGTGTGATGTTCAACTGGCTATCCACTCCAACCTGGACAGCTCTTCCTTTTCCTGTGCACAGAACCCAGACTTCCGAAATCATTGGAATCTCCACTACAGAACGTTCATTCACAGCCAATCTGGAGTTCTTTGAATCTGCACTCCAGGCAGGCTTTCGTTACACCACTGGTCAATGTCCAAGTCACCCAATGCTGATTTTCATGGTTCTGTTAAAGTCCCAGGCGTGCTGTTCAAAATGCTATCCACTCCACAGTGGTCACCTCTTTCATTTACTCTCTGCATAACCCAGATTTGAGAAATCATTGGAATCTCCACAAAACAATGTACCATTCATTCACCGGAATCTGGAGATTATGGAATCTCCACTCCAGGAAGGCTTTCGTTACACCACTGGTGAATGTCCAAGTAACCCAATGCTGGTTTTCAGCCTCCTGTTCACATTCGGAGGTGTGATGTTCAACTGGCTATCCACTCCAACCTGGACAGCTCTTCCTTTTCCTGTGCACAGAACCCAGACTTCCGAAATCATTGGAATCTCCACTACAGAACGTTCATTCACAGCCAATCTGGAGTTCTTTGAATCTGCACTCCAGGCAGGCTTTCGTTACACCACTGGTCAATGTCCAAGTCACCCAATGCTGATTTTCATGGTTCTGTTAAAGTCCCAGGCGTGCTGTTCAAAATGCTATCCACTCCACAGTGGTCACCTCTTTCATTTACTCTCTGCATAACCCAGATTTGAGAAATCATTGGAATCTCCACAAAACAATGTACCATTCATTCACCGGAATCTGGAGATTATGGAATCTCCACTCCAGGAAGGCTTTCGTTACACCACTGCTGAATGTCAAAGTGACATAATTCTGGTTTTCAAAGGCCTGTTCAAACTCGCAGGCCTGCTGTTCAACTGCCTATCGACTCTAAACGTGTCTGCACTTCATTTTCCTGTCCACACAACCGAGATTTCAGAAATCATTTGAATCTCCAATACAGAATGTTCCATTCATTCACTGCCAATCTGGAATTCATCTGAATCTCCACTCCAGGCAGGCTTTCGTTACACTACTGGTCAATATCAAAGTAACCCAATGCTGAATTTCAGCGTCCTGTTCTCAGTCACAGTCGTGCTGTTCAACTGGCTATCCACTACACGGTTGTCAGCTCTTTCATTTCCTGTCCACCTAACCTAGATTTCAGAAATCATTGGAATATTCACTTCTGAATGTTCCATACATTCACTGCCAATGTGGAGATCATCAAATCCCCACTCCAGGGAGGCTTTCGTTACACCACTGGTGAATATTCAAGTACCCCATTGCGGTTTTTCAGCAGACTGTTCACCTTCTCAGGAGTGCTGTTCAACTGGCTATCCACTCATACCTGGTCAGCTCTTCATATTCCTGTCCACATAACCTAGACTTCAGAAACCATTAAAATCTCCACTAAAGAATGCTCCATTCATTGACTGCAAATCTGGAATTCATTGAATCTCCACTCCATGTAGGCTTTCGTTACACCAGTGGTGAATGTCCAAGCAACAAAATGCTGGTTTTCAGCGGCTTGTTCTCACTCGCAGGCGTGCTATTCAACTGGATATCAATTCAACCCTGTCAGCTCTCCATTTTCCTGTCCACACAAACCAGACTTCAGAAATCATTGGAATCTCGACTACAGAATGATCCATTCATTCACTGTCAATCTGGAGATCATCGAATCTTCCCACCAGGCAGGTTTTCATTACACCCCTGCTGAATGTCCAAGTAACCCAATGCTGGTTTTCAGTGCCCTGTCATGGTAGCAGGCATGCTTTTCAACTGGCTCCCCACTCCACATGGTCAGCTCTTTCATTGCCCGCCCACACAACCCAGACTTCAGAAATCATTGGACTCTCCACTACAGAATGTTCCATTCATTCACTGCCAATCTGGAGTTCATCGAATCTCCACTCCAGGCAGGATATCATTCCACCACTGGTGAATATCCAAGTAACCCAATGCTGGTTTTCAACGTCCTGTTCACAATCAGATTTGTTCTGTACAAATGGCTATCCACACAACCCTGCTCAGCTTTTCATTTTCCAGTCCAAATAACCCAAACTTCAGAAACTATTAGAAACTCCACTACAGAATGTTCCATTCATGCACTGTCAATCTGGAATTCATCCAAATTCCACTCCAGTCAGGCTTCCGTTACCCTACTGGTGAATATCCAAGTAACCCAATGTTGGTTGTCAGAGGCCTGTTCACACTCACAGGCGTGCTGTTGAACTGGTTATGCACTGAACCCTGGTCAACTATTCATTTTCCTGTCCGCACAACCCAGATTTCAGAAATCATTAGAATTTCCACTACAGAAGGTTCAATTTATTCTCTGCCAATCCGGAATTCATCGAATATCCACTCCAGGCAGAATTTCTTTACAACAATGCTGAATATCCAAGTAACCCAATGTTGGTTTTCAGCAGCCTGTTCACACTCGCAGGCGTGCTGTTAAACTGGCTATCCACTCCACAGTCGTGAGCTCCTTCTTTTCCTGTCCACATAACCCAGATTTCAGAAATCATTGGACTCTCCACTACTGAATGTTCCATTCATTCACTGCCAATCTGGAGATCGTCGAATCACCACTCCAGGCAGGCTTTCGTTACACCACTGTTGAATATTCAAGTACCCCGATGCGGGTTTTCAGCGGACTGTTCACACTCTCAGGCGTTTGGTTTAACTGGCTATCCACTCCAACCTGGTCAGCTCTTCATATTCCTGTCAACATAACCTGGACTTCAGAAACCATTAGAATCTCCACTACAGAATTTTCCATTCATTCACTGCGAATCTGGAATTCATCGGATCTCCATTCCAGGCTGGCTTTCGTTACACAACTGGGGAATTTCCAAATAACAAAATGCTTTTTTTCAGCGGCCTGTTCACACTCGCATGTGCGCTGTTCAATTGGCTATTCACTCAACCCTGGTCAGCTCTTCATTTTCCTGTCCATACAAACAAGGCTTCAGATATCATTGGAATCTCCACTACAGAATATTCCATTCATTCACTGCGAATCTGGAATTCATCTGAATCTCGACTCTAGGCATTCTTTTGGTATTCCACTATTGAATGTCCAAGTAACACAATGCTGGTTTTCAGGATCCTGTTCACACTCGCAGGCGTGCTGTTCAAGAGGCTATCCACTAAACCCTGGTCAGCTCTCCTTTTTCCTGTCAACACAACCCAGACTTCAGAAATCATTGGAATTTCCACGACATAATTTTCCATTCATTCACTGCCAATCTGGAATTCATCGAATCTCCACTCCAGGCAAGCTTTTATCACAATACTGTTGAATGTCCAAGTTACACAGTGCTGGTTTTCAGCATCCTGTTCACACTTGCAGACGTGCTGTTCAAGTGGCTATCCACTGAACCCTGGTTAGCTCTACTTTTTCCTGTCAACACAACCCAGACTTCAGAAATCATTGGAATCTCCACTACAGAATGTTCCATTCATTCTCTGCCAATCTGGAGTTCTACCAATTTCCACTCCAAGCAGGCTTTCGTTACACCACAGCTGAATGTTCAAGTAACCCAATGCTGGCTTTCAGTGGCCTGTTCATACTCGCAGGCGTGCTGTTCAAATGATAAACAACTCAAACATGGTTAGCTCTTCATTATACTGTACACAGAACCCAGACTTCAGAAATCATTGGAATCTTCACTAGAGTATATTCCATTCTTTCCCTGCCAATCTGGAATTCATCAAATCTCCACTCTAGGCAGGGTTTCTTTACACCACTGTAATTATCCACGTAACCCAATGCTGGATTCCTGCAGCCTGGTAACAGTCGCAGACGTGCTATTCAACTGGCTGTGCACTCCAACCTGGTCAACTCTTCATTTTCCTGGCAGGCTTTCATTATATAACTGCTGAATGTCCAAGTAACCCAATGCTGGTTTTCAGCGTCCTGTTCACACTCGAAGGCGTGCTGTTCAACTGACTATCCTCTCAATCCTGGTCACCTCTTCATTTTCCTGTCCACACAACCCAGACTTCAGAAATCATTCGAATATCCACTACAGAATGTTCCATTCATTCAATGCCAATCAGGAATTCATCGAATCTCCACTCCAGGCAGGCTTTCGTTACACCACTGGTGAATGTCCATTTAACCCAATGCTTATTTCAGCGTCCTGTTCATACTCGCAGGCATGCTGTTCAACTTGCCATCCACTCAACCCTGGCCAGCTCTGTTTTCCTGTCCACAATACCCAGAATTCAGAAATCACTGGAATCTCCACTACAGAATATTCCATTCATTCACTGCCCATCTGGAGATCATCGTAACTCCCCTCCAGGCAGGCTTTAGTTACACCACTGCTGAATGTCCAAGTAATCCAATGCTGGTTTTCAAAGGCCTTTTCACACTCACAGGCGTGCTATTCAACAGGCTATCCACCCCACCCTGGGCAGGTCTTCATTATCCTGTCCATACAATCCAGACTCCAGGAATCATTGGAATCTCCCCTACAGAATATTCCATTCATTCACTGCGAATCTGGAATTCATGTAAATCTCCACTCCAGGCAGGCTTTCGTTACACCACTGGTAAATGTCCAAGTAACCCAGTGCTGGTTTTCAGCGTCCTGTTCACAGTCGCAGGCGTACTGTTCAGCTGGCTATCCACTCCAACCTGGTCAGCTCTTCATATTCCTGTCATTATAACGTAGACTACAGAACACATTAGAATCTCCACTACAGAATGTTCCATTCATTTACTGACAATCTGGAATTCATCGAATCTCCACTCCAGGCAGGATTTCGTTACACCACTGCTGATGGTCCACGTAACCCAATGCTGGTTTTCAGCGGCCTGTTCATAGTCGAAGGCGTGCTGCTCAGCTGGCTCTCCACTCCAACCTGGTCAGCTCTTCATTTTCCTGTACACACAACGTAGAATTCAAAAAACATTGGAATCTCTACTACAGAATGTTCCATTCATTCACTGCGAATCTGAAATTCATCTGAATCTCCACTCCAGGCAGGCTTCCGTTACACTACTGTTGAATATTCATGTTCCACAGTGCTGGTTTTCAGCGTCCTGTTCACACTCGCAGACGTGCTGTTCAAGTGGCTATCCACTGAACCCAGGTCAGCTCTACTTTTCCCTGTCAACACAACCCAAACTTCAGAAATCATTGGAATCTCCACTACAGAATGTTCCGTTTATTCACTGGAATCTGGAGATCATTGAATCACCACTCTAAGCTGGCTTTCGTTACACAATTGCTGAATGTCCAATTAGCACAATGCTGGTTTTCAGTGGCCTGTTCATACTCGCTGGTGTGCTGTTCAAATGATAAAACACTCAAACATGGTCAGCTCTTCATTTTCCAATACACACAACCCAGACTTCAGAAATCATTGGAATCTTCACTAGAGAATTTTCCATTCATTCCCTGCCAACTGGAATTCATCGAATCTCCACTCCAGGCAGGGTTTTGTTACACCACTGTAATTATCCAAATAACCCAATGCTGAATGTCCAGGTAACCCAATGCTGGTTTTCAGCGTCCTGTTCACACTCGAAAACGTGCTGTTCAAATGACTATCCTCTCAATCCTGGTCAGCTTTTCATTTTCCTGTCCACACAACCCAGACATAAGAAATCACTGGAATCTCCACTACAGAATGTACCTCTCAGTCACTACCAATCTGGAATTCATAGAATCTCCACTCCAGGCAGGATATCGTTACACCACTGGTGAATATCCAAGTACCCAAATGCTGGTTTTCAGCAGCCTGTTCTTACTCACAGGCCTGCTGTTCAACTGCTGATCCACTCCAACCTGGTCAGCACCTTCATATTCCTGTCCACATAACGGAGACTTCAGAAACCATTAGAATCTCCACTACAGAATGTTCCATTCATTCACTGCCAATCTGGAATTTAGACACCACTGGTAAACATCCTAGTAACCCAATGTTGATTTTCTGTGGCCTGTTTGCAGTCGCAGTCATGCTGTTCAACTGGCTATGCACTCCAACCGGGTCAGCTCTATATTTTCCTGTCCACACAACCCAGACTTCAGAAAACATTGGAATCTCCACTACAGAATGTTCCATTCATTCACTCCCAATCTGGCTGCCATAGAAACTCCACTCCAGGCAGGCTTTCTTTACAACACTGCTGAATGTCCACGTAACCCAGTGCTGGTTTTCAATGTCCTGTTCACACTCGCAGCTGTGCTGATCAACTGGCTTTCCACTCAACCCTGGTCAGCTCTACGTTTTCCTGTCCACACAACCCAGACTTCAGGAATCACTGTAATCTCCACTACAGAATGTTCCTTTGATTCACTGCCAATCTTGATTTCATCGAATCTCCACTCCAGGCAGGCTTTTGTTATACCTCTGCCGAATTTCCAAGTGACCCAATGGAATTTTCACACTCGCAGGTGTGCTGTTCACCTGGCTATCCAATCCAACCTGGTCAGCTCTTCATTTTCCTGTCCACACAACCCAGACTTCAAAAATCATTGGAAACTCCACTACAGAATGTACCATTCATTCACTGCGAATCTTGAATTCTTCTGAATCTCCACTCCAGGCAGGCTTTTGTTACAACACTGGTGAATGTCCAAGTAACCCATTGCTGGTTTTCAGCGTCCTGTTCAGAGTCCTAGGCGTGCTGTCCAACTGGCTATCCACTCCAGAGTGGTCATGTGTTTCTTTTCCTGCCCACACAACCCAGAGTTCAGAAATCACTGGAAACTCCACTACAGAATGTTCCATTCATTCAATGCCAATCTGGAGATCATTGCATCTCCACTCCAGTCAGGCATTCATTGTCTCACTACTGAATGTCCAAGTAACCCAATGCTGGTTTTCAGAGCCTGTTCAAACTCGCAGGCCTATTGTTTAACAGGCTATCCACTCTAACCTGGTCTGCTCTGCTTTCTTCTGTCCACGCAATCCAGAATTCAGAAATCATTGGAATCTCCACTACAGAATTTTCCATTCATTCACTGCCAATCTGGAGTCCTTCGAATCTCCACTCCAGGCAGGCTTTCGTTACACCAATGGTGAATGTCCATGTAACACACTGCTGGTGTTCAGCGTCCTGTTCACACTCGCAGGCATGATGTTCAACTGGCTATCCACTCAACCCTGGTCAGCTCTTCATTTTACTATACACGTAACCTAGACTTCAGAAACCAATAGAATCTTCACTAGAATATGTTCCATTCATTCACTGCCAATCTGGAATTCATCGAATATCCACTCCAGGCAGGCTTTCGTTACACCACTGTTGAATATACAAATAACACAATCCTGATTTTCAGCGGCTGTGCACACTCGCCGGCATGCTGTTCAACTTGCTATCCACTCCCTGGTCAGCTCTTCCTTTTCCTGTCCACACAATCCAGACTTCTGAAATCATTGGAAACTCCACTACAGAATGTTCCATTCATTCACTGCGAATCTGTAATTTAACTGAAACTCAACTCCATGCAGGCTTTGTTACACCACTGGTGAATGTCCAAGTCACCCAGTGCAGGTTTTCAAAGTCCTATTCACACTCACTGGCGTGCTGTTCAACTGGCTGTCCACTCCACAGTGGTCAGGTCTTTGTTTTCCTGTCCACACAACACAGACTTCAAAAATCATTGGAATCTCTACTACAGAATGTTCCATTCATTCACTGCTAATCTGGAATTCATCGAATCTCCACTCCAGGCAGTTTTTGTTACACCACTGTTGAATGTCCAAGTAACACAATGCTGATGTTCTGCATACTGTACACACTGGTAGGCATGCTGTTTAACTGGCTATCCACTGAACCCTAGTCAGCTGTTCATTTTCCTCTCCACACAACCCAGATTTCAGAAATCATTGGAATTTTCAGTACCGATTGTTCCATTCATTCACTGCCAATAAGGAATTCATTAAATCTCAACTCCAGGCAGCCTTTCCATACACCACTTGTTTAATATCTAAATGCCCCAATGCTGGTTTTCAGCTGCCTGTTCACACTCGCATGTGTGCTGTTCAACTAGCGGTCCACTCCAACCTGGTCAGCTCTTCATTTTCCTGTCCACACAACCCAGACTTAATAAATCTTTCTAATCGCCACTACAGAATGTTCCATTCATTCACTGCCAATCGGAATTCATCGAATCTTCACAGCCCTCCCGTTGATCGTCGATTTGCTCGAGCGGGCCCAGTAACGTCTCCATTGGAGACTTTGTTGTTACTGTGTCCGGCATATCGAATACTCTCGGTAGCTTGCCGGAATCTTCACAGCAGGCAGGATGTTGTTACACCACTGGTGAATATCCAAGTAACCCAATTCTCGTTATCAGCAGCCTGTTCAAACTCGCAGGCCTGCTGTGCAACCGGCTATTCACTCTAACCTGGTCTGCTATTCATTTTCCTGTCCACACAACCCAGACTTCAGAAGTCATTGCAATCTCCACTAAAGAATGTCTCATTCATTCACTGCAAATCTGGAATTCATCTGAATCTCCACTCTAGGTAGGCTTTCATTACAACACTGGTGAATGTCCAAGTAACCCAATGCTGCTATTCAGCGGCCTGTTCACACTCGCAGCCGTGCTGTTCACTGGCAAAGTATTCCACCCTGGTCACCTTTTCATTTCCCTCTCCACAACACCCAGATATGAGAAATCATTGGAATCTCCACTATAGAGTGTGCCCGTCTTTCACTGCGAGTCTGGAATACATCTGAATCTACACTCTACGCAGGCATTCGATACAACCTGGTGAGTCTACCCAGAAACTTGAAATCATCTCAATCTGCACTCTAAAATCATCCATGGGCTTCTTTTCATCTTCCTATCCACACTGCCATTCTGGTGCGAAAGCACAACAGTAAGACGTGTGCATCAATCAGCCAGTTTGGCCGAGCCTGGTTCATTTCCTCGCCCTCTCAGAGAGGCCAGGAAGCAACCAAGAGTATCTGGCCCTCATGCAAAGCCTGGCAAGACATCCTTGAAATAATCCTTATTGCAAAATTATAGTCAACACAAGTCTCCAAACGAAGACGTTACTGAACTTCGCCAGCAAATCAATGAAGTCCAGGCGGACTTGGAGAGAGACAGTGATCCACACTGCTGAGTAGTGATTTCATCTCAATTATCCAATGTATTCGGCCTGTGTTTCTTCTCTTTCTCCAGAAAAACGCGTCGAATTAGAAATCTGACAAGTAAGCATTTGCTCTAAACTCTCTGGAGAGCCCGGCAAGCAACCGAGAGTTTCTTGCCTGCACGGAAGAGACTGGCAAGCTCCCCGTGACGTATTCCATATGCCAGACACAGTAATAACAGAGTCTCCAATGGACACGTTACTGGGCCCGCTCGAACAAATCAATGAACAACGGGAGGGCCTTTACCTTTACCTTTACCTCCCCAGGCCTGCTGTTCAGCTCCCTGTGCAGTCGAATATAATATTCTGTTCATTAAACATGCCACATTAATGAGCGACCTGAGTTCATCTAAATATCAACAGCTACATATCTGGTTTTCATCTGCCTGTGCATTCCATCAAGCTGAAGTTTTCATCATACCATTCACTCTATCCAGGCCTGGTGTGCTTCGACCTAGGAATCAATATAAACCATATGGTACTCTCCCGGTCAACGCCACCCAGTACTGGTGATGATCTTATGCATCTAAAACTAATCAGGGTTGGAATTCTTCTGCGTTACACCACTGGTGAGTCCACCCCGAAACTGAAAATTATCTGAATCTGCACTGTAAAATCATCCATGGGCTGCTTTTCATCTTCCTATCCACACTGCCATTCTGCCTCGCGACGCCAGCCTGGCGGAGCTGTGTTCAATTCCTCGGACTCTCAGAGAGCCCGAGGGGCTACCAAGAGTATCTGACCCTCGGTGCAAAACCGGGCAAGCCACCCGGGAAACATTCCATATGCCGAAATTACAGTCACCACAAGTCTCCAAACGACGACATTACTGAACCACGACAGCAAATCAATGAAGTCCGGGAGGACTGGGAGAGTGACAGCGATCCACACTTCTGAGTAGTGAATTAATCTCAATACCCAATATATTAGGCCTGCGTTTCTACTCCTTCTCCATGACATCGCGTCTAATTAGAAATCTGCCTAGAGAGCATTTGCTGTCAACTCTCCCCAGGCCTTCTATTCGCCTCCAAATCCAGTCGAAAATAGAATTCTGTTCATTAACCCTGCCACACTACCGAGCAACCTGAATTCATCTAAATATCAACGACTACATATCTGGTTTTCATCTGCCTGTGCACTGAATCAAGCCGAAGTTTTCATCATCCTGTTCACTCAGACCTGGCCTGGTATGCATTGACTTCTGAATCAATCGAAATCATATGTTACTGTCCTGGTCAACGCCACCCAGTGGTGGTGATGATCGTATGTCTCTAAAACTTTTCAGGGTTGGGATTTTTCTGCATGTCAAAGTAACCAAATGCTAGTGGTCAGTGGCCTGTTCACATACCGCAGGCATGGTGTTCACTGCCTATCCACCCCACCCTGTTCAGCTCTTCATCTCCTGGTGCCCATTACCCAGAAACTTGAAATCATCTGAATCTGCACTCTAAAATCATCCTTGGGCTGCTGTTCATCTTTCTATCTACTCTGCCATTCTGGCGGGAATGCACAGCAGTAGGACTTGTGTGTCACGCAGCCAGCCTGGCCTAGCCGGGTTCAATTCCTCACCCTCTCAAGAGCCCGGGAAGCTACCGAGAGTATCTGGTCCTCACAGAAAAGTCTGGCAACCTACCGGTTGGGCATTGACTTCTGAATCAATCAAAACCACTCCACCCTGGTCAGCTCTTCATTTTCCTGTCCCCACTGCCCAGACTTCAGAAATCATCGGAATCTCCACTACAGAATGTTCCAATCATTTGCTGCCAATCTGGAGTTCATCGAATCGCCACTCCAGGCAGGCTTTCGTTACACCACTGCTAAATGTCCAAGTAACCCAATGCTGGTTTTCAGCGGCCTGTTCACACTCGCAGCCGTTCTGTTCACTGGCTATCTAATCCAACCTGGTGAGCTCTTCATTTTCCTATCCATAACACCAAGATATCAGAAATCATAGGAATCTCCACTACAGAATGTTCCGATCATTCACTGCGAGGCTGGAATACATCTGAATCTCCACTCTACACAGGCATTCGTTATACCACGGGTGAAAATACCCAGAAACTTGAAATCATCTGAATCTGCACTCTAAAATCATCCATGGGCTTCTTTTCATCTTCCTATCTACACTGCCATTCTGGCGGGAAAGCACAACATTAGGACGTGTGCGTCACGCAGCCAGCTTGACCTAGCCGGGTTCAATTCCTCGCCCACTCAAGAGCCCAGGAAGCTACCGAGAGTACCTGGTCCTCGCGGAAAAGCCTGGCAACCACCCGTGAAATGTTCCATATGCCGAAATTACAGTCACCACAAGTCTCCAAACAAAAACGTTACTGAACCGCGCCAGCAAATCAATGAAGTCCGGGAGGACTGGGAGAGTGACAGCGTTCCACACTGTTGAGTATTGAATTTATCTCAATATGCATATGAATTAGGCCTGCGTTTCTTCTCGTTCTCCACGAAATCGAGTCGAAATGGAAATCTGCCATGTGAGAATTTGCTGCCAACTCTCCCTAGGTCTGCTGTTCTGCTCCCTATCCAGTCAAATAATGTATTCTGTTCATTAACCCTGCTACACTACCTAGCGACCTGAGTTTATTTAAATTTGAACACCTGCATATCTGTTTTTCATCATCCTGTGCACTCAATCAAGCCTAAATTTTCAGTATACCGTCCACTGTACCCAGGCCTGGTGTGCATAGACTTCTGAATCAATTGAAACCATATGGTACTGTCCCGGTCAACGCCACCTAGTGGTGGTGATGAACGTATGCCTCTAAAACTCATCAGGACTGGGATTCTTCTGCATGTCCCAGTAACCCAATGCTAGTGGTCAGCAGCATGTTCACATACCGCAGGCGTGGTGTTCACTGGCTATCCACTCTACCTTGGTCAGCTCTTCATTTCCTGGTGCCATAACCCAGAGTTCTGAAATCATTGATATCGTCACTACAGATTGTTCCATTCATTCACTGCCAATCTGGAATTCATCTGAATCTCCACTCCAGGCAGGCTTTAGTTACAACACTGTTGAATGTCCAAGTAACCCAATGCTGGTTTTCAGTGTATTGTCAAACTCGCATGCGTGCTGTGCAACTGGCTATCAACTCCACCCTGGTCAGCTCTTCACTTTCCTGTCCACACAAGCCAGACTTCAGAAATCATTGCAATATCCACTACAGAATGTTCCATTCATTCAGTGCCAATCTGGAGTTCATCGAATCTCCACTCCAGGCAGGATTCCATTACACCACTAGTTTATTTCAAAGTAACCCAATGTTGGTTTTCAGCTGTGTGTTCACACTCGCAGTTGTACTGTTCAACTGGCTATCCACTCAAACCTGATAAACTCTTCATTTTCCTGTCCACAAAACCCAGACTTCAGAAGTCATTGGAATCTCCATTACAGACTGTTCTATTCTTTCATTGCCAATCTGGAGTTTAACGAATCTCTATTCCAGGCAGGCTTTCGATTCACCACTGGTGAATGTCCAAGTAAACCGATGCTGCATTTCAGCTGCCTTTTCACACTCGCATGCTGCTGTTCAACTGGCTATCCACGCCACACTGCTCATCTATTCATTTTCCTGAACACACATTCCAGACTTCAGAAATCATTGAAATCTCCCCTACAGAATGTTCCATTAATTCTCTGCGAACCTGGCATTCATCTGAATCTCCATTCCAGGCAGGCTTTCGTAACACCACTGGTGAATATCCAAGTAACCCAATGCTGGTTTTCAGCGGCCTGTTCACACTCACAGGCGTGCTGTTCAACTAGCTGTCCACTCAATTCTATTCATCATTGACTGCGAATCTGAAATTCATCTGAAACTCCACTCCAAGCAGGCTTTTGTTACACCCCTTTGAATGTGAAATTATCCCAATGCTGGTTTTCAGAGGCCTGTGCTGTTCACTGGCTCTCCACTCCACCCTGGTCAGCTCTTCTTTTTCCTGTCCACAGAACTCAGACATCAGAAATCATTGGAACCTCCATTACAGAATGTTCCATTCATTCAGTGCCAATCTGGAGTTCATCGAATCTCCACTCCATGCAGGATTCCGTTACACCACTAGTTTATTTCAAAGTAACCCAATGTTGGTTTTCAGCTGTGTGTTCACACTCGCAGTTGTGCTGTTCAACTGGCTATCCACTCAACCCTGGTAAACTCTTCATTTTCCTGTCCACACAACCCAGACTTCAGAATTCATTGGAATCTCCATTACAGACTGTTCTATTCTTTCATTGCCAATCTGGAGTTTAACGAATCTCCATTCCAGGCAGGCTTTCGATTCTCCATTCCAGGCAGAATCTCCACTACAGAATGTTCCATTTATTAACTGCTAGTCTGGAATACATTTTAATCTCCACTCTGCGCAGATATTCGTTACAGCACTGGTATGTCTACGCAGAAATTTGAAATCATCTAATTCTGCACTCTGAAATAATCCATGGACTACTTTTCATCTTCCTATCAACAATGCCATTCTCGTGCGAAAGCACTGCATTAGGAAGTGTACATCACGCAGCCAGCCTGGCCGAGCCGGGTTCAATTTCTAGCCCTCTCATAGAGCCCCGGAATCTACCGAGAGTATCTGGCCCTCGTGGCAAAGCCTGGAAAGACACCCGTGAAATATTCCTTATGCCAAAATTACAGTCACCACAGGTGTCCAAACAAAGACGTTACTAAACCGCGCCAGCAAATCAATGAAGTCCGGGAAGACTGGGAGAGTGACAGTGATCCACACTGCTGAGTAGTGAATTCATCTCAATATCCAATGTATTAGGCCTGCGTTTCTTCTCGTTCTCCACGAAATCGAGTCGAATTAACAATATGCCAAGTGAGCATTTATTGTCAACTCTCCCCAGGCCTGCTGTTCTGCTCCCAATCCAGCCGAATGTAGTATTCTGTTCATTAACCCTGCCACACTACCGAGCGATCTGAGTTCTTCTAAATATCGACACGTACATATCTGGTTTTCATCTGCCTGTGCACTCAATGAAGCCGAAGTTTTCATCATCCCGTTCACTCTAACCAGGCCTGGTGTGCATCGACCTCTAAATCAATCAAAACCATAAGGACTCTCCCGGTCAACGCCACCCAGTGGTGGTGATGATCTTATGCCTCTAAAACTCGTCAGGTTTGGGATTCTTCTGCAAGTCCCAGGAAACCAATGCTAGTGGTCAGCGGCCTGTTCACATACCGCAGGCGTGCTGTTCAACTGGCTATCCACTCAACCCTTGTTCGCACTTCCTTTTCCTGTCCACACAAACCAGACTTCAGAAACCATTGGAATCTCCACTTCAGATTGTTCCATTCATTCACTGTGAATCTGGAATTCATCTGAATCTCCACTCCAGGCAGTGTTTCATTACACCACTGTTGTATGTCCAAGTAACCCAATGCTGATTGTCAGTGTCCTGTTCAAACTCGCGTGAGTGCTATTCAACTGGCTATCATCTCCACCCTGGTCAGCTCTTCCTTTTCCTGTCCACGCAACCCAGACTACAAAAATCATTGGAATCTCCACTACAGAAGGTTCCATTCATTCACTGCCGATCTGCAGTTCTTCGAATCTCCATTCTAGGCAGGCCTTCGTTACACCACTGTTGAATGTCCAAGTAACCCAATGATGGTTTTCACCCACCTGTGCTTTTCACTGGTTATCCACTTCACCCTGGTTAGTTCTTCATTTTCCTGTCTACACTACCCAGACATCAGTCATTAATGGAATCTCCACTACAGAATGTTACGGTCATTCACTGCGAGTCTGGAATACATCTGAATCTCCACTCTACGCAGGCATTCGTTACACCACTGGACAGTATACCCAGAAACTTGAAAACATCTGAATCTGCACTGTAAAATCATCCATGGGCTGCTTTTCATCTTCCTATCCACACTGGCATTCTGGCACGAAAGCACAGCAGTAGGACATTTGTGTCACGCAGACAGCCTGGCCGAGCCGGGTTCAATTCCTCGCCCTCTCAGAGAGCCCGTGAAGCTACCGAGAGTATCTGGCCCTCGTGGCAAAGCTTGGCAAGACACCCTGGAAATATTGCATATGCCAAAATTACAATCACCACAAATCTCCAAACGAAGACGCAACTGAACCGTGCAAGCAAATCAATGAAATCCGGCAGGACTGGGAGAGTGACAGCAATTCACACTGCTGAGTATTGAATTCATCTCAATATCCAATGTATTAGGCCTGCGTTTCTTCTTGTTCTCCACGAAAAGGAGTCGAATTAGAAATCTTCCAATTGAGCATTTGCTGTCAACTCTCTCCAAGCCTGCTGTTCAGCTCCATATCCAGTCGAATATAGTATTCTGTTCATTAACCCTGCCAGAATACCAAGCGACCTGAGTTCATCTAAATATCAACATCTACATATCTGGTTTTCATCTGCCGGTGCACTCAATCAAGCCGAAGTTTTAATCATCCCATCGACTCTAACCAGGCCTGGTGTGCATCGACTTCTGAATCAATCAAAACCATATGTTAGACTCCCGGTCCGGTCAATGCCACCAAGAGGTGGTGATGATCGTAGGCCTCTAAAACTCGTCAGAGTTGGGATTCTTCTGCATGTCCCAGTAACCTAATGCTAGTGGTCGGCGGCCTATTCACAAACCGCAGGCGTGGTGTTCACTGGCTCTTCACTCCACCATGGTCAGCTCTACATTTCCTGGTGCCTATAACCCAGAGTTCTGAAATCATTGGTATTTCCACTACATAATGTTCCATTCATTTACTGTGAATCTGGAATTTATCTGAATCTCCACTCCAGGCACTCTTTGGTTACACCACTGGTGAATATCCAAGTGACCCAATGCTGGTTGAACTCGCAGGCGTACTGTTCAAATGGCTCTCCACTCCACCCTGGTCAGAATTTCATTTTCCTGTTCACACAACCCAGACTTCAGAAATCATTGGAATCTCCACTACAGAATGTTCCATTCATTCAATGCCAATCTGGAGTTCATCGAATCTCTAAACCAGGCAGGCTTTTGCAACAGCACTGGTGAATGTGCAAGTAACCCAATGCTGGTTTTGAGCGTTCTGTTCACACTCGCAGGGATGCTGTTCAACTGGCTATCCCTCAACTCTGGTCAGAACTTCATTTCCCTGTCCACACAACACAGACTTCAGAAATCATTTGAATTTCCACTACAGATGTTCCATTCATTCACTGCCAATCTGGATCATCTGAATCTCCACACCAGGCAGGCTTCCGTTACATCACTGGTGAATGTCCAAGTAATCCAATGCTGGTTTTCAGCGTCCTGTTCTCATTCGCAGGCATGCTGTTCAACTGGCTATATACTCCACCCTGGTCATCTCTTCCTTTCCTTTCCACACATTCCAGACTTCATAAATCATTGGAATCTGCACTACAGAGTGTTCCATTCATTCACTGCGAATCTGGAATTCATCTGAATCTCCACTCCAGGCAGGCTTTCGTTTCATCGCTGTTGAATATCCAAGTAACCCAATGCTGGTTTTCAAAGTCCTGTTCACACTCGCAGGCGTGCTGTTTAAATGGCTATCCATTCAACACTGATCACCACTTCATTTTCCTATCCACAAAACCCAGACGTCAGCAATCATTGGAATCTCCACTACAGAATGTTCCATTCATTCACTCCCAATCTGGAGTTCTTCGAACCTCCACTCTAGGCAGGCTTTCATTAAACCAGTGGTAAATGTCCAAGTAACCAAATGCTGCTTTTCAGCGGCCTGTTCACACTCGCAGGTGTGCTGTTCAACTGGCTATCCACTCCACTCGGGTCAGCTCTTCATTTTCCTGTCCACACAACCCAGACTTCAGATATCATTGGAATCTCCACTACAGAATGTTCCATTCATTCACTGCCAATCTGGAGTTCTTCGAATCTCCACTCTAGGCAGGCTTTCGTTACACCACTGGTGAATATCCAAGTATCCCAATGAAGATTTTCAGCGGCATGTGTTGTTCACTGTCTATCTACTCCACCCTGGTGAGATCTTCATTTTCCTGTCTATAGAACCCAGACATCAGAAATCTTTGGAATCTTTACTACAGTATGTTCCGGTCATTCACTGCGAGTCGGGAATACATCTGAATCTCCACTCTAAGCAGGCATTCATTACAGCCATGTCAATTCTACCTAAAAACTTGAGATCATCTGAATCTGCACTCTAAAATCATCCATGGACTGCTTTTCATCTTCTTATGGACTTTCTGGCGCAAAAGCACAGCAGTAAGACGAGTTCGTAACACAGCCTGAAGAGCCGAGCAGGGTTCAAATCCTCGCCCTCTCAGAGAGCCCGCGAAGCTACCGAGAATATCTGGCCCTCGTGGAAAGCCTGGCAAGACACCTGTGAAATATTCGATACGCCATAATTACAGTCACCACAAGTCTACAAACGAAGACGCTACTGAACCGCGCCAGCAAATCAATGAAATCCGGGAGGATGGGGAGAGTGACAGTCTACCACACTGCTGAGTAGTGAATTCATCTCAATATCCAATGTATTAGGCCTGCGTTTCTTCTCGTTCTCCAGGAAATCGCGTCGAATTAGAAATCTGGCAAGTGAGCATTTCCTGTCAAATATCACCAGGCCTGCTGTTCAGCTCCCTATCCAGTCGAATATACTATTTTGTTCATTAACCCTGCCACACTACCAAGCGACCTGTGTTCATCTAAATATCATCACCTGCATATCTTGTTTTCATCTGCTGTGCACTCGATAAAGGTGACGTTTTCATCATCCCGTCCACTCTAACCAGGCCTGGTGTGCATCGACTTCTGAATCAATCGAAACCATATCATATTCTCCAGGTCAACGCCACTCAGTGGTGGTGATGAACATATGCCTCTAAAACTCGTCATGGTTGGAATTCTTCTCCATGTCCCAGTAACACAATGCTAGTGGTCAGCGGCCTCTTCACATATCGCAGGCGTGGTGTTCACTGGCTATCCACTCCACCCTGGTCAGCTCTTCATGTCCTGGTGCCCATAACCCAGAGTTCTGAAATCATTGGAATCTCCACTACAGAATGTTCCATTCATTCACTATGAAACTGGAATTCATATGAATGTCCACTCCAGGCAGGCTTTCGTTACACCACTGTTGAATGTCGAAGTAACCCAATGCTAGATTCAGCAGCCGGTTCACACTCACAGCCATGCTGTTAAACTGGCAATCCACTCAACCATGATTAGCTCTTCATTTTCCTGTCCACACAACCTACACTTCAGAAACCATTAGAATCTCCACTACAGAAAGTTCCACTCATTCACTGACAATCTGGAATTCATCGAATCACCAATTTAGGCAGGCTTTCGTTACACCAATGGTGAATATAAAAGTAACCTGATACTGGTTTTCAGCCGCCTGTTCACACTCGCAGGCGTGCTCTTCACTGGCTATCCAGTCCACCCTGGTCAACTCTTCATTTTTATGTCCACACAACCTAGAATTCAGAAACTATTGAAATCTCCATTACAGAATGTTCCATTCATTCACTGCCAGTATGGAATTCATAGAATCTCCCCACCAGGCAGGCTTTCGTTACGCCACTGGTGAATACAAAATACTGGTTTTCAGTGGTCTGTTCACACTGGCAGGCGTGCTGTTTAACTGGCCATCCAATCCAACCAGGTAAGGTCTGCATTTTCCTGTCCACAAAACGCAAACTTCAGAAACCAATGGAATCTCCACTACAGAATGTTCCATACATTCACTGCCAATCTGCAATCCATCGAATCTCCACTCAAGACAATTTTTTGCTACACAACTGGTGAATGTCCAAAGAACCCAATGCTGGTTTTCAACGTCCTGTTCACACCTGCAGGCGTCCTGTTCAACTTACGACAAAATCCACCCTGGTCAGCTCTTCATTTTCCAGTCCACACAACCCAGACTTCAGAAATCAGAGGAATCTCCACTACAGAATGTTCGATTCTTTCACTGCCAATCTGGAGTTCATCGAATCTCCACTCCAGGCAGGCTTTCTTTACAGCACTGGTGAATGTCTAAGTAACACAATGCTGGTTTTCAGCGGCCTGTTCACACCCGCAGGCATGCTGTTCAACTGGCTATCCACTCCATTCTGGTCAGATCTTCCTTTTCCTGTCCACACAACCCAGACTTCAGCAATCATTGGAATCTCCACTACAGAATGTTCCATTCAATCACTGCCAATCTGGAGTTCATCAAATATCCAAACCAGGCAGGCTTTTGCAACACCACTATTCAATGTTCAAGTAATGCAATGCTGGTTTTGAATGGTCTTGTTCACACTCGCAGGCGGGTTGTTCAACTGGCTATCCACTCAACTCTGGTCAGCACTTCATAATCTTGTTCACACAACCCAGACTTAGGAAATCATTGGAATCTCCACTGTAGAATATTCCATTCATTCAGTGCGAATCTGCATCATCTGAATCTCCACTCCAGGCAGGCTTTGGTAACACCACTGGTGAATATCCAAATAATCAAATGCTGGTTTTCAGCGTCCTCTTCACATTCGCACGTGTGCTGTTCAACTGGCTAGCCACTCCACCTTGGTTAGCTCTTCATTTTCCTGTCAACACAACCCAGACTTCATAAATCATTTGATTCTCCACTACAGTATGTTCTATTTATTCAGTGCGAATCTGGATCATCTGAATCTCCACTCCAGGCAGGCTTTCGTTACACCACTGATGAATGTCCAAGTAACCCAATGCTGCTTTTCATCGTCCTGTTCACAATCGCAGGCGTACTTTTCAACTGGCTATACACTCCACAATGGTCAGTTCTTTCTTTTGCTGTCCACACATTCCAGACCTCAGAAATCATTGGAATCTCCACTAAAGAATGTTCCATTCATTCACTGCGAATCTGGAATTCACCTGAATCTCCACTCCAGGCAGGCATTCGTTACACCGCTGGTGAATTTCCAAGTAACTCAATGCTGGTTTTCAGCGTCCTGTTCACACTCACAGGCCTGCTGTTCAACTGGCTATCCACTCAACTGTGTTCAGCACTTTATTTTCCTGTCCACACAACGTAGATTTCAGAAACCATTGGAATTTCCACTACAGAATGTTCCATTCATTCACTGCCAATCTGGAATTCATCGAATCTCCACTCCAGGCAGGCTTAAATTACACCACTGGTGAATGTACAAGTAACCCAATGCTGGTGTTCAGCGTCCGGTTCACACTCGCGGGCGTGCTGTTCAACTGGCTATACACTCCACACGGGTCAGCACTTTCTTTTCCTGTCCACAAACCCAGACTTCAAAAATAATTGGAATCTCCACTACAGAATTTTTCATTCATTCACTGCTGGAGTTCATCGAATCTCCACTCCAGGCAGGCTTTCATTACACGACTGGTGAATGTCCAAGTAACCCACTGATGGATACAGCGGGCTGTGCTGATCACTGGCTATCCAGTCCTCCTTGTTCAGCTCTTCATTTTCCAGACCACAGATCTAAGACACCGGGAATCATTGGAATCTCCACTACAGAATGTTCCGTTCATTCACTGCGAGTCTGGAATACATCCGAAACTCCAACTTTACGCAGCCATTCGTTATACCACTGGAGAGTCTCCACAGAAACTTGAAATCATCTGAATCTACACTCCAAAATCATCCATTGGCTGCTTTTCATCTTCCTATTATCACTGCCATTCTGACGATATAGCACAGCAGTAGGGCGTGTGCATCATGCAGCCAGCCTGGCTGAGTCAAGTTCAACTCCTAGCCCTCTCAGAGAGCCCAGGAAGCTAGCGAGAGTTTCTGGCCCTCATGGAAAAGCATAGCAAGACACCTGGGAAATATTCCATATGCCAAAATTACAGTCACCACAAGTCTTCAAACGAAAACACTAAGGAACCGCGCCAGCAAATCAAAGTAGTCAGGGAGGACTGGGAGAGTGACAGCGATCCACACTGCTGAGTAGTGAATTCATCTCAATATCCAATGTATAAGGCCTGCGATTCTTCTGGTTATCCACGAAATCGAGTCGAATTAGAAATCTGCCAACTGAGCATTTCCTGTCAACTCTCCCCAGGCATGCTGTTCAGCTCCCTATCCAGTCGAATATAGTATTCTTTTCATTAACCCTGCCACACTAGGGAGCGACCTGAGTTCTTCTAAATATCAACACGTACATATCTGCTTTTCATCTGCCAGTGCACTCAATCAAGCCAAAGTTTTCATCATCCCGTCCACTCTAACCAGGCCTGGTGTGCATCGACTTCTGAATTTATCGAAACCATATGGTATTCTCCAGTCAATGCCAAACAGTGGTGATGATAATCGTATTCAACTAAAACTCGTCAGGTCTGGGATTCTTCTGCAAGTCCCAGTAATGCAATGGTAGTGGTCAGCGGCCTGTTCACATACCACAGGCGTGGTGTTCACTGGCTATCCACTCCACCCTGGTCAGCTCTTCATATCCTGGTGCCCATAACCCAGAGTTCTGAAATCATTGGAATCTCCACTACAGAATGTTCCATTCATTCGCTGACAATCTGGAATTTATCGAATCTCCACTCCAGGCAGGATTTCGTTACACCACTGGTGAATATCCAAGTACCCCAACGCTGGTTTTTCGTACCCTGTTCACACTTGCCAGTGTGATATTCAACTGGCTATCCACTCCAACCTGATCAGCTCTTCATTTTCCTGTCCACATAACCCAGACTTTAGAAATCAATGGAATCTCCACTACAGGATGTTACATTCATTCACTCCCAATCTGGAACTCATCGAATTTCCACTCCAGGCAGGATTTTGTTTCACTAGTGTTGAATGTCCAAGTAACCCAAGGCTGGTTTTCAGCAGACTGTTCACACTCGCAGGAGTGCTGTTCAACTGGCTATACACTCAACCCTGGTCAGCTCTTCATTTTCCTGTCCACATAACCTAGACTTCAGAAACGTTATAATCTCCACTACAGAATGCTCCCTCCATTCAATGCTGATCTGGAATTCATTGAATCTCCACTCCAGGCAGGCTTTCGTCACACAACTGGTGAATATTCAAGTAACCAATGCTGGTTTTCAGCGTTCTGTTCATATTCGCATGTGTGCTGTTCAACTGGCAATCAACTCCTCAGTGGTCAGATTATTCTTTTCCTGTCCACACAAAACAGACTTCAGAATTCATTGGAATCTCCACTACAAACTGTTCCATTGATTCACTTCCAATCTTGAATTCATAGAATATCCAACTCCAGGCAGGCTTTCGTTACACCACTGATGATGTCCAAGTAATCCAATGCTGGATTTCAGAGGCCTGATCACACTCGCAGGCGTGCTGTTCAACTCGCTGTCCACTCAACCCTGGACAGCTCTTCATTTTCCTGTCCACAGAACCCAGACTTCAGAAGTAATTGGAATCTCCACTACAGAATGTTCCATTCATTCACTCCCAATCGGGAATTCATCGGATCTCCACTCCAGGCAGGATTTCGTTACAGCACTGGTGAATATCCAAGTAACCCAATGTTGGTTTTCAGCAGCCTGTTCAAACTCGCAGGCTGCTGTTCAACTGGATATCCACTCTACCCTTCTCTCCTCTTCATTTTCCTGTCAACACAACCCAGACTTCAGAAATCATTGGAATCTCCCCTAGAGAATGTTCCATTAATTCTTTGCGAACCTGGTATTCAACTGAATCTCCACTCCAGGCAGGCTTTCTTACACATCTGGTGAATATCCAAGTAACCCAATGTTGGTTTTCAGCAGCCTGTTCAAACTCGCAGGCTGCTGTTCAACTGGATATCCACTCTACCCTGCTCTCCTCTTCATTTTCCTGTCAACACAACCCAGACTTCAGAAATCATTGGAATCTCCCCTAGAGAATGTTCCATTAATTCTCCGCGAACCTGGTATTCAACTGAATCTCCACTCCAGGCAGGCTTTCGTTACACATCTGGTGAATATCCAAGTAACCCAATGCTGGTTTTCAGCAGCCTGTTCACACTCACCGGCGTGCTGTTCAACCAGCTATCCACTCAAATCCATTAATTCACTGTGAATCTGGAATTCATCTTAAACTCCACTTCAGGCAGGCTTTCGTTACGCCACTGGTGAATGTACAAGTAACCCAATGCTGGTTTTCATCGGCCTGTGCTGTTCACTGCCTCTCCACTCCACCCTGGTCTGCTCTTCATTTTCCTGTCCACAGAACTCAGACATCAGAAATCATTGGAATCTCCACTACAGAATGTTCCGATCATTCACTGCGTGTCTGGAATACATCTGAATTTCCACTCTGCGCAGGCATTCGTTACATCATGTGTATGTCTACCCAGAAACTTGAAATAATCTGAATCTGCACTCTGAAATAATCCATGAGCTGCTTTTCATCTTCCTATCCACACCGCCATTCTTGCGCGAAAGTACAGCAGTAGGATGTGTGCGTCACGCAGACATCCTGGCTGAGCCAGTTTCAATTCCTAGCCCTATCAGAGAGCCCCGGAAGCTACGGAGAGTATCTGGACCTTGTGGCAAAGCCTGGCAATCCACCCGTGAAATATTCCTTATGCCAAAATTACAGTCACCAAAAGTATCCAAACAAAGACGTTACTGAACCGCGCCAGCAAATTAATGAAGTCCCGGAAGACTGGGAGTGTGACAGTGATCCACACTGCTGAGTAGTGAACTCATCTCAATATCCAATGTATTAGGCCTGCGTTTCTTCTCGTTCTCCATGAAATTGAGTCGAATTAAAAATCTGCCAAGTGAGCATTTGCTGTCAACTCTCCCCAGGCCTGCTCTTCTGCATGAAATCCAGCCGAATGTAGAATTCTGTTCTTTAACCCTGCCACACTACCGAGCGACCTGAGTTCTTCTAAATATCAACACGTACATATCTGATTTTCATCTGCCTGTGCACTCAATCAAGCCAAAGTTTTCATCATCCCATCCACTCTAACCAAGCCTGGTGTGCATCGACTCCTGAATCAATCTAAACCATATGGTACTCTCCCGGTCAACGCCACCCAGTGGTGTTGATGGTCGTATACCTCTAAAACTAGTCAGGGTTGGGATTCATCTACATGTCCCAGTAACCCAAGGCTGGTTTTCAGCGGCGTGTTCACACTCGCAGGCGTGCTCTTCACTGGCTACCCACTCTACTCTGTTTAGGTCTTCATTTCCTCGTGCCAATAACTCAGAGTTCTAAAATCATTGGTATCTCCACTACCGAATGTTCAATTCATTCACTTCGAATCTGGAATTCATCTGAATCTCCACTCCACCCAGGCTTTCGTTACACCTCTGGTCAATGTCCAAGTAACCCAATGCTTGTTTCAGTGGCCTGTTAACACTTGCAGGCGTACTTTTCAACTTGCTATCCACTCAATCCTGGTCAGCTCTTAATTTTCATGTCCACACAACACTGACTTCAGAAATCATTGGAATGTCCACTACAGACTGTTCCATTCACTCACTGCCAATCTGGAGTCCATCGAATCTCCACTCCAGGCAGGCTTTCGCTGCACACTGGTGAATGTCCAAGTAACCCAATGCTGGTTTTCAGCGTCATTTTTCACACTCGCAGGAGTGCTGTTCAACTGGCTACACACTCCACCCTGGTCTTGTCTTCATCTTCCTGTCCACACAACCCAGACTTCAGAAATCATTGGAATCTCCACTACATAATTTTCCATTCATTCACTGCCAATCTGGAGTTCATCAAATCTCCACTCCAGGCAGGCTTTGTCTTGCAGTACACGGAGCTTACGTCTATCAGGTTACACTCACCACAGTGCTCCCGAGTCATTCCTATTACTTTGTTTGTCTGTAAACACTGCTATGCTCTGTTCCTCAACCAATTTGTAATGTCTCATCCTTCTTAGACACTGAAGTTTTACTATAAGTTAATATTGCCTTTCTCCTCTCCTGATGTCTTTTGAGCAGTTTACTTTAATGCAATGTCCTTTTTTATAGATACAGGAAGACAATTAATTAATATGTTCTTTAACTTAGGAATTGATTGGCTTAGAATATTATTCATTCCTGGGCATCTGCCTTCTCAACTTAAGCCTCAGTTGCCCTCACTTCCTAGCACCCAAGGGCAGGTTTCCGACGTGGGACTGGATGGAACCAGGGCAAGCCGGTAAGTTATGTGCTACCCTGGCATCGCAATGAGCCTGGCCAAGGTGCCAAAATTCTTAACTATCAGTTAAGAGTTTGATCATAGGCAAATGCTGTCATGATCCAAATATAACGATGAGACTAGGACCCTGCTACTAGGAATAGGAAAGCTACCTGGCCTGTGCACTGGAGTCTGAGATTGAGATGGCCCTGGGAGAGCAATTCTATAAGCTCAAGGTATTTCTTACTGTTTCCATACAAAATGATTAATATTATGTATGCTTATATGTTGGTTGGACAAGGAGAGGTGAAACACATCCTAGAAGCATTTTTCCTGTGTGTCCTGACTAACATGGATGAGACTGAACTTTCTCCCCTTCAAACTGCCTTCAGTAAATGATTTCAGTATATTGAGGCAGTTTCTCTTATCTCACAGGAAACTAGCTGGCCTTAGGTATGCAGATCCCAGATGCTAAGCCAGGCCTGATCTTTGGAATGTAGATGCCTGGCTCCAAGCTGGTTGATTTTGGAGTTGTAGATTTCAAGCTCTACCAGACTTGTCTTTGTTGTGCTAATCCAAGTGTTTGTAGTTTGTAAAAGGATTACTGGCCTGCGGATGTAAAGAAACAATGTATGTTGTGCCTCAATATTCTTTCTGTAACTCCTTTTGATGACATAACTAAATTGTGCCCTTTAGAGGTACTATGATGTATATAAGGGATATTTCAGGGCTCTCTGGGGGACATGTGCATCAGAGAACCTGGGAAGATGGGACTGAGGACAGAAGTTGAGAGAACAAAGGTGCACGTGCTTGAGAGATCCTGGGGCCTTCATGAAATACATCTCTTCCGTGTAATAAACTGCTGCTAAGACCAACCCGCTTGGCCCCTGTTTCCTTCCTTCACCTGACAATCACCATCGACGTCCCTGGAGTGGGGAAACGGCCTGAACGCAGGCCTTTTTATTTTTTGTGTGTTTACACACAAAACCACTGGTAAATGCTAAACCACTGGTAAATGTCCAAGTAACCCAATGCTGGTTTTCAGCGGCCTGTTCACACTCGCAGACGTGCTGTTCAACAGGCTCTCCACACCAACTTGGTCAGCTCTTCCTTTTCCTGTTCACACAACCCATATTTCTGAAATTATTGGAATCTCCACTACAGAATGGTCCATTCATTCACTGCCAATCTGGAGTTCTTCGAATCTCCACTCCAGTCATGCTTTCGTTACACCACTGGTTAATATCCAAGTAACCCAATGCTTGTTTTCAGCATCCCGTTCACACTCTCAGTCATGCTCTTCAAATGGCTATCCAGTGCAACCTAGTCAGCTCTTCATTTTCCTGTCCACACAACCTTGACTTCAGCAGCCATTGGAATCTCCACTACAGAATGTTCCATTCATTCACTGCCAATCTGAATTCACCGAATCTCCACTTTAGGCAGGCTTTCGTTACACCAATGGTGAATATCCAAGTAACCCAATGCTGGTTTTGAGCTTCCTGCTCACACTCGCAGTCGTGCTGTTCAACTAGATATCCACTCCAACCTGGTCAGCTCTTCATTTTCCTGTCCTCACAACCCAGACTTCAGAAATCATTGGAATCTCCACTACAGAATGTTCCATTCATTCACTGCTATTCTGGATTTCATCTAAATCTACACTCCAGGGAGTCTTTCGTTACACCACTTGTGAATGTCCAAGTAACTCAATGATGGTTTTCACCGGCCTGTGCTCAACTCTGGCTGTCCACTCCACCCTGTGCATCCCTTCATTTTCCGGTCCACACAACCCAGACATCCGAAATCATTGGAATCCCCACTGCAGAATGTTCTGGTCATTCACTGCAAGTCTGGAATACATCTGAATCTCCACTCTGCGCAGGCATTCGTTACAGCACTTGTATGTCTACCAGAAACTTGAAGTGATCTGAATTTGCACTCTAAAATCATCCAGGTGCTGCTTTACATCTTCCTATCCACACTGCCATTCTGGCGCGAAAGCACAACAGTAGGACATATGCGTCACGCAGCCAGCCTGGCCGAGCCGGGTTCAATTCCTCGTTCTCTCAGAGAGCCCGGGAAGCTACCAAGAGTGTCGGGCCCTCGTGAAAAACCTGGCAAGACATCTGTGAACTATTCTATATGCCAAAATTAGACTCACCACATGTCTCCAAACGAAGATGCTACTGAACCGCTCCAGCAAATCAATGAAGTCCGGGAGGACTGGGAGAGTAACAGTGATCCACACTGCTGAGTAATGAATTAATGTCAATATATAAGGTATAAAGAATGTGTTTCTTCTCGTTCACCTCGAAATCGAGATGAATTCGAAATCTGCCAAGTGAGCATTTGCTGTCAACTCTCCCCAGGCCTGCTGTTCAGCTCCCTATCCAGTCGAATACAGTTTTCTGTTTATGAACCCTGCCACACTACCGAGCAACCTGAGTTCATCTAAATATCAACACTTACATATCTGGTTTTCACTGCCTGTGCACTCAATCAAGCCTAAGTTATCTTCATCCCGTGCACTCTTTGGTTACACCACTGGTAATATCCAAGTAACTCAATGTTGGTTTTCAGCGGAGTATTCATACTCGCAGGTGGACTGTTCAACTGGCTATCCACTCCATCCTGGTCAGCTCTTCCTTTTCCTGTCCACACACCCCAGACTTCAGAAATTATTGGAATCTCCACTACAGAATATTCCATTCATTTGCTGCCAATATGGAGTTCTTCGAATCTCTACACCAGGCAGGCTTTCGTTACACCAGTGGAAAATGTCCACGCAACCCAATGATGGTTTTCAGCTAGCTTTTTCTGTTCACTGGCTATCCAGTCCACCCTGGTGATTTCTTCATTTTCCTGTCCACAGAATCCAGACATCAGAAATCATTGGAATCTCCACTATAGTTTGTTCCGGTAATTCACTGCGAGTCTGGAATACATCTGAATATCCACTCTGCGCAGGCATTCGTTACAGCACTGGTTTGTCTACCCAGAAACTTGAAATTATCTGAATCTGCACTCTAAAATCTTCAATGGGCTGCTTTTCATCTTCCTGTCAACACTGCCATTCTGTCGCGAAAGCAGAGCTGTTTGACGACTGCATCACGCAGCCAGCCTGGCCTAGCCGGGTTCAATTCTTCGCCTGCTCAGAGAGCCCGGGAAGCTACCGAGAGTATCTGGCCCTCGTGGCAAAGCCTGGCAAGACACCCGGGAAATATTTCATATTCCAAAATTACAGTCACCACAAGTCTACAAACGAATACGATACTGAACCGTGCAAGCAAATCAATGAAGTCCGGGAGGACTGGGAGAGTGACAGTGATCCACACTGCTGAATATTGAAAAAAGTAAAGTAAAAGCCCTCCCGTTGATCATCGATTTGCTCGAGCGGGTCCAGTAACGTCTCCATTGGAGATTTTGTTGTTACTTTGTCTGGCATATCGAATACTCTCGGTAGCTTGCCGGGCTCTCCGAGAGGGGCGGAGGAATTGAACTGGGGTCAGACATGTTGGTTGCGTGCAAGGCAAACGCCCTACCTGCTGTGCTATCTCAATATCCAATGTCTTAGGCCTGTGTTTCTTCTCGTTGTCAATGAAATCGAGTCGAATTAGAAATCTGCCATGTGAGCATTTGCTGTCAACTCTCACCAGGCCTGCTTTTCAGATCCCTATCCTATCAAATATAGTATTCTGTTCAATAACACTGCCACACTACCGAGCGACCTTAATCACTTACTTAATCACTTAACTTCCCGTTAGTCGTCGATTTGCTCGAGCGGGCGCCAGTAACGTCTCCATTTGTCCCTGTCGCGTGCTAGTGTAGCCCAATGGCATCTGTTCGCTCCGGGAACATGAAGGTCCTCAAACCGATCGTTCATGATCTTGACGAAGAAGTCTGACCATCTGGTAGGTGGGCGGCCACGCAGTCTTTTGACATCCCGTGGAATCCAGTCGGTAACAGCTCTAGTCCAGCAGTCGTCTTTAAATCTCATTACGTGACAAGCCCATCTGATTTTCGACACCTTGGCAAATGAGACAGTGTCCCTGATTCTTGATCGTCGACGGATGTCAGAACTCCGGATTCTTTCTCTCATTTGAGTGAAACGTGATATTCCAAGCATAGCTCTTTCTATTCTTCTTTGGGAGACCCTAATAGCATTCTCATCCTGTTTACATAGGGCCCAGGTCTCTGAGGCATATGTTAATGCAGGAAGAACAGTGGAATCAAAGAGATGTGCCCGGAGCCGGAGGTTCTTCGTCCTCTTAGCTATTTCTTCGACGTTCTTGAAGGCGTTCCAAGCCGCTCTCTTCCTCCTGCGCAGCTCCAGTGCCAGGTCATTTGTCATGTTGACCTCTCGACCTGGGTACACATAGCTGTTGCATTCGGAGATGGTCATTCCGTAGAGAGTGAATGGGGCGTCAGGAACGAGGCTGTTTCTCATCAACATTGTCTTCGTAAGATTCAGCTGTAGTCCTACCTTTCCAGACTCACGGTCAAAGTCGGCCAGCATTTGTGCCGCTTGGGTGATGTTTGGTGTTATTAAAACAATGTCATCAGCAAAGCGGAGGTGGTGTAGTTGCCAACCATCTATCTTCACTCCCATGCCTTCCCATTCCAGTCATCGCATGATGTTCTCGAGGGTGGCACTGAAGAGTTTCGGTGAAATGGTATCACCCTGCCGCACCCCTCTCTTGACATCAACGATCACTTCTTTGTAGAATGGTGAGATCCTGGTAGTGAATCCGCAGTACAGCTCATGGAGGATTCTGATGTATTGGGCTTGAATGCCCTGATTGGCTAGGGCTTCAATGACCGCTTCCATCTCAACAGAATCAAAGGCCTTCTTTAAATCAATGAACGTTAAACAGAGCGGCATCTTGAACTCCCGAGAAACCTCAATGAGCTTGGTTATCGTGTGGATATGGTCGATGGTGCTGAATCCTTTGCAGAACCCAGCTTGCTCGCATGGTTGTCCTTCATCTAGTGTTCTGCCAATCCTATTTAGGATGACTCGAGTGAACAACTTGTAGATGACAGACAATAGGCAGATCGGGCGATAGTTGCCAATGTCATGGATGTCTCCCTTCTTGAACAGTAGTACGGTCCTGCTGGTTTTCCATTAGGACGGAACCTTGCATTCAGACAGGTAGCGAGTGAAGAGCCGAGCCAGTGTATTGATGAGTACTGATGGCAGGTTCTTCAGGTGTTCAGGTCTGAGCTTGTCTGGGCCGGGTGCTGTTTGTTTCTTTACCGACGAAATGGCGTGTCGGATTTCGGAAGGGAGAACGTTGGGAACGACATATCCATCCTGTGGAATTTGGTATGTCGGCAAGTGGACATGGCTCTCGAAGAGATTTGAGTAGAAGTCATGGATAATCTTCTCCATTGCCGTTCTGGAGGATGTGATGGATCCATCAGTACGTCGGAGGGCAGTCATCTTGGTCTTGTAGTTGGCGAAGGACAGGCGGGCGTTACGAATACTTTTCCCGGCTTCTGCCGCATCTACCAGTACTTCTGCTCTTCTCTCTTTGAGGTCTTCCTTGATCGCATCTCTGCACTGCTTTGCGAGCTCAGACGTTAGCTTGCGGTTGCCTGAGGCATGCGCCAAACCACGCTGGCGAATTAGCTCAAGAGTTTTCGAAGATAGGCGATTTTTTGTGGCTATCTCTCTCTTGGCGTTCCTCGCACATTCATGGAGGTGCTGAACCAGTCGATCGTATTCCTCGTCAATGTTGTCAACAATGGCATCTTCCCATGTTGCTGCAATAGTACCAAAGAGTTCCCAGTTGGTGGTCATTCTGGGAGTTCTCTTTTTGAACTTTGCAGCCCTTTCACCCCGTTCTGTGAAGTAGAATTTTGCACGAAGGAGACGGTGGTCCGATCCCGTTCGAAATTTTGGGACAACAGCGACATCAGTCAGGCAAAACCGTCGATTGAATATGATGTGGTCTATTTCGTTGTGGAATCGTCCACCAGGAGACTCCCATGTCCATCGTTTAGATTCTGCCTTCTGGAACTGTGAGTTACCATGAATGGTTTTGGTCGACATGATGAACTCAGACAGTCTCTCACCCTGTTCGTTCCATTCTAGGCCATGGGTCCCGATGTGAAGTTCTTCAGCTGATCTTCTCGGTTCTATTTTGGCATTAAAATCACCGACAATGAACTTGTAGAAGGTGTGGTCTTTTTTATAGAACTTCTCTAGCTCCATGTAGAACTTCTCGATTTCTCTTTCATCATAATGAGATGTTGGTGCATAGACAACGAAGATAGAAACTGCAGGCAGTGAGCCACATCTATTCAAAAGTAAATGTCCGATTCGGGTCGTTAGGCATTCGAATGAATCAATGCTCTTGGGCAAGTTTGTGTTGACAAGGACACCGACGCCTCCAACACCTCTTTTATCGCATGTTCCGAGGAACAATTCTTCTCCAGTGTCAAAAACGGCATGGTGAGATTCGTGCCTTCTTGTCTTGGTCAGACCAATGATGTCATACTTGATCATTTGCGCTTGTACCATCAGGTTCTCGATGGATGCATCTGATGCTAGTGTACGTGCATTGAAAGTACAGACGAGCGACCTAAGGTCATCTAAATATCAACACCCATATATCTGGTTTTCATCTGCCTGTGCACTCAATCAAACCGAAGTTTTCATCATCCCGTCCACTCTAACCAGGCCTGGTGTGCATCGACTTCTGAATCAATTTAAACAAAATGGTACTCTTACAGTCAACACCACTGTGTGGCGGTGATGATCGTATGACTCTAAAGCTCGTCAAGTTTGAGATTCTTCTGCATGTCCCAGTAACCCAATGCTAGTGGTCAGCGGCCTGTTCACATACTGCAGGCGTGGTGCTCACTGGCTATACACTCCACACTGATCAGCTCTTTATTTCCTGATGCCCATAACCCAGAATTCTGATATCATTTGTATCTCTACTACAGAATGTTCCATTCATTCCCTGTTATTCTGGAATTCATCTGAATCTCCACTCCAGGCAGGCTTACGTTACAATATTGGTAAATGTCCAAGTAATCCAATGATGGTTTCAAGCGGTCTGTTCACACTCGAAGGCGTTCAGTTCAACTGGCTATCCGCACAACCATGGGAAGCTCTTAATTTTCCTTTTCACAAAACCCAGACTTCAAAAATCATTGGAATTTCCACTACAAAATGTTCCATTCATTCACTGCCAATCTGGAATTCATCGAATTTCCACACCAGGCAGTATTTTGTTACACCACTGGTGAATATCCCAGTTACCCAATGCTGGTTTTCAGCTTGCCTGTTCAAACTTGCAGGCCTGCTTTTCAACGGGCTATCCACTCTAACCTGGTCTACTCTTCATTTTCCTGTCCATACAACCCAGAATTCAGAAATCATTGGGATCTCCACTACAGAATGTTCCATTCATTCACTGCCAATTTGTAATTCATCTGAATCTCCACTTTAGGCAGGCTTTCGTTCCACCAATGGTGAATGTCCAAGTAACCCAATGCTTGTTTCCTGAAGCCTGTTCACACTCACAGGCATGCTGTTCAACTGGCTATCCTCTAAACACCGGTCAGCTCTTCATTTTCCAGTCGGCTCAACCCACACTTTAGAAATCATTGAAATCTCAACTACAGAATGTTCCATTCATTCACTGCGAATCTGGAATTCATCTGAATCTTCACTCCAGGCAGGATTTCGTTACAACACTGGTGAATATCCAAGTAACACAATGTGATCAGGTCAGCGGCCTGATCACATACCGCAGGCGTGGTGTTCATTGGCTATCCATTCGACCCTGGTCAGCTCATCATTTCCTGGTGCCAATAACCCAGAATTCTGAAATCATTGGTATCTTCACTACAGAATGTTCCATTTATCCACTGCAAATCTGGAAATAATCTGAATCTCCACACCAGGAAGGCTTTCGTTACACCACTGGTGAATGTCCAAGTAACCCAATGTTGGTTTTCAGACTCCTATATACACTCCCAGGCGTGCTGTTCAACTTGCTAGCAACTCAACACTGCTCAGCTCTTCATTTTCTTGTCCCCATAAACCAGACTTCAGAAATCATTGGAATCTCCACTACAGAATGTTCATTTCATTCACTGCAAATATGGAAATCATCTGAATCTCCACTCCAGGCGCGCTCTCGTTACACCACTGCTGAATGTCCAAGTAACCCAATGCTGTTTTCCAGAGGCCTGTTCAGACTCGCAGGCATGCTGTTCAAATGGCTAAACACTCAACCCAGGTCAGCTCTTGATTTTCTTGTCCACACAAATTAGACTTCAAAAATCATTGGAATCTCTGCTACAGAATGTTCCATTCATTCACTGCCAATCTGGAATTCATAGAATCTCCACTTCAGACAGGCTTTCGTTACACCACTGGTGAAAGTCCAAGTAACACAATGCTGGTTTTAGCGGCCTTTGTACACTCGCAGGCGTGCTGTTCTACTGGCTATCCACTCCAAAACAGTCAGCACTTAATTTTCCTGTGCACACAACACAGACTTCAGAAATCATTGGAATCTCCACTATAAAATGTTCCATTCATTCACTGTAAATCTAGAATTCAATGAATCTGCACTCCAGGCAGGCTTTCGTTACAACACTTGTGAATATCCAAGTAACCCAATGCTGATTTTAATAGCCCTGTCACCCTGGCAGGCGTGCTGTTCACCTGTTTATTCACTCAACTCTGGTCATCTCTTCATTTTTCTGCCCAAAAAACACCGAATTCAGAAATAATTGGAATCTCCACTAGAGAAACTTCCATTAATTCACTGCCAATCTGGAATTCATGGAATCTACACTCCAGGCAGGATTTCGTTACACAACTTGTGAATATCAAAGTAACACAATGCTGGTTATCAGCAGCCTTATCAAACTCCCAGGCCTGCTATTTAACTGGCTATCCACTCTAACCTATCCTGCTGTTCATTTTCCTGTCCACACAAACCAGACGTCAGAAATCATTGGAATCTCCACTACAGAATGTTCCATTCATTCACTGCGAATCTGGGATTCATCTGAATCTCCACTCTAGGCAGGCTTTTGGTACACCAATGCTGAATGTCCAAGTAACACAAAGCTGGTTTTCAGCGGCCTGTTCACACTCGCAGGTGTGCTGTTCAACTGGCTCTCCACTCCAGAGTGTAAGCTCTTTTTATTCCGGTCCAGACAAGCCAGACTTCTGAAATCATTGGAATCTCCACTGTAGAATTATTCATTCATTAACTGCCAATCTGGAGATTATCGAATCTCCACGCCAGGCAGGCTTCCGTTACAACAGTGCTGAATTTCTAAGTAAAATAATGCTGGTTTTCAGAGGCCTGTTCACACTCGCAGGCGTGCGGTTCTTCATTTTCCTGTCCACATAACCCAGACTTCAGAGACCATTAGTATCTCCACACAGAATGTTCAATTCATTCACTGCGAAACTGGAATTCATAGAATCTGTACTCCAGGCAGGCTTTCGTTGCACCACTGGTGAATATCCAAGTAACCCTATGTTGGTTTTCAGCGTCCTGTTCACACCTCAAGCGTGCTGTTCAACTGGCTATCCACTCAATCTTGGTCAGCTCTTCCTTTTCCTGTCCACAAGGACCAGACTTCAGAAATCATTGTAATCTCTTTCTACTGAATTTCCATTCATTCACTGCCAATCTGGAATTCATCGAATCTCCACTCTAGGCAGGCCTTCCTTACACCACTGTTGATGTCCAAGTTATTCAATGCTGCTTTTCAGCGATCTGTTCACACTCGCAAGTGTGCTCTTCAACTGGCTATCCACTCCAACATGATAAGCTCTTCATTTTCATGTACACACAAACCAGATTTCAGAAATCATTGGAATCTCCACTACAGTATTTTCCATTCATTCAATGCGAATCTGGAATTCATCTGAATCTCCACTCCAGGCAGGATTTCCTTACAACACTGGTGTATTTCCAAGTAACACAATGCTGGTTTTCCGCGGCCTGTTCACACTCGCAGGCGTACAGTTCAACTGGCTATCCTCTCTACAGTGTTCAGCTCTTTCTTTTCCTGTCCACACAACCCAGACTAGAGAAATCACTGGAATCTCCACTACAGAATGTTCCATTAATTCAATGCCAATGTGGAGATCATCGAATCTCAAATCCAGGCAGGCTTTCTTTACACCACTGCTGAATATTCAAGTTACCACTGCTGTTTTTCAGCGGCCAGTTCACACTCGCAGGCGTGCTCTTCACTGGCTATCCAGTCCACCCTGATTAGCTCTTCATTTCCTGGTGGCAATAACCAAAAGTTCTGAAATCATTGGTATCTCCAATACATAATGTTCCATTCATTCACAGCGAATATGGAATTCATCTGAATCTCCACTTCAGGCAGTCTTTCGTTACAACACTGGTGAATGTCCAATTAACACAATGCAGGTTTCCAGCGGTCTTTTCACACTCGCAGGCGTGCTGTTCTACTGGTTATCCACTCATCCCTGGTCAGCTCTTCATTTTCATGTCTACACAATCAAGACTTCAGAAACCATTGGAATCACCACTAAAGAATGTACCATTCATTCACTGCCAATCTGGAGATTATCGAATCTCCATGCCAGGCATGCTTTCCTTACAACACTGCTGAATGTCCAAGTAAAGAAATGCTGGTTTTCAGAGGCCTGTTCACACTCGCAGGCATGCGGTTCAACTGGATTTCCACTCAATCCTGGTCAGCTCTTCATTTTCCTTTCCACACAACACAGATTTCAGAAATTATTGGAATCTACACTATAGAATGTTCCATTCATTCACTGACAATACGGAATTCATCGAATCTCCACTCCAGGCAGAATTTGGTTACACCACTTGTGAATATCCAAGTACCACAATGCTGATTTTCAGTGGCTTGTTCACACTCACAGGTGTGATGTTCAACTGGCTATCCACTCCAACATGGTAAGCTCTTCATTTTCCTGTCCACACAAACCAGATTTCAGAAATCATTGAAATCTCCACTACAGAATGTTCCATTCATTTACTTCGAATCTGGAATTCATCTGAATCTCCACTCCAGGCAGTCTTTCGTTACAACACTGGTGTATTTCCAAGTAACACAATGCTGGATATCAGTGTCCTGTTCACACTCGCAGGCGTGGTGCTGGTTCAACTGGCTATCCTCTCCACAGTGTTCAGCTCTTTCTTTTCCTGTCCATACAACCCAGACTTGAGAAATCACTGGAATCTCCACTACAGAATGTTCCATTAATTCAATGCCAATGTGGAGATCATCGAATCTCCACTTCAGGCAGGATATCGTTATCCCACTGCTGAATATCCACGTACCCCAATGCTGGTTTTCAGCGTGCTGTTCACACTCGCAGGTGTGCTGTTCAACTGACTATCCACTCCAAACTGGTCAGCTATTCACATCCTTTCCATACAACCCAGACTTCAGAAATCATTGGAATCTCCACTACAAAATGTTCCATTCATTTACTACGAATATGGAATTCATCTGAATCACCACTCAATGCAGGCTTTCGTTACAACCACTGCTGAATGTCCAAGTACTCCAATGCTCTTTTTCAGCATCCTGTTCACACTCGCAAGTGTGCTGTTCAACTGGCTCTGCACTACAGAGTGGTCAGTTCCTTCTTTTCTTGTCCACACACCGCAGACTTGAGAAATCACTGGAATCTCCACTACAGAATGTTCCATTCATTCTATACCAATGTGGAGGTCATCCTAATCTCCCCACGAGGCAGGCTTTCTTTACACCATTGCTGAATGTTCCAGTAACCCAATTCTGGTTTTCAGCGGTTTGTTCACACTCGCAGGCGTGCTCTTTACTATCCAGTCCACCCTGGTCAGCGCTTCATTTCTCCCCTCCAGGCAGGTTTTTGTTATCCCACTGGTTAATATAAAATTAACCCAATGCTGGTTTTCAGCGGCCTGTTCATACTCGCAGGCGTGGTGTTTAACTGGCAATCCACTACAACCTGGTCAGCTCTTCATTTTTCTCTCCACACAACCCAGACTTCAGAAACCATTGAAATCTCCACTAAAGAATGTTCCATTCATTCACTGCCAATCTGGATTTCATCGAATCTCCACTCCAGGCAGGCTTTTGCTACACCACCTGTGAATGTCCAAAGAACGCAGTGCTGGTTTTCAGCGTCCTGTTCACACTCGCAGGCATCCTGTTCATCTGGCTACACAAATAATCCTGGTCAGCCCTTCCTGTCCACACAACCCGGACTTCAGCAGTCATTGGAATCTCCACTACTGAATATTCCATTTATTCACTGTCAATTTGAAGTTCTTCGAATCTCCACTCTAGGCTGGCTTTCGTTACACCACTGGTGAATGTCCAAGTAACCCAATGATGGTTTTCAGTGGTCTGTGCTGATCACTGGATATCGACTCCAGCCTGTTCAGCTCTTCATTTTCTGGTCCACAGATCCCAGACATCAGAAATTATTGGAATCTCCACTACAGAATGTTCCGGTCATTCACTGCGAGTCTGGAGTACATCTGAATCTCCACTCTACGCAGCATTCGTTACACCACTGGAGGGTCTACCCAGAAACTTGAAATCACTTGAATCTATACTCTAAAACCATCCATGGGCTGCTTTTCATCTTCCTATCCACACGGCCATTCTGACGCAAAAACACAGCAGTAGGGCATGTGCGTCACGCAGCCAGCCTGGCCGAGCTGTGTTCAACTCCTCACCCTCTCATAGAGCCCGGGAAGCTACCGAGAGTATCTGGCCCTCATGCAAAGCCTGGCAAGACACCCGGGAAATATTCCATATGCAAAAATTACAGTCACCACAAATCTCCAAACGAAGACGCTATTGAACCGCGCCAGCAAATCAATGAAGTCGGGGAGGACTGGGAGATTGACAGCGATCCACACTGCTGATTAGTGAATTCATCTCAATATCCAACGTATTAGGCCTGCGTTTCTTCTCGTTCTCCACGAAATCGAGTCTAATTAGAAATCTGCCGATTGAGCATTTACTGTCAACTCTCCCCAAGCCTGGTGATCAGCTCCCTATCCAGTCGAATATAGTATTCTGTTCATTAACCCTGCCACACTACTGAGCGACCTGAGTTCATTTAAATATCAACACCTACATATCTGGTTTTCATCTGACTGTGAACTCAATCAAGCCAAAGTTTTAATCATCCCGTTGTCTATAACTAGGCCTGGTGTGCATCGATTTCTGAATCAATCGAAACCATATGGTACTCTCATGGTCCACGCACCCAGTGCTCGTGATGATCGTATGCCTCTAAAACTACTAAGGGTTGGGATTCTTCTGCATGTCCCAGTAAAGTAATGCTAGTGGTCAACAGCCTGTTCACATATCGCATGCTTGGTGTTCATTGGTTAAGCATTCCACCCTGGTCAGCTCTACATTTTCCTCTCCACGCAACCCAGACTTCAGAAATCATTGGCATCTCCACTACAGAATGTTCCATTCATTCATTGCGAATCTGGAATTCATATGAATCTCCACTCTCGGAAGGTTTTCGTTACACCACACGTGAATTTCCAAGTAACACAATGCTGGTTTTCAGCGGCATTTTCACAATCGAAGCCGTGCTGTTCAATTGGCTATCCACTCAACCCTGGTCAGCTCTTCATTTTCCTGTCCACACAACCCAGACTTCAGAAATCATTGGAATCTCCATTACAGAACATTCCATTCATTCACTGCGAATCTGGAATTCATCTGAATCTCCACTCCAAGCAGGTTTTCGTTACACCACTGGTGAATATCCAAGCAATACAATGCTGGTTTTCAGCGGTCTGTTCACACTCGAAGCTATGGTGTTCACTGGCTATCCACTCAACCCTGTTCAGCTCTTGATTTTCCTGTCCACACAATCCAGTGTTCAGAAATCATAGGAATCTCCACACAGAATGTTCCATTCATTCACTAGGAATCTGGAGTTATATGAATCTTCACTCTCGGCAAATTTTTGTTACATCACTGGTGAATGTCCAAGAAACCCAATGCTGGTTTTCAGCGTCCTGTTCAGAATTGCAGCCGGGGTGTTCAATTGGATATCAATTCAACCCTGTTCAGTTCTTCTTTTTCTTTTCCACACAACGCAGCCTTCAGAAATCATTGGAATCTCCACTAGAGAATGTTCAATTCATTCACTGTGAATTTAGAATTCATCGGAATCTGCACTGCAGCCAGTTTTTCGTTACACCACTAGTGAATGTCCAAGTAAGCCAATGCTGGTTTTCAATGACATATTCACACTCGAAGACGTGCTGTTCAATTGGCTATCCACTCAACCCTGGTCAGCTCTTCATTTTCCTGTCCACACAACCCAGACTTCAGAAATCATTGGAACCTCCACTACAGAATGTTCCATAATTTCACTGCGAATCTGGAATTCATCTGAATCTCCACTCCAGGCCGGTTTTCTTTACACCACTATTGAATGACCATGTAACCCACTGCTAGTTTTCAGCGGTATGTTCACACTCGAAGCCAGGCTGTTCACTGGCTATCCACTCAACACTGGTCTGCTATTCATATTCCTGTCCACACAATCCATATTTCAGAAATCATTGCTATCTCCAATAGAGAATGTTCCATTCATTCCCTGCGAATCTGGAATACTTCTGAGTCTCCACTCCCGGCATGTTTTTGTTACACCACTGGTGAATGTCCAAGTAACACTATGCTGGTTTTCAGTGGCGTGTTCAAACTCGCAACCGTGCTGTTCAATTGGCTGTCCACTCAACCCTGGTCACCTTTTCATTTTCTTGTCCACAAACCCCGAATTCAGAAATCACTGGAATCTCTACTACAGCATGTTCCATTCATTCACTGCGAATCTGGAATTAATCTGAATCTGCGCTCCAGGCAGGCTTTCGTTAGAACACTGGTGAATGTCTAAGTAACGCAATGCTGGTTTTCAGCGGTCTTTTCACACTCAAAGCCGTGCTGTTTAATGGCTATCCACTCAACATTGGTCAGCTTTTCTTTTTCCTGTCCACAAAATCCAGACTTCAGAAATCATTGTTATCTCCACTAGACAATGTTCCATTCATTCACTGCGAATCTGGAATTCATCTGAATTTCCACTCCCGGCAGGATTTCGTTACACCACTGGTGAATGTCCAAGTAAACCAATGCTGGTTTTTAGCGGTCTGTTCACACTCACAGCCGTGCTGTTCACTGGCTATCCACTCAACCCTGGTCAGCTCTTCATTTTCCTTTCCACACAACCCAGACTTCAGAAATCATTGGAATCTCCACTACAGAATGTTCCATACATTCACGGCGAATCCAGAATTCATCTCAATCTCCACTTCATTCAGATTTTGGATACAACTCTGGTGAATGTCCAAGTAACCCAATTCTGGTTTTCAGTGGCCTTTTGGCAGTCGCAGCCGTACTGTTCATTTGGCTCTCCACTCAACCCTGGTCAGCTCTTCATTTTCCTGTTCATAAAACCCATACTTCAGAAATCATTGGAATCTAGACTACAGAATGTTCCATTCATTCACTGCGAATATGGAATTCATTGGAATCTCCACTACCGGCAGGTTTTCATTGCACCAATGGTAAATGTCCAAGTAACCCAATGCTGGTTTTCAGCGGCCTGCTCAGACACGCAGCCGTACTGTCAATTGGCTATCCACTCAACACTTTTCAGCTCTTCATTTTCCTGTCCACATCACGCAGCCTTCAGAAGTCATTGGATTCTCCACTACAGAACATTCCATTCATTCAGTGCGAATCTGAATTTAATCTGAACCTGCACTCCAGGCAATCTTTTGTTACACCACTGGTGAATGTCCAAGTTACACAATGGTGGTTTTCAGCGGCATGTTCACACGCTCAGACGTGCTGTTCAATTGGCTATCCAGTCAATTCTGTCAGCTCTTCATTTTCCCGTCTACACAATCCAGACTTCAGAAATCATTGGAATCTAGAATACAGAATGTTCCATTCATTCACTGCGAATCTGGAATTCATCGGAATCTCTACTACTGGCAGGTTTTCAATACAAAACTGGTGAATGTCTACGTAACCCAATGCTAGTTTTCAGCGGTCTATTCATACTCGGTGACGTGCTGTTCAATTGGCTATCCACTCAATGCTGGTCAGCTCTACATTTTCCTGTCCACACAGGCCAGCATTCAGAAATCATTGGAATATCCACGACAGAACGTTCCAATTATTCACTGCAAATCTGTAATTCATCTGACTCTCCACTCCAGGCCGGATTTCGTTACACCACTGGTGAATGTCCAAGTAACCCAATGCTGCTTTTCAGCACCTGTTCACACTCGCAGCCGTGCTGTTCAATTTGCCATCCACTAAACCCTGGTTAGGTCTTCATTTTCCTGTGCACACAACCCAGACTTCAGAAATCATTGTTATCTCCACTAAAGAATGTTCCATTCATTCACTGTGAATCTGGAATTAATCTGAATCTCTAATCCAGGTAGGCCTTTGTTACAACACTGCTGAATGTCCAAGTAACCCAATGCCGGTTTTCATCGGCTTCTTCATACTCCCAGAATTGGTGATCAACTGACTATCGATTCAACCATGGTCAGCTCTTTATTTTACTGTCCACACAACCCAGCCTTCAGAAAACATTGTTATCTCCACTACAGAATGTTCCATTCTTTCACTGTGAATCTGGAATTAATCTGAATCTCTACTCCAGTTAGGCCTTTGTTACAGCACTGGTGAATGTTCAAGTAACACAAAGCTGGTTATAAGCAGCCTGCTCCCACTCGCAACACTGCTGTTCATTGGCTATCCACTTAACACTGGTCAGCTCTTCATTATCCTGTCCACACAACCCAGATTTCAGAAATCATTGGACTCTCCATTCCAGAATGTTCCATTCATTCACTGCGAATCTGGAATTCATCTGTCTCTCCAATCCAGGCAGTTTTCTGTTACACCACTGGTGAATGTCCAAGTGACCCAATGCTGGTTTTCAGCGGTCTTTTCATACTCGCATCCGTACTGTTCAATTGGCTATCGATTCAACCTTGGAAAGCTCTTCATTTTCCTGTCCACACAATCCAGCCTTCAGAAATCATTTAAATCTTCACTACAGAATGTTCCATTCATTCAATGCGAATCTCCAGTAAAGGCAGATCTCTCTTACACCACTGGTGAATGTCCAAGTAACCCAAAACTGGTTTTCAGCAGCCTGTTCCAACTCGCAGCTCTGCTATTCACTAGCTATTCACTCAAAACAGGTCAGCTGTTCATTTTACTGTCCACACAGCTCAGACTTCAGAAATCACTGGAATCTCCACTACAGACTTTTCTGTTCATTCCCTACAAATCTGGAATTCATCTGAATCTCCACTACCGGTAGGTTTTCGTTACACCACTGGTGAATGTCCAAGTAAACCAATGCTGGTTTTCAGGGGCCTGTTCATTCTCGCAGACGTGCTGCTCAGTTCGCTATCCACTCAATGCTGGTCAGCTCTTCATTTTACTGAACACACAGTCCAGCCTTTAGAGATCATTGGAATCTCCACTACAGAATGTTCCATTCATTCACTGCTAATCTGTAATTCATCTGAATACGCACTGAGGCAGGCTTTCGTTACACCACTGGTGAATGTCCAAGTAACCCAATGCTGGTTATCAGCGGCATGTTCACACTAGCAGTCGTGCTGTTAAATTGGCTATCCACTCAATGCTGGTTAGCTCTTCATTTTCCTGTCCACACAACCCAGCATTCAGAAGTCATTGTAACCTCCACAACAGATTGCTCCATTCATTCACTGTGAATCTGGAATTCAGCGGAATCTCCACAACCGGCCGGTTTTCATTAAACCAGTGTTGAATGTCCAAGTATCTGAATGCTGGTTTTCAGCAGCCTTTTCATACTCACAGTCATGCTGTTCAATTGGCTGTTCAATTGGCTCAACCCTGTTCAGCACTTCATTTTCCTGTCCATATCACCCAGCCTTTAGAACTCATTGGAATCTCCACTAAAGAATGTTCCATTCTTTCACTGAGGATCTGAAATTAATCTGAATCTGCAGTCCAGGCAGTCTTTTGTGATAGCACTGTTTAATGTACAAGTAACCCTAATGCTGGTTTTCAGTGGCCTGTTCACAATCGCCGCCGTTCTGTTCAATTGGCTATCCACTCAACCCCGGTCAGCTCTTCATTATCTTGTACACATAATCCAGACTTCAGAAATCTTTGGAATCTCCACTACAGAATGTTCTTTTCACTCAGTGCGAATCTGGAAATCATCTGACTCTGCACTAAAGGCAGGTTTTCGTTACACTACTCTTGAATGTTCAAATAACCCAATGCTGGTTTTCAGCGGCTTTTTCATACTCGCAGACGTGGTGTTCAACTGGCTATCTATTCAACCATGGTTAGCTCTTCATTTTACTGTCCACACAACCCACTCTTCAGAAAACATTGTTATCACCACTACAGAATCTTCCATTCATTCACTGCGAATCTGGAATTTATCTGAATCTCTTCTCCAGGTAGGCCTTTGTTACACTACTGGTGAATATCCAAATAACCTAAAGCTGGTACTCAAGCAGCCTATTCCCACTGGCATCCCTGCTGTTTACTGGCTATCTACTTAACACTGGTCAGCTCTTCATTTTCCTGTCCAAACCACCCAGACTTCAGAAATCATTAGACTCTCCATTTCCGAATGTTCCATTCATTCATTGCAAATCTGGAATTCATCTGACTCTCCAATCCAGGCAGGTTTTCTTTACACCACTGGTGAATGTCCAAATAACCCAATGCTGGTTTTCAGCGGCCTTTTAAAACTGCATCATTGCTGTTCAATTGGCTACCGATTCAACTCTGGTGAGTTCTTCATTTTCCTCTCCACAGAAAACAGCCTTCAGAAATCATTGGAATCTCCATTATAGAATGTTCCATTCATTCACTGAGAATCTGGAATTCATCTGACTCTTCACTACCGGCAGGTTTTCATTACACCACTGGAGCGATAGCACAGCGGGTAGGGCGTTCGCCTTACAAGTGGCCAACATGGCCGACCCGAGTTCGATTCCTCCGCCCCTCTCGGAGTGCCCGGCAAGCTACTGAGAGTATTCGATATGCCAAACACAGTAACAACAAAGTCTCCAATGGAGACGTTACTGGGCTCGCTCGTGCAAATCAACGATCAACGGGAGGGCCTTTACCATTTACCTTACTGGTGAATGTCCAAGTAACCCAATGCTCGTTTTCAGCGGCCTGTTCAGACTCGCAGCCATGCTGTTCAATTGGCTATCCACTCAACCCTGTTCAGCTCTTCATTTTCCTGTCCCCATCATCCAGCCTTCAGAAATCATTGGAATCTCCACTACAGAATGTTCCATTCATTCACTGCCATTCTGTAATTCATCTGAATCTCCATTACCAGCAGGTTTTCGTTATACATCTGCTGATTGTCCAAGTAAACCAATGCTGGTTTTCAGCGGCCTTTTCAGACTCGCATCTGTGCTGTTCAATTGGCTATCCACTCAACTGTGTTCAGCTCTTCATTTTCCTGTCCACATCACCAAACCATTTGATACCATTGGTAACTGCACTACAGAATGTTCCATTCATTCACTGAGAATCTGGAATTCATCTGACTCTCCACTCCCGGAAGGTTTTCGTTATACCACTGGTGAATGACCAAGTAACCCAATATTGGTTTTCAGCGGCCTGTTCACTCTCGCAGACGTACTGTTGAGTTGGCTATCCAATAAATGCTGGTCAGCTCTTCATTTTCCTGTCCACACAGCCCAGCCTTCAGAGATCATTGGAATCTCCACTACAGAATGTTCCATTCATTCTCTGCGAATCTGGTATTCATCTGAATCTCCACTCCTGCCAGGTTTTCGTTATACCACTGGTGAATGTGCAAGTAACACAATACTGGTTTTCAGCCTCCTCTCCATACTGGAAGACTTGCTGTTCAATTGGTTATCGCCTCAACTCTGGTCATCTCTTCATTTTCATGTCCACACAACCCAGCCTTCAGAAATCATTTAAATTTCCACTACAGAATGTTCCATTCATTCACTGTGAATCTTGAATTCATCTGAATCTCCAATAAAGGTAGATCTCTGTTACACCACTGGTGAATGTCCTAGTAAACCAAAGCTGGTTTTCAGCAGCCTGTTCCCACTCGCAGCCCTTCTATTCACTAGCTATCCACTCAAAACTGGTCAGCTGTTCATTTTACTGTCCACACAGCCCAGCCTTCAGAAATAATTGGAATCTCCACTAAAGAATGTTCCGTTCATTCACTACGAATATGGAATTCATCTGAATCTCCACTACCGGCAGGTTTCTTTACACCACTTTAGAATATCCAAGTAACCCAATGCTCGTTTTCAGCGGCCTGTTCACACTCGCAGACGTGCTGTTTAATGGGCTTTCCAATCCACCCTGGTCAGTTCTTCATTTTCCTGTCCACATCACCCAGCCTTCAGAAATCATTGGAATCTCCACTACAGAATGTTCCATTCATTCACTGCGATTCTGGAATTCATCTGAATCTCCACTACCGGCAGGTTTTCGTTATACATCTGCTGATTGACCAATGCTCGTTTTCAGCGGACTGTTCAGACTCGCAGCTGTGCTGTTCAATTGGCTATCCATTCAACGGTGTTCAGCTGTTAATTTTCCTCTCCACATCACCCAAACTTCAGATACCATTGTTAACTCCACTACAGAATGTTCCATTCATTCACTGCGAATCTGGAATTCATCTGAATATGCACTGAGGCAGACTTTCGTTACACCACTGGTGAATGTCCAAGTAACCCAATGCTGGTTTTCAGCGGTATGTTAATACTCCCAGACGTGCTGTTCAATTGGCTATCCACTCAATGCTGGAAAGCTCTTCATTTTCCTGTCCACACAACCCAGCATTCAGAAATCATTGTAATTTCCACTACAGATTGTTCCATTCATTATCTGCGAATCTGGAATTAATCTATATCTGCACTCCAGTCAGTCTTTAGTTATACCACTGGTGAATGTCCAAGTATCCCAATGCTGCTCTTCAGTGGCCTGTTCAGACTCACAGCCATGCTGTTCAATTGGCTATCCACTCAAACCTGTTCAGCTCTTCATTTTCCTTTCCACATCATCCAGCCTTCAGAAATCATTGGAATCTCCATAAAGAATGGTCCATTCATTCACTGAGAATCTGGCATTCATCTGACTCTCAAATCCAGGTAAGTTTTCATTACACCACTGGTGAATGTCGATGTAACACATTGCTGGTTTTAAGCAGCCTATTCACATTCTCACGTGGGCTGTTCAATTGGCTATCCACTCAATGCTGGTCAGCTCTTCATTTTCCTGTCCACACAGTCCAGCCTTCAGAAATCATTGGAATCTCTAATACAGAATGTTCCATTCATTCACTGCGAATCTGTAATTCATCTGACTCAATTCCAGGCATGTTTACTTTACACCACTGGTGAATGTCCTAGTAACCCAATGCTGGTTTTCAGCGGCCTGCTCAGAGTCTCATCCGTGCTGTTCAATTGGATATCCACTCAACCCTGTTCAGCTCTTCATTTTCCTGTCTAAACCACCCAGATTTATAGAAATCATTGGAACCTCCACTACAGAATGCTCCATACATTCATTGCGAATCTGGAATTCATCTGAATCTCCACTCCAGGCTAGATTTCGTTAATCCACTGGTGAATATCCAAGTAACAGAATGATGGTTTTCAGTGGCTTGTTCACACTCAAATCCGTGCTGTTCACTTGCTATCCACTCAAACCTGTTCAGCTCTTTATTTTCCTGTCCACACAAACCAGACTTCAGAAATCATTGTAACCTCCACTACAGAACGTTCCATTCACTCACTGCTTATCTGGAATTCATCTGACTATGCAATCAAGGCATGTTTTCGTTACACCGCTGTTGAATGTCCAAGTAACCCAATACTGGTTTTCAGCATCCTGTTTAAATTCGCAGGCGTGCTTTTCAACTGGCTATCCACTGAACCCTGGTCAGCTTTTCATTTTCCTGTTCACACAAAACAAACTTCAGAAATCATTGGAATGTCCACTACAGAATGTTCCATACATTTACTGCCAATCTGGAATTCATCCAATCTCCACTCCAGGCATGAATTCGTTACACTACAGGTGAATATCCAAGTAACCGAATGCTGGATTTCAGTGGTCTGTTCACACTCGCAGGCGTGCTGTTCTACTGGCTATCCACTCCAACCTGGTCAGCTCTTCATTTTCCTGTCCACATAACCTAGACTTCAGAAAATATTAGATTCTACACTACAAAATGTTCCATTCTTTCACTGTCAATCTGGAATTCATTGAATCTTCACTCCAAACAGACTTTCATTACACCTCTGCTGAATGTCAAAGTAACCAAATGCTGGTTTTCAGTGTCATGTTCACACTCTCAGGCGAGCTGTTCAATTGGCTATCCAGTCCTCCGTGGTCAGCTCTTCCTTTTCCTGTCCACAAAACCCAAACTTCAGAAATCATTGGAATCTCCACTACAGCATGTTCCATTCACTCACTGCCATTCTTGAGTGCTTCGAATACCCACTCCAGGTATTCTATCGTTACACCACTGGTGAATGTCCAAGTAACCTAATGCTGGTTTTTAGCATCCTTTTAACACTTGGATGTGTGCTGTTCAACTGACTATCCACTCGTCCCTGGTCAGCTTTTCATTTTCCTTTCCACATAACCCAGACTTCAGAATCTCCAATACAGAATGTTCCATTCATTCACTGCCAATCTGCAATTCATTGAATCTCAACTCCAGTCAAGCATTCGTTATACCACTGGTGAATGTCCATGTAACACAATGCTGGTTTTCAGCGTCTTGTTCACAGTGGCAGGCGTGCTGTTCAACTGGCTATACACTCCACAGTGGTCAGATTTTCATTTCCTGTCCACACAAACCAGACTTCAGAATTCATTAGAATCTCCACTACAGAATGTACCATTGATTCACTGTCAATTTTGTGATCATCGAATCTCCACGCCAGGCAGGCTTTCGTTACATCATGGCTGAATATTCAAGTATCCAAATGGTCGTTTTCAGCGTCCTGTTCACACTCGCAGGCGTGCTGTTCAACGGCTATCCACTGAACCCTGGTCAGCTCTTCATTTTCCTGTCCACATAACCCATATTTTAGAAATGATTGGAATCTCCCCTACAGGATGATCCATTCATTCACGGCCAATATGGAGTTCTTCGAATCTGCACTCCATGCAGGCTTTCGTTACACCACTGGTGAATGTCCAAGTAACAGAATGCTGGTTATCAGCAGCCTGTTCACACTCGCAGGAGTGCTGTTCCACTGGTTATCCACTCAACCCTGGTCAGCTCTTCATTTTCCTGTCCACAAAACCCAGACTTCAGAAATCATTGGAATCTCCACTATAAAATGTTCCATGCATTCGCTTCGAATCTGGAATTCATCTGAATCTCCAATTCAGCCAGGCCTTCATTACACTACAGCTGAATGTCCAAGTAAGATAGTGCTGGTTTTAAGCATCCTTTTCACATTTGCAGGCGTGCTGTTTAACTGGCTATCCACTCTATAGTGGATAGGTCTTTCTTCTCCTGTCCACACAACCAAGACTTCAGAAATCATTTGAATCCCCACTAGAGAATGTTCCATTCATTCACTGCCAATCTGGAATTCAGCTGTATCTAAACTACAGGCAGTTTTTCGTTACACATTGTTGAATATCTTAGTAACCCTTTGCTGGTTTTCTGCATTCTCTTCACCCTCGCAGGTGTGCTGTTCAACTTGGTTATCCACTCCACCCTGGTCAGCTCTTCCTTTTCTTGTCCACACAACCCAGACTTCAGAAATCATTGGAATCTCCACTTCAGTGTGTTCCATTCATTCACGGCCAATATGGAGTTCTTCGAATCTCCACTCCAGGCTGGCTTTCGTTACACCACTGCTGAATGACCAAGTAACCCAATGCTGGTTTTCAGCGGACTATTCAAACTCACAGGCGTGCTGTTCAACTGGCTATCCACTTTACCCTGGTCAACTCTTCATTTTCCTGTCCACATAACCCAGACTTCAGAAACCATTAGAATCTTCACTACACAATGTTCCATTCATTCACTGCCAATTTGAAATTCATGTAATATCCACTCCAGTCAGGCTTTCATTAAACCACTGGTGAATATCCAGGTAACTCCATGCTGGTTTTCACCGGCCTGTTCACATTCGCCTGCACATACGTTGAACTGGCTATCCACACTAGCATTTTCTGCTGTTCATTTTCCTGTTCACACAATCCCGGCTTCGCATTTCATTGGAATCTCCACTAGAGAATGTTCCATTCATTCATTCCTGATCTGGAGTTCATCGAATTTCCACTCAAGGCCGGATTTCGTTACACCACTGGTGAATATTCAAGTAAGACGATGCTATTTCTCATCACTCTGTTTAAATTCGCAGGCCTGCAGTTCAACTGGCTATCGACCCTAACTTGGTCTGCTCTTCATTTTCCTGTCCACACAAATCAGACTTTAGAAATCATTGGAATCTCCACTACAGTGTGTTCCATTCATTCACGGTCAATATGGAGTTCTTCGAATCTCCACTCCAGGCAGGCTTTCGTTACACCACTGCTGAATGTCCAAGTAACCCAATGCTGGTTTTCAGAGGAATTTTCACACTCTCAGGCGCGCTGATCAACTGGCTATCCACTGAATACTGGTCAGCTCTTCATTTTCCTGTCCACAAAACCCAGATTTCAGAAATCATTGGTATTTCCTCTATGGAATGTTTCATTCATTCACTGCGAATCTGGAATTCATCTGAATCTCGACTGCAGGCATGCTTTCGGTACACCACTTTTGAATGTCCAAGAAACACAATGCTGGTTTTCAGGATCCTGTTCACACTCGCAGGCCTGCAGTTCAAGTGGCAATCCACTGAACCCTGTTCAGCTATTCTTTTTCCTGACAACACAAACCAGACTTCAGAAATCTTTGGAATTTCCACTACATAATTTTCCATTCATTCACTGCCAATCTGGAATTCATCGAATCTCCACTCCAGGCAGGATTTCGTTACACCACTGAATATACAAGTACATAATGCTGGTTTTCAGCAGCGTGTTCATAGTCGCAGACGTGCTGTTCAAACGGCTATCCACTCCAACCTGGTCAGCTCTTCATTGTCCTATCCTCAGAACGTAGGATTCAGAAACCATTGGAATATCCACAACACAATGTTCCATTAATTCACTGCCAATCTGGAGTTCATGGAATCTCCACTCCAGGCTGGCTTTCGTTACACCACTGCTGAATGTCCAAGTAACCCAGTACTGGTTTTCAGCATCCTGTTCACACTCGCAGCCATGCTGGACAACTGGCTTCCCACTCAACCATGGTCAGTTCTACGTTTTCCTATCCACACAATTCAGACTTCAAAAATCATCGAATCTCCACTCCAGGCAGTCTTTCATTACACCACTGCTGAATGTCCAAGTAACCCAATGCTGGTTTTCAGAGGAATTTTCACACTCTCAGGCGTGCTGATCAACTGGCTATCCACTGAATACTGGTCAGCTCTTCATTTGCCTGTCCACACAACCCAGATTTCAGAAATCATTGGAATCTCCACTAAAAAATATTCCATTCATTCACTGCGAATCTGGAATTCATCTAAATCTCCACTCCAGGCAGGTGTTCGTGACACTACTTTTGAATTTCCAAGATACACAATGCTGGTTTTCAGCGTCTTGTTCACACTCGCAGGCGTGCTGTTCAACTGGCTATCCACTGAACCCTGGTCAGCTCTTCGTTTTCCTGTCCACAAAAGCCAGACTCCAGAAATCATTGGAATCTCGCCTAAAGAATATTCCATTCATTCACTGCGAATCTGGAATTCATGTGAATCTCCACTCCAGGCAGGCTTTCGTTACACCACTGCTGCATGTCCAAGTAACTCAATACTTGTTTTCAGCGTCCTGTTCACACTCGCCGAGTGCTGTTTTACTGGCTATCCATTGAACCCTGGTCAGCTTTTCATTTTCTTTGCCACACAATCCAGACTTAAGAAATCATTGGAATATCCACTACAGAATGTTCCATTAATTCACTGCCAATCTGGAGATCATTGAGTCTTCACTCCAGGCAGGCTTTCGTTACACCACTGCTGAATGACCAAGTAACTCAATGCTGGGTTTCAGCGGACTATTCAAACTCACAGTCGTGCTGTTCAACTGGCTATACAGTCAACCCTGGTCCGCTGTTCATTTTCCTGTTCTCTTAACGCAGAATTCAGAAACCATTGGAATCTCCACTACAGAATGTTCCATTCAGTCACTGCCAATCTGGAATTCGTCGAATCTCCACTCCAGGTTGACTTTCGTTACACCACTGCTGAATGTCCAAGAAAGCCAATGCTGGTTTTCAGTGGCCTGTTCACAGTCGCAGGCATGCTGTTCAACTGGCTATGCACTCCAACTAGATCAGCACTTCATTTTCCTGTCCACACAACTTAGACATCCGAAATCATTGGAATTTCCACTACAGAATGTTCCATTCATTAAGTGCAAATCTGGAATTCATCTGAATCTCCACTTCATTCAGGCTGTCATTACACCACTGATGAATATCCAAGTAACGCAATTTGGTTTTCAGCGTCCTGTTCACAGTCGCAGGCCTGTTGTTCAACTGGCTATGCACTCCAACTGGGTCAGCTCTACATTTTCCTGTCCACACAACCCAGGCTTCAGAAATCATTGAAATCTCCACTACAGAATGTTCCATTCATTCCTTGCAAATCTGGAATTCATCGAATCTCAACTCCAGGCAGGATTTCCTTACACCACTGGTGAATATCCAAGTAGCCCAATGCTGGTTTTTAGCAGCCTGTTCACACTCACAGGCCTGCTGTTAAATAGGCTGCCCACTCCAACCTGGATAGCTCTTCATATTCCTGCCTACATAAACTAGACTTCTAAAACCATTAGAATCTCCACAATAGAATGTTCCATTCATTCACAGCCAATCTGGAATTCATAGAATCTCCACTCCATGCAGGCTTTCTTCACAGCACTACTGATTGTCCAAGAAACACAGTGATGGTTTTCAGCGTCCTGTTCACACTCGCACCGTGCTGTTTAACTGGCTTTCCACTCTACCCTGGGCAGCTCTACATTTTTCTGTCCAAACAAACCAGACTTCAGAAATTATCGGAATCTCCACTATAAAATGTTCCATTCATTCACTGCCAATCTGGAGCTCATCGAATCTCCACTCCAGGCAGGCTTTCGTTACACCATTGCTGAATATCCAAGTAACCCAAAGTTGTTTTCTGCAGACTGTTCACACACGCAGGCGTGCCGTTCAACTGGCTATCCACTCTAACCTATTCAGCTCTACATATTCCTCTCCACACAGTCCAGAATTCAGAAATCATTGGAAAATCCACTACAGAATTTTCCATTCGTTCACGGCCAATCTGGAATTCATCTGAATCTCCACTCCATGCAGGCTTTCGTTACACCACTGCTGAATGTCCAAGTAACCCAATGTTGGTTTTCAACATCCTGTTCACACTTGCAGGCTTGCTGTTCAACTGGCTTTCCACTCCTCAGTGTTCAACTCTTTCTTTTTATGTCCATACAACCAGACTTCATAAATCTTTGGAATATCCAATACAGAATGTTCCATATATTCACTGCCAATCTGGAGACCATTGAATCTCCACTACAGGCAGGCATTCGTTACACCACTGCTGAATGACCAAGTAACCCAATGCTGGTTTTCAGCGGACTATTCACACTCACAGGCGTGCTGTTCAACTGGCTATCCAGTCAACACTGGTCAGCTCTTCATTTTCCTGTTCACACAACGCAGACTTCAGGAATCACTGGAATCTCCACTATAGAATGTTCCATTCATTCACTCACTGTCGATCTGAAATTCATTGAATGTCCACTCCCGGCAGGATTTCGTTACAACACTGGTGAATATCCAAGAACCCCATTGCTGGTTTTCAGCGGATTGCTCACACTCGCAGGCTTGCTGTTCAACTGGCTTACCACTCCAAAATGATCAGCTCTTCATATTCCTGTCCAAATAAATAGACTTCACTAACCATTAGAATCTCCACTACAGCATGTTCCATCCATTCACTGCCAATCTGGAATTTATCGAATCTCTGCCCAGGCTGGTTTTTTTTTACACCACTGCTTAATGTCCAAGTAACCCATTGCTGGTTTTCAGAGGCCTACTTACACTCGCAGGCGTGCTGTTCAAATGGCAAACCACTCAACCATGGTAAGCTCTTCACTTTCCTGTCCACACAACCCAGACTTCAGAAATCATTGGAAACTTTACGAGAGAATGTTGCATTCTTTGACTGCCAATCTGGAATTCTTCGAGTCTCCACTCCAGCAGAGTTTTGTTACACCACTGGAATTATCCAAGTAACCCAATGCTGGTTTTCTGCAGCCTTTTAACTGTCACAGCCGTGCTGTTCAAATGGCTGTCCACTCCAACATGGTCACCTCTTCATTTTCCTAGCAGGCTTTCGTTACACCATTGGGGAATATCCAAGTAACCCAATGCAGGTTTTCAGCATCCTGTTCACACTCGACGTCGTGTTGTTCAACTGGCTCTCCACTCCACAGTGGTCATGTATTTCTTTTCCTGTTCACACAAACCAGACTTCAGAAATCATTGGAATCTCTACTACAGAATGTTCCAATCATTCACTGCTAATCTGGAATTCATCGAATCTCCAGTCCAGACAGGCTTTCATCCACCACTGGTGAATGTCCAATTAACCCCATGCTGGTTTTCTGCGTCCTGTTGAAACTCGCAGGCGTTCTGTTCAACTGACTATCCACACACAACAGTAAAACGTGTGCTTCACTCAACCAATCAGGCCGAGCCTGGTTTAATTCCTCACCCTCTCAGAGAGCCCGGGAAGCTACCGAGAGGATTTGACCCTCGCGCAAAGCCTGGCAAGACACCCGTGAAATATTCCAAATGCCAAAATTACAGTCAGTACAAGTCTCCAAACGAAGACGTTACTGAACTTCGCCAGCAAATCAATGAAGTCCACGAGGACTGGGAGAGTGACAGTGATCCACACTGCTGAGTAGTGAATTCATTTCCATATCCAATGTATTCGGCTTGCGTTTCTTCTCTTTCTCCAGGAAATCATGTCGAATTAGAAATCTGGCAAGTGAGCATTTGCTCTAAACTCTCGGAGAGCCCAGCAAGCTACCGAGAGTATCTTGCCCGCTCGGCAGAGACTGGCAAGCTCCCCGTGACGTATTCCATATGCCACACACAGTAATAACAAAGTCTCCAATGGAGATGTTTCTGGGCCCGCTCGAGCAAATCGATTAACAACGGGAGGGCCTTTACCTTTACCTTTACCTTAACTGCTACCTTTACCTCCCCAGGCCTGCTGTTCAGCTCCCTGTCCAGTCGAATATAATATTCTGTTCATTAAACCTGCCACATTAACGAACGACCTGAATACATCTAAATATCAACAGCTACATATCTGGTTTTCATCTGCCTGTGCATTCCATCCAGCTGAAGTTTTCAACATCCCGTCCACTCTACCCAGGCCTCGTGTGCATCGACTTAGGAATCAACTTAAACCATATGGTACTCTCCTGGTCAATGCCACCCAGTACTGGTGATGATCGTATGCCTCTAAAACTAATCAGGGTTGGAATTCTTCTGCATGTTCCAATAACCAAATGCTGGTGGTCAGCGGCCTGTTCACATACCGCAGGCGTGGTGTTCACTGGCTATACTCTCCACCTTGGTCAGCTCTTCATTTCCTGGTGCCCAGAACCCAGAGTTCTGAAATCATTTGTATCTCCACTACAGAATGTTCCATTCATTCACTGCGAATCTGGAATTCATCTGAATCTCCACTCCAGGCAGGCTTCCGTTACACAACTGGTGAATGTCCAAGTAACCCAATGCTGGTTTTCAGCTGCCTCTTCACACTCGCAGGCCTTCTGTTTAGCTGGGTATCCACTCCAACCTCATCATATCTTCATTTCCTGGTGCTCATAATCCAGAGTTCTGAAATCATTGGTATCTCCAATACAAATTGCTCCATTAATTCACTGCCAATATGGAATTCGTCTGAATCTCGACTCCGGGCAGGCATTCGTTACACCACTGGTGAATATCCAAGTAACCAAATACTGGTTTTCAGAGGTGTGATCACACTCACAGTCATGCTGTTCAACTGGCTATCCACTCAAACCTGGTCAACTCTTCATTTTCCTGTCCACACAACCCAGAATTCAGAAATCATTGGAATCTCCACTACAGAATGTTCCATTCATTCACTGCGAACCTGGAATTCATCTGAATTTCCACTCCAGGTAGGCTTTCGTTACACCACTGGTGAATGTCCAAGTAACACAATGCTGGTTTTCTGCGGCCTGTTCACATTCGGAGCCATGCTGTTGCCTGGCTATCCACTGTACCCTGGTCAGCTCTTCATTTTCCTGTCCACGGAAACCAGACATCAGAAATTATTGGAATCTCCACTACAGAATGGGAGTGAGTGTGGAATACATGTGAAACTCAACTCTACGCAGACATTTGTTATACCACTGGTGAGTCTACCCCGAAACTGGAAATTATCTGAATCTGCACTGTAAAATCATGATGCGCTGCTTTTCATCTTCCTATCCACACTGCCATTCTGGCTTGAAAGCGCAGCAGTTGGACGTGTGCCTCGCGCAGCCAGCCTGGCCTAGCCGGTTCAATTCCTCACACTTTCAGAGAGCCCGAGGGGCTACCGAGAGTATCTGGCCCTCGGGGCAAAACCTGGCAAGCCACCCGGGAAATATTCCATATGCCGAAATTACAGTCACCACAAGTCTCCAAACGAAGAGATAACTGAACCGCGCCAGCAAATCAATGAAGTCCGGTAGGCCTGGGAGAGTGACAGCGATCCACACTGCTAAGTAGTGAATTCATCTCAGTACCCAATGTATTAGACCTGCGTTTCTACTCCGTCTCCATGAAATCGCGTCGAACTAGAAATCTTCCAAGAGAGCATTTGCTGTCAACTCTTTCCCAGGTCTTCATTTCACCTCCAAATCAAGTCAAATATAGTATTCTGTTAATTAACCCTGCCACACTACCGAGCGACCTGAATTCATCTAAATGTCAATGACTTCATATCTGGTTTTCATCTGCCTGTGCACTGAATCAAGCCGAAGTTTTCATCATCCCGTTCACTCAGACCAGGCCTGGTGTGCATCAACTTCTGAATCAATGGAAAACATATGTTACTGTCCCGGCTAACGCCACCCAGTGGTGGTGATGATCGTATGTCTCTAAAACTATTCAGCGTTGGGAATTTTCTGCATGTCCCAGTAACAAAATGCTAGTGGTCAGCGGCCTGTTCATATACCGCAGGCGTGGTGTTAACTGCCTATCCACCCCACCCTGTCCAGCTCTTCATCTCCTGGTGCCCATAACCCAGAGTTATAAAATCATGACTATCGCCAATACAGAATGTACCATTCATTCACTGCATATCTAGAATTCATCTGAAATTCCGATCCAGGTAGGCTTTCGTTACAACACTGGTGAATATCCAAGTAACCCAATGCTGGTTCTCAGCGGCCTGTTCACAATCGCAGGTGTGCTGTTCAACTGGTTATCCACTCAACCCCGGTCAGGTCTTCATTTTGCTGTCCACACAACCCAGACATCAGAAATCATTAGAATCTCCACTACAGAATATTCCATTCATTCACTGCGAAATTGGAATTTATGTGAATCTCCACTCCACGCAGGCTTTTGTTACACCACTGGTGAATGTGCAAGTAACCAAATGCAGGTTTTTACCATCCTGTTCACATTCGCTGGCATGCTGTTCAACTGGCTATCTGCTCCAACCTGGTCAGCTCTTCATTTTCCTGTCAACACTTATCAGACATCAGAAATCATCACAATCTGCACTGAAATATATTCCATTCATTCACTGCCAATCTGGAATTCATCTGAATCTCCACTTCACGCAGGCTTTTGTTACACCACTGGTGAATGTCCAAGTAACCAAATGCTGGTTTTCAGCGTCCTGTTCACACTCGCAGGCGTGCTGTACAACTGACTATCCACTCCACTCTGGTCAGCTCTTCATTTTCCTGTACACAGCAGCCAGGCTTCAGAAATCCTTGCAGTCTCCACTACAGAATGTTCCAATCATTCACTGCCAATCTGGAGTTCATCGAATCTCTCTGCCAGGCAGGCTATCCTAACACAACTGGTGAATGTCCAATTAACCCAATGATTGTATTCAGCATCTTTTTCATATTCGCAGGCATGCTGTTCAACCGGCTATCCTCTCCACCCTGGTCAGCTCTTCATTTTCCTTTCCACACAACCCAGATTCTGAAAATATTGGGATTTCCACTACAGAATGTTCCATTCATTCACTGCCAATCTGGAGTTCATCGAATCTCCACTCCAGACAGGCTATCGTTACATCATTAGTTTAGGTCCAAGTAACCTAATGCTGGTTTTGAGCATACTGTTCACACTCGCAGGCATGCTGTTCAACGGTTATCCACTCCACCATGGTCAGATCTTCATTTTACTGTATACACCAACCAGATTTCAGAATTCATTGGAATCTACACTACAGAATGTTCCAGTCAATAACTGCCAATCAATAACTGCCAATTCATCGAATCTCCACTCCAGGCAGGCATACGTTACACAACTGGTGAATGTCCAAGTAACTCAATTCTGGTTTTCAGCGGCCTGTTCACAGTCGCAGACATGGTGTTCAACTAGCTATCCACTCCAACCTGGTCTGCTCTTCATTTTTCTGTCCACACAACCCAGACTTCAGAAATCATTGGAATCACCACAACAGAATGTTCTGTTCATTCACTTCTAATCTGGAATTCATCTGAATCTCCACTCAGGGCAGGCTTTCATTACATCACAGGTTAATGTCCAAGTAAACCAATGCTGGCTTTCAGCGTCCTATTGAAACTTGCAGGTGTACTGTTCAACTACCTATCCACTCCACCCTGGTCAGCTCTTCATTTTCTTGTCCACACAACCCAGACTTCAGAAATCTCTGGAATCTCCTCTACAGAATGTTCCATTCATTCACTCTGAATCTGGAAATCATCTGAATCTCTACTCCAGGCAGGCTTTCGTTCCACCACTAGTGAATATTCAAGGAACCCAGTGCTGTATTACAGTGGCCTGCTCACACTCGCAGGCGTGCTGTTCATGTGGCTATCCCCTATACCCTGGTCAGCTGTTCATTTTCCTGACCACACAACACAGACTTCACAAATCATTGGAATCTCCACTAGAGAATGTTCCTTTTATTAACTGCCATTCTGGAATTCATCTGAAACTCCCTTCCAGGCAAGCATTCCTTACACCACTGGTGAATGTCCAAGTAACTCAATGCTGGTTTTCACCGTCAGGTTCTCATTCGCAGGCATGTTGTTCAACTGGCTGTCCACTCCAACCTGGTCAGCTCTCCATTTTCCTGTCAACAGTGACCAGATTTCAGAAATCATCCAAATCTGCACTAAGAATATTCCATTCATTCACTACCAATCTGGAATTCATCTGATTCTCCACTCCATGAAGGTTTTCGTTACACCACTGGTGACTGTCCAAGTAACCCAATGCTGGTTTTCAGCGTCCTCTTCACACTCGCAGGTGTGCTGTAAAACTGAGTATCCACTCCCTCTTTCTCAGCTCTTCATTTTCCTGTTCACGCAACCCAGACTTCAGAAATCCTTGCAATCTCCACTACAAAATGTTCCAATCATGCACTGCCAATCTGGAGTTCATCGAATTTCCACTCCTGTCAGGCTTTCGTTACACCACTGCTAAATGTCCAAGTAACCCAATGCTGCTTTTCAGCGGCCTGTTCAAACTCGCAGCCGTTCTGTTCGCTGGCTATCTACCTGGTGAGCTCTTCATTATCCTACCCACAACACCAAGATATCAGATATCACTGGAATCTCCACTACAGAAAGTTCTGATCATTTACTGCGAGTCTGGAATACATCTGAATCTCCACTCTACGCAGGCATTCGTTACACCACTGATGAAATTACCCAGAAACTTGAAATAATCTGAATCTGCAGCCTAAAATCATCCATGCGCTGCTGTTCATCTTCCTATCCACCCTGCTATTCTGGCGTGAAAGCACAGCAGTAGGACGTGTGCGTCACACAGCCAGCCTGGCCTAGCCGGGATCAATTCCTCGCCCTCTCCAGAGCCCGGGAAGCTACCGAGAGTATCTGGTCCTCGCGGCAATACCTGGCAACCACTCATGAAATATTCGATATGCCGAAATTACAGTCACCACAAGTCTCCAAACGAAAACGTTACTGAACCGATCCAGCAAATCAATGAAGTCCGGGAGGACTGGGAGAGTGACAGTGATCCACACTGCTGAGTAGTGAATTTATCTCAATATCCATATGAATTAGGCCTGCATTTCTTCTCGTTCTCCATGATATCGAGTTGAATTAGAAATCTGCCAAATGAGCATTTGCTGTCAACTCTCCCCAGGCCTGCTCTTCAGCTCGCTATCCAGTCGAATATAGTAGTCTGTTCATTAACCCTGCCACACAACGGAGAGACCTGAGTTCATCTGAATATCAACACCTACATATCTGGTTTTCATCTGCCTGTGCACTCAATCAAGCTGAAGTTTTCATCATCCCGTCCACTCTAAGCAGGCCGGCTGGGCGTCAACTTCTGAATCAATCGAAACCATATGTTACCGTACAGGTCAACGCCACCCAGTGATGGTGATGATCATATGCCTCTAAAACTCATCAGGGTTGGGATTCTTCTGCATGTCCAGTAACCCAATGCTCGTGGTCTGTGGCCTGTTCACTTACCGCAGGCATGGTGTTCACTGGCTCTCCACTCTACCCCTGGTCAGCTCTTCATTTCCTGGTGGCCATAACCCAGAGTTCTGAAATCACAGGTATCTCCAATACAAAATGTTCCATTCAATCACTGTGAATCTGGAATTCATCAAATCCACTGGATATACACTCCACCCCGGTCAGCTCTTCATTTTCCTGTCCACAATGCCCAGACTTTAGAAATCATCGGAATCTCCACTACAGAATGGTTCATTCATTCACTGCCAATCTGGAATTCATCAAATCTCCACTCAAGGCAGGCTTTCATTACACCACTGGTGAATATTGAAGTAACCCTATGTTTGTTTTCAGCGGTCTGTTCATTCTCGCAGGCTTGCTGTTTAACTGGCTATCCACTCCACCCGTCAGCTCTTCAATTTCCTGTCCACACAACCCACATTTCAGAATGCATTGGAATCTACACTACAGAATGTTCCATTCAATCAGTGCCAATCTGGAGTTCATCAAATCTGGCCGAGCAAGGGTCAATTCCTCGCCCTCTCAGAGAGCTCGAGAAGCTACCGAGAGTTTCTGGCCCTCGTCGCAAAGACTGGCAAGACACTGCTGAAACATTCCATATGCCAAAATTACACTCAACAATTTTCACCAAACGAAGACGCTACTGAACCGCGCCAGCAATTCAATGAAGTCCGGCAGGACTGGGAGAGTAACAGTGAATTCATTTCAATATCCAATGTATTAGGCCTGCGTTTCTTCTCGTTCTCCACGAAATCGAGTCGAAATAGAAATCTGCCATGTGACTATTTGCTGTCAACTCTCCCTAGGCATGCAGTTCTGCTACCTATTCAGTCGAATATAGTATTCTGTTCATGAACCCTGCCACACTACTGAGCAACCTGAGTTCATCTAAATATCAACACCTACATATCTGGTTTTCATCTACCTGAAATCATTGCAATTTCCACTACAGAATGTTCCATTCATTCACTGCCAATCTGGAGTTCATCAAATCTCCACTACAGGCAGACTTTCGGTACACCACTGGTGAATGTCCAAGTAACACAATGCTGGTTTTCATCGGCCTGTTCACTCTCGCAGCCATTCTGTTCACTGGCTATCTACTCCACCCTGGTCAGTTGTTCATTTTCCTGTCCACAACACCCAGATATCAGAAATCATTGGAATCTCCACTGCAGAATGTTCCGGTTATTCACTGCAAGTCGGGAATAAATCTGAATCTCCATTCTACGCAGGCATTCGTTACACCACTGGTGAGTCTATCCAGAAACTTGAAATCATCTGAATCTGCAATATAAAATCATCCATGGGCTGCTTTTCACCTTCCTATCCACACTGCCATTTTGGCGCAAAAGCACAGTAGTATAACGTGTGGCTCACGCAGCCAGCCTGATGGAGTCGGATTCAATTCCTCACCCAGTCAATAGCCCGGGAAGCTACCGCGAGTATCTGACCCTCGCGGCAAAGCCTGTCAAGCCACCCGTGAAATATTCGATATGTCGAAATTACAGTCACCACAAGTCTCCAAACGAAGACATTACTGAACCGCACCAGCAAATCAATGAAGTCCGGGAGGACTGGGAGTGGGACAGCGATCCACACTGCTGAGTAGTGAATTCTTCTCAATATCCAATATATTAGCCCTGCATCTCTTCTCGTTCTCCACGAAATCGAGTCGAATTAGAAATCTGCCAAGTGAGCATTTGCTGTCAACTCTCCCCAGGCCTGCTCTTCAGCTCGCTATTCAGTCGAATATAGTAGTCTGTTCATTAACCCTGCCACACAATCGAGAGACCTGAGTTCATCTAAATATCAACACCTACATATCAGGTTTTCATCTGCTTGTGCTCTGAATCAAGCCAAAGTTTTCATCATCCTGTCCACTCAAACCAGTTCGGCTGTGCATCGCCTCCTGAATAAATCAAAACCATATGTTACTGTCCCGGTCTAAGCCGACAAGATGTGGTGATGATCGTATGCCTCTAAAACTCGTAAGGGTTGGGATTCTTCTGCATGTCCCAGTAACCCAATTCTAGTGGTCAGCGGCCTGTTCACATACCGCAGGTGTGCTGCTCAACTGGCTATCCACTCAAAACTGGTTAGCACTTCCTTTTCCTGTCCACACAAACCAGACTTCAGAAATCATTGGAATCTCAACTACAGATTGTTACATTCATTCACTGTGAATCTGGAATTCATCTGAATTTCCACTCCAGGCAGTTTTTCGTTACACCACTGGTGAATGTCCAAGTAACCCAATGCTGGTTTTCAGAGTCCTGTTCACACTCGCAGGCGTGCTGTTCAACTGGCTATACACTCAACTCTGGTTAGCATGTCCTTTTCCTGTCCACACAACGCAGACTTCAGAAATCATTGGAATCTCCACTACAGAAGCTTCCATTCATTCACTGCCAATCTGTTGTTCTTCGAATCTCCACTCCAGGAAGGCTTTCGTTACACCACTGGTGAATGTGCAAGTAACCCAATGATGTTTTTCACCTGCCTGTGTTGTTCACTGGCTATCCACTTCGCCCTGTTTAGTTCTTCATTTTCCTGTATACACTACCCAGACATCAGAAATTATTGTAATCTCCACTACAGACTGTTCCGGTCATTCACTGCGAGTCTGGAATACATCTGAATCCACTCTACGCAGGCATTCGGTTCAGCAAGGTGAAACTACCCAGAAACATGAAATCATCTGAATCTGCACTCGAAAATCATCCATGGGCTGCTTTTCATCTGCCTATCCACACTTCTATTCTGGCGCGAAAGTACAGCAGTAGGACGTGTGCGTCACGCAGCCAGCCTGGCCGAGCAGGGTTCAGTTCCTCGCCCTCTCAGAGAGCCCGAGAAGCTACCGAGAGTATCTTGCCCTCGTGGCACAGCCTGGCAAGACACCCGTGAAATATTCCATATGCCAAAATTACAGTCACCACAAGTCTCCAAATGAAGACGATAATGAACCGTGCCAGCAAATCAATTAAGTCCCGGAGGACTGGGAGAATGACAGTGATCCACACTGCTGAGTAGTGAATTTATCTCAATATCCAATGTATTAGGCCTGCATTTCTTCCCGTTCTCCACCAAATCGAGTCGAATTAGAAATCTGTCAAGTAATCATTTGCTGTCAACTACCCCCAGGTTCAGCTCCCTATCCAGTTGAATATAGTATCCTCTTCATTAACCCTCCCACACTACCGAGAGAACTGAGTTCATCTAAATATCAACAACTACATATCTGGTTTTCATCTGACTGTGCACTCAATCAAGCCAAAGTTTTCATCATCCCATCCACTCTAACCAGGCCTGGTGTGCCTCGCCTTCTGAATCAATCGAAAACATATGGTACTCTCCCGGTCAACGCCACCCAGTGGTGGTGATGATCGTATGCCTCTAAAACTCATCAGAGTTGAGATTCTTCTGCTTGTCCAGTAATCCAATGCTAGTGGTCAGCGGTCTGTTCACATAGTGCAGGCATGGTGTTCACTGCCTATCCAATCCACCCTGGTCAGTTCTTCATTTCCTGGTGCCAATAACCCAGAGTCCTGAAATAATTGGTATTTCCACTATAGAATGTTCATTTATTCATTGCCAATCTGGAATTCATCGAAATCCACTCCAGGCAGGCTTTCTTTACAACACTGATGAATGTCCAAGGAACCCAATGCTGGTTTTCAGCACTTGTTCACACTCGCAGGCGTGCGGTTCAACTGGCTAACCGTTCAACCCTGGTCAGGTCTACATTTTCTTGACCACACAACGTAGACTTCAGAAATCATTGGAATCTCCATTAAAGAATGTTCCATTCATTCACTGCCAATCTGAAATTCATCGTATCTCCACTCCAGGCAGGCTTTCGTTACACCACTGGTGAATGTCCAAGTAAACCAATGCTGCTTTTTACTGGTCTGTTCCCACTCGCAGGAATGCTGTTCAACTGGATATCCACTCCATCCTGGTCATCTCTTCATTTTCCTGTCCACACAAACCAGACATCAGAAATTATTGGAATCTCCACTATAAAATGTTCCATTCATTCACTGCCAATCTGAAATTAATCTGAATCTCCACTCCAGGCAGGCTTTCGTTACAGCACTGCTGAAAGTCTAAGTAAACCAATGCTGGTTGTCAGCGTCCTATTCACACTCGCAGGCATGCTGTTCAACTGGATATACATGCCACCCAGGTCTGATTTTTATTTTCCTTTCCACACAACCCAGACTTCATAAATCTTTTGAATTTCCACTACATAATGTTCCATTAATTCACTGCCAATCAAGAGATCCTCGAATCTCCACTCCAGGCAGGATTTCATTAAACCACTAGGGAATATCCAAGTAACCCAATGCTGGTTTTCAGTAGCCTGTTCACTCTCGCAGACGTGCTTTTCAACTGTCTATCCACTCCAACCTGGTCAGCTCTTCATTTTTCTGTCCACACAAACCAGACTTCAGAAATCATTGGAATCTCCACTACAGAATGTTCCATTCATTCACTGCAAATCTGAAATTCATCTGAATCTCCACTCCAAGCAGGCTTTCGTTACACCACTGTTGAATGTCTAAGTAACTGAATGCTGGTTTTCAGTATCTTGTACACACTCGCAGAAGTGCTGTTCAACTGGGTATCCACCCAACAGTGGTCAGCTCTTTCTTTTCCTCTCCATACAACCCAGACATCAGAAATCATTGGATTCTCCACTACAGAATGTTCCGCTCATTCACTGCGAGTGTGGAATACATATGAATCTCCACTCTACGCAGGCATTTGTTGCAGCATTGGTGAGTCTACCCAGAAACTTGAAATCATCTGAATCTGCACTCTAAATTCATCCATGGGCTGCTTTTCATCTTCCTATCCACACTGCGATTCTGGCGCGAAAGCACAGCAGTAGGACGTGTGCTTCACGCAGCCAGCCCGGGCAAGCGGTCTTCATTTCCTAACTCTCTCAGAGAGCCCCGGAAGCTACCGAGAGTATCTGGCTCTCGTGGCAAAGCCTGGCAAGACACGCGTGAAATATTCCATATGCCAAAATTACAGTCACCACAAGTCCCCAAAAGAAGACACTACTGAACCATGCCAGCAAATCAATGAAGTCCGGGAGGACTGGGAGACTGACAGCGATCCACACTGCTGAGTAGTGAATTCATCTCAATATCCAATGTATTAGCCCTGCGTTTCTTCTCGTTCTCCACGGAATCGAGTCGAATTCGAATTCGACTCGAAGCATTTGCTGCCAACTGTCCCCAGACCTGCTGTTCAGCTCCCTATCCAGTCGAATATAGTATTCTGATCATTAACCATGCCACACAAACGAGCCACCTGAGTTCATCTAAATATCAACAGCTACATATCTGGTTTTCATCTGCCTGTGCACTCAATCAAGCCGAAGTTTTCATCATCCCATCCACTCTAACCAGGCCTGGTGTGCATCGACTTCTGAATCAATTGAAACCATATGGTACTCTTGCGGTAAATGCCACCCAGTGGTGGTGATGAACGTATGCCTGTAAAACTCGAAAACGTTGGGATTCTTCTGCATGTCCCAGTAACCCAATGTTAGTGGTCAGCGGCCTGTTCACATGCCGCAGGTGTGATGTTCACTGGCTATCCACACCACCCAGGTCAGCTCTTCATTTCCTGTTTCCAATAATGCAGAGTTCTGAAATCATTGGAATATCCACTACAGAATGTTCCATTCATTCACTGCCATTCTGGAGATCATCGAATCTCCACTCCAGGCAGGCTTTCGTTACACCAATGGTGAATGTCCAAGTAACCCAATGATGGTTTTGAGCGTCCTGTTCACACTCACAGGCGTGCTGATCATCTGGCTGATCATTCAACCCCGGTCATCTCTTCATTTTTTGTCCACACAACGTAGACGTCAGAAATCATTGAAATCTCAATTATAAAATGTTCCATTTATTTTCTGGCAATCCGGAATTCATCTGAATCTCCACTCAAGGCAGGGTTTTGTTAAACCACTGGTGAATGTCTAAGTAACCCAATGATGGTTTTCAGCGTCCCGTTCACAGTCGCAGGCGTTCTTTTCAACTGGTGATCCATCCAGAGTGGTCAGCTCTTTCTTTTCCTGTCCACAGAAGCCAGAATTCAGAAATCATTGGAATCTCCATTACAGAATGTTCCATTCATTCACTGCCAATCTGGAATTCCTCTCCGTCTCCACTCCAGGCAGGCTTTCGTTACACCACTGGTGAATATCCAAGTATTCCAATGCTGTTTTTCAGCGGCCTGTTCACACTCGCAGGCGTGCTGTTCAACTGGATATCCACTCCAAACTGGTAGGCTATTCATATTCCTGTCCACATAACCTAGACTTCAGAAACCATTAGAATCTCCACTACAGAATGTTCCATTCATTCACTACCAATCTGGAATTCATCTGCATCTCCACTCCAGGCAGGCTTTCGTTACACCACTGGTGAATATCCAAGTATCCCAATGCTGTTTTTCAGCGGCCTATTCACAATCGCAGGCGTGCTGTTCCACTGGCTATCCATTCATCCCTGGACAGCACTTCATTTTCCTGTCCATATAACATAGACTTTAATGACCTTTAGAATCTCCACTTCAGAATGTTCCATTCATTCACTGCCAATCTGGAATTCATCGAATCTCCACTCCACGAAGGATTTCTATACACCAGTGGTGAATATCCAAGTAACCCAAAGCTGGTTTTCAGCAGCCTTTTCAAAGTCGCAAGCCTGCTCTTCAACTGGCTATCCACTCCAACCTGGTCAGCTCTTCATTTTCTAGTCCACACAACGTAGACTTCAGAAAACATTAGAATCTCCAGTACAGAATGTTCCATTCATTCACTGCCAATCTGGAGTTCTTCGAATCTCACTCCAGGCAGGCTTTCGTTACACCACTGATGAATGTCCAAGTAACACAATGCAGGTGTTCAGCGTCCTGTTCACACCCGCTGGTGTGCTGTTCAACTGGCTATCCTCTAAACACTGCTCAGTACTTAATTTTCCTGTCCAAATAACCTAGACATTAGAATCCATTAGAATCTTCACGACAGAATGTTGCATTCATTCACTGCCAATCTGGAATTCATCGAATCTCCACTCCAGACAGGCTTGCTTTACACCACAGTTGAATGTCCAAGTAACCCAATGCTGGTTTTTAGCGGCCTGTTCACACTCATAGGCATGCTGTTCAACTGGATATCCTCTACAAACTCGTAGGCTGTTCATATTCCTGTCCACATAACCTAGACTTCAGAAATCATTAGAATATCCACTATAGAATGTTCCATTCATTCACTTCCAATGTGGAATTCATCGAATCTCCATTCCAGGCAGGCTTTCTTTACAACCCTGGTGAATATCCAAGTAACCCAATGCTTGTTTTTAGCGGCCTGCTCACACTCGTAGGCATTCTGTTCAACTGGATATCTACTACAACCTGGTCAGCTATTCATTTTCCTGTCCACAAAACCTAAACTTCAAATCATTGGAATCTCAACTACAGAATGTTCCATTCATTGATTCCCAATCTGTAATTCAACGAATCTCCACGCCAGGCTGGCTTTCGTTACACCACTGGTGAATGTCCAAGTAAAAACATGCCGGTTTTCAATGGCATGTTCACACTCGCAGGCATGCTGTTCAACTGGCAATCCATGCCAAACTGGTCAGCTATTGACTTTCCTGTCCACACAACCCAGACTTCAAAAACATTTGGAATCTCCACTACAGAATGTTCCATTCATTCAATGCCAATCTGAAGATCATCCAACCTCCACTCCAGGCAGGCTTTTGTTACACCACTGCTGAATGTCCAAGTAACCCAATGCTGGGCTTCAGCGCCCTATTCTCACTCGTAGGCGTGCTGCTAAACTGGCTATCCACTGAACCCTGGTCAGCTATTCATTTTCCTGTCCACTCAACCCAGACTTCAGAAATCATTGGAATCTCCGCTACAGAATGTTCCATTAATTCACTCCCAATCTAGAATTCATCGAGTCTCCACTCCAGGCAGGCGTTCGTTAAACCAATGGTGAATGTCCACGGAAACCAATGCTTATTTTCAGTGTCATGTTCACACTCGCAGGAGTGCGGTTCAACTGACTATAATTTCAACCCTGGTCAGCTCTTCATTTTCCTGTCCACTCAACCCAGACTTCAGAAATCATAGGAATCTCCACTACAGAATGTTCCATTCATTCACTCCCAATCTGGAATTCATCGAGTCTCCACTCCAGGCAGGCTTTCGTTACACCAATGGTGAATGTCCAAGGAAACCAATGCTTATTTTCAGTGTCATGTTCACACTCGCAGGCGTGCGGTTCACCTGGCTATAATTTCAAACCTGGTCAGCTCTTCCTTTTCCTGTCCACACAACCCAGACTTCAGAAATCATTGGCATCTCTACTAAAGAATGTACCATTCATTCACTGCCAATCTGGAGTTCTTTGATTATCCACTTAAAGCAGGCTTTCGTTACACTACTGGTGAATGTCCAAGTAATCTAATGCTGGTTTTCATCGTCCTCTTCACACTCGGGGACATGGTTTTCAACTGGCTATCCATTCAACCCTGGTCAGTTCATCTTTTTCCTATCCACATAACCCAGACTTCAGAAACCATTAGAATCTCTACTACAGAATGTTGCATTCATTGACTGGCAATCTGGAATTCATCGAATCTCCACTCCAGGGACGATTTCGTTACACGAATGGTGAATATCCAAGTAACACAATGCTAGTGGTCAGCGGCCTATTCACATACCGCAGGTACGGTTTTCACTGACTATCCACTCCACCCTCGTCAGATCATTTCCTGGTGCCAGAAAACCAGAGTTCTGAAATCACTTGTATCTCCACTACAGAATGTTCCAATCATTCACTGCCAATCTGGAATTCATCGAATCTCCACTCCAGGCAGGATTTCTTTACATCACTGGTGAATATCCAAGTAACCTAATGCTGGTTAACAGCAGCCTCTTCAAACTCGCAGGCCTGCTGTTCAACTGGCTCTCCACGCTAAGCTGTTCTGACCTTCATTTTCCTTTCCACACAACCCCGACACAGAAATCATTGGAATATCCACAACACAATGTTCCATTCATTCACTGCCAATCTGGAGTTCGTCGAATCTCCACTCCAGTCAGGTTTTCAATACACCACTGGTGAATGTCCAAATAATAGATTTCTGATTTTCGGCGACCTGTTCACATTCGCAGGCATGCTGTTCAACTGGATATACACTCCACACTGGCCAGTTCATTCTTTTCCGGTCAACATAACCCAGACTTCAGAAATAATTGGAATCTCCACTACAGAATGTTCCATTCATTCACTGCTAATCTGGAATTCATCGAATCTCCACTCCAGGCAGGTTTTCGTTACACCACTGTTGAATATCCAAGTAATGCTGGGTATCAGCAGCCTGTTCAAACTTGCAGGTCTGCTGTTCAAATGACTATCCACGCTAACCTGGTTAGCTCTTCATTTTACTGTCCATACAACCCAGACTTCAGAAATCATTGGAATATCCACTACTGAATGTTCCATTCATTCACTAACAATCTGGAGATCATTGAATCTCAACTTCATGCAGGCTTTCGTTAGACCACTGGCAAATGACCAAGTAACCCAATGCTGGTTTCCAGTGTCCTTCTAACACTCTCAGGAGTTTCCTTCAACTAGCAAAACACTCAACCCTGGTCAGCACTTCATATTCTTGTCCACACAAGGTAGACTACAGAAATTATTGGAATCTCCCCTACAGAATGTTCCATTCATTCACTGCCAATCTGGAATTCATGGAATCTCCACTCCAGGCAGACATTCGTTGCACCACTGTTGAATATCCAAGTAACCCAATGCTGGTTTTCAGAGGCCTGTTCACACTCGCAGACGTGCTGTTCAACTGGCTATCCACTCAACCCTGGTCACCTATTCATTTTCCTCTCCACAAAACCCAGACTTCAGAAATCACTGGAATCTCCACTACAGAATTTCCATTCATTCACTGGCAATCTGGAATTCATCGAATATCCACTTCAGGGAGGATTTCGTTAAACCAGTGGTGAATATCCAAGTAACACAATGCTAGTGGTCAGCGGCCTGTTCACATACCGCAGGTATAGTTTTCACTGGCTATCCACTTCACCCTGCTCAGATCTTCATTTCCTGGTGCCAGAAAACCAGAGTTCTGAAATCACTTGTATCTCCACTAGAGAATGTTCCAATCATTCACTGCCAATCTGGAGTTCATCGAATCTCCCCTACAGGCAGGCTTTCGTTACATTACTGTTGAATAAAAAGTTAACCCAATGCTGGTTTTCAGCGGCCTGTTCACAGCCGCAGGCATGATTTTGAACTGGCAATCCACTCCCACCTGGTTAGCTCTTCATTGTCCTCGCCACACAACGCAGACTTCAGAAACCATTGCAATCTCCACTAAAGAATGTCCCATTTATTCTCTGCCAGTCTGGAATTCAACGACTCTCCACCCAAGGCAGTCTTTCGTTACACCACTGGTGAATGTCCAAGTAACCCAATGCTCGATTTGACCGGCCTGTTCTCACTCGCAGTCATGGTGTTCAACTGGCTCTCCACTCCACCCTTGTCAGCTCTTCCTTTTTCTGTCCACACAACCCAGACTTCAGCAATCATTGGAATCTCCACTACAGAATGTTCCATTCATTCACTGCCAATCTGGATTTCTTCGAATCTCCACTCCAGGCAGGCTTTCGTTACACCACTGGTGAATGTCCAAGTAACCCAATGATGGTTTTCAGCGGCCTGCGCAGATCACTGGCTATCCGCTTCACCTGGTTGAGCTCTTCATTTTACTTTCCATATAACCCAGACATCAGAAATCATTGGATTCTCCTCTACAGAATGTTTCGGTCATTCACTGTGAGTCTGGAATACATCTGAATCTCCATTCTATGCAGGCATTCGTTACAGCACTGGTATATCTACCCAGAAACTTGAAATCATCTGAATCTGCACTCTGAAATCATGCATGGGCTGCTTTTCATCTTCCTGTCCACGCTGCCATTCTGGCGCGAAAGTAGAGCCATAGGACGTGAGCGACACGCAGCCAACCTGGCCGAGCTGTGTTCAATTCCTCGCCCTCTCAGAGAGCCCGGGAAGCAACCGAGAGTATATGGCCCTCGTGGCAAAGCCTGGCAAGACACCCGTGAAATATTACATATGCCAAAATTATAGTCACCACAAATCTCCAAACAAAGACACTACTGAAACGCGCCAGCAAATCAATGAAGTCCGGGAGGACAGGGAGTGTGACAGCGATCCAGACAGCTGAGTAGTGATTTCATCTCAGTATCCAATGTATTCGGCCTGCGTTTCTTCTCATTCTCCACGAAATCGAGTCGAATTCGAAATCTGCCAATTGAGCATTTGCTTTCAACTCCCCCCAGGCATGCTGTTCAGCTCCCTATCCAGTCGAATATAGTATTCTGTTCATGAACACTGCCACACTACTGAGCGACCTGAGTTCATCTAAATATCAACACTACATATCTGGTTTTCATCTGCCTGTGTACTCAATCAAGCCGAAGATTTAATCTCCCGTCAACTCTAACAAGGCTTATTGTGCATCGACTACTGAATGAATCAAAACCATATGGTACTCTCACAGTCAATGTCGCCCAGTGCTGGTGATAATCGTATGCCTCTAAAACTTGTTAGTGTTGGAATTCTTCTGCATGTGCCAGTAACGCAATGCTACTGGTCAGGGGCCTATTCACATACCGCACGCATGGTGTTCATTGACTATCCACTCCACCCTGGTCAGCTCTTCATTTCCTGGTGACCATAACCCAGAGTTCTAAAAAAATTGGTATCTGTGCTACAGAATGTTCCATTCATTTACTTTGAATCTGGAATTCATCTGAATCTCCACTCCAGGCAGGCTTTCGTTACACCACTGTTGAATATCCTAGTAATCAAATGCTGGTTTTCAGAGGCCTGTTCACACTCGCAGGCATCCAGTACAACTGGCTATCCACTCCACTTTCAACAGCTCTTCACATTCCTGTCCACACAACCCAGACTTCAGAAATCATAGGAATCTCCACTAAGGAATGTTCCATTCATTCACCGCCAATCTGGAAATCATCGAATCCCCACTCCAGACAGGATTTCATTACACCACTGGTGAATATCCAAGTAACACAATGCTGGTTAAGAGCAGCCTGTTCAAACTCGCAGACCTACTGTTCAACTGGCTATCCACGCTAACCTGGTCTGACCTTCATTTTCCTTTCCACACAACCCCGACACAGAAATCATTGTAATCTCCACAACAGAATGTTCCATTCATTCACTGCGAATCTGGAATCCATCTGAATCTTCAATCCAAGCAGGCTTTCGTTACAACACTGCTGAATGTCCAAGTAACAAATTGCTGGTTTTCAGCGTCCTGTTCACACTCACAGGAGTGCTGTTCAACTGGCTTTCCACTCAACCTTGGTCAGCTCTTCATTTTCCTGTCCACACAACCCAGACTTCAGAAATCTTTGGACTCTCCACTACAGAATTTCCATTCATCCACTGCCAATGTGGAATTCATCGAATCTCCACTCCAGGCAGGATTTCCTTACACCACTGGTGAATATCCAAGTAACCGAATGCTACTGGTCAGCGGCTTGTTCACATACCGCAGGCATGGTGTTCACTGGCTATCAACTCCACCCTGGTCAGCTCTTCATTTCCTGGTGACAATAACCCAAATTTCTAAAATCATTGGTATCTAAACTACAGAATGTTCCATTCATTCACTTCAAATCTGAAAATTCTCTGAATCTCCACTCCAGGCAGGCTTTCCTTGCACCACTGGTGAATATCCAAGTAACCCAAAGCTGGTTTTCAGCGGCCTGTTCACATTCGCAGGCGTGCTGTTCAACTGGCTATCAACTCCACCCTGGTCACCTCTTCATTTTCCACTCCACACAACCCAGACTTTAAAAATCATTAGAATCTCGACTACAGAATTTCCATTTATTAACTGCCAATCCGGATTTAATCGAAACTCCACTCCAGGCAGGATTTCATTACAACAATGGTGAATATCCAAGTAACCCAATGCTAGTGGTCAGCGGCCTGTTCACATAATGGAGACGTGGTGTTCACTGGATAGCCACTCCACCCTGGTCAGATCTTCCTTTCCTGGTACCAGAAAACAAGAGTTAATAAATTATTTGTATCTCCACTACTGAATATTCCATTCATTCACTGCCAATCTGGAATTCAACGAATTTCAACTCCAGGCAGGATTCCGTTAAAATACTGGTGAAGATCCAAGAGCCCAAACGCTGACTGTCAGCGGCTTGTTCATAGGTGCAGGTTTGCTCTTCAACTGGCTATCCACTCCACAGTGGTCAGCTCTTTCTTTTCCTGTCCACACAACCCAGACTTCAGAACTCATTGAGATCTCCACTCCAAAATGTTCCATTCATTAACTGCCATTCTGGAAATCATCGAATCTCCACTCCAGGCAGGATTTCCTTACACCACTTGTGAAAATCCAAGTAACACAATGCTAGTTATCAGCAGCCTATTCAAACTCGCAGGTCTGCTGTTCAACTGGCTATCCACTCTAACCTGGTCGCTCTTCATTTTCCTGTCCACACAACCCAGACTTCAGAAATCATTGGAATCTCCACTACAGAATGTTCCACTCATTCACTGCAAATCTAGAATGCATCTGAATCTCCACTTCAGGCAGGCTTTCCTTACACCACTTCTGAAGGCCCAAGTAACCCAAAGCTATTTTTCAGCGTCCTGTTCACACTCATAGGCGTGCTGTTCAACTGGCTATCAACTCTACAGTGGTCAGCTCTTTCTTTTGCGGTCTACACAACCCAGATTTCAGAAATCATTGGAATCTCCACTATAAAATCTTCCACTCATTCACTGCCAATCTGGAGATTATCGAATCTCCACTCCAGGGAGGCTTTATTTACACCACTGGTGAATATTCAAATACCACAATGCTGGTATTCATCTTCATGTTCACATTCGCAGGCGTGCTGTTCAACTGGATATCCATTCCATAGTGGTCAGCTCTTTCCTTATCTGTCCACGACACCCAGACTTGAGAAATCATTGGAATCTGCACTACAGAATGTTCCATTTATTCAATGCCAATGTGGAGATCATCGAATCTCCACTCCAGGCAGGCTTTCGTTACACCCCTGCTAAATGTTCAAGTAACCCATTGCTGGTTTTCATAGGCCTGTTCACACTCGCAGGCGTGCTGCTCAACAGGCTATCCACTCAACCCTGGTCAGCTCTTCATTTTCCTGTCCACACAACCCAAAATTCAGAAATCATTCGAAACTACACTGAAGAATCATCCATTCATTCACTGCCAATCTGGAATTCATCGAATCTCCACGCCAGGCAGGATTTCGTTACACCACTGGTGAATATCCAAGTGACCCAATGCGCGTTTTGAGCAGCCTGTTAAAACTAGCAGGCCTGCTGTTCAATTGGCTATCCACTCTAACCTGGTCTGCTCTTCATTTTCCTGTCCACACAAACAAGACTTCAAAAATCTTGGGAATCTCCACTACAGAATATTCCATTCATACACTGCGAATCTGGAATTCATCTGAATCTCCACTCCAAGCAGGATTTGGTTACACCACTGGTGAATGTTCAAGTAACCCAATGCTGGTTTTCAGCGTCCTGTTCACACTTACAGGCGTGCTGTTCAAATGGGTATCTACTCCACCCTGTTTAGCTCCACAGTGGCCAGCTCTTTCTTTTCCTATCCACACAACCCAGACTTCAGAAATCATTGGAATCTCCACTACAGATTGTTCCATACATCCACTGTCAATCTGAAGATCATCGAATCTCCCCTCCAGGCAGGCTATCGTTACAACACTGCTGAATATCCAAGTAACCCAATGTTGGTGTTCATAGGCCTCTTCACACTCGCAGGCTTGCTATTCAACTGGCTATCAACTCCACCCTGTTCAGCTCTTTCTTTTCCTGTCCACACAACTCAGACTTCAGAAATCATTGTAATCTCCACTACAGAAGGTTCCATTCATTTACTGCCAATCTGGAATTCATCGAATCTCCACTTCAGGCAGGATTTCTTTACACCACTGGTCAATATTGTAATACCCCAATGCTGGTTTTCAGCGGGTTGTTCACACTAGCCGGCGTGCTGTTCAACTGGCTATCCACTCCAACCTGATCAGCTCTTCTTATCCCTGTCCACATAACCGACATTCAGAAACCATTAGAATCTCCACTACAGAATGTTCTATTCATTCACTGCCTATCTGGAATTCATTGAATATCCACTCCAGGCAGGCTTTCTTTACACCACTGGTGAATGTACAAGTAACCCAATGCTGGTATTCACACTGCCAATCTGAACTTCATCTGAATCTCCTCTCCATGCAGGCTTTCGTTAGTACACTGCTGAATGTCCAAGTACCCTAATGATGGTTTTCAGCATCCTGTTCACACTCTCAGGCGTGCTGTACAACTTGCTATCCACTCAAGTTGTCAGCTGTTTCTTTTCCTGTCCAGACAATCCAGGCTTCAAATATCTTTGGAATTTCCACTACAGAATGTTCCATTCATTAACTGGCAATCTGCAGATCATCGAATCTCCACTCCAAGCAGACTTTCGTTACACCACTTCTTTATATCTAAGTAACCCAATGCTGGTTTTCAGAGGCCCTTTTTCACGCGCAGGCGTGCTGTTGAACTGGCTATCCACTCTAACCTGGTCTGCTCTTCATTTTCCTGTCCACACAACCCAGACTTCAGAAATCATGGGAATCTCCACTACAAAATGTTCCATTCATTCACCGCGAATCGGGAATTCATCTGAATCTCCACTCCAGGCAGGCTTTCTTTACAACACTGGTGAATGTCCAAGTAACCCAATGCTGGTTTTCAGCGTCCTGTTCACTCTTGCAGGCATGCTTTTCAACTGGCTATCCACTCAACCCTGGTCTGCTCTTCATTTTCCTGTCCACACAAACCAGACTTCAGAAATAATTCGAATCTCCACTACAGAATGTTCCATTCATTCAGTGCCAATCTGGATATTATCGAATCTCCACTCCAGGCAGTCTTTTGTTACATCACTGCTGAATGTCAAGGTAAAACAATGATGGTTTTCAAAGGCCTGTTCACACTCGCAGGCATGCTGTTCAAGTGGCTTTCCACTCAACTCTGGTCAGCTCTTCATTTTCGTGTCCATACAACCCAGACTTCAGCAATCATTGGAATCTAAGGTATAGAATGATCCATTCACTCACAGGAAATCTGGAATTCATCGAATCTCCACGCCAGGCAGGATTTCTTTACACCACTGGTAAATATCCAAGTGACCCAATGCTGGTTGTGAGCAGCCTGTTAAAACTCGAAGGCCTGCTGTTCAACTGGCGATCCACTCTAACCTGTTCTGCTCTTCATTTTCCTGTCCACAGAACCCAGACTTCAAAAATTATGGGCATCTCCACTACAGAATGTTGCGTTAATTCATTGCGAATCTGGAATTCATCTGAATCTCCACTCCAGGCCGGCTTTCGTTACACCACTGCTGAATGTCCAAGTATCCCAATGCTGGAACTCAGCGTCCTGTTCACACTTGCAGGCATGCTGTACAACTGGCTATCCACTCCTCAGCGGCCAGCTCTTTCTTTTCCTGTTCACAGAACCCAGACATCAGAAATCATTGGAATCTCCACTACAGATTGTTCCATACATTCACTGCCAATTTGGAGTTCATCATATCACCACTCCAGGCAGGCTATCGTTACCCCACTGCTGAATGTCCAAGTAATCCAATGCTGGATTTCATAGGCATGTTCACACTCACAGGCGTGCTATTCAAAGGGCTACCCACTCCACCCAATTCAGCTCTATCTTTTCCTGTCCACACAACCCAGACTTCAGAAATCATTGGAATCTTCACTACAGAATGTTCCTTTCATTCACTGCCGATCTGGATTTCATCGAATCTCCACTTCAGGCAGGATTTCGTTACACCACTGGGAAATATACAAGTAATCCAATGCTGGTTTTCAGCGGCCTGTTCACACTCGCAGGCGTGCTGTTCAATTGGGAACGACGTCAACCTGGTCAGCTCTTCTTATTCCTGTTCACATAAACTAGACTTCAGAAACCATTAAAATCTCCACTACAGAATGTTCCATTCATTCACTGCCCATCTGGAATTCATTGAATTTCCACTCCAGGCAGGCTTTCTTTACACCAATGCTGATGTCCAAGTAACCCAATGCTGATTTTCAACGACCTGTTCACACTTGCAGGCATGCTGTTCAACTGACTATCCACTCAATCCTCGTCAGCTCTTCATTTTCCTATCCACACAACCAAGACTTCAGAAATCACTGGATTCTCCCGTACAGAATCTTCCATTATTCACTGTCAATCTGGAATTCATCTGAATCTCCACTCCAGTCAGGCTTCGGTTAGAACACTGATGAATGTCCAAGTAACTCAGTGCTGGTTTTACGCGTTCTGCTCACACCTGCAGGCATGCAATTCAACTGGCTATCCACTCCACAGTGGCCAGATCTTTCTTTTCCTGTCCACACAACCCAGACATCAGAAATCATTGGAATCTCCACTACAGATTGTTCAATACATTCACTGCCAATCTGGAATTCATCGAATCTCCACCCCACGCAGGCTTTCGTTACACCACAGCTGAATGTGCAAGTAACCCAATGCTGGTATTCAGCGGCCTGTTCCCACTCGCAGGTGTGATGTTCAAGTGGCTATCCACTCCAACCTTATAAGATCTTCATTTTCATGGCCACACAACCCAGATTTCCGAAATCATTGGAATCTCCACTACAGAATGTTCCATTCGTTCACTGCAAATCTGGAATTCATCTGAAACTCCTCTTCATTCAGGCTTTCGTTACACTACTGCTGTATGTCCAAGTAACCCAATGCTGATTTTCAGCGTCCTGTTCACACTCGCCAGTGTGCTGTTCAACTGGCTATCCATTCCACAGTGGTCAGCTCATTCTTTTCCTGTCCACACATCCCAGACTTCAGAAATCATTGGAATCTGCACTACAGAATGTTCCATTCATTCTCTACCAAAATGGAATTCATTGAATCTCCACTCCAGGCAGTCTTTCGTAACACCACTGCTGAATGTTCAAGTCACCAATTACTCTTTTCAGCGCTCTGTTCACTCTCACAGGCCTGCTATTCAACTGGGTATCCACTGAACCCTGGTCAATGGAAAGTCTACTACAGAATGTAGCATTCATTCACTGGAATCTGGAGATCATCGAATCTCCACTCCAGACAGGATTTTGTAACACCACCGGTGAATATCCAAGTAACCCAATGCTGGTTTTCAGCAGCCTGTTCAAATTCGCAGGCCTGCTGCTTAACTGGCTAATCAGTGTAATCTGGTTTGCTCTTCTTTTTCGTGTCCAGACATCCCAGACTTCAGAAATCTTGGAATCTCCAGTACAGAATGTTCCATTAATTCACTGCCCATCTGGTGATCATCGAATCTCCACTCCAGGCAGCCTTTCTTTAAACCACTGCTGAATGTCCAAGTAACTCAATGCTGGTTTTTAGCGTCCTGTTCACAGTCGCAGGCATGTCTGTTCAACAGGCTATACTCTCCAACCTGGTAAGCTCTTCATATTCCTGTCCACATAAACTAGACTTCGGAAACCATTAGAATCTCCACTACAGAATGTTCCATTCATTCACTTCCAATCTGGAATTCATTGAATCTCCACTAAAGGCAGGATATCGTTACACCACTGGTGAATATTAAAGTAAGACAATGCTGGTTTTCTGCATACTGTTCAAACTCCCAGGTCTGCTGTTCAACTGGCTATCCACTCTAATCTAGTCTGCTGTTCATTTTCCTGTCCACACAACCCAGACTTCAAAAATCATGGGAATCTCCACTACAGAATGTTGAATTTATTCACTGTGAATCTTGAATTCATCTGAATCTCCACTCCATCCAGGCTTCCGTTACACCATTGGTGAATGTACAAGTAATCCAATGCTGGTTTTCAGCGTCCTGTTCACACTTTCAGGCGTGCTGTTCAACTGGGTATCCACTGCAAAGTGGCCAGCTCTTTCATTTCCTGTCCACACAACCCAGACTTCAGAAATCACTGAAATCTCCACTACAGAATGTTCCATAAATTCACTGCCAATCTAAAGAACATTGAATCTCCACTCCAGGAAGACTATCGTTACACCACTGGTGAATATCCAAGTAACGCAATGCTGCTTTTCAGAGGCCTGTTCACACTAGGAGGCCTGCTGTTCAACTGGCTATCCACTCCACCCTGGTCAGTTCTTTCTTTTCCTGTCCACACAATCCAGACTTCAGAAATCTTTGTAATCTCCACTACAGAATGTTCCATTCATTCACTACCAATTTGGGATTCATCGCATCTGCACTACCGGCAGGATTTCTTTACGCCACTGTTGAATACGCAAGTACCCCTATGCTTTTTTTCAGCGGCCTCTACACACTCACTGTCGTGCTGTTCATCTGGCTATCCACTCCACCCTGGTCATCTCTTTCTTTTCCTGTCCACACAATTCAGACTTAAGAGATCTTTGGAATCTCCACTACAGAGTGTTCCATTCATTCACTGTGAATCTGGAATTCATCTGAATCTCCACTCCATGCAAGCTTTCGTTACACCACTGGTGAATGTCTAAGTAATCCATTGCTGGTTTTCAGCGTCCTGTTCACACTCGCAGGCATGCTGTTCAACTCAACTCAACAGTGGTCAGCTCTTTCTTCGAATTCATCGAATATCCACTCGAGGCAGGATTTCGTTACACAACTGGTGAATATCTAAGTTACCCAATGCTGGTTGTCAGCATTCTGTTCAAACTCCTAGGCCTGCTGTTCAACTGACTATGCACTCTAACTTCCCTGAACTGGTCTGCTCTTCATTTTCCTGTGCACACAATCTAGACTTCAGAAATCATGAGAGTCTCCACTACCAAAAGTTCCATTCATTCACTGTGAATCTGGAATTCTTCTGAATCTCCACTCCAGGCAGGCTTCCATTACACCACTGGTGAATGTCCAAGTATCCCAATGCTGCTTTTCAGCGGCCTGTTCACACTTGTAGGCATGCTGGTCCACTGGCTATCCACACCTCCCTGGTCAGCTCTTCATTTTCCTGTACACAAAACCCAGATTTCAGAATGCATTGGAATCTAGACTACAGAATGTTCCGTTCAATCACTGCCAATCTGGAGCTCATCGAATCTGTGAGCAAAGTTCAATTCCTTGCCCTCTCCGATAGCTCAGGAAGCTTCCAAGGGAATCTGGACCTCGAGGCAAACACTGGCAAGACACTCCGAAAATATTCCATATGCCAAAATTACAGTCAACACAATTCACCAAACGAAGACGCTACTGAACCATGCCCAAGCACTGGTGATTCACCCAGAAACTTGACATCATCTGAATCTGCACTCTAAAATCATATATGGTTTGCTTATCTTCTACCTATCCACACTGCCCTTTTGGCGCGAAAGCACAGTAGTAGGACATGTGTGTCACGCAGACAGCCTGGCCGACACGGGTGCAATTCCTCACCCTCTCGGAGAGCTCGGGAAGCTATCGAGAGTATCTGGCACTCGTGGCAAAGCCTGGCAAGACACCCGTGAAATATTCTATGTGACGAAATTACAGTCATCACAAATCTCCAAACGAAGACGTTACTGAACCGTGCCAACAAATGAATATAGAGCGGGAGGACTGGGAGTGTGACAGCGATCCACACCGTTAAGTAGTGAATTCATCTCAATATCCAAAGTGTTAGGCCTGGGTTTCTTCTCGTTCTCCACGAAATCGAGTCGAATTAGTAATCTGCCAAGTGAGCATTTCTGTCAACACTCCCCAATCCTCCTGTTCAGCTCCATATGCAGTCGAATATAGTATTCTGTTCATTAACCCTTCCACACTAGCATGCGACCTGAGTTCATCAAAATATCAACACCTACATATCTGGTTTTCATCTGCCTGTGCACTCAATAAAGCTGAAGTTTTCATCATCTTGTCCACTCTACCCAGGCCTGGTGTGCATCGACCTCTGAATCAATCGAAACCATATGGTACTCTACCGGTCAACGCCACCAGTTGTGGTGATGATCCTATGCCTCTAAAGGTCGTCAGTGTTGTGGTTTCTCTGCATGTCCCAGTAACCAAATGCTGGTGGTCAGCGGCCTATTCACAAACTGTAGGCGTTGTTTTCACTTGCAATCCACTCCACCTTCCTCAGGTCTTCATTTCCTGGTGTCCATAACCCAGAGTTCTGAAAACATTGGTATCTCCACTACAGTATGTTCCATTCATTCATTGTGAATCTGGTATTCATCTGAATCTCCACTCCAGGCAGGCTTTCGTTTTACCACTGGTGAATGTCCAAGTAACACAATGCTGGATTTCAGCGGCCTTTTCACACTCGCAGGCATGCTGTTCAATTGGCTATCCACTCCACCCAGCTCACGTTTTCATTTTCCTAGCCACACAACCCAGACTTCAAAAATCATGGGAATATCCACTAAAGAATGTTCCATTCATTCACTGCCAATCTGGAATTCATCGAATCTCCACTTCAGGCAGAATTTCGTTACACCACTAGTGAAGATCCAAGTAACCCAATGCTGGATTTCAGCAATCTGTTCAAACTCGCAGGCCTGCTGTTCAACTGACTATCCACTCTAACTTGATCAGCTCTTCATTTTCGTGTCCATACAACCCAGACTTCAGTAATCATTGGAATCTCCCCTACAGAATGTTCCATTTATTCTCTGCGAACCCGGAATTCGACTGAATCTCCACCCCAGGCAGGCTTTTGATACACCACTGGTGAATATCCAAGTAACCCAATGCTGATTTTCAGCGGCGTCTTCACACTCACCGGCTTGCTGCTCAACTAGCTATCCACTCAATTCCATTCATTCACTGCGAATCTGGAATTCATCTGAAACTCCACTCCAGGCAGGCTTTCGTTACACCACTGGTGAATGTCCAATAACCCAATGCTGGTATTTTGCGGCCTGTGCTGTTCACTGGTTCTCCACTCCACCCTGGTCAGCTCTTCATTTTCCTGTCCACAGAACTCAGAACATCAGAAATCATTGGAATCTCCACTGCACAATGTTCCGGTCATTCACTGCGAGTCTGGAATACATCTAAATCCCCACTCTGTGCAGGCATTCGTTACAGCACTGGTATGTCTACCCAGAAACTTGAAATCATCTGAATCTGCACTCTAAAATCATCCATGAGCTTCTTTTTATCTTTCTATCCACACTGTCATTCTGGCTTGAAAGCACAGCAATAGGATGTGTGCCTCACGCAGCCAGCCTGGCCGAGCCGGGTTTAATTTCTAGCCCTCTCAGAGAGCCCCGGAAGCTACCGAGAGTATCTGGCCCTCTCGGCGAAGCCTGGCAATCCACCCGTGAAATATTCCTTATGCCAAAACTACAGTCACCACCAGTCTCCAAACAAAGACGTTACTGGACTGCACCAGATAATCAATGAAGTCCGGGAAGACTGGGAGAGTGACAGTGATCCACACTGCTGAGTAGTGAATTCATCTCAATATCCAATGTATTAGGCCTGCATTTTTCTCGTTCTCCACGAAATCGAGTCGAATTAAAAATCTGCCAATTGAGCATTTGCTGTCAACTCTCCCCATGTCTTTGCTCTGCTCCCAATCCAGCCGAATGCAGTATTCTGTTATTTAACCATGCCACACTACCGAGGGACCTGAGTTCATCTAAATATCAACACCTACATATCTGGTTTTCATCTGCCTGTGCATTCAATCAAGCCGAAGTTTTCATCATCCTGTCCACTCTAACCAGTCCTGGTGTGCATTGACCACTGAATCAATCGAAACCATATGGTTCTCTCCCGGTCAACGCCACCCAGTGGTGGTGATGATCGTATACCTCTAAAACTCGTCAGGGTTGGGATTCTTCTGCATGTCCCAGTAACCCAATGCTAGTGGTCAGCGGCCTGTTCACATACCGCAGGCGTGGTGTTCACTGGCTATCCACTCTACCCTGGTCACCTATTCATTTCCTGGTTCCCATAAACCAGAGTTCTGAAATCATTGGTATCCCCACTACAGAACATTCCATTCATTCACTATGAGTCTGGAATTCATCTGAATCTACATTCCAGGCAGGCTTTCGTTACACCACTGCTGAATGTCTCAGTAACCCAATGTTGGTTGTCAGCGGCCTATTCACCCTCGCAGGTGTGCTGTACAACTGGCTATCCACAACACCCTGGTCAGCTCTTCATTTTCCTGTCCACATAACCTGGATTTCAGAAACCATTAGAATCTCCACTATTCTCCACTAATCTCCACTAATTCTCCACTATTCTCCACTAATCTCCACTATTCACTGCGAATCTGGAATTCATGTGAATGTTCTCTTCAGGAAAGAATTCATTACACCACTGCTGAATGTCCAACTAACCCAATTCTGGTTTTCAGTGGCCTGTTCACACTCGCAGGTCTGCTGTTCAAATGGCTATCCACTCCAACCTGGTCAGCTCTTCGTAATCCTGTCCACATAACCTAGAATTCAGAAACCATTAGAATCTCCACTACAGAATGTTCAATTCATTCACTGCGATTCTGGAATCCATCTGAATCTGCACTCCATGAAGGCTTTCATTATAGTTGTGCATGTCCAAGTAACCCAATGCTGGTTTTCAGCGTCCTGTTCACACTCGCACGGGTGCTGTTCAACTGGATATCCACTCCACAGTGGTCAACCCTTTCTTTTCCTGTCCAAATAACTCAGAGTTCAGAAATCATTGGTATCTGCACTACCGAATATTGTAGTCATTTACTGCCAATCTGGAAATCATCGAATCTCCACTCGAGGCAGGCTTTCGTTACACCACTCTTGAATGTCCAAGTAACCCAATCCTGGTTTTCTGAGGCCTGTTCACACTCGAAGGCGTGCTACTCAACTGGATTTCCACTCAATCCTGGTCAGTTCTTCATTTTCCTGTCCACACAACCCAGACATGAGAAATCATTGGAATCTCCACTACATAATTTCCATTCATTCAATCTCCAATACAGAATGTTCAATTCAATCACTACGAATCTGGAATTCATCTGAATCTCTGCTCCAGGCAGGCTTCCGTTACAGCACTGGTGAATGTCCAAGTAACAGAATGCTTGTTTTAAGCGTCCTGTTCACACTCGCAAGCATGCTGTTCAACTGGCTATCCATTCCACAGTGGTCAGCTCTTTCTTTTCCTGTCCACACATCCCAGACTTCAAAAATCATTGGAATCTGTACTACAGAATGTTCCATTCATTCTGCCAATATGGGATTCATCGAATATCCAGTCCAGAAGGATTTCTTTACATCACTGGTGAATATCCAAGTACCATAATGCTGGTTTTCAGCGGCCTGTTCACACTCGCAAGTGCGCTGTTCAACTGGCTATACACTCCAAACTGGTCAACCCTTCATTTTCTTGTCCACACAACCCAGACTTCAGAAATCATTGGAATCTGCACTACAGAATGTTCCGTTCATTCACTTAGAATCTGGAATTCATCTGAATCACCACACTATGCAGGCTTTCGTTACACCACTGTTGAATATCCACGTCACCCATTGTTGGTTTTCAGCGGTCTGGTCACTCTCGCAGGCCTGCTATTCAACTGGTTATCCACTCTGCTGTTCATGGTCTGCTGTTCATTTTCCTGTACACACCACACAGACTTAAAAAACCATGGGAATCTCTACGACAGAATGTTCCATTCATTCACTGCGAATCTGGAATTCATCTGAATCTCCACTCCAGGCAGGTTTTCGTTTCACCACTATTGAATGTCCAAGTAACCCAATGCTGGTTTTCAGTGTCCTGTTCAAACTTCCAGGCCTGCTGTTCAACTGGGTATCCACTGCACAGTGGACAGTTCTTTCTTTTAAAGTCCACACAACCCAGACTTCAGAAATCTTTGGAATCTCCACTACAGAATGTTCCATTCATTCACGGCCAATCTAGAATTCATCTCATCTCCACTCCAGGCAGGATTTCATTACACCTCTGGTGAATATCCAAGTACCCCATTGCTGGTTTTCAGCAGCCTCTTGACACTCGCCGTCGTGGTATTCATCTGGCTATCCACTCCACCCTGGTTAGCTCTTTCTTTTCCTGTCCACACAACCAAAATTTCAGAGATCTTTGGAATCTCCACTACGGAATGTTGCATTCATTTACTAAGAATCTGGAATTCATCCGAATCTCCACTGCATGCAGTCTTTCGTTACACCACTGCTGAATGTCCAAGTAATCCAATGCTGGTTTTCAGCGTCCTGTTCACACTCGCAGGCGTGCTCTTCAACTCGCTATCCACTCAACAGTGGACAGCTCTTTCTTCGAATTCATCGAATCTCCACTCCAGGCAGTATTTCGTTACAAAACTGGTGAATATCCAAGTAACCCATTGCTGGTTTTCAGTATCCTGTTCAAACTCCCAGGCCTGATGTTCAACTTGCGATGCACTCAAATCTGGTCTGCTCTTCACTTTCCTGTCCACACAACCTAGACTTCAGAAATCATGGTTATCTCCACTACAGAATCTCCTTTCATTCACTGCCAATCTGATATTCATCTGAATCTCCACTGCAGGCAGTCTTAACTTAAACTACTGTTGAATGTCCTGTTAACCCAATGTTGGTTTTCAGCGTCCTGTTCATACTCGCAGGCATGCTGTTCAACTGGCTATCCACTCCACAGTCGTCAGGTCTTTCGTTTTCTATTCACACAACCCAGACTTCAGAAAACATTGGAATCTGCACTACAGAATGTTCCATTCATTCACTGAGAATTTGGAATTCATCTGTATCTCCACTACAGGCAGGTTTTGTTACACCACTGTTGAATGTCCAAGTAAACCAATGCTGGTTTTCACCGGCCTGTTCACACTCGCAGGCGTGCTGTTCAACTGGCTTTCCACTCCAAGTTGGTCAGCTCTTACTTTTCCTGTCCACACAATCCAAACTAAAAAAGTCATTGGAGTCTCCACGACAGAATGTTCCATTCATTCACAGAGAATTTGGAATTCACCTAAATCTCCACTCCAGGCTGGCTTTCGTTACACCACTGGTGAATGTCATCGTAACCCATTGCTGGTTTTCAGTGTCCTGTTCACAGTCGCAGACATGCTGTTCAACTGGCTATCCACTTCACATTGTTAAGTTCTTACATTTCCTGTCCACACATCGTAGAATTCAGAAAACATTGGAATCTCCACTACAGAATGTTTCATTCAGTAAATGCCAATCTTGAATTCATGCAATATTCACACCAGGCTGGCTTTCGTTACACCACTGGTGAATGTCCAATTAACCCAATGCTAGTTCTCAGCGTCCTGTTCACACTTGCAGGTGTGCTGTTCAACTGGCTATCCACTCTACCCTGGTCAGCTCTTCCTTTTCTTGTCCACACAACCCAGACTTCAGAAATCATTGGAATCTCCACTACACAATGTTCCATTCATTCACTGCTAATCTGGAGATCATCAAATCTCCACTCCAGGCAGGCTTTCGTTACACCACTGGTGAATGTCCAAGTCACACAATGCTGATTTTCTGCGCCCAGTTCACACTCGCTGGCGTGCTTTTCAACCTTATGTCCACTCTACAGTTGTCAGGTTTTTCTTTTCCTGTCCACACAACCCAGACTTCAGAAATAATTGGAATGTCCACTACAGCATGGTCCATTCATTCACTGCCAATCTGGAGTTCTTTGGATCTCCACTCTAGGCAGGCTTCGTTACACCACTGGTGAATATCCAAGTCACCCAATGATGATTTTCAGTGTCCTGTTCACACTCGCAGGTGTGCTGTTCTACTGGCTATCCACTCCATATTGGTCAGCTCTTCATTTCCTGTCCACACAACCCAGACTTCAAAAATCATTAGAATCTCCACTACAGAATGTTCCATTCATTCCCTCCCAATCTGGTGTTTATGGAATCTCTACTCCAGGCACGCTTCGTTACAACACTGTTGAATATCCACGTAACCCAATGATGGTTTTCATTGGCCTGTGCTGATCACTGGCTATTCACTCCACCCTTGTGAGCACTTAATTTTCCTGTCCACACAACCCAGACGTCAGAAATCCTTCGAATCTCAATTGCAGAATGTTCCGGTCATTCAATGCGAGTCTGGAATACAACTGAATCTCCACTCTACGCAGGCATTCGTAACAGCACTGGTGATTCTACCCAGAAACTTGAAATCATCTGAATATGCACTCTAAAATCATCCATGGGCTGCTTTTAATCTTCCTATCTACACTGCGATTCTGGCGTGAAAGCACAGCAGTAGGACGAGTTGGTCAAGCAGCCAGCCTGGCCGAGCTGGGTTCAATTCCTCTCCAACTCAGACAGACCGGGAAACTACCGAGAGTATCTCGCCCTCGTGGCAAAACCTCGCAAGACACCCGTGAAGTATTCCATATGCCAAAATTACAGTCACACAAGTCTGCACATGTAGACGCTCCTGAACCGCGCCAGCAAATCTATGAAGTCCTGGAGGACTGGGAGAGTTACAGCGATCCACACTGCTGAGTAGTGAATTCATCTCAATATCCAATGTCCCAGTAACCCAATGCTCGTGGTCAGCGGCCAGTTCACACTCACAGGCATGCTGTTCAACTGGCTAAACACTCAACCCTGGTCAGCTCTTCATTTTCCTGACCACACAACCCAGACTAGAAAAATCATTGGAATCTCCACTAGAGATTATTCCATTCGTTCACTGCCAAACTGGAATTCATCTGAATCTCCACTCCAGTCAGGCTTTCGTTACACCACTCCTGAATGTCCAAGTAACACAATCCTGTTTTCAGCGTCCTGTTCACACTCACAGGCGTGGTTTTCCACTAGTTATCCACTCCACAATGGTCAGCATTTATTTTCCTGTCCACACAACCCAGACTTCAGAAATCACTGGTATTTCCAAGAAACAATTTTCCATTCATTCACTGCGAATCTGGAATTCATCGAATCTCCACTACAGTCAGGCTTTCTTTATACCACTGGTGAATATCCAAGTAACCCTGGTCAGCTCTCCATGTGCCTGTCCACACCAACCGGACTTCAGAAATCATTGAAATCTCCACTACAGTATGTTCCATTCATTCACTGTGAATCTGGAATTCATCTGAATCTCCACTCCAGGCAGGCTTTCGTTGCACCACTGCTGTATATCCAAGTACCCCAATGCTGGTTTTCAGAGGACTGTTTACACTCGCAGGACTACTGTTGAACTGGCTATCCACTCTAACCTGGTGTGCTCTTCATTTTCCTGTCCACAAAACCCAGACTTCAGAAATCTTTAGTATCTCCACTACAAGATGTACCATTCATTCAGTGCCAATCTGGAAATCACTGAATCGACACTCCCGCCAGGCTTTCGTTACACCACTGCTGAATGTCCAAGTAACGCAATGCTGGTTTTTAGAGGCCTTGTCACACTCGCAGTAGTGCTATTCAACTGTCTATATACTCAACCCTAGTCAGCTCTTCATTTTCCTGTCCACACAACCCAGACTTCAGAAATCATTGGAATCTCCACTACAGAATATTCCATTCATTCACTGCGAATATGGAATTCATCTCAATATCCACTCCATGCAGGCTTTCGTTATGCCACTGCTGAATGACCAAGTACCCCAATGCTGGTTTTCAGCCTGCTGTTCATACTTGCAGGAGAGCTGTTCAACTCGTTATCCACGCCACACGGTTAGCTGTTTTTTTTTCCGGTCCACACAACCGAGAGTTCAAAAATCATTGTAAACTCCACTACAGAATATTCCATTCATTCACTGCGAATCTGGAAATCATCTGAATCTCCACTCCAGGCAGGCTTTCGTTCAACAATTGTTTATGTGCAAGTAACCCAAAGCTTATTTTCAGCGTCCTGTTCACAGTCGCAGGCGTGCTGTTCAACTGGCTATCCACTCCACCGTGGTCAGCTCTTTCTTTTCCTGTCCACACAACACTAACTTCAGAAATCAATGATATCTCCACTACAGCATGTTCCATTCATTCACTGACTATCTGGAGATCATCTGATACTCCACTCCAGGCAGGCTTTCGTTACACCACTGCTGAATGTCCAAGTAACCCAATGCTGGTTATCAGCAGTATTTTCAAACTCGCAGCCCAGCTGTTCAACTGGCTATCCTCTCCACCCTGGTCACCTCTTCATAATTCTGTCCACACAACCCAGAATACAGAAATCATTTGAATCTCCACTACAGAATATTCCATTCTTTCACTCCCATTCTGGAATTCGCCGAATCTCCACTCCAGACAGTCCTTCGTTACACCACTGGTGAATATGCAAGTAACACAATGCTGGTTCTAAGAGGCCTGTTCACACTCGCAGGCTTGCTATTCAACTGGCTTTCCTCTCCACAGTGGTCAGCTCTTTCTTTTCCTGTCCACACAACACAAACTTCAGAAATCATTTGAATCTCCACTACAGAATGTTCCATTCATTCACTGCGAATCTGGAATTCATTAAATCTCCACTCCAGGCAGGTTTTCGCTACACCTCTGGTGAATATCCATGTACCGCACTGCTGGTTTTCACCAGCCATTTTACACTCGCAGGCCTGCTGTTCAACTGGCTATCCACGCTTACCTGGTGTGCTCTTCATTTTCCTGTCCACAAAACCCAGACTTCAGAAATCATTGGAATCTCCTCTACAGAATGTTCCATTCATTCATTGCCAATCTGGATATCATCGAATCTACACTCCAGGCAGGCTTTCGTTACATTACTCCAGAATGTCCAAGTAACATAATGCTGGTTTTCAAAGGCCTGTTCACACTGGCAGGCATTCTTTTCAACTATCTATCCACTCAACTCTGGTCAGCTCTTCATTTTCCTGTCCACACAACCCAGACTTTAGAAATCATTGGAATCTCACTGCAGAATGTTCCATACATTCTCTGACAATCTGGAATTCATTGAATCTCCACTCCAACCAGGATTTCATTTCACCACTGTTGAATATCCAAGTAATAAAATGCTTGTTTTTGGCAATCTGTTCAGACTCACAGGCCTGTGGTTCAACTGGTTATACATTCTAACCTGGTCTCCTCTTCATTTTCCTGTCCACACAACACAGACTTCAGAAATCTTTGAAATGTCCACTACAGAATGTTCCATTCATTCACTGCCAATCTGGAGATTATAGAATACACTCTTCACGCAGGCTTTCATTACACTACTACTGAATGTCCAAGTAACCCAATGGTTGTTTTCAAAGGCCTGTTCACACTTATATTCGTGCTGTTCAACTGGCTATCTACTCAACCCTAGTCAGCTCTTCATTTTCCTGTCCACACAACACAGACTTCAGAAAGCATTGGAATCTACACTACAAAATATTCCATTAATTCACTGGCAATCTGGAGATCCTCGAATCTCCACTCCAGGCAGGTTTTCGTAACACCACTCCTGAATATCCGAGTAACCCAATGATGGTTTTCAGAGGCCTGTTCACACTTGCTGGCGTGCTGTTTAACTGGTATACAGTCAACCCTGGCCAACTTTTCATTTTTCTGTCCACACATCCCAGACTTCTGAAAACATTGGAATCTCCACTACAGAATGTTCCAGTCATTCACTGAGAATCTGGAATTCATCTGAATCTCACCTGCATGCGGGCTATCATGACATCACTCCTGAATATCCAAGTAACCCATGCTGGTTTTCAGCGTCCTGCTCACACTTGCTGGCATGCTGTTCAACTGGCTATCCACTCCTCAGTGGTCAGCTCTTTCTTTTCCTATCCAAACACAACCAGACTACAGAAATCATTGGAATCTCCACTATTGAGTGTTCCAATCATTCACTGCGAATCTGGAATTCATCTGAATCTCCACTCCAGGCAGGCTTTTGTTACACCACTGGTGAATGTCCACGTAACGAAATGCTGGTTTTCCGCATCCTGTTCATACTCGTAGGCATGCTGTTCAACTGGCTATCCACTCCACAGTCGTCAGCTCTTTCATTTCCTATCCACACAAACCAGACTTCAGAAATCATTGGAATCTCCACTACAGAATGTTCCATTCATTAACTGCCAATCTGGAGATCATCGAATCTAACCTTCACGGAGACTTTCGTTACACTACTGCTGAATGTCTAAGTAACCCAATGGTGGTTTTCAAAGGCCTGTTCAAACTTGTAGTCGTGCTCTTCAACTGGCTCTCTACTCAATCCTAGTCAGCTCTTCATTTTCCTGTCCACACAACACAGACTTCAGAAAGCATTAGAATCTACACTACAAAATATTCCATTCATTCACTGCCAATCTGGAGATCCTCCGAATCTCCACTGCAAGCAGGCTTTCGTGACACCACTCCTGAATGTCGAAGTAACCCAATGCTGGTTTTCAGAGGCCTATTCACACTCGCAGGCGTGCTGTTAAACTGGCTAAACACTCAACCATGGTCAGCTTTTCATTTTCCTGTCCACACATCCCAGAGTTCTGAAAACACTGGAATCTTCACTACAGAATGTTCCAATCATTCACTGTGAATCTGGAATTCATCTGAATCTCTACTCCATGCGAACTTTCGTGACACCACTCCTGAATGTCCAAGTAATCCATGCTGATTTTCAGCTTCCTGCTCACACTCGCTGGCGTACTTTTCAACTGGCTATACACTCCTCCGTGGTCAGCTCTCTCTTTTCCTATCCACACACAACCAGACTACAGAAATCATTGGAATATCCACTACAGAGTATTCCATTCATTCACTGTGAATCTGGAATTCATCTGAATCTCCACTCCAGGAAGGCTTTTGTTACACCACTGGTGAATGTCCAAGTAACGAAATGCTGGTTTTCAGCGACCTGTTCATACTCGCAGGCATGCTGTTCAACTGGCTATCCACTCCACAGTCGTCAGGTCTTTCGTTTTCTATTCACACAACCCAGACTTCAGAAAACATTGGAATCTGCACTACAGAATGTTCCATTCATTCACTGAGAATTTGGAATTCATCTGTATCTCCACTACAGGCAGGTTTTGTTACACCACTGTTGAATGTCCAAGTAACCCAATGCTGGTTTTCAGAGGCCTGTCACACTCGCAGGCGTGTTGTTCAACTGGCTATCCACTAAACCCTGGTCAGCTCTTCATTTTTCGGTCCACACAACCCAGACTTCAGAAATCACTTGAATCTCCACTACAGAATGTTCCATTCATTCACTCCGAATCTGGAATTCCTGTGAATATCCAATCCCGGTAGGCTTTCGTTACACCATTTGTTTATGTCCAAGAAACCCAATCCTGGTTTTCTACGTTCTGTTCACACTCGCAGGTGTGCTGTTCAACTAGCTATCCACTCCACAATGGTCAGCTCTTTATTTTCCTTTCCAAACAGACATAAATTCAGAAATCAATGGAATCTCCACTACAGAATGTTCCATTCATTCACTCCCAATCTGGAAATCATCTGATACTCCACTCCAGGCAGGCTTTGGTTACACCACTGCTGAATATCCAAGTACCTCAATGCTGGATTTCAGAAGCCTGTTTACACTCTCAAGTGTGCTGTTCAAATAGCTATCCACTCCAACCTGGTCAGCTCTTCGTTTTGTCCACACAACGTAGACTTCAGAAATCATTGGAATATCCACTACAGAATGTTCGATTTAATCACTGCGAATCTGGAATTCATCTGAATCTCCACTCCAGGAAGTCTTTCTTTACACCACTGGCGAATGTCCAAGTAACCCAATGCTGATTTTCAAAGTCCAGCTCACATTCGCAGGCATGCTGTTCTACTGGCTTTCCACTACACAGTTGTCAGCTCTTTCTTTTCCTGTCCACAAAATCCAGACTTCAGATATGATTGGAATCTCCACTACAGAATGTTCCATAAATTTACTGCCAATCTGGAGATCACCGAATCTCCACTCCAGGCAGGCATTCGTTACACCACTGCTGAATGTCCAAGTAACCCAATGCTTGTTTTCAGAGGCCTGTTCAAACACGCAGTCCTGCTATTCAACTGGCTATCCACTCTGACCTTGGTGAGCTCTTCATTTTCCTGTCTACAATACCCAGACCTCAGAAAACATTGGAATCTCCACTACAGCACGATCCATTCATTCACTGCCAATCTGGAACTCATCGAATCTCCATTCCAGACAGGCTTTCATTATACCACCGGTGAATATCCTAGTAACCCAATGCTGGTTTTCAGCGGCCTGTTCACAATCGCAAGCATACTGTTTTACTGGCTATCCACTCCAAATTAGTCAGCTCTTCATTTTCCTATCCACACCACCGAGACTTCAGATATAATTGGAAACTCCACTACAGAATGTTCCATACATTCACTGAAAATCTGGAGTACATCGTATGTCCACTCCAGGCAGGCATTCGTTACACCACTGCTGAATGTCCAAGTAAGCATTGCTGGTTTTCAGAGGCCTGTTCAAACTCGCAGTCCTGCTGTTCAACTGGCTATCCACCCTAACCTAGTCTGTTCTTTATTTTCCTTCCACACATCCCAGATTTCAGAAATCATTGGAATCTCCACTACAGAATGTTCCATTCATTCACAGCGAATCTGGAATTCATCTGAATCTGCACTACAGGCAGGCTTTCTTTACACCACTGTTGAATGTCCAAGTAACACAATGCTGGTTTTCAGTGTCCTGATCATACTCAGAGGCGTGCTGTTCAACTGGCTATCCACTGAACCCTGGTCAGCACTTCATTTTCCTGTCCACGCAACACGGACTTCAGAAATCATTGGAATGTCCACTACAGAATGTTCAATTCATTCACTCCCAATCTGGAATTCATCGTATTTCCACTCCAGGCAGGATTTCGTTACACCACTGCTGAATGTCCAAGTAAGCATTGCTGGTTTTCAGAAGCCTGTTCAAACTCGCAAGGGTGCTGTTCAACTTTCTATCCACTCCACAGTGGTCAGCTCTTTTTTTTCCTGTCCTCACAACTCAGACTTCAGAAATCATTGGAATCTCCACTAAGAATATACCATTCATTAACTGCGAATCTTGAATTCATCTAAATCTCTATTCCAAGCAGGCTTTCGTTTTACCACTGGTGAATGTCCATGTAACCCATTGCTGCCTTTCAGCGTCCTGTTCACACTCGCAGGCATGACGTTCAACTGGCATTCCACTCCACAGTGGTCAGATTTTTCTTTTCCTGACTGCAGAATTTCCAGACTTCAGAATTCATTGGAATCTCCACTACAGACTGTTCCATTGATTCACTGCCAATCTGGAATTCATCCAATCACCAACTCCAGGAAGGATTTTGTTACACCACTCATGAATGTCCAAGTAATCCAATGATGGATTTCAGAGGCCTGATCACACTCGCAAGTGTGCTGTTCAACTGGCTATCCAATCAACCCTGTTCAGCCCTTCATTTTCCTGTCCACACAACCCAGACTTCAGAAGAAATTGGAATCTCCACTACAGAATATTCCATTCATTCACTCCCAATGGGGAATTCAATGCATCTCCACTCCAGGCAGGATTTCGTTAAACCACTCGTAAATATCCAAGTAACCCAATGCTGATTTTCAGCAGCCTGTTCAAACTCGCTGGCCTGCTGTTCAACTGACTATCCACTCTACCCAGCTCTGCTCTTCATTTTCCTGTCCACACAACCCAGAATTCAGAAGTAATTGGAATCTCCACTACAGAATGTTCCATTCATTCACTCTCAATCTGGATTTCATCGAATCTCCGCTCTAGGCCGGCTTTCGTTACACCATTGTTGAATGTCCAAGCAACCCCATGCTGGTTTTCAGCGGCTTCCTCACACTCGCAGGCCTGCTCTTCAACTGGCTATCCACTCCATCCTGTTCACCTTCTCCTTTTCCTGTCCACACAACCTAGACTTAAGAAATCATTGGAATCTCCACTACAGAATATTCCATTCATTCACTGCCAATCTGGCCTTCTTGGAATCTCCAGTCCAGTCAGGATTTCGTCACACCACTGTTGAATATCAAAATAACCCAAGGCTGGTTTTCAGCAGCATGTTGAAACTCGTAGACCTGCTATTTATCTGGCTATCCACTCTAATCTGGTCTACTCTTCATTTTCCTGTAAACACAAGCCAGACTACAGAAATCATTGGAATCTCCAACTACAGAATGTTCCATTCATTCACTGCGAATCTGGAATTCATCTGAATCTCCACTCCAGGCAGGCTTTGGTTACTACACTGCTGAATGTCCAAGTAATCGAATGTTGGTTTTCAGCGGCCTGTGCTGTTCAATGGGTATCCACTCCACCCTGGTCAGCTCTTCATTTTCCTGTACACACAAGCCAGACATCAGAAATCATTGCAATCTCCACTAGGGAATGTTCCCGTCATTCACTACAAGTCTAGAATTTATCTGAATCTCCACTCTACGCAGGCATTCGTTACAGCACTAGTGAGTCACCCAGAAACTTGACATCATCTGAATCTGCACTCTAAAATCATATATGCGTTGCTTATCATCTTTCTATCCACATTACCATTCTGTCGCGAAAGCAGAGCAGTAGGATGTGTGCGTCACGTAGTGAGCCTGGAAGAGCCGGGTTCAATTCCTCGGCCTCTCAGAGAGCTCGAGAAGCTACCGAGAGTATTTGGCCCTCGTTGCAAAGCCTGGAAAGATACTCGTGAAATATTAAATATGATGAAATTACAGTCACCACAAATCTACAATCGAAGACGTTATTGTACCGTGACAGCAAATGAATGAAGTCCAGGAAGACTGGGAGAGTGACAGCGATCCACACTGCTGAGTAGTGAATTCATCTCAATATCCAATATATTACGCCTGGGTTTCTACTCGTTCTCCACGAAATCGAGTCGAATTACAAATCTGCCAAGTGAGCATTTGCTGTCAACTCTCCCAAATACTCCTGTTCAGTTCACTATCCAGTCGAATATATTATTCTGTTCATTAACCCTGCCACACTACCAAGCGACCTGAGTTCAACAAAATATCAACACCTACATATCTGGTTTTCATCTGCCTGTGCACTCAAGCAAGCCGAAATTTTCATCAACCTGTCCACTCTACTCAGGCCTGGTGTGCATCGACTTCTGATTCAGTCGAAACCATATTGTACTCTCCAGGTCAACGCCATCAGTGGTGGTGATGATCCTATGCCTCTAAAGCTCGTCAGGGTTGCTTTCTTCTGCATGTCCCAGTAACCCAATGCTGGTGGTCAGCGGCCTGTTCTAAAACCGCAGGCGTTGTGTTCACTGGCTATCCACTCCACCCTCCTCAGGTCTTAATTTCCTGGTGTTCATAATCCAGAGATCTAAAATAATTGGTATCTCCACTAGAGAATCTTCCATTCATTCAGTGCGAATCTGGTGTGAATCTGAATCTCCGCTCCAGGCAGGCTTTCCTTTCACCACTGGTGAATGTCCATGTAACCCAATGCTGGTTTTCAGCGGCCAGTTCACACTTGCAGGCGTGCTGTTCAACTGGCTATCCACTCAACCCCGGTCAGCTCTTCATTTTCCTGTCCACACAAGCCAGACTTCATAAATCATTGGAATCTCCATTACAGAGTGTTCCATTCTTTCACTGCCAATCTGGAGTTCGTTGAATCTCCAATCCAGGCAGGCATTCGTTTCACCACAGGTGAATGTCCAAGTAACCCAATGCTGGATTTCAGCGGCCTTATCACACTCGCATGCGTGCTGTTTAACTGGCTATCCACTGCACCCTGCTCTCCTCTACACTTTACTGTCCACAGAACCCATACGTCAGAAACCATGGGAATCTCCACTACAGAATGTTTCATTCATACACTGCCAATCTGGAGTTCATCGAATCTCCATTCCAGGCAGGCTTTGTATACACCACTTGTGAATTTCCAAGTAACCCAATGCTGGTTTTCAGCGGCCTGTTCACACTCGCAGGCGTGCTGTTCAACTGGCTATCCACTCAACCCTCGTCAGCTCTTCATTTTCCTGTCCACACAACCCAGACTTCAGGAATCATTGGAGTCTCCACTAAAGACTGTTCCAATCATTTACTACCAATCTGGAATTCATTTGAATCTCCACTCCAGGCAGGCTTTTGTTACACCATTGATTACACTAATGAATGTCCAAGTAATCCAATGCTGGTTTTCAGCGGCCTGTGCTGTTCACTGGCTCTCCACTCCACCCTGGTCTGCTCTTCATTTTCCTGTCCACACAACTCAGACATCAGCAATCATTGGAATCTCCACTACAGAATGTTCCAGTCATTCACTGCGAGTCTGGAACACATCTGAATCTCCACTCTGCGCAGGCATTCGTTACAGCACTGTTATGTCTATCCAGGAACTTGAAATCATCTTAGTCTGCACTCTAAAATCTTCCATGGGCTGCTTTTCATCTTCCTATCCACACTGCCCTTCTGGCGCGAAAGCGCAGCAGTAGGACGTGTGCGTCACGCAGACAGCTTGGCCGAGCCGGGTTCAATTCCTAGCCCTCTCAGAGAGCCCCGGAAGCTACCGAGAGTATATGGCCCTCGCGGCAAAGCCTGTCAATCCACCCGTGAAATATTCCTTATGCAAAAATTATAGTCACCACAAATCTCCAAACAAAGACGTTACTGAACTGCGCCAGCAAATTAAAGAAGTCCGGGAAGACTGGGAGAGTGGCAGCGATACACACTGCTGAGTAGTGAATTCATCTCAATATCCAATGTATTAGGCCTGTGTTTCTTCTCGTTCTCCACTAAAACGAGTCGAATTAGAAATCTGCCAATTAAACATTTGCTGTCAACTCTCCCCAAGCCTGCTGTTCCGCTCCCTATCCAGTCGAATATAGTACTTTGTTCAATTACCCTGCCACACAAACAAGAGACCTGAGTACATCTAAATATCAACAACTTCATATCTGGTTTTCATCTGCCTGTGCACTCAATCAAGCCGAAGTTTTCATCATCCCATACACTCTTACCAGGTCTGGTGTGCATCGACTTCTGAATCAATCGAAACCATATGGTAGTCTCCTGGTCAACGCCACCCAGTTGTGGTGATGGATGTATGCCTCTAAGACTCATCAGGGTTAGGATTCCTCTGCGTGTCCCAGTAACCTAATGCTAGTGTCAGCGGCCTGCTCACATACCGCAGGTGTCGTGTTCACTGGCTATTCACTCCACCCTGGTCACCATGTAATTTCATGCTGTCCATAACCAAGAGGTCTGAAATCATTGGTATCCCCACTACAGAATGTTCCATTGATTTACTGCAAATCTGGAATTCATCTGAATCTCCACTCCAGGCAGGCTTTGGTTACACCACTGGTGAATATCCAAGTAACCTAATGTTGGTTTTCAGTAGCCTATTCACACTCACAGGTGTGCTCTTCAACTGGCTCTCCATTCCAACCTGGTGAGCTCTTCATTTTTCCTGTCCACACAACCCAGACTTCAGAAATTCCATCCACTCTAACCAGGTCAGGTGTGCATCGAATTCTGAATCAATCGAAACCATATGGTATTCTCCTGGTCAAAGCCACACAGCGGTGTTGATGATCGTATGCCACTTCTGCATGTCCCAGTAACCCAATGCTAGTGGTCTACATGTCCCAGTAACCCAATGCTAGTGGTCAGAAGCCTGTTCACATACCGCAGGCGTGGTGCTCACTGGCTATCCACTCCACCCTGGTCAGCTCTTCATTACCTGGTGCCCATAACAAAGTTCTGAAATCATTGGTATCTCAACTACAGAATGTTCGATTCATTCACTGCGAATCTGGAATTCATCTAAATTTCCACTCCAGGCATGCTTTGGTTACACCACTGGTGAATATCCTAGTAACCCAATCTTGGTTTTCAGCGGCCTATTCACACTTGCAGGTGTGTTGTTCAACTGGCTATCCATACAAAACTGGTGAGCTCTTCATTTTTCCTGTCCACACAACCCAGACTTCAGAAATCATTCTAATCTCCACTACAGAATATTCCATTCGTTCGCTGCCAATAGGGAGTTCTTCGAATCTCCACTCCAGGCAGGCTTTCGTTACACCACTGCTGAATGTCCACGCAACCCAATGATGGGTTTTAGCTGCCTGTGCTGTTCACTGGCTATCTAGTCCACCCTCGTGATTTCTTCATTTTCCTGTCCACAGAATCCAGGCATCAGATATCATTGGAATCTCCACTACAGTTTGTTCCGGTCATTCACTGCGAGTCTGGAATACATCTGAATATCCACTCTGGGCAGACATTCGTTACAGCACTGGTATATCTACCCAGAAACATAAAATGATATGAATCTGCACAATAAAATCATCCATGGGCTGCTTTTCATCTTCCAATCGACACTGCCATTCTGTCGCAAAAGCATAGCAGTTGGACAAGTGCATCACGGAGCCAGCCTGGCCGAGCCGGGTTCAATTCTTCGCCCACTCAGAGAGCCCGGGAAGCTCCCGAGAGTATCTGGCCCTCATGGCAAAGCCTGGCAAGACACCCGTGAAATATTCCATATGCCAGAATTACAGTCACCACAAGTCTCCAAAAGAAGACGCTACTGAACCGTGCCAGCAAGTCAATGAAATCCAGGAGGAATGGGAGAGGGACAGTGATCCACACTGCTGGATATTGAATTGATCTCAATATCCAATGTAGTTGGCCTGCGTTTCTTCTCGTTCTCAACGAAATCGAGTTGAATTAGAAATCTGCCACGTGAGCATTTGCTGTTAACTCTCCCCAGAGCTGCTGTTCAGTCCCTATCCAGTCGAATATAGTATTCTTTTCATTTACCCTGCCACACGACCGAGCGACCTGAGTTCATCTAAATATAAATACCTCCATATCTGTTTTTCATCTGCCTGTGCACTCAATCAAGCCGAAGTTTTCATCATCCCATACACTCTAAGCAGGCCTGGTGTGCATCGACTTCTGAAACAATCGAAACCATATGGTACTCTCCCCGTAAACTCCACTCTGTGGTGGTGATGATCTTATGACTCTAAAACTCGTCAAGGTTGGGATTCTTCTGCATGTCCCAGTAACACAATGCTAATTGATAGTGGCCTGTTCACATACCGCAGGCGTGGTGCTCACTGGCTATCCACTCCACCCTGGTAAGTTCTTCATTTTCTGGTTCACAAAACCCAGAATTCTAAAATCATTGGTATCTGTACTACATAACGTTCCATTCATTCCCTGCGATTCTGGAATTCATCTGAATCTCCAATCCAGGCAGGCTTTCGTTACACAACTGGTGAATGTCCAAGTAACCAAATTATGGTTTTCAGCGGCCTGTTCACCCTCGCAGGCGTGCAATTCAACTGGCCATCAACACAACCCTGGTCAGCTCTTCATTTTCCTGTTCACAAAACCCACACTAGAGAAATCATTGGAATCTCCACTACAGAATGTTCTATTCATTCACTGCCAAACTGGAATTCATCGAATCTCCACTCCAGGCAGGATTTCGTTACAACACTGGTGAATGAACAAGTAACCCAATGCCGCTTTTCAGGTAGCCTATTCAAACTCGCAGGCTTACTTTTCAACTGGCTATCCACTCTAACCTGGTCTTCTCTTTATTTTCCTGTCCACACAACCCAGACTTCAGAAAACATTGGGATGTCCAGTACAGAATGTTCCATTCATTCACTGCCAATCTGTAATTCATCTGTATCTCCACTTTAGGCAGGCTTTCGTTCCACCAATGGTGAATGTCCACGTAACTCAATGCTTGTTTTCAAGAGGCCTGTTCACACTCTCAGGCATGCTGCTTAACTGGCTATCCTCTAAAACCCAGTCAGCTGTTCATTTTCCAGTCCGCACAACCCAGACTTCAGAACTCATTGGTATCTCCACTACCGAATGTTCCATTCATTCACTGTGAATCTGGAATTCATCTGAATCTCCACTCCAGGCAGGATTTCGTTACAACACTGGTGAATATCCAAGTAACCCAATGCTAATTGTCAGTGGCTTGTTCACATACCGCAGGTGTGGTGTTCACTGGCTATCCACTCCACTGTGGTCAGCTCTTCATTTCCTGGTGCCAATAACCCAGAATTCTGAAATCATTGGTATCTTCACTACAGAATGGTCCATTCGTTCACTGCAAATTTGGAAATCATCTGAATCTCCATAGCACGAAAGCTTTTGTTTCACCTCTGTTGAATGTCCAAGTAACCCAATGTTGGTTTTCCGCGTTCTGTTCACACGCGCAGGCATGCTGTTCAACTGGCTATCCACTGCACAGTGGTCAGCTCTTTCTTTTCCGGTCCACACAACCCAGACTACAGTAATCATTCGAATCTCCACTACAGAATGTTCCATTCATTTACTGCGAATCAAGAATTGATCTGAAGATTCACTCCAGGTAGGCTTTCGTTACACCGCTGGTGAATGTCCAAGTAACCCAAAGCTGGATTTAAGCATTCTGTTCGCACTCGCAGGCGTGCTATTCAACTGACTTTCCACTCAATCCTGGTCAGCTCTTCATTTTCCTGTCCACACAACCCAGATTTCAGAAATCATTGGAATCTCCACTACAGAATTTCCATTCATCCACTGCCAATCTGGAATTCATCGAATCTCCACTCAGGGCAGGATTTCGTTACACGCCTGGTGAAAATCCAAGTAACCCATTGCCAGTGGTCAGCGGCCTGTTCACTTACCACAGACGTGGTGTTCACTGGCTATCCACTCCACCTGGTCAGTTCTTCATTTCCTGGTGCCAATTACCCAGAGTTATGAAATCTTTGTTATCTCCACTACAGAATGTTCCATTCATTCACTGCAGATCTGGAAATCATCTGAATCTCCACTCCAGGCTGGCATTCGTTATACCACTGCTGCATGTCCAAGTAACCCAATGCTGGTTTTCAGCTTCCTGTTTACACTCACAGGGGTACTGTTCAACTGGCTTTCCACTCAACCCTAGTCAGTTATTCAATTTTCTGTCCACACAACCCAGATTTCAGAAATATTTGGAATCTCCACTACAGAATTTCCATTCATTCACTACCAATCTGGAGATCATCGAATCTCCACTCCAGGCAGGGTTTCGATACACATTGCTGAATATTCAAGTAACACAATGGTGGATTTCAGAGGCCTGTTCACACGCGGAGGTGTGCTGTTCAACTGGCTATCCACTCAACAATTCTCAGCTCTTCATTTTCCTCTCCATACAAGACAGACTTCAGAAATCATTGGAATTTCCACTTAAGAAGTTCCATTCATTCACTACCAGTCTGGAGATCATCGAATCTCCAATTGAGGCAGGCGTTCGTTACACCACTGCTTCCTGTCCAAGTAACCTAATGCTGTTTTTCAGAGGAATGTTCTCATTCGCAGGCCTGCTGTTCAACTGGCTATTCACTCAAATCTCTTCAGCTCTTCATTTGCCTGTCCACACATTCAGACTTCAGAAATCATTGGAATCTCCACTACAGAATATTCCATTCATTCACTGCAAATCTGGAAATCATCTGAATCTCAACTCCAGGCAGGCATTCGTTATAACACTGTTGCATGTCCAAGTAACCCAATGCTGGTTTCAGCATCCTGTTCACACTCGCAGGCGTGCTGTTCAACTGGCTTTCCACTCAATCCTGGTCATCTATTCAATTTCCTGTCCACACAACCCAGACTTCAGAAATATTTGGAATCTCCACTACAGAATTCCCATTCATTCACTACTAATCTGGAGATCACCGAATCTCCACTCCAGGCAGGGTTTCGATACACATTGGTGAATATTCAAGTAACACAATGGTGGATTTCAGAGGCCTGTTCACACTCGGAGGCGTGCTGTTTAACTGTCTATCCAATCAACACTGCTCAGCTCTTCATTTTCCTGTCCATAAAACACTGACTTCAGAAATCATTGGAATCTCCACTACAAAAGTTCCATTCATTCACTGCCAATCTGGAGATCATCGAATCTCCAATTGAGTCAGGCGTTCGTTACACCACTGCTTCCCGTCCAAGTAACCCAATGCTGTTTTTCAGAGGCATATTCTCACTCGCAGGCCTGCTGTTCAACTGGCTATTCATTCAATTCTCTTCAGCTCTTCATTTGCCTGTCCACACACTCAGACTTCAGAAATCATTGGAATCTCCACTACAGGATGTTCCAGTCATGCACAGCGAATCTGGAATTCATCTGAATATCCACTCCAGGCAGGCTTTCGTTACACCGCTGGTGAATGTCCAAGTAACCCAAAGCTAGATTTAAGCGTCCTGTTCACACTCGCAGGCATGCTATTCAACTGGCTTTCCACTCAACCCTGGTCAGCTCTTCATTTTCCAGTCCACACAACCCAGACTTCAGAAATCATTGGAATCTCCACTATAGAATTTCCATTCATTCACTGCCAATCTGGAATTCATCGAATCTCCACTCAAGGCAGGATTTCGTTACACCGCTGGTGAATATCCAAGTAACACAATGCTAGTGGTCAGTGAATACCGCAGGCGTGGTATTCACTGGCTATCCACACCACCCTGGTCAGCTCTTCATTTCCTGGTGCCAATTACCGAGAGTTCTGAAAACTTTGTTATCTCCACTAAAGAATGTTCCATTCATTCACTGCAAATCTGGAAATCAACTGAATATCCACTCCAGGCTGGCTATCGTTACACAACTGGTGAATGTCCAAGTAACCCAATGCTGGTTTTCAGAGGCTTGTTCACACTCGTAGGCGTGCTCTTTAACTGACTATCCACTCAAGAGTGGTCAGCTCTTCATTTTCTTGTCAACTAGCTATCCACACAACCCTGGTCTGCTATTTATTTTCCTGTCGACACGACCCAGACTTGATATATCATTGGAATCTCCACTACAGAATGTTCCATTAATTGACTGCCAATCTGGTATTCATATAATCTCCACTCCAGGCAGGCTTTCGTTACACCACTGGTGAATGTCCAAGTAATCCAATGCTGGTTTTCAGCAGACTTTCACACTCGCAGGCATGCTGTTCAACTGGCTATCCACTCATCCCTGGACAACCCTTCATTTTCCTGTCCACACAACCCAGACTTCAGATATCTTTGGAATCTTCACTACAGAATGTTCCATTCATTAACTGACATTATGGATTTTATCAAATCTCCACTTCAGGCAGCATTTCTTTACAACACTGGTGAATGTCTTAGTAACCAAGTGCTAGTGGTCAGCGGCCTGTTCTCATACCGCAGGCGTGGTTTTCACTGGCTATCCACACCACCCTGGTCAGTTCTTCATTTTCTGGTGCCAATAACCCAGAGTTCTGAAATCATTGGTATCTCCTTGAATGAATGTTCCATTCATTCACTGCCAATCTGGAATTCATATAATCTCCACTCCAGGCAAGATTTCGTTACATCACTGGTGAATATTCAAGTACCACACTGCTGGTTTTCATCGGCCTATTCACACTCACAGAGCTGCTGTTCAACTGGCAATGCACTCAACCCTGGTCAGCTCTTCATTTTCCTGTACACACAATCCAGACTACAGAAATCATTGGAATCTCCACAACAGAATTTTGATTCATTCACTGCCAAACTGGAGATTATCGAATAACCACTCCAGGCACGATTTCATTACACCACTGCTGAATGTCCATGTAACCCAATGCTGGTTTTCTGCAGTCTGATCAAACTCGCAGGCCTGCTGTTCAACTGGCTATCCACCCTAAACTGGTCTGCTCTTCATTTTTTTGTCCAAAAAAAACAGAATTCATAAAATATTGGAATCTCAACTACAGAATGTTACATTCATTCATAGCAAATCTGGAATTCATCTGAATCTCTACTCCAGGCAGGCTTTCATTACACTACTGGTGAATGACCTAGTAAGACGATGCTGGTTTTCTGAGGCCTGTTCACATTCACAGGCCTGCTGTTCAACTAGCTAACCACTCCACACTGGTCTGCTCTTGCTCTTCCTGTCCACACAAACCAGACTTCAGAAATCATTTGAACCTCCACTACAGAATGTTCCATTCATTCACTGCGATTCTGGAATTCTTCTTAATCTCCACTCCATGCAGGCTTCCGTTACACCACTGCTGAATATCCAAGTAACCCAATGCTGGTTTTCAGAGGCCTGTTCACACTCGCAGGCCTGCAGTTCAAGTGGCTATTCACTCTAAAGGCAGGATTTCTTTACATCACAGGTAAATATACAAGTACCACATTGCTGGTTTTCATCGTCCTCTTCAAACTCGCAGGCGTGCTTTTTAACTGGCTATCCATTTAACCCCGGTCAGCTCTTCATTTTCCTGTCCACATAACCAGTCTTCAGAAACCATTAGAATATACACTACAGAATGTTCCATTCATTCACTACCAATCTTGAATTCATAGAATCTCCACTCATGGCAGGCTTTCGTTGCACCACTTGTAAATTTCCAAGTAACCCAATGCTGGTTTTCAGCGTTCTGTTCACATTTGCAGGAGTGCTGTTCAACTGGCTTTCCACTCCACAGTGGTCAGCACTTTCTTTTCCTGTCCACATAACCCAGTCTGCAGAAATCATTGAAATCTCCACTACAGAATGTTCCATTCATTCACTGCCAATCTGGAATTCATCGGAATCTCACTCCATGAAGGCTTTCGGTACACCACTGGTGAATGTTCAAGTAACCCAATGCTGGTTTTCAGCATCCTGTTCACATTCGCAGGCGTTCTCTTCAACTCGCTATCCACACCAAAGTGGTCAGCTCTTCGTTTTTCTGTCCACACAACCCAGACTTCAGCAATCATTGGAATCTCCACTACAGAATTTCCATTCATTCACTGCCAATCTGGAATTTATTGAATCTCCACTACAGGCAGGATTTCATTACAGTACTAGTGATTATTCAGGCAACCCAATGCTAGTGAGTAGCATCCTGCTCACATACCCCAGATGTTGTATTCTCTGGGTATTCCCTCCACTCTGCTCAGCTCTCCATTTCCTGGTGCCAATAACCCAGAGTTCTGAAAACATTGGTATCTCCACTTCAGAATATTCTATTCTTTCCCTGCAAATCTGCTAATCATCTCAGTCTCCACTCAAAGTGCTGTATGTCCATGTTACTCCTTGGACATACATACTGTATATAAGCATGCAAGTGCTATATGTCTATGTTACTCCATGGACATACATACTCCATGAGTCTCCACTCCAAGTGCTGTATGTTCATGTTACTCCTTGTCCAAGTAACCCAATGCTGGTTTTCATAGGCCTGTTCACACTCGCAGGCGTCATATTCAACAGGCTATCCACTCCACCATATTCAGCTCTTTCTTTTCCTGTCACACAACCCAAGCTTCAGAAATCATTGAATCTCCACTACAGAATGTTTCATTCATTCACTGCCAATCTGGCATTCATCGAATCTCCACTTCAGACAGGATTTTGTTACACCACTGTTGAATATCCATGTAACCCTATGCTGGTTTTCAGTGGCCTGTTCACACTAGCAGGCGTGCTGTTCAACTGGCATCCACACAACCTGGTCAGCTCTTCTTATTCTTGTCCACATAACCTAGACTTCAGAAACAATTAGAATCTTCACTAAAGAATGTTCCATTCATTCACTGAGAATCTGGAACTCATTGAATCTCCACTCAGGCAGGCTATCATTACAACACTGCTGAATGTCCAAGTAACCCAATGCTGGTATTCAGCGACCTGTTCACACTCGCAGGTGTGATGTTCAACTGGCTATCTACTCCAACCTTAATGAGCTCTTAATTTTCCTTTCCACACAACCCATTCTAACGAAATCATTGGAAATTCCACTACAGAATGTTCCATTCATTCACTGCAAATCTGAAATTCACCTGAATCTCCTCTCCATACAGGCTTTCCTTACTGCACTGATAAATATCCAAGTAATCTAATGCTGATTTTAAGCATCCTGTTCACACTAGCAGGCATGCTGTACAACAGGCTATCCACTCCAGGTGTCAGCTGTTTCTTTCCCTGTCCACACTACCCAAACTTCAGAAATCATTGGAATTTCCACTAACGAATGTTCCATTCATTAACTGCCAATCTGGACATCATCGAATCTCCACTCCAAGGAAGCTTTCGTTACACCACTTTTGAATGCCCAAGAAATCCAATGCTGGTTTTCAGAGGCATGTTCACACTCGCAGGCGTGCTATTCTACTGGCTATCCACTTAACCCTGGTCAGCTCTTCATTTTCCTATCCACACAACGAACACTTCAGAAATCACTGGATTCTCCCCTGCAGAATGTTCCATTCATTTATTGCCAATCTGGAATTAATCAAAATCCACTGCAGGCAGGATTTTGTTACAACACTGGTGAATATCAAAATAACCCAGTGATGGTTTTCAGCATCCTGTTTAAACTGCCAGGACTGCTGTTGAACTGGCTATCCAATTTAACCTAGTCTGCTCTTCATTTTCCTGTCCACACAACCCAGACTTCAGACATCATGGGAACCTCCACTACAGAATGTTCCATTCATTCACTGCGAATCTGGAATCCATCTGAATCTCCACTCCAGGCAGGCTTTCGTTACACCACTAGTGAAAGTCCAAGTAACCCAATGCTGGTTTTCAGCATTCTTTTCACACTAGCAGGCATGCTGTTCAACTGGCTTCCCAGTCCAACTGATCGGCTTTTCATTTTCATGTCCAAACCACCCACACTTCTGAAATCATTGCAATCTCCACTACAGAATGTTCCATTCATTCACTCCCAATCTGGAATTCATCGTATTTCCACTCCAGGCAGGATTTCGTTACACCACTGCTGAATGTCCAAGTAAGCATTGCTGGTTTTCAGAAGCCTGTTCAAACTCGCAAGGGTGCTGTTCAACTTTCTATCCACTCCACAGTGGTCAGCTCTTTTTTTTCCTGTCCTCACAACTCAGACTTCAGAAATCATTGGAATCTCCACTAAGAATATACCATTCATTAACTGCGAATCTTGAATTCATCTAAATCTCTATTCCAAGCAGGCTTTCGTTTTACCACTGGTGAATGTCCATGTAACCCATTGCTGCCTTTCAGCGTCCTGTTCACACTCGCAGGCATGACGTTCAACTGGCATTCCACTCCACAGTGGTCAGATTTTTCTTTTCCTGACTGCAGAATTTCCAGACTTCAGAATTCATTGGAATCTCCACTACAGACTGTTCCATTGATTCACTGCCAATCTGGAATTCATCCAATCACCAACTCCAGGAAGGATTTTGTTACACCACTCATGAATGTCCAAGTAATCCAATGATGGATTTCAGAGGCCTGATCACACTCGCAAGTGTGCTGTTCAACTGGCTATCCAATCAACCCTGTTCAGCCCTTCATTTTCCTGTCCACACAACCCAGACTTCAGAAGAAATTGGAATCTCCACTACAGAATATTCCATTCATTCACTCCCAATGGGGAATTCAATGCATCTCCACTCCAGGCAGGATTTCGTTAAACCACTCGTAAATATCCAAGTAACCCAATGCTGATTTTCAGCAGCCTGTTCAAACTCGCTGGCCTGCTGTTCAACTGACTATCCACTCTACCCAGCTCTGCTCTTCATTTTCCTGTCCACACAACCCAGAATTCAGAAGTAATTGGAATCTCCACTACAGAATGTTCCATTCATTCACTCTCAATCTGGATTTCATCGAATCTCCGCTCTAGGCCGGCTTTCGTTACACCATTGTTGAATGTCCAAGCAACCCCATGCTGGTTTTCAGCGGCTTCCTCACACTCGCAGGCCTGCTCTTCAACTGGCTATCCACTCCATCCTGTTCACCTTCTCCTTTTCCTGTCCACACAACCTAGACTTAAGAAATCATTGGAATCTCCACTACAGAATATTCCATTCATTCACTGCCAATCTGGCCTTCTTGGAATCTCCAGTCCAGTCAGGATTTCGTCACACCACTGTTGAATATCAAAATAACCCAAGGCTGGTTTTCAGCAGCATGTTGAAACTCGTAGACCTGCTATTTATCTGGCTATCCACTCTAATCTGGTCTACTCTTCATTTTCCTGTAAACACAAGCCAGACTACAGAAATCATTGGAATCTCCAACTACAGAATGTTCCATTCATTCACTGCGAATCTGGAATTCATCTGAATCTCCACTCCAGGCAGGCTTTGGTTACTACACTGCTGAATGTCCAAGTAATCGAATGTTGGTTTTCAGCGGCCTGTGCTGTTCAATGGGTATCCACTCCACCCTGGTCAGCTCTTCATTTTCCTGTACACACAAGCCAGACATCAGAAATCATTGCAATCTCCACTAGGGAATGTTCCCGTCATTCACTACAAGTCTAGAATTTATCTGAATCTCCACTCTACGCAGGCATTCGTTACAGCACTAGTGAGTCACCCAGAAACTTGACATCATCTGAATCTGCACTCTAAAATCATATATGCGTTGCTTATCATCTTTCTATCCACATTACCATTCTGTCGCGAAAGCAGAGCAGTAGGATGTGTGCGTCACGTAGTGAGCCTGGAAGAGCCGGGTTCAATTCCTCGGCCTCTCAGAGAGCTCGAGAAGCTACCGAGAGTATTTGGCCCTCGTTGCAAAGCCTGGAAAGATACTCGTGAAATATTAAATATGATGAAATTACAGTCACCACAAATCTACAATCGAAGACGTTATTGTACCGTGACAGCAAATGAATGAAGTCCAGGAAGACTGGGAGAGTGACAGCGATCCACACTGCTGAGTAGTGAATTCATCTCAATATCCAATATATTACGCCTGGGTTTCTACTCGTTCTCCACGAAATCGAGTCGAATTACAAATCTGCCAAGTGAGCATTTGCTGTCAACTCTCCCAAATACTCCTGTTCAGTTCACTATCCAGTCGAATATATTATTCTGTTCATTAACCCTGCCACACTACCAAGCGACCTGAGTTCAACAAAATATCAACACCTACATATCTGGTTTTCATCTGCCTGTGCACTCAAGCAAGCCGAAATTTTCATCAACCTGTCCACTCTACTCAGGCCTGGTGTGCATCGACTTCTGATTCAGTCGAAACCATATTGTACTCTCCAGGTCAACGCCATCAGTGGTGGTGATGATCCTATGCCTCTAAAGCTCGTCAGGGTTGCTTTCTTCTGCATGTCCCAGTAACCCAATGCTGGTGGTCAGCGGCCTGTTCTAAAACCGCAGGCGTTGTGTTCACTGGCTATCCACTCCACCCTCCTCAGGTCTTAATTTCCTGGTGTTCATAATCCAGAGATCTAAAATAATTGGTATCTCCACTAGAGAATCTTCCATTCATTCAGTGCGAATCTGGTGTGAATCTGAATCTCCGCTCCAGGCAGGCTTTCCTTTCACCACTGGTGAATGTCCATGTAACCCAATGCTGGTTTTCAGCGGCCAGTTCACACTTGCAGGCGTGCTGTTCAACTGGCTATCCACTCAACCCCGGTCAGCTCTTCATTTTCCTGTCCACACAAGCCAGACTTCATAAATCATTGGAATCTCCATTACAGAGTGTTCCATTCTTTCACTGCCAATCTGGAGTTCGTTGAATCTCCAATCCAGGCAGGCATTCGTTTCACCACAGGTGAATGTCCAAGTAACCCAATGCTGGATTTCAGCGGCCTTATCACACTCGCATGCGTGCTGTTTAACTGGCTATCCACTGCACCCTGCTCTCCTCTACACTTTACTGTCCACAGAACCCATACGTCAGAAACCATGGGAATCTCCACTACAGAATGTTTCATTCATACACTGCCAATCTGGAGTTCATCGAATCTCCATTCCAGGCAGGCTTTGTATACACCACTTGTGAATTTCCAAGTAACCCAATGCTGGTTTTCAGCGGCCTGTTCACACTCGCAGGCGTGCTGTTCAACTGGCTATCCACTCAACCCTCGTCAGCTCTTCATTTTCCTGTCCACACAACCCAGACTTCAGGAATCATTGGAGTCTCCACTAAAGACTGTTCCAATCATTTACTACCAATCTGGAATTCATTTGAATCTCCACTCCAGGCAGGCTTTTGTTACACCATTGATTACACTAATGAATGTCCAAGTAATCCAATGCTGGTTTTCAGCGGCCTGTGCTGTTCACTGGCTCTCCACTCCACCCTGGTCTGCTCTTCATTTTCCTGTCCACACAACTCAGACATCAGCAATCATTGGAATCTCCACTACAGAATGTTCCAGTCATTCACTGCGAGTCTGGAACACATCTGAATCTCCACTCTGCGCAGGCATTCGTTACAGCACTGTTATGTCTATCCAGGAACTTGAAATCATCTTAGTCTGCACTCTAAAATCTTCCATGGGCTGCTTTTCATCTTCCTATCCACACTGCCCTTCTGGCGCGAAAGCGCAGCAGTAGGACGTGTGCGTCACGCAGACAGCTTGGCCGAGCCGGGTTCAATTCCTAGCCCTCTCAGAGAGCCCCGGAAGCTACCGAGAGTATATGGCCCTCGCGGCAAAGCCTGTCAATCCACCCGTGAAATATTCCTTATGCAAAAATTATAGTCACCACAAATCTCCAAACAAAGACGTTACTGAACTGCGCCAGCAAATTAAAGAAGTCCGGGAAGACTGGGAGAGTGGCAGCGATACACACTGCTGAGTAGTGAATTCATCTCAATATCCAATGTATTAGGCCTGTGTTTCTTCTCGTTCTCCACTAAAACGAGTCGAATTAGAAATCTGCCAATTAAACATTTGCTGTCAACTCTCCCCAAGCCTGCTGTTCCGCTCCCTATCCAGTCGAATATAGTACTTTGTTCAATTACCCTGCCACACAAACAAGAGACCTGAGTACATCTAAATATCAACAACTTCATATCTGGTTTTCATCTGCCTGTGCACTCAATCAAGCCGAAGTTTTCATCATCCCATACACTCTTACCAGGTCTGGTGTGCATCGACTTCTGAATCAATCGAAACCATATGGTAGTCTCCTGGTCAACGCCACCCAGTTGTGGTGATGGATGTATGCCTCTAAGACTCATCAGGGTTAGGATTCCTCTGCGTGTCCCAGTAACCTAATGCTAGTGTCAGCGGCCTGCTCACATACCGCAGGTGTCGTGTTCACTGGCTATTCACTCCACCCTGGTCACCATGTAATTTCATGCTGTCCATAACCAAGAGGTCTGAAATCATTGGTATCCCCACTACAGAATGTTCCATTGATTTACTGCAAATCTGGAATTCATCTGAATCTCCACTCCAGGCAGGCTTTGGTTACACCACTGGTGAATATCCAAGTAACCTAATGTTGGTTTTCAGTAGCCTATTCACACTCACAGGTGTGCTCTTCAACTGGCTCTCCATTCCAACCTGGTGAGCTCTTCATTTTTCCTGTCCACACAACCCAGACTTCAGAAATTCCATCCACTCTAACCAGGTCAGGTGTGCATCGAATTCTGAATCAATCGAAACCATATGGTATTCTCCTGGTCAAAGCCACACAGCGGTGTTGATGATCGTATGCCACTTCTGCATGTCCCAGTAACCCAATGCTAGTGGTCTACATGTCCCAGTAACCCAATGCTAGTGGTCAGAAGCCTGTTCACATACCGCAGGCGTGGTGCTCACTGGCTATCCACTCCACCCTGGTCAGCTCTTCATTACCTGGTGCCCATAACAAAGTTCTGAAATCATTGGTATCTCAACTACAGAATGTTCGATTCATTCACTGCGAATCTGGAATTCATCTAAATTTCCACTCCAGGCATGCTTTGGTTACACCACTGGTGAATATCCTAGTAACCCAATCTTGGTTTTCAGCGGCCTATTCACACTTGCAGGTGTGTTGTTCAACTGGCTATCCATACAAAACTGGTGAGCTCTTCATTTTTCCTGTCCACACAACCCAGACTTCAGAAATCATTCTAATCTCCACTACAGAATATTCCATTCGTTCGCTGCCAATAGGGAGTTCTTCGAATCTCCACTCCAGGCAGGCTTTCGTTACACCACTGCTGAATGTCCACGCAACCCAATGATGGGTTTTAGCTGCCTGTGCTGTTCACTGGCTATCTAGTCCACCCTCGTGATTTCTTCATTTTCCTGTCCACAGAATCCAGGCATCAGATATCATTGGAATCTCCACTACAGTTTGTTCCGGTCATTCACTGCGAGTCTGGAATACATCTGAATATCCACTCTGGGCAGACATTCGTTACAGCACTGGTATATCTACCCAGAAACATAAAATGATATGAATCTGCACAATAAAATCATCCATGGGCTGCTTTTCATCTTCCAATCGACACTGCCATTCTGTCGCAAAAGCATAGCAGTTGGACAAGTGCATCACGGAGCCAGCCTGGCCGAGCCGGGTTCAATTCTTCGCCCACTCAGAGAGCCCGGGAAGCTCCCGAGAGTATCTGGCCCTCATGGCAAAGCCTGGCAAGACACCCGTGAAATATTCCATATGCCAGAATTACAGTCACCACAAGTCTCCAAAAGAAGACGCTACTGAACCGTGCCAGCAAGTCAATGAAATCCAGGAGGAATGGGAGAGGGACAGTGATCCACACTGCTGGATATTGAATTGATCTCAATATCCAATGTAGTTGGCCTGCGTTTCTTCTCGTTCTCAACGAAATCGAGTTGAATTAGAAATCTGCCACGTGAGCATTTGCTGTTAACTCTCCCCAGAGCTGCTGTTCAGTCCCTATCCAGTCGAATATAGTATTCTTTTCATTTACCCTGCCACACGACCGAGCGACCTGAGTTCATCTAAATATAAATACCTCCATATCTGTTTTTCATCTGCCTGTGCACTCAATCAAGCCGAAGTTTTCATCATCCCATACACTCTAAGCAGGCCTGGTGTGCATCGACTTCTGAAACAATCGAAACCATATGGTACTCTCCCCGTAAACTCCACTCTGTGGTGGTGATGATCTTATGACTCTAAAACTCGTCAAGGTTGGGATTCTTCTGCATGTCCCAGTAACACAATGCTAATTGATAGTGGCCTGTTCACATACCGCAGGCGTGGTGCTCACTGGCTATCCACTCCACCCTGGTAAGTTCTTCATTTTCTGGTTCACAAAACCCAGAATTCTAAAATCATTGGTATCTGTACTACATAACGTTCCATTCATTCCCTGCGATTCTGGAATTCATCTGAATCTCCAATCCAGGCAGGCTTTCGTTACACAACTGGTGAATGTCCAAGTAACCAAATTATGGTTTTCAGCGGCCTGTTCACCCTCGCAGGCGTGCAATTCAACTGGCCATCAACACAACCCTGGTCAGCTCTTCATTTTCCTGTTCACAAAACCCACACTAGAGAAATCATTGGAATCTCCACTACAGAATGTTCTATTCATTCACTGCCAAACTGGAATTCATCGAATCTCCACTCCAGGCAGGATTTCGTTACAACACTGGTGAATGAACAAGTAACCCAATGCCGCTTTTCAGGTAGCCTATTCAAACTCGCAGGCTTACTTTTCAACTGGCTATCCACTCTAACCTGGTCTTCTCTTTATTTTCCTGTCCACACAACCCAGACTTCAGAAAACATTGGGATGTCCAGTACAGAATGTTCCATTCATTCACTGCCAATCTGTAATTCATCTGTATCTCCACTTTAGGCAGGCTTTCGTTCCACCAATGGTGAATGTCCACGTAACTCAATGCTTGTTTTCAAGAGGCCTGTTCACACTCTCAGGCATGCTGCTTAACTGGCTATCCTCTAAAACCCAGTCAGCTGTTCATTTTCCAGTCCGCACAACCCAGACTTCAGAACTCATTGGTATCTCCACTACCGAATGTTCCATTCATTCACTGTGAATCTGGAATTCATCTGAATCTCCACTCCAGGCAGGATTTCGTTACAACACTGGTGAATATCCAAGTAACCCAATGCTAATTGTCAGTGGCTTGTTCACATACCGCAGGTGTGGTGTTCACTGGCTATCCACTCCACTGTGGTCAGCTCTTCATTTCCTGGTGCCAATAACCCAGAATTCTGAAATCATTGGTATCTTCACTACAGAATGGTCCATTCGTTCACTGCAAATTTGGAAATCATCTGAATCTCCATAGCACGAAAGCTTTTGTTTCACCTCTGTTGAATGTCCAAGTAACCCAATGTTGGTTTTCCGCGTTCTGTTCACACGCGCAGGCATGCTGTTCAACTGGCTATCCACTGCACAGTGGTCAGCTCTTTCTTTTCCGGTCCACACAACCCAGACTACAGTAATCATTCGAATCTCCACTACAGAATGTTCCATTCATTTACTGCGAATCAAGAATTGATCTGAAGATTCACTCCAGGTAGGCTTTCGTTACACCGCTGGTGAATGTCCAAGTAACCCAAAGCTGGATTTAAGCATTCTGTTCGCACTCGCAGGCGTGCTATTCAACTGACTTTCCACTCAATCCTGGTCAGCTCTTCATTTTCCTGTCCACACAACCCAGATTTCAGAAATCATTGGAATCTCCACTACAGAATTTCCATTCATCCACTGCCAATCTGGAATTCATCGAATCTCCACTCAGGGCAGGATTTCGTTACACGCCTGGTGAAAATCCAAGTAACCCATTGCCAGTGGTCAGCGGCCTGTTCACTTACCACAGACGTGGTGTTCACTGGCTATCCACTCCACCTGGTCAGTTCTTCATTTCCTGGTGCCAATTACCCAGAGTTATGAAATCTTTGTTATCTCCACTACAGAATGTTCCATTCATTCACTGCAGATCTGGAAATCATCTGAATCTCCACTCCAGGCTGGCATTCGTTATACCACTGCTGCATGTCCAAGTAACCCAATGCTGGTTTTCAGCTTCCTGTTTACACTCACAGGGGTACTGTTCAACTGGCTTTCCACTCAACCCTAGTCAGTTATTCAATTTTCTGTCCACACAACCCAGATTTCAGAAATATTTGGAATCTCCACTACAGAATTTCCATTCATTCACTACCAATCTGGAGATCATCGAATCTCCACTCCAGGCAGGGTTTCGATACACATTGCTGAATATTCAAGTAACACAATGGTGGATTTCAGAGGCCTGTTCACACGCGGAGGTGTGCTGTTCAACTGGCTATCCACTCAACAATTCTCAGCTCTTCATTTTCCTCTCCATACAAGACAGACTTCAGAAATCATTGGAATTTCCACTTAAGAAGTTCCATTCATTCACTACCAGTCTGGAGATCATCGAATCTCCAATTGAGGCAGGCGTTCGTTACACCACTGCTTCCTGTCCAAGTAACCTAATGCTGTTTTTCAGAGGAATGTTCTCATTCGCAGGCCTGCTGTTCAACTGGCTATTCACTCAAATCTCTTCAGCTCTTCATTTGCCTGTCCACACATTCAGACTTCAGAAATCATTGGAATCTCCACTACAGAATATTCCATTCATTCACTGCAAATCTGGAAATCATCTGAATCTCAACTCCAGGCAGGCATTCGTTATAACACTGTTGCATGTCCAAGTAACCCAATGCTGGTTTCAGCATCCTGTTCACACTCGCAGGCGTGCTGTTCAACTGGCTTTCCACTCAATCCTGGTCATCTATTCAATTTCCTGTCCACACAACCCAGACTTCAGAAATATTTGGAATCTCCACTACAGAATTCCCATTCATTCACTACTAATCTGGAGATCACCGAATCTCCACTCCAGGCAGGGTTTCGATACACATTGGTGAATATTCAAGTAACACAATGGTGGATTTCAGAGGCCTGTTCACACTCGGAGGCGTGCTGTTTAACTGTCTATCCAATCAACACTGCTCAGCTCTTCATTTTCCTGTCCATAAAACACTGACTTCAGAAATCATTGGAATCTCCACTACAAAAGTTCCATTCATTCACTGCCAATCTGGAGATCATCGAATCTCCAATTGAGTCAGGCGTTCGTTACACCACTGCTTCCCGTCCAAGTAACCCAATGCTGTTTTTCAGAGGCATATTCTCACTCGCAGGCCTGCTGTTCAACTGGCTATTCATTCAATTCTCTTCAGCTCTTCATTTGCCTGTCCACACACTCAGACTTCAGAAATCATTGGAATCTCCACTACAGGATGTTCCAGTCATGCACAGCGAATCTGGAATTCATCTGAATATCCACTCCAGGCAGGCTTTCGTTACACCGCTGGTGAATGTCCAAGTAACCCAAAGCTAGATTTAAGCGTCCTGTTCACACTCGCAGGCATGCTATTCAACTGGCTTTCCACTCAACCCTGGTCAGCTCTTCATTTTCCAGTCCACACAACCCAGACTTCAGAAATCATTGGAATCTCCACTATAGAATTTCCATTCATTCACTGCCAATCTGGAATTCATCGAATCTCCACTCAAGGCAGGATTTCGTTACACCGCTGGTGAATATCCAAGTAACACAATGCTAGTGGTCAGTGAATACCGCAGGCGTGGTATTCACTGGCTATCCACACCACCCTGGTCAGCTCTTCATTTCCTGGTGCCAATTACCGAGAGTTCTGAAAACTTTGTTATCTCCACTAAAGAATGTTCCATTCATTCACTGCAAATCTGGAAATCAACTGAATATCCACTCCAGGCTGGCTATCGTTACACAACTGGTGAATGTCCAAGTAACCCAATGCTGGTTTTCAGAGGCTTGTTCACACTCGTAGGCGTGCTCTTTAACTGACTATCCACTCAAGAGTGGTCAGCTCTTCATTTTCTTGTCAACTAGCTATCCACACAACCCTGGTCTGCTATTTATTTTCCTGTCGACACGACCCAGACTTGATATATCATTGGAATCTCCACTACAGAATGTTCCATTAATTGACTGCCAATCTGGTATTCATATAATCTCCACTCCAGGCAGGCTTTCGTTACACCACTGGTGAATGTCCAAGTAATCCAATGCTGGTTTTCAGCAGACTTTCACACTCGCAGGCATGCTGTTCAACTGGCTATCCACTCATCCCTGGACAACCCTTCATTTTCCTGTCCACACAACCCAGACTTCAGATATCTTTGGAATCTTCACTACAGAATGTTCCATTCATTAACTGACATTATGGATTTTATCAAATCTCCACTTCAGGCAGCATTTCTTTACAACACTGGTGAATGTCTTAGTAACCAAGTGCTAGTGGTCAGCGGCCTGTTCTCATACCGCAGGCGTGGTTTTCACTGGCTATCCACACCACCCTGGTCAGTTCTTCATTTTCTGGTGCCAATAACCCAGAGTTCTGAAATCATTGGTATCTCCTTGAATGAATGTTCCATTCATTCACTGCCAATCTGGAATTCATATAATCTCCACTCCAGGCAAGATTTCGTTACATCACTGGTGAATATTCAAGTACCACACTGCTGGTTTTCATCGGCCTATTCACACTCACAGAGCTGCTGTTCAACTGGCAATGCACTCAACCCTGGTCAGCTCTTCATTTTCCTGTACACACAATCCAGACTACAGAAATCATTGGAATCTCCACAACAGAATTTTGATTCATTCACTGCCAAACTGGAGATTATCGAATAACCACTCCAGGCACGATTTCATTACACCACTGCTGAATGTCCATGTAACCCAATGCTGGTTTTCTGCAGTCTGATCAAACTCGCAGGCCTGCTGTTCAACTGGCTATCCACCCTAAACTGGTCTGCTCTTCATTTTTTTGTCCAAAAAAAACAGAATTCATAAAATATTGGAATCTCAACTACAGAATGTTACATTCATTCATAGCAAATCTGGAATTCATCTGAATCTCTACTCCAGGCAGGCTTTCATTACACTACTGGTGAATGACCTAGTAAGACGATGCTGGTTTTCTGAGGCCTGTTCACATTCACAGGCCTGCTGTTCAACTAGCTAACCACTCCACACTGGTCTGCTCTTGCTCTTCCTGTCCACACAAACCAGACTTCAGAAATCATTTGAACCTCCACTACAGAATGTTCCATTCATTCACTGCGATTCTGGAATTCTTCTTAATCTCCACTCCATGCAGGCTTCCGTTACACCACTGCTGAATATCCAAGTAACCCAATGCTGGTTTTCAGAGGCCTGTTCACACTCGCAGGCCTGCAGTTCAAGTGGCTATTCACTCTAAAGGCAGGATTTCTTTACATCACAGGTAAATATACAAGTACCACATTGCTGGTTTTCATCGTCCTCTTCAAACTCGCAGGCGTGCTTTTTAACTGGCTATCCATTTAACCCCGGTCAGCTCTTCATTTTCCTGTCCACATAACCAGTCTTCAGAAACCATTAGAATATACACTACAGAATGTTCCATTCATTCACTACCAATCTTGAATTCATAGAATCTCCACTCATGGCAGGCTTTCGTTGCACCACTTGTAAATTTCCAAGTAACCCAATGCTGGTTTTCAGCGTTCTGTTCACATTTGCAGGAGTGCTGTTCAACTGGCTTTCCACTCCACAGTGGTCAGCACTTTCTTTTCCTGTCCACATAACCCAGTCTGCAGAAATCATTGAAATCTCCACTACAGAATGTTCCATTCATTCACTGCCAATCTGGAATTCATCGGAATCTCACTCCATGAAGGCTTTCGGTACACCACTGGTGAATGTTCAAGTAACCCAATGCTGGTTTTCAGCATCCTGTTCACATTCGCAGGCGTTCTCTTCAACTCGCTATCCACACCAAAGTGGTCAGCTCTTCGTTTTTCTGTCCACACAACCCAGACTTCAGCAATCATTGGAATCTCCACTACAGAATTTCCATTCATTCACTGCCAATCTGGAATTTATTGAATCTCCACTACAGGCAGGATTTCATTACAGTACTAGTGATTATTCAGGCAACCCAATGCTAGTGAGTAGCATCCTGCTCACATACCCCAGATGTTGTATTCTCTGGGTATTCCCTCCACTCTGCTCAGCTCTCCATTTCCTGGTGCCAATAACCCAGAGTTCTGAAAACATTGGTATCTCCACTTCAGAATATTCTATTCTTTCCCTGCAAATCTGCTAATCATCTCAGTCTCCACTCAAAGTGCTGTATGTCCATGTTACTCCTTGGACATACATACTGTATATAAGCATGCAAGTGCTATATGTCTATGTTACTCCATGGACATACATACTCCATGAGTCTCCACTCCAAGTGCTGTATGTTCATGTTACTCCTTGTCCAAGTAACCCAATGCTGGTTTTCATAGGCCTGTTCACACTCGCAGGCGTCATATTCAACAGGCTATCCACTCCACCATATTCAGCTCTTTCTTTTCCTGTCACACAACCCAAGCTTCAGAAATCATTGAATCTCCACTACAGAATGTTTCATTCATTCACTGCCAATCTGGCATTCATCGAATCTCCACTTCAGACAGGATTTTGTTACACCACTGTTGAATATCCATGTAACCCTATGCTGGTTTTCAGTGGCCTGTTCACACTAGCAGGCGTGCTGTTCAACTGGCATCCACACAACCTGGTCAGCTCTTCTTATTCTTGTCCACATAACCTAGACTTCAGAAACAATTAGAATCTTCACTAAAGAATGTTCCATTCATTCACTGAGAATCTGGAACTCATTGAATCTCCACTCAGGCAGGCTATCATTACAACACTGCTGAATGTCCAAGTAACCCAATGCTGGTATTCAGCGACCTGTTCACACTCGCAGGTGTGATGTTCAACTGGCTATCTACTCCAACCTTAATGAGCTCTTAATTTTCCTTTCCACACAACCCATTCTAACGAAATCATTGGAAATTCCACTACAGAATGTTCCATTCATTCACTGCAAATCTGAAATTCACCTGAATCTCCTCTCCATACAGGCTTTCCTTACTGCACTGATAAATATCCAAGTAATCTAATGCTGATTTTAAGCATCCTGTTCACACTAGCAGGCATGCTGTACAACAGGCTATCCACTCCAGGTGTCAGCTGTTTCTTTCCCTGTCCACACTACCCAAACTTCAGAAATCATTGGAATTTCCACTAACGAATGTTCCATTCATTAACTGCCAATCTGGACATCATCGAATCTCCACTCCAAGGAAGCTTTCGTTACACCACTTTTGAATGCCCAAGAAATCCAATGCTGGTTTTCAGAGGCATGTTCACACTCGCAGGCGTGCTATTCTACTGGCTATCCACTTAACCCTGGTCAGCTCTTCATTTTCCTATCCACACAACGAACACTTCAGAAATCACTGGATTCTCCCCTGCAGAATGTTCCATTCATTTATTGCCAATCTGGAATTAATCAAAATCCACTGCAGGCAGGATTTTGTTACAACACTGGTGAATATCAAAATAACCCAGTGATGGTTTTCAGCATCCTGTTTAAACTGCCAGGACTGCTGTTGAACTGGCTATCCAATTTAACCTAGTCTGCTCTTCATTTTCCTGTCCACACAACCCAGACTTCAGACATCATGGGAACCTCCACTACAGAATGTTCCATTCATTCACTGCGAATCTGGAATCCATCTGAATCTCCACTCCAGGCAGGCTTTCGTTACACCACTAGTGAAAGTCCAAGTAACCCAATGCTGGTTTTCAGCATTCTTTTCACACTAGCAGGCATGCTGTTCAACTGGCTTCCCAGTCCAACTGATCGGCTTTTCATTTTCATGTCCAAACCACCCACACTTCTGAAATCATTGCAATCTCCACTACAGAATGTTCCATTCATTCACTGCCAATCTGGAATTCATCTGAATCTCCACTGCAAGTAGGCTTTCATTACAGCACTGCTGAATGTCCAAGTAAACCAATGCTGGTTTTCAGCATCCTGTTCACAGTCAGAGGCGTGCTGTTCACCTAGCTATCCACTCAACAGTGGTTAGCTCTTTCTTCGAATTCATCGAATCTCCACTCCAGGCAGGATTTCGTTACACGACTGATGAATATCCAAGTAAACCAATGCTGATATTCAGCATCCTGTTCAAACTCCCATGCCTGTTGTTCAACTGGCTATGCACTCTAACCTGGTTTGCTCTTCATTTTCCTGTCCACACAACCTAGACTTCAGAAATCATGGGAATCTCCACTAGAAAATTCCATTCATTCACTGCGAATCTGGAATCCATCTGAATCTCCACTCCAGGCAGGCTTTCGTTGCACCACTGGTGAATGTCCAAGTATTCCAATGCTGGTTTTCAGCGTTCTCTTCACACTCTGAGGCATACTCTTAAACTGGCAAAGCAGTCCACAGTGGTTAGCTCTTTCTTTTCCTGTTCACACAACCCAAACTCAGAAATCATTGGAATCTCCACTACAGAATGTTCCATTCATTCACTGCCAATCTGGAGATCATCTAATCTCTACTCCAGGCAGGATTTCGTTACACCACTGGTGAATATCCAAGTAACCCAATGCTGGTTTTCAGTGGCCTGTTCAGACTTGCAGGCGTGCTGTTCAACTGGCTATCCACTCCATCCTGGTCAGCTATTCATTTCCTTGTCAACACAAACCATACTTCAGAAATCACTGGAATCTCCACTACAGAATATTCCATTCATTCACTGCCAATCTGGAGTTCATCGAATCTCCTTTCCAGGCAGTCTTTCGTTACACCACTAGTGAATGTCCAAGTAACCCAATGCTGTTTTTCAGCGGTCTGTTCACACTCGTAGGCGTGCTGTTCAACTGGCTATCCACTCCACACTGGTCAGCTCTTCATTTTCCTGTACACAAAATTCAGATTTCAGAATTCATTGGAATCTACACTACAGAATGTTCCATTCAATCACTGCCAATCTGGAGTTCATCGAATCTTCACTCCAGCCATGCAACCGTTACAACACGGGTGAATGTCCAAGTAACCCAATGCTGGTTTTCAACGGCCTATTCACACTCGCAGGCGTGCTGTTCAACTGGTTCTACACACAACTCTGCTCAGTTCTTCATTTTTCTGTCCATGCAACCCAGATTTAAGAAATTGGAATCTCCACTACAACATGTTCCATTCATTCACTGCCAATCTGGAATTCATCAAATCTCCACTCCCGGCAGGCTTTCGTTACACCACTGGTGAATATCCTAGTAACCCACTGTTGGTTTTCAGCGGTCTGTTCACACTCACAGGTGTGCTGTTCAACTGGCTATCCACTCCACCCTGGTCAGCTCTCCATTTTCCTCTCCACACAACCCATACATCAAATATCATTGGAATCTCAACTACAGAATGTTCCATTTTTTCAATGTCAATCTGCAATTAATCTGAATCTACACTCCAGGCAGGCTTTCATTACCCCACTAGTTTATATCCAAGTACCCCAATGCTGCTTTTCAGCGACCTGTTTACACTCTCAGACGTGCTGCTCAACTGGCTATCCACTCCACCCTGGTCAGCACTTCATTTTCCTGTCCTCATAATCCAGACTTCAGAAATTATTGGAATATTCACTACAGAATGTTCCATTCATTTACTGCCAATCTGGAGTTCATCAAATCTCCACTCCAGGCCGGCTTTCGTTACACCACTAGTTAATGTCCAAGTAACCCAATGCTGGTTTTCAGCGCCCTGTTCACACTCGTAGGCGTGCTGTTCAACTGGCTATCCACACCTCCCTGGTCAGCTCTTCATTTTCCTGTACTCTAAATCCAGATTTCAGAATGCATTGGAATCTAGACTACAGAATTTTACATTCAATCACTGCCAATCTGGAGTTCCTCGAAACTCTCCGAGCAAGGTTGAAAACCTTGCCCTCTTAGAGAGCTCGGGAAGCTACCGAGGGAATCTGGCCCTCAAGGCAAAGACTGGCAAGACACTCCTGAAATATTTCATATGCCAAAATTACAATCAACAGAATTCACCAAACGAAGACGCTACTGAACCATGCCAGCAACTCAATGAAGTCCTGGAGGACTCAGAGTGTAACCGTGAATTTATCTCAATATCCAATGTATTAGGCCTGTGTTTCTTCTCTTTCTCCACGAAGTCGAGTCGAAATAGAAATCTGCCATGTGTGCATTTGCTCCAGACCTCCTGTTCTGCTACCTATCCATTTGAATATAGTATTCTGTTCATTAAGCCTGCCAAACCACCTAGAGACCTGAGTTCATCTAAATTTCAACACCTACATATCTGCATTTCATCATACTGTGCACTCAATCAAGCCTAAGTTTTCATCATCCCGTCCACTGTAAACACACCTGGTGTGCATAGACTTCTGAATCAAACGAAACACTATGGTACTGTCCCGGTCATCGCCACCTAGTTGTGGTGATGAGTGTATGTCTCTAAAACTCGTCAGGGTTGGGATTCTTCTGCATGTCCCAGAATACAATGCTAGTAGTCAGCGGCCTGTTAACATACCGCAGGCCTGGTGTTCACTGGTTATCCACTCTACCCTGGTCAGCTCTTCATTTCCTGGTTCCCATAACCCAGAGTTCTGAAATCATTGGTATCGCCCCTACCAAACGTTCCATTAATTCACTGTGAATCTGGAATTCATCTGAATCTATATTCCAGGCAGGCTTTCATTACACCACTGGTGAATGTCCAAGTAAGCCAATGCTGGTTTTCAGCGCCCTATTCACCCTTGCAGGTGTGATGTACAACTGGCTATCCACACCACCCTTGTCAGCACTTCATTTTCCTGTCCACATAACCTGGACTTCAGAAACCACTACAGAAAGCTCTATTCATTCATTGTCCATCTAGAATTCATCTGAATCAGCACTCCAGGCAGTCTTTTGTTACACCACTGGTGAATATCCAAGTAACCGAATGCTGGTTTTCAACGTTCTGTTCACAATCGCAGGCATGCTGTTCAACGGGCTTTCCACTCCACCCTGGTCAGCTCTTCACTTTCCTGTCCACACAACCCAGACTTCAGAAATCATTGGAATATCCACTACAGAATGTTCCATTCATTCACTGCCAATGTGGAGTTCATCGAATCTCCACTTCAGGCAGGCTATCATTACACCACTGGTGAATGTCCAAGTTAAAAATGCTGGTTTTCAGTGGCCTGCTAACACTCACAGCCGTGCTGTTAACTGGCTATCCACTCAACCCTGGTCAGCTCTTCATTTTCTTGTCCACACTGCCCAGACTTCAGAAATCATTGGAATCTCCACTACAGAAAGTTCCATACATTCATTGCCAATCTGGAGTTCATCGAATCTCCACTCCAGGCAGGCTTTCGTTACACCACTAGTTTATGTCCAAGTAACCCAATCCTGATTTCCAGCGGTCTGTTCACACTCGCAGGTGTGCTGTTCAACTGGCTATCTACTCCACCCTGGTCAGCTCTCCGTTTTCCTGTTTACACCACCCAGACATAAGAAATCATTGGTATCTCCACTACAGCAAGTAAGTAAGTAAAGGCCCTCCCTTTGATCATCGATTTGCTCGAGCGGGCCCAGGAACATCTCTATTGGAGACTTTGTTTTTACTGTGTTTGGCATATCGAATACGTCACGGGGAGCTTGCCAGGCTCTGCCGTGCGGGCGAGATACTCTTGGTTGCTTGCCGGGCTCTCTGAGAGGGCCGGAGGATTCGAACTACGGTCGGCCATGTTGACTGCTTGCAAGGCAAATGCCCTACCATTGTGTTATTGCTCCACTACAGAATGTTGCATTAATTCACTGACAATCTGGAAATCATCTGAAACTCCACACCAGGCATTCTTCTGTTACACCACTGGTAACCCAATGCTGATTTTCAGTGGCCTGTTCACACTCGCAGCCGTTCTGTTCACAGGCTATCTAGTCCACCGTGGTCAGCTCTTCATTTTCTTGTCCACAACACCCAGATATCAGAAAACATTGGAATCTCCACTACAGAATGTTTAGATCATTCACTGCGAGTCTGGAATACATCTGAATCTCCACTCTACGCAGGCATTCGTTACGCCACTGGTGAGTCTACCCAGAAACTTGAAATCATCTGAATCTGCACTCTAAAATCATCCGGGCTGCATTTCATCTTCCTATCCACACTGCCATTCTGGCGCGAAAGAACAGCAGTAGGTCGTGTGCCTCACCCAGTCAGCCTGAAGGAGCCGGGTTCAATTTCTAGCCATCGAAGAGCCCGGGAAGCTACCGCGAGTGTCTGGTCCTCGCGGCAAAGCCTGGAAAGCCACCCATGAAATATTTCATATGCCGAAATTACAGTCACAACATGTCTCCAAACGAAGACGTTACTGAACCCCACCAGCAAATCAATGAAATCGAGTCGAATTAGTAATCTGCCAAGTGAGCATTTCTGTCAACTCTCCCCAATCCTCCTGTTCAGCTCCCTATCCTAGCGAATATAATATTCTGTTTATAAACCCTTCCACAGTAGCGAGCAACCTGAGTTCATCAAATTATCAACACCTACATATCTGGTTTTCACCAGCCTGTGCACTAACACAAGCCGAAGTTTTCATCATCCTGTCCACTCCATCCAGGCCTGGTGTGCATCAACCTCTAAATCAATCGAAACCATATGGTTCTCTCCCGGTCAATGCCAACAGTGATGGTGATGATCCTATGCCTCTAAAGCTCGTCAGTGTTGGGACTCCTTTGCATGTCCCAGTAACACAATGCTGGTGGTCAGCGGCCTGTTCAAACACCGGAGGATTTGTGTTCACTGGCTATCCACTGCACCCTCCTCAGGTCTTCATTTCCTGGTGTTCATAACCCAGAGTTCTGAAATCATTAGTATCTCCACTACAGAATGTTCCATTCATTCACTGCGAATCTTGTATTCATCTGAATCTCCACTCCTGGCAGGCTTTAGTTTTACCACTGGTGAATGTCCAAGTAACACAATGCTGTTTTTCAGCGGTCTGTTCACATTCGCAGGGGTGCTGTTTAACTTGATATCCACTCAACCCTGGTCAGCTCTTCATATTTCTGTCCACAGAACCCAGAATTCAGAAATCATTGGAATCTCCACTACAGAATGTTCCATTCATTCACTGCCAATCTGGTGTTCATCGAATCTCCACTATAGGCAAGCTTTTGCTACACCACTGGTGAATATCCAAGTAACCCAATGCTGGTTTTCAGCATCCTGTTCACATTCGCAGGCGTTCTCTTCAACTCGCTATCCACACCAAAGTGGTCAGCTCTTCGTTTTTCTGTCCACACAACCCAGACTTCAGCAATCATTGGAATCTCCACTACAGAATTTCCATTCATTCACTGCCAATCTGGAATTTATTGAATCTCCACTACAGGCAGGATTTCATTACAGTACTAGTGATTATTCAGGCAACCCAATGCTAGTGAGTAGCATCCTGCTCACATACCCCAGATGTTGTATTCTCTGGGTATTCCCTCCACTCTGCTCAGCTCTCCATTTCCTGGTGCCAATAACCCAGAGTTCTGAAAACATTGGTATCTCCACTTCAGAATATTCTATTCTTTCCCTGCAAATCTGCTAATCATCTCAGTCTCCACTCAAAGTGCTGTATGTCCATGTTACCCCTTGGACATACATACTGTATATAAGCATGCAAGTGCTATATGTCTATGTTACTCCATGGACATACATACTCCATGAGTCTCCACTCCAAGTGCTGTATGTTCATGTTACTCCTTGTCCAAGTAACCCAATGCTGGTTTTCATAGGCCTGTTCACACTCGCAGGCGTCATATTCAACAGGCTATCCACTCCACCATATTCAGCTCTTTCTTTTCCTGTCACACAACCCAAGCTTCAGAAATCATTGAATCTCCACTACAGAATGTTTCATTCATTCACTGCCAATCTGGCATTCATCGAATCTCCACTTCAGACAGGATTTTGTTACACCACTGTTGAATATCCATGTAACCCTATGCTGGTTTTCAGTGGCCTGTTCACACTAGCAGGCGTGCTGTTCAACTGGCATCCACACAACCTGGTCAGCTCTTCTTATTCTTGTCCACATAACCTAGACTTCAGAAACAATTAGAATCTTCACTAAAGAATGTTCCATTCGTTCACTGAGAATCTGGAACTCATTGAATCTCCACTCAGGCAGGCTATCATTACAACACTGCTGAATGTCCAAGTAACCCAATGCTGGTATTCAGCGACCTGTTCACACTCGCAGGTGTGATGTTCAACTGGCTATCTACTCCAACCTTAATGAGCTCTTAATTTTCCTTTCCACACAACCCATTCTAACGAAATCATTGGAAATTCCACTACAGAATGTTCCATTCATTCACTGCAAATCTGAAATTCACCTGAATCTCCTCTCCATACAGGCTTTCCTTACTGCACTGATAAATATCCAAGTAATCTAATGCTGATTTTAAGCATCCTGTTCACACTAGCAGGCATGCTGTACAACAGGCTATCCACTCCAGGTGTCAGCTGTTTCTTTCCCTGTCCACACTACCCAAACTTCAGAAATCATTGGAATTTCCACTAACGAATGTTCCATTCATTAACTGCCAATCTGGACATCATCGAATCTCCACTCCAAGGAAGCTTTCGTTACACCACTTTTGAATGCCCAAGAAATCCAATGCTGGTTTTCAGAGGCATGTTCACACTCGCAGGCGTGCTATTCTACTGGCTATCCACTTAACCCTGGTCAGCTCTTCATTTTCCTATCCACACAACGAACACTTCAGAAATCACTGGATTCTCCCCTGCAGAATGTTCCATTCATTTATTGCCAATCTGGAATTAATCGAAATCCACTGCAGGCAGGATTTTGTTACAACACTGGTGAATATCAAAATAACCCAGTGATGGTTTTCAGCATCCTGTTTAAACTGCCAGGACTGCTGTTGAACTGGCTATCCAATTTAACCTAGTCTGCTCTTCATTTTCCTGTCCACACAACCCAGACTTCAGAAATCATGGGAACCTCCACTACAGAATGTTCCATTCATTCACTGCGAATCTGGAATCCATCTGAATCTCCACTCCAGGCAGGCTTTCGTTACACCACTAGTGAAAGTCCAAGTAACCCAATGCTGGTTTTCAGCATTCTTTTCACACTAGCAGGCATGCTGTTCAACTGGCTTCCCAGTCCAACTGATCGGCTTTTCATTTTCATGTCCAAACCACCCACACTTCTGAAATCATTGCAATCTCCACTACAGAATGTTCCATTCATTCACTGCCAATCTGGAATTCATCTGAATCTCCACTGCAAGTAGGCTTTCATTACAGCACTGCTGAATGTCCAAGTAAACCAATGCTGGTTTTCAGCATCCTGTTCACAGTCAGAGGCGTGCTGTTCACCTAGCTATCCACTCAACAGTGGTTAGCTCTTTCTTCGAATTCATCGAATCTCCACTCCAGGCAGGATTTCGTTACACGACTGATGAATATCCAAGTAAACCAATGCTGATATTCAACATCCTGTTCAAACTCCCATGCCTGTTGTTCAACTGGCTATGCACTCTAACCTGGTTTGCTCTTCATTTTCCTGTCCACACAACCTAGACTTCAGAAATCATGGGAATCTCCACTAGAAAATTCCATTCATTCACTGCGAATCTGGAATCCATCTGAATCTCCACTCCAGGCAGGCTTTCGTTGCACCACTGGTGAATGTCCAAGTATTCCAATGCTGGTTTTCAGCGTTCTCTTCACACTCTGAGGCATACTCTTAAACTGGCAAAGCAGTCCACAGTGGTTAGCTCTTTCTTTTCCTGTTCACACAACCCAAACTCAGAAATCATTGGAATCTCCACTACAGAATGTTCCATTCATTCACTGCCAATCTGGAGATCATCTAATCTCTACTCCAGGCAGGATTTCGTTACACCACTGGTGAATATCCAAGTAACCCAATGCTGGTTTTCAGTGGCCTGTTCAGACTTGCAGGCGTGCTGTTCAACTGGCTATCCACTCCATCCTGGTCAGCTATTCATTTCCTTGTCAACACAAACCATACTTCAGAAATCACTGGAATCTCCACTACAGAATATTCCATTCATTCACTGCCAATCTGGAGTTCATCGAATCTCCTTTCCAGGCAGTCTTTCGTTACACCACTAGTGAATGTCCAAGTAACCCAATGCTGTTTTTCAGCGGTCTGTTCACACTCGTAGGCGTGCTGTTCAACTGGCTATCCACTCCACACTGGTCAGCTCTTCATTTTCCTGTACACAAAATTCAGATTTCAGAATTCATTGGAATCTACACTACAGAATGTTCCATTCAATCACTGCCAATCTGGAGTTCATCGAATCTTCACTCCAGCCATGCAACCGTTACAACACGGGTGAATGTCCAAGTAACCCAATGCTGGTTTTCAACGGCCTATTCACACTCGCAGGCGTGCTGTTCAACTGGTTCTACACACAACTCTGCTCAGTTCTTCATTTTTCTGTCCATGCAACCCAGATTTAAGAAATTGGAATCTCCACTACAACATGTTCCATTCATTCACTGCCAATCTGGAATTCATCAAATCTCCACTCCCGGCAGGCTTTCGTTACACCACTGGTGAATATCCTAGTAACCCACTGTTGGTTTTCAGCGGTCTGTTCACACTCACAGGTGTGCTGTTCAACTGGCTATCCACTCCACCCTGGTCAGCTCTCCATTTTCCTCTCCACACAACCCATACATCAAATATCATTGGAATCTCAACTACAGAATGTTCCATTTTTTCAATGTCAATCTGCAATTAATCTGAATCTACACTCCAGGCAGGCTTTCATTACCCCACTAGTTTATATCCAAGTACCCCAATGCTGCTTTTCAGCGACCTGTTTACACTCTCAGACGTGCTGCTCAACTGGCTATCCACTCCACCCTGGTCAGCACTTCATTTTCCTGTCCTCATAATCCAGACTTCAGAAATTATTGGAATATTCACTACAGAATGTTCCATTCATTTACTGCCAATCTGGAGTTCATCAAATCTCCACTCCAGGCCGGCTTTCGTTACACCACTAGTTAATGTCCAAGTAACCCAATGCTGGTTTTCAGCGCCCTGTTCACACTCGTAGGCGTGCTGTTCAACTGGCTATCCACACCTCCCTGGTCAGATCTTCATTTTCCTGTACTCTAAATCCAGATTTCAGAATGCATTGGAATCTAGACTACAGAATTTTACATTCAATCACTGCCAATCTGGAGTTCCTCGAAACTCTCCGAGCAAGGTTGAAAACCTTGCCCTCTTAGAGAGCTCGGGAAGCTACCGAGGGAATCTGGCCCTCAAGGCAAAGACTGGCAAGACACTCCTGAAATATTTCATATGCCAAAATTACAATCAACAGAATTCACCAAACGAAGACGCTACTGAACCATGCCAGCAACTCAATGAAGTCCTGGAGGACTCAGAGTGTAACCGTGAATTTATCTCAATATCCAATGTATTAGGCCTGTGTTTCTTCTCTTTCTCCACGAAGTCGAGTCGAAATAGAAATCTGCCATGTGTGCATTTGCTCCAGACCTCCTGTTCTGCTACCTATCCATTTGAATATAGTATTCTGTTCATTAAGCCTGCCAAACCACCTAGAGACCTGAGTTCATCTAAATTTCAACACCTACATATCTGCATTTCATCATACTGTGCACTCAATCAAGCCTAAGTTTTCATCATCCCGTCCACTGTAAACACACCTGGTGTGCATAGACTTCTGAATCAAACGAAACACTATGGTACTGTCCCGGTCATCGCCACCTAGTTGTGGTGATGAGTGTATGCCTCTAAAACTCGTCAGGGTTGGGATTCTTCTGCATGTCCCAGAATACAATGCTAGTAGTCAGCGGCCTGTTAACATACCGCAGGCCTGGTGTTCACTGGTTATCCACTCTACCCTGGTCAGCTCTTCATTTCCTGGTTCCCATAACCCAGAGTTCTGAAATCATTGGTATCGCCCCTACCAAACGTTCCATTAATTCACTGTGAATCTGGAATTCATCTGAATCTATATTCCAGGCAGGCTTTCATTACACCACTGGTGAATGTCCAAGTAAGCCAATGCTGGTTTTCAGCGCCCTATTCACCCTTGCAGGTGTGATGTACAACTGGCTATCCACACCACCCTTGTCAGCACTTCATTTTCCTGTCCACATAACCTGGACTTCAGAAACCACTACAGAAAGCTCTATTCATTCATTGTCCATCTAGAATTCATCTGAATCAGCACTCCAGGCAGTCTTTTGTTACACCACTGGTGAATATCCAAGTAACCGAATGCTGGTTTTCAACGTTCTGTTCACAATCGCAGGCATGCTGTTCAACGGGCTTTCCACTCCACCCTGGTCAGCTCTTCACTTTCCTGTCCACACAACCCAGACTTCAGAAATCATTGGAATATCCACTACAGAATGTTCCATTCATTCACTGCCAATGTGGAGTTCATCGAATCTCCACTTCAGGCAGGCTATCGTTACACCACTGGTGAATGTCCAAGTTAAAAATGCTGGTTTTCAGTGGCCTGCTAACACTCACAGCCGTGCTGTTAACTGGCTATCCACTCAACCCTGGTCAGCTCTTCATTTTCTTGTCCACACTGCCCAGACTTCAGAAATCATTGGAATCTCCACTACAGAAAGTTCCATACATTCATTGCCAATCTGGAGTTCATCGAATCTCCACTCCAGGCAGGCTTTCGTTACACCACTAGTTTATGTCCAAGTAACCCAATCCTGATTTCCAGCGGTCTGTTCACACTCGCAGGTGTGCTGTTCAACTGGCTATCTACTCCACCCTGGTCAGCTCTCCGTTTTCCTGTTTACACCACCCAGACATAAGAAATCATTGGTATCTCCACTACAGCAAGTAAGTAAGTAAAGGCCCTCCCTTTGATCATCGATTTGCTCGAGCGGGCCCAGGAACATCTCTATTGGAGACTTTGTTTTTACTGTGTTTGGCATATCGAATACGTCACGGGGAGCTTGCCAGGCTCTGCCGTGCGGGCGAGATACTCTTGGTTGCTTGCCGGGCTCTCTGAGAGGGCCGGAGGATTCGAACTACGGTCGGCCATGTTGACTGCTTGCAAGGCAAATGCCCTACCATTGTGTTATTGCTCCACTACAGAATGTTGCATTAATTCACTGACAATCTGGAAATCATCTGAAACTCCACACCAGGCATTCTTCTGTTACACCACTGGTAACCCAATGCTGATTTTCAGTGGCCTGTTCACACTCGCAGCCGTTCTGTTCACAGGCTATCTAGTCCACCGTGGTCAGCTCTTCATTTTCTTGTCCACAACACCCAGATATCAGAAAACATTGGAATCTCCACTACAGAATGTTTAGATCATTCACTGCGAGTCTGGAATACATCTGAATCTCCACTCTACGCAGGCATTCGTTACGCCACTGGTGAGTCTACCCAGAAACTTGAAATCATCTGAATCTGCACTCTAAAATCATCCGGGCTGCATTTCATCTTCCTATCCACACTGCCATTCTGGCGCGAAAGAACAGCAGTAGGTCGTGTGCCTCACCCAGTCAGCCTGAAGGAGCCGGGTTCAATTTCTAGCCATCGAAGAGCCCGGGAAGCTACCGCGAGTGTCTGGTCCTCGCGGCAAAGCCTGGAAAGCCACCCATGAAATATTTCATATGCCGAAATTACAGTCACAACATGTCTCCAAACGAAGACGTTACTGAACCCCACCAGCAAATCAATGAAATCGAGTCGAATTAGTAATCTGCCAAGTGAGCATTTCTGTCAACTCTCCCCAATCCTCCTGTTCAGCTCCCTATCCTAGCGAATATAATATTCTGTTTATAAACCCTTCCACAGTAGCGAGCAACCTGAGTTCATCAAATTATCAACACCTACATATCTGGTTTTCACCAGCCTGTGCACTAACACAAGCCGAAGTTTTCATCATCCTGTCCACTCCATCCAGGCCTGGTGTGCATCAACCTCTAAATCAATCGAAACCATATGGTTCTCTCCCGGTCAATGCCAACAGTGATGGTGATGATCCTATGCCTCTAAAGCTCGTCAGTGTTGGGACTCCTTTGCATGTCCCAGTAACACAATGCTGGTGGTCAGCGGCCTGTTCAAACACCGGAGGATTTGTGTTCACTGGCTATTCACTGCACCCTCCTCAGGTCTTCATTTCCTGGTGTTCATAACCCAGAGTTCTGAAATCATTAGTATCTCCACTACAGAATGTTCCATTCATTCACTGCGAATCTTGTATTCATCTGAATCTCCACTCCTGGCAGGCTTTAGTTTTACCACTGGTGAATGTCCAAGTAACACAATGCTGTTTTTCAGCGGTCTGTTCACATTCGCAGGGGTGCTGTTTAACTTGATATCCACTCAACCCTGGTCAGCTCTTCATATTTCTGTCCACAGAACCCAGAATTCAGAAATCATTGGAATCTCCACTACAGAATGTTCCATTCATTCACTGCCAATCTGGTGTTCATCGAATCTCCACTATAGGCAAGCTTTTGCTACACCACTGGTGAATATCCAAGTAACCCAATGCTGGTTTTCAGCATCCTGTTCACATTCGCAGGCGTTCTCTTCAACTCGCTATCCACACCAAAGTGGTCAGCTCTTCGTTTTTCTGTCCACACAACCCAGACTTCAGCAATCATTGGAATCTCCACTACAGAATTTCCATTCATTCACTGCCAATCTGGAATTTATTGAATCTCCACTACAGGCAGGATTTCATTACAGTACTAGTGATTATTCAGGCAACCCAATGCTAGTGAGTAGCATCCTGCTCACATACCCCAGATGTTGTATTCTCTGGGTATTCCCTCCACTCTGCTCAGCTCTCCATTTCCTGGTGCCAATAACCCAGAGTTCTGAAAACATTGGTATCTCCACTTCAGAATATTCTATTCTTTCCCTGCAAATCTGCTAATCATCTCAGTCTCCACTCAAAGTGCTGTATGTCCATGTTACCCCTTGGACATACATACTGTATATAAGCATGCAAGTGCTATATGTCTATGTTACTCCATGGACATACATACTCCATGAGTCTCCACTCCAAGTGCTGTATGTTCATGTTACTCCTTGTCCAAGTAACCCAATGCTGGTTTTCATAGGCCTGTTCACACTCGCAGGCGTCATATTCAACAGGCTATCCACTCCACCATATTCAGCTCTTTCTTTTCCTGTCACACAACCCAAGCTTCAGAAATCATTGAATCTCCACTACAGAATGTTTCATTCATTCACTGCCAATCTGGCATTCATCGAATCTCCACTTCAGACAGGATTTTGTTACACCACTGTTGAATATCCATGTAACCCTATGCTGGTTTTCAGTGGCCTGTTCACACTAGCAGGCGTGCTGTTCAACTGGCATCCACACAACCTGGTCAGCTCTTCTTATTCTTGTCCACATAACCTAGACTTCAGAAACAATTAGAATCTTCACTAAAGAATGTTCCATTCGTTCACTGAGAATCTGGAACTCATTGAATCTCCACTCAGGCAGGCTATCATTACAACACTGCTGAATGTCCAAGTAACCCAATGCTGGTATTCAGCGACCTGTTCACACTCGCAGGTGTGATGTTCAACTGGCTATCTACTCCAACCTTAATGAGCTCTTAATTTTCCTTTCCACACAACCCATTCTAACGAAATCATTGGAAATTCCACTACAGAATGTTCCATTCATTCACTGCAAATCTGAAATTCACCTGAATCTCCTCTCCATACAGGCTTTCCTTACTGCACTGATAAATATCCAAGTAATCTAATGCTGATTTTAAGCATCCTGTTCACACTAGCAGGCATGCTGTACAACAGGCTATCCACTCCAGGTGTCAGCTGTTTCTTTCCCTGTCCACACTACCCAAACTTCAGAAATCATTGGAATTTCCACTAACGAATGTTCCATTCATTAACTGCCAATCTGGACATCATCGAATCTCCACTCCAAGGAAGCTTTCGTTACACCACTTTTGAATGCCCAAGAAATCCAATGCTGGTTTTCAGAGGCATGTTCACACTCGCAGGCGTGCTATTCTACTGGCTATCCACTTAACCCTGGTCAGCTCTTCATTTTCCTATCCACACAACGAACACTTCAGAAATCACTGGATTCTCCCCTGCAGAATGTTCCATTCATTTATTGCCAATCTGGAATTAATCGAAATCCACTGCAGGCAGGATTTTGTTACAACACTGGTGAATATCAAAATAACCCAGTGATGGTTTTCAGCATCCTGTTTAAACTGCCAGGACTGCTGTTGAACTGGCTATCCAATTTAACCTAGTCTGCTCTTCATTTTCCTGTCCACACAACCCAGACTTCAGAAATCATGGGAACCTCCACTACAGAATGTTCCATTCATTCACTGCGAATCTGGAATCCATCTGAATCTCCACTCCAGGCAGGCTTTCGTTACACCACTAGTGAAAGTCCAAGTAACCCAATGCTGGTTTTCAGCATTCTTTTCACACTAGCAGGCATGCTGTTCAACTGGCTTCCCAGTCCAACTGATCGGCTTTTCATTTTCATGTCCAAACCACCCACACTTCTGAAATCATTGCAATCTCCACTACAGAATGTTCCATTCATTCACTGCCAATCTGGAATTCATCTGAATCTCCACTGCAAGTAGGCTTTCATTACAGCACTGCTGAATGTCCAAGTAAACCAATGCTGGTTTTCAGCATCCTGTTCACAGTCAGAGGCGTGCTGTTCACCTAGCTATCCACTCAACAGTGGTTAGCTCTTTCTTCGAATTCATCGAATCTCCACTCCAGGCAGGATTTCGTTACACGACTGATGAATATCCAAGTAAACCAATGCTGATATTCAACATCCTGTTCAAACTCCCATGCCTGTTGTTCAACTGGCTATGCACTCTAACCTGGTTTGCTCTTCATTTTCCTGTCCACACAACCTAGACTTCAGAAATCATGGGAATCTCCACTAGAAAATTCCATTCATTCACTGCGAATCTGGAATCCATCTGAATCTCCACTCCAGGCAGGCTTTCGTTGCACCACTGGTGAATGTCCAAGTATTCCAATGCTGGTTTTCAGCGTTCTCTTCACACTCTGAGGCATACTCTTAAACTGGCAAAGCAGTCCACAGTGGTTAGCTCTTTCTTTTCCTGTTCACACAACCCAAACTCAGAAATCATTGGAATCTCCACTACAGAATGTTCCATTCATTCACTGCCAATCTGGAGATCATCTAATCTCTACTCCAGGCAGGATTTCGTTACACCACTGGTGAATATCCAAGTAACCCAATGCTGGTTTTCAGTGGCCTGTTCAGACTTGCAGGCGTGCTGTTCAACTGGCTATCCACTCCATCCTGGTCAGCTATTCATTTCCTTGTCAACACAAACCATACTTCAGAAATCACTGGAATCTCCACTACAGAATATTCCATTCATTCACTGCCAATCTGGAGTTCATCGAATCTCCTTTCCAGGCAGTCTTTCGTTACACCACTAGTGAATGTCCAAGTAACCCAATGCTGTTTTTCAGCGGTCTGTTTACACTCGTAGGCGTGCTGTTCAACTGGCTATCCACTCCACACTGGTCAGCTCTTCATTTTCCTGTACACAAAATTCAGATTTCAGAATTCATTGGAATCTACACTACAGAATGTTCCATTCAATCACTGCCAATCTGGAGTTCATCGAATCTTCACTCCAGCCATGCAACCGTTACAACACGGGTGAATGTCCAAGTAACCCAATGCTGGTTTTCAACGGCCTATTCACACTCGCAGGCGTGCTGTTCAACTGGTTGTACACACAACTCTGCTCAGTTCTTCATTTTTCTGTCCATGCAACCCAGATTTAAGAAATTGGAATCTCCACTACAACATGTTCCATTCATTCACTGCCAATCTGGAATTCATCAAATCTCCACTCCCGGCAGGCTTTCGTTACACCACTGGTGAATATCCTAGTAACCCACTGTTGGTTTTCAGCGGTCTGTTCACACTCACAGGTGTGCTGTTCAACTGGCTATCCACTCCACCCTGGTCAGCTCTCCATTTTCCTCTCCACACAACCCATACATCAAATATCATTGGAATCTCAACTACAGAATGTTCCATTTTTTCAATGTCAATCTGCAATTAATCTGAATCTACACTCCAGGCAGGCTTTCATTACCCCACTAGTTTATATCCAAGTACCCCAATGCTGCTTTTCAGCGACCTGTTTACACTCTCAGACGTGCTGCTCAACTGGCTATCCACTCCACCCTGGTCAGCACTTCATTTTCCTGTCCTCATAATCCAGACTTCAGAAATTATTGGAATATTCACTACAGAATGTTCCATTCATTTACTGCCAATCTGGAGTTCATCAAATCTCCACTCCAGGCCGGCTTTCGTTACACCACTAGTTAATGTCCAAGTAACCCAATGCTGGTTTTCAGCGCCCTGTTCACACTCGTAGGCGTGCTGTTCAACTGGCTATCCACACCTCCCTGGTCAGATCTTCATTTTCCTGTACTCTAAATCCAGATTTCAGAATGCATTGGAATCTAGACTACAGAATTTTACATTCAATCACTGCCAATCTGGAGTTCCTCGAAACTCTCCGAGCAAGGTTGAAAACCTTGCCCTCTTAGAGAGCTCGGGAAGCTACCGAGGGAATCTGGCCCTCAAGGCAAAGACTGGCAAGACACTCCTGAAATATTTCATATGCCAAAATTACAATCAACAGAATTCACCAAACGAAGACGCTACTGAACCATGCCAGCAACTCAATGAAGTCCTGGAGGACTCAGAGTGTAACCGTGAATTTATCTCAATATCCAATGTATTAGGCCTGTGTTTCTTCTCTTTCTCCACGAAGTCGAGTCGAAATAGAAATCTGCCATGTGTGCATTTGCTCCAGACCTCCTGTTCTGCTACCTATCCATTTGAATATAGTATTCTGTTCATTAAGCCTGCCAAACCACCTAGAGACCTGAGTTCATCTAAATTTCAACACCTACATATCTGCATTTCATCATACTGTGCACTCAATCAAGCCTAAGTTTTCATCATCCCGTCCACTGTAAACACACCTGGTGTGCATAGACTTCTGAATCAAACGAAACACTATGGTACTGTCCCGGTCATCGCCACCTAGTTGTGGTGATGAGTGTATGCCTCTAAAACTCGTCAGGGTTGGGATTCTTCTGCATGTCCCAGAATACAATGCTAGTAGTCAGCGGCCTGTTAACATACCGCAGGCCTGGTGTTCACTGGTTATCCACTCTACCCTGGTCAGCTCTTCATTTCCTGGTTCCCATAACCCAGAGTTCTGAAATCATTGGTATCGCCCCTACCAAACGTTCCATTAATTCACTGTGAATCTGGAATTCATCTGAATCTATATTCCAGGCAGGCTTTCATTACACCACTGGTGAATGTCCAAGTAAGCCAATGCTGGTTTTCAGCGCCCTATTCACCCTTGCAGGTGTGATGTACAACTGGCTATCCACACCACCCTTGTCAGCACTTCATTTTCCTGTCCACATAACCTGGACTTCAGAAACCACTACAGAAAGCTCTATTCATTCATTGTCCATCTAGAATTCATCTGAATCAGCACTCCAGGCAGTCTTTTGTTACACCACTGGTGAATATCCAAGTAACCGAATGCTGGTTTTCAACGTTCTGTTCACAATCGCAGGCATGCTGTTCAACGGGCTTTCCACTCCACCCTGGTCAGCTCTTCACTTTCCTGTCCACACAACCCAGACTTCAGAAATCATTGGAATATCCACTACAGAATGTTCCATTCATTCACTGCCAATGTGGAGTTCATCGAATCTCCACTTCAGGCAGGCTATCGTTACACCACTGGTGAATGTCCAAGTTAAAAATGCTGGTTTTCAGTGGCCTGCTAACACTCACAGCCGTGCTGTTAACTGGCTATCCACTCAACCCTGGTCAGCTCTTCATTTTCTTGTCCACACTGCCCAGACTTCAGAAATCATTGGAATCTCCACTACAGAAAGTTCCATACATTCATTGCCAATCTGGAGTTCATCGAATCTCCACTCCAGGCAGGCTTTCGTTACACCACTAGTTTATGTCCAAGTAACCCAATCCTGATTTCCAGCGGTCTGTTCACACTCGCAGGTGTGCTGTTCAACTGGCTATCTACTCCACCCTGGTCAGCTCTCCGTTTTCCTGTTTACACCACCCAGACATAAGAAATCATTGGTATCTCCACTACAGCAAGTAAGTAAGTAAAGGCCCTCCCTTTGATCATCGATTTGCTCGAGCGGGCCCAGGAACATCTCTATTGGAGACTTTGTTTTTACTGTGTTTGGCATATCGAATACGTCACGGGGAGCTTGCCAGGCTCTGCCGTGCGGGCGAGATACTCTTGGTTGCTTGCCGGGCTCTCTGAGAGGGCCGGAGGATTCGAACTACGGTCGGCCATGTTGACTGCTTGCAAGGCAAATGCCCTACCATTGTGTTATTGCTCCACTACAGAATGTTGCATTAATTCACTGACAATCTGGAAATCATCTGAAACTCCACACCAGGCATTCTTCTGTTACACCACTGGTAACCCAATGCTGATTTTCAGTGGCCTGTTCACACTCGCAGCCGTTCTGTTCACAGGCTATCTAGTCCACCGTGGTCAGCTCTTCATTTTCTTGTCCACAACACCCAGATATCAGAAAACATTGGAATCTCCACTACAGAATGTTTAGGTCATTCACTGCGAGTCTGGAATACATCTGAATCTCCACTCTACGCAGGCATTCGTTACGCCACTGGTGAGTCTACCCAGAAACTTGAAATCATCTGAATCTGCACTCTAAAATCATCCGGGCTGCATTTCATCTTCCTATCCACACTGCCATTCTGGCGCGAAAGAACAGCAGTAGGTCGTGTGCCTCACCCAGTCAGCCTGAAGGAGCCGGGTTCAATTTCTAGCCATCGAAGAGCCCGGGAAGCTACCGCGAGTGTCTGGTCCTCGCGGCAAAGCCTGGAAAGCCACCCATGAAATATTTCATATGCCGAAATTACAGTCACAACATGTCTCCAAACGAAGACGTTACTGAACCCCACCAGCAAATCAATGAAATCGAGTCGAATTAGTAATCTGCCAAGTGAGCATTTCTGTCAACTCTCCCCAATCCTCCTGTTCAGCTCCCTATCCTAGCGAATATAATATTCTGTTTATAAACCCTTCCACAGTAGCGAGCAACCTGAGTTCATCAAATTATCAACACCTACATATCTGGTTTTCACCAGCCTGTGCACTAACACAAGCCGAAGTTTTCATCATCCTGTCCACTCCATCCAGGCCTGGTGTGCATCAACCTCTAAATCAATCGAAACCATATGGTTCTCTCCCGGTCAATGCCAACAGTGATGGTGATGATCCTATGCCTCTAAAGCTCGTCAGTGTTGGGACTCCTTTGCATGTCCCAGTAACACAATGCTGGTGGTCAGCGGCCTGTTCAAACACCGGAGGATTTGTGTTCACTGGCTATCCACTGCACCCTCCTCAGGTCTTCATTTCCTGGTGTTCATAACCCAGAGTTCTGAAATCATTAGTATCTCCACTACAGAATGTTCCATTCATTCACTGCGAATCTTGTATTCATCTGAATCTCCACTCCTGGCAGGCTTTAGTTTTACCACTGGTGAATGTCCAAGTAACACAATGCTGTTTTTCAGCGGTCTGTTCACATTCGCAGGGGTGCTGTTTAACTTGATATCCACTCAACCCTGGTCAGCTCTTCATATTTCTGTCCACAGAACCCAGAATTCAGAAATCATTGGAATCTCCACTACAGAATGTTCCATTCATTCACTGCCAATCTGGTGTTCATCGAATCTCCACTATAGGCAAGCTTTTGCTACACCACTGGTGAATATCCAAGTAACCCAATGCTGGTTTTCAGCGTCCTGTTCACATTAGCAGGCATGGTATTCAACTGGCTACACACTCCTCGCAGGTCAGCTCTTCATTTTCCTGTCCGCACAACCCAGGCTTCAGAAATCATTGGAATCTACACTACAGAATGTTCCATTCATTCACTGCCATTCTGAAGTTCATCGAATCTCCACTCTAGGCAGGCTTTCTGTTGGAGTACACGGAGTTTAGATCTATCAGGTTGCACCCATCACAGAGCTCCCGAGTCATTCCTATTACTTTGTCTGTAACCACTTCTATGCTCTCTTCCACAACCAGTTTGTAAGGTCTCATCCTTCTTAGACACTGAAGCTGTACTATAAGTTTATATTGCCTTTCTCCTCTCCTGATGTCTTTTGAGCAGTTTATTTTAATGCAATGTCCTTTTGTATAGATACAGAAAGACAATTAATTAATATGCTTTGTAACTTAGGAATTGATTGTCTTAGAATATTATTCTCTCCTGGGCATCTGCATTCTTAACTTAAGCCTCACTTGCCCTCACTTCCTGGCACACAAGGGCAGGGTCCCGACGTGGGACTGGATGGAATCAGGGCAGGCCTGTAAGTTATGTGCTACCCTAGCATCACGATGGGCCAGGCCAAGGTGCCACTATTCTTAATTATAAGTTAAGTGTTTGATCATAGACAAATGGTGTAATGATCCAAAAGTAACGATGAGACTAGGAACCTGCTGCTAGGAATAGGAAAGCTACCTGGCCTGAGCACTGGAGTCTGAGATTGAGATGGCCCTGGGAGATGAATTCAATAAGCTCAAGGTATTTCTTACTGTGTCCATACAAAATGATTAATATTATGTATGCTTATATGTTGGTTGGACAAGGAGAGGTGAAACACTTCCTAGAAGCAGTTTTCCTGTGTGTCCTGACTAGCTTGGATGACACTGAACTTTCTCCCCTTCAAACCGCCTTTAGTTAATGATTTCAGTATATTGAGGCAGTTTCTCTTATCTCACAGGAACCTAGCTGGCCTTAGATATGCAGATCCCATTTGCTAAACCAGGCCTGATCTTTGGGATGCAGATGCCTGGCTCTAAGCTGGTTGATTTTGGAGATGTAGATTCCAAGCTCTACCAGACTTGTCTTTGTTGTGCTAATCCAAGTGCTTTTAGTTTGTAAAAGGATTACTGGCCTGCAGATGTAAAGAAACAATGTATGTTGAGCCTCAATGTTCTTTCTGTAACTCCTTTATATGACATAACTAAATTGCACCCTTTAGAGGTACTATGATCTATATAAGGGAGATTTCAGGGCTCTCTGGGGGACACGTGCATCAGAGAACCTGGGAAGATGGGACTGAGGACAGAAGCTGAGAGAACAAAGGTTGCCCGTGCTTGAGAGATCCTGGGGCCTTCATGACATACATCTCTTCCATGTAAAAAACTGCTGCTAAGACCAACCAGCTTGACCTCCGTTTCCTTCCTTCACCTGACAATCACAATCAACCTCCCTGGAGTGGGGAAACGGCCTGAATGCCGGCCTTTTAATTTTTTTGTGTATTTACAAACTTTTGTTAAAACACTGGTAAATGTCCAAGTAACCCAATTCTGGATTTCAGCGGCCTGTTCACACTCGCAAGCATGCTGTTCAACTGGCTATCCACCCCAACCTGGTCAGCTCTTCCTTTTCCTGTACACACAACGCAGACTTCAGAAATTATTGGAATCACCACTACAGAATGTTTCATTCTTTCACTGCCAATCTGGAGTTCTTCGAATCTCCACTCCAGGCAGGCTTTCGTTACAACACTGGTGAATGTCCAAGTAACCCAATGATGGTTTTCAGCTGCCTGTGCTGTTCACTGGCTATCCACTCCACCCTGGTCAGCTCTTCATGTCCTGGTGCCCATAAACTGGAGTTCTGAACTCATTATTATCTCCACTACAGAATGTTCCATTCATTCACTGCAAATCTGAAATTCACCCGAGTCTCAACTCCAGGGCTGGAGCGATAGCACAGTGGTAGGGCGTTTGCCTTACAAGCGGCCAACATGGCCGACCCGAGTTCGATTCCTCCGCCCCTCTCGGAGAGCCCGGCAAGCTACCGAGAGTATTCGATATGCCAGACACAGTAACAACAAAGTCTCCAATGGAGACGTTACTGGGCCCGCTCGAGCAAATCGATGATCAACGGGAGGGCCTCAACTCCAGGCAGGATTTCGTTACACCACTGGTGAATATTAAAGTAACCCAATGCTTGTTTCAGCGGCCAGTTCACACGTGCAGAGGTGCTGTTCAACTGGCTATCCACTCAACCCTGGTCAGCTCTTCATTTTCCTGTCCACACAACCTAGACTTCAGAAACAATTAGAATCTCCATTACAGAAAGTTCCATTCATTCACTGCCAATCTGGAATTCATCGAATCTCCACTCCAGGCAGGCTTTCGTTACACCACTGGTGAATATCCAAGTAACCCAATGCTGGTTTTCAGGGGCCTGTTCACACTCGCAGGCGTGCTCTTCAGTGGCTATCCAGTCCACTCTGGTCACGTCTTCATTTCCTTGTGCCAATAACCCAGAGTTGTGCAATCATTGGTATATCCAATACAGAATGTTCAACTCATTCACTGCCAATCTGGAATTCATCGAATCTCCCCTCCAGGCAGGCTTTCTTTACAACACTGGTGAATATAAAAGTAATACAATGATGGTTTTCATCGGCCTTTTCACACTCGCAGGCGTGATGTTCAACTGGCAATCCACACCAACCTGGTCTGCTCTCCATTTTCCTGTCCACACAACCCAAACGTCAGAATCTCCACTACAGAATGTTCCATTCATTCACTGCCAATCTGGAGTTCTTCAAATCTCCACTTCAGGCAGGCTGTAGTTACACGACTGGTGAATACCCAAGTAAACCAATGGTGGTTTTCAGCGGCCTGTGCTGATCACTGGCTATCCACTGCACCTTGTTCAGCTCTTCATTTTCCTGTCCACACAACCCAGACATCAGAAATCATTGGAATCTCCAGTACAGTATGTTCCGGTCATTCACTGAGAGTCGGGAATACATCTGAATCTGCACTCTACGCAGGCATTGGTCACATCCCTTGTATGTTTACCCAGAAACTTGAAATCATCTGAATCTGCACTCTAAAATCATGCATGGGCTGCTTTTTATCTTCCTATCCATACTGCCGTTCTGGGGCGAAAGCACAGCAGTCGGTCGTGTGTGTCACGCAGCCAGCCTGGCCGAGCGCGTTCAATTCCTCACCCACTCAGAGAGCCCGGGAAGCTAACGAGAGTATCTGGCTCTAGTGGAAAAACCTGGCAAGACACCCGTGAAATATTCCATATGCAAAAATTACAGTCACCACAAATCTCCAAAAGAAGACTCTACTGAACCGTGCCAGCAAATCAATGATGTCCGGGAGAACTGGAAGAGTGAAAGCGATCCACACTGCTGAGTAGTGAATTCATCTCAATATCCAATGTATTAGGCCTATGTTTGTTCTCGTTCTCCACAACATCGAGTCGAATTAGAAATCTGGCAATTGAGCATTTGCGTTCAACTCTCCACAGACCTGCTGTTCTACTCCCTGTGCAGTCAAATATAGTATTCTGTTCATGAACCCTGCCACACGAACGAGTGACCTGAGTTCACCTAAATATCAACACCTACATATCTGGTTTTCATCTGCCTGTGCACTCAATCAAGCCGAAGTTTTCATCATCCCGTAGACTCTAACTAGGCCTATTGTGCATCGACTTCTCAATCAATTGAAACCATATGGTACTCTCCCGTTAACGCCACCCAGTGATGGTGAAGATCGTATGCCTCTAAAACTAGTCAGGGTTGGAATTCTTCTGTATGTTCCAGTAACCCTATGGTAGTTGTGGTCAGCAGCCTGTTCACATACTGCAGGCATGGTGTTCACTGGCTATCCACTCCACCCTGGTCAGCTCTTCATATCCTGGGGCCCATAACCCAGTGTTCTGATATAATTGGTATCTCCACTACAGAATGTTCCATTCATTAACTGCGAATCTGGAATTCATCTGAATCTCCACTCCATGCAGGCTTTGATACAACACTGTTGAATGTCCTAGTAATCCAATGCTGGTTTTCAGCGGCCTGTTCACACTCGCAGGCCTCCTGTTCAACTGGCTATCCACTCCACCCTTGTCAGCTCTTTATTTTCCTGTCCACACAAACCAGACTCCAGAAATCACTGGAATCTCCACTACAGAATGTTCTATTGAATCAATGCCAATCTGGAGATCATTGAATCTCCAGTCCAGGCAGGATTTCGCTACACCACTGGTGAATGTCCAAGTAACTCAATGCTGGTTTTGAACGTCCTGTTCAGACTCGCAGGCATACTATTCAACTGGCTACCCACTCAACTTTAGTCAACACTTCATTTTTCTATCCACACAATCAAGACTTCAGAAATCATTGGAATCTCCACTCCAGAATGTTCCATTCATTCAATGCGAATGTGGAATTCACCTGAAGCTCCACTCCAGGCAGGCTTTTGTTACAACACTAGTGAATGGCCAAGAAACCCAATCCTGGTTTTCAGCGTCCTGTTCACACTCGCAGGCGTGCTGTTCAACTGGCTATCCACTAAACCCTGGTCCTCACTTCATTTTCCTGTCCCCACAACCCAGACTTCAGAAATCATTGGATTCTCCACAACAGGATGTTCCATTCATTCAATGCGAATCTTGAATTCATCAAATCTCCACTGCAAGCAGGCTTTCATTACACCACTGGTAAATGTCCAAGTAACACAATGCTGGTTTTCTGCGGCATGTTCACACTCGCAGACGTGCTCTTCAACTGGCTATACACTGCACCCAGGTCAGCTCTATCTTTTCCTGTCCACACAACCCAGACTTCAGAAATCATTGGAATCTTCAATACAGAATATTCCATTCATTCACTGCGAATCTGCAATTCATCGAATCTCCTGTCCAGGCAGGCTTTCTTTACACCACTGGTGAATATCCAAGTAACCCAGGGATGGTTTTTAGCGGCCTATTCACACTCGCAGGTGTGCTGTTCAACTGGATATCCACTCCTACCTGGACAGCTCTTTATTTTCCTGTCCACACAAACCAGACTTCAGAAATCATTGGAATCTCTACTAGAGAATGTTTCATTCATTCACTGCTAATCTGGAATTCAACTGAATATCCAGTCTGTGCAGGCTTTCCTTACACCATTGGTGAATGTCCATGTAACCCAATGCTGGTTTTCAGCGTCCTGTTCACACTCGCAGTCGTGCTCTTCAACTGGCTATACACGCCACCCTGTTCAGCTCTTCAATTTCTTGTGCACACAACCTTGACTTAAGAAACCATTGGAATATCCACTACAGAATTTTCTATTTATTCACTGCTAATTTGGAATTCATCGAATCTCCACTCGAGGCAGGTTTTCGTTACACCACCGGTGCATATCCCAGTAACCCAATGCTGGTTTTGAGTATCCTGTTCACACTCACAGGCGTGCTGTTCAACTGGCTATCACTCCAGCCTGGTCAGCTCCTCATATTCCTGTACATACAAGCCAGACTTCAGAAATCATTTGAATCTCCTCTACAAAATGTTCTATTCATTCACTGCCAATCTGGTGTTTATCGAATCTCGACTCCAGGCAGGCTTTCGTTACACAACTGGTGAATGTCCAAGTAACCCAGTGATGGTTTTGAGCGGCCTGTGCTGATCACTGGCTATCCACTCCACCCTGGTGAGCTCTTCAGTTTCCTATCCACACAAACCAGACATCAGAAATCATTGGAATCTCCATTGCAGGATGTGCCAGTCATTCACTGCGATTCTGGAATACATTGAATATCCATTTTACGCAGGCATTCGTAAGAGCACTGGTGTGTCAACCCAGAAACTTGAAGTCATCTGAATCTGAACTCTAAAATCATCCATGGGTTGCTTTTCATTTTCCTATCCACACTGACATTCTGGCGCGAAAGCACAGCATTAGGACGAGTGCGTCAAGCAACCAGCCTTTCCGAGCCGGGTTAAATTACTCTCACTCTCACAGAGCCCGGGAAGCTACGGATAGTATCTGGCCCTCTTGGGAAAGCCTGGCATGACACCTGTGAAATATTCCATATGCCAAAACTACAGTCACCACAAGTCTCCAAATGAAGACGCTACTGAACAGTGCCAGCAAATCAATGAAGTCCTAGGGACTGGGAGAGTGAAAGCGATCCACACTGCTGAGTAGTGAATTCATCTCAATATCCAATGTATTAGGCCTGCGTTTCTTCTCGTTCTCCACGAAATCTAGTCGAATTAGAAATCTGCCAATTGAGCATTTGCTTTCAACTCTCCCCAGGTCTGCTGTTCATCTCCTTATCCAGTCGAATATAGTATTTTGTTCATGAACCCTGCCACACTACCTAGCGACCTGAGTTCATCTAAATATCAACATCTGAATATCTAGTTTTCATTTGCCTGTGCACTCAATCAAGCCAAAGTTTTCATCATACCTTCCACTCCAACCAGGCCTGGTGTGCATCCACTTCTGAATCAATCGAAACCATATGGTACTCTCCTGGTGAACGCCACCCAGTGGTGGTTATAATTGTATGCCTCTAAATCTCGTCAGGGTAGGGATTCTTCTGCATGTCCCAGTAACACAATACTAGTGTTCAGGGACCTGTAAACATACCGCAGGAGTGTTGTTCCCTGGCTATCCCCTCCACCCTGCTCAGCACTTCATTTCCTGGTGCCCATAACCTAGAGTTCTAAAAACATTGGTATCTCCACTACAGAATGTTCCATTCATTCACTGTCAATCTGCAGATCATCGAATCTCCACTCCAGGCAGGCATTCGCTACACCACTGGTGAATGTCCAAGTAACCCAGTGATGGTTTTCAGCGTCCTGTTCACACTCGCAGGCGTGCTGTTCAAATGGCTAACAACTCAACCCTGGTCAGCACTTCATTTTCCTGTCCACACAACCCAGATTTCAGAAACCTTTGGAATCTCCACTACAGAATGTTCCATTTATTCACAGTGAATCTGGAATTCATCTGAATCTTCACTCCAGGCAGGCTTTCGTTATACCACTAGTGAATGTCCAAGTAACCAAATGCTGGTTTTCAGCATCCTGTTCACACTCGAAGGAGTACTGTTCAACTGGCTCCACACTCCACCCTGGTCAGCTCTTCATTTTCCTGTCCACACAACCTTGACATCAGAAATCATTGGAATCTCCACTACAGAATGTTCCTTTCATTCACTGCCACTCTGGAGTTCATCGAATGTCCACCCAGTTAGGCTTTCGTTACACCACTGGTAAATGTCTAAATAACCCAATGCTGGTTTTCAGCATCCTATTCACACTTGCGGGCGTGCTGTTCAACTGACTATCCACTAAACCCTGGTCAGCACTATATTTAACTGTCCTCAGAAACCAGACTTCAGAAATCATTGGAATCTCCACTACAGAATGTTCCATTTATTCACTGCGAACGTGGTATTCCTTGAATCTCAACTCCAGGCAGGCTTTCATAAAAGCACTGGCAAATGTCCAAGTAACCCAATGCTGGTTTTCAGCGGCCTGTTCATACACACAGGCGTGCTCTTCAACTGGCTATCCAATAAACCCTAGTCAGCCCTTCATATAAATGTCCACACAACCCAGACTTCAGAAATCATTGGAATCTCAACTCCAGTATGTTCCATTAATTCACTGCTAATCTGGTGTTCTTTGAATCTCCACTCCAGGCAGCCTTTCGTTTCATCTCTGGTAAATGTCCAAGTAACCCAATGATGGTTTTCAGCGGCTTGTGCTGATCACTGGCTATCCACTTCACCCTGTTCATCTCTTCATTTTCCTATCTACAGAAGCCAAACATCAGAAATCATTGCAATCTCCACAGAAGAAATTTCCGTTCATTCACTTCGAGTCTGGAATTCATATGAATCTACACTATACGCAGGCATTCGTTACAGCACTGGTGAGTTTAACTAGAAACTTGAAATCATCTGAATCTGCACTCTAAAATCAACCAAGGGCTGCTTTTAATCTTCCTATCCACACTGCCATTCTGGTGGAAAGCACATCAGTAGGACGAATGCGTCACGCTGCCAGCCTGGATAAGCCATTTTCAATTCCTTGTTCTCTCAGAGAGCCCGAGAGTATCTGGCCTTATTGGCAAAGCCTGGAAAGACACCTCTGAAATATTCCATATGCCAAAATTACAGTCAACGCAAGACTCCAAACGAAGACGCTACTGAACCGTGGCAGTAAATCAATGAAGTCCGGGAGGAATGGGAGAGTGACAGTGATCCACAGGGCTGAGTAGTGAATTCATCTCAATATCCAATGTTTAAAGCCTGTGATTCTTCTCGTTCTCCACGAATTCGAGTCGAATTAGAAATCTGTCAAGTGAGCATTTGCTGTCAACTATCACCAGGCCTGCTGTTCAGCTCCTTAACCAGTCGAATATAGTATTCTGTTCATTAACCCTGCCACACTAACGAGGGACCTGAGTTCATCTAAATATCAACACCTACATATCTGGTTTTCATCTGCCTGTAAACTCAATCAAGCCGAAGTTTTTATCATCCCGTCCACTCTAACCAGGCCTGGTGTGCATGGACTTCTGAATCAATCGAAAACATGTGGTATTCTCCCCGTCAACGCCACCCAGCGGTGGTGATGATCCTATGCCTCTAAAACTCATCAGGGTTGGGATTCTTCTGCATGACCCAGTAACCCAATGCTACTGGTCACGGGCCTGTTAACATACCGCAGGCGTAGTGCTCACTAGCTATCCACTCCACCCTGGTCAACTCTTTGTTTACTGGTGCCCATAATACAGAGTTCTGAAATCATTGGTATCTCAACTACAGAATGTACCATTCATTCACTTAGAACCTGGAATTCATCTAAATCTCCACTCCAGGCAGGCTTTCGTTACATCACTGGTGAATATCCAAGTAACGCAGTGATGGTTTTCAGCGGTTTATTCACACTCGCATGTGTGCTGTTAGGTCAGCTCTTTCTTTTCCTGTTCACACAATCCAGATTTCAGATATCATTGGAATCTCCACTACAGAATGTTCCACTCATTCACTGCGAGTCTGGAATTTATCTGAATCTCCAGTCCATGCAGGTTTTCCTTACACCAGTGTTGAATGTCCAGGTAACCCAATGGGCTTTTCAGCATCCGGTTCACACTCGCAGGAGTGCTCTTCAACTGGCTATACTCTCCACCATGGTCAGCTCTTTCTTTTCCTGTCCACACAAACCAGACTTCAGAAATCATTGGAATCTCCAATAAAGAATGCTCCATTCATTCACTGCGGATCTGGAATTCATCTTAATCTCCACTCCAGGTAGGCTTTCGTTACACAACTGCTGAATGTCCAAGTAACCAAATGCTGGTTTTCAGTGGCCTTTTCACACTCGCAGGCGTGCTGTTCAACTGGCTATCCTCTCCACCCTGGTCAGCACTTCATTTTCCTGTCTACACATCATTGACTTCAGAAACTATTGGAATCTCCACTACAGAAAGTTCCACTCATTCACTGCCAATCTGGAATTCATGGAATCTCCACTCAAGGCAGGCTTTCATTACACCACTGGTAAATGTCATAGTAACCCAAAGCTGGTTTCCAACATCCTGTTCTCCCTCGCAGGCATGCTGTTCAACTGGCTATCCACTCCACCCTGGTCACCTCTTCATTTCCTGGTGCCCGTAACCCACAGTTCTGAAATCATTGGAATGTCCACTACAGAATATTGCATTCATTCACTGCGAATCTGGAATTCATCTGAATCTCCACTCCAGGCAGGATTTCTTTACACCACTGGTGAATGTCCAAGTAACCCAATGCTGTTTTTCAGTGGCCTGTTCACACTCGCAGGCTTGCTCTTCAACTGGCTATCCAGTCAACCCTGTTCAGCTCTTCAATTTCCTGTCCACACGACCTTGACTTCAGAAACCATTGGAAACTCCACTACAGAATTTTGCATTCATTCACCGCCAATCTGGAATTCATCGAATCTCCACTCGAGGCAGACTTTCATTATACCACTGGTGAATATCCAAGTAACCCAATGCTGGTTTTGAGCGTCCTGTTCACACTCGCAGGCGTGCTGTTCAACTGGCTATCCACTCCAGCCTGGTAAGCTCTTCATATTCCTGTCCACAAAACCCAGATTTCAGAAATCATTTGAATCTCCTCTACAAAATTTTCCAATCATTCACTGCCAATTTGGTGTTCTTTGAATCTCTACTCCAGGTAGGCTTTCGTTACACCACTGGTGAATGTCCAAGTAACCCAATGGTGGTTTTCAGCGGCCTGTGCTGATCACTGGGTATCCACGCCACCCTGGTGAGCTCTTCATTTTCCTATCCACACAACCCAGACATCAGAAATCATTGGAATCTCCATTGCAGAATGTTCCGGTCATTTACTGAGAGTCTGGAATACATTGAATATCAATTTTACGCATGCATTCGTAACAGCACTGGTGAGTCTACCAAGAAACATGAAGTCATCTGAATCTGCACTCTAAAATCGTTCATGTCCTGCTTTTCATCTTCCTATCCACACTTGGATTTGGCGCGAGAGCACAGCAGTAGGACGAGTGCGTGAAGCAGCCAGCCTTTCCGAGCCGGGTTCAATTCTTCTCCCTCTCAGAGAGCCTGGGGAGCTACCAAGAATATCTGGCCCTCGTGGCAAAGCCTGGCAAGACACCCGTGAAATATTCCATATGCCAAATTTACAGTCACCACAAATTTCCAAAAGAAGACAGTACAGAACTGCGCCAGCCAATCAATGAAGTCCGGGAGGACTGGGAGAGTGAAAGCGATCTACACTGCTGAGTAGTGATTTCATCTCAGTATCCAATGTATTAAGCCTGCGTTTCTTCTCGTTCTCCATGAAATCTAGTCGAATTCGAAATCTGCCAATTGAGCATTTGCTTTCAACTCTCCCCAGGCCTGCTGTTCATCTCCCTATCCAGTCGATTATAGTATTCTGCTCATTTACCCTGCCACACTACCGAGCCACCTCAGTTTATCTAAATATCAACACCTACATATCTGGTTTTCATCTGCCTGTGCACTCAATCAAGCCGAAGTTTTCATCATACCTTTCACTCCTACTAGAGCTGGTGTGCATCGACTTCTAAATTAATCGAAACCATATGGTACTCTCCTGGTGAACGCCACGCAGTGGTGGTGATGATTGTATACCTCAAAAACTTGTCAGGGTAGGGATTCTTCTGCATGTCCCAGTAACCCAATGCTAGTGTTCAGCGGCCTGTTCACATACCACAGGCGTGGTGTTCACTGGCTATCCACTCCACCCTGGTAAACACTTCATTTCCTGGTGCCCATAAACTAGAGTTCTGAAATTATTGGTATCTCCAGTATAGAATGTTCCATTCACTTACGGCGAAACTGAAATTCATCTGAACCTACACTCCAGGCTGGCTTTCGTTACAACACTGGTGAATATCCAAGTAACACAATGCTGGTTTTCAGCGTCCTATTCACACTCGCAGGCATGCTGTTCAACTGGCTATCCACTCCACAGCGGTCTTCTCTTTCTTTTCCTGTCCACACAAACCAGACTACAGAAACCATAGAAATCTCCACTACAGAATGTTCCATTCATTTACTGACAATCTGGAATTGGTCGAATCTCCACTCCAGGCAGGATTTGGTTACAACAATGGTGAATATCCCAGTACCCCAATGCTGGTATTCAGCAGCCTGTTCACAAACGAAGGTGTGCTCTTCAACTGGCTATCGACTCCAAAGTGGTCAGCTCTTTATTTTCGTGTTCACACAACCCATACTTAAGAAATCATTGGAATCTTCAGGACAGAATGTTCCATTAATTCACTGCCAATCTGGAGATCATCGAATCTCCATTCCAGGCAGGCTTACGTTACACCACTGCTGAATGTCCAAGTAACACAATGCTGGTTTGCAGAGGCCTGTTCACACTCGCAGGCCTGCTGTTCAACTGGCTATCCACTCCAATTAGTCAGCTCTTCATTTTCCTGTCCACACAAACCAGGCTTCAGAAATCATTGGAATTTCCACTACAGAATATTCCATACATTCACTTCCAATCTGGAATTCATCAAATCTACACTCCAGGCAGGTTTTCATTACACCACTGGTGAATATCTAAGTAACGCAATGTTGGTTATCGGCAGCCTATTCAAACTCTCAGGCCTGCTGTTCAACTAGCTATCCACTCTCACCTGGTCTGCTCTTCATTTTCCCATCCACGAAACACAGAATTCAGAAAACATTGGAATCTCCACTACAGAATCCGCCATTCATTCACTGCCAATCTGGAATTCATCGAATCTCCACTCCATGCAGATTTTTGTTAAACCACTGTTGAAAATCCAAGTAACCCAATGGTGGTTATCAGGATCCTTTTAACACTCGCAGGCCTACTGTTCAACTGGCTTTCCACTCCACCTGGTCAGCTCTTCATTTTCCTGTCCACACAAACAAGGCTTCAGAAATCATTGGAATCTCCACTACAGAATGTTCTATTCATTCACTGCGAATCTGGAATTCATCGAATCTCAAATCCAGGCAGGATTTCGTTACAGCACTAGTGAATATACAAGAAACCCATTGCTGGTTTTCAGCAGCCTGTTTAAACTCGCAGGCCTCCTGTTCAACTGGATATCCACGCTAACCTGGTCTGCTCTTCATTTCCCTGTCAATACAACCCAGAATTCAGAAATCATTGTAACCTCCACTACAGAATTTCCATTCATTCACTAACAATCTGGAATTCATCAAATCTCCACGCCAGGCAGATTTTCTTTACACCACTGGTTAATATACAATTTCCCCAATGTTGACCACTGGTTAATATACAATTTCCCCAATATACAATTTCCCCAATTTCAGCAGCCTGTTCACAGTCGAGGCGTGCTGATCAACTGGCTCTCCACTCCACCATGGTCAGCTCTTCATATTCCTGTCCACACAACTCAAACTTCAGAAATATTTGGAATCTCCAATAAGAATGTTCCATTCATTCACTGCCATCTGGAATTCATCGAATCCCTACTCCAGGCAAGTTTTCTTTACATCACTGGTAAATATCCAAGTAACGCAATGCTGGTTATCAGCAGCCTGTTCAAACTCGCAAGCCTATTCTTCAACTGGCTATCCAGTCTAACATGGTCTGCTCTTCATTTTCCTATCCACACATCCCAGACTTCAGAAATCCTTGGAATGAACACCACAGAATGTACCATTCATTCACTGCCAATCTGGAATTCATCGAATCTCCGCTACACCACTGCTGAATGTTGAAGTAACCAAATGCTGGCTTTCAGCGTCCTGTTCAAACTCGCAGGCGTGCTGTTCAACTGACTATCAATTCCAGAGTGGTCAGCTCTTTCTTTTCCTGTCCACACAACCCAGATTTTAGAGATCATTGGAATCCCACTACAGAATGTGCCATTCATTCACTTCGCATCTGGAATTCATCTGAATCTCCACTCCATGCAGGCTTTCGTTAAACCACTGGTGAATGTCCAACTAACCCAATGCTGGTTTTCAGCGTCCTGTTCACACGCGCAGGGGTTCTATTCAACTGGATATCCACTCCATAGTGGTCACCTCTTTCTTTTCCTGTCCACACAAACCAGACTTCAGAAACCATATGAATCTCCACGACAGAATGTTCCATTCTTTCTCTGACAATCTGGAATTCATCGAATCTCCACCCCAGGCAGGCTTTCATTACAACCCAATGCTGGTTTGCAGAGGCCTGTTCACACTAGCAGGCGTGCTATTCAACTGGCTATCCACTCCACAGTGGTAAGCGCTTTCATTTCCTGTCCACACTTCCCATACTTCAGAAATCATTGGAATATCCACTACAGAATGTTCCATTCATTCACTGCCAATCTGGAGATCATCGAATCTCCACTCCAGGCAGGCTTTTGTTATAACCCTGCTGAATGTTTTAACAATGCTGGTTTTCAGAGGCCTGTTCACACTTGCAGGCATGCGGTTTACCTGGCTATCCACTCAAATCTTGTCAGCTCTTCATTTTCCTGTCCACATTACCCAGTTTTCAGAAACCATTAGAATCTCCACTACAGAATATTCCATTCATTCACTGCAAACATGGAAATCATCTGAATCTCCATTTCAGGCAGGCTCTCGTTATACTACTGCTGAATGTGCAAGTAACCCATTCCTGGTTTCCAAAGGCCTGTTTACACTAGTAGGCATGCTGTTGAACTGGCCAAACACTCTACTCTGGTCAGCTCTTCATTTTCTTGTCCATGCAATGTAGAATTCAGAAATCATTGGAAACTCCACTACAGAATTCCATTCATTCACTGCCTATCTAAAATTCACCGAATCTCCACTCCAGGAAGACTTTCGTTACACCACTGGAGAATGTCCAAGTAACCCAACGCTGGTTTTCAGCATCCTGTTTACACTCGAAGGCGTGCTGTTCAACTGACTATCCAATCAACCCTGTTCAGCTCTTCATTTTCCTGTCCACACAACCAAGACTTCAGAAATCATTGGAATCTCCACTACAGTATGTTCCATACATTCACTGCCAATCTGGAATTCATCGAATCGCCACTCCAGGCAGGATTTCGTTAAACCACTGCTCAATGTCCATGTAACCTAATGCTGGTTTTCAGCGTCCTTTTTACACTCACAGGCTTGCTGTTCAATTGGCTATCAACTCCACAGTTGTCAGCTCTTTCTTTTCCTACCCACACAAATCAGACATTAGAAATCATTGGAAACTCCACAAAAGAAAGTTTTATTCATTAACTGCCAATCTGGAGATCATCGAATCTCCACTCCTGGCAGGCTTTGCATACACCACTGCTGAATGTCCAAGTAACATAATGCTGGTTTTCAGCGTCCTGTTCACAGTCGCAGGCGTGCTGTAAAACTGGCTATCCACTGAAGCCTGGTCAGCACTTCTTTTTCCTGTCCACACAAACCATTCTTCAGAAATAATTGGAATCTCCACTACAGAAAATTCCATTCATTTACAGACAATCTGGAATTCATCGAATCTCCACTCCAGGCAGGCTTTCGTTAAACCAGTGTTGAATATCCAAGCCACCCAATGCTGGTTTTCAGCGGCCTGTTGACACTTGCAGGCGTTTAGTTCAACTGGCTATCAGCTCAACCCTGGTCAGCTCTTATTTTCCCGTCCACACAAACCAGGCAACAGAAATAATTGGAATATCCATTACAGAATGTTCCATTCCTTCACTGCCAATCTGGAAATCATCTGAATCTCAACTCCAGGCAGGCTTTCGTTACACTATGTTGAATGTCCAAGTAACACAATGCTGGTTTTCAGCGTCCTGTTCACACTCGCAGGCATGCTGTTCAAGTGGCTATCCACTCCACAGTGGTCAGCTCTTTCATTTCCTGTCCACACAACCCAGACTTCAGAAATCATTGGAATCTCCACTAGAGAATATTCCATTCATTCACTGCCAATCTGGAGATCATCGAATCACCACTCCAGGCTGGCTTATGTTACACCACTGCTGAAAGTCCAAGTAACCCAATGCTGGTTTTCAACGTCCTGTTCACACTCACAGGCATGCTGTTCAACTAGCTATCCATTCCACTCTGGTCAGCTCTTTCATTTCCTGTCCACACAACCCAGACTTCAAAAATCATTGTAATCTCCACTACAGAATGTTACATTCATTCACTGCCAATCTAGAGTTCATCGAATCTCCACTGCTCTTTCATTTCCTGTCCACACAACCCAGACTTCAGAAATCATTGGAATCTCCACTAGAGAATATCCCATTCAGAAATGATTGGAATCACCACTGTAGAATGTTCAATTCATTCACTGCTACTCTGGGGTTCTTTGAATCTCCTCTTCAGGCAGGCTTTCATTACACCACTGGAGAATGTCCAAGTCACCTAATCGTGATTTTAAGTGTCCTGTTCACAATCCCAGGCGTGCTGTTCAACTGGCTTTCCACTCAACCCTGGTCGGCTCTTCATTTTCCCATCCACACAACACAGGCTTCAGAAATCAATGGAATCTCCATTAAAGAATGCTCCATTCATTCACTGGCAATCTGGAATTCATCTCAATCTCCACTGCAGGCAGGCTTTCATTACACTCTCTTGAATGTCCAAGTAACATAATGCAGGTTTTCAGCGTCCTGTTCACACTTGCAGGCGTGATGTTCAACTGGGTATAAACTCCAACATGGTCAGCTCTTCATTTTCCAGTCCACACAACCCATACTTCAGAATCATTGGAATCTCCACTATAAAATGTTCCATTCATACACTGCGAATCTGGAATTCATCTGAATCTCCACCACAGGCAGGCTTTCGTTACACCACTGGTGAATTTCCAAGTAACCCAATGCTGGTTTTCAGCATTCTGTTCACAGTCGCAGGCGTGCTGTTCAATTGTTCATCCACTCCACAGTGGTCAGCTCTTTCATTTCCTGTCCACACAACCTAGACTTCAGAAATCATTGGAAAGTCCACTACAGAATGTTCCATTCATTCACTGCCATCTGGCGATCATCGAATATGCACTCCAGGCATGCTTTAATTACACCACTGTTGAATGTGCAAGTAACACAATGCTGGTTTTCAGCGTCCTGTTCACACTCACAGGCTAATTGTTCAACGGCTATCCACTGAACCCTTGTCAGCTCTTTCATTTCCTGTCCACAAAACCCAGACTTCAGAAATCATTGGAATCTCCCCTACTGAATGTTCCTTTCATTCACTGACAATCTGGAGCTCATCGATTCTCCACTCCAGGCAGGCTTTCGTTACACCACTGGTGAATATTTAAGTACCCAAATGCGGCTTTTCAGCGGACTGTTCACACTGTCAGGTATGTTGTTCAACTGGCTATCCACTCCAACCTGGTCAGCTCTTCATATTCCTGTCAACATAACCTAGACTTCAGAAACAATTAGAATCTCCACTACAGAATGTTCCATTCATTCACTGCGAATCTGGAATTCATCGGATCTCCACTCCAGGCAGGCTTTCATTACACTACTGGTGAATGCCCAAATAAAAAAATGCTGGTTTTCAGCGGCCTGATCACGCTCGCAGGCGTTCGGTTCAACTGACTATAAACTCAACCCTGACAGCTCTTCATTTTCCTGTCCCCACAACCCAGACTTCAGAAATCATTGGAAACTCCACTACAGAATGTTCCATTCATTCATTGCAAATCTGGAATTCATCTGAATCTCAACTCCAGGCAGGCTTTCGTTAAACTACTGGTGAATGTCCAAATAACCCAATGCTGGTTTTGAGCGTCCTGTTCACACTCGCATGCGTGCTGTTCAACTTACTATCCACTCCACAGTGGTCAGGTCTTTCATTTCCTGTCCACACAATCCAGACTTCAGAAATCATTGGAATCTCCACTACCGAATATTCCATTCTTTCACGGCCAATCTGGAGATCATCGAATCTCCACTCCAGGCAGGCTTTCTTTACATCACTGGTGAATGTCCAAGTAACCCAATGCTGGTTTTCGGCGTCCTGTTCACTATCGCAGGCATGCTGTTCAACAGGCTATCCACTCAACCCTGGTCAGCTCTTCATTTTCCCGTCCACACAAACCAGTCTTCAGAAATCTTTGGAATATACACTACAGAATATTCCTTTAAATCACTGGAAATCACTGGATTCCTTTAAATCACTTGGAATTCATCTCAATATCCACTGCAGGCAGGCTTTCGTGACACTACTGTTGAATGTCCAAGTAACAAATGCTGGTTTTCAGCGTCCTGTTCTTACTCGCAGGCGTGCTGTTCAACTGGTTATCTACTCCAACCTGGTCAGCTCTTCATTTTCCTGGGCACACAACCCATACTTCAGAAACCATTGGAATCTCCACTATAAAATGTTCCCTTCATTCACTTGCAATAATGAATTCATCTGAATCTTCAGTCCAGGCAGGATTTCGTTACACGATGTGTGAATGTCCTAGTAACCCAATGCTGGTTTTCAGAGACCTGTTCACAGTCGCAGGCGTGCTGTTCATCTGGCTATCCACTCCACCCTGGTCCGCTCGTCCTTTTCTTGTCCACATAACCAGACTGCAGAAATCTTTGGAATCTCCACTACAAAATGTTCCATTCAATCACTGGAATCTGGAGATCATCGAATCTCCACTCCAGACAGGTTTTCATTACACGAATGCTGAATGTCCAAGTAACCCAATGATGGTTTTCAGCGTCCTATTCACAGTCGCAGGCTTGGTGTTCAACTGGCTCTCCACTCAGCAGTGGTCAGCTCCTTCATTTCCTGTCCACACAACCAAGACATCAGAAATCATTGGAATCTCCACTACAGAATGTTCCATTAATTCACTGGAATCAGGATATCATGAAATCTCCACTCCAGGCAGGCTTATTTTACACCACTGCTTATTGCACAAGTATCCCAATGCTGGTTTTCAGAGGACTTTTCACACTCGCAGGCATGCTGTTCAACTGGCTATCCCCTGAACCCTGGTCGTCTCCTCATTTTCGTTTCCACACAAATCAGATTTCAGAAATCATTGGCATCTCCACTACAGAATGTTCCATTCATTCACTGGAATCGGGTGATCATAGAATCTCCACTCCAGGCAGATTTTCGTTTCACCACTGCAAATGTTGAAGTAACCCTATGCTGGTTATCAGCGTATTGTTCAAAATTGCAGGCGTGCTGTTCAACTAGCTATCCAGTGAACACTGCTTAGCTCTTCATATTCCTGTCCACACAACCCAGATTTCAGAAAACATTGGAAACTCCACTACAGTATGATCCATTCATTCACTGCGAATCTGGAATTCATCTGAATCTCTACTCCAGACAGGCTTTCGTTAAACTGCTGTTTAATGTCCAAGTAACCCAAAGCTGGTTTTCAGCGTCCTGTTCACATTCGCAGCCGTGCTGTTCAACTGGCTATCCACTGAAATTTGGTCAGCTCTCCATTTTACTGTCCACATAACCCAGACTTCAGAATTCATTGGAATATCCACTAAAGAATGTTTCATTCATTCATTGCCAATCTGGAGATAATCGAGTCTCCACTCCAGGCAGGCTTTCCTTATACCACTGCTGAATGTCCAAGTAAACAAATGCTGGATTTCAGAGGCCTTTTCACACTCGCTTGCGTGCTGTTCAGCTGGCTATCCACTGAACCCTAGTCAGCTCTTCATTTTCATATCCATCCAACCCAGATTTCAGAAATCATTGGAATCTACACTACAGAATGTTCCATTCATTCACTGGAATCTGGAGATCATCGAATCTCTACTCAAGGCAGGCTTTAGTTACACTACTGTTGAATATTCAAGTAACACAATGCTGGTTTTCAGGGTCCTGTTCACATTCGCAGGTGTGCTGTTCAACTGGCTATCCAATGATCCCTGGTCAGCTCTTAATTTTCCTGTCCACTCAACCCAGGTTTCAGAAATCATTGGAATATCCACTCCAGAATGTTCCAATAATTCACTCCGAATCTGGAATTCATCTAAATCTCCACTCCACGCAGGCTATGGTTAAACCACTCGTGAATGTCCAAGTAACCAAATGCTGGTTTTCAGCGTCCTGTTGACAGTCGCAGGCGTGCTGTTCAACTGGCTGTCCACTCCACAGTGGACAGCTCTTTCATTTCCTGTTCACACAACGTAGAATTCAGAAACCAGTGGAATCTTCACTAAAGAATTTTCCATTCAATTACTGCCAATCTGGAATTCAAGGACTCGCAGCCGTGCTGTTCAATTTGCCATCCACTTAAAACTGGTCAGCTCTTCATTATCCTGTCCAAACAACCCAGACTTCAGAAATCATTGGACTTTCCATTAAACAATGTTCCATTCATTCACTGCGAATCTGGAATTCATCTGACTCTCCACTCCAGGCAGGTTTTCGATACACCCCTGGTGAATGACCAATTTACCCAATATTGGTTTTCAGCCGCCTCTTCATACTCGAAGCCGTGCTGTTCACTGGCTATCCGCTCAAGCCTGGTCAGCTCTTCATTTTCCTGTCCACAAAACCCAGACTTCAGAAAGCATTGTAACCTCCACTATCTATAATTCATCTGACTCTGTTCTCAAAGCAGGTTTTCTTTATACCACTGGTGAATGTCCAAGTAGCACAATGCTGGTTTTCTGAGGTCTGTTCACACTCAAAGCCGTGCTGTTCACTGGTTATCCACTCAATACTGGTCAGCTTTTCATTTCCTTTCCAAACAATCCAGACTTCAGAAATTATTGGATTCTCCACTACAAAATGTTCCATTCACTCACTGCGAATCTGGAATTCTTCTGACTCTGCACTCAAGGCAGGTTTTTGTTACACCACTGTTGAATATTCAAATAACCCAATGCTGTTTTTCAGTGGCATGTTCACAATAGCAGCCGTGATATTCAGTTGGCTATCCACTCAACCCTGGTCAGCTCTTCATTTTCCTGTCCACCAGCCTTCAGAAAACATTTTTATCTCCACTACAGAATGTTCCATTCATTCACTGCGAATCTGGAATTAATCTGAACCTGCACTCCAGGCATGCTTTCTTTACACCACTGGTGAATGTCCAAGTAACCCAATGTTGGTTTTCAGTGGCCTGTTCACACTCGCAGAAGTGCTGTTCCATTGCCTATGTACTCCACCCTGGTCAGCTCTTAATTTTCCTCTCGAAACAACCCAGACTTACAGAAATCAGTGGAACTTCCACTACAGAATGTTCCAAATATTCACAGCGAATCTGGAATTCATCTGAATCTCCACTCCAGGCAGGTTTTCGTTACACCACTGTTGAATGTCCAAGTAACCCAATGCTGGTTTTCAGTGGCCTGTTCACAATCGCAGACCTGCTGTTCAATTTGCCATCCACTCCACCCTCGTTAGCTCTTCATTTTCCTTTTCACACAACCCATCCTTAAGAAATTATTGTTATCTGCACTACAGTATGTTCCATTAATTCACTGCAAATTTAGAATTCATCTGAAACGGCACTGTAGTCAGTCTTTCGTTACAGCACAGCTGAATGTCCAAGTAACCCAATGGTGGTTTTCAGCGGCATGTTCACACTCTCAGACGTGCTGTTAAATTGGCTATCCACTCAATGCTGGTCAGCTCTTCATTTTCCTGTCCACACAGTCCAGCCTTAAGAAATCGAGAACAGGCCGCTTAAAACCAGCATGGGTTACTTGGACATTCACCAGTGGTGTAACGAAATCCTGCCTGGAGTGGAGAGTCAGATGAATTCTAGATCATACGGGTTACTTGTACGTTAAACAATGGTATAAGGAAAGACTTCCTGGAGTGCAGATTCAGATTAATTCCATATTCGCAGTGAATGTATGGAACAATCTGTAGTGGAGATTCCAATGATTTCAGAATGCTGGGTTGTATTGACAGGAAAATGCAGAGCTGACCAGAATTGAGTGGATAGGCAATTGAACATCATGTCTGCGAGTGTGAACATGCCGCTGTAACGAAAGCCTGCCGGGAGTGGAGATTCAGATGAATTCCAGATTGGCAGTGGATGAATGGAACATGCTGTAGTGGAGATAACAATGATTTCTGAAGGCTGGGTTCTGTGGATAGGAAAATGAAGAGGTAACCACAGTTTAGTGGATGGAACTTGAACAGCACGGCTGCGAGTGTGAACAGGCTGTTGAAAACCAGCATTGGGTTACTTGGACATTCACCAGTGGTGTAACTAATTCCTGCCTGGAGTTGGAGAGTCAGATGAATTCCAGATTCGCAGTGAATGAATGGAACGTTCTGTAGTGGAGACTCCAATGATTTCTGAAGGCTGGGCTGTGTGGACAGGATAATGCAGAGCTCACCAGCATTGAGTGCATAGGCAATTGAACAGCATGTCTGCGATTGTGAACATGACGCTGAAAACGAGCATTTGGTTACTTGGACATTCACCAGTGGTGTAACGAAAGCCTGCCCGTAGTGGAGATTCAGATGAATTCCATATTCGTAGTGAATGAACGGAACATTACGTAATGGAGTTTCCATTGATTTATGAAGGCTGTGCTGTGTGGACAGTAAATTGAACAGCTGAACAGTTTTGAGTGGATAGCCTTTGAATAGCAGGGCTGCGAGTGGTAACAGGCTGCTGAAAACCAACTTTGGATTACTTCGACATTCACCAGTAGTGTAATAGAGAGCTGCCTTTAGTGGAAAATCAGATGAATTCACGATTTGCAGTGAATGAATGGAACAGTCTGTAGTGGAGATTTAAATGATTTCTGAAGGCTGAGTTCTGTGGACAGAAAAATGAAGAACTGACCAGGGTTGAATCGATAGCCAATTGAACAGCAAGGCTGCGAGTGTGAAAAGACCGCTGAAAACGAGCATTCGTTACTCGCACATTCCCCAGTGGTGAAATGAAATCCTGCCTGGAGTGGAGAGTCAGATGAATTCCAGATTCGCAGTGAATGAATGGAACATTCAGTAGTGGAGATTCCAATGATTTCTGAAGGCTGGGCTGTGTGGACAGGAAAATGAAGAGCTGACCAGGGTTTAAGAGATAGCCAGTTGGACAGCACTTCTGCAAGTGTGAACAGGCTGCTGAAAACCATCATTGGGTTACTTGGACATTCAACAGTGGTGTAACGAAGGACTACCTTTGTTGCAGATTCAGATGAAATCCAAATTCGCAGTGAATGAATTGAATATTCTGTAGTGGAGATAACAATGATTTCTAAAGTCTGGATTGTGTGTACAGGAAAATGAAGACTTGACCATGGTTGTGAGGATAGCCAATTAAACAGCACATCAGCGAGTGTGAAAAGGCGGCTGAGAATCAGCATTGCGTTACTTGGACATTCACCAGAGTTGTATCCAAAACCAGCCTGATGTGGAGATTGAGATATATTCCAGATTCGCAGTGAATGTGTGGAACATTCTGCAGTGCAAGTTCCAATGATTTCTGAAGTCTGGGTAGTGTGGACAGGAAAATGATTAGCTGAGCAGGGTTAAGTGGATAGCCAATTGAACAGCACGTCTGCGAGTGTGAACATGCCACTGAAAACCAGCATTGGGTTACTTGGACATTCAAGAGTGTGTAATTAAAACCTGCCTGGAGTGGAGAGGCAGATGAATTCCAGATTCTCAGTGAATTAATGGAACATTCTGTAGTGGAGTTACCAATGGTATCTAAATTTTGGGTGATGTGGACATGAAAATGAAGAGCTGAACAGGGTTGAGTTGAGTGGACAGCCCATTGAACCGCATGGTTGCGAGTCTGAGCAGGCCGCTGAAAAGCAGCATTGGTTTAATTGGACAATCAGCAGATGTATAACGAAAACCTGCTGGTAGTGGAGATTCAGATGAATTCCAGAATCGCAGTGAATGAATGGAAAATTCTGTAGTGGACATTCCAATGATTTCTGAAGGCTGAGTGATGTGGACAGGAAAATGAAGATCTGAACAGGGTTGTGTGGATAGCCAATTGAACAACACGTCTGCGATTGTGAACAGGCCACTGAAAATGAGCATTGGGTTACTTGGACATTCACCAGTGGTCTAACGAAAATATGCCGGTATTGGAGATTCAGATGAATTCCAGATTCGTAGTGAATAAACGGAACATTCTGTAGTGGAGATTCCAATGATTTCTGAAGGCTGGGCTGTGTGGACAGTAAAATGAACAGCTGACCAGTTTTGAGTGTTTAGCTAGTGAATAGCAGGGCTACTAGTGGGAACAGGCTCCTGAAAACCAGCTTTGGGTTACTTGGACATTCACCAGTGGTGTAACAGATATCTCCCTTTAGTGGAGATTCAGATTAATTCAAGATTCGCAGTGAATGAATGGAACATTCTGTAGTGGAGATTTAAATGATTTCTGAAGGCTGAGTTGTGTGGACAGGAAAATGAAGAGCTGACCAGGGTTGAATGGATAGCCAATTGAACAGCAATGCTGCGAGTAGGAAAATGAGGCTGAAAACCAGCATTGTGTTACTTGGACATTCAACAGTGGTGTAACAAAAACCTGGCAGGAGTGGAGAATGAGATGAATTCCAGATTCGCAGTGAATGAATGGAACATTCTATAATGGAGATTCCAATACTATCTGAAGGCTAGTTTATGTGGACAGGAAAATGAAGAATTCACCAGGGTTGAATCTGCAGCCAATTGAACAGAACGGCTGCATGTATGAAAAGTCCGATGAAAACCAGCATTGGGTCACTTGGACATTCACCAGTGGTGTAAAGAAAACCTGGCTGGAGTTGAGATTAAGATGAATTCCAGATTCGCACTGAATGTATGGAACATTCTGTAGTGGAGTTTCCAATGATTTCTGTAAATCTGGGTGGTTTATACAGGAAAATGAAGAGCTGACCAGGGTTTAGTGGATAGAAAAATGAAAAGCACGGCTGCGAGTTTGAACATGCCGCTGAAAACCAGTATTGTGTTACTTGGACTTTCAACAGTGGTGTAACCAAAACCTGCCTGAATTGGAGAGTCAGATAAATTCCATATTCGCAGTGAATGAATGGAACATTCTGTAGTGGAGATTCCAATGATTTCTGAAGGCTGGGTGATGTGGGCAGGAAAATGCAGAGCTGAACAGGGTTGAGTGGATAGCCAATTGAAAAGCATGGCTGTGAGTCTGAGCAGGCCGCTGAAAACCAGCATTGGGTTACATGGACATTCACCAGTGGTGTAACGAAAACCTGCCGGTAGTGGAGATTCCGATGAATTCTAGATTCGCAGTGAATGAATGGAACATTCTGTAGTCTAGGTTCCAATGCTTTCTAAAGTCTGGATTGTGTGGACAGGAAAATGAAGAGCTGACCAGAGTTGAGTGGAGAGCCAAATGAACAGTATGGCTGCGATCGTCAACAGCCCACTGAAAACTAACATTGGGTTACTTGGACATTCAACAGCGGTGTATCGAAAACTTGAATGCAGAAGCAGATGAATTCCAGATACCCAGTGAGTGAATGGAACATTCTGTAGTGGAGGTTACAAAAATTTCTGAAGTCTGGACTGTGTGGTAAGGAAATGAAAAGATGACCAGTGTTGAGTGGATAGCCAGTGAACAGCACGGCTTCGAGTGTGAACAGACCGCTGAAAACCAGCATTGGGTTACTGGGACATTCACCATTGGTATAAAGAAAGCCTGCCTGGAGAGCAGTTTCAGATTAATTGCACATTCGCAGTGAATGAATGGAACATACTGTGGTGGAGGTTCCAATGACTTCTGTATATCTGGGTGGTTTAGACAGGAAAATGAAGAGCTAACCATGGTTGAGTGTATGGGAAATTGAACAGCACAGCTGGGAGTGTGAACAGGCCGCTGAAAACCAGCATTGTGTTACTTGGTCATTCACCAGTGGTTTAACGAAAACCTGCCTGGAGTGGAGAGTCAGATGAATTCCAGATTCGCAGTGATTGTATGGAAAGTTCTGTATTGGAGGTTCCAATGATTTCTGAAGTCTGGTTGGCGTGGAGAGGAAAATGCAGAGCTGACCAGGCTTGAGTGGATATCCAACTGAACAGCACGTCTGCGAGTGTCAACATGCCGCTACAAACCATCTTGAGGTTACGTGGACAGTCAACAGTGGTGTAACGAAAGAATGCCTGCAGTGCAGATTCAGATGAATTCCAAATTCGCAGTGAATGAATGGAACATTCTGTAGCGAAGATTCCAATAATTTCTGAAGGCTGAGTTGTGTGGACAGGAAAATGAAGAGCTCACCAGGGTTCAGTGGATAGCCAGCTGAACAGCACGACTGCAATTGTAAACAGGCCACTGAAAATGAGCACTGGGTTACTTGATCATTCCCCAGTGGTGTAAAGACACCTTCCTCGTGTGCAGAGTCAGATGAATTCCAGATTCGCAATGAATGATTGGAACTATCTGTAGTGGAGATTCCAATGATTTCCTAAGCCTGGGTTGTGTGGACAGGAAAATGAAGAGCTGACCAGGGTTGAGTGGATAGCCAATTAAAGAGCACGTCTGCGAGTGTGAAATGGCCGCTGAAAACCACCATTGGGTTACTTTGACATTCAATAGTGGTGTAACGAAAGACTGCCTGCAGTGCAGATTCAAATGGATTCCAGATTCGCAGTGTATGAATGGAAATTTCTGTAGTGGGGATTTCAATGATTTCTGAAGACTGCGTGATGAGGACAGAAAATGAAGAGCTCAACAGGGTTGAGAAGATAGCCAATTGAACAACACAGTTGCGATTGTGATGAGGCCGCAAAAAACTAGCATTGGGTAACTTGGACATTCACCAGTTGGGTATTGAATTCCTGCCAATAGTGGACGTTCATATGTATTCCAGATTCGCAGTAAATGAATAGAACATTCTGTAGTACACATTTCAATGATTTTGGAAGGCTGGGTTGTGTGGACAGGAAAATGAAGATCTCACCAGGGCTGAGTGGATAGCAAATTGAGTAGCACGTCTGCGTGTGTGAACATGCTGCTGAAAACCAACCATGCGTTACTTGGACATTCAATAGTGGTGTAACGAAAGACTGCCTGCAGTGCAGATTCAGATGAAATCCAGATTCGCAGTGAATGAATGGAAATTTCTGTAGTGGAGATTTCAATGATTTCTGATGGCTGCGTGATAAGGACAGAAAATGAAGAGCTCAACAGGGTTGAGCGGATAGCCAATTGAACAGCACTTCTGCGAGTGTGAATATGCCGCCTAAAACCAGCATTGGGTTACTTGGACATTCACCTTATGTGTCACGCAAACCTACCGGTAGTGGAGATTCAGATGAATTCCAGATTCGCAGTGAATGAATGGAACATTTTGTTGTGGACATTCCAATGATTTCTGAAGGCTGGATGATGTGGAGAGGAAAATGACGAGCTGAACAGGGTTGAGTGTATAGCCATTTGAAAAGCATGAGTACGAGTCTGAGCAGGCCACTGAAAACCAGCATTGTGTGACATGGACATATACCAGTGGTGTAACGAAAACCTGCCTGGAGTAGAGATTCAGATAAATTCCAGATTCGCAGTGAATGAATGGAACTTTCTGTAGTGGAGATTCCAATGGTATCTGAAGTCTGGATTGTGTGGACAGCAAAATGAAGAGCTGACCAGTGTTAAGTGGATTGCCAGTGAACAGCACGGCTTCGAGAGTGAACAAAGCACTGAAAACCAGCATTGCGTTGCTTGAACATTCAACGGTGGTCTAACGAAAGCCTGTCAGGAATGGAGATTCAGAAGAATTCCAGATTCATAGTCAATGAATGGACCATTCTCTGTGGAGATTCGAATGATTTCTGAAGTCTGGATTTTTTGTGGACAGGAATATGAAGAGCTGACCAGTGTTGAGTGGATAGACAGTGAAAAGCCTGGCTTCGAGTGTGAACAGACTGGTGAAAAACATCATTGCATTACTTGGACATTCAATAGTGGTATAACGAAAGCATGCCTGGAGTGCAGATTCAGATTAATTCCAGATTCGCAGTGAATGAATGGAACATTCTGTATTGGAGTTTCCAATAATTTCTGAAGGCTGTGTTGTATGGACAGGAAAATGAAGAGCTGACCAGGGTTGAGTGGATAGCCAATTGAACAGCACGGCTGCGAGTCTGAACAGGCCGCTGAAACCAGCATTGGGTTACTTGGACATTCACCAGCGGTGTAACGTAAACCTGCCGGTAATGGAGCTTCAGAAGAATTTCAGATTCGCAGTGAATGAATGGACTGTTCTCTAGTGGACATTGGAATGATTTCTGAAGTCTGGATTGTTTGGACAGGAAAATGAAGAGCTGAATAGGGTTGAGTGGATAGCCAATTGAACTGCATGTCTGCGAGTGTGAACGGGCCACTGAAAACCAGCATTGGGTTACTTGGACATTCACCAGTAGTCTAACGAAAGCCTGCCTGCAGTGCAGATTCAGATGATTTCCAGATTCGCTGTGAAGGAATGGAACATTCTGTAATGGAGTTTCCAATGATTTCTGAATGCTGGGTTGTGTGGACAGAAAAATGAAGAGCTTACCAGCATTTAGTGGATAGCCAATTGAACAGAAACTCTGTGAGTGTGAACAGGTCGCTGAAAACCAGCATTGGGTTACTTGGTCATTCACAAGTGGTATAATGAAAACCTGCTGGTATTGGAGATTCAGATGAATTCCAGATTCGCATTGAATGAATGGAACATTCTGTAGTGGAGATTCCAATGATTTCTGAAATCTGGATTGTGCAGACAGGAAAATGAAGGGCTCATCAGTGTTGAGTGAATAGCCAGTGAACAGCACGGCTTCGATAGTGAAAAAACTGATGAAATCCAGCATTGCTTTACATGGACATTCACCAGTGGTATAATGAAAGCCTGCCTGGAGTGCAGATTCAGATTAATTCCAGATTCGCAGTAAATGAATGGAACATTCTGTAGTTTGTTTATACATTTCCTCTGAGTTGCAGAATCCAGGTCACTAACCATAGTAGGCAATACAATTTTAGAATGTAACATACTTGGGCTGGAGCGATAGCACAGTGGTAGGGCGTTCGCCTTACAAGCGGCCAACATGGCCGACCCGAGTTCGATTCCTCCGCCCCTCTCGGAGAGCCCGGCAAGCTACCGAGAGTATTAGATATGCCAGACACAGTAGCAACAAAGTCTCCAATAGAGACGTTACTGGGCCCGCTCGAGCAAATAGACGATCAATGGGAGGGCCTTTACCTTTTACCATACATACTGAGGTAAATTTAGCCTCTTTTAGAAGTCATTGGATTGAATGTGTTTTTTTTTAAATTCATTAAGGTGCCTCTTTTTCTTGACTTTGTCCATTAATATTTATCCATATATGCCTTTGCAATAACTAGATTGTGAAAAGATAACAAGTGTTGTAACAATAATCCATTGTTTGAGGTGCTTGCAGTTGTCTTAAAAAATTAAAGTATTGGGTTTTTTTTCCAGAAAAAAATGATTTTTTTTATCAAGCAAATTTCCTCTCAGGAAGTTTATTCATGACACTATTTAATTTCTCTCCTAAAACATGGATTGTTCCATCAGTCTAACACAGCCCAGGATTTCTGTCTTCGTATTAAAAGATGAAGCTAGAACTGGATCAATTGTCCCTTTCTCTTTTGATCGCCTCCCAGTTCAAAATGCTTGCACCTCTTAATGGCCAGCATTCTCTTAGATCTGCAGTTGGGCTCGACACATTCAAATATCAACACAATCTTCTTTGGAGTTTTAGCCTTCTTCCGGAAAATAGGCTTAGTTTGACCTCCGTAACCACTCTGCTTCCTATCATAACCACGCTTTCCCTGAGCATACAGAGAATCCTTGCCCTTCTTGTACTGTGTGACTTTGTGGGGCTGATGTTTGCCACATTTCTTACAAAAAGTCCGGCGGGTTTCGGTACGTTCACCATGCTTGAGGCAGCGGTGTCTGCGAGGAAAGGAATGATTTCTGAAGAATGGGTTATGTGGACAGGAAAATGAAGTGCTGAACATGGTTCAGAGGATAGCCAATTGAACAGTATGGCTACGAGTCTGAACAGGCCGCGGAAAAGCAGCATTAGGTTACTTGGATATTCAACTGTGGTGTAAAGAAAACCTGCCGGGAATAGAGATTCAGATGAATTCCAGATTGAATGAATGAATGAATGAATGGAACTTTCTGTAGTGGAGATAGCAATGATATCTGAAGTCTGGCTTCTGCGGACAGGAAAATGAAGAGCTGACGACTGTTGATTGGACAGCCAGTGAACAGAATGGCTTCAATTGTGAACAATCCGCTGAAAACCAGCATTGCATTACTTGGACATTCAACAGTGGTGTAACGAACGCCTACCAGGAGTGGATATTCAGATGCATTCCAGATTCGCAATGAATGAATGGAACATTCTGTAGTGGACTTTCAAATGATTCCTGAAGGCTGGGTCGTGTGGACAGGAAAAAGAAGAGTTAAACACTGTTGAGTCTATAGCCAATAAAACAGCATGGCTGCGAGTATGAAAAGGCCTCTGAAAACCAGTATTGGGGTACTTGCACATTCTCCAGTGGTGTAACGACAACCTGCCGGTATTGGAGATTCAGATGAATTCCATATTCACAGTGAATGAATGGAACATTCTGTAGTGGAGTTTACATTGATTTTTGTAGTCTGGATTGTGTGGAATGGAAAATATAGAGGTGACCAGTGTTGAGTGGATAGCCATTGAACATCACGGCTTCGATTGTGAACAGACCACTGAAACCAGCATTGCGTTACTTGGACATTCACCAGTGGTGTAAGGAAAGCCTGATTGGAGTGCACATTCAGATTGTATGGAACATTCTGTAGTGGATATGCTGATGATTTCTGCAGGCTTGGTTGTGTGGACAGGAAAATGAAGATCTGACCAGCATTGAGTGGATAGAATATTGAACAGCACGTCTGCCAGTGTGAACATGCCGCTGAATACCAGCATTGGGTTACTTGGACATTCACCACTGGTGTCACGAAAACCTGCCTGGGGTGGAGATTCATATGAATTCCAGTTTCAGAGTGACTGAATGGAACATTCTGTATTGTAGGGTCCAATGTTCTCTTAGGTCTTGGTTGTGTGGATAGGAAAATGAAGAGCTGCCCAGGGTGGAAAGTGTAGCCAGTGATCAGCAGGGCTGCGAGTGTTAACAGGCTGCTAAGAACCAGCTTTCGGTTACTTGGACATTTACCAGTGGTTCAACAAAGACCTAACTGTAGTACAGATTCAGATGAATTCCAGAATCTCAGTGAATGAATATAACGTTCTGTAGTGGAGATTTAAATGATTTCTGAAAGCTGGGTTGTGTGGACAGGAAAATGAAGAGCTGACGAGGGTTGAATCGATAGCCAATTGAACAGAACGGCTGCGAGTTTGAAAGGGCCGCTGAAAACCAGCATTGCGTTACTTGGACATTCACCAGTGGTGTAATGAAAAACTGCCGGAAGTGGATGTGGAGATGAATTCCGGATTCGCAGTGAATGAATGTAACATTCTGTACTGGAGATAACAATGATTTCTGAAGTCTGGGTTGTGTGGACAGGAAAATGAAGAGTTGACCAGGTTGAATCGATAACCAATTGAACAGAACGGCTGCGATTGTGAACAGGCCGCTGAAAACCACATTGGGTTACTTGTACATTTAAAAATGGTGTAACGAAAGCCTGATTGGGGTGCACATTCAGATTAATTCCAGATACGCAATGAGTGAATGGAACATTCTGAAGTGGATATTCCAATGATTTCTGAAGTCTTGGTGTTGTGGACAGGAAAATAAAGAGCTGACCAGGGTTGAGTGGATAGCCAATTGAACAGAACGGATGCAACTGTGAACAGGCCGCTGAAAATGATCACTGGATTACTTGGTAATTCACCAGTGGTGTAACGATACTGCCTGGTGTGAAGAGTCAGATGAATTTCAGATTCGCAATGAATGAATGAAACAATATGTAGTGGAGATTCCAATCTTCTCTGAAGCCTGGGTATTGTGGAAAGGAAATGAGAAGCTGACCAGAGTTGATTGCATAGCCAATCTAACAGCACTGCTCCGATTAGGAACAGGCCGCAACAAACCAGCATTGGGTTACTTGGACATTCACCAGTGGTGTAACGAAAACCTTCCGAGAGTGGATGTTGAGATGAATTCCAGATTCGCAGTGAATGTATGGAACATTCTGTAGTAGAGTTTCCAATGATTTCTGAAGGCTGGGTTGTGTGGACAAGAACATGAAGATCTGACCAGCATTGAGTGGATACCAATTGAACAGCACGTGTGCGAGTGTGAACATGCCGCTGAAAACCAGCATTGGGTTACTTGGACATTCAATAGTGGTGTAAGGAAAGACTGCCTGCAGTGCAGATTCCGATGAATTCCAAATTCGCTGTGAATGAATGGAACATTCTATATTGGAGATAACAATGATTCCTGAAGCATGGGTTATGTAGACCGGAAATTGCAGTGCTGAGCAGGGTTGAGTGGATAAGCAGTTGAACAGTATGGCTACGAGTCTGAACAGGCCGCTGAAAACCAGCATTGGGTTACTTGGACATTCATCAGTGGTGTAACGAAAACCTGCCGGGAGTAGAGATTCAGATGAATTCCAGATTTGCAGGGAATGAATCGTACTTTCTGTAGTGGAGATTACAATGATATCTGAAGTCTGGATTGTGTGGACAGCAAAAGGAAGATATGACCAGTGTTAAGTGGATAGCCAGTGAACAGCACGTCTTCGAGTGTGAATAACCCACTGAAAACCAGCATTGCGTTAATTGGACATTGACCGGCAGTGTAATGAAAGCCTGCTGGGAGTGGAGATTCAGATGAATTCCAGATTCGCAGTGAATTAATGGAAAATTCTGTAGTGGAGATTCCAATGATTTCTGAAGTCTGGATTGTGTGGACAAGAAAATGAAGAGCTGGCAGTGTTGAGTGGATAGCAAGTGAACAGCACGGCTTTGAGTGTGAACAGACCACTGAAAACCAGGATTGCGTTGCTTGGACATTCACCAGTGGTGTAACGAAAGCCTACCGGGATTGGATATTCACATGAATTCCAGATTCGCAGTGAATGAATGGAACATTCTCTAGTGGAGATTCCAATGATTTCTGAAGTCTTGGTTGTGTGGATAGGAAAATGTAGAGCTGCCCAGGGTGGAAAGTATAGCCACTGAACATCAGGGTTGCAAGTGTGAACAGGCTGTTGAGAACCAGCTTTTGGTTACTTGGACATTTACCACTGGTTCAACAAAGACCTACCTAGAGTGCAGATTCAGATGTATTCCAGAATCGCAGTGAATGAATGGAACATTCTCTAGTGGAGATTTAAATGATTTCTGAAGGCTGGGTTGTGTGGACAGGAAAATGAAGAGCTCACAAGGGTTGAATTGATAGCTAAATGAACAGAACGGTTGTAGTTTGAAAGGGCCGCGGAAAATCATCATTGTGTTACTTGGACATTTTCCAGTGGTGTAAAGAAAAACTGCCTTTAGTGAAAGTTTAGATGAATTCTGGATTTGCAGTGAATGAATGGAACATCTTGAAGTGGAGATCACAATGATTTCTGAAGGCTGGGTTACGTGGACAGGAAAATTAAGTACTGAACAGGGTAGAGTGGATAGCCAATTGAACAGCATGGCTACGAGTCTGAACAGACCAATGAAAACCAGCATTGACTTACTTGGACATTCACCGTTGGTGTAATGAAAACCTGCCGGGAGTAGAGATTCAGATGAATTCCAGATTCGCAGGGCATGAATGGAAATTTCTGTAGTGAAGATTCCAATGATATCGGGAGTCTGGATTGTGTGGACAGCAAAATGAAGTGCTGACCAGTGTTAAGTGGATAGTCAGTGAACAGCATGTCTTCGAGTGTGAACAGAGCTGAAAAGCAGCATTGCGTTACTTTGACATTCACCAGTGGTTGTAACGAAAGCCTGCCTAGAGTGCAGATTCAGATTAATTCCAGATTCGCAGTGAATGAATGGAATATTTTGTAGTGGAGTTTCCAATGATTTCTGAAGGCTGGGTTGTGTGGACAGGAAAATGAAGAGCTGACCAGGGTTGAGTGGATAGCAAATTGAACAGCACGGCTGTGAGCGTGAAAAAACCACTGAAAACCAGCATTACTTTACTTGGACATTCACCAGTGGTGTAACGAAAGCCTGCCGGGTTTTGTTAGTGGAGATTCAGATGAATTCCTGATTCGCAGTTAATTAATGGAAGATTCTTTAGTGGCGATTCCAATGATTTCTGAAGGCTGGGATGTCTGGACAGGAAAATGAAGAGCTGGCCAGTGTTGAGTGGATAGCAAGTGAACAGCACGGCTTCGAGTGTGAACAGACCACTGAAAACCAGGATTGCATTACTTGGACATTCAGAGGTGGTGTAAGGAAAACCTGCCGAGAGTGGATGTTCAGATGAATTCCAGATTCGCAGTGAATGTTTGGAACATTCTGTAATAGAGATTCCTACGTTTTCTGAAGGGTGGGTTGTGTGGACAAGATAATTTCGATCTGACCAGCATTGAGGGTATAGCCAATTGAACAGCACTTCTGCAAGTGTGTGCATGCCTCTGAAAACCAGCATGGGGTAACTGGGACATACAATAGTGGCGTAATGAAAGACTGCCTGCAGTGCAGATTGCGATGAATTCCAATTTCACAGTGAATGATTGGGACATTCTGTATTGGAAATAACAATGATTTCTGAAGTCTGGTTTATGTGGACAGGAAAATGAAGTGCTGAACAGGGATGAGTGGATAGCCAATTGAATAGCACGGCTACGAGTCTGAACAGGCCGCTGAAAACCAGCATTAGGTTAACTGGACATTCACAAGTGGTGTAACAAAAACCTGCCGGGAGTAGTGTTTCAGATGAAATCCAGATTCGCAGTGAATGAATGGAACTTTCTGTAGTGGAGATTCCAATGATATCTGAAGTCTGGACTCTGGACAGCAAAATGAAGAGCGACCAGTGTTAAGTGGATAGCCAGTGAACAGCACGGCTTCGAGTGTGAACAAACCATTGAAAATCAGCATTGCTTTACTTGTATATTCACCAGTGGTGTAACGAAACCCTGCCGCGAGTGGATATTCAGATGAATTCTAGATTCCCAGTGAATGAATGCAACATTCTGCAGTGAATGAATGCAACATTCCAATGATTTCTGTAGGCAGGGATGTGTGGACAGGAAAATAAAGAGCTGACCAGGGTTGAGTGGATAGCCAATTGAACATCACGGCTGCGATTGTGAACAGGCCACTGAAAACCAGCTTTGGGTTACTTGGACATTGATTAGTATTGTAACAAAAGCCTGATTGGAGTGCACGTTCAGATTAATTCCAGATTCGCAATGCGATTGTGAAGAGGCCGCAAAAAACAAGCCTTTGGTTATTTGTACATTCACCAGTGGTGGAACGAAAACCTCCCGAGAGTGGATGTTCAGATGAATTCCAGATCCGCAGTTAATGTATGGAACATTCTGTAGTAGAGATTCCATTGATTTCTGAAGGATGGGTTTTGTGGACAAGAAATTTAAGATTTGACCAGCATTGAGGGGATAGCCAATTGAACAGCACGTCTGCGAGTGTGAGCATGCCTCTGAAAACCAGCATGGGGTTACTTGGACATAAAATAGTGGTGTACCGAAAGACTTCTGCAGTGCAGATTGAGATGAATTCCAAATTCGCAGTGAATGAATGGAACATTCTGTAGTTGAGATAACAATGATTTCTGAAGGATGGGCTATGTGGACAGGAAAATGAAGTGCTGAACAGGGATGAGTGGATAGTCAATTGAGTAGCACGGCTATGAGTCTGAACAGGCCACTGAAAACCAGCATTGGGTTACTTGGACATTCACCAGTGGTGTAACGAAAACTTGCCGGGAATAGAGATTCAGATGAATTCCAGATTCACAGTGAATGAATGGAACTTTTTGTACTGGAGATTCCAATGATATCTGAAGTCTGGACTGTATGGACAGCAAAAAGAAGAGCTGACCAGTGATAAATGGATAGCCAGTGAACTTCACTGTTTCGAGTGTGAACAAACCACTGAAACCAGCAACGTGTTACTTGGACATTCACCAGTGGTGTAACTAAAGCTTGCCGGGAGTGGATATTCATTTGAATTCCAGATTCGCAGTGAAGGAATGGAACATTCCGTAGTGGATATTTCAATGATTTCTGAAAGTTGGGTTGTGTGGACAGGAAAATGAACAGCTGACCAGCACTGAGTGGATAGAATATTGAACAGCACGTCTGTGAGAGTGAACATGCCGCTGAAAACCAGCATTTGGTTACTTGGACATTCCCCACTGGTGTAACAAAAACCTGCCTGGAGTGGAGAGTCAGATGAATTTCAGATTCAGAGTGACTGAATGGAACATTCTGCAGTCGAGTCTAAAGTTTTGGTTGTGTGAATAGGAAAATGTAGAGTTACCCAGGATGGAAAGTATAGCCAGTAAACTGCAGGGTTGCGAGTTTGAACAGGCTGTTGAGAACCAGCTTTCGGTTACTTGAACATTTACCAGTGGTTCAACAAAAAACTGCCTGGAGTGCAGATTCTGATGTATTCCAGATTCGCAGTGAATGAATGGAACATTCTCTAGTGGAGATTTATATGATTTCTGAAGGCTGGGTTGTGTGGACAGGAAAATGAAGAGCTGACGTGGGTTAAATCGATAGCCAAATGAACAGAACGGCTGCGAGTTTGAAAGGGCCTCTGAAAACCAGCATTGCGTTACTTGGATATTCACCAGTGGTGTAACGAAAAGCTGCCAATAGTGGATGTTCAGATGAATTCCGGATTCGTAGTGAATGAATGGAACATTCTGTAGTGAATATGCCAATGATTTCTGAAGGCTGGGTTGTGTGGACAGGAAAATGAAGAGCTGACCAGCATTGAGTGGATAGAATATTGAACAGCACGTCTGCCAGTGTGAACATGCTGCTGAAAACCAGCCTTGGGTTACTTGGACATTCACCACTGTTGTATAGAAAACCTGCCTGGAGTGGAGAGTCAGATGAATTCCAGATTCGGATTGACTGAATGGAACATTCAGTAGTGAAGAGTCCAATGATTTCTGAAGTCTTGGTTGTGTGGATAGGAAAATGAAGAGCTGCCCAGGGTGGAAAGAGCAGCTAGTGAACAGCAGGGCTGCGAGTGTGAACAGGTCGCTGATATCCAGCTTTCGTTTACTAGGACATTTACCAGTAGTTCAACAAAGACCTTCCTGGATTGCAGATTCAGGTGAATTGCAGATTCGCAGTGAATGAATGGAATATTCTGTAGTGGAGATAACAATGATTTCTGAAGGCTTGGTTGTGTGGACAGGAAAATGAAGAGCTGACCAGGGTTGAGTGGATAGGCAATTGAACAGCACAGCTGCGACTGTGAACAGGCCGCTGAAAATGATTAATGGGTTACTTGGTGATTCACCAGTGGTGTAACGAAACCTACTTGATGTGAAGACTCAGAAGAATTCCAGATTTGGAGTGACTGAATGGAACTTTCTGTAGTGGAGATTCCAATGATTTCTGAAGGCTGGAATCTGTGGACAGGAAAATGAAGAGCTGAGCAGGGTTCAGTGTATAGTCAATTGAACAGCACGGATGCAAGTGTGAACAGTCCGCTGAAAACTGGCATTGGGTTACTTTGTCATTCACCAATGGTGTAACAAACACTGCCTGGTGTGGAGGGTCACATGAATTCCAGATTCGCAGTTAATGTATGGAACAATCTGTATTGGAGATTCCAATGATTTCTGTATGCTGGTTTGTGTGGACACGAAAATGAAGAGCTGACCGTGTTGAGTAGAAAGTCAATTGAACAGCATGGCTGCGGTTGTGAACAGGCCGCTGAAAACCAGCATTGGGTCACTTGGACATTCAACAGTGGTGTAACGAAAGCCTGCCGGGACTGGAAAGTGAGATGAATTCCAGATTCGCAGTGAATTAATGGAACATTCTGTACTGGAGATTCCACTGATTTCTGAATGCTGGTTTGTGTGGACAATAAAATGAAGAGCTGAGAAGGGTTGAGTGGATAACCAATTTAATAGCACGTCTGCAAGTGTGAACAAACTGCTGAAAAACAGCATTGCGTTACTTGGATTTTCATCAGTGGTGTAACAAAAACCTGCCATGGCAGGATGTTCAGATGAATTCCAGATTCGGAGTGAATGAATGGTACATTTTGTAGTGGAGATTTAAATGATTTCTGAAGTCTGGATTGTGTGGACAGGAAAATGAAGAGCTTACCAGTGTTGAGTAGATTGCCAGTGAACAGCACGGCTTCCATTCTGAAGAGATCACTGAAAACCAGCATTGCGTTACTTGGACATTCACCAGTGCTGTAACGAAAGCCTAACGAGAGTGCAGATTCAGATTAATTCCAGAATCGCAATGAATTAATGGAACATACTGTAGTGCAGGTTCCAATGACTTCGGAAGCCTGTGCGACGTCGAGAGGAAAATGAACATCTGACCAGCAATTATTGTATTGCCAATTTAATAGCACTACAGCGAGTGTGAACAGGACACTGAAAACCAACATTGGGTTACTTGCTCATTCAACAGTGGTTTAACGAAAACCTGTCTGGACAGTCAGATGAATTTCAGATTCGCAGTGAATATATGGTACAGTCTGTAGTGGAGATTCCAGTGATTTCTGAAGGCTGTGTTGGGTGGACAGGGAAAAGAAGAGCTGAGCAGGGTTGAATCGATAGCAAATGAAACAGCACGGCTGCGAGTATGAAAAGGTCGCTGAAAACCAGCATTGGGTTACTTGGACATTCACCAGTGGTGTTTCAAAAGCATGCCTGCAGTGCAGATTCAGATGAATTCCACATTCGCAGTGAATGAATTTAACATTCTGTAGTGCAGGTTCCAATGATTTCTGAAGGCTGGTCGATGTGGACAGGAAAATGAAGAGCTGACCAGCATTGAGTGTATTGCCAATTGAACAGCACGTCTGCGAGTGTGAACAGTCCGCTGAAAACCAGAATTGGGTTACTTCGACATTCACCAGTGCTGTAACGAAAGCGTAACGAGAGTGCAGATTCAGATTAATTTCAGAATCGCAATGAACGAATGGAACATACTTTGGTGGAGATTCCAATGATTTCTGAAGGCTGGATGATGTGGACAGGAAAATGAAGAACTGAACAGAGTTGAGTGGATAGCAAATTGAACAGCATGGATGCGAGTCTGAACAGGCCGCTGAAAACCAGCATTGGGTTACTTGGACATTCACTAGAGGCATAACGAAAATCTGCCGGTAGTGGAGATTCCGAAGAACTCCAGATTCGCAGAGAAGGAATGGAACATTCTGTAGTGGAGATTTCAATGTTTTCTGAAGGCTGAATTGTGTGGACAGGAATATGAACAGCTTATCAAGGTTGAGTGCATAGCCAATTTAACAGCACTGCTTGAGTGTGAACTGGCTGCTGAAAACCAGCTTGGACATTTGCCAGTGGTGTAACAAAAACCTGCTTATAGTGGATATTAAGATGAATGCCAGATTCACAGTTAATGAATGGAACAGTCTGTATTGTAGATTCCAATGATTTCTGAAGGCTTGGTTTTGTGAACAGGAAAATGAAGAGTTGAACAGGGTTGAGTTTATAGTCAATTGAACAGCACGGCTGCGAGTCTGAACAAGCCGCTGAAAACCAGCATTGGTTTACTTGGACATTCACGAGTGGTGTAACGAAAACCTGCCAGGTGTGGAGATTCAGATGAATTCCAGATTCGCAGTGAATGAATGGAACATTCTGTAGTGCAGATTCCAATGATTTCTGAAGACTGAATTGTGTGGACACGAAAATGAATACCTGACCAGAGTTGAGTTGATAGGCAGTGAACAGCACGGGTACGAGTGTGAACAGACAGCTAAAAATCAGCATTGCGTTACTTGGACATTCACCAGTGGTGTAACAAAAACCTGCCGAGAGTGGAGATTCTGATGAACTCCAGAATCGCAGTGAATGATTGGAACATACTGTAGTGGATGTTCCAATGTTTTCTGAAGTCTGGGTTGTGTAGACAGGAATACGAATTGGTGACAGGGTTGACTGGATAGGCAATTGGACAGCAGGTCTGTGAGTGTGAACTGGCCCCTGAAAACCAGCATTGGTTTACTTGGACATTCACGAGTGGTGTAACGAAAAACTGCCAGGTGTGGAGATTCAGATGAATTCCAGATTCGCGGTGAATGAATGGAATATTCTATAGTGCAGTTTCCAATGATTTCTTAAGTCTGAATTGTGTGGACACGAAAATGAAGAGCTGACCAGAGTTGAGTTGATAGCCAGTGAATAGCACGGGTACGAGTGTGAACAGACCGCTGAAAAATCAGCATTGCGTTACTTGGACATTCACCAGTGGTGTAACGAAAACCTGCCTGGAGTGGAGTTTCAGTTGAATTCCAGATTCCCATTGAATGTGTGGAATATTCTGTAGTGGAGATTCAAATGATTTTTGAAGCCTGGTTTGTTTAGACAGGAAAATGAAGCGTTGACCAGGGTTGAGTGAATAGCCAATAGAAAAGCATGGCTGCGAATGTGAACAGGCCTCTGATAACCAGCATTGGGTTACTTGGACATTTAACAGTGGTGTGTCGAAAACCTGCCTGGAGTGCAGAGTCAGATGAATTCCAGATTCGCAGTGAATGAATGGAACATTCTGTATTGGAGATTTCAATGATTTCTGAAGGCTGGGTTGTGTTGACAGGAAAATGAAGAGCTGAACAGGACTGAGTGGATATCCTATTGAACAGCACGGCTGCGAGTCTGATGAGGCCGCTGAAAACTGTGATTTCTGAATTCTGGATTGTGTGTACAGGAAAATGAAGAGCTGACCAGGGTTGAGGGGATATCCAATTAACAGCATGGCTGCGATTGTGAACAGGCCGCTGCAAACCAGCATTGGGTTCCTTGGACATTCTCCAGTGGTGTAACGAAAGCCTGCCTGGAGTGCAGTTTCAGATTAATTCCAGAATCGCAGTGAATGATTGAATCATTCTCTAGTGGAGAGTCCAATGATTTATTATGTCTGGGTTGTTTGCATAGCAAAATGAAGAGATGACCATGGTGGAGTGGATAGCCAGTGAACAGCAGGGCTGCAAGTGTGAACTGGCTGCTGAAATCCAGCATTGTGTTACTTGGACATTCACCACTTGTGTAAAAAATCCTGCCTGGAGTGGAGATTAGGATTAATTCCAGATTCGCAATGAATGTTTGTAACATTCTGTAGTGGAAATTCCAATGATTTCTGAAGTCTGGATTGTGTGGACAGGAAAATGAAGAGCTGGTCAGTGTTGAGTGGATAGCCAGTGAACAGCACGACTTCGAGTGAGAACATACTGCTGAAAACCACCATTGTGTTACTTAGATATTCAGTAGTGGTGTAACCAAAGCCTGGGTTGAGCGCAGATTCAGATTAATTGCAGATTCGCAGTGAATGAATGGAATGTTCTGTAGTGGAGATAACATTGATTTCTTTAGGCTGGTTTTTGTGGACGAGTAAATGAAGAGCTGACCTGGGTTGACTGGATAGCCAATTGAAAAACACGTCTGTGAGTGTGAATATGCCGCTGAATACCAGCATTGGGTTACTTGGTAATTCAGCAGTGCTGCAATGCAAACCTGCCTGTATTGGAGAGTTTGATGAATTCCAGATTCACCGTGAATGAATGGAACATTCAGTAGTGGAGATTCCAATGATTTCTGAAGGCTGGGTTATGTGGACAGGAAAAGAAGAGCTGACCATGGTTGAATCGATAACCAATAAAACAGCACGGCTGCGAGTATGAAAAGGCCGCTGAAACCCAGCTTTGGGTTACTTGGACATTCACCAGTGGTGAAACGAAAGACTGGCTGCAATGCAGATTCAGATGAATTCCAAATTCGCAGTGGATGAATGGAACATTCTGGAGTGGAGTTACCGATAATTTCTGAGGGTTGGGTTCTTTGTAAATGAAACTGTAGTGTGAACAGGCCGCTGAAAACCCGCATTGGGTTTCTTGGTCCTTCACCAGTGGTGTAAAGAAAGCCTGCTGGAGTGCAGTGGTGTAACCTTCACCAGTGGTGTAACGATAACCTGACTGGATTGGAGAGTCAAATGCTTTCCAGATTCACAGTGAATGAATGGAACATTTTGCATTGGAGATTCCAATGTTTTTTGAAGGCTGGGTTATATGGAGAGGAAAACTAAGATCTGAACAGGGTTGAGTGGATACCCAATTGAACAACACGGATGCGAGTCTGAACAGGCTGATGAAATCCAGCATTAGTTTACTTGGACATTCACGAGTGGTGTAAAGGAAACCTGCCAGGAGGGAAGAATCAGATGAATTCCAGATTCGCAGTGAATGAATGGGACATTCTGTAATGCAGATTCCAATGATTTTGAAGTCTAGATTGTGTGGACAGGAAAATGAAGAACTGACGTGTGTTCAGTTGATAGCCAGTGAACACGAGCTACGGCTACGAGTGTGAAGAGACCGCTGAAAACCAGCATTGCGTTACTTGGATATTCACCAGTGGTGTAAAGAAAGCCTGCTGGAGTGCAGATTCTGATTTATTCCAGAATCGCAGTGAATGAATGTAACGTTCTGTAGTGGAGAGTCCAATGATTTCTTAAGTCTGGGTTGTCTGCATAGCAAAATGAAGAGCTGACCAAGGTGGGTTGGATAGCCAGTGAACAGCAGAGCTGCGACTGTGAACTAGATGGTGAAAACCAGCTTTGGGTTACTTGGACTTTCATAAGTGGTGTAACAAAAACCTGCCCGGAGTGGAGATTTAGATGAATTCCTCATTCACAATGAATTAACGGAACATTATGTAGGGGAGATTTAAATGATTGCTGAATGCATGGTTGTGTGGACAATAAAATGATGAGCTGACCAGGGTTGAATCGATAGCCAATAGAAAAGCACGGCTGCGAGTATGAAAATGCCGATGAATACGAGCATTGTGTTACTTTTACATTCACCAGTGGTGTAACGAATACCTACCGAGAGTGGAGATTCATATGAATGCCAGATTGGCAGTGAATGAATGGAAAACTCTGTAGTGGAGATTCCAATGATTTCTGATATCTGGATTTTGAGGACAGTAAAATGAAGAGCTGACCAGTGTTGAGTGGATAGCCATTCAACAGTACGGATTCCAGTGTGAACAGACCACTGAAAACCAGCATTGCGTTCCTTGGACTTTCACCAGTGGTGTAACGAGAGCCTGACGAGAGTGCAGATTCAGATTAATTCCAGATTCGCAGTGAATTAATGGAACCTTCTGTAGTGGAGTTAAAAATGATTTCTGTAGGCTGGGTTGTGTGGACGGGAAAATGAAGAGGTGACGAGGATTGTGTGGATGGCTAGTTGAACAGCACGTCTGCGACTGTGAACAGGCCGCTGAAAGCCATCATTGATTTACTTGGACATTCACCAGTAGCGTAACGAAATACTGCCTGCAGTGCAGATTCAGATAAATTCCAGATTTGCAGTTAATGAATGGAACATTCTGTAGTGGAGATAACAATGATTTCTGAGGTCTGGATTATGTGGACAGGAAAATGATCAGCTAACTTGGGTTGAGTGGATAGCCAATTGAACAGCACTACTGTGAGTGTGAACAGGCTGCTGAAAACCAGCATTGGGTTACTTGCTTATTCATCAGTGGTGTAACGAAAACCTGCCTGGAGTGGAGAGTTAGATGAATTCCATATTCGCAGTGAATGAATGGAACAATCTTTAGTGGAGCTTCCAATGATTTCTAAAGGCTGGGTTGGGTGGACAAGAAAAAGAAGAGCTGACCAGGTTTGAATCGATAGCCAATAAAACAGCACGGCTGTGAGTATGAAAAGTTCGCTGAAATCCAGCATTGGCTCACTTGGACATTCACCAGTGGTGTAAGGAAAATCTGCATGGAGTGGAGATTTAGTTGAATTCGAGATTCGCATTGAATGTATGGAACATTCTGTAGTGGAGATTCCAATGATTTTTGAAATCTGTGTTTTATGGACAGGAAAATGAAGAATTGACCGGGGTTGAGTGGATAGCCAATTGAAAAGCATGGCGAAGATTGTGAACAGGCCACTGATAAAAAGAATTGGGTTCCTTGGACATTCAACAGTGGTGTATCGAAAATCTGCTTGTAGTGCAGTCAGATGAATTCCAGATTCGCAGTGAATGAATCAATCATTCTGTATTGGAGATTCCAACGATTTCTGAAGGTTGGGTTGTCTGGACAGGAAAATGAAGAGTTGACCAGGGTTGAATCGATAGCCAATTGAACAGCGCGCCTGTGAGTAAGAAAAGGCCGCTTAAAAATAGCATTGGATTATTTTGACATTCACCAGTGGTGTAACGAAACCTGCCTGGAGTGGAGATTCAGATGAATTTCATATGCGCAGTGAATGAATGGAACATTCTGTAGAGGAGTTTCAAATGATTTCTGAAGTCTGTTTTGTGTGGACAGGAAAATAAACAGCTGAACTGGTTTGAGTGGATAGTCAATTGAACAACACATCTGCTAGTGTGAACATGCCGCTGAAAACCATCATTGGCTAAGTTGGCATTCACAAGTGGTGTAACGAAAGTCTGCCTGCAGTGCAGATTCAGATGAATTTAAAATTCGCAGTGAATGCATGGAACATTCTGTAATGGAGATAACAATGATTTCTGTAGGCTGGGTTGTGTGGACGGTAAAATGAAGAGCTGACCTGGGTTGAGTGGATAGCGAATTGCACAGCACGGCTGCGAGTGTCAACAGGCCACTGAAAACCCGCATTGAGTTAATTGGTCATTCACCAGTGATGTAAAGGAAACCTGCCTGGAGTGGAGAGTCAAATGTATTCCAGATTCAAAGTGAATGAATTGAACATTCTTTAGTGGAGATTCTAATGATTTATGAAGGCTGGATGATGTGAACAGGAAAATGTAGGGATGAACAGTGTTGAGTGGATAGCCAATTTAACAGCACGGCTGCGAGTCTGAACAGGCCACTGAAAACCAGCATTAGGTTACTTGGACAATAACCAGTGTTGTAACGAAAGCCTGCCTGGAGTGGAGATTCAGATGAATTCCAGATTAGTAGTGAATGTAGGGAACATTCTGTAGTGGAGTTTCCGATGATTTCTGATGGGTGGCTTGCGTGGACAGGAAAATGAAGAGCTGACCAGTGATGAGTGGATAACCAGTTGAACAGCAATGCCGCAGTTCTGAACAGGCCGCTAAAAGCCAGCATTCGGTTCCTTGGACATTCACCAATGGTGAAATGAAAACCTGCCGGGAGTGGAGATTCAGATGAATTCTAGATTCGCAGTGAATTAAAGTAACATTCTGGTAGTGGAGATTCCAGTGATTTCTGAAGACTGGGTTATGTGGACAGGACAATGAAGAGCTGAACAAGGTTGAGTGGATAGCCAATTTAACAGTACTACTGCGAGTGTGAACAGGCCACTGAAAATCAACTTTTGGTTACTTGGTCATTCAGCAGTAGTGTAAAGAAAACCTGTCTTTAGTGCAGAGTCCTATGAATTTCAGATTCGTAGTGAATGTATGTAACAATCTGTAGTGGAGATTCCAATGATTTCTGAAGGCTGGGTTGGGTGGACAGGAAAAAGAAGAGCTGACCAGGTTTGAATCGATAGCCAATAAAACAGCACGGGCTGGAGTATGAATAGGTCGATGAAAACCAGCATTGTGTTACTTTGACATTAACCAGTGTTGTAACGAAAGCCTGCCTATAATGCAGATTCAGATAAATTCAAGAATCGCAATGAAAGATTGGAACATTCTGTAGTGGAGAGTTTTCTTATGTCTGGATTGTTTGCATAGCAAAATGAAGAGCTGACCAGGGTGGAGTGGATAACCAGTGAACAGCAGGGCTGCAAGTGTTAACTGGCTGCTGAAAACCAGCATTTGGTTACTTGGACATTCACCAGTGGTGGAATGAAAACCTGTCTGGACTGGAGATTCAGATGAATTTATGATTAGCAGTGAATTTACGGAACATTCTGCAGTGGAGTTTCCAATGATTTCTAAAGGATGGGTTGTGTGAACAGGAAAAGGAAGAGTTGACCAGGGTTCATTCGATAGCCAATCGAACAGCATGACTGGATTGTGAACAGGCCGCTGAAAACCAGCATTGGGTTTCTTGGACATTCAACAGCGCTGTAACGAAAACGTGCCTTGAGTGCAGAGTCAGATGAATTCCAGATTCGCAGTGAGTGAATGGAACACTTTGTAGTGGAGAATCCAATTATTTCTGAAGTCTGGACTGTGTGGACAGGAAATGAAAAGCTGACCAGAGTTGAGTGGATAGCCAGTGAACAGCACGGCTTCGAGTGTGAAAAGACCACTGTAAACCAGCATTGCGCTACTTGGACATTCACCAGTGGTGTAACGAAATACTCCCTGGATTGGAGAGTCAGATGAATTCCAGATTCGATGTGAATGAATGGAACATTCTGTAATGGAGGTTAAAATGATTTCTGAAGGCTGGGTGATGTGGACAGGAAAACGAAGAGCTGACCAGGCTTGAGTGGATAGCCAATTGAACAACATGGCTGCGAGTCTGTACAGGATGCTGAAAACCAGCATTGGGTTACTTGGTAACTCACCAGTGGTATAACGAAAGCCTGCCTGGATTGAAGATTCAGATCCAGTTTTGAGTGGATAGCTAGTGAATAGCAGGGCTGCAAGTGGCAACAGGCTGCTGAAAACCAGCTTTGGGTTATTTGGACATTCACCAGTGGTTTAACAGAGATCTGCATTTAGTGGAGATTGAGATGAATTCAAGATTCGCAGTGAATGAATGGAACATTATGTAGTGGAGATTTCAATGATTTCTGAAGGCTGAGTTCTGTGTACAGGAAAATGAATAGCTGACCAGGGTTGAATCGATAGCCAATTGAAGAGCGAGTGTGAAAATGAGGCTGAAAACCAGAATTGTGTTACTTGGACATTCAATGGTGTTGTAACGAAAACCTGGCAGGTGTGGAAAGTCAGATGAATTCCAGACTCGCAGTGAATGAATGGAACATTCTATAATGGAGGTTCCAATGATATCTGAATGCTCGTTTGTGTGGACAGGAAAATGAAGAACTCATCAGGGTTGAATATGTAGCCAATTAAAGAGAACGGCTGCGAATATGAAAAGCCCGCTGAAAACCAGCATTGTGTCACTTGGGTATTCATCAGTGGTGTAACGAAAAGCAGCCTGGAGTGGAGAGTCAGATGAATTCCAGATTCGCAGTGAATGAATGGAACATTATCTATTGGAGAGTTCAATCATTTCTGAAGTCTGGGTTGTGTGGAAAGGAAAATGAAGAACTGACCGGTGTTAAGTGGATAGCCAGTGAACAGCAGGGCTGTGAGTGGGAACAGGCTGCTGAAAACCAGCTTTGGATTATTTAGACATTCACCAGTGGTGTAAAAAAAGCCTACCTGGAGTAGAGATTCAAATTAATTCCAGATTACAGTGAATGAATGGAACATTCTCTATTGGAGATAACAATGTTTTCTGAGTGATGGGTTGTGTGGACAGTAAAATGAAGAACTGACCATGGTTGAATTGATAGCCAGTTGAACACCACGTCTGCGAGTATGAAAAAGCCGCTGAAATCCAGCATTGGGTTACTTGGACATACACCAGCGGTGTAACGAAAGCCTACCCGGATTGGAGATTCAGATGAATTCCAGATCCGCAGTGAATGAATGGAACATTCTGTAGTGGAGAAAACAATGATTTCTGAAGGCTGGGTTGTGTGGACAGGAAAATGAAGAGCTAACCAGTGTTTAGTGGATGGCAAATTGAATAGCACGGCTGTGAGTGTGAACAGGCCACTGAAAACCAGCATTGGGTTACTTGGACATTAACCAGTGGTGTAACGAAATCCTGCCTGGAGTGGAGATTCAGATGAATTCCAAATTCGCATTGAATGAATGGAACGTTCTGTATGGAGATTCAAATGATTTCATAAGGCTGGGCTGTGAGGACAGGAAATTGAAGAGCTGACCAGCATTGCGTGGATAGTCGATTGAAAAGCACGTTTGCGAGTATGAATAGACCGCTGAAAACCAGCATTGGGTTACTTAGACATTCACCAGTTGTGTAACGAAAACCTGCCGGTAATGGAGATTCCAATGAATTCTAGATACACAGTAAATGAATGGAATATTCTGTAGTGGAGATTCCAAAAATTATTGAATTCTAAATTGTGTGGACAGAAAAATGAAGAACTGACCAGTATTGAGTGGATAGGCAATTGAACAGCGAGGCTGTGAGTGTGAACAGACCGCTGAAAACCAGTATTGCGTTACTCGTATTTTCACCAGTGGAGTAATGAAAGCCTGCCTGGAGTGCAGATTCAGATTAATTCCCTATTCTCAGTGAATGAATGGAACATTCAGTAGTGGAGATTCCAATGATTTCTGAAGGGTGGTCTGTGTGGACAGGAAAATGAAGAGCTGACCAGGGTTTAGAGGATAGCCAATTGAACAGCATGTCTGCGAGTGTGAACATGCCACTGAAAACGAGCATTAGGTTACTTGGACATTCAAGAGTGGCGTAACGAAAACCTGCCTGGAGTGGAGAGGCTGATGAATTCCAGATTCTCAGTGAATGAATGGAACATTCTTTGCTTTAGATTCCAATGATTTCTGAAGGTTTGGTGATGTGGACAGGAAAATGCAGAGCTGAACAGGTATGAGTGGATAGCCAATTTAACCGCATGGCTGCGAGTCTGAACAAGCCGCTGAAAGCAGCATTGGGATACTTGAACATTCTCCAGTGGTGTAACGAAAACCTGCCTGTATTGGAGAATCCACTGAATTCCAGATTTGCAGAGAATGAATGGAACATTCTGTAGCGCAGGTTCCAATGATTTCTGAAGTCTGGGTTGTGTGGACAGGAAAATGAAGTGCTGACCAGTGTTTAGTGGATAGCCAATTGAACAGTAGGGCTGTCATTGTGATCAGGCCGCTGAAAACCGCATTGGGTTATTTGGACATTCAAAGGCGGTGTAACGAAAACCTGCCTTGAGTGCAGAGTCAGATGAATTCCAGATTCGCAGTGAGTGAATGGAACATTCTGTAGTGGAGTTTTAAATGGTTTCTGAATGCTAGGTGGTGTGGACAGGAAAATGAAGAGCTGGCTAGGGTTGAATCGAAAGCCAGTAGAACAGTAAGGCTGCGAGTCTGAAAAGGAGACTGAAAACCAGCATTGTGTTACTTGGACATTCAACAGTGGTGTAACGAAAACCTGGCAAGAGTGGAGAGTCAGATGAATTCCAGATTCGCAGTGAATGAATGGAACATTCTATAATGGAGATTTCAATGATTTCTGAAGTCTCTTTGGTGTGGAAAGGAAAATGGAGTGCTCACCAGTGATGAATCGGTAGCCAATTGAATAGAACAGCTGTGAGTATCAAAAGGCCGCTGAAAACCAGCATTGCGTCACTTGGACATTCACCAGTGGAGTAACGGAAACCTGCCTGGAGTGGAGAGTCAGATGAATTCCAGATTCGCAGTAAATGAATGGAACATTCTGTAATGGAGAGTCCAATGATTTCTGAAGTCTGGGTTCTGTGAACAGGAAAATGAAGAGCTGACCAGTGTTAAGTGGATAGCCAGTGAACAGCAGGGCTGAGAGTGGGAAAAGGCTGCTGATAACCAGCTTTGGGTTTCTTGGACATTCACCAGTGGTGTTGCAAAGGCCTACCTGGAGTAGAGATTCAGATTTATTCCAGATTTGCAGTGAATGAATGGAACATTTTGTAGTGGTGATAACAATGTTTTCGGAAGGCTGGGTTGTGTGAACATTAAAAGGAAGAGCTGATAATGGTTGAATCGATAGCCAGTTGAACACCACATCTGTGCGTATGAAAAAGCCGCTGTAAACCGGCATTGAGTTACATGGACTTTCTGCAGAGGTGTAATGAAAGCCAGTGTTAAGTTACAATGATTTCTGAAGTCTGGTCTGTGTGGAAAGGAAATGAAAATCTGACCAGTGTTGAGTGCATAGCCAGTGAACAGTACAGCTTTGAGTGCGAACAGACCGCTGAAAACCAGCATTTCGCTACTTGGACATTCACCAGTGGTGTAACGAAAGCCTGCCTGGAGTGCAGGTTCAGATTGTTTCCAGATTCGCATTAAATGAAAGGAACGTGCTGTAGTGGAGAATCCAATGGTTTCTAAACACTGCGTGATGTGGAAAGGAAAAGATAGAGCTGAAAAGGGATGAGTGGATAGCCCATTGAACAGCACGGCTGCGTGTCTGAACAGGCCGTTGAAAACCAGCATTGGGTTACTGGGACATTCACCATTGGTATAACGAAAACCTGACTGGAGAGCAGATTCAGATTAATTCCACATTCGCAGTGAATGAATGGAACATACTGTAGTGGAGGTTCCAATGATTTCTGTATATCTGGGTGGTTTAGACAGGAAAATGAAGAGCTAACCAGGGTTTAGGGGATGGGAAATTGAACAGCAGTGCTGTGAGTGTGAACAGGCTGCTGAAAATCAGCATTGGGTTACTTTGTCATTCACCAGCTTTGTAACGAAAACCTGCCTGGAGTGGAGAGTCAGATGAATTCCAGATTCGCAGTGAATGTATGGAACGTTCTGTAGTGGAGGTTCCAATGATTTCTGAAGTCTGGGTGGTGTGGAGAGGAAAACGCAGAGCTGACCAGTGTTGTGTGAATAGCCAATTGAACAGCACATCTGCGACTGTGAAAATGCCGGAGAAAACCAGCATTGGGTTACTTGGACATTCAACAGTGGTGAAACGAAAACCTGCCTGGAGTGGAGAGTAAGATAAATACCAGAATCGCAGATAATGAATGGAACATTCTGTAGTAGAGATTTCAATGATTTCAGAAGGCTGGGTGATGTGAACAGGAAAATGTAGAGCTGACCAGTATTGGTTGTATAGCCAATTGAACAGCACAGCTGCGATTGTGAACATGCTGCTGAAAACCAGCATTGCGTTACTTGGACATTCAACAGTGGTGTAACGAAAACCTGCCTGGAGTGGAGAGTAAGATAAATACCAGAATCACAGATAACGAATGGAACATTCTGTAGTAGAGATTTCAATGATTTCAGAAGGCTGGGTGATGTGAACAGGAAAATGTAGAGCTGACCAGTATTGGTTGGATAGCCAATTGAACAGCACAGCTGCGATTGTGAACATGCTGCTTAAAACCAGCATTGCGTTACTTGGACATTCAACAGTGGTGTAACGAAAACCTGCCCTGAGTGGAGAGTCAGATGAATTCCAGATTCGCAGTGAATGTATGGAACGTTCTGTAGTGGAGGTTCCAATGATTTCTGAAGTCTGGGTGGTGTGGAGAGGAAAACGCAGAGCTGAACAGGCTTAAGTGGATAGCCAATTGAACAGCACAGCTGCGATTGAGAACATGCTGCTGAAAACCAGCATTGTGTTACTTGGACATTCACCAGTAGTGTAACGAAAAGCAGCCTGGAGTGGAAATTCAGATGTATTCCAGATTCGCAGTGAATGTATGGAACATTCTGTAGTGGAGTTTCCCATGATTTCTGAAGTCTGTGTGGTGTTGACAGGAAAATGAATATCTGACCAGGCTTGAGTGGATAGCCAATTGAAATGCACGGCTGCAAATCTGAACAGGACGCTGAAAACCAGCATTGTCTTACTTGGACATTCACCAGTGGTATAACGAAAACCTGCCAGAAGTGCAGATTCCGATGAATTCCAGATTCACAGTGAATGAATGGAACATTCTGTAGTGGAGGTTCCAATGATTTTTGATGTCTGGGTTGTGTGGAAAGTAAAATGCAGAGCTAAACAGGGTTGAGTGGATCGCCAATTGAACAGAACGGCTGCGAATCTGAGCAGGCCACTGAAAACCAGCATTAGGTTACTTGGACATTCAACAGAGGTGTTATAAAACCTGACTTGAATGCAGAGTGAGATGAATTCCAGATTCACAGTGAGTGAATGAAACATTTTGTAGTGGAGAATCCAATAATTTCTGAAGTCTGGATTGTGTGGAAAGGAAATGAAAAGCTGACCAGTGTTGAGTGGATAGCCAGTGAACAGCACGGTTTCGAGTGTGAACAGACCACTGTAAACCAGCATTGCGCTACTTGGACATTGACCAGTGATGTAACGAAAGCCTGCCTGGAATGCAAGTTCAGATTAATTCCAGATTCGCAATGAATGATTGGAACGTTCTGAAGTGGAGAATCCAATGATTTCTGAAGGCTGCGTGATGTGGACAGGAAAATGAAGAGCTGAAAATGGTTTAGTGGATAGCTAATTGAACAGCACGTCTGCGAGTGTGAACATGCCGCTGAAAACGAGCAGTGTGTTTTTCGTGGACATTCCCCAGTGGTGTAACAAAAGCCTGCAGGGAGTGGAGAATCAGATGAATTCCAGATTCCAGTGAATGAAAGGAACATTCTGTAGTGGAGATAACAATGATTTATGAAGGCTGGGTTGTATGGACAGGAAAATGAAGAGCTAACCAGGGTATAGTGGATGGCAAATTGAATAGCACGGCTGCGAGTGTGAACAGTCCGCTGAAAACCAGCATTGGGTTACTTGGGCATTCACCAGTGTTGTAACTAAATCCTGCCTGGAGTGGAGAGTCAGATGAATTCCAGATTCGCAGTGAATGAATGGAACTTTCTGAAGTAGTGATTCCAATGTTTACTGAAGTCTGAATTGTGTGGACAGGAAAATGAAAAGCTGACCAGCGTTGAGTGGATAGCCAATTGAACAACACGGCTGCGAGTGTGATCAAACCGCTGAAAACCAGCATTGGATTACTTAGACATTCACCAGTGGTGTAACCAAGCACTGCCTCAGTGCAGATTCAGATGAATTCCAAATTTGCAGTGGTAAAAGTTAAGGTAAAGGCCCTCCCGTTGATCGTCGATTTGCTCGAGCCGGCCCAGTAACGTCTCCATTGGAGACTTTGTTGTTACTGTGTCTGGCAAACCGAATACTCTCGGTAGCTTGCCGGGCTGTAATATTCTGTAGTGGAGATAACAATGATTTCTGAAGTCTGGATTTTGTGGACAGGAAAATGAAGTGATGACCAGGGTTGTGAGGATAGCCAATTGAACAGCACGTCAGCGAGTGTGAAAAGGCCTCTAAAAACCAGCATTGGGTTATTTGGACATTCAACAACGGTGTAACGAAAACCTGCCTTGAGTTCAGAGTCAGATGAATTTCAGATTCGCAGTGAATGAATGGAACATTCTGTAGTGGAGATTCCAATGATTTCTGAAGTCTGGATGGTGTGGAGAAGATGATGAAGAGCTGACCAGGGTGGAGTGGATAGCCAATTTAACAGAATGGCAGCGATTGTGAACAGGCTGCTGAAAACCATCATTAGGGTAACTTGTACATTAAACAGTGTTATAATGAAAGACACCCTGGAGTGCAGATTCAGATTAATTCCAGATTCGCAGTGAATGAATGGAACAATCTGTAGTGCAGATTTCAATGATTTCTGAATTCTGGGTTGTGTGGACAGGAAAATGAAGAGCTGACCAGCATTGATTGGATAGCCAATTGAACAGCACGTCTGCGAGTGAGAACATGCCGCTGAAAACCAGCATTGGGTTACTTGGACATTCAGCAGTGGTGTAATGAAAGCCTGCCTCAGTGCATATTCAGATGAATTCCAGATTCGCAGTGAATGAATGGAACATTCTGAAGTGGAGTTACCAATAGTATCTAAAGGTTGGGTGATGTGAACAGGAAAATGAAGAGCTGAACAAAATTGAGTGGATAACCAACTGAACAGCACCGCTGCGAGTCTGAACAGGCTGCTGAATACCAGCATTGGCTTACCTGGACAATCAGCAGATGTATAACGAAAACCTCCCCGTAGTGGAGATTCAGAAGAATTCCAGATTCGAAGTGGATGAACGAAACATTCTGTAGTGGAGATTCCAATGATTTCTGAAGGCTGGGCTGAGTGGACAGTAAAATGAACAGCTGACCAGTTTTGATTGAATAGCTAGTGAATAGCAGGGCTGCGAGTGGGAACAGGCTGCTGAAAACCAGCTTTGGGTTACTTGGACATTCCCCAGTGGTGTAAAAGAGATATGCCTTCAGTGGAGATTCAGATGAATTCTAGATTCGCAGTGAATGAATGTAACATTCTGTGGTGGATTTTTAAATGACTTCTGAAGGCTGGGTTCTGTGGACAGGAATATGAAGAGCTGACTAGGGTTGAAGCGAAAGTCAATTGAACAGCAACGCACGAGTATGAAAAGGAGGCTGAAAACCAGCATTGTGTTACTTGGACATTCAACAGTGGTGTAATGAAAACCTGGCAAGAGTGGAGAGTCAGATGAATACCCGATTGGCAGTGAATGAATGGAACATGCTATAATGGAGATTCCAATGATTTCTGAAGGCTCTTTGGTGTGGACAGGAAAATGGAGTGCTCACCAGTGAAGAATCGGTAGCCAATTGAATAGAACGGCTGCGAGTGTAAACATGCCGCTGAAAACCAGCATTGGGTTACTTGGACATTCAGCAGTGGTGTAACGAAAGCCTGCCTCAGTGCATATGCAGATGAATTCCAGATTCGCAGTGAATGAATGGAACATTCTGAAGTGGAGTTACCAATAGTATCTAAAGGTTGGGTGATGTAAACAGGAAAATGAAGAGCTGAACAAAATTGAGTGGATAGCCAATTGAACAGCACCGCTGAGAGTCTGAACAGTCCGCTGAATACCAGCATTGGCTTACCTGGACAATCAGCAGATGTATAATGAAAACCTCCCGGTAGTGGAGATTCAGAAGAATTCCAGATTCGTAGTGGATGAATGAAACATTCTGTAGTGGAGATTCCAATGATTTCTGAAGGCTGGGCTGTGTGGACAGTAAAATGAACAGCTGACCAGTTTTGATTGAATAGCTAGTGAATAGCAGGGCTGCGAGTGGGAACAGGCTGCTGAAAACCAGTTTTGGGTTACTTGGACATTCACCAGTGGTGTAACAGCGTTATGCCTTTAGTGGAGATTCAGATGAATTCTAGATTCGCAGTGAATGAATGGAACATTCTGTTGTGGATTTTTAAATGATTTCTGAAGGCTGGGTTGTGTGGACAGGAATATGAAGAGCTGACCAGGGTTGAAGTAAAAGACAATTGAACAGCAATGCGTGAGTATGAAAAGGAGGCTGAAAACCAGCATTGTGTTACTTGGACATTCAACAGTGGTGTAACGAAAACCTGGCAAGAGTGGAGAGTCAGATGAATTCCCGATTCGGAGTGAATGAATGGAACATGCTATAATGTAGATTCCAATGATTTCTGAAGGCTGGTTGGTGTGGACAGGAAAATGAAGAGCTCACCATTGTTGAATTGGTAGCCAATTGAATAGAACAGCTGTGAGTATCAAAAGGCCACTGAAAACCAGCATTGCGTCACTTGGACATTCACCAGTGGAGTAACGGAAACCTGCCTGGAGTGGAGAGTCAGATGAATTCCAGATTCGCAGTAAATGAATGGAACATTCTGTAATGGAGAGTCCAATGATTTCTGAAGTCTGGGTTCTGTGAACAGGAAAATGAAGAGCTGACCAGTGTTAAGTGGATAGCCAGTGAACAGCAGGGCTGAGAGTGGGAAAAGGCTGCTGATAACCAGCTTTGGGTTTCTTGGACATTCACCAGTGGTGTTGCAAAGGTCTACCTGGAGTAGAGATTCAGATTTATTCCAGATTCGCAGTGAATGAATGGAACATTTTGTAGTGGTGTTAACAATGTTTTCTGAAGTCTGGGTTGTGTGAACATTAAAATGAAGAGCTGACCATGATTGAATCGATAGCCAGTTGAACACCACATCTGCGAGTATGAAAAAGCCGCTGAAAACCGGCATTGTGTTACTTGGACATTCAGCAGGGGTGTAACGAAAGCCAGTGTTAAGTTACAATGATTTGTCAACTCTGGACTATGTGGAAAGGAAATGAAAAGCTGACCAGTGTTGAGTGGACAGCCAGTGAACAGCACAACTTCGAGTGTGAACACATGCCTGAAAACCAGCATTTCGCTACTTGGACATTCACCAGTGGTGTAACGAAAGCCTGCCTGGGATGCAGGTTCAGATTATTTCCAGAATCGCAATGAATGAAAGGAATGTTCTTTAGTGGAGAATCCAATGTTTTCTGAAGGCATGATGTGGAAAGGAAAAGGAAGAGCTGAAAAGGGATGAGTGGATAGCCAAGAGAATAGCACGTCTGCGTGTCTGAACATGCCATTGAAAAACAGCATTGTGTTTCTGGGACATTCACCATTGGTATAACCAAAGCCTGACTGGAGAGCAGATTCAAATTAAATCCAGATTCGCAGGGAATGAATGGAACATACTGTAGTGGAGGTTCCAATGATTTCTGTATATCTGGGTGGTTTAGACAGGAAAATGAAGAGCTAACCAGGGTTTAGGGGATGGGAAATTGAACAGCACAGCTGCAAGTGTGAAGAGGCAACTGAAATCTAGCATTTGGTTACTTTGTCATTCACCAGTGGTGTAACGAAAACCTTCCTGGAGTGGAGAATCAGATGAATTCCAGATTCGCCGTGAATGAATGGAACACTCTGTAGTGGAGATTCCAATGATTTCAGAAGGCTGGGTGATGTGGACTGGAAAATGCAGAGCTGAACAGGATTTAGTGGATAGCCAATTGAACAGCACGGCTGCAAGTATGAGCAGGCCGCTGAACACAAGCATTGGGTTACTTGGACATTCACCAGTGGTGAAACGAAAACCTGCCTATGGGGCGTATTACGATGAATTCCAGATTCGCAGGTAATAAATGGAACATTCTGTAGTGGAGGTTCCAATGATTTCTGATGTCTGGGTTTTGTGGACAGTAAAATGGAGAGCTCAACAGGGTTGAGTGGATAGCCAATTGAACAGCATGGCTTCGAGTCTGAGCAGGCCACTGTAAACCAGCATTGGGTTACTTGGACATTCAACAGTGGTGTAAAAATTCCTGCCTTGAGTGCAGAGTCAGATGAATTCCTGATTCACAGTGAGTGAATGAAACATTCTGTAGTGGACAATCCATAAATTTCTGAAGTCTGGATTGTGTGGAAAGGAAATGAAAAGCTGACCAGTGTTGAGTGGATAGCCAGTGAACAGCACGGCTTCGAGTGTGAACAGACCACGGTAAACAAGCATTGCGTTACTTCGACATTTACCAGTGATGTAACGTAAGCCTGCCTGGAATGCAAGTTCAGATTAATTCCAGATTCACAATGAATGAATGGAACGTTCTGTAGTGGAGAATCCAATGATTTCTGAAAGCTGCGTGATGTGGTCAGGAAAATGAAGAGCTGTAAAGGGTTTAGTGGATAGCCAATTGAACAGCACATCTGCTAGTGTGAACTTGCTGCTGAAAACGAGCATTGTGTTTTTCTTGGACTTTCAAAAGTTGTGTAACGAAAACCTGCCTGGAGTGGAGAGTCAGATGAATTCCAGATTCGCAGTGAATGAATGGAACATTCTGTAGTGGAGATTCCAATGATTTCTGAAGGCTGGGTGATGTGGACAGGAAAATGCAGAGCTGAACAGGTTTGAGTGGATAGCCAATTGAGTAACCCGGCTACGAGTCTGAGCAGGCCACTGAAAAGCATCATTGGATTACTTGGACATCCACCAGTGTTTTAATGTAAATCTGCCGGTAGTGGAGATTCCGATGAATTCCAGACTCGCAGTGAATGAATGGAACATTCTGTAGTCTAGGTTCCAATAAATTCTGAAGTCTGGGTTGTGTGTACAGGAAAATGAAGAGCTGACCAGGGTTGCGTGGAGAGCCAATTGAACAGTACGGCTGCAATTGTCAACAGGCTGCTGAATACGAGCATTGGGTTGCTTGGATATTCAGCAGCGCAGTAATGAATAAATGCCTTGAATGCAGAGTCAGATGAATTTCAGATACGCAGTGAGTGAATGGAACATTCTGTAGTGGAGGTTACAATGATTTCTGAAGTCTGGGTTTTGTGGAGATGAAAATGAAGGGTTGAGTGGACAGCCAGTGAACAGCACGGCTTCGAGTGTGAACAGTTGGGTGAAAACCAGCATTGGTTTAATTGGTCATTGATCAGTGGTGTAACGAAAACATGCCGTGAGTGGACGTTCAGCTGAATTCCAGATTCGGAGTTTTTGAATGGAACATTCTGTAGTGTAGATTTAAATGATTTCTGAAGGCTGGGTTGTGTGGAGAGGAAAATTAAGAGTTGACCAGGGTTGAATCGATAGCCAATTGAACAGCGCAGCTGTGAGTAAGAAAAAGCTGCTGAAAAACAGCATTGGGTTACTTCGACATTCAACAGTGGTGTATCGAAAACCTGTTTGGAGTGGAGATTCAGATGAATTCCAGGTTCGCAATCAATGTATGAACATTCTGTAGTGGAGATTCCAATGTTTCCTGATTTCTGGGTATGTGGACAGGAAAATGAAAAGCTGACTAGGGTTGAGTGGAAAGTCAATTAAACAGCACGGCTGCGATTGTGAACAGGCCGATGATAACCAGCATTGTGTTCCCTGGACATTCAAAAGTGGTGTAACGAAAAGCTGCCTGAGGTGGTGATTCAGATGAATTCCAGATTCGCAGTGAATGAATGGAACATTCTTCAGTGCAGATTCCAATGATTTCTGAAGTTTGGATTGTGTGCACAGGAAAATGAAGAGCTGACCAGTGTTGAGTGGATAGCCAGTGAATAGCCTGGCTTCGAGTGTGAACAGACCGGTCAAAAGCAGCATTGTGTTACTTGGACATTCACAAGAGTTCTAACGAAATCCTGCCTGCAGTGCAGATTCAGATGAATTCCAGATTCGAAGTGAATGTACGGAACATTCTGTAATGGAGATTCCAATGATTTCTGAATGCTGGCTTTTGTGGACAGGAAAATTAAGAGCTTACATGCATTTAGTGGATAGCCAATTGAACAGAACCTCTGCGAGTGTGAAAAGGCCGCTGAAATCCAGCATTGGGTTACTTGGTCATTCACCAGTGGTATAACAAAAACCTGCCGGTAGTGGAGATTCAGGTGAATTCCAGATTCGCAGTGAATGAATGGAACACTCTGCAGTGGAGATTCCAATGATTACGACATCTGGATTGTTTGGACAGGAAAATGAAGAGTTGACCAGTTTTGAGTCGATAGCCAGTGAACAGCATGGCTTCGTATGTGAACAAAACCGCTGAAAACCAGCATTACGTTACTTGGACATTCAGCAGTGGGGTAACGAAATCCTGCCAAGAGTGGATGTTCATATGAATTCCATTTCGCAGTGAATGAATGGAACATTCTGTAGTGGAGATATAAATGTATTTTGAAGGCTGGGTTGTGTGGAGAGGAAAATGAAGCGATGACGAGGGTTGAATCGATAGCCAATTGAACAGAATGGCTGCGAGTTTGAAAGGGCCGCTGAAAACCAGCATTGCTTTACTTGTACATTCACTAGTGGTGTTACGATAAACTGCCTGTAGTTCATATTCAGATGAATTCTGGATTCACAGTGAATGAATGGAACATTCTGCAGTGGAGATAACAATGATTTCTGAAATCTGATTTGTGTGGAAACGAAAATGAAGAGACGACCAGGGTTGAGTGGATATCCAATTGAACAGCACGGCTGTGATTGTGAACAGGCTGCTGATAACCAGCATTAGGTTACTTGGACATTCAGCAGCAGTGTAACGAAAACCTGCCGGGAGTGGAAAATGAGATGAATTCCAGATTCACAGAGACTGAATGCTATATGCTGTAGTTGAGATTCCAATGATTTCTAAAGGCTGGATTGTGTGGACAATAAAATCGAGAGCTGACCAGCATTGAGTGGATAGCCAATTGAAACAGCACGTCTGCTAGTTGAACATGTCACTGAAAACCAGCATGGGGTTACTTGGACAGTCAACAGTGGTGTAACGAAAGAATGCCTGCAGTGCAGATTCAGATGAATTCCAAATTCGCAGTGAATGAATGGAACATTCTGTAGTGGAAGTTCCAATGTTATCTGAAATATGGGCTCTGTGGACAGGAAAATGAAGAGCTGACCAGCATTAAGTGGAAAGCCAATTGATCAGCACCTCTGCGAGTGTGAACATTCCGCTGAAAACCAGCGTTGCTTTTCATGGACATTCACTAGTGGTGTAACGAAAGCCTGCCTGGAGAGCAGATTCAGATGAATTCCAGATTCGCAGTGAATGAACGGAACATTCTCTAGTGGAGATTCCAAAGATTTCTGAAGGCTGGGTTATGGGGACAATAAAATCGAGAGCTGACCAGCATTGAGTGGATAGCCATTTGAAACAGCATGTCTGCGAGTACGAACATGCCGCTGTAAACCAGCATGGGGTTACCTGGACAGTCAACAGTGGTGTAACGAAAGTCTGCCTGCAGTGAAGATTCAGATGAATTCCAAATTCGCAGTGAATGAATGGAACATTCTGTAGCAGATATTCCAATGATTTCTGAAGGCTGGATTGTGTGGACAGGTAAATGAAGAGGTGACCAGGGTTGAGTGGATTGCCAATTGAACAGCACGACTGCGAGTGTGAACAGGCCGCTGAAAATGAGCACTGGGTTACTTGGTCATTCCCCAGTGGTGCAAGGAAACCTGCCTGGTGTGAAGAGTCAGATGAATTCCAGATTCGCAGTGAATGGGTGGAACTATCTGTAGTGGAGATTCCAATGATTTCTGAAGACTGGATTGTGTGGACAGGAAAATGAAGAGCTGACCAGGGTTGAGTGGATAGCCAATTGAACAACACAGCTGCGATTGTGAACAGGCCGCAAAAAACGAGCATTGGGTTACTTGGACATTCACCAGTGGGGTAACGAAATCCTGCCAATAGTGGGTGTTCAGATGAATTCCAGATTCGCAGTGAATGAATGGAACAATCTGTAGTAAAGATTCCAATGATTTCTGAAGGCTGGGTTCTGTGGACAGGAAAATCAAGAGCTCACCAGGGTTGAGTGGATAGCAAATTGAACAGCACGTCGGCGAGTGTGAACATACCGCTGAAAACCAGCATTGGGTTACTTGGACATTCAATAGTGGTGTAATGAAAGACTGTCTACAGTGTAGACTCAGATGAATTCCAAATTCGCAGCGAATGAATGGAACATTCTGTAGTGGAGATGTCAATGATTTCTGAAGGCTGGGTTATGTGGACAGGAAATGAATTGCTGAACAGGGTTGAGGGGATATCCAATTGAACAGCATGGCTAGGAGTCATGTGTAATGAAAACCTACCGGTAGTTGAGATTCAGATGAATTCCAGATTCGCAGTGAATGAATGGAACATTTTGTTGTGGACATTCCAATGATTTATGAAGGGTGGGTGATGTGGACAGGAAAATGAAGAGCTGAACAGGGTTGAGTGTATGACCAATTTAACAGCATGGCTATGAGTCTGAACAGGCCGCTGAAAACAAGCATTGTGTTACATGGACATATACCAGTGGTGTAACGAAAACCTGCCGGGAGTAGAGATTCAGATGAAATCCAGATTCGGAGTGAATGAATGGAACTTTCTGTAGTGGAGGTTCCATTGATATCTGAAGTCTGGATTGTTTGGACAGAAAAATGAAGAGCTGACCGGTGTTAAGTGGATAGCCAGTGAACAGCTCGGCTTCGAGAGTGAAAAAAGCACGGAAAACCAGCATTGCATTAGTTGGACATTCAACAGTGGTGTAACGAAAGCCTGCCGGGTGTGGAGATTCAGAAGAATTCCAGACTCACAGTGAATTAATGGACCGTTCTCTAGTGGAGATTCGAATGATTTCTGAAGTCTGGATTGTGTGGACAGGAACATGAAGAGCTGACCAGTGTTGAGTGGATATACAGTGAAAAGCCTGGCTTCGAGTGTGAACAGACTGGTGAAAACCAGCACTGCGTTACTTGGACATTCACCAGTGCTCTAACGAAAGCCTGCCTGCAATGCCGATTCAGATGATTTCCAGATTCGCAGTGAATGAATGGAATGTTCTGTAATGGACATTCTAATGATTTCTGAATGCTGTGTTTTGTGGACAGGAAAATGACGAGCTTACCAGCCTTTAGACGATAGCCAATTGAACAGAACTTCTGCGAATGTGAACTGGCCGCTCAAAACCAGCATTGTGTTACTTGTTCATTCACCAGTGGTGAATGAAACATTCACCATTCTGTAGTGGATTCACAGATTCGCAGTGAATGAATGGAATATTCTGTAGTGGAGATTCCAAAGATTTCGACGTCTGGATAGTTTGGACAGGAAAATGAAGAGTTGAACAGTTTTGAGTCGATAGCCAGTGAACAGCATAGCTTCGAATGTGAACAAAACCGCTGAAAATCAGCATTAAGTTAATTGCACATACAACAGTGGTGTAATGAAAGCCTGCCTGGAGTGCAGATTCAGATGAATTCCAGATTAGCAAAGAATGAATGGAACTTTCTGTACTGGATATTCCAATAATTTCTGAAGGCAGGGTGATGTGGACATGAAAATGAAGATCCCAACAGGATTCATTTCATTTTCATGTCCACACAATCCAGACTTCAGAAATCATTCGAATGTCCACTAGAGGATGGGCCATTCATTCACTGAGAATCTGGAATTATTTTGAAGCTCCATTCCCGGCAGGTTTTCGTTACACCGCGGGTGAATGTCCAAGTAATCCAATGCTGGTTTTCAGCGGCCTGTCCAGACTCGCATCCGTGCAGTGCAATCGGCTATCCACGCAAACCTGGTAAGCTATTCATTTTCATGTCCACACAATCCAGACTTCAGAAATCATTGGAACCTCCACTAGAGAATGCTCCATTTATTCTATGCGAATCTGTAATTCATCTTAATCTCCACTCCAGGCAGGTTTTGTTACACCACTGGTTAATGACCAAGTAAACCAATATTGGTTTTTAGCGGCCTGTTCACACTCGCAGCCATGCTGTCCAATTGGCTATGCACGCAACTCTGTTCCGGACTTCATTTTCCTTTCCACACAACCCAGTCTTCATAAATCATTGTTATCTCCACTACAGAATGTTCCATTCATTCACTGCGAATTTGGAATTTATCTGAATCTGCACTGCAGGCAGTCTACCGTTACACCAGTGGTGAATGTGCAAGTAACCCAAAGTTGATTTTCAGCGGCATGTTCACACTCGCAAATGTGCTGTTCAATTGGCTATCCACTCAGTGCTGGTCAACTCATCATTTTCCTGTCCACACAACCCAGCCTTCAGAAATCATTGGAATCATCTCCACTACAAAATGTTCCATTCATTCACTACGAATATGGAATTATTCTGAATCTGCATTCCAGGCAGGCTTTCGTTACACCACTGGTGAATGTTCAAGTAATGCATTACTGGTTTTAAGCTGTTTGTTCACATTCGAAGCCGTGCTGTTCACTGGCTATCCATTCAACACTGGTCAGCTCCTCATTTTCCTCGCCACACAATGCAGACTTCAGAAATCATTGGAATCTCCACTACAGATTGTTCCTTCCATTCACTGCGAATCTGGAATTCATCTGACTCTTCACAACAGGCAGGTTTCGTTACACAACTGGGGAATGACCAAGTAACCCAGTGCTCATTTTCAGTGATTTGTTCACAGTCGAAGCCGTGCTGGTCACTGGCTATCCACTCAACACTGGTCAGCTCTTTGTTTTTCCTGTCCACACAATCCAGACTTCAGAAATAATTGGAAATCATTGGAAACATCTCCACTACAGAACGTTCATTTCATTCACTGCGAATCTGGAATTAATCTGAATCTGCACTCCAGGCAGGCTTTCGTTAGACCACTGTGACTGTCTAAGTAACCCCTGCTGGTATTCAGCGGCATGTTCACACTCGAAGAAGTGCTGTTTCAATTGGTTATCCACTCAATGCTGGTCAGCTCTCGATTTTATTGTCCACACAATCCAGACTTCAGAAAACATTGGAATCTCCACTAGAGAATGTTCCATTCATTCACTGTGAATCTGGAATTCATCTCACTTTCCACTCCCGGCAAGTTTTCGTTACACAACTGTTGAATGCCCAAGTAACACAATTCTGGTTTTCAGCGGCCTGTTCACAAACGCAGTCGTGCTGTTCAATTGGCTATCCACTCAACCCTGGTCAGCTCTTCATTTTCCTGTCCACACTACCCAGAATTCAGAAATCATTCCTATCTCCATGACAGAATGTTCCATTCATTCATTGCGATGTTCCATTCATTCATTCATCTGAACATCCACTACCGACATTTTTTCGTTAAACCACTGGTGAATGTCCAAGTAATGCAATGCTAGTTTTCAGCGGGTCTTTCAAACTCGCAACCATTCTGTTAAATTGGCTTTCGATTCAACCCTCGTCAGCTCTTCATTTTGCTGTCCACACAACCCAGCATTCAGAAATCATTTAAATCTCCACTACAGAATGTTCCATTCCTTCACTGTGAATCTGGAATTCATCTGAGTCTGCACTCCAGGCAGATCTTTGTTGAACCACTGGTAAATGTCCAAGTAACCGAAGGCTGGTTTTCAGCAGCCTGTTTAGACTTCCAGCCCTGCTGTTCACTGGCTATACTTTCCACCCTGGGTAGCTCTACATTTTCCTATCGACACAACCAAGATTTCAGAAAACATTGTACTCTCCACTAAAGAATGTTCCATTCAGTCACTCCGAATCTGGCATTCATCTGACTCTCCACTCCAGGTAGGTTTTCATTACACCAGTGGTGAATGTCCAAGTAACCCAATGCTGGTTTTTAGTGCATGTTCACACTCACAGAGATGCTGTTTAATTGGCGGACCAGTGTTAAGTGGATAGCCAATGAACAGCGCATCTTCGAGTGTGACAACCCACTGAAAACCAGCACTGCATTACTTGGACATTCTCCAGAGGTGTAACGAAAGCCTGCCTGGATTGCAGATTCAGATTAATTCCAGATTCACAGTGAATGAATGGAACATTCTGTAGTGGATATGCCAATGATTTCTGAAGGCTGGATTGTGTGGACAGGAAAATGAAGAGCTGACGAGGGTTGAATCGATAGCCAATTGAACAGAAAGGCTGCGATTTTGAAAGGGCCGCTGAAATCCAGGATTGCGTTACTTGGACATTCACCAGTAGTGTATCGAAGAACTGCCTTTAGTGGATGTTCAGATGAATTCTGGATTCGCAGTGAATGAATTGAACATTTTGTAGTGGAGATAACAATGATTTCTGATGTCTGGGTTGTGTGGTCAGGAAAATGAAGGGCTGACCAGGGTTGAGTGGATAGCCAATTGAACAGCAAGGCTGCAATTGTGAACAGGCCGCTGAAAACGATCACTGGGTTACTTGGTCTTTCACCAGTGCGGTAACGAAAACTGCCTGGTGTGAAGAGTCAGATGAATTACAGATTCGCAGTGAATGAATGGAACAATCTGTAGTGGAGATTCCAATCATTTCTGAGGCCTGGGTTGTGTGGACAGGAAATGAGGAGCTGACCAGGGTTGAGTGGATAGCCAATTGAACAGCATGGCTGCGATTGTGAACAGGCCGCTGAAAACCACCATTGGTTTACTTGGACATTCACCAGTGGTGTAACTAAAACCTGCAGAGATGTTGGATGTTCAGATGAATTCCAGATTTGCATTGAATGTATGGAACATTCTGTTGTAGAGATTCCAGTGATTTCTGAAGTTTGGGTTGTGTGGAAAAGAAAATGAAGATCTGACCAGCATTGAGTGGATAGCCAATTGAACAGCACGTCTGCCAGTGTGAACATGCCGCTCAAAACCAGCAATGGGTTACTTTTACATTCAATAGTGGTGTAACGAAATATTGCCTGCAGTGCAGATTCAGATGAATTCCAAATTCGCAGTGAATGAATGGAGCATTCTCTAATGGAGATAAAAATGTTTTCTGAAGACTGGGTTATGTGGACAGGAAAATGACGTCCTGAACAGGGTTCAGTGGATAGCCAATTGAAGATCATGGCTAAGAGTCTGAACAGGCCACTGAAAACCAGCATTGGGTTACTTGGACATTCACCAGTGGTGTAACGAAAACCTGCCGGGAGTAGAGATTCGCAGTGAATGAATGCAACTTTCTGTAATGGAGATTCGAATCATATCTGAAGTCTGGATTGTGTGAACAGCAAAAGGAAGAGCTGACCAGTGTTAAGTGGATAGCAAGTGAACAGCACGGCTTCGAGTGTGAACAGATCTCTGAAAACCAGCATTGTGTTACTTGGATATTGACCGGCGGTGTAACGAAAGCCTGCCGGTAGTGGGTATACAGATGAATTCCAGATTCGCAGTGAATGAATGGACCATTCCATAGTGGAGATTCCAATGATTCCTCAAGGCTGTGTCGTGTGGACAGGAATAAGAACACTTAAACAGGGTTGAGTCTATAGCCAATAAAACAGAAAGGCTACGAGTATGAAAAGTCCTCTGAAACCCAGAATTGGGTTACTTGAACAATCTCCAGTGGTGTAACGACAACCTGCTGGTAGTGGAGATTCAGATGAATTCCAGATTCGCAGTGAATAAATGGAACATTCTGTAGTGGAGTTTACAATAACTATTGTAGTCTGGCTTGTGTGGAATGGAAAATGAAGAGGTGTCCAGTGTTGAGTGGATAGCCAGTGAACATCACGGCTTCGATTGTGAACATACCACTGAAACCATCATTGCGTTACTTGGACATTCAACAGTGGTGTAACGAAAGCCTGATTGGAGTGCACATACAGATTATTTCCCGATTCGCAGTGAATGTATGGAACATTTTGTAGTGGATATGCCAATGATTTCTGCAGGCTTGGTTATGTGGACAGGAAAATGAAGAGCTGACCAGCATTGAGTGAATAGAATATTGAACAGCACGTCTGCCAGTGTGAACATGCCGCTGAATTCCATCAGTGGGTTACTTGGACATTCACCACTGATGTAACGAAAACCGTCCTGGAGTGGAGAGTCAGATGAATTCCAGATTCGGAGTGACTGAATGGAACATTCTTTAGTGGAGAGTACAATGATTTCTGAAATCTTGGTTGTGATGATAGGAAAATGTAGAGCTGCCCAGGGTGGAAAGTATAGCCAGTGAACAGCAGGGCTGGAAGTCTAAACAGGCTGCTGAAAACCAGCCTTTGGTTACTTGGACATTTACCAGTGGTTCAACAAAGATCTGCCTGGAGTGCAGACTCAGATGAATTCCAGATTCACAGTGAAGGAATGGAACATTCTGTAGTGGAGATAACAGTGATTTCTGAAGGTTGGATTATGTGGACAGGAAAAGAAGAGCTGACCAGGGTTGAATCCATAACCATTAAAACAGCACAGCTGCGAGTATGAAAACGCCGCCGAAAACCAGCATTGGGTTACATGGACATTCACCAGTGGTGTAAAGAACACCTGCCTGGAGTGGAAAATCAGATGAGTTCCAGATTCGCTCTGAATGTATGGAACATTTAGTAGTGGAGGTTAAAATGATTTCTGAATTATGCGTTGTGTGGACAGGAAAATAAAGAGCTGAACAGGGTTGAGTGGATAGCCAATTGAACAGCACGGCTGCTAGTCTGAACAGGCCGCTGAAAACCAGCATTGGGTTACTTGGATAATCACCAGTGGTGTAACTAAAGACTACCTGCTGTGCAGATTCAGATGAATTCCAAATTCGCAGTGAATGAATGGAACATTCTGTAGTGGAGATAACAATGATTTCTGAAGGCTGAGTTGTGTGGAGAAGAAAATGAAGAGCTGATAAGGGTTGAGTGGATAGCCAATTTAACAGTACTGCTTCAAGTGTGAACTGGCTGCTGAAAACCAGGTTTGGGTTACTTGGACATTCACCAGTGGTGTAACAAAAACCTGCCTGGAGTGGATATTCGGATGAATTCCAGATTCGCAGTGAATGAATGTAACATTCAGTATTGGAGATTCCAATGATTTCAGAAGGCTGGGTTGTGTGAACATGAAATTGAAGAGCTGAACAGGATTGAGTGGATAGCCAATTGAACAGTATGGCTGCGAGTCTCAACATGTCGCTGAAAACCAGCATTGGGTTACTTGGATATTCACCAGTGGTGTAACCAAATCCTGCCTGGAGTGAAGATTCAGATGAATTACAGATTCGTAATGAATGTATGGAACATTCTGTAGTGGAGGTTCCAATGATTTCTGAAGTCTGGGTTGTGTGGACAGGAAAATGAAGAGCTGAACAGGGTTGATTGGACAGCTAATTGAACAGCACGGCTGCGAGTCTGAACAAGCCGCTGAAAACCAGCATTGGATTACTTGGATATTCACCAGTGGTGTAACGAACACCTGCCAGGGATGGAGATTCAGATGAATTCCAGATTCGCAGTGAATGAATGGAAAATTCTGTAGTGCAGATTCCAACGATTTCTGAAGTCTGGATTGTGTGGACAGGAAAATGAAGACCTGACCAGTGTTGAGTAGATAGCCAGTGAACAGCACGGGTACGAGTGTGAACATACCGCTGAAAATCAGCATTGCGTTTCTTGGACATTCACCAGTGGTTTAACGAAAACCTGCCTGGAGTGGAGATTCAGTTGAATTCCAGATTCGCAGTGAATAAAGGAACATTCTGTAGTGAAGGTTCCAAAGATTTTTGAAGCCTGGGTTGTATAGATAGGAAAATGAAGAGCTGACCACGGTTGAGTGGATAGCCAATTGAAAATCATGGCTGCGAATGTGAATAGGCCTCTGATAACCAGCATTGTGTTACTTGGACATTCAATAGTGGTGTATCGAAAACCTGCCCGGAGTGCAGAGTCAGATGAATTCCAGATTCGCAGTGAATGAATGGAACATTCTGTATTGGAGATTTCAATGATTTCTGAAAGCTGGGTTGTGTGGACAGGAAAATGAAGAGCTGAACAGGACTGAGTGGATATCCAATTGAACAGCACTGCTCCTAGTCTGAAGAGGCCGCTGAAAACCAGCATTTGGTTACTTAGACATTCACCGGTGGTGTAACGAAAGCCTGCCTGGAGAGCAGATTCAGATTAATTCCAGAATCGCAGTTAATTATTGGAACATTCTGTAGTAGAGAGTCCAATAATATCTTATGTCTGGGTTGTTTGCTTAACAAAATGAAGAGCTGACCATTGTTGAGTGGATATCCAGTGAACAGCACGAATTTGAGTGAGAACAGACCGCTGAAAACCAGCATTGCGTTACTTTGAAACTCACCTGTGGTGTAATGAAAGTCTGGGGCTGATTCATATTCATTGCAGATTCACAATGAATGATTGTAACATTCTGTAGTGGAGATAACAATGATTTCTGTAGGCTGGTTTTTGTGGACGGGAAAATGAAGAGCTGACCTGGATTGACTGGATAGCCAATTGAACAGCATGGCTGCGATTGTTAACAGACCGCTGATAACCAGCATTGGGTTACTTGGACATTCACGAGTGGTGGAACGAATGACTGGCTGGAGCAGAGATTCAGATGAATTCCAGATCCGCAGTGAATGAATGGAACATTCTTTAGTGGAGATAACAGTGATTTATGAAGGCTGAGTTGTGTGGACAGGAAAATGAAGAGCTGACCAGGGTTGAGTGGATATATAATTGAACAGCATGGCTGCGATTGTGAACAGACTGCTGAAAACTAGTATTGGGTTACTTGGGCATTCACCAGTGGTGTAACGAAAGCCTGCCTGGAGTGCGATTCAGATTAATTCCAGAATCGCAGTGAATGATAGAAACGTTCTCTAGTGGAGATTCCAATGATTTCTGAAGGCTGGGTTGTGTGGACAGAAAAAAGGAATAACTGACCAGCATTGAGTGGATAGCCAATTGAATAGCACGTCTGCAACTGTGAACATGCCGCCGAAAACCAGCATTGGTTTACTTGGACATACACCAGTGGTGTAATGAACGACTGCCTGCAATGCAGATTCAGATGAATTCCAAATTCGCAGAGCATGAATGGAACATTCTGGAGTGGAGTTAACAATAATTTCTGAGGGCTGGGTTGTGTGGACAGGAAACTGTAGACCTGAGCAGGGTTGAGTGGATGGCCAATTGAACAGCACGGCTACGAGTGTGAACAGACCGCTGAAAACCCGCATTGGGTTACTTGGTCCTTCACCAGTGGTGTAAGGAAAACCTGCCTGGATTGGAGAGTCAAATCATTACAGATTCACAGTGAATGAATGCAACATTTTGCAGTGGAGATTCCACTGATTTATGAAGGCTGGGTTATATGGACAGGAAAACGAAGATCTGAACAGGGTTGAGTGGATACCCAATTGAACAACATGGATGCGAGTCTGAACAGGCTGACGAAAACCAGCATTGGTTTACTTGGGCATTCACCAGTGGTGAAAAGAAAACCTGCCAGGAGAGAAGATTCAGTTGAATTCCAGATTCGCAATGAATGAAGGGAACATTCTGTAATGCAGATTCCAATGATTTCGAAGTCTGGATTGTGTGGACGGGAAAATGAAGAACTGAACTGTGTTGAGTTTCAGGCCACTGAAAACCCGCATTGGGTTACTTGGTCATTCAACAGTGGTGTAACGAAAACCTGCCTGGAGTGGAGAGTCAAATGTATTCCAGATTCACAGTGAATGAATTAAACATTCTGTAGTGGAGATTCCAATGATTTATGAAGGCTGGGTTATGTGTACAAGAAAATGAAGCTCTGAACAGGCTTGAGTGGATAGCCAATTTAACAGCACGGCTGCGAGTCTGAATAGTCCGCTGAAAAAAAGCATTGGATTACTTGGACATTCACCAATGGTGATAAGAAAACCTGCCGAGAGTGGAGATTCTGATGAATACTAGATTCGCAGTGAATGAAAGGAACATTCTGTACCGGAAATAAATTTATTTCTGTAGGCGGATTTTTGTGGACAGGAAAATGAAAAGATGAACAGAGTTGAGTGGATAGCCAATTTAACTGCACGGCTGCGAGTCTGAACAGGCTGCTGAAAACCAGCATTGGGATACTTGGACATTCACCAGTGGTGATACAAAACCTTGCCATAAGCGGAGATTCAGAATAATTCCAGATTCGCAGTGAATGAATGGAACATTCTGTAGTGGAGATAACAATGATTTCTGAAGGCTGTGTTGTATCGACAGGAAAATGAAGAGCTGACCAGGGTTGAGTGGATAGCCAATGGAACAGCACGTCTGCTAGTGTGAAAATGCCGCTGAAATCCAGCATTGACTTACTTGGCATTCACCAGTGGTGTAATGAAAGTCTGCCTGCAGTGCAATTTCAGTTGAATTCCAAATTCGCAGTGATTGAATGGAACATTCTGTCGTGGAGATAACAATGATTTCTGTAGGCTGGGTTGTGTGGACAGGAAAATGAAGAGCTGACATGGGTAGAGTGGATAGCGAATTGAACAGCATGGCTTCGAGTGTGAACAGGCCACTGAAAACCCGCATTGGTTTACTTGGTTATTCACCAGTGGTGTAACAAAAACCTGCCTGGAGAGGAGAATCAAATGTATTCCAGATTCACAGTGAATAATGGAACATTCTGTTGTGGCGATTCCAATGATTTCTGAAGCCAATCTAACAGCACTGCTGCGTGTGTGAACTGGCTGCTGAAAACCAGCTTTCGGTTAGTTGGACATTTACCAGTGGTGTAAAAAAAACCTGCCTGGAGTGGAGATTCGGATGAAATCCAGTTTCGCAGTGAATGAATGGAACATTCCGTAGTGGAGATAACATTGATTTCTGTAGGCTGCTTTTTGTGGACAGTAAAATGAAGAGCTGACCAGGTTTGAGTAAATAGCCTATAGAACAGTACAGCTGCGTGCATGAAAAGGTCGTTGAAAATCAGCATGGGGTTACTTGGAACATTCAGTATGGGAGATTCCAATGATTTCTGATGGGTGCCTTGCATGGACAGGAAAATAAAGAGCTGAACAGGGTTGAGTCGATAACCAATTGAACAGAAAGGCTGCGAATGTGAACAGGCGCTAAAAGCCAGCATTCGGTTCCTTGGACATTCAACAGTGGTGTAACGAAATCCTACCTGGAAGAGAGTCAGATGAATTTCAGATTCGCAGTGAATGAAAGTAACATTCTTGTAGTGGAGTTTCCAATGATTTCTGAATGTTGTGTTATGTGGACAACAAAATGAAGAGCTGAACAAGGTTGAGTGGATAGCCAATTTAACAGCACTAATGCGAGTGTGAACAGGCCACTGAAAACAAGCTTTAGGTTACTTGGTCATTCAGCAGTGGTTTAACGAAAACCTGCCTGTAGTGGAGAGTCACATGAATTCCAGATAAGCAGTGAATGAATGGAACAATCTGTAGTGGAGATTCCAATGATTTCTGAAGGCTGAGTTGGGTGGACAGGAAAAAGTAGAGCTGACGAGGGTAGAATCAATAGCCAATAAAACAGCACGGCTGGGAGTATGAAAAGGTCGCTTAAAACAAGCATTGTGTTACTTTGACATTAACAAGTGTTGTAACGAATGCCTGCCTGGAGTGCAGATTCAGATAAATTCCAGAATCGCAGTGAATAATTGCAACATTCTGTAGCGGAGAGATTTCTTATGTCTGGATTTTTTGCATAGCAAAATGAAGAGCTGGCCAGGGTGGAGTGGATAGCCAGTGAACAGCAGGGCTACGAGTGTTAACTGGCTGCTGAAAACCAGAACTTGGTTACTTGGACATTCACCAGTGGTGTAACGAAAACCTGCCTGGAGTGGAGTTTCAGATGAATTTAAGATTAGCAGTGAATGTACGGAACATTCTGTAGTGGAGGTTCCAATGATTTCTGAAGGCTGGTTTGTGTGGACAGCAAAATGAAGAGCTGACCAGGGTTGATTCGATAGCCAATTGAAGAGCACGGTTGGATTGTGAACAGGCCGCTGAAAACCAGCACTGGGTTACTTGAATATTCAATAGTGGTATAACGAAAACCTGCCTGGAGCGGAGATTCAGATGAATTCCAGATTCACCGTGAATGAACGGAATATTCTTGTAGTGGAGATTCCAATAATTTCTGAAGGCTGGGTCATGTGGAAAGGAATATGAAGAGCTGAACAAGGTTGAGTGGATAGCCAATTTTACAGCGCGGCTGCGACTCTGAACTGGCCGCTGAAAACTAGAATTATGCTAGTTGGACATTCAACAGAGGTGTTACGAATACGTGCCAGGAGTGGAGATTCAGATGAATTCCAGATTCTTAGTGAATAATGGAACATTCTGTAGTGGAGGTTCCAATGATTTCTGAAGTCTGGATTGTGTGGACAGGAAAATGAAGACCTGACCAGTGTTGAGTGAATAGCCAGTCAACAGAACGGCGTCAAGTGTGAATACACGACTGAAAACCAGCATTGCGTTACTTGGACTTTCACAAGTGGTGTGAGGAAAGCCTGCCTGGTGTGCAGATTCAGATTAATTTCAGATTCGCAGTGAATGAATGGAACATTCTGTAGTGGAGATAACAATGATTTCTGTAGGCTGTGTCTTGAGGACAGGAAAATGAAGAGCTGACCGTATTGAATGTATAACCAATTGAACAGCACGTCTGCAATTGTGAACATGCCGCTGAAAACCAGCATTGCTTACTTGTAAATTCACCAGTGGTGTAACAAAAGACTGCCAGCAGTGCAGATTCAAATGAATTCCAAATTCGCAGTGAATGAATGGAACGTTCTGTAGTGGAGATTTAAATGATTTCTGAAGGCTGGGTTGTGATGAAAAGAAAAAGAAGAACTAACCAGGGTTGAATTGATAGCCAATTGAACAGACGGCTGCGAGTAAGAAAAGGCCGCTGAAAATCAGTATTGAACTACTTGCACATTCACCAGTGTTGTAAGGAAAGACTGCATGAAGTGCAGTTTCACATGATTTCCAATTCACAGTGAATGAATTGACATTCTGTAGGGGAGATAACAATGAGTTCTGAAGTTTGGGTTCTGTGGACAGGAATATGAAGAGCTGACCAGGGTTGAGTGGATAGTCAATTGAACAGCATGCCTGCTTTTGTGAACAGGCCGCTGAAAACGAGCATTGGGTTACTTGGACATTCAACAGTGGTGTAAAGAAAACTTGCCTGATGTGGAGATTCATATGAATTCCAGATTTGCAGTGAGTGTATGGAACATTCTGTAGTGGAGGTTCCAATGATTTCTGATGTTTGCGTTGTGTGGACAGGAAAATGATGAGCTGACCAGGGTTGAGTGTAGAGCCAATTCAACAGCACTGCTGCGAGTCTGAACAGGCCGCTGAGAACCAGCATAGGGTTACTTGCACATTCACCAGTGGTGTAACAAAAACCTGCCTGGAGTGCAGATTCAGATAAATTCCACTTTCGCAGTGAATGAATAGAACATTCTTTAGTGCAGATTCCAAAGTTTTCTGAAGAATGGGTTGTGTGGACATGAAAATGTAGAGGTGACCAGGGTTGAATCAGTAGCAAATTGAACAGCATAGCTGTGACAGTGAACACTCCGCTGAAAACCAGAATTGGGTTACTTGGGCATTCAGCACTGGGGTAACGAAAACATGCCTGAAGTGGAGATTCAGATGAATTCCAAATTGGAATTGAATGAATGGAACACTTTGTAGTGGAGATTCCAATGTTTATTGAATTCTGGGTGTGTGGACAGGAAAATCAAGAGATTACCAGTGTTGATTGGATAGCCAATTGAACAGCACGGTTGCGAGACTGAACAGTCCACTGAAAACCAGCATTGGTTTACTTGGACATTCAACAGTGGTATAACGAAAACCTTCCAGAAGTGGAAAATCAGATAAATTCCAGTTTCGCAGTGAATGAATGGAACATTCTGTATTCAAGATTCCAATGATTTCTGAAGTCGGGTATATATGGAAAGGAAAATGAAAATCTTAACTGGGTTGTGTGGATAGCCAATTGAACAGCACAGCTGCAAGTCTGAACATGACGCTAAAAACCAGCATTGGGTTACTTGGACATTCACCAGTGGAGTACCGAAATCCTGCCGGGAATGGAGATTCAGATAAATTCCAGATTCGCAGTGAATGAATGGAACATAGTCTAGTGGAGTTAACAATGATTTCTGAAGTCTGGATTGTGAGGACAGAAAAATTTAAATCTGACCACTGTTGAGTGGATAGCCAGTAAACAGCACGGCTTCGAGTTTGAAAAGGCCACTGAAAACCAGCATTGCAATACATAGACATTCACCGGTGGTGTAACGAAAGCCTGCCTGGAGTGCAGATTCAGATTAATTACAGATTCACAGTGAATGAATGGAACATTCTGTCGTAGAGATTCCAAAGATTTCTGAAGTCGGGGTTTTGTGGACAAGAAAATGAAGAGCTGACGAGGATTGAGTGGATAGCCAATTGAACAGCACTTTTGCGACAATGCACAGGCGGCTGAAAACCAGCATTGGGTTACTTGGTCATTCAGCAGTGGTGTAGTGAAAACCTGCCTGGAGTGGAGAGTCAGATGAATTCCAGATTCGCAGTGAATAAATGGGACATTCCGTAGTGGACATTCCAATGATTTCTGAAGGGTTGGTTGTGTGGACAGGAAAAAGTAGAGTTCACAAGGATTTAATCAATAGCCAATAAAACAGCACGGCTGCGAGCAAGAAAAGGCCGCTGAAAACCGTCATTGGGTTACTTGGACATGCACCAGTGGTGTAACGAAAACCTGCTTGGAGTGGAGATTCATATGAATTCCAGATTTGCAGTGAGTGTATGGAACATTCTGTAGTGGAGGTTCCAATGATTTCGGATGTTTGCGTTGTGTGGACAGGAAAATGATGAGCTGACAAGGGTTGAGTGGAGAGCCAATTCAACAGCACTGCTGCGAGTCTGAACAGGCCGCTGAGCACCAGCATAGGGTTACTTGCACATTCACCAGTGGTGTAACGAAACCTGCCTGAGTGCAGATTCAGATAAATTCTACTTTCGCAGTGAATGAATGTAACATTCTGTAGTGCAGATTCCAAAGTTTTCTGAAGAATGAGTTGTGTGGACACGAAAATGAAGAGTTGACCAGGATTGAATCGGTAGCAAATTGAACAGCATAGCTGCGACAGTGAACAGTCCGCTGAAAACCAGAATTGGGTTACTCGGTCATTCAACACTGGGGCAACGAATAACTGCGTGAAGTGGAGATTCAGATGAATTCCAAATTGGCAGTGAATGAATGTAACATTCTGTAGTGGAGATTCCAATGTTTCCTGAATTCTGGGTGTGTGGACACGAAAATGAGGAGATGAATAGGGTTGAGAGAATAGCCAATTGAACAGCACGCCTGCGATTGTGAACAAAATTCGCAATGAATGAATGGAATATTCTGTAGTGGAGATTCCAATGATTTCTGAAGGCTGACCTATGTGCACAGCAAAATGAAGAGCTAAACGGTGTTGAGTGGATAGCCAATTGAACAGCACGGCTGCGAGTCTGACCATGACGCTAAAAACCAGCACTGGGTTACTTGGACATTCACCAGTGGTGTAACGATATCCTGCCGGGAATGGAGATTCAGGTGAATTCCAGATTCGCAGTGATTGAATTTAACATTCTCTAGCGGATATAACAATGATTTCTGAAGTCTGATTTGTGTGGACAGAAAAATGAAAAGCTGACCAATGTTGAGTGGATAGCCATTAAACAGCACGGCTTTGAGTGTGAAAAGACCGCTGAAAACCAGCATTGCATTACATAGACATTCAACAGTGGTGTAACGAAAGCCTGCCTGGACTGCAGATTCAGATTAGTTACAGATTCGCAGTGAATGAATGGAACACTCTGTAGTAGAGATTTCAATGATTTCAGAAATTGGTGTTTTGTGGACAAGAAAATGAAGAGCTGAAGAGTGTTGAGTGAATAGCCAATTGAACAGCACGTTTTCGACAGTGAACAGGCCGCTGAAAACCAGCATTGGGTTACTTGGTCATTCAGCAGTGGTGTAGTGAAAACCTGCTTGGAGTGGTGAGTCAGATGAATTCCAGATTCGCAGTGAATAAATGGGAAATTCCGTAGTGGACATTCCAATGATTTCTGAATGCTGGATTGGGTTGTGTGGATAGGAAAATGAAGAGCAGACCAGGGTAGAATCAATAGCCAAAAAAAAGCACGGCTGAGATTATGAAAAGGCCGCTGAAAACCATCATTGTGTTACTTGAACATTCACCATTATTGTATCGAAAATCTTCATGGAATGGAGATTCTGATGAATTCCAGATTCGCAGTGAATGTGTGGAAAATTCTTTCGTGGAGGTTCCAAAGATTTCTGAAGTCTGGGTTGTGTGGACAGGAAAATGAAGAGCACACCAGCCAAGAGTGCATAGCCAGTTGAATAGCAGGCCTGCGAGTTTGAATTGGATGTTGAAAACCAGCATTGGGTTCCTTGGACTTTCACAAGTGGTGATTCCAATGATTTCTGAAGGCTGGCTTGTGTGGACAGGAAAAAGTAGAGCTTACCAGGTTTTAATCGATAGCCAATAAAACAGCACGACTGCAAGTATTAAAAGCCCCCTGAAAACCATTATTGGGTTACTTGGACATTCACCAGAGGTGTAACGAAAACCTGCGTGGAGTGGATATTCAGATGAATTCCAGATTTGAAGTGAGTGTATGGAACATTCTGTAGTGGGAGTTCCAATGATTTCTGAAGTCTGCGTTGTCTAGACAGGAAAATGAAGAGCTGACCAGGGTTGTGTGTAAAGCCAATTCAACAGCACGGCTGTGAGTCTGAACAGGACGCTGAAAACCAGCATTGAGTTAACCAGTGGTGTAACGAAAACCTGCCGGGAGTGGAGATTCATATTAATTCCAGATTTGCAGTGAATGAATGGAACATTCTATTGTGGAGATTCCAAAGATTTCTCAAGGCTGGGTTGTGTGGACAGAAAAATGAAGAGCTGACCAGGGTTGAGTGCATAGGAAATTGAACAGCACGGCTGGTACAGTGAACAGGCCGCTCAAAATCAGCATTGGGTTACTTGGTCATTCAGCACTGGAGTAATGAAAACCTGCCTGGAGTGGAGATCCAGAGGAATTTCAAAATCCCAGTGAATAAATGGAACATAATATAGTGGAGATAACAAAGATTTCTGAAGGTTGGGTTGTGTAGACAGGAAAATGGAGTACTGACCAGGGTTAAGTGGAGAGTGAATTGAACAGCACGGCTGCGATTGTGAACAGGCTGCTGAAAACCAGCATTGCATTACTTGGATATTCACCAGTGGTGTAAAGAAAGACTGCCTTGGGTGCAGAATCAGATGAATCCCAGAATCGCAGTAAATGAATGGAACATTTTCTAGTGGAGTGTCCAATGGTTTCTTAGTTCTGGTTTGTTTGCATAGCAAAATGAAGAGCTGACCAGGGTGGAGTGGATAGCCAGTAACAGCAGGGCTGAAAGTGTGAACTGGCTGCTGAAAACCAGCTTTCGGTTACTTGGACATTCACCAGTGGTGTAACAAAAACTGCCTGGAGTGGAAATTTGAATGAATTCCAGATTCGCAGTGAATAAAAGAAACATTCTGTAGTGGAGATTCCAAAGATATCAGAAGGCTGGGTTGTGTGGACAGGAAAATGTAGAGCTGAACAGGGTTAATTGGAGAGCCAATTGAAGATCATGGCTGCGATTGTGAAAAGCCCACTGAAAACCAGCATTCGGTGACTTGGATATTCAACAGTGGTGTAACGCAAACCTGCCTGTAGTGCACGGTCAGATGATTGGAAAATTCTGTTGCGGAGATTCCGATAATTTCTGAAGGCTGCTTTGTGTGACCAGGAAAATGAAGTGCTGAACAGGGTTAAGTGGGGAGTCAATTGAAGAGCACATCTGCGAGTGTGAACATGCCGCTGAAAACCAGCGTTGGGTTACTTGGACATTCACCAGTGGTGTAACGAAATACTGGCTGCAGTGAAGATTCAGATGAATTCCAAAATTGGCAATGAATGAATGGAACATTCTGTAGTGGAGATTCCAATGATTTCTGAAGGATGAGCTATGTGGAGAGGAAAATGAAGAGCTGTACGGTGTTAGGTGGATAGCCAATTGAACATCATGGCTGCGAGTCTGAACATGAGGCTAAAAACCAGCACTGTGTTCCTTGGACATTCACCAGTGGTGTAACGATATCCTGCCGGGAAAGGAGATTCAGATAAATCCCAGATTCGCAGTGAATGAATGGAACATTCTTTAGCGGAGATAACAATGATTTCTGAAGTCTGGATTGTGTGGACAGAAAAATGAAAAACTGACCAATGTTGAGTGGATAGCCATTAAACAGCACAGCTTCGCGTGTGAAAAGACCGCTGAAAACCAGCATTGCATTACATAGACATTCAACAGTGGTGTAACGAAAGCCTGCCTGGAGTGCAGATTCAGATTAATTACAGATTCGCAGTGAATGAATGGAACATTCTGTAGTAGAGATTTCAATGATTTCAGAAGTTGGTGTTTTGTGGACAAAAAAATGAAGAGCTGACGAGGGGTGAGTGGATAGCCAATTGAACAGCACTTTTGCGACAATGCACAGGCCGCTGAAAACCAGCATTGGGTTACTTTGGTCATTCAGCAGTGGTGTAGTGAAAACCTGCCTGGAGTGGAGAGTCAGATGAATTCCAGATTCGCAGTGAATAAATGGGACGTTCCGTAGTGGACATTCCAATGATTTCTGAAGGGTTGGTTTTGTGGAAAGGAAAAAGTAGAGTTGACCAGATTTTAAACAATAGCCAATAAAACAGCACGACTTCGAGTAAGAAAAGGCCGCTGAATACCACCATTGGGTTACTCGGACATGCACCAGTGGTGTAAGGAAAAACTGCCTGAAGTGGAGATTCATATGAATTCCAGATTTGCAGTGAGTGTATGGAACATTCTGTAGTAGAGCTTCCAATGATTTCAGATGTTTGCATTGTGTGGACAGGATAATGAAGAGCTGACCAGGGTTGAGTGCATAGCCAATTTAACAGCATGGCTGCCACAGTGAACAGGCAGCTCAAAATCAGCATTTGGTTACTTGGTCATTCAGCACTGGAGTAATGAAAACCTGCCCGGAGTGGAGATTCAGAGGAATTTCAAAATCCCAGTAAATAAATGGAACATAATATAGTGGAGATAACAACGATTTCTGAAGGTTGGGATGTTTGGACAGGAAAATGCAGTGCAGACCAGGGTTAAGTGGAGAGCCAGTTGAACAGCACGGCTGCGATTGTGAACAGGCCTCTGAAAACCAGCATTGCATTACTTGGATATTCACCAGTGGTGTAAAGAAAGACTGCCAGGGGAGCAGAATCAGACTAATTCCAGAATCACAGTGAATGAATGGTACATTCTCTAGTGGAGTGTCCAAATATTTCTTAAGTCTGCGTTGTTTGCACAGCAAAATGAAGAGCTGACCAGGGTTTAGCGGATAGCCAGTGAACAGTAGGGCTGCGAGTGTGAACTGCTTGCTGAAAACTAGGTTTTGATTACTTGGATATACACCAGTGGTGTAACAAAAAAATGCCTGGAGTGGAGATTCGGATGAATTCCAGATTCGTAGTGAATGAAAGGATCATTCTGTAGTGGAGATTTAAATTATTTCTGAAGGCTGGGTTTTGTGGACAGTAAAATGAAGAGCCTACCAGGGTGGAATAGATAGCCAATAGAACAGCATGGCTGCGAATATGAAAAGGTCACTGAAAACCAGCTTTGGGTTACATGGACATTCACCAGTGGTGTAACGGAAAGTTGACTGGAGTGGAGATTCAGATGAATTCCAGAGTCGCACTGAATATATGGAACATTCTTTAGTGGAGGTTCCAATGATTTCTGAAGACTGGGTTGTGTGGACAGGAAAATGAAGAGCTGACCAGGGTTGAGAGCATAGCCAATTAAACAGCACGGCTGCGATTGTGAACAGACTGCTGAAAATCAGCATTGCGTTACTTGGACATTCACCAGTGTTTTAACGAAAACCTGCCTGGAGTGGAGATTCAGTTGAATTCCAGCTTCGCAGTGAATAAAGGAACATTCTGTAGAGAAAGTTCCAATGATTTCTGAAGCTTGGGTTGTGTGGACAGGAAAATGAAGTGCTAACCAGGGTTGAGTGGATAGCCAATTGAACAGCAAGGCTGCGGCTGTGAACAGGCCGCTGAAAACAAGCATTGGATTACTTGGTCATTCAGCAGTGGTGTAACGAAATCCTTCCTGGAGTGGAGAGTCGTATGAATTCCAGATTCGCAGTGAATGAATGGAACATTCTGTAGTGGAGATTCCAATGATTTCTGATGGCTGGTTTGTGTGGACAGGAAAATGAAGAGCTGAACTGCATTGAGTGGATTGCCAACTGAACTGCACCTCTGCGAGTGTGAACATCCCACTGAAAAACCGCATTACGTTACTTTGACATTCACCAGGGTGTAAAGAAAGCCTGCCTGGAGGGGAGAGTCAGATGAATTCCAGATTCGCAGTGAATGTATGAAACATTCTGTAGTGGATGTTCCAGTGTTTTCTGAAATTTGGGTTGTGTGATCAGTAAAATGAAGAACTGTGCAATGTTGAGTGTTTAACCAATTGAACAGAACGGTGTGACAGTGAATAGGGCGCTGAAAACCAGCATTGGGTTACTTGGACATTCACCAGTGGTGTAACGATAGCCTGCCTGGAGTGGACATTAGATGAATTCCAGATTGGCAGTGAATGAATGGAACATGCTGTAGTGGAGATTACAATGATTTCTGAATTCTAGGTTGTGTGAACAGGAAAATGAAGAGCTGACCAGGTTTGAGTGGAAAGCCAGTTGAACAGCACGCCTGCGAGTGTGAAAATAACGCTGAGAACCAGCATTGGGTTACCTGGACATTCACAAGTGCTGTAACGAAAGCCTGCCTGGAGTGGAGATTCGATGGACTCCAGATTGGGAGTGAATGAATGGAACATTCTGTAGTGGAGGTTCCAATGATTTCTGAAGTCTGGGTTGTGTGGACAGGAAAATGAAGAGCTGACCAGGGTTGAGAGGATAGCCAACTGAACTGCACCTCTGCGAGTGTGAACATGCCGCTGAAAAACCGCATTATGTTACTTTGACATTCACCACGGTGTAAAGAAAGCCTGCCTGGAGGGGAGAGTCGGATGAATTCCAGATTCGCAGTGAATGTATGGAACATTCTGTAGTGGATGTTCCAGTGTTTTCTGAAATTTGGGTTGTGTGAGCAGTAAAATGAAGAACTGTCCAATGTTGAGTGTTTAACCAATTGAACAGAACGGTGTGACAGTGAATAGGGCGCTGAAAACCAGCATTGGGTTACTTGGTCATTCAGCAGTGGTCTAACGAAAACCTGCCTGGAGGGTAGAGTAAGATGTATTCCAGATTCGTAGTGAAAGAATGGAACATTCTGTATTAGAGATTCCAATGATTTCTGAGGGCTGAGTTATGTGGACTGGAAAAAGAAGAGCTGACCAGCATTGAGTGGATAACCAATTGAACAGCACGTATGCGAGTGTGTACATTCCGCTGAAAACCAGCATTGGGTTCCTTGGACATTCACCAGTGGTGTAACGAAAGACTGCCTGCAGTGCAGATTCAGAAGAATTCCAAATTCGCAGTGAATAAATGGAACATTCTGTAGTGGAGAATAACAATAATTTCTGAAGGCTGGGTTGTATGGACAGGAATATAAAAAGCTGACCAGTATTGATAGGATAGCCAGTGAAAAGTAGGGTTTCGAGTGTGAATAGACTGCTGAAAACCAGCACTGTGTTACTTGGACATTCACCAGTTGTGTAAAGAAAGCCTGCCTGGAGTGGGGATTCAGATGAATTCCAGATTCACAGTGAATGAAAGGAACATTCTATTATTGAGATTCCAATGATTTCTGAATGCTAGATTGTGTGGACAGGAAAATGAAGAGCAGACAAGGTTAGCGTGGATAGCCAGTTGAACAGCAGGCCTGCGAGTTTGACAAGGCTGCTGAAAACCAGCATTGGGTTACTGTGATATTCAGTAGTGGTGTAACGAAATCCTGCCTGGAGTGGAGATTCTATGAATTCCAGAATGGCAGTGATTGAATGGAACATTTAGAAGTGGAGACACAAATCATTTCAGAACTCTGGATTATTGGCACCAGGAAATGAAAAGCTGACCAGGGTGGTGTGCATAGCCGTGAACACCATGACTGCGGTATGTGAACAGGCCACATTGGGTTACTTGGATATTCACCAGTGGTGTAACGAAATCCTGCCTTTAGTGGAGATTCGATGAATTCCAGATTGGCAGTGAATGAATGGAAATTCTGTAGTGGATATTCCAATGATTTCTGAAGTTAGGGTTGTGTTGCCCGGAAAATGACCAGGTTTCAGTATGAGCCAGTTTAACAGCACGCCTGCGAGTGTGAACAGGATGATGCAAACCAGTATTGGGTTATTTGGACATTCACCAGTGGTGTAACGATAGCCTGCCTGGAGTGGACATTAGATGAATTCCAGATTGGCAGTGAATGAATGGAACATGCTGTAGTGGAGATTACAATGATTTCTGAATTCTAGGTTGTGTGAACAGGAAAATGAAGAGCTGACCAGGTTTGAGTGGAAAGCCAGTTGAACAGCACACCTGCGAGTGTGAAAATAACGCTGAGAACCAGCATTGGGTTACCTGGACATTCACAAGTGCTGTAACGAAAGCCTGCCTGGAGTGGAGATTCGATGGACTCCAGATTGGGAGTGAATGAATGGAACATTCTGTAGTGGAGATACCAATGATTTCAGAACTCTGGGTTATTAGCACCAGTAAATGAAGAGAGGACCAGGTGGAGTGTATAGCCAGTGAAAACCACGCCTGCGGTATATGAACAGGCTGCTGATACTTGGCATTGGGTTACTTGGATATTCACCAGTGGTGTAACGAAAGCCTGCATGGAGTGGAGATCCAGATGAATTCCTGATTCGCAATTAATGAATGGAACATTCTGTAGTGGAGATTTCGATGATTTCTGAAGTCTGGGTTGTGTGGAAAGGAAAAGAAAGAACACACTACTGTGGAGTAGATATCCAGTTGAACAGCACGCCTGCGAGTGCAAACAGGATGCGGAAAAACAGTAGTGGGTTACTTGGACATTCACCAGTTTTGTAACAAAAGCCTGCCTGGAGTGGAGATTCAAAGAATTCCTGATTGGCAGTGAATGAATGGAACATTCTGTAGTGGAGATTCTAATGGTTTTTGAAGACTGGGCAATGTGGACAGGAAAATGAAGAGCTGACCAGGCTTGAGTTGATAGCCAGTTTAACAGCACGCCTGCGAGTTTGAAGAGGACTATGAAAACCAGCTTTGTGGTACTTCGATATTCACTTGTGGTGTAATGAAATCCTGCCTGGAGTGGAGATTCGATGAATTCCAAGTTAGCAGTGAATGAATGGAAATTTCTTTAGTGGAAATTCCAATGATTTCCCAAGTCTGGTTTGTGAGGACAGGAAAATGAAGAGCTGACCACGGTGGATTGGATAGCCAGATGAACAGCAGACTGGCGAGTGTGAATAGGCCTTTGAAAACCAGCATTGGGTTACTTGGAAATTCAGAAGTGGTGTAACGAAAGGCTGCCTAGAGTGTAGATTCAGATGATTTCCAGATTTTCAGGGAATGAGTGGAACATTCTGTAGTGTCGATAACAATGATTTCAGAACTCTGGGTAATTGGCACCAGGAAATGAAGAGCTGACCAGGGTGGAGTCGATAGCCCATGAACACCACGCCTGCGGTATGTGAAGAGGCCGCTGACAACCAGAATTAGGTTACTTGGATATTCACCAGTGATGTAACGAAATCCTACCTGGAGTGGAGATTCTATGAATTCCAAATTCGCAGTGCATGAATGGAAATTCAGTAGTGGGGATTCCAATGAATACTGAAGGCTGGGTTGTGTGGACAGGAAAATGAAGAGCTGACCAGGGTTGAGTGGAAATCCAGTTGAATAGCATGCCTGCGAGTATGAACAGGATGATGAAAACTAGCTTTCGGTTACTTGGGTATTCACTAGTGGCCTAATGAAAGACTGTCTGGAGTGGATATTCAGATGAATTCCAGATTCGCAGTGAATGATTAGAACATTCTGTAGTGGAGATTCCAATGATTTCTGAACTCTGGTTTGTGTGGAGACGAAAATGAAGAGCAGAGCATGTTAGAGTGGATAGCCAGTTGAACAGCAGTCCTGCGACATTGAACAGGCTGCTGATAACCAGCGTTGGGTTACTTGGATATTCAAGAATGTTGTAACCATATCCTGCCTGGAGTGGAGATTCCATGAATTCCAGATTGGCAGTGAATGAATGGAACATTCTGTAGTGGAGATTCCAATGATTTACGATGTTGGGGTAGTGTGGACGGGAAAATAAAGAGCTGACCAGGGTTCAGTGAATAGCCAGTTGAACAGAACACCTGCGAGTGTGAAGAGGCCTCTGCACACCAGCATTGAGTTACTTGGACGTTCAGCAGTGGTGTAAAGAAATCCTGCCTGGAGTGGAGATTCGATGATCTCTAGATTGGCACTGAATGAATTGATATTCCAATGATTTCTGAAGTCTGGCTTGTGTGATTAGGAAAAGAAAGGGTTGACCAATGTGGAGTGAATGCCAGTTGAACAGCAAGCCTGCGAGTGTGAACAGTACGCTGAAACCCAGCATTTGGTTACTTGGACATTCAGCAGTGGTGTAACAAAACCGTGCCTGGAGTGGAGATTCGATGAATTCCATATTGGCAGTGAATGATTGTAACATTCTGTAGTGGAGATTCCAATGATTTCTGTAGTCTGGATTGTGTGGACAGGAAAATGAATAGCTTAACAGTGTTGTGTGGATAGCCAGTTGAACAGCACGCCTGCGAGTGTGAAATGGCCGCTGAAAACCATCATTGGATTACTTGGACATTCGCCGGTGGTGTAAAGAAATTCTGCCTGGAGTGGAGATTCGATGAATTCCAGATTCGCAGTGAATGAATTGAACATTCTGTAGTGGAGATTCGAATGATTTCTGAAGTCTGCGTTGTGTGGAACAGATAATAAAGAGCTGACCAGGTTTGAGTGTTTAGAGAGTTGAACAGCATGCCTTCAAGTGTGCACAGGCCTCTGAAAACCAACATTGCTACTTGGACACTCAACAGTGGTGTAACGAAAGCCTGCCTGGAGTGGAGATTCAGATGATTTCCAGATTTGCTGTGAATGAATGGAACATTCTGTACTGGAGATAACAATTATTTCAGAAATCTGGGTAATTGGCACCAGGAAATGAAGAGCTGACCAGGGTGGAGTGGATAGCCAGTGAACACCACGCCCGCGGTATTTGAACAGGCTGCTGACCACTAGCATTCGGTTACTTATATATTCACAAGTGGTTTAACGAAATCCTGCCTTGAGTGAGATTCGATGAATTCCAGATTGACAGAGAGTGAATGGAAATTCTGTAGTGGAGATTCCAATGAATTCTGACGACTGGGTTGTGTGGACAGGAAAATGAACAGCTGACCAGGCTTGAGTGAATAGTCAGTTGAACCAAATGCCTGCGAGTGTGAAGAGGCCTCTGAACACCAGCTTTTTGTTACTTGGACAATCAGCAGTGCTGTAAGGAAATCCTCCCTTGATTGGAGATTCGATGAGTTCCAGATTGGCAGTGAATGAATAGAAATTCTGTAGCGGAGATTCGAATGATTTCTAAAGTCTTCGTTGTGTGGACAGGAATATGAAAAGCTGTCCAGGGATGAGTGAAAAGCCAGTTGAACAGCAAGCCTGCGAGTGTGACTAGGACGCTTAAATCCAGCTTTGGGTTACTTGGACATTCAACAGTGGTGTAATGAAAGCCTGCCTGGAGTGGATATTCAGATGAATTACAGATTCGCAGTGAATGTATGGAACATTCTGTAGTGGAGATTCCAAAGATTTCTGAAGCCTGGTTTCTGTGGACAGGAAAATGAAGAGCAGACCAGGTTATCGTGGATAGCCAGTTGAACAGCAGGCCTCCGAGTTTGAGCAGGCTGCTGATAACCTGCATTGGGTTACTTGTATATTCACCAGTGGTGTATTGAAACTCTGCCTGGAGTAGGAGATTCGATATATTCCAGATTGGCAGTGAATGAATGGACCATTCTCTTCTGGGGATTCCAGTGATTTCTGAAGTCTGGGTTGTGTGGACAGGATAATGAAGAGCTGACCAGGATTGAGTGAAGAGCCAGTTCAACAGCACGCCTGCGAGTGTGACCAGGCCTCTTAAAACCAGCAATGTGTTACTTGGACATTCACCAGTGGTGTAACGAAAGCCTACCTGGAGTGGAGATTCAGATAATTTCCAGATTTGCAGTGAATGAATGGATCATTCTGTAGTGGAGATAGCAATGATTTCAGAAATCTGGGTTACTGGCACCAGGAAATGACAAGGGTGGTGTGTATAGCCAGTGAACTCCACACCTGCGGTATGTGAACAGGTCGCTGACCACTAGCATTAGGTTACTTGGATATTCAACATTGATGTGACGAAATCCTTCCTGGAGTGGAGATTCGATGAATTCCAGATTGGCAGTGAATGAACGAAAATTCTTTAGTGGAGATACCAATGATTTCTAATGTCTGGGTCGTGTGGACAGGAAAATGAGCTGACCAGGGTTGAGTGGAAAGTCAGTTGAACAGCACGCCTGCAAGTGTTACCAGGACGCTGAAATCCATCATTCTGTTACCTGCACATTCAGCAGTTATGTAACGAAAACCTGCCTGGAGTGGAGATACAGTTGAATTCAAGATTCGCAGTGAATAAATGGAACATTCTGTAATGGAAATTCCAATGACTTCTGAAGTCTGGCTTCTTTTGAAAGGAAAATGAAGAGCAGACCAGGTTATCATGATAGCCAGTTGAACAGCAGGACTGCGAGTTTGAGCATGCTGCTGATAACCAGCATTGGGTTACTTGGATATTCACCAGTTGTGTAACGAAACCCTGCCTGGAGTGGAGATTCGAAGAATTCCAGATTGGCAGTGAATGAATGAACTTTCTGTAGTGGAAATTCCAATAATTTCTGAATTCTGGGTTTTATGGACAGGAAAATGAAGAGCAAATGAGGTTGGCGTGGATAGCCAGTTGAACATCAGGCCTGCGAGTTTGAAACGGCTGCTAAATACCAGGATAGGGTTACTTGTATATTCACCAGTGGTGTGAAAATTAGCAATCTGTTACTTGGACATTCAGAAGTCGTGTAACGAAAGCCTACCTGTACTGGAGATTCGATGATTTCCAGATTGGCAGTGAATGAATGGAACATTCTGTAGTGCAGATTCCAATGATTTCTGAAGTTGGGTTGTTTGTACAGGAAAAGAAAGAGAGGACCACTGTGGAGTGGATAGCCAGTTGAACAGCAGGCCTGCGAGTGTGAACAGGACGCTGAAATCCATCATTGTGTTACTTGCACATTCAGCAGTTACCCAACGAAAGCCTGCATGGAGTGGAGATTTAGATGATTTCCAGATTAACAGTGAAAGAATGGAACATTATGTAGTGGAGATTCCAATGATTTCTGATTCTGGGTTATGTGGAAATGAAAATGAAGAGTTGACCAGGTTGGAGTGGAGAGCCAGTTGAACAGCATTCCAGCGAGTGTGAACTGGCTGCTGAAAATAAACATTGGGTTACATGGATATTCACCAGTGATGTAACAAAAGCCTGCCTGGAGTGGAGATTCTATGAATTCGTGATTCGCAATGAATGAGTGGAACATTCTGTACTGGAGATTCCAATGATTTTTGACGTATGCGTTGTGTGGACAAGAAAATTAAGAGCTGACCGGGGTTGAGTGGGTACTCAGTTGAACAGCACTCCTGCGAGTTTGAACAGTACGCTGAAAACCACAATTAGGTTACTTGGACATTCACCAGTGGTGTAACGAAAGCCTGCATTGAGTGGAGTTTCAGGTTAATTCCAGATTCGCAGTGAATGAATGGAACATTCTGTAGTGGAGATTCCAATGATTTCTGAAGTGTGGGTTGTGTGGACACGAAAATGAAGCGCATACCAGTGTTGAGCGGAAAGCCAGTTGAATAGCCCGCCTGCCAGTGTGAACAGGACGCTGAAAACCAGAATTTGGTTACTTGGACATTCAACAGTGCTGTAAAGAAAGTTAGTTTGGAATGAAGATTCGATGATCTCCAGATTGGCTGTGAATGAATGTAACATTCTGAAGTGGAGATTCCAATGATTTTTCAAATCTGGGTTGTATGGACAGGAAAAAAAAGAGCTGACCACTCTTGAGTGGATAGCCAGTTTATTAGCTCGCTTGCGTGTGTGAACAGGACACTGAAAAACAGCATCGTGTTACTTGGACATTCAGCAGGGTGTAACGAAATCGTGCCTGGAGTGGTGATTCAGAAGAATTCCAGAATCACAGTGAATGAATGGAACATTCTGTAGTGGACATACCAATGATATCTGAAGTCTGGGTTGTATGGACATGAAAATGAAGAGCTGACCAGGGTGGATTGGAAAGCCAGTGAACACCATGCCTGCGGTATGTGAACAGGCCGCTGACCACTAGAATTTGGTTACTGGGACATGCAGAAGATTCCCAACCCTGACGAGTTTTAGAGGCATATGATCATCACCACCACTGGGTGGCGTTGAACGGGAGAGTACAACATGGTTTCGATTGATTCAGTAGTCGATGCACACCAGGCCTGGTTAGAGTGAACGGGATGATGAAAACTTCGCTTGATTAAGTGCACAGGCAGATGAAATCCAGATATATAGGTGTTGATATTTAGATGAACTCAGGTGGCTCTGTAGAGCGACAGGGTTAATGAATAGAATTCTATATTCGACTGGATAGGGAGCTGAATAGCAGGCGTGGGGAGAGTTGACAGCAAATGCTCAATTGGTAGATTTCGAATTAGACTCGATTTCGTGGAGGACGAGAAGAAACGCAGGTATAATACATTTATATTGAGATGAATTCACTACTCAGCAGTGTCGATCGCTGTCACTATCCCAGTCCTTCCCGTATTCAATGATTTTCTGGCACGGTTCAGTAGCGTCTTCATTTGGATACTTGTGGTGAATGTAATTTTGGCATATGGAATATTTCACGGTGTCTTGCCAGGCTTTGTCACGAGGGCCACATACTCTCAGTAGCTTCCCGGGCTCTCTGAGAGGGCGAGGAATTGAACCCGGCTCGGCCAGACTGGCTGTGTGACATACTCGTCCTACTGCTGTGCTTTCGCGCCAGATTGGCTCTGTTGTTAGGAAGATAAAAAGCAGCCCATGGATGATTTTAGAGTGCAAAATCAGATGTTTCCAAGTTTCTGGTTAGACTAAACAGTGCTGTAACGAATACCTGCGCAGAGTGGAGATTCAGATGTATTCCAGACCCACAGTGAATGATCGGAATATTCTGTAGTGGAGATTCCAAAGCTTTGTGATGTCTGGGTTCTCTGGACAAGAAAATGTAGAGCTGAATAAGGTTGAGTGGATAGCCAGTTTAACAGCACGCCTGGGAATGTGAACAGGACGCTTAAAACCAGCATTGTGTTACATGGACATTCAGGAGTGGTGTAAAGAATGCCTGCCTGGAGTGGAGATTCGATGATCTCCAGATTGGCAGTGAATGAATAGAATATTCTGTATTGCAGATTGCAATGATTTTTGAAATCTGGGTTGTGTGGACAGGAAAATGAAGAGCTGACTAGGTTGGAGTGGAGAGCCAATTGAAGAGCATGCCCGCAGTGTGAAGAGATTGCTGAAAACTAGCATTCGGTTACTTGGACATTCAGCAGTGGTGTAACGAAAACCTGCCTGGAGTGGATATTCAGATGAATTACAGATTCGTAGTGAATGAATGGAACATTATTTAGTGGAGATTCCAAAGATTTCTGAAACCTGGGTTCTGTGGACAGGAAAATGAAGAGCAGACCAGGTAGTCGTGGATAGCCAGTTGAACAGCAGTCCTGCGAGTTTGAGCAGGCTGTTGATAACCAGCATTGGGTTACTTGGATATTCACTAGTGGTATTTCGAAATCCTGCCCGGAGTGGAGATTCGATGAATTCCAGATTGGCAGTGAATGAATGGACCATTCTTTTCTGGGGATTCCAGTGATTTCTGAAGTCTGGGTTGTGTGGACTGAATAATGAAGAGTTGACCAGGGTTGATTCAAGAGCTAGTTCAACAGCACTCCTGCAAGTGTGAACAGGCCTCTTAAAACCAGCATTGGGTTACTTGGACATTCACCAGTGGTTATAACCAAAGCCTGCCTGGAGTGGAGATTCAGTTGATTTACAGATTTGCAGTGAATGAATGGAATATTCTGTAGTGCAGATAGCAATGATTTCAGAAATCTGAGTTACTGGCACCAGGAAATGAAGAGAAGACAAGGGTGGAGTGTATAGCCAGTGAACACCACACCTACGGTATGTGAACAGGCCGCTGTCCTCTAGCATTGGGTTACTTGGATATTCAACAGTGGTGTAAGGAAATCCTTCCTGGAGTGGAGATTCGATGAATTTCAGATTGGCAGTGAATGAATGAAAATTCTTTAGTGGAGATTCCAATGATTTCTAAAGTCTGGGTTGTGTGAACAGGAAAACGAAAAGCTGACCAGGGTTGAGAGGAAAGCCAGTTGAACAGCACGCCTGCGCGTGTGACCAGTACGCTGAAAAGCACATTGGGTTTCTTGGACATTCACCAGTTGTGTAACGAAAGCCTGCATGGAGTGGAGTTTCAGTTAAATTCCAGATTCGCAGTGAATGAGTGGAACATTCTGTAGTTGAAATTCCAATGATTTCTGAAGTCTGGGTTTTGTGGACAGGAAAAGAAAGAGCTGACCACTGTGCGTGGACAGAGAGTTGAACAGAACTCCTGCTAGTGTGTACAGGACGTTGAAAACCAGCATGAGGTTACTTGGACATTCACCAGTACTGTAACGAAAGTCTGCCTGGAGTGGAGATTCAGATGAATTCAAGATTCTCAGTGAATGAATGGAACATTCTGTAGTGGAAATTCCAGTGATTTCTGAAATCTGGCTTCTGTGGACAGGAAAATGAAGAGCAGACCAGTTTGTCATGATAGCCAGTTGAAGAGCAGGACTGTGAGTTTGAGCAGGCTGCTGATAACCAGCATTGGGTTACTTGGATATTCACCAGTTGTGTAACGAAACCCTGCCTGGCGTGGAGATTCGAAGAATTCCAGATTGGCCGTGAATTAATGGGACTTTCTGTAGTGGAGATTCCAATAATTTCTGAATTCTGGGTTTTATGGACAGGAAAATGAAGAGCAAACGAGGTTGGCGTGGATAGCCAGTTGAACAGCATGTCTTCGAGTTTGAAACGGCTGCTAAAACCCAGGATAGAGTTACTTGTATAATCACCAGTGGTGTAACGATATCCTGCCTGGAGTGGAGGGTTGATGAATTCCAGATTGGCAGTGAATGAAAGGAACATTCTATAGTGGAGATTCCAATGATATCTTGAAGTCTGGTTTGTGTGGACAAGAAAAGAGCTGACAGGGGTTGAGTGGATAGCCAGTTGAACAGCAGGCCTGCGAGTGTGAACAGGCCTCTGAAAACCAACATTGGGGTATTTGGACATTCAGCAGTGGTGAAACGAAATCCTAACTGGAGTGGTGATTCGATGAAATCCATATTGACAGTGAATGAATGGAACATTCTGTAGTGGAGATTCCAATGATTTCTGCAGTCTGGTTTGTGTGGACAGGAAAATGAATAGCTTACCAGTATTGAGTGGATAGCCAGTTGAACATCACGCATGCGACTGTGAACTGGCCGCTGAATACCATCATTGGGTTACTTGGACATTCGACAGTGGTGTAATGAAAGCCTGCCTGGAGAGGAGATTCGATGAATTCCAGATTGGCAGTGAATGAATGGAACATTCTGTAGTGGAGATACCAATGATTTCAGAACTGTGGGTTATTGGCACCAGCAAACGAAGATCTGACCAGGGTGGTGTCGAGAGTCAGTGAACACCACGCCTGTGGTATGTGAACATGCCGCTGACAACCAGAATTGGGTTACTTGGATATTCAACAGTGGTGTAACGAAATCCTACCTGGAGTGGTGATTCGATGAAATCCATATTGGCAGTGAATGAATGGAATATTCTGTAGTGGAGATTTCAATGATTTCTGCAGTCTGGGTTGTGTGGACAGGAAAATGAATAGCTTACCAGTATTGAGTGGATAGCCCGTTGAACAGCACGCCTGCGACTGTGAACTGGCTGCTGAATACCATCATTGGGTTACTTGGACATTCGACAGTGGTGTAACGAAAGCCTGCCTAGAGTGGAGATTCGATGAATTCCAGATTAGCAGTGAATGAATGGAACATTCTGTCATGGAGATACCAATGATTTCTGAAGCCTACTTTGTGTGGAACAGATAATATGGAGCTAAACAGGGTTGAGTGTTTAGCAAGTAGAACAGCATGCCTTCGAGTGTGCATAGGCCTCTGAAAACGAACTATGGGTTACTTGGACATTCAGCACTGGTGTAATGAATGCCTGCCTGGAGTGGAGATTTAGTTGATTTCCAGATATGCGGTGAATGAATGGAACATTCTGTAGTGGAGATAACAATGACTTCTGAAGTCTGGGTTGTGTGGACAGGAAAATGAATAGCTTACAAGGGTTGAGTGGATAGCCAGTTGAACAGCACGCCTGTGAGATTGAACAGGACGCTGAACATCAGCATTGGGTTACTTGGATATTCAGCAGTGGTGTAACGAACGCCTGCCTGAAATGGATATTCAGATGAATTCCAGATTGGCAGTGAAGGAATGGAAGATTTTATAGTGTAGATTTCAATGATTTCTGAAGTCTGGTTTGTGTGGACAGGAAAATGAATATCTGACCAGGTTGGAGTGGATAGCCAGTTGATCAGCACGTCTGTGAGTGTGAACAGGCAGCTGAAAACTAGCACTGTGTTACTGGATATTCACCAGTGGTGTAAAGAAATACTGCCTGGAGTGGAGATTCGATGAATTCCAGATTGGCAGTGAATGAATGGAACATTCTGAAGTGGAGATTCCAATGATTTTTGAAATCTGGGTTGTGTGGACAGGAAAAGAAAGAGCTGCCCACTCTGGAGTGGAAAGCCCGTTTAATAGCACGCTTGCGAGTGTAAACAGAACGCTGAAAACCAGCATTTTGTTACTTGGAAATTCAGCAGTGGTGTAATGAAATCGTGCCTGGAGTGGTGATTCAGAAGAATTCCAGAATCGCAGTAAATGAATTGAACATTCTTTAGTGGCGATACCAATGATTTCTGAAGTCTAAGTTGTATGGACAGGAAAATGAAGAGCTGACCAGGGTGGACTGGATGGCCAGTGAACACCATGCCTGCGGTATGTGAACAGGCCACTGACCACTAGAATTGGGTTACTGAGACATGCAGAAGAATCGCAACACTGACGAGGTTTAGAGGCATACGATCATTCTCACCACTGGGTGGTGAGAACCGGGAGAGTACCATACGGTTGACCAGGAGAGTTCCATATGCTTTCGATTGATTCAGTAGTCGATGCACACCAGGCCTGGTTAGAGTGAACGGGAAGATGAAAACTTTGCTTGATTAAGTGCACAGGCAGATGAAAACCAGATATATAGGTGCTGATATTTAGATGAACTCAGGTCTCTCAGTTGTGTGGCAGGGTTAATGAATAGAATTCTATATTCGACTGGATAGGGAGCTGAACAGCAGGCCTGGGGAGAGTTGACAGCAAATGCTCAATTGGTAGATTTCGAATTCGACTCGATTTCGTGGAGAACGAGAAGAAACGCAGGCCTAATACATTGGATATTGAGATGAATTCACTACTCAGCAGTGTGGATCGGTTTCACTCTCCCAGTCCTCCAGGACATCATTGATATGCTGGCACGGTTCAGTAGTGTCTTCTTTTGGAGACTTGTGGTGACTGTAATTTTGGCATATGGAATATTTCACGGGTGTCTTTCCAGGCTTTGCCACGAGGGCCAGATACTCTCGGTAGATTCACGGGCTCTCTGAGACGGCGAGGAATTGAACCTGGATAGGCCAGTCTGGTTGGGTGACACACACGGCCTACTTGTGTGCTTTCACGCCAGAATGGCAGTGTGGATAGGATGATGAAAAGCAGCTCATGGATGATTTTAAAGTGCAGATTCAGATGATTTCAAGTATCTGGGTAGACTCACCAGTGATGTAACGAATGCCTGCGTACAGTGGAGATTCTGATGTATTCCAGACTCGCAGTGAATGGTCGGAACATTCTTTGGTGGAGATTCCAAAGGTTTGTGATGTCTGGGTTCTATGGACAGGAAACTGAAGAGTTGACCACGGTTGAGTGTATAGCCAGTTGAACAGCATGGCTGCACGTGGGATCAGGACGCTGAAAAACAGCATTGTGTTCCTTGGAATGGAACATTCTGTAGTGGAGATTCCAATGATTTCTGAAGTGAAGGTTGTGTGAACAGGAAAATGAAGAGCTGAGCAGGTTGGAGTGGATAGCCAGTTGAACAGCACGCGTGTGAGTGTGAACAGAACGCTGAAAACCAGCATTGGGTTACTTGGATATTCACCATTGGTGTAACGAAAGACGTCTGGAGTGAATAATCAGATGAATTCCAGATTCAGAGTAAATGAATGGAACATTCTGTAGTGGAGATTCCAATGGTTTCTGAAGTCAAGGTTGTCTAGACAGTAAAATGAAGAGCTGAGCAGGTTGGAGTGGATAGCCAGTTAGACAGCACCCCTGTGAGTGTGAACAGGATGCTGAAAACAAGCATTGGGTTACTTGCATATTCACCAATGCTGTAACAAAAGCCTGCCTGGAGTGGATATTCAGATGAATACCAGATTCGGAGTGAATGAATGGAACATTCTGTAGTGGAGATTCCAATGACTTCAGTACTCTGGGTTATGAGCACCAGGAAATGAAGAGCTGACCAGGGTGGAGCGGAGAGCAAGTGAACACCACGCGTACGGCATGGAACAGGGCGCTGACCACTAGCATTGGGTTTCTGGGATGTGCAGAACAATCCCAACCCTGACGAGTTTTAGACCATACGATCATCACCACCACTGGGTGGCATTGACTGGGAGAATACCATATGGTTTCAATTGATTCAGAAGTCGATGCACACCAGGCCTGGTTTGAGCGGACGGGATGATGAAAACACTACACCTGCGAGTGTGAACGGGACGCTGAAATCCAGCATTGGGTTACTTGGACATTCAACAGTAGTGTAACGAAAGCCTGACTGGAGTGGAGATTCAGATGATCCAGATTTGCAGTGAATGAATGGAACATTCTGTAGTGGAGTTTCCAATGATTTCTCAAGTCTGGGTTTTGTGGACCGGAAAATAAAGTGGTGACCAGAGTTGAGTGGTTAGCCATTTGAACAGCACGTCTGCGAGTGTGAACAGCACGCTCAAAACCAGCATTGGGTTTCATGGAAATTCACCAGTGGTGTTGCGAAAGCCTGCCTTGAGTGGAGATTCAGATGTATTCCAGACTCACAGTGAATGACCAGTACATTCTCTAGTAGATATTCCAGTGATTTCTGATGTGTGAGTTCTGTGGACAGGAAAATGAAGAAGAGACCAAGGCGGAGTGGATAGCCAGTGATCAGTACAGGCCGCTGTAAACCATCATTAGGTTACTTGGATATTCACCAGTGGTGTAACGGAAGTCTGCCTATAGTGGAGATTCGAAGAACTCCAGATTGGCAGTGAAAGAGTGGAACATTCTGTAGTTGAGATTCCAATGATTTCTGAAGTGAAGGTTGTGTAAACAGGAAAATGAAGAGCTGAGTAGGTTGGAGTGGATAGCCAGTTGAACAGCACGCGTGTGAGTGTGCACAGGACGCTGAAAACCAGCATTGGGTTACTTGGATATTCACCATTGGTGTAATGAAAGTCTGTCTGGAGTGAATATTCAGATGAATTCCAGATTCAGAGTTAATGAATGGAACATTCTGTAGTGGAGATTCCAATGGTTTCTGAAGTCAAGGTTGTCTAGACAGTAAAATGAAGAGCTGAGAAGGTTGGAGTGGATAGACAGTTAGACAGCGCCCCTGTGAGTGTGAACAGGACGCTGAAAACAAGCATTGGATTACTTGCATATTCACCATTGCTGTAACGAAAGCCTGCCTGGAGTGGATATTCAGATGAATACCAGATTCGGAGTGAATGAATGGAACATTCTGTAGTGGAGATTCCAATGACTTCAGTACTCTGGGTTATGATTACCAGGAAATGAAAAGCTGACCAGGGTGGAGCGGAGAGCAAGTGAACACCACACATGCGGCATGGAACAGGGCGCTGACCACTAGCATTGGGTTTCTGGGATGTGCAGAACAATCCAAATCCTGACGAGTTTTAGACCATACGATCATCACCACCACTGGGTGGCATTGACTGGGAGAATACCATATGGTTTCAATTGATTCAGAAGTCGATGCACACCAGGCCTGGTTTGAGTGGACGGGATGATGAAAACAACATGCCTGCGAGTGTGAACGGGACACTGAAATCCAGCATTGGGTTACTTGGACATTCAACAGTGGTGTAACGAAAGCCTGCCTGGAGTGGAGATTCAGATGATCCAGTTTCGCAGTGAATGAATGGAACATTCTCTAGCGGAGATAACAATGATTTCTGAAGCCTGGGTTTTGTGGAAAGGAAAATGAAGTGGTGACTAGAGTTGAGTGGTTAGCTAGTTGAACAGCACATCTGCGAGTCTCAACAGCATGCTCAAAACCAGCATTGGGTTACTTGAAAATTCACCAGTGGTGATGCGAAAGCCTGCCTGGAGTGGAGATTCAGATGTATTCCAGACTCGCAGTGAATGACCGGAGCATTCTGTAGTGGAGATTCCAGTGATTTCTGATGTCTGAGTTCTGTGTACAGGAACATGAAGAGGTGACCAGGGCTGAGTGGATAGCCAGTGATCAGTACAGGCCACAGAAAACCAGCATTGGGTTACTTGGACATGCAGTAGTGGTGTAACGAAAGCCTGCCTGTAGTGGAGATTCAGATGAATTACAGATTCACAGTGCATGAATGGAACCTTCAGAAGTGGAGATTCCAATGATTTCTGAAGTCTGGTTTGTGTGGACTGGAAAATGAAGAGCACACCAGATTAGAGTGGATAGCAAGTTTAACAGCAGGCAAGTGAGTTTGAACAGGCTGCTGAAAACGAGCATTGGGTTACTTGGATATTCACCAATTGTGTAATCAAAGCCTGCCTGGAAGGGAGATTCGATGATTTCCAGATTGGCAGTGAATGAATGGAACATTCTGAAGTGGAGATTCCAATGCTTTCTGAAGTCAAGGTTGTGTGGATAGGAAAATGAAGAGCTGAGCAGGTTGGAGTGGATAGGCAGTTGAACAGCACGCGTGTGAGTGTGAACAGGATGCTGAAAACCAGCATAGGGTTACTTGAATAATCACCATTGGTGAAACGAAAGCCTGCCTGGAGTGGATATTCAGATGAATTCCAGATTCGGGGTGAATGAATGGAACATTCTGTAGTGGAGATTCCAATGGTTTCTGAAGTCAAGGTTGTGTGGACAGGAAAATGAAGAGCTGAGCAGGTTGTAGTGGATAGCCAGTTAAACAGCACATCTGTGAGTGTGAACAGGACGCTGAAAACCAGCATTGGGTTACTTGGATATTCACCATTGCTGTAACAAAAGACTGCCTGGAGTGGATATTCAGATGAATTCCAGATTCGGACTGAACGAATGGAACATTCTGTAGTGGAGATTTCAATGACTTCAGTACTCTGGGTTATGAGCACCAGGAAATGAAGAGCTGACCAGGGTGGAGCAGAGAGCAAGTGTGCACCACGCCTGCGGCATGGAACAGGGCGCTGACCACTAGCATTGGGTTTCTGGGACATGCAGAAGAAAGCCAACCCTGACCAGTTTTAGACCATATGATCATCACCACCACTGGGTGGCATTGACCAGGAGAATACCCTATGGTTTCAATTGATTCAGAAGTCGATGCACACCAGGCCTGGTTTGAGTGGACGGGATGATGAATACAACACGCCTGCGAGTGTGAACAGTACGCTGAAGTCCAGCATTGGGTTACTAGGACATTCACCAGTGGTGTAACGAAAGCCTGCCTGGAGTGGAGATTCAGATGATCCAGATTCGCAGTGAATGAATGGAAAATTCTGTAGTGGAGATTCCAATGATTTCTCAAGTCTGGGTTTTGTGGACAGGAAAATAAAGTGGTGACTAGAGTTGAGTGGTTAGCCATTTGAACAGCACGTCTGCGAGTGTGAACAGCACGCTCAAAACCAGCATTGGGTTACATGGAAATTCACCAGTGGTTTGCGAAAGCCTGCCTGGAGTGGAGATTCAGATGTATTCCAGACACCCAGTGAATGACCGGAACATTCTCTAGTGGATATTCCAATGATTTCTGATGTGTGAGTTCTGTGGACAGGAAAATGAAGAGGAGACCAAGGCGGAGTGGATAGCCAGTGATCAGTACAGGCCGCTGTAAACCATCATTAGGTTACTTGGATATTCACCAGTGGTGTAACGGAAGCCTGCCTGTATTGGAGATTCGAAGAACTCCAGATTGGCAGTGAATGAATGGAACATTCTTTAGTGAAGATTCCAATGATTGCTGAAGACTGGGTTGTGTGCACAGGAAAGGGAAGAGCTGACCAGTGCAGAGTGGATAGCCAGTTTAACAGCATGCCTGTGAGTGTGAACAGGCTTCTGAAAACTAGATTTATGTTACTTATACATTCACCAGTGGTGTAACGAAAGCCTTCTTGGAGTGGACATTCGATGAACTCCAGATTGGCAATAAATGAATGGAAAATTCTGTAGCGGAGATTCCTAATATTTCTGAAGTCTGGGTTGTGTGGACAAGATAATTAAGATCTTTCCAGGTTGGATTGTGTCGCCAGTTGAAGAGCACGCCTGTGAGTGTGAAAAGGCCGCTAAAATCCAGCATTGGTTTACAAGGTTATTCACTAGTGCTGTAACGAGAACCTGCCTGGAGTGGAGATTCGATGAATTTCAGATTGGCAGTGAATGAATGGAACATTTTGTAGTGGAGATTCTAATGGTCTCTGAAGTCCAGATGGTGTGGACAGGAAAATGAAGAGCTGACCAGGGATGAGTGGATAGCCAGTTCAGCAGCACGCCTGTGAGTGTGAACCAGCCCTGGAAACCAGCATTGGGTAATTTGGACATTCACCAGTGGCGTAAAGAAAGCTTGCCTGGAGTGGAGATTCCGATGAATTTCAGAATCGCACTGAATGAATGGAACATTCTGTAGCGGAGATACCAATGATTTCAGAACTCTGGATTATGGGCACCAGGAAACGAAGTGCAGACCAGGGTGGAGTGGATAGCCAGTGAACACCACACCTGCAGTATGTGAACAGGACGCTGACCACTCGCATCAGGTTACTGGGATATGCAGAAGAATCCCAACCCTGACGACTTTTAGAGGCATACGACCATCACCACAACTGGGCGGCGTTGACCGGGAAAGAACCATATGGTTTCGATTCATTCAGATGTCCATGCAAACCAGGCCTGGTTAGAGTGGACGATGATGAAAACTTCTGCTTGATTGAGTGCACAGGTAGATGAAAACGATATATGAAAATGTTCGCATTTAGATGAACTCAGTTTGCTCGGTATTGTGGCAGGGTTAATGAACAGAATACTATATTTGACTGGATAGGGAGATGAAAAGCAGGCCTGGTGAGAGTTGACAGCAAATGCTTAATTGGCAGATTTCTAATTCGAATCGATTTTGTGGAGAATGAGAAGAAACGCTGGCATAATACAATGAATATTGAGATGAATTCACTACTCTGCAGTGTGGATCGCTGTCACTCTCCCAGTCCTCCCGGACACTATTGATTTGCTGGCACGGTTTAGTAGCATCTTCATTTGGAGACTAGTGGTGACTGTAATTTTTGCATATGAACTATTTCACGGGTGTCTTGCCAGGCTTTGATACGAGGGCCAGAAACTCTCGGTAGCTTCATGGGCTTTCTGAGAGGCGAAGAATTAAACCCGACTCGGCCAGGCTGGCTGCGTGAAGCACACGTCCTACTGCTGTGCTATCGCCCAAAATGGCAGTGTGGATAGCAGATGAAAATCAGCCCAGGGATACGTTTAGAGTGCAGATTTAGATGATTTCATGTTTCTGGGTAGCCTCACCAGTGCTATAACGAATGCATGTGTAGAGGGGAGATTCAGATGTATTCCAGACTCAGAGCGAATGCCCGGAACATTTTGTAGTGGAGATTCCAATGATTTCTGATGTCTAGGTTGTGTGGAGAGGAAAATGAAGAATGAACCAGGGTGGAGTGGATAGCCAGTAAACAGCAAAAGTGGCTGAAAACCATCATTGGCTTACATGGGTATTCACCAGTAGTGTAAAGCCTGCCAGGAGTGGAGATTTGAAGAACTCCATATTGGCAGTGAATGAATGGAACATTCTGTAGTGGAGATTCCAATGATTTCTGAAGTCTGGTTTGTGTGGACAGGAAAATGAAGAGCTGATAAGGGTGGAGTGGTTAGCCAGTTGAACAGCACGCCTGCGAGTGTGAAAAGTCTGCTGAAAACCAGCATTGTGTTACTTGGATATTCACCAGTGGTGTAATGAAATCCTGGCTGAATTGGAGATTCGATGAATTACAGATTGGCAGTGAATGAAGTCAACATTCTGTAGTGAAGATTCCAATGATTTCTGAAGTCTAGGTTTTGTTGACAGGAAAATGAAGAGGTGACCAGGTTTGAGTGGATAGCCAGTTGAACACCACGCCTGCGAGTGTGAACAGGCCTCTGAAAACCAGCACTGGGTTACTTGGACATGCAATAGTGGTGTAACGAAAGCCTGCCTGGATTGAAGATTCGATGATCTCCAGATTTGCAGTGAATGAATGAATCATTCTGTATTGGAGATTCCAGTGATTTCTGAAGTCTGGGTTGTGTGGATAGGAAATGAAAGATCTGACCACTGTGGAGTGAAGAGCCAGTTGAATACCATACCTGCGAGTGTGAACAGGACGCTAAAAACCAGCATTGGGATACATAGATATTCACTAGTGGTGTAACGAAAGCTTGCCTGGAGTGGTGATTCAGATGAATTCCAGATTAGCAGTGAAAGAGTGGAACATTCAGAAGTGGAGATTCCAATGATTTCTGAAGTCTGGTTTGAGTGGACAGGAAAATGAAGAGCAGTCCAGATTAGAGTGGACAGCGAGTTGCACCACAGGCCTGCGAGTTTGAACAGTCTGCTGAAAACCAGCATTGGGTTACTTGGATATTCACCACTGGTGTAGCCATAGCCTGCCTGGAGGGGAGATTCGATGAATTCCAGATTGGCAGTGAATGAATGGAACATGCTGAAGTGCAGAAGCCTATGATTTCTGAAGTCTGGGTTGTGTGGACTGGAAAATTAAGATCTGACCAGGTTAAGTGGACAGCCAGTTGAACCGAACGCCTGCGAGTGTGCAGAGGCCTCTGAATACCAGCATTGGGTTACGTGGACATTCAGCTGTGATGCAATGAAAGCATGCCTGGTGTGGAGATTCGATGATCTCAAGTTTTGAAGTGAATAAATGGAACATTCAGTAGTGGAGGTTCCAATGATTTCTGAAGTCTGGGTTGTGTGGAAAGGAAAAGAAAGTGCTGACCACTTCTAGATTCAATAGCCAGTTGAACAGCAGGCCTGCGAGTGTGAACAGGACGCTGAAAACCAGCATTCTGTTACTTGGATATTCACCAGTGGGGTAAAGAAATCCTGCCTGGCGTGGAGATTCAATGAATTCCATATTGGCAGTACATGAATGGAACATTCTGTAGCGGAGATTCCAAAGATTTCTGAAGTCTGCGGTGTGTGAACAGGAACATGAAGAGCTGACCTGGGTCGAGTGGATAGCCAGTAAAACAGCACCCGTGATTGTGAACAGGACGCTGAACACCAGCATTGGGTTACTTGTACATTCAACAGTGGTGTAATGTAAGCCTGCCTTGAGTGGAGATTCGATGAATTCCAGATTGGCAGTGAATAAATGGAACATTCTGTAGTGCAGATACCAATGGCTTCTGAAGTATACGTTGTTTGGACAGAAAAATGAAAAGCTGAGTAGGGGGGAGTGGATAGCCAGTTGAACAGCACGACTGCGAGTGTGAACAGGAGGCTGAAAACCAGCATTGGGTTCCTTGAACATTCACCAGTGGTGTAATGAAAGCCTGCCTGGAGAGGAGATTCGATGAACTCCAGATTGGCATTGAATGAATGGAACATTCTGTCGTGGAGATTCCAATGGTTTCTGAAGCCTGGTATGTGTGGAGAGGAAAAGAAAGGGCTGACCAGTGTGCAGTGTATAGCCAATTGAACAGCACGCCTGCGAGTATGAAAAGGACGATGAAAACCAGCATTGGGTTACTTTGACATTCACCAGTGGTATAACGAAAGCCTGCCTGGAGTGGAGATTCAGATGATCCAGATTCGCAGTGAATGAATGGAACATTCTGTAGTGGAGATTCCAATGATTTCTGAAGTGAGGGTATTGTGGAAAGGAGAGTGAAGAGGTGACCAGGGTGGAGTGGATAGTCAGTTGAACAGCACTCCTGCGAGTGTGAACAGGCCGCTGAAAACCAGCATTGGGTTACTTGTATATATACCAGTGGTGTAACCAAAGCCTGCCTGGAGTGGAGATTCATATGAATTCCAGATTCGACCTAAATGAATGTATCATTTTATAGTGAATATAACAATGATTTCAGAGCTCTTGGTTATGGGCACCAGGAAATGAAGAGCTGACCAGGATCGAATGGATAGCCAGTGAACACCACGCCTGCGGTATGTGATCAGGCCACTGACCATTAGCATTGGGTTACCTGGATATTCACCAGTGTTGTAACGAAATCCTGCCTAGAGTAGAGATTCAGATGAATTCCAGATTCCCAGTCAATGAATGGAACATTCTGTAGTGGAGATTCCAATGTTTTCTGAAGTCTGAGTTGTGCGGACTGGAAAATGAAGAGCTGACCAGGGTTTAGAGGATAGCAGTTGAACAGCATGCCTGCGAGTTTGAAGAGACTAGCTGAAAACAAGCATTGGGTTACTTGGACATTCACCAGTGGTGTAACGAAATCCTGCCTGGAGTGGAAATTCTATGAATTCCAGATTGGCAGTGAATGAATGGAACATTTTGTAGTGGAGACACCAATGGTTTCTGAAGTCTGGGTTGTGTGAACAGGAAAATGAAGAGCTGACCAGGGTTGTGTGGATAGCCAAATGAACTGCACGCCTGCAAGTGTGAATAGGCCGCTGAAAACTATCATTGGGTTACTTGGACATTTACCAGTGGTGTAATGAAAGCCTGCCTAGAGTGGAGATTCAGATGAATTCCAGAATCGCAGGGAATTAATAGAACGTTCTGTAGTAGAGATACAAATGATTTCAGAATTCTGGGTTATGGGCACCATGAAATGAAGAGCTGACCAGTGTGGAGTGAATAGCCAGTGTGCACCACGCCTGCGGTATGTGAACAGGCCGCTGACCACTAGCATTGGGTTACTGTGACATGCAGAAGAATCCCAACCTTGACGAGATTTAGAGTCATATAATCATCACCACCACACGGTGGCGTTGACCGGGAGAGTACCATATGGTTTCAAATTGATTCAGAAGTCGATGCACACCAGACCTGGTTAGAGTGGACGGGATGATGAAAACTTCGGCTTGATTGAGTGCACAGGCAGGTGAAAACCAGATATGTCATGTTGATATTTAGATGAACTTAGGTCGCTCGGTAGTGTGGCAGGGTTAATGAACAGAATACTATATTTGATTGGATAGGGAGCTGAAAACAGGCCTGGTGAGAGTTCACAGCAAATGCTCAGGTGGCAGATTTCTAATTCGACTAGATTTCATTGAGAATGAGAAGAAACACAGGCCTAAGACGTTGGATATTGAGATAAATTCAGCAGAGTTGATCACTGTCACTCTCCCAGTCCTCCTGGACTTCATTGATTTGCTTGCACGGTTCAGTAGCGTATTCGTTTGGAGACTTGTGGTGACTGTACTTTTGGCATATGGAATATTTCCCGGGTGTCTTGCCAGGCTTTTCCAGGAGGGCCAGAAACTCTCGGTAGCTTCCTGGCTTTCTGAGCAGGTGAAGAATTGAACCCGGCTCGGCCAGGCTGGCCGAGTGACACACTCGTCAAACTGCTGTGCTTTCGCGACAGAAAGGCAGTGTAGATAGGAAGCTGAAAAGCAGCCCATGGATGATTTTAGAATGCAGATTCAGATCATTTCCAGTTTCTGGGTAGACTCTCCAGATGTGTAACGAATGCCTGCGTAGAGTGTAGATTCAGATGTATTCCAGACTCGCAGTGAATGACCGGAACAAACTGTAGTGGAGATTCCAATGATTTCTGATGTCTGGATTCTGTGGACAGGAAAATGAAGGGCTGCACCGGGTGAAGTGGACGGCCAGTGATCAGCACAGGCCGCTGAAAACATTCATTGAGTTACTTGGACATTCACCAGTGGTGTAACGAAAGCCTGCCTGGAGTGTAGATTTAGATAAAATCCAGAATGGTAGTGAATGAATGGAACATTCTGTAGTGGAAATTCCAATGATTTCTGAAGTCTGGGTTGTGAGGACAGGAAAATGAAGAACTGACAAGGTTGGAGTGGATACCAGTTGAACAACAGGACTGCCAGTGTGAGCAGGACAATCAAAACCAGCATACGGTTAATTGAATATTCACCAGTGGTGAAACAAAAGCCTGCCTAAAATGGAGATTCGATGAATTCCAGATTGGCAGTGAATGATGGAACATTCTGTAGTGGAGATTCCAATGGCTGCTGAAGTCAAGTTTGTGTGGACAGGAAAATGAAGAGCTGACCAGTTTGGAATGGATAGCCATTTGAAAATCACGCCTGCGAGTGTGAAAAGGATGCTCAAAACCAGCACTTGGTTACTTGGATATTCACCAGTGGTGTAACGAAAGCATGCCTGGAGTGGAGATTCAGATGAATTCCAGATTCGAAGTGAATGAATGGAACATTCTGTAGTAGAGATTCCAATGATTTCAGAACTCTGGGTTATTGAAGAGCTGACGAGGGTGGAGTGGATAGCCAGTGAACACCACACCTGCGGTATGTGAACAGGCCGCTGATCACTAGCATTGCATTACTGGGACATGAAGAAGACTCCCAGCCCTGACGTGTTTTAGAGGCATAATCATCACCACCACTGCGTGGCATTGACCGGAGAATACCATATGGTTTCGATTGAATCAGAAATCGATGCACACCAGGCCTGGTTAGAGTGGACGGGATGATGAAAACTTAGGCTTGATTGAGTACACAGGCAGATGAAAACCAGATATGTAGGTGGTGATATTTAGATGAACTGGGGTGGCTCGGTAGTTTGGCCATAACATTCTCTAGTGGAGATTGCAATGATTCCTGGAGTCTGGGATCTGTGGTATGGAAAATGAAGAGCTGAACAGGGGGGAGTGGATAGCCAGTTATCAGCACAGACTGCTGAATCCATCATTGGGTTACTTGGACATTCACGAGTGGTGTAATGAAAGCCAGCCTGGAGTGGAGATTCGATGAACTCCAGCAGTGAATGAATGGAAAATTCTGTAGTGGAGATTCCAGTGATTTTTGAAGTCTGGGTTGTGTGGACAGGAAAAGAATGTGCTGACCCCTCTGGAGTGATAGCCAGTTGAATAGCACGCCTGCGAGTGTGAACAGGAAGCTGAACACCAGCATTGGGTTACTTGTACATTCACTAGTGTTGTAATATTAGCCTGCCTGGAGTGGAGATTCGATGAATTCCAGATTGGAAATTAATGAATGGAACATTCTGTAGTGGAGATTCCAATGGTTTCTGAAATCTACGTTGTGTGGACAGAAAAATGAATATCTGACCAGGGTGGAGTGGATCGCAAGTTGAACAGCACGACAGTGAGTGTTAACAGGACGCTGAAAACCAGCATTGTGTTCCTTGGACATTCACCAGTGGTCTAATGAAAACCTGCCTGGAGTGGAGATTCGATGAAATTGGACGTGAATATATGGAACATATATATATTCCATAAATGGAATATATGGAACATTATGTAGTGGAGATTCCAATGTTTTCGGAAGTCTACGTTGTGTGGACAGGAAAATAATGTGCTTAACACGCTTGCGTGGATAGCCAGATGTACAGCACGCCTGAAAGTGTGAAGAGGACGCTGAAAACCAGCATTGTGTTACTTGGACATTCACCAGCGGTGTAACGAATGCCTGCCTGGAGTGGAGATTCAGATCAATTCCAGATTCGCAGTGAATGAATGGAACATTCTTTCGTGGAGATTCCAATGATTTCTGAAGTCTGGGTTGTGTGGACAGGAAAATGAAGAGATGACGACGGTGAAGTGGACAGCAAGTTAAACAGCACGCGTGCAAATGTGAACAGCACGCTGAAAATCAGCATTTTGTTACTTGGATATTCACCAGTGGTATTACCAAAGCCTGCCTGGAGTGGAGATTCAGATGATGCAGATTAGCACTGAATGAATGGAACATTCTACAGTGGAGATTCCAATGATTTCTTAATTCTGGGTTGTGTGGACAGGAATATGAAATGCTGACCCGATTTGAATGGATAGCCAGTTGAACAACAAGCCTTGGAGTGTGAACAAGACCGTTCAAAACCAGCATTGTGTTACTTGGACATTCAATAGTGGTGTTGCGAAAGCCTGCCTTGTTTGGAGATTCGATGAACTCCAGATTGGCAGTGAATGAATGGAATATTCTGCAATGGAGATTCCAATGATTGCTGAAGTCTGGGTTTTGTGGACCGGAAAAGGAAGTTCTGACCAGAGTGGAGTGGATAACCAGTTGAACAGCATGCCTGCGAGTGTGAACAGGCCGCTGAAAATCAGCATTGTGTTACTTGGACATTCACCAGTGCCGTAACGAAAGCCTGCCTGGAGTGGAGATTCGATGAACTCCAAATTGGCAGTCAGTTAATGGATCATTCTGTAGTGGAGATTCCTCTGATTTCTGAAGTCTGGGTTATGTGGACAGGAAAATGAAGAGCTGTCCAGGGTGGATTTTGTCACCAGTTGAACAGGACGCCTGCGAATGTGAACCAGCATTGTGTTCTTTGGACATCACCAGTGGTGTAGCAAAAGCTTGCCTGGAGTGGAGATTCGATGAATTCCAGATTGGAAGTGAATGAATGGAACATTCTGTAGTGGAGATTACATTGGTTTCTGAAGTTTGCATTGTGTGGTCAGGAAAATGGAGAGCTGACCAGGTTGGAGTGGATTGCCAGTTAAACAGCACGCCTGCCAGTGTGAACAGGCCACTGAAAACCAGCATTGGGTTACTTTCATATTCACCAGTGGCGTAACGAAAGCCTACCTGGTGGGGAGATTTGATAAATTCCATACTATCAGTGAATGAATGGAACATCCTGTAGTGGAGATTCCAATGGTTTCTGAAGTCTAGGTTTTGTGGACATGAAAATGAATAGCTGACCAGGGTCGACTGAATAGTCAGTGAAGAGCATGCCTGCGAGTGTGAACAGGACACTGAAAACCATATCCGGTTACTTTAATATTCACCATTGATGTAACAAAAGCCTGCCTAAAGTCGTGATTCGATGAATTCCAGATTGGCAGTGAATGAGTGGAACATTCTGTAGTGGAGATTCTAATGGTTTCTGAAGTGTAGGTTGTGTGGACAGGAAAATGAATAGCTAACCATGGTCGAGTGGATTGTGAGTTGAAAAGCACGCCTGTGAGTGTGAACCGGCTGCTCAATCTAGCATGCAGTTACTTGGACATTCAACAGTGGTGTAATGAAAGTCTGCCTGGATTGGAGACTCTGATGATTTTCAGATTTGCAGTGAATAAATGGAACATTCTGTACTGGAGATACCAATGAGTTCAGAACTCCGGGTTATGGGCACCAGGACATGAAGAGCTGACCAGGGTGGAGTGGATAGCTAGTGAACACCACGACTGCAATATGTGAACAGGCCGCTGACCACTAGCATTGTGTTACTGGGACATGCAGAAGAATCACAACTCTGTCGAGTTTTAGAGGCATACGATCATCACTACAACTGAGTGCCGTTGACCGGGAGAATACCATATGGTTTCGATTGATTCAGTAGTCGATGCACACCAGGCCTGGTTAGAGTGGACGGGATGATGAAAACTTCGGCTTGATTGAGAGCATAGGCAGATGAAAACCAGGTATGTAGGTGTTGATATTTAGATGAACTCAGTTTGCTCAGTAGTGTGGCAGGGTTAATGAACAGAATACTATATTTGATTGGATAGGGAGCTGAAAAGCAGGCCTGGTGAGAGTTGACAGCAAATGCTTACTTGGCAGATTTCTAATTCGACTCGATTTTGTGGAGAACGAGAAAAAACGCAGGCCTAATACATTGGATATTGAGATGAATTCACTACTCAGCAGTGTGGATCACTGTCACTCTCCCAGTCCTCCTGGACTCCATTGATTTGCTGGCCTGGTTCAGTAGCGTTTTCGTTAGGAGACTTGTGGTGACTGTAATTTTGGCATGTGAAATATTTCACGGGTGTGTTGCCAGGCTTTGCCACGAGGGCCAGATACTCTCGGTATCTTCCCGGGCACGCTGAGAGGGCGAGAAATTGAACCCGGCTCTGCCAGTCTGGCTGCGGGACACACACGTCCTACTGCTGTGCTTTCGCTTCAGAATGGCAGTGTGGATATGCAGATGAAAAGCAGCTTATGGATGGTTATAGTGTGCAGATTCAGATGATTTCATGTTTCTGAATAGACTCACCAGTGCTGTACGACTGCCTGCATAGAGTGGAGATTCAGATGTATTCCAGACTCGCAGTGAATGACCGAAACATTCTGTAGTGGATATTCTAATGATTTTTGATGTCAGGGTTGTGTAGACAGGAAAATGAAGTACTGACCAGGGTGGAGTGGATAGCCAGTGAACAGCACAGGCAGTTGAAAACCATCATTGGGTGACTTGGTTGTTCACCAGTGTTGTACCAAAAGCCTTCCTGGAGTGGATATTCGAAGAAATCCAGATTGGCAGTGAATGAATGGACCATTTTGTAGTGGAGATTCCAATAATTTCTGAAGTCTGGGTTTTGTGGACAGGAAAAGGAAGAGCTGACCATGTTGGTGTGGATAGCCAGTTTAACAACAAGCCTTCGAGTGTGACCAGGCTGCTGAAAACCAGCATTGGGTTACTTGGACATTTACCATTGGTTTAACATTTGCCAGTGGTTTTGTGTGTAAAAAAATGGCCGTCGTTCTGGCCGTTTCCCCAGTCCAGGGAGGTCGATGGTGATTGTCAGGTCAAGGAAGGAAACAGGGGCCAAGCTGGTTGGTCTTAGCAGCAGTTTATTATGTGGAAGAGATATATGTCATGAAGTCCCCAGGATCTCTCAAGCATGTGAACCTTTGTTCTCTCAGTTTCTGTCCTCAGTCCTATCTTCCCAGGTTCTCTGAGCCCTGAAATCTCCCTTATATAGAACATAGTACCTCTAAAGGGAGCAATATAGTGATGTCATCAAAAGGAGTTACAGAAAGAACATTGAGGCACAACATATATTGTTTCTTTACATCCGCAGGCCAGTAATCCTTTTACAAAATACAAGCACTTGGATTAGCACAACAAAGACAAGTCTGGTAGAGCTTGGAATCTACATCTCCAAAATCAACCAGCTTGGAGCCAGGAATCTACATCCCAAAGATCGGGCCTGGCTTAGCACCTGGGACCTCCATACCTAAGGCCAGCTAGTTTCCTATGTGATAAGAGAAACTGCCTCAATATACTGAAATCATTTACTGAAGGCAGTTTGAAGGGGAAAAAGTTCAGTCTCATCCAAGCTAGTCAGGACACAAAGGAAAACTTCTTCTAGGAGTTGTTTCACCTCTCCTTGTCAAACCAACATATAAGCATACATTTTGTATGGACACAGTAAGAAATATCTTGAGCTTATAAAATTGCTCTCCCAGGGCCATCTCAATCTCAGACTCCAGTGCTCAGGCCAGGTAGCTTTCCAATTCCTAGCAGCAGTGTCCTTGTCTCATCGTTAATTTTGGATCATGACAGCATTTGACTATGATCAAACTCTTAACTGATAGTTAAGTATCGTGGCACCTTGGCCAGGCCCATAGCGATGCCAGGGTAGCACATAACTTACCGGCTTGCCCTGGTTCCATCCAGTCCCACGCCGGGACCCTGCCCTTGGGTGCTAGGAAGGGGGGCAACTGAGGCTTAAGTTTAGAAGGCAGATGCCCAGGAGTGAATAATAGTCTAAGCCAATCAATTCCTAAGTTACGAAGCATATTAATTAATTGTCTTCCTGTATCTATAGAAAAGGACATTGCATTAAAGTAAACTGCTCAAAAGACATCAGGAGAGGAGAAAGGCAATATTAACTTAAAGTAAAGCTTCAGTGTCTAAGAAGGATGAGACCTTACAAATTGGTTGGGGAACACAGCATAGCAGTGTTTACAGACAAACAAAGTAATAGGAATGACTTGGGAGCACTGTGATGGGTGCAACCTGATAGACCTAAGCTCCATGTACTCCAAGAGAAAATCTGCCTGGAGTGAAATTCGATGAACTCCAGAGTGGTAGTGAATGATTGGAACATTCTTTAGTGGAGATTCCAATGATTTTTGAAGTCTGGGATGTGAGGAAAGGAAAATTAACAGCTGACCAGGTAGTTTTGGATAGCCAGTTGAACAGCACGCATGCAAGTGTGAACAGGCCACTGATAACCAGCATTGTGTTACTTGCACATTCAACAGTGGTGTAACGAAAGCCTGCCTGGAGTGGATATTCAGATGATTTCCAGATTAGAGAGAAAGAATGGAACATTCTTTAGTGGAGATTCCAATGATTTCTGAAGTCTGGGTTGTGTGGATAGGAAAATTAAGAGCTGACCAGGTTGGAGTGGATAGCCAGTAAAACAGCACTCTTGTGAGTGTGAGCAGGGCGCTGAAAACCAGCATTGGGCTACTTGGATATTCACCAGTGGTGTAACTAAAGCCTGCCTGGAGTAAAGATTTGATGAATTCCAGATTGGCAGTGAATTAATGGAACGTCCTACAGTGGAGATTCCAGTGATTTGTGAACTCTGGGATGTTTGGACAGGAAAATGAACAGCTCACCAAGGTTAGAGTGGATAGCCATTTGAACAGCAGGACTGCGAGTTTTACAGGCCTCTGAAAACCAGCATTGGGTTACTTTGACATTCAGCAGTGGTTTAATGAATGCTTACCTGGAGTGGAAATTCAATGATCTCCAGATTGGCAGTGAATTTATGGAACATTCTGTACTGGAGATTCCAATGATTTCAGAAGACTGGGTTGTGTGGACAGGAAAATGAAGAGCTGACCATGGTTGAGAGGACATCCAGAAGAACAGCATGACTGCGAGTGCGAACAGTCCTCTGTAAACCAGCATTGGGTTACTTGGACATTCACCAGTGGTGTAATGACAGCCTGCCTGGAGTGGAGATTCGATGAATTCCAGATTTGTAGTGAATGAATGGAACATTCTGTAGTGGAGAATCCAATGGTTTCTGAAGTCTGGGTTGTCTGGACAGGAAAAGAAGACCTGACCAGGGTGGAGTGGATAGCCAGTTGAACAGCACGCCTGTGAGCGTTAATGGCACACTTGAAAATCATCATTGTGTGACTTGGTTATTCACCAGTGGTGTAATGAAAACCAGTCCGGTGTGGAGATTCCATGAAATCCAGTTTGGCAGTTACTTAATGGAACATTCTCTAGTGGAGATTCCAACGATTTCTGAATTCTACGTTTTGCGGACAGGAAATAAATGAGCGGACCACTGTGGAATGGATAGTCCATTGAACAGCACACCTTCGAGTGTGAATAAGACGCTGAAAACCAGCATTGGGTTACTTAGACATTCACAAGAAGTGTAATGAAAGCCTAACTGTAGTGGAGATTCAGATAAATTCCAGATTCGCAGTGAATGAATGGAACATTCTGTAGTGGAGATTCCAATGATTTTTGAATTCTGTGTTGTGTCGATAGAAAAATAAATACCTGACCACTGGGCACTGGACAGCCAGTTGAACAGCACTCCTGCGAGTGTGAATAGGACTTTGAAAACCTGCACTGGGTGACTTGGACATTCACCAGTGGTGTAACAAAGTCTACATGGAGTTGAGTTTCAGTTAATTCCAGATTCGCAGTGAATGAATGGTACATTCTGTAGTGGAGATTCCAATGATTTCAGAATTCTGGGTTGTGTGGACAGGAAAAGGAAGAGCTGACCAGGTTTGAGTGGATAGCCAGTTGAACAGCATGCCTACGAGTGTGCACAGTCCGCTGAAAACCAGCATTGTGTTATTTGGATATTCACCAATGATGTAACGAAACCCTGCCTGGAGTGGAGATTCGATGAATTCTAGATTGTCGGTGAATGAATGAAACATTTTGTAGTGAAGATTTTACTGGATTCTGAAGTCTAGGTTACGTGTATAGGAAAATGAAGGGCTGACCAGGGTTGAGTGGATAGCTAGTTGAAGAGCAGGCCTGCGAGTTTGAACAGGCTCTGAAAACCAGCATAGGGTTACTTGGACATTCATTAGTGGGGTAACAAATGCCTGCCTGGAGTGGAGATTTGATGATCTCCAGATTGGCATTGAATGAATGAAACATTCTGTAGTGCAGATTCCAATGATTTCTGAAGTCCAGTTTGTGTGGGTAGCAAAAGAAAGACATGAACACTGTGGAGTGGATAGCCAGTTGAACAGCACGTCTGCGACTGTGAACAGGACGCTGAAAACCAGCAATGGGTTACTTGGACATTCACCAGTGGTGTAGCGAAAGTCTGCCTGGAGTGGAGATTCAGAAGAATTACAATTTCGAAGTGAATGAATGGAACATTCTGTAGTGGGGATTCCAATGATTTCTGAAGTCTGGGATGTGTGAACAGGAAAATGAAGAGCTTACCAGGATGGAGTGGATAGCCAGTTGAACAGCACGTCTGCGAGTGTGACAAGTCCTCTGAAAACCAGCACTGGGTTACCTGGACATTCAGCAGTGGTGTAACGAAAGCCTGCCTGGAGTGGAGATTCGATGATCTCCAGACTGGCCGTGAATGTATGGAACATTCTGTAGTGGAGATTACAATTTTTTCTGAAGTCTGGATTGTGTGGACAGGAAAATGTAGAGCTGACCAGGTTTGAGTGGAAAGCCAGTTGATCAGCACGCCTGCGAGTACGAACAGGACGTTGAAAACCAGCACTGGGTTATGTGGACATTCAGCAGTGGTGTAATGAAAGCCTGCCTGGAGTGGGGATTCGATGATCTCCAGATTGGCAGTGAATGAATGGAACATTCTGTAATGGAGATTACAATGATTTCTGTAGTCTGGTTTGTGTGGACAGGAAACAAAAGAACTGACCAATATGGAGTGGATAGGCCGTTGAGCAGCATGCCTGCGAATGTGAACAGCACGCTGAAAACCAGCATTGGGTTACTTGGACATTCACCAGTGGTGTAACAATAGCCTGCCTGGAGTGGAGTTTCAGGGAACTCCAGATTGGCAGTGACAGATTGAACATTCTGTACTGTAGATTCCAATTATTTCTGAAGTCTAGGTTTTGTGAACAGGAAAAGGAAGAGCAGACCAGGGATCAGTGGAGAGCCAGTTGAACAGTACGCCTGCGAATGTGAACAGGACGCTGAAAACCAGCATTGTGTTACCGGGATATTCAACAGTAATGTAAGGAAAGCCTGCCAGGAGTGGAGATTGAGATGAATTCCAGATTCGCAGTCAATATAATGGAGATTACAATGATTTCTGTAGTGGAGATTCCAATTATTTCTGAAATCTGGTTTGTGTGGGCAGGAAAATGAAGAGCTGACCAGGGTTCAGTGGATAGTCGTTGAACAGCACACCTGTGAGTGTGAACAGGACTTTGAAAACCACCATTGTATTGCTTCGACATTCAGCAGTGATGTGACTAAAGCCTGCCTGGAGTGGAGATTCGATGATCTCCAGATTTCAGTGAATGAATGAAACAGGCTGTAATAGAGATTCCAATGATTTCTGAAATCTGGGTTGTGTGGAAAGGAAAATGAAGAGCTGAGCAGGGTTCAGTGGATAGCCAGTTGAAGAGCACGCTTGTGAGTGTGAAAAGGCCTCTGAAAACCAGCGTTGGGTTACTTGGACATTTAGCAGTATTGTAATGAAAGCCTGCCTGGAGTGGAGATTCAGATGGATTCCAGATTCGAAGCCAATGATTGGAATATTTTAAAGTGGATATTCCAATGTATATTCAGCAGTGGTATAACGAAAGCCTGCTTTAAGTGGAGATTCGATGATCTCCAGATTCCGGTGAATTAATGGTACATTCTGTTGTGGAGATTCCAATGATTTCTGAAGTCCGGGATGTATGGAGAGGAAATGAAAGAGGTGACCACTTTGGAGTAGATAGCTAGTTGAACAACACGTCTGCGACTGTAACAGGACGCTGAAAATCAGCATTGGGTGACTTGGATACTTACCAGTGGTGTAGCGAAAGCCTGCCTGGAGTGGAGATTCAAAGAACTCCAGATAGGCAGTGAATAAATTGAACATTCTGTAGTGGAGATACCAATAATTTCTGAAGTCTTGGTTGTGTGTACAGGAAAAAGAAGAGCTGACCAGGTTGGAGAGGATAGCCAGTTGAACAGCACGCCTGCGAGTGTGAACAGCACGCTGAAAACCATCATTGGGTTACTTGGACATTCACAAATGGTGTAACAAAAGCCAGCAGGGAGTGGAGTTTCCATGAATTCCAGATTGGCAGTTACTGAATGGAACATTCTGTAGTGGAGATTCCAAAGGTTTCTGAATTCTACGTTGTGTGGACTGGAAAATGAAGAGCTGACCAGAGTGGAATGGATAGCACGTTGAACAGCACGCCTGCGACTATGAACAGGCTGCTGAAAACCAGCATTTGGTTACTTGGATATTCACCAGTGGTGCAAAGAAATCCTACCTAGAATGGATATTCGAAGAATTCCAGATTGACAGAGAATGAAATGAAACTTCTATAGTGGAAATTCCAATGATTTCTGTAGTCTGGGTTGTGTGGACAGGAAAATGAAGAACAGACCAGGGTTGAGTGGAAAGCCAGTTGAAAAGCACACCTCTGAGTGTGAACAAGACTATGAACACCAGCATTGGGTTACTTGGATATTCACTAGTGGTGTAACGAAAGCCTGCCTGGAGTGGAGATTCGATGAATTTCAGATTGTCAGTGAATGAATGGAACATTCTGTAGTGGAGATTCCAATAATTTCTGAAATATGGGTTGTGTGGATAGAAAAACTGAAGTGCGTACCAGTTTAGAGTGGATAGACTTTTGAACAGCAGGCTTGCAAGTTTGAACAGACCTCTGAAAACTAGCATTGGGTTACTTGGACATTCAGAAATTGTGTAACAAAAGACTGTCTGGAGTGGAGATTCGGTGATCTCCAGATTCTGGTGAGTTAATGGTATGTTCTGTTGTGGAGATTCCAACGATTTCTGAAGTCCGGGTTGTATGGAGAGGAAATAAAAGAGGTGACCACTTTGGAGTAGATAGCCAGTTGAACAACACGCCTGCGACTGTAACAGGACGCTGAAAATCAGCATTGGGTGACTTGGACATTGACCAGTGGTGTAACGAAAGCCTGCGTGGAGTGGAGATTCAAAGAATTCCAGTTTGGCAATGAATGAATTGAACATTCTGTAGTGGAGATACCAATAATTTCTGATGTTTGGGTTGTGTGTACAGGTAAAGGAAGAGCTGACCAGGGTGGAGAGGATAGCCAGTTGAACAGCACGCCTGCGACTATGAACAGGACACTGAAAACCAGCTTTGGGTTACTTGGACATTCACCAATGGTGGAACGAAAGCCAGCCTCGAGTGGAGATTCCATGAATTCCAGATTGGCAGTTACTGAATGGAACATTCTGTACTGGAGATTCCAAAGGTTTCTGAATTCTACGTTGTGTGGACAGGAAAATGAAGAGCTGAGCCGGTTGGAATGGAGAGCTAGTTGAACAGCACGCCTGCGACTATGAACAGGCTGCTGAAAACCAGCATTGGGTTAAATGGATATTCACCAGCGGTGTAACAAAAGCCTGACTGGAGTGGAGATTCGATGAATTCCAGATTGGAAGTGAATGAATGGAACATTCTGTAGTGGAGATTCTAATGGTTTCTGAAGTCTGGGTTATGTGGACAGTAAAATGAAGAGCTGACCAGAGTTGAGTGGATAGCCAGTTGAAAAGCACGCCTCTGAATGTGAACAGGACGATGAAAACCAACATTGAGTTACTTGGACATAAACCAGTGTTGTAACGAAATCCTGCGTGGAGTGGAGAATCGATGAACTACAGAATGGCAGTGAATGAATGGAATATTCTGTAGTGGAGAGTCCAAAGATTTCTGAAGTCTGGGTTGTGTGGACAGGAAAAGAAAGAGCTGACCACGGTGGAATGGATAGCCAGTTGAACAGCACTTCTAGGAGAGTGAACATGACGCTGAACACCAGCATTGGTTTACTTGGATATTCACTAGTGGTGTAAACCAAAGCCTGCCTGGAGTGGAGATTCGAAGAATTTCAGAATGGCAGAGAATCAATGGAACATTCTAAGTGGAAATTCCAATAATTTCTGAAATCTGGGTTGTGTGGAAAGGAAAATGAGGTCCAGACCAGTTGAGAGTGGATAGACAGTTGAACAGCAGTCCTGCGAGTTTAAACAGGCCTCTGAATACCAGCATTGGGTTACTTGGACATTCAGCAGTGGTGTAACGAAACCCTCCCTTGACTGGACATTCGATAATCTCCAGATTCCAGTGAATGAATGTACATTCTCTAGTGGAGATTCCAATGATTTCTGTAGTCTGGGTTTTGTGGACAGGAAATGAAAGAGCTGACCACTGTGGAACAGATATCCAGTTGAACAGCATACCTGCGACTGTGACAGGATGCTCAAAACCAACCTTGGGTTACTTGGACATTCAGCAGTGGTGTAACGAAAGCCTGCCTGTAGTGGGGATTGGATGATCTCCAGATTGGCAGTGACTGAATGGAACATTCAGTAGTGGAGATTCCAATGATTTCTGAAATCTTGGTTCTGTGGACAGGAAAATGAAAAGCTGACCAGGATTCAGTGGTTAGCCACTTGAACAGCACGCCTGCGAATGTGAACAGGACGCTGAAAACCAGCATTGGGTTACTTGGACATTCACCAGTGGCGTAACGAAAGCCTGCCTTGAGTGGAAATTTGATAATCTCCTGATTCCATTAAATGAATGGTACATTCAGTAGTGGAGATTCCAATTATTTCTGTACTCTGGGTTGCGTGAACAGCAAATGAAAGAGCTAACCACTGTGGACTGGATAGCCAGTTGAACAGCACACCTACGGCTGTGACAGGACGCTCAAAACTAGCTTTGGGTTACTTGGATATTCACTAGTGGTGTAACGAAAACCTGCCTGGAGTGGAGATTCGATGAATTCCAGATTGGCAGTGTATGAATGGAAAATTCTGTAGTGGAGATTCCAATTGCTTCTGAAATCTGGGTTGTGTGGACAGGAAAATGAAGTGCACACCAGTTTAGAGTGGATCGACAGTTGAACAGCAGACATGCGAGTTTCAGCAGTGTTCTGAATAGCAGCATTGGGTTACTTGGATATTCAGTAGTGGTGTAACGATAGCCTGCCTTGAGTGGAGATTCGATGATCTCCAGATTCCGGTGAATTAACGGTACATTTTGTTGTGGAGATTCCAATGATTTCTGAAGTCCGGGTTGTGTGGAGAGAAATGAAAGAGTTGACCACTTTGGAATGGATAGCCAGTTGAACAGCACGCCTGCGACTGTAACAGGACACTGAAAGTCAGCATTGGGTGACTTGGATATAGACCAGTGGTGTAGCGAAAGCCTGCCTGGAGTGGAAATTCAAAGAACTCCAGATAGGTAGTGAATAAATTGAACGTTCTGTAGTGGAGAGTCCAAAGATTTCTGAAGTCTGGGTTGTGTGTACAGTTAAAGGAAGAGCTGACCAGGGTGGAGTGGATAGCCAGTTGAACAGCACGCCTGCGAGTGTGCACAGGACGCTGAAAACCAGCATTGGTTTACTTGGACATTCACCAATGGTGTAACGAAAGCGAGCCGCGAGTGAAGATTCCATGAATTCTAGATTGGCAGTAACTGAATGGAACATTCTTTAGTGGAGATTCCAAAGGTTTCTGAATTCTACGTTGTGTGGACAGGAAAATGAAGAGCTGAGCCGGTTGGAATGGAGAGCTAGTTGAACAGCACGCCTGCGACTACAAACAGGCTGCTGAAAACCAGCATTGGGTTACTTGGATATTCACCAGTGGTGTAAAGAAATCCTGCCTGGAGTGGATATTCGATGAATTCCAGATTGGCAGAGAACGAAAGGAACCTTCTGTAGTGAAAATTCCAATGATTTCTGTAGTCTGGGTTGTGTGGACATGAAAATGAATAGCTGACCAGGGTTCAGTACATAGCCATTTGAACAGCATGCCAGCGACTATGAACAGGCTGCTGAAAACCAGCATTGGGTTAATTGGATATTCACCAGTGGTGTAACAAAAGCCTGACTGGAGTTGAGATTCGATGAATTCCAGATTGGAAGTGAATGAATGGAGCATTCTATAGTGGAGTTTCTAATGGTTTCTGAAGTCTGGGTTATGTGGACAGTAAAATGAAGAGCTGACCAGAGTTGAGTGGATAGCCAGTTGAAAAGCATGCCTCTGAATGTGAACAGGACGATGAAAACCAACATTGAGTTACTTAGATATTCACCAGTGTTGTAACGAAATCCTGCCTGGAGTGGAGTATCGATCAACTCCAGATAGGCAGTGAATGAATGGAACATTCTCTAGTGGAGATTTCAAAGATTTCTGAAGTCTGGGTTGTGTGGACAAGAAAAGAAAGAGCTGACCACGGTGGAATGGATAGCCAGTTGAACAGCACTTCTAGGAGTTTGAACATGACCCTGAACACCAGCATTGGTTTACTTGGATATTCACTAGTGGTGTAACCAAAGCCTGCCTGGAGTGGAGATTCGCTGAATTCCAGAATGGCAGTGAATGAATGGAAAATTCTGTAGTGGAGATTCCAATAATTTCTGAAATCTGGGTTGTGTGGAATGGAAAATGAAGTCCAGACCAGTTTAGAGTGGATAGACAGTTGAACAGCCGTCCTGGGAGTTTGAACAGGCCTCTGAAAAGCAGCATTGGGTTACTTGGACATTCAGCAGTGGTGTAACGAAAGCCTGACTTGATTGGAGATTCGATAATCTCCAGATTCCAATGAACGAATGGTACATTCTCTAGTGGAGATTCCAATGATTTCTGTAGTCTGGGTTGTGTGGACAGGAAATGAAAGAGCTGACCACTGTGGAGCTGATAACCAGTTGAACAGCATGCCTGCAACTGTGACAGGATACTCAAAACCAACGTTGGGTTACTTGGACATTCAGCAGTGGTGTAACGAAAGCCTGCCTGTAGTGGAGATTCGATGATCTCCAGATTGGCAGTGAATGAATGGAACATTCAGTAATGGAGATTCCAATGATTTCTGAAATCTTGATTCTGTGGACAGGAAAATGAAAATCTGACCAGGGTTCAGTGAATAGCCAGTTGAGCAACACGTCTGCGAGTGTGAACAGGAGGCTGAAAACCAGCATTGGGTTACTTGGACATTCACCAGTGGTGTAACCAAAGCCTGACTTGAGTGGAAATTCAATAATCTCCAGATTCCAGTGAATGAATGGTACATTATTAGGTGGAGATTCCAATTATTTCTGTACTCTAGGTTGTGTGAACAGCAAATGAAAGAGCTGACCACTGTGGAGTGGATAGCCAGTGAACACCATGCCTGCAGTATGTGAACAGGCCGCTGACCACTAGCCTTCGGTTACTGGGACATGCAGAAGAATTCCAACCCTGAGGAGTTTTAGAGGCACATGATCATCACCACCACTGGGTGGCGTTCACCGGGAGAGTACCATATGTTTTCGAATGATTCAGAAGTCGATGCACAATAGGCCTGGGTAAAGTTGACAGGATGCTTAAAACTTCGGCTTGATTGAGTGCACAGGGAGATGAAAACCAGATATGTAAGTGTTGATATTTAGTTGAACTCAGGTCGCTTGGTAATGTGGCAGGGTTCAAGAACAGATTACTATATTCGACTGGATAGGGAGCTGAAGAGCTGGCCTGGGGAGAGTTGAAAGCAAATGCTCAATTGCCAGATTTCTAATTCGACTCGGTTTCATGGAGAACGAGAAGAAACGCAGGTCTAATACATTGTATATTGAGATGAATTCACTACTCAGCAGTGTGGATCGCTTTCACTCTCCCAGTCCTCCCGGACATCATTGATTCGCTGGCGCGGTTCAGTAGCGTCTTCTCTTGGAGTTTTGTGTTGACTGTAATTTTGCCATATGGAATATTTCACGGGTGGATTTCCAGGCTTTGCCGCGAGGGCCAGATACGCTCGTTAGCCTCCCCGGGCTCTCTGAGTGGGCGAGGAATTGAACGTGGCTCGGCCAGCCTGGCTGTGTGACGCACATGTCCTACTGCTGTGCTTTCGCGCCAGAAAGGCAGTGTGGATAGGAAGATGAAAAGCAGTCTATGGAGGATTTTAGAGTGCAGATTCAGATGATTTCAAGTTTCTGGGTAGACATACCAGGGCTGTAACGAATGCCTGAGTAGAGTGGAGATTCAGGTGTATTCCTGACTCTCAGTGAATAACCGGAACATACTGAAGTGGGAATTCCAATGATTTCTGATGTCTCGGTTCTGTGGACAGGAAAATGAAGAGCTCACCAGGGTGAAGTGGATAGCCAGTGATAAGAACATGCCGCTGAAAACCATCATTGGGTGACTTGGATATTCACCAGTGGTGTAACGACAGCCAGCCTGAAGTGGAGATTCGAAGAACTCCAGATTGGCAGTGAATGAATGCAACATTCTGTAGTGGAGATTCCAATGGTTTCCTACTTTTGGGTTGTGTGGAAAGGAAAATGGAGAGCTGACCTGGTTGGAGTGGAATGCCAGTGGAACATCACACCTGTGAGTGTGAAAAGGCCGCTGAAAACCATCATTGGGTTACTTTTATATCCTCCAGTGGTGTAAAGAAATCCTGCCTGGAGGGGAGATTCGAGGAATTCCAGATTGACAGTGAATGAGTGGAACATTCTGTATTGGAGATACCAATTATTTCAGAACTCTGGGTTATTGGCACCAGGAAATGAAGAGCTGACCAGGGTGGACTTGATAGCCACTGAAGATCACGCCTGCGAGTGTGAACAGGCCGTTAAAAACCAGCATTGGCTTACTTGGATATTCACCGGTGGTGTAACAAAAGCCTGCCTGGAGTGGAGATTCGATGAGTTCCAGATTGGCAGTGAATGAATGGAACATTCTGTAGTGGAGTTTCTAATGGTTTCTGAAGTCTAGGTTGTGTGGACAGGAAAATGAAGAGCTGACCAGGTTGAGTGGATAGCCAGTTGAACAGCACATCTGGGAGTGTGAACCGGCCACTGAAAACAGCATTGGGTAATTGGATATTCACCAGTGATGTAAAGAAAGCCTGCCTGGAGTCGAGACTCGGGTGAATTTCAGATTCGCAGTGAATGAATGGAACATTCTGTAGTGGAGATACCAATGAGTTCAGAACTCTGGTTATGGGCACCAGGACATGAAGAGCTGACCAGGGTGGAGTGAACACCACGTCTGCAGTATGTCAACAGGCCGCTGACCACTAGCATTTGGTTTCTGGGACATGAAGAAGAATCCCAACGCTGATGAGTTTTAGAGGCATACGATCATCAACACCACTGGGTGGCGTTGACAAGGAGAGTAGCATATGGTTTCAATTGATTCAGAAGTCGATGCACACCAGGCTTCGTTAGAGTGGACGGGATGATGAAAACTTTGGCTTGATTGAGTGCACAGGCAGATGAAAACCAGATATGTAGGTGTTGACATTCAGATGAACTCAGTTAGCTCGGTAGTGTTGCAGGATTAATGAACAGAATACTATATTTGATTGGATAGGGAGCTGAAAAGCAAGCCTGGTGAGAGTTGACAGCAAATGCTTACTTGGCAGATTTCTAATTCTACTCGATTTCGTGGAGAACAAGAAGAAATGCAGGCCTAATACATTGGATATTGAGATGAATTCACTTCTCAGCAGTGTAAATCGCTGTCATTCTCCCAGTCCTCCTGGACTTCATTGATTTGCTGGTGCGGTTCAGTAGCGTCTTCATTTGGAGACTTGTGGTGACTGTAATTTTGGCATATGGAGTATTTCACGGGTGCTTGCCATGCTTTGCCAGGAGGACCTGATACTCTCGGTAATTTCCCGGGCTCTCTGAGAGGGCGAGGTATAGAACACGGCTCTGCCAGTCTGCTGCGTGATGCACAGGTACTACTGTTGTGCTTTTGCTCCAGAATGGCAGTGTGGATAGGCAGATGAATAGGAACTCCTGGACGCTTTTAGAGTGCAGATTCAGATGACTTCAAGTATCTGGGTAGACTCACCAGTGCTGTAACGAATGCCTGCGTAGAGTGGAGATTCAGGTGTATTCCCGACTCTCAGTGAATAACCGGAGATTCAGATGTATTCTAGACTCGCAGTGAATGAACGGAGCATTCTGTAGTGGTGATTCTAATGATTTTTCATGCTTGGGTTGTTTGGACAGGAAAATGAAGAACTGACGTGGGTGGAGTGCATAGCCAGTGAACAGCACAGACGACTGAAAATCATCATTGGGTGACTTGGACATTCACCAGTGTTGTAACGAAAGCTTGCCTGCACTGGAGATTCGAAGAACTCCAGATTGGCAGTGAATGAATGGAACATTCTGTAGTGGAGATTCCAATAATTTCTGAAGTCTTGGTTGTGTGGACAGGAAAAGGAAGAGCTGACCAGGTTGGTACGGATAGCCAGTTGAACAGCACGCTTGCGAGTGTGAACAGGCCTCTGAAATCCAGCATTGGGTTACTTGGACATTTACCAGTGTTTGAATGAAAGTTTGTAAATACACAAAAAATTTAAAAGGCCGGCGTTCAGGCCGTTTCCCCACTCCAGGGAGGTCGATGGTGATTGTCAGGTCAAGAAAGGAAACGGGGGCCAAGCTGGTTTGTCTTAGCAGCAGTTTATTACACGGAAGAGATGTATGTCATGAAGGCCCCAGGATCTCTCAAGCACGTGCACCTTTGTTCTCTCAGCTTCTGTGCTCAGTCCCATCTTCCCAGGTTCTCTGATTCACGTGTCCCCTAGAGAGCCCTAAAATCTCCCTTATATAGATCATAGTACCTCTAAAGGGCGCAATATAGTGATGCCATCAAAAGGAGTTACAGAAAGAGCATTGAGGCACAACATACATTGTTTCTTTACATCTGCAGACCAGTAATTCTTTTACAAACTACAAGCACTTGGATTAGCACAACAAAGACAAGTCTGGTAGAGCTTGGAATCTACATCTACAAAATTCACCAGCTTGGAGCCAGGCATCTACATCCCAAAGATCAGGCCTGGCTTAGCACCTGGGATCTGCATACCTAAGGCCAGCTAGGTTCCTGGGAGATAAGAGAAACTGCCTCAATATACTGAATTCATTTCCTGAGGGCAGTTTGAAGGGGAGAAAGTTTAGTCTCATCCAAGCTAGTCAGGACACACAGGAAAACTGCATCTAGGAAGTGTTTCACCTCTCCTTGTCCAACCAAAATGTAAGCATACATAATATTAATCATTTCGGATGGACACAGTAAGAAATACCTTGAGCTTATAGAATTGCTCTCCCAGGGCCATCTCAATCTCAGACTCCAGTGCTCAGGCCAGGTAGCTTTCCTATTCCTAGCAGCAGAGTCCAAGTCTCATTGTTACTTTTGGATCATGACAGCATTTGCCTATGATCAAACTCTTAACTTATAGACAAAAATCGTGGCACCTTGGCCAGGCCCATCGTGATTCCAGGGTAGCACATAACTTACCGGCTTGCCCTGGTTCCATCCAGTCCCACGTCGGGATCCTGCCCTTGTGGTGCTAGGAAGTGAGGGCAACTGAGGCTTAAGTTGAGAATGCAGATTCCCAGGAGAGAATAATATTCTAAGCCAATCAATTCCTAAGTTACAAAGCATATTAATTAATTGTCTTCCTGTATCTATACAAAAGGTCATTGCATTAAAATAAACTGCTCAAAAGATATCAGGAGAGGAGAAAGGCAATATAAACTTATAGTACAGCTTTAGTGTCTAAGAAGAGACCTTACAAATTGGTTGTGGAAGAGAGTATAGAAGTGTTTACAGACAAACAAAGTAATAGGAATGACTCAGGAGCACTGTGATGGGTGCAACCTGATAGACCTAAGCTCCTTGTACTCCAACAGAAAGCCTGCCTGGAGTGGAGATTCGATGAAGTTCAGACTGGCAGTGAATGAATGGAACATTCTGTAGTGGAGATTCCAATGATTTCTGAAGCCTGGGTTGTGCGGACAGGAAAATGAAGAGCTGACCTGGGTGGAGTGTGTAGCCAATTGAACAGCACTCCTGCGAATGTGAACAGGACGCTGAAAACCAGCATGGGTTACTAGGTTATTCACCAGTGGTGTAGCATAAGCCTGCCTATAGTGGAGATTCGATGAACTCCAAATTGGCAGTGAATAAATGGAACATTCTTAGTGGAGATACCAATAATTTCTGATATCTGGGTTGCGTGGGCAGGAAAATGAATAAATGAGCAGGGTGAAGTGGATAGCCAGTGAACAGCACAGGCAGGTGAAAAACATAATTGTGTTACTTGGATATTCACCAGTGGTGTAACGAAAGCCTGCCTGGAGTGGAGATTCGAAGAACTCCAGATTGGCAGTGAATGAATGGAACATTCTGTAGTGGAGATTCCAATGATTTCTGAAGTCTGGGTTGTGTGGACAGAAAAATGAATAGCTGACCAGGGTTGAATGGATAGTCAGTTGAACATCACCCCTGCGAGTGTGAACTGACCGCTGAAAAACAAGATAGTGTTACTTTGACATTCACCAGTGGTGTAATGAATGCCTTGCTGGAGAGAAGGTAAAGGTAAAGGTAAAGGCCCTCCCGTTGATCGTCGATTTGCTAGAGCGGGCCCAGTAACGTCTCCATTGGAGACTTTGTTGTTACTGTGTCTGGCATATCCAATACTCTCGGTAGCTTGCCGGGCTCTCCGACAGGGGCGGAGGAATCGAACTCGGGTCGGCCATTTTGGCCGCTTGTAAGGCGAACGCACTACCCACTGTGCTATATCGGAGAGAAGATTCAGATGAATTCCAGATTCGCAGTGAATAAATGGAACATTCTGGAGTGGAGATACCAATGATTTCAGAACTCTGGGTTAATAGCACCAGGAAATGAAGAGCTGACCAGGATGGAGTGAATAGCCAGTGAAAACCACGCCTGCGGTTTGTTAACAGACCGCTGACTACTAGCATTTGGTTACTGGGACATGCAGAAGAATCCCAACCCTGACGAGTTTTAGAGGCATACGATCATCACCCCCACTGGGTGGCATTGACCGGGAGACTACTCTGTGGTTTCGATTGATTCAGAAATGGATGCAGAGCCTGACAGGTTAGAGAGGACGGGATGTTGAAAACTTTAGCTTGATTGAGTGTACAGGCAGATGAAAACCAGATATGTACGTGTTGATATTTAGATGAACTCAGGTCGCTCGGTAGTGTGGCATGGTTAAATAACAGAATACTACATTTGGCTGGATTGGGAGCAGAGCAGCAAGCCTGGGGAGAGTTGACAGCAAATGCTCACTTGGCAGATTTTTAATTCGACTAGATTTCGTGGAGAATGAGAAGAAACGCCGCCCTAATACATTGGATATTGAGATGAATTCACTACTCAGCAGTGTGGATCACTGTCACTCTCCCAGTCTTCCCGGATTTCATTGATTTGCTGGCGCAATTCAGTAACGTCTTTGTTTGGAGACTGGTGGTAACTGTAATTTTGGCATAAGGAATATTTCACGGGTGGATTGCCAGGCTTTGCCGCGAAGGCCAGATACTCTCGGTAGCATCTGGGGCTCTCTGAGAGGGCTAGGAATTGAAACCGGCTCGGCCAGGATGGCTGCGTGAGGCACAGGTCCTACTGCTGTGCTTTCGCGCCAGAATGGCAGTGTGGATAGAATGATGAAAAGCAGCCCATGGAAGATTTTAAAGTACAGATTCGGATGATTTCAAGTATCTGGGTAGACATACCAGTGCTGTAACGAATGGTTGCACAGAGTGGAGATTTAGATGTATTCCAGTCTCGCAGTGAATGACCGGAACATTCTGTAGTGGAGATTCCAATGATTTCTGATGTCTGATTCTGTGGACAGGAAAATGAAGAGCTGACCAGGGTGGAGTGTAGAGCCAGTCAAAAGCACAGGCCACTGAAAACCAGCATTGGGTTACTTGGACATACACCAGTGATGTAACGAAAGCCTGCCTGGAGTGGAGTTTTAGATGAATTCCAGATTCGCAATGAATGAATGGAATTGAGTGGATAGCTACTTGAACAGCACGCCTCTGAGTGTGAACAAGACGCTGAAAACCAACATTGGGTTACTTGTATATTCACCAGTGGTGTAACAAAAGCCTGCCTGGAGTAGAGATTCAGATGAATGCCGGGTTCACAGAGAATAAATGGAACATTCTGTTGGGGAGATTCCAATGATTTCTGAAGTCTGGGTTGTATCGACACGAAAACGAAGACCTGATCAAGTTAGACTGGATAGCCAGTTGAACAGCAGGACTGCGAGTTTGAACAGGCTGCTGAAATCAGCATTGGGTTACTTGGGTCTTCACCAGTGGTGTAACGAAATTCTGCCTGGAGTGGAGATTTAGATGAATTCCAGATTGACAGTGAATGAATGGAACATTCTTTAGTGGAGATTACCATGATTTCTGAAGTCTGGGTTGTGTGGACAGGAAAATGAAGAGCTGAAGAGGTTTGAGTGGATAGCCAGTTGAACAGCATGCCTGCGAGTGTGTACAGACCGCTCAAAACCAGCATTGGGTTACTTGGACATTCACGAGTGGTGTAACGAAAGACTGCCTGGAATGGAGATTCGATAAACTCAAGATTGGCAGTGAATGATGGAACATTCTTTAGTGGAGATTCCAATGATTTCTGAAGTCTGGGTTGTGTGGATAGGAAAATGAAGAGGTGAGCAGTGTGGAGTGAATAGTCAATTGAACAGCACGCCTGCTAGTGTGAAAAGGCCATGGAAATCCAGCATTGGGTTACTCGGACATTTACCAGTGGTAAAACGAAAGCCTGCCTGGAGTGGAGATTCAGATGAATACCAGATTCACAATGAATGAATGGAACATTCTGTAGTGGAGATACCAATGTTCTCAGAACTCTGGGTTATGAACACCAGGAAATGAAGACCTGAGGAAGGTGGAGTGGATTGCCAGTGAACACAACGCCTACGTTTTGTGAACAGGCCGCGGACCACCAGCATTGTGTTACTGGGACATGCAGAGTAATCCCAACCCTGACGAGCTTTAGAGGCATAGATCATCACCACCACTGGTGGCGTTGACCGGGAGAGTCCATATTGTTTCGATTGATTTAGATGTCGATGCACACCAGGCCTGGGTATAGTGGACAGGATGATGAAAACTTCGGCTTTCTTGAGTGCACAGGCAGATGAATACCAGATATGTAGGTGTTGATATTTTGATGAACTCATGTCGCCCGCTAGTGTGGAAGGGTTAATGAACAGTATACGATATTTGACTGGATAGGGAGCTGAACAGGATGATTGGGGAGAGTTGACAGAAATGCTCACTTAGCAGATTCCTAATTCGACTCGATTTCGTGGAGAACGAGAAGAAACCCAGGCCTAATACATTGGATATTGAGAGGAATTCACTACTCAGCAGTGTGGATCGCTGTCACTCTCCCAGTCCTCCCGGACCACATTCATTTTCTGGCACGGTTTAGTAACGACTTCCTTTGGAGACTTGTGGTGACTGTAATTTCGTCATATGGAATATTTCACGGGTGTCTTGTCAGGCTTTGCTTAGAGGGCCAGATAGTCTCGATAGCTTCCCGAGCTCTCTGAGAGGGCAAGTAATTGAACCCGGGTCGGCCAGCCTGTCTGCGTGATGCACACGTCCTACTGCTGTGCTTTCGCGCCAGAAGGGCAGTGTGGTTAGGAAGAAGATAAGCAACCCATATATGATTTTAGAGTACAGATTCAGATGATCTAAAGTTTCTGGGTGACTCACCAGTGCTGTAACATATGCCTGTGTAGAGTGGAGATTCATATGTGTTCCAGACTCACAGTGAAAGACCGGAACATTCTGTAGTGGGGATTCCAATGATTTCTGATGTCTGTGTTGTGTGGACAGGAAAATGAAGAGCTGACCAGGGTGGAGTGGATAACCATTGAACAGCACAGTACGCTGAAAACCATCATTCTTTTACTTGGACATTCACCAGTGTTGTAACGAAAGCCTGTCTTGGAGTGGAGATTTGATGAACTCCAGATTGGCAGTGAATGAATGGAACATTCTGTAGTGGAGATTCCAATGATTTATGAACTCTGGGTTCTGTGGACAGGAAAATGAAGAGATAACCAGTGTGGAGTGGATAGCCAGTTGAACAACACGCCTGCGAGTGTGAACGGGCAGCTGAAAATCATCATTGGGTTACAAGGGCATTCACCAGTGGTATAACGAAAGCCTGCCTGGAGTGGAGTTTCAGATGAATTCCAGATTCGCAGTGAATGAATGGAACATTCCCTAGTGGAGATACCAATCACTTTAGAAATCAGGGTATGGGCACCAGGAAGTGAAGAGCTGACCAGGTTAGAGTGGAAAGCCAGTTAACACCATTCCTGCGGTATGTGAACAGTCCGCTGATCACTACATTGGGTTACTGAGACATGCAGAAGAATCTCAACCTGGACGAGTTTTAGAGGCATAAGATCATCACCACCCCTGGGTGGTGTTGACCGGGACAGTAACATATGGTTTCGATTGATTCAGAAGTGGATGCACAGCCTGACTGGTTAGAGTGGACGGGATGATGAAAACTTCGGCTTGATTCAGTGCACAGGCAGATGAAAACCTGATATGTAGGTGTTGATATTTAGATGAACTCAGGTCTCTCATTTGTGTGGAAGGGTCAATGAACAGACTACTATATTCGACTGAATAGCGAGCTGAAGAGCAGGCCTGGGGAGAGTTGACAGCAAATGCTCAATTGGTAGATTTCGAATTAGACTCGATTTCGTGGAGTACGTGAAGAAACGCAGGCCTAATACATTGGATATTGAGATGAAATCACTACTCAGCAGTGTGGATCGCTGTCACTCTCTCAGTACTCCCAGCCTTCATTGATTTGCTGGCCCGGTTCAGTAGCGTCTTCGTTTGGAGATTTGTGGTGACTGTAATTTTGGCATATGGAATATTTCACGGGTGTCTTACCAGCAGATTCAGATGATTTCAAGTTTCTGGGTAGACATACCAGTGCTGTAACGAATGCCTGCGTAGAGTGCAGATTCAGATGTATTCCAGACTCACAGTGAATGACTGGAACATTCTGTAGTGGAGATTCCAATGATTTCTGATGTCTGGGTTACATGGACAGCAAAATGAAGAGCTCAACAGGGTGGAGTGGATAGCCAGTGATCAGCACAGGCCGCTGAAAACCATCATTGGTTTACTTACACATTCACAAGTGGTGTAACGAAAGCCCGCATGGAGTGGAGATTCGAAGAACTCCAGATTGGCAGTGAATGAATGGAACATTTTGAAGTGGAGATTCCAATGATTGCTGAAGTCTGGGTTGTGTGGACAGAAAAATGAAGAGCTGACCAGGTTGGAGTAGAGAGCCAGTTGATCAGCACGTCTGTGAGTGAGAACAGGCCGGTGAAAACCAGAATTGTGTTACTTGGACATTCACCAGTGGTGTAATGAAAGCCTGCCTGGAGTGGAGATTCGAAGAACTCCAGATTGGCAGTAAATGAATGGAACATTCTGAAGTGGAGATTCCAATGATTGCTGAAGTCTGGGTTGTGTGGACAGAAAAATGAAGAGCTGACCCGGTTGGAGTAGAGAGCCAGTTGATCAGCACGTCTGTGAGTGAGAACAGGCTGGTGAAAACCAGAATTGTGTTACTTGGACATTCACCAGTGGTGTAATGAAAGCCTGCCTGGAGTGGAGATTCGATGAACTACAGATTGGCAGTGAATGAATGGAACATTCTGTAGTCGAGATTCCTATGATTTCTGAAGTCTGGGTTGTGTGGACAGGAATATGAAGAATTGACCAGGGTGGATTGTGTGGACAGTTGAACAGCACCCCTGCGATTGTGCACATGACGCTAAAAACCAGCATTGGGTTCTTTGGCTATTCACCAGTTGTGTAGCAAAAACCTGCCTTGCGTGGAGATTCGATGAATTCCAGACTGGCAGAGAATGAATGGGACATTCTTTAGTGGAGATTGCAATGGTTTCTGGACTCTGCGTTTTTTGACGAGGAAAATGAACACAACACCCAATAGGAGAGAGAGAACAAAGGGGAATGCCCTGCTACAGAGGCAGGGTGGGAGGGGATGTGGGGGGAATTGGGCACTGGTGGAGGGATGGGTATTTGATCATTGTATGACCGAAACCCAAGCACAAAGATTTGTAAATCTACAACTGTACCTCATGATGCTTCACTAATAAAAAAAAAAGAAAATGAACAGCTGACCAGGGTGCATTGGATAGCCAGTGAACACCACACCTGCAGTATGTGAACAGGCCGCCGACCACTAGCATTGGGTTACTGGGACATACAGAAGAATCTCAAACCTGACGAGTTTTAGAGTCGTGCAACCATCACCAGGACTGGGTGGCATTGACCGCGTGAGTATCATATGGTTTCGATTGACTCAGAAGTCGATGCATACCAGACTTGGTTAGAGTGGAGGGGATGACGAAAACTTCGGCTTGATTGAGTGCACAGGCAGATGAAAACCATATATGAAGGTGTTGATATTTAGATGAACTCAGTTCAGTCGGTAGTGTGGCAGGGTTAATGAACAGAATACTATATTAGACTGGATAGGGAGCTGAAAAGCAGGCCTTGTGAGAGTTGACAGCAAAGGCTTACTTGGAAGATTTCTAATTAGATTCGATTTCGTGGAGAACGAGAAGCAACGCAGGTCTAATACATTGAATATCGAGATGAATTCACTACTCAGCAGTGTGGATCTCTGTCACACTTCCAGTCCTCCAGGACTTCATTGATTTGCTGGCGCGGTTCAGTAGCGTCTTCATATGGATACTTTTGGTGACTGTAATTTTGGCATATGGAATATTTCACGGATGTCTTGCCAGGCTTTGTCACGAGGGCCTGATTCACTCGGTAGCTTCCCGGGCTCTCTGAGTGGGCGAGGAATTGAACCCGGCTCGGCCAGGCTGTCTGCGTGACGCGCACGTCCTACTGCTGTGCTTTTGCTCCAGAATGGCAGTGTGGATAGGCAGAGGAAAAGCAGCCCAGGGATGGTTATAGAGTGAAGATTCTGATGTTTTGAAGTTTCTGGGTAGACTTGGACCTTCAGCAGTGGTGTAACGAAAGCTGCCTGGAGTGGAGATTCGTAGAACTCCAGATTGGCAGTGAATGAATGGAACATTCAGTAGTGGAGATTCCAATGATTTCTGAAGTCTGGGTTGTGTGGACAGGAAAAGGAAGAACTGACCAGGTTGGAGTGGATATCCAGTTGAACAGAATGCCTGTGAATGTGAACAGGCCTCTAAAAACCAGCATTGGGTTACTTTTACTTTAAGCAGTGTGTAAAGAAATCCTGCCTGAGTGGAGATTCGAAGAACTCCAGATTGGCAGTGAATGAATGGAACCTTCTGCAGTGGAGATTATAATGGTTTCTTAAGTCTAGGTTATATGGACAGGAATATAAAGAGCTGACAATGTTGGAGTGGATAGCCAGTTGAAGAGCAGGTCTGCAAGATTGAACAGGCTGCTGAAATCCATCATCGGGGTACTACGGTATTCACCAGTGATGTAACGAAAACCTGTCTAGAGTGAGATTCGATGAATTCCAGATTTGCAGTGAATGAATGGAACATGCTTTAGTGGAGATTCCAATGATTTCCGAACTCTCGTTTGTGTGGACAGGAAAATGAAGAGCTGACCAGGGTTGAGTGGATAGCCAGTAGAACAGCAGGCCTGCGAGTGTGAACAGGCCTCTGTAAGAGAGCATTGGGTCACTTGGACATTCAGCAGTGCAGTAACAAAAGCCTGCCTGCAGTGTAGATTCGAGGAACTCAAGATTGGCAGCGAATGAATGGAACATTCTGTAGTGGATATTCCATTCATTTCTGAAGTCTGGGTTGTGTGGAGAGGAAAAGGAAGAGCTGACCAGAGTGTACTGGATATCCAGTTGAACAGCATGCCTGCGAGTGTGAATAGGACGCTGAAAACCAGCATTGGGTTACTTGGACTTTCAACAGTGGTGTAACGAAAGCCTGCCTGGAGTGAATATTCGATGAATTCCAGTTTGGCAGTGAATGAATGGAACATTCTGTAGTGGAGATTCCAATAGTTTCTGAAGCCTACGGATTGTGGACAAGAAAATGATGAGCTGGCCAGGTTGGAGTGGATAGCTAGCTGAACAGTAGGCCTGCGACTTTGAACAGACTGCTGAAAACCAGCATTAGGTTACTTGAATATTCACCAGTAGTGTAACAAAATCCTGCCTTGAGTGGAGATTCGATGAATTCCAGTTGGCAGTGAATGATTGGAATATTCTGTAGTGGAAATTCCAATGATTTTTGAAGTCTGGGTTTGTGGACCAGAAAATGAAGAGCTGACCAGGGTTCAGTGGATAGCCATTTGAACAGCACGCCTGTGAGTGTGAACAGGATGCTGAAAAACAGCATTGTGTTACTTGCACATACAACAGGAGTGTAACGATAGCCTGTCTAATGTGACAGATTTGCAGTAAATGAATGGAACATTCTGTAGTGGAGATTCCAATGATTTCTGAAATCTGGGTTGTGTGGACAGGAAAATGAGGTGCACACCATGCTAGAGTGGATAGCCAGTTGAACAGCAGGCCTGCGAGTTTGAATAGGCCCCTGTAACCAGCATTGGGTTACTTGGGCTTTCAGCAGTGGTGTAACGAAAGTCTGCTGGAGTGGAGATTTGGTGATCTCCAGATTGACAGTGAATGAATGAAACATTCTGAAGTGGATTTCTAATGTCTGCGTTGTGTGGACAGGAAATGAAAGGGCTGACCACTGTGGAGTTGATAGCCAGTTGAACAGCACGCCTGCGACTGTGAACAGAACAATGAAAACCAGCAGTGGGTTACCTGGACATTCACCAATGGTGAAACGAAATCCTGCCTTGAGTGGATATTCAGATGAATTCCAGATTCGGAGTGAATGAGTGGACAATTCCGTAGTGGAGATTACAATGATTTCTGAAATTTGCCTTTTTTGGACAGGAAAATGAAAACCTGACAAGGGTTGAGTGGTTACCCAGTTGAACAGCACGCCTGCATGTGTAAACAGGCGACTGAAAACCAGAATTGAGTTACTTGGATATTTAACAGTGGTGTAACGAAATCCTGACTGTATTGGAGACTCGATGAATTCCAGATTGTCAGTGAATGAATGGAACATTCTGTAGTGGAGATTCTAATGTTTTCTGAAGTCTGCGTTATGTGGACAGGAAAATGAAGAACTGACCAGGGTTGAGTGGATAGCCAGTTGAAGAGCACGCCTCCGAATGTGAACAGGAATATGAAAACCAGCATTGGGTTACTTGGACATTCACCAGTGTTGTAACTAAAGCCTACTTGGAGTGGATATTCGAAGAACTCCAGATTGACAGTGAATGAGTGGAACATTCTTTAGTGGAGATTCTAATGTTTTCTGAAGTCTGGGTTGTGTGGACAGGAAAAGGAAGAGCTGACCAGAGTTGAATGTATAGTCAGTTGAATAGAACACCTTCGTGTGAGAACAGGACGTTGAAAACCTGCATTGGGTTATTTGGACATTCACCAGTGGTGTAACAAAAGCCTGCCTGGAGTGGATATTCGATGAATTCCAGATTGTAAGTGAATGAATGGAACATACTGTAGTGGAGATTCTAATGGTTTCTGAAGACTGGGTTATATGGACAGGAAAAAGAAGAGCTGACCAATGTGGAGTGGATAGGCAGTTGAAGAGCACGAATGTGAGTGTGAATAGGACGCTGAAATCCAGCATTGGGTTACTTGGACATTCAGCAGTTTTGTAAGGAATGCCTGCCTAGAATGGAGCTTCAGTTGAACTCCAGATTCGGAGTGAATGAATGGAAAATTCTGTAGTGGAGATTCTAATGTTTTCTGAAGTCTGATATATGTGGACAGGAAAGTGAAGAGCTGACCAGGGTTGAGTGGATAGCCAGTTGAACAGCACACCTCCGAGTGTGAACAGGACGATGAAAACCAGCATTGGGTTACTTGAATATTCACCAGTGGTGTAACAAAAGCCTGCTTGGAGTGGATATTCGAAGAACTCCAGATTGGCAGTGAATGAATGGAATATTCTGTAGTGGAGATTCCAATAATTTCTGAAGTCTGACTTGTGTGGACAGGAAAAGGAAGAGTAGACCAGGGTTGAATGCATAGCCAGTTGAACAGCACCAATGCGAGTGTGAACAGGCCTCTCAAACTAGCATTGGGTTACATGGACATTCAGCAGTGGTGGAACGAAAGCTTGCCTGGATAGAGATTCAATGAATTCTAGATTGGGAGAGAATGAATTGAACATTATTTAGTGAAGATTCCAATGATTTCCGAAATCTGGGTTGTGTGGACAGGAAAATGTAGAGCTTACCATGGTTGAGTGGATAGCCAGTTGAACAGCAGACCTGTGAGTTTGAACAGGCCGCTGAAATTCAGCATCGGGGTACTTGGATATTCACCAGTGGTGTAAGGAAAGCCTGCCTGGCTTGGAGATTCGATGATCTCCAGATTGCCAGTGAATGAATGGAACATTCTGTAGTAGAGATTCTAATGGTTTAGAAAGTCTGGGTTATGTGGACAGGAAAATGAAGAGCTGACCACTGTGGAGTGCATAGTCAGTTGAACAACACCAATGCGAGTGTGACCAGGACGCTGACACCAGCATTGGGTTACTTGGACTTCAGCAGTGGTGTAACGAAATCCTGCGTTGAGTGCAGATTCAGATGAATTCCAGATTTGCAATGAATGAACGGAACCTTCTGTAGTGGAGATTCCAATGATTTCTGAAGTCTGGGTGGTGTGGACAGGAAAATGAAGAGCTGACCAGGGTTCAGTGGATAGCCAGTTGAACAGCACGCCTACGAGTGTGTACAGGACGCTGAAATCCAGCATTGTGTTCCTTGGATATTCAACAGTGGTGTAACAAAAGTGTGCCTGGAGTGGAGATTCAGATGAATTCCAGATTTGCACTGAATGATTGGAACATTCTCTAGTGGATATTCCAATGATTTCTGTAGTCTACGTTGTGTGGACAAGAAAATGAAGATCCGAACCTGTTAGAGTGGATAGCCTGTTGAACAGCAAGCTTAGGAATTTGAACAGGCTACTGAAATCCAGCATTGGATTTCTTGGATATTCACTAGTGGTGTAACGATATCCTCCCTGGAGAGGAGATTCGATGAATTCCAGATTGGCAGTGAATGAATGGAACATTCTGTAGTGGAGATTTCAATGATATCTGAAATCTGGGTAGTGTGGACAGGAAAATGAAGAGTAGAGCAGGATACAGTGGATAGCCAGTTGAACAGCAGGAATGCGAATTTGAACAATCCCCTTAAAAGCAGCATTGTGTTACTTGGACATTCAGCAGTGGTGTTACGAATACCTGCCTGGAGTGGAGATTCGATGATCTCCAGATTGGCAGTGAATGAATGGAACAATCTGTAGTGGAGATTCCAATGATATCTGAAGTCTGGGTTCTGTGGACAGGAAAAAAAAAGAGCTGGCAACTCTGTAGTGGATAGCCAGTGGCACACCACTCATGCGACTGTGAAAAGGACGCTGGAAATCAGTATTGTGTTACTTATACATTCACCAGTGGTGTAACGAAAACCTGCCTGGAGTGGAGATTCAGGTGAATTCCAGATTCGCAATGAATGAATGTAGCATTCCCTTTTGGAGATTCCATTGATTTCTGAAGTCTACGTTGTGTGGACAAGAAAATGAAGAGATGACCAGTTAGAGTGGATAGCCATTTGAACAGCAAGCCTGTGAATTTGAACAGGCTCCTGAAAACAAGCATTGGGTTACTTGGATATTCACCAGTGGTGTAATGGTACCATTCCTGGAGAGGAGATTCGATGAATTCCAGTTTGGCAGTGAATGAATGGGACATTCTGTAGTGGGGATTCCAATGATTTCTGAAGTCTGGGTTGTGTGCGCAGGAAAATGAAGAGCTGACCAGGGTTCAGTGGATAGCCAGTTGAACAGCACGCCTGCAGTTGTGAACAGGCCTCTGAAAACCAGCATCTGGTTACTTGGACATTCAGCAGTGGTGTAATGAAAGCCAGCGTGTATTGGAGATGCGATGATCTCCAGATTGGCAGAGAAAAAATGGAACATTCTTGAGTAGAGATTCCAATGATTTCTGAAGTCTGGTTGGGTGGACAGGAAAATGAAGAGCTGAGCAAAGTTGATTGGATATCAAGTTGAACAGCACGCCTGCGTGTGTGAATAGGCCTCTGAAAATCAGCATTGTGTTACCTGGATATTTAGCAGTGTTTTATAGACAGCCTGTCTTGAGAAGAGATTCGATTAATTCCAGATTGGCAGTGAATGAATGGAACATTTCGTAGTGGAGATTCCAATGATTTCTGAAGTCTGGTGTGTGTGGACAGGAAAATGAAGAGCAGAAAATGTCAGAGTGTATAGCCAGTAGAACAGCAGGCCTGCGAGCTTGAACAGGCCTCTGAAGTACAGCATTGGGTTACATGGACATTCAGCAGTGGTGTAACAAATGCCTGCCTGGAGTGAAGATTCGATGATCTCCAGATTGGCAGTGAATGATTGCAACATTCTGTATTGGAGATTCCAATGATATCTGAAGTCTGGGTTGTGTGAACAGGAAAAGAAAGAGCTGACAACTGTGGAGTGGATAGCCAGTTAAACAGCATGCCTGAGACTGTGAACAGGACGCTGAAATCCAGCCAGTTGAAGAGCACGAATGCGAGTGTGAACTGGACGCTGAAATCCAACATTGGTTTACTTGGATATTCAGCAGTGGTGTAACAAAAGCCTGCATTGAGTGGAGAGTCAGATTAATTCCAAATTTGTAGTGAATGAATGGAACATGCTGTAGTGGAGATTCCAATGATTTCTGATGTCCGGGTTTTGAGGACAGGAACATGTAGAGCTGAAAAGTTTGGAGTGGATAGCCAGTTGAACAGCAGGCCTGCTAGTTTGTACAGGCCGCTGGAAACCAGCATTGGGTTACTTGGAAATTCACCAGTGGTGTAACAAAAACCTGCCTGGAGTGGAGTTCGATGAATTCCAGATTGTACAATCTCCAGATTGGCAGTGAATTAATGAAATATTCTTTAGCGGAGATTCCAATGGTTTCTGAAGTCGGGTTGGGTGGACAGGAAAATGATGATCTGAGCATGGTTGATTGGATGTCCAGTTGAACAGCACGCCTGCCAGTGTGAAGCGGCCTCTGAAAACCAGCATTGGGTTACCTGAACATTCAGCAGTGGTTTATAGACAGCCTGCCTGGAGTGGATATTCGATTAATTCCAGATTGGCAGTGAATGAATGGAATATTCTGTACTGGCGATTACAAAGATTTCTGAAATCTGGGTTGTGTGGACAGGAAAAGAAAGAACTGACAACTGTGGAGTGGATAACCTATTGAACACCACGCCTGCCACTGTGAAAAGGACGCTGAAAATCAGTATTGGGTTACTTAGACATTCACCATTGTTGTAATGAAAGACTGCCTGGAGTGGAGAATCAGGTGAATTCGAGATTCGCAGTGAATTTATGTAACATTCTACAGTGGAGTTTCCAATGATTTCTGAAGTCTATGTTGTGTGGACAAGAATGTGAAGAGATGGCCAGGTTAGAGTGGATAGCCAGTTGAACAGCAAGCCTAGGAATTTGAACAGACTCCTGAAATCCAGCATTGGGTTACTCGTATATTCACCAGTGGTGTAACGATATCCTGGCTGGAGAGGAGATTTGATGAATTCCGGATTGGCAGTGAATGAATGGAACATTCTGTAGCGGGGATTCCAATGATTTCTGAAGTCTGGGTTGTGTGCACAGGAAAATGAAGAGCTGACCAGTGTTCATTTGATAGCCAGTTGAACAGCCCGCCTGCGAGTGTGAACAGGCCTCTGAAAACAAGCATCGGGTTACTTGGACATTATGCAGTGGTGTAATGAACTCCTACCTGGAGTGAAGATTCGATGATCTCCAGATTGGCAGTGAATGAATGGAACATTCTTTCGTGGAGATTCCAATGATTTCTAAAGTCTGGTTGGGTAAACAGGAAAATGAAGAGCTGAGCACGGTTGATTGGATATCCAGTTGAACAGCACGCCTGCGAGTGTGAACAGTCCTCTGAAAACCAGCATTGCCTTTCCAGGACATTCAGCAGTGGTGTAAAGACAGCCTGCCTGGAGTGCAGATTCAATGAATTCCAGATTGGCAGTTAATGAATGGAACATTCTGTACTGGAGATTCCAATGTTTTCTGAAGTCTGGGGTGTGTGGACAGGAAAGTGAAGAGCAGACCATGTTAGAGTGGATAGCCAATTGAACAGCAGGCCTGCGAGTCTGAATAGGGCTCTGGAAAAAGCATTGGGTTACATGGACATTCAGCAGTGTTGTAAACAATGTCTGCTTGGAGTGGAGATTTGATTATCTACAGACTGGAAATGAATTAATGGAATATTCTGTAGTGGAGATTCCAAAGATATCTGAAGTCTGGGTTGTGTGTACAGGAAAAGAAGAGCTGACAACTCTGGAGTGGATAGCCAGTTGAACAGCACGCCTGCAAATATCAACAGGACGCTTAAAACCAGTATTGGGTTACTTAGACACTCAATTGTGGTATAACAAGTGCTTTTCTGGAGTGGAGATTCAGATGAATTCCAGATTTGCAGTGAATCAATGGAATATTCTGTAGTGGAGATTCCAATGATTTCTGAAGTCTGGGGGGTGTGGGCAGGAAAATGAAGAGCAGAACAGGTTAGAGAGTATAGCCAGTTGAACAGCAGGCCTGCAAGTTTGAACAGGCCTCTGATAAGCAGCATTGTGTTACATGGACATTCAGCATTGGTGTAACGTATGCCTGTCTAGAATAGAGATTCGATATATCCAGATTTGTAGTGAATGAATTGAACATTATGTAATGGAGATTCCAAAGATATCTGAAGTTTGGGTTTTGTGGACAGGAAAAGAATGAGCTGACAACTGTGGAGTGGATAGCCAATTGAACAGCACGCCTGCGACTGTTATCAGGATGGTGAAAATTAGTATTGGGTTACTTGGATATTCAGCAGTGCCTGGAGTGGAGATACGAAGAACTACAGATTGACAGTGAATCAATGGAATATTCTGTAGTAGAGATTCCAATGATTTCTGAAGTCTGGATTATGTGGACAGTAAAAGGAAGAGCTGACCAGGGTAAAATGGATAGCCAGTTAAACAGAACGCCTGCGAGTGTGAACATGCAGCTGATTATCAGCATTGTGTTACTTGGACATTCAAAGTGGTGTAACGAAATCCTGCCTGGAGTGGAGATTCAGATGCATTCCAGACTGGCAGTGAATGAATGGAACATTCTTTAGTGGAGATTCCAATGGTTTCAGAAGTATGGTTTGTGTGTATAAGAAAATGAAGAGCTGACCAGGTTGGAGTGGATAGTCAGTTGAAAATTACTCCTGCGACTGTGAACAGGCCGCTGAAAAGCATCATTGGGTTACTTGGATATTCAGCAGTGGTGTAACGAAAGCCTGCCTGGAGTGGAGATTCGATGAATTCCAGATTGGCAGTGAATGAATGGAAAGTTCTGTAGTGGAGATTGAAATGATTTCTGAAATCTGGGTTGTGTGGACAGGAAAATGAAGAGCTGACCAGGGTTCAATGGATAGCCAGTTGAGAAACACGCCTGAGAGTGTGAACAGGACGCTGAAACCCAGCATTGTGATACTTGGACATTCACCAGTGGTGTAACGTAAACCTGCCTGGAGTGTAGATTCAGATGTATTCCAGATTCACAGTGAATGAATGTAATATTCTGTAGTGGAGATTCTAATGATTTCTGAAGTTTACGTTGTGTGGACAAGAAAATGAAGAGCTGACCATGTCAGACTGGATAGCCAGTTGAAGAGCAAGCCTGCGACTTTGATCAGGCTACTGAATACCAGCATTGGGTTACTTGGATATTCACCAGTGTTGTAATGATATTCTGCCTGGAGAGGAGATTCGATGAATTCCAGATTGGCAGTGAAAATATGGTAACTTCTGTAGTGGAGATTCGAATGAATTCTGATGTCTGGGTTGTGTGGACAGGAAAATGAAGAGCAGACCAGGTTAGAGTGGATAGCCAGTTGAACAGAAGGCCTGCGAGTTTGAACAGGCCTCTGAAAACCAGTATTGGGTTACTTGTATATTCACCAGTGGTGTAACGATATCCTGCCTGGAGCTGAGATTCGATGAATTCCAGATTGGCAGTGAATGAATGGAACATTCTGTAGTGGGGATTCCAATGATTTCTGAAGACTTGTTTGTGTGGACAGGAAACTTAAGAGCTAACCAGGTTTCAGTGGATATCCCGTTGAACAGCACACCTGAGAGTTTGAACAGGACTCTCAAAACCAGCATTGGGTTACTTGGATATTCAGTAGTGGTGTAACGAAAGCCAGCCTGTACTGGAGATTCGATGATCTCCAGATTGGCAGTGAATGAATGGAACATTCTTTAGTGGAGATTCCAATAATTTCTGAAGTCTGCTTGGGTGGATAGGAAAATGAAGAGCTGAGCATGGTTGATTGGATATCCAGTTGAACAGCATGCCTGACAGTGTGAATAGACCTCTGAAAACCAGCATTGGGTGACCTGCATTCAGCAGTGGTTTATAGACAGCCTGCCTGGAGGGGAGATTCAATGAATTTCAGATTGGCAGTGAATGAATGGAACCTTCTGTCGTGGAGATTCCAATGACATCTGAAGTCTGGGTTGTGTGGACAGGAAAAGAAAGATCTGACAACTCTGGAGCAGATAGCCAGTTGAACAGCACGCCTGCGACTTCGAAGAGGCGGCTGATTGTCAGCATTGTGTTACTTGGATATTCAACAGTGTTGTAACGAATTCCTACCTGGAGTGGAGATTCAGATGTATTCCAGATTGAGAGTGAATGAATGGAACATTCTGTAGTGGAGATTCCATTGATTCCTGAAGTTTGGATTGTGTGTATAGGAAAATGAAGTGCTGACTAGTTGGAGTGGATAGCCAGTTGAACAGCACACCTGAGAGTTTGAACAGGCCACTGAAAACCATCATTTGTTTACTAGGATACGCACCAGTGGTGTTACGAAAGCCTGCCTGGAGTGGAGATTCGATGAATTCAATATTGGCAGTGAATGAATGGAACGTTGTGTAGTGGAGATTCCAATGATTTCTGAAATCTGAGTTGTGTGGACAGGAAAATGAAGAGCTTACCAGGGTTCAATGGATAGCCAGTTGAGCAGCACGCCTTGGAGTGTGAACAGGATGCTGAAAACCAGCATTGTGTTACTTGGACATTCAACAGTGGTGTAACGAAAGCCTGGCTGGAGTGGAGATTCAGATGTATTTCTGATTTGCACTGAATAATTGGAACATTCTATAGTGCAGATTCCAATGATATCTGTAATATGGGCAGTGTGGACAGGAAAATGAAGAGCAGATCAGGATAGTGTAGATAGCCAGTTGAACAGCGGGACTGCAAGTTTCATCAGGCCTCTGAAAAGCAGCAATGGTTTACTTGGACATTCAGCAGGGGTGTTACGAATGACTGCCTCGAGTGGAGATTCGATGATCTCCAGATTGGCAGTGAATGAATGGAACATTCTGTAGTGGAGATTCCAATGATCTCTGAAATCTGGGTTGTGTGGACAGTAAAGAAAGAGTTGACAACTGTGGAGTTCATAGCCAGTTGAACAGCACGCCTGTGACTGTCAACAAGACACTGAAAATCAGCATTGTGAAACTTGGACATTCACTAGTGGTGTAACAAAAGCCTGCCTGGAGTAGAGATTCAGATGAATTCCAGATTTGCAGTGAATGAATGTAACATTCTGTAGTGAATATTCCAATGATTTCTGAAGTTTACGTTGTGTGGACAAGAAAAGGAAGAGCTAACGAGGTTAGAGTGGATAGCCAGTTCAACAGCAAGCCTGCGATTGTGAACAGGCCTCTGAAAATCAGCATCGGGTTACTTGGACATTCTGCTGTATTGTAATGAACTCCTGCCTGGAGTGGAGATTCAATGATCTCCAGATTGGCAGTGAATTAATGGAATATTCTGTAGTGGGGATTCCAATGATTTCTGAAGACTGGTTTTTGTGGACAGGAAAATGAAGAGCTAACCAGGTTTCAGTGGATATCCCGTTGAACAGGACACCTGAGAGTGTGAACAGGACTCTGAAAACCAGCATTGGGTTACTTGGATATTCAGCAGTGGTGTAACGAAAGCCTGCCTATAGTGGAGATTCGATGATCTCCTGATTGGCAGTGAATGAATGGATCATTCTTTAGTGGAGATTCCAATGATTTCTGAAGTCTGTTTGGGTGGACAGGAACATGAAAAGCTGAGCACGGTTGATTGGATATCCAGTTGAACAGCACGCCTGCGAGTGTGAACAGTCCTCTGAAAACCAGCATTGGGTTGCTTGGACATTCAGCAGTGGTGTAACGAGACCCCGCCTCGAGTGGTGATTCGATAATCTCCAGATTGGCAGTGAATGATTGGAACGTTCTGTAGTGGAGATTCCAATGATTTTTGAAGTCTGGTTGTGTGGCCTGAAAAATGAAGAGCACAGCATGGTTGAGTGGATAGCCACTTGAAGAGCACGCCTGCGAGTGAGTACAGGCATGTGAAACCCAGCATTGGATTACTTGGACATTCAGCAGTAGTGTAAAGAAAGCCTGCCTGGAGTGGAGATTCGATGTTCTCCATATTGTCAGTGAATAAATAGAACATTCTGTAGTGGAGATTCCATTGATTTCTGAAGTCTGGTGTGTGAATACAGGAAAATGAAGAGCTGATCAGGTTAGAATGAAGAGCCAGTTAACAGCAGGCCTGTGAGTGTTAGCAGGCTGCTGAAAACCATCATTGGTTTACTTGGATATTCACCAGTGGTGTAAGGAAATCCTGCCTGGAGTGGAGATTCGATGAATTCCAGATTGTCATTGAATGAATGGTACATTCTGTACTGGAGATTCCAATGATTTCTGATTTCTGGTTTTTGTGGACAGGAAAAGAAAGAGCTGACCACTTTGGAGTAGATAGCTAGTTGAACAGCACACCTGCGAGTGTAAACAGGACGCTGAAAGCCAGCACTGTGTTACTTGGACATTCTCTAGTGGTGTAACGAAAGCCTGCCTCGAGTGGATATTCAGATGAATTCCAGATTCGCAGTGAATGAATGGAACATCTAGAAAGTCTAGGTTATTTGGACAGGATAATGAAGATCTGACCAGGGTTGAGCGGGTATCCAGTTGAACAGCACGCATGCGAGTGTGAATAGGACTCTGACAACCAGCATTGGGTTACTTGGACATTCAGCAGTGGTGTAACGAAAGCCTGCCTGGAGTGGAGATTCGATGATCTCCATATTGGCAGTGAATGATTGGTACGTTCTGTAGTGGAGATTCCAATGATTTCTGAAGTCTGGTTGTGTGGCCTGAAAAATGAAGAGCACAGCAGGGTTGAGTGTATAGCCAGTTGAATAGCACGCCTGCGAGTGAGTACAGGTGTGTGAAATCCAGCATTGGATTACTTGAACATTCAGCAGTGGTGTAACGAAAGCCTGCCTGGAGTGGAGATACAATGTTCTCCATATTGTCCGTGAGTGAATAGAACATTCTGTAGTGGAGATTCCATTGATTTCTGAAGTCTGGGGTGTGAATACAGGAAAATGAAGAGCAGATCAGGTTAGAATGAATAGCCAGTTGAACAGCAGGCCTGCGAGGGTGAAAAGGCTGCTGAAAATCAGCATTGGGTTACGTGGTCATTTACCAGTGGTATAACAAAAGACTGCCTGGAGTAAAGATTCAGATGAATTCCAGATTCGCAGTGAATGAATGGAACATTCTGTAGTGGATATTTCAATGATTTCTACAGTCTGGGTTGTGTGGCCAGGAAAAGAAAGAGCTGACCACTGTGGAGTGGGTAGTCAGTTGAATGGCGGCACGCCTGTGAGTCTGAACAGGAGGCTGAAAACCAGCATTGGGTTACTTGAATATTCACCAGTGGTGTAACAAAATCCTGCCTGGACCTCAGATTCAATGAATTCCAGATTGGCATTAAATGAATGGAACATTTTGTAGTGGTGATTCCACGATTTCTTTTTCTTTTTTTTTTATGGATGGAAAAGTTTATTGTTTTAAATTTGCCATTTTAAAAATGTACTATGATGTGAATCTTCACTTACAACAAAACAAAACCTTGCTTTATCAAATAGTATCAAAATCAGGGATGATTATATTACCCTGATCCTTAGATTATAGAACAGAGAATAATAGGGAGGAAAGAAATTACTGGGTGGGGGGAAATAATAAGACACAGGTAGAAGCAGTAGAGGAAAGAGGCAAAAACGTGTGTGTGTGTGTGTGTGTGTGCGTGTATTTTCACCATAAAACAAGTCACACTGAAAGCATGAGACCCAAACTACAACAACCAAACCTAACAATTTTGCTGTCAAGGAGGCAGGTTGAGGGATAGAAAGGAAACTCGGGACACTGGTGGAGGGAATACTGGTGATGGGAGTGGTGTTGGAACATGATATGTCTGCAATACAACTATGAATAACTTTGTAATCATGGTATCTAAATTTAAAAAGAAGAAAAATACCAAAAGGACTCTTTAGCAAACTAGTTAAATATATATAGTTAAATACTAGAAAATTAGCACAAATGAGTAGAGGACAGAAGAATTTTTTTAAAAGGTGAGGATAATTACAACAATGAAAATGGTTTAATATAAATCTGTAATAATTATTTCAGGCTATTTTTGGTACAGAGATGGACCAATAGGCCAGACTAGCTGAGCACTGATACTGTACTTTTGTAAGTAGGGAGTCACACTGTCACTTATGACGGGTACTTACTATATTCACATGATGTTTATTTATTTATTTTTTTTTCTGAAGTCTGGTTTGTGTGGACACAAAAAGGAAGTGCTGAGCAGGGTTAATTGGATAGCCACATGAACAGCACGCCTGCGACTATGAACAGGCCTCTGATAACCAGCATTGGGCTACGTGGACATTCACCAGTAGTGTAACGCAAGCCTGCCTGGAGTGTAGATTCGATGATCTCCAGATTGGCAGTGAATTACTGGAACATTCTGTAGTTAAGATAGCAATGTTTTCTGAAATCTGGGTTGTGTGGACAGGAAAAATAAGAGCTGACCACTGTGGAGTGTATAGCCAGTTGAACAGCACGCCTGTGAGTGTGAAAAGGACGCTGAAAACCAGTATTGGGTTACTTGCACATTCAACAGTAGTGTAATGAAAGCCTGACTGGAGTCGAGATTCGATGAAATCCAGACTGGCAGTGAACGACTGGAAAATCTAGAAAATCTAGGTTATGTGGACAGGAAAATGAAGAGCTGACCAAGGTTGAGTGGGTAGCCAGTTGAACAGAACGCATGTGAGTGTGAACAGGCCTCTGAAAACCAGCATTGGGTTACTTGGTCATTCAGCACGGTGTAACGAATGCCTGCATGGAGTGGAGATTCAGATGAATTCCATATTTGCAGTGAATGAACTGGAACATTCTGTAGTGGAGATTCCAATAATTTTTGAAGTCTGAGTTATGTGGAGAGGAAAATGAAGAGCAGACCAGGTTAGAGTGGTTAGCCAGTTGAACAGCAGGACTGCTAGTTTGAACAGGCTGCTGAAAAGCAACATTTGGTTACTTGGATATTCACCAGTGGTGTAAACATATCCTGCCTGGAGTTCAGATTGGATGAAATCCAGATTGGGAGTGAATTAATGGAACATTTTTTAGTGGAGATTCCAATGATTTCTGAAGTCTGGAATGTGTGGAAAGGAAAATGCAGAGCTGATCAGGTTTGAGTGGAAAGCCAGCTGAACAGCACACCTGCTAGTGTGAACAAGCCGCTGAAAACCAGCATTGGGCTATTTGGATATTCACCAGTGGTGTAATAAAAGCCTGCCTTTAGTGGAGATTCGATGAATTCCAGATTGGCAGTGAATGAATGGAACATTCTGTAGTGGAGTTTCCAATGGTTTCTGAAGAATACGTTGTGTGGACAAGAAAATGAAGAACTGACAAGGTTGGAGTGGATAGCCTGTTGAATAGCAGGCCTGCGACTTTGAAGAATCTGCTGCAAACCAGCATTGGGTTACTGGGATATTCACCAGTGGTGTAACGAAAGCCTGCCTGGAGTGGAGATTCGATGATCTAAAGATTGACAGTGAATGAATTGAACATTCAGCAGTGGAGATTCCAATGATTTCTGAAGTCTGGTTGTGTGGACAGGAAAATAATAGCTGACCACTGTTGAGTGGATAGCCAGATGAACAGCAAGCCTGCGAGTGTGAACAGGCCGCTGAAAACCAGTACTGGGCTACTTGGATATTCACCAATGATGTAACGAATGCCTGCCTGGAGTGGAGATTCGATGAATTCCAGATTGGCAGTGAAGGAATGGAACGTTCTTCAGTGGAGCTTCCAATGATTTCTGAAGTCTGGGTTGCGTTAACAGGAAAATTAAGTGCTGAAGAGTTTGGAGTGGGTAACCAGTTGAACAGCACCCTTGCGAGTGTGAAGAGGCCGCTGAAGACCAGCACTTGGTTACTTGGATATTCACCACAGGTGTAACGAAAGCCTGCCTTGATTGGAGATATGATGAATTCCGGATTGGCAGTGAAGGAATGGAACATTCAGTAGTGGAGTTTATAATGGTTTGTGAAGTCTAGGTTATTTAGAGGAATACCAAGAGCTGACTAGGTTGGAGTGGTTAGCCAGGTGAACAGCACACCTGAGAGTATGAACAGGCCACCGAAAACCAGCATTGGGGTACTTGGGTATTCACTAGTTATGTAACGAAATCCTGCCTGCCTGGAGTGGAGATTCGATGAATTCCTGATTGACAGTGAATGAATAGAACATTCTGTAGTGGAGATTCCAATGATTTCTGAAGTCTGGATTGTGTGGACAGGAAAATGAAGTGCTGACCAGGGTTGAGTGGATAGCCCGTTGAAGAGAACGCCTGCCAGTGTGAACAGGCCGCTGAAAACCAGCTTTGTATTATTTGGACATTCAGCAGTGTGTAACGAAAGCCTGCCTGAAGTGGAGATTCTGTTATCTCCAGATTGGCAGTGAAAGAATGGAACATTCTGTAGTGGAGATTTCAATTAGTTCTGAAGTCTGGTTTGTGTGGACAGGAAAAGAAAGATCTGACCACTGTGGGGTGGATTGCCAGTTGAACAGAATTTTTGCGAGTGTGAAAAGGCCGCTGAAAACCTGCATTGGGTTACTTGGATATTCATCAGTGGTGTAACGAAAGCCTACATGGAGTGGAGATTCAGATGAATTCCAGATTCGCAGTGAATGATTGGAACATTCTGTAGTGGAGAATACAATGATTTCTGGATTCTATGGATTCTATGTTGTGTGTACAGGAAAATGAAGAGCTGTCTAGGTTGAACTGGATAGCCAGTTGAACAGCACGCCTGTGAGTGTGAGCAGGCTGCTGAAATCCAGCATTGTGTTACTTGGATATTCACCAGTGGTGTAACGAAAGCCTGCCTGGAGTGGAGATTTGAAGTATTCCAGATTGCAGTGATTGAATGGAACATTCTGTACTGGAGATTTTAATGGTTTCTGAATTGTAGGTTATGTGGACAGGAGAATGAAGTGCTGACCAGGGTTGAGTTGATAGCCAGTTTAAAAGCACTCATGTGGGTGTGAACAAGAAGCTGAACACCAGAATTGTGTTACTTGGAAACTCACTAGGGTTGTAACAAAAGCCTGCCTGGAGTGGAGATTTGAAGAACTACAGATTGGCAGTGAATGAACGGAACATTCTGTAGTGGAGATTCCAAGTGATTTCTGAAGTCTGGGTTGTGTGGACAGGAAATTGAAGAGCTGACCAGGTTGGAGTGGATTACCAGTTGAACAGCATGCCTACGAGTGTTAACATGCTGTTGAAAACCGGCATTTTTTTACTTGGACATTCACCATTGCTGTAACTAAAGCCAGCCTGGAGTGGAGATTCGTTGAATTCCAGATTGGGAGTGAATGAATGGAACATTTTGTAGTGGATATTCCAATGATTTGAAGTTTGGGTTGTGTGGACAGATAAATGAATAGCTGACCAGGTTGTCGTGGGTATCCAGTTGAACATAAAGCCTACAAGTGTGAGCAGGCCACTAAAAACCAGCATTGGGTTACTTGGATATTCATCAGTGGTGTAATGAAAGCCTGCCTTGAGTGGAGATTCGATGAATTCCACATTGGAAGTGAATGAATGGAACATTCTGTAGTGGAGATTCTAACGGTTTCTGAAGTCTAGGTTATGTGGACAGGAATATGAACAGCCTACTAGTTTGGAGTGGATACCCAGTTGAAAAGCATGCCTGCGAGTGTGAACAGGCCGCTGAAAACCAGCATTGGGTTACTTGGACATTCAACAGTGGTGTAAAGCAAACCAGCCTGGAGTGGAGATTCGATGAATTCCAGATTGCCAGTGAATGAATGCAGCATTCTGTCGTGAAGATTCTAATGCTTTCTGATGTCTAGGTTATTTGGATAGGAAAATTAAGTACTGACCAGGGTTGAGTGGATAGCCAGTTGAACAGCATGTCAGCGGGTCTGAACAGGACGCTGAACACCAGCATTGTGTTACTTTGACATTCAACAGTGGTGTAATGAAAGCCTGCCTGGAGTGGAGATTAGAAGAACTCCAGATGGGTATTGAATGAATGGAACATTCTGCAGTGGAGATTCTAATGTTTTCTGAAGTCTACGTTGTGTTGACTAGAAAATGAAGAGCTGACCAGGTTGGAGTGGATAGGCAGTTGAACAGCAGGCTTGCGACTTTGAAAAGGCTGCGAAAACCAGCATTGGGTTTCTTGGATATTCACCAGTGGTGTAACAAAATCCTTCCTTGAGTGGTGATTCGATGAATTCCAGATTGGCTTTGAATGATTGGAACATTCTGTAGTGGAGATTCCAATGATTTCTGAAGTCTGTATTCTGTGGGCAGGAAAAGAATGAGCTGACCTCTGTGGATGGATCGCCAGTTGAACAGAACTCCTGCGACTGTGAACAGGACGCTGAAAATCATCATTGGGTTTCTTGGACATTCACCAGTGGTGTATAGAAAGCCTGAGTGGAATGGAGATTCGATGATCTCCAAAATGGCAGTGAATGAATGGAACATTTTGTAGTGGATATTCCAATGATTTCAGAACTCTGTTTTATTGGCACCAGGAAATGAAGATCTGACCAGGGTGGTGTGGATAGCCAGTGAACATCACACCTGCGGTATGTGAACATGCCACTGACTTCTAACATTGGGTTACTAGGACATGCAGAAGAATCCCAACCCTGACGTGTTTTACGGGCGTGTTCATCACCTCCACTGGTTGGCATTGACCGGGAGAGTACCATATGGTTTCGATTGATTCAGAAGTCGCTGCACACCAGGCCTGGTTAGAGTGGATGGGATGATGGAAACTTCGGCTTGATTGAGTGCACAGGCAGATGAAAACCAGATATTTAGCTGTTGATATTTAGATGAACTCAGGTCGCTCGTTAGTGTGGCATGGTTAATGATCAGAATACTATATTCGACTGGATAGGTAGCTGAACAGCAGGCCTGGGGACAGTTGGCAGCAAATGCTCAATTGGCAGAATTCGAATTCAACTCGATTCCATGGAGAACGTGAAGAAACACAGGGCTAATACATTGGATATTGAGATGAATTCACTACTCAGCAGTGTGGATCGCTGTGACTCACCCAGTCCTCCCAGACTTCATTGATTTGCTGGCACGGTTGAATAGCGTCTTCTTTTGGGACTTGCGGTGACTGTAATTTTGGCATATGGAATATTTCACGGGTGTCTTGCCAGGCTTTCCCACGAGAGCCAGATACTCTCGGTAGCTTCCGGGGCTCTCTGATAGGGCGAGGAATTGTACCCAGCTCGGCCAGGCTGGCTTCGTGAAGCACACGTCCTACTGCTGTGCTTTCGCGCCAGAATTGCAGCGTGGATAGGAAGATGAAAAGCAGCCCATGGATGAATTTAGAGTGCAGATGCAGATGATTTCAAGTTTCTGGGTAGACATACCAATGCTGCAAAGAATGCCTGCGTAGAGTGAAGATACAGATGTATTCCAGACTCGCAGAGAATGATCGGAACATTCTGTAGTGGAGAATCCAATGATTTCTATTGTCTGAAATCTGTGGACAGGAAAATGCATAGGTGACCAGGGCGGAGTGGATAGCTAGTGAAAAGAACAGGCCGCTGATAACTGTCATTGGGTTACTTGGACATTCACCAGTGGTGTAACGAAAGCCTGTCTGGAGTGGAGATTCTATGAACTCCAGATTGGCAGTGAATGATTGGAACATTCTGTAGTGGAGTTTCCAATGATTTCTGAAGTCTGGGTTCTGTGGAGAGGAAAAGAAAGAGCTGACCACTGTTGAGTGGATACCCAGTTGAACAGCACTTCTGCGAGTGTGAACAGGATACTGAAAACCAGCATTCGGTTACTTGGACATTCACCAGTGGTGTAACGAAAGCCTGCTTGGAGTGGAGATTCAGATGAAATCCATATTTGCAGTGAATGAGAGGAACATTCTGTAGTGGAGATTCCAATGATTTCTGAAGTCTGGTTTGTGTGTACAGAAAAATGAAGAGATGACCAGGTTGGAGTGGATAGACAGTTGAACAGCAGGTCAGCGAGAGTGAACAGGCTGCTGAATACAAGCGTTGGGCTGCTTGCATATACACCAGTGTTGTAAAGAAATCCTGCCTGGAGTGGAGATTCGAGGATCTCCAGATTGGCAGTGAATAAATGGAACATTCTGTAGTGGAGATTCAAATGATTTCTGAAGTCTGGGTTGTGTGGAAAGGAAGATGGAAAACAGGCTAGGTTGGCTTGTATATCCAGTTGAACAGCACGCCTGCGAGTATGAACAGGACGCTGAAAACCAGCATTGGTTTACTTGGACATTCAGCAGTGGTGTAACGAAAGCCTGCCTGGAGTGGAGATTCGATGAATTCCAGATTGGCAGTGAATGTATGGAACATTTTATAGTGGAAATTCCAATGATATTTGATGTCTGGGTTGTGTGGACAGGCAAATGAAGAGCTGACCAGGTTTGAGTAGTTAGCTAGTTGAACAGCACGCCTGCAACTGTGAACAGGCCGCTGAAAAGCAACATTGGTTTACTTGGACATTCACCAGTGGTGTAACGAAAGCCTGCCTGGAGTGGAGATTCGATGAATTCCAGATTGGCAGTGAATGAATGGAACATTCTGTATTGGAGATTCCAATGGTTTCTGAAGTCTACATTGTGTTGTCAAGAAAATGTAGAACTGACCAGGGATGAGTGGTTAGCCAGTTGAACCGCACGCCTGCGAGTGTGAACAAGTGATGAAAACCAGCATTGGGTTACTTGGACATTCCCCAGTGGTGTAACGAAAGCCTGCCTGGAGTGGAGATTCGATGAATAACAGATTGGCAGTGAATAAATGGAACATTCTGTAGTGGAAATACCAATTATTTCAGGACTCTGGGTTATTGGTACCAGGAAATGAAGAACTGACCAGGGTGGATTGGATAGGCACTGACCACCATGCCAGCGGTACGTGAACAGGCCGCTGACCGCTGGCATTGGGTTACAGGACATGCAGAATAATTTCAACTCTGATGAGTTTTAGAGGCATACGATCATCACCACCACTGGGTGGCGTTCACCGGGAGAATACCATATGGTTTTGATTGATTCAGAAGTCAATGCACACCAGATCTGGTTAGAGTGGACGGGATGATGAAAACTTCGACTTGATTGAGTGCACCGGCAGATAAAAACCAGGTATGTAGGTGTTGATATTTAGAGGAACTCAGGTCCCTCGGTTGTGTGGCAGGGTTAATGAAAAGAACACTATATTCGACTGGATAGGGAGCTGAACAGTAGGCCTGGGGAGAGTTGACAGCAAATTCTCAATTGGCAGATGTCGATTTCACTCGAATTCGTGGAGAACGAGAAAAAACTCAGGCCTAATACATTGGATATTGAGATGAATTCACTACTCAGCAGTGTGGATCGCTTTCACTCTCCCAGTACTCCTGGACTTCCTTGATTTGGTGGCGCGTTTGCGTAGTGTCTTCATTTGGAGACTTATGGTGACTGTAATTTTGGCATATTGAATATTTCACCATTGTCTTTCCAGGCTTTGCCATGAGGGGCAGATACTCTCGGTAGAATCCTGGGCTCTCTGAGAGGGTGAGGAACTGAATCCGGCTCGGCCAGGCGGGCTGCGTGACGCACACATCCTACTGCTGTGCTTTTGCTCCAGAGTGGCAGTGTGGATAGGAAGATGAAAAGCAGCCCATGGATGATTTTAGAGTGCATTTCAGAAGATTTCAAGTTTCTGGGTAGACTCACCAGTTCTTTAAGGAATGCCTGCCTAGAGTGAAGATTCAGATTTAGTCCACATTCACAGTGAATGATCGGAACATTCTGTAGTGGAGATTCCAATAATTTCTTATGTCTGGGTTCTGTGGACAGGAAAATGAAGAGCTGAACAGGCTGGAGTGCATAGCCAGTGAACAGGACAGGCCCTGAAAACCATTACTGGTTACTTAGACATTCACCAGTGGTGTAACGAAAGCCTGCATGGAGTGGACATTCAGATGAATTCCAGATTCGCTGTGAATGAATGGAACATTTTGTAGTGGAGATTACAATGATATCTGAAGTCTGTAATGTGTGGACAGGAAAATGAATTGCTCACCAGGTTGGAGTGGATAGCCAGTTTAACAACACACATGCGAGTGTGAACAGGCCGCTGAAAACCAGAATTGGGTTAATTGGATATTCACCAGTGATGTAACGAAAGCCTGCCTGGAGTCGCAATTCGATGAATTGCATATAGGCAGTGAATGAATGTAACATTCTGTAGTGGAGATTCTAATGTTTTCTGAAATCTAGGTTATGTGGACAGAAATATGAAGACAGAAATACTCTTGCGAGTATTAACAGGCTGCTGAAAACCAGCATTGGGTTACTTGGATATTCACCAGTGGTGTAACGAAATTCTTCCTGGAGTGGAGATTCGTTGAATTCCAGATTGGCAGTGAATGAATGGAACTTTCTGTAGTAGAGATTCCAATGATTTATGAAGTCTGGCTGTGTGGAAAAGAAAATGAAGAGCTGAGCAGGGTTGAGTGGATATCCAGTCGAACAGCATGCCTGCGAGTGTGAACAGCCTCTGAAAACCAGAATTGAGTTACTTGGACATTCAGCAGTGTGTAACGAAAGCCTAAATGGAGTGGAGATTCGATGATCTCCACATTGGCAGTGAATGAATGTAAAATTCTGTATTGAAAATTCTAATGATTTCTGATATCTGGATTGTGTGCACAGGAAAGGAAAGAGCTGACCATTGTGGAGTGGATAGCCAGTTGAACAGATCACCTGCAATTGTGAACAGGACGCTCAAAACCAGCATTGTGTCTCTTGGACATTCAGCACTGGCGTAACAAAAGCCTGCCAAGAGTGGAGATTCAGATGAATTCCAGATTCGCAGTGAATGAATGGAACATTCTGTACTGGAGATTTCAATTATTTCTGAAGTCTGGGTTTTCTGGGCAGTAAAATGAAGAGCAGACCAGGTTAGCATAGATAGCAGTTGAACAGCAGGTTTGCAAGTTTGAACAGTTTGCTGAAAACCAGCAGTGTGTTACTTGGATGTTCACAAGTGGTGTAATGAAATCCTGCCTGGAGTGGAGATTCGATGAAATCCAGATTGGCAGTGAATGTATGGAACATTTTGAAGTGGACATTCAATGATTTCTGAAGTCTGGGTTGTGAAGAAAGGAAAAATGAAGAGCTAACCAGGGTTGGTTGGATAGCCAGTTGAACAACACGGCTGCGAGTGTGAGCAGGACACGAAAGCCAGCGCTTGATTACTTAGATATTCACCAGTGGTGTAACGAAAGCCGGACTGGAGCAGAGACTCGATGAATTTCGATTGGCATTGAATGAATGGAACATTCTGTAGTGGAGATTCCAATGATTTCTGAATTCTGGGATGTGTGGAGAGGAAAAGAAAGATCTGACGACTGTGGAGTGGGTAGCCCGTTGAACAGCATTCTAGGGAGTGTGAACAGACCTCTGAAAAACAGCATTGGGTTGCTTGGACATTCACCTGTGGTGTAAAGAAAGCCTGCCTGAGAAGGAGATTCGATGATATCCAGATTGGCAGTGGATGAATGGAACTTTCTGTAGTGGATATTCCAATGATTTCTGACGTCTGGGTTATGTGGATAGGAAAATGAAGAGCAGAGCAGGTTAGAGTGGATAGCCAGTTGAACAGCAGTCCTGACAGTTTGAACAGGCTGCTGAAAACCAGCATTGGTTTACTAGTATATTCACCAGTGCTGTAACGAAATCCTGCCTGGAGTGGTGATTCGATGAATTCCAGATAGGCAGTAAATGAATAGAATATCCTGTAGTGGAGATTCTAATCATTTCTGAGGTCTGGGTATTGTGGAGAGGAAAACTAATAGCTGAACATTGTGGAGTGGATAGCCAGTTGAACAGCAGGCCTGCGAGTGTGAACAGGCATCTGCAAACCAGCATTGGATTTCATGGATATTCAGCAGTGGTGTAAAGAAAGCCTGCCTGGAGTAGAGATTCGATGATCTCCAGGTAGGCAGTGAATGAACAGAATATTCTCTAGTGGAGATTGCAATTATTTCTGAAGTCTGGGTTGTGTGGACTGGAAAAGAAAGAGCAGACCAGTATGAAGTGGATAGCCAGTTGAACAGCATGCCTGCAAGTGTGATCAGGACGCTGAAAACCAGTATTGGGTTACTTGAAGATTCACCAGGGGTTTAACGAAAGCCTGCATCGAGTGGAGATTCAGATGAATTCCACATTCACAGTGAATGACTGGAACATTATGTACTGGAGATTCCAATGATTTCTGAAGTCTGGGTTAAGTAGATAGCAAAATGAAGGGTTGGTCAGGTTTGAGTGGACAGCCAGTTAAACAGCACGCCTGTGAATGTGAACAGGCCTTTGAAAACCACCATTGGGTTACTTGGACATTCAGCACTGTATAACGAAAGTCTGCCTGTAGTGGAGATTCGAGGAACTCCAGGTTGGCATTGAATGAACGGAATATTCTCTAGTGGAGATTCCAATGTTTTCTGAAGTCTAGGTTCTGTGGACAGGAAAAGAAAGAGCTGACCACTATTAAGTGGATAGCCAGTTGAGCAGCACGCCTGCCAGTGTGAACAGGGCGCTAAAAACCAGCATTTGGTTACTTGGAAATTCACCCGTGGTGTAACGAAAGACCTGGGTTGATGGGAAAGCCAGTTGAACAGCACGCCTGTGAGTGTGAACAGGCCTCTGAAAACCAGCATTGGGTTACTTGGACATCCACCTGTGGTGTAACGAAAGCCTGCCTGGGGTGGAGATTCGATGATCTCCAGATTGTCAGTGAATGAATGGAACATTCTGTAGTGGATATTCCAATGATTTTTGACGTCTGGGTTGTGTGGACAGAGAAATGAAGAGCAGATGAGGTTATCGTGGATAGCCAGATGAACAGCACTCCTGCGCGTTTGAACAGGCTGCTGAAAACCAGCATTGGTTTACTAGTATATTCACCAGTGGTGTAACGAAATCCTGCCTGGAGTGGTGATTCGATGAATTCCAGATTGGCATTGAATGAATAGATTATCCTGTAGTGGAGATTCCAATGATTTCTGAGGTCTGTGTTGTGTGGAGAGGAAAATTAAGAGCTGACCAGGGTGGAGTGGATACCCAGTTGAACAGCAGGCCTGCGAGTGTGAACAGGCCTCTGAAAACCAGCATTGGGTTTCTTGGATATTCAGCAGTGGTGTAAAAAAAGTCAGCCTGGAGTGGAGATTCGATGATCTCCAGATTGGCAGTGAATGAATGGAACATACTGTTATGGAGATTCCAATGATTTCTTAACTGTGGGTTGTGTGAACACGAAAAGAAAGAGCATTTCTTGACCACTGTGGAGTCGATAGCCAGTAAAACAACACACTTGCAAGTGTGAACAGGACGTTGAAAACCAGCATTGGGGTGCTTGGATATTCACAGGTGTTGTAACGAAATCCTGCCAATACGATAAATTCCAGATTGGGAGTAAATGAATGGAAATTCTGTATTGGAGATTCTAATGGTTACTGAAGTCAACGCTGTGTAGAATGAAAAATGAAGAGCTGACCAGTGTGGAGTGGATAGCCAGTAGAACAGCTCGTCTGCGAGTGTGAAGAGGCCTAGGAAAACCACCATTGGGTTACTTGGTCATTCAGCAGTGGTGTAAAGAAAGCCTTCCTGAAGGGAGATTCGATGTTCTCCAGGTTGGCAATGAATGAACAGAATATTCTCTAGTGGAGATTCCAATTATTTCTGAAGTCTGGGTTGTGTGGACAGAAAAAGAAAGAGCTGACCAGTATGAAGTGGATAGCCAGTTGAACAGCATGCCTGCGAGTGTGAACAGGATGCTGAAAACCAGTATTGGGTTACTTGAACATTCACTAGTGGTTTAACGAAAGCCTGCCTCGAGTGGAGATTCAGATGAATTCTAGATTCGTAGTGAATGAATGGAACATTCTGTAGTGGAGAATCCAATGAATTGTGAATTCTGGGATGTTTGCAAGGGAAATGAAAGAGCTGACGACTCTGGAGTGCATAGCCAGTTGAACACATGCCTGCGAGTGTGAACAGACGCTGAAAATCAGTGTTGCGTTACTTGGACATTCACCAGTGGTGTAAAGAAAGCCTGCATGGTGGGCAGAATCAGAAGAATTCCAGATTCTCAGTGAATGAATGGAACATTCTGTAGTAGAAATCCGAATAATTTCTGAATTCTGGGTTGTGTGGACAGGATAATGAAGAGCAGACCAGGTTAGAGGGGAAAGCCAGTTGAACAGCAGGCCTGCGTGTTTGAACAGGCTACTGATAACTAGCATTGGGTTACTTGGATATTCACCAGTGGTGTCACGAAAACCTGACTGGAGTTGAGATTCGATGAATTCCAGATGGGCAGTGAATGAATGGAACATTCTGTACTGGAGATTCCAGTGATTTCTGATATCTGGGTTCTGTGGAGAGGAAAATGAAGGAATGGCCAGGTTTGAGTGGACAGCCAGCTGAACAGCACGGCTGCGAGTGTTAACAGGCCTCTGAAAACCAGCATTGGATTACTTGGACATTCACCAGTGGTGTAACGAAAGACTGCCTGTAGTGGAGACTCGATGATCTCCAGATTGACAGTGAATGAATGGAACATTCTGTAGTGGAGACTCCAATGATTTCTGAAGTCTGGCTTGTGTGGACAGGAAAATGAAGAGCAGACCAGGTTAGCGTGGATAGCCAGTTGAACAGCAATCCTGCCCGTTTGAATAGGCTGCTGAAACCCAGCATTGGGTTACTTGTATATTCACCAGTGGTATAACGAAAACCTGCCTGGAGTGGTGATTCCATGAATTCCAGATTGGCAGTGAATGTCTGGAATATTCTGTCGTGGAGATTCCAATGATTTCTGAGGTCTGGGTTTTGTCGAGAGGAAAATGAAGAGCTGACCAGGGAGGAGTGGATAGCCAGTTGAACAGCACACCTGCGAGTGTGAACAGGCCACTGAACACCAGCATTGGGGTACTTGGATATTCACCAATGTTGTAACGAAATCCTGGCTGGAGTGGAGATTCCATGAATTCATTGGCAGTCAATGAATGGAACATTCCGTAGTGGAGATTCCCTTGGTTTCTGAAATCAACGTTATTTATAAAGAAAAATGAAGAGCTGACCAGGGTGGAGTGGATAGCCAGTAGAACAGCACGCCTGTGAGTGTGAGACGGCCTCTGAAACCCAGCATTGGGTTACTTGGACATTCAGAATTGTGTAATGAACGCGTGCCTGGAGTGGAGATTCGATGATCTCCAGGTTGACAGTGAATGAACGGAATATTCTCAAGTGGAGATTCCAATGATTTCTGAGTCTGGGTTGTGTTGACAGGAAATGAAAGAGCTGACCACTGCGACGTATATAGCCAGTTGAGCAGCACGCCTGCGAGTGAGAACAGTACGCTAAAAACCTGCATTTGGTTACTTGGACATTCAGCAGTGGTTTAATGAACGCCTGCTTGGATTCAGGAATCAGATGAATTCCAGATTCACAGTGAATGAATGGAACATTCTGTAGTGGAGATTCCAGGCAACAGAAAACCAGCATTGGGGTAATTGGATATTCACCATTGTTGTATCGAAACACTGCCAACTCGATGAATTCCAGATTGGCAGTAAATGAATGGAACATACTGTAGTGGAGATTCCAAAGATTTCTGAAATCTGGGGTGTGTGGACAGGAAATTGAAGGGCTGGACAACGTTGAGTGGACAGCCAGCTGAACAGCACAGCTGCAAGTGTGAACAGGCCTCTGAAAATCAGCATTGGGTTACTTGGACTTTCACCAGTGGTTTAATGAAAGCCTGCCTGGAGTGGAGACTCTGTGATCTCCAGATTAACAGTGAATGAATGGAACATTCTGTAGTGGATATTCCAATGATTTCTTAAGTCTAAGGTAGTGTCGACAGGGAAATTTAGAGCAGAACAGGTTAACATGGATAGTCAGCTGAACAGCAGTCCTGCGCGTTTGAACTGGCTGCTGAAACCCAGCATTGGGTTATTTGTATATTCACCAGTGGTGTAACGAAATCCTGCCTGAAGTGATGATGTGATGAATTCCAGATTGGCAGTGAATGTATAGAATATTCACTCGTGGAGATTCCAATGATGTCTGAGTTCTGGGTTGTGTCGAGAGGAAAATGAAGAGCTGAACAGGGTGGAGTGGATAGCCAGTTGAACAGCACACCTGTGAGTGTGCACAGGCCACTGAAAACCAGCATTGGGTACTTGGATCTTCACCAGTGTTGTAACGAAATCCTGCCTGGAGTGGAGATTCCATGAATTCCAGATTGGCAGTCAATGAATGGAACATTCTGTAATGGAGATTCTATTGGTTTCTGACGTCAACGTTGTTTAGAAAGAAATCTGAAGAGCTGACCAGGGTTGAGTGATAGCCAGTAGAACAGCAAGCCTGCGAGTGTGAACAGGCCTCTGAAAACCAGCATTGGGTTACATGGACATTCACCAGTAACGAAAGCGTGCCGGGAGTGGAGATTCGATGATATCCAGGTTGGCAGTGAATGAACGGAATATTCTCAAGTGGAGATTCCAATGATTTCTGAAGTCTGGGTTTTGTTGACAGGAAAGGAAAGAGCTGACCACTATGAAGTAGAGAGTCAGTTGAGCAGCAGGCCTGCGAGTGTGAACAGTACGCTAAAAACCAGCATTTGGTTACTTGGACTTTCACCAGTGGTTTAATGAACGCCCGTTGGATTCGAGATTCAAATGAATTCTGATTCACAGTAAATGAATGGAACATTCTGTAGTGGAGATTCCAATTATTTCTGAATTCTGGGATGTGGACAGAAAAAGGAAGAGCTGACTACTATGGAGTGGATAGGCAGTTGAACAGCAGGCCTGCGAGTGTGAGCAGCACACTGAGAACCAGCTTTCGGTTACTTGGACATTTACCAGAGGTGTAAAGAACGCCTGCGTGGATTCGAGATTCAGATGAATTCCAGATTCGCAGTGAATGAATGGAACATGCTATAGTGGAGATTCCAATGATTTTGAATTCTGGGATATATGGACAGGAATAGGAAGAGCTAACTACTGTGGAGTGGATAGCCAGTTGAAAAGCACGCCTGCGAGTGTGAGGAGAATGCTGAAAACCAGCTTTAGGTTACTTGGACATTCACCAGTGTTGTACCGAAAGCCTGCCGGGAGTGGAAATTCAGAAGAATTCCGGATTAGCAGTGAAGGAGTGGAACATTTTGTAGTGGAGATCCCAATGTTTTCTGAAGTCTGGGTTTTGTGGACAGGAAAATGAAGAGCTGACCAGGTTAGATTGGAAATCCAGTTGAACAGCAGGCCTGTGAGTTTGAAAAGGCTCCTGATAACCAGCATTTAGTTCCTTAGATATTCAACAGTGGTGTAACGAAAACCTGGCTGTAGTGGAGATTCGATGAATTCCAGATTGGCAGTCAATGAATGGAACATTCTGGAGTGGAGATTCCAATGATTTCTGTAGTCTGGTTTGTGTGGATAGGAAAAGAAAGGGCTGACCACTGTGGAGTGGATAGCCAGTTGAACACTAAGTCTGCGAGTGTGAACAGGACGCTGAAAACCGCTTTAGTTTACTTGGACATTCAGCAGTGGTGTAACGAAATCCTGCCTGGAGTGGAGATTCGATGAATTCCAGATTTGCAGTAAATGAATGGAACTTTCTGTAGTTGAGATTCCATTCATTTCTGAAGTCTGGGTTTAATGGAAAGGATAATGAAGTGCTGACCAGGACTGAGTGGGTAGTCAGTTCAACACCACACCTTCGAGTGTGAACAGGCCTCTGAAAACCAGCATTGGGTTACTTGGACATTCAACAGTGGTGTAACGAAAGCCTGCCTGTACTGGAGACTTGATGATCTCCAGATTGACAGTGAATGAATGGAACATTCTGTAGTGGAGACTCCAATGATTTCTGAAGTCTGGCTTGTGTGGACAGGAAAATGAAGAGCAGACCAGGTTAGCGTGGATAGCCAGTTGAACAGCAATCCTGCCCGTTTGAATAGGCTGCTGAAAACCAGCATTGTGTTTCCTTTATATTCATCAGTGGTGTAACGAAATCCTGCCTGGAGTTGTGATTCGATGAATTACACATTGGCAGTGAATGTCTGGAATATTCTGTCGTGGAGATTCCAATGATTTCTGAGGTCTGGGTTGTGTGGAGACAAAAATTAAGAGCTGACCAGGGAGGATTGGATAGCCAGTTGAACAGCAGGCCTGCGAGTGAGAACAGCCCTCTGGAAACCGGCATTTTGTATCTTGGGGATTCAGCATTGGTGTAAGGAAAGCCTGCCTGAAGTGGAGATTCGATGATCTCCAGATTGGCAGTGAAATAATGAAACATTTTGTCATGGAGATTCCAAAGATTTCTTATGTCTGGGTTGTGTGAACACGAAAAGAAAGAGCTGACCACTGTGGAGTCGATAGCCAGTTGAAGAGTACACCTGCGAGTCTGAACAGGCCGCAGAAAACCAGAATTTGGGTACTTGGATATTCACCATTGTTGTAACGAAATCCTGCCAATTCGATGAATTCCAGATTGGCAGTAAATGAATAGAACATTCTGTAGTGGAGATTCCAATGATTTGTGAACTCTGGGTTGTGTGGACAGGAAAATGAAGGGCTGGGCAGGGTAGAGTGGAGAGCCAGCTGAGCAGCACCACTGTGAGTGTGATCAGGCCTCTGAAAACCAGCATTGGGTTACTTGGACTTTCACCAGTGGTGTAATGAAAGCCTGCCTGGAGTGGAGACTCTGTGATCACCAGATTAACAGTGAATGAATGGAACATTCTCTAGTGGATATTCCAATGATTTCTTAAGTCTAAGGTAGTGTCGACAGGGAAACGCAGAGCAGACCAGGTTAACGTGGATAGTCAGCTGAACAGCAGTCCTGCGCGTTTGAACTGGCTGCTGAAACCCAGCATTGGGTTACTTGTATATTCACCAGTGGTGTAACGAAATCCTGCCTGAAGTGGTGATGCGATGAATTCCAGATTGGCAGTGAATGTCTGGAATATTCTGTCGTGGAGATTCCAATGATGTCTGAGGTCTGGGTGGTGTCGAGAGGAAATAGAAGAGCTGAACAGGGTGGAGTGGATAGCCAGTTGAACAGCACACCTGTGAGTGGGAACAGGCCACTGAAAACAAGCATTGGGTACTTGGATATTCACCAGTGTTGTAAAGAAATCCTGCCTGGAGTGGAGATTCCATGAATTCCAGATTGGCAGTCAATGAATGGAACATTCCGTAGTGGAGATTTCATTGGTTTCTGAAGTCAACGTTGTTTAGAAAGAAAACTGAAGAGCTGACCAGGGTGGAGTGATAGCCATTAGAACAGCACGCCTGCGAGTGTGAACAGGCCTCTGTAAACCAGCATTGGGTTACTTGGACTTTCACCAGTGGTGTAACGAAAGCGTGCCTGGAGTGGAGATTCGATGATCTCCAGGTTGGCAGTGAATGAACGGAATATTCTCAAGTGGAGATTCCAATGATTTCTGAAGTCTGGGTTTTGTTGACAGGAAAGGAAAGAGCTGACCACTATGAAGTAGAGAGTCAGTTGAGCAGCAGGCCTGCGAGTGTGCACAGTACGCTAAAAACCAGCATTTGGTTACTTGGACATTCACCAGTGGTTTAATGAACGCCCGTTGGATTCGAGATTCAGATCAATTCCAGATTCACAGTGAATGAATGGAACATTCTGTAGTGGAGATTCCAATGTTTTCTGAATTCTGGGATGTGTGGACCGAAAAAGAAAGAGCTAACTACTCTGCAGTGGATAGTCAGTTAAGCAGCACGACTGCGAGTGTCAACAGGCCACAGAAAACCAGCATTGGGGTAATTGGATATTCACCATTGTTGTATCGAAATCCTGCCAATTCGATGAATAGATTGGCAGTAAATGAATGGAAAATACTTTAGTGGAGATTCCAAAGATTTCTGAAATCTGGGTTGTGTGGACAGGAAAATGAAGGGCTGGACAACGTTGAGTGGACAGCCAGCTGAACAGCATAGCTGCAAGTGTGAACAGGCCAATGAAAACCAGCATTGGATTACTTGGACTATCACCAGTGGTGTAATGAAAGCCTGCCTGGAGTGGAGACTCTGTGATCTCCAGATTAACAGTGAATGAATGGAACATTCTGTAGTGGAGATTCCAATGATTTCTTAAGTCTAAGGTAGTGTCGACAGGGAAATGAAGAGCAGACCAGGTTAACGTGGATAGTCAGCTGAACAGCAGCCCTGCGCGTTTGAACTGGCTGCTGAAACCCAGCATTGGGTTATTTGTATATTCACCAGTGGTGTAACGAAATCCTGCCTGAAGTGGTGATGCGATGAATTCCAGATTGGCAGTGAATGTATAAAATATTCAGTCGTGGAGATTCCAATGATGTCTGAGGTCTGGGTGGTGTCGAGAGGAAATTGAAGAGCTGAACAGGGTGGAGTGGATAGCCAGTTGAACAGCACACCTGTGAGTGTGAACAGGCCACTGAAAACCAGCATTGGGTACTTGGATATTCACCAGTGTTGTAACGAAATCCTCCCTGGCGTGGATATTCCATGAATTCCAGATTGGCAGTCAATGAATGGAACATTCCGTAGTGGAGATTTCATTGTTTTCTGAAGTCAACGTTGTTTAGAAAGAAAACTGAAGAGCTGACCAGGGTGGAGTGATAGCCAGTAGAACAGCACGCCTGCGAGTGTGAACAGGGCTCTGAAAACCAGCATTGGGTTACTTGGACTTTCACTAGTGGTGTAACGAAAGCGTGCCTGGAGTGGAGATTCGATGATCTCCAGGTTGGCAGTGAATGAACGGTATATTCTCAAGTGGAGATTTCAATGATTTCTGAAGTCTGGGTTTTGTTGACAGGAAAGGAAAGAGCTGACCACTATGAAGTAGAGAGTCAGTTGAGCAGCAGGCCTGCGAGTGTGAACAGTAGTCTAAAAACCAGCATTTGGTTACTTGGACATTCACCAGTGGTTTAATGAACGCCCGTTGGATTCGAGATTCAGATGAATTCCAGACTCACAGTGAATGAATGGAACATTCTGTAGTGGAGATTCCAATGTTTTCTGAATTCTGAGATGTGTGGACCGTAAAAGAAAGAGCTAACTACTGTGCAGTGGATAGCCAGTTAAGCAGCACTACTGCTAGTGTGAACAGGCCACAGAAAACCAGCATTGGGGTAATTGGATATTCACCATTGTTGTATCGAAATCCTGCCAATTCGATGAATAGATTGGCAGTAAAGGTAAAGGTAAAGGCCCTCCCGTTGATCGTCGATTTGCTCGAGCGGGCCCAGTAACGTCTCCATTGGAGACTTTGTTGTTACTGTGTCTGGCATATCGAATACTCTCGGTAGCTTGCCGGGCTCTCCGAGAGGGGCGGAGGAATCGAACTCGGGTCGGCCATGTTGGCCACGTGTAAGGCGAACGCCCTACCCGCTGTGCAGTAAATGAATGGAAAATACTTTAGTGGAGATTCCAAAGATTTTTGAAATCTGGGTTGTGTGGACAGGAAAATGAAGGGCTGGACAACGTTGAGTGGACAGCCAGCTGAGCAGCATAGCTGCAAGTGTGAACAGGCCAATGAAATCCAGCATTGGATTACTTGGACTATCACCAGTGGTGTAATGAAAGCCTGCCTGGAGTGGAGACTCTGTGATCTCCAGATTAACAGTGAATGAATGGAACATTCTGTAGTGGATATTCCAATGATTTCTTAAGTCTAAGGTAGTGTCGACAGGGAAATGAAGAGCAGACCAGGTTAACGTGGATAGTCAGCTGAACAGCAGTCCTGTGCGTTTGAACTGGCTGCTGAAACCCAGCATTGGGTTATTTGTATATTCACCAGTGGTGTAACGAAATCCTGCCTGAAGTGGTGATGCGATGAATTCCAGATTTGCAGTGAATGTATAGAATATTCAGTCGTGGAGATTCCAATGATATCTGAGGTCTGGGTGGTGTCGAGAGGAAATTGAAGAGCTGAACAGGGTGGAGTGGATAGCCAGTTGAACAGCACACCTGTGAGTATGAACAGGCCACTGAAAACCAGCATTGGGTACTTGGATCTTCACCAGTGTTGTAACGAAATCCTGCCTGGAGTGGAGATTCCATGAATTCCAGATTGGCAGTCAATGAATGGAACATTCTGTAATGGAGATTCCATTGGTTTCTGACGTCAACGTTGTTCAGAAAGAAAACTGAAGAGCTGACCAGGGTGGAGTGATCGCCAGTAGAACAGCACGCCTGCGAGTGTGAACAGGCCTCTGAAAACCAGCATTGGAATACTTAGACATTCACCAGTGATGTAACGAAATCCTGCCTGTACTGGCGACTCGATGATCTCCAGATTGACAGTGAATGAATGGAGCATTCTGTAGTGGAGACTCCAATGATTTCTGAAGTCTGGCTTGTGTGGACAGGAAAATGAAGAGCAGACCAGGTAAGTGTGGATAGCTAGTTGAACAGCAATCCTGCCCGTTTGAATAGGCTGCTGAAAACCAGCATTGTGTTTTTTGTATATTCATCAGTGGTGTAACGAAATCCTGCCTGGAGTGGTGATTCGATGAATTACACATTGGCAGTGAATGTATGGAATATTCTGTCGTGGAGATTCCAATGATTTCTGAGGTCTGGTTTGTGTGGAGACAAAAATTAAGAGTGACCAGGGTGGATTGGATAGCCAGTTGAACAGCAGGCCTGCGAGTGGGAACAGCCCTCTGCAAACCGGCATTTTGTATCTTGGGTATTGAGCAGTGGTGTAAGGAAAGCCTGCCTGAAGTGGAGATTCGATGATCTCCAGATTGGTAGTGAAATAATGAAACATTCTGTCATGGAGATTCCAAAGATTTCTTATGTCTGGGTTGTGTGAACACGAAAAGAAAGAGCTGACCACAGTGGAGTCGATAGCCAGTTGAAAAGTACACCTGCGAGTCTGAACAGTCCGCAGAAAACCAGCATTTGGGTACTTGGATATTCACCATTGTTGTAACGAAATCCTGCCAATTCTATGAATTCCAGATTGGCAGTAAATGAATAGAACATTCTGTAGTGGAGATTCCAATGATTTGTGAACTCTGGGTTGTGTGGACAGGAAAATGAAGGGCTGGGCATGGTAGAGTGGAGAGCCAGCTGAGCAGCACCACTGTGAGTGTGATCAGGCCTCTGAAAACCAGCATTGGGTTACGTGGACATTCACTAGTGCTTAACGAAAGCCTGCCTGGATTGGAGACTCGATGATCTCCAGATTGACAGTGAATGAATGGAACATTCTGTAGTGGAGACTCCAATGATTTCTGAAGTCTGGTTTGTGTGGATAGGAAAAGAAAGGGCTGACCACTGTGGAGTGGATAGCCAGTTGAACAGCAAGTCTGCGACTGTGAACAGGACGCTGAAAACTGCTTTAGTTTCCTTGGAAATTCAGCAGTGGTGTAACGAAATCCTGCCTGGTGTGGAAATTCGATGAATTCCAGATTTGCAGTAAATGAATGGAACTTTCTGTAGTTGAGATTCCATTCATTTCTGAAGTCTGGGTTTAATGGAAAGGATAAAGAAGTGCTGACCAGGACTGAGTGGATAGTCAGTTCAACACCACACCTTCGAGTGTGAACAGGCCTCTGAAACCCAGCATTGGGTTACTTGGACATTCACCAGTGGTGTAACGAAAGCCTGCCTGTACTGGAGACTTGATGATCTCCAGATTGACAGTGAATGAATGGAACATTCTGTAGTGGAGACTCCAATGATTTCTGAAGTCTGGCTTGTGTGGACAGGAAAATGAAGAGCAGACCAGGTTAGCGTGGATAGCCAGTTGAACAGCAATCCTGCCCGTTTGAAAAGGCTGCTGAAAACCAGCATTGTGTTTCTTGTATATTCATCAGTGGTGTAACGAAATCCTGCCTGGAGTGGTGATTCGATGAATTACACATTGGCAGTGAATGTCTGGAATATTCTGTCGTGGAGATTCCAATGATTTCTGAGGTCTGGGTTGTGTGGAGACAAAAATCAAGAGCTGACCAGGGTGGATTGGATAGCCAGTTGAACAGCAGGCCTGCGAGTGAGAACAGCCCTCTGCAAACCGGCATTTTGTATCTTAGGGATTCAGCAATGGTGTAAGGAAAGCATGCCTGAAGTGGAGATTCGATGATCTCCAGATTGGCAGTGAAATAATGAAACATTCTGTCATGGAGATTCCAAAGATTTCTTATATCTGGGTTGTGTGAACACGAAAAGAAAGAGCTGACCACTGTGGAGTCGATAGCCAGTTGAATAGTACACCTGCGAGTCTGAACAGGCCGCAGAAAACCAGCATTTGGGTACTTGGATATTCACCATTGTTGTAACGAAATCCTGCCACTTCTATGAATTCCAGATTGGCAGTAAATGAATAGAACATTCTGTAGTGGAGATTCCAATGATTTGTTAACTCTGGGTTGTGTGGACAGGAAAATGAAGGGCTGGGCAGGGTAGAGTGGAGAGCCAGCTGAGCAGCACCACTGTGAGTGTGATCAGGCCTCTGAAAACCAGCATTGGGTTACTTGGACTTTCAGCAGTGGTGTAATTAAAGCCTGCCTGGAGTGGAGACTCTGTGATCGCCAGATTAACAGTGAATGAATGGAACATTCTCTAGTGGATATTCCAATGATTTCTTAAGTCTAAGGTAGTGTCGACAGGGAAACGCAGAGCAGACCAGGTTAACGTGGATAGTCAGCTGAACAGCAGTCCTGCGCGTTTGAACTGGCTGCTGAAACCCAGCATTGGGTTACTTGTATATTCACCAGTGGTGTAACGAAATCCTGCCTGGAGTTGTGATTCCATGAATTCCAGATTGGCAGTGAATGTCTGGAATATTCTGTCGTGGAGATTCCAATGATTTCTGAGATCTGGGTTGTGTCGAGAGGAAAATGAAGAGCTGACCAGGGAGGAGTGGATAGCCAGTTGAACAGCACACCTGCGAGTGTGAACAGGCCACTGAACACCAGTATTGGGGTACTTGGATATTCACCAATGTTGTAACGAAATCCTGGCTGGAGTGGAGATTCCATGAATTCATTGGCAGTCAATGAATGGAACATTCCGTAGTGGAGATTCCCTTGGTTTCTGAAATCAACGTTATTTATAAAGAAAAATGAAGAGCTGACCAGGGTGGAGTGGATAGCCAGTAGAACAGCACGCCTGTGAGTGTGAACAGGCCTCTGAAAACCAGCATTGGGTTACTTGGACATTCAGAATTGTGTAATGAAAGCGTGCCTGGAGTGGAGATTCGATGATCTCCAGGTTGACAGTGAATGAACGGAATATTCTCAAGTGGAGATTCCAGTGATTTCTGAAGTCTGGGTTGTGTTGACAGAAATGAAAGAGCTGACCACTGTGTCGTATATAGCCAGTTGAGCAGTAGGCCTGCGAGTGTGAACAGTACGCTAAAAACCTGCATTTGGTTACTTGGACATTCACCAGTGGTTTAATGAACGCCCGCTTGGATTCAGGAATCAGATGAATTCCAGATTCACAGTGAATGAATGGAACATTCTGTAGTGGAGATTCCAATGTTTTTTGAATTCTGGGATGTGTGGACAGAAAGAGAAAGAGCTAACTACTGTGGAGTGGATAGAGAGTTAAGCAGCACGACTGACTGCGAGTGTGAACAGGCCACAGAAAACCAGCATTGGTGTAATTGGATATTCACCATTGTTGTATCGAAATCCTGCCAATTCGATGAATTCCAGATTGGCAGTAAATGAATGGAACATACTGTAGTGGAGATTCCAAAGATTTCTGAAATCTGGGTTGTGTGGACAGGAAAATGAAGGGCTGGAGAACATTGAGTGGACAGCCAGCTGAACAGCACAGCTGCAAGTGCGAACAGGCCAATGAAAACCAGCATTGGGTTACGTGGACTTTCACCAGTGTTGTAATGAAAGCCTGCCTGGAGTGGAGACTCTGTGATCGCCAGATTAACAGTGAATGAATGGAACATTCTGTAGTGGATATTCCAATGATTTCTTAAGTCTAAGGTAGTGTCGACAGGGAAACGCAGAGCAGACCAGGTTAACGTGGATAGTCAGCTGAACAGCAGTCCTGCGCGTTTGAACTGGCTGCTGAAACCCAGCATTGGGTTATTTGTGTATTCACCAGTGGTGTAACGAAATCCTGCCTGAAGTGGTGATGCGATGAATTCCAGATTTGCAGTGAATGTATAGAATATTCAGTCGTGGAGATTCCAACGATGTTTGAGGTCTGGGTGGTGTCGAGAGGAAATTGAAGAGCTGAACAGGGTGGAGTGGATATCCAGTTGAACAGTACACCTGTGAGTGTGAACAGGCCACTGAAAACCAACATTGGGTACTTGGATATTCACCAGTGTTGTAACGAAATCCTCCCTGGAGTGGATATTCCATGAATTCCAGATTGGCAGTCAATGAATGGAACATTCCGTAGTGGAGATTCCATTGGTTTCTGAAGTCAACGTTGTTTAGAAAGTAAACTGAAGAGCTGAACAGGGTGGAGTGATAACCTGTAGAACAACACGCCTGCGAGTGTGAACAGGCCTCTGAAAACCAACATTGGGTTACATGGACTTTCACCAGTGGTGTAACGAAAGCGTGCCTGGAGTGGAGATTCGATGATCTCCAGGTTGGCAGTGAATGAACGGTATATTCTCAAGTGGAGATTTCAATGATTTCTGAAGTCTGGGTTTTGTTGACAGGAAAGGAAAGAGCTGACCACTATGAAGTAGAGAGTCAGTTGAGCAGCAGGCCTGCGAGTGTGAACAGTACGCTAAAAACCAGCATTTGGTTACTTGGACATTCACCAGTGGTTTAATGAATGCCCGTTGGATTCGAGATTCAGATGAATTCCAGATTCACAGTGAATGAATGGAACATTCTGTAGTGGAGATTCCAATGTTTTCTGAATTCTGGGATGTGTGGACCGAAGAAGAAAGAGCTAACTACTGTGGAGTGGATAGACAGTTAAGCAGCACGACTGCGAGTGTGAACAGGCCACAGAAAACCAGCATTGGGGTAATTGGATATTCACCATTGTTGTATCGAAATCCTGCCAATTCGATGAATAGATTGGCAGTAAATGAATGGAAAATACTTTAGTGGAGATTCCAAAGATTTTTGAAATCTGGGTTGTGTGGACAGGAAAATGTAGGGCTGGACAACGTTGAGTGGACAGCCAGCTGAACAGCACAGCTGAAAGTGTGAACAGGCCAATGAAAACCAGCATTGGATTACTTGGACTATCACCAGTGGTGTAATGAAAGCCTGCCTGAAGTGGAGACTCTGTGATCTCCAGATTAACAGTGAATGAATGGAACATTCTGTAGTGGATATTCCAATGATTTCTTAAGTCTAAGGTAGTGTCGACATGGAAATGAAGAGCAGACCAGGTTAACGTGGATATTCAGCTGAAAGCAGCCCTGCGCGTTTGAACTGGCTGCTGAAACCCAGCATTGGGTTATTTGTATATTCACCAGTGGTGTAACGAAATCCTGCCTGAAGTGGTGATGCGATGAATTCCAGATTGACAGTGAATGTATAGAATATTCAGTGGTGGAGATTCCAATGAAGTCTGAGGTCTGGGTTGTGTTGAGAGGAAAATGAAGAGCTGAACAGGGTGGAGTGGATAGCCAGTTGAACAGCACACCTGTGAGTGTGAACAGGCCACTGAAAACCAGCATTGGGTACTTGGATATTCACCAGTATTGTAACGAAATCCTGCCTGGAGTGGAGATTCCATGAATTCCAGATTGGCAGTCAATGAATGGAACATTCTGTAATGGAGATTTCATTGGTTTCTGACGTCAATGTTGTTCAGAAAGAAAACTGAAGAGCTGACCAGGGTGGAGTGATAACCAGTAGAACAGCACGCCTGTGAGTGTGAACAGGACTCTGAAAACCAGCATTGGGTTACATGGACATTCACCAGTGGTGTAACGAAAGCGTGCCTGGTTGGAGACTCGATGATCTCCAGGTTGGCAGTGAATGAATGGAATATTCTCAAGTGGAGATTCCAATGATTTCTGAAGTCTGGGTTTTATTGACAGGAAAGGAAAGAGCTGACCACTATGAAGTAGAGAGTCAGTTGAGCAGCAGGCCTGCGAGTGTGCACAGTACGCTAAAAACCAGCATTTGGTTACTTGGACATTCACCAGTGGTTTAATGAACGCCCGTTGGATTCGAGATTCAGATGAATTCCAGATTCACAGTAAATGAATGGAACATTCTGTAGTGGAGATTCCAATGATTTCTGAATTCTGGGATGTGTGGATAGAAAAAGGAAGAGCTAACTACTATGGAGTGGATAGCCAGTAGAACAGCAGGCCTGCGAGTGTGAGCTGCACACTGAGAACCAGCTTTAGGTTACTTGGACATTCACCAGTGGTGTAACGTGTGACGCCTGCGTGGATTCGAGATTCAGATGAATTCCAGATTCTCAGTGAATGAATGGAACATTCTGTAGTGGAAATTCCAATGATTTTGAATTCTGTAATATATGGACAGGAATAGGAAGAGCAAACTTCTGTGGAGTGGATAGCCAGTTGAAAAGCACGCCTGCCAATGTGGGCAGAACGCTGAAAACCAGCTTTAGGTTACTTGGACATTCACCAGTGGTGTATCGAAAGCCTGCCTGGAGTGGAGATTCAGAAGAATTCCGGATTAGCAGTGAATGAATGGAACATTTTTTAGTGGATATCCCAATGTTTACTGAAGTCTGGGTTGTGTGGACAGGAAAATGAAGAGCTGACCAGGTTAGATAGGAAATCCAGTTGAACAGCAGCCCTGTGAGTTTGAAAAGGTTGCTGATAACCAGCATTGGGTTCCTTAGATATTCAACAGTGGTGTAACGAAAACCTGGCTGTAGTGGAGATTCGATGAATTCCAGATTGGCAGTCAATGAATGGAACATTCTGGAGTGAAGACTCCAATGATTTCTGAAGTCTGGTTTGTGTGGATAGGAAAAGAAAGGGCTGACCACTGTGGAGTGGATAGCCAGTTGAACAGCAAGTCTGTGAGTGTGAACAGGACGCTGAAAACCGCATTAGTTTACTTGGACTTTCAGCAGTGGTGTAACGAAATCCTGCCTGGAGTGGATATTTGATGAATTCCAGATTTGCAGTGAATGAATGGAACATTCTGTAGTGGAGATTCCAATCATTTCGGAAGTCTGGGTTTTATGGAGAGGATAATGAAGTGCTGACCAGGGCTGTGTGGATAGTCAGTTGAACACCACACCTTCGAGTGTGAACAGGCTTCTGAAAACCAGCATTGGGTTACTTGGACATTCACCAGTGGTGTAACCAAATCCTGCCTGTACTGGAGACTTGATAATCTCCAGATTGACAGTGAATGAATGGAACATTCTGTAGTGGAGACTGCAATGATTTCTGAAGTCTGGCTTGTGTGGACAGGAAAATGAAGAGCAGACCATGTTAGCGTGGATAGCCAGTTGAACAGCAATCCTGCCCGTTTGAAAAGGCTGCTGAAAACCAGCATTGTGTTTCTTTTATATTCATCAGTGGTGTAACGATATCCTGCCTGGAGTGGTGATTCCATGAATTACACATTGGCAGTGAATGTCTGGAATATTCTGTCGTGGAGATTCCAATGATTTCTGAGGTCTGGGTTGTGTGGAGACAAAAATCAAGAGCTGACCAGGGTGGATTGGATAGCCAGTTGAACAGCAGGCCTGCGAGTGTGAACAGCCCTCTGCAAACCTGCATTTTGTATCTTGGGTATTCAGCAGTGGTGTAAGGAAAGCCTGCCTGAAGTGGAGATTCGATGATCTCCAGATTGGCAGTGAATTAATGAAACATTCTGTCATGGAGATTCCAAAGATTTCTTATGTCTGGGTTGTGTGAACACGAAAAGAAAGAGCTGACCACTCTGGAGAAGATAGCCAGTTGAAGAGCACACCTGCGAGTCTGAACAGGCCGCAGAAACCAGTATTTGGGTACTTGGATATTCACCATTGTTGTAACGAAATCCTGCCAATTCAATGAATTCCAGATTGGCAGTAAATGAATAGAACATTCTGTAGTGGAGATTCCAATGATTTGTGAACTCTGGTTTGTGTGGACAGGAAAATGCAGGGCTGGGCAGTGTAGAGTGGACAGCCAGTTGAGCAGCACTCCTGTGAGTGTGACCAGGCCTCTGAAAACCAGCATTGGGTTACTTGGACATTCACCAGTGTTTAACGAAAGCCTGCCTGGAGTGGAGACTCGATGATCTCCAGATTGACAGTGAATAAATGGAACATTCTGTAGTGGAGACTCCTATGATTTCTGAAGTCTGCCTTGTGTGGACAGGAAAATGAAGAGCAGACCAGGTTAGCGTGGATAGTCAGTGGAACAGTAGTCCTGCACGTTTGAACTGGCTGCTGAAACCCAGCATTGGGTTACTTGTATATTCACCAGTGGTGTAACGAAATCCTGCCTGGAGTGGTGATTCCATGAATTACAGATTGGCAGTGAATGTCTGGAATATTCAGTCGTGGAGATTCCAATGATTTCTGAGGTCTGGGTTGGGTCGAGAGGAAAATGAAGAGCTGACCAGGGAGGAGTGTATAGCCAGTGGAACAGCACACCTGCGAGTGTGAACAGGCCACGGAACACCAGCAATGGGGTACTTGGATATTCACCAGTGTTGTAACGAAATCCTGGCTGGAGTGGAGATTCCATGAATTGATTGGCAGTCAATGAATGGAACATTCCGTAGTGGAGATTCCCTTGGTTTCTGAAATCAACGTTATTTATAAAGAAAAATGAAGAGCTGACAAGGGTGGAATGGATAGCCAGTAGAACAGCACGCCTGTGAGTGTGAACAGGCCTCTGAAAACCAGCATTGGGTTACTTGGACATTCAGAATTGTGTAATGAATGTGTGCTTGGAGTGGAGATTCGATGATCTCCAGGTTGACAGTGAATGAACGGAATATTCTCAAGTGGGGATTCCAGTGATTTCTGAAGTCTGGGTTGTGTTGACAGGATATGAAAGAGCTGACCACTGTCACGTATATAGCCAGTTGAGCAGCAGGACTTCGAATGTGAACAGTACGCTAAAAACCTGCATTTGGTTACTTGGACATTCACCAGTGTTTTAATGAACGCCTGCTTGGATTCAGGATTCAGATGAATTCCAGGTTAACAGTGAATGAATGGAACATTCTGTAGTGGAGATTCCAATGTTTTTTGAATTCTGGGATGTGTGGACAGAAAAAGCAAGACCTAACTACTGTGGAGTGGATAGCCAGTTAAGCAGCACGACTGCGAGTGTGAACAGGCCACAGAAAACCAGCATTGGGGTAATTGGATATTCACCATAGTTGTATAGAAATCCTGCCAATTCGATCAATTCCAGATTGGCAGTAAATGAATGGAACATACTGTAGTGGAGATTCCAAAGATATCTGAAATCTGGGTTGTGTGGACAGGAAAATGAAGAGATGGACAACGTTGAGTGGACAGCCAGCTGAACAGCACAGCTGCAAGTGTGAACAGGCCAATGAAAACCAGTGGAGATTCCAATGATTTCTTAAGTGTAAGGTATTGTCGACAGGGAAATGAAGAGCAGACCAGGTTAACGTGGTTTTTCAGCTGAACAGCAGTCCTGCGCGTTTGAACAGGCTGCTGAAACCCAGCATTGTGTTATTTGTATATTCACCAGTGGTGTAACGAAATCCTGCCTGAAGTGGTGATGTGATGAATTCCAGATTGGCAGTGAATGTATAGAATATTCAGTCGTGGAGATTCCAATGATGTCTGAGGTCTGGGTTGCGCCGAGAGGAAATTGAAGAGCTGAACAGGGTGGAGTGGATAGCCAGTTGAACAGCACACCTGTGAGTGTGAACAGGCCACTGAAAACCAGCATTAGGGTACTTGGATATTCACCAGTGTTGTAACGAAAACCTGGCTGTAGTGGAGATTCGATGAATTCCAAATTGGCAGTCAATGAATGGAACATTCTGTAGTGGAGACTCCAATGATTTCTGATGTCTGGTTTGTGTGGATAGGAAAAGAAAGGGCTGACCACTGTGGAGTGGATAGCCAGTTGAACAGCAAGTCTGCGAGTGTGAACAGGACGCTGAAATCCGCATTAGTTTACTTGGACATTCAGCAGAGGTGTAACGAAATCCTGCCTGGAGTGGAGATTCGATGAATTCCAGATTTGCAGTGAATGAATGGAACATTCTGTTGTGGAGATTCCAATCATTTCGGAAGTCTGGGTTTTATGAAGTGGATAATGAAGTGCTGACCAGGGCTGAGTGGATAGTCAGTTGAACACCATACCTTCGAGTTTGAACAGGCCTCTGAAAACCAGCATTGGTTTACTTGGACATTCACCAGTGGTGTAACGAAAGCCTGCCTGTACTGGAGACTCGATGATCTCCTGATTGACAGTGAATGAATGGAACATTCTGTAGTGGAGACTCCAATGATTTCTGAAGTCTGGCTTGAGTGGACAGGAAAATGAAGTGCAGACCAGGTTAGCGTGGATAGCCAGTTGAACAGCAATCCTGCCCGTTTGAATAGGCTCCTGAAACCAGCATTGTGTTTCTTGTATATTCACCAGTGGTGTAACGAAATCCTACCTGAATTGGTGATGCGATGAATTCCAGATTGGCAGTGAATGTATAGAATATTCACTCGTGGAGATCCCAATGAAGTCTGCGGTCTGGGTTGTGTCGAGAGGAAAATGATGAGCTGATCAGGGTGGAGTGGATAGCCAGTTGAACAGCACACCTGTGAGTGTGAACAGGCCACTGAAAACCAGCATTGGGCTACTTGGATATTCTCCAGTGTTGTAACGAAATCCTGCCTGGAGTGGAGATTCCATGAATTCCAGATTGGCAGTCAATGAATGGAACATTCTGTAATGGAGATTCCATTGTTTTCTGAAGGCAACGTTGTTTAGAAAGAAAACTGAAGAGCTGACCAGGGTGGAGTGATAGCCAGTAGAACAGCACGCCTGCGAATGTGAACAGGCCTCTGAAAACCAGCATTGGGTTACATGGACATTCACCAGTGGTGTAACGAAATCGTGCCTGGAGTGGAAATTCGATGATCTCCAGGTTGGCAGTGAATGAACGGAATATTCTCAAGTGGAGATTCCAATGATTTCTGAAGTCTGGGTTTTGTTGACAGGAAAGGAAAGAGCTGACCACTATGAAGTAGAGAGTCAGTTGAGCAGCAGGCCTGCGAGTGTGAACAGTACGCTAAAAACCAGCATTTGGTCACTTGGATATTCACCAGTGGTTTAATGAACGCCCGTTGGATTCGAGATTCAGATGAATTCCAGATTCACAGTAAATGAATGGAACATTCTGTAGTGGAGATTCCAATGATTTCTGAATTCTGGGATGTGTGGACAGAAAAAGGAAGAGCTAACTACTATGGAGTGGATAGCCAGTTGAACAGCAGGCCTGCGAGTGTGAGCAGCACACTGAGAACCAGCTTTAGGTTACTCGGACATTCACCAGAGGTGTAACGAACGCCTGCGTGGATTTGAGATTCAGATGAATTCCAGATTCGCAGTGAATGAATGGAACATTCTGTAGTGGAGATTCCAATGATTTTGAATTCTGGAACATAGGGACAGGAATAGGAAGAGCTAACTACTGTGGAGTGGATAGCCAGTTGAAAAGCACGCCTGAGATTGTAAGCAGAACGCTGAAAACCAGCTTTAGGTTACTTGGACATTCACCAGTGGTGTACCAAAAGCCTGCCTGGAGTGGAGATTGATAAGAATTCCGGATTAGCAGTGAATGAATGGAACATTTTGTAGTGGAGATCCCAATGTTTTCTGAAGTCTGGGTTGTGTGGACAGGAAAACGAAGAGCTGACCAGGTTAGATAGGAAATCCAGTTGAACAGCAGCCCTGTGAGTTTGAAAAGGCTGCTGATAACCAGTATTGGGTTCCTTAGATATTCAACAGTGGTGTAACGAAAACCTGTCTGTAGTGGAGATTCGATGAATTCCAGATTGGCAGTCAATGAATGGAACATTCTGTATTGGAGACTCCAATGATTCCTGAAGTCTGGTTTGTGTGGATAGGAAAAGAAAGGGCTGACCACTGTGGAGTGGATAGCCAGTTGAACAGCAAGTCAGCGAGTTTGAACAGGACGCTGAAAACCGCATTAGTTTACTTGGACATTCGGCAGTGGTGTAACGAAATCCTGCCTGGAGTGGAGATTTGATGAATTCCAGTTTTGCAGTGAATGAATGGAACATTCTGTAGTGGAGATTCCAATCATTTCGGAAGTCTGCGTTTTATGGAGAGAATAATGAAGTGCTGACCAGGGCTGAGTGGATAGTCAGTTGAACACCACACCTTCGAGTGTGAACAGGCCTCTGAAAACCAGCATTGGGCTACTTGGTCATTCACCAGTGGTGTAACCAAAGCCTGCCTGTACTGGAGGCTCGACGATATCCAGATTGACAGTGAATAAATGGAACATTCTGTAGTGGAGACTCCAATGATTTCTGAAGTCTGGCTTCTGTTGACAGGAAAATGAAGAGCAGACCAGGTTAGCGTGGATAGCCAGTTGAACAGCAATCCTGCCCGTTTGAATAGGCTGCTGAAAACCAGCATTGTGTTTCTTGTATATTCATCAGTGGTGTAACGAAATCCTGCCTGGAGTGGTGATTCGATGAATTACACATTGGCAGTGAATGTCTGGAATATTCTGTCGTGGAGATTCCAATGATTTCTGAGGTCTGGGTTGTGTGGAGACGAAAATTAAGAGCTGACCAGGGTGGATTGGATAGCCAGTGGAACAGTAGGCCTGCGAGTGTGAACAGCCCTCTGCAAACCGGCATTTTGTATCTTGGGGATTCAGCAATGGTGTAAGGAAAGACTGCCTGACGTGGAGATTCGATGATCTCCAGATTGGCAGTGAATTAATGAAACATTCTGTCATGGAGATTCCAAAGATTTCTTATGTCTGGGTTGTGTGAACACGAAAAGAAAGAGCTGAACTCTGTGGATAAGATAGCCAGTTGAGGAGCACACCTGCGAGTCTGAACAGGCCGCAGAAACCAGCATTTGGGTACTTGGATATTCACCATTGTTGTAACGAAATCCTGCCAATTCTATGAATTCCAGATTGGCAGTAAATGAATAGAACATTCTGTAGTGGAGATTCCAATGATTTGTGAACTCTTGGTTGTGTGGACAGGAAAATGAAGGGCTGGGCAGTGTAGAGTGGAGACCCAGCTGAGCAGCACCGCTCTGAGTGTGACCAGGCCTCTGAAAACCAGCATTGGGTTACTTGGACATTCAACAGTGTTTAACGAAAGCCTGCCTGGAGTGGAGACTCGATGATCTCCAGATTGACAGTGAATGAATGGAACATTCTGTAGTGGAGACTCCAATGATTTCTGAAGTCTGCCTTGTGTGGACAGGAAAATGAAGAGCAGTCTAGGTTAGTGTGGATAGTCAGTGGAATAGCAGTCCTGCGCGTTTGAACTGGCTGCTGAAACCCAGCATTGGGTTACTTGTATATTCACCAGTGGTGTAACGAAATCCTGCCTGGAGTGGTGATTCCATGAATTACAGATTGGCAGTGAATGTCTGGAATATTCTGTCGTGGAGATTCCAATGATTTCTGAGGTCTGGGTTGTGTCGAGAGGAAAATGAAGAGCTGACCAGGGAGGAGTGTATAGCCAGTAGAACAGCACACCTGCGAGTGTGAACAGGCCACTGAACACCAGCATTGGGGTACTTGGACATTCAGAATTGTGTAATGAAAGCGTGCCTGGAGTGGAGATTCAATGATCTCCAGGTTGACAGTGAATGAACGGAATATTCTCAAGTGGAGATTCCAATGATTTCTGAAGTCTGGGTTGTGTTGACAGGAAATGAAACAGCTGACCACTGTGACGTATATAGCCAGTTGAGCAGCAGGCCTGCGAGTGTGAACAGTATGCTAAAAACCTTCATTTGGTTACTTGGACATTCACCAGTGGTTTAATGAATGCCTGCTTGGATTCAGGAATCAGATGAATTCCAGGTAAACAGTGAATTAATGGAACATTCTGTAGTGGAGTTTCCAATGATTTCTGAATTCTGGGATGTGTGGACCGAAAAAGAAAGAGCTAACTACTGTGGAGTGGATAGCCAGTTAAGCAGCACGACTGCGAGTGTGAACAGGCCACAGAAAACCAGCATTGGGGTAATTGGATATTCACCATTGTTGTATGGAAATCCTGCCAATTCGATCAATTCCAGATTGGCAGTAAACGAATGGAACATACTGTAGTGGAGATTCCAAAGATATCTGAAATCTGGGTTGTGTGGACAGGAAAATGAAGGGCTGGACAACGTTGAGTGGACAGCCAGCTGAACAGCACAGCTGCAAGTGTGAAGAAGCCAATGAAAACCAGCATTGGGTTACTTGGACTTTCACCAGTGGTGTAATGAAAGCCTGCCTGGAGTGGAGACTCTGTGATCTTCAGATTAACAGTGAATGAATGGAATATTCTGTAGTGGATATTCCAATGATTTCTTAAGTCTAAGGTAGTGTCGACAGGGTAATGAATAGCAGACCAGGTTAACGTGGATAGTCAGCTGAACAGCAGTCCTGCGCGTTTGAACAGCTTGCTGAAACCCAGCATTGGGTTATTTGTATATTCACCAGTGGTGTAACGAAATCCTGCCTGAAGTGGTGATGCGATGAATTCCAGATTGGCAGTGAATGTATAGAATATTCAGTCGTGGAGATTCCAATGATGTCTGAGGTCTGGGTTGCGTCGAGAGGAAAATGAAGAGCTGAACAGGGTGGAGTGGATAGCCAGTTGAACAGCACACCTGTGAGTGTGAACAGGCCACTGAAAACCAGCATTAGGGTACTTGGATATTCACCAGTGTTGTAACGAAAACCTGGCTGTAGTGGAGATTCGATGAATTCCAAATTGTCAGTCAATGAATGGAACATTCTGTAGTGGAGTCTCCAATGATTTCTGAAGTCTGGTTTGTGTGGATAGGAAAAGAAGGGCTGACCACTGTGGAGTGGATAGCCAGTTGAACAGCAAGTCTGCGAGTGTGAACAGGATGCTGAAAACCACATTAGTTTACTTGGACATTCAGCAGAGGTGTAACGAAATCCTGCCTGGAGTGGAGATTCGATGAATTCCAGATTTGCAGTGAATGAATGGAACATTCTATAGTGGAGATTCCAAAGATTTCTGAAATCTGGGTTGTGTGGACAGGAAAATGAAGGGCTGGACAACGTTGAGTGGACATCCAGCTGAACAGCACAGCTGCAAGTGTGAACAGGCCAATGAAAACCAGCATTGGGTTACGTGGACTTTCACCAGTGGTGTAATGAAATCCTGCTTGGAGTGGAGACTCTGTGATCTCCAGATTAACAGTGAATGAATGGAACATTCTGTAGTGGAGATTCCAATGATTTCTTAAGTCTAAGGTATCGTCGACAGGGAAATGAACAGCAGACCAGGTTAACGTGGATATTCAGCTGAACAGCAGTCCTGCGCGTTTGAACTGGCTGCTGAAACCCAGCATTGGGTTATTTGTATATTTACCAGTGGTGTAACAAAATACAGCCTGAAGTGGTGATGCGATGAATTCCAGATTGGCAGTGAATGTATAGAATATTCAGTCGTGGAGATTCCAATGAAGTCTGAGGTCTAGGTTTTGTCAAGAGGAAAATGAAGAGCTGAACACGGTGGAGTGGATAGCCAGTTGAAAAGCACGCCTGTGAGTGTGAGCAGAACGCTGAATACCAGCTTTATGTTATTTGGACATTCATCAGTGGTGTAGCGAAAGCCTGCCTGGAGTGGAGATTCAGAAGAATTCCGGATTAGCAGTGAATAAATGGAACATTTTCCAGTGGAGATCCCAATGTTTTCTGAAGTCTGGGTTGTGTGGACAGGAAAATGAAGAGCTGACCAGATTAGATTGGAATTCCAGTTCAACAGCAGGCCTGTGAGTTTGAAAAGGCTGCTGATAACCAGCATTGGGTTCGTTAGATATTCATCAGTGGTGTAACGAAAACCTGGCTGTAGTGGAGATTCGATGAATTCCAGATTGGCAGTCAATGAATGGAACATTCTGTAGTGGAGACTCCAATGATTTCTGAAGTCTGGTTTGTGTGGATAGGAAAAGAAAGGGCTGACCACTGTGGAGTGGATAGCCCGTTGAACAGCTAGTCTGCGAGTGTGAACAGGACGCTGAAAACCGCATTAGTTTACTTGGACATTCAGCAATGGTGTAACGAAATCCTGCCTGGAGTGGAGATTCGATGAATTCCAGATTTGCAGTGAATGAATGGAACATTCTGTAGTGGAGATTCCAATCATTTCGGAAGTCTGGGTTTTATGGAGAGGATAATGAAGTGCTGACCAGGGCTGTGTGGATAGTCAGTTGAACACCACACCTTCGAGTGTGAACAGGCCTCTGAAAACCAGCATTGGGTTACTTGGACATTCATCAGTGGTTTAACGAAAGCCTGCCTGTACTGGAGACTCGATGATCTCCAGATTGACAGTGAATGAATGGAACATTCTGTAGTGGAGATTCCCATGATTTCTTAAGTCTAAGGTAGTGTCGACCGGAAAATGAAGAGCAGACCAGGTTAACGTGGATAGTCAGCTGAACAGCAGTCCTGCGCATTTGAACTGGCTGCTGAAACCGAGCATTGGTTTATTTGTATATTCACCAGTGGTGTAACGAAATCCTGCCTGAAGTGGTGATGTGATGAATTCCAGATTGACAGTGAATGTATAGAATATTCAGTCGTGGAGATTCCAATGTTGTCTGAGGTCTGGGTTGTGTCAAGAGGAAAATGAAGAGCTGAACAGGGTGGAGTGGATAGCCAGTTGAACAGCACACCTGTGAGTGGGAACAGGCCACTGAAAACCAGCATTGGGGTTCTTGGATATTCACCAGTGTTGTAACGAAATCCTGCCTGGAGTGGAGATTCCATGAATTCCAGATTGGCAGTCAATGAATGGAACATTCTGTAATGGAGATTCCATTGGTTTCTGAAGTCAACGTTGTTTAGAAAGAAAACTGAAGAGCTGACCAGGGTGGAGTGATAGCCAGTAGAACAGCACGCCTGCGAGTGTGAGCAGGCCTCTGAAAACCAGCATTGGGTTACATGAACATTTAGAATTGTGTATTGAAACCGTGCCTGGAGTGGAGATTCGATGATCTCCAGTTCGGCAGTGAATGAACGGAATATTCTCCAGTGGAGATTCCAATGATTTCTGAAGTCTGGGTTTTGTTGACAGGAAAGGAAAGAGCTGACCAATATGAAGTAGAGAGTCAGTTGAGCAGCAGGCCTGCGAGTCTGAACAGTACGCTAAAAACCTGCATTTTGTTACTTGGACATTCACCAGTGGTTTAATGAACGCCTGCTTGGATTCAGGAATCAGATGAATTCCAGATTCACAGTGAATGAATGGAACATTCTGTACTGGAGATTCCAATGTTTTCTGATTTCTGGGATGTGTGGACAGAAAAAGAAAGAGCTAACTACTGTGGAGTGGATAGGCAGTTAAGCAGCACTACTGCGAGTGTGAACAGGCCACAGAAAACCAGCATTGGGGTAATTGGATATTCACCATTGTTGTATGGAAATCCTGCCAATTCGATGAATTCCAGAATGGCAGTAAATGAATGGAACATTCTATAGTGGAGATTCCAAAGATTTCTGAAATCTGGCTTGTGTGGACAGGAAAATGAAGGGCTGGACAACGTTGAGTGGACAGCCAGCTGAACAGCACAGATGCAAGTGTGAACAGGCCAATGAAAACCAGCATTGGGTTACTTGGACTTTCACCAGTGGTGTAATGAAAGCCTGCTTGGAGTGGAGACTCTGTGATCTCCAGATTAACAGTGAATGAATGGAACATTCTGTAGTGGAGATTCCAATGATTTCTTAAGTCTAAGGTATTGTCGACAGGGAAATGAAGAGCAGACCAGGTTAACGTGGTTAGTCAGCTGAACAGCAGTCCTGCGCGTTTGAACTGGCTGCTGAAACCCAGCATTGGGTTATTTGTATATTCACCAGTGGTGTAACAAATCCAGCCTGAAGTGGTTATGCGATGAATTCCAGATTGACAGTGAATGTATAGAATATTCAGTCGTGGAGATTCCAATGAAGTCTGAGGTCTGGGTTGTGTCGAGAGGAAAATGAAGAGCTGAACAGGGTGGAGTGGATAGCCAGTTGAAAAGCACGCCTGTGAGTGTGAGCAGAACGCTGAATACCAGCTTTAGGTTATTTGGACATTCACCAGTGGTGTAGCGAAAGCCTGCCTGGAGTGGAGATTCAGAAGAATTCCGGATTAGCAGTGAATGAATGGAACATTTTGTAGTGGAGATCCCAATGTTTTCTGAAGTCTGGTTTGTGTGGACAGGAAAATGAAGAGCTGACCAGATTAGATTGGAAATCCAGTTCAACAGCCGGCCTGTGAGTTTGAAAAGGCTGCTGATAACCAGCATTGGGTTCCTTAGATATTCAACAGTGGTGTAACGAAAACCTGGCTGTAGTGGAGATTCGATGAATTCCAGATTGGCAGTCAATGAATGGAACATTCTGTAGTGGAGACTCCAATGATTCCTGAAGTCTGGTTTGTGTGGATAGGAAAAGAAAGGGCTGACCACTGTGGAGTGGATAGCCAGTTGAACAGCAAGTCAGCGAGTGTGAACAGGACGCTGAAAACCGCATTAGTTTACTTGGATATTCAGCAGTGGTGTAACGAAATCCTGCCTTGAGTGGAGATTCGATGAATTCCTGATTTGCAGTGAATGATTGGAACATTCTGTAGTGGAGATTCCAATCATTTTGGAAGTCTGGGTTTTATGGAGAGGATAATGAAGTGCTGACCAGGGCTGAGTGGATAGTCAGTTGAACACCACACTTTCGAGTGTGAACAGGCCTCTGAAAACCAGCATTGGGTTACTTGGACATTCATCAGTGGTTTAACGAAAGCCTGCCTGTACTGGAGACTCGATGATCTCCAGATTGACAGTGAATGAATGGAACATTCTGTAGTAGAGATTCCAATGATTTCTGAAGTGTACTTCGTGTGGACAAGAAAATGAAGAGCTGACGAGGGTTGAGTGTTTTGCCAGTTGAACAGCACGCCTGCTAATGTGAGGAGGCCGCTGACCACTAGCATTGTGTTACTGGGACATGCAGAAGGATCCCAACTCTGACGAATTTTAGAGACATACGATCATCACCACCACTGGTTGGTTTTGACCAGGAGAGTACCATATGGTTTCGATTGATTCAGAAGTCGATGCACACCAGGCCTGCTTAGAGTTGACGGGATGATGAAAACTTTGGCTTGATTGAGTGCACAGGCAGATGAAAACCAGACATGTAGGTGTTCATATTTATATGAACTCAGATTGCTCAGTAGTATGGCAGGGTAAATGAACAGAATAATATATTCGACTGTATAGGGAGCTGAACAGTAGGCCTGTGGAGAGTTCAAAGCAAATGCTCAATTGGAAGATTTCGAATTCGACTCGATTTTGTGGAGAACAAGAAAAAACGCAGGCCTAATACATTGGATATTGAGATGTATACACTACTCAGCAGTGTGGATCACTGTCACTCTCCAAGTCCTCCCGGACTTTATAGATTTGCTGGCGCGGTTGAGGAGCGTCTACATTTCGAGATTGTGTTACTGGAATTTTGGCATATGGAATATTTCACGAGTATCTTGCCAGGTTTTGCCACGAGGGCCAGATACTCTCGGTAGCTTCCCGGGCTCTCTGAGAGGCAGAGGAATTGAACCCGGCTAGGCCAGTCTGGCTGCTTGACACACTCGTCCTACTGCTGTGCTTTTGCGTCAGAATCACAGTGTAGATAGGAAGATGAAAAGCAGCACATGGATGATTTTAGAGTGCAGATTCAGATGATTTTAAGTTTCTGGGTAGACATACCAGTGCTGTAACGAATGCCTGCGCAGAGTGGAGATGTAGATATATTCCAGACTCGCAGTGAATGACCGCAACAGTCTGTAGTGGAGATTCCAATAATTTCTGAAATCTGGGTTGTGTGGACAGGAAAAGAAAGAGCAGACCACTGTGGAGTGGATAGCCAGATGAAAAGCACGCCTGCGTGTGTGAATAGGACGCTGAAAACCATCATTGAGTTACTTGGACATTCACCACTGGTGTAACGAACGCCTGCCTGGAGTTGATATTTGATGGATTCCAGATTGGCAGTGAATGAATGGAACACTCTGTAATGGAAATTCCAATGGTTTCTGAAGTCAAGGTTGTGTGGACAGGAAAATGACGAGCTGACCAGGTTGGAGTGGAGAGCCAGTTGAACAGCACGCCTGCGAGTGTGAACAGGACGCTGAAATCCAGTATTGGGTTACCTGGATATTCACCAGTGGTGTAACGAAAGCCTACCTGGAGTGTAGATTCAGATGAATTCCAGATTTATAGTGAATGAATGGAACATTCTATAGTGGAGATTCCAATGATTTCAGAACTCTGGGTTATGGGCACCAGGAAATGAAGACCTGAGCAGGGTGGAGTGTATAGGCAGTGAACACCACGCCTGCGGTATGTGAACAGGCTGTTGACCATTACCATTAGGTTACTGGGACATTCAGAATATTCCCATTGATTTGCTGGCATGTTTCAGTAGCGTCTTCGTTTGGAGATTTGTGAAAACTGTAATTTTGGCATATGCAATATTTCACGGTTGTCTTGCCAGGCTTTGCCACGAGGGTCATATCCTCTCGTTAGCTTCCCCGGCTCTCTGAGTGGGCGAGGAATTGGCTGGCTGCGTGTCGCACACGTCCTACTGTTGTGCTTTCAAGCCAGAATGGCAGTGTGGATAGGAATATGAAAAGCAGCCCATGGATGATTTTAGAGTGAAGATACATATGATTTCAAGTTTCTGGGTAAACATACCAGTGCTGTAACAAATGCTTGCGCAGAGTGGAGATTCAGATGTATTCCAGACTCACAGTGAATGAATGGAACCTACTGCAGTGGGGATTCCAATGATTTCTGATGTCTCGGTTGTGTGGACAGGAAAAGGAAGAGTTGACCAGGGTGGAGTGGATAGCCAGTGATCAGTAGAGGCCGCTGAAAACCATGTTTGAGTTACTTGGACATTCACCAGTGGTGTAACGAAAACCTGCCTGGAGTGGAGATTCAGAAGAATTCCAGATAGGCAGTGAATGAATGGAACATTCTGCAGTGGAGATTCCAATGATTTCTGAAGTCTGGGTTGTGACGACTGGAAATTGAAGAGCTGACCAGGTTGGAGTGGACAGCCAGTTGAACAGCACGCCTGCGAGTGTGATCAGGACACTCAAAACCAGCATTAGTTTACTTGGATATTCAATAGTGGTGTAACGAATGCCTGCCTGGGTTGGAGATACGATGAATTCCATATTGGCAGTGAATGAATGGAACATTCTGTAGTGGAGATTCCAATGGTTTCTCAAGTCAAGTTTGTTTGGACAGAACAATGAAGAGCTGACCAGGTTGAAGTGGATACCATGTTGAACAGCACACATGCGAGTTTGAACAGGATGATGAAAACCAGCATTGGGTTACTTGGATATTCACCAGTGGTGTACTGGAAGGCTGCCTGGAGTGGAGATTCATATGAGTTCCAGTTTCATAGTGAACGAATGGAACATTCTGTAGTGGAGATTCCAACGATTTCAGAACTCTGGGTTTTGGGCACCAGGAAATGAAGAGCTGACCAGGGTGGAGTGGATAGCCAGTGAACACCATGCCTGCGGTATGTGAAGAGGCTGCTGACCACTAGCATTGATTTACTAGGACATGCAGAAGAATCCCAACCCTGAAGAGCTTTAGAGGCATATGATCCTCACCACCACTGGGTGGCGTTGCCCGGCACAATACCATATGGTTTCGATTGATTCAGAAGTCGATGCACTCCAGGCCTCCCTAGAGTGAACGGGATGATAAAAACGTCAGCTTGATTGAGTGCACAGGTAGATTAATACCAGATATGTATGTGTTGATATTTAGATGAACACAGGTCGCTCAGTAGTGTGGCAGGTTTAATGAACAGTACAGTATTTTCGACTGTATAGGGAGCTGAATAGCAGGCCTGGGGAAAGTTGACAGCAAATGCTCACTTGGCAGATTTTTAATTCGACGCGATTTCGTGTAGAACGAGAAGAAACGCAGGCCTAATACATTAGATATTGAGATGAATTCACTTCTAAGCAGTGTGGTACACTGTCACTCTCCCAGTCCTCCCGGATTTCATTGATTTGCTGGCGTGGTTCAGTAGTGTTTTCGTTTGTAGACTTTTGGTGACTGTAATTAGGGCATATCGAATATTTCACGGGTGTCTTGCCGGTCTTTGCCACGAGGGCCAGATACTCTCAGTATCTTCCCGGGCTCTCTGAGAGAGCGAGGAATTAAACCCGGCTCGGCCAGTCAGTCTGCGTGACGCACTCGTCATGCTGTGTTTTCGCGCCGGAATGGCAGTGTCGATACGAAGATGAAAAGCAGTCGATGGATGATTTTAGAGTGCAGATTCAGATGATTTCAAGTTTCTAGGTAGAATTACCAGGGCTGTAAAGAATGCCTGCGCAGAGTGGAGATTCAGATGTATTCCCGACTCACAGTGAATGACCGGAACATTCTGTAGTAGAGATTCCAATAATTTCTGATGTCTGAGTTGTGTGGACAGGAAAATGATGAACTGACCAGGGTGGACTGGATAGCCAGTGAAGAGCACAGGCGGGTGAAAATCATTATTGGTTTAATTGGACATTCACCAGTGGTGTAGCGAAAGCCTGCCTGGAGTGGAGATTCGATGAACTCCAGATTGGCAGTGAGTGAATGGAACATTCTGTAGTGGAGATTCCATTGATTTCTGAAGTCTGGGTTGTGTGAACAGGAAAATGAAGAGCTGACTAGGATGGAGTGGATAGCCAGTTGAACAGCATGCCTGCAAGTGTGAACAGGCCGCTGAAACCAGCATTGTGTTACTTGGACATTCACCAGTTGTGTAACGAAATCCTGCCTGGAGTGGATATTCAGATGAATTCCAGATTCGCAGTGAATGAATGGAACATTCTGTAGTGGAGATACCAATGATTTCTGAACTATGCGTTATTGGATACCAGGAAATGAAGAACTGTCCAGAGTGGAGTGGGAAGCCAGTGAAGAACACACCTGCGAGTGTGAACATACCGCTGAAAACCAATATGGGTTACTGGGACATGCAGAAGAATCCCAACCCTGACTAGTTTTAGAGCCATACGACCATCACCACCTCTGGGTAGCGTTGACCGTGAGAGTACCATATGGTTTCGATTGATTCAGAAGTCGATGCACACCAGGCCTGGTTAGAGTGGACAGGATGATGAAAACTTCGGCTTGACTGAGTGCACAGTCAGATGAAAACCAGATATGTAGTTGTTGATATTTAGATGAACTGTTTGCTCGGTAGTGTGGGAGGGTTAATGAACAGTATACTATATTCAACCAGATAGGGAGCTGAACAGTAGGCCTGTGGGGAGTTAACAGCAAATGCTTACTTGGCAGATTTCTAATACGACTCGATTTCGTGGAGAACGAGAAGAAATGCAGACATAATACATTGGATATTGAGATGAATTCACTAGTCAGCAGTGTGGATCGCTGTCACTCTCCCAGTCCTCCGGGACTTCATTGATTTGCTGGCACGGTTCAGTATCGTCTTTATTTGGAGACTTTTGGTGACTGTAATTCTGGCATATGGAATATTTCAGGGGTGTCTTTCCAGACTTTGCCACGAGGGCCAGATACTCTCGGTAGCTTCCCAGGCTCTCTGAAAGAGCGAAGAATTGAACCCATCTCGACCAGGCTGGCTGCGTGACGCACACGTCCTACTGCTGTGCTTTTGCGCCAGAATAGAGGTGTGGATAGGCAGATGAAAAGCAGTCCATGGATGATTTTCGAGTGCAGATTCAGATGATTTCAAGTTTCTGGGTAGACTCTCCAGTCGTGTAACGAATACCGGCGTAGAGTGGAGATTCAGATGTATTCCATACTCGCAGTGAATGACCGGAAAATTCTGTAGTGGAGATTCCAATGATTTCTGATGTCTGGGATCTGTGGACCGGAAAATGAATAGCTGATCAGGTTGGTGTGTATAGTCAGTTGAACAGCACACCTGCGAGTGTGAACAGGACGCTGAAAACCAGCATTGGGTGACTTGGACATTCACCAGTGGTGTAACCAACGCCGGCCTGGAGTGGAGATTCAGATGATCCAAATTCACAGTGAATGAATGGAACATTCTGTAGTGGAGAATCCAATGATTTCTGATGTCTCGGTTTTGTGGACAGGAAAATTAAGAGCTGACCAGGCAGGAGTGGATAGCCAGTTGATCAGCAGGCCTGCGAGTGTGAACAGGCCACTGAAAACCAGCATTGGGTTATTTGGATATTCACCAGTGGTGTAACCAAAGCCTGCTTGGAGTGGAGATTCCGATGAATTCCAGATTCGCAGTAAATGAATGGAACATTCTGTAGTGGAGATACCATTGATTTTCGAACTCTGGGTTATGGGCACCAGGAAATGAAGACCTGAGCAGTTTGGAGTGAATAGCCAGTGAACCCCTCGCATGCTGTATGTAAACAGGCCGTTGACCACTAGCATTAGGTTACTGGGACACGCAGAATATTCCCATTGATTTGCTGGCGCGGTTCAGTAGCGTCTTCGTTTGGAGATTTGTGAAGACTGTAATTTTGGCATATGTAATATTTCCACGGTTGTCTTGCCAGGCTTTATCCACGAGGGCCAGATTCTCTCTTTAGCTTCCCGGGCTCTCTGAGTGGGCGAAGAATTGAACAAGGCTCGGCCAGACTGGCTGCGTGTCGCACAAGTCCTACTGCTGTGCTTTCAAGCCAGAATGGTAGTATGGAAAGGAATATGAAAAGCAGCCCATGGATGATTTTAGAGTGAAGATACAGATGATTTCAAGTTTCGGGTTAGACATACCAGTGCTGTAACAAATGCCTGCGCAGAGTGGAGATTCAGATGTATTCCAGACTCACAGTGAATGAATGGAACCTACTGCAGTGGGGATTCCAATGATTTCTGATGTCTCGGTTGTGTGGACAGGAAAAGGAAGAGCTGACCAGGGTGGAGTGGATAGTCAGTGATCAGCAGTGGCTGCTGAAAACCATGTTTGAGTTGCTTGGATATTCAACAGTAGTGTAACGAATGCCTGCCTGGGTTGGAGATACGATGAATTCCAGATTGGCAGTGAATGAATGGAACACTCTGTAGTGGAGATTACAATGGTTTCTGAAGTCAAGGTTGTGTGGACAGAACAATGAAGAGCTGACCAGGTTGGAGTGGATAGCCAGTTGAACAACACGCATGCGAGTTTGAACAGAACGCTGAAAACCAGCAGTGGGTTACTTGGATATTCTACAGTGGTGTAATGAAAGCCTGCCTGGAGTGGAGATTCATATGAATTCCAGTTTCGTAGTGAATGAACGGAACATTCTGTAGTGGAGATTCCAATGATTTCAGAACTCTGGGTTATGGGCACCAGGACATGAAGAGCTGACCAGGGTGGAGTGGATAGCCAGTTGAACAGCATGCTTCTGGTCTGTGAAGAGGCCGCTGATCACTAGCATTGGGTTACTGGGACATGCAGAAGAATCCCAACCCTGACGAGTTTTAGAGGCATATGATCATCACCACCACTGGGTGGCGTTGACCGGGGGAGTACCATATGGTTTTGATTGATTCAGGGTTCGATGCACACCAGGCCTAGTTAGAGTGGACGGGATGATGAAAGCTTCAGCTTGATTGAGTGCACAGGCAGATGAAAACCAGATATGTAGTTGTTGATATTTAGATGAACTCATGTCGCTCGGTAGTGTGGCAGGGTTAATGAACAGAATAATACATTCGGCTCGATGGGGAGCAGAACACCCGGCTTGGGGAGAGTTGACAGCAAATGCTCACTTGACAGATTTGTAATTCGATTCGTTTTCCTGGAGAACGAGAAGAAACGCAGGCCTAATACATTGGATATTGAGATGAATTCACTACTCAGCAGTGTGGATCACTGTCACTCTCCCAGTCTTCCCGGACTTCATTGATTTGCTGGCGCGGTTTAGTAACATCTTTTTTTGGACACTTTTGGTGACTGTAATTTTGGCATAAGGAATATTTCACGGGTGGATTGCCAGGCTTTGCTGTGAGGGCCAGATACTCTCGGTAGCTTCCGGGCTCTCTGAGAGGGCTAGGAGTTGAACCCGGCTCGGCCAGGCTGGCTGCGTGACGCTCACGTCCTAATTCTGCGCTTTCTCACCAGAATGGCAGTGTGGATAGGAAGATGAAAAGCAGCCTATGGATGATTTTAGAGTGCAGATTCAGATGATTTCAAGTTTCTGGGTAGACATACCATTGCTGTAACGAATGCCTGTGCAGAGTGGAGATTAAGATGTATTTCAGACTCGCAGTGAATGACCGGAACATTCTGTAGTGGAGATTCCAATAATTTCTGATGTCTGAGTTCTGTGGACAGGAAAATGAAGAGCTGACCAGGGTGGAGTGGAGAGTCAGTTGAACAGCACGACTGCAGTTGTGAAAAGGCCACTGAAATCAAGCATTGGGTTACTTGGACATTCACCAGTGGTGAAACGGAAGCCTGCCTGCAGTGGAGATTCAGATGAATACCAGATTCGCAGTGAATGAATGGAACATTCTGTAGTGCAGATACCAATGATTTCAGAACTCTGGGTTATGAACACCAGGAAATGAAGAATTAACGAGCATGGAGTGGATAGCCAGTGAACACAACGCCTGCGGTTTTTGAACAGGCCGCTGACCACCAGCATTGGGTTACTGGAACATGCAGAAGAATCCCAATCCTGGTGAGCTTTAGAGGCATAGGATCATCACCACCACTGGTGACATTGACCGGGAGAGTACCATATGGTTTCAATTGATTCAGAGGTCTATGCACACCAGGCCTGGGTAGAGTGGACAGGATGATGAAAACTTTGGCTTGCTTGAGAGCACAGGCAGATGAAAACCAGATATTTAGTTTTTGATATTTAGATGAACTCAGGTGGCTCGGTAGTGAGGCAGGGTTAAAAGATAGCATACAATATTCGACTGCATATGGAGCTGAAAAGCAGGCTTGGGGAGAGTTGATAGCAAATGCTCACTTGGCAGATTTCTAATTCGAATCGATTTCATGGAGAACGAGAAGAAACCCAGGCCTAATACATTGGATATCAAGATGAATTCACTACTCAGCAGTGTGGATCGCTGTCACACTCCCAGTCCTCCCGGACTTCATTCAATTGCTGGCGCGGTTCAGTACCGTCTTTGTTTGGAGACTTGTGGTGACTGTAATTTGTCATATGGAATAGTTCACGGGTGTCTTGCCAGACTTTTACACGAGGGCCAGGTATACTCGGTAGCTACCTGAGCTCTCTGAGAGGGCAAGGAATTGAATCCGGCTCGGCCAGGCAGGCTGTGTGACTCACACGTCCTACTGCTGTGCTTTAGTGCCAGAATGGCAGTGTGGATAGGAAGATGATAAGCAACCCATACATGATTTTATAGTGCAGATTCAGATGATGTCAATTTTCTGGGTGACTCAATAGTGCTCTAACTAATGCCTGCGTAGAGTGGAGATTCAAATGTATTCCAGACTCGCAGTGAATGACCGGAGCATTCTGTAGTGGAGATTCCAATGATTTCTGATGTCTGGGTTGTGAGGACCGGAAAATGCAGAGCTGACCAGAGTGGAGTGGATAGCCATTGTAAAGCACAGGCCGCTGAAATCCATCATTCAGTTACTTGGACATTCAACAGTATTGTAAGGAAAGCGTGCCTGGAGTGGATATTCGATGATCTCCAGATTGGCAGTGAACAAATGGAACAATCTGTAGTGGAGATTCCAATGACTTCTGAAGTCTGGGTTGTGTGGACAGGAAAATGAAGAGCTGACCAGTGTGGAGTGGATAGCCAGTTGAACAGCACGCCTTCGAGTGTGAATAGGCCGCTGAAAACCAGCATTTAGTTACTTGGACATTCACCAGTGGTGTAACGAAAGCCTGTCTGGAGTGGAGATTCAGATGAATTCCAGATTAGCAGTGAATAAATGGAACATTCCATAGTGGAGACACCAAGTATTTCAGAAATCTGGGTATGGGCACCAGGAATTGAAGAGCTGACCAGGGTAGAGTATAACCAGTTAACACCATGCCTGCGGTATGTGAACAGGCTGTTTACCACGTGCATTTGGTTACTGGGACATGCAGAAGAATCTCAACCCTGACGAGTTTTAGAGGCATACGATCATCACCCCCACTGGTTGGTTTTGACCGGGACAGTAACATATGGTTTCGATTTATTCAGAAGTAGATGCACAGCCGGACTCTTTTGAGTGGACGGGAAGATGAAAACTTCGTCTTGATTCAGTGCACAGGCAGATGAAAATCTGATATGTAAGTGTTGATATTTAGATGAACTCAGGTCTCTCGGTTGTGTGGCAGGGTTAATGAACAGACTACTATATTCGACTGAATAGCGAGCTGAAGACAGGCCTGGGGAGAAAATCATTATTGGTTTAATTGGACATTCACCAGTGGTGTAGCGAAAGCCTGCCTGGAGTGGAGATTCGATGAACTCTTGATTGGCAGTGAGTGAATGGAACATTCTGTAGTGGAGATTCCATTGATTTTTGAAGTCTGGGTGTTGTGGACAGGAAAGTGAAGAGCTGACTAGGGTGGAGTAGACAGCCAGTGAGCAGAACGGCTGCGAGAGTGAACAGGCCACTGAAAACCAGCATTGTGTTACTTGTACATTAACCAGTGGTTTACCGAAAGTCTGCCTGTAGTGGAGATTTGATGAACTCCAGATTGGCAGTGAATGAGTGGATCATTCTGTAGGGGAGATTGCAATGATTACAGGTAGATGAAAACCAGATATGTAGGTGTTGATATTTAGATGAACTCAGGTCGCTCGATAGTGTGGCAGGGTTCATGAACAGAATACTATATTCTACTGGAGAGGTAGCAGAACAGCAGGCCTAGGGAGAGTTGACAGCAAATGATCACATGGCAGATTTCTATTTCGACTCGATTTCGTTGAGAATGAGAAGAAATGCAGGCCTAATACATTGAATATTGAAATGAATTCACTGTTACTCTCCCAGTACTCCAGGCATTCATGGAATTGCTGGCGCAGTTCAGTAGCGTCTTTGTTTGGTGAAAATTGTTGACTGTAATTTTGGCATATGGAATATTTCAGGAGTAGCTTGCCAGTCTTTGCTACGAGGGCGAGATACTCTCAGTAGATTCCAGAGCTCTCTGAGAGGGCGAAGAATTGACCCTTGCTCAGCCAGATTCAATGAACTCCAGATTGGCAGTGATTGAATGGAACATTCTGTAGTGTACATTCCAATGCATTCTGATATCTGGGTTGTGTGGACAGGAAATTGAAGAGCTGACCAGGGTGGAGTGGATAACCAGTTGAGTAGCACACCTGCGAGTGTGAACAGGCCGCTGAAAACCAGCGTTGGGTTACTTGGACATTCACCAGTGCTGTAATGAAAGCCTGCCTGGAGTGGAGATTCAGATGAATTCCAGATTGGCAGTGAATTAATAAAACATTCTGTAGTGGAGATGCCGATGATTTCTGAAGTCTGGACAGTGTGTACAGGAAAATGAAGAGCTAACCAGGGTGGAGTGGATAGCCAGTGAACACCATGCCTGCGGTATGTGAACAGGCATTGTGTTACTGGGACATGCAAAAGAATCCCAACTCTGACGAGTTTTAGAGGCATAGGATCATCACCACCACTGGGTGGTTTTGACCGGGACAGTAACATATGGTTTCGAGTGATTCAGAAGTCGATGCCGATCCAGCCTGGTTAGAGTAGACGGGATGATGAAAACTTCGGCTTAATTGAGTGCACAGACAGATGAAAACCTGTCATGTAGGTGTTGATATTTAGATAAACTCAGGTCTCTAGGTTATGTGGCAGGGTTAATGAACATACTACTATATTTGACTGGATAGCAAGCTGAGGAGCAGGCCTGGGGAGTGTTGACAGCAAATGTTCATTTGGCAGATTTCTAATTCGACTCGATTTCATATAGAACGAGAAGAAATGCAGGCCTAATTCATATGGATATTGAGATAAATTCACTACTCATCAGTGTGGATAGCTGTCACTCTCCCAGTCCTCCCGGACATCATTGATTTGCTGGCTCGGTTCAGTAACGTTTTCGTTTGGAGACTTGTAGTGACTATAAGGTAAAGGTAAAGGCCCTCCCGTTGATTGTCGATTTGCTCGAGCGGGCCCAGTAATGTCTCCATTGGAGACTTTGTTGTTACTGTGTCTGGCATATCGAATACTCTCTTGCCGGGCTCTCCGAGAGGGGCGGAGGAATCGAACTCGGGTCGGCCATGTTGGCCGCTTGTAAGGCGAACACCCTACCGCTGTGCTATCACTCCAGCCCATAGTGATTATAATTTCGGCATATGGAATATTTCACGCGTGGTTGCCAGGCTTTGCCGCGAGGACCAGATACTCTCGGTAGCTCCCCGGGCTCTTGAGAGGGCGAGTAATTAAACCCGGCTAGGCCAGGCTGGCTGCGTGACTCACACGTCCTATTGCTGTGCTTTAATGACAGAATGGCAGTGTGGATAGGAAGATGAACAGCAGGCCATGGATGATTTTAGACTGCAGATTCAGATGATTTCAAGTTTCTGGGTAATTTCACCAGTGGTGTAACGAATGCCTGCGTAGAGTGGGGATTCAGATATATATTCCAGACTCGCAGTGAATGACCGGAACATTCTGTAGTGGAGATTCCAATGATTTCTGATATCTTGGTGTTGTGGGTAGGATAATGAAGAGCTCGCCAGGTTGGACTAGATAGCCAGTGAACAGAATGGCTGCAAGTGTGAACAGGACGCTGAAAAACAGCATTGGGTTACTTGGACATTTATCAGTGGTGTAACGAAAGCCTGACTGGAGTGGAGATTCGATGAACGCCAGATTGGCAGTGAATGATTGGAACATTCTGTAGTGGAGATTGCAAGGATTTCTGAAGTCTGGCTTGTGTGTACAGGAAAATGAAGAGTTTACCAGAATGGAGTGGATAGTCAGTTGTACAGCACTCCTGCGAGTGTGAACAGGACGCTGAAAACCAGCATTTGGTTACTTGGATATTCACCAGTGGTGTAACGAAAGCCTGCGTGTAGTGGAGATTCAGATGAATTCAAGATTGGCAGTGAATGAATGGAATATACTTTAGTGCAGATTCTGATGATTTCTGAAGTCTGGTCAGTGTTGACAGGAAAATGAAGAACTGACCAGGTTGGAGTGGATATCCAGTTGAACAGCATGCCAGCGAATGTGAACACGACGCTGAAAACCAGCATTGGGTTACATGCACATTCACCAGTGGTGTAACAAAAGCCTGCCAGGAGTGGAGATTTGATGAATTCCAGATTAGCAGTGAATGAATGGAGCATTCTGTAGTGGAAATTCAAATGATTTAAGAATATGGGTTGTGTGGAAAGGAAAATGAAGTGCTGACAAGGATGGAGTGGATAGTCAGTTGAGCAGCATGCCTGCGAATGTGAACAGGACACTGAAAAGCAGCATTGGGTTACTTGGACAATCGCCCGTGGTGTAACGAAAGCCTGCCTGGAGAGGAGATTCACATAAATTCCAATTTCGCAGTGAATGAATGGAATATTCTGTAGTGGAGATTCCAATGATTTCTGAAGTCTGGCTTGTGTGACAGGAAAATGAAGAGCTGACCAGGGTTGAGTGTATAGCCATTTAAACAGCACGCCTGCGAGTGTGAACAGGACGCAATAAACCAGCATTGGATTACTTGGATATTCACCAGTGTTGTAACGAAAGACTACCTGGAGCGGAAATTCAGATGAATCCCAGATACGCAGTGAATGAATGGTACGTTCTGTATTGGAGATACTAATGATTTAAGAACTCTGGGTTATGGGTACCAGGAGATGAAGAGGTGAACAGGGTGGGGTGGATAGGCAGTGAACACCACTTCTGGGGTATGTGAACAGGCCGCTGACCACTAGCATTGGGTTACTGGGACTTGCAGAAAAATCCCAACCCTGAATAGTTTTAGAGATATACGATCATCACCACCACTGGGTGGCATTAACCAGGACGGTAACATATGTTTTCAATTGATTCAGAAGTCGATGCACACCAGGCCTGATCTGAGATAAAGGGATGACGAAAACTTTGGCTTGATTCAGTGCACAGGCAGATGAAAACCAGATATGTAGGTGTTGATATTTGATGAACTCAGGTCGCTTGCTATTGTGGCAGGGTTAATGAACAGAATACTATATTCAACTGGATTTGGAGGTGAAATGAAGGCCTGGGGAGTGTTGACAGCAAATGCTCTATTGGAAGCTTTCTAGTTCGACGTGATTTCATGGAAAAGGAGTAGAAACGCAGGCCTAATATATTGGGTACTGAGATGAATTCACTACTCAGCAGTGTGGATCGCTGTCACGCTCCCAGTCCTCCCAGACTTCATTGGTTTGCTGCGGCAGTTCATTTACGTCTTCGTTTGAAGAATTGTGGTGACTGTAATTTCGGCATATGAAATATTTCCCGGGAGGCTTGCCAGGCTTTTCCCCGAGGGCCAGATACTCTCAGTAGCCCTTTTATGCTCTCTGAGAGGGCGAGGATTTGAACCCGGCTCGGCCAGGCTGGCTGCGCGAGGCACACGTTCTACTGCTGTGCTTTCGCGCCAGAATGGCAGTGTGGATAGGAAGATGAAAATCAGCCCATGGATGATTTTACAGTGAAGATCCAGTTTCGGGGTAGACTCACCACTGGTGTAACAATTGTCTGCGTAGAGTGTAGATTTAGATGTATTTCACACTCGCAGTGAATGACCGGAACATTCTGTAGTGGAGATTCCAATAATTTCTCATGTCTGTGTTCTGTGGACAGGAAAATGAAGAGCTGACCAGGGTGTAGTGGATAGCCAGGGAACAGCATGGCTCCGAATGTGAACAGGCCAAAGAAAACCAGCATTGTGTTACTTGGACATTCACCAGTGGTGTAACGAAAGCCTACCTGGAGTGGAAATTCAGATGAATTTCAGGTTCCCAGTGAAAGAATGGAACATTCTTTAGTGGAGATTCCAGTGATTTCTGAAGTCTGGGTTGTGTGGACAGGAAAATGAAGAGCTGACCAGCGTTCAGTGTGTAGTCAGTTGAACAGCATGACTGTGAGTGTGATCAGACCGCTGAAAACCAGCATTGGGTTACTTGGACATTCACCAGTGGTGTAACGAATGCCTGCACGGAGTCGAGATTCAGATGAATTCCATATTGGCAGTGAATTAATTGAAAATTTTGTATTGGAGATACCAATTATTTCAGAACTCTGGATTTTGAGCACCAGGAAATGAAGACATGACCAGGTTGGAGTGGATACCCAGATAAACAGCAGGCCTGCGAGTGTGAAGAGGCCGCTGAAAACCAGCATTGGGTTACTTGGACTTTCAGCAGTGGTGTAACGAAAGACTGCATGGAGTGAGATTCAGATGAATTCCAAAATAGCAGTGAACGAATGCAACAGTCTGTAGTGGATTTTCCAATGATTTCTGGATTCTGGATTATGTGAAGAGGAAAATTAAGAGCTGAAAAGGTTAGAGTGGATAGCCAGTTAAACGGCACGCCTGCAAGTGTGAACAGACTGCTGAAAACAACGTTATGTTACTTAGATATTCACCAATGGTGTAACGAAAGCCTGCCTGGAGTGGAGATTCGATGAACACCAGATTGGCAGTCAATGAATGGAATATTTTATAGTGGAAATTTCGATAATTTCTGAAGTCTGGGTTGTGTGGACAGGAAAACGTAGAGCTGCGCAGGTTAGAGTGGAAAGCCAGTTGAACAGCACGCTGCGAGTGTCAGCAGGATGCTGAAAACCATCACTGGGTTTCTTAGAAAATCAGCAGTGGTGTAAAGAAAGACTGCTTGGAGTGGAGATTCTATGAATTCCAGATTCGCAGTGAATAAATGGTACATTCTGTTGTAGAGATTCTAATGGTTTTTGAAGTCTAGTTTATGTAGATAGGAATATGAAGAGTTGTCCAGGTTGGAGTGGATAGCCTGTTGAACAGCATGTCTGTGAGTCTGAACAGGCCGCTAAAAACCAGCAATGGGCTACTCGATATTCACCAGTGGTGTAACGAAATCATGCCTGGAGTTGAGATTGGATGAATTCCAGATTGGCAATGAATGAATGGAACATTCTGTAGTGGAGATTCCAATGATTTCTGAAGCCTGGGTTGTGTGGACAGGAAAATGTACAGCTGACCCGGTTGGAGTGCATAGCCAGTTGAACAGCACACCTGCGAGTCTTAACAGGCCTCTGAAAACCAGCATTAGGTCACTTGAATATTCACCAGTGGTGTAACGAAAGCCTGCTTGGAGTGAATATTCGAGGAAATCCAGATTGGCAGTGAATGAATGGAACATTCTGTAGAGGAGAGTCCTATGATTACTGAAGTCTGTGTTGTGTTGACAGGAAATGAAAGAGCTGACTACCGTGGAGTGGATAATCAGTTGAACAACATGTCTGCGACTGTGAACAGGATGCTGAAAACCAGAATTGCGTTACTTTGATATTCACCAGTGGTGTAACGAAAGCCTGAATGAAGTGGAGATTCAGATGAATTCCAGATTGGCAGTGAATGAATGGAACATTCTGTAGTGGAAATTCCAATGATTTCTGAAGCCTAGGTTGTGTGGACAGGAAAATGAAGTGCTGACCAAGTTGGAGTTCATAGCCAGTTGAACAGCACGCCTGCGACCGTGAACAGGATGCTGAAAACCAGCACTGGGTTCCTTGGACATTCTGCATTGGTGTAAAGAAAGCCTGCTTGAAGTGGAGATTCTATGAATTCCAGATTGGCAGTGAATGAATGGAATATTCTGTTGAGGAGATTCTAATGGTTTTTGAAGTCTAGGTTATATAGACAGGAATATGGAGAGCTATCCAGGTTGGAGTGTATAGCCTGTTGAACAGCATGGCTGTGAGTGTGAATAGGCCGCTAAAAACCAACATTGGGTACTTGGATATTCACCAATGGTGTTACGAAATCCTGCCTGGAGTGGAGATTCAATAATTTCCAGATTGGCAGTGACTGAATGGAATATTCTATAGTGGTGATTCCGTGATTTCTGAAGTCTGTGTTGTGTGAACAGGAAAATGAAGAGCTGAACAGGGTTGACTGGATAGCCAGTTGAACAGCACGCCTGCGAGTGTGAATAGTCCGCTGAAAACCAGCTTTGGGTTTCTTGGACATTCAGCAGTGGTGTAACGAAAGCCAGCCTGGAGTGGAGATTCCGTGAATTCCAGATTGGCAGTGACTGAATGGTACATTCTGTAGTGGAGATTCAAATGGTTTCTGAATTCTACGTTATGAAGACATAAAAATGAAGAGCTGACCAGGTTTGAGTGGATAGCCAGTTGAAAAGCATGCCAGAGACCTTGAAAAGGCTGCTGAAAACCAGCATTTGGTTACTTGGATATTCACCAGTGGTGTAACGAAATCCTGCCTGGCGTGGAGAATCGATGAATTCCAGATTGGCAGTGAATGAATGGAACATTCTGTATTGGAGATTCCAATTATTTTTGGAATCTGGATTGTGTGGACAGGAAAACGTAGAGCTGACCAGGGTTGAGTGGAAAGCCAGTTGTAAAGCACGGCTGCGAGCGTGAACAGTACGCTGAAAACCAGCACTGGGTTACTTGGACATTCAGCAGTGGTGTAAAGAAAGCCAGCCTGGAGTGGAGATTCCATGAATTCCAGATTGAAAATGACTGAATGGAACATTCTGTTGTGGAGATTCCAATGGTTTCTGAATTCTACGTTGTGAGGACAGGAAAATGAAGAGCTGAACAGGTTGGAGTGGATAGCTGTTTGAAAAGCACACCTGCGACTTTTAACAGGCTGCTGAAAACCAGCATTGGGTACTTGAATATTCAGTGGTGTAAATAAATCCTGCCTGGAGTGGAGATTCGATGAATTCCAGATTAGCAGTGAATGAATGGAAAATTATGTAGTGGAAATTCCAAAGATTTCTGAAATCTGGGTTGTGTTGAAAGGAAAAAGAAGAGCTGACCAGGGTTCAGTGGATTGCCACTTGAACAGCACTCCTGCGAATGTGAACAGGATCCTGAAAACCAGCATTGTGTTACTTGGACATTTAACAGTGCTGTACCGAAAGCATGCCTGAGGTCGACATTCAGATGAATTCCAGATTCGTAGTCAATGAATGAAACATTCTCTAGAGGAAATTCAAATGATTTATGACACCTGGATTATGTGGACAGGAAAACGAAGTGCAGACCGGGTTAGAGTGGATACCCAGTTGAACAGCAGGCCTGCAAGATTGAACAGGCCTCTGAAAACCACCATTGATTACGTGCACATTCAGCAGTGGAGTAACGAATGTCTGCCTGGAGTGGAGATTAAGTGATCTCCAGTTTGGCAGTGAATGAAAGGAACATTCAGTAGTGGAGATTCCAAAGTTTTCTGAAGTCTGTGTTGTGTGGAGAGGAAATGAAAGAGTTGACCACTGTGCAGTGGATAGCCAGGTGAACAACAGGCCTGCGACTGTGAACAGGACGCTGAAAACCAGCATTGGGTTACTTGGACATTCACCAGTGTTGTAACGAAAGCCTACGTGGAGTGGAGATTCGAAGAATTCCATATTGGCCGTGAATGAACGGAACATACTGCAGTGGAGATTCCAATGATTTCTGAAGTCTGGGTTGTGAGGACAGGAAAAGAAGAGCTGACCACGATGCGATGGAGTGGATAGCCAAGTTGAAAACAGCATGCATGCGAGTGTGAATAGGACACTTAAAACCAGTATTGTGTTACTCGGATAATCAGCAGCAGTGTAACGAAGGCCTGCCTGGAGTGGAGATTCAGATAAAGTCCAGATTAGAAGCGAATGAATGGAACATTTTATAGTGTAGATTCCAATGATTTCTGAAGTATGGGTTGTTTGGACAGGAAAATGAAGAGCTGACCAGGATGGAGTGGATAGCCAGTTGAACAACACACCTGCGAGTATGAATAGGACTCTGAAAACCAGCATTTGGTTACTAGGACATTCACTAGTGGTGTAAAGAAAGCCTGCCTGGACTGGAGATTCAGATGAATTCAAGAATAGCAGTGAATAAATGGAACATTCTATAGTGGAAACTCCAATGATTTCTGAAGTCTGAGTTGTGTGGACAGGAAATTGAAGAGCTGACCAGGGTTCAGTGGATAGCCAATTGAACAGAACGCCTGCGAATGTGAACAGGACATTGAAAATCAGAATTGTGTTATATGGACATTCAAAAGTAGTGTAACGAAAGACTGACTGGAGTGGAGATTCAGATGAATTCCAGATTCGTAGTGAATGAATGGAACATTCTGTAGTGGAGATTCCAATGATTTCTGAAATCTGGGTTCTGTGGACAGGAAAATGAGAGCTGACCAGGATTCAGTGGATAAACTTTGAACAGCACGCCTGCGAGTATGAACAGAACGCTGAAAACCAGCATTGTGTTACATGGACATTCAGCAGTGGTGTAACGAAAGCCTGCCTTGAGTGGAGATTCGATGATCTCCAGTTTCCAGTGAAAGAATGTTACATTCTGTAATGGAGATTCTAATGATTTCTGAAGTCTGGGTTGTCTGGAGAGGAAAAGAAAGAGCTGCCCACTGTGTAGTGGATAGCCAGTTCAACATGACGCATGCGACTGTGAACAGGACGTTGAAAACCAGCTTTAAGTTACTTGGACATTCACCAGTGATGTAACAAATGCCTGGTGGAGTGAAGATTCAGAGGAATTCGAGATTTCCAGTGAATGAATGGAACATTCTGTACTGGAGATTCTAAAGATTTCTGAACTCTGGGTTGTGTGGACAGGAAAAGGAAGACCTGACCAGGGTGGAGTGGATAGCCCGTTGAACAGCACACCTGCAAGTGTGAACACGACGCTGAAAATCAGCATTGGGTGACTTGGATATTCACAAGTGGTGTAAGGAAAGCCTTCCGGGAGTGGAGATTCAGGTGAATTCCAGATTCCCAATGAATGAAAGGAACATTCTTTAGTGGAGATTCCAATGATTTCTGAAATCTGGATTGTGTTCACAAGAAAATGAAGAACTGACCAGGAATCCGTGGATAGCCTTTGAACAGCACGCCTGCAAGTGTCAACAGGACGCTGAAAACCAGTATTGTGTTACTTGAACATTCAGCAGTGGTGTAACGAAAGCCTGCCTGGAATGGAGATTGGATGATCTCTAGATTGGCAGTGAATGAATGGAGCATTTTGTCTTGGAGATTACAATTATTTCGGAAATCTGCGTTCTGTGCACAGGAAATGAAAGTGCTGACCAGTGTGGAGTGGATAGGCAGTTGAGCAGCACGCCTGCGACTGTGAACAGGACGCTGAAAACCAACATTGTGTTACATGGACATTCAGTAGTGGTGTAACGAAAGCCTTCCTGGAGTGGAGATTCGGTGATCTCCAATTTCCATTGAATGAATGGAACATTCTGTAGTGGAGATTCCAATGATTTCTGTAATCTGGGTTGTGTGGATAGGAAAATGAAGAGCTGGCCAGGGTTCAGTGGGTAGCCATTTGAACAGCATTCTTGCGAGTGTAAAAAGGCCTCGGAAAACCGGCATTGGGTTACTTGGACATTCAGCAGTGGTGTAACGAAAGCTTGCCTTGAGTGGAGATTCGATGATCTCCAGAATCCAGTGAAAGAATGTTACATTCTGTAATGGAAATTCCAATGATTTCTGAAGTCTGGGTTGTGTGGAGAGGAAAATAATGAGCTGACCGCTGTGTAGTGGATAACCAATTCAACATCACGCATGCGACTGTGAACAGGACGCTGAAAACCAGCTTTAGGTTACTTGGACATTCACCAGTGATGTAACAAATGCCTGGTGAAGTGAAGATTCAGAGGAATTCGAGATTTGCAGTGAATGAATGGAACATTCTGTACTGGAGATTCTAAAGATTTCTGAAGTCTGGGTTGTGTGCATAGGAAAAGGAAGAGCTGACCAGGGTGGAGTGGATAGCCCGTTGAACAGCACGCCTGCAGTTGTGAACACGACGCTGAAAATCAGCATTGGGTGACTTGGACATTCACAATTGGTGTAACGAAAGCCTGCCGGGAGGGGAGATTCAGATGAATTCCAGATTCGCAGTAAATGAATGGAACATTCTGTAGTGGAGATTCCAATGATTTCTGAATTCTGGGATGTGTGTACAGGAAAATGAAGAGCTTACCAGGGTTAAGTGGATAGACAGTTGAACAGTGCGCCTCGAATGTGAACCGGACTCTGAAAACCAGCATTGTGTTACTTGGACATTCAACAGTAGTGTAATGAAAGCCTTCCGGGAGTGGAGATTCAGATGAATTTCAGATTCACAATGAATGAAAGGAACATTCTTTAGTGGAGATTTCAATGATTTCTGAAATCTGGATTGTGTGGACAAGAAAATGAAGAGCTGACCAGGATTCCGTGGACAGCCTTTGAACAGCACGCCTGCGAGTGTGAACAGGACGCTAAAAACCAGTATTGTGTTACTTGAACATTCAGCAGTGGTGTAACGAAAGCCTGCCTGGAATGGAGATTGGATGATCTCTAGATTGGCAGTGAATGAATGTAGCATTCTCTCTTGGAGATTACAATTATTCTGAAGTCTGGGTTTTGTGGACAGGAAATGAAAGTGCTGACCAGTGTGGAGTGGATAGGCAGTTGAGCAACACGTCTGCGACTGTGAACAGGACGCTGAAAACCAGCATTGTGTTACTTGAACATTCAGCAGTGGTGTAATGAAGGCCTCCCTGGAGTGGAGCTTCAGATGAACTTCAGATTCGAAGTGAATGAATGGAGCATTTTATAGTGGAGATTCCAGTGTTTTCTGAAGTATGGGATGTGTGGACAGGAAAATGTAAGGTGACCAGTTTGGATTGGATACCCAGTTGAACAGCACGCCTGAGAGTGTGAAAAGGACCCTGAAAATCAGCATTGGGTGACTTGGGCATTCACTAGTGGTTTAACAAAAGCCTGCCTGGAGTGGAGATTCAAAGAACTCCAGATTGGCCGTGAATGAATTGAACATTCTGTAGTGGAGATTCCAAAGATTTCCGAAGTCTGGGTTGTGTGAAAACGAAAAGGAAGTGCTGACCACGGTTCCGTGGAGAGCCAGTTGAACAGCACGCCTGCGATTGTGAACAGGACGTTGAAAACCAGCATTGGGTTATTTGGACATTCACCAATGCTTTAAACATAGCCTGCCTGGATTGGAGATTTAGATGAATTCCAGATTCGCAGTGAAAGATTGGAATATTCTGTAGTGTATATTCCAATGACTTCTGAAGTCTGGGTTGTGACGACAGGAAAATGAAGACCTGACCAGGGTTCATTGTATATCCAGTTGAACAGCACTCCTGCGAATGTGAACAGGACCCTGAAAACCAGCATTGTGTTACTTAGACATTGAACAGTAGTGTAACGATAGCCTGCCTGGAGTGGAGATAAGATGATGTCCAGATTCCAGTGAATGAATGAAACATTCTATATTGGAGATTCCAATGATTTCTGAAATCTGGGTTGTGTGGACAGGAAAATGAAGAGCTGACTAGGGTTCAGTGGATAGCCAGTTGAACAGTACTTGTGCGAGTGTGAAAAGCCTCTGAAATCCAGAATTTGGTTATTTGGACATTCAGCAGTGGTGTAAGGAAAGCCTGCCTGGAGTGGAGATTCGATGTTCTCCAGATTGGCAGTGAATGAATGAAACATTCTGTAGTGGAGATTTCAATGATTTCTGAAGTCTGGATTGTCTGGACAGAAAATGAAATAGACGACCACTGTGGAGTGGAAAGCCAGTTGAACACTATGCCTGCGACTGTGAATAGGACGCTGAAAACCAGCATTGGGATACTTGGACATTCACCAGTGGTGTAACGAAAGCCTGCCGGGACTGGAGATTCAGATGAATTCCAGAATCTAAGTGAATGAATGGAACATTTTATAGTGGAGATTCCAATGATTACTGAAATATGGGTTTTGTGGACAGGAAAATGAAAAGCTGACGAGGTTGGATTGGTTAGCCAGTTGTTCAGCACGCCTGCGAGTATAAACAGGCCACTGAAATCCAGCATTAGGTTACTTGGACACTCAGCAGTGGTGTAAAGAAAGATTTCCTGGAGTTGATTTTCGATGATCTCCAGATGCCAGTGAATGAAAGGAACATTTTGGAGTGGATATTCCAATGATTTCTGAAATGTGGTTTGTGTGGATAGGAAAATGAAGAGCTGATCAGGGTTCAGTGGATAGTTATTTGTACAACACGCCTGGGAGTTTGAACAGGACGCTGAAAGCGAGCATTGGGATACTTGGACATTGAGCCCCGGTGTACCGAAAGCCTGCCTAGAGTGGAGATTCGAAGATCACCAGATTGAGATTGAATGATTGGAACATTCTGTAGTGGAGATTCTAATGATTTCTGAAGTCTGGTTAGTGTGGACAGGAAAAGAAAGATCTGACCACTGTGGAGTGGATAGCCTGTTGAACAGCACGCCTGTGACTGAACAGGACCCTGATAACCAGCATTGTGTTACATGGACATTCACCAGTGATTTAACGAAAGCCTGACTGGACTTGAGATTCAATGATTTCCAGATTGGTAGTGAATGAATGGAACATACTATATTGGAGATTCTAATAGTTTCTGAAGTCTGGTTTAATGGGCAGGAAAATGAAGTGCTGACGAGGGTTGAGTGGATAGACAGTTGAAGAGCGCACATCCGAGTGTATACAGGACGCTGAAATCCAGCATTGGGTTACTTGGACATTCTCCAGTGGTGTAACGAAAGCCTGCCTGGAGTGGGTATTCGAAGAACTCTAGATTGGCAGTGAGTGAATGGAACATGCTGTAGTGGAGATTCCAATCATTTCTGAAGTCTGGGTTGTGTGGACAGGAAAAGGAAGATCTGACCACGGAGGAATGGATAGCCAATTGAACAGCACGCCTGGGAGTGTGAACATGACGCTGAAAACCAGCATTTGGTTACTTTGACATTCACCAGTGGTGTAACGAAAGTCAGTCTGGAGTGGAGATTCGATGAACTCCAGTGAATGAATGGAACATTCTGTAGTGTAGAATCCAATAGTTTCTGAAGTCTAGGTTATGTGGATAGGAATTTGAAGAGCTGAGCAGGTTGGAGTGGATAGCCAGTTGAACAGAATGCCTGCGAGTGTGAACAGTCCGCTGAAAACCTGCATTCGGTTACTTGGATATTCACCTGTGGTGTAACGAAATCCTGCCTGGAGTGGAGATTTGATGAATTCCAGATTGGCAGTGAATGTATGGAACATTCTGTAGTGGAGATTCCAATGATTTATGAAGTCTGGTTTTTGTGAACAGTAAAATAAAAGCTGACCAGGGTTCAGTGGATATCCAGGTGAAAAGCACTCTTGCGAGTGTTAACAGGACGCTGAAAACGAGCATTGGAATACTTGGACATTCAGCCATGGTGTAACGAAAACCTGCCTGGAGTGGAGATTCGATGACCTCCAGATTCCAGTGAATGAATGGTACATACTGTAGTGGAAATTACAATGATTTCTGACGTCTGGGTTGTGTGTACAGGAAAAGAAAGAGCTGACCACTGTGGAGTGGATAGACAGTTGTGCAGCATGTCTGCGAATGTGAACAGGTGGCTGAAAACGAGCATTGTGTTACATGGACATTCAACAGTGATGTAACGAAAGCCTGACTGGAGTTGAGATTCAATGAATTCCAGATTGGCAGTGAATGCAAAGAACATAATGTATTGGAGATTCTAATAGTTTCTGAAGTCTGGTTTAGTGGACAGGAAAATGAAGTGCTGACCAGGGTTGAGTGGATAGTCAGTTGAACAGCACACATCCGAGTGTGTACAGTACGCTGAAAACCAGCATTGGGTTACTTGGACATTCAGCAGTGGTGTAATGAAAGCCTGCCTGGAGTGGAGATTGGATGATCAACAGATTGGCAGTGAATGAATGGAGCATTTTGTCGTGGAGATTACAATAATTTCTGAAGTCTGTGTTGTGTGGACAGGAAATGAAAGAGCTGACCACTGTGGAGTGGATAGCCAGTTGAGCAGCATGCCTGCGAATGAATGGAACTATTTATAATGGACATTCAAATGTTTTCTAAAGTATGGGTCGTGTGGACAGGAAAATGTAGCGTGACCAGTTTGGAGTGCATAGCCAGTTTAACAGCACGATTGTGAGTGTGAACAGAAAGCTGAAAACCAGCATTGTGTTACTTGGACATTCAACAGAAGTGTAATGAAAGCCTGCCTAGAGTGGAAATTCGATGATCTCCAGATTGGCAGTGAATGAATGGAACATTCTGTACTGGAGATTCCAATGATTTCTGAAATCTGGGTTGTGTGGACAGGAAAGTGAATAGCTGATCAGGGTTAAGTGGATAGCCAGTTGACCAGCACCCCTGCGAGTGTGAACAGGATGCTGAAAACCAGCATTGAGATACTTGAACATTCAGCCATGGTGTAATGAACACCTGCCTGGAGTGTAGATTAGATGACCTCCAGATTGGCAGTGAATGAATGGAACATTTTTTAGAGGTGATTCCAATGATTTCTGAAATCTGGATTGTGTGGAGAGGAAATGAAAGAGCTGACAACTGTGGATTGGATAGCCAGTTGAAAAGCACGCCTGCCAGTGTGAAAAGACTTTGAAAACCAGCATTGGGTAACTAAGACTTTCACCAGTGGTGTAATAAAAGCCTGCCTGGACTGGAAATTCAGATCAATTCCAGAATCGAAGTGAATGAAATAACATTTTATAGTGTGGATTCCAATGATTTCTGAAGTTTGGGTTGTGTGGACAGGAAATTGAAGAGCGGACCAGGGTTCAGTGGACAGCCAGTTGAACAGTACGCCTGCTCATGTGAACAGGAATTTGAAAACCAGCTTTGGATAACTTGGACATTCAACAGAAGTGTAAAGAAAGCCTGCCTGGAGTGGAGATTCAGATGAATTCCAGATTCGCAGTGAATGAATGGAACTTTCTGTAGCCGAGATTTCAATGAGTTTTGAAATCTGGGTTCTGTGGACAGGAAAATGAAGAGCTGACCAGGGTTAAATGGATAGCCATTGAACAGCACGCCTGCTAGTGTGAACAGGACGTTGAAAACCAGCATTGTGTTACTTGGACATTAAGCAGTGGTGTAACGAAAGCCTTCCTGGAGTGGAGATTCAATGATCTCCAGATTCCAGTGAATGCATGGAACATTTTGTAGTGGAGATCCCAATGATTTCTGAAAAGTGGTTTGTGTGGATAGGAAAATGAAGAGCTGACCATGGTTCAGTGCATAGCCTGTTGAACGGCACGCATGCGAGTGTGAACAGGACGCTGAAAACGAGCATTGGGATACTTGGAAATTCAAACGTGCTGAAACGAAATCCGGCCTGGAGTGGAGATTCGATGATCACCAGATTGGCAGTGAATGAATGGAACATTCTGTAGTGGAGATTCTAATGTTTTATGAAGTCTGGTTTGTGTGTACAGGAAATGAAAGATCTGACCAGTACGGATTGGACAGCCAGTTGAACAGCACGCCTGCGACTGTGAACAGGACGCTGAAAATCCAGCATTGTGTTACATGGACATGCACCAGTGATTTAACGAAAGCCTGACTGGAGTTGAGATTCAATGAATCCCAGAATGGTAGTGAATGAATGGAACATTCTCTACTGGAGATTCTAATAGTTTCTGAAGTCTTGGTTGTGTGGACAGGAAAATGAAGAGCTGACAGGGTTGAGTGGGTAGTCAGTTAAACAGCACGCACCCGTGTGTGAACAGGACGCTGAATACCAGCATTGTGTTACTTGAACATTCACCAGTTGTGTAACGAAAGTCTGCCTGTAGTGGAGATTCGAAGAACGCCAGATAGGCAGTGAATGAATGCAACATGCTCTAGTGGATATTCCAATGATTTCTGAAGTCTGTTTTGTGTGGACAGGAAGATTAAAAGCTGACCAGGTTTCAGTGGATAGCCAGTAGAAAAGCACGCCTGTGAATTTGAACAGAACGCTGAAACCCAGCATTGGGTTACTTGGACATTCAGCAGTGGTGTAACAAAACCCTGCCTGGAGTGGAGATTCGATGATCTCCAGATTCCAGTGAATGAATGGTACATTCTGTAGTGGAGATTCCAATGATTTCTGACGTCTGGGTTGTGTGTATAGGAAATGAATGTGCTGACCACTGTGGAATGGATAGCCAGTTGAACAGCACGCTTGCGACTGTGAAAAGGGCGCTGAAAATCAGCAGTGGTGTAACGAAAGCCTGCCTGGAGTGGAGATTGGATGACTTCCAGATTGGGAGTAAATGAATGGTACATTCTGTAGTGTAGATTACAATGACTTCTGAAGTCTGGGTTGTGTGGACAGGAAATGAAGAGCTGACCATTATTCAGTGGAAATCCAGTTGAACAGCACGCCTGCGAGTGTGAACAGGACGCTGAAGTCCAGCATTGTTTACTTGGACATTCAGCAGTGGTGTAACTAAAGCCTGCGTGGAGTGGAGATTCGATGAATTCCAGATTGGCAGTGAATGAATGGAACATTCTGTACTGGAGATTCCAATAGTATCTGAAATCTGGGTTGTGTGGACAGGAAAATGAAATGCAGACCAGTTTAGAGTGATTAGACAGTTGAACAGTAGTACTGTGAGTTTGAACAGGCCTCGGAAAACAAGCATTGGGTAACTTGGACATTCAGCAATGGTGTATCGAAATCCTGCCTGGAGTGGAGACTAGATGATCTCCAGATTGGCAGTGAATGAATGGAACATCCTGTAGTGGAGATTCCAATAATTTCTGTAGTCTGGGTTGTGTGGACAAGAAATGAAAGAACTGACCTCTGTGGAGTGGATAGCCAGTTAAACAGCACGTCTGCCACTGTGAACAACACGCTGAAAACCAGCATTGGGTTACTTGGACTTTCACGAGTGGTGTAACGAAAGCCTGCCTGGAGTTGTGATTCAGAGATCTCCAGATTGGCAGTGAATGAAAGGAATATTCTGTATTGGAGTTTCCAATGATTTCTGAAATCTGGGTCATGTGGACAGGTAAATGAAGAGCTGACCAGAGTTCAGTGGATAACCAGTTGAACAGCACGCCTCGAATGTGAACAGGACGCTGAAAACCAGCATTGTGTTACTGGTACATTCAACAGTACTGTAAGGAAAGCCTTCCTGGAGTGGAGATTCAGATGAATTCCAGACTCGCAGTGAATGTAGTGGAGATTACAATGATTTCTGTAGTCTGAGTTGTGTGGACAGGAAATGAAAGAACTGACCACTGTGGAGTGGATAGCCAGTTGAACAGCACGCCTGCGACTGAAAACAGCACGCTCAAAACAAGCATTGTGTTACTTGGACATTCACCAGTGGTGTAACAAAAGCATGCCTGGAATGGAGATTCAGAGAACTCCAGATTGGCAGTGAATGAGTGGAACATTCTGTACTGGAGATTTCAATGATTTCTGAAATCTGGTTTGTGTGGACAGGAAAAGGAAGAGCTGACCAGGGTGGAGTGGATAGCTAGTTCAACAGAACCCCTGCGAGTGTGAACAGGACGCTGAAAATCAGCATTGGGTGACTTGGACATTCACCACTGGCATAACGAAAGCCTGCCTGGAGTGGAGATTCAAAGAACTCCAGATTGGCAGTGAATGAATGGAACAATCTGTAGTGGAGATTCCAATGATTTCTGAAGTTTCTGTTGTGCGGACAGGAAAATGAAGAGTTGAGCAGGGTGGAGTGGATAGCCAGTTGAACAGAATGCCTGCGAGTTTGAACAGGATGCTGAAAATGAGCATTGGGTTACTTGGACTTTCAGAAGTGGTTTAACGAATTCCTACCTGTAGTGGAGATTCGATAGCCTCCAGATCGGCAGTGAATGAATGCAACATTCTGTAGTGGAGATTCCAATGATTTCTGAAGTCTGGGTTGTGTGGAACAGAAAAGAAACTGCTGACCATTGGGATTGGATAGCCAGTTCAACATCACGCCTGCGACTGTTAAGAGTACGCTGAAAACCGGCATTGGGTTAATTGGACATTCACCAGTGGTGTAAAAAGAGCCTGGTGGAGTGAAGATTCAGATGAATTCCAGATTTGCAGTGAATGAATGGAACATTCTGTAGTGGAGATTCCAATTATTTTTGAAATCTGGGTTGTGTGGACAGGAAAATTAAGGGCTGACTAGGGTTCTGTGGATAGCCAGTTGAACAGCACGACTCGAATGTGAATAGGACACTGAAAACCAGCATTGTGTTACTTGGACATTCAACAGTAGTGTAAGGAAAGCCTGCCAGGAGTGGAGATTCAGATGAATTCCAGATTCGCAGTGAATATAGTGGAGATTCCAATGATTTTTGTAGTGGAGATTCCAATGATTTCTGAAATCTGGTTTGGGTGGAAAGGAAAATGAAAAGCTGACCAGGGTTCAGTGGATAGCCATTGAACAGCATGCCAGCGAGTTTGAACAGGACTCTGGAAACCAGAATTGTGTTACTTGGACATTCAGCAGTGGTGTAACGAAAGCCTGCCTGGAGTGGAGATTCGATGATCTCCAGATTCCAACTAATGAATGGAACAGTCTATAGTGGAGGTTCCAATGATTTCTGAAGTCTGGGTTGTGTGGACAGGAAAATGAAGAGCTGACCGGGGTTCAGTGGATAGCCAGTTGAACAGCACGCCTGCGAGTGTGAAAAGACCATTGAAATCCAGCATTTGGTTACATGGACATTCAGCAGTGGTATAACTAAAGCCTGCCTGGAGTGGAGATTCGATGTTCTCCAGATTGTCAGTGAATAAATTGAACAATCTGTAGTGGAGATTCCAATGATTTCTGACGTCTGGGTTGTGTGGAGAGAAAATGAAAGAACTGACCACTGTGGAGTGGATAGCCAGTTGAACAGCACGCCTGCGACTGTGAACAAGGCTTTGAAAACCTGCATTGGGTTACTAGGACATTCACCACTTGTGTAACGAAAGACTTTCTGGACTGAAATTCAGATGAATTCCAGATTCGAAGTGAATGAATGGAACATGCTGTAGTGGAGATTCCAATAATTTCTGAAGTCTTGGTAGTGGAGACAGGAAAATGAAGAGCTGACCAGGTTGGAGTGGAGAGCCAGTTGAACAGCACGCATGTGAGTAAAAACAGGCCGATGAAAACCAGCATTGGGTTACATGGACATTCACCAGTGGTGTAACGAAAGCCTGTCTGGAATTGAGATTCAGATGAATTCCAGATTCGCAGTGAATGAATGGAACATGCTGTAGTGGAGATTCCAATAATTTCTGAAGTCTGAGTTATGTGGACAGGAAATTGAAGAGCGGACCAGGGTTCAGTGGATAGCCAGTTGAACAGCACGCCTGCGAATGTGAACAGGAAGCTGAAAACCAGCATTGTGTAACTTGGGCATTCAACAGGAGTGTAAAAAAAGCCTGCCTGCAGTGGAGATTCAAATGAATTCCAGATTGGCAGTGAAGAAATGGAACATTTTCTAGTGGAGATTCCAATGAGTACTGAAATCTGGGTTCTTTGGACAGGAAAATGAAGAGCTGAACAATGTTAGTGGATAGCCACTGAACAGGATGCCTTCGAGTGTAAACGGGAGTCTTAAAACCAGAATTGTGTTACTTGTACATTCAGCAGTGGTGTATCTAAAGCCTGCATAGAGTGGAGATTCAATGATCTCCACATTTCAGTGAATGAATAGAACATTTTGTAATGGAGATTCCAATGATTACTGAAATGTGGTGTGTGTGGATAGGAAAATGAAGAGCTGATCAGGGTTCAGTGGATAGCCATTTGTACAGCACGCCTGCGACTGTGAACAGGACGCTGAAAACAAGCATTGAAATACTTGGACTTTCAGCCGTGGTGTAACGAAAGCTTGCCTGGAGTGGAGATTCAATGATCACCAGATTGGCAGTGAATGAATGGAACATTCTGTAGTGGAGATTCTAATGATTTCTGAAGTCTGGTTTGTGTGGGCAGGAAATGAAGGATCTGACCACTGTGGAGTGGATAGCCAGTTGAACAGCACGCCTGCGACTGTGAACAGACGCTGAAAACCAGCATGTATTACGTGGACATTCACCATTGGTGTAACGAACGCCTTACTGGAGTTGAGACTATATGAATTCCAGATTGGCAGCGAATTAATGGAACATTCTGTAATGGAGATTCTAATAGTTTCTGAATCTGGGTTATGTGGACAGGAAAATGAAGAGCTTACCAGTGTTGAGTGGAAAATATGTTGAACAGCACGCATACGAGTGTGAACAGGACGCTGAAAAACATCATTGGGTTACTTGGACATTCACCAGTTGTATAACGAAAGTCTGCCTGGAGTGGAGATTCGAAGAACTCCATATTGGAAGTGAATGAAAGGAACATGCTGTAGTGGAGATTCCAATGATTTCTGAAGTCTGTGTTGTGTGGACTTGAAAATGAAAAGCTTACCAGGGTTCATTGGATAGCCAGTTGAAAAGCATCCCTGCGTATTTGAACAGGAGGCTGAAAACCAACATTGGATTACTTGGACATTCAGCAGTGGTGTAACGAAAGCCTGCGTGGAGTGGAGTTTTGATGATCTCCAGTTTACAGTGAATGAATGGTACATTCTGTAGTGGACTTTCCAATGATTTCTGATTTCTGGGTGGTGTGTACAGGAAATGAAAGAGCTGACCACTGTGGACTTGATAGCCACATTCCCTATTCGCAGTGAATGAATGGAATATTCAGTAGTGGAGGTTCCAATGATTTCTAATGGCTGTGATATGTGGACAGGAAAATGTAGTGCTGACCAGGGTTTAGAGAATAACCAATTGAACAGCACGTCTGCGAGTGTGAACAGGCCGCTGAAAACCAGCATTGGGTTACTTGGACATTCACCAGTGGTGTAACAAAAGGCTGCCTTCACTGCAGATACAGATGAATTCCAAATTCGCAGTGAATGAATGGAATATTATGTCGTGGAGAAAACAATGATTTCTGAAGTCTGGATTGTGTGGATAGGAAAATGACGAGCTGACCAGGGTTGTGAGGATAGCCAATTTAACAGCACCTCAGCGAGTGTGAAGAGGCCACTGAAAACCAGCATTGGGTTACTTGGAAATTCACCAGAGTTGTATCCAAAACCTGCCTGGAGTGGAGATTGAGAAGAATTTCAGATTCGCAGTGAATGTATGGAACATTCCTTAGTGCAGGTTTCAATGGTTCATGATGTTTTGGTGGTGTGGACAAGAAAATGATAAGCTGTACAGGGGTAAGTAGATAGCCAATTGAACAGCACGTCTGCTTTTGTGAACATGCCACTAAAAACCAGCATTGGGTTACTTGGACTTTCAAGAGAGATGTAACGATAACCTTCCTGGAGTGGAGAGGCAGAAGAATTCCAGATTCTAGTGAATTAATGGATTTTTTTTAGTGGAGATTCCAATGAGTTCTAAAGAATGGGTGATGTGGACAGGAAAATGAAGAGCTGAATAGGGTTGAGTGGATAGTCAATTGAACAGCACGGCTGCGAGTCTGAACAGGCCGCTGAAAAGCAGCTTTGTGATAGTTGAACATTCACCAGTGGTCTAACGAAAACCTGCCGTTTGTGGAGATTCCGTTGAATTCCATATTTGCAGTGAATGAATGGAACATTCTGTAGTGCAGGTTCCAATGATTTCTGAATGCTGGGTTGTGTGGACAGGAAAATGAAGAGCTGACCAGGGTTCAGTGGATAGCCAATTGAATAGAACGGTGGCCATTATGAACAGGCCGCTGAAAACCAGCATTAGGGTTACTTGTACATTAAACAGTGGTATAACGAAAGACTGCCTGAAGTGCAGATTCAGATTAATTCCAGATTCACAGTGAATGAATGGAACAATCTGTAGTAGAGATTCCAATGATTTCTGAATGCTGGGTTGTGTGGACAGGAAAATGAAGAGCTGACCAGCATTGAGTGGATAGCCAATTGAACAGCAAGTCTGTGTGTGTAAACATGTCGCTGAAAACCAGCATTGGGTTACTTGGACATTCACCAGTGGTGTAACGAAAGCGTGCCTCAGTGCATAGTCAGAAGAATTCCAGATTCGCAGTGAATGAATGGAATATTCTGTAGTGGAGATTCCAATGAACTCTGAAGGCTGGGCTGTGTGGAGAGGAAAATGAAGAGATGATCAGCATTGAGTGGATAGCCCACTGAACAGCACGTCTGTGAGAGTGAATAGGCCACTGAAAACCAGCATTGTTTTACTTGGACAATCAGCAGATGTATAACAAAAACCTGCCGGCAGGGGAGATTCAAATGAATTCCAGAATCGCAGTGAATGAATGGAACATTCTGTAGTGGAGATTCCAATGATTTCTGAAGGCTGGGTGATATGCACAGGAAAGTGAAGAGCTGAACAGGGTTGAGTGGATAGCCAATTGAACAGCAAGGCTGCGAGTATGAAAAGGAGGCTGAAAACCAACATTATGTTACTTGGATATTCACCAGTGGTGTAACGAAAAACCGGCAGGAGTGGAAGTCAGATGAATTCCAGATTCGCAGTGAATGAATGGAACATACTATAATGGAGATTTCATTTATTTCTGAAGGCTGGTTTGTGTGGACACTGAAATGAAGAGTTGACCATGGTTGAATAGATAGCCAGTTGAACACCACTTCAGCGAGTATGAAAAAGCCGCTGAAAACTGGCATTGGGTTACTTGGCCATTCACCAGTGGTGTAACCAAAGCCGGCCTGGAGTGGAGAATCAGATGAATTCCAGATTCGCAGTGAATAATTGGAACATTCTCTCGTGGAGGTTCCAATGATTTCTGAAGGCTGGCCTGTGTTGACAGGAAAATGCAGAGCTGACCAGCATTGAGGGGATAGCCAATTGAACAGCATGTCTGCGAGTATGAATAGACTGCTGAAAACCAGCATTGGGTTACTTAGACATTCAGCAGTTGTGTAATGAAAACCTGCCGATAGTGGAGATTCCGATGAATTCCAGATTCGCAGTGAATGAATGGAATATTCTATAGTGGAGTTTCCAATGATTTCTGAAGGCTGGGTTTTGTGGACAGCAAAATGAAGAGTTGATCAGCATTGAGAGGATAGCCATTTGAACACCACGTCTGCGAGTGTAAACAGGCCGCTGAAAACCAGCATTGGGTTACTTGGTCAATCACCAGTGTTGTAACGAAATCCTGCCTGGAGTGGAGAGTCAGATGAATTCCAGATTCTCAGTGAATGAATGGAAAGTTCTGTATTGGAGATAACAATGATTTCTTGAGGCTGGGTGATGTAGACAGGAAAATCAAGAGTTGACCAGGGTTGAGTAGATAGCCCATTGAACAGCACGGCTGCGAATCTGAAAAGGACGCTGAAAACCAGCCCTGGGTTAATTGGAAACTCAACAGTGGTATAACGAAAGCCTGCCTGGAGTGCAGATTCAGATTAATTCCAGATTCGTAGTGAATGAATGGAACATTCTGTATTAGTGATTCCAATGATTTCTGAAGGCTGCACTGTGTGGACAGGAAAATGAAGAGCTGATCAGCATTGAGTGGATAGCCAAATGAACAGCACGGCTGCGATTGTGAAGGGACCGCTAAAAACCAGCATTGAGTTACTTGGATATTCAACAGTGGTGTAACAGATACCGGCTTTGAGTGCTGAGTCAGATGATTTTCAGATTAGCTGAGAGTGAATGGAACATTCTGTAGTGGAGATAACAATTATTTCTGAAAGGTGGGTTGTGTGGACAGGAAAATGAAGAGCTAACCAGGGTTAAGTGGATGGCAAAATGAACAGCACGTCTGCGAGAGTCAATAGGCCGCCGAAAACCAGCATTGGGTTACTTGGACAATCACCAGTGGTGTAACGAGAACCTGCCTTGAGTGGAGATTCAGACTGAATTGCATATTCGCTGTGAATATTTGGAACACTCTGTAGTGGAGGTTCCAATGAATTCTGTAAATCTGGGTGATTTGGAGAGGAAAATGAAGAACTGACCAGAGTTGAGTAGATAGCCAATGGAACAGGACTGCTCCGAGTGTGAACAGGCCGCTGAAAACAAGCATTCACCAGTGCTTGTCCACTCACTTGGACATTCACCAGTGATGTAACGAAAGCCTGCCTGGAGTGCAGGTTCAGATTAATTCCAGATTCTCAGTGAAGGAATGGAACATTCTGTAGTTGAGATAACAATATTTTCTGAAGGCTGGGTTGTGTGGACAGGAAAATGAAGAGCTGACAAGGCTTGAGTGGATAGCCAATTGAACAGCAAGACTGCGGTTGTGAACAGGCCACTGAAAACCTGCATTGGGTTTCTTGGATATTCAACAGAGGTGTAACGAAAACGTGCCTTGAGTGGAGAGTCAGATAAATTCCAGATTCTCAGTGAGTGAATGGAACATTCTGTAGTGCAGAATCCAATTATTTCTGAAGTCTGGATTGTGTGGACAGGAAATGAAAAGCTGACAATAATTGAGTGGATAGCCACTGAATAGCACCACTTCGAGTGTGAACACACCGCTGTAAACCAGCATTGCGCTACATGTACATTCACCAGTGGTTTAACGAAAGCCTGCCTGGAGTGCAGATTCAGATTAACTCCAGATTCGCAGAGAATGAATGGAACATTCTGTAGTGGAGATTCCTATGATTTCTGAAGGCTGGGTGATGTGGACAGAAAATGAAGAGCTCAACAAGGTTGAGTGGATAGCCTATTGAACAGCACGCCTACGAGTGTGAACTTGCCGCTGAAAACCAGCATTGGGTTACTTGAACATTCACCAGATTGTTAACGAAAACCTGCCGGTAGTGGAGATTCAGATGAATTCCACATTCGCAGTGAATGAATGGAACATTCTGTAGTAGAGATTCCAATGATTTCTGAAGGCTGGGCTGTGTGGACAGGAAAAAGAAGAGCTGAAAAGCATTGAGTGGATAGCCAATTGAACAGCACGTCTGCGAGTGTGAACAGGCCGCTGAAAACCAGCAATGGGTTACTTGGTCATTCACCAGTGGTGTAACGAAAACCTGCCAGTAGTGGAGAGTCATATGAATTCCAGATTTGCAGTAAATTAATGGACCATTCATTAGTGGAGATTCGAATGATTTCTGAAGTCTGGATTGTGTGGACAGGAAAATCAAGATCTGACCAGTGTTGAGTGGATAGCCAGTGAACAGCCTGGCTTCGAGTGTGAACAGACCGGTCAAAACCAGCATTGTGTTACTTGTACATTCACAAGAGGTCTAACGAAATCCTGCCTGCAGTGCACATTCAGATGACTTCCAAATTTGCAGTGAATGTATGGAACATTCTGTAATGGTGATTCCAATGATTTCTGAATGCTGGGTTTTGTTGACAGGAAAATGAAGAGCTTACATGCATTTACTGGATAGCCAATTCAATGGAACCTCTGCGAGTGTGAAAAGGCCGCTGAAATACAACATTGCGTTACTTGGTCATTCACCTGTGGTGTAACGAAAACCTGCCGGTAGTGGAGTTTCAGATGAATTCCAGATTCGCAGTGAATGAATGGAACATTCTGTAGTGGAGATTCCAATGATTTCGACGTCTGAATTGTTTGGACAGGAAAATGAAGAGTTGACCAGTTTTGAGTCGATAGCCAGCGAACAGCATGGCTTCAAGTGTGAAAAAAACCGCTGAAAACCTGCATTACGTTACTTGGACATTCAGCAGTGGGGTAACGAAATCCTGCTAAGAGTGGATGTTCAGATGAATTCCATTTCGCAGTGAATGATTGGAACATTCTTTAGTGGAGATTTAAATGATTTCTGAAGACTGGGTTGTGTGGACAGGAAATGAAGAGCTGACGAGGGTTGAATCTATAGCCAATTGAACAGAAAGGCTGCGAGTTTGAAAGGGCCACTGAAAACCAGCATTGCGTTACTTGGACATTCACCATTGGTGTAACGATAAACTGCTGGTAGTTGATAAGGTAAAGGTAAAGGTAAAGGTAAAGGCCCTCCCGTTGATCGTCGATTTGCTTGAGCGGGCCCAGTAACGTCTCCATTGGAGACTTTGTTGTTACTGTGTCTGGCATATCGAATACTCTCGGTAGCTTGCCGGGCTCTCCGAAGTAGTTGATGTTCAGATGAATTGCGGATTCGCAGTGAATGAACATTCTGTAGTGGAGATAACAATGATTTCTGAATTCTGGGTTGTGTGGAAAGGAAAATGAAGAGCTGACTAGGGCTGAGTGGATATCCAATTGAACAACACGGCTGCGATTGTGAACAGGCCGCAAAAAACCAGCATTGGGCTACTTGGACATTCACCAGTGGGGTAACGAAATCCTGCCAAGAGTGGAAAATGAGATGAATTCCAGATTCACAGTGAATGAATGCAACATTCTCTAGTGGAGATTCCAATGATTTCTGTAGGCTGGGTTTTGTGGACAGTAAATTCGAGAGCTGACCAGCATTGAGTGGATAGCCAATTGAAACAGCACGTCTGCGAGTGTGAACATGCCACTGAAAGCCAGTATGGGGTTACTTGGACAGTCAACAGTGGTGTAACGAAATAATGCCTGCAGTGCAGATTCAGATAAATAACAAATTCGCAGTGAATGAATGGAACATTCTGGAGTGGAGGTTCCAATGATATCTGAAATCTGGGCTGTGTTGACAGGATAATGAAGAGCTGACCAGCATTGAATGGAAAGCAAATTGATCAGCACGTCTGCGAGTGTGAACATTCCGCTGAAATCCAGCATTGCGTTACTTGGACATTCACCAGTGGTGTAATGAAAGCGTGCCTGGTGAGAAGATTCAGATGAATTCCAGATTCGCAGTGAATGAATGGACCATTCTCTAGTGGAGATGCCAATGATTTCTGAAGGCTGGGTTGTGTGGACAATAAAATCGAGACCTGACCAGCATTGAGTGGATAGTCATTTGAAACAGCACGTCTGCGAGTGTGCACATGCCGCTGTAAACCAGCATGGGATTACCTGGAAAGTAAACAGTGGTGTAACGAAAGACTGCCTGCAGTGCAGATTCAGATGAATTCCAAATTCGCAGTGAATCAATGGAACATTCTGTAGCGGAGATTTCAATGATTTTTGAAGACTGGGTTGTGTTGATTGGAAAGTGAAGAGCTGACCATGGTTGAGTGGCACGACTGCAAGTTTGAACAGGCCGCTGAAAATGAGCCCTGGGTTACTTGGTCATTTCCCAGTGGTGTAACGAAATCTGCCTGGTGTGAAGAGTCAGATGAATTCCAGGTTCGCAGTGAATGAATGGAACAATCTGTAGTGGAGATTCCAATGAATTCTGAAGGCCACGTTATGAGGACAGAAAATGAAGAGCTCAACAAGGTTGAGAGGATAGCCAATTGAACAGCATGTCTGCGAGTGTGAACACGCCGCTGAAAACCAGCATTGGGTTACTTGGAAATTCACCAGATGTGTAATAAAAACCTGCCGGTAGTGGAGATTCAGATGAATTACAGATTCGCAGTGAATAAATGGAACATTTTGTTGTGGACGTTCCAATGATTTCTGAAGGCTGGGTGATGTGGACAGGAAAATGTAGAGCTGAACAGGGTTCAGTGGATAGTCAATTGAACAGCATGGCTACGAGTCTGAAAAGGCCGCTGGAAACCAGCATTGTGTAACTTGGACATTCACCAGTGGTGTAACTAAAACCTGCCAGGAGTACAGATTCAGATGAATTTCAGATTCGCAGTGAATGAATGGAACTTTCTCTAGTGGAGATTCAAATGATTTCTGAGATCTGGATTGTGTGAACAGAAACATGACGAGCTGACCACTGTTGAGTGGATAGACAGTGAACAGCCTGGTTTCGAGTGTGAACAGACTGGTGAAAACCAGCATTGCGTTACTTGGACATTCACCAGTGGTCGAACGAAAGCCTTCCTGCAGTGCAGATTCACATGAATTCCAGATACACAGTGAAAGAATGGAATATTCTGTAATGGAGTTTCTAATGATTTCTGAATTCTGGGTTGTGTGAACAGGAACATGAAGTGCTTACCAGCATTTAGTGGATAGCCAATTGAACAGAACCTCTGCGAGTGTGAACAGGCCGCTGAAAACCAGCATTGGGTTACTTGGTCATTCACCACTGGTGTAAAAAAAACCTGCCGGTAGTGGAGATATAGATGAATTCCAGATTAACAGTGAATGAATGGAACATTCTGTAGTGGAGATTCCAATGATTTCGACGTCTGGATTGTTTGGACAGGAAAATGAAGATTTAACTAGTTTTGAGTCGATAGCCAGTGAACAGCATGGCTTCGAGTGTGAACAAAACCGCGAAAACTAGCATTACGTTTATTGGACATACAGCAGAGGTGTAACGAAAGCCTGCCTGGAGTGCAGATTTAGATGAATTCCAGATTCGCAATGAATGAATGGAACATTATGTATTGGAGATTCCAATGATTTCTGAACGCAGGGTGATTTGGACAGGAAAATGAAGAGCTCAACAGGGTTGAGGGGATAGCCAATTGAACAGCACGCCTACGAGTGTGAACATGCGCTGAAAAGCAGCATTGGGTTACTTGGACATTCACCAGTTGTGTAACGAAAATCTGCTGGTAGTGGAGATTCAGATGAATTCCAGATTCATAGTGAATGAATGGAACATTCTGTTGTGGATAGTCAAATAATTTCTGAAAGCTAGGCTGTGTGGACAGGAAAATGAAGAGCTGAAAATCATTGAGTGGATAGCCAATTGACCAGCGCTTCTGCGAGTGTGAACAGGCTGCTGAAAACCAGCACTGGGTTACTTGGTCATTCCTAGTGGTGTACCAAAATCTGCCTTGAGTGGAGAGTCATATGAATTCCAGATTCGCAGTGAATGAATAGAACATTCTGTAGTGGAGATTCCAATTATTTCCGAAGTCTGGATTGTGTGGACAAGAAAATGAAGATCTGACCAGCATTGAGTGGATAGCAAATTGAACAGAACGTCTGCGAGTGTGAACATGCCGCTGAAAACCAGCAATGGGTTACTTGGACATTCACCAGTGGTCGAACGAAAGCCTTCCTGCAGTGCAGATTCAGATGAATTCCAGATACACAGTGAAAGAATGGAATATTCTGTAATGGAGTTTCTAATGATTTCTGAATTCTGGGTTGTGTGGACAGGGAAATGAAGAGCTGTCGAGGGTTGTATCCATAGCCAATTGAACAGAACGGCTGCGAGTTTGAATGAGCCGCTGAAAACCAGCATTGCGTTACTTGGACATTAACCAGTGGTGTAACGAAAAACTGCCTTTAGTGGATGTTCAGATTAATTTCTGATTCACAGTGAATGAATGGAACATTCTCTAGTACAGATTCCAATGATTTCTGAAGTCTGGGTTGTGTGGAAAAGAAAATGAAGATCTGACCAGCATTGAGGGGATAGCCAATTGAACTGCACGTCTGCGAGTGTGAACATGCCGCTGAAGACCAGCGTAGGGTTACCTTGATATTCACTAGTGATGTAACGAAAGACTGACTGCAGTGCAGATTCAGATGAATTCCAAATTCGCAGTGAATGAATGGAACATTCTGTAGTGGATATGCCAATGATTTCTGAAGGCTGGGTTGTGTGGACAGGAAAATGAAGAGCTGTCGAGGGTTGTATCCATAGCCAATTGAACAGAACAGCTGCGAGTTTGAAAGGGCCGCTGAAAACCAGCATTCCGTTACTTGGACATTCACCATTGGTGTAATGAAAAACTGCCTTTAGTGGATGTTCAGATTAATTCCTGATTCGCAGTGAATGAATGGAACATTCTGTAGTACAGATTCCTATGTTTTCTGAAGTCTGGTTTGTGTGGAAAAGAAAATGAAGATCTGACCAGCATTGAGGGGATAGCCAACTGAACTGCACGTCTGCGAGTGTGAACATGCCGCTGAAGACCAGCATAGGGTTACCTGGATATTCAATAGTGATCGAACGAAAGACTGCCTGCAGTGCAGATTCAGATGAATTCCAAATTCGCAGTGAATGAATGGAACATTCTCTACTGGAGATGATTCCAATGATTTCTGAAGGCTGGGTTGTGTGGACAGGAAAATGAAGAGATGACCATCTTTGAGTGGATAGTCAATTGAACAGCACATTTGGTAGTGTGAACATGCTGCTGAAAACCAGCTTTGGGTTACTTGGACAATCACCAGTGGTGTAACGGAAGACTGCCTGCAGTGCAGATTCAGATGAATTCCAAATTCGCAGTGAATGAATGGAACATTCTGGAGTGGAGATAACAATGATTTCTAAAGGCTGTGTTGTGTGGAGAGGAAAATATAGTCCTGAACAGGGTTGAATGGATAGCCAAATGAAAAGCATAGCTGCGAGTGTGAACAGGCCAGTGCTGTAACGAAAACCTGCCGGGAGTAGAGATTCCGATGAAATGAGACTCTCAGAGAATGACCAGTGTTAACTGGGTAGCCAGTGAACAGCACGGCTTCCAGTGTGAACAGACCGCTGAAAACCATCATTGCGTTTCTTTGACATTCAGGAGTGGTTTTAACGAAAGCCTGCCTGGAGTTCAGATTGAGATTAATTCCAGATTCCCAGTGAATGAATGGAATATTCTGTAGTGGAGTTTCCAATGATTTCTGAAGGCTGGGTTTTGTGGACAGCAAAATGAAGAGCTGACCAGTATTGATTGTATAGCCAATTAAACAGCACGGCTGCTAGTGTGAACAGGCCGCTGAAAACCAGCATTGTGTTACTTGCACATTCACCAGTGGTGAAACGAAAACCTGCCTGGAGTGGAGAGTCAGATGAATTCCAGATTCGCAGTGAATGTATGGAACTTTCTGTAGTGGAGTTTCCAATGATTTCTGAACGCTGGGTTGTGGACAGGAAAATGAAGAGCTGACCAGGGTTGAATGGATAGCCAATTGAACAGCACGGCGGTGATTGTGAACAGGCCACTAAAACCAGTCTTGGGTTACTTGGTCATTCACCAGTGGTGTAAGGAAAACCTGCCTGGAGTGGAGATTAAGATGAAGTCCTATAAACTCCTATAAGCTCCCAAAGCTGAATCAAGAAGAACCTGGAGTATCTGAATATTAACATCAACGAAATAGAAACTGCAATCAAAAGCCTTCCCAAAAACAAAAGCCCGGGCCCAGATGGATTCACTAGCGAATTTTTCCAAACATTTAAAGAGGACCTCAGGAAATTGAAAAAACGGAAACTCTCCCAAACAGTTTCCATGAAGCCCATATCTCTCTAATACCAAAAGGAAACAAAGATATCACGAGAAAAGAAAACTACAGGCCCTGATGAACACGGATGCAAAGATTCTCAACAAAATAGTAGCAAATAGAATTCAACAACACATAAAAAATATCATACACCATGACCAAGTAGGATTCATCCCGGGGATGCAAGGCTGGTATAACACTAGGAAATCAATCAACATAATCCACCACATCAACAAAAGAAAAGATAAAAATCATATGATCATATCAATAGATGCAGAGAAAGCATTTGACAAGATCCAGCACCCATTTATGATGAAAACCCTAGCCAAAATGGGGATAGAGGGGACTTTTCTCAATATAGTTAAAGCCATCTACCACAAGCCTACAGCAAGTATCGTCCTCAATGGCGAAAAACTGAGAGCCTTCCCTCTAAGATCAGGGACGAGACAAGGATGCCCACTCTCTCCACTGCTGTTCAATATAGTATTGGAAGTACTTGAAATAGCGATTAGGCAAGAAAAGGATATTAGGGGCATCCAGGTAGGAAAGGAAGAAAATCAAGCTCTCACTATTCGCAGATGATATGATACTATACTTAGAAAACCCTAAAACCTCTATCAAGAAACTTCTAGAAACAATAGGCTTGTATAGTAAAGTGGCAGGCTATAAAATCAATGCCCAAAAGTCCATGGCTTTCCTATATGCAAATAGTGAAAGAGAAGAAAAAGACATGAAGTAAACAATCCCATTCACAATTGTGCCCCAGAAAATCAAGTACCTAGGAATCACCTTAACTAAGGAAGTAAAGGACTTGTACAAAGAAAACTATAAAACTCTACTACAGGAAATAAAAGAGAATACGAGGAAATGGAAAAATATCCCCTGTTCATGGATTGGGAGAATTAACATTGTCAAAATGGCAATACTTCCCAAAGCACTGTATAAATTCAACGCAATCCCTATTAAGATACCCATGACATTCTTTAAAGAATTGGAACAAACACTCCTGAAATTCATATGGAACAATAAGCCCCCACGAATAGCTAAAGCAATTCTAGGGAAAAAGAAAATGGGAGGAATCAACCTCCCTAACTTCAAACTCTACTACAAGGCAGTAATAATTAAAACAGCATGGTACTGGAACAAAGGCAGAGCTGTAGACCAATGGAACAGGGTTGAATATTCTGACGTCGACCCCCAAGTATACGAGCATCTAATCTTCGATAAGGGGGCAAGAAAAGTGAAGTGGAGCAGGGAAAGCGTCTTTAACAAATTATGCTGGCAAAACTGGATGGCTATTTGCAAAAAAATGGGCTCAGATCTCTGCCTAACTCCATGTACAAAAGTAAGATCTAAGTGGATTAAAGACCTCAACATCAGACTGGAATCTATAAGATACATTGAGGAAAATGTTGGCAAAACCCTTCATGACATAGAAGCTAATAGTGTCTTCAAAGATGTCACACCACTGACCAAGCAAGTGAAAACAGAGATAGATAAATGGGACTATCTTAAACTAAGAAGCTTCTGCACCTCAAAAGAAACAGTGACCAAAATACAAAGACAGTCAACTGAATGGGAAAGGATATTCGCCAACTACACATCTGATAAGGGGTTAATTTCAAGGATATACAAAATACTGGTTCAACTCCACAAAAAGAAAACATTCAACCCCATCAAAAAATGGGGAGATGAAATGAATAGAAACTTTGACAAAGAAGAAATCCGAATGGCTAAAAGACACATGAGAAAATGTTCCACATCATTAATCATCAGGGAGATGCAGATCAAAACCACAATGAGGTATCACCTCACACCACAGAGACTGGCCCATATCCACAAGAACAAAAGCAACCGGTGCTGGCGCGGATGTGGTGAGAAAGGGACACTCCTTCAATGTTGGTGGGAATGCCGACTGGTTCAGCCCTTCTGGAAAACAGTATGGATGATTCTCAAAAAACTAGAAATTGAGTTCCCATTTGACCCAGAAATACCACTCCTGGGAATATATCCCAGAGAGGCAAAAAAGTATAACCGAAGTGACATCTGCAATTGTCTGTTTATTGCAGCACTCTTTACAATAGCCAGAATCTGGAAAAAAACCTGAGTGCCCGAGAACAGATGACTGGTTGAAGAAACTCTGGCACATTTACACAATGGAGTACTATGTAGCTGTTAGGAAAGACGAAGTCATGAAGTTTACATACAAGTGGTACTACATGGAAAGTATCATGTTAAGCGAAATGACTCAGAAAGAAAGGGATAGACATAGAAATATTGCATTCATCTGGGGAAGATAAAGTAACAAAATAGGAAACTAACACCCAAGTATGGCAGAGATTAGTACCAGGAATTTTACTCAATGACCCGGAGGACAACCACACATGTTAGGGGAAGGGGGAGCTCAGAAAGAGAAGGGAACACCAAATAAAGGGTGTTGGGAGGATCCGCCCATGATGGAAGAGCATGCTGAGGGTAGACTGTCGACCAAGCATGATTGCCACTCAATGCCTCTTTTGCTGACCATGGCACTCAATAGGAGAGAGACGGAAATACCCTGCCACAGAGGCAGGGTGGGATAGGGGCTGGCGGGGGGAGGGGATGCTGGGATCTGAGGTGGTGGGAAATGCCCACTGGTGGAGGTATGGGTGTTTGATCATTGTATAATCGAAACCCAAGCACAAAAATGTGTAAGTCTACAACTGTACCTCATGGTGCCTCACTATTAAAAAAAAAAAAGATGAAGTGCAGATTCGCAGTGAATAAATGGAATATTCTGTAGTGGAGGTACCAATGATTTCTGAAGTCTGTATTGTGTGGACAGGAAAATGAAGAGCTGACCAGGGTTGAGTGTATAGCCGATTGCACTACACGGCTGCGAGTCTGAACAGGCCGCTAAAAACCAGCATTGGGTTACTTGTACATTCACCAATGGTGTAACGAAAACCTGCCGGGAATGGAGCTTCAGAAGAATTCCAGATTCGCAGTGAATGAATGGACCATTGTCTACTAGACATTCGAATGATTTTTGAAGCCTGGATTGTGTGGACAGGAAAATGAAGAGCTGACAATTGTTGAGTGGATAGCCAGTGAACAGCCTGGCTTCGACTGTGAACAGACCAGTGAAAACCAGCATTGCGATACTTGGACATTCACCAGTGGTCTAACGAAAGCCTTCCTGCAGTGCAGGGTGGAAAGTATAGCCAGTGAACAGCAGGGCTGCGAGTGTGAACAGGCTGTTGAGAACCAGCTTTCGGTTACTTGGACATTTACCAGTGGTTCAACAAAGACCTGCCTGGAGTGCATATTCAGATGTATTCCAGATTCACAGTGAATGAATGGAACATTCTCTAGTGGAGATTTAAATGATTTCTAAATGCTGGGTTGTATGGACAGGAAAATGAAGAGCTAACGAGGGTTGAATCAATAGCCAAATGAACAGAAAGGCTGCGATTTTGAAAGGGCCGCTGAAAACCAGCATTTGGTTACTTGGACATTCAACAGCGGTGTAACAAAAGCCTGATTGGAGTGCACATTCAGATTAATTCCAGATTCGCAATCAATGAATGGAACATTCTTTAGTGGATATGCCAATGATTTCTGAAGGCTGGGTTGTGTGGACAGGAAAATGAAGAGCTGACGAGGGTTGTTTCGATGGCCAATTGAACAGAACGGTTGCGAGTTTGAAGGAGCCGCTGAAAACCAGCATTGCGTTACTTGGACATTCACCAGTGGTGTAATTAAAAACTGCTTTTAGTGGATGTTCAGATGAATTCCGGATTCACAGTGAATGAAAGGAACATTCTGTAGTACAGATTCCAATGATCTATGAAGGCTGGTTTGTGTGGACAAGAAAATGAGGATCTGACCAGCATTTATGGGATAGCCAATAGAACTGCATGTCTGCGAGTGTGAGCATGCCGCTGAAAATCAGCATAGGGTTACCTGGATATTCAATAGTGGTGTAACGAAAGACTGCCTGCAGTGAAGATTCAGATGAATTCCAAATTCGCAGTGAATGAATGGAACATTCTCTACTGGAGATGATTCCAATGATTTCTGAAGGCTGGGTTGTGTGGAAAGGAAAATGAAGAGCTCACCATATTTGAGTGGATAGCCAATTGAACAGCACGACTGTGTGTGTGAACAGGCCGCTGAAAACGAGGATTGGGTTTCCTGGTCATTCACAAGTGGTGTAAGGACACCTGCCTGGTGTGAATAGTCAGATGAAATTCAGATTTGCAGTGAATAAATGGAACAATCTGTAGTGGAGATTCCAATCATTTCAGAAGCCTGCGTTATGTGGACAGGAAGTGAGGAGCTGACCAGGGTTGAGTGGATCGCCAATGGAAAATCACGGCTGCGATTGTGAACATGCCACTGAAAACCAGCTTTGGGTTACTTTGACATTCACCATTGGTGTAACGAAAACCTGCCTGGAGTGGATAGTCAGATGAATTCCAGATTCCGAGTAACTGAATGGAACATTCTGTAGTGGAGGGCCCAATGATTTCTGAAGTCTTTGTTGTGTGGATAGGAAGATGAAGAGTTGCCCAGGGTGGAAAGTATAGCCATTGAACAGCAGGGCTGTGAGTGTGAACAGGCTGCTGAAAACCAGCTTTCGGTTACTTGGATATTTACCAGTGGTTCAACAAAAAACTTCCTGGAGTACAGATTCAGATGAATACCAGATTTGCAGTCAATCAATGGAACATTCTTTAGTGGAGATATAAATGATTTCTGAAGGCTGGGTTGTGTGGACAGGAAAATGAAGAGCTGACGAAGGTTGAATCGATAGCCGATTGAACACAATGGCTGCGAGTTTGAAAGGCCCGCTGAAAACTAGCATTGCGTTACTTGGACATTCACGACAGGTGTAACGAAAAACTGCCGGTAGTTGATGTTCAGATGAATTCCGGATTTGCAGTGAATGAATGGAACATTCTGTAGTGCTGATAACAATGATTTCTGAAGTTTGGGTTGTGTGGACAGGAAAATGAAGAGCTGACCAGGGTTGAGTGGATAGCCAATTTAACAGCACGGATGTGATTGTGAACAGGCCGCTGAAAACCAGCATTGGGTTACTTGGACATTCAACAGTGGTGTAATGAAAACCTGCCGGGAGTGGAAAGTGAGATGAATTCCAGATTCGCAGTGAATGAATGGAACATTCTGTAGTGTAGATTCCAATGATTTCTGAAGTCTGGATTGTGTGGAGAAGAAAATGAAGAGTTGACCAGTGTTGAGTGGAAAGCCAGTGGACACCACGGTTTGGAGTGTGAACAGAACGCTGAAAACCAGCATTGTTTTACTTGAACATTCACCACTGGTGTAAAGAAAGCCTGCCTGGAGTGCAGATTTAAATGAATTCCAGATTCGGAGTGAATGAATGGAACTTTCTGTAGTGGAGATTCCAATGATTTCTGAATGCTGGGTTGTGTGGACAGGAAAATGAAAGCTGACCAGGGTTGAGTGGATAGCCTATTGAACAGCACGGCTGCGATTGTGAACCGGCCGCTGAAAACCAGCATTGGGTTACTTGGTCATTGACCAGTGGTCTAACGAAAGACTGCCTGCAGTGCAGATTCATATGAATTCCAAATTCTTAGTGAATGAATGGAACATTCTGTAGTGGAGATTCCAATGATTTCTGAAGGCCGTGTAATATGGACAGGAAAATGAAGGGCTGAACAGGTTTGAGTGGATAGCCAATTGAACAGCACGGCTGCGAGCTTGAACAGACCGCTGAAAACCAGCATTGTGTTACTGGGACATTCATAAGTGATGTAACGAAAGCCTGCCTAAAGTGCAGATACAGATGAATTTCAGATTTGCAGTGAATGAATGGAACATTCTGTAGTGGAAATAAAAATGATTTCTGAAGTCTGGGTTGTGTGGACTGGAAAATGTAGAACTAACCAGTGCTGAGAGGAATGCCAGTGAACAGATGGCTGCGATTGTGTACAGGCCATAAAAAAACAGGATTGGGTTACATGGACATTTACCAGTGGTGTAATGAAAACCTGCAGAGAGTGGATGTTCAGATAATTCCCAGATTCGCAGTGAATGAATTCAACATTCTGTAATGGAGATAACAATTATTTCTGAAGTCTGGTTTGTGTGGACAGAAAAATGTAGAAATGACCAGCATTGACTAGAAAGCCAATTGAACAGCACGTCTCCGAGTGTGAACAGGCCCCTGAAAACCAGCATTGGGTATTTGGACATTCAATAGTGGTGAAACGATAGACTACCGGCAGTGCAGATTCAGGTGAATACCAAATTTGCAGTGAATGAGTGGAAAAATCTGTAGTGGAGATAACAATGATTTCTGACGTCTTGGTTATGTGGACAGGAAAACTATGAGCTGAGCAGCTTTGAGTGGATAGACAAATGAAGAGCACGTCTGCGAGTGTGAACATGCCGCTGAAAACCAGCATTGGGTTACTTGGACATTCAATAGTGGTGTAACGAAAGACTGCCTGCAGTGCAGATTCAGATGAAGTCCAAATTCGCAGTGAATAAATGGAACATTCTGTAGTGGAGATAACAAGAATTTCTTGTCTTGGTTATGTGGACAGGAAAATGAAGTCTTGAACAGGGTTGAGTGGATAGCCAATTGAACAGCATGGGTACGAGTCTGAACAGGCCGCTGAAAACCAGCATTGTGTTACTTGGACATTCACCAGTGGTGTAATGAAAGACTCCCTGCAGTGCAGATTCAGATGAATTCCAAATTCTCAGTGAATGTATGGAACATTCTGTAGTGGAGATAACAATGATTTCTGAAGGCTAAGTTGTGTGGAGAGGAAAATGAATTGCTGATCAGGGTTGAGTGGATAGCCAATTTAATAGCACTGCTGCGAGTGCAAACTGGCTGCTGAAAACCAGCTTGGGTTACGTGGACATTCACCAGTGGTGTAACAAAAACCTGCCTGAAGTGGATATTCGGATGAATTCCAGATTCGCAGTGAATGAATGGAACATTCTGTATTGGATATTCCAATGATTTCTGAAGGCTGCGTTCTGTGGACAGGAAAATGAAGCGCTGAACAGGGTTGAGTGGATAGCCAATTGAACAGCACGGCTGCGACTCTGAAAAGGCCGCTGAAAACCAGCATTGGGTTACTTGGACATTCAACAGTGGTGTAACGAAAGCGTGCCTGGAGTGGAGTTTCGATGAATTCCAGATTAGCTGTGAATGTATGGAACATTATGTAGAGGATATTCCAAATGTTTCTGAAGTCTGGGTTGTGTGGACAGGAATATGAAGAGGTGACCAGGGTTGATTTTATAGTCAATTGGACAGCACGGCTACGAGTTTGAACAGGCCACTGAAAAGCAGCATTGGGTTATTTGGACATTCACCAGTGGTGTAACCAAAACCTGCCGAGAGTGGAGATTCAGATGAATTCCATAATCGCACTGAATTATTGGAACATTCTGTAGTGGATAGGAATATGAAGAGGTGACCAGGGTTGACTGGATAGGCAATTGAACAGCCGGGCTGCGAGTGTGAACTGGCTGTTGAAAACCAGCATTGGGTTACTTGGACATTCACCAGTGGTGTAACGAAAACCTGCCTGGAGTAGAGATTCGGTGAATTTCAGATTCGCAGTGAATGAATGGAACATTTTATAGGGGAGATTTAAATGATTTCTGAAGACATGTTTGTGTGGACAGTAAAATGAAGAGCTGACCATGGTTGAATAGATAGCCAAGAGAACAGCACGGCTGCGAGTATGAAAAGACCGCTGAAAACCAGTATTGGATTCCTTGGATATTCAACAGTGGTGTAACAAAATTCTGCCTGGAGTGGAGATTCTGTTAAATTCCAGATTCCAATTGAATATATGGAACATTCTGTAGTGGAGATTCCAATGATTTTTGAAGCCTGGGTTGTATAGACACGAAAATGAAGAGCTGACTAGGGTTGAGTGGATAGCCAATTGAAAAGCATGGCTGCGAATTTGAACAGGCCTCTGTTAATCAGCATTGGGTTATTTGGATATTCAACAGTGGTGTATCGAAAACCTGCCTGGAGTGCAGAGACAGATGAATTCCCCATTCGCAGTGAATGAATGGAACTTTCTGTATTGGAGTTTTCAAAGATTTCTGACGTCTGGGTTGTGTGGACAGTAAAATGAAGAGCTGAACAGGGTTGAATCGATAGCGAGTATAACAGTATGGCTACGAGCATAAAAAAGCCACTGAAAGCCAGCATTGGGTTACTTGGACATTCACCAGAGGTGTAAAGAAAACCTGCCTGGAGTGGAGATTCAGATGAATTCCAGATTAGTAGTGAATGTATGGAACATTCTGTAGTGGAGGTTTCAATGATTTCTGAAGGCTGGGTTGTATGGACAGGGAAATGAAGAGCTGACCAGGGTTGAGTGGATAGCCAAGTGAACAGCACATCTGCTAGTGTGAACATGCAGCGGAAAACCAGCATTGGCTTACTTGGCATTCACCAGTGGTGTAACGAAATCTGCCTGCAGTGCAGATTCAGTTGAATTCCAAATTCGCAGGGAATGAATGCAACATTCTGTAGTGGGGATAACAATAGTTTCTGTAGGCTGGGTTGTGTGGATGGTAAAATGAAGAGCTGACCTGGGTAGAGTGCATAGGGAATTGAATAGCACTGCTGAGAGTGTGAACAGGCCACTGAAAACCCGCATTGGGTTACTTGGTCATTCACCAGTGTTGTAACGAAAACCTGCCTGGAAAGGAGAGTCAAATGTATTCCAGATTCACAGTGAATGAATTGAACATTCTGTAATGGAGATTCCAATGATTTATGAAGGCTGGGTTATGTGGACAAGAAAATGAAGTGCTGACAGGGTTGAGTGGATAGCCAATTTAACAACTCGCCTGAGAATTTGAACAGGCCGCTGAAAAACAGCATTGGGTCACTTGTACATTCACCAGTGGTGATACGAAAACCTGCTGGGAGTGGAGATTAAGGTGAATTCCAGAGTCGCAGTGAATGAATGGAACATTCTGTAGTGGAGATAACATTGATTTCTGTAGGCTGGTTTTTGTGGACAGGAAAATGAAGAGCTGAACAGGGTTGAGTGGATAGCCAATTTAACAGCACGGATGTGATTGTGAACAGGCCGCTGAAAACCAGCATTGGGTTACTTGGACATTCAACAGTGGTGTAATGAAAACCTGCCGGGAGTGGAAAGTGAGATGAATTCCAGGTTTGCAGTGAATGAATGGAACATTCTGTAGTGTAGATTCCAATGATTTCTGAAGTCTGGATTGTGTGGAGAAGAAAATGAAGAGTTGACCAGTGTTGAGTGGAAAGCCAGTGGACACCACGGTTTGGAGTGTGAACAGAACGCTGAAAACCAGCATTGTTTTACTTGAACATTCACCACTGGTGTAAAGAAGCCTGCCTGGAGTGCAGATTTAAATGAATTCCAGATTCGGAGTGAATGAATGGAACTTTCTGTAGTGGAGATTCCAATGATTTCTGAATGCTGGGTTGTGTGGACAGGAAAATGAAAGCTGACCAGGGTTGAGTGGATAGCCTATTGAACAGCACGGCTGCGATTGTGAACCGGCCGCTGAAAACCAGCATTGGGTTACTTGGTCATTGACCAGTGGTCTAACGAAAGACTGCCTGCAGTGCAGATTCATATGAATTCCAAATTCTTAGTGAATGAATGGAACATTCTGTAGTGGAGATTCCAATGATTTCTGAAGGCCGTGTAATATGGAGAGGAACATGAAGAGCTGAACAGGTTTGAGTGGATAGCCAATTGAACAGCACGGCTGCGAGCTTGAACAGACCGCTGAAAACCAGCATTGTGTTACTGGGACATTCATAAGTGATGTAACGAAAGCCTGCCTAAAGTGCAGATACAGATGAATTTCAGATTTGCAGTGAATGAATGGAACATTCTGTAGTGGAAATAAAAATGATTTCTGAAGTCTGGGTTGTGTGGACTGGAAAATGTAGAACTAACCAGTGCTGAGAGGAATGCCAGTGAACAGATGGCTGCGATTGTGTACAGGCCATAAAAAAACAGGATTGGGTTACATGGACATTTACCAGTGGTGTAATGAAAACCTGCAGAGAGTGGATGTTCAGATAATTCCCAGATTCGCAGTGAATGAATTCAACATTCTGTAATGGAGATAACAATTATTTCTGAAGTCTGGTTTGTGTGGACAGAAAAATGTAGAAATGACCAGCATTGACTAGAAAGCCAATTGAACAGCACGTCTCCGAGTGTGAACAGGCCCCTGAAAACCAGCATTGGGTATTTGGACATTCAATAGTGGTGAAACGATAGACTACCGGCAGTGCAGATTCAGGTGAATACCAAATTTGCAGTGAATGAGTGGAAAAATCTGTAGTGGAGATAACAATGATTTCTGACGTCTTGGTTATGTGGACAGGAAAACTATGAGCTGAGCAGCTTTGAGTGGATAGACAAATGAAGAGCACGTCTGCGAGTGTGAACATGCCGCTGAAAACCAGCATTGGGTTACTTGGACATTCAATAGTGGTGTAACGAAAGACTGCCTGCAGTGCAGATTCAGATGAAGTCCAAATTCGCAGTGAATAAATGGAACATTCTGTAGTGGAGATAACAAGAATTTCTTGTCTTGGTTATGTGGACAGGAAAATGAAGTCTTGAACAGGGTTGAGTGGATAGCCAATTGAACAGCATGGGTACGAGTCTGAACAGGCCGCTGAAAACCAGCATTGTGTTACTTGGACATTCACCAGTGGTGTAATGAAAGACTCCCTGCAGTGCAGATTCAGATGAATTCCAAATTCTCAGTGAATGTATGGAACATTCTGTAGTGGAGATAACAATGATTTCTGAAGGCTAAGTTGTGTGGAGAGGAAAATGAATTGCTGATCAGGGTTGAGTGGATAGCCAATTTAATAGCACTGCTGCGAGTGCAAACTGGCTGCTGAAAACCAGCTTGGGTTACGTGGACATTCACCAGTGGTGTAACAAAAACCTGCCTGAAGTGGATATTCGGATGAATTCCAGATTCGCAGTGAATGAATGGAACATTCTGTATTGGATATTCCAATGATTTCTGAAGGCTGCGTTCTGTGGACAGGAAAATGAAGCGCTGAACAGGGTTGAGTGGATAGCCAATTGAACAGCACGGCTGCGACTCTGAAAAGGCCGCTGAAAACCAGCATTGGGTTACTTGGACATTCAACAGTGGTGTAACGAAAGCGTGCCTGGAGTGGAGTTTCGATGAATTCCAGATTAGCTGTGAATGTATGGAACATTATGTAGAGGATATTCCAAATGTTTCTGAAGTCTGGGTTGTGTGGACAGGAATATGAAGAGGTGACCAGGGTTGATTTTATAGTCAATTGGACAGCACGGCTACGAGTTTGAACAGGCCACTGAAAAGCAGCATTGGGTTATTTGGACATTCACCAGTGGTGTAACCAAAACCTGCCGAGAGTGGAGATTCAGATGAATTCCATAATCGCACTGAATTATTGGAACATTCTGTAGTGGATAGGAATATGAAGAGGTGACCAGGGTTGACTGGATAGGCAATTGAACAGCCGGGCTGCGAGTGTGAACTGGCTGTTGAAAACCAGCATTGGGTTACTTGGACATTCACCAGTGGTGTAACGAAAACCTGCCTGGAGTAGAGATTCGGTGAATTTCAGATTCGCAGTGAATGAATGGAACATTTTATAGGGGAGATTTAAATGATTTCTGAAGACATGTTTGTGTGGACAGTAAAATGAAGAGCTGACCATGGTTGAATAGATAGCCAAGAGAACAGCACGGCTGCGAGTATGAAAAGACCGCTGAAAACCAGTATTGGATTCCTTGGATATTCAACAGTGGTGTAACAAAATTCTGCCTGGAGTGGAGATTCTGTTAAATTCCAGATTCCAATTGAATATATGGAACATTCTGTAGTGGAGATTCCAATGATTTTTGAAGCCTGGGTTGTATAGACACGAAAATGAAGAGCTGACTAGGGTTGAGTGGATAGCCAATTGAAAAGCATGGCTGCGAATTTGAACAGGCCTCTGTTAATCAGCATTGGGTTATTTGGATATTCAACAGTGGTGTATCGAAAACCTGCCTGGAGTGCAGAGACAGATGAATTCCCCATTCGCAGTGAATGAATGGAACTTTCTGTATTGGAGTTTTCAAAGATTTCTGACGTCTGGGTTGTGTGGACAGTAAAATGAAGAGCTGAACAGGGTTGAATCGATAGCGAGTATAACAGTATGGCTACGAGCATAAAAAAGCCACTGAAAGCCAGCATTGGGTTACTTGGACATTCACCAGAGGTGTAAAGAAAACCTGCCTGGAGTGGAGATTCAGATGAATTCCAGATTAGTAGTGAATGTATGGAACATTCTGTAGTGGAGGTTTCAATGATTTCTGAAGGCTGGGTTGTATGGACAGGGAAATGAAGAGCTGACCAGGGTTGAGTGGATAGCCAAGTGAACAGCACATCTGCTAGTGTGAACATGCAGCAGAAAACCAGCATTGGCTTACTTGGCATTCACCAGTGGTGTAACGAAATCTGCCTGCAGTGCAGATTCAGTTGAATTCCAAATTCGCAGGGAATGAATGCAACATTCTGTAGTGGGGATAACAATAGTTTCTGTAGGCTGGGTTGTGTGGATGGTAAAATGAAGAGCTGACCTGGGTAGAGTGCATAGGGAATTGAATAGCACTGCTGAGAGTGTGAACAGGCCACTGAAAACCCGCATTGGGTTACTTGGTCATTCACCAGTGTTGTAACGAAAACCTGCCTGGAAAGGAGAGTCAAATGTATTCCAGATTCACAGTGAATGAATTGAACATTCTGTAATGGAGATTCCAATGATTTATGAAGGCTGGGTTATGTGGACAAGAAAATGAAGTGCTGACAGGGTTGAGTGGATAGCCAATTTAACAACTCGCCTGAGAATTTGAACAGGCCGCTGAAAAACAGCATTGGGTCACTTGTACATTCACCAGTGGTGATACGAAAACCTGCTGGGAGTGGAGATTAAGGTGAATTCCAGAGTCGCAGTGAATGAATGGAACATTCTGTAGTGGAGATAACATTGATTTCTGTAGGCTGGTTTTTGTGGACAGGAAAATGAAGAGCTGAACAGGGTTGAGTGGATAGCCAATTTAACAGCACTGCTGCGAGTGTGAACTGGGTGCTGAAAACCAGCTTTGGGTTACTTGGACATTCACAAGTGGTGTAACAAAAACCTGCCTGGAGTGGAGAGTCAGACCACTGAAAACCAACATTGCGTTACTTGGACATTCACCAGTGGTGTAAGGAAAGCCTGCCCTGAGTGCAGATTCATATTAATTCCAGATTTGCAGTGAATGAATGGAGCATTCTGTAGTGGCGATTCCAATGATTTCTGTAGGCTGTGTTTTGTGGGCAGGAAAATGAAGAGCTGACAGTATTGAATGGATAGCCAATTGAACAGCACGTCTGCGAGTGTGAACATGCCGCTGAAAACCAGCATTGTTTACTTGTATATTCACCAGTGGTGTAATGAAAGACTGCCAGCAGTGCAGATTCAAATGCATCCAAATTTGCAGTGAATAAATGGAACTTTCTGTAGTGGAGATTTCAATGATTTCTGAAGGCTGGGTTGTGTTCAAAAGAAAAAGAAGAATTAACTAGGGTTGAATCGATAGCCAATTGAACAGATGGCTGCGAGTATGAAAAGGCCGCTGAAAATCAGTATTAGGTTACTTGGACATTCACGAGTGTTGTAAGGAAAGACTGCGTGAAGTGCAGATTCAGATGAATTCCAATTCGCAGTGAATGAATTGACATTCTGTAGTGGAGATAACAATGAGTTCTGAAGTTTGGGTTCTGTGGACAGGAAAATGAAGAGCTGACAGGGGTTCAGTGGATAACCATTTGAACAGCACGCCTGCTTTTGTGAACAGGCGACTGAATATGAGCATTGGGTTACTTGGACATTCAACAGTGGTTTAAAGAAAACCTGCCTGTAGAGGAGAGTAAGATGAATTCCAGATTCGCAGTGAATAAATGGAACATTCTATGTTGGAGATTCCAATGATTTCTGATGGCTGGAGAGGAACATGAAGAGCTGAACAGGGTTGAGTGGATAGCCAATTGAACAGCACGGCTGCGAGCTTGAACAGACCGCTGAAAACCAGCATTGTGTTACTGGGACATTCATAAGTGATGTAACGAAAGCCTGCCTAAAGTGCAGATACAGATGAATTTCAGATTTGCAGTGAATGAATGGAACATTCTGTAGTGGAAATAAAAATGATTTCTGAAGTCTGGGTTGTGTGGACTGGAAAATGTAGAACTAACCAGTGCTGAGAGGAATGCCAGTGAACAGATGGCTGCGATTGTGTACAGGCCATAAAAAAACAGGATTGGGTTACATGGACATTTACCAGTGGTGTAATGAAAACCTGCAGAGAGTGGATGTTCAGATAATTCCCAGATTCGCAGTGAATGAATTCAACATTCTGTAATGGAGATAACAATTATTTCTGAAGTCTGGTTTGTGTGGACAGAAAAATGTAGAAATGACCAGCATTGACTAGAAAGCCAATTGAACAGCACGTCTCCGAGTGTGAACAGGCCCCTGAAAACCAGCATTGGGTATTTGGACATTCAATAGTGGTGAAACGATAGACTACCGGCAGTGCAGATTCAGGTGAATACCAAATTTGCAGTGAATGAGTGGAAAAATCTGTAGTGGAGATAACAATGATTTCTGACGTCTTGGTTATGTGGACAGGAAAACTATGAGCTGAGCAGCTTTGAGTGGATAGACAAATGAAGAGCACGTCTGCGAGTGTGAACATGCCGCTGAAAACCAGCATTGGGTTACTTGGACATTCAATAGTGGTGTAACGAAAGACTGCCTGCAGTGCAGATTCAGATGAAGTCCAAATTCGCAGTGAATAAATGGAACATTCTGTAGTGGAGATAACAAGAATTTCTTGTCTTGGTTATGTGGACAGGAAAATGAAGTCTTGAACAGGGTTGAGTGGATAGCCAATTGAACAGCATGGGTACGAGTCTGAACAGGCCGCTGAAAACCAGCATTGTGTTACTTGGACATTCACCAGTGGTGTAATGAAAGACTCCCTGCAGTGCAGATTCAGATGAATTCCAAATTCTCAGTGAATGTATGGAACATTCTGTAGTGGAGATAACAATGATTTCTGAAGGCTAAGTTGTGTGGAGAGGAAAATGAATTGCTGATCAGGGTTGAGTGGATAGCCAATTTAATAGCACTGCTGCGAGTGCAAACTGGCTGCTGAAAACCAGCTTGGGTTACGTGGACATTCACCAGTGGTGTAACAAAAACCTGCCTGAAGTGGATATTCGGATGAATTCCAGATTCGCAGTGAATGAATGGAACATTCTGTATTGGATATTCCAATGATTTCTGAAGGCTGCGTTCTGTGGACAGGAAAATGAAGCGCTGAACAGGGTTGAGTGGATAGCCAATTGAACAGCACGGCTGCGACTCTGAAAAGGCCGCTGAAAACCAGCATTGGGTTACTTGGACATTCAACAGTGGTGTAACGAAAGCGTGCCTGGAGTGGAGTTTCGATGAATTCCAGATTAGCTGTGAATGTATGGAACATTATGTAGAGGATATTCCAAATGTTTCTGAAGTCTGGGTTGTGTGGACAGGAATATGAAGAGGTGACCAGGGTTGATTTTATAGTCAATTGGACAGCACGGCTACGAGTTTGAACAGGCCACTGAAAAGCAGCATTGGGTTATTTGGACATTCACCAGTGGTGTAACCAAAACCTGCCGAGAGTGGAGATTCAGATGAATTCCATAATCGCACTGAATTATTGGAACATTCTGTAGTGGATAGGAATATGAAGAGGTGACCAGGGTTGACTGGATAGGCAATTGAACAGCCGGGCTGCGAGTGTGAACTGGCTGTTGAAAACCAGCATTGGGTTACTTGGACATTCACCAGTGGTGTAACGAAAACCTGCCTGGAGTAGAGATTCGGTGAATTTCAGATTCGCAGTGAATGAATGGAACATTTTATAGGGGAGATTTAAATGATTTCTGAAGACATGTTTGTGTGGACAGTAAAATGAAGAGCTGACCATGGTTGAATAGATAGCCAAGAGAACAGCACGGCTGCGAGTATGAAAAGACCGCTGAAAACCAGTATTGGATTCCTTGGATATTCAACAGTGGTGTAACAAAATTCTGCCTGGAGTGGAGATTCTGTTAAATTCCAGATTCCAATTGAATATATGGAACATTCTGTAGTGGAGATTCCAATGATTTTTGAAGCCTGGGTTGTATAGACACGAAAATGAAGAGCTGACTAGGGTTGAGTGGATAGCCAATTGAAAAGCATGGCTGCGAATTTGAACAGGCCTCTGTTAATCAGCATTGGGTTATTTGGATATTCAACAGTGGTGTATCGAAAACCTGCCTGGAGTGCAGAGACAGATGAATTCCCCATTCGCAGTGAATGAATGGAACTTTCTGTATTGGAGTTTTCAAAGATTTCTGACGTCTGGGTTGTGTGGACAGTAAAATGAAGAGCTGAACAGGGTTGAATCGATAGCGAGTATAACAGTATGGCTACGAGCATAAAAAAGCCACTGAAAGCCAGCATTGGGTTACTTGGACATTCACCAGAGGTGTAAAGAAAACCTGCCTGGAGTGGAGATTCAGATGAATTCCAGATTAGTAGTGAATGTATGGAACATTCTGTAGTGGAGGTTTCAATGATTTCTGAAGGCTGGGTTGTATGGACAGGGAAATGAAGAGCTGACCAGGGTTGAGTGGATAGCCAAGTGAACAGCACATCTGCTAGTGTGAACATGCAGCAGAAAACCAGCATTGGCTTACTTGGCATTCACCAGTGGTGTAACGAAATCTGCCTGCAGTGCAGATTCAGTTGAATTCCAAATTCGCAGGGAATGAATGCAACATTCTGTAGTGGGGATAACAATAGTTTCTGTAGGCTGGGTTGTGTGGATGGTAAAATGAAGAGCTGACCTGGGTAGAGTGCATAGGGAATTGAATAGCACTGCTGAGAGTGTGAACAGGCCACTGAAAACCCGCATTGGGTTACTTGGTCATTCACCAGTGTTGTAACGAAAACCTGCCTGGAAAGGAGAGTCAAATGTATTCCAGATTCACAGTGAATGAATTGAACATTCTGTAATGGAGATTCCAATGATTTATGAAGGCTGGGTTATGTGGACAAGAAAATGAAGTGCTGACAGGGTTGAGTGGATAGCCAATTTAACAACTCGCCTGAGAATTTGAACAGGCCGCTGAAAAACAGCATTGGGTCACTTGTACATTCACCAGTGGTGATACGAAAACCTGCTGGGAGTGGAGATTAAGGTGAATTCCAGAGTCGCAGTGAATGAATGGAACATTCTGTAGTGGAGATAACATTGATTTCTGTAGGCTGGTTTTTGTGGACAGGAAAATGAAGAGCTGAACAGGGTTGAGTGGATAGCCAATTTAACAGCACTGCTGCGAGTGTGAACTGGGTGCTGAAAACCAGCTTTGGGTTACTTGGACATTCACAAGTGGTGTAACAAAAACCTGCCTGGAGTGGAGAGTCAGACCACTGAAAACCAACATTGCGTTACTTGGACATTCACCAGTGGTGTAAGGAAAGCCTGCCCTGAGTGCAGATTCATATTAATTCCAGATTTGCAGTGAATGAATGGAGCATTCTGTAGTGGCGATTCCAATGATTTCTGTAGGCTGTGTTTTGTGGGCAGGAAAATGAAGAGCTGACAGTATTGAATGGATAGCCAATTGAACAGCACGTCTGCGAGTGTGAACATGCCGCTGAAAACCAGCATTGTTTACTTGTATATTCACCAGTGGTGTAATGAAAGACTGCCAGCAGTGCAGATTCAAATGCATCCAAATTTGCAGTGAATAAATGGAACTTTCTGTAGTGGAGATTTCAATGATTTCTGAAGGCTGGGTTGTGTTCAAAAGAAAAAGAAGAATTAACTAGGGTTGAATCGATAGCCAATTGAACAGATGGCTGCGAGTATGAAAAGGCCGCTGAAAATCAGTATTAGGTTACTTGGACATTCACGAGTGTTGTAAGGAAAGACTGCGTGAAGTGCAGATTCAGATGAATTCCAATTCGCAGTGAATGAATTGACATTCTGTAGTGGAGATAACAATGAGTTCTGAAGTTTGGGTTCTGTGGACAGGAAAATGAAGAGCTGACAGGGGTTCAGTGGATAACCATTTGAACAGCACGCCTGCTTTTGTGAACAGGCGACTGAATATGAGCATTGGGTTACTTGGACATTCAACAGTGGTTTAAAGAAAACCTGCCTGTAGAGGAGAGTAAGATGAATTCCAGATTCGCAGTGAATAAATGGAACATTCTATGTTGGAGATTCCAATGATTTCTGATGGCTGGAGAGGAACATGAAGAGCTGAACAGGGTTGAGTGGATAGCCAATTGAACAGCACGGCTGCGAGTCTGAACAAGCCGCTGAAAACCAGCATTGGGTTACTTGGACATTCACCAGTGGTGTAACGAAAACCTGCCAGGAGTGCAGATTCGGATGAATTTCAAATTCGCAGTGAATGAATGGAACTTTCTGTAGTGGAGATAACAATGAATTCTTAAGGCTGGGTTGTGTGTACAGGAAAATGAAGAGCTGACCAGCATTGATAGGATAGCCAATTGAACAGCACGTCTGCGAGTGTGAACATGCCGCTGAAAATCAGGAATTGTTACTTGGACACTAACCAGTAGTGTAACGAAAGACTAGCTGCAGTGCAGATGTAGATGAATTCCAAAATTCGCAGTGAATGAATATAACATTCAGTAGTGGACATAACAATGATTTCTGAAGGCTGGTTTTTGTGCAAAGGAAAATGAGGAGCTGACCAGGATTGAGTGGATAGCCAATTGAACAGCACAGCTAGGAGTGTGAAAAGGCCTCTAAAAACCAGAATTGGGTTACTTGGACATTCCCCAGTGGTGTAATGAAAACCTGACAGGATTGGAGATTCAGAAGAATTCTTGATTCGCAGTGAATGAATTGAACATTCTGTAGTGGAGATTACAATGATTTCTGAAGTCTGGATTTTGTGGGCTGAAAATGAGGAACTGACCAGTGTTTAGTGGATACCCAATGAACAGCACGTCGTCGAGTGTGAACAGACCGCTGAAAACCAGCAACGCTTTACTTGGACATTCAACAGTGGTGAAACTAAAGTCTGCCTGCAGTGCAGATTCAGATTAATTCCAGATTCACAGTGAATGAATAGAAAATTTTGTGGTGGAGATACCAATGATTTCTGAAGGCTAGTTTATGTGGACAGGAAAATGAAAAGTTGACCACCATTGAGTGGATAGCCAATTAAACAGCACCTCTGCTAGTTTGAACATGCCGCTGAAAACCAGTAGTGGGTTACTTGGACATTCACCAGTAGTGTAACGAAAGACTGCCTGCAATGTAGATTCAGATAAATCCCAAATGTTCAGTGTATAAATGGAACATTCTCTAGTGGAGATAACAATAATTACTGAAGGCTCGATTGTTTGGACAGGAAAATGAAGAGTTGACCAGCATTGAGTGGATAGCCAATTGAACAGCACGTCTGCGAGTGTGAACATGCCGCTGAAAACCAGCAATGGGTTACTTGGAAATTCACCAGTGGTGTAACGAAAGACTGCCTGCAGTGCAGATTCAGATGAATTCCAAATTCGCAGTGAATGAATGGCACATTCTATAGTGGAGAGTCCAATGATTTCTGAAGGCTGAGTTGTGGGGAACAGAAAAAGAGGAACTGACCAGGGTTGAATCGATAGCCAATTGAACAGCACGGATGCACAGTGAACAGGCCTCTGAAAACCAGCATTGGGTTACATGGTCATTCAGCAGTGGTGTAACGAAAACCTGCCTTGAGTGGAGAATCAGATGAATTCCAGATTCACAGTGAATGAATTGAACACTCTGTAGTGGAGATTCCAATGATTTCTGAAGGCGGGTTGTGTCGACAGAAAAAAGAAGAGCTGATCAGGGTTGAATCGATAGCCAATAAAACAGGAGGGCTTTGAGTATGAAAAGGCCGCTGAAAACCAGTATTGGGTTACTAGTACATTCACCAGTGGTTTAACGATATCCTGTCAGGAGTGGAGATTCAGATTAATTCCAGATTTGCAGTGGATGAATGGAACATTCTGTAGTGGACATTCCAAAGCTTTTTGAAGGCTGGATTGTATAGAGAGGAAAATGAAGTGCTAACCAGGGTTGAGTGGATAGGCAATAGAACAGCATGCTGCGACAGGAAAAGGCCGCTGAAAACCAGCATTTTATTACTTGCTCATTCAGCACTGATGTATCGAAAACCTGCCTGGAGTGGAGATTCAGATGAATTCCAAATTCACAATTAATGAATGGAACATACTATAGTGGAGATTCCAATGATTTCTGAAGGATATGTTGTGTGGACATTAAAATGAAGAGCTGAGCAGGGTTGAGTGGATAGTCAATTGAACATCACTGCTGCGACAGTGAACAAGCCATTGAAAACCAGCATTGGGTTACTTGGTCATTCAGCAGTGGTGTAATGAAAACTTGCCTGGAGTAGAGATTCAGATGAATTCCAGATTCGCAGTGATCGAATGGAACATTCTGTATTGGAGATTCCAATAATTTCTGAAGGCTGAATTATGTGGACTGTAAAATGATTAGCTGACCAGCATTGAGTGGATAGCCAATTGAACAGCATGTCTGCGAATGTGAACATTCCGCTGAAAACCAGCATCGGATTAATTGGACATTCACCAGTGTTGTAACGAAAGACTCCCTGCAGTGCAGATACAGATGAATTCCAGATTCACAGTGAATGAATGGAACATTCTGTAGTGGGGATAACAATATTTTCTGAAGGCTGGGTTGTGTGGACAGGAAAATGAAGAGCTGAGCAGGGTTGAGTGGAGAGCCAATTGAACAGCACGGCTGCGAGTGTGAACGTGCCGCTGAAAACCAGCATTGGCTTACTTGGACATTCACCAGTGGTGTAACGAAAGACTGCCTGCAGTGCAGATTCAGATGAATTCCAAATTCAAAGTGAATGAATGGAACATTCTGGACTGGAGATTCCAATGTTCTCTGAAGGCTCGGTTGTGTGGAAAAGAAAATGCAGAACTGAACAGGGTTGAATTGATAGCCAATTGTACAGCACGGCTGCAAGTCTGAACAGGACGCTGAAAACCAGCATTGGGTTACTTGGACATTCACCAGTATTGTAACGAAATTTTGCCAAGAGTGAAGATTCATATAATTCTAGATTAATAGTGAATGAATGGAACATTCTTGCCAAGAGTGAAGATTCATATAATTCTAGATTAATAGTGAATGAATGGAACATTCTGCGTGGAGATTCCAATGATTTCTGAACTCTGGATTGTGTGGACAGGAAAATCAATAGCTGAACAGTGTTGAGTGGGTAGCCAGTGAACACCACGGATTCGAGTGTGAACAGACCGCTGAAAACCAGGAATGCGTTACTTGAACATTCACCAGTGTTGTAATGAAAGCCTGCCTGTAGTGCAGATTCAGATGAATTCCAGATTTGCAGTGGATGACTGGAACATTCTGCAGTGGAGATAAAAATGATTTTTGAAGGCCTGGTAGTGTGGACAGGAAAATGAAGAGCTGACCAGGTTTGAGTGGATAGCCAATTGAATAGCACGGCTGCAAGTGTGAACAGGCCGCTGAAAACCAGCATTGGGTTACTTGGTCATTCACCAGTGTTATAACGAAACCTACTTGGAGTGGAGAGTCATATGAATTCCAGATTTGCAGTGAACGAATGGAACATTTTGTAGGGAGATTCCAATGATTTCTGAAGGCTGGGTAGTGTGGACAGGAAAATAAAGAGCTTACCAGGGAAGAATCTATAGCCAATAAAAAAGAACGAATTCGAGTATGAAAAGGCTGCTGAAAAACTGCATTAGATTACTTGGACATTAACCAGTGGTGTAACGAGAACCTGCTTGGAGTGTAGATTTAGATGAATTCCAGATTCGCAGTGAATGTATTGAACATTCTGTACTGGAGCTTCCAATGATTTCTGAAGTCTGGGTGGTGTGGACAAGAAAATGAAGAGCTGACCAGGGTTGAGTGGATAGCCAACTGAACAGCACGGCTGCGATTGTGAATATGCTGCTGAAAACCAGCATTGTGTTACTTGGACATTCACGAGTGGTGTAACGAAAACCATTCGAGAGTGGAGATTCATATGAATTCCAGATTCGCAGTGAATGAATGGAACATTCTGTAGTTGAGATTCCAATGTTTTCTGAAGTCTGAGTTGTGTGGAGAGGAAAATGAAGAGCTGATCAGTGTTGAGTGGATAGCCAGTGAACAGCACATCATCGAGAGTGAACAGACCGCTGAAAACCAGCATTGCGTTACTTGGACATTCACCAGTGGCGTAAAGAAACCCTACCTGGACTGCAGATTCAGATTAATTCCAGATTCGCACTGAATGAATGGCACATTCTGTATTGGAGATTCCAATTATTTCTGAAGGCTGGGTTATGTGGACAGGAAAATGAAGAGCTGAACGCGGTTGATTGGACAGCCAGTTGAACAGCACGACTGTGAGGCTGAATAAGCCGTTAAAAACCAGCATTGTGTTACTTGGACGTTCACCAGTGGTGTAAAGAAAGCCTGCTAAAGTGTAGATTCAGATAAATTCCAGAATCGCAGTGAATGAATGGAACATTCTTAGTAGAGTGTCCAATGATTTCTTAAGTCTGTGTTGTTTGCATAGCAAAATGTAGAGCTGACCAGTGTGGACTGGATAGCCAGTGAACAGTAGTGCTCTTAGTGTGAAAGGCTGCTGAAAACCAGCTTTTGGTTACTTGGACATTCACCAGTGGTGTAACAAAAACCTGCCTGGAGTGTAGATTCGGATGAATTCCAGATTCGCAGTGAATGAATGAATCATTCTATAGTAGATGTGGCAATGTTTTCTGAAGGCTGCGTTGTGTAGACAGGAAAATGAAGAGCTGACCAGGGTTGAGTGGATAGCCAATTGAACAGCACGGCTGCGATTGTGAACAGGTCGCTGAAAAACAGCATTGGGTTACTTGGATATTCAACAGTGGTGTAACGAAAACCTGCCTGGAGAGGAGATTCAGATGAATTCCAGATTCGCAGTAAATAAAAGGAACATTTTGTAGTGGAGGTTCCAATGATATCTGAATTCTGGTCTGTGTGGACAGGAAAATGATGTGCTGAACAGGGTTGAGTGGCTAGACAATTGAACAGCACGGGTTCGAGTGTGAACAGGCCGCTGAAAACCAGCATTGCGTTACTTGGACATTCACCATTCGTGTATCGAAAGACTGCCTGCAGTGCAGATTCAGATGAATTACAAATTCGCAGTGAATTAATGGAACGTTATGCAGTGGAGATAACAATGATTTCTGACGGCTGGGTTGTGTGGACAGGATAATCAAGAGTTGAACGGGGTTGAGTGTATAGCCAGTGAACTTCATGGCTGCATTTGTGAAGAGGCCGCTGAAAACCACTATCGGATTACTTGGTCATTCACGAGTGTTGTAACAAAAACCGACCTGGAGTGGAGAGTCAGATGAATTCCAGATTCGCAGTGAATGAATGGAACATTCTGTAGTGGAGTGTCCAATGAATTCTAAAGTTCGGGTTGTTTGCATAGTAAAATGAAGAGCTGACCAGGGTGGAGTGGATAGCCAGTGAACAGCAGGGCTGCAAGTGTGAACTGGCTGCTGATAACCCACGTTTGGTTACTTGGACATTCAACAATGGTGTAATAAACCCTGCTTTGAGTGCAGATTCAGATGAATTCCAGATTCACAGTGACGGAATGAAACATTCTGTAGTGGAGATTAAAATGATTTCTGAATGCTGGTTTTTGTGGACAATAAAATGAAGAGCTGACCAGCATTTAATCGATAGCCAATAGAACAGCACGGCTGCGACTATAAAATGGCCGCTGAAAACCAGCATTTGGTTACTTGGACATTCAAAATTGGTGTAACATAAATCTGCCGGGAGTGGAGAATCAGATAAGTCCCAGATTCACAGTGAATGAATGGAACATTTTGCCGTGGAGGTTCCAATCATTTCTGAAGGCTGGATTATGTGGCCAGGAAAATGAAGAGCTCACCATGGTTGAATGGGTAGGCAATTGCCTACCTACAGTACGCCTGCGCGGGTGAACATGCCACCGAAAACCAGCATTGGGTTACTTGGACATTCACCATTGGTCTAACAAAAACCTGCCTGGAGTGGAGATTCAGATGATTCCAGATTCGCTGTGATGGAATGTAATATTCTGTAGTGGAGATGACAATTATTTCTGAAGGCTGGGTTGTGTGGACAGGAAAATGAAGTGCTGAACAGGGTTAAGTGGAAAGCCAATAGAACAGCACGGCTGCAATTTTGAATAGGCCGCTGAAAACCAGCTTTGGGTTACTTGGACATTCAATAGTGGTGTAACGAAAACCTGCCTGGAGTGAAAAGTCAGATGAAATCCGATACGCAGAGAATGAATGGAACATCCTTGTAGTGGAGATTCCAATGATTTCTGAATGCTGGTTTATGTAGACAGGTAAATGAAGAGCAAAACTAGGTTGAGGGCAGAGCCAATTTAACAGCACGGCCGCTCATCGGAACAGGCCACTGAAAACCAGCATTGGTTTACTTGGACATTCACCAGTGGTGTAAAGAAAGACTTCCTGGAGTGCAGATTCAGATGAATTCCAGAGTCGCACTGAATGAATGGAACATTCTCTAGTGGAGTGTCCAATGATTTCTTAAGTCTGGTTTGTTTGCATAGCAAAATGAAGAGCTGACCAGGGTGGAGTGGATAGCCAGTGACAGCAGAGCTGCGAGTGTGAACTGGCTGCTGAAAAGCACTTTTGGTTACTTGGACATACACTAGTGGTGTAACAAAAAGCTCCCTGGAGTGGAGATTCGGATGAATTCCAGATTCGCAGTGAATGAATGGAGCATTCTGTAGTGGAGGTTCCAATGATTTCTGAAGTCTACGTTGTGTTGACGGGAAAATGAAGAGTTGACCAGGGTTCAATCGATAACCAATAGTATAGAACAGCTGCGAGTATTAAAAAGGCCACTGAAAACAAGCTTTGGGTTACTTGGACATTCACCAGTGGTGTAACGAAAACCTGCCTGGAGTGGAGAATCAGATGAATTTCCAGATTCGCAGTGAAGAATGGAACACTATGTAATGGAGATTCCAATGATTTCTGAAGGCTGGTTGTGTGGACAGGAATAAGAAGAGCTGATCAGGGTTGAATCGATAGCCAACAAAACAGGATGGCTGCGAGTATGAAAAAGCCGCTGAAAACCAGTATTTGGTTACTTGGATATTCACCAGTGGTGTTAGGAATACCTACCTGGAGTGGAGATTCAGATGAGTTCCCAATTCGCAGTGAATGTATGGAACATTCTGTAGTGGAGGCTCCAATGATTTCTGAATTTTGCGTTGTCTGGACAGGTAAATAAAGAGCTGACCAGGGTTGAGTGTATCGCCAATTCAACAGCTCGGTTGCGTGTCTGAACAAGCCGCTGAGAACCAGCATTGGGTTACTTAATGTCACCAGTGGTGTAACGAAAACCTGCCCGGAGTGGAGATACAGATTAATTCCTGATTCGCAATGGATGAATGGAACATTCTGTAGTGGAGATTCCAAAGATTTCTGAAGGCTGGGTTGTGTGGACAGGAAAATGAAGTGCTGACAAGGGTTAAGTGGCCAGGCAATTGAACAGCATGCTGCGACAGTGAAAAGGCCGCTGAAAACCAGCATTGGGTTACTTGGTCATTCAGCACTGGTGTAACGAAAAACTGCCTGGAGTGGAGATTCAGATGAATTCCACATTCGCAGTGAATGAATGGAACATAGTGTAGTGGAGATTCCAATGATTTGTGAAGGCTATGTTTTGTGGACATTAAAATGTAGAGCTGAGCAGGGTTGAGTGGATAGCCAATTGAACAGCACGGCTGCGACAGTGAACAGGAGCTTAAAAACAGCACTAGGTTACTTGGTCATTCAGCAGTGGTGTAACGAAAACCTGCCTGGAGTGGAGATTCAGATGAATTCCAGATTCACACTGAATGAATGGAACATTCTGTATTGGAGTTTCCAATAATTTCTGAAGGCTGGATTATGTGGACTATAAAATGATTAGCTGACCAACATTGAGTGGATAGCCAATTGAACAGCACGTCTGTGTGTGTGAACATTTCGCTGAAAACCAGCATTGGGTTACGTGGACATTCACCAGTGGTGTAACGAAAGACTCGCTACAGTGCAGATACAGATGAATTCCAGATTCGTAGTGAATGAATGGAACTTTCTGTAGTGGAGATAACAATAATTTCTGAACGCTGGGTTGTGTGGACAGGAAAAGGAAGAGCTGAGCAGGGTTGATTGGAGAGCCAAATGAACAGCACGGCTGCGACAGTGAACAGGCCGCTGAAAACCAGCATTGGGTTACATGGTAATTCAGCAGTGGTGTAACGAAAACCTGCCTGGAGTGGAGAATTTGATGAATTCCAGATTCGCAGTGACTGAATGGAACACTCTGTAGTGGAGATACCAATCATTTCTGAAGGCTGGTTGTGTGGACAGGAAAAAGAGGAGCTGATCAGGGTTGAATTGATAGCCAATCATACAGGACGGCTGCGATAATGAAAAGGCCGCTGAAAACCAGCTTTGGGTTACTTGGACATTCACCAGTGGTGTAACGAAAACCTGCCTGGAGAGGAGATTCAGATGAATTCCAGATTCGCAGTAAATAAAAGGAACATTCTGTAGTGGAGGTTCCAATGATATCTGAATTCTGGTCTGTGTGGACAGGAAAATGAAGAGCTGACCAGCATTGAGTGGATAGCCAATAGATCAGCACGTCTGAGAGTGTGAACATGCCGCTGAAACCAGCATTACATTACTTGGGCATTTACCAGTGGTGTAACGAAAGCCTCTCTGTAGTGAAGATTCAGATTAATTACAGATTCGCAGTGAATGAATGGAACATTCTGTAGTGGAGATTCCAACGATTTCTTTAGGCTGGGTTGTGTGGACAGGAAAATGAAGAGCTGACCAGCATTCAGTGGATACCCAATAGAACAGCAAGGCTGCGACATTGAATATTCCACTGAAAACCAGCATTGGGTTACTGGTGATTCACCAATGTTGTAACGAAAACCTATCTGGAATGGAGAGTCAGATGAATTCCAGATTCGAAGTGAATGAATGGAACATTCTGTAGTGAATATTCCAATAATTTCTGAAGGTTGGGTTGTGTGGAAAAGAAAAAGAAGAGCTGTCCAGGGTTGAGTGGATAGCCAATTGAACAGCACGGCTGCGAGTCTGAACAGGCCGCTGAAAACAAGCATTCGGTTACTTGGACATTCAACAGTGGTGTAAGGAAAACACGCCTGGAGTAGAGAGTCAGATGAGTTCCAGATTCGCAGTGAACGAATGGAATATTCTGTAGTGGAGATTCCAATGATTAGTGAAGGCTGGGTGATGTGGACAGGAAAATGAAGAGCTAAACAGGAATGAGTGGATGGCCAGTCAGATGAATTACAGATTTCGCAGTGAACGATTGGAACATTCTGTAGTGGAGATTTAAATGATTTCTGAATGTTGGGTTGTGTGTACATTAAAATGAAGAGCTGACCAGGGTTGTATCAATAGCCAATAAAAAAGCACGGCTGCGAATGTGAAGAGGATGCTGAAAACCTTCATTCTGTTACTTGGACATTCAACAGTGGTGTTGCGAAAACCTAACTGGAGTGGAGATTCAGATGAATTCCCGATTCGCAGTAAATGTTTGGAACATTCAGTAGTGGAGCTTCCAATTATTTCTGAATTCTGTGTTATCTGGACGGGAAAATGAAGAGGCTACCCGGGTTGAGTGTATAGCCAATTAAACAGCACGGCTGCAAGTCTGAACAGGCCGCTGAAAACCAGCATTGGGTTACTAGGACATTAACCAGTGGTGTAAGGAAAACCTGCCCGGAGTGGAGATATAGATTAATTCCAGATTCGCAATGGATGAATGGAACATTCTGTAGTGGAGATTCCAAAGATTTCTGAAGACTGGGTTGTGTGGACAGGAAAATGAAGTGCTGACCAGGGTTGAGTGGATAGGCAATTGAACAGCACTCTGCAACAGTGAAAAGACCGCCTAAAACCAGCATTGGGTTACTTGGTCATTCAGCACTGGTGTTACGAAAACCTGCCTGGAGTGGAGATTCAGATGAATTCCAGATTCGCAGTGAATGAATGGAACATTATCTAGTGGAGATTCCAATGATTTCTGAAATCTGGTTTGTGTGGACAGGAAAATGAATAGCTGCCCAGGGTTGAGTGGATAGCCAATTGAAAAGCACGGCTGCACAATGAACAGGCTTCCGAAAACCAGCATTGGGTTACATGGTCATTCAGCAGTGATGTAACGAAAACCTGCCTTGAGTGGAGAATCAGATGAATTCCAGATTCACAGAGAATGAATTCAACACTCTGTAGTGGATATTCCAATGATTTCTGAAGGCTGGTTGTGTCGACAGGAAAAAGAAGAGCTTATCAGGGTTGAATTGATAGCCAATAAAACAGGAGGGCTGCGAGTATGAAAATGCCGGTGAATACCAGCATTGTGTTACTAGGACATTCACCAGTGGTGTAACGATATCCTGTCGGGAGTGGAGATTCAGATTAATTCCAGATTTGCAGTGGATGAATGGAACATTCTGTAGTGGACAATCCAAAGATTTATGAAGGCTGCATTGTATAGAGAGGAAAATGAAGAGCTGACCAGGGTTGAGTGGATAGGCAATAGAACAGCATGCTGCGACAGGAAAAGGCCGCTGAAAACCAGCATTTTATTACTTGCTCATTCAGCACTGGTGTATCGAAAACCTACCTGGAGTGGAGATTCAGATGAATTCCAAATTCACAATGAATGAATGGAACATACTGTAGTGGCGATTCCAATGATTTCTGAAGGATATGTTGTGTGGACATTAAAATGAAGAGCTGAGCAGGGTTAAGTGGATAGTCAATTGAACATCACTGCTGCGACAGTGAACAATTCGTTGAAAACCAGCATTGGGTTACTTGGTCATTCAGCAGTGGTGTATTGAAAACTTGCCTGGAGTAGAGATTCAGATGAATTCCAGATTCGCAGTGAACAAATGGAACATTCTGTATTGGAGATTCCAATAATTTCTGAAGACTGAATTATGTGGACTGTAAAATGATTAACTAACCAGCATTGAGTGGATAGCCAATTGAACAGCACGTCTGCGAGTGTGAACATTCCGCTGAAAACCAGCATTGGATTAATTGGACATTCACCAGTTTTGTAACGAAAGACTCCCTGCAGTGCAGACACAGATGAATTCCAGATTCACAGTGAATGAATGGAACATTCTGTAGTGGAGATAACAATATTTTCTGAAGGCTGGGTTGTGTGGACAGGAAAATGTAGAGCTGAGCAGGGTTGAGTGGAGAGCGAATTGAACAGCATGACTGTGACAGTGAATAGGCCGCTGCAAACCAGCTTTGGTTACTTGGACATTCACCAGTGGTGTAACAAAAACTGCCTGGAGTAGAAATTTGGATGAATTCCAGATTCACAGTAAATGAAAGAAACATTCTGTAGTGGACATTCCAAAGATATAAGAAGGCTGGGTTGTGTGCACAGGAAAATGAAGAGCTGAACAGGGTTGAGTGGATAGTGAATTGAACAGCACGGCTGCGACAGTGAAAAAACCGCTCATAATAAGCATTGGGTTACTTGGTCATTCAGTACTGGTGTAACGAAAACCTGCCTAGAGTGGAGATTCAGAGGAAATCCAAAATCTCAGTGAATGAATGGAACATTCTGTAGTGGAGATAACATTGATTTCTGAAGGCTGGGTTGTGTGGACAGGAAAATGAAGTGCTAAACAGGGTTACGTGTAGAGACAATTGAACAGCACGGCTGCGATTGTGAAGAGGCCGCTGAAAACCAGCATTTGGTTACTTGGATATTGAACAGTGGTGTAACGAAAACCTGCCTGGAGTGGATAGTCAGATGAATTCCAGATTGGCAGACAATGAATGGAACATTCTTGTAGTGGAGATTCCAATGATTTCAGAAGGCTGGGTTATGTGGACAGGAAAATGTAAAGCTGAACAGGGTTGTGTGGAGAGCCAATTAAACAGCACCGATGCGAGTCTGAACAGGCCACTGAAATCCAGCATTGGGTTACTTGGACATTCACCAGTGTGTAAAGAAAGACTGCCTGGAGTGCAGATTCAGATTAATTCCAAAATCACAGTGAATGAATGGAACATTCTCCAGTTGACTGTCCAGTGATTTCTTAAGTCGGGTTGTTTGCACAGCAAAATGAAGAGCTGAACAGGGTGTAGCGGATAGCTAGGGAACAGCAGGGCTGCGAGTGTGATCTGGCTACTGAAAGATAGGTTTTGATTACTTGGATATTCACCAGTGATATAACAAAAACCTGCCTGGAGTGGAGATTCGGATGAATTCCAGATTTGCAGTGAATGAAAGGAACATTCTGTAGTGGAGATTTAAATTATTTTTGAAGGCTGGGTTGTGTGGACAGTAAAATGAAGAGTCGACCAGGGTGGAATCGAGAGCCAGTAGAACAGCACGGCTGCGATTGTGAACAGGCCACTGAAAACCAGCATTGGGTTAATTGGACATTCACCAGTGGTGTAAAGAAAACCTGCCGAGAGTGGAGATTCATACAATTCCAGTATCGCAGTGGATGAATGAAACATTTGTCATGGACATTCCAATGATTTCTGAATTCTGGTTTGTGTGGACAGGAAAATGAAGAGCTGACCAGTGTTGATTGGATAGCCAGTGAACAACACGGCTTCGAGTGTGAGCAGACCGAGGAAAACCAGCATTGCGTAACTTGCACATTCACCAGTGGTGTAATGAAACCCTGCATTGAGTGCAGATTCAGATGAATTCCAGATTCTCAGTGAATGAATGGAACATTCTGTAGTGGACATAACAATGATTTGTGAAGGCTGGGTTGTTTGGACAGGAAAATGAATAGCTCACCGGGTTGAGTGGATAGACAATTGAATAGCACGGCTGCGAGGGTGAACATACCGCCGAAAACCAGCATTGGTTTACTTGGACATTCACCAGTGGTGTTACGAAAAACTTCCTGGAGTGGAGATTCAAATGAGTTCAAGATTCGCAGTGAATGAATGTAACATTCTGTAGTGGAGATAACAATGATTTCTGAAGCCTGGGTTGTGTGGACAAGAAAATGAAGAGCTAACCAGGGTGGAGTGGTTAGCCAATTGAAAAGCAAGGCTGCGGCAGTGAACAGGCCGCTGAAATCCAGCATTGGGTTACTTGGTCATTCAGCAGTGGACTAATGAAAATCTGCGTGGAGGGTAGAGTAAGATGAATTCAAGATTAGAAGTGAATGAACTTAACATTCTGTAGTGGAGATTCCAATGATTTCTGAAGGCTGGGTTTTGTGGACAGGAAAATGAAGAGCTAAATAGCATTGAGTGGATTGCCAATTGAACAGCACGTCTGCGAGTGTGAACATGCTGCTGAAAACCCTCATTGGGTTACTTGGAAATTCATCAGTGGTGTAATGAAAGCCTGACTGGAGGGGAGAGTCAGATGAATTCCGGATGCACAGTGAATGTATGGAACATTCTGTAGTGGAGGTTCCAATGTTTTCTGAAGTTTGGGTTGTGTGATCAGGAAAATGAAGAACTGTCCAGTGTTGAGTGTTTAGCCAATTGAACAGCACGGTATGACAGTGAATAGGGCGCTGAAAACCAGCATTGGGTTACGTGGTCATTCAGCAGTGGTCTAACGAAAACCTGCCTGGATGGGAGAGTCAGATGAATTCAAGATTTGTAGTGAACGAATGGAACATTCTGTATTAGAGATTCCAATGATTTCTGAGAGAAGAGTTATGTGGACTGGAAAAAGGAGAGGTGACCAGCATTGAGTGGATAGCCAATTGAACAGCACGTATGCGAGTGTGAACATTCCGCTGAAAACCAGCATTGGGTTACTTGGATATTCACCAGTGGTGTAACGAAAGACTGCCTGCAGTGCAGATTCGATGAAATCCAAATTCGCAGTGAATAAATGGAACATTCTGTAGTGGAGAATAACAATAATTTCTGAAGCCTGGGTTGTGTGGACAGGAAAATGAAGAGTTGACCAGTATTGAGAGGATACCCAGTGAAATGCATGGCTTCGAATGTGAATAGACTGCTGAAAACGAGCATTGCGTTACTTGGACATTCACCAGTTGTGTAACGAAAGCCTGCCTGGAGTGCAGATTGAGATGAATTCCAGATTATAAGTGAATGAATGGAACATTCTGTAGTGGAGATAACAATGTTTTCTGAAGATTGGGTTGTGTGGACAGGAAAAGGAAGAGCTGACCAGGGTTGTGTGAATAGCCAATTGAACAGCACATCTGTGAATGTTAACAGGCCGCTGAATACAAGCATTGGGTTACTTGGACATTCACCAGTGGTGTAATGAAAACCTGCAGGGAGTGGAGAATCAGATAAATTCCAGATTCGCAGTGAATGAATGGAACATTCTATAGTGGATATAACAATAATTTCTGAAGACTGGGTTGTGTGGACAGGAAAGTGAAGCGCTGACCAATGTTTATTGGATAGCCAGTGAACAGCACGGATGCTAGTGTGAACAGGCCGCTGAAAACCAGCATGGGGTTACTTGGTCATTCATCATTGTTGTAGCGAAAATCTACCTGGATCAGAGAGTCAGATGAATTCCAGATTCGCAGTGAATGAATGGAACATTCTGTGGTGGAGATAACAATGATTTCTGAAGTCTGGGTTCTATGTACAGGAAAATGAGGAGCTGACCAATATTTATTGGATAGCCAGTGAACAGCATAGCTTCGAGTGTGAACAGACTGCTGAAAAACTGCATTGCGTTTCTGGGATATTCACCAGTGGTATAACGAAAGCCGGCCTGGGGTGCAGATTCAGATTAATTCAAGAATCGCAGTGAATGAATGGAACATTCTGTATTGGAAATTGGAAATGACTTCTGAATGGTGAGTTATGTGGAATAGAAAATTAAGAGCTGACCAGCATTGAGTGGACAGTCAATTGAACAGCATGTCTGCGAGTGTGAACATGCCACTGAAAACCAGCATTGGGTTACTTGGACATTCACCAGTGTTGTAACGAAAGGCTACATGCAGTGCAGATTCAGATGAAATCCAAATTCGCAGTGAATGAATGGAACATTCTTTAGTGAATATAACAATAATTTCTGAAGGGTGGGTTGTGTGGACAGGAAAATGAAGAGCTGACCAGGGTTGAGTGGATAGCCAATTGAACAGCACAGATGCGACAGTGAACAGGCCGCTGAAAAACAGCATGGGGTTACTTGGTCATTCACCATTGTTGTAACGAAAAGCTACCTGGATCGGAGAGTCAGATGAATTCCAGATTTGCAGTGAATGCATGGAACATTCTGTAGTGGAGATAACAATGATTTCTAAAGGTTGGTTTGCGTGGACAGGAAAATGAAGAGCTGACCAGGGTTGAGTCAATAGCCAATTGAACAGGATGGCTGCTATTGTAAATAGGCTGCTGAATACCAGCATCCGGTTACTTGGAAATTCAACAGTTGTGTAATGAATACCTGCCGGGAGTGGAGAATCAAATAAATTCCAGATTCGCAGTGAATGAATGGAAAATTCTGTATTGGATATTCCAATGATTTCTGAAGGCTGGTTTATGTGGACAGGAAAATGAAGAGCTGAACGGGGTTGAGTGGATTGCCAATTGAACAGCACGGCCGCGAGTATGAACAGGCCGCTGAAAACCAGCCTTGGGTTACATGGACATTTACCAGTGGTGTAACGAAAGCCTGCCGGGAGTGGAGATTCAGATGAATTCCAGATCGCAGTGAATGAATGGAACATTCTGCAGTGGAAATTCCAATTATTTCTGAAGTCTGGATTGTGTGGAAAGGAAAAATGAAGAGCTGACCAGTGTTGAGTGGATAGCCAGTTAACAGCACGGCTTCGAGTGTGAACAGACTGCTGAAAACCAGTATTGCATTACTTGGACATTCACCAGTGGTGTAACAAAAGCCTGCCTGGAATGAAGATTCTGATTAATTCCAGATTCGAAGTGAATGAATGGAACATTTAGTAGTGGAGATTCCAATGTTTTCTGCAGGCTGGGTTGTGTGGACAGGAAAAGAAAGAGCTGTCCACTCTGGAGTGGATAGCCAGTTGAACAGCCCACCTGTGAGTGTGAACAGGCCGCTGAAAACCAGCTTTTGGGTACTAGGATATTCACCAGTGTTGTAAAGAAATACTGCCTGGAATGGAGTTTCAATGAATTCCAGATTGGCAGTGAATGAACGGAACATTCTTCAGTGGAGATTCCAATGATTTCTGAAGTCTGGTATGTGTGGAAAGGAAAATGAATAGCTGACCAGGGTTGAGTGGATAGCCAGTTGAACAGCACGCCTGTGAATGTGAACAAGCCTCTGAAAACCAACATTGGGTTACTTGGAGATTCACCAGTGGTGTAACGATCGCCAGATTGGAGTGGAGATTCAGATGTTTTCCAGATTTGCAGTGAATCAATGGAACATTCTGCAGTGTAGATAACTATGATTTCAGAACTCTGGGTCATTTGCACCAGGAAATGAAGAGCTGAACATGGTGGAGTGGATAGCCATTGAACAGCATGGCTGCGGTAAGTGAACAGGCAGCTGACCATTAGCATTGGGTTACTTGGATATTCACCAGTGGTGTAACGATATCCTGCCTTGAGTGGAGATTTGGTGAATTCCAGATTGGCAGTGAATGAATGCAACATACTGTACTGGAGATTCCAATGATTTCTAAAGTCTGGGTTGTGTGGACAGGAAAGGAAAGAGAAGACCACTTTGGGTAGACAGCCAGTTGAACAGAACTCCTGCGAGTGTGAAGAGGATGCTGAAAACCAGCATTGGGTTACTTGGACATTCACCAGTGGTGTAACGAAAGCCTGCCTAGAGTGGAGATTCAGATGAACTCAAGATTTGCAGTGAATGAATGGAACATTCTGTAGTGGAAATTCCAATGACTTCTGAAATCTGGCTTCTGTGGACAGGAAAATGAAGAGCAGACCAGGTTATCGTGGATAGCCAGTTGAATAGCAGGCCTGCGAGTTTGAGCAGGCTGCTGATAACCACCATTGGGTTACTTCGATAGTCACCAGGGTGTATCGAAACCCTGCCTGGAGTGAACATTCGATAAACTCCATATTGACAGTGAATGAATGGAACTTTCTGTAGTGGAGATTCCAATAATTTCTGAATTCTGGGATGTATGGATAGGAAAATGAAGAGCAAACGAGGTTGGCTTGGATAGCCAGTTGAATAGCAGTCCTGGAGTTTGAAACGGCTGCTAAAACCAGGATAGTGTTACTTGTATATTCACCAGTGGTGTAACGAAATCCTGCCTGGAGTGGAAATTCGATGGATTCCAGATTGGCAGTGAATTAAAGAACATTCTATGCTGGAGATTCCAATGATTTCTTGAAGTCTGGTTTGTTTGGACAGGAAAATAAAGAGCTGACAGGGGTTGAGTGGGTATACAGTTGAACAGCAGGCCTACAAGTGTGAACAGGCCTCTGAAATCCAGCATTGGGTGATTTGGACATTCAGCAGCGGTGTAACGAAAACCTGCCTTGAGTGGAGATTGGATAATCTCCAGATTGGCAGTGAATGAATGGAACATTCTGTAGTGGAGATTCCATGATTTCTGAAGTCTGGGTTGTGTTGAGAGAAAAAAAAGAGCTGACCACTCTTGAGTGGATAGTAGTTTAACAGCACACCTGCGAGTGAGAACAGGCCTCTGAAAACCAGTATGGGGTACTTGGATATTCATCAGTGTTGTAACGAAATTCTGCCTGGAGTGGAGATTCAGATGAATTCCAGATTCGCAGTGAATGAATAGAACATTCTGTAAGGTATATTCCAATGATTTTTGAAGTCTGAGTTGTGTGGACAACAAAAAGAAGAGCATACCAGTTTAGCTTGGATAGCCATTTGAACAGGAAGACTGCGAGTGTGAACAGTACGCGGAATACCATCATTGGATTACTTGGACATTCAGCAGTGTTGTAACCAAATCCTGCCTGGAGTGGAGATTCGATGAATTACAGATTGGCAGTGAATGAATGGATCATTCTGTAGTGGAGATTCCAATCATTTCTGCAGTCTACGTTGTGTGGACAAGAAAATGAAAAGCTGACCAGGGTTAATTGTTTAGCCAGTTGAACAGCATGCCTGCGACTGTGAACAGGCCGCTGAAAACCAGCATTGGGTTACTTGGATATTCATCAGTGGTGTAACGAAAGCCTGCCTGGAGTGGAGATTTGATGAACTCCAGATTGGCAGTGAATGAATGGAACATTCTGTAGTGGAGATACTAATGATTTCAGAACTATGGTTTATTGGCACCTGGAAATGAAGAGCTGACCAGGGTGGTGTGGCGAGCCAATGAACACCATGCCTGCGGTATGTGAACGGGCCGCTGACAACTAGAATTGGGTTACTTGGATATTCACCAGTGGTGTAACGAAATCCTACCTAGTGTGGAGATTCGAGAAATTCCAGATTGGCAGTAAAGGAATGGAAATTATGTAGTGGGGATTCCAATTATTTCTGAACCCTGGGTTGTGTGGATAGTAAAATGAAGAGCTGAACAGGGTTCAGTGAATAGCCAGTTGAACAGAAGGCCTGCGAGTGTGAACAGGCGTCTGAACACCATCATTTCGTTACTTGGACATTCAGCAGTGGTGTAACGAAATCCTGCCTGGAGTGGAGATTCGATGATCTCCAGATTGGCACTGAATGAATGGATCATTATGTAGTGGATATTCCAAATATCTCTGATGTCTGGCTTGTGTGGTTAGGAAAGGAAAGGGTTGTGCACTGTGGAGTGGATTGCCATTTGAACAGCAATCCTGCGAGTGTGAACAGCACGCTGAAATTTGGTTCCTTGAACATTCAGCAGTGGTGTAATGAAACCCTGCCTGGATTGTTTCGCCTGTTGAACAGTACGCCGTGAGTGTGGACAGGCCGCTGAAAACAAGCATTGGTTTACTAGGTTATTCCCCAGTGGTGTAACAAAAAGCTGCCTGGAGTGGAGATTCGATTAATTACAGATTGGCAGTGAATGAATGGAACATTTTGAACTGGAGATTCCAATGGTTTCTGAATTCCAGGTTGTGTGGACAGGAAAATGAAGAGCTGACCAGGGTTCAGTGGATAGCCAGTTGAACAGCATGCCTGTGAGTGTGAACCGGCCGCTGAAACCAGCATTGGGTAACTTGGACATTCACCAGTGGTGTAACTAAAGCTTGCCGGGAGTGGAGAATCAGATGAATTTCAGATTCACAGTGAATGAATGGAACATTCTGTAGTGGAGATACCAATGATTTCAGAACTCTGGGTTATGGGCACCAGGAAATGAAGAGCTGACCAGGGTGGAGTGAATAGCCAGTGAACACCACACCTGCAATATGTGAACAGGCCGCTGACCACTCGCATTAGGTTACTGAGACATACAGAAGTATCCCAACCCTGACGAGTTTTAGAGGCATACGACCATCACCACAACTGGGTGGCGTTGACCGGGACAGTACCATATGGTTTCGATTCATTCAGATGTCGATGCACACCAAGACTGGTTAGAGTGGACGATGATGAAAACTTCGGCTTGATTGACTGCACAGGAAGAAGAAAACGATATATGAAGATGTTGGTATTTAGATGAACTCAGTTGCGCTCGGTAGTGTGGCAGGTTAAATGAACAGAATACTAGATTAGACTGGAAAGGGAGATGAAAGGCAGGCCTGGTGAGATTGGCAGATTTGTAATTCGAATCGATTTCGTGGAGAACGAGAAGAAACGCTGGCATAATACATTGAATATTGAGATGAATTCACTTCTCTGCAGTGTGGATCGCTGTCACTCTCCCAGTCCTCCCGGACTTAATTGATTTGCTGGCGCGGTTCAGTAGCGACTTCATTTGGAGACTTGTGGTGAGTGTAATTTTGGCATATGAAATATTTCACGGGTTTCTTACCAGGCTTTGTCACGAGGGCCAGAAACTCTCGGCAGCTTCCCGGGCTCTCTGAGAGAGCGAGGAATAAACGCGGCTCGGCCAGGCTGGCTGCATGACACACACATCCTACAGCTGTGCTATTGCGCCAGAGTGGCAGTGTGGATAGGCAGATGAAAATCAGCCCAGGGATGCGTGTAGAGTGCAGATTTAGATTATTACAAGTTTCTGGGTAGACTCAGCAGTGCTGTAACAAATGACTGCGTAGTGTGGAGATTCAGATGTATTCCAGACTCAGAGTGAATGACTGGAACATTCTGTAGTGGAGATTGCAATGATTTCTGATGTCTAGTTTGTGTGGAGAGGAAAATGAAGAACGGACCAGGGTGGAGTGGATAGCCAGTAAACAGCAAAGGAGGCTGAAAACCATCATTGGCTTACTTGGATATTCACCATTGGTGTAACTAAAGCCTGCCTGGAGTGGAGATTTGAAGAACTCCAGATTGGCAGTGAATGAATAGAACATTCTGTAGTGGAGATTCCAATGATTTCTGAAGTCTGATTTGTGTGGACAGGAAAAAGAAGTGCTGATCAGGGTGGAGTGGAAAGCCAGTTGAACAGCACGCCTGCGAGATTGAAAAGGCTGCTGAATACCAGCATTGGTTTACTTGGATAATCACCAGTGGTGTAAAAGAAATCCTGAATGAAGTGGAAATACGATGAATTCCAGATTGGCAGTGAATGAATGGAACATTCTGTAGCGGAGATTCCAATGTTTTCTGAAGTTTAGGGTTTGTGGTCAGGAAAATGAAGAGCTGACCAGGGTTGAGTGGATAGCCAGTAGAAAACCACGCCGGCGATTGTGAACAGGCCTCTGAAATTGGGTTATTTGGACATGCAATAGTGGTGTAACGAAAGCATCCCTGGATTGGAGATTCGATGATCTCCAGACTTGCAGTGAATGAATGGAACATTCTGCATTGGAGATTCCAATGATTTCTGAAGTCTGAGTTGTGTGGACAGGAAAAGAAAGATCTGACCACTGTGCGGTGGATAGCCAGTTGAACAGCACGCCTGCGAGTGCGAACAGGACGCTGAAACCAGCATTGGGATACTTGGATATTCACCAGTGGTGTAACCAAAGCTGCCTGGAGTGGAGATTCAGATGAATTCCAGATTCGCAGCGAATGAATGGAACATTCAGAAGTGGAGATTCCAATGATTTACAAAGTCTAGTTTGTGTGTACATGAAAATGAAGAACAGACCAGATTAGAGTGAATATCGAGTTGAGCAGCAGGCCTGTGAGTTTGTAACAGGCTGCTGAAACCAGCAATGGTTTACTTGGATATTCACCAGTGATGTAACCTAAGCGTGCCTGGAGGGAGATTCGATGAATTCCAGATTGGCAGTGAATGAATGGAACATTCTGAAATGGAGATTCCTATGATTTCTGAAGTTTGGGTTATGTGGACAGGAAAATGAAGAGCTGACCAGAGTTGAGATGACAGCCAGTTGAACCGAACGCCTGCGAGTGTGAACAGGCATCTGAATACCAGCATTGGGTTACTTGGGCATTCAGCATTGGTGTTACAAAAAAAACTGCCTGGAGTGGAGATTCGATGATCTCCAGATTTGAAGTGAATGAATAGAACATTCTGTAGTGGAGATTCCAATGATTTCTGAAGTCTGGGTTGTGTGGAAAGGAAAATAAAGAGCTGACCACTTCTAGAGTGGATAGCCAGTTGAACAGCAGGCCTGTGAGTGTGAACAGGACACTGAAAACCAGCATTATGTAACTTGGATGTTCACCAGTGGGGTAACGAAATCCTGCCTGGTGTGGAGATTCGATGAATTCAAGATTGGCAGTACATGAATGGAACATTCTGTAGCGGAGATTCCAAAGATTTCTGAAGTCTGCGTTGTGTGGACAGGAAAATGAAGAGCTGACCTGGGTCGAGTGGATAGCCAGTTGAACAACACGCCTGCGATTGTGAACAGGACGCTGAACACCAGCATTGGGGTACTTGTACATTCAACAGTTGTGTAATGTAAGCCTGCTTGGAGTGGAGATTCGATGAATTCCATATTGGCAGTGAATGAATGGAACATTCTGTAGTGCAGATACCAATGGCTTCTGAAGTCTCCATTGTGTGGACAGAAAAATGAAAAGCTGAGCAGGGTGGAGTGTATAGCCAGTTCAACAGTTAAGACTGCGAGTGTGAACAGGAAGCTGAATTCCAGCATTTTGTTCGTTGGACATTCACCAATGTTATAATGAAAACCTGCCTGGAGGGGAGATTCGATGAACTCCAAATTGGCAGTGAATGAATGGAACATTCTGTAGTGGAGAATCCAATGGTTTCTGAAGTCCGGGATGTGTGGACAGGAATAGAAAGAGCTGAACAATGTGGAGTGTATAGCCAATTGAACAGCACGCCTGCGAGTGTGAACAGGACGATGAAAACCAGCAATTGGTTATTTTGACATTCACCAGTGGTATAACGAAAGCCTGCTTGGAGTGGAGATTTAGATGATCCACATTCGCAGTGAATGAATGGAACATTCTGTAGTGGAGATTCCAATGATTTCTGAAGTTTGGGTAGTGTGGACAGGAAAATGAAGAGGTGACGAGGGTGGAGTGGATAGTCAGTTGAACAGCACTCCTGCGAGTGAGAACAGGCTGCTGAAAACCAGCATTGGGTTAGTTGGATATACACCAATGGTGCAACCAAAGCCTGCCAGGAGTGGAGATTCATATGAATTCCAAATTCGCAGAAAATAAATGGAACATTTTGTTGTGGAGATACAATGATTTCAGAACTCTGGATTCTGGGCACCAGGAAATGACGAGCTGACAAGGGTGGAATGAATATCTAGTGAATACTTCGCCTGCGAATTGAACAGACCGCTGACCACTAGGATTAGGTTACTGGGACATGCAGAAGAATCCCAACACTGACGAGTTTAAGAGGCATAAGATCATCACCACCACTGTTTGGCTTTGACCGGGAGAGAACCATATAGATTTGGTTGATTCAGTATTCGATGCACACCAGGCCTGGTTACAGTCGACGGGATGATGAAAACTTCGGCTTGATTGAGTGCACAGGCAAATGAAAACCAGATATGTAGGTGTTGATATTTAGATGAACTCAGGTCGCTCGGCAGTGTGGCAGGGTTAATGAACAGAATACTATATTCGACTGGATAGGGAGCTGAACAGCAGGCTGGGGGAGAGTTGACAGCAAATGCTCAATTGGCAGATTTATAATTCGACTCGATTTCGTGGAGAACGAGACGAAACGCAGGCCTAATACATTGGATATTGAGATGAATTCACTACTCAGCGTTGTGGATCGCTTTCACTCTCCCACTCCTCACAGCCTTCATTGATTTGCAGGCGCGGTTCAGTAGCGTCTTCGTTTGGAGATTTGTGCTGACTGTAATGTTGCCATATGGAATATTTCACGGGTGTCTTGCCAGGCTTTGGCATGAGGGCCAGATACTCTCGGTAGCTTCCCGGGCTCTTTGAGAAGGAGAGTAATTGAACCTGGCTCAGCCAGGCTGGCTGCGTGATGCACACGCCCATCGCTGTACTTTCATGCCAGAATGGCCCTGTGGATAGGAAGATGAAAAGCAGCACATGGATGATTTTAGAGTGTAGATTGAGATGATTTCAAGTTTCTGGGTAGACTCTCCAGTGGTGTAACGAATGCCTGCGTGGAGTGGAGATTCAGATGTACTCCAGACTCTCAGTGAATGACTGGAATATTCGGTAGTGGAGATTCCAATAATTTCTGATGTCTGGGATCTGTGGAGAGGAAAATGAAGAGCTGTACAAGGTGGAGTGGATAGCCAGTGATCAGGAAAGGCCGCTGAAAAACATCACTGGGTTACTAGGACATACACCAGTGTTGTAACGAAAGCCAGCCTGGAGTGGATATTTGAGGAACCCCAGATTGGCAGTGAATGAATGGAACATTCTGTATTGGAGATTCCAATGATTTTGTTTGTGTCAACAGGAAAACGAAGAGCTGACCAGGGTGGAGTGTATATCCAGTTGAACAGCATGCCTGCGTGTGTGAACAGGACGCTGAAAACCAGCATTGGGTTCATTTGATATTCACCAGTGGTGTTACGAAAGCCTGCCTGGAGTGGAGATTCAGATGATCCAGATTTGCATTGAATGAATGGAATATTCTTTAGTAGAGATTCCATTGATTTCTGAAGTCTGGGTTGTGTGTACAAGAAAATGAAGTGCTGACCAGAGTTGAGTGGATAGCCAGTTGAACAGCATGCCTGCGAGTGTGAACACGACGCTAAATCCATCATTGGGTTACTTGGATATTTACCAGTGGTGTTGCGAAAGACTTCCTGGTTTGGAGATTCGATGAACTCCAGAATGGCAATGAATGAATGGAGCATTCTGTACTGGAGATTCCTATGATTTCTGAAGTCTGGGTTGTGTGGAGAGGAAAATGAAGAGCTGACCAGGGTGGAATGGAGAGCCAGTGAACACCACGCATGCGATATGTGAACAGGCCGTTGACCACTAGCATTAGTTTACTGGGACATGTAGAAGATTCCCAACCATTATTAGTTTTAGAGGCATACGATCATCACGAGCACTGGGTGGCGTTGACCGGGAGAGTAACATATGGTTTTGATTGATTCAGAAATCGATGCACACCAGGCCTAGTTAGAGTCGATGGGATGATTAAAACTTCGGTTCGATTGAGTGCACAGGCAGATGAAAACCAGATATATAGGTGTTGATATTTAGATGAACTCAGTTCGCTCGGCAGTGTGGCAGGGTTAATGAACAGAATACTATGTTCAACTGGATAGGGAACTAATCAGAAGGCTTGGGGAGAGTTGACAGCAAATGCTCAATTGGCAGATTTATAATTTGACTCGATTTCGTGGAGAATGAGACGAAACAGAGGCCTAATACATTGGATTTTGAGATGAATTCACTACTCAGCAGTGTGGATCGCTGTCAATCTCCCAGTCCTCCCGGACTTCATTGATTTGCTGGCAAGGTTCAGTAACGTCTTCGTTTGGAGATTTGTGGTGACTGTAATTTTGGCATATTTCCATATTTCCCGGATGTCTTACCAGGCTTTGCCATGAGGGCCAGATACTCTTGGTAGCTTCCCGGGCTCTATGAGAGGGAGAGGAATTGAACTCGGTTCAGCCTGGCTGGCTGCGTGACGCACACGCCCAACTGCTGTGCTTTCGCGTCAGAATGGCCGTGTGGATAGGAAGATGCAAAGTAGCCCATGGATGATTTTCAAGTGTAGATTCATGTGATTTCAAGTTTCTGGGTAGACTCTACAGAGGTGTAACGAATGCCTGCGTAGATTGGAGGTTCAGATGTACTCCAGACTCGCAGTGAATAACCGGAACATTCTGTAGTGGAAATTCCAATAATTTCTGATGTCTGCGATCTGTGGACCAGAAAAAGAAGAGCTGAACAGGGTGGAGTGGATAGACAGTGACCAGCAAGGGCCACTGAAAACCATCATTGGTTAACTTGTACTTCACCAGTGGTGTAACTAAAGCCCGCCTGGAGTGGAGATTCAAAGAACTCAAAATTGGCAGTGAATGAATGGAACATTCTTTAGTGGAGATTCCAATGATTTCTGAAGTCTGGGTTGTGTGGAGAGAAAAATGAAGAGCTAACCAGATTGGATGGGATTGCCAGTTGAACACCACACCTGCACGTGTGAACAGGCTGCTGAAAACCAGCATTGGGTTACTTTTTTATTCACCAGTGGTGTAAAAAAAGACTGCCTGGAGGGGAGATTTGATGAATTCCAGATTGGAAGTGAATGAATGGAAAATTCTGTAGTGGAGATTCCAATGGTTTCTGAAGTTTGGGTTGTGTGGACAGGAAAATAGAGAGTTGACCAGGTTAGAGTGAATACCCAGTTGAACAGCACGCCTGTGAGTGTGAACAGGCCGCTGAAACACCAGCATTGGGTTACTTTTATATTCAACAGTGGTTTAATGAAAGCCTGCCTGGTGGGGAGATTCGATGAATTCAAGATTGGCAGTAAATGAATTGAACAGTCTGTTGTGGAGATTCCAATGGTTTCTGAAGTCTAGGTTGTGTGAACATGAAATTGAAGAGCTGACTAGGGTTGAGTGGATAGCCAGTGGAACAGCACGCCTGGGAGTGTGAAAAGGCCGATGAAAACATGCATTGTGTTACTTGGACATTCACCAGTGGTGTAAGGAAAGCCTGCCTGAAGTAGAGATTCAGATGAATTCCAGATTGGCAGTGAATGAATGGAACATTCTGTATAGGAGATACCAATGATTTCAGAACTCTGGGTTATTGGCACCAGGAAATGAAGAGCTGACCAGGGTGGACTGGATAGCCAGTGAAGAGCATGCCTGCGAGTGTGAACAGACCGCTGAAAACCAGTATAGGATTACTTGAACATTCAGCACTGGTGTGAAGAAAGCCTGCCTAGAGTGGAGATTAGATGATCTCCACATTGGTATTGAATGAAAGGAACATTCCGTAGTGGAGATTCCAGCAGTGGCATAACGAAAGCCTGCATTAAGTGGTGATTCAGATGAAATCCAGAGTTGAAGTAAATGAACGGAACATTCTGTAGTGGAGATTTCAATGATTTCTGAAATCTGGTTTGTGTGGACAGGAAAATGAAGAACTTACCATGTTGGAGTGGATAGCCAGTTGAACAGCACACCTGTGAGTGTGAACAGGCCGCTGAAAACCAGCATTGTGGTACTTGTATATTCAAAACTGATGTAACCAAATCCTGCCTGGAGTGGAGATTCGATGAATTCCATATTGGCAGTGAATGAATTGAACATTCTGTAATGTAGATTCCAAGAATTTCTGAGTCTGGGTTTTGTGGAAAGGAAAATGAAGAGCTGACCTGTGTTGAGTGTTTAGCCAGTTAAACAGCATGCCTGCGAATGTGAACAGGCCTCTGTAAAACAGCATTGGGTTACTTGGTCATTCCGCAGTGGTGTAACGAGAGCCCGCTTGGAGTGGAGATTCAGATGATTTCCATGTTTGCAGTGAATTAATGGAACATTCTGTAGTGTAGATTCCAATAATTTCTGAAGTCTGGGTTCTGTTGACAGGAAAATGAAGAGCTGACCAGGGTTGACTGGATATCCAGATGAACCGCACGCCTGCAACTGTGAACAGGCCTCTGAAAACCAGCATTGCTTTACATGAAAATGAATGGAACATTCTGTAGTGGAGATTCGAATGATTCCTGAAGTCTGGGTTGTGTGGACAGGAAATGAAGAGCTGACCAAGTTGGAGTGGATACACAGTTGAACAGCAAACCTGCGCGTGTGAACAGGACGCAGAAAACCAGCATTGGGGTACCTGGATATTCACCAGTGGTGTAAAGATATCCTGCCTGGAGTGGAGATTCGATGAATTCCAGATTGGCAGTGAATGAATGCAACATTCTGTAGTGGAGATTCCAGTGATTTCTCAAGTCTGGGTTGTGTGGACAGGAAAGGAAAGAGCTGAACACTGGAGAGGATAGCCAGTTGAACAGCACACCTGTGAGTGTGAACAGGATGCTGAAAACAAGCATTGTGTTACTTGGAAATACACCAGTGTTGTAACGAAAGCCTGCCTCGAGTGGAGATTCAGATGAATTCCAGATTCACATTGAATGAATGGAACATTGTGTAGTGGAGATTCCAATAATTTCTGAATTCCGGGTTGTGTGGACAGGAAAATGAAGAGCTTACCATATTGGAGTGGAAAGTCAGTTGAACAGCACGCCTGCGAGTGTGAACAGGCCTCCTAAAACCAGCAATGAGTTACTTTAACATTCAGCAGTGGTGTAACAAAAGCCTGACTGGAGCGGAGATTCAATGATCTTCAGATTGACAGTGAATGAATGCACCATTCTGTAGTGGAAATTCCAATGATTTCTGAAATCTGGTTGTGTGGACAGGAAAATGTAGAGCTTACCATGTTGGAGTGGATATCCAATTGAAGAGCACACCTGCGAGTGTGAACAGGCCGATGAAAAGCAGCCTTGCGTTACTTGGATATTCAGCAGTGGTGTAAAGAAGGCCTGCGTGGAATGGAGATCCGGTGAATTCTATATTGGCATTAATGAATGGAACATTCTGTAGTGGAGATTCCAATAATTTCTGAAGTCTGTGTTTTGTGGACAGAAAAATGAAGAGTTGACCAGGGTATAGTGGATATCCAGTTGAACAGCACACCTACGAGTGTGAACAGGCCTCTGAAAATCTGCATTGGGTTACTTGGACATTCAACCGTGTGTATCAAAAGCCTGTCTCGAGTGGAGATTCGATGATCTCCAGATTTGCAGTGAATGAATGGAACATTCTGTAGTGCAGATTCCGATGATTTCTGAAGTCCGGGATGTGTGGACAGGAAAAGAAAGAGCTGACCACTGTGGAGTGGAAAGCCAGTTGAACAGTAGACCTGCGAGTGTGAACAGGACGCTGAAAACCAGCATTGGGTTACATGGATATTCACCATTGTTGTAGCAAAATCCTGCCTGGAGTGGAGATTCGATGAATTCTAGATTGGCAGTGAATGAATGGAAATTCTGTAGAAGGAGATTCCAATGATTTCTGAAGTCTGGTCTTTGTGGACAGGAAAAGGCAGAGCTGACCAAGGGTGAGTGGATAGCCCGTTGAACAGCACGCCTGCAACTGTGAACAGGACACCGAAACTAACATAGGGTTACTTGGATATTCACCAATGGTGCAACGAAAGCTTGCTTGGAGTGGAGATTCTATGAATTCCAGATTTGCAGTGAATGAATCGAACATTAGATAATCTCCAGATTGGCGGGTAATGAGTGGAACATTCTACAGTGGAAAGTCCAATGATTTCGGAAGTCTGGGTTGCCTGGACAGGAACACTCTGGAGTGGAGAGCCAGTTGAACAGCACGCCTGTGAGTGTGAACAGGGCGCTGAAAATCAGCATTGTGTTACTTGGACATTCAGCAGTTGTGTACTACAAGCCTGCCTGGAGTGGAGATTCACATGAATCCAAGATTCGCAGCGAATGAATTGAACATTCTGTAGTGGATATTCCAATGATTTCTGAAGTCTGGGTTGTGTGGACAGGAAAATGAAGAGCAGACTAGGTTAGAGTGGATAGCCAGTTGAATAGCAGGCCTGTGAGTTTGAAAAGGCTGCTGATAACCAGCAGAGTGTTACTTGGATATTCACCAGTCGTGTAACGAAATCCTGCCTGGAGTGTAGATTCCATGAATTCAAGATTGGCAGTGAATGAATGAAAATTTCTCTAGTGGAGATTCCATTTATTTCTGAATTCTGTGTTGTGTGGACAGGAAAATGAAGAGATGACGAGGGTTGAGTGTATAACCAGGTGAACAGCACGCCTGTCATTGTGACAGGGTTCTTAAAACCAGCACTGGGTTACTTGGACATTCACAAACGTTGTAACGAAAGCCTGCCTGGAGTGCAGATTCGATTAATTCCAGATTTGCAGTGAATGAATGGAACATTTTATAGTGGATATTCCAATGATTTCTGAAGTCTGTGTTGTTTGCACAGGAAAATGAAGTGCTGACTATGTTGGATTATAGCCAGTTCAACAGCACGCCTGCGAGTGTGAGCAGGCCGCTGAAAACCAGCATTGGATTACATGGACTTTCAACAGTGGTTTCACGAAAGCCTGTCTGGAGTGGAGATTCGATGAACTCCAGATTGGCAGTGAATGAATGGAACATTCTGTAGCAGAGATTCCAATGATTTCTGAAGTCTATGTTGTGTGGACAAGAAAATGCAGAGCTGACCTGGGTTGAGTGTTTAGCCAGTTGAGCAGCATGCCTTCGAGTGTGAACAGGCCTCTGGAAAAAAGCATTGGATTACTTGGGCATTCCACAGTGGTGTAATGAGAGCCCGCCTGGAGTGGATATTCAGATGATTTCCATGTTTGCAGTGAATGAATGGAACATTCTGTAGTGGAAATTCTAATGGTTTCTGATGTCTGGTTTATGTGGACAATAAAATGAAGAGCTGAGCAGCGTTGAGTGGACAGCAAGTTGAACAGCACACCTTTGAGTGTGTACAGGACGGTGAAAACCAACATTGGGGTACTTGGACATTCACCAGTGGTGTAACGAAAGCCTTCCTGATGGGGATATTCAGATGATTTCCAGATTTGCAGTGAATGAACGGAACATTCTGTAGTGAAGATACCAATGATTTCAGAATTCTTGGTTATTGGCACCAGGAAATGAAGAGCTGACCAGGGTGGAATGGATAGCCAGTGAACACCACGCCTGCGGTATGTGATCAGACCATTAGCATTGGGTAACTTGGATTTTCACCAGTGTTGTAACCAAATCCTGCCTGGAGTGGAGATTCATATGAATTCCAGATTCGCAGTGAATGAATGGAACATTCTGTAGTGGATATTCCAATGATTTCTCAAGTCTGGGTTGTGCGGATTGGAAAATGAAGAGCTGACCGGGGTTTAGAGGATAGTCAGTTGAATAGCATGCCTGCGAGTGTGAACAGGCCACTGGAAACCAGCATTGGGTTACTTGGAGATTCACCGTTGGTGGAACGAAAGTATGCCTAAAGTGGAGATTCAGATAAATTACAGATTGAGAGTGAATGAATGGAACAATCTGTAGTGGAGATCCCAATGATTTCTGAGTTCTGGTTTGTGTGGACAGGAAAATGAAGAGCAGACCAGGTTAGAGTGGAAAGTCAGTTGAAAAGCAGGCCTCCGAGTTTGAACACGCTAGCTGAAAACCAGCATAGGGTTACTTGGATATTCACCAGTGGTGTAATGAAATCCTTCCTGGAGTGAAAATTTGATGAATTCTAGATGGGCAGTGAAGGAATGTAACATTTTGTAGTGGAGATTCCAATGATTTCTGAAGTCTAGGTTTTGTGAACAGGAAAATGAAGATCTGACCAGGGTTGTGTGGATAGCCAGTTGAACTGCACGCCTGTGAGTGTGAACAGGCCGCTGAAAACCATCCTTGGGTTACTTGGACATTTAACAGTGGTGTAACGAAAGCCTGCCTGGAGTGGAGATTCAGATTAATTCCAGAATCGCAGGGAATCAATGGAATGTTCTGTAGTATAGATGCAAATAATTTCTAATTCTGGGTTATGGGCAACAGGAAATGAAGAGCTGACCAGTGTGGAGTTGATAGCCAGTGAGCACCACGCCTCCGGTATGTGAACAGGCAGCTGACCACTAGCATTGGGTTACTGGGACATGCAGAAGAATCCCAACCTTGACGAGTTTTAGAGTCATACGATCATCACCACCACACGGTGGCGTTGACCGGGAGAGTACCATATGGTTTCAAATTGATTCAGAAGTCAATACACACCAGGCCTGGTTAGAGTAGACGGGATAATGAAAACTTCGGTTTGATTGAGTGCACAGGCAGATCAAAAACATTATATGTAGTTGTTTATATTTAGATGAACTTAGGTCGCTCGGTAGTGTGGCAGGGTAAATGAACAGAATACTATATTCGACTGGATAGGGAGCTGAACAGCAGTCCTGTGGAGGGTTGACAGCAAATGCTCACGTGGCAGATCTCTAATTCGACTCGATTTCTTGGAGAACGAGAAGAAAGGCAGGCCTAATACATTGGATATTGAGATGAATTCAATATTCAGCAGTGTGGGTCACTGTCACTCTCCCAGTCCTCCTGGACTTCATTGATTTGCTTGCGCGGTTCAGTATCGTATTCGTTTGGAGACTTGTAGTGACTGTAATTTTGACATATGAAATATTTCACGGGTGTCTTGCCAGGCTTTGCCACAAAGGCCAGATTCTTTCGCCAGCTTCCCGGGCTCTCTGAGCGGGCGAAGAATTGAACCCCGCTCGGCCACGCTGGCTGCGTGACGCACTCATCAAACTGCTGTGCTTTCGCGACAGAATCGCAGTGTTGATAAGAAGATGAAAAGCAGCCCATGGATGATTTTATAGTGCAGATTCAGATTATCTCAAGTTTCTGGGTAGACATACCAGTGCTGTAATGAATGCCTGTGCAGAGTGGATATTCAGATGTATTCCAGACTCACAGTGAATTACCGGAACAAACTGTAGTGGAGATTCCAATGATTTCTGATGTCTGGACTCTGTGGACAGGAAAATGAAGAAACCACCAGGGTGGACTGGATAGCCAGTGAATAGCACAGGCTAGCTGAAAACCATCATTGGGTTGCGTGTACATTCACCAGTGGTGTAACAAAAGCCTTCCTGGAGTAGAGATTCGAAGAACTCCATATTGGCAGCAAATGAATGGAATATTTTGTAGTGGGTATTCCAATGATTTCTAAAGTCTGGGTTGTGTGGACAGGAAAAGGAAGATCTGACCAGGATGGAGCCATTTGAACAGCACACCTGCGAGTGTGAATGGGCCGCTGAAAACCAACATTGGGTTACTTGGATTTTCACCAGTGGTGTAACCAAAGCCTGCCTGGAGTGGAGATTTAGATGAATTCCAGATTCGCAGTGAATGAATGGAACATTCTGTAGTAGAGATACAAACGATTTCAGAACTTTGTGTAATGGGCACTAGGAAATGAAGAGCTGACCAGGGTGGAGTGGATAGCCAGTGAGCACCATGCCTGATGTATGTGAACAGGCCGCTGACCACTAGCATTGGGTTACTGGGACATGCAGAAAAATCCCAACCCTGACGAGTCTTAGAGGCATACGATCATCACCACCACTGGGTGGCATTGACCGGGAGAATACCATATCGTTTCTATTGATTCAGAAGTCCATGCACACCAGACCTGGTTAGAGTGGACGGGATGATGATAACTTCGGCTTTATTGAGTGCACCGGCAGTGAAAACCAGATATGTAGGTGTTGACATTTAGATGAATTCAGGTTGCTCGGTAGTGTGGCAGGGTTAATAAACAGAATACTGTATTCAACTGGATAGGGAGCTGTACAGCAGGCCTGGGGAAAGTTGAAAGCAAATGCTCACTTGGCAGATTTCTAATTCGATGCAATTTCGTGGAGAACTAGAAGAAACGCAGGCTTTATACATTGGATATTGAGATGAATTCACAACTCAGCAGTGTGGATCACTGTCACTCTCCCAGTCCTCCCGGACTTCATTGATTTGCTGGCATGGTTCAGTAGCATCTTCGTTTGAAGACTTGTGGTGAGTCTAATTTAGGCATATGAAATATTTCACGAGTATCTTGCCAGGCTTTGCCACAAGACCCAGATACTCTAGGTAGCTTCCCGGGCTCTCTGAGAGAACGAGGAATTGAGCGTGGCTCGGCCAGGATGGCTGCGTGACGTAGACGTCCTACTGTTGTGCTTTCGCGCCAGAATGGCAGTGTAGATAGGAAGATGTAAAGCAGCCCATGGATGATTGTAGAGTGCAGATTCACATCATTCCAAGTTTCTGGTAGACATACCAGTGCTGTAACGAAAGACTGCGCCGAGTGGAGATTCAGATGTATTCCAGACACGCAGTGAATGACCGGAACATTCTGCAGTGGGGATTCCAATGATTTCTGATGTCTGCGTTGTGTGGACTGGAAAATGAAGGGCTGCAAAGTGTGGAGAGGACAGCCAGTGACCAGCACAGGCCGCTGAATACCATCATTGAGTTACATGGACATTCACCAGAGGTGTAACGGAAGCCTGCCTGGAGTGTAGATTTAGATGAAATCCAGGATGGCAGTGAATGAATGGAACATTCTGTAGTGGAAATTCCAATAATTTCTGAAGTCTGGGTTGTGTGGACAGGAAAAGGAAGAGTTGACCAGGTTGGTGTGGATAGCTTGTTGAGCAGCACGAATGCGAGTGTGAACAGGCCGCTAAAAACCAGCATTGGGTTACTTCGACATTTACCAGTGGTTTAACATTTACCAGAGGTTTTGTGTGTAAACACAGAAAAAATAAAAAGGCCGGCGTTCAGGCCGTTTCCCCACTCCAGGGAGGTCAATGGAGATTGTCAGGTCATGACAGCATTTGCCTATGATCAAACTCTTAACTTATAGTTAAGAATCGTGGCACCTTGGCCAGGCCCATCGCGATGCCAGGGTAGCACATAACTTACTGGCTTGCCCTGGTTCCTTCCAGTCCCACGTCGGGACCCTGCCCTTGGGTGCTAGGAAATGAGGGCAACTGTGGCTTAAGTTGAGAATGCAGATGTCCCGGAGTGAATAATATTCTAAGACAATCAATTCCTAAGTTACAAAGCATATTAATTAATTGTCTTCCTGTATCTATACAAAAGGACATTGCATTAAAGTAAACTGCTCAAAAGACATCAGGAGAGGAGAAAGGCAATATTAACTTATAGTAAAGCTTCAGTGCCTAAGAAGGATGAGACCTTGCAAATTGGTTGGGGAACAGAGCATAGCAGTGTTTACAGACAAAGTAATAGAAATGAATCGGGAGCACTTTGATGGGTGCAACCTGATAGACCTAAGCTCCGTGTACTCCAAGAGAAAGCCTGCCTGCAGTGGAGATTCGATGAACTCCAGATTGGAAGCGAATGAATGAAAAATTATGTAGTGGAGATTCCAATGATTTCTGAAGCCTGGGTTGTGTGGACAGGAAAATGAAGAGTTGACCAGGGTGGAGTGTGTAGCCAGTTGAACAGCACGCCTCCGAGTGTGAACAGGACGCTGAAAACCAGCATTGGGTTACTTGGACATTCACCAGTGTGTAGCGAAAGCCTCCCTGGAGTGGAGATTCGATGGACTCCAGATTGGCAGTGAGTGAATGGAACAGTCTGTAGTGGAGATTCCAATGATTTCTGAAGTCTGGATTGTGTGGACATGAAAATGAAGAGCTGACTAGGCTTGAGTGGATAGCCACTTGAACAGTATGCCTGCGAATGTGAATAGATAGCTGTAACCAGCATTGGGTTACTTGGACATTCACAAGTGGTGTAAGGAAAGCCTGCCTGGAGTGAAGATTCAGATGAATTCCAGATTCGCAGTGAATGAATGGAACATTCTGTAGTGGAGATACCAATGATTTCAGAACTATGGGTCATTGGCACCAGGAAATGAAGAGCTTTCCAGGGTGGAGTGGGAAGCCAGTGAAGAACACACCTGCGAGTGTGAACAGGCCGCAGAAAACCAGCATTGGGTTATTGGAACACACAGAAGAATTCCAACCCTGACTAGTTTTAGAGGATTTCGACCATCACCACCACAGGGTGGCGTTGACTGGCAGAGTACCATATGGTTTCCATTGATTCAGAAGTTGATGCACACCAGGCCTGGTTAGAATAGACAGGATGATGAAAACTTTGGCTTGATTGAGTGCACAGGCAGAAAGAAACCAGATATGTACGTGTTTATATTTAGAAGAACTCAGGTCACTCGGTAGTGTGGCAGGGTTAAAGAACAGATTACTACATTCGGCCAGATTGAGAGCAGAACAGCAGGCCTTGGGAGAGTTGACAGCAAATGCTCACCTGGCAGATATTTAATTCGACTCGATTTCATGGAGAACGAGGAGAAATGCAGGAATAATACATTGGATATTGAGATGAGTTCACTAGTCAGCAGTGTGGATCACTGTCACTCTCCCAGTCTTCCCTTACTTCATTAATTTGCTGGCGTTGTTCAGTAATGTCTTTGTTTGGAGACTTGTGGTGACCGTAATATTAGCATAAGGAATATTTCACGGGTGGATTGCCAGGCTTTGCCGGGAGGACCAGATACTCTCCGGAGCTTCCTCTATTAGAGGGAAAGGAATTGAACCCGATATTGGCAGGGAATGAATGGAACATTCCGTAGGAGAGATTCCAATGATTTCTTAAGTTTGGGTTTTGTGTACAGGAGAATGAAGAGCAGAGCAGGGAAGAGTGGATAGCCTGTTGAACAGCAGACTGCGACTTTGAACTGGCTGCTGAAAACCAACATTGGGGTACTTGGATATTCACCAGTGGTGTCAAGGAATCCTGCCTGGAGTGGAGATTCGATGAATTCCCGATTGGGAGTGAATGAATGGAACATTCAGTAGTGGAGATTCGAATTACGTCTGAAGTCTGGGTTTTGTGGACAGGAAAATGAAGAGCTGACCAGGGTTGAGTGGACAGGCAGTTGGACAGCACGCCTGGGAGAGTGATCATGCCTCTGAAATCCAGCATTGGATTCCTTGGACATCATCAGTGGTGTAACGAAAGCCTGCCTGGAGTTGGAGATTCGATGAATTCCAGATTGGAATTGAATCAATGGAACAGTCTGTATCGGGGATTCCAATGAATTCTGAAGTATGGTTTGTGTGGACAGGAAAAGAATAATCTGACCACTGTGTAGTGGATTTCCAGTTCAACAGCACGTCTGCGAGTGAGAACAGAACGCTGAAAATCAGCATTCAGCTATTTAGAAATTCACCAGTCGTGTAACTAAAGTCTGCCTGGAGTGGAGATTCGATGAATTCCAGATCGGCCGTGAATGAATGGAACATTCTGTATAGGAGATTATAATAGTTTCTGAAGTCTAAGTTAGGTGGACAGGAAAATGTAGAGCTGACCAGGGTTGAGTGGATAGTCAGTTGAACGGCACTCCTGCGAGTGTGAACAGGCCGCTGAAAAGCAGCCTTGGGTTACTTGTACATTCAACACTAGTGAAACGAAATCCGGCCTTGAGTGGAGATTCGATGAATTCCAGATTGGGAGTGAATGAATGGAACATTCTGTAGTGGAGAACCCATTGAATTTTGAAGTCTGGGTTGAGTGGACAGGAAAATGAAGAGCTGATCAGGTTGGAGAGGATAGCCAGTAGAATATCACACCAGCGAGTGTGAAAAGGCCGCGAAAAACCAGCATTGGGGTACTTGCATATTGACCAGTGGTGTAACGAAATCCTGCCTGGAGTGGAGATTCGATGAATTCCAGATAGGCAGTGAATGAATGGAACATTCTGTACAGGAGAATCCAAACATTTCTGAAGTCTAGGTAGTGGGGACAGGAAAATGAAGAGCTGACCAGGGTTCAGTGGATAGCCAGTTGAAAAGCACGCCTCCGAGGGGGATCAGGACAATGAAAACGAGAAATGTGTTACTTGGACATTCAACAGAGGTGTAACGAAAGCCTGCCTGGAGTGGAGATTCAGATGAATTCCAGATTCGCAGTGAATGAATGGAACGTTCTGTAGTGGAGATTCCAATTATTTCTCAAATCCGATGTGTGTGGACAGGAAAATCAAGAGCAGGCCAGGTTAGAATGGATAGCCAGTTGAACAGCAGGCCTGGGAGATTGAACAGCCCTCTGAAAACCAGCATTGGGTTACTTGGACATTCACCAGTGGTATAAAGCATGCGTTCATGGAGTGGAGGTTCAGATGAATTCCCGATTCGCAGTGAATGAATTGAATATTCTGTAGCGGATATTTCAATGATTTCTGTCGTGTGGGTTGTTTGGACAGTAAAAGAAAGACTTGACCACTGTGGAGTGGATATCCAGTTGAATAGCATGCATGCGAGTGTGAACAATATGCTGAAAACCAGCAATGTGTTACTTGGATATTCATGAGTGGTGTAAAGATAGCCTGCCTGGAGTGTAGGTTCCAAGAATTCCAAATAGGCAGTGAATGAATGGAACATTCTGTAGTGGAGATTCCAATGGTTTCTGAATTCTACGTTGTATGGACAAGAAACTGAAGAGCATTCCAGGTGGGATTTGATAGCCAGTTGAAGACCAGGCCTGTGAGTTTGAACAGGATGCTGAAAACCACCATTTGGTTACTTGAATATTCCCCAGTTGTGTAAAGAAATCCTGTCTGCAGTGGAGATTCGATGAATTCCAGATTGGCAGTGAATGAGTGGAACATTCTGAAGTGGAGATTCTAATGGTTTCTGAAGTCTCGGTTATGTGATCAGGAAAAAGAAGAGCTGACCAGGGTTGAGTGGACAGCCAATTGAACAGCACGACTCCGAGTGTGAACACGCCTATGAAAACCAGCATTGGTTACTTGAACATTCACCAGTGGTGTAACGAAAGCTTGCCTGGAGTGGAGATTCGAAGAACTTCAGATTAGCAGTGAAAGAGTGGAATATTCTGTAGTGGAGATTCAAATGATTTCGATAGACTGGGTTGAGTGGACAGGAAATGGAAGAACTGACCAGGTCAGAGTGGATAGCCCGTTGAACAGCACGCCTGGGTGTGAAGCGGACGCTGGAAAACAGCATTAGGTTACTTGGATATTCTCCAATGGTGCAACGGAAGCATGCCTGGAATGGAGATTCCATGAATTCGATATTGGCAGGGAATGAATGGAACATTCCGTAGGAGAGATTCCACTGATTTCTGAAGTCTGGTATTGCGTACAGGAAAATGAAGAGCAGAGCAGGGAAGAATGCATAGGCTGTTGAACAGCAGACTGCGACTTTGAACTGGCTGCTGAAAACCCACATTGGGTTACTTGGATATTCACCAGTGGTGTAAAGGAATACTGCCTGGAGTGGAGATTCGATGAATTCCCGATTGGGAGTGAATGAATGGAACATTCTGTAGTGGAGATTCCAATTATCTGTGAAGTCTGGGTTTTGTTGACAGGAAAATCAAGAGCTGACCAGGGTTAAGTGGTTAGGCAGTTGGAGAACACGCCTGCGAGTATGATCATGCCGCTGAAATCCAGCATTGGATTCCTTGGACAGGATCAGTGGTTTAACGAATGCCTGCCTGGAGTTGGAGATTCGATGAATTCCAGATTGGAATTGAATCAATGGAACAGTCTCTATCGGGGATTCCAATGAATTCTGAAGCATGGTTTGTGTGGACAGGAAAAGAATAATCTGACCACTGTGCAGTGGATTGCCAGTTCAACAGCACGTCTGCGAGTGAGAACAGAACGCTGAAAATCAGCATTCAGTTACTTTGATATTCACCAGTCGTGTAACTAAAGTCTGCCTGGAGTGGAGATCCGATGAAATCCAGATCTGTTGTGAATGAATGGAACATTCTGTAGTGGAGATTATAATGGTTTCTGAAGTCTAATTTATTTGGACAGGAAAATGTAGAGCTGAGCAGGCTTGAGTGGATAGTCAGTTGAACAGCACTCCTGCGAGTGTGAACAGCATGCTGAAAACCAGCAATGTGTTACTTGGACATTCACAGTGGTGTAAAGAAAGCCTTCCTGGCGTGTAGGTTCCAGGAATTCCAAATAGGCAGTGAATGGATGGAACATTCTGTAGTGGAGATTCCAATGGTTTCTGAATTCTACATTGGATGTACAAGAAACTGAAGAGCTTGCCAGGTGTGATTTGTTAGCCAGTTGAAGACCAGGCCTGCGAATTTGAAGAGGCTGCTGAAAACCACCATTGAGTTACTTGAATATTCACCAGTGGTGTAAAGAAATCCTGTCTGCAGTGGAGACTCGAAGAATTCCAGATTGGCAGTGAATGAGTGGAACAATCTGAAGTGGAGATTCTAATGGTTTCTGAAGTCTCGGTTATGTGAACAGGAAAATATAGAGATGACCAGGGTTGAGTGGTGAGTCAGTTGAACAGCACTCCTGTGAGTGTGAACAGGCCGCTGAAAAGCAGCTTTGGGTTACTTGTACATTCAACACTAGTGAAACGAAATCCGGCCTGGAGTGGATATTCGATGAATTCCAGATTAGGAGTGAATGAATCGAACATTCTGTAGTGGAGATCCCATTGAATTTTGAAGTCTGGGTTGAGTGGACAGGAAAATGAAAAGCTGATCAGGTTGGAGAGGATAGCCAGTAGAATAGCACACCAGCGAGTGTGAATAGGCCGCGAAAAACCAGCATTGGGGTACTTGGATATTGACCAGTGGTGTAAAGAAATCCTGCCTGGAGTGGAGATTCTATGAATTCCAGATTGGCAGTGTATGAATGGAACATTCTGTACAGGAGATTCAAATCAATTCTGAATTCTAGGTTGTGGGGACAGGAAAATGAAGTGTTGACCAGGGTTCAGTGGATAGCAAGTTGAACAGCATGCTTCCCCGGGTGATAAGGACAATGAAAAAGAGCAGTGTGTTACTTGGACATTCAACAGAGGTGTAACGAAAGCCTGCCTGGAGTGGAGATTCAGATGAATTCCAGATTCGCAGTGAATGAATGGAACGTTCTGTAGTGGAGATTCCAATTATTTCTGAAATCCGATGTGTGTGGACAGGAAAATGAAGAGCAGACCTGGTTAGAATGGATAGCCAGTTGAACAGCAGGCCTGCGAGATTGAGTAGTCCTCTGAAAACCAGCATTGCGTTACTTGGTCATTCACCAGTGGTATAACGAATTCGTTCATGGAGTGGAGGTTCAAATGAATTCACTATTCGCAGTGAATGAATTGAACATTCTGTAGTTGATATTCCAATGATTTCTGTCGTGTGGGTTGTTTGGACAGTAAAAGAAAGACTTGACCACTGTGGAGTGGATAGCCAGTTGAATAGCATGCATGCGAGTGTGAACAGTATGCTGAAATCCAGCAATGTGTTACTTGGACATTCACCGGTGGTGTAAAGAAAGCCTGCCTGGAGTGTTGGTTCCAAAAATTCCAAATAGGGAGTGAATGAATGGAACATTCTGTAGTGGAGATTCCAATGGTTTCTGAATTCTACGTTGTATGGACAAGAAACTGAAGACCTTACCAGGTGGGATTTGATAGACAGTTGAAGAAAAGGCCTGCGAATTTGAACAGGCTGCTGAAAACCACCATTGGGTTACATGGATATTCATCAGTGGTATAAAGAATGCGTTCATGGAGTGGAGGTTCTTATGAATTCCCGATTCGCAGTGAATGAATTGAACATTCTGTTGTGGATATTCCAATAATTTCTGTCGTGTGGGTTGTTCGGACAGTAAAAGCAAGACTTGACCACTGTGGAGTGGATAGCCAGTTGAATAGCATGCATGCGCGTGTGAACAGTATGCTGAAAACCAGCAGTGTGTTACTTGGACATTCACCAGTGGGGTAAAGAAAGCCTGCCTGGAGTGTAGGTTCCAAGAATTCCAAATAGGCAGTGAATGAATGGAACATTTTGTAGTGGAGATTCCAATGGTTTCTGAATTCTACGTTGTATGAACAAGAAACGGAAGAGCTTCACAGGTGGGATTTGATAGCCAGTTGAAGACCAGGCCTGCTAATTTGAACAGGCTGCTTAAGACCTCCATTGGGTTACTTGAATATTCACGAGTGGTGTAAAGAAATCCTGTCTGCAGTGGAGATTCGATGAATTCCATATTGGCAGTGAATGAATGGAACATTCTGCAGTAGAGATTCTAACGGTTTCTGAAGTCTGGGTTGTGTGAACAGGAAAAAGAAGAGCTGACCAGGGTTGGGTGGACAGCCAGTTGAACAGCACGACTCCGAGTGTGAACACGCTTATGAAAACCAGCATTGGTTAATTGGTCATTCACCAGTGGTGTAACGAAAGCTTGCCTGGAGTGGAGATTCGAAGGACTTCAGATTAGCAGTGAAAGAGTGGAATATTCTGTAGTGGAGATTGAAATGATTTCAAAAGTCTGGGTTGTGTGGACAGGAAATGGAAGAGCTGACCAGGTTTGACTGGATAGCCCGTTGAACAGCAGGCCTGAGAATGTGAAGCGGACGCTAAAAAACAGCAGTAGGTTACTTGGACATTCTCCAATGGTGCAACGAAAGCATGCCTGGAGTGGAGATTCCATGAATTCGATATTGGCAGGGAATGAATGGAACATTCCGTAGGAGAGATTCCAATGAATTCTGAAGTCTGGGTTTTGTGTACAGGAAAATGAAGAGAAGAGCAGGGAACAGTGGATAGCCTGTTGCACAGCAGACTGCGACTTTCAACTGGCTGCTGAAAACCAACATTGTGTTACTTGGATATTCACCAGTGGTGTCAAAGAATCCAGCCTGGTGTGGAGATTCGATGAATTCCCGATTGGGAGTGAGTGAACGGAACATTCTGTAGTGGAGATTCCAATTACTTCTGAAGTCTGGGTTTTGTGGACAGGAAAATGAAGAGCTGACCAGGTTTGAGTGGATAGGCAGTTGGACAGCACGCCTGCGAGTGTGATCATGCCTCTGAAATCCAGCATTGGATTCCTTGGACATCATCAGTGGTGTAACGAAAGCCTTCATGGAGTTGGAGATTCGATGAATTCCAGATTGGAATTGAAACAATGGAACAGTCTGTAGTGGAGATTCCAATGAATTCTGAACTATGGTTTGTGTGGACAGGAGAAGAATAATCTGACCACTGTGTAGTGGAATGCCAGTTCAACAGCGCGTCTGCGAGTGGAAACAGAACGCTGAAAATCAGTATTCAGTTACTTAGATATTCACCAGTCGTGTAACTGAATTCTGCCTGGAATGGAGATTCGATGAATTCCAGATAGGCAGTGAATGAATGGAACATTCTGTAGTGGAGATTATAATGGTTTCTGAAGACTAAGTTATGTGGACAGGAAAATGTAGAGCTGACCAGGGTTGAGTGGATAGTCAGTTGAACAGCACTCTTGCGAGTGTGAACAGGCCGCTGAAAAGCAGGCTTGGGTTACTTGTACATTCAAGACTAGTAAAAAGAAATCGGGCGTGGAGTGGAGATTCGATGAATTCCAGATTGGGAGTGAATGAATGGAACATTCTGTAGTGGAGATTCCATTGAATTTTGAAGTCTGGGTTGAGTGGACAGGAAAATGAGGAGCTGACCAGGATTCAGTGGATAGCCAGTTGAACAGCACGCCTCCGACAGGGATCAGGACAATGAAAACGAAAAGTGCGTTACTTGGACATTCAACAGTGGTGTAACGAAAGCCTGCCTGGAGTGGAGATTCAGATGAATTCCAGATTCGCAGTGAAGAAATGGAACGTTCTGTAGTGGAGATTCCAATTATTTCTGAACTCCGATGTGTATGTACAGGAAAATGAAGAGCAAAACAGGTTAGAATGGATAGCCAGTTGAACAGAAAGCCTGCGAGAATGAACAGTGCTCTGAAAACCAGCATTGGGTTACTTGGACATTCACCAGTGGTATAACGAATGCGTTTATGGAGTGGAGGTTGAGATGAATACCCGATTGGCAGTGAATGAATTGAACATTCTGTAGTTGATATTCCAATTATTTCTGTCGTGTGGGTTGTTTGGACAGTAAAAGAAAGACTTGACCACTGTGGAGTGGATAGCCTGATGAATAGCATGCATGCGAGTGTGAACAATATGCTGAAAACCAGCAATGTGTTAATTGGACATTCACCAGTGGTGTAATGAAAGCCTGCCTGGAGTGTAGGTTCCAAGAATTCCAAATAGGCAGTGAATGAATGGAACATTCTGTAGTTGAGATTCCAATGGTTTCCCTGTTCTACGTTGTACGGACAAGAAACGGAAGAGCTTACCATGTGGGATTTGATAGCCAGTTGAAGACCAGGCCTGCGAATTTGAACAGGCTTCTGAAGACCACGATTGGGTTACTTGAATATTCCCCAGTGGTGTAAAGAAATCCTGACTGCAGTGGAGATTCGATGAATTCCAGATCGGCAGTGAATGAATGGAACATTCTGTAGTGGAGATTATAATGGTTTCTGAAGTCTAAGTTATGTGGACAGGAAAATGTAGGGCTGACCAGGGTTGAGGGGATAGTCATTTGAAAAGCAATCCTGCGAGTGTGAACAGGCCGCTGAAAAGCAGGCGTGGGTTACTTGTACATTCAACACTAGTGAAAAGAAATCGGGCCTGAAGTGGAGATTCGATGCATTCCAAATTGGCAGTGAAGGAATGGAACATTCTGTACAGGAGATTCCAATTATTTCTGAAGTCTAGGTAGTGGGGACAGGAAAATGAAGAGCTGACCAGGGTTCAGTGGATAGCCAGTTGAACAGCACACCACCGAGGGTGATCAGGACAATGAAAACGAGCAGTGCGTTACTTGGACTATCAACAGTGGTGAAACGAAAGCCTGTCTGGAGTGGAGATTCAAATGAATTCCAGATTCGCAGTGAATAAATGGAACGTTCTGTAGTGGAGATTCCAATTATTTCTGAAATCCGATGTGTGTGGACAGGAAAATTAAGAGCAAAACCGGTTAGAATGGATACCCAGTTGAACAACGGGCCTGTGAGAATGAACAGTGCTCTGAAAACCAGCATTGGGTTACTTGGATATTCACCAGTGGTATAACGAATGCGTTCATGGAGTGGAGGTTCAGATGAATTCCCGATTCGCAGTGAATGAAATGAACATTCTATAATGGATACTCCAATGATTTCTGTCGTGTGGGTTGTTTGGACAGTAAAAGAAAGACTTGACCACTGTGGAGTGGATAACCAGTTGAATAGCATGCATGGGAGTGTGAACAGTATGCTGAAAACCAGCTATGTGTTACTTGGACATTCACAAGTGGTGTAAAGAAAGCCTGCCTGGAGTGTTGGTTCCAAGAATTCCAAATAGGCAGTGAATGAATGGAACATTCTGTAGTGGAGATTCCAATGGTTTCTGAATTCTACGTTGTATGGACAAGAAACTGAAGAGCTTACTAGGTGCGATTTTATAGACTTTTGAAGACCAGGCCTGCGAGAATAAACAGTCCTCTGAAAACCAGCATTGGGTTACTTGGACATTCACCAGTGGTATAACGAATGCGTTCATGGAGTGGAGGTTCAGATGCATTCCCGATTCGCAGTGAATGAATTGAACATTCTGTTGTGGATATTCCAATAATTTCTGTCGTGTGGGTTGTTTGGACTGTAAAAGAAAGACTTGACCACTGTGGCGTTGATAACCAGTGGAATAGCATGCATACGAGTGTAAACGGCATGCTGAAAACCAGCAGTGTGTTACTTGGACATTCACCAGTGGTGTAAAGAAAGCCTGCCTGGAGTGTAGGTTCCAAGGATTCCAAATAGGCAGTGAATGAATGGAACATTCTGTAGTGGAGATTCCAATGGTTTCTGAATTCTACGTTGTATGGACAAGAAACTGAAGAGCATTCCAGGTGGGATTTGATAGCCAGTTGAAGACCAGGCCTGCGAATTTGAACAGGCTGCTGAAGACCACCATTGGGTTACTTGAATATTCACCAGTGGTGTAAAAAAATCCTGTCTGCAGTGGAGATTCGATGAATTCCAGATTGGCAGTGAATGAATGGAACATTCTGAAGTGGAGATTCTAATGGTTTCTGAAGTCTGGGTTATGTGAACAGGAAAACGAAGAGCTGACCAGGGTTGTGTGGACAGCCAGTTGAACAGCACGACTCCGAGTGTGAACACGCCTATGGAAACCAGCATTGGTTACTTGGACATTCACCAGTGGTGCAACGAAAGCTTGCCTGGAGTGGAGATTCGAAGAACTTCAGATTAGCAGTGAATGAGTGGAATATTCTGTAGTGGAGATTCAAATGATTTCGAAATTCTGGGTTGTGTGGACAGTAAATGGAAGAGCTGACCAGATTTGACTGGATAGCCCGTTGAACAGCACGCCTGAGAATGTGAAGCGGACGCTAGAAAACAGCATTAGGTTACTTGGACATTCTCCAATGGTGCAACGAATGCATGCCTGGAGTGGAGATTCCATGAATTCGATATTGGCAGGGAATGAATGGAACATTCCGTAGGAGATATTGCAATGAATTCTGAGGTCTGGGGATTGTGTACAGGAAAATGAAGAGCAGAGCAGGGAAGAGTGTACAGCCTGTTGCACAGCAGACTGCGACTTTGAACTGGCTGCTGAAAACCAACATTCCGTTACTTGGATATTCACCAGTGGTGCCAAGGAATCCTGCCTGGAGTGGAGATTCGATGAATTCCCGATTGGGAGTGAATGAATGGAACGTTCTGTAGTGGAGATTCCAATTACTTCTGAAGTCTGGGTTTTGTGGACAGGAAAATGAAGAGCTGACCAGGGATGAGTGGATAGGCAGTTGGACAGCACGCCTGCGAGTGTGATTATGACTCTGAAATCCAGCATTGGATTCCTTGGACATCATCAGTGGTGTAACGAAAGCCTGCCTGGAGGTGGAGATTCGATGAATTTCAGATTGAATTGAAAAAATGGAACAGTCTGTATTGTAGATTCCAATGAATTCTGAAGTATGGTATTTGTGGACAGGAAAAGAATAATTTGACCACTGTGTAGTGGATTGCCAGGTCAACAGCACGTCTGCGAGTGAGAACAGAACGCTGAATATCAGCATTCAGTTACTTAGATATTCACAAGTCGTGTATCTGAATTCTGCCTGGAGTGGAGATTCGATAAGTTCCAGATCGGCAGTGAATGAATGGAACATTCTGTAGTGGAGATTATAATGGTTTCTGAAGTCTAAGTTATGTGGACAGGAAAATGTAGATCTAACCAGGGTTGAGTGGTTAGTCAGTTGAACAGCACTCCTGCGAGTGTGAACAGGCCGCTGAAAAGCAGGCTTGGGTTACTTGTACATTCAACACTAGTGAAAAAAAATCGGGCCTGGAGTGGAGATTCGATGAAGTCCAGATTGGGAGTGAATGAATGGAACATTCTGTAGTGGAGATTCCATTGAATTTTGAAGTCTGGGTTGAGTGGACAGGAAAATGAAGAGCTGATCAGGTTGGAGAGGATAGCGAGTAGAATAGCACACCAGCGAGTGTGAACAGGCCGCGAAAAACCAGCATTGGGGTACTTGGATATTGACCAGTGGTGGAATGAAATCCTGCCTGGAGTGGAGATTCGATGAATTCCAGATTGGCAGTGAAGGAATGGAACATTCTGTACAGGAGATTCGAATCATTTCTGAAGTCTAGGTAGTGCGGACAGGAAAATGAAGAGCTGACGTGGGTTCAGTGGATCGCCAGTTGAACAGCACACCTCTGAGGGGGATCAGGACAATGAAAACGAGCAGTGCGTTACTTGGACATTCAACAGTGGTGTAACGAAAGCCTGTCTGGAGTGGAGATTCAAATGAATTCCAGATTCGCAGTGAATAAATGGAACGTTCTGTAGTGGAAATTCCAATTATTTCTGAAATCCGATGTGTGTGGACAGGAAAATGAAGAGTAAAACAGGTTAGAATGGATAGCCAGTTGAACAAAAGGCCTGCGAAAATGAACAGTCCTCTGAAAACCAGCATTGGGGTACTTGGATATTCACCAGTGGTATAACGAATGAGTTCATGGAGTGAGGGTTGAGATGAATTCCCGAATCGCAGTGAATGAACTGAACACTCTGTACTGGATATTCCAATGATTTCTGTCGTGTGGGTTGTTTGGACAGTAAAAGAAAGACTTGACCACTGTGGAGTGGATAACCAGTTGAATACCATGCATGTGAGTGTGAACAGTATGCTGAAAACCAGCTATGTGTTACTTGGACATTCACAAGTGGTGTAAAGAAAGCCTGCCTGGAGTGTAGGTTCCAAGAATTCCAAATAGGCAGTGAATGAATGGAACATTCTGAAGTGGAGATTCTAATGGTTTCTGAAGTCCGGGTTATGTGAACAGGAAAAAGAAGAGCTGACCAGGCTTGGGTGGACAGCCAGTTGAACAGCACGACTCCGAGTGTGAACACGCCTATTAAAACCAGCATTGGTTACTTGGACATTCACCAGTGGTGTAACGAAAGCTTGCCTGGAGTGGAGATTCGAAGAACTTCAGATTAGCAGTAAATGAGTGGAATATTCTGTAGTGGAGATTCAAATGATTTCGAAAGTCTGGGTTTTGTGGAGAGGAAACGGAAGAGCTGACCAGGTTGGAGTGGATATACCATTGAACATCACGCCTGGTAGTGTGAAGCGGACGCTAGAAAACAGCATTAGGTTACTTGGACATTCTCCAATGGTGCAACGAAAGCATGCCTGGAGTGGAGATTCCATGAATTCGATTTGGCAGGGAATGAATGGAACATTCCGTAGGAGAGATTCCAATGATTTCTGATGTCTGGGTTTTGTGTACAGGAAAATGAAGAGCTGACCAGGGAAGATTGGATAGCCTGTGGAACAGCAGAGTAAGACTTTGAACTGGCTGTTGAAAACCAACATTGTGTTCCTTGGATATTCACCAGTGGCGTCAAGGAATCCTACCTGGAGAGGAGATTCGATGAATTCCCGATTAGGAGTGAATGAATGGAATATTCTGTAGTGGAGATTCTAATTGCTTCCGAAGTCTGGTTTTTGTGGACAGGAAAATGAAGAACTGACCAGGATTGAGTGGATAGGCAGTTGGACAGCACTCCTGCGAGTGTGATCATGCCTCTGAAATCCAGCATTGGATTCCTTGGACATCATCAGTGGTGTAACGAAAGCCTGTCTGGAGTTGGATATTCGATGAATTCCAGATTGGAATTGAATCAATGGAACAGTCTGTAGTGGAGATTCCAATGAATTCTGAAGTATGGTTTTTGTGGACAGGAAAAGAATAATCTGACCACTGTGTAGTGGATTGCCAGTTCAACAGCACGTCTGCGAGTGAGAACAGAACGCTGAAAATCAGCATTCAGTTACTTAGATATTCACCGGTCTTGAAACTAAAGTCTGCCTGGAGTGGAGATTTGATGAATTCCATACCAGCAGTGAATGAATGGAACATTCTGTAGTGGAGATTGTACAGATTTCTGAATTCTACGTTGTATGGACAAGAAACTTAAGAGCATACCAGGTGGGATTTTATAGCCAGTTGAAGACCAGGCCTTTGAGAATAATCATTCCTCTGAAAACCAGCATTGGGTTACTTGGACATTCACCAGTGGTATAACGAATGTGTTCATGGAGTGGAGGTTCATATGAACTCCCGATTCGCAGTGAATGAATTGAACATTCTGTAGTGGATATTCCAATGATTTCTGTCGTGTGGGTCGTTTGGACAGTAAAAGAAAGTCTTATCCACTGTGGAGTGGATAGCCTGTTGAATAGCATACATGCGACTGTGAACAGTATGCTGAAAACCAGCTATGTGTTACTTGGACATTCACCAGTGGTGTAAAGAAAGCCTGCTTGGAGTGTAGGTTCCAAGAATTCCAAATAGGCAGTGAATGAATGGAACATTCTGTAGTGGAGATTCCAATGGTTTCTGAATTCTATGTTGTATGGATAAGAAACTGAAAAGCTTACCAGGTGGGATATGATAGCCAGTTGAAGACCACGCCTGCTAATTTGAACAGGCTGCTGAAAACCACCATTGGGTTACTTGAATATTCACCAGTGGTTGAAAGATATCCTGTATGCAGTGGAGATTCGATGAATTCCAGATTGGTAGTGAATGAATGGAACATTCTGAAGTGGAGATTCTAATGGTTTCTGAAGTCTGGGTTATGTGAACAGGAAAAAGAAGAGCTGACCAGGGTTGAGTGGACAGCCAGTTGAACAGTACGACTCCGAGTGTGAACACGCCTATGAAAACCAGCATTGTTTACTTGGAAATTCACCAGTGGTGTAAGGACTGCTTGCCTGGAGTGGAGATTCGAAGAACTTCAGATTATCAATGAATGATTGGAATATTCTGTAGTGGAGATTCAAATGATTTCAAAAGTCTTTGTTGGGTGTACAGGAAATGGAAGAGCTGACCAGGTTGGAGTGGAAATCCCGTTGAACTGCATGCCCGGGACTGTGAAGCGGACGCTGGAAAACAGCATTAGGTTACTTGGACATTCTCCAATGGTGCAACGAAAGCATGCCTGGAGTGGATATTCCATGAAATCTATATTGGCAGGGAATGAATGGAACATTCCGTAGGAGAGATTCCAATGATTTCTGAAGTCTGGATTTTGTGTACAGGAAAATGAAGATCAGAGCAGGGAAGAGTGGAGAGCCTGTTGAACAGCAGACTGCGACTTTGTACTGGCTGCTGAAAACCAACATTGCGTTACTTGGATATTCACCAGTGGTGACAAGGAATCCTGCCTGGAGTGGAGATTCGATGAATTCCCGATTGGGAGTGAATGAATGGAACATTCTGTAGTGGAGATTCCAATTGCTTCTGACGTCTGGGTTTTGTGGACAGGAAAATGAAGAGCTGACCAGATTTGAGTGGATAAGCATTTGGACAGCACGCCTGCGAGTGTGATCATGCCTCTGAAATCCAGCATTGGATTCCTTGAACATCATCAGTGGTGTAACGAAAGCCTGCCTGGAGTTGGAGATTCGGTGAATTTCAGATTGGAATTGAATAAATGGAACAGTCTGAAGTGAAGATTGCAATGCATTCTGAAGTATGGTTTGTGTGGACAGGAAAAGAATAATCTGACGACTGTGTAGTGGATTTCCAGTTCAACAGCACGTCTGCGAGTGAGAACAGAACGCTGAAAATCAGCATTTAGGTACTTAGATATTCACCAGTCTTGAAACTAAAGTCTGCCTGGAGTGGAGATTTGATGAATTCCAGTTCGGCAGAGAATGAATGGAACATTCTGTAGTGGAGATTATAAAGGTTTCTGAATTCTACGTTGTATGGACAAGAATCTTAAGAGCAAACCAGGTGGGAATTTATAGCCAGTTGAAGACCAGGCCTTTGAGAATAAACATTCCTCTGAAAACCAGCATTGGTTTACTTGGACATTCACCAGTGGTATAATGAATGCGTTCATGGAGTGGAGGTTCAGATGAATTCCCGATTCGCAGTGAATGAATTGAACATTCTGTAGTGGATATTCCAATGGTTTCTGAGGTGTGGGTTGTTTGGACAGTAAAAGAAAGACTTGTCCACTGTGGAGTGGATAGCCTGTTGAATAGCATACATGCGACTGTGAACAGTATGCTGAAAACCAGCAGTGTGTTACTTGGACATTCACCAGTGGTGTAATGAAAGCCTGCCAGGAGTGTAGGTTCCAAGAATTACAAATAGGCAGTGAATGAATGGAACATTCTGTAGTGGAGAATCCAATGGTTTCTGAATTCTACGCTGTATGGACAAGAAACAGAAGAGCTTATCAGGTGGAATTTTATAGGCAGTTGAAGCCTAGGCCTGCGAGAATAAAAAATCCTGGGAAAACCAGCATTGGGTTACTTGGACATTCAACTGTGGTATAACGAATGCATTCATGGAGTGAAAGTTCCGATGAATTCCTGATTCACAGTGAATGAATTGAACTTTCTGTAGTGGTTATTTCAATAATTTCTGTCGTGTGGGTTGTTTGGACATTAAAAGAAAGACTTGACCACTCTGGAGTGGATAACCACTTGAATAGCATGCATGTGAGTGTGAACAGTATGCTGAAAACCAGCTATGTGTTACATGGAAATTCACCAGTGATGTAAAGAAAGCCTGCCTGGAGTGTAGGTTCCAAGAATTCCAAATAGGCAGTGAATGAATGGAGCATTCTGTAGAGGAGATTCCAATGGTTTCTGAATTCTACGTTGTATGGACAAGAAACTGAAGAGCTTACCAGGTGGGATTTGATAGCCCGTTGAAGACCAGGCCTGAGAATTTGAACAGGCTGCTGAAATCCACCATTGGGTTACTTGAATATTCACCAGTGTTTGAAAGATATCCTGTGTGCAGTGGAGATTCGATGCATTCCAGATTGGCAGTGAATGAATGGAACATTCTGAAGTGGAGATTCTAATGGTTTCTGTAGTCTGGATTATGTGAACAAGAAAAAGAAGAGCTGACCAGGGTTGAGTGGACAGCCAGTTGAACAGCACGACTCCGAGTGTGAACACGCCTATGAAACCAGCATTGGTTACTTGGAGATTCACCAGTGGTGTAACGAATGCTTGCCTGGAGTGGAGATTCGAAGAACTTCAGATTAGCAGTGAATGAGTGGAATATTCTGTAGTGGAGATTCAAATGATTTCGAAAGTCTGGGTTGTGTGGACAGGAAACGGAAGAGCTGACCAGGTTGGAGTGGATATCCCGTAGAACAACACGCCTGGGAGTGTGAAGCGGACGCTGGAAAACAGCATTAGGTTACTTGGACATTCTCCAATGGTGCAACGAAAGCATGACTGGAGTGGAGATTCCATGAATTCGATTTTGGCAGGGAATGAATGGAACATTCCGTAGGAGAGATTCCAATGATTTCTGAAGTCTGGGTTTTGTGTACAGGAAAATGAAGAGCAGAGCAGGGAAGAGTGGATAGCCTGTTGAACAGCAGACTGCGACTTTGAACTGGCTGCTGAAAACCAACATTGCGTTACTTGGATATTCACCAGTGGTGTCAAGGAATCCTGCCTGGAGTGGAGATTCGATGAATTCCCGATTGGGAGTGAATGAATGGAACATTCTGTAGTGGAGATTCTAATTGCTTCTGAAGTCTGGTTTTTGTGGACAGGAAAATGAAGAGCTGACCAGGGTTGCGTGGATAGGCAGTTGGACAGCACGCCTGCGAGTGTGATCCTGCCTCTGAAATCCAGCATTGGATTCCTTGGACATAATCAGTGGTGTAACGAAAGCCTGCCTGGAGTTGGAGATTCGATGAATTCCAGATTGGAACTGAATCAATGGAACAGTCTGTAGGGGAGATTCAAATGTATTCTGAATTATGCTTTTTGTGGACAGTAAAAGAATAATCTGACCTCTGTGTAGTGGATTGCCAGTTCAACAGCATGTCTGCGAGTGAGAACAGAACGGTGAAAATCAGCAGTTACTTAGATATTCACCAGTCTTGTAACTAAAGTCTGCCTGGAGTGGAGATTCGATGAATTCCAGATTGGCATTGAATGAATGGAACATTCTGTAGTGGAGATTATAATGGTTTCTGAGTTCTACGTTGTATGGACAAGAAACTGAAGAGCTTACCAGGTGGGATTTTATAGCCAGTTGAAGACCAGGCCTTTGAGAATAAACAAACCTCTGAAAACCAGCATTGGGTTACTTGGACATTCACCAGTGGTATAACGAATGCGTTCATGGAGTGGAGGTTCAGATGAATTCCCGATTCGCAACGAATTAATTGAACATTCTGTATTGGATATTCCAATGATTTCTGTCGTGTGGGTTGTTTGGAAAGTAAAAGAAAGACTTGACCACTGTGGAGTGGATAGCCTGTTGAATAGCATGCATGTGAGTGTGAACAGTATGCTGAAAATCAGCAGTGTGTTACTTGGAAATACACCAGTGCTGTAATGAAAGCCTGCCTGGAGTGTAGGTTCCAAGAATTCCAAGTAGGCAGTGAATGAATGGAACATTCTTTAGTGGAGATTCCAATGGTTTCTGAATTCTACGTTGTATGGACAAGAAACTGAAGAGTTTACCAGGTGGGATTTCATAGCCAGTTGAAGACCAGGCCTGCTAATTTGAACAGGCTGCTGAAAACCACCATTGGGTTACTTGAATATTCACCAGTGGTTGAAAGATATCCTGTGTGCAGTGGAGATTCAATGAATTGCAGATTGGCAGTGAATGAATGGAACCTTCTGAAGTGGAGATTCTAATGGTTTCTGAAATCTGGGTTATGTGAACAAAAAAAGAAGAGTTGACCAGGTTTGAGTGGACAGCTAGTTGAACAGCACGACTCCGAGTGTGAACACGCCTATGAAACCAGCATTGGTTACTTGGACATTCACTAGTGGTGTAACGAATGCTTGCCTGGATTGGAGATTCGAAGAACTTCAGATTAACAGTGAATGAGTGGAATATTCTGTAGTGGAGAATCAAATGATTTCGAAAGTCTGGGTTTTGTGCACAGGAAAATGAAGAGCAGAGCAGGGAAGAGTGGATAGGCAGTTGAACGGGAGACTGCGACTTTGAACTGGCTGCTGAAAACCAACATTGCGTTACTTGGATATTCACCATTGGTGTCAAGGAATCCTGCCTGGAGTGGAGATTCGATGAATTCCCGATTGGGAGTGAATGAATGGGACATTCTGTAGTGGAGATTCCAATTGCTTCTGAAGTCTGGGTTTTGTGGACAGGAAAATGTAGAGCTGACCAGATTTGAGTGGATAAGCATTTGGACAGCACGCCTGCTAGTGTGATCATGCCTCTGAAATCCAGCATTGGATTCCATGAAAATCATCAGTGGTGTAAAGAAAGCCTGCCTGGAGTTGGAGATTCGGTGAATTTCAGATTGGAATTGAATAAATGGAACAGTCTGAAGTGGAGATTGCAATGCATTCTGAAGTATGGTTTGTGTGGACAGGAAAAGAATAATCTGACGACTGTGTAGTGGATTTCCAGTTCATCAGCACGTCTGCGAGTGAGAACAGAACGCTGAAAATCAGCATTTAGGTACTTAGATATTCACCAGTCTTGAAACTAAAGTCTGCCTGGAGTGGAGATTTGATGAATTCCAGTTCGGCAGAGAATGAATGGAACATTCTGTAGTGGAGATTATAAAGGTTTCTGAATTCTACGTTGTATGGACAAGAATCTTAAGAGCAAACCAGGTGGGAATTTATAGCCAGTTGAAGACCAGGCCTTTGAGAATAAACATTCCTCTGAAAACCAGCATTGGGTTACTTGGACATTCACCAGTGGTATAATGAATGTGTTCATGGAGTGGAGGTTCAGATGAATTCCCGATTCGCAGTGAATGAATTGAACATTCTGTAGTGGATATTCAAATGGTTTCTGAGGTGTGGGTTGTTTGGACACTAAAGGAAAGACTTGTCCACTGTGGAGTGGATAGCCTGTTGAATAGCATACATGCGACTGTGAACAGTATGCTGAAAACCAGCAGTGTGTTACTTGGACATTCACCAGTGGTGTAATGAAAGCCTGCCAGGAGTGTAGGTTCCAAGAATTACAAATAGGCAGTGAATGAATGGAACATTCTGTAGTGGAGAATCCAATGGTTTCTGAATTCTACGTTGTATGGACAAGAAACTGAAGAGCTTATCAGGTGGAATTTTATAGGCAGTTGAAGCCTAGGCCTGCGAGAATAAAAAATCCTGGGAAAACCAGCATTGGGTTACTTTGACATTCAACTGTGGTATAACGAATGCGTTCATGGAGTGGAAGTTCCGATGAATTCCTGATTCACAGTGAATGAATTGAACTTTCTGTAGTGGATATTTCAATAATTTCTGTCGTGTGGGTTGTTTGGACATTAAAAGAAAGACTTGACCACTCTGGAGTGGATAACCACTTGAATAGCATGCATGTGAGTGTGAACAGTATGCTGAAAACCAGCTATGTGTTACATGGAAATTCACCAGTGATGTAAAGAAAGCCTGCCTGGAGTGTAGGTTCCAAGAATTCCAAATAGGCAGTGAATGAATGGAATATTCTGTAGAGGAGATTCCAATGGTTTCTGAATTCTACGTTGTATGGACAAGAAACTGAAGAGCTTACCAGGTGGGATATGATAGCCCGTTGAAGACCAGGCCTGAGAATTTGAACAGGCTGCTGAAATCCACCATTGGGTTACTTGAATATTCACCAGTGTTTGAAAGATATCCTGTGTGCAGTGGAGATTCGATGTATTCCAGATTGGCAGTGAATGAATGGAACATTCTGAAGTGGAGATTCTAATGGTTTCTGTAGTCTGGGTTATGTGAACAAGAAAAAGAAGAGCTGACCAGGGTTGAGTGGACAGCCAGTTGAACAGCACGACTCCGAGTGTGAACACGCCTATGAAACCAGCATTGGTTACTTGGAGATTCACCAGTGGTGTATCGAATGCTTGCCTGGAGTGGAGATTCGAAGAACTTCAGATTAGCAGTGAATGAGTGGAATATTCTGTAGTGGAGATTCAAATGATTTCGAAAGTTTGGGTTGTGTGGACAGGAAACGGAAGAGTTGACCAGGTTGGAGTGGATATCCCGTAGAACAACACGCCTGGGAGTGTGAAGCGGACGCTGGAAAACAGCATTAGGTTACTTGGACATTCTCCAATGGTGCAACGAAAGCATGCCTGGAGTGGAGATTCCATGAATTCGATTTTGGCAGGGAATGAATGGAACATTCCGTAGGAGAGATTCCAATGATTTCTGAAGTCTGGGTTTTGTGTACAGGAAAATGAAGAGCAGAGCATGGAAGAGTGGATAGCCTGTTGAACAGCAGACTGCGACTTTGAACTGGCTGCTGAAAACCAACATTGCGTTACTTGGATATTCACCAGTGGTGTCAAGGAATCCTGCCTGGAGTGGAGATTCGATGAATTCCCGATTGGGAGTGAATGAATGGAACATTCTGTAGTGGAGATTCTAATTGCTTCTGAAGTCTGGTTTTTGTGGACAGGAAAATGAAGAGCTGACCAGGGTTGAGTGGATAGGCAGTTGGACAGCACGCCTGCGAGTGTGATCCTGCCTCTGAAATCCAGCATTGGATTCCTTGGACATCATCAGTGGTGTAACGAAAGCCTGCCTGGAGTTGGAGATTCGATGAATTCCAGATTGGAACTGAATCAATGGAACAGTCTGTAGGGAAATTCAAATGAATTCTGAATTATGCTTTGTGTGGACAGTAAAAGAATAATCTGACCTCTGTGTAGTGGATTGCCAGTTCAACAGCACGTCTGCGAGTGAGAACAGAACGCTGAAAATCAGCATTCAGTTACTTAGATATTCACCAGTCTTGTAACTAAAGTCTGCCTGGAGTGGAGATTCGATGAATTCCAGATCGGCATTGAATGAATGGAACATTCTGTAGTGGAGATTATAATGGTTTCTGAGTTCTACGTTGTATGGACAAGAAACTTAAGCGCTTACCAGGTGGTATTTTATAGCCAGTTGAAGACCAGGCCTTTGAGAATAAACAAACCTCTGAAAACCAGCATTGGGTTACTTGGACATTCACCAGTGGTATAACGAATGCGTTCATGGAGTGGAGGTTCAGATGAATTCCCGATTCGCAGTGAATGAATTGAACATTCTGTATTGGATATTCCAATGATTTCTGTCGTGTGGGTTGTTTGGAAAGTAAAAGAAAGAGTTGACCACTGTGGAGTGGATAGCCTGTTGAATAGCATGCATGTGAGTGTGAACAGTATGCTGAAAACCAGCAGTGTGTTACTTGGAAATACACCAGTGCTGTAATGAAAGCCTGCCTGGAGTGTAGGTTCCAAGAATTCCAAATAGGCAGTGAATGAATGGAACAGTCTTTAGTGGAGTTTCCAATGGTTTCTGAATTCTACGTTGTATGGACAAGAAACTGAAGATTTTACCAGGTGGGATTTGATAGCCAGTTGAAGACCAGGCCTGCTAATTTGAACAGGCTGCTGAAAACCACCATTGGGTTACTTGAATGTACACCAGTGGTTGAAAGATATCCTGTGTGCATTGGAGATTCAATGAATTGCAGATTGGCAGTGAATGAATGGAACAATCTTAAGTAGAGATTCTAATGGTTTCTGAAGTCTGGGTTATGTGAACAAAAAAAGAAGAATTGACCAGGTTTGAGTGGACAGCCAGTTGAACAGCACGACTCCGAGTGTGAACACGCCTATGAAACCAGCATTGGTTACTTGGACATTCACTAGTGGTGTAACGAATGCTTGCCTGGATTGGAGATTCGAAGAACTTCAGGTTAACAGTGAATGAGTGGAATATTCTGTAGTGGAGAATCAAATGATTTCGAAAGTCTGGGTTGTGTGGACAGGAAACGGAAGAGCTGAATAGGTTGGCGTGGATATCCCGTTGAACAGCACGCCTGGGAGGGTGAAGCGGACGTTGGAAAACCGCATTAGGTTACTTGGACATTCTCCAATGGTGCAACGAAAGCATGCCTGGAGTGGAGATTCCATGAATTCGATTTTGGCAGGGAATGAATGGAACATTCCGTAGGAGAGATTCCACTGATTCTTAAGTCTGGGTTTTGTGTAAAGGAAAATGAAGAGCAGAGCAGGGAAGTGTGGATAGCCAGTTGAACAGGAGACTGCGACTTTGAACTGGCTGCTGAAAACCAACATTGCGTTACTTGGATATTCACCATTGGTGTCAAGGAATCCTGCCTGGAGTGGAGATTCGATGAATTCCCGATTGGGAGTGAATGAATGGGACATTCTGTAGTGGAGATTCCAATTGCTTCTGAAGTCTGTGTTTTGTGGACAGGAGAATGAAGAGCTGACCAGGGTTGAGTGGATATTCAGTTGGACAGCACGCCTGCGAGTGTGATCCTGCCTCTGAAATCCAGCATTGAATTCCTTGGACATCATCAGTGGTGTAACGAAAGCCTGCCTGGAGATGGAGATTCGGTGAATTTCAGATTGGAATTTATCAACGGAACAGTCTGTAGTGGAGATTGCAATGAATTCTGAAGTATGGATTGTGTGGACAGGAAAAGAATAATCTGACCACTGTGTAGTGGATTGCCAGTTCAACAGCATGTCTGCGAGTGAGAACATAACGCTGAAAATCAGCATTCAGTTACTTAGATATTCACCAGTCTTGAAACTAATGACTGCCTGGAGTGGAGATTTGATGAATTCCAGATCGGCAGTGAATGAATGGAACATTCTGTTCTGGAGATTATAAAGGTTTCTGAATTCTACGTTGTATGGACAAGAAACTTAAGAGCATACCAGGAGGGATTTTATAGCCAGTTGAAGACCAGGCCTTTGATAATAAACATTCCTTTGAAAACCAGCATTGGGTTACTTGGACATTCACCAGTGGTATAACGAATGCGTTCATGGAGTGGAGGTTCAGATGAATTCCTGATTCGCAGTGAATGAATTGAACATTCTGTAGTGGATATTCTAATGATTTCTGTCGTGTGGGTTGTTTGGACAGTAAAAGAAAGACTTATCCACTGTGGAGTGGATAGCCTGTTGAATAGCATACATGCGATTGTGAACAGTATGCTGAAAACCAGCAGTGTGTTACTTGGACATTCAACAGTGGTGTAATGAAAGCCTGCCTGGAGTGTAGGTTCCAAGAATTCCAAATAGGCAGTGAATGAATTGAACATTCTGTAGTGGAGATTCCAATGGTTTCTGAATTCTACGTTGTATGGACAAGAAACGGAAGAGCTTATCAGGCGGGATTTGATAGCCAGTTGAAAACTAGGCCTGCGAGAAAAAACAGTCCTCGGAAAACCAGCATTGGGTTACTTGGACATTCACCAGTGGTGTAAAGAAAGCCTGCCTGGAGTGTAGGTTCCAAGAATTCCAAATAGGCAGTGAATGAATGGAACATTCTGTAGTGGAGATTCCAATGGTTTCTGAATTCTACGTTGTATGGACAAGAAACTGAAGAGCATTCCAGGTGGGATTTTATAGCCAGTTGTAGAAAAGGCCTGCGAATTTGAACAGGCTGCTGAATACCACCATTGGGTTACTTGAATATTCACCAGTGGTGTAAAGATATCCTGTCTGCAGTGGAGATTCGATGAATTCCAGATAGGCAGTGAATGAGTGGGACATTCTGAAGTGGAGATTCTAATGGTTTCTGAAGTCTGGGTTAAGTGAACAGGAAAAAGAAGAGCTGACCAGGGTTGGGTGGACAGCCAGTTGAACAGCACGACTCCGAGTGTGAACACGCCTATGAAAACCAGCATTGGTTACTTGGACATTCACCAGTGGTGTAACGAAAGCTTGCCTGGAGTGGAGATTCGACAAACTTCAGATTAGCAGTGAGTGAGTGGAATATTCTGTAGTGGAGATTCAAATGATTTCGAAAGTCTGGGTTGTGTGGACCGGAAATGGAAGAGCTGACCAAGTTGGAGTGGATAGTCCGTTGAACATCACGCCTGGGAGTGTGAAGCGGATGCTGGAAAACGGCATTAGGTTACTTGGACATTCTCCAATGGTGCAACGAATGCATGCCTGGAGTGGCGATTCCATGAATTCGATATTGGCACGGAATGAATGGAACATTCCGTAGGAGAGATTCCAATGTTTTCTGAAGTCTGGGTTTTCTGTACAGGAAAATGAAGGGCAGAGCAGGGAAGAGTGCATAGCCTGTTGAACAGCAGACTGCGACTTTCAACTGGCTGCTGAAAACCAACATTGGGTTACTTGGATATTCACCAGTGGTGTAAAGGAATCCTGCCTGGAGTGGAGATTCGATGAATTCCTGATTTTGAGTGAATGAATGGAACATTCTCTAGTGGAGATTTCAATTACTCCTGAAGTCTGGGTTTTGTGGACAGGAAAATGAAGAGCTGACCAGGGTTGAGTGAATAGTCAGTTGGACAGCACGCCTGCGATTGTGATCATGCCTCTGAAATCCAGCATTGGATTCCTGGACATCATCAGTGGTGTTACGAAAGCCTGCCTGGATTTAGAGTTTCGATGAATTCCAGATTGGAATTGAATCAATGGAACAGTCTGTAGTGGAGATTCCAATGAATTCTGAAGTATGGTTTGTGTGGACAGGAAAAGAATAATCTGACAACTGTGTAGTGGATGGCTAGTTCAACAGCACGTCTGCGAGTGAGAACAGAACGCTAAAAATCAGCATTCAGTTACTTAGATTTTCACTAGTCATGTATCTAAAGTCTGCCTGGAGTGGATATTCAATGAATTCCAGATCAACAGTCAATGAATGGATCATTATTTAGTGGAGATTATAATGGTTTCTGAAGTCTAAGTTATGTTGAGAGGAAAATGAAGAGCTGACCAGGTTTGAGTGGATAGTCAGTTGAACAGCCCTCCTGCGAGTGTGAATAGGCCGCTGAAAAGCAGCCTTGGGTTAGTTGTACATTCAACACTAGTGAAACGAAATCCGGCCTGGAGTGGAGATTCGATGAGTTCCAGATTGGGAGTGAATGATTGGAACATTCTGTAGTGGAGATTCCAGTTACTTCTGAAGTCTCGGTTTTGTGGATAGGAAAATGAAGAGCTGACCAGGGTTGAGTGGATAGGCAGATGGACAGCACGCCTGCGAGTGTGATCATGCCTCTGAAATCCAGCATTGGATTCCTTGGACATCATCAGTGGTGTAACGATAGCCTGCCTGAAGTTGGAGATTCGATGAATTCCATATTGGAATTGAATCAATGGAACAGTCTGTAGTGGAGATTCCAATGAATTCTGAAGTTTGGTTTGTGTGGACAGGAAAAGAATAATCTGACCACTTTGTAGTGGATTGTCAGTTCAACAGCACGTCTGCGAGTGAGAACAGAATGCTGAAAAATCAGCAATCAGTTACGTAGATATACACCAGTCGTGTAACTAAAGTCTGCCTGGAATGGAGATTCAATGAATTCCAGATCGCCAGTGAATGAATGGAACATTATGTAGTGGAGATTATAATGGTTTCTGAAGTCTAAGTTATGTGGACAGGAAAATGTAGAGCTGACCAGGGGTGAGTGGATAGTCAGTTGAACAGCACTCCTGCGAGTGTGAACAGGCCGCTGAATAGCAGCCTTGCGTTACTTGTAAATTCAACACTAGTGAAACGAAATCGGGCCTCGAGTGGATATTCGATGAATTCAGATTGGGAGTGAATGAATGGAACATTCTGTAGTGGAGATTCCATTGAATTTTGAAGTCTGGGTTGAGTGGACAGGAAAATGAAGGGCTGATTAGGTTGGAGAGGAAATCCTGTAGAATAGCACACCAGCAAGTGAGAACAGGCCGCGAAAAACCAGCATTGGGTGCTTGGATACTGATCAGTGGTGTAAAGAAATACTGCCTGGAGTATACTGGAGTAACAAATACTGCCTGGAGTCAGTTGAACAGCACACCTGCGGGTGTGAACAGGCCGCTGAAAAGCAGCCTTGGGTTGCTTGTACATTCAACACTAGTGAAACGAAATCCCGCCTGGAGTGGAGATTCGATGAATTCTAGATTGGCAGTGAATGAATGGAACATTGTGTACAGGAGATTCCAATCAGTAGTCAAATCTAGCTTGAGGGGACAGGAAAATGAAGAGTTGACCAGGGTTCAGTGTATACCCAGTTGAACAGCACGCCTCCGAGGGGGATCAGGACAATGAAAACGAGCAGTGTGTTACTTGGATATTCAACAGTGGTGTAACGAAAGCCTGACTGGAGTAGAGATTCAGATGAATTCCAGATTCACAGTGAATCAATGGAACGGTCTGTAGTGGAGATTCCAATTATTTCTGAAATCCGATGTGTGTGGACAGGAAAATGAAGAGGAGACCAGGTGAGAATGGATATCCAGTTGAACAGCAGGCCTGCGAGATTGAACAGTCCTCTGAAAACCAGCATTGGTTTACTTGGACATTCACCAGTGGTATAACGAATGCGTTCATGTAGTGGAGGTTCAGATGTATTCCCGATTGGGATTGAATGAATGGAACATTCTGTAGTGGAGATCCCATTGAATTTTGAAGTTTGGGTTGAGTGGACAGGAAAATGAAGAGCTGATCAGGTTGGAGAAGTTAGCCTGTAGAATAGCACACCAGCGAGTGAGAACAGGCCGCGAAAAACCAGCATTGGTGTACTTGGATATTGACCAGTGGTGTAATGAAATCCTGCCTGGAGTGGAGATTCGATGAATTCCAGATTGGCAGTGAATGAATGGAACATTCTGTACAGGAGATTCCAATCATTTCTGAAGTCTAGGTTGTGGGGACAGGAAAATGAAGAGCTGACCAGGGTTCCGTGGATAGCCAGTTGAAAAGCACGCCTCCGAGGGTGATCAGGAGAATGAAAACTAGCAGTGTGTTACTTGGACATTCAACAGTGGTGTAAGGAAAGCCTGCCTGGAGTGGAGATTCAGATGAATTCCACATTCGCTGTGAATGAATGGAACGTTCTGTAATTTAGGTTCCAATTATTTCTGAAATCCGATGAGTGTGGACAGGAAAATGAAGAGCAGACCAGGTTAGAATGGAGAGCCAGTTGAACAGCAGGCCTGCGAGATTGAACAGTCTTCTGAAACCCAGCATTGGGTTACTTGGACATTCACCAGTGGTATAACGAATGCGGTCATGGTGTGGAGGTTCAGATGAATTCCCGATTCGCACTGAATGAATTGAACATTCTCTATTGGATATTCCAATGATTTCTGTCATTTGGGTTGTTTTGACAGTAAAATAAAGACTTGACCACTGTGGAGTGGATAGCCAGTTGAATAGCATGCGTGTGAGAGTGAAACGTATGCTGAAAACCAGCAATGCGTTACTTGGACATTCACCAGTGGTGTAAAGAAAGCCTGCCTGGAGTGTAGGTTCCAAAAATTCCAAATAGGCAGTGAATGAATGGAACATTCTGTAGTGGAGATTCCAATGGTTCCTGAATTCTACGTTGTATGGACAGGAAACTGAAGAGCTTACCAGGTGGGATTTGATAGGCAGTTGAAGACCAGGCCTGCGAATTTGAACAGGCTGCTGAAAACCACCAGTGGGTTACTTGAATATTCACCAGTGGATTAAAGAAATCCTGTTTGTAGTGGAGATTCGATGAATTACAGATTGGCAGTGAATGAGTGGAACATTCTGAAGTGGAGATTCTAATGGTTTCTGATGTCTGGGTTACGTGAACAGGAAAAAGAAGAGCTGACTAGGGTTGAGTGGACAGCCAGTTGAACAGCAAGACGCTGAGTGTGAATACGCCTATGAAAACCAGCATTGGTTACTTGGACATTCACCAGTGGTGTAATGAAATCTTGCCTGGAGTGGAGATTTGAAGAACTTCAGATTAGCAGTGAATGAGTGGAATATTCTGTAGTGGAGATTCAAATGATTTCGATAGACTGGGTTGAGTGGACAGGAAATGGAAGAACTGACCAGGTCAGAGTGGATAGCCCGTTGAACAGCACGACTAGGAGTGTGAAGCGGACGCTGGAAAACAGCATTAGCTTACTTTGACATTCTCCAAAGGTGCAACGAAACCATGCCTGGAGTGGAGATTCCATGAATTCGATATTGGCAGGGAATGAATGGAATATTCCGTAGAAGAGATGCCAATGATTACGGAAGTCTGGGTTTTGTGTACAGGAAAATGAAGAGCAGAGCAGGGAAGAGTGAATAGCCTGTTGAACAGTAGACTGCGACTTTGAACTGGCTGCTGAAAACCAACATTGGGTTACTTGGATATTCACCAGTGGTGTAAAGGAATCCTGCCTGGAGTGGACATTCGACGAACTCCCGATTGGATGTGAATGAATGGAACATTCTGTAATGGAGATTCCAATGGTTTCTGAATTTTACGTTGTATGGACAAGAAACTGAAGAGCTTACCAGGTGGGATTTGATAGCCAGTTGAAGACCACACCTGCGAGAATAAATAGTCCTTTGAAAACTAGCATTGCTTTACTTGGACATTCACCAGTGGTATAACGAATGCTTTCATGGAGTGGAGGTTCAGATGAATTCGCGATTCACAACTAATGAATTGAACATTCTGTATTCTATATTCCAATGATTTCTGTCGTGTGGGTTGTTTGGACAGTAAAAGAAAGACTTGACCACTGTAGAGTTGATAGCCAGTTGAATAGCATGCATGTGAGTGGGAACAGTATGCTGAAAACCAGCAATGTGTTACTTGGACATTCACCAGTGATGTAAAGAAAGCATGCCTGCAGTGTAGGTTCCAAGAATTCCAAATAGGTAGTAAATGAATGGAACATTCTGTAGTGGAGATACCAATGGTTTCTGAATTCTACGTTGTATGGACAAGAAACTGAAGAGCTTACCAGGTGGGATTTTGTAGCCACTTAAAGACCAGGCCCACGTATTTGAACAGGCTGCTGAAAACCACCACTGGTTTACTTGAATATTCACCAGTGGTGTAAAGAAATCCTGCCTGCAGTGGAGATTCGATGAATTCCATATTGGCAGTGAATGAATGGAACATTCTGAAGTGGAGATTCTAATGGCTTCTGAATCTAGGTTAAGTGAACAGGAAAAAGAAGAGCTGACCAGGGTTGAGTGGACAACCAATTGAACAGCACGACTCTGAGTGTGAACACGCCTATGAAAACCAGCATTGGTTACTTGGACATTCACCAGTGATGTAACGAAATCTTGCCTGGAGTGGAGATTCGAAGAACTTCAGATTAGCAGTGAATGAGTGGAATATCCTGTAGTGGAGATTCAAATGATTTCGAATGTCTGGGTAGTGTGGACAGGAAATGGAAGAGCTGACCAGGGTGGAGTGGATAGCCCGTTGAACAGCACCCTTGGGAGTGTGAAACGGACGCTGGAAAACAGCTTTAGGTTACTTGGACATTCTCCAATGGTGCAAAGAAAGCATGCATGGATTGGAGATTTCCTGAATTCGATATCGGCAGGGAATTAATGGAACATTTCGTAGGAGAGATTTCAATGATTTTTGAAGTCTGGGTTTTGTGTACAAGAAAATGAAATGCAGAGCAGTGAAGAGTGGATAGCCTGTTGAACAGCAGACTGCGACTTTGAACTGGCTGCTGAATATCAACATTGGGTTACTTGGATATTCAACAGTGGTGTAAAGGAATCCTGCCTGGAGTGGAGATTCGATGAACTCCCGATTGGGAGTGAATGAATGGAACATTCTGTAGTGGAGATTCCAATTACTTCTGAAGTCTGGGTTTTGTGGACAGGAAAATGAAGAGCTGACCAGGGTTGAGTGGATAGGCAGTTGGACAGCACGCCTGCAAGTGTGATCATGCCTCTGAAATCCAGCATTGGATTCCGTGGACATCATCAGTGGTGTCACGAAAGCCTGCCTGGAGTTGGAGATTCGATGAATCCCAGATTGGAATTGAATCAATGGAACAGTCTGTAGAGGAGATTCCAATGAATTCTGAACTATGGTTTGTGTGGACAGGAAAGGAATAATCGGACCACTGAGTAGTGGACTGCCAGTTCAACAGCATGTCTGCGAGTGAGAAGAGAACGCTGAAAATCAGCATTCAGTTACTAAGATATACAAGAGTCGTGTAACTGAAGTCTGCTTGTAGTGGAGATTCGATGAATTCCAGATCGTCAGTGAATGAATGGAACATTCTGTAGTGGAGATTATAATGGTTTCTGAAGACTAAGTTATATGGACAGGAAAATGTAGAGCTGACCAGGGTTGAGTGGATAGTCACTTGAACAGCACTCCTGCGAGTGTGAACAGGCCGCTGAAAAGCAGCCTTGGGTTACTTGTACTTTCAACACTAGTGAAACGAAATCCGGCCTAGGGTGGAAATTCGATGAATTCCAGATTGGCAGTGAATGAATCGAACATTCTGTAGTGGAGATTCCATTGAATTTTGAAGTCTGGGTTGAGTGGACAGGAAAATGAAGAACTGATCAGGTTGGAGAGGATATCCAGTAGAATAGCACACCAGCGAGTGTGAACAGGCCACGAAAAACCAGCATTGGGTTACATGAATATAGAACAGTGGTATAACGAAATCCTGCCTGGAGTGGAGATTCGATGAATTCCAGATTGGCAGTGAATTAATGGAACATTCTGTACAGGAGATTCCAAACATTTCTGAAGTCTAGGTTGTGGGGACAGGAAAATGAAGAGCTCACCAGGGTTCAGTGGATAGCCAGTTGAACAGCACGCTTCCGAGGGGGATCAGGACAATGAAAACGAGCAGTGTGTTACTTGGACATTCAACAGTGTTGTAACGCAAGCCTTCCGGGAGTGTAGATTCAGATGAATTCCACATTCGCAGTGTTTGAATGGAAAGTTCTGTAGTGGAGATTCTAATTATTCTGAAATCCGATGTGTGTGGACGGGAAAATGAAGAGCAGACCAGGTTAGAATAGATAGCCAGTTGAACAGCAGGCCTGCGAGATTGAACAGTCCCCTGTAAACCAGCATTGGATTACTTGGACATTCACCAGTGGTATAACGAATGCGTTCATTGAGTGGAGGTTCAGATGAATTCCCGATTCGCAGTGAATGAATTGAACATTCTGTAGTGGATATTCCAATGATTTCTGTCGTGTGGGTTGTTTGGACAATAAAAGAAAAACTTGACCACTATGGAGTGGATAGCCAGTTGAATAGCATGCATGTGAGTGTGAAAAGTATGCTGAAAACCAGCAATGTGTTACTTGGACATTCACCAGTGGTGTAAAGAAAGCCTGCCTGGAGTGTAGGTTCCAAGAATTCCAAAGAGGCAGTGAATGAATGGAACATTCTGTAGTGGAGATTCCAGTGGTTTCTGAATTCTACGTTGTATGGACAAGAATCTGAAGAGCTTACTAGGTGCGATTTTATAGACTTTTGAAGACCAGGCCTGCTAATTTGAACAGGCTGCTGAAAACCACCATTGGATTACTTGATTATTCACCAGTGGTGTAAAGTAATCCTGTCTGCAGTGGAGATTCGATGAATTCCAGATTGGCAGTGAATGAAAGGAACATTCTGAATTGGAGATTCTAATGGTTTCTGAAGTCTGGGTTATGTGAACAGGAAAAAGAAGAGCTGACCAGGGTTGAGTGGACAGCCAGTTGAATAGCACGACTCCGAGTGTGAACACGCCTAAAAAACCAGCTTTGGTTACTTGGACATTCACCAGTGGTGTAACGAAAGCTTGCTTGGAGTGGAGATTCGAAGAAATTCAGATTAGCAGTGAATGAGTGGAATATTCTGTAGTGGAGATTCAAATGATTTTGAAAGTCTGGTTTGTGTGGACAGGAAATGGAAGAGCTGACCAAGAGCCCGTTGAACAGCACGCCTGGGAGTGTGAATCGGACGCTGGAAAACAGCATTAGGTAACTTGCACATTCTCCAATGGTGCAACGAAAGCATGCCTGGAGTGGAGATTCCATGAATTCGATAGTGGCAGGGATGAATGGAACATTCCGTTGGAGAGATTCCAATGATTTCTGAAGTCTGGGTTTTGTGTAGAGGAAAATGAAGAGCAGAGCAGGGAAGACTGGATAGCCTGTTGAACAGCAGACTGCGACTTTGAACTGCCTGCTGAAAACCAAGATTGGGTTACTTGGATATTCACCAGTGGTATAACGAATGCGTTCATGGAGTGGAGGTTCAGATGAATTCCCGATTCGCAGCGAATTAATTGAACATTCTGTATTGGATATTCCAATGATTTCTGTCGTGTGGGTTGTTTGGACAGTAAAAGAAAGACTTGACCACTCTGGAGTGGACAGCCAGTTGAAGAGCATACATGCGAGAGGGAACAGTATGCTGAAAACCAGCAATGTGTTACTTGGACATTCACCAGTGATGTAAAGAAAGCCTGACTGGAGTGTGGTTTCCAAGAATTCCAAATAGGCAGTAAATGAATGGAACATTCTGTAGTGGAGATTCCAATGGTTTCTGAATTCTACGTTGTATGGACAAGAATCTGAAGAGCTTACTAGGTGCGATTTTATAGACTTTTGAAGACCAGGCCTGCGAGAATAAACAGTCCTCTGAAAACCAGCATTGGGTTACTTGGACATTCACCAGTGGTATAACGAATGCGTTCATGGAGTGGAGGTTCAGATGCATTCCCGATTCGCAGTGAATGAATTGAACATTCTGAAGTGGATATTCCAATAATTTCTGTCGTGTGGGTTGTTTGGACAGTAAAACAAAGACTTGACCACTGTGGCGTTTATAACCAGTGGAATAGCATGCATGCGAGTGTAAACGGTATGCTGAAAACCAGCAGTGTGTTACTTGGACATTCACCAGTGGTGTAAAGAAAGCCTGCCTGGAGTGTAGGTTCCAAGAATTCCAAATAGGCAGTGAATGAATGGAACATTCTGTAGTGGAGATTCCAATGGTTTCTGAATTCTACGTTGTATGGACAAGAAACTGAAGAGCATTCCAGGTGGGATTTGATAGCCAGTTGAAGACCAGGCCTGCGAATTTGAACAGGCTGCTGACGACCACCATTGGGTTACTTGAATATTCACCAGTGGTGTAAAAAAATCCTGTCTGCAGTGGAGATTCGATGAATTCCAGATTGGCAGTGAATGAATGGAACATTCTGAAGTGGAGATTCTAATGGTTTCTGAAGTATGGGTTATGTGAACAGGAATACGAAGAGCTGTCCAGGGTTGTGTGGACAGCCAGTTGAACAGCACGACTCCGAGTGTGAACACGCCTATGGAAACCAGCATTGGTTCCTTGGACATTCACCAGTGGTGCAACGAAAGCTTGCCTGGAGTGGAGATTCGAAGAACTTCAGATTAGCAGTGAATGAGTGGAATATTCTGTAGTGGAGATTCAAATGATTTCGAAAGTCTGGGTTGTGTGGACAGTAAATGGAAGAGCTGACCAGGTTTGACTGGATAGCCCGTTGAACAGCACGCCTGAGAATGTGAAGCGGACGCTAGAAAACAGCATTAGGTTACTTGGACATTCTCCAATGGTGCAACGAAAGCATGCCTGGAGTGGAGATTCCATGAATTCGATATTGGCAGGGAATGAATGGAACATTCCGTAGGAGATATTCCAATGAATTCTGAAGTCTGGGTATTGTGTACAGGAAAATGAAGAGCAGAGCAGGGAAGAGTGGACAGCCTGTTGCACAGCAGACTGCGACTTTGAACTGGCTGCTGAAAACCAACATTCCGTTACTTGGATATTCACCAGTGGTGTCAAGGAATCCTGCCTGGAGTGGAGATTCGATGAATTCCCGATTGGGAGTGAATGAATGGAACATTCTGTAGTGGAGATTCCAATTACTTCTGAAGTCTGGGTTTTGTGGACAGGAAAATGAAGAGCTGACCAGGGTTGAGTGGATAGGCAGTTGGACAGCACGCATGCGAGTGTGATTATGACTCCGAAATCCAGCATTGGATTCCTTGGACATCATCAGTGGTGTAACGAAAGCCTGCCTGTAGGTGGAGATTCGATGAATTTCAGATTGGAATTGAAACAATGGAACAGTCTGTATTGTAGATTCCAATGAATTCTGAAGTATGGTTTTTGTGGACAGGAAAAGAATAATCTGACCACTGTGTAGTGGATTGCCAGGTCAACAGCACGTCTGCGAGTGAGAACAGAACGCTGAAAATCAGCATTCAGTTACTTAGATATTCACAAGTCGTGTATCTGAATTCTGCCTGGAGTGGAGATTCGATAAATTCCAGATCGGCAGTGAATGAATGGAACATTCTGTAGTGGAGATTATAATGGTTTCTGAAGTCTAAGTTATGTGGACAGGAAAATGTAGATCTGACCAGGGTTGAGTGGATAGTCAGTTGAACAGCACTCCTGTGAGTGTGAACAGGCCGCTGAAAAGCAGGCTTGGGTTACTTGTACATTCAAAACTAGTGAAAAAAAATTGGGCCTGGAGTGGAGATTCGATGAAGTCCAGATGGGGAGTGAATGAATGGAACATTCTGTAGTGGAGATTCCATTGAATTTTGAAGTCTGGGTTGAGTGGACATTAAAATGAAGAGCTGATCAGGTTGGAGAGGATAGGCAGTAGAATAGCACACCAGCGAGTGTGAACAGGCCGCGAAAAACCAGCATTGGGGTACTTGGATATTGACCAGTGGTGGAATGAAATCCTGCCTGGAGTGGAGATTCGATGAATTCCAGATTGGCAGTGAAGGAATGGAACATTCTGTACAGGAGATTCCAATCATTTCTGAAGTCTAGGTAGTGCGGACTGGAAAATGAAGAGCTGACCTGGGTTCAGTGGATCGCCAGTTGAACAGCACACCTCCGCGGGGTATCAGGACAATGAAAACGAGCAGTGCGTTACTTGGACATTCAACAGTGTTGTAACGAAAGCCTGCCTGGAGTGAAGATTCAAATGAATTCCAGATTCGCAGTGAATAAATGGAACGTTCTGTAGTGGAGATTCCAATTATTTCTGAAATCCAATGTGTGTGGACAGGAAAATGAAGAGAAAAACAGGTTAGAATGGATAGCCAGTTGAACAAAAGGCCTGCGAAAATGAACAGTCCTCTGAAAACCAGCACTGGGTTACTTGGATATTCACCAGTGGTATAACGAATGAGTTCATGGAGTGAGGGTTGAGATGAATTCCCGAATCGCAGTGAAAGAACTGAACATTCTGTACTGGATATTCCAATGATTTCTGTCGTGTGGGTTGTTTGGACAGTAAAAGAAAGACTTGACCACTGTGGAGTGGATAGCCAGTTGAATAGCATGCATGCGAGTGTGAACAGTATGCTGAAAACCAGCTATGTGTTACTTGGACATTCACAAGTGGTGTAAAGAAAGCCTGCCTGGAGTGTAGGTTCCAAGAATTCCAAATAGGCAGTGAATGAATGGAACATTCTGTAGTGGAGATTCCAATGGTTTCTGAATTCTACGTTGTATGGACAAGAAACTGAAGAGCATTCCAGGTGGGATTTGATAGCCAGTTGAAGACCAGGCCTGCGAATTTGAACAGGCTTCTTAAGACCACCATTGGGTTACTTGAATATTCACCAGTGGTGTAAAGAAATCCTGTCTGCAGTGGAAATTTGATGAATTCCAGATCGGCAGTGAATGAATGGAACATTCTGAAGTGGAGATTACAATGGTTTCTGTAGTCCGGGTTATGTGAACAGGAAAAAGAAGAGCTGACCAGGCTTGGGTGGACAGCCAGTTGAACAGCACGACTCCGAGTGTGAACACGCCTATGAAAACCAGCATTGGTTACTTGGACATTCACCAGTGGTGTAACGAAAGCTTGCCTGGAGTGCAGATTCGAAGAACTTCAGATTAGCAGTGAATGAGTGGAATATTCTGTAGTGGAGATTCAAATGATTTCTAAAGTCTGGGTTTTGTGGAGAGGAAACGGAAGAGCTGACCAGGTTGAAGTGGATATCCCGTTGAACATCACGCCTGGTAATGTGAAGCGGACGCTAGAAAACAGCATTAGGTTACTTGGATATTCACGAATGGTGCAACGAAAGCATGCCTGGAGTGGAGATTCCATGAATTCGATTTTGGCAGGGAATGAATGGAACATTCCGTAGGAGAGATTCCAATGATTTCTGATGTCTGGGTTTTGTGTACAGGAAAATGAAGACCTGACCAGGGAAGATTGGACAGCCTGTGGAACAGCAGACTGCGACTTTGAACTGGCTGTTGAAAACCAACATTGTGTTCCTTGGATATTCACCAGTGGCGTCAAGGAATCCTACCTGGAGTGGAGATTCGATGAATTCCCGATTAGGAGTGAATGAATGCAATATTCTGTAGTGGAGATTCCAATTGCTTCTGAAGTCTGGGTTTTGTGGACAGGAAAATGAAGAGCTGACCAGGATTGAGTGGATAGGCAGTTGGACAGCACTCCTGCGAGTGTGATCATGCCTCCGAAATCCAGCATTGGATTCCTTGGACATCATCAGTGGTGTAACGAAAGCCTGTCTGGAGTTGGAGATTCGATGAATTACAGATTGGAATTGAATCAATGGAACAGTCTGTAGTGGAGATTCCAATGAATTCTGAAGTATGGTTTGTGTGGACAGGAAAAGAATATACTGACCACTGTGTAGTGGATTGCCAGTTCAACAGCACGTCTGCGAGTGAGAACAGAACGCTGAAAATCAGCATTCAGTTACTTAGATATTCACCAGTCTTGAAACTAAATTCTGCCTGGAGTGGAGATTTGATGAATTCCATACCAGCAGTGAATGAATGGAACATTCTGTAGTGGAGATTATACAGATTTCTGAATTCTACGTTGTATGGACAAGAAACTTAAGAGCATACCAGGTGGGATTTTATAGCCAGTTGAAGACCAGGCCTTTGAGAATAATCATTCCTCTGAAAACCAGCATTGGGTTACTTGGACATTCACCAGTGGTATAACGAATGTGTTCATGGAGTGGAGGTTCATATGAACTCCCGATTCGCAGTGAATGAATTGAACATTCTGTAGTGGATATTCCAATGATTTCTGTCGTGTGGGTCGTTTGGACAGTAAAAGAAAGTCTTATCCACTGTGGAGTGGATAGCCTGTTGAATAGCATACATGCGAGTGTGAACAGTATGCTGAAAACCAGAAGTGTGTTAATTGGACATTCAACAGTGCTGTAATGAAAGCCTGCCTGGAGTGTAGTTTCCAAGAATTCCAAATAGGCAGTGAATGAATGGAATATTCTGTAGTGGAGATTCCAATGGTTTCTGAATTCTATGTTGTATGGACAAGAAACTGAAGAGCTTACCAGGTGGGATATGATAGCCAGTTGAAGACCAGGCCTGCTAATTTGAACAGGCTGCTGAAAACCACCATTGGGTTACTTGAATATTCACCAGTGGTTGAAAGATATCCTGTATGCAGTGGAGATTCGATGAATTCCAGATTGGCAGTGAATGAATGGAACATTCTGAAGTGGAGATTCTAATGGTTTCTGAAGTCTGGGTTATGTGACCAGGAAAAAGAAGAGCTGAACAGGGTTGAGTCGACAGCCAGTTGAACAGTACGACTCCGAGTGTGAACACGCCTATGAAAACCAGCATTGTTTACTTGGAAATTCACCAGTGGTGTAAGGACTGCTTGCCTGGAGTGGAGATTCGAAGAACTTCAGATTATCAATGAATGATTGGAATATTCTGTAGTGGAGATTCAAATGATTTCGAAAGTCTTTGTTGGGTGGACAGGAAACGGAAGAGCTGACCAGGTTGGAGTGGATATCCCGTTGAACTGCATGCCCGGGACTGTGAAGCGGACGCTGGAAAACAGCATTAGGTTACTTGGACATTCTCCAATGGTGCAACGAAAGCATGCCTGGAGTGGAGATTCCATGAAATCTATATTGGCAGGGAATGAATGGAAGATTCCGTAGGAGAGATTCCAATGATTTCTGAAGTCTGGGTTTTGTGTACAGGAAAACGAAGATCAGAGCAGGGAAGAGTGGAGAGCCTGTTGAACAGCAGACTGCGACTTTGTACTGGCTGCTGAAAACCAACATTGCGTTACTTGGATATTCACCAGTGGTGTCAAGGAATCCTGCCTGGAGTGGAGATTCGATGAATTCCCGATTGGGAGTGAATGAATGGAACATTCTGTAGTGGAGATTCCAATTGCTTCTGACGTCTGGGTTTTGTGGACAGGAAAATGAAGAGCTGACCAGATTTGAGTGGATAAGCATTTGGACAGCACGCCTGCGAGTGTTAACATGCCTCTGAAATCCAGCATTGGATTCCTTGGACATTATCAGTGGTGTAACGAAAGCCTGCCTGGAGTTGAGATTCGGTGAATTTCAGATTCGAATTGAATAAATGGAACAGTCTGAAGTGGAGATTTCAATGCATTCTGAAGTATGGTTTGTGTGGACAGGAAAAGAATAATCTGACGACTGAGTAGTGGATTGCCAGTTCAACAGCACGTCTGCGAGTGAGAACAGAATGCTGAAAATCAGCATTTAGGTACTTAGATATTCACCAGTCTTGAATCTAAAGTCTGCCTGGAGTGGAGATTTGATGAATTCCAGTTCGGCAGAGAATGAGTGGAACATTCTGTAGTGGAGATTATAAAGGTTTCTGAATTCTACTTTGTATGGACAAGAATCTTAAGAGCAAACCAGGTGGGAATTTATAGCCAGTTGAAGACCAGGCCTTTGAGAATAAACATTCCTCTGAAAACCAGCATTGGGTTACTTGGACATTCACCAGTGGTATAATGAATGCGTTCATGGAGTGGAGGTTCAGATGAATTCCCGATTCGCAGTGAATGAATTGAACATTCTGTAGTGGATATTCCAATGGTTTCTGAGGTGTGGATTGTTTGGACAGTAAAAGAAAGACTTGTCCACTGTGGAGTGGATAGCCTGTTGAATAGCATACATGCGACTGTGAACAGTATGCTGAAAACCAGCAGTGTGTTACTTGGACATTCACCAGTGGTGTAATGAAAGCCTGCCAGGAGTGTAGGTTCCAAGAATTCCAAATAGGCAGTGAATGAATGGAACATTCTGTAGTGGAGAATCCAATGGTTTCTGAATTCTACGTTGTTTGGACAAGAAACTGAAGAGCTTATCAGGTGGAATTTTATAGGCAGTTGAAGCCTAGGCCTGCGAGAATAAAAAATCCTGGGAAAACCAGCATTGGGTTACTTTGACATTCAACTGTGGTATAACGAATGCGTTCATGGAGTGGAAGTTCCGATGAATTCCTGATTCACAGTGAATGAATTGAACTTTCTGTAGTGGATATTTCAATAATTTCTGTCGTGTGGGTTGTTTGGACATTAAAAGAAAGACTTGACCACTCTGGATTGGATAACCAGTTGAATAGCATGCATGTGAGTGTGAACAGTATGCTGAAAACCAGCTATGTGTTACATGGAAATTCACCAGTGATGTAAAGAAAGCCTGCCTGGAGTGTAGGTTCCAAGAATTCCAAATAGGCAGTGAATGAATGGAACATTCTGTAGAGGAGATTCCAATGGTTTCTGAATTCTATGTTGTATGGACAAGAAACTGAAGAGCTTACCAGGTGGGATTTGATAGCCCGTTGAAGACCAGGCCTGAGAATTTGAACAGGCTGTTGAAATCCACCATTGGGTTACTTGAATATTCACCAGTGTTTGAAAGATATCCTGTGTGCAGTGGAGATTCGATGAATTCCAGATTGGCAGTGAATGAATGGAACATTCTGAAGTGGAGATTCTAATGGTTTCTGTAGTCTGGGTTATGTGAACAAGAAAAAGAAGAGCTGAACAGGGTTGAGTGGACAGCCAGTTGAACAGCACGACTCCGAGTGTGAACACGCCTATGAAACCAGCATTGGTTACTTGGAGATTCACCAGTGGTGTAACGAATGCTTGCCTGGAGTGGAGATTCGAAGAACTTCAGATTAGCAGTGAATGAGTGGAATATTCTGTAGTGAAGATTCAAATGATTTCGAAAGTCTGGGTTGTGTGGACAGGAAACGGAAGAGCTGACCAGGTTGGAGTGGATATCCCGTAGAACAACACGCCTGGGAGTGTGAAGCGGACGCTGGAAAACAGCATTAGGTTACTTGGACATTCTCCAATGGTGCAACGAAAGCATGCCTGGAGTGGAGATTCCATGAATTCGATTTTGGCAGGGAATGATTGGAACATTCCGTAGGAGAGATTCTAATGATTTCTGAAGTCTGGGTTTTGTGTACCGGAAAATGAAGAGCAGAGCAGGGAAGAGTGGATAGCCTGTTGAACAGCAGACTGCGACTTTGAACTGGCTGCTGAAAACCAACATTGCGTTACTTGGATATTCACCAGTGGTGTCAAGGAATCCTGCCTGGAGTGGAGATTCGATGAATTCCCGATTGGGAGTGAATGAATGGAACATTCTGTAGTGGAGATTCTAATTGCTTCTGAAGTCAGGTTTTTGTGGACTGGAAAATGAAGAGCTGACCAGGGTTGAGTGGATAGGCAGTTGGACAGCACGCCTGCGAGTGTGATCCTGCCTCTGAAATCCAGCATTGGATTCCTTGGACATCATCAGTGGTGTAACGAAAGCCTGCCTGGAGATGGAGATTCGGTGAATTTCAGATTGGAATTTAATCAACGGAACAGTCTGTAGTGGAGATTGCAATGAATTCTGAAATATGGTTTGTGTGGACCGGAAAAGAATAATCTGACCACTGTGTAGTGGATTGCCAGTTCAACAGCATGTCTGCGAGTGAGAACAGAACGCTGAAAATAAGCATTCAGTTACTTAGATATTCACCAGTCTTGAAACTAATGTCTGCCTGGAGTGGAGATTTGATGAATTCCAGACCGACAGTGAATGAATGGAACATTCTGTTCTGGAGATTATAAAGGTTTCTGAATTCTACGTTGTATGGACAAGAAACTTAAGAGCATACCAGGAGGGATTTTATAGCCAGTTGAAGACCAGGCCTTTGATAATAAACATTCCTTTGAAAACCAGCATTGGGTTACTTGGACATTCACCAGTGGTATAACGAATGCGTTCATGGAGTGGAGGTTCAGATGAATTCCTGATTCGCAGTGAATGAATTGAACATTCTGTAGTGGATATTCCAATGATTTCTGTCGTGTGGGTTGTTTGGACAGTAAAAGAAAGACTTATCCACTGTGGAGTGGAGAGCCTGTTGAATAGCATACATGCGATTGTGAACAGTATGCTGAAAACCAGCAGTGTGTTACTTGGGCATTCAACAGTGGTGTAATGAAAGCCTGCCTGGAGTGTAGGTTCCAAGAATTCCAAATAGGCAGTGAATGAATTGAACATTCTGTAGTGGAGATTCCAATGGTTTCTGAATTCTACGTTGTATGGACAAGAAACGGAAGAGCTTATCAGGCGGGATTTGATAGCCAGTTGAAAACTAGGCCTGCGAGAAAAAACAGTCCTCTGAAAACCAGCATTGGGTTACTTGGACATTCACCAGTGGTATACCGAATGTGTTCATGGAGTGGAGTTTCAGATGAATTCCTGATTCGCAGTGAATGAATTGGACATTCTGTAGTGGATATTTCAATAATTTCTGTCGTGTGGGTTGTTTGGACAGTAAAAGAAAGATTTGACCACTGTGGAGTGGATAACCAGTGGAATAGCATGCATGCGAGTGTAAACGGTATGGTGAAAACCAGCAATGTGTTACTTGGACATTCACCAGTGGTGTAAAGAAAGCCTGCCTGGAGTGTAGGTTCCAAGAATTCCAAATAGGCAGTGAATGAATGGAACATTCTGTAGTGGAGATTCCAATGGTTTCTGAATTCAACGTTGTATGGACAAGAAACTGAAGAGCATTCCAGGTGGGATTTGATAGCCAGTTGAAGACCAGGCCTGCGAATTTGAACAGGCTGCTGAAGACCACCATTGGGTTACTTGAATATTCACCAGTGGTGTAAAGATATCCTGTCTGCAGTGGAGATTCGATGAATTCCAGATAGGCAGTGAATTAGTGGAACATTCTGAAGTGGAGATTCTAATGGTTTCTGAAGTCTGGGTTAAGTGAACAGGAAAAAGAAGAGCTGACCAGGGTTGGGTGGACAGCCAGTTGAACAGCACGACTCCGAGTGTGAACACGCCTATGAAAACCAGCATTGGTTACTTGGACATTCACCAGTGGTGTAACGAAAGCTTGCCATGAGTGGAGATTCGACAAACTTCAGATTAGCAGTGAGTGAGTGGAATATTCTGTAGTGGAGATTCAAATGATTTCGAAAGTCTGGGTTGTGTGGACCGGAAATGGAAGAGCTGACCAGGTTGGAGTGGATAGTCCGTTGAACATCACGCCTGGGAGTGTGAAGCGGATGCTGGAAAACAGCATTAGGTTACTTGGACATTCTCCAATGGTGCAACGAATGCATGCCTGGAGTGGCGATTCCATGAATTCGATATTGGCACGGAATGAATGGAACATTCCGTAGGAGAGATTCCAATGTTTTCTGAAGTCTGGGTTTTCTGTACAGGAAAATGAAGAGCAGAGCAGGTAAGAGTGCATAGCCTGTTGAACAGCAGACTGCGACATTCAACTGGCTGCTGAAAACCAACATTGTGTTACTTGGATATTCACCAGTGGTGTAAAGGAATCCTGCCTGGAGTGGAGATTCGATGAATTCCTGATTTTGAGTGAATGAATGGAACATTCTCTAGTGGAGATTTCAATTACTCCTGAAGTCTGGGTTTTGTGGACAGGAAAATGAAGAGCTGACCAGGGTTGAGTGAATAGTCAGTTGGACAGCACGCCTGCGATTGTGATCATGCCTCTGAAATCCAGCATTGGATTCCTGGACATCATCAGTGGTGTTACGAAAGACTGCCTGGATTTAGAGTTTCGATGAATTCCAGATTGGAATTGAATCAATGGAACAGTCTGTAGTGGAGATTCCAATGAATTCTGAAGTATGGTTTGTGTGGACAGGAAAAGAATAATCTGACAACTGTGTAGTGGATGGCTAGTTCAACAGCACGTCTGGGAGTGAGAACAGAACGCTAAAAATCAGCATTCAGTTACTTAGATTTTCACCAGTCATGTATCTAAAGTCTGCCTGGAGTGGATATTCGATGAATTCCAGATCAACAGTCAATGAATGGATCATTTTTTAGTGGAGATTATAATGGTTTCTGAAGTCTAAGTTATGTGGAGAGGAAAATGAAGAGCTGACCAGGTTTGAGTGGATAGTCAGTTGAACAGCCCTCCTGCGAGTGTGAATAGGCCGCTGAAAAGCAGCCTTGGGTTAGTTGTACATTCAACACTAGTGAAACGAATCCGGCCTGGAGTGGAGATTCGATGAGTTCCAGATTGGGAGTGAATGAATGTTACATTCTGTAGTGGTGATTCCATTGAATTTTGAAGTCTGTTTTGAGTGGACAGGAAAAAGAAGAGCTGATCAGGTTGGAGAGGATAGCCAGTAGAATAGCACACCACCGAGTGTGAACAGGCCGCGAAACACCAGCATTGGGGTACTTGGATATTGACCAGTGGTGTAACGAAATCCTGCCTGGAATGGAGATTCGATGAATTCCAGATTGGCAGTGAATGTATGCAACTTTCTGTATAGGAGATTCCAATCATTTCTGAAGTCTAGGTTGTTGGGACAGGAAAATTAAGAGCTGACCAGGGTTCACTGGATAACCAGTTGAATAGCACGCCTCCGAGGGGGATCAGGACATTGAAAACGAGCACTGTGTTACTTGGACATGCTACAGTTTTGTAACTAAAGCCTGCCTGGAGTGGAGATTCAGATGAATTCCAGATTCGCAGTGAATGAATGGAAGGTTCTGTATTGGAGATTCCAATTATTTCTGAAATCCGATGAGTGTGAACAGGAAAATGAAGAGCAGACCAGGTTAGAATGGATAAGCAGTTGAACAGCAAGCCTGCGAGATTGAGCAGTCCTCTGAAAACCAGCATTGGGTTACTTGGACATTCACCAGTGGTATAATGAATGCGTTCATAGAGTGGAGATTCAGATGAATTCCGCATTCACAGTGAATGAATTGAATATTCTGTAGTGGATATTCCAATGATTTCTGTCGTGTGGGTTGTTTGGACAGTAAAAGAAAGACTTGACCGGTGGGACGGGCACAGTAGCCCAACTCTGGGCAACAAAGCTGAATGGCTCCAATTCCAACAGGTACAGCCCACCCCCAAGTGCCTGGGCCCCTCTCTGGGCATGCACAGCTAGATCTAGACCCTAGAAAGCCAGTTTTCAACCCCTGATCTGCGTGTGACGGACACAGAGGCCCAGCTCCGGGCAACAAAGCTGAACGGCTCCAATTCCAACAGGTACAGCCCGCCCCCAAGGGCCTGGGTCCCTCTCTGGGCATGCGCAGCTAGAACCAGCCCCTAGAAAGCCGGTTTTCAACCCCTGATCTGTGTGGGACGGGCACAGAGGCCCAGCTCTGGGCAACAAAGCTGAATGGCTCCAATTCCAAACAGGAGCCATTCCCAACTCCTCGCCCAGTGCCAGGGACTGTTTCCAGAGCTGCGACCGCTAACGCGGCCGCGAAATATTTTCCCACTACGTATGCCATAGGAACCATAAGCTACCTTCTTAGATGGAAACTTCTCTATTTTAGCTCAGCCACTAGAAACACAGTAGCCAATAACTCGTAAGCCTATCTTAACTCACACTGCATATCAAGCAGAATAGTAACAGTGAACATGAAGGACTAAACCACACCTCTCACAATGGTAAAGCAACTCAAAAGCCCACCAAACTTTCATATTGAAGAGTCTAGCCCAGATGACACCAACAGTACTGTAGTGTTAGACAACCTCTCTGACAAGGAATTCAGAAGGGAGCTACTTAGGATGCTTAGGGAATTAAAAGAAACAATGGAAAGCAATGCCAATAGAAGACAAGAGGATCTCAAGGGAGAAATGAGGAAAATGCAATCAGAAATGTCAGACCTGAAAAATCTCGTAGGCGAATTGAAAAGCTCAGAGGAAGGCCTCAGCAGCAGAGTAAGAGCGGCTGAGAACAGAATCAGTGAGCTCGAAGATGAAGTTCAGAGACTCTCCAGAAAAGAGCAGAAAAAGGAAAAGAGACTCACAATTCGGGAACAGATGGCAAGAGAAGATCGTGATGAAGCCAAGAGGGGTAACATAAGAATTATTGGAGTCCCAGAGGGACAGGAAGAAAATTCCCGATTCACAGCTAATGAATTGAACATTTTGTATTGTATATTCCAATGATTTCTGTCGTGTGGGTTGTTTGGACAGTAAAAGAAAGACTTGACCACTGTGGAGTTGATAGCCAGTTGAATTGCATGCATGTGAGTGTGAAAAGTATGCTGAAAACCAGCAATGTGTTACTTGGACATTCACCAGTGGTGTAAAGAAAGCCTGCCTGGAGTGTAGGTTCCAAGAATTCCAAATAGGCAGTGAATGAATGGAACATTCTGTAGTGGAATTTCCAGTGGTTTCTGAATTCTACGTTGTATGGACAAGAAACTGAAGAGCTTACCAGGTGGGATTTTATAGCCAGTTGAAGACCAGTCCTGCGAATTTGAACAGGCTGCTGAAAACCACCTTTGGGTTACTTGAATATTCAACAGTCGTGTAAAGAAATCCTGTCTGCAGTGGAGATTCGATGAATTCCAGATTGGCAGTGAATGAAAGGAACATTCTGAATTGGAGATTCTAATGGTTTCTGAAGTCTGGGTTATGTGAACAGGAAAAAGAAGAGCTGACCAGGGTTGATTGGACAGCCAGTTGAATAGCACGACTCAGAGTGTGAACACGCCTAAAAAACCAGCATTGGTTACTTGAACATTCACCAGTGGTGTAACGAAAGCTTGCTTGGAGTGGAGATTCGAAGAAATTCAGATTAGCAGTGAATGAGTGGAATATTCTGTAGTGGAGATTCAAATGATTTTGAAAGTCTGGTTTGTGTGGACAGGAAATGGAACAGCTCACCAAGAGCCCGTTGAACAGCACGCCTGGGAGTGTGAATCGGACGCTGGAAAACAGCATTAGGTAACTTGCACATTCTCCAATGGTGCAACGAAAGCATGCCTGGAGTGGAGATTCCATGAATTCGATAGTGGCAGGGATGAATGGAACATTCCGTTGGAGAGATTCCAATGATTTCTGAAGTCTGGGTTTTGTGTAGAGGAAAATGAAGAGCAGAGCAGGGAAGAGTGGATAGCCTGTTGAACAGCAGACTGCGACTTTGAACTGCCTGCTGAAAACCAAAATTGGGTTACTTGGATATTCACCAGTGGTGTAAAGGAATCCTGCCTGTAGTGAAGATTCGATGAACTCCCGATTGGGAGTGAATGAATGGAACATTCTGTAGTGGAGATTCCAATTACTTCTTAAGTCTGGGTTTTGTGGACAGGAAAATGAAGAGCTGAACAGGGTTGAGTGGATAGGCAGTTGAACAGCACGCCTGCGAGTGTGATCATGCCTCTGAAATCCAGCATTGGATTCCTTGAACTTCATCAGTGGTGTAATGAAAGCCTGCCTGGAATTGGAGATTCGATGAATTCCAGATAGGAATTGAATCTATGGAACATTCTGTAGTGGAGATTCCAATGAATTCTGAAGTATGGTTTGTGTGGACAGGAAAAGAATAATCTGACCACTGTGTAGTGGACTGCCAGTTCAACAGCACGTCTGTGAGTGAGAACAGAATTCTGAAAATCAGCATTCAGTAACCTAGATATTCACCAGTCGTGTAACTAAAGTCTGCCTGGAGTGGAGATTCGATGAATTCAGATCGGCAATGAATGAGTGGAACATTCTGTAGTGGAGATTATAATGGTTTCTGAAGTCTAAGTTATGTGGACAGGAAAATGTAGATCTGACCAGGGTTGAGTGGATAGTGAGTTGACCAGCACTCCAGCGAGTGTGAATAGGGCGCTGAAAAGCAGCCTTGGGTTACTTGTACATTAAACACTATTGAAAAGAAATCCGGCCTGGAGTGGAGACTCGCTGAATTCCAGATTGGGAGTGAATGAATGGAACATTCAGTAGTGGAGATTCCATTGAATTTTGAAGTCTGGGTTGAGTGGACAGTAAAATGAAGAGCTGATCAGGTTGGAGAGAATAGCCCCTAGAATAGCAAACCAGCGAGTGTGAACAGGCCGCATAAACCGGTATTGCGGTACTTGGATATTTACCAGTGGTGTAATGAAATCCTGCCTGGAGTGTAGATTCGATGAATTCCAGATTGGCAGTGAATGAATGGAACATTATGTACAGGAGATTCCAATCATTTCTGAAGTCTAAGTTTTGGGGACAGGAATATGAAGAGCTGACCAGTGTTCATTGGATAGCCAGTTGAAGAGCACCGCTCCGAGGGGGATCAGGAGAATGAAAACGAGCAGTTTGTTACTTGTTATTCAGCAGTGTTGTAACGAAAGCCTGCTTTGTGTGGAGATTCAGATGAATTCCAGATTCGCAGTGAATGAATGGAACGTTCTATAGTGGAGATTCCAATTATTTCTGAAATCCGATGTGTGTGGACAGGAAAATGAAGAGCAGACCAGTTTTGAATGGATAGCCAGTTAAATAGCAGGCCTGCGAGAATGAACAGTCCTCTGAAAACCAGGACTGTGTTACTTGGACATTCATCAGTGGTATAACGAATGCGTTCATGGAGTGGAGGTTCAGATGAATTCCCGATTCGCAGTGAATGAATTGAACATTCTGTAGTGGATATTCCAATGATTTCTGTCGTGTGGGTTGTTTGGACAGTAAAAGAAATACTTGACCACTGTGGAGTGGATAGACAGTTGAATAGCATGCATACGAGTGTGAAGAGGATGCTGAAAACCAGCAATGTGATACTTGGACATTCACCAGTGGTGTAAAGGAAGCCTGCCTGGAGTGGAGATTCGATGAATTCCCGTTTGGGAATGAATGAATGGAACATTCTGTGGTGGAGATTCCAATTAATTCTGAAGTTTGTGTTTTGTGGACAGGAAAATGAAGAGCTGACCAGGGTTGAGTGGATAGGCAGTTGGACAGCACGCCTACGAGTGTGATCATGCCTCTGAAATCCAGCATTGGATTCCATGGACATCATCAGTGGTGTCACGAAAGCCTGCCTGGAGTTGGAGATTCGATGAATTCCATATTGGTACTGAATCAATGGAACAGTCTGTAGTGGATATTCCAATGAATTCTGAAGTATGGTTTGTGTGTTCAGGAAAAGAATAATCTGACTACTGTGTAGTGGATTGGCAGTTCAACAGCACGTCTGCGAGTGAGAACAGAACACTGAAAATCAGCATTCAGTTACTTAGATATTCACCAGTCGTGTAACTAAAGTCTGCCTGGAGTGGAGATTCGATGAATTCCCGACCGGCAGTGAATGTATGGAACATTATGTAGTGGAGATTATAATGGTTTCTGAAGTCTAAGTTACGTGGACAGGAATATGTAGAGCTGACCAGGGTTGAGTGGATAGTCAGTTGAACAGCAGTCCTGCGAGTGTGAACAGGCCGCTGAAAGCAGCCTTGGGTTACTTGTACATTCAAGACTAGTGAAACGAAATCTGGCCTGGAGTGGAGATTCGATGAATTCCAGATTCGGAGTGAATGAATGGAACATTCTGTAGTGGAGATCCCATTGAATTTTGAAGTTTGGGTTGAGTGGACAGGAAAATGAAGAGCTGATCAGGTTGGAGAGGATTGCCAGTAGAATAGCACACCAGTGAGTGTGAACAGGCCGCGAAAAACCAGCATTGGGGTACTTGGATATTGACCAGAGGTGTAACGAAGTCCTGACTGGAGTGGAGATTCGATGAATTCCAGATTGGCAGTGAATGAATGGAACATTCTGAAGTGGAGATTCTAATGGTTTTGAAGTCTGGGTTATGTGAACAGGAAAAAGAAGAGCTAACCAGGGTTGAGTGGACAGCCAGTTGAACAGCACGACTCCGAGTGTGAACATGCCTATGTAAACCAGCATTGGTTACTTGGACATTCACCAGTGGTGTAACGAAAGTTTGCCTGGAGTGGTGATTCGAAGTACTTCACATTAGCAGTGAAAGAGTGGAATATTCTGTAGTGGAGATTCAAATGATTTTTAAAGTCTGGATTGTGTGGACAGGAAATGGAAGAGCTGACCAGGTTGGAGTGGATAGCCCGTTGAACAGCACGCCTAGGTGTTTGAAGAGGACGCTGGTAAACAGCATTAGGTTACTAGGACATTCTCCAATGGTGCAACGAAAGCATGCCTGGAGTGGAGATTCCATGAATTCGATATAGGCATGGAATGAATGGAACATTTCGTAGGAAAAATTCCAATATTTTCTGAAGTCTGGGTTGTGTGTACAGGAAAATGAAGAGTAGAGCATGGAAGAGTGGATAGCATATTGAACAGCAGACTGCGACTTTGAACTGGCTGCTGAAAACCAACATTGGGTTACTTGGATATTCACCAGTGGTGTAAAGGAAACCTGGTTGAGTGGAAATTCGATGAATTCCTGATTGGGAGTGTATGAATGGAACATTCTGTAGTGGATATTCCAATTACTTCGGAAGTCTTGGTTTTGTGGACAGGAAAATGAAGAGCTGAACAGGGTTGAGTGGATAGTCAGTTGGACAGCACGCCTGCGAGTGTGATCATGCCTCTGAAATCCAGCATTGGATTCCTGGACATCATCAGTGGTGTAACGAAAGCCTGCTTGGATTTAGAGATTCGATGAATTCCAGATTGGAATTGAATCAATGGAACAGTCTGTAGTGGGGATTCCATTGAATACTGAAGTATGGTTTGTGTCGACAGGAAAAGAATAATCTGAACACTGAGCAGTGGATTGCCAGTTCAACAGCACGTCTGCGAGTGAGATCCGAATGCTGAAAATCAGCATTCAGTTACTAAGATATTCACCAGTCGTGTAAATAAAGTCTGCTTGGAGTGGAGATTCGATGAATTCCAGATCGGCAGTGAATGAATGTCACATTCTGTAGTGGAGATTATAATGGTTTTTGAAGTCTAAGTTATGTGGAGAGGAAAATTTAGAGCTGACCAGGGTTGAGTGTATAGTGAGTTGAACAGCACTCCTGAGACTGTTACCAGGCCGCTGAAAATCAGCCTTGGGTTACTTCTACATTCAACACTAGTGAAACGAAATCCGGCCTGGAGTGAAGATTCGATGAATTCCAGATTGGCAGTGAATGAATGGAACATTCTGTACAGGAGATTCCAATCAATTCTGAAGTCTAGGTTGTGGGGACAGGAAAATGAAGAGCTGACCAGGGTTCAGTGGATAGCCAGGTGAACAGCACGCCTCCGAGGGGGATCAGGACAATGAAAAAGAGCAGCGTGTTAGTTGGACATTCAACAGTGGTGTAACGAAAGCCAGCCTGGAGTGGAGATTCAGATGACATCCAGATTCGCAGTAAATGAATGGAACGTTCTGTAGTGGAGATTCCAATTATTTCGGACATTCGATGTGTGTGCACAGGAAAATGAAGAGCAGACCACGTTGGAATGGATAGCCAGTTGAACAGCAGGCCTGCGAGATAGAACAGTCCTCTAATAACTAGCATTGCGTTACTTGGACATTCACCAATGGTATAACGAATGCGTTCATGGAGTGGAGATTCAGAAGAATTCCCGATTCGCAGTGAATGAATTGAACATTCTGTAGTGGATATTCCAATGAATTCTGTCGCGTGAGTTGTTTGGACACTAAAAGAAAGACTTGACCACTGTGGAGTGTATAGCCAGTTGAATAGCATGCATGCAAGTGTGAACAGTATGCTGAAAACCAGCAGTGTGTTACTTGGACATTCACCAGTGGTGTAAAGAAAGCCTGCCTGGAGTGTAGGTTCCAAGAATTCCAAATAGGCAGTGAATGAATGGAACATTCTCTAGTGGAGATTCCAATGATTCCTGAATTCTACGTTGTATGGACAAGAAACTGAAGAGCTTACCAGGTGGGATTTGATAGCCAGTTGCAGACCAAGACTGTGATAATAAACACTTCTCTGAAAACCAGCATTGGATTACTTGGACATTCGCCAGTAGTATAACGAATGCGTTCATGGAGTGGAGGTTCAGATGAATTCCCGAATCGCAGCCAATGAATTGAACATTCTTTAGTGGATATTACATTGATTTCTGTCGTGTGGGTTGTTTGGACAGAAAACGAAAGACTTGACCACTGTGGAGTGGATAGCCAGTTGAATAGCATGCATGCGAGTGGGAACAGTATGCTGAAAACCAGCAATATGTTACTTGGACATTCACCAGCGGTGTAAAGAAAGCCTGCCTGGAGTGTAGGTACTAAGAATTCCAAATAGGCAGTGAATGAATGGAACATTCTGTAGTGGAGATTCCCATGGTTTCTGAATTCTACGTTTTATGGACAATAATCTGAAGAGCATACCAGGTGGGATTTCACAGCCAGTTGAAGACCAGGCCTGAGAATTTGAACAGGCTGCTGAAAACCACCATTGGGTTACTTGAATATTCACCAGTGGTGTAAAGAAATCATGTCTGCCGTGGAGATTCGATGAATTCCAGATTGGCAGTGAATGAATGGAACATTCTGAAGTGGAGATTCTAATGGTTTGTGAAGTCTGGGTTATGTGAATAGGAAAAAGAAGAGCTGACCAGGGTTGAGTGGACAGCCAGTTGAACAGCTCGAGTCTGAGTGTGAACACGCCTATGAAAACCAGCATTGGTTACTTGGACATTCACCAGTGGTGTAACGAAAGCTTGCCTGGAGTGGAGATTTGAAGAACTTCAGATTAGCAGTGAATGAGTGAAGAATTCTGTAGTGGAGATTCAAATGATTTCGAAAGTCTGGGTTGTATGGACAGGAAATGGAAGAGCTGACCAGGTTGGAGTGGATAGCCCTTTGAGCAGCACGCCTGGGAGTGTGAAGCGGACGCTGGAAAACAGCATTAGGTTACTTGGACATTGTCCAATGTGGCAACGAAAGCATGCTTGGAGTGGAGATTCCATGAATTCGATATTGGCACGGAATGAATGGAACATTCCGTTGGAGAGATTCCAATGATTTCTGAAGTCTGGGATTTGCGTACAAGAAAATGAAGAGCAGAGCAGGGAAGAGTGGAGATCCTTTTGAACAGCAGACTGCGACTTTGAACTGGCTGCTGAAAACCAACATTTGCTTACTTGGATATTCACCAGTGGTGTAAAGGCATCCTTCCTGGAGTGGAGATCGATGAATTCTCGATTGGGAGTGAATGAATGGAACATTCTGTAGTGGAGATTCCAATTACTTCTGAAGTCTGGGTTTTGTGGAAACGAAAATGAAGCGATGACTAGATTTGAGTGGATAGGCAGATGGACAGCACGCCTGTGAGTGTGATCATGCCTCTGAAATCCAGCATTGGATTTCTTGGACATCATCGGTGTTGTAACGATAGACTGCCTGAAGTTGGAGATTCGATGAACTCCATATTGGAATTGAATCAATGTAACAGTCTGTAGTGGAGTTTCCAATGAATTCTGAAATTTGGTTTGTGTGGACAGGAAAAGAATAATCTGACCTCTTTGTAGTGGATTGCCAGTTCAACAGCACGTCTGCGAGTGAGAACAGAACGCTGAAAAATCAGCAATCATTTACGTAGATATTCACCAGTCGTGTAACTAACGTCTGCCTGGAATGGAGATTCGATGAATTCCAGATCGACAGTGAATGAATGGAACATTCTCTAGTGGAGATTATAATGGTTTCTGAAGTCTAAGTTATGTGGACAGGAAAATGTCGAGCTGACCAGGGTTGAGTGAATAGTCAGTTGAACAGCACACCTGCGAGTGTGAACATGCCACTGAAAAGCAGCCTTGGGTTGCCTGTACATTCAACACTAGTGAAACGAAATCCGGCCTGGAGTGGAGATTCGATGAATTCCAGATTCGGAGTGAATGAATGGAACATTCTGTAGTGGAGATTCCACTGAATTTTGAAGTCTGGGTTGAGTGGACAGGAAAATGAAGGGCTGATCAGGTTGGAGAGGATAGCCTGTAGAATAGCACACCAGCAAGTGCAACAGGCCGCAAAAAACCAGCATTGGGTGCTTGCATACTGACTAGTGGTGTAACGAAATACTGCCTGGAGTGGAGATTCGATGAATTCCAGATTGGCAGTGAATGAATGAAATATTGTGTACAGGAGATTCCAATTAGTAGTCAAATCTACCTTGAGGCGACAGGAAAATGAAGAGCTGACCAGGGTTCATTGTACAGCCAGTTGAACAGCACGCCTCAGAGGGCGATCAGGACAATGAAAACGAGCAGTGTGTTACTTGGACATTCAACAGCGGTGTAACGAAAGCCGTACTGGAGTAGAGATTCAGATGAATTCCAGATTCACAGTGAATCAATGGAACTTTTTGTAGTGGAGATTCCAATTATTTCTGAAATCCGATGTGTGTGTACAGGAAAATGAAGAGGAGACCTGGTTAGAATGGATATCCAGTTGAACAGAAGGCCTGCGAGATTGAACAGTCCTCTGAAAACCAGCATTGGGTTACTTGGACATTCACCAGTGGTATAACGAATGCGTTCATGGAGTGGAGGTTCAGATGTATTCCCGATTGGGAGTGAATGAATGGAACATTCTGTAGTGGAGATCCCATTGAATTTTGAAGTCTGGGTTGAGTGGACAGGAATATGAAGATCTGATCAGGTTTGAGAGGATAGCCTGTAGAATAGCACACCAGCGAGTGAGAACAGGCCGCGAAAAACCAGCATTGGTGTACTTGGATATTGACCAGTGGTGTAACGAAATCCTGCCTGGAGTGGAGATTCGATGAATTCCAGATTGGCAGTGAATGAATGGAACATTATGTACAGGAGTTTCCAATCATTTCTGAAGTCTAGGTTGTGGGGACAGGAAAATGAAGAGCTGACCAGGGTTCAGTGGATAGCCAGTTGAACAGCATGTCTCCGAGGGGGATCAGGACAATGAAAACGAGCAGTGTGTTACTAGGACATTCAACAGTGGTGTAACGAAAGCCTGCCTGGAGTGGAGATTCAGATGAATTCCAGATTCACAGTGAATAAATGTAACGTTCTGTAGAGGAGATTCCAATTATTTCTGAAATCCGATGAGTGTGGACAGGAAAATGAAGAGCAAAACAGGTTAGAATGGATAGGCAGTTGAACAGCAGGCCTGCAGGAATGAACAGTCCTCTGAAAAACAGCATTTGGTTACTTTGTCTTTCACCAGTGGTATAACGAATGCGTTCATGGAGTGGAGGTTCAGATGAATTCCCGATTCACAGTGAATGAATTGAACATTCTGTAGTGGATATTCCAATGACTTCTGTCGTGTGGGTTGTTTGGACAGTAAAAGAAAAGCTTGACCACTGTGGCGTTGATAACCAGTTGAATAGCTTGCATGAGAGTGTAAACGTTATGCTGAAAACCAGCAATGTGTTACTTGGACATTCACCAGTGGTGTAAAGAAAGCCTGCCTCGAGTGTAGGTACCAAGAATTTCAAATAGGCATTGAATGAATGGAACATTCTGTAGTGGAGATTCCAATGGTTTCTGAATTCTACGTTGTATGGACAAGAAACTGAAGAGCTTACCAGGTGGGATATGATAGCCAGTTGAAGACCAGGCCTGCGAATTTGTACAGGCTGCTGAAAACCACCATTGGGTTACTTGAATATTATCAGTGGTTTAAAGAAATCCTGTCTGCAGTGGAGTTTCGATGAGTTCCAGATTGGCAGTGAATGAATGGCACATTCTGAAGTGGAGAATCTAATGGTTTCGGAAGTCTTGGTTATGTGAACAGGAAAAAGAGCTGACCAGGGTTGAGTGGACAGCCAGTTGAACAGCACGACTCCGAGTGTGAACACGCCTATGAAAACAAGCACTGGTTACTTGGACATTCACAAGTGGTGTAAAGAAAGCTTGCCTAGAGTGGAGATTCGAAGCACTTCAAATTAGGAATGAATGTGTGGAATATTCTGTAGTGGAGATTCAAATTGTTTCGAAAGTCTGGATTGTGTGGACAGGAAACGGAAGAGCTGACCAGGTTGGAGTGGATAGCCCGTTGAACACCACCCCTGGGAGTGTGAAGCTGACGCTGGAAAACAGCATTAGGTTACTTGGACATTCTCTAATGGTGCAACGGAAGCATGCCTGGACTGGAGATTCCATGAATTCGGTATTGGCAGGGAATGAATGGAACATTCCGTAGGAGAGATTACAATGATTTCTGAAGTCTGGGTTTTTTTGTAGGGGAAAATGAAGAGCAGAGCAGGGAAGAGTGGATAGCCTGTTGAACAGCAGACTGCGACTTTGAACTGGCTGCTGAAAACCAACATTGCGATACTTGGATATTCACCAGTAGTGTTAAGAATCCTGCCTGGAGTGGAGATTCGATGAATTCCCGATTGGGAGTGAATGAATGGAACATTCTGTGGTGGAGATTCCAATTACTTCTGAAGTCTGGGTTTTGTGGACAGGAAAATGAAGAGCTGACCAGGATTGAGTGGATAGGCAGTTGGACATCACGCCTGCGAGTGTGATCATGCCTCAGAAATCCAGAATTGGATTCCTTGTTCATCATCAGTGGTGTCACGAAAGCCTGCCTGGAGTTGGAGATTCGATGAATTCCAGAATGGGACTGAATCAATGGAACAGTCTGTAGTGGAGATTCCAATGAATTCTGAAGTATGGTGTGTGTGGACAGGAAAAGAATAATCTGACCACTGTGTATTGGATTGCCAGTTCAACAGCACATCTGTGAGTGAGAACAGAACGCTGAAAATCAGCATTCAGTTACTTAGATATTCACCAGTCGTGTAACTAAATTCTGCCTGGAGTGGAGATTCGATGAATTAGAGATCGGCCGTGAATGAATGGAACATTCTGTAGTGGAGATAATAATGGTTTGTGAAGTCTAAGTTATGTGGACAGGAAAATGTAGAGATGACCAGGGTTGAATGGATATTCAGTTGAACAGTACTACTGTGAGTGTAAACAGGCCACTGAAAGGCAACCTTGGCTTTCTTGTACATTCAACACTAGTGAAACGAAATCCGGCCTGGAGTTTAGATTCGATGATTTCCAGATTCGGAGTGAATTAATGGAACATTCTGCAATGGAGATCCCATTGAATTTTGAAGTCTGTTTTGAGTGGACAGGAAAATGAAGAGCTGATCAGGTTGGAGAGGATAGCCAGTAGAATAGCACACCAGCGAGTGTGAAAAGGCCGCGAAAAACCATCATTGGGGTACATGGATCTTGACCAGTGGTGTAAAGAAAACCTGCCTGGAGTGGAGATTCGATGAATTCCAGATTGCAGTGAATGAATGGAACATTCTGAAGTGGAGATTCTAATGGTTTCTGAAGTCTGGGTTATGAGAACAGGAAAAAGAAGAGCTATCCAGGGTTGAGTGGACAGCCAGTTGAACAGCACGACTCCGAGTGTGAACATTCCTATGAAAACCAGCATTGGTTAGTTGGACATTCACCAGTGGCGTAACGAAAGCTTGCCTGGAGTGAAGATTCGAAGAACTTCACATTAGCAGTGAAAGAGTGGAATATACTGTAGTGGAGATTCAAGTGATTTCGAAAGTCTAGATTGTGTGGACAGGAAATGGAAGAGCTGACCAGGTTGGAGTGGATAGCCCGTTGAACAGCACGCATGGGAGTGTGAAGCAGACGCTGGAAAACAGCTTTAGGTTACTTGGACATTCTCCAATGGTGAAACGAAGCATGCCTGGAGTGGAGATTTCATGCATTCGATATTGGCAGGGAATGAATGGAACATTTCGCAGGAGAGATTCCAATGATTTCTGAAGTCTGGGTTTTGTGTACAGGAAAATGAAGAGCAGAGCAGTGAAGAGTGGATAGCCTGTTGAACAGCAGACTGCGACTTAGAACTGGCTGCTGAAAACAAACATTGGGTTACTTGGATATTCAACAGTGGTATAAAGGAAACCTGCCTGGAGTGGAGATTCGATATACTCCCGATTGAGAGTGAATGAATGGAACATTCTGTAGTAGAGATTACAATTACTTATGAAGTCTGGGTTTTGGGGACAGGATAATGAAGAGCTGACCAGGGTTGAGTGGATAGGCAGTTTGACAGCACGCCTGCGAGTGTGATCATGCCTCTGAAATCCAGCATTGTATTCCTTGGACATCATCAGTGGTGTAACAAAAGCCTGCCTGGAGTTGGAGATTCGATAAATTCCAGATTGGAATTGAATCAATGGAACAGTCTGTAGTGGAGATTCCAATTAATTCTGAAGTATGGTTTGTGTCGACAGAAAAAGAATAATCTGACCACTGTGCAGTGGATTGGATTTCAACAGCACATCTGCGAGTGAGATCCGAACGTGGAAAATCAGAATTCAGTTACTAAGATATTCACCAGTCGTGTAACTAAAGTCTGCTTGGAGTGGAGATTCGATGAATTCCAGATCGGCAGTGAATGAATGTCACATTCTGTATTGGAGATTATAATGGTTTCTGTAGTCTAAGTTATGTGGAGAGGAAAATGTAGAGGTGACCAGGGTTGAGTGGATATTGAGTTGAACAGCACTCCCGAGAGTGTGAACAGGCCGCTGAAAATCAGCCTTGGGTTACTTCTACATTCAACACTAGTGAAACGTAATCCGGCCTGGAGTGGAGATTCGATGAATTCCAGATTGGCAGTGAAAGAATGGAACATTCTGTACAGGAGATTCCAATCAATTCTGAAGTCTAGGTTGTGGCGACAGGAAAATGAAGAGCTGACCAGGGTTCAGTGGATAGCCAGGTGAACAGCACGCCTCCGAGGGGGATCAGGACAATGAAAAAGAGCAGTGTGTTAGTTGGACATTCAACAGTGGTGTAACGAAAGCCTGCCTGGAGTGGAGATTCAGATGAATTCCAGATTCGCAGTGAATGAATGGAACGTTCTAGTGGAGATTCCAATTATTTCGGACATCCGATGTGTGTGCAAAGGAAAATGAAGAGCAGACCAGTTTAGAATGGATAGCCAGTTGAACAGCAGGCCTGCGAGATAGAACAGTCCTCTGAAAACCAGCATTACGTTACTTGGACATTCACCAATGGTATAACGAATGCGTTCATGGAGTGGAGGTTCAGATGAATTCCCGATTCGCAGTGAATGAATTGAACATTCTCTAGTGGATATTCCAATGATTTCTGTCGTGTGGGTTGTTTGGACAGTACAAGAAAGACTTGACCACTGTGGAGTGTAGAGCCAGTTGAATAGCATGCATGCAAGAGTGAAGAGTATGCTGAAACCAGCATTGTGTTACTTTGACATTCACCAGTGGTGTAAAGATAGCCTGCTTGGAGTGTAGGATCCAAGAATTCCAAATAGGCAGTGAATGAATGGAACATTCTGTAGTGGAGATTCCAATGGTTTCTGAATTCTACGTTGTATGGACAAGAAACTGAAGAGCTTACCAGGTGGGATTTTATAGCCAGTTGAAGACCAGGCCTCCGAATTTGAACAGGCTGCTGAAAACCACCACGGGGTTACTTGAATATTCACCAGTGGTGTAAGGAAAACCTGCCTACAGTGGAGAGTCGATGAATTCCAGATAGGCAGTAAATGAGTGGAACATTCTGAAGTGGAGATTCTAATGGTTTCTGAAGTCTGGTTAATGTGAACACTAAAAAGAAGAGCTGATCAGGTTTGTGTGGACAGCCAGTTGAACAGCACGACTCTGAGTATGAACACGGCTATGAAAACCAGCATTGGTTACTTGGACATTCACCAGTGGTGTAACGAAAGCTTGCCTGGAGTGGAGATTTGAAGAACTTCAGATTAGCAGTGAATGAGTGGAATATTCTGTAGTGGAGATTCAAATTATTTCGAAAGTCTGGGTTGTGTGGACAGGAAATGGAAGAGCTGACCAGGTTAGAGTGGAGAGCCCGTTGAACAGCACGCCTAGGAGTGTGAAGCTGACGCTGGAAAACAGCATTAGGTTATTTGGACATCCTCCAATGGTGCAACGAAAGCATACCTGGAGTGGAGATTCCATGAATTCGATATTGGCAGGGAATGAATGGAAAATTCCGTAGGAGAGATTCCAATGATTACTGAAATCTGGGTTTTGTGTACGGGAAAATGAAGAGCAGAGCACTGAAGAGTGAATAGCAGACTTTGAACTGGCTGCTGAAAACCAAAATTGGGTTACTTGGATATTCATCAGTAGTGTAAAGGAATCCTGCCTGGAGTGCACATTCGATGAACTCATGATTGGGAGTGAATGAATGGAACATTCTTTAGTGGATATTCCAATGGTTGCTGAATTCTACGTTGTATGGACAAGAAACTGAAGAGCTTACCAGGTGGGATTTGATAGCCAGTTGAAGACCAGGCCTGCGAGAATAAATAGTCCTCTGAAAATTAGCATTGGGTTACGTGGACATTCCCCAGTGGTATAACGAATGCGTTCATGGAGTGGAGGTTCAGATGAATTCCCGATTCGCAGTGAATGAATTGAACATTCTGTTGTGGATATTCCAATAATTTCTGTCGTGTGGGTTGTTTGGACAGTAAAAGAAAGACTTGACCACTGTGGAGTGGATAGCCAGTTGAATAGAATGCATGTGAGTGGGAACAGTATGCTGAAAACCAGCAATGTGTTACTTTGACATTCACCAGTGATGTAAAGAAAGCCTGCCTGGAGTGTAGGTTCCAAGAATTCCAAATAGGCAGTAAATGAATGGAACATTCTGTAGTGGAGATGCCAATGGTTTCTGAATTCTACGTTGTATGGACAAGAATCTGAAGAGCTTACCAGGTGGGATTTTATAGCCAGTTGAAGGCCAGGCTTGCGAATTTGAACAGGCTACTGAAAACCACCACTGGGTTACTTGAATATTCACCATTGGTGTAAAGAAATCCTGCCTGAAGTGGAGATTCGATGAATTCCAGATTGGCAGTGAATGAATGGAACATTCTGAAGTGGAGTTTCTAATGGCTTCTGAAGTCTGGGTTAAGTGAACAGGAAAAAGAAGAGCTGACCAGGGTTGAGTGGACAACCAGTTGAATAGCACGACTCTGAGTGTGAACACGCCTATGAAAACCAGCATTGGTTACGTGGACATTCACCAGTGGTGTAACGATAGCTTGCCTGGAGTGGAGATTAGAAGAACTTCAGATTAGCAGTGAATGAGTGGAATATCCTGTAGTGGAGATTCAAATGATTTCGAAAGTCTGGGTTGTGTGGAAAGGAAATGGAAGAGCTGACCAAGTTGGAGTGGATAACCCGTTGAACAGCACCCTTGGGAGTGTGAAACGGTCGCTCGAAAACAGCATTAGGTTACTTGGACATTCTCCAATGGTGCAACGAAAGCATGCCTGGAGTGGAGATTTCTTGAATTCGAAATCGGCAGGGAATTAATGGAACATTTTGTAGGAGAGATTTCAATGATTTTTGAAGTCTGGATTTTGTGTACAGGAAAATGAAGAGCAGAGCAGTGAAGAGTGGATAGCCTGTTGAACAGCAGACTGCGAATTTGAACTGGCTGCTGAATACCAACATTGGGTTACTTGTATATTCACCAGTTGTGTCAAGGAATCCTGCCTGGAGTGGAGATTCGATGAACTCCCGATTGGGAGTGAATGAATGGAACATTCTGTAGTGGAGATTCCAATTACTTCTGAAGTCTGGGTTTTGTGGACAGGAAAATGTAGAGCTGACCAGGGTTGAGTGGATAGCCCGTTGAACATCAAGCTTAGGAGTGTGAAGCTGACGCTGGAAAACAGCATTAGGTAACTTGGACATTCTCCAATCATGCAACGAAAGCATGCCTGGAGTGGAGATTCCATGAATTCGATATTCGCAGGGAATGAATGGAAAATTCCGTAGGAGAGTTTCCAATGATTACTGAAGTATGGGTTTTGTGTACAGGAAAATGAAGAGCAGAACAGGGAAGAGAGAATAGCCTGTTGAACAGCAGACTGCGACTTTGAACTGGCTGCTGAAAACCAACATTGGGTTATTTGGATATTCACCAGTGGTGTAAAAGAATCCTGGTTTCTGAAGTCTAAGTTATGTAGAGAGGAAAATGTAGAGGTGACCAGGGTTGAGTGGATAGTGAGTTGAACAGCACTCCTGAGAGTGTGAACAGGCCGCTGAAAAGCAGCCTTGGGTTACTTCTACATTCAACACTAGTGAAACGTAATCCGGGCTGGAGTGGAGAATTGATGAATTCCAGATTGGCAGTGAAAGAATGGAACATTCTGTACAGGAGAGTCCAATCAATTTTGAAGTCTAGGTTGTGACGACAGGAAAATGAAGAGCTGACCAGCGTTCAGTGGATAGCCAGGTGAACAGCACGCCTCCGAGGGGGATCAGGACAATGAAAAAGAGCAGTGTGTTAGTTGGACATTCAACAGTGGTGTAACGAAAGCCTGCCTGTAGTGGAGATTCAGATGAATTCCAGATTCGCATTGAATGAATGCAACGTTCTGTAGTGGAGATTCCAATTATTTCGGACATCCGATGTGTGTGCAAAGGAAAATGAAGAGTAGACCAGGTTAGAATGGAGAGCCAGTTGAACAGCAGGCCTGCGAGATAGAACACTCCTCTGAAAACCAGCATTGCGTTACTTGCACATTCACCAATGGTATAACGAATGCGTTCATGGAGTGGAGGTTCAGATGAATTCCCGATTCGCAGTGAATGTACTGAACATTCTGTAGTGGATATTCCAATGATTTCTGTCGTGTGGGTTGTTTGGCCAGTACAAGAAAGACTTGACCACTGTGGAGTGTAGAGCCAGTTAAATAGCATGCATGCAAGTGTCAAGAGTATGCTGAAACCAGCAGTGTGTTACTTGGACATTCACCAGTGGTGTAAAGAAAGCCTGCCTGGAGTGTAGGATCCAAGAATTCCAAATAAGCAGTGTATGAATGGAACATTCTCAAGTGGAGATTCCAATGGTTTCTGAATTCTACGTTGTATGGACAAGAAACTGAAGAGCTTACCAGGTGGGATTTTATAGCCAGTTGTAGACCAGGCCTGCGAATTTGAACAGACTGCTGAAAACCACCACTGGGTTACTTGAATATTCACCAGTGGTGTAAAGAATTCCTGCCTGCAGTGGAGATTCCATGAATTCCATATTGGCAGTAAATGAATGGAACATTTTGAAGTGGAGATTCTAATGGTTTCTGAAGTCTGGGTAATGTGAACAGGAAAAAGAAGAGCTGACCAGGTTTGAGTGGACAACCAGTTGAACAGCACGACTCTGAGTGTGAACACGCCTATGAAAACCAGCATTGGTTACTTGGACATTCACCAGTGGTGTAAGGAAAGCTTGCCTGGAGTGAAGATTCGAAGAACTTCAGATTAGCAGTGAATGAGTGGAATATTCTGTAGTGGAGATTCAAATGATTTTGAAAGTCTGGGTTGTGTGGACAGGAAATGGAAGAGCTGACCAGGTTGGACTGGATAGCCCTTTGAACAGCAAGCCTAGGAGTGTGAAGCGGACGCTGGAAAACAGCATTAGGTTTCTTGGACATTCTCCAATGGTGTAACGAAAGCATGCCTGGAGTGGAGATTCCATGAATTGGATATTGGCAGGGAATGAATGGAAAATTCCGTAGGAGAGATTCCAATGATTACTGAAGTCTGGGTTTTGTATACAGGAAAATGAAGAGCAGAGCAGGGAAGAGAGAATAGCCTGTTGAACAACAGACTGCGACTTTGAACTGGCTGCTGAATACCAACATTGGGTTACTTGGATATTCAACAGTGGCGTAAAGGAATCCTGCCTGGAGTGGAGATTCGATGAACTCCCGATTGGGAGTGAATGAATGAAACATACTGTAGTGCAGATTTCAATGGTTTCTGAATTCTACGTTGTATGGACAAGAAACTGAAGAGTTTTCCAGGTGGGATTTGATAGCCAGTTGAAGACCAGGCCAGCGAGAATAAATAGTCCTCTGAAATCTAGCTTTGGGTTACTTGTAAATTCACCAGTGTTATAACGAATGCGTTCATGGAGTGGAGGTTCAGATGCATTCCCGATTCGCAGTGAATGAATTGAACATTCTGTAGTGGATATTCCAATAATTTCTGTCGTGTGGGTTGTTTGGACTGTAAAAGAAAGACTTGACCACTGTGGCGTTGATAACCAGTGGAATAGCATGCATGCGAGTGTAAACGTTATGCTGAAATCCAGCATTGGATTCCTTGGACATCATCAGTGGTGTAACGAAAGCCTGCCTGGAGTTGGAGATTCGATGAATTCCATATTGGAATTGAATCAATGGAACACTCTGTAGTGGAGATTCCAATGAATTCTGAAGTATGGTTTGTGTCGACAGGAAAACAATAATCTGACCACTGTGTAGTGGATGGCCAGTTCAAACGCACGTCTGCGAGAGAGAACTGAACGCTGAAAACCAGCATTCAGTTACGTAGATATTATCAGTCGTGTAACTGAAGTTTGCCTGGAGTGGAGATTCAATGAATTCCAGATCGGCAGTGAATGAATGGAACATTCTATAGTGGAGATTATAATGGTTTCTGAAGTCTAAGTTATGTGGACATTAAAATGTAGAGCTAATCAGGGTTGAGTGGATAGTCAGTTGAACAGCACTCCTGCAAGTGTGAACAGGAAGCTGAAAAGCAGCCTTGGGTTACTTGTACATTCAACACTAGTGAAACGAAATCCGGCCTGCAGTGGAGATTCGATGAATTCCAGATTGGGAGTGAATGAATGGAACATTCTGTAGTGGAGATTCCATTGAATTTTGAAGTCTGGGTTGAGTGGACAGGAAAATGAAGAGCTGATCAGGTTGGAGAGGATAGCCAGTAGAACAGGACATCAGCGAGTGTGAACAGGCCGCAAAAAACCAGCATTGGGGTACTTGGATATTGACCAGTGGTGTGCTGAAATCCTGCCTGGAGTGGAGATTCGATGAATTCGAGATTGGCATTGAATGAATGGAGCATTCTGTACAGGAGATTCTAATCATTTCTGAACTCTAGGTAGTGGGGACAGGAAAATGAAGAGCTGACCAGGGTTCAGTGGACAGACAGTTGAACAGCATGCCTCCCAGGGTGATCAGGACAATGAAAATGAGCAGTGTGTTACTTGGACATTCAACAGTGGTGTAACGAAAGCCTGCATGGAGTGGAGATTCAGATGAATTCCAGATTCGCAGTGAATAAATGGAACGTTCTGTAGTGGAGATTCCAATTATTTCTGAAATCCGATGTGTGTAGACAGGAAAATGAAGAGCAAAACAGGTTAGAATGGATAGCCAGTTGAACAGCAGGCCTGCGAGAATGAACAGTCCTCTGAAACCAGCATTGGGTTACTTGGGCATTCACCAGTGCTAGAACGAATGCGTTCATGGAGTGGAGGTTCAGATGAATTCCTGATTCGCAGTGAATGAATTGAAGACTCTGTAGTGGATATTCCAATGATTTCTGTCATGTGGGTTATTTGGAGAATAAAAGAAAGACTTGTCCACTGTGGAGTGGATAGCCTGTTGAATAGCATGCATGCGAGTGTGAACAGTATGCTGAAAACCAGCAATGTGTTACGTGGACATTCACCAGTGGTGTATTAAAAGCCTGCCTGGAGTGTAGGTTCCAAGAATTCCAAATAGGCACTGAATGAATGGAACATTCTGTAGTGGAGATTCCAAAGCTTTCTGAACTCTACGTTGTATGGACAAGAAATTGAAGAGCTTACCCGGTGGCATTTTATCGGCAGTTGAAGACCAGTCCAGCGAGAATAAAGAGTCCTCTGTAAACCAGCATTGGGTTACTTGGACATTCACCAGTGGTACAACGAATGTGTTCATGGAGTGGAGGTTCAGATGAGTTCCCGATTCGCAGTGAATGAATTGAACATTCTGTAGTGGAAATTCCAATAATTTCTGTCACGTGGTTTGTTTGGACAGTAAAAGAAAGGCTTGACCACTGTGGCGTTGATAACCTGTTGAATAGCATGCATGCGAGTGTAAACGGTATGCTGAAAACCAGCAATGTTTTACTTGGACATTCCCCAGTGGTGTAAAGAAAGCCTGCCTGGAGTGTAGGTTCCAAGAATTCCAAATAGGCAGTGAACGAATTGAACATTCTGTAGTGGAGATTCCAATGGTTTCTGAATTCTTCATTGTATGGACAAGAAACTGAAGAGCTTACCAGGTGGGATTTGACAGCCAGTTGAAGACAAGGCCTGCGACTTTGAACAGGTGCTGAAGACCACCATTGGGTTACTTGAATATTCACCAGTGGTGTAAATGAATCCTGCCTGCAGTGGAGATTCGACGAATTCCAGATAGGCAGTGAATGAATGGAACATTCTGAAGTGGAGATTCTAATGGTTTCTGAAGTCTGGGTTATGTGAACAGGAAAAAGAAGAGCTGACCAGGGTTGAGTGGACAGCCAGTTGAACAGTACGACTCCGAGTGTGAACACTCCTATGAAAACCAGCATTGGTTACTTGGACATTCACGAGTGTTGTAACGAAAGCTTGCCTGGAGTGGAGATTCGACGAACTTCAGATTAACAGTTAAAGCGTGGAATATTCTGTTTTTTTTCCCCTTTATTTTATTTTATTTTTTTTAAAGTTGTAGATTTACAATTTTTTGTGCTTTGGTTTCAATTATACAATGATCAGATACCCACCCCTCCACCAGTGCCCATTTTCCACCACCATGGATAATATCCCTCCCACCCCCATCCCCCCATCCCCCCGTCTCTGTGGCAGGGCAATCCCCTGTGTTCTCTCTCTCTCCTTTTGGGTGTTGTGGAATATTCTGTAGTGGAGATTCCATTGAATTTTGAAGTCTGGTTTGAGCGGACAGCAAAATGAAGAGCTGATCACGTTGGAGAGGATAGCCAGTAGAATAGCACACCAGCGAGTTTGAACAGGCCGCGAAAATCCAGCATTGGGGTACTTGGATATTGACCAGTGGTGTACTGAAATCCTGCCTGGAGTAGAGATTCGATGAATTCCAGATTGGCAGTGAATGAATGGAACATTCTGTACAGGAGATTCCAATAATTTCTGAAGTCTAGGTAGTGGGGACAGGAAAATGAAGGGCTGGCCAGGGTTCAGTGGATAGCCAGCTGAACAGCAGGCCTCCGAGGGGGATCAGGACAATGACAACGACCAGTGTGTTACTTGGACATTGAAAAGAGGTGTAAAGAAAGCCTGCCTGTAGTGGATATACGATGAATTCCAGATCGGCTCTGAATGAATGGAACATTCTTTAGTGGAGATTATAATGGTTTCTGAAGTCTAAGTTATGTGGACAGGAAAATGTAGAGCTGACCAGGGTTGAGTGGATAGTCAGTTGAACAGCACTCCGGCGAGTGTGAATAGGCCGCTGAAAAACAGCCTTGAGTTACTTGTGCTTTCAACACTAGTGAAACGAAATCCGGCCTGGAGTGTAGATTCGATGAATTCCAGATTGGGAGTGAATGAATGGAACATTCTGTAGTGGAGGTCCCATTGAATTTTGAAGTCTGGGGTGAGTGTACAGGAAAATGAAGACCTGAACATGTTGGAGAGGATAGCCAGTAGAATAGCACACCAGCGAGTGTGAACAGGCCGCGAAAATCCAGCATTGGGGTACTTGGATATTGACCAGTGGTGTACCGAAATACTGCATGGAATGGAGATTCGATGAATTCCAGAATGGCAGTGAATGAATGGAACATTCTGTACAGGAGATTCCAATCAACTCTGAAGTCTAGGTTGCGGGAAAGGAAAATGTAGAGCTGACCAGCGTTCAGTGGATAGCCAGGTGAACAGCACTTCTGCAAATGTGAAGATACTGCTGAAATGCAGCCTTGGGTTTTTTGTACATTAAACACTAGTGAAACGAAATCCGGCCTGGAGTGGAGATTCGATGAATTCCAGATTGGCAGTGAATGAATGGAACATTCTGAAGTGGATATTCTAATGGTTTCTGAAGTCTGACTTTTGTGATCAGGAAAACGAAGAGCTGTCCAGAGTTGAGTGGACAGCCAGTTGAACAGCACGACTCCGAGTGTGAATATGCCTATGAAAATCAGCATTGGTTACTTGGACATTCACCAGTGGTGTAACGAAAGCTTGCCTGGAGTGGAGATTCGAAAAACTTCAGATTAGCAGTGAAAAAGTGGAATATTCTGTAGTGGAGATTCAAATGATTTCGATAGTCTGGGTTTTGTGGACAGTAAATGGAAGAGCTGACCAGGTTGGAGTGGAGAGCCCGTTGAACAGCACGCCTGGGAGTGTGAATCAGACGCTGGAGAACAGCATTAGGTTACATGGACATTCTCCAATTGTGCAACGAAAGCATGCCTGGAATGGAGATTCCACGAATTCGATATTGGCAGGGAATGAATGGAACATTCCGTAGGAGAGATTCCAATGATTTCTGTAGTCTGAGTTTTGTGTACAGGAAAATGAAGAGCAGAGCAGGGAAGAGTGGATAGTCAGTTGAACAGCACTCCTGCGAGTGTGAACAGGCCGCTGAAAACGAACATTGGGTTCTTGGATATTCACCAGTGGTGTAAAGGAATCCTGCCTGGAGTGGAGATTCGATGAATTCCCGATTGGGAGTGAATGAATGGAACATTCTGTACTGGAGATTCCAATTACTTCTGGAGTCTGGGTTTTGTGGACAGGAAAATGAAGAGCCTAACAGGGTTGAGTGGATAGGCAGTTGGACAGCACGCCTGCGAGTGTGAATAGGCCGCTGAAAAGCAGCCTTGGGTTACTTGTGCTTTCAACACTAGTGAAACGAAATCCGGCCTGGAGAGCAGATTCGATGAATTCTGGATTGGGAGTGAATGAACGGAACATTTTGTAGTGGAGACTCCATTGAATTTTGAATTCTGGGTTGAGTGGACAGGAAAATGAAGAGCTGATCAGGTTGGAGAGAATAGCCAGTATAATAACACACCAGCGAGTGTGAACAGCCGCGAAAAAACCAGCATTGGGGTACTTGGATATTGAGCAGCGGCAATGGAAAGCTGACCATGTTGGAGTAGATAGCCCGTAGAACAGCATGCCTTGGAATGTGAAGCAGATGGTGGATAACAGCATTATGTTACTTGGACATTCTCCAATGATGCAACGAAAGCATGCATGATTTGAAGATTCCATGAATACGATATTGGCAGGGAATGAATGGAACATTCCGGAGGAGAGATTCCAATGATTACTGAAGTCTGGGTTTTGTGTACAGGAAAATGAAGAGCAGAGCAGGGAAGAGTGGATAGCCTGTTGAACAGCAGACTGCGACTTTGAACTGGCTGCTGAAAACCAACATTGGCTTACATGGATATTCAACAGTGGTGTAAAGGAATCCTGCCTGGAGTGGAGATTCGATGAATTCCCGATTGGGAGTGAATGAATGGAACATTCTGTAGTGGAGATTCCAATTACTTCTGAAGTCTGGGTTTTTTGGACAGGAAAATGAAGAGATGACCAGGATTGAGTGGATAGGCAGTTGGACAGCACGCCTGCGAGTGTGATCATGCCGCTGAAATCCAGCATTGGATTCCTTGGACATCATCAGTGGTGTAACGAAAGCCTGCCTGGAGTTGGAGATTCGATGAATTCCAGATTGGAATTGAATCAATGGAACAGTCTGTAGTGGAGATTCCATTGAATTCTGAAGTATGGTCTGTGTGGACAGGAAAAGAATATACTGACCACTGTGTAGTGGATTGCCAGTTCAACAGCATGTCTGCGTGTGAGAACAGAACGCTGAAAATCAGCATTCAGTTACTTAGATATTCACCAGTCGTGTAACTAAAGTCTGCCTGGGGTGAAGATTCGATGAATTCCAGATCGGCAGTGAATGAATGGAACATTCTGTAGTGGAGATTATAATGGTTTCTGAAGTCTAAGTTATGTGGACAGGAAAATGTAGAGCTGACCATGGTTGAGTGGATAGTCAGTTGAACAGCACTCCTGCGAGTGTGAACAGGCCGCTGAAAAGCAGCCTTGGGTTACTTGTACATTCAAAAATAGTGAAACGAAATCCGGCCTGGAGTGGAGATTCGATGAATTCCAGATTGGGAGTGAATGAATGGAATATTTTGTAGTGGATATCCCATTGAATTTTGAAGTCTGGTTTGAGTGGACAGGAAAATGAAGAGCTGATCAGGTAGGAGAGGATAGCCAGTAGAATAGCACACCAGCGAGTGTGAACAGGCCGCGAAAAATCAGCATTGGGGTACTTGGATATTTACCAGCGGTGTAACGAAATCCTGCCTGGAGTGGAGATTCGATGAATTCCAGATTGGCAGTGAATGAATGGAACATTCTGTACAGGAGATTCCAATCATTTCTGAAGTCTAGGTAGTGGGGACAGGAAAATGAAGAGCTGAACAGGGTTCAGTGGATAGCCAGTTGAACAACACGATTCCGAGTTGGATCAGGACAATGAAAACGAGCAGTGTGTTACTTGGACATTCAATAGTGGTGTAAAGAAAGCCTGCCTGGAGTGAGATTCAGATGAATTCCAGATTCGCAGTGAATGAATGGAACGTTTTCTAGTAGAGATTCCAATTATTTCTGAAATCCGATGTGTTGTGGACAGATAAATGAAGAGCAGACCAGGTTAGTGTGCATAACCAATTGAACAGCAGGCCTGCGAGATTGAACAGTCCTCTGAAAACCAGCATTGGGTTACTTGGACATTCACAAGTGGTATTATGAACGCGTTCATGGAGTGGAGGTTTAGATGAATTCCCGATTCGCAGTGAATGAATTCAACATTCTTTAGTGGATATTCCAATGATTTCTGTCGTGTGGGTAGTTCGGACAGTAAAAGAAAGGCTTGAGCACTGTGATGTGGATAGCCAGTTGAATAGCATGCATGCGAGTGTGAACAGTATGCTGAAAACCAGCAATGTGTTACTTGGACATTCACCAGTGGCGTAAAAAAAGCCTGCCTGGAGTGTAGGTTCCAAGAATTCCAAATAGGCATTGAGTGAATGGAACATTCTGTAGTGGAGATTCCCATGGTTTCTGAGTTCTACGTTTTATGGACGAGAAACTGAACAGCTTACCAGGTGGGATTTGATAGCCAGTTGAAGACCAGGCCTCCGAATTTGAACAGGCTGCTTAAAACCACCATTGGGTTACTTGAATATTCACCAGTGGTGTAAAGAAATCATGTTTGCGGTGGATTTTCGATGTATTCCAGATTGGCAGTGAATGAATGGAACATTGTGAAGTGGATATTCTAATGGTTTCTGAAGTCTGGGTTATGTGAATATGAAAAAGAAGAGCTGACCAGGGTTGAGTGGTCAGCCAGTTGAACAGCACGACTCCGATTGTGAACACGCCTATGAAAACCAGCATTCCTTACTTGGACATTCAACAGTGGTGTAACGAAAGCTTGCCTGGAGTGGAGATTCGAAGATCTGCAGATTAGCAGTCAATGAGTGGAATATTCTGTAGTGGAGATTCAAATGATTTCGAAAGTCTGGGTTGTGTGGACAGGAAATGGAAGTGCTGACCAGGTTGGAGTGGATAGCCCGTTGAATAGCACGCCTGGGCGAGTCAACCGGACGCTGGAAAACAGCATTAGGTTACTTGGACATTCTCCAATGGTGCAACGAATGCATGCCTGGAGTAGAGATTCCATGAATTCAATATTGGCAGTGAATGAATGGAACATTCCGTAGGAGAGATTCCACTGATTTCTGAAGTCTGGGTTTTGTGTACAGGAAAATGAAGAGCAGAGCAATGAAGAGTGGTTATCCTGTTGAACAGCAGACTACGACTTTGAACTGGCTGTTGAAAACCAACATTGTGTTATTTGTATATTCAACAGTGGTGTAAAGTAATCCTGCCTGGAGTGGAGATTCGATGTATTACCGATTGGGAGTGAATGAATGGAACATTGTTTAGTGGAGATTACAATAACTTCTGAAGTCTGGGTTTTGTGGACAGGAAAATGAAGAGCTGACCAGGTTTGAGTGGATAGTCAGTTGAACAACACTCCTGCGAGTGTGAACAGGCCACTGAAAAGCAGCCTTGGGTTAGTTGTACATTCAACACTAGTGAAACGAAATCCGGCCTGGAGTGGAGATTCGATGAGTTCCAGATTGGGAGTGAATGAATGTTACATTCTGTAGTGGAGATTCCATTGAATTTTGAAGTCTGGGTTGAGTGGACAGGAAAAAGAAGAGCTGATCAGGTTGGAGAGGATAGCCAGTAGAATAGTACACCACCGAGTGTGAACAGGCCGCAAAACACCAGCATTGGGGTACTTGTATATTGACCAGTGGTGTAACGAAATCCTGCCTGGAGTGGAGATTCGATGAAATCCAGGTTGGCAGTGAATGAATGGAACATTCTGTACAAGAGATTCCAATCATTTCTGAAGTCTAGGTTGTTGGGACAGGAAATTGAAGAGCTGACCAGGTTTCACTGGATAGCCAGTAGAACAGCACGCCTCCGAGGGGGATCAGGACAATGAAAACTAGCAGTGTGTTACTTGGACATTCTACAGTGTTGTAACTAAAGCCTGCCTGGAGTGGAGATTCAGATAAATTCCAGATTCACAGTGAATGAATGGAAGGTTCTGTAGTGGAGATTCCAATTATTTCTGAAATCCGATGAGTGTGAACAGGAAAATGAAGAGCAGACCAGGTTAGAATGGATCGGCAGTTGAACAGCAGTCATGCGAGATTGAAGAGTCCTCTGAAAACCACATTGGGTTACTTGGACATTCACCAGTGGTATAACGAATGCGTTCATGGAGTGGAGGTTCAGATGAATTCCCGATTCGCAGTGAATGAATTGAATATTCTGTAGTGGAAATTCCAATGATTTCTGTCGTGTGGGTTGTTTGGACAGTAAAAGAAAGACTTGACCGGTGGGACGGGCACAGAGGCCTAGCTCGGGGCAAGAAAGCGGAACAGCTCCAATTCCAACAGTTACAGCCCGCCCCCAAGGGCCTGGGTCCCTCTCTGGGCATGCGCAGCTAGAACCAGCCCCTAGAAAGCCGGTTTTCAACCCCTGATCTGCGTGGGACGGGCACAGAGACCCAGCTCCGGGCAACAAATCTGAACGGCTCCAATTCCAACAGGTACAGCTCGTCCCCAAGGGCCTGAGTCCCTCTCTGGGCATGCGCAGCTAGAACCAGCCCCTAGAAAGCCGGTGTTCAACCCCTGATCTGCGTGGGACGGGCACAGAGACCCAGCTCTGGGCAACAAAGCTGAACGGCTCCAATTCCAACAGGTACAGCCCGCCCCCAAGGGCCCGGGTCCCTCTCTGGGCATGCACAGCTAGAACCAGCCTCTAGAAAGCTGGTTTTCAGCCCCTGATCTGTGTGGGACGGGCATAGGAAGAATGGATAGTCTGTTGAACAGCAGGCTGCAACATTGAACTGGCTAGTGAAAACAAACATTGGCTTACATGGATATTCAACAGTGGTGTAAAGGAATCCTGCCTGGAGTGGAGATTCGATGAATTCCCGTTTGGGAATGAATGAATGGAACATTCTGTAGTGGAGATTCCAATTGCTTCTGAAGTTTGTGTTTTGTGGACAGGAAAATGAAGAGCTGACCAGGGTTGAGTGGATAGGCAGTTGGACTGCACGCCTGCGAGTGTGATCATGCCTCTGAAATCCAGCATTGGATTCCTTGGACATCATCAGTGGTGTAACGAAAGCCTGCCTGGAGTTGGAGATTCGATGAATTCCATATTGGTATTGAATCAATGGAACAGTCTGTAGTGGAGATTCCAATGAATTCTGAAGTATGGTTTGTGTGTTCAGGAAAAGAATAATCTGACTACTGTGTAGTGGATTGCCAGTTCACCAGCACGTCTGCAAGCGAGAACAGAACGCTGAAAATCAGCATTCAGTTACTTAGATATTCACCAGTCGTGTAACTAAAGTCTGCCTAGAGTGGAGATTCGATGAATTCCAGATCGGCAGTGAATGTATGGAACATTATGTTGTGGAGATTATAATGGTTTCTGAAGTCTAAGTTACGTGGACAGGAAAATGAAGAGCTGACCAGGGTTGAGTGGATAGTCAGTTGAACAGCAGTCCTGAGAGTGTGAACAGGCCGCTGAAAAGCAGCCTTGGCTTACTTGTACATTCAACACTAGTGAAACGAAATCTGGCCTGGAGTGGAGATTCGATGAATTCCAGATTGGGAGTGAATGAATGGAACATTCTGTAGTGGAGATCCCATTGAATTTTAAAATCTGGGTTGAGTGGACAGGAAAATGAAGAGCTGATCAGGTTGGAGAGGATAGGCAGTAGAATAGCACACCAGTGAGTGTGAACAGGCCGCGAAAAACCAGCATTGGGGTATTTGGATATTGCCCAGAGGTGTAACGAAGTCCTGACTGGAGTGGAGATTCGATGAATTCCAGATTGGCAGTGAATGAATGGAACATTCTGAAGTGGAGATTCTAATGGTTACTGAAGTCTGGGTTATGAGAACAGGAAAAAGAAGAGGTATTCAGTGTTGAGTGGACAGCCAGTTGAACAGCACGACTCCGAGTGTGAACATGCCTATGAAAACCAGCATTGGTTACTTGGACATTCACCAGTGGTGTAACGAAAGCTTGCCTGGAGTGGAGATTCGAAGAACTTCACATTAGCAGTGAAAGAGTGGAATATTCTCTAATGGAGATTCAAATGATTTCGAAAGTCTGGGCTGTGTGCACAGGAAATGGAAGAGCTGACCAGGTTGGAGTGGAGAGCCCGTTGAACAGCACGCCTAGGTGTGTGAAGAGGACGCTGGTAAACAGCATTAGGTTACTTGGACATTCTCCAATGGTGCAACGAAAGCATGCCTGGAGTGGAGATTCTATGATTTCGATATAGGCAGGGAATGAATGGAACATTTCATAGGAAAAATTCCAATATTATCTGAAGTCTGGGTTTTGTGTACAGGAAAATGAAGAGCAGAGCATGGAAGAGTGGATAGCATGTTGAACAGCAGACTGCGAATTTGAACTGGCTGCTGAAAACCAACATTGGGTTTCTTGGATATTCACCAGTGGTGTAAAGGTAACCTGCCTAGAGTGGAGATTCGATGAATTCCTGATTGGGAGTGTATGAATGGAACACTCTGTAGTGGAGATTCCAATTACTTCTGATGTCTGGGTTTTTTGGACAGGAAAATGAAGAGCTGAACAGGGTTGAGTGAATAGTCAGATGGACAGCACGCCTGCGAGTGTGATCATGCCTCTGAAATCCAGCATTGGATTCCTGGACATCATCGGTGGTGTAACAAAAGCCTGCTTGGATTTAGAGATTCGATGAATTCCAGATTGGAATTGAATCAATGGAACAGGCTGTAGTGGAGATTCCGTTGAATTCTGAAGTGTGGTTTGTTTCGACAGGAAAAGAATAATCTGAACACTGAGCACTGGATTGCCAGTTCAACAGCACGTCTGCGAGTGAGATCAGAATGCTGAAAATCAGCATTCAGTTACTAAGATATTCACCAGTCGTGTAAGTAATGTCTGCTTGGAGTGGAGATTCGATGAATTCCAGATCGGCAGTGAATGAATGTCACATTCTGTAGTGGAGATTATAATGGTTTCTGAAGTCTAAGTTATGTGGAGAGGAAAATTTAGAGCTGACCAGGGTTGAGTGGATAGTGAGTTGAACAGCACTCCTGAGACTGTTACCAGGCCACTGAAAAGCAGCCTTGGGTTAGTTGTACATTCAACACTAGTTAAGCGAAATCCGGCCTGGAGTGGAGATTTTATGAATTCCAGATTGGCAGTGAATGAATGGAACATTCTGTACAGGAGATTCCAATCAATTCTGAAGTCTAGTTTGTGGGGACAGGAAAATGAAGAGCTGACCAGGGTTCAGTGGATAGCCAGGTGAACAGCACGCCTCCGAGGGGGATCAGGATAATGAAAAAGAGCAGTGTGTTAGTTGGACATTCAACAGTGGTGTAACGAAAGCCAGCCTGGAGTGGAGATTCAGATGAATTCCAGATTCGCAGTCAATGAATGGAACGTTCTGTAGTGGAGATTCCAAGTATTTCGGACATTCTATGTGTGTGCACAGGAAGATGAAGAGCAGACCAGGTTAGAATGGATAGCCAGTTGAACAGCAGGCCTGCGAGATAGAACAGTCCTCTGAAAACCAGCATTGCGTTACTTGCACATTCACCAATAGCATAACGAATGCGTTCATGGAGTAGAGATTCAGATGAATTCCTGATTCACAGTGAATGAATTGAACATTCTGTAGTTGATATTCCAATGATTTCTGTCGTGTGGGTTGTTTGGACACTAAAAGAAAGACTTGACCACTGTGGAGTGTATAGCCAGTTGAATAACATGCATGCAAGTGTGAACAGTATGCTGAAAACCAGCAGTGTGTTACTTGGACATTCACCAGTGGTGTAATGAAAGCCTGCCTGGAGTGTAGGTTCCAAGAATTCCAAATAGGCAGTGAATGAATGGAACATTCTCTAGTGGAGATTCCAATGGTTTCTGAATTCTACGTTGTATGGAAAAGAAACTGAAGAGCTTACCAGGTGGGATTTGATAGCCAGTTGAAGACCAGATCTGCGAATTTGAACAGGCTGCTGAAAACCTCCATTTGGTTACTTGAATATTCACCAGTGGTGTAAAGACATCCTGTCTGCAGTGGAGATTCGAAGAATTCCAGATTGGCAGTGAATGAATGGAACATTCTGAATTGGAGTTTCTAATGGTTTCTGAAGTCTGGGTTATGCGAATAGGGAAAAGAAGAGCTGACCAGGGTTGAGTGGACATCCAGTTGAACAGCACGACTCCGATTGTGAACACGCCTATGAAAATCAGCATTGGTTACTTGGACATTCACCAGTGGTGTAACGAAAGCCTGCCTGGAGTGGAGATTCAGATGAATTCCAGATTCACAGTGAATAAATGGAATATTCTGTATTGGAGATTCCAATTATTTCTGAAATCCTATGTGTGTGGACAGATAAATGAAGAGCAGAAGAGGTTAGTATGCAGAGCCAGTTGAACTGCAGGCCTGCGAGATTGAACAGTCCTCTGAAAACCAGCATTGGGTTACTAGGACATTCACCATTGGTATAACGAATGCGTTAATTGAGTGGAACTTCAGATGAATTCCCGATTCGCAGTGAATGAATTGAACATTCTGTAGTGGATATTCCAATGATTTCTGTCGTGTGGGTTGTTTGGACAGTAAAAGAAAGACTTGAGCACTGTGGAGTGGATAGCCAGTTGAATAGCATGCATGCGAGTGTGAACAGTATGCTGAAAACCAGCAATGTGTTACTTGGACATTCACCAGTGGTGTAAAGAAAGCCTGCCTGGAGTGTAGGTTCCAAGAATTCCAAATAGGCAGTGAATGAATTGAACATTCTGTAGTGGAGATTCCAATGGTTTCTGAATTCTACGTTTTATGGACGAGAAACTGAAAAGCTTACCAGGTGGGATTTGACAGCCAGTTGAAGACAAGGTCTCCGAATTTGAACAGGCTTCTGAAAACCTCCATTTGGTTACTTGAATATTCACCAGTGGTGTAAAGAAATCATGTCTGCCATGGAGATTCGATGAATTCCAGATTGGCAGTGAATGAATCGAACATTCTGAAGTGGAGATTCTAATAGTTACTGATGTCTGGATTATGTGAACAGGAAAAAGAAGAGCTGACCAGGGTTGAGTGGACAGCCAGTTGAACAGCACGACTCTGAGTGTGACCACGCCTATGAAAACCGGCATTGGTTACTTGGACATTCACCAGTGGTGTAACGAAAGCTAGCCTGGAGTGGAGATTCGATGATCTTCAGATTAGCAACCAATGAGTGGAATATTCTGTAGTGCAGATTCAAATGATTTCGAAAGTCTGGGTTGTGTGGACAGGAAATGGAAATGCTGACCAGGTTGTAGTGGATAGCCCGTGGAACAGCATGCCTGGGAGAGTGAACCGGACGCTGGAAACCAGCATTAGGTTACTTGGACATTCTCCAGTGGTGCAAAGATAGCATGCCTGGAGTGGAGATTCCATGAATTCTATATGGGCAGGGAATGAATGGAACATTCCGTAGGAGAGATTCCAATGTTTTCTGAAGTCTGCGTTTTGTGTACAGGAAAATGAAGAGCAGAGCAGGGAAGAGTGGATAGCCTGTTGAACAGCAGACTGCGACTTAGAACTGGCTGCTGAAAACCAACATTGGCTTACTTGAATATTCAGCAGTGGTGTAAAGGAATCCTGCCTGGAGTGGAGATTCGAAGAATTCCCGTTTGTGAGTGAATGAATGGAACATTGTGTTCTGGAGATTACAATTACTTCTGAAGTCTGGGTTTTTTGGACAGGAAAATGAAGAGCTGACCAGGGTTGATTGGATAGGCAGTTGGACAGCACGCCTGGGAGTGTGATCATGCCTCTGAAATACAGCATTGGATTCCTTGGACATCATCAGTGGTGTAACAAAGACCTGACTGGAGTTGGAGATTCGATGAATTCCAGATTGGAATTGAATCAATGGAACAGTCTGTAGTGGAGATTCCAATGAATTCTAAATTATGGTTTGTGTGGACAGGAAAAGAATAATCTGACCACTGTGTAGTGGAATGCCAGGTCAACAGCACGTCGGCGAGTGAGAACATAACGCTGAAAATCAGTATTCAGTTACTTAATGATTCAGTTAGTTAATGATTTCTATCGTGTGGGTTGTTTGGACAGTAAAAGGAAGACTTGACCGGTGGGACGGGCACAGAAGCCCAGCTCTGGGCTACAAAGCTGAATGGCTCCAATCCCAACAGTTACAGCCCGCCCCCACGGGCCTGGGCCCCTCTAGGTATGCGCAGCTGGAACCAGGCGCTAGAAAGCCGGTTTTCAACCCTTGATTTGCGTGGGACGGGCACAGAGGCCCAGCTCTGGGCAACAAAGCTGAACGGCTTCAATTCCAACAGGTACAGCCCGCCCCAAAGGGCCTTGGTCCCTCTCTGGGCATGCGCAGGTAGAACCAGCCGCTAGAAAGCCGGTTTTCAACCCCTGATCTGCGTGGGACGGGCACAGTGGCCCAGCTCTGGGCAACAAAGCTGAACGGCTCCAATTCCAACAGGTAGAGCCCGCGCCCAAGGGCCTGGGTTCCTCTCTGGGCATGCGCAGCTAGGACCAACCCCTAGAAAGCCGGTTTTCAACCCCTGATCTGCGTGGGATGGGCACAGAGGCCCAGCTCCGGGCAACAAAGCTGAACGGCTCCAATTCCAACAGGTACAGGCCGCCCCCAAGGGCCTGGGTATCTCTCTGGGCATGCACAGCTAGAACCAGCCCCTAGAAAGTCGGTTTTCAACCCGTGATCTACGTGGGACGGGCACAGAGGCCCAGCTCTGGGCAACAAAGCTGAATAGCTCCAATTCCAACAGGTACAGCCCGCCCCCAAGGGCCTGGGTCCCTCTCTGGGCATGCACAGGTAGAACCAGCCGCTAGAAATCCGGTTTTCAACCCCTGATCTGCGTGGGACGGGCACTGAGGCCCAGCTCTGGGCAACAAAGCTGAACGGCTCCAATTCCAACAGGTACAGCCCGCCCCCAAGGGCCTGGGTCCCTCTATGGGCATGTGCAGCTATAACCAGCCCCTAGAAAGCCGGTTTTCAACCCCTGATCTGCGTGGGACGGGCACAGAGGCCCAGCTCTCGGCAACAAACCTGAACGGCTCCAATTCCAACAGGTACAGCCCACCCCCAAGGTCCTGGGTCCCTCTCTGGGCATGCGCAGCTAGATCCAGCCCCTTGAAAGCCGGTTTTCCACCCTGATCTGCGTGGGACGGGCACAGAGGCCCAGCTCTGGGCAACAAAGCTGAATGGCTCCAATTCCAAACAGGAGACGTTCCGAACTCCTTGCCCAGTGCCAGGGACTTTTTCCGGAGCTGTGACCGCTAACGTGGCCGCGAAATATTTTCCCACTACGTATGCCATAGGAACCATAAGCTACCTTCTTAGATGGAAACTTCTCTATTTTAGCTCAGCAACTAGAAACAAAGTAGCTAATAACCCATAAGCCTATCTTAACTCACACTGCATATCAGGCAGAATAGTAACAGTGAACGTGAAGGACTAAACCACACCTCTCACAATGGTAAAGCAACTCAAAAGCCCACCAAACTTTCATATTGAAGAGTCTAGCCCAGATGACACCAACAGTACTGTAGTGTTAGATAACCTCTCTGACAAGGAATTCAGAAGGGAGCTACTTAGGATGCTTAGGGAATTTAAAGAAACAATGGAAAGTAATGCCAATAGAAGACAAGAGGAGCTGAAGGCAGAAATGAGGAAAATGCAATCAGAAATGTCAGACCTGAAAAATCTCGTAGGCGAATTGAAAAGCTCAGAGGAAGGCCTCAGCAGCAGAGTAAGAGCGGCTGAGAACAGAATCAGTGAGCTCGAAGATGAAGTTTAGAGACTCTCCAGAAAAGAGCAGAAAATGGAAAAGAGACTCACAATTCGGGAACAGATGGCAAGAGAAGATCGTGATGAAGCCAAGAGGGGTAACATAAGAATTATTGGAGTCCCAGAGGGACAGGAAGAAAACCTCGATGAAGAAAAAACTGGCAAAGACATCATTGCTACAACATTTCCAGAGGTGAAGAAAACTTGTGACCACATTCAGGAGGCCCGAAGTGTACCAGCTAAAAGAAATCCGAATAAAAATACCCCAAGACACATTCTGATCAAAATGACCAAAACCTTAGACAGAGACAAAATTCTGAAAGCAGCAAGATCGAAGAAAGAAATCTCTTACAAAGGAGCATCCTTAAAATTCACAGCTGATTTTTTCTGATGAAACCCTCATGGCCCGAAAACAGTGGTGGGACATAGTGAAAAAACTCAATGAAATAAATGCCTCCCCTAAAATACTTTTCCCAGCAAGACTCTCATTCATAATAGAATGAACGACACACAGTTTCACAGACAAACAACAGCTCAGGAACTTCATAGACTCAAAACTATGGTTACAAGAACAACTAAATGGGCTACTTTAAGGCAAGAAAGGCCCCTCAAATACACCAAATTTTAACAGAACAATTGGACAAAATGCCATAACAATAATCTCTCTCAATGTCAATGGGCTAAACGCACCAATTAAAAGACATAGAGTGGCAGGATGGATTAGAAAATTGAACCCAACATTCTGCTGCCTGCATGAAACGCATCTCAATAGTCAAAGCAAACACAGACTCAGAGTCAAAGGCTGGAAAACAATCCTAACGGCAAACAGCTCCCATAAAAAAGCTGGGGTAGCCATCCTTATATCAGACCACATCGATTTCAGATTGAGGAAGTCATAAGAGACAGTGAAGGCCATTTCTTATTGATCAAAGGATCTGTACAACAGGAAGAACTAACAATAATAAATGTATATACACCTAATGAGAGACCAGCAAAGTACTTAAAACAACTACTCATAGATTTGGAAAAAGACATCAATAGCAACACAATACTAGTGGGAGACTTCAACACTGCTTTGTCACCTCTTGATAGATAAACCAGACTCAAGCTTAGCAGGGACATACTTCATTTGAGGGAAACAATGGAAGAAAGGGACTTAGTAGTTATATAAAGGACACTTCATCCACAAAAAGCTGAATACACATTCTTCTCAAGCGTACTTGGAACATTCTCCAAGATAGACCACATGCTGTGCCACAAAACATGCCTCCATAAAATTAAGAAGGTAATGATTGTATCAACAATCTTCTCAGACGATAATGCGCTGAAATTAGAAGTAAATCACACACAAAAACAGAAAACTGAATCAAACACCTGGAAATTAAACAGTGCACTATTGAACAACGAGTGGATTAGACAGGAAATCAAAGAGGAAATCAAAAGATTCCTAGAAACGAATGAAAATGAGAACACGAGTTACCAAAACTTATGGGACACAGCAAAGGCTGTGTTAAGAGGAAAGTTTATAGCTCTACATACATTCCTCAGGAAGGAGGAGCGAGCACAAATAAGTAACCTAACCTCACAGCTTAAGAGCTTGGAGAGGGACCAAAAAAAGGAGCACAACCCGAACAGGAGAAAGGAAATAATAAAACTCAGAGCAGAGATTAACGAGATGGAAACCCAAAAAACAATCCGAAAGATCAATGAAACCAAAAGCTGGTTCTTTGAGAAAATTAACAAGATCTATAAGCCTCTAGCAAAACTCACAAAGAAAGGGAGGGAGAAAACCCTAATAAATCGAATCAGAAATGAAAAGGGGGTCATTACAACAGAAACCACAGAAATTCAGAGGATCCTCAGGGAGTACTTTGAGAAGCTTTATGCCACGGAACATTAAAACCTCGAGGAAATGGATAAATTCCTAGACTCCTACAGACTCCCAAGGCTGAACCAAGAAGACCTGGAATACCTGAACAGACCTATCACCATCAAGGAAATTGAAATGGAAATAAAAAATCTCCCCAAGCACAAAAGTCCTGGCCCGGATGGATTCACTAGTGAATTCTTCCAAATCTTTAAAGAGGACTTACTCCCGATGCTCTTTAAGCTTTTCCACGAAATTGAAATATCAAAAACACTTCCGAACAGTTTCTACGAAGCAAATATCACACTGATACCAAGAGCAGACAGAGATACCACAAAGAAAGAGAATTACAGGCCGATATCCCTGATGAACACAGATGCAAAGATCCTCAACAAACTACTAGCAAATAGAATCCAACTACTCATCAAAAAGATCATACACCATGACCAAGTAGGATTCATCCAAGGGATGCAAGGATGGTTTAACATTCGGAAATCAATCAACATAATCCACCATATCAACAAAAGAAAAGATAAAAAGCATATGATCATATCAATAGATGCAGAGAAAGCATTTGATAAGATCCAGCACCCCTTTATGATGAAAACCCTAGCCAAAATGGGTATAGAGGGGACCTTCCTCAACATAATTAAAGCCATCTACCACAAGCCGACAGCAAGCATCATCCTCAATGGGGAAAAACTGAGAGCCTTCCCTCTAAGATCAGGGACGAGACAGGGATGCCCACTCTCTCCACTGCTGTTCAATATAGTACTGGAAGTACTTGCAATAGCGATTAGGCAGGAAAAAGATATTAAGGGCATTCAGGTAGGAAAGGAAGAAATCAAGCTCTCACTATTCGCAGATGATATGATACTCTACTTAGAGAACCCAATAACTTCCACCAAAAAACTCCTAGAAACAATAGACTCGTATAGTAAAGTTGCAGGTTATAAAATCAATACCCAAAAGTCCATGGCTTTCCTATACGCAAACAGTGAGAGAGAAGAAAGCAACATGAAAAAAACAATCCCGTTCACAATTGTGCCCCAGAAAATCAAGTACCTAGGAATCAGCTTAACTAAGGAAGTAAAGGACCTGTACAAAGAAAACTACAAAACGGTACTTCAGGAAATAAAAGAGGGCATGAGGAAATGGAAAGTTATCCCCTGCTCATGGGTTGGGAGACTTAACATTGTCAAAATGGCAATACTACCGAAAGCAATGTATAAATTCAATGCAATCCCTATAAGGATACCCATGACATTCTTCAAAGAAATGGAGCAAACACTCCTGAAATTTACATGGAACAATAAGCCCCCACGAATAGCTAAAGCAATTCTTGGTAAAAAGAAAATGGGAGGAATCAACCTCCCGAACTTCAAACTGTACTACAAAGCAGTAATAAGTAAAACAGCATGGTACTGGAACAAAGGCAGAACTGCAGACCAATGGAACAGGGTTGAATACACTGACATCTCCCCTCAATCATATGCTCATCTAATCTTTGTTAAAGGTGCAAGTAATGTGAAGTGGAGTAAGGAACGCCTCTTTAATAAATTGTGTTGGGATCACTGGATGGCTACATGCAAAACAATAGGCTCAGAACTCTGCCTAACACCATGTACAAAAGTAAGATCAAAATGGATTAAAGACCTCAACATCAGACCAGAAACCATAAGGTACATTGAAGATAAAGTTGGCAAAACCCTCCATGACATTGAAGCTAATGGTATGTTCAAAGATGCCACGCCACTGGCCGAGCAAGTGAAAACAGAGATAGACATATGGGACTATCTTAAACTAAGAAGCTTCTGCACCTCCAAAGAAACAGTGACCAAAATACAAAGACAGTCTACAGAATGGGAAAGGATATTCACCGAATACACATCTGACAAGGGGTTGATATCCAGGACATACAAAATACTGGTTAAAGTCCACAAGAAAAAAACATCCAACCCCATCCAAAAATGGGGCAATGAAATGAACAGAAACTTTCTCAAAGAAGAAATCCGAATGGCAAAAAAGCACATGAGAAAATGCTCTACATCATTAATCATCAGGAAGATGCAGATCAAAACCACAATGAGATACCATCTCACACCTCAGAGACTGGCCCACATTCAAAATAACAATAGCAACTGATGCTGGCGTGGATGTGGCGAGAAAGGGACACTCCTTCACTGTTGGTGGGAATGTCCACTGGTTCAGCCCTTCTGGAAAACAGTATGGACGATTCTCAAAAAATTAGAAATTGAGCTCCCATTTGACCCAGCAATACCACTCCTGGGAATATATCCCAGAGAGGCAAAAATGTATAGTCGAAGTGACATCTGCACTTGTTTGTTCATTGCAGCACTCTTTACAATAGCCAGAAACTGGAAGAAACCTGAATGCCCAAGAACAGATGTCTGGTTAAAGAAACTTTGGTACATCTACACAATGGAGTACTATGTAGCTGTTAGAAAAGATGAAGTCATGAAATGTACATACAAGTGGTACAATATGGAAAGTATCATGCTAAGCGAAATGAGTCAGAAGGAGAGGGATAGACATAGAAAGATTGCATTCATCTGGGGGATATAAAGTAACAAAGTATGAGATTAATATCCAAGAATAGCTGAGATCAGCACCAGGAGGATTACTCCATAACTTAGAGGCCAGCCGGGCATCCTAGAGGAAAGGGCAGTTCAGATAGAGAAGGGAGCACCAAATAAAGGATGTTTCGCGGATCCTCCCAGGAGGGGAGATGCATGTCGAAAGTAGACTATGGACTGAACATGTTTGCCATTCAATGCCTCTTTTGCAGAACACAAAACACAAAAGGAGAGAGAACACAGAGGATTGCCCTGCCACAGAGACAGGAGGGATGGGGGGATGGGGGTGGGAGGGATATTATCCATGGTGGTGGAAAATGGGCACTGGTGGAGGGATGGGTATCTGATCATTATATAATTGAAACCAAAGCACCAAAAATTGTAAATTTACAACTGTGAAAAAAATCAAATAAAATAAAGGGGAAAAAAATCTGTATCCTTAAAAAAAATAAATAAATAATTAGCGATCTGCTCTGGAAGATATAATAATTGAAGATACCCAAAGAACAGCAAGGAAAAAGAATTTTACAAAAAAGCAGAACCACAAATGACTGAGGAACAATAACCAAAAAATGTAAAAATTATTTTACTGCAGTCCTAAGGTGAAAAAATTAAAAAAATCATGGACTATTAAAAGAAAAAACAAAGACTTGACCACTGTGGAGTGGATATCCAGTTGAATAGCATGCATACGAGTGTGAACAGGATGCTGAAAACCAGCAATGTGATACTTGGACATTCACCAGTGGTGTAAAGGAAGCCTGCCTGAGTGTAGGTTCCAAGAATTCCAAATAGGCAGTGAATCAATGGAACGTTCTGTAGTGGAGATTCCAATGGTTTCTGAATTCTACGTTGTATGGACAAGAAACTGAAAAGTTTCCCAGCTGGGATTTTATAGCCAGTTGCAACGAAAGCATGCCTGGAGTGGAGATTCCATGAATTCCATATTGGCAGGGAAAGAATGGAACATTCCGTAGGAGAGATTCCAATGATTTCTGAAGTCTGGGTTTTGTGTACAGGAAAATGAAGAGCAGAGCAGGGAAGAGTGGATCGCCTGTTGAAGAGCAGACTGCGACTTTCAACTGGCTGATGAAAACCAACATAGCGTTACTTGGATATTCACCAGTGGTGTCAAGGAATCCTGCCTGGAGTGTAGGTTCGATGAATTCCCGATAGGGAGTGAATGAATGGAACATTCTGTAGTGGAGATTCCAATCATTTCTGAGGTCTGGGTTTCCTGGACAGGAAAATGAAGAGCTGACCAGGGTTGAGTGGATAGGCAAGTGGACAGCACGCCTGCGAGTGTAATCATGCCTCGGAAATCCAGCATTGGATTCCTCGGACATCATCAGTGGTGTAACGAAAGCCTGTCTGGAGTTGGAGATTCGATGAATTCTAGATTGGAATTGATTCAATGGAACAGCCTGTAGTGGAGATTCCAATGAATTCTGAAGTATGGTTTGTATGGACAGGAAAAGAATAATCTGACCTCTGTGTAGTGGATTGCAAGTTCAACAGCACGTATGAGAGTGAGAACAGAACGCTGAAAATCAGCATTCAGTTACTTAGATATTCACCAGTCTTGTAACTAAAGTCTGCCTGGAGTGGAGATTCGATCAATTTCAGATCGGCAGTGAATGAATGGAACATTCTGTAGTGGAGATTATAATGGTTTCTGAATTCTACGTTGAATGGACAAGAAACTTAAGCGCTTACCAGGTGGTATTTTATAGGCAGTTGAAGACCAGGCCTTTGAGAATAAACAGTCCTCTGAAAACCAGCATTGGGTTACTTGGACATTCACCAGTGGTATAACGAATGCGTTCATGGAGTGGAGGTTCAGATGAATTCCCGATTCGCAGTGAATGAATTGAACATTCTATAGTGGATATTCCAATGATTTCTGTCGTGTGGGTTGTTTGGACAGTAAAAGAAAGACTTGACCACTGTGGAGTGGATAACCAGTTGAATAGCATGCATGCGAGTGTGAACAGTATGCTGAAAACCAGCAATGTGTTACTTGGACATTCACCTGTGGTGTAAAGAAAGCCTGCCTGGAGTTTAGGTACCAAGAATTCCAAATAGGCAGTGAATGAATGCAACACTCTGTAGTGGAGATACCATTGGTTTCTGAATTCTACTTTGTATGGACAAGAAACTGAAGAGCTTACCAGATGGGATTTGATAGCTAGTTGAAGACCAGGCCTGCGAATTTGAACAGGCTGCTGAAAACCACCATTGATTACTTGAATATTCACCAGTGGTGTAACGAAATCCTGTCTGCAGTGGAGATTCGATGAATTCCAGATTGGCAGTGAATGAATTGAACATTCTGAAGTCGAGATTCTAATGGTTTCTGAAGTCTCGGTTATGTGGACAGGAAAAAGAAGAGCTGTCCAGGGTTGATTGGAAAGCCAGTTAAACAGCACGACTCCGAGTGTGAACATGCCTATGAAAACCAGCATTGGTTACTTGGACATTCACCAGTGGTGTAACGAAAGCTTCCCTAGAGTGGAGATTCGAAGAACTTCAGAGTAACAGTGAAAGCGTGGAATATTCTGTAGTGGAGATTCAAATAATTTCGAAAGTCTTGGTTGTGTGGACAGGGATTGGAAGATTTGACCAGGTTGGAGTGGATAGCCAATTGAACAGCACGCCTGGTAATGTTAAGCGCACTCTGAAAAACAGCATTTAGTTACTTGGACATTCTCGAATGATGCAACGAAAGCATGCCTGGTGTGGAGATTCCATGAATTCGATATTGGCAGGGAATGTATGGAACATTCCGTAGGAAAACTTCCAATGATTTCTGAAGTCTGGGATTTGTGTACAGGAAAATGAGGAGCAGAGCAGGGAAAATTGGATAGCCTGTTGAACAGCAGACAGCGACTTTGAACTGGCCGCTGAAAATCAACATTGCCTTACTTGGATATTCACCAGTGGTGTAAAGGAATCCTGCCTGGAGTGGAGATTCGATGAATTCCTGATTTTGAGTGAATGAATGGAACATTCTGTAGTGGAGATTCCAATTACTTCTGAAGTCTGGGTTTTGTGGACAGGAAAATGAAGAGCTGACCAGGGTGGAGTGGATAGTCAGTTGGACAGCACGCCTGCGAGTGTGATCATGCCTCTGAAACCCAGCATTGGATTCCTGGACATCAGTAGTTGTGTAATGAAAGCCTGCCTGGATTTAGAGAATCGATGAATTCCAGATTGGAATTGAATCAATGGAACAGTCTGTAGTGGAGATTCCAATGAATTCTGATGTATTGTTTGTGTGGACATGAATAGAATAATCTGACCACTGTGTAGTGGATGGCCAGTTCAACAGCACATCTCCGAGTGAGAACAGAACGCTGAAAATCAGCATTCAGTTACTTAGATATTCACCAGTCGTGTAACTAATGTCTGCCTGGAGTGGATATTATGAATTCCAGATCGACAGTTAATGAATGGAGCATTATTTAGTGGAGATTATAATGGTTTCTGAAGTCTAAGTTATGTGGACAGGAAAATGTAGAGCTGACCAGGGTTGAGTGGATATTCAGTTGAACAGTACTACTGCTCGTGTGAACAGGCTGCTGAAAAGCCACCTTGGGTTTCTTGTACATTCAACACTAGTGAAACGAAATCCGCGATGGAGTGGAGATTCGATGTATGCCAGATTGGGAGTGAATGAATGGAAAATTCTGTAGTGGAGATTCAATTGAATTTTGAGGTCTGGGTAGAGTGGACAGGAAAATGAAGAGCTGATCAGTTTGGAGAGGATAGCCAGTAGAATAGCACACCAGTGAGTGTGAACAGTCCGCGAAAAACCAGCATTGGGGTACTTGGATATTGAGCAGTGGTGTAACGAAACCTGCCTGGAGTGGAGTTTCGATGAATTCCAGATTGGGAGTTAATGAATGGAATATTCTGAAGTGGAGATTCTAATGGTTTCTGAAGTCTGGGTTATGTGGACAGGAAAAAGAAGAGCTGTCCAGGGTTGTGTGGACAGCCAGTTGAACAGCACGACTCTGAGTGTGAACATGCCTATGAAATTCAGCATTTGTTACTTGGACATTCACCAGTCGTGTAACGAAAGCTTGCCTGGAGTGGAGATTCGAAGAACTTCAGATTAACAGTGAGAGCGTGGAATATTCTGTAGTGCAGATTCAAATAATTTCGAAAGTCCTGGTTGTGTGGACAGGAAATGGAAGAGCTGAGCATGTTGGAGTGCATAGCCAATTGAACAGCACACCTGGTAGTGTGAAGCAGACGCAGGAAAACAGCATTATGTTTCTTGGTCATTCTCAAATGGTTCAACTAAAGCATGCCTGGAGTGGAGATTCCATGAATTCGATATTGGCAGGGAATGAATGGAACATTCCGTAGGAAAATTTCCAATGATTTCTGAAGTCTGGGTTTTGTATACAGGAAAATGAAGTGCAGAGCAGGGAAAAGTGGATAGCCTGTTGAACAGCAGACAGCGACTTTGAACTGGCTACTGAAAATCTTCATTGCCTTACTTGGATATTCAACAGCGGTGTAAAGGAATCCTTCCTGGAGTGGAGATTCGATGAATTCCCGATTGGGAATGAATGAATGGAACATTCTGTAGTGGAGATTCCAATTACTTCTGTAGTCTGGGTTCTGTGGACAGGAAAATGAAGTGCTGACCAGGGTTCTGTGGATAGGCAGTTGGAAAGCACGCCTGCGAGTGCGATCATGCCTCTGAAATCCAGCATTGGATTCCTGGATATCATCAGTTGTGTAACGAAAGCTTGCCTGGATTTAGAGATTCGATGAATTCCAGATTGGAATTGAATCAATGGAACAGTCTGTAGTGGAGTTTCCAATGTATTCTGAAGTATGGTTTGTGTGGACAGGAAAAGAATAATCTGACCACTGTGTAGTGGATGGCCAGTTCAACAACACGTCTGCGAGTGAGAACAGAACCCTGAAAATCAGCATTCAGTTAATTAGATTTTCACAGTCGTGTAACTAAAGACTGCCTGAAGTAGAGATTCGATGAATTCCAGATCGGCAGTGAATGAATGGAACATTCTGTAGTGGAGATTATAATAGTTTCTGAAGAATAAGTTATGTGGAGAGGCAAATGTACAGCTGACCAGATTTGAGTGGTTAGTCAGTTGAGCAGCACTCCTCCGAGTGTGAACAGGCTGCTGAAAAGCAGCCTGGGGTTACTTGTATATTCAACACTGGTGAAACGAAATCCGGCCTGGAGTGGAGATTCGATGAATTCCAGATTGGGAGTGAATGAATGGAATATTCTGTAGAGGAGATCCATTGAATTTTGAAGTCTGGGTTGAGTGGACAGGAAAATGAAGAGCTGATCAGGTTGGAGAGTTTAGCCAGAAGAATAGGACACCAGCGAGTGTGAACAGGCCGCGAAAAACCAGCATTGGGGTACTTGGATATTGACCAGTGGTGTAACAAAATACTGCCTGGAGTGAAGATTCAATGAATTCCAGATTGGCAGTGAATGAATGGAACATTCTGTACAGAAGATTCCAATCATTTCTGAAGTCTAGGTTGTGGGGACAGGAAAATGAAGAGCTGACCAGGGTTCAGTGGATAGGCAGTTGAAGAGCACGCCTACGAGGGGGATCAGGACAATGACAACGACGAGTGTGTTACTTGGACATTCAACAGAGGTGTAAAGAGAGCCTGCCTGGAGTGGAGATTCAGATGAATTCCAGATTTGCAGTGAATGAATGGAACGTTCTGTAGTGGAGATTCCAATTATTTCTGAAATCCGATGTGTGTGGACAGGAAAATGAAGAGCAGACCAGGTTAGAATTGACAGCCAGTTCAACAACAGGCCTGCGAGATTGAACATTCCTATGAAAACCAGCATTGGATTAATTAGACATTCACCAGTGGTATAACGAATGCGTTCATGGAGTGGAGGTTCTGATGAATTCCCGATTCGCAGTGAATGAATTGAACTTTCTGTAGTGGATATTCCAATGATTTCTGTCGTGTGGGTTGTTTGGACAGAAAAAGAAAGACTTGACCACTGTGGAGTGTATAGCCAGTTGAATAGCATGCATGCGAGTGTGAACAGTATGCTGAAAACCAGCAGTGTGTTTCTTGGACATTCACCAGTGGTGTAAAGAAAGCTTGCCTGGAGTGTAGGTTCCAAGAATTCCAAAAAGGCATTGAATGAATGGAACATTCTCTAGTGGATATTCCAATGGTTTCTGAATTATACGTTGTATCGACAAGAAGCTGAAGACATTACCAGGTGGGTTTTGATAGCCAGTTGAAGACCAGGCCTGCGAATTTGAACAGGCTGCTGAAAACCACCATTGGGTTACTTGAATATTCACCAGTGGTGTAAAGTAATCCTGTCTGCAGTGCAGATTCGATGAATTCCAGATTGGCAGAGAATGAATGGAACATTCTGAAGTGGAAATTCTAATGGTTTCTGAAGTCTGGGTAATGTGAACAGGATAAAAAAGAGCTGACCAGGGTTGAGTGGACAGCCAGTTGAACAGCACAACTCTGAGTATGACCACGCCTATGAAAACCAACATTGGTTACTTGGACATTCACCAGTGGTGTAACGAAAGCTTTCCTGGAGTGGAGATTCGAAGAACTTCACATTAGCAGTGAAAGAGTGGAATATTCTGTAGTGGAGGTTCAAATGATTTCGAAAGTCTGGGTTGTGTGGACAGGAAATGGATGAACTGACCAGGTTGGAGTGGATAGCCCGTTGAACAGCACGCCTAGGTGTGTGAATAGGACACTGGAAAACAGCATTAGGTTACTTGGACATTCTCCAATAGGGCAACGAAAGCATGCCTGGAGTGGAGATTCCATGAATTCGATATTGGCAGGGAATGAATGGAACATTCCGTAGGAGAGATTCCAATGATTTCTGAAGTCTGGGTTTTGTGTACAGGAAAATGAAGAGCACAGCAGGGAAAATTGGATAGCCTGTTGAACAGGAGACTGTGACTTTGAATTGGCTGCTGAAAACCAACATTGCGTTACTTGGATATTCACCAGTGGGGTAAAGGAATCCTACCTGGAGTGGAGATTCGATGAATTTCTGATTTTGAGTGAATGAATGGAACATTCTCTAGTGGATATTCCAATTACTTCGGAAGTCAGGGTTTTGTGGACAGGAAAATGAAGAGCTGACCAGGGTTGAGTGGATAGGCAGTTGGACAGCACGCCTGCGAGTGTGTTCATGCCTCTGAAATCCAGCATTGGATTCCTTGGAGATCATCAGTGGTGTAACGAAAGGCTGCCTGGAGTTGGAGATTCATTGAATTCCAGATTGGAATTTAATCAATGGAACAGTCTGTAGTGGAGATTCCAATGAATTCTGAAGTATGGTTTGTGTGGAGAGGAATAGAATAATCTCACCACTGTGTAGTGGATTGCCAGCTCAACAGCAAGGCTGCGAGTGAGAACAGAACGCTGAAAATCAGCATTCAGTTCCTTAGATATTCAATAGTCGTGTAACTAAAGTCTGCCTGGAGTGGATATTCGATGAATTCCAGATCGGCTCTGAATGAATGGAACATTCTTTAGTGGAGATTATAATGGTTTCTGAAGTCTAAGTTATGTGGACAGGAAAATGTAGAGCTGACCAGGGTTTAGTGGATAGTCAGTTGAACAGCACTCCTGCGAGTGTGACGAGGCCGCTGAAAAGCAGCCTTGAGTTACTAGTACATTCAACACTAGTGAAACGAAATCCGGCCTGGAGTGGAGATTCAATGAATTCCAAATTCGGAGTGAATGAATGGAACATTCTGTAGTGGACATCCCATTGAATTTTGAAGTCTTGTTTGAGTGGACAGGAAAATGAAGAGCTGATCAGGTTGGAGAGGTTAGCCAGAAGAATAGCACAACAGCGAGTGTGAACAGGCCGCGAAAAAGCAGCATTGGTGTACTTGGATATTGACCAGTGGTGTACCGAAATACTGAATGGAATGGAGATTAGATGAATTCCAGATTGGCAGTGAATGAATGGAACATTCTGTACAGGAGATTCCAATCATTTCTGAAGTCTAGGTAGTGGGGACAGGAAAATGAAGAGCTGAACAGGGTTCAGTGGATAGCCACCTGAACAGTAGACCTCCGAGGTGGATCAGGACAATGAAACGACCAGTGTGTTACTTGGACATTCAACAGAGGTGTAAAGAAAGACTGCCTGGAGTGGAGATTCAGGTGAATTCCAGATTCGCTGTGAATGAATGGAACATTCTGTAGTGGAGATTGTAATGGTTTCTGAAGTCTAATTTATGTGGACAAGAAAATGAAGAGCTGATCAGGTTGGAGAGGATACCCAGTAGAATAGCACACCAGCGAGTGTGAACAGGCCGCGAAAAACCACCATTGGTGTACTTGGATATTGACCAGTGCTGTGCCGAAATACTGAATGGAATGGAGATTCGATGAATTCCAGATTGGCAGTGAATGACTGGAGCAATCTGTACAGGAGATTCCAATCAATTCTGAAGTCTAGGTTGTGGGGACAGGAAAATGTAGAGCTGACCAGTGTTCAGTGGATAGCCAATTGAACAGCACTTCTGCGAATGTGAACATACCGCTGAAAAGCAGCCTTGGATTTCATGTATATTCAACACTAGTGAAACGAAATCCGGCCTGGAGTGGAGATTCGATGAATTCCAGATTGGGAGTGAATGAATGGAACATTCTGTAGTGGAGATTCCATTGAATTTTGAAGTCTGGTTTGAGTGGACAGGAAAATGGAGAGCTGATCAGGTTGGAGAGGATAGCTGGTAGAATAACACACTAGCGAGTGTGAACAGCCGCGAAAAAAACCAGCATTCGGGTACTTGGATATTGAGCAGCGGTGTAACGATATCCTGCCTGGAGTGGAGATTCGATGAATTCCAGATTGGCAGTGAGTGAATGGAACATTCTGAAGTGGACTTTCTAATGGTTTCTGAAGTCTGAGTTATGTGATCAGGAAAAAGAAGAGCTGTCCAGAGTTGAGTGGACAGCCAGTTGAACAGCGCGACTCCGATTGTGTACATGCCTATGAAAACCAGCATTGATTACTTGGACATTCAGCAGTGGTGTAACGAAAGCTTGCCTGGAGTGGAGATTCGAAAAACTTCAGATCAGCAGTGAAAAAGCGGAATGTTCTGTAGTGGAGATTCAAATGATTTCTATAGTCTGGGTTGTGTGGACAGTAAATGGAAGAGCTGACCAGGTTGGAGTGGAGAGCCCTTTGAACAGCACGCCTGGGACTGTGAAGCAGACGCTGGAGAACATCATTAGGTTACTTGGACATTCTCCAATGGTGCAATGAATGCATGCCTGAAGTGGAGATTCCATGAATTCGATATTGGCAGGGAATGAATGGAACATTCTTTAGGAGAGATTCCAGTGATTTCTGTAGTCTGAGTTTTGTGTACAGGAAAAAGAAGAGCAGAGCAGGGAAGAGTGTATGGTCAGTTGAACAGCACTCCTGCGAGTGTGAACATGCTGCTGAAAACGAACATTTGGTTACTTGGATATTCAACAGTGGTGTAAAGGAATCCTGCCTGGAGTGGAGATTCGATGAATTCCCGATTGGGAGTGAATGAATGGAACATTCTGTAGTGGAGATTCCAATTACTTCTGAAGTCTGGGGTTTGTGGACAGGAAAATGAAGAGCCTACCAGGGTTGAGTGGATAGGCAGTTGGACAGCACGCCTGCGAGTGTGATCATGCCTCGGAAATCCAGCATTGGATTCCTGGACATCATCAGTGGTGTAACGAAAGCCTGCCTGGATTTAGAGATTCGATGAATTCCAGATTGTAATTGAATCAATAGAACAGTCTGTAGTGGAGATTCCAATGAATTTTGAAGTATGGTTTGTGTGAACAGGAAAAGAATAATCTGACCACTGTGTAGTGGATTGCCAGTTCAAGAGCACGTCTGCGAGTGAGAACAGAACGCTGAAAATCAGCATTCAGTTACTTAGATATTCACCAGTCTTGTAACTAATGTCTGCCTGGAGTGGAGATTCGATGAATTCCAGATCGGCTCTGAATGAATGGAACATTCTGTAGTGGAGATTATAATGTTTTCTGAAGTCTTAGTTATGTGGACAGGAAAATGTAGAGCTGACCAGGTTTGAGTGGATATTCAGTTGAACAGTACTACTGCGAGTGTGAACAGGCCTCCGAAAAGCAGAATTGGGTTTCTTGTACATTCAACACTAGTGAAACTAAATCCGGACTGGAGTGGAGAATCGATGAACTCCAGATCTGGAGTGAATGAATGGAACATTCTGTAGTGGAGATTCCAACGGTTTCTGAATTCTACGTTTAATGGACGAGAAACTGAAGAGCTTACCAGGTGGGATTTGATAGCCAATTGAAGACCAGGCCTGCCCAGTTGAACAGGCTGCTGAAAACCACCATTGGGTTACTTTAATATTCACCAGTGGAGTAAAAAAATGATGTCTGCCGTGGAGATTCGATGAATTCCAGATTGGCAGTGAATGAATCGAACATTCTGAAGTGGAGATTCTAATGGTTTCTGAAGTCTGTGTTATGTGAACAGGAAAAAGAAGAGGTGACCAGGGTTGAGTGGACAGCCAGTTGAACAGCACGACTCCGAGTGTGAACACGCCTATGAAAACCAGCATTGGTTACTTGGACATTCACCAGTGGTGTAACGAAAACTTGCCTGGAGTGGAGATTCGAAGAACTTCAGATTATCAATGAATGAGTCGAATATTCTGTAGTGGAGATTCAAATGATTTCGAAAGTCTTTGTTGGGTGGACAGGAAACGGAAGAGCTGACCAGGTTGTAGTGGATAGCCCGTCGAACAGCACGCATGGGAGAGTGAAGTGGACGCTGGAAAACAGCATTAGGTTACTTGGACATTCTCCAATGGTGCAACGAAAGCATGCCTGGAGTGGAGATTCCATGCATTCGGTATTGGCAGGGAATGAATCGAACATTCCGTAGGAGAGATTAAAATGATTTCTGAAGTCTGGGTTTTGTGTACAGGAAAATGAAGAGCAGAGCAGAGAAGTGTGGATAGCTTGTTGAACAGCAGACTGCGACTTTGAACTGGCTGCTGAAAACCAACATTGGCTTACTTTGATATTCAGCGGTGGTGTAAAAGAATCCTGCCTGGGTGGAGATTCGATGAATTCCCGATTGGGAGTGAAAGAATGGAACATTGTGTAGTGGAGATTACAATTACTTCTGAAGTCTGGGTTTTGTGGACAGGAAAATGAAGAGCTGACCAGGTTTCAGTGGATAGTCAGTTGAACAGTACTCCTGCGAGTGTGAACAGGTCGATGAAAAGCAGCCTTGGGTTACTTATACATTCAACACTAGTGAAACGAAATCCGGCCTGGAGTGGAGATTCGATGAGTTCCAGATTGGGAGTGAATGAATGTTACATTCTGTAGTGGTGATTCTATTGAATTTTGAAGTCTGGTTTGAGTGGATAGGAAAATGAAGAGCTAATCAGGTTGGAGAGGATAGGCAGTAGAATAGCACACCAGCGAGGGTGAACAGGCCGCGAAAATCCCGCATTCGGGTACTTGGATATTGACCAGTGGTGTAACGAAATCCTGCGTGGAGTGGAGACTCGATGAATTCCAGATTGGCAGTGAATGAATGGAACATTCTGTACAGGAGATTCCAATCATTTCTGAAGTCTAGGTTGTTGAGACAGGAAAATGAAGAGCTGACCAGGGTTCACTGTATAGCCATTTGAACAGCACGCCTCCGAGGGGTATGAGGACAATGAAAACGAGCAGTGTGTTACTTGGACATTCTACAATGTTGTAACTAAAGCTTGCCTGGAGTGGAGATTCAGATGAATTCCAGATTCGCAGTGAATGGATGGAAGGTTCTATAGTGGAGATTCCAATTATTTCTGAAATCCGATGTGTGTGGACAGGAAAATGAAGAGCAGGCCAGGTTAGAATTGACAGCCAGTTGAACAGCAGGCCTGCGAGACTGAACAGTCCTCTGAAAACCAGCATTGGGTTACTTGGACATTCACCAGTGGTATAACGAATGCGTTCATAGAGTGGAGATTCAGATGAATTCTCGATTCGCAGTGAATGAATTGAATAGTCTGTAGTGGATATTCCAATGATTTCTGTCGTGTGGGTTGTTTGGACAGTAAAAGAAAGACTTGACCGGTGGGATGGGCACAGAAGCCCCGCTCTGGGCAACAAAGCTGAATGGCTCCAATTCCAACAGGTACAGCCCGCCTCCAAGGGCCTGAGCCCCTCTCCGGGAATGCACACCTAGAACCAGCCCCTAGAAAGCCGGTTTTCAACCCCTGATCTGCGTGGGACGGGCACAGAGGCCCAGCTCTGGGCAACAAAGCTGAACGGCTCCAATTCCAAACAGGAGATGTTCCCAACTCCTCGCTCAGTGCCAGGGACTCTTTCCGGAGCTGCGACCGCTAATGCGGCCGCGAAATATTTTCCCACTACGTATGCCATAGGAACCATAAGCTACCTTCTTAGATGGAAACTTCTCTATTTTAGCTCAGCCACTAGAAACACAGTAGCCAATAACTCATAAGCCTATCTTAACTCACACTGCATATCAAGCAGAATAGTAACAGTGAACGTGAAGGACTAAACCACACCTCTCTCAATGGTAAAGCAACTCAAAAGCCCACCAAACTTTCATATTGAAGAGTCTAGCCCAAATGACACCAACAGTACTGTAGTGTTAGACAACCTCTCTGACAAGGAATTCAGAAGGGAGCTACTTAGGATGCTTAGGGAATTAAAAGAAACACTGGAAAGCAATGCCAATAGAAGACAAGAGGATCTCAGGGCAGAAATGAGGAAAATGCAATCAGAAATGTCAGACCTGAAAAATCTCGTAGGCGAATTGAAAAGCTCAGAGGAAGGCCTCAGCAGCAGAGTAAGAGCGGCTGAGAACAGAATCAGTGAGCTCGGAGATGAAGTTCAGAGACTCTCCAGAAAAGAGCAGAAAATGGAAAAGAGACTCACAATTCGGGAACAGATGGCAAGAGAAGATCGTGATGAAGCCAAGAGGGGTAACATAAGAATTATTGGAGTCCCAGAGGGACAGGAAGAAAACCTCGATGAAGAAAAAACTGGCAAAGACATCATTGCTACAACATTTCCAGAGATGAAGAAAACTTGTGACCACAATCAGGAGGCCCGAAGGGTACCAGCTAAAAGAAATCCGAATAAAAATACCCCAAGACACATTCTGATCAAAATGACCAAAACCTTAGACAGAGACAAAATTCTGAAAGCAGCAAGATCGAAGAAAGAAATCTCTTACAAAGGAGCATCCTTAAAATTCACAGCTGATTTTTCTGATGAAACCCTCATGGCCCGAAAACAGTGGTGGGACATAGTAAAAAAAACTCAATGAAATAAATGCCTCCCCTAAAATACTTTTCCCAGCAAGACTCTCATTCATAATAGAAGGAAAAACACACAGTTTCACAGACAAACAAGAGCTCAGGAACTTCATAGACTCAAAACCATGGTTACAAGAACAACTAAATGGGCTACTTTAATGCAAGAAAGGCCCCTCAAATACACCAAATTTTAACAGAACAATGGGACAAAATACCATAACAATAATCTCGCTCAATGTCAATGGGCTAAACGCACCAATTAAAAGACATAGAGTGGCAGGATGGATTAGAAAATTGAACCCAACATTCTGCTGCCTGCATGAAACGCATCTCAATAGTCAAAGCAAACACAGACTCAGAGTCAAAGGCTGGAAAACAATCCTAAAGGCAAACAGCTCCCATAAAAAAGCTAGGGTAGCCATCCTTATATCAGACCACATCGATTTCAGATTGAGGAAGGTCATAAGAGACAGTGAAGGCCATTTCTTATTGATCAAAGGATCTGTACAACAGGAAGAACTAACAATAATAAATGTATATGCACCTAATGAGAGACCAGCAAAGTACATAAAACAACTACTCATAGATTTGGAGAAAGACATCAATAGCAACACAATACTAGTGGGAGACTTCAACACTGCTTTGTCACCTCTTGATAGATCAACCAGAATCAAGCTTAGCAGGGACATACTTCATTTGAGGGAAACAATGGAAGAAAGGGACTTAGTAGATATATATAGGACACTTCATCCACAAAAAGCTGAATAAACATTCTTCTCAAGCGTACATGGAACATTCTCCAAGATAGACTACATGCTGAACCACAAAACATGCCTCCATAAAATTAAGAAGGTAGAGATTGTATCAACAATCTTCTCAGACCATAATGCGCTGAAATTAGAAGTAAATCACACACAAAAATAGAAAACTAAATCAAACACCTGGAAATTAAACAGTGCACTATTGAACAACGAGTGGATTAGACAGAAAATCCAAGAGGAAATCAAAAGATTCCTAGAAACGAATGAAAATGAGAACACGAGTTACCAAAACTTATGGGACACAGCAAAGGCTGTGTTAAGAGGAAAGTTTATAGCTCTACAAGCATTTCTCAGGAAGGAGGAGCGAGCACACATAAGTAACCTAACCTCACAGCTTAAGAGCTTGGAGAGGGACCAAAAAAAGGAGCACAACCCGAACAGGAGAAAGGAAATAATAAAACTCAGAGCAGAGATTAACGAGATGGAAACCCAAAAAACAATCCGAAAGATCAATGAAACCAAAAGCTGGTTCTTTGAGAAAATTAACAAGATCTATAAGCCTCTAGCAAAACTCACAAAGAAAGGGAGGGAGAAAACCCTAATAAACCGAATCAGAAATGAAAAGGGAGTCATTACAACAGAAACCACAGAAATTCAGAGGATCCTCAGGGAGTACTTTGAGAAGCTTTATGCCACGGAACATCAAAACCTCGAGGAAATGGATAAATTCCTAGACTCCTACAGACTCCCAAGACTGAACCAAGAAGACCTGGAATACCTGCACAGACCTATCACCATCAAGGAAATTGAAATGGTAATAAAAAATCTCCCCAAGCACAAAAGTCCTGGCCCAGATGCATTCACTAGTGAATTCTTCCAAATCTTTAAAGAGGACTTACTCCCAATGCTCTTTAAGCTTTTCCACGAAATTGAAATATCAAAAACACTTCCGAACAGTTTCTACGAAGCAAATATCACACTGATACCAAAAGCAGACAGAGATACCACAAAGAAAGAGAATTACAGGCCGATATCCCTGATGAACACAGATGCAAAGATCCTCAACAAACTACTAGCAAATAGAATCCAACTACTCATCAAAAAGATCATACACCATGACCAAGTAGGATTCATCCCAGGGATGCAAGGATGGTTTAACATTCGGAAATCAATCAACATAATCCACCATATCAACAAAAGAAAAGATAAAAAGCATATGATCATATCAATAGATGCAGAGAAAGCATTTGATAAGATCCAGCACCCCTTTATGATGAAAACCCTAGCCAAAATGGGTATAGAGGGGACCTTCCCCAACATAATTAAAAGCCATCTACCACAAGCCTACAGCAAGCATCATCCTCAATGGGGAAAAACTGAGAGCCTTCCCTCTAAGATCAGGGACGAGACAGGGATGCCCACTCTCTCCACTGCTGTTCAATATAGTACTGGAAGTACTTGCAATAGCGATTAGGCAGGAAAAAGATATTAAGGGCATTCAGGTAGGAAAGGAAGAAATCAAGCTCTCACTATTCGCAGATGATATGATACTCTACTTAGAGAACCCAATAACTTCCACCAAAAAACTCCTAGAAACAATAGACTCGTATAGTAAAGTTGCAGGTTATAAAATCAATACCCAAAAGTCCATGGCTTTCCTATACGCAAACAGTGAGAGAGAAGAAAGCAACATGAAAAAAACAATCCCGTTCACAATTGTGCCCCAGAAAATCAAGTACCTAGGAATCAGCTTAACTAAGGAAGTAAAGGACCTGTACAAAGAAAACTACAAAACGCTACTTCAGGAAATAAAAGAGGGCATGAGGAAATGGAAAGATATCCCCTGCTCATGGGTCGGGAGACATAACATTGTCAAAATGGCAATACTACCGAAAGCATTGTATAAATTCAATGCAATCCCTATAAGGATACCCATGACATTCTTCAAAGAAATGGAGCAAACACTCCTGAAATTTATATGGAACAATAAGCCCCCACGAATAGCTAAAGCAATTCTTGGGAAAAAGAAAATGGGAGGAATCAACCTCCCGAACTTCAAACTGTACTACAAAGCAGTAATAAGTAAAACAGCATGGTACTGGAACAAAGGCAGAACTGCAGACCAATGGAACAGGGTTGAATACACTGACATCTCCCCTCAATCATATGCTCATCTAAACTTTGATAAAGGTGCAAGTAATGTGAAGTGGAGTAAGGAAAGCCTCTTTAATAAATTGTGTTGGGATCACTGGATGGCTACATGCAAAACAATAGGCTCAGAACTCTGCCTAACACCATGTACAAAAGTAAGATCAAAATGGATTAAAGACCTCAACATCAGACCAGAAACCATAAGGTACATTGAAGATAAAGTTGGCAAAACCCTCCATGACATTGAAGCTAATGGTATCTTCAAAGATGCCACGCCACTGGCCGAGCAAGTGAAAACAGAGATAGATAAATGGGACTATCTTAAACTAAGAAGCTTCTGCACCTCCAAAGAAACAGTGACCAAAATACAAAGACAGTCTACAGAATGGGAAAGGATATTCACCGAATACACATCTGACAAGGGGTTGATATCCAGGACATACAAAATACTCGTAAAAGTCCACAAGAAGAAAACATCCAACCCCATCCAAAAATGGGGCAATGAAATGAACAGAAACTTTCTCAAAGAAGAAATCCGAATGGCAAAAAAGCACATGAGAAAATGCTCTACATCATTAATCATCAGGGAGATGCAGATCAAAACCACAATGAGATACCATCTCACACCTCAGAGACTGGCCCACATTCAAAATAACAAAAGCAACTGATGCTGGCGTGGATGTGGCGAGAAAGGGACACTCCTTCACTGTTGGTGGGAATGTCCACTGGTTCAGCCCTTCTGGAAAACAGTATGGACGATTCTCAAAAAATTAGAAATTGAGCTCCCATTTGACCCAGCAATACCACTCCTGGGAATATATCCCAGAGAGGTAAAAATGTATAGTCGAAGTGACATCTGCACTTGTTTGTTCATTGCAGCACTCTTTACAATAGCCAGAAACTGGAAGAAACCTGAATGCCCAAGAACAGATGACTGGTTAAAGAAACTTTGGTACATCTACACAATGGAGTACTATGTAGCTGTTAGAAAAGATGAAGTCATGAAATTTACATACAAGTGGTACAATATGGAAAGTATCATTCTAAGCGAAATGAGTCAGAAAGAGAGGGATAGACATAGAAAGATTGCATTCATCTGGGGGATATAAAGTAACAAAGTATGAGATTAATATCCAAGAATAGCTGAGATCAGCACCAGGAGAATTACTCCATAACTTAGAGGCCAGCCGGGCATCCTAGAGGAAAGGGCAGTTCAGATAGAGAAGGGAGCACCAAATAAAGGATGTTTGGCGGATCCTCCCAGGAGGGGAGATGCATGTCGAAAGTAGCCTATGGACTGAAGAAGTTTGCCATTCAATGCCTCTTTTGCAGAACACAAAACCCAAAAGGAGAGAGAAAACACAGAGGATTGCCCTGCCGCAGAGACAGGAGGGATGGGGGGATGGGGGTGGGAGGGATATTATCCATGGTGGTGGAGAATGGGCACTGGTGGAGGGATGGGTATCTGATCATTGTATAATTGAAACCAAAGCACCAAAAATTGTAAATTTACAACTGTGAAAAAAATAAAATAAAATAAAGGGGGAAAAATTCTGTATCCTTAAAAAATAAATAAATCAATAATTAGAGATCTGCTCTGGAAGATATAATAATTGAAGTTACCCAAAGAACAGCAAGGAAAAAGAATTTTACAAAAAAGCAGAACCACAAATGCCTGAGGAACAATAACGCCAGCTGCCCCCCACGAGCGGCTCTCCGGCACGGCCACGGCCCCGGAGGCACAAGGACTTAGCACAGAGAACCAGCCGCTTGGAGCAGAAAAGCAGATGGACTTGTGTTGAACTGCGCCACCAAGCCGACCCGGAGGGGGAAGGGCGTTGACCGGCCCGCCCGCTCCTCTCTGGAAAGAAAGATGGCGGCCGTACGGGAGCCTTGTGGAAAGCAGGTTTGAGCCGGGCTCGGGGGAGCGGCGGGGACCTCATGGGAAGTGGGGCTTTGTGGGCCGTCCCCCACGCCCCACCGAGGTCGCCAGCTGCCCCCCACGAGCGGCTCTCCGGCACGGCCACGACTCCAGGGCACAGAAACCAATCTCTTAACTAGCTAACTTTTAATAGAAATTCTTCCAGGGCCAATAAGTAAAATATTCTATTCTTAACCAAGTTGTAGAAAGCAAATCATTTCACAATGTTGTTTCAGCATGTCTGATTGTGGGGGGTGGGTCCTAAACTCTAAACAATAATTGTGCATCTTCTATCGAAATAATCTATCTAGTCAAAGTAGATAGAGTATTAACTAGAACTCATCTGCCTCACAAGAATTGGGAGGGGTGGGAGGTGGGGGTCTATTGGGGTTCGGGGTTAAAAATGAGTATTGGTAAAGGGAAATGTGTTCGGTATCTACATGACTGAGACCTAAACCCGAAAGCTCTGTAACTTTTCCCACAGTGATTCAATAAATAAAAAAATTATAAAAAAAATTCTGTGTCCTTAAAAAATAAATAAATAAATAATAAGCGATCTGCTCTAGAAGATATAATAATTGAAGTTACCCAAAGAACAGCAAGGAAAAAGAATTTTACAAAAAAGCAGAACCACAAATGCCTGAGGAACAATAACCAAAAAATGTAAAAATTATTTTCCTGCAGTCCTAAGATGAAAAATTTTAAAAAATCATGGACTATTAAAAAAAAAAGAAAGACTTGACCACTGTGGAGTGGATATCCAGTTGAATAGCATGCATACGAGTGCGAAGAGGATGCTGAAAACCAGCAATGTGATATTTGGACATTCACCAGTGGTGTAAAGGAAGCCTGCCTGGAGTGTAGGTTCCAAGAATTCCAAATAGGCAGTGAATGAATGGAACATTCTGTAGTGGAGAGTCTAATGGTTTCTGAATTCTACGTTGTATGGACAAGAAACTGAAGAGCTTCCCAGGTGGGATTTTATAACCAGTTGCAATGAAAGCATGACTGGATTGGAGATTCCATGAATTCGATTTTGGCAGGGAAAGAATGGAACATTCCGTAGGAGAGATTCCAATGATTTCTGAAGTCTGGGTTTTGTGTACAGGAAAATGAAGAGCAGAGCAGGGAAGAGTGGATAGTCTGTTGAACAGCAGACTGCAACTTTGAACTGGCTGCTGAAAACCAACATTGGCTTACATGGATATTCAACAGTGGTGTAAAGGAATCCTGCCTGGAGTGGAGATTCGATGAATTACCGTTTGGGAATGAATGAATGGAACATTCTGTAGTGGAGATTCCAATTACTTCTGAAGTTTGTGTTTTGTGGACAGAAAAATGAAGAGCTGACCAGGTTTGAGTGGATAGGCAGTTGGACAGCACTCCTGCGAGTGTGATCATGCCTCTGAAATCCAGCATTGGATTCCATGGACATCATCAGTGGTGTCACGAAAGCCTGCCAGGAGTTGGAGAATCGATGAATTCCAGATTGATATTGAATCAATGGAACAGTCTGTAGTGGATATTCCAATGAATTCTGAAGGATGGTTTGTGTGTTCAGGAAAAGAATAATCTGACTTCTGTGTAGTAGATTGCCAGTTCAACAGCACGACTGCGAGCGAGAACAGAACGCTGACAATCAGCATTCAGTTACTTAGATATTCACCAGTCGTGTAACTAAAGTCTGCCTGGAGTGGAGATTCGATGAATTCCAGATCGGCAGTGAATGTATGGAACGTTATGTAGTGGAGATTATAATGGTTTCTGAAGTCTAAGTTACGTGGACAGGAAAATGAAGAGCTGACCAGGGTTGAGTGGATAGTCAGTTGAACAGCAGTCCTGCGAGTGTGAACAGGCCGCTGAAAAGCAGCCTTGGGTTACTTGTACATTCAACACTAGTGAAACGAAATCTGGCCTGGAGTGGAGATTCGATGAATTCCAGATTGGGAGTGAATTAATGGAACATTCTGTAGTGGAGATCCCATTGAATTTTGAAGTCTGGGTTGATTGCCCGGAAAATGAAGAGCTGATCAGGTTGGAGAGGATAGCCAGTAGAATAGCACACCAGTGAGTGTTAACAGGCCGCGAAAAACCTGCATTGGGGTACTTGGATATTGACCAGAGGTGTAACGAAATCGTGCCTGGAGTGGAGATTCGATGAATTCCAGATTGCAGTGAATGAACGGAATATTCTGAATTGGAGATTCTAATGGTTACTGAAGTCTGGGTTATGAGAACAGGAAAAAGAAGAGCTATTCAGTGTTGAGTGGACAGCCAGTTGAACAGCACGACTCCGAGTGTGAACATGCCTATGAAAACCAGCATTGGTTACTTGGACATTCACCAGTGGTGTAACGAAAGCTTGCCTGGAGTGGAGATTCGAAGATCTTCACATTAGCAGTGAAAGAGTGTAATATTCTGTAGTGGAGATTCAAATGATTTCGAAAGTCTGGGTTGTGTGGACAGGAAATGGAAGAGCTGACCAGGTTGGAGTGGATAGCCCGTTGAACAGCACGCCTAGGTGTGTGAAGAGGACGCTGGTAAACAGCATTAGGTAACTTGGACATTCTCCAATGGTGCAAGGAAAGCATGCCTGGAGTGGAGATCTCATGAATTCGATATCGGCAGGGAATTAATGGAACATTTCGTAGGAGAGATTTCAATGATTTTTGAAGTCTGGGTTTTGTGTAGAGGAAAATGAAGAGCAGAGCATTGAAGAGTGTATAGCCTGTTGAAAGCAGACTGCGACTTTGAACTGGCTGCTGAATACCAACATTGGGTTACTTGGATATTCACCAGTGGTGTAACGGAATCCTGCCTGGAGTGCAGATTCGATGAATTCCCGATTGGGAGTGAATGAATGGAACATTCTGTAGTGGAGATTCCAATTACTTCTGAAGGCTGGGTTTTGTGGACAGGAAAATGAAGTGCTGAGCAGGGTTGAGTGGTTAGGCAGTTGGACAGCACGCCTGCGAGTGTGATCATGCCTCTGAAATCCAGCATTGGATTCCTTGAACTTCATCAGTGGTGTAATGATAGCCTGCCTGGAATTGGAGATTCGATGAATTCCAGTTAGGAATTGAATCTATGGAACAGTCTGTAGAGGAGATTCCAATGAATTCTTAAGTATGGTTTGTGTGGACAGGAAAAGAATAATCTGACCTCTGTGTAGTGGATTGCCAGTTCAACAGCACGTCTGCGAGTGAGATCAGAACGCTGAAAATCAGCATTCACTTTCTTAGATATTCACCAGACTTTTAATTAAAGTCTGCCTGGAGTGGAGATTCGATGAATTCAGATCGGCAATGAATGAGTGGAACATTCTGTAGTGGAGATTATAATGGTTTCTGAAGTCTAAGTTATGTGGACAGGAAAATGTAGATCTGACCAGGGTTGAGTGGATAGTCAGTTGACCAGCACTTCTGCGAGTGTGAATAGGCCGCTGAAAAGCAGCCTTGGGTTACTTGTATATTCAACACTAGTGAAAAGAAATCCGGCCTGGAGTGGAGACTCGCTTAATTCCAGATTGGGAGAGAATGAATGGAACATTCAGTAGTGGAGATTCCATTGAATTTTGAAGTCTGGGTTGAGTGGACAGGAAAATGAAGAGCTGATCAGGTTGGAGAGGTTAGCCCTTAGAATAGCACACCAGCGCGTGTGAACAGGCCGCGTAAACCAGTATTGCGGTACTTGGATATTTACCAGTGGTGTAACAAAATCCTGCCTTTAGTGGAGATTCGATGATTTCCAGATTGGCAGTGAATGAATGGAACATGCTGTACAGTAGATTCCAATCATTTCTAAATTCTTGGTTGTGGGGACAGGAAAATGAAGAGCTGACCAGTGTTCATTGGATAGCCAGTTGAACAGCACTGCTCTGAGGGTGATCAGGAGAATGAAAACGAGCAGTTTGTTACTTGTTTATTCAGCAGTGGTGTAACGAATGCCTGCCTTGTGTGGAGATTCAGATGAATTCCAGATTCGCAGTGAATGAGTGGAACATTCTGAAGTGGAGTTTTTAATGGTTTCTGAAGTCTGGGTTATGTGAACAGGATAAAGAAGAGCTGACCAGGGTCGATTGGACAGCCAGTTGAATAGCACGACTCCGACTGTGAACACGCCTATGAAAACCAGCATTGGTTACTTGGACATTCACCAGTGGTGTAACGAAAGCTTGCCTGGAGTGTAGTTTCAATGAATTCGATATTGGCAGGAATGAATGGAACATTCCGTAGGAGAGATTCCAATGATTTCTGAAGTCTGGGTTTTGCGTACAGTAAAATGAAGCGAAGAGCAGAGAAGAATGGATAGCCTGTTGAACAGCAGATAGCGACTTTGAACTGGCTGCTGAAAACCAACATTGTGTTACTTGGATCTTCAACAGTGTTTTCAAGTAATCCTGCCTGGAATGGAGATTCGAAGAATTCCTGATTGGGAGTGAATGTATGGAACATTCTGTAGTGGAGATTCCAATTACTTCTGAAGTCTGGGTTTTGTGGACAGGAAAATGAAGAGCTGACCAGGGTTGAGTGGATAGGCAGTTGGACAGCACGCCTGCGAGTGTGACCATGCCTCTGAAATCCAGCATGTGATTCCTTGGACATCATCAGTGGTGTAACGAAATCCTGCCTGGAGTGGAGATTCGATTAATTCCAGATTGGCAGTGAATGAATGGAACATTCTGTACAGGAGATTCCAATCATTTCTGAAGTCTAGGATGTGGGGACAGGAAAATGAAGAACTGATCAGGGTTCACTGGATAGCCACTTGAACAGCATGCCTCCGAGGGGGATCAGGACAATGAAAACGAGCAGTGTGTTACTTGGACATTCAAGAGTCGTGTAATGAAAGCCTGCCTGGAGTGGAGATTCAGATGAATTCCAGATTCGCAGTGAATAAATGGAACGTTCTGTAGTGGACATTCCAATTATTTCTGAAATTCTTTGTGTGTGTACATGAAAATGAAGATCATAACAGGTTAGAATGGATAGCCAGTTGAACAGCAGGCCTCCGAGAATGAACAGTCCTCTGAAAACGAGCATTGGTTTACTAGGACATAAACAAGTGGTATAACGAATGCGGTCATGGAGTGGAAGTTCAGATGAATTCCCGATTGGCAGTGAATGAATTGAACATTCTGTAGTGGATATTCCAATGTTTTCTGCCATGTGGGTTGTTTGGAAAGTAAAGGAAAGACTTGACCACTGTGGAGTGGATATCCAGTTGAATAGCATGCATGCGAGTGTGAACAGTATGCTGAAAACCAGCAATGTGTTACTTAGACATTCAACAGTGGTGTAAAGAAAGGCTGCTTGGAGTGTAGGTTCCAAAATTTCCAAATAGGCAGTGAATGAATGGAACATTCTGTAGTGGAGATTCCAATGGTTACTGAATTCTACGTTGTATGGACAAGAAACTGTAGAGCTTATCAGGTGGGATTTCATAGTCAGTTGAAGACCAGGGCTGCGAGAATAAACAGTCCTCTGAAAACCAGCATTGGGTTACATGGACATGCACCAGTGGTATAACGAATGCGTTCATGGAGTGGAGGTTCACATGAATTCCCGATTCGCAGTGAATGAGTTGAATATTCTGTAGTGGATATTCCAATGATTTCTGTCGTGTGGGTTGTTTGGACAGTAAAAGAAAGACTTGACCACTCTGGAGTTGATAACCAGTTGAATAGCATGCATGCGAGTGTGAACAGTATGCTGAAAACCAGCAATGTGTTACTTAGACATTCACCAGTGGTGTAAAGAAATCCTGCCTGGAGTGTAGGTTCCAAGAATTCCAAATAGGCAGTGAATGAATGGAACATTCTGTAGTGGAGATTCCAATGGTTTCTGAATTCTACGTTGTATGGACAAGAAAATGAAGAGTTACCAGGTGGGATTTGATAGCCAGTTGAAGACCCGTCCTGCGAATTTGAACAGGCTGCTGAAAACCACCATTGGGTTAATTGAATATTCACCTGTGGTGTGAAGAAATCCTGTCCGCAGTGGAGATTCGATGAATTCCTGATTGGCAGTGAATGAATGGAATATTCTGAAGTGGAGATTCTAATGGTTACTGAATTCTGGGTTATGTGAACAGGAAAAAGTAGAGCTGACCAGGGTTGAGTGGACAGCCAGTTGACCAGCACGACTCCGAGTGTGAACACTCCTATGAAAACCAGCATTGGTTATTGGACATTCACCAGTGGTGTAACGAAAGCTTGCCTGGAGTGGAGATTCGAAGAACTTCAGATTAGCAGTGAATGAGTTGAATATTCTGTAGTGGAGATTCAAAGGATTTCAAAATTCTGGGTTGTGTGGACAGGAAATGAAAGAGCTGACCAGGGTGGAGTGGATAGCCCTTTGAACAGCACGCCTGAGAGTGTGAAGCAGATGCTGGAAAACAGCATTAGGTTACTTGGACATTCTCCAATGGTGCAGCGAAATCATGCCTGGAGTGGAGATTCCATGAATTCGATATTGGCTGGGAATGAATGGAACATTCCGTAGGAGAGATTCCAATGATTTCTGATGTCTGGGTTTTGTGTACAGGAAAATGAAGAGCAGAGCAGGGAAGAGTGGATAGCCTGTTGAACAGCAGACTGCGACTTTGAACTGGCTGGTGAAAACCAACATTGCGTTACTTGGATATTCACCAGTGATGTCAAGGAGTCCTGCCTGGAGTGGAGATTCGATGAATTCCCGATTGGGAATGAATGAATGGAACATTCTGTTTTGGAGATTCCAATTACTTCTGTAGTCAGGATGAGTGGACACGAAAATGAAGAGCTGATCAGGTTGGAGAGGATAGGCACTAGAATAGCACACCAGCGAGTGTGAACAGGCCGCGAAAAACAGCATTGTGGTACTTGGATATTGACCAGTGGTGTAACTAAATCCTGCCTGGAGTGGAGATTCGATGAATTCCAGATTGGAAGTGAAAGAATGGAACATTCTGTACAGGAGATCCCAATCATTTCTGAAGTATAGGTAGTGGGGACAGGAAAATGAAGAGCTGACCAGGGTACAGTGGATAGCCAGTTGAACAGCACGCCTCCCAGGGGGATCAGGACAATAAAAACGAGCAGTGTGTTATTTGGACATTCAACAGTGGTGTAACGAATGCCTGCCTGGAGTGGAGATTCAGATGAATTCCAGATTCACAGTGAATTAAAGGACCGTTCTGTAGTGGACATTCCAATTATTTCTGAAATCCGATGTGTGTGGACAGGAAAATGAAGAGCAAAACAGGTGAGAATGGATAGCCAGTTGAACACCAGGTCTGCGATAATGAACATTCCTCTGAAAACCAGCATTGGGTTTCCTGGACATGCACCAGTGGTATAATGAATGCGTTCATGGAGTGGAGGTTCAGATGAATTCCCGTTTCGCAGTGAATGAATTGAACATTCTGTAGTGAATATTCCAATGATTTCTGTCGTGTGCGTTGTTTGGACAGTAAAAGAAAGACTTGACCACTGTGCGAGTTTGAACAGTATGCCGAAAACCAGCAATGTCTTACTTGGATATTCACCAGTGGAGTAATGAAAGCCTGCCTGGAGTGTAGTTTCCAAGAATTCCAAATAGGCAGTGAATGAATGGAACATTCTGTAGTGGAGATTCCAATGGTTTCTGAATTCTACGTTGTATGGACAAGAAACTGAAGAGCTTACCAGTTGGGATTTGATAGCCAGTTGAAGACCTGGCCTGCGAGAATAAACAGTCCTCTGAAAACCAGGATTGGGTTACTTGGACATTCACTAGTGGTATAACGAATGCGTTCATGGAGTGGAGGTTTAGATGAATTCCCGATTCGCAGTGAATGAATGGAACATTCTGTACTGGAGATTCCAATGGTTTCTGAATTCTACGTTGTATGGACAAGAAAATGAAGAGCTTACCAGGTGAGATATGATAGCCAGTTGAAGACCAGGCCTGCGAGAATAAACAGTCCTCGGAAAACCAGCATTGGGTTACTTGGACATTCACCAGTGTTATAACGAATACGTTCATGGAGTGGAGGTTCAGATGAATTCCCGTTTCGCATTGAAGGAATTGAACATTCTTTAGTGGATATTCCAATGATTTCTGTTGTGTGGGCTGTTTGGACAGTAAAAGAAAGGCTTGAACACTGTGAAGTGGATAGCCTGTTGAATTGCATGCATGCGAGTGTGAACAGTTCGCTGAAAACCAGCAATGTGTTTCTAGGACATTCACCAGTGTTGTAATGAAAGACTGCCGGGAGTGTAGGTTCCAAGAATTCCAAATAGTCAGTGAATGAATGGAACATTCTGTAGTGGAGATTCCAATGGTTTCTGAATTCTACGTTGTACGGACAAGAAACTGAGGGGCTTACCAGGTGGAATTTGCTAGCCAGTTGAAGACGAGGTCTGCGAATTTGTACAGGCTGCTGAAAACCACCATTGGGTTGCTTGAATATTCACCAGTGGTGTAAAGAAATCCTGTCTGCAGTGGAGTTTCGATGAGTTCCAGATTGGCAGTCTGTGAAGGGAACATCCTGAAGTGGAGAATCTTATGGTTTCTGAAGTCTGGGTTATGTGAACAGGAAAAAGAAGAGGTGACCAGGGTTGGGTCGACAGCCAGTTGAATAGCACGTCTCCGAGTGTGAATACGCCTATGCAAACCAGCATTGGTTGCTTGGACATTCACCAGTGGTGTAACGAAAGATTGCCTGGGGTAGAGATTCGATGAACTTCAGATTAGCAGTGAATGTGTGGAATATTCTGTAGTGGAGATTCAAATGATTTCGAAAGTCTGGGTTTTGTGGACAGGAAACGGAAGGGCCTACCAGGTTGGAGTGGATTGCCTTTTCAACAGCACGCCTGGGAGTGTGAAGCGGACACTGAAAACCTGCATTAGGTTACTTGGTCATTCTCCAATGGTGCAAGGAAAACATGCCTGAAGTGAAGATTCCATGAATTCAATATTGGCAGGGAATGAATGGAACATTCCGTAGGAGAGATTCCAATGATTTCTGAAGTCTGGGTTTTGTGTAGAGAAAATGTATAGCAGAGCAGGGTAGAGTGGATAGCCTGTTGAACAGCAGACTGCGACTTTAAACTGGCTGCTGAAAACCAACATTGGGTTACTTGGATATTCACCAGTGGTGTGAAGGAATCCTGCCTGAAGTGGAGATTCGATGAATTCCCGATTGGGAGTGAATGAATGGAACATTCTGTGGTGGAGATTCCAATTACTTCTGAAGTCTGGGTTTTGTGGTCAGGAAAATGAAGAGCTGACCAGGGTTGAGTGGATAGGCAGTCGGACAGCACGCCTGCGAGTGTGATCATTCCTCTGAAATCCAGCATTGGATTCCTTGGACATCATCAGTGGTGCAACGAAAGCCTGCCTGGCGTTTTAGATTCGATGAATTCCAGATTGGAATTGAATCAATGGAACAGTCTGTAGAGGAGATTGCAATGAATTCTAAAGTATGGTTTGTGTGGACAGGAATAGAATAATCTGACCACTGTGTAGTGGATTGCCAGTTGTATAGCACGTCTGCAAGTGAGAACAGAAGGCTGAAAATCAGCATTCAGTTACTTCGATATTCACCAGTCCTGTAACTAAACTCTGACTGGAGTGGAGATTCGATAAATTCCAGATCGGCAGTGAATGAATGGAACATTTTGTAGTGGAGATTATAATGGTTTCTGAAGTCTAAGTTATGTGGACAGGAAAATGTAGAGCTGACCAGGGTTGAGTGGATAGTCAGTTGAACAGCACTCCTGCGAGTGTGAACAGGCCGCTAAAAAGCAGCCTTGGGTTACGTGTACATTCAACACTAGTGAAACGAAATCCGACCTGGAGTGGAGATTCGATGAATTCCAGATTGGGAGTGAATGAATGGAACATTCTGTAGTGGAGATTCCAATGAATTTTGAAGTCTGGGTTGAGTGGACAGGAAAATGAAGAGCTGATCAGGTTGGAGAGGATAGCCAGTAGAATAGCACACCAGCGAGTGTGAACAGGCCTCGAAAAACCAGCATTGAGTTACTTGGATATTGACCAGTGGTGTACTGAAATCCTGCCTGGAGTGGAGATTCGATGAATTCCAGATTGGCAGTGAATGAATGGATCATTCTGTACAGGAGTTTCCAATCATTTCTGAAGTCTAGGTAGTGGGGACAGGAAAATGAAGAGCTGACTAGGGTTCAGTGGATAGCCAGTTGGACAGCATGCCTCCGAGAGGGATCAGGACAATGAAAACGAGCAGTGTGTTACTTGGACATTCAACAGTGGTGTAACGAAAGCCTGCCTGGAGTGGAGATTCAGATGAATTCCAGATTCGCAGTGAATGAATGAAATGTTCTGTAGTGGAGATTCCAATTATTTCTGAAATCCGATGTGTGTGACAGGAACATGAAGAGCAAAGCAAGTTAGAATGGATAGGCAGTTGAACAGCAGGCCTGCAAGAATGAATAGTCCTCTGAAAACCAGCATTGGGTTACTTGGACATTCTCCAGTGGTATAACGAATGCGTTCATGGAGTGGAGGTTCAGATGAATTCCCGATTCGCAGTGAATTAATTGAAAATTCTGTAGTGGATATTCCAATGATTTCTGTCGTGTGGGTTGTTTGGACAGTAAAAGAAAGACTTGACCACTGTGGAGTGGATAGCCTTTTGAATAGCATGCATGCGAGTGTTAACAGTACGCTGAAAACCAGCAATGTGTTTCTTGGACATTCACCAGTGGTGTAAAGAAATCCTGCCTGGAGTGTAGCTTCCAAGAATTCCAATTAGGCAGTGAATGAATGGAACATTCTGTAGTGGAGATTCCAATGGTTTCTGAATTCTACGTTGTATGGACAAGAAACTGAAGAGCTTACCAGGTGGGATTTCATAACCAGTTGAAGACCAGGCCTGCGAATTTGTACAGGCTGCTGATAACCACCATTGGGTTACTTGAATATTCACCAGTGGTGTAAAGAAATCCTGTCTGCAGTGGAGATTCGATGAGTTCCAGATTGGCAGGGAATGAATGGAACATTCTGAAGTGGAGATTCTAATTGTTTCAGAAGTCTGGGTTATGTGAACAGGAAAAAGAAGAGCTGACCAGGGTTGAGTGGACAGCCAGTTGAACAGCACGACTCCGAGTGTGAACACGCCTATGAAAACCAGCATTGGTTACTTGGACATTCAGCAGTGGTGTAAAGAAAGCTTGCCTGGAGTGGAGATTCGAAGAACTTCAGATTATCAGTGAATGTGTGGAATATTCTGTAGTGGAGATTCAAATGATTTCGAAAGTCTGGGTTGTGTGGACAGGAAACGGAAGAGCTGACCAGGTTGGAGTGGATTGCCTTTCAACAGCACGCCTGGGAGTGTGAAGCGGACGCTGGAAAACTGCATTTAGGTTACTTAGACATTCTCCAATGGTGCAACGAAAGCTTGCCTGGAGTGGAGATTCAATGAATTCCAGATTGGCAGTAAATGAATGGAACATACTGTACAGGAGATTCCAATCATTTCTGAAGTCTAGGTAGTGGGGACAGGAAAATGAAGAGCTGACCTGCGTCCAGTGGATAGCGAGTTGAACAGCACGCCTCCGAGGGGGATCAGGACAATGAAAATGTGCAGTGTGTTACTTGGACATTCAACAGTGGTGTAACGAAAGCCTGCCTTGAGTGGAGATTCAGTTGAATTCCAGATTCGCAGTGAATAAATGGAACGTTCTGTAGTGGAGATTCCAATTATGTCTGAAATCCGATGTGTGTGGACAGGAAAATGAAGAGCAAAACAGGTTAGAATGGATAGCCAGTTGAACAGCAGGTGTGCGAGAATGAACAGTCCTCTGAAAACCAGCATTGCGTTACTTGGACATTCACCAGTGTTATAACGAATGCGTTCATGGAGTGGAGGTTCAGATGAATTCCCGATTCGCAGTGAATGAAATGCACATTTTGTAGTGGATATTCCAATGATTTCTGTCGTGTGGGTTGTTTGGACAGTAAAAGTAAGACTTGACCACTGTGGAGTGGATAGCCTGTTGAATAGCATGCATGTGAGTGTGAACAGTATGCTGAAAACCAGCAATGTGTTACTTAGACATTCACAGGTGGTGTAATGAAAGCCTGCCTGGAGTGTAGGTTCCAAGAATTCCAAATACGCAGTGAATGAATGGAACATTCTGTAGTGGAGATTCCAATGGTTTCTGAATTCTACGTTTTATGGACAAAAAACTGCAGAGCATACCAGGTGGGATTTTATAGGCAGTTAAATACCAGGCCTGCGAGAATAAACAGTCCTCTGAAAACCAGCATTGGGTTACTTGGACATTCACCAGTGGTATTACGAATGCGTTCATGGAGTGGAAGTTCAGATGAATTCCCGATTCGCAGTGAATGAATTGAACATTCTGTAGTGGATATTCCAATAATTTCTGTCGTGTGGGTTGTTTGGACAGTAAAACAAAGACTTGACCACTGTGGCGTTGATAACCAGTTGAATAGCATGCATGCGAGTGTGAACAGTATGCTGAAAACCAGCAATGTGTTACTTGGACATTCACCAGTGGTGTAAAGAAATCCTGCCTGGAGTGTAGCTTCCAAGAATTCCAAATAGGCAGTGAATGAATGGAACATTCTGTAGTGGAGATTCCAATGGTTTCTGAATTCTACGTTGTATGGACAAGAAAATGAAGAACATACCAGGTGGGATTTTATAGCCAGTTGAAGACCAGGCCTGCGAATTTGAACAGGCTGCTGAAAACCACCACTGGGTTACTTGAATATTCACCAGTGGTGTAAAGAAATCCTGTCTGCAGTGGAGATTCGATGAATTCCAGATTGGCAGTAAATGCATGGAACATTCTGAAGTGGAGATTCTAATGGTTTCTGAAGTCTGGGTAATGTGAACAGGAAAAAGACGAGCTGACCAGGTTTGAGTGGACAACCAGTTCAACAGCAAGACTCCGAGTGTGAACACGCCTATGAAAACCAGCATGGGTTACTTGGACATTCACCAGTGGTGTAACGAAAGCTTGCCTGGAGTGGAGATTTGAAGAACTTCAGATTAGCAGTGAATGAGTGGAGTATTCTGTAGTGGAGATCCAAATGATTTCGAAAGTCTGGGTTTTGTGGACAGTAAATGGAAGAGCTGACCAGGTGGGAGTGGATAGCCCGTTGAACCGCACGCCTAGGAGTGTGAATCGGACGCTGGAAAACAGCATTAGGTTACTTAGACATTCTCCAATGGTGCAACGAAAGCATGCCTGGAGTGGAGATTCAATGAATTCGATATTGGTAGGGAATGAATGGAACTTTCCGTAGGAGAGATTCCAAAGATTACTGAAATCTGGGTTTTGTGTACAAGAAAATGAAGGGCAGAGCAGTGAAGTGTGGATAGCCTGTTGAACAGCAGACTGCGAATTTGATCTGGCTGCTGAAAACCAACATTGGGTTACTTGGATATTCAACAGTGGTGTAAAGGAATCCTGCCTGCAGTGGAGATTACATGAATTCCAGATTGGCAGTGAATGTATGGAACATTCTAAAGTGGAGATTCTAATGACTTCTGAATTCTGCGTTAAGTGAACAGGAAAAAGAAGAGCTGACCAGGGTTGAGGGCACATCCATTTGAACAGCACGAGTCTGAGTGTGAACACGCCTATTAAAACCAGCATTGGATTCCTTGGACATTCACCAGTGGTGTAACGAACGCTTGCCTGGGGTGGAGATTCGAAGAACTTCAGATTAGCTGTGAATGAGTGGAATATCCTGTAGTGGAGATTCAAATGATTTCGAAAGTCTGTGTTGTGTGGACAGGAAATGGAAGAGCTGACCAGGTTGGAGTGGATAGCCCGTTGAACAGCACCCTTGGGAGTGTGAAGCGGACGCTGGAAAACAGCATTAGGTTACTTGGACATTCTCCAATGGTGCAACGAATGTATGCCTGGAGTGGAGATTTCCTGAATTCGATATCGGCAGGGAATTAATGGAACATTTCGTAGGAGAGATTTCAATGATTTTTGAAGTCTGGGTTTTGTGTACAGGAAAATGAAGAGCAGAGCAGTGAAGAGTGGACAGCGTGTTCAACAGCAGACTGCGACTTTGAACTGGCTGCTGAAAACCAACATTGGGTTACTTGGATGTTCCCCAGTGGTGTAAAGGAATCCTGCATGGAGTGGAGATTCGCTGAACTCCCAATTGGGAGTGAATGAATGGAATATTCTGTAGTGGAGATTCCAATTACTTCTGAAGTCCGGGTTTTGTGGACAGGAAAATGAAGACCTGAACAGTGTTGAGTGGATAGGCAGTTGAACAGCACGCCTGCGAGTGTGATCATGCCTCTGGAATCCAGCATGGGATGCCTTGGACATCATCAGTGGTGTAACGAAAGCCTGCCTGGAGTTGGAGATTCGATGAATTCCAGATTGGAATTGAGCAATGGAACAGTCTGTAGTGGAGATTCCAATGAATTCTGAAGTATGATTTGTGTGGAGAGGAAAAGAATAATCTGACCAATGTGTAGTGGATTGCCAGTTCAAGAGCACGTCTGCGAGTGAGAACAGAACGCTGAAAATCAGCATTCAGTTACTTAGATATAAACCAGTCGTGTAACTGAATTCTGCCTGGAGTGGAGATTCGATAAATTCCAGATCGTCAGTGAATGAATGAACATTCTGTAGTGGAAATTATAATGGTTTCTGAAGACTAAGTTATGTGGACAGGAAAATGTAGAGCTGAGCAGGGTTGAGTGGATAGCAGTTGAAGAGCACTCCTGCGAGTGTGAACAGGCCGCTGAAATGCAGCCTTGGGTTACTTGTACTTTCAACACTAGTGAAACGAAATCCGACCTGGATTGGAGATTCGATGAATTCCAGTTTGGGAGTGAATGAATGTAACTTTCAGTAGTGGAGATTCCATTGATTTTTGAAGTCTGGGTTGAGTGGACAGGAAAATGAAGAGCTGATCAGGTTGGAATGGATAGCCAGTAGAATAGCACACCAGCGATTGTGAACAGGCCTCGTAAACCAGTATTGGGGTACTTGCATATTTTCCAGTGTTGTAACGAAATCCTGCCTGGAGTGGAGATTCGATGAATTCCAGATTGGCAGTGAATGAATGGAACATTCTGTACAGGAGATTTCAATCATTTCTGAAGTCTAGTTTGTGGGGACAGGAAAATTTAGAGCTGACCAGGGTTCAGTGTATAGCCACTTGAACAGCACCCCTCCGAGGGGGATCAGGAGAATGAAAATGAGCAGTTTCTTACTTGTACATTCAGCAGTGGTGTAACGAAATCCTGCCTTGTGTGGAGATTCAGATGAATGACAGATTCACAGTGAATGAATGGAACGTTCTGTAGTGGAGATTCCAATTATTTCCGAAATCCGATGTGTGTGGACAGGAAAATGAAGAGCAGACCAGGTTAGAATTGATAGCCAGTTCAATAGCAGGCCTGCGAGAATGAACAGTCCTCTGAAAACCAGCACTGTGTTACTTGGACATTCATCAGTGGTATAACGAATGCGTTAGTGGAGTGGAGGTTCTGATGAATTCCCGATTCGCAGTGAATGAATAGAACATTCTGTAGTGGATATTCCAATGATTTCTGTCATGTGGGATGTTTGGACAGGAAAAGAAAGACTTGACCACTGTGGAGTGGTTAGCCAGTTGAATAGCATGCATGCGAGTGTGAACAGTATGCTGAAAACCAGCAATGTGTTACTTGGATATTCAACAGTGGTGTAAAGAAATCCTCACTGCAGTGGAGATTCGAAGAATTCCAGATTCGCAGTGAATGAGTGGAACATTCTAAAGTGGAGATTCTAATGGTTTCTGATGTCTGGGTTTTGTGGACAGGATAAAGAAGAGCTGACCAGGGTCGATTGGACAGCCAGTTGAACACCAAGACTCCGAGTGTGAACACGCCTATGAAAACTAGCATTGGTTACTTGGACATTCACCAGTGGTTTAACGAAAGCTTGCCTGGAGTGGAGATTCCATGAATTCGATATTGGCAGGGAATGAATGGAACATTCCATAGGAGAGATTCCAATGATTTCTGAAGTCTGGGTTTTGCGTACCGGAAAATGAATAGAAGAGCAGGGAAGAGTGGATAGCCTGTTGAACAGCAGATAGCGACTTTGAACTGGCTGCTGAAAACCAACATTGTGTTACTTGGATCTTCAACAGTGGTGTCAAGTAAACCTGCCTGGAGTGGAGATTCTATGAATTCCCGATTGGGAGTGAAGGAATGGAACATTCTGTAGTGGAGATTTCAATTACTTCTGAAGTCTGGGTTTTAGGGACAGGAAAATGAAGAGCTGACCAGGGTTGAGTGGATATGCAGTTGGGTAGCACGCCTGAAAGTGTGATCATGCCTCTGAAATCCAGCATTGGATTCATTGGACATCATCAGTGGTGTAATGAATGCCTGCCTGGAGTTGGAGATTCGATGAGTTCCATATTGGAATTGAATCAATGGAACAGTCTGTAGTGGAGATTCCAATGAATTTTGAAGTATGGTTTGTGTGGACAGGAAAAGAATAATCTGACCACTGTGTATTGGATTGCCAGATCAACAGCACGTCTGCGAGTGAGAACAGAACGCTGAAAATCAGCATTCAGTTACTTAGATATTCACCACTCGTGTAACTAAAGTCTGCCTGGAATGGAGATTCGTTGAATTCCAGATCGGCAATGAATGAATGGAACATTCGGTAGTGGAGATTCCATTGAATTTTGAAGTCTGCGTTGAGTGGACAGGAAAATGAAGAGCTCATCAGGTTGGAGAGGATAGCCAGTAGAATAGCACACCAGCGAGTGTGAATAGGCCGCGAAAAACCAGCATTGGTGTACTTGGATATTGACCAGTGTTGTACCCAAATCCTGCCAGGAATGGAGATTCGATGAATTCCAGATTGGCAGTGAATGAATGGAACATTCTGTACAGGAGATTCCAATCATTTCTGAAGTCTAGGTAGTGAAGACAGGAAAATGAAGAGCTGACCAGGGTTCAGTGGATAGCCAGTTGAACAGCACGCCTCCGAGGGGGATCAGGAGAATGAAAACGAGCAGTGTGTTACTGGGACATTCAAGAGTGGTGTAACGAAAGCCTGCCTGTAGTGGAGATTCAGATGAATTCCAGATTCGCAGTGAATAAATGGAACGCTCTGTAGTAGAGATTCCAATTATTTCGGACATACGATGTCTGTGGACATGAACATGAAGAGCAAAACAGGTTAAAATGAATAGCCAGTTGAAGAGCAGTCCTGCGAGAATGAACAGTCCTCTGAAAACCAGCATTGGGTTACTTGGATATTCACCAGTAGTATAACGAATGCGTTCATGGAGTGGAGGCTCAGATGAATTCCCGATTCGCAGTGAATGAATTGAACATTCTGTAGTGAATATTCCAATGATTTCTGTCGTGTGGGTTGTTTGGACAGTAAAAGAAAGACTTGAGCACTGTGGAGTTGATAACCAGTTGAATAGCATGCATGCGAGTGTGAACAGTATGCTGAAAACCAGCAATGTGTTTCTTGGACATTCACGAGTGGTGTAAAGAAAGCCTGCCTGGAGTGTAGGTTCCAAGATTTTCAAATAGGCAGTGAATGAATGGAACATTCTGTAGTGGATATTCCAATGGTTTCTGAATTCTACGTTGCATGAACAAGAAACGGAAGAGCTTACCAGGTGGAATTTGAGAGCCAGTTGAAGACCAGGCCTGCGAGAATAAACATTCCTCTGAAAACCAGCATTGGTCTACTTGGACATGCACCAGTGGTAGAACGAATGTGTTCATGGAGTGGAGGTTCAGCTGAGTTTCCGATTCGCAGTGAATGAATTGAACATTCTGAGGTGGATATTCCAATAATTTCTGTCGTGTGGGTTTTTTGGACAGTAAAATAAAGACTTGACCACTGTGGAGTTGATAACCAGTTGAATAGCATGCATGCGAGTGTGAACAGTATGCTGAAAACCAGCAATGTGTTACTTGGACATTCACCAGTGGTGTAAAGAAAGCCTGCCTGGAGTGTACGTTCCAAGATTTCCAAATAGGCAGTGAATGAATGGAACATTCTGTAGTGGAGAGTCCAATGGTTTCTGAATGCTACGTTGTATGGACAAGAAACTGAAGAGCTTTCCAGGTGGGATTTGATAGCCAGTTGAAGACCAGGCCTTCGAATTTCAACAGGCTGCTGAAAACCACCATTGGGTTACTTTAATATTCACCAGTGGTGTAAAGAAATCCTGTCTTCAGTGGAGTTTCGATGAATTCCAGATTGGCAGTGAATGAATGGAACATTCTGAAGTGGAGATTCTAATGGTTTCTGAAGTCTGGGTTATGTGAACAGGAAAAAGAAGAGCTGACCAGGGTGAGTGGACAACCAGATGAACAGCACGACTCCGAGTGTGAACATGCCTATGAAGACCAGCATTGGTTTCTTGGACATTCACCAGTGGTGTAACGAAAGCTTGCCTGGAGTGGAGATTCGAGGAACTTCAGATTAGCAGTGGATGAGTGGAATATTCTGTAGTGGAGATTCAAATGATTTCGAAAGTCTGGGTTGTGTGGACAGTAAATGGAAGAGCTGACCAGGTTGGAGTGGATAGCCCGTTGAACAGCACGCCTGGGACTGTGAAGCAGACGCTGGAAAACAGCATTAGGTTACTTGGACATTCTCCAATGGTGCAACGAAAGCATGCCTGGAGTGGAGATTCCATGAATTCGATATTGGCAGGGAATGAATGGAACCTTCCGGAGGAGAGATTCCAATGATTTGTGAAGTCTTGGTTTGGTGTACAGGAAAATGAAGAGCAGTGCAGGGAAGAGTGGATGGCCTGTTGAACAGGACACTGCGACTTTGAACTGGCTGCCGAAAACCAACATTGCGTTACTTGGATATTCACCAGTGGTTTCAAGGAATCCTGCCTGGAGTGGAGATTCGATGAATTCCCGATTGGGAGTGAATGAATGGAACATTTTGTTGTGGAGATTCCAATTACTTCTGAAGTCTGGGTTTTGTGGACAGGAAAATGAAGAGCTGACCAAGGTTGTGTGGATAGGCAGTTGGACAGCACGCCTGCGAGTGTGATCATGCCTCTGAAATCCAGCATTGGATTCCTTGGACATCATCAGTCGTGTAACAATAGCCTGCCTCTAGTTGGAGATTCGATGAATTCCAGATTGGAATTGAAACTATGGAACAGTCTGTAGTGGAGATTTCAATGAATTCTGAAGTATGGTTTGTGTGGACAGGAAAAGAATAATCTGACCAGTGTGTAGTGGATTGCCAGTTCAAACGCACGTCTGCGAGTGAGAACAGAACGCTGAAAATCAGCATTCACTTACTTAGATATTCACCAGTCTTGTAACTGAAGTCGGCTTGGAGTGGATATTCGATGAATTCCAGATCGGCAGTGAATGAATGGAACATTCTGTAGTGGACATTATAATGGTTTTTGAAGTCTTAGTTATGTGGATAGGAAAATGTAGAGCTGACCATGGTTGAGTGGATAGTAAGTTGAACCGCACTCCTGCGAGTGTGAACAGGCCGCTGAAAAGCAGCCTTGGGTTACTTGTACATTCAACACTAGTGAAACAGAATCCGGCCTGGAGTGGAGATTCGATGAATTCCAGATTGGGAGTGAATGAATGGAACATTCTGTAGTGAAGATTCCATTGAATTTTGTAGTCTGGGTTGAGTGGACAGGAAAAAGAAAAGCTGATCAAGCTGGAGAGGATAGGCAGTAGAATAGCACACCAGCGAGTGTGAACAGGCCGTGAAAAACCAGCATTGGGGTACTTGGATATTGACCAGTGGTGTACCAAAATCCTGCCTGGAGTGGAGATTCGATGAATTCCAGATTGGCAGTGAATGAATGGAACTTTCTGTACAGGAGATCCCAATCATTTCTGAAGTCTCGGTAGTGGAGACAGGAAAATGAAGAGCTGACCAGGGTTCAGTGGATAGCCAGTGGAACAGCACGCCTCCGAGGGTGATCAGGAGAATGAAAACGAGCAGTGTGTTACTTGGACATTCAACAGTGGTGTAACGAAATCCTGCCTGGAGTGGAGATTCAGATGAATTCCAGATTCGCGGTGAATAAATGGAACGTTCTGTAGTGGAGATTCCAATTATTTCTGAAATCCGATGTGTGTGGACAGGAAAATGAAGAGCAAAACAGGTTAGAATGGATAGCCAGTTGAACAGCAGGCCTGCGAGAATGAACAGTCCTCTGAAAACCAGCATTGGGTTACTTGGACATTCACCAGTGGTATAACGAATGCGTTCATGGAGTGGAGGTTCAGATGACTTCCCGATTCGCAGTGAATGAATTGAACATTCTGTAATGGATATTCCAATGATTTCTGTCGAGTGGGTTGTTTGGACAGTAAAAGAAAGACTTGACCACTGTGGAGTGGTGCCGCTGACTTGCTTGGTCGAAGAGCACCAGAGTGAGTAGGACCAGGTGAAGGTGCACAGGAAATTAGGAGATTCGGCGCGTTGGACAGACAGACACCAACACAAGAGAGGTTGAGTTCTGCTGCGGTTTATTGCATCCAGAGTTCCTCTTTTTATATAGTTACAGAAACAACGTGGCAAAGCACACATTACATCAGGCCTTGGGTCATGTTTCCAAGACAACAGGGGGCACCTACACTTTCTGTTTTAAGATTAGGGCAAAAGATCCACTTGTTCTAATAAAATATGTGAGTGAAATATTATGTTCCTTATAATTCCTTAATTGTCTAATTTTACTGACATTAAGTTTTTATTTCCCTAAAAATGCCTACCCATAAACTAACGAAAATATCAGGACTTTATAAAAACTAATATTAACTCTGTGCTGGAGCGATAGCACAGCGGTAGGGCGTTCGCCTTACACGCGGCCAACATGGCCGACCCGAGTCGATTCCTCCACCCCTCTCGGAGAGCCCGGCAAGCTACCGAGAGTATTCGATATGCCAAACACAGTAACAACAATGTCTCCAATGGAGACGTTACTGGGCCCGCTCGAGCAAATATTAACTCTACTAGCAAGCATCTTTCCAAGGCCAAAAGTTAAATCAAGATATTTAACAAGCAGGCTCCTATACCCACAGAATTGCAAGTGAAGACTGCATGTCAGAGGCGCCTAGAAAACAGTGAAACGGGCCTGCCGGAGGCATGCTCCCACAGAATGTCAGGTGAAGACTGCATGTCAGAGGCGCCTATAAAAACAGTTAAAGGGGGCTGCCGGAGGCATACACCCGTAGGTCACGAACCTTCCCTTCCCAGGGACCCAGGCCCTTGCCTGAGCCCCTTGCAGCATGTTGCTACGTGGGCGACACCGTTACCGCCGTGGCAATTCCTCCCTTTTTACTTTTTAGACGCATGACATTCATGTCAACCCGAACCTTCTGCATAGGGCTACGTCGACGCCGTTACCGGCGTGGCAGTTCCTCCCTTTTTATTTTTCAGACGCATGGCATACATGTCAACGCGAACCTTCTGAATAGAACGAAGCATGCTTCGGAAAAAACAGGGAAGAATAATAATAACTGCTCCTATTATTAAAGCCAATAGGGCAAAAACAATAATATAATGAATCCAATCAAATGGATTGAGGGCCTTCATGCTTTTAGTCAGACCAGAGGCTAGATCACTTAATTCAGATGTCTTATCATAAGCCTGGCTCATAGCTGCAATATCCCTCTGTATGCTCTCTAGGTCATGAGTAATAGATTGATCCTGCCAGACTCCAAGCAGGTGATGTTTAACCTTATTCCAATCAGAAGAAGTGTTATAAGGCAAAGGAGTGACACAGATGGTCCTAAATTGTTCATGACAACGAGTGTGCATCATTCTTTTAAGATTTTCAAGATCCTGACCAAGAGCCAGAACCACTTCTTCCAAAACATTAACCTTTGCTTCTAATTTCTTGTCAATAATTACTTGTTCAGATAAGGCAAATGTAACATTCTTATTCAATTCATTAACAAAATGAGCAGTATGAATTTCCTCAACTAAGGTAGCTGTGGCAATAGCAAAGGTGGTGATGATAGATATTAAGGCCGTAATGCCAAGAATCAAAGCAGCCACAAACCGTTTAGGTCGAATTAAAGCATGTAATTCCTTGAGGACCTGGGTAGCAGAATTATCATACCAGGTCATGTTGGGCAAATGTTCGGGCAGCATGACAAAAGATGGCCTCTGGACAATCAACATAATATCCTTATTAGGATCATGGTTGGGAGAAACACAATTGGTTAATTCACAATTTCGACAGGCCACATGATAAGAATTGGAACCAAAAGGAATAATATACATATCATCATGATTTGCCAACAATAAAGCATATGGATAGGATACACAACTTCTCACTGCCAATGCAGTATAAGAGGCCTGTCCAGGGCGTTTCTGAAGAATCATGTTATAGGCGGCTGTAAGGTGGAACAGATCACGATGGACTTTTTGACAGGCAGGAGTCTTAGCCACCCAAACGGTCTCCACATAGCCGGGCGAGAAGCAACGAGATAAAGGCTCGTCGGTTGAAGAGGAGAGTACAAAACCATGATACTTGTTAAGATTATTTTGTAAATGCTGCCTAATACATGATCCATTATTAGTGGAGGAGGAATAATCCCAAATAGTAACATTAGAAATAGCAGTGGGAGTATACTGTACGGCGGTTGAGTCAAAACCGCAATCCAACCATTTAGGAAAAGGAGAAAGGTTACTGTTCCAGAATTGATCAATATCCCGATATTTCTCTACACATTTTTCCAGAGGCATATTTGGATCTGAGACAAAGGCATCCTTACGAAATGGCGCACCCAATGTTGACATTTTTGTTTCCCACACCCAACGCTTGCCCTTATCGGGGGTTTCACCTTTCATTCTGCGAGGCGAATCAGTCAAGAAGGTACGATAACTGACACTCATACAACCCTGGGCAACATAATTTCCCAAGGCAAAGCAAATGGGAAGAGAATCTGAGTGACCAGAGAAATAAGTCAATGTAGACACATGTTTTCTATCAGATGAGTCCTGAAGGCCTCCCATGAGCTCAGAATGATTAGTAAGTACTTTAAGGGAGGTACTGTCAAGCCATCCCACAGGGTGTAACAATGGGGGACTGGGCACATAGGCCCAATAAGCAGTTGATGATGAATCCGCAGGGAGAGAAGGCATAACCTGTCCAACTAACAGTAAGGACATAGTTGCTAGGAAAACACATTCAGCTGTTGGTTTAGGCATCTTCTTCCTCGCTAGGGCTTTGGCATGCTGCATCAGTCTCCGGAATTGCGTCCAAGTCGGCAGGTCCTGTGGCTGAAACGACAGTCTTTCCATCTGCTTGACCAGGGACACTGTTGTCAGCTTTTTCTTCCTTTTTTCTTTGTGCCTGTGGTGCCGGCCTGACAAGGCGGTCCGGGATCCAGATGGGAGACTCGGCATCCTGAGGAAAAATACAAGCATAGCCTCGGCCTGAGGCAAGTAAAGGATCGGGCCCTTTCCATTGGCCCATAAGGAGGTCCTTTCAGAGCACGTTTGCTTGTGCCATGGGGGGCATCTGCCAGTGCCTTTGAGCAGGAGTCTGCCCATCAGAGTCGGCATTCAGGTGATTGATCACAAAAAGGGCATGGCTCAAAAGATGATGTGGTGAGTGATACTGCTGTGCATCTTGTAGACGCTGCAGTTGTATTTTTAAGACTTGATGAGCTCGCTCAATAATAGCCTGCCCTTGAGGATTGTAAGGAATGCCAGTGGCATGTAAGATACCCCATCGCTGGAGAAAAGAGACAAAGGACCTAGAGGTATAAGCAGGTCCATTATCTGTTTTGATATGTAATGGCCTTCCCATGATCATAAAGCATTGAAAGAGGTGTTGAATCACATCCTTCAGGGCCTCTCCTGTTCTTGCAGAGGCAAACATAAAATGAGAATAAGTATCAATAGTTACATGAACATACTTCATCCTTCCAAAAGAGGGGACATGGGTTACATCCATTTGCCAGAGGCTCAAAGGTCGTAGGCCTCGGGGGTTTACCCCCATTTTTGGCCCCCCTGAAGGAGGGGGACAATGAGCACATTCTTTGACAATATGCCGTGCCTGCTCTCTCGTGATTTTAAACATGTGTCTTAAAGCATTGGCGTTCTGATGATGTAGTGCGTGGCTCTCCTGAGCCTCTGTCACTGACAGTATGTGGTTTCTAGTTAATAAATCAGCCATGTGATTGCCCTGAGAAAGAGCCCCTGGCAGCTTAGTATGGCCTCTAATATGTCCCACATAGATCCGGTTAGTCCGGTTTTGCAAGATGGCCTGTAAATGTTTAAGTAAGGGGAGAATTGTTGAAGGTCCTGAGAGCAAGGCAGTCTCAATGTGTGGGAATAAATTAGCAACATATTTGGAATCAGTATAAAGATTCAAAGTTTGAGGAAAATGGGCTAAGGCAAGGTTCACTGCTTTAATCTCTGCTTGCTGAGCAGAGGTCTGCTCTCCGTGTTCTACAATGGGGTCTTGACCTTCAATATACACAGCAGAGGTGCCATTGGAGGAACCATCTGTAAACACAACTATACCTCCTGCTAACGGGACAGGAGAACATATTTTTGGAAAAATTAAATCAACTGACTTTATAAATTCTAGTAAAGGATCCTGGGGATAATGATATAGAATTTGTCCTGTATAACCCATTACAGCCAACACCCAATCATCTGATTCCTTATATAACATTTCGACTTGATCTTTATTAAAAAGAGTGACAATTATGTGGGGCTCCTGCCCAAACAATTCCCTAGATCTGATTCTACCTTTATAGATTATTTGAGACACCATAAAGGGCAAAGAGGCTACTGTCTTTTTCTGATGGTGAGGCAAGTGCAGCCATTCCAGGATACCTTGCTGCCACAAGCAGGCAGTTGGAGAGTAAGGTGTGGTGAACACGAGCAAATACCATGGTTGATTGTAATCTAACTGTTTAACCTTAGCCTTTTCCAATGCCTGTTCCACCAGCTGAATGTCTTTCAAAGCAGCAGGTGTTAATTCCCTTTTTGATGTTGGGTGACTGTCCCCCTTTAAGATGTCATATAGGGGATCCAAGTCTCCTGTGGTAATATGTAAATAATTTCTAATCCAGTGAATATTACCCAACAACTTCTGAAAATCATTTAGGGTTTTTAATTTATCAGTTTTTATGGAGGCCTTTTGAGGGACAATAAAGTCATTTTGGAACCACTGTCCCAGATATCCTATGGGCTTGTCACATTGGACTTTATCAGGAGCAATGACTAGCCCTTGAGCTATTAATTGTTCAATGGTATCATACAGAAGTTGCCGAGCCATATGCTCCTTTGGATGAGCTAGCAAAATATCATCCATATAATGAATGATATAGGCCTCTGGGTATTGCTGTCGAATTGGAGAAAGAGCCATATCAACATATTTTTGACATAGAGAAGGGCTATTTTTCATTCCTTGCGGCAGAACCTTCCATTGATAACGTCTGTAAGGCCGCTTATAATTGGTTGAGGGGATACTAAAAGCAAATCTTTGACAATCCTGGGGTTGTAACTTAATAGTAAAAAAGCAATCCTGCAAATCAATAACAATAATTTTCCAATTTTGAGGAACGGAAACCGGTGATGGCAACCCAGGTTGCAAGGCCCCCATATCTTCCATAGTTACATTAATGGCTCTTAAATCCTGCAACAGTCTCCATTTTCCTGATTTCTTCTTTATTACAAATACAGGGGTATTCCAAGGGCTATTAGATTCCTCTATATGTCCTTTATCTAATTGTTCCTGCACTAATATTTCTAAAGCCTGTAATTTTTCATCAGGTAGGGGCCACTGACTCACCCACACAGGCTGATCATTCTTCCAAATAATAGGATCTGCAAAGATGTTAACTGCAGTGGCCCCTATAAAAAACTTTGTTCTTGTTCTGACTCATGTTCTTTAGCAGTCAGGACACAGCCTAGTGCCTTTAGCAGATCTCGTCCCCACAACGTAAAGGGTAGGGAGGCAATAACATAAGGCTGGATAGTTCCTTCTTTCCCATCTGCCCTCCAGGTTAAAATGGAGGAACTTACTATGGCTCCCATGACAGCTCCAACTCCCATAAGGGTGGCTCCAGTAGTGTGCACGGGCCATGAAGGAGGCCAGTCCCTACCGGCTATGCAGGTCTTATCAGCGCCGGTATCGAGCACTCCTCTAATCGGCTTTCCATTAATGTAAATAACTTTGAATGGTGCGAAATCCATCTCTTTAACCCAGGCAGCGACGTTGGCTGGAACCTCAGTCGCAACAGCTATGTCTATGGACCCGAACTGTCCCGAGCCTCTGCTTCCTGTAAGAACAGGTGTCGGCAAGGGAATATAGGGCAGTACTAACAGCTGCGCAATTCTCTGGCCTTTATGCAGCTGTACAGTTTCTTTCAAAGGTTTTACCATTACTTTTATGTCTGATTCAGTATCTGAATCAACCACCCCGGGCACAATTTCCAGATGTTTATTAATGTTGGAGCTTCTGCCAATGACAAGCCCCATGGTGCCGGGGGGCAGTGTGCCCTTGGTACCTGTTGGAATTACTGTAATGCCATCCCATTTAGATAATATAATATCAACAGGACAGGCCAAGTCCAGACCAGCACTCCCGGGTGTTCCTCTGGGTAGGGAGTGGATTGTAGGAGCATCTGTTTTTAACGGAGCCTTTTCCGCCGCTCCGTCCCCCTCTTTTTGTGTTGGCTCTTTTTGACTGTTCCTTATTTTTATTTTTATTCCCTGTCAGTAGCACTCCATCCTTGGTAAATTTAGACCTACATTCATTCTTCCAATGTCTACCTTTCCTACATTTAGGACACAGACCGGGCGGGCGAGAGCTCCGGTCCTTCTTCTCTGTACATTCTATCTGCATATGTCCCTGTTTTCCACACTTGTAGCACCGCGGCCCCGCATCCACACGGCCATCAAGTCCTTTCTTTACATAAGTCCCAAAGGACTGTCCCTTCATGGCAGCGGCATAAGCAATGCCTTGAACAACAGCCGGGGAGGCATCAACACAGGCCTTAATATAATCCTGAATAGTCCCTGTCTTCCTAATGGGCCTTAATAAGTCTTTGCACAGAGTGTTGGCATTTTCCCAGGCGAGTTGCTTAATAAGCATCTCTGTCCCTTCCGAAGGAGGGAGCATTCTGTGCACGGCCTCTTCTAAACGGGAGATAAAGTTTTGATAGGTCTCCTCATTGCCCTGGATAATGCCTGATAATGTGGTGCCTTTTACCCCGGGAGGGGGCAATTTTGCCCATGCCGCTACGGCATTCCTGGTGACGATCTCTAAAAATTCCCCGGGTATCTGTATCTGAGCCCTAGTGGTTGCGTGGTCCCCTGTTCCCATTAACATATCCATAGTTGGCTTAGCACCCCGTTTATTTGCCATATCACTTATTGTATCTTTACATTTGTCCTCATATTCAGTCCGCCAGAGCACATAGTCTCCGGGGGATAAAGTTGCTTTCGCGACCAGATGCCAATCATATGGTGTCATCCGAGAGGCTGCCAGCATGTCTACAACTTGTAAAGTATAAGGAGCAGAAGCTCCTGAGGACTGGACCGCCGCCCATAATTCCTGCAAAGTTTTTAAAGGAATAGGTTCCCAACGCAGGTCACCTTCGAGTGCCTCCGTAACAGGAAAGGTAAACGAAGTGTCCCCGAGGCGCCGAGCCTCAGCCATGGCGCCGCGGAAGCCCACAAGCGGTGGATACAATCTGCGGGCTGGAGCTGGCCTTTTTACTCTTCCAGCCTTGACAACGGGGAATGCCTTAAAGGCATTCTCGTTTTGCCATTTCGCTAGCTATTTCCCAATCACCTCACTCGTCCTCATCATCCTCCTCTTTGAATAAGGGAGCAGAGGGCCCCACTGGACCCTCATCTGGTGCTACTTCTGCATAAATAAGGGAAGAGGCTGTTTCCTCCTCTAGACCTTCTAAATCAGACGTTTGTGTTAGTAACTCCTTAATTTGTAACCATAATGGATAAGAACAAGGAGGCAGTTTCTCTTCTCCCTCCTCCTTGCCATACTTATGCAGAGCTTTACCCACTCTCCGCCATTCAGACAGCGTTAGACTACCATCTCCTGGGAACCAAGGACAAAGATGCTTGACCACATGCAAAAATTCTGAGAGAGCTGAATCAGTAACTTTTAAACCTTTTTCTAATAACATGCGCCGCACGACAGCTGCAAAGAGCTTGTCGTCTTTTGACATCTGTACACCCATGATGAACTGATTACCTGATTACCTGCACTTAACCGGTGAGCCTTTACCGGCGGATCCGCGTAATCCTGGCAGGAGCCGATCCCTGCTTTGGGGAGAGAAAAGAAAGAAAGAAGGGGGATTACCTGTCCTTCCGGTCCCTGTTGGGGCGCCACCTGCGGCAGACTTGCTTGGTCGAAGACCACCAGACTGAGGAGGACCAGGCGAAGGTGCACAGGAAATTAGGAGATTCGGCGCGTTGGACAGACAGACACCAACACAAGAGAGGTTGAGTGCTGCTGCGGTTTATTGCATCCAGAGTTCCTCTTTTTATACAGTTACAGAAAAAACGTGGCAAAGCACACATTACATCAGGCCATGGGTCATGTTTTCAAGAAAACAGGGGGACCGTACACGTTCTGTTTTAAGATTAGGGCAAAAGATCCACTTTTTCTAATAAAATATGTGAGTGAAATATTATGTTCCTTATAATTCCTTAATTGTCTAATTTTACTGACATTAAGTTTTTATTTCCCTAAAAACGCCTACCGAGAAACTAAAGAAAATATCAGGACTTTATAAAAACTAATATTAACTCTACTAGCAAGCATCATTCCAAGGCCAAAAGTTAAATCAAGATATTTCACAAGCAGGCTCCTATTCCTACAGAATGGCAAGTGAAGACTGCATGTCAGAGGCGCCTAGAAAACAGTGAAAGGGGGCTGCCGGAGGCATGCTCCCACAGAATGGCAGGTGAAGACTGCATGTCAGAGGCGCTTATAAAAACAGTGAAAGGGGGCTGCCGGAGGCATAAACCCGTAGGTCACGAACCTTCCCTTCCCAGGGACCCAGGCCCTTGCCTGAGCCTCTTGAAGCATGTTGCTACGTGGGCGACGCCGTTACCGGCGTGGCAGAGTGGATAGCCAGTTGAATAGCATGCACGCGAGTGTGAACAGTATGCTGAAAACCAGCAATGTGTTACTTGGACATTCACCAGTGGTGTAAAGAAAGCCTGCCTGGAGTGTAGGTTCCAAGAATTCCAAATAGGCAGTGAATGAATGGAACATTCTGTAGTGGAGATTCCGATGGTTTCTGAATTCTACGTTGTATGGACAAGAAACTGAAGAGCTGACTAGGTGCGATTTTATAGACTGTTGAAGAAAAGGCCTGCGAGAATAAACAGTCCTCTGAAAACCAGCATTGGGTTACTTGGACATTCACCAGTGGTATAACGAATGCGTTCATGGAGTGGAGTTTCACATGAATTCCCGATTCTCAGTGAATGAAATGAACATTCTATAATGGATACTCCAATGATTTCTGTCGTGTGGGTTGTTTGGACAGTAAAAGAAAGACTTGACCACTGTGGAGTGGATAACCAGTTGAATAGCATGCATGCGAGTGTGAAGAGTATGCTGAAAACCAACTATGTGTTACTTAGACATTCACAAGTGGTGTAAAGAAAGCCTGCCTGGAGTGTAGGTTCCAAGAATTCCAAATAGGCAGTGAATGAATGGAACATTCTGTAGTGGAGATTCCAATGGTTTCTGAATTCTACGTTGTATGGATAAGAAACTGAAGAGCTTACTAGGTGCAATTTTATAGACTGTTGAAGACAAGGCCTGCGAGAATAAACAGTCCTCTGAAAACCAGCATTTGGTTACTTGGACATTCACCAGTGGTATAACGAATGCATTCATGGAGTGGAGGTTCAGATGCATTCCCGATTCGCAGTGAATGAATTGAACATTCTGTAGTGGATATTGCAATAATTTCTGTCGTGTGGGTTGGTTGGACAGTAAATGAAAGACTTGACCACTGTGGCGTTGATAAGTAAGTAAGTAAAGGCCCTCCCGTTGGTCATCGATTTGCTCGAGCGGGCCCAGTAACGTCTCCATTGGAGACTTTGTTGTTACTGTGTCTGGCATATCGAATACTCTCCGTAGCTTGCTGGGCTCTCCGAGAGGGGCGGAGGAATCGAACTCGAGTTGGCCATGTTGGCTGCATGCAAGGCAGACGCCCTACCCGCTGTGCTATCGCTCCAGCCCATGGCGTTGATAACCAGTGGAATAGCATGCATGCGAATGTAAACGGTATGCTGAAAACCAGCAATGTGTTACTTGGACATTCAACAGTGGTGTAAAGAATGCCTGCCTGGAGTGTAGGTTCCAAGAATTCCAAATAAGAAGTGAATGAATGGAACATTCTGTAGTGGATATTCCAACGGTTTCTGAATTCTACGTTGTATGGACAAGAAACTGAAGAGCTTACCAGGTGGGATTTTATAGCCAGTTGAAGACCAGGCCTGCGAATTTGAACAGGCTACTGAAAACCACCATTGGGTTACTTGAATATTCACCAGTGGTGTAAAGAAATCCTGCCTGCAGTGGAGATTCGATGAATTCCAGATTGGCAGTGAATGAATGGAACATTCTGAAATGGACATTATAATGGCTTCTGAAGTCTGGATTAGTGAACAGGAAAAAGATGAGCTGACCAGGGTTGAGTGGACAACCAGTTGAACAGCACGAATCTGAGTGTGAACACGCCTATGAAAACCAGCATTGGTTACTTGGACATTCACCAGTGGTGTAACGAAAGCTTTCCTGGAGTGGAGATTCGAAGAACTTCAGATTAGCAGTGAATGAGTGGAATATCCTGTGTGGAGATTCAAATGATTTCGAAAGTCTGCGTTGTGTGGACAGGAAATGGAAGAGCTGACCAGGTTGGAGTGGATAGCCCGTTGAAGAGCACCCTTGGGATTGTGAAACGGACGATGGAAACAGCATTAGGTTACATGGACATTCTCCAATGGTGCAACGAAAGCATGCCTGGAGTGGAGATTTCCTGAATTCTATATCGGCAGGGAATTAATGGAACATTTTGTAGGAGAGAATTCAATGATTTTTGAAATCTGGGTTTTGTGTACAGGAAAATGAAGAGCAGAGCATTGAAGAGTGGATAGCCTGTTGAACAGCAGACTGCGACTTTGAACTGGCTGCTGAATACCAACATTGGGTTACTTGGATATTCACCAGTGGTGTTAAGGAATCCTGCCTGGAGTGGAGATTCGATGAATTCCCTATTGGGAGTGAATGAATGGAATACTCTGTAGTGGAGATTCCAATTATTTCTGAAATCCGATGTGTATGGACAGGAAAATGAAGAGAAAACAGGTTAGAATGGATAGCCTGTTGAACAGAGGGCCTGCGAGAATGAACAGTCCTTTGAAAACCAGCATTGTGTTACTTGGACATTCACCAGTGGTATAACGAATGCGTTCATTTAGTGGAGGTTCACATGAATTCCCGATTCGCAGTGAATGAATTGAACATTCTGTAGTGGATATTCCAATGATTTCTGTCGTGTGGGTTGTTTGGACAGTAAAAGAAACACTTGACCACCGTGGAGTGGATAGCCAGTTGAATAGCTTGCAAGCGAGTGTGAACAGTATGCTGAAAACCAACAATGTGTTACTTGGAAATTCACCAGTGGTGTAAAGATAGCCTGCCTGGAGTGTAGATTCCAAGATTACCAAATAGGCAGTGAATGAATGGAACATTCTGCAGTGGAGATTTCAATGGTTTCTGAAATCTACTTTGCATGGACAAGAAACTGAAGAGCTTACCAGGTGGGATTTGAGATCCAGTTGAAGACCAGGCCTGCGAGCATAAACATTCCTCTGAAAACCAGCACTGGGTTACTTGGATATGCAACAGTGGTAGAACAAATGCGTTCATGGAGTGGAGGTTCAGATGAATTCCCTATTCGCAGTGAATGAACTGATCATTCTGTAGTGGATATTCCAATGTTTTCTGTCGTGTGTGTTGTTTGGACAGTAAAAGAAAGACTTGAACACTGTAAAGTGAAGCCTGTTGAATAGCATGCATGCGAGTGTGAATAGTATGCTGAAAACCATCAATGTGTTTCTTGGACATTCACCAGTGGTGTAATGAAATCCTGCCTGGAGTGCAGGTTCCAAGAATTCCAAATAGGCAGTGAATGAATGGAACATTCTGTAGTGGAGATTCTAATGGTTTCTGAATTCTACGTTGTATGGACAAGAAACTGAAGAGCTTACCAGGTGTGATTTGATAGCCAGTTGAAGACCAGGACTGTGATAATAAACAGTCCTCTGAAAACCAGCATTGGATTTCTTGAACATTAGACAGTGGTATACCGAATACGTTCATGGAGTGGAGGTTCAGATGAATTCCCGATTCGCAGTGAATGAATTGAACATTCTGTACTGGATATTCCAATGATTTCTGTCGTGTGGGTTGTTTGGACAGTAAAAGAAAGACTTGACCACTGTGGAATGGATAGCCAGTTGAATAGCATGCATGAAAGTTTGAACAGTATGCTGAAAACCAGCAATGTGTTACTTGGACATTCACGAGTGGTGTAAAGTACGCCTGCCTGGAGTGTAGGTACTAAGAATTCCAAATAGGCAGTGAATTAATGGAACATTCTGTAGTGGAGATTCCAATGGTTTCTGAATTCTACGTTGTATGGACAAGGTACTGAAGGGCTTACCAGGTGGGATATTATAGCCAGTTGAAGACCAGACCTGCGAATTTGAACAGGCTGCTGAAAACCACCATTGGGTTACTTGAATATTCACCAGTGGAGTAAAGATATCCTGCCTGCAGTGGAGATTCGATGAATTCCAGATCGGCAGTGAATGAATGGAACATTCTGTAGTGGAGATTATAATGGTTTCTGAAATCTAAGTTATGTGGACAGGAAAATGTAGAGCTGACCAGGGTTGAGTTGATAGTCAGTTTAAAAGCACTCCTGCGAGTGTGAAAAGGCCACTGAAAAGCAGCCTTGGATTACTTGTACATTCAAAACTAGTGAAAGGAAATCGGGCCTCGAGTGGATATTCGATGAATTCCAGATTGGGAGTGAATGAATGGAACATTCGGTAGAGGAGATTCCATTGAATTTTGAAGTCTGGGTTGAGTGGACAGGAAAATGAGGAGCTGAACAGGTTGGAGAGGATAGCCAGTAGAATAGCACACCAGCGAGTGTGAACAGTCCGCGAAAAACCAGCATTGGGGTATTTGGATATTGACCAGTGGTGTACCGAAATCCTGCCTGTAGTGGAGATTCGATTAATTCCAGATTGGCAGTGAAATAATGAAACATTCTGTACAGGAGATTCCAATCATGTCTGAAGTCTAGGTAGTGGGGAAGGGAAAATTAAGAGCTGACCAGGGTTCAGTGGATAGGTAGTTGAACAGCACGCCTCCGAGGGGGATCACGAAAATGAAAACGAGCAGGGTGTAACTTGGACATTCAAGAGTGGTGTAACGAAAGCCTACCTGGAGTCGTGATTCAGATGAATTCCATATTCGCGGTGAATAAATGGAACGTTCTGTAGTGGAGATTCGAATTATTTCTGAAATCAGATGTGTGTGGACAGGAAAAAAAAAGAGCAAAACAGGATAGAATGGATAGCCAGTTGAACAGCAGTCCTGCGAGAATGAACAGCCCTCTGAAAACCAGCATTGGGTTACTTGGACATTCACCAGTGGTATAACGAATGCGTTCATGGAGTGGAGGTTCAGATGAATTCCCAATGCCAGGGAATGAATTGAACATTCTCTAGTGGATATTCCAATGATTTCTGTCGTGTGGGTTGTTTGCACAGTAAAAGAAAGACTTGACCTCTGTGGAGTGGATATCCTGTTGAATAGCATGCATGCGAGTGTGAACAGTATGCTGAAAACCAGCAATGTGTTACTTGGACATTCACCAGTGGTGTAATGAAAGACTGCCTGGAGTGTAGGTTCCAAGAATTCCAAATAGGCAGTGAATGAATGGAACAGACTGTAGTGTAGATTACAAAGCTTTCTGAATTCTACGTTGTATGGACAAGAAACTGAAGAGCTTACCAGGTGGAATTTAATAGGCAGTTGAAGAACAGGCCTGCGAGAATAAACAGTCCTCTGAAAACCAGCATTGCGTTACTTGGACATTCACCAGTGGTATAACGCATGCGTTCATGGAGTGGAGGTTCAGATGAATTCCCGATTCGCAGTGAATGAATTGAACATTCTGTAGTGGATATTCCAAGAATTTCTGTCGTGTGGGTTGTATGGACAGTAAAAGAAAGACTTTCCCACTGTGGAGTGGATAAGAAGATGAATAGCATGCATGCGAGTGTGAACAGTATGCTGAAAACCAGCAATGTGTTACTTGGACATTCACCAGTGGTGTAAAGAAATCCTGCCTGGAGTGTAGGTTCCAAGAATTCCAAATAGGCAGTGAATGAATGGAACATTCTGTAGTGGAGATTCCAATGGTTTCTGAATTCTACGTTGTATGGACAAGAAACTGAAGAGATTCACAGGTGGGATTTGATAGCCAGTTGAAAACCAGGACTGAGAATTTGAACAGGCTGCTGAAGACCACCATTGCGTTACTTGAATATTCACCAGTGGTGTAAAGAAATCCTGTCTGCAGTGGAGATTCAATGAATTCCAGATTGGCAGTGAATGAATGGAACATTCTGAAGTGGAGATTCTAATGGTTTCTGAAGTCTGGGATATGTGAACAGGAAAATCAAGAGCTGACCAGGGTTGAGTGGACAGCCAGTTAAACAGCACGACTCCGCGTGTGAACACGCCTATGAAAACCATCTTTGGTTACTTGGACATTCACCAGTGGATTAACGAAAGCTTTCCTGGAGTGGAGATTCGAAGAACTTCAGATTAGCAGTGAATGAGTGGAATATTCTGTAGTGGAGATTCAAATGATTTCGAAAGTCTGGGTTGTGTGGACAGGAAATGGAAGAGATTACCAGGTTGGAGTGGATAGTCCCTTGAACAGCACTCTGGAGAATGTGAAGCGGACGCTGGAAAAGAGCATTAGGTTATTTGGACATTTTCCAATGGTGCAACGAAAGCATGCCTGGAGTGGAGATTCCATGAATTCGATATTGGCAGGGAATGAATGGAACATTCCGTAGCAGTGATTCCAATGAATTCTGAAGTCTGGGTTTTGTGTACAGGAAAATGAAGGAACAGTCTGTAGTTTATATTCAAATGAATTCTGAAGTATGGTTTGTGTGGACAGGAAGGGCAGAGCAGGAAGAGTGGATAGCCTGTTGCACAGCAGATTGCGACTTTGAACTGGCTGCTGAAAACCAACATTGCGTTACTTGGATATTCACCAGTGGTGTCAAGGAATCCTGCCTGGAGTGGAGATTCGATGAATTCCCGATTGGGAGTGAATGAATGGAACATTCTGTAGTGGAGATTCCAATTACTTCTGAAGTCTGGTTTTTGTGGACAGGAAAATGAAGAGCTGACCAGGGTTGAGTGGATAGGCAGTTGGGCAGCACGCCTGTGAGTGTGATCATGCCTCTGAAATCCAGCATTGGATTCCTTGGACATCATCAGTGGTGTAACGAAAGCCTGCCTGGAGTTGGAGATTTGAAGAATGCCAGATTGATATTGAATCAAAGGAACAGTCTGTAGTTTATATTCAAATGAATTCTGAAGTATGGTTTGTGTGGACAGGAAAAGAATAATCTTACCACTGTGTAGTGGATTGCCAGTTCAACAGCACGTCTGTGAGTGAGAACAGAACGCTGAAAATCAGCATTAAGTTACTTAGATATTCACCAGTCATGTAACTAAAGTCTGCCTGGAGTGGAGATTCGTTGAATTCCAGATCGGCAGTGAATGAATGGAACATTCTGTAGTGGAGATTTTAATGGTTTTTGAAGTCTAATTTATCTCTCAGGAAAATGTAGAGCTGACCAGGGTTGAGTGGATAGTCAGTTGAACAGCACTCCTGCGAGTGTGAACACGCCGCTGAATAGCTGCCTTGGGTTACTTGTACATTCAACACTAGTGAAACGAAATCAGGCCTCGAGTGGATATTCGATGAATTCCAGATTGAGTGAATGAATGGATCATTCTGTAGTGGAGATTCCATTGAATTTTGAAGTCTGCGTTGAGTGAACAGGAAAATGAAGAGCTGATCAGGTTGGAGATGATAGCCAGTAGAATAGCACACCAGCGAGTGTGAACAGTCCGCGAAAAACTTGCACTGGGGTACTTGGATATTGACCAGTGGTGTACCGATATCCTTCCTGGAGTGGAGATTCGATGAATTCCAGATTGGCAGTGAATGAATGGAACATTCTGTACAGGAGATTCCAACCATTTCTGAAGTCTAGGTAGTGGGGACAGGAAAATGAAGAGCTGACCAGTGTACAATGTATAGCCAGTTGAACATCACTCCTCCCAGGGGGATCAGGACAATGAAAACGAGCAGTGGGTTAGTTGGACATTCAAAGGTCGTGTAACAAAAGCCTGCATGGAGTGGAGATTCAGACGAATTCCAGATTCGAAGTGAATAAAAGGACCGTTCTGTAGTGGAGATTCCAATTATTTCTGAAATCCGATGTGTGTGGACAGGAAAATGAAGAGAAAAATAGGTTAGAACGGACAGCCAGTTGAACAGCAGGCCTGAGAGAATGAACAGTCCTCTGAAAACCAGCATTGGGTTTCTTGGACATTCACCAGAGGTATAACGAATGCCATCATGGAGTGGAGGTTCAGATGAATTCCCGATTTGCCGTGAATGAATTGAACATTCTGTAGTGGATATTCCAATGATTTCTGTCGTGTGGGTTGTTTGTACAGTAAAAGAAAGACTTCACCACTGTGGAGTGGATATCCTGTTGAATAGCATGCATGCAAGTGTGAACAGTATGCCGAAAACCAGCAATGTGTTACTTGGACATTCACCAGTGGTGTAATGAAAGCCTGCCTGGAGTGTAGGTTCCAAGAATTCCAAAGAGGCAGTGAATGAATGGAACATTCTGTAGTGGAGATTCCAATGCTTTCTGAATTCTACGTTGTATGGACAAGAAATTGAATAGCTCACCAGGTGGTATTTGATAGCTAGTTGAAGACCAGACCTGCGAGAATAAACAGTCCTCTGAAACCAGCATTGGGTTACTTCGACATTCACCAGTGGTATAACGAATGCTTTCATGGAGTGGAAGTTCAGATGAATTCCCGATTCGCAGTGAATGAATTGAACATTCTGTAGTGGATATTCCAATAATTTCTGTCGTGTGGGTTGTTTGGACAGTAAAAGAAAGACTTGACCACTGTGGCGTTGATAACCAATTGAATAGCATGCATGCGAGTGTAAACGGTATGCTGAAAACCAGCAATGTGTTACTTGGACATTCACCAGTGGTGTAAAGAAAGCCTGCCTGGAGTGTAGGTTCCAAGAATTCCAAATAGGCAGTGAATGAATGGAACATTCTGTAGTGGATATTCCAATGGTTTCTGAATTCTACGTTGTATGGACAAGAAACTGAAGAGCTTACCAGGTGGGATTTGATAGCCAGTTGAAGACCAGGCCTGCGAATTTGAACAGCCTGCTGAAGACCACCATTGGGTTACTTGAATATACAGCAGTGGTGAAAAGTAATCCTGTCTGTAGTGAAGATTCGATGAATTCCAGATTGGCATTGAATGAATGGAACATTCTGAAGTGGAGAGTCTAATGGTTTCTGAAGTCTGGGTTATGCGAACAGGAAAATTAAGAGCTGACCAGGGTTGGGTTGACAGCCAGTTGAACAGCACGACTCTGAGTGTGAACACGCCTATGAAAACCAGCATTGGTTACTTGGACATTCGCCAGTGGTGCCACGAAAGCTTGCCTGGAGTGGAGATTCGAAGAAATTCAGATTAGCAGCGAATGAGTGGAATATTCTGTAGTGGAGATTCAAATGATTTCGAAAGTCTGGGTTGTGTGGAGAGGAAATGGAAGAGCTGACCAGGTTGGAGTGGATCGCCCATTGAAAAGCACGCCTGGGAGTGTGAAGCGGACGCTGGAAAACAGCATTAGGTTACTTGGACATTCTCCAATGGTGGAACGAAAGCATGCCTGGAGTGGAGATTCCATGAGTTCGATATTGGCAGGGAATGAATGCAACATTCCGTAGGAGAGATTCCAATGATTTCTCAAGTCTGGTTTTGTGTACAGGAAAATGAACAGCAGAGCAGGGAAGAGGGGATAGCCTGTTGAACAGCAGGCTGCGACTTAAGCTGGCTGCTGAAAATCAACATTGTGCTACTTGGATATTCACCGTGGTTTCAAGGAATCCTGCCTGGAGTGGAGATTCGATGAATTCCCGATTGGGATTGAATGAATGGCACATTCTGTAGAGGAGATTACTTTTACTTCAGAAGTCTGGGTTTTGTGGACAGGAAAATGAAGAGCTGACCAGGGTTGAGTGGATAGGGAGTTCGAAAGCATGCCTTCGAGTGTAACCATGCCTCTGAAATCCAGCATTGGATTCCGTGGACATCATCAGTGGTGTAACGAAAGGCTGCCTGGAGTTGGAGATTCATTGAATTCCAGATTGGAACTGAATCAATGGAACAGTCTGTAGTGTAGATTCCAATGAATTCTGAAGTATGGTTTGTGTGGACAGGAAAAGAATAATCTGACCACTGTGTAGTGGATTGCCAGTAAAGCAGCACGTCTGCGAGTGAGAACAGAGCGCTGAAAATCAGCATTCAGTTACTTAGATATTCACCAGTCGTGAAACTAAACTCTGCCTGGAGTGGAGATTCGATGAATTCCAGATCGGCAGTGAATGAATGGAACATTCTGTAGTTGAGATTATAATGGTTTCTGAAGTCTAAGTTATGTGGATAGGAAAATGTAGAGCTGACCAGGGTCGAATGGATAGTCAGTTGAACAGCAATCCTGCGAGTGTGAACAGGCCGCTGAAAAGCAGCATTGGGTTACTTGTACATTCAACACTAGTGAAACGAAATCCGGCCTGGAGTGGAGAATCGATGAATTCCAGATTGGGAGTGAATGAATGGAACATTCTGTAGTGGAGATTCCATTGAATTTTGAAGACTGGGTTGAGTTGACAGGAAAATGAAGAGCTGATCAGGTTGGAGAGGATAGCCAGTAGAATAGCACACCAGCGAGTGTGATCAGGCCGCGAAAAACCAGCATTGAGGTACTTGGATATTGACCAGTGGTGTACTGAAATACTGCCTGGAGTGGAGATTCGATGAATTTCAGATTGGCAGTGAATTAATGGAACATTCTGTACAGGAGATTCCAATCATTTCTGAAGTCTAGGTAGTGGGGACAGGAAAATGAAGAGCTGACCAGGGTTCAGTGGATAGGTAGTTGAACAGCACGCCTCCGAGGGGGATCACGAAAATGAAAAAGAGCAGTGTGTAACTTAGACATTCAACAGTGGTGTACTGAAATACTGCCTGGAGTGGAGATACAGATGAATTCCAGATTCGCAGTGAAAGATTTGAACATTCTGTAGTGGATATTCCAATGATTTCTGTCGTGTGGGTTGTTTGGACAGTAAAAGAAAGACTTGACCACTGTGGAGTGGATAGCCAGTTGAATAGCTTGCATGCAAGTGTGAAGAGTATGCTGAAACCAGCAGTGTGTTACTTGGACATTCAACAGTGGTGTAAAGAAACCCTGCCTGGAGTGTAGGATCCAAGAATTCCAAATAGGCAGTGAATGAAAGGAACATTCTGTAGTGGAGATTCCAATCGTTTCTGAATTCTACGTTGTATGGACAATTAACTGAAGAGCTTATCAGTTGGGATTTCATAGCCAGTTGAAGACTAGGCCTGCGAGAATAAACAGTCCTCGGAAAACCAGCATTGTGTTACTTGGACATTCACCAGTGGTATAACGAATGCGTTCATGGAGTGGAGGTTCAGATAAATTCCCGATACGCAGTGAATGAATTGAACATTCTGTAGTGGATATTCCAATGATTTCTGTCGTGTGGGTTGTTTGGACAGTAAAGAAAGACTTGACCATTGTGGAGAGGATAACCAGTTGAATAGCATGCATGCGAGTGTGAACAGTATGCTGAAAACCAGCAATGTGTTACTTGGACATTCACCAGTGGAGTTCTTTACACCTGCCTGGAGTGCAGGTTCCAAAAATTCCAAATAGGCAGTGATTGAATGGAACATTCTGTAGTGGAGATTCCAACGGGTTCAGAATTGTACGTTGTATGGACAAGAAACTGAAGAGCTTACCAGGTGGGATTTGATAGCCAGTTGTAGACCAGGCCTGCGAATTTGAACAGGCTGCTGAAAACCACCATTGGGTTACTTGAATATTCACCAGTGTTGTAAATAACTCCTGCCTGCAGTGGAGATTCGATGAATTCCCGATTGGGAGTGAATGAATGGATCATTCTGAAGTGGAGATCCAATTAATTCGGACGTCTGGGTTTGGTGGACAGGAAAATGAAGAGGTGACCAGGGTTGAGTGGATAGGCAATTGGACAGCACGTCTGCGAGTGTGATCATGCCTCTGAAATCCAGCATTGTATTCCTTGGACATCATCAGTGGTGTAACGAAAGCCTGACTGGAGTTGGAGATTCGATGAATTCCAGATTGGAATTGAATCAATGGAACAGTCTGTAGTGGAGATTCCAATGAATTTTGAAGTATGCTTTGTGTGGACAGGAAAAGAATAATCTGACCACTGTGTCGTGGATTGCCAGTTCAACAGCACTGCTGCGAGTGAGAACAGAAAGCTGAAAATCAGCATTCAGTTCCTTAGATATTCACCAGTCGTGTAACTAATGTCTGCCTGGAGTGGATATTCGATGAATTCCAGATAGACAGTGAATGAATGGAACATTCTTTAGTGGAGATTATAATGGTTTCTGAAGACTAAGTTATGTGGACAGTAAAATGTAGAGCTGACCAAAGTTGAATGGATAGTCAGTTGAACAGCATTCCTGTGAGAGTGATCAGGCCGCTGAAAAGCAACCTTGGGTTACTTGTACATTCAACACTAGTGAAACGAAATCCGGCCTGGAGTGGAGATTCGATGAATTCCAGATTAGGAGTGAATGAATGGAACATTCTGTAGTGGAGATCCCATTGATTTTTGAAGTCTGTGTTGAGTGGACAGGAAAATGAAGAGCTGATCAGGTTGGAGAGGTTAGCCAGAAGAATAGCACACCAGTGAGTGTGAACAGGCCGCGAAAAACCAGCATTAGGGTACTTGGATATTGACCAGTTGTGTAACAAAATCCTGCCTGGAGTGGAGATTCGATGAGTTCCAGATTGGAAGTGAATGAATGGAACATTCTGTACAGGAGATTCCAATTATTTCTGAAGTCTAGGTAGTGGGGACAGGAAAATGAAGAGCTGACCAGGGTTCAGTGGATAGGCAGTTGAACAGCAGGCTTCCGAGGGGATCAGGACAATGACAACGACCAGTGTGTTACTTGGACATTCAACAGAGGTGTAAAGAAAGCCTGCCTGGAGTGGAGATTCAGATGAATTCCAGATTCGCATTGAATGAATGGTACGTTCTATAGTGGAGATTCCAATTATTTCTGTAATCCGATGTGTGTGGACAGGAAAATGAAGAGCAGACCAGGTTAGAATTGATAGTCAGTTGAACCGCAGGCCTGCGAGATTGATCAATCCTCTGAAAACCAGCATACTGTTACTTGGACATTCACCAGTGGTATAACGAATGCGTTCATGGTGTGGAGGTTTTGATGAATTCCAGATTCGCAGTGAATGAATTGAACGTTCTGTAGTGGATATTCCAATGATTTCTGTCGTGTGGGTTGTTTGGACAGTAAAAGAAAGACTTGACCACTGTGGAGTGGATAGCATGTTGAATAGTATGCATGCGTGTGTGAACAGTATGCTGAAAACAAGCAGTGTGTTACTTGGACATTCACCAGTGGTGTAAAGAAAGCCTGCCTGGAGTGTAGGTTCCAAGAATTCCAAATAGGCAGTGAATGAATGGAACATTCTGTAGTGGAGGTTCCAATGGTTTCTGAATTCTTCATTGTATAGACAAGAAACTGAAGAGCTTACCAGGTGGGATTTTATAGCCAGTTGAAGACCAGGTCTGCGAATTTGAACAGGCTGCTGAAAACCACCATTGGGTTACTTGAATATTCACCAGTGGTGTAAAGTAATCCTTAGTGGAGATTCGATGAATTCCAGATTGGCAGTGAATGAATGGAATATTCTGAAGAGGAGATTCTAATGGTTTCTGAACTCTGGGTAATGTGAACAGGAAAAAGAAGAGCTGACCAGGTTTCAGTGGACAGCCAGTTGAACAGCACGACTCTGAGTTTGAACACGCCTATGAAAACCAGCATTGGTTACTTGCACATTCACCAGTGGTGCAACGAAAGCTTGCCTGGAGTGGAGATTCGAAGAACATCAAATTAGCAGTGAATGAGTGGAATATTCTGTAGTGGAGATTCAAATGATTTCGAAAGTCTGGGTTGTGTGGAGAGGAAATGGAAGAGCTGACCAGGTTGGAGTGGATCGCCCATTGAAAAGCACGCCTGGGAGTGTGAAGCAGACGCTGGAAAACAGCATTATGTTACTTGCACATTCTCCAATGGTGGAACGAAAGCATGCCTGGAGTGGAGATTCCATGAGTTCGATATTGGCAGGGAATGAATGGAAAATTTCGTAGGAGAGATTCCAATGATTTCTCAAGTCTGGTTTTGTGTACAGGAAAATGAACAGCAGAGCAGAGAAGAGTGGATAGCCTGTTGAACAGCAGACTGGGACGTTGAACTGCCTGCTGAAAACCAACATTGTGTTACTTGGATATTCACCATGGTGTCAAGGAATCCTGCCTGGAGTGGAGATTCGATGAATTCCCGATTGGGAGTGAATGAATGGCACATTCTGTAGAGGAGATTCCAATTACTTAAGAAGTCTGGGTTTTGAGGACAGGAAAATGAAGAGCTGACCAGGGTTGAGTGGATAGGCAGTTGGACAGCACGCCTGCGCGTGTTATCATGCCTCTGAAATCCAGCATTGGATTCCTTGGACATTATCGGTGGTGTAACGAAAGCCTTCCTGGAGTTGGAGATTCGAAGAATTCCAGATTGGAATTGAATCTATGGAAGAGTCTATAGTGTAGATTCCAATGAATTCTGAAGTATGGTTTGTGTGGACAGGAATAGAATAATCTGACCACTGTGTAGTGGATTGCCAGCTCAACAGCAAGGCTGCGAGTGAGAACAGAACGCTGAAAATCAGCATTCAGTTCCTTAGATATTCACCAGTCGTGTAACTAAATTCTGCCTGTAGTGGAGATTCGATGAATTCCAGATCGGCAGTGAATGAATGGAACATTCTGTAGTGGAGATTATAATGGTTTCTGAAGTCTAATTTATGTGGACAGGAAAATGTAGAGCTGACCAGGGTTGAGTGGATAGTCAGTTGAACAGCACTCCTGCGAGTGTGAACAGGCCGCTGAAAAGCAGGGTTGGGTTACTAGTACATTCAACACTAGTGAAACGAAATCCGGCCTGGAGTGGAGATTCGATGAGTTCCAGATTTGGAGTGAATGAATGGAACATTCTGGAGTGGAGATTCCATTGAATTTTGAAGTCTGGGTTGAGTGGACAGGAAAATGAAGAGCTGATCAGGTTGGAGAGGATAGCCAGTAGAATAGCACAAAAGCGAGTGTGAACAGGCCGCGAAAAACCAGCATTGGGGTACTTGGATATTGACCAGTTGTGTAAGGAAATCCTTCCTGGAGTGGAGATTCCATGAATTCCAGATTGCAGTGAATGAATGGAACATTCTGAAGTGGAGATTCTAATGGTTTCTGAAGTCTAGGTTGTGGGGACAGGAAAATGAAGAGCTGACCAGGGTTCAGTGGATAGCCAGTTGAACAGAACGCCTCCGAGGAGGATCAGGACAATAAAAACTAGAAGTGTGCTGCTTGGACATTCAACAGTGGTGTAACGAAAGCCTGCCTGTAGTGGAGATTCATTTGAATTCCCGATTCGCAGTGAATGAATTGAACATTATCTAGTGGATATTCCAATGATTTCTGTCATGTGGGTTGTATGGACAGTAAAATAAAGTCTTGACCTCTGTGGAGTGGATAGCCCATTGAATAGCATGCATGCGAGTGTGAAAAGTATGCTGAAAACCAGCAATGTGTTTCTTGGACATTCACCAGTGGTGTAAAGAAAGCCTGCCTGGAGTCAAGGTTCCAAGAATTCCAAATAGGCAGTGAATGAATGGAACATTCTGTATTGGAGATTCCACTGGTTTCTGAATTCTACGTTGTATGGACAGAAAACTGAAGAGCTTCCCAGGTGGGATTTGATAGCCAGTTGAAGACCAGGCCTGCGAATATGAACAGGCTGCTGAAAACCACCAGTGGGTTACTTGAATATTCACCAGTGGTGTAAAGAAATCCTGTTTGTAGTGGAGATTCGATGAATTCCAGATTGGCAGTGAATGAAGTGAACATTCTGTAGTGGAGATTATAATGGTTTCTGAAGTCTAAGTTATGTGTACAGGAACATGTAGAGATGACCAGGATTGAGTGGATATTCATTTGAACAGTACTACTGCGAGTGTGAACAGGCCGCTGAAAAGCAACCTTGGCTTCCTTGTACATTCAACATTAGTGAAACGAAATCCGGCCTGGAGTGGAGAATCGATGAATTCCAGATTGCAGTGAATGAATGGAACATTCTGAAGTGGAGATTCTAATGGTTTCTGAAGTCTGGGTTATGAGAACAGGAAAAAGAAGAGCTATCCAGGGTTGAGTGGACAGCCAGTTGAACAGCACGACTCCATGTTTGAACATGCCTATGAAAACCAACACGTGTTACTTGGACATTCACCAGTGGTGTAATGAAAGCCTGCCTGGAGTTTAGTTTCCACGAATTCCAAATAGGCAATGAATGAATGGAATGTTCTGTAGTGAAGATTCCAATTATTTCGGACATCCGATGTGTGTACACAGGAAAATGTAGAGCAGACCAGGTTAGAATGGATAGCCAGTTGAACAGCAGGCCTGCGAGATAGAACAGTCCTCTGAAAACCAGCATTGCGTTTCTTGGACATTCACCAATGGTATAACGAATACGTTCATGGAGTGTAGGTTCAGATGAATTCCCGATTCGCAGAGAATGAATTGAACATTCTGTAGTGGATATTCCAATGATTTCTGTCGTGTGGGTTGTTTGGACAGTACAAGAAAGACTTGACCACTGTGGAGTGTATAGCCAGTTGAATAGCTTGCATGCAAGTGTGAAGAGTATGCTGAAACCAGCAGTGTGTTACTTGGACATTCACTAGTGGTGTAAAGAAAGCCTGCCTGGAGTGTAGGATCCAAGAATTCCAAATAGGCAGTGAATGAATGGAACATTCTGTAGTGGAGATTCCAATGGTTTCTGAATTTTACGTTGTATGGACACGAAACTGAAGTGCTTACCAGGTGGGATTTTATAGCCAGTTGAAGACCAGGCCTTCGAATTTGAACAGGCTGCTGAAAACCACCACGGGGTTACGTGAATATTCACCAGTGGTTTAAAGAAATCCTGCCTGCAGTGGAGATTCTATGAATTCCATATTGGCAGTAAATGAATGGAACATTCTAAAGTGGAGATTCTAATGGCTTCTGAAATCTGGGTTAAGTGAACAGGAAAAAGAAGAGCTGACAGGGTTGAGTGGACAACCAGTTGAACAACACGACTCTGAGTGTGAATACGCCTATGAAAACCTGCATTGGTTACTTGGACATTCACCAGTGGTGTAACGAAAGCTTCCCTGGAGTGGAGATTCGGATAACTTCAGATTAGCAGTGAATGAGTGGAATATCCTGTAGTGGAGATTCAAATTATTTCGAAAGTGTGGGTCGTGTGGACAGGAAATGTAAGAGCTGACCAGGTTGGAGTGGATAGCCCGTTGAACAGCACCTTTGCGAGTGTGAAGCGGACGCTGGAAAACAGCATTAGGATACTTGAACATTCTCCAATGATGCAACGAAAGCATGCCTGGAGTGGAGAGTTCATGAATTCGATATTGGCAGGGAATTAATGGAACATTTCCTAGGAGAGATTCCAATGATTTCTGAAATCTGGGTTTTGTGTACAGGAAAATGAAGAGCAGAGCAGTGAAGAGTGGATAGCCTGTTGAACAGCAGACTGCGACTTTATACTGGCTGCTGACAACCAACATTGTGTTACTTGGATATTCACCAGTCGTGTAAAGGAATCCTGCCTGGAGTGGAGATTCGATGAATTCCCTATTGGGAGTGAATGAATGGAAAATTCTGTAGTGGAGATTCCAATTACTTCTGATGTCTGGGTTTTGTGGACAGGAAAATGAAGAGCTGACCCGGTTTGAGTGGATAGGCAGTTGGACAGCACGCCTGCGCGTGTTATCATGCCTCTGATATCCAGCATTGGATTCCTTGGACATTATCAGTGGTGTAACGAAAGCCTTCCTGGAGTTGTAGACTCGAAGAATTCCAGATTGGAATTGAATCTATGGAAGAGTCTGTAGTGGAAATTCCAATGAATTCTGAATTATGGTTTGTGTGGACAGGAAAAGAATAATCTGACCACTGTGTAGTGGATTGCCAGTTCAACAGCACGTCTGCGAGTGAGAACAGAAAGATGAAAATCAGCATTCAGTTACTTAGATATTCACCAGTCGTGTAACTAAACTGTGGCTGGAGTGGAGATTCGATAAATTCCAGATCGGCAGTGAATGAATGGAACATTCTGTAGTGAAGATTATAATGGTTTCTGAAGTCTAAGTTATGTGGACAGGAAAATGTAGAGATTACCAGGGTTGAGTGGATATTCAGTTAACAGTACTACTGTGAGTGTGAACAGTCCGCTGAAAAGCAACATTGGCTTTCTTGTATATTCAGCACTATTGAAACGAAATCCAGCCTGGAGTGGAGATTCGATGAATTAGAGATTCGAAGTGAATTAATGGAACATTCTGCAGTAGAGATTCCATTGAATTTTGAAGTCTGGATTGAGTGGACAGGAAAATGAAGAGCTGATCATGTTGGAGATGAGAGCCAGTAGAATAGCACACCAGCGAGTGTGAAAATGCCGCGAAAAACCATCATTAGGGTACTTGGATATTGAGCAGTGGTGTAACGAAATCCTGCCCGGAGTGGAGATTCGATGAAATCCAGACTGCAGAGAATGAATGAAACAATCTGAAGTGGAGATTCTAATGGTTTCTGAAGTCTGGGTTATGAGAACAGGAAAAAGAAGAGCCATCCAGGGTTGAGTGGACAGGCAGTTGAACAGCACGACTCCAAGTGTGAACATGCCTATGAAAACCAGCAATGTGTTTCTTGGACATTCACCAGTGGTGTAATGAAAGCCTGCCTGCAGTGTTGGATCCAAGAATTCCAAATAGGCAATGAATGAATGAAACTTTCTGTAGTGGAGATTCCAATTATTTCGGACATCCGATGTGTGTGCACAGGAATATGAAGAGCAGACCAGGTGAGAATGGATAGCCAGTTGAACAGCAGGCCTGCGAGATAGAACAGTCCTCTGAAAACCAGCATTGCGTTACTTGGACATTCACCAATGGTAAACGAATGCGTTCATGGAGTGGAGTTTCAGATGAATTCCAGATTCGCAGTGAATGAATTGAACATTCTGTAGTGGATATTCCAATGATTTCTGTCGTGTGGGTTGTTTGGACAGAAAAAGAAAGACTTGACCACTGTGGAGTGGATAGCCAGTTGAATAGCATGCATGCAAGTGTGAAGAGTATGCTGAAACCAGCAGTGTGTTACTTGGACATTCACTAGTGGTGTAAAGAAAGCCTGCCTGGAGTGTAGGATCCAAGAATTCCAAATAGGCAGTGAATGAATGGAACATTCTGTAGTGGAGATTCCAATGGTTTCTGAATTCTACGTTGTATGGACAAGAAACTGAAGAGCTTACCAGGTGTGATTTTATAGCCAGTTGAAGACCAGGCCGCCGAATTTGAACAGGCTGCTGAAAACCACCACTGGGTTACTTGAATATTCACCAGTGGTGTAAAGAAATCCTGCCTGCAGTGGAGATTCGATGAATTCCAGTTTGGCAGTAAATGAATGGAACATTCTGAAGTTTAGATTCTAATGGTTTCTGAAGTCTGGGTAATGTGAACAGGAAAAAGAAGAGCTGACCAGGGTTGAGTGGACAGCCAGTTGAACAGCACGACTCTGAGTGTGAACACGCCTATGAAAACCAGCATTGGTTACTTGGACATTCACCAGTGGTGTAACGGAATCTTTCCTGGAGTGGAGATTTGAAGACCTTCAGATTAGCAGTGAATGAGTGGAATATTCTGTAGTGGAGATTCAAAAGATTTCGAAAGTCTGCGTTGTGTGGACAGGTAATGGCAGAGCTGACCAGGTTGGAGTGGATAGCCCGTTGAAGAGCACCCATAGGAGTGTGAAGCGGATGCTGGAAATCAGCATTATGTTACTTGGACATTCTCCAATGGTGCAACGAAAGCATGCCTGGAGTGGAGATTCCATGAATTCGACATTGGCAGGGAAAGAATGGAAAATTCCGTAGGAGAGATTCCAATTACTTCCGAAGTCTGGGTTTTGTGGACAGGAAAATGAAGAGCTGACCAGGGTGGAGTGGATAGGCAGTTGGACAGCACGCCTGCGCGTGTTATCATGCCTCTGAAATCCAGCATTGGATTCCTTGGACATCATCAGTGGTGTAACGAAAGCCTGCCTGGAGTTGGAGATTCGATGAATTCCAGATTGGAATTGAATCAATGGAATAGTCTCTAGTGGAGATTCCAATGAATAATGAAGTATGCTTTGTGTCGACAGGAAAAGAATAATCTTACCACTGTGCAGTGGATTGCCAGTTCAACAACACGTCTGCGAGTGAGATCCGAACGATGAAAATCAGCTTTCAGTTACTAAGTTATTCATAAGTCGTGTAACTAAAGTCTGCTTGGAGTGGAGATTCGATGAATTCCAGATCGGCAGTGAATGAATGTCACATTCTGTAGTGGAGATTATAATGGTTTCTGAAGTCTAAGTTATGTGGAGAGGAAAACTTAGAGCTGCCAAGGGTTGAGTGGATAGTGAGTTGAACAGCACTCCTGAGAGTGTGAACAGGCCGCTGAAAAGCAGCCTCGGGTTACTTCTACATTCAACACTAGTGAAACGAAATCCGGCCTGGAGTGGAGATTCGATGAATTCCAGATTGGCAGTGAAAGAATGGAACATTCTGTACAGGAGATTCCAATCAATTCTGAAGTCTAGGTTGTGGCGACAGGAAAATGAAGAGCTGACCAGGGTACAGTGGATAGCCAGGTGAACAGCACGCCTCCGAGGGGGATCAGGACAATGAAAAAGAGCAGTGTGTTAGCTGGACATTCAACAGTGGTGTAACGAAAGCCTGCCTGGTTTGGAGATTCAGATGAATTCCAGATTCGCAGTGAATGAATGGAACGTTCTGTAGTGGAGATTCCAATTTTTTCGGACATCCGATGTGTGTGGACATGAAAATGAAGAGCCGACCAGGTTAGAATGGATAGCCAGTCCAACAGCAGCCCTGCGAGATAGAACAGTCCTCTGAAAACCAGTATTGCGTTACTTGGACATTCACCAATGGTAAACGAATGCGTTCATGGAGTGGAGGGTCAGATGAATTCCCGATTCGCAGTGAATGAATTGAACATTCTGTAGTGGACATTCGAATGACTTCTGCCGTGTGGGTTGTTTGGATAGTACAAGAAAGACTTGACCACTCTGGAGTGGATATCCAGTTGAATAGCATGCATGCAAGTGTGAAGAGTATGCTGAAACCAGCAATGTGATACTTGGACATTCACCAGTGGTGTAAAGAAAGCCTGCCTGGAGTGTAGGATCCAAGAATTCGAAATAGGCAGTGAATGAATGGAACATTCTGTAGTGGAGATTCCAATGGTTTCTGAATTCTACGTTGTATGGACACGAATCTGAAGAGCTTACCAGGTGGGATTTTATAGCCAGTTGAAGACCAGGCCTGCGAATTTGAACAGGCTACTGAAAACCACCACTGGCTTACTTGATTATTCACCAGTGGTGTAAAGAAATCCTGCCTGCAGTGGAGATTCGATGAATTCCATAATGGCAGTAAATGAATGGAACATTCTGAAGTGGAGATTCTAATGGATTCTGAAGTCTGGGTAATGTGAAGAGGAAAAAGAAGAGCTGACCAGATTTGAGTGGACAGACAGTTGAACAGCACGACTCCGAGTGTGAACACGCCTATGAAAACCTGCATTGGTTACTTGGACATTCACCAGTGGTGTAAAGAAAGCTTGCCTAGAGTGGAGATTTGAAGAACTTCAGATTAGCAGTGAATGAGTGGAATATTCTGTAGTCGATATTCAAATGATTTCGAAAGTCTGGGTTGTGTGGACAGGAAATGGAAGAGCTGACCTAGTTGGAGTGGTTAGCCCGTTGAACAGCATGCCTAGGTGTGTGAAGCGGATGCTGGAAAACAGCATTAGGTTACTTGGATATTCTCCAATGGTGCAACGAAATCATGCCTGGAGTGGAGATTCCATGAATTCGATATTGGCAGGGAATGAATGGAACATTCCGTAGGAGAGATTCCAATGATTACTGAAGTCTGGGTTTTGTGTACAGGAAAACGAAGAGCAGAGCAAGGAAGAGTGAATAGCCTTTTGAACAGCAGATTGCGACTTTGAACTGGCTGCTGAAAACCAACATTCGGTTACTTGAATATTCACCAGTGGTGTAAAGGAATCCTGCCTGGAGTGGAGATTCGATGCACTCCCGATTGGGAGTGAATGAATGGAACATTCTGTAGTGGAGATTCCAACGGTTTCTGAATTCTACGTTGTATGGACAAGAAACTGTAGAGCTTACCAGGTGGTATTTGATAGCCAGTTGAAGACCAGGCCTGCGAGAATAAATACTCCTCTGAAAACTAGCATTGGGTTACTTGGACATTCACCAGTGGTATAACGAATGCGTTCATGGAGTGGAGGTTCAGATGAATTCCCGATTCGCAGCGAATTAATTGAACATTCTGTATTGGATATTCCAATGATTTCTGTCGTGTGGGTTGTTTGGACAGTAAAAGAAAGACTTGACCACTCTGGAGTGGACAGCCAGTTGAAGAGCATGCATGTGAGAGGGAACAGTATGCTGAAAAACAGCAATGTGTTACTTGGACATTCACCAGTGATGTAAAGAAAGCCTGACTGGAGTGTGGTTTCCAAGAATTCCAAATAGGCAGTAAATGAATGGAACATTCTGTAGTGGAGATGCCAATGGTTTCTGAATTCTACGTTGTATGGACAAGAAACTGAAGAGCTTACCAGGTGGAATTATATAGCCAGTTGAAGACCAGGCCTGCGAGAATAAGCAGTCCTCCGAAAACCAGCATTGGGTTACTTGGACATTCGCCGGTGTTATAACGAATGCGTTCATGGAGTGGAGGTTAAGATAAATTCCCGATTCGCAGTGAATGAATTGAAAATTCTGTAGTGGATTTTCCAATTACTTCTGTCGAGTGGGTTGTTTGGACAGTAAACAAAGACTTGACCACTTTGGAGTGGATTGCCAGTTGAATAGCATGCATGCGACTGTGAACAGTATGCTGAAAACCATCAGTGTGTTACTTGAACATTCACCAGTGGTGTAAAGAAATCCTGCCTGCAGTGGAGATTCGATGAATTCCATATTGGCAGTGAATGAATGGAACATTCTGAAGTGGAGATTCTAATGGCTTCTGAAGTCTGGGTTAAGTGAAAAGGAAAAAGAAGAGCTGACCAGGGTTGAGTGGACAACCAGTTGAACAGCACGACTCTGAGTGTTAACACGCCTATGAAAACCAGCATTGGTTACTTGGACATTCACCAGTGGTGTAACGAAATCTTGCCTGGAGTGGAGATTCGAAGAACTTCAGATTAGCAGTGAATGAGTGGAATATCCGGTAGTGGAGATTCAAATGATTTCGAAAGTCTGGGTTGTGTGGACAGGAAATGGAAGAGCTGACCAGGTTGGAGTGGATAGCCCGTTGAACAGCACCCTTGGGAGTGTGAAACGGACGCTCGAAACAGCATTAGGTTACTTGCACATTCTCCAATGGTGCAACGAAAGCATGCCTGGAGTGGATATTCCATGAATTCGATAGTGGCAGGGATGAATGGAACATTCCGTAAGAGAGATTCCAATGATTTCTGAAGTCTGGATTTTGTGTATAGGAAAATGAAGAGCAGAGCAGGGAAGAGTGGACAGCCTGTTGAACAGCAGACTGCGACTTTGAACTGGCTGCTGAAAACCAAGATTGGGTTACTTGGATATTCACCAGTGGTGTAAAGGAATCCTGCCTGGAGTGAATATTCGATGAATTCCCGATTGGGAGTGAATGAATGGAACTTTCTGTAGTGGAGATTCCAATTACTTCGGAAGTCTGGGTTTTGTGGACAGGAAAATGAAGAGCTGACCAGGGTTGAGTGGATAGGCAATTGGACAGCACGCCTGCGAGTGTGATCATGCCTCTGAAATCCAGCATTGGATTCCTTGAACTTCATCAGTGGTGTAATGAAAGCCTGCCTGGAATTGGAGATTCGATGATTTCCAGATAGGAATTGAATCTATGAAACAGTCTGTAGTGGAGATTCCAAGGAATTCTGAAGTATGGTTTGTGTGGCCAGGAAAAGAATAATCTGACCTCTGTGTATTGGATTGCCAGTTCAACAGCACTTCTGCGAGTGAGAACAGAACGCTAAAAATCAGCATTCAGTAACCTAGATATTCACCAGTCGTGTAACTAATGTCTGCCTGGAGTGGAGATTCGATGAATTCAGATCGGCAATGAATGAGTGGAACATAATGTAGTGAAGATTATAATAGTTTCTGAAGTCTAAGTTATGTGGACAGGAAAATGTAGATCTGACCAGGGTTGAGTGGATAGTCAGTTGATCATGACTCCTGCGAGTGTGAACAGGCTGCTGAAAAGAAATCCGGCCTGGAGTGGAGTCTCGCTGAATTCCAGATTGGGAGTGAATGAATAAAACATTCAGTAGTGGAGATTCCATTGAATTTGAAGTCTGGGTTGAGTGGACAGGAAAATGAAGAGCTTATCAGGTTGGAGAGGATAGCCCGTAGAATAGCACACCAGTGAGTGTGAACAGGCCGCGAGAACCAGTATTGGGGTACTTGGATATTTACCAGTGGTGTAACGAAATCTTGCCTGGAGTGGAGATTCGATGAATTCCAGATTGGCAGTGAATAAATGGAACATTCAGTACAGGAGATTCCAATCATTTCTGAAGTCTAGGTTGCGGGGACAAGAAAATGGAGAGCTGACCAGGGTTCAGTGGATAGCCAGTTTAACAGCACCCCTCCGAGGTGGATCAGGTGAATGAAAACGAGCAGTTTGTTACTTGTTCATTCAGCAGTGGTGTAACGAAAGCCTGCTTGTGTGGAGATTCAGATGAATTCCAGATTCACAGTGATCGAACGGAACGTTCTGTAGTGGAGATTCCAATTATTTCTGAAATCCGATATGCATGGACAGGAAAATGAAGAGCAGACCAGGTTAGAATGGATAGCCAGTTCAATAGCAGGACTGCGAGAATGAACAGACCTCTGAAAACCAGCACTGAGTTACTTGGACATTCACCAGAGGTAAAACGAATGCGTTCATGGAGAGGAGGTTTAGATGAATTCCCGATTCCCAGTGAATGAATTGAACACTCTGCAGTGGATATTCCAATGATTTCTGTCGTGTGGGTTGTTTGGGCAGTAAAAGAAAGACTTGACCACTGTGGAGTGGATAGCCAGTTGAATAGCATGCATGCAAGTGTGAACAGTATGCTGAAAACCAGCAATGTATAACTTGGACATTCACCAGCGGTGTAAAGGAATCCTGTCTGCAGTGGAGATTCGAAGAATTCCAGATTCGCAGTGATTGAGTGGAACATTATGAAGTGGAGATTCTAATGGTTTCTGAAGTCTGGGTTATGTAAACAGGATAAAGAAGAGATGACCAGGGTCCATTGGACAGCCAGTTGAACAGCACGACTCCGAGTGTGAACACGCCTATGAAAACCAGCATTGGTTACTTGGACATTCACCAGTGGTGTAACGAAAGCTTGCCTGGAGTGGAGATTCCATGAATTCGATATTGGCAGGGAATGAATGGAACATTATGTAGGAGAGATTCCAATGATTTCTGAAGTCTGGGTTTTGCGTACAGGAAAATGAAGAGAAGATCAGGGAAAGGTGGATAGCCTGTTGAACAGCAGACTGCGACTTTGAACTGGCTGCTGAAAACCAACAATCTGTAGTGGAGATTGCAATTACTTCAGAAGTCTGGGTTTTTGGGACAGGAAAATGAATGGCTGACCAGGGTTGAGTGGATAGGCAGTTGGACAGCACGCTTGCGAGTGTGATCATGCCTCTGAAATCCAGCATTGGATTCCTTGGACATCATCAGTGGTGTAACGAAAGCCTGCCTGGAGTTGGAGATTCGATGAATTCCATATTGGAATTGAATCAATGGAACAGTCTGTAGTGGAGATTCCAATGAATTCTGAAGTATGGTTTGTGTGGACAGGAAAAGAATAATCTGACCACTGTGTAGCGGAAGGCCAGTTCAAACGCACGTCTGCAAGTGAGAACTGAACGCTAAAAATCAGCATTCAGTTACTTAGATATTCACCAGTCGTGTAACTGAAGACTTCCTGGAGTGGAGATTCAATGAATTCCGGATCGGAAGTGTATGAATGGAACATTCTGTAGTGGAGATTATAATGGTTTCTAAAGTCTAAGTTATGTGGACAGGAAAGTGTTGAGCTGACCAGGGTTGAGTGGATAGTCAGTTGAACAGCACTCCTGCAAGAGTGAACAGGACACTGAAAAGCAGCCTTGGGTTACTTGTACATTCAACACTAGTGAAACGGAATCCGGCCTGGAGTGGAGATTCGATGAACTCCAGATTGGGAGTGAATGAATGGAACATTCTGTAGTGGAGATTCCATTGAATTTTGAAGTCTGGGTTGAGTGGACAGGAAAATGAAGAACTGATCAAGTTGGAGAGGATAGCCAGTAGAATAGCACACCAGTGAGTGTGAATAGGCCGCGAAATACCAGCATTGGGGTACTTGGATATTGAGCAGTGGTGCACCGAAATCCTGCCTGGAGTGGAGATTCGATGAATTCCAGATTGGCAGTGAATGAATGGAACATTCTGTACAGGAGATTCCAATCATTTCTGAAGTCTAGGTAGTGTGGACAGGAAAAAGAAGAGCTGATCAGGGTTCAGTGGATAGCCAGTTGAACAGCACGCCTCCGAGGGGGATCAGGACAATGAAAACGAGCAGTGTGTTACTTGGACATTCAACAGTGGTGTAACGAAAGCATGCCTGGAGTGGAGATTCAGATCAATTCCAGATTCGCGGTCAATGAATTGAACATTCTGTAGTGAATATTCCAATGATTTCTGTCGTGTGGGTTGTTTGGACAGTAAAAGAAAGACTTGACCACTGTGGAGTGGATAGCCAGTTGAATAGCATGCATGCGAGTGTGAACACTATGCTGAAAACCAGCAATGTGTTACTTGGACATTCACCAGTGGTGTAAAGAAAGCCTGCCTGGAGTGTAGGTTCCAAGAATTCCAAATAGGCAGTGAATGAATGGAACATTCTGTAGTGTAGATTCCAAAGCTTTCTGAATTCTACGTTGTATGGACAAGAAACTGAAGAGCGTACCAGGTGGGATTTTATAGGCAGTTGAAGAACAGGCCTGCAATAATAAACAGTCCTCTGAAAACCAGCATTGGTTTACTTGGACTTTCACCAGTGGTAGAACGAATGCGTTCATGGAGTGGAGGTTCAGATGATTTCCCGATTCGCAGTGAATAAATTGAACATTCTGTAGTGGATATTCCAATAATTTCTGTCATGTGGGTTGTTTGGAAATTAAAAGAAAGACTTGCACACTGTGGAGTGGATAACCAGTTGAATAGCATGCATACGAGTGTGAACAGTATGCTGAAAACCAGCAATGTGTTACTTGGATATTCAACAGTGGTGTAAAGAAAGCCTGCCTGGAGTGTAGGTTCCAAGAATTCCAAATAGGGAGTGAATGAATGGAACATTCTGTAGTAAAGATTCCAATGGTTTCTGAATTCTACGTTATATGGACAAGAAACTGAAGAGCTGAACCAAGTGGGAATTGATAGCCAGGTGAAGACCAGGCCTGCAAATTTGAACAGGCTGCTGAAGACAACCATTGGGTTACTTGAATATTCACCAGTTGTGTAAACAAATCCTGTCTGCAGTGGAGATTCGATGAATTCCAGATTGGCAGTGAATGAATGGAACATTCTGAAGTGGAGATTCTAATGGTTTCTGAAGTCTGGGTTATGTGACCAAGAAAAAGAAGAGCTGACCAGGGTTGTGTGGACAGCCAGTTGAACAGCACGACTCCGAGTGTGAACACGCCTATGAAAACCAGCATTGGTTACTAGGACATTCACCAGTGGTGCAACGAAAGCTTGCCTGTAGTGGATATTAGAAGAACTTCAGATTAGCAGTGAATGAGTGGAATATACTGTAGTGGAGATTCAAATGATTTCGAATGTCTGGGTTGTGTGGACAGGAAATGGAAGAGCTGACCAGGTTGGAGTGGATAGCCCGTTGAACAGCACGCCTGAGAATGTGAAGCGGACGCTGGAAAACAGCATTAGGTTACATGGACATTCTCCAAAGGTGCAACGAAAGTATGCCTGAAGTGGAGATTCCATGAATTCCATATTGGCAGGGAATGAATGGAACATTCCGTAGTAGAGATTCCAATGAATTCTGAAGTCTGGGTTTTGTGTACAGGAAAATGAAGAGCAACCAGGGAAGAGTGGGTAGCCTGTTGCACAGCAGAGTGCGACTTTGAACTGGCTGCTGAAAACCAACAATGCGTTACTTGGATATTCACCAGTGGTGTCAAGGAATCCTGCCTTGAGTGGAGATTCGATGAATTCCCGATTGGGAGTGAATGAATGGAACATTCTGTAGTGGAGATTCCAATTACTTCTGAAGTCTGGGTTTTGTGGACAGGAAAATGAAGAGCTGACCAGGGTTCAGTGGATAGGCAGTTGGACAGCACGTCTTCGAGTGTGATCATGCCTCTGAAATCCAGCATTGGATTCCTTGGACATCATCAGTGGTGTAGTGAAAGCCTGCCTGGAGTTGGAGATTTGATGAATTCCAGATTGGAATTGAAACAATGGAACAGTCTGTAGTGGAGATTCCAATTAATGCTGAAGTATGGTTTGTGTGGACAGGAAAAGAATAATCTGACCACTGTGTAGTGGATTGCCAGTTCAACAGCACGTCTGCGAGTGAGAACAGAACGCTGAAAATCTGTATTCAGTTACTTAGATATTCACCAGTCGTTTAACTGAATTCTGCCTGGAGCGGAGATTCAATGAATTCCAGATCGGCAGTGAATGGATGAAACATTCTGTAGTGGACATTATAATGGTTTCTGAAGTCTAAGTTATGTGGACAGGAAAATGTAGAGCTTTCCAGGGTTGAGTGGATAGTCAGTTGAACAGCACTCCTGCGAGTGTGAACAGGCCGCTGAAAAGCAGCCTTGGGTTACTTGTACATTCAACACTAGTGAAACGAAATCGGGCCTTGAGTGAATATTCGATGAATTCCAGATTGGGAGTGAATGAATGGAACATTCTGTAGTGGAGATTCCATTGAATTTTGAAGTCTGGGTTGAGTGGACAGGAAAATGAAGAGGTGATCAGGTTGGAGAGGATAGCCAGTAGAATATCACACCAACGAATGTGAACAGGCCGCGAAAAACCAGCATTGTGATACTTCGATATTGACCAGTGGTGCACCGAAATCCTGCCTGGAGTGGAGATTCGATGAATTCCAGATTGGCAGTGAATGAATGGAACATTCTGTACAGGAGATTCCAATCATTTCTGAAGTCTAGGTAGTGGGGGCAGGAAAATGAAGAGCTGACCAGGGTACAGTGGATAGCCAGTTGAACAGCACGCCGCTCAAGGTTATCAGGACAATGAAAATGAGCAGTGTGTTACTTGGACATTCAACCGTGGTGTAACGAAAGCCTGCCTGGAGTGGAGATTCAGATGAATTCCAGATTCGCTGTTAACAAATGGAACGTTCTGTAGTGGATATTCCAATTATTTCTGAAATCCGATGTGTGTGGACAGGAAAACGAAGAGCAAAACAGGTTAGAATGGATAGCCCATTGAACAGTAGGCCTGCGAGAATGAACAGTCATCTGAAACCCAGCATTGGGTTACTTGGACATTCACCTGTGGTATAACGAATGCGTTCATAGAGTGGAAGTTCAGATGAATTCCCGATTCGCAGTGAATGAATTGAACATTCTGTAGTGGATATTCCAATGATTTCTGTCGTGTGGGTTGTTTGGGCAGTAAAAGAAAGACTTGACCACTGTGGAGTGGATAGCCAGTTGAATAGCATGCATGCAAGTGTGAACAGTATGCTGAAAACCAGCAATGTGTTACTTGGGCATTCAAGAGTGGTGTAATGAAAGCCTGCCTGGAGTGTAGGTTCCAAGAGTTCCAAATAGGCAATGAATGAATGGAACATTCTGTAGTGGAGATTCCAATGGTTTCTGAATTCTACGTTGTATGGACAAGAAACAGAAGAGCTTACCAGGTGGGATTTGATAGCCAGTTGAAGACCAGGCCTGCGAGAATAAACAGTCCTCTGAAAACCAGCATTGGGTTACTTGGACATGCTCCAGTGGTATAAAGAATGAGTTCATGGAGTGGAGGTTCAGATGAATTCCCGATTCTCAGTGAATGAATTGAACATTTTGTAGTGGATATTCCAATAATTTCTGTCTTTTGGGTTGTTTGGACAGTAAAAGAAAGACTTGACTACTGTGGAGTAGATAACCAGTTGAATAGCATGCATGCGAGTGTGAATAGAATGCTGAAAAGCAGCAATGTGTTACTTGGACATTCACCAGTGGTGTAAAGAAATCCTGCCTGGAGTGTAGGTTCCAAGAATTCCAAATAGGCAGTGAATGAATGGAACATTCTGTAGTGGAGATTCCAATGATTTCTGAATTCTACGTTGTATGGACAAGAAACTGAAGAGCTTACCAGGTGGTATTTGATAGCCAGTTGAAGACCAGACCTGCGAGAATAAACAGTCCTCTGAAATCAGCATTGGGTTACTTGGACATTCACCTGTGGTATAACGAATGCGTTCATAGAGTGGAAGTTCAGATGAATTCCCGATTCTCAGTGAATGAATTGAACATTGTGTAGTGGATATTCCAATAATTTCTGTCGTGTGGGTTGTTTGGGCAGTAAAAGAAAGACTTGACCACTGTGGAGTGGATAGCCAGTTGAATAGCATGCATGCTAGTGTGAACAGTATGCTGAAAACCAGCAATGTATAACTTGGACATTCACCAGCGGTGTAAAGGAATCCTGTCTGCAGTGGAGATTCGAAGAATTCCAGATTCGCAGTGAATGAGTGGAACATTATGAAGTGGAGATTCTAATGGTTTCTGAAGTCTGGGTTATATAAAGCGGATAAAGAAGAGCTGACCAGGGTCCATTGGACAGCCAGTTGAACAGCACGACTCCGAGTGTGAACACGCCTATGAAAACCAGCATTGGTTTCTTGGACATTCACCAGTGGTGTAACGAAAGCTTGCCTGGAGTGGAGATTCCATGAATTCGATATTGGCAGGGAATGAATGGAACATTATGTAGGAGAGATTCCAATGATTTCTGAAGTCTGGGTTTTGCGTACAGGAAAATGAAGAGAAGATCAGGGAAAGGTGGATAGCCTGTTGAACAGCAGACTGCGACTTTGAACTGGCTGCTGAAACCAACAATCTGTAGTGGAGATTGCAATTACTTCAGAAGTCTGGGTTTTTGGGACAGGAAAATGAATGGCTGACCAGGGTTGAGTGGATAGGCAGTTGGACAGCACGCTTGCGAGTGTGATCATGCCTCTGAAATCCAGCATTGGATTCCTTGGACATCATCAGTGGTGTAACGAAAGCCTGCCTGGAGTTGGAGATTCGATGAATTCCATATTGGAATTGAATCAATGGAACAGTCTGTAGTGGAGATTCCAATGAATTCTGAAGTATGGTTTGTGTGGACAGGAAAAGAATAATCTGACCACTGTGTAGGGGAAGGCCAGTTCAAACGCACGTCTGCAAGTGAGAACTGAACGCTGAAAATCAGCATTCAGTTACTTAGATATTCACCAGTCGTGTAACTGAAGACTTCCTGGAGTGGAGATTCAATGAATTCCGGATCGGAAGTGTATGAATGGAACATTCTGTAGTGGAGATTATAATGGTTTCTAAAGTCTAAGTTATGTGGACAGGAAAGTGTTGAGCTGACCAGGGTTGAGTGGATAGTCAGTTGAACAGTACTCCTGCAAGTGTGAACAGGCCACTGAAAAGCAGCCTTGGGTTACTTGTACTTTCAACACTAGTGAAACGGAATCCGGCCTGGAGTGGAGATTCGATGAATTCCAGATTGGGAGTGAATGAATGGAACATTCTGTAGTGGAGATTCCATTGAATTTTGAAGTCTGGGTTGAGTGGACAGGAAAATGAAGAACTGATCAAGTTGGAGAGGATAGCCAGTAGAATAGCACACCAGTGAGTGTGAATAGGCCGCGAAATACCAGCATTGGGGTACTTGGATATTGAGCAGTGGTGCACCGAAATCCTGCCTGGAGTGGAGATTCGATGAATTCCAGATTGGCAGTGAATGAATGGAACATTCTGTACAGGAGATTCCAATCATTTCTGAAGTCTAGTTAGTGTGGACAGGAAAAAGAAGAGCTGATCAGGGTTCAGTGGATAGCCAGTTGAACAGCACACCTCCGAGGGGGATCAGGACAATGAAAACGAGCAGTGTGTTACTTGGACATTCAACAGTGGTGTAACGAAAGCATGCCTGGAGTGGAGATTCAGATCAATTCCAGATTCGCAGTCAATGAATTGAACATTCTGTAGTGGATATTCCAATGATTTCTGTCATGTGTGTTGTTTGGACAGTAAAAGAAAGACTTGACCAATGTGGAGTGGATAGCCTGTTGAGTAGCATGCATGCGAGTGTGAACAGTATTCTGAAAACCAGCTATGTGCTACTTGGACATTCACCAGTGGTGTACTGAAAGCCTGCCTGGGTGTAGTTTCCAAGAATTCCAAATAGGCAGTGAATGAATGGAACATTCTGTAGTGTAGATTCCAAAGCTTTCTGAATTCTACGTTGTATGGACAAGAAACTGAAGAGCTTACCAGGTGGGATTTTATAGGCAGTTGAAGAACAGGCCTGCGATAATAAACAGTCCTCTGAAAACCAGCATTGGTTTACTTGGACTTTCACCAGTGGTAGAATGAATGCGTTCATGGAGTGGAGGTTCAGATGATTTCCCGAATCGCAGTGAATAAATTGAACATTCTGTAGTGGATATTCCAATAATTTCAGTCATGTGGGTTGTTTGGAAATTAAAAGAAAGACTTGCACACTGTGGAGTGGATAACCAGTTGAATAGCATGCATACGAGTGTGAACAGTATGCTGAAAACCAGCAATGTGTTACTTGGATATTCAACAGTGGTGTAAAGAAAGCCTGCCTGGAGTGTAGGTTCCAAGAATTCCAAATAGGGAGTGAATGAATGGAACATTCTGTAGTAAAGATTCCAATGGTTTCTGAATTCTACGTTATATGGACAAGAAACTGAAGAGCTTACCAAGTGGGAATTGATAGCCAGGTGAAGACCAGGCCTGCGAATTTGAACAGGCTGCTGAAGCCCACCATTGGGTTACTTGAATATTCACCAGTGGTGTAAACAAATCCTGTCTGCAGTGGAGATTCGATGAATTCCAGATTGGCAGAGAATTAATGGAACATTCTGAAGTGGAGATTCTAATGGTTTCTGAAGTCTGGGTTATGTGACCAAGAAAAAGAAGAGCTGACCAGGGTTGAGTGGACAGCCAGTTGAACAGCACGACTCCGAGTGTGAACACGCCTATGAAAACCAGCATTGGTTACTAGGACATTCACCAGTGGTGCAACGAAAGCTTGCCTGTAGTGGATATTAGAAGAACTTCAGATTAGCAGTGAATGAGTGGAATATACTGTAGTGGAGATTCAAATGATTTCGAATGTCTGGGTTGTGTGGACAGGAAATGGAAGAGCTGAACAGGTTGGAGTGGATAGCCCGTTGAACAGCACGCCTGAGAATGTGAAGCGGACGCTAGAAAACAGCATTAGGTTACATGGACATTCTCCAAAGGTGCAACAAAAGTATGCCTGAAGTGGAGATTCCATGAATTCGATATTGGCAGGGAATGAATGGAACATTCCGTAGTAGAGATTCCAATGAATTCTGAAGTCTGGATTTTGTGAACAGGAAAATGAAGAGCAACCAGGGTAGAGTGGGTAGCCTGTTGCACAGCAGAGTGCGACTTTGAACTGGCTGCTGAAAACCAACAATGCGTTACTTGGATATTCACCAGTGGTGTCAAGGAATCCTGCCTTGAGTGGATATTCGATGAATTCCCGATTGGGAGTGAATGAATGGAACATTCTGTAGTGGAGATTCCAATTACTTCTGAAGTCTGGGTTTTGTGGACAGGAAAATGAAGAGCTGACCAGGGTTCAGTGGATAGGCAGTTGGACAGCACGCCTTCGAGTGTGATCATGCCTCTGAAATCCAGCATTGGATTCCTTGAACTTCATCAGTGGTGTAATGAAAGCCTGCCTGGAATTGGAGATTCGATGATTTCCAGATAGGAATTGAATCTATGAAACAGTCTGTAGTGGAGATTCCAAGGAATTCTGAAGTATGGTTTGTGTGGCCAGGAAAAGAATAATCTGACCACTGTGTAGTGGATTGCCAGATCAACAGCATGTCTGCGAGTGAGAACAGAACGCTGAAAATCTGTATTCAGTTACTTAGATATTCAACACTAGTGAAACGAAATCGGGCCTTGAGTGGATATTCGATGAATTCCAGATTGGGAGTTAATTAATGGAACATTCTGTAGTGGAGATTCCATTGAATTTTGAAGTCTGGGTTGAGTGGACAGGAAAATGAAGAGCTGATCAGGTTGGAGAGGATAGCCAGTAGAATATCACACCAACGAATGTGAACAGGCCTAGAAAAATCAGCATTGTGATACTTCGATATTGACCAGTGGTCCACCGAAATCCTGCCTGGAGTGGAGATTCGATGAATTCCAGATTGGGAGTGAATGAATGGAACATTCTGTAGTGGAGATTCCATTGAATTTTGAAGTCTGGGTTGAGTGGACAGGAAAATGAAGAACTGATCAAGTTGGAGAGGATAGCCAGTAGAATAGCTCACCAGTGAGTGTGAATAGGCCGCAAAATACCAGCATTGGGGTACTTGGATATTGACCAGTGGTGCACCGAAATCCTGCCTGGAGTGGAGATTCGATGAATTCCAGATTGGCAGTGAATGAATGGAACATTCTGTACAGGAGATTCCAATCATTTCTGAAGTCTAGGTAGTGGGGGCAGGAAAATGATGAGCTGACCAGGGTACAGTGGAGAGCCAGTTGAACAGCACGCCGCTCAGGGTTATAAGGACAATGAAAACGAGCAGTGTGTTACTTGGACATTCAACAGTGGTGTAACGAAAGCCTGCCTGGAGTGGAGATTCAGATGAATTCCAGATTTGCTGTTAACAAATGGTACGTTTTGTAGTGGATATTCCAATTATTTCTGAAATCCGATATGTGTGGACAGGAAAACGAAGAGCAAAACAGGTTAGATTGGATAGTCCATTTCACAGAAGGCCTGCGAGAATGAACAGTCCTCTGAAACCCAGCATTGAGTTACTTGGACATTCACCAGTGGTATAACGCATGCGTTCATGGAGTGGAGGTTCAGATGAATTCCCGATTCGCAGTGAATGAATTGAACATTGTGTAGTGTATATTCCAATGATTTCTGTCGTGTGGGTTGTTTGGACAGTAAAAGAAAGACTTGTCCACTGTGGAGTGGATAGCCTGTTGAATAGCATGCATGCGAGTATGAATAGTATACCGAAAACCAGCAATGTGTTACTTGGGCATTCAAGAGTGGTGTAATGAAAGCCTGCCTGGAGTGTAGGTTCCAAGAATTCCAAATAGGCAGTGAATAAATGGAACATTCTCTAGTGGAGATTCCAATGGTTTCTGAATTCTATGTTGTATGGACAAGAAACTGAAGAGCTCACCAGGTGGGATTTGATAGCCAGTTGAAGACCAGGCCTGCAAATTTGAACAGGCTGCTGAAGACCACCATTGGGTTTCTTAAATATTCACTAGTGGTGTAAAGAAATGCTGTCTGTAGTGGAGATTCGATGAATTCCATATTGGCAGTGAATGAATGGAACATTCTGAAGTGGAGATTCTAATGGTTTCTAAAGTCTGGGTTATGTGAATGGAAAACGAAGAGCTAACCAGGGCTGGGTGGACAACAAGTTGAACAGCACGACTCTGAGTGTGAACACGCCTATGAAAACCAGCATTGGTTACTTGGACATTCACCAGTGGTGTATCGAGAGCTTGCCTGGAGTGGAGATTCGAAGAACTTCAGATTAGCAGTGAATAAGTGGAATATTCTGTAGTGGAGATTCAAATGATTTCCAAAGTCTGGGTTGTGTGAACAGGAAATGGAAGAGCTGATCAGGTTAGAGTGGATAGTCCGTTGAACAGCACGCCTGGGAGTGTGAAGCGGACGCTGGAAAACAGCATTAGGTTACTTGGACGTTCTCCAATGGTGCAACGAAAGCATGCCTGGAGTGGAGATTCCATGAATTCGATATTGCCAGGGAATGAATGGAACAATCCGTAGGACAGATTCCAATAATTTCTAAAGTCTGGGTTTTGTGTACAGGAAAATGAAGAGCAGACCAGGGAAGAGTGGTTAGCCTGTTGAACATCAGACTGCGACTTTCAACTGGCTACTGAACGTTATTTGGATATTCACCAGTGGTGTAAAGGAATCCTGCCTTGAGTGGAGATTCGATGAATTCCTGATTGGGAGTGAATGAATGGAACATTCTGTAGTGGAGATTCCAATTACTTCTGAAGTCTGGGTTTTGTGGACAGGACAATGAAGAGCTGACCAGGGTTGAGTGGATAGGCAGTTGGACAGCACGCCTGCGAGAGTGATCATGCCTCTGATATCCAGCATTGGATTCCTTGGACATCATCAGTGGTGCAACGAAAGCCTGCCTGGAGTTGGAGATTCGAAGAATTCCAGATTGGAATTGAATCAATGGGACAGTCTGTAGTGTAGATTCAAATGAATTCTGAAGTATGGTTTGTGTGGACAGGAAAAGAATAATCTGACCACTGTGTAGTGGATTGCCAGTTCAACAGCACGTCTGCGAGTGAGAACAGAACGCTGAAAATCAGCATTCAGTTACTTAGATATTCACCAGTCGTGTAACTAAAGCCTGCCTGTAGTGGAGATTCCTTGAACTCCAGATCGGCAGTGAATGAATGGAACATTCTGTAGTGGAGATTATAATGATTTCTGAAGTCTCAGTTATGTGGACAGGAAAATGTAGAGCTGACCAGGTTTGAGTGGATAGTCAGTTGAACAGCACTCCTGCGAGTGTGAACAGGCTGCTGAAAAGCAGCCTTGGGTTACTTGTACATTCAACACTAGAGAAAAGGAATCGGGCCTGGAGTGGAGATTCGATGAATTTCAGATTGGGAGTGAATGATTGGAACATTCTGTAGTGGAGATTCCATTGTATTTTGAAGTCTGGGTTGAGTGGACAGGAAAATGAAGACCTGATCAGGTTGGAGAGGATAGCCAGTAGAATAGCACACCAGCGATTGTAAACAGGCCGCGAAAAACCAGCATTGGGGTATTTGTATATTGACCAGTGGTGCACCGTAATCCTGCCTTGATTGGAGATTCTATGAATTCCAGATTGGCAGTGAATGAATGGAACATTCTGTACAGGAGTTTCCAATCATTTCTGTAGTCTAGGTATTGGGGACAGGAAAATGAAGAGCTGACCAGGGTTCAGTGGATAGCCAGCTGAACAGCAGGCCTCCGAGGGGGATCAGGACAATCACAGCGACCAGTGTGTTACTTGGACATTCAACAGAGGTGTGAAGAAAGCCTGCCTGGAGTGGAGATTCAGATGAATTCCAGATTCGCTGTGAATGAATGGAACATTCTGTAGTGGAGATTATAATGGTTTCTGAAGTCTAAGTTCTGTGGACAGGAATAGGAAGAGCTGATCAGGTTGGAGAGGATAGCCAGTAGAATAGCTCACCAGCGAGTGTGAACAGGCCGCGAAAACAGCATTGGGGTACTTGGATATTGACCAGTGGTGTACCGAAATACTGCATGGAATGGAGATTCGATGAATTCCAGATTGGCAGTGAATGAATGGAACAATCTGTACAGGAGATTCCTATCAATTCTGAAGTCTAGGTTGTGGGGACAGGAAAATGAAGAGCTGACCAGTGTTCAGTGGATAGCCAAATGAAAAGCACTTCTGCGAATGTGAACATACTGCTGAAAAGCAACCTTGGATTTCTTGTACATTCAACACTAGTGAAACGAAATCCGGCCTGGAGTGGAGATTCTATGAATTCCAGATTGGGAGTTAATGAATGGAACACTCTGTAGTGGAGATTCCATTGAATTTTGAAGTCTGGTTTGAGTGGACAGGAAAATGGAGAGCTGATCAGGTTGGAAAGGATAGCCAGAAAAATAACACACCAGCGAGTGTGAACAGCCGCGAAAAATCCAGCATTGGGGTACTTGGATATTCAGCAGCGGTGTAACGAAATCTTGCCTGGAGTGGAGATTCGATGAATTCCAGATTGACAGTGAATGAATGGGACATTCTGAAGTGGACTTTCTAATGGTTTGTGAAGTCTGAGTTATGTGATCAGGAAAAAGAAGAGCTGTCCAGAGTTGATTGGACAGCCAGTTGAACAGCACGACTCCGATTGTGAACATGCCTATGAAAACCAGCATTGATTACTTGGACATTCACCAGTTGTGTAACGAAAGTTTGCCTGGAGTGGAGATTCGAAAAACTTCAGATTAGCAGTGAAAAAGCGGAATATTCTGTAGTGGAGATTCAAATGATTTCGATAGTCTGGGTTGTGTGGACAGGAAATGGAAGAGCTGACAAGGTTTGAGTGGAGAGCCCTTTGAACAGCACGCCTGGGAGTGTGAAACAGACGCTGGAGAACAGCATTAGGTTACTTGGACATTCTCCAATGGTGCAAAGAAAGCATGCCTGGAGTGGAGATTCAATGAATTCGATATTGGCAGGGAATGAATGGAACATTCCGTAGGAGAGATACCAATGCTTTATGTAGTCTGAGTTCTGTGTAAAGGAAAATGAAGAGCAGAGCAGGGAAGAGTGGATGGTCAGTTGAATAGCACTCCTGCGAGTGTGAAGAGGCCGCTGAAAACGAACATTGCGTTACTTGGATATTCACCAGTGGTGTAAAGGAATCCTGCCTGGAGTGGAGATTCGATGAATTCCCGATTGGGAGTGAATGAATAGAACATTCTGTAGTGGAGATTCCAATTACTTTTGAAGTCTGGGTTTTGTGGACAGGAAAATGAAGAGCCTACCAGGGTTGAGTGGATAGGCAGTTGGACAGCACGCCTGCGAGTGTGATCATGCCTCCGAAATCCAGCATTGGATTCCTGGATATCATCAGTGGTGTAACGAAAGCCTGCCTGGACTTAGAGATTCGATGAATTCCAGATTGGAATTGAATCAATAGAACAGTCTGTAGTGGAGATACCAATGAATTTTGAAGTATGCTTTGTGTGGACAGGAAAAGAATAATCTGACCACTGTGTAGTGGATTGCCAGTTCAACAGCACGTCTGCGAGTGAGAACAGAACGCTGAAAATCAGCATTCAGTTACTTAGATATTCACCAGTCCTGTAACTAAATTCTGCCTGGAGTGGAGATTCGATGAATTCCAGATCGGCTTTGAATGAATGGAACATTCTGTAGTGGAGATTATAATGTTTTCTGAAGTCTAAGTTATGCGGACAGGAAAATGTAGAGCTGACCAGGGTTGAGTGGATAGTCAGTTGAACAGCACTCCTGCGAGTATGAACAGGCCACTGACAAGCAGCCTTGGGTTACTTGTACATTCAACACTAGTGAAACGAAATCCGGCCTAGAGTGGTGATTCGGTGAATTCCAGATTGGGAGTTAATGAATGGAACATACTGTAGTGGAGATTATAATGGTTTCTAAAGTCTAAGTTATGTGGACAGGAAAATGTAGAGCTGCCCAGGTTTGAGTGGATATTCAGTTGAACAGTACTACTCCGAGTGTGAACAGGCTGCCGAAAAGCAGAATTGGGTTTCTTGTACATTCAACACTAGTGAAACGAAATCCGGACTGGAGTGGAGATTCAGATGAATTCCAGATTGGAAGTGAATGAATGGAACATTCTGTAGTGGAGATTACAATTCCTTCTGAAATCTGGGTTTTGTGGACAGGAAAATGTTTTCTGAAGTCTAAGTTATGTGGACAGGAAAATGAAGAGCTGACCAGGGTTGTTTGGATAGTCAGTTGAACAGTACTCCTGCGAGTGTGAACGGACCGCTGAATAGCAGCCTTGGGTTACTTGTACATTCAACACTAGTGAAACGAAATCGGGCCTGGAGTGGAGATTCGATGAATTCCAGATTGGGAGTGAATGAATGGAACATTCTGTAGTGGAGATTCCATTGAATTTTGAAGTCTGGGTTTAGTGGAAAGGAAAATGAAGAGCTGATCAGGTTGGAGAGGTTAGCCAGAAGAATAGCACACCAGCGAGTGTGAACAGGCCGCGAAAAACCAGCTTTGGGGTACTTGGATATTGACCAGTGGTGTAACGAAATCCTGTCTGGAGTGGAGATTAGATGAATTCCAGATTGGCAGTGAATGAATGGAACACTCTGTACAGGAGATTTCAATCATTTCTGAAGTCTAGGTAGTGGGGACAGGAAAATGAAGAGCTGAACAGGGTTCAGTGGATAACCAGCTGAACAGCAGGCCTCCGAGGGGGATCAGGACAATGAAAACGACCAGTGTGTTACTTGGACATTCAACAGAGGTGTAAAGAAAGCCTGCCTGGAGTGGAGATTCAGATGAATTCCAGATTCGCTGTGAATGAATGGAACATTCTGTAGTGGAGATTATAATGGTTTCTGAAGTCTAAGTTATGTGGACAGGAAAATGAAGCGCTGATCAGGTTGGAGAGGATAGCCAGTAGAATAGCACACCAGCGAGTTTGAACAGGCCGCGAAAAACCAGCATTGGGGTACTTGGATATATACCCTTGGTGTACCGAAATACTGAATGGAATGGAGATTCGATGAATTCCAGGTTGGCAGTGAATGAATGGAACAATCTGTACAGGAGATTTCAATCAATTCTGAAGTCTAGGTTGTGGGGACAGGAAAATGTAGAGCTGACCAGTGTTCAGTGGATAGCCAAGTGAACAGCACTTCTGCGAATGTGAACATAGCGCTGAAAAGCAGCCTTGGATTTCATGTACATTCAACACTACTGAAAGGAAATCCGGCCTGGAGTGGAGATTCGATGAATTCCAGATTGGGAGTGAATGAATGGAACATTCGGTAGTGGAGATTCCATTGAATTTGAAGTCTGGTTTGAGTGGACAGGAAAATGGACAGCTGATCAGGTTGGAGAGGATAGCCAGTAGAATAACACACCAGCGAGTGTGAACAGCTGCGAAAAATCCACCATTGAGGTACTTGGATATTGAGCAGCGGTGTAACGAAATCCTGCCTCGAGTGTAGATTCGATGAATTCCAGATTGTCAGTGAATGAATGGAACATTCTTTACAGGAGATTCCAATCATTTCTGAAGTCTAGGTAGTGGGGACATGAAAATGAAGAGCTGACCAGGGTTCAGCGGATAGGCAGTTGAACAGCAGGCTTCCGAGGGGATCAGGACAATGACAACGACCAGTGTGTTACTTGGACATTCAACAGAGGTGTAAAGAAAGCCTGCCTGGAGTGGAGATTCAGATGAATTCCAGATTCGCAGCGAATGAATGGAAAATTCTGTAGTGGAGATTCCAATAGTTTCTGAATTCTAAGTTGCATTGAGAAGAAAATAAAGAGGTTACCAGTTGGGATTTTATAGCCTGTTGAAGACCAGGCCTGCGAATTTGAACAGGCTGCTGAAAACACCATTGGGTTACTTGAATATTCACCAGTGGTGTAAAGAAATCCTGTCTGCAGTGGAGATTCCATGAATTCCAGATAGGAATTGAATCAATGGAACAGCCTGTAGTGGAGATTCCAATGAATTCTGAAGCATGGTTTGTGTGGACAGGAAAAGACTAATCTGACCACTGTGTAGTGGATTGCCAGTTCAAAAGTACGTCTGCGAGTGAGATCAGAACGCTGAAAATCAGCATTCAGTTACTTAGATATTCACCAGTCGTGTAACTAATGTATGCCTGGAGTGAAGAGTCGATGAATTCCAGATCGGCTCTGAATGAATGGAACATTCTGTAGTGGAGTTTATAATGGTTTCTGAAGTCTATGTTATGTGGACAGGAAAATGTAGAGCTGACCAGGTTTGAGTGGATAGTCAGTTGAACAGCACTCCTGCGAGTGTGAACAGGCCACTGAAAAGCAGGGTTGGGTTACTAGTACATTCAACACTAGTGAAACGAAATCCGGCCTGGAGTGGAGATTCAATGAATTCCAAATTCGGAGTGAATGAATGGAACATTCTGTAGTGGATATCCCATTGAATTTTGAAGTCTGTGTTGAGTGGACAGGAAAATGATCAGCTGATATTGTTAGAGAGGATAGCCAGTAGAATAGCACACCAGCGAGTGTGAACAGCTCCGAAAAATCCACTATTGAGGTACTTGGATATTGACCAGTGGTGTAACGAAATCCTGCCTGGAGTGGAGATTCGATGAACTCCAGATTGGCAGTGAATGAATGGAACATTCTGTACAGTAGATTCCAATCATTTCTGAAGTCTAAGTTGTGGGGACAGGAAAATGAAGAGCTGACCAGGGTTCCGTGGATAGCCAGTTGAACAGCACGCCTCCGAGGGTGATCAGGACAATGAAAACGAGCAGTGTGTTACTTGGACATTCTACAGTGGTGTAACGAAAGCCTGCCTGGAGTGGAGATTCAGATGAATTCCAGATTCGCAGTGAATGAATGGAACATTCTGAAGTGGAAATTCTAATGGTTTCTGATGTCTGGTTTATGTGAACAGGAAAAAGAAGAGCTGACCAGGGTTGAGTGGACAGCCAGTTGAACAGCACGACTCTGAGTGTGAACACGCCTATGAAAACCAGCATTGGTTACTTGGACATTCACCAGTGGTGTAACGAAAGCTTGCCTGGAGTGGAGATTCGAAGAACTTCAGATTAGTAGTGAATGAGTGGAACATTCTGTCGTGGAGGTTCAAATGATTTCGAAAGTCTGGGTTGTGTGGACAGGAAACGGAAGAGCTGACCTGGTTGGAGTGGATAGCCCGTTGAACAGCACGCCTGGGTGTGTGAAGCAGACTCTGGAAAACTGCATTAGGTTATTTGGACATTATCCAGTGGTGCAACGAAAGCATGCCTGGAGTGGAGATTCCATGATACTTTCCATATTGTACCACTTGTATGTAAATTTCATGACTTCATCTTTTCTAAGAGCTACATAGTACTCCATTGTGTAGATGTACCAAAGTTTCTTTAACCAGTCATCTGTTCTTGGGCACTCAGGTTTCTTCCAGTTTCTGGCTATTGTAAAGAGTGCTGCAATGAACAAACAAGTGCAGATGTCACTTCGACTATACATTTTTGCCTCTCTGGGATATATTCCCAGGAGATTCCATGAATTCGATATTGGCAGGTAATGAATGGAATATTTCGTAGGAGAGATTCCAATGATTTCTGAAGTCTGGGTTTTGTGTACAGGAAAATGAAGAACAGAGCAGGGAAGAGTGGATAGTCTGTTGAACAGCAGACAGCAACTTCGAATTGGCTGCTGAAAACCAACATTGGCTTACATGGATATTCACCAGTGGTGTAAAGGAATACTACCTGGCGTGGAAAAGCAGGCTTGGGTTACTAGTACATTCAACACTAGTGAAACGAAATCCGGCCTGGAGTGGAGATTCAATGAATTCCAAATTTGGAGTGAATGAATGGAACATTCTGTAGTGGATATCCCATTGAATTTTGAAGTCTGTGTTGAGTGGACAGGAAAATGAACAGCTGATCTGGTTAGAGAGGATAGCCAGTAGAATAGCTCACCAGCGAGTGTGAACAGGCCGCGAAAAACCAGCATTCGGGTACTTGGATATTGACCAGTGGTGTAACAAAATCCTGTCTGGAGTGGAGATTAGATGAATTCCAGATTGGCATTGAATGAATGGAACATTCTCTACAGTAGATTCCAATCATTTCTGAAGTCTAGGTAGTGGGGACAGGAAAATGAAGAGCTGAACAGGGTTCAGTGGATAACCAGCTGAACAGCAGGCCTCCGAGGGGGATCAGGACAATGACAACGACCAGTTTGTTACTTGGACATTCAACACAGGTGTAAAGAAAGCCTGCCTGGAGTGGAGATTCAGATGAATTTCAGATTCGCTGTGAATGAATGGAACATTCTGTAGTGGAGATTATAATGGTTTCTGAAGTCTAAATTATGTGGACAGGAAAATGAAGAGCTGATCAAGTTGGAGAGGATAGCCAGTAGAATAGCACACCAGCGAGTGTGAACAGGCCGGGAAAAACCAGCATTGGGGTACTTGGATATTTACCAGTGGTGTACCGAAATACTGAATGGAATGGAGATTCGATGAATTCCAGATTGGCAGTGAATGAATGGAACAGTCTGTACAGGATATTCCAATCATTTCTGAAGTCTAGGTAGTGGGGACAGGAAAATGAAGAGCTGACCAGGGTTCAGTGTATTGCCAGCTGAACAGCAGGCCTCCGAGGGGGATCAGGACAATGACAACGACCAGTGTGTTACTTGGACATTCAACAGAAGTGTAAAGAAAGCCTGCCTGGAGTGGAGATTCAGATGAATTCCAGATTCCCAGTAAATGAATGGAACATTCTGTACTGGAGATTATAATGGTTTCTGTAGTCTAAATTATGTGGACAGGAAAATTTATAGCTGAACAGGGTTGAGTGGATAGTCAGTTGAACAGCACTCCTGCGAGTGTGAACAGGCCGCTGAAAAGCAGCCTTGGGTTACTTGTTCTTTCAATACTAGTGAAACGATATCCGGCCTAGAGTGGAGATTCGATGAATTCCAGATTGGGAGTGAATGAATGGAACATTCTGTAGTGGAGATCCCATTGAATTTTGAAGTCTGGGTTGAATGGACAGGAAAATGAAGACCTGAACAGGTTGGAGAGGATAGCCAGTAGAATAGCACACCAGCGAGTGTGAACATGCCGCGAAAAACCAGCCTTGGGATACTTGGATATTGACCAGTGGTGTACGGAAATACTGCATGGAATGGAGATTCGATGAATTCCAGAATGGCAGTGAATGAATGGAACATTCTGTACAGGAGATTCCAATCAATTCTGAAGTCTAGGTTGTGGGGACAGGAAAATGTAGGGCTGACCAGCGTTCAGTGGATAGTCAAGTGAACAGCACTTCTGCGAATGTGAACATACCGCTTAAAAGCAGCCTTGGGTTTCTTGTACATTCAACACTAATGAAACGAAATCCGGCCTGGAGTGGAGATTCGATGAATTCCAGATTGGGTGTGAATGAACGGAACATTCTGTAGTGGAGATTCCATTGAATTTTGAAGTCTGGTTTGAGTGGACAGGAAAATGGAGAACTCATCAGGTTGGAGAGGATAGCCAGTAGAATAACACACCAGCGAGTGTGAACAGCCGCGAAAAAACCAGCATTGGGGTACTTGGATATTGAGCAGCGGTGTAACGAAATCCTGCCTGGAGTGGAGATTCGATGAAGTCCAGATTGGAAGTGAATGAATGGAACATTCTGAAGTGGATATTCTAATGGTTTCTGAAGTCTGAGTTATGTGATCAGGAAAAAGAAGAGCTGTCCAGAGTTGAGTGGACAGCCAGTTGAACAGCACGACTCCGAGTGTGAATATGCCTATGAAAACCAGCATTGGTTACTTGGACATTCACCAGTGGTTTAACGAATGCTTGCCTGGAGTGGAGATTCAAAAAACTTCAGATTAGCAGTGAAAAAGTGGAATATTCTGTAGTGGAGATTCAAATGATTTCGATAGTCTGGGTTGTGTGGACAGGAAATGGAAGAGCTGACCAGGTTGGATTGGAGAGCCCTTTGAACAGCACGCCTGGGACTGTGAAGTAGACGCTGGAGAACAGCATTAGGTTACTTGGACATTCTCCAATGGTGCAACGAAAGCATGCCTGGAGTGGAGATTCCATGAATTCGATATCGGCAGGGAATGAATGGAACATTCCGCAGGAGAGATTCCAATGATTTCTGTAGTCTGAGTTTTGTGTACAGGAAAATGAAGAGCAGAGCAGGGAAGAGTGGATAGTCAGTTGAACAGCACTGGTGCGAGTGTGAACAGGCCGCTGAAAACGAGCATTGGGTTCTTGGATATTCAACAGTGGTGTAAAGGAATCCTGCCTGGAGTGGAGATTCAATGAATTCCCGATTGGGAGTGAATGAATGGAACATTCTGTAGTGGAGATTCCAATTGCTTCTGAAGTCTGGGTTTTGTGGACAGGAAAATGAAGAGCCTACCAGGTTTGAGTGGGTAGGCAGTTGGACAGCACGCCTGCGAGTGTGATCATGCCTCTGAAATCCAGCATTGGATTCCTGGACATCATCATTGGTGTAACGAAAGCCTGCCTGGATTTAGAGATTCGATGAATTCCAGATTGGAATTGAATCCATGGAACAGTCTATAGTGGAGATTCCAATGAATTTTGATTTATGGTTTGTGTGGGCAGGAATATAATAATCTGACCACTGTGTAGTGGATAGCCAGTTCAACAGCACGTCTGCGAGTGAGAACAGAACGCTGAAAATCAGCATTCAGTTACTTACATATTCACCAGACTTGTAACTAAAGTCTGCCTGGAGTGGAGATTCGATGAATTCCAGATCGGCTCTGAATGAATGGAACATTCTGTAGTGGAGATTATAATGGTTTTTGAAGTCTAGTGATTTGGACAGGAAAATGTAGAGCTGACCAGGTTTGAGTGGATAGTGAGTTGAACAGCACTCCTGCGAGTGCGAACAGGCCGCTCACAAGCAACCTTGGGTTACTTGTACATTCAACACTAGTGAAACGAAATCTGGCCTCCAGTGTTGATTCAATGAATTCCAGATTGGGAGTTAATGAATGGAACGTACTGTAGTGGAGATTATAAGGTTTTCTGAAGTCTAAATTATGTGGACAGGAAAAAGTAGAGCTGACCAGGGTTGAGTGGATATTCAGTTGAACAGAACTACTGCGAGTGTGAATTGGCCGCTGAAAAGCAGAATTGGGTTTCTTGTACATTCAACACTAGTGAAACGAAATCCGGAATGGAGTGGAGATTCGATGAATTCCAGATTGGAAGTGAATGAATGGAACATTCTGTAGTGGAGATTACAATTACTTCTGATATCTGGGTTTTGTGGACAGGAAAATGAAGAGCTGACGAGGGTTGCGTGGATAGTCAGTTGAAGAGCACTCTTGCGAGTGTGAACAGACCGCTGAAAAGCAGCCTAGGGTTACTTGTACATTCAACACTAGTGAAACTAAATCCGGCCTGGAGTGGAGAATCGATGAATTGCAGATTGGGAGTGAAAGAATGGAACATTCTGTAGTGGAGATCCCATTGAATTTTGAAGTCTTTTTTGAGTGGACAGGAAAATGAAGAGCTGATCAGATTGGAGAGGATAGCCAGTAGAATAACACAAAAGCGAGTGTGAACAGCCACAAAAAATCCAGCATTGGGGTACTTGGATATTGAGCAGCGGTGTAACGAAATCCTGCCTGGAGTTGAGATTCTATGAATTCCAGATCGGCTCTGAATGAATGGAACATTCAGTAGTGGAGATTATAATGGGTTCTGAAGTCTAAGTTATTTTGATAGGAAAATGTAGAGCTCACCAGGTTTGAGTGGATTGTCAGTTGAAAAGCACTCCTGCGAGTGTGAACAGCCCGCTGAAAAGCAGCCTTGTGTTACTTGTACATTCAACACTAGTGAAACGAAATCTGGCCTGGAGTGGAGATTCGATGAATTCCAGATTGGGAGTGAATGAATGGAACACTCTGTAGTGGAGATTATAATCGTTTTTGAAGTCTAAATTATGTGCACAAGAAAATGTAGAGCTGACCAGGGTAGAGTGGATATTCAGTTGAACAGCACTCCTGCGAGTATGAACAGACCGTTGAAAAGCAGCCTTGGGTTACTTCTGCATTCAACACTTGTGAAGCGAAATCCGGCCTGGAGTGGAGATTCGATGAATTCCAGATTGGGATGGCATGAATGGAACATTCTGTAGTGGATATACCATTGAATTTTGAAGTCTGGGTTGAGTGGACAGGAAAATGAAGACCTGATCAGGTTGGAGAGGATAGCCAGTAGAATAGCACACCAGCGAGTGTGAACAGGCCGCGAAAAACCAGCATTGGGGTACTTGGATATTGACCAGCGGTGTAACGAAATCCTGCCTCGAGTGGTGATTCGATGAATTCCAGATTGGCACTGAATGAATGGAACATTCTGTACAGGAGACTCCAATCAATTCTGAAGTCTAGGTTGTGGGGACAGGAAAATGAAGAGCTGACCAGGGTTCAGTGAATAGCCAGTTGAACAACACGCCTCCGAGGGGGATCAGGACAATGAAAACGATCAGTGTGTTACTTGGGCATTCAATAGTGGTGTAAAGAAACCCTGCCTGGAGTTGAGATTCAGATGAATTCCAGATTCGCAGTGAATGAATGAAACATTCTGTAGTGGAGATTCCAATTAATTCTGAAATCCGATGTGTGTGGACAGAAAAATGAAGAGCAGACCATGTTAGTATGCATAGCCAATTGAACAGCAGGCCTGCGAGATTGAACAGTCCTCTGAAAACCAGCATTGGGTTACTTGGACATTCACAATTGGTATAACGAACGCGTTCATTGAGTGGAGGTTCAGATGAATTCCCGATTCGCAGTGAATGAATTGAACATTCTGTAGTGGATATTCCAATGATTTCTGGCGTGTGCGTTGTTTGGACAGTAAAAGAAAGACTTGAGCACTGTGGAGTGGATAGCCAGTTGAATAGAATACATGCGAGTGTGAACAGTATGCTGAAAACTAGCAATGTGTTACTTGGACTTTCACCAGTGGTGTAAAGAAAGCCTCCCTGGAGTGTAGGTTGCAAGAATTCCAAACAGGCAGTGAATGAATGGAACATTCTGTAGTGGAGATTCCCATGGTTTCTCAATTCTACGTTGTATGGACGAGAAACTGAACAGCTTACCAGGTGGGATTTGATAGCCAGTTGAAGACCAGGCCTGCGAATTTGAACAGGCTGCTGAAACCACCACTGGGTTACTTGAATATTCACCAGTGGTGTAAAGAAATCATGTCTGCCGTGGAGATTCGATGAATTCCAGATTGGCAGTGAATGAATGGAACATTCTGAAGTGGAGATTCTAATGGTTTCTGAAGTGGGGGTTACGTGAACAGGAAAAAGAAGAGCTGACCAGGTTTCAGTGGACAGCCAGTTGAACAGCACGATTCTGAGTGTGAACACGCCTATGAAAACCAGCATTCCTTACTTGGACATTCACCAGTGGTCTAACGAAAGCTTGCCTGGAGTGGAGATTCGAAGATCTTCAGATTAGCAGTCAATGAGTGGAATATTCTGTAGTGGAGATTCAAATGATTTCGAAAGTCTGGGTTGTGTGGTCAGGAAATGGAAGTGCTGACCAGGTTGGAGTGGATAGCCCGTTGAACAGCAGACTTGGGAGAGTGAACCGGAGGCTGGAAAACAGCATTTGGTTACTTGGACGTTCTCCAATGGTGCAACGAAAGCATGCCTGGAGTGGAGATTCCAGGAATTCGATATGGGCAGGGAATGAATGGAACATTCCGTAGGAGAGATTCCAATGATTTCTGAAGTCTGGGTTTTGTGTACAGGAAAATGAAGAGCAGAGCAGGGAAGAGTGGAGAGCCTGTTGAATAGCAGACTGCGACTTTGAACTGGCTGCTGAAAACCAACAATGGCTTACTTGGTTATTCACCAGGGGTGTCAAGGAATCCTGCCTGGAGTGGAGATTCGATGAATTCCCGATTGGGAGTGAATGGAACATTCTGTAGTGGAGATTCCAATTACTTCTGATGTCTGGGTTTTGTGGACAGGAAAATGAAGAGCTGACCAGGTTTGAGTGGATAGGCAGTTGGACAGCACGCCTGCGCGTGTTATCATGCCTCTGAAATCCAGCATTGGATTCCTTGGACATTATCAGTGGTGTAATGAACGCCTACGTGGAGTGGTAGATTCGATGAATTCCAGATTGGAACAGAATCAATGGAACAGTTTGTAGTGGAGTTTCCAATGAATTCTGAAGTATGGTTTGTGTGGACAGGAAAAGAATAATCTGACCACTGTGTAGTGGATTGCCAGTTCAACAGCACGTCTGCGAGTGACAACAGAAAGCTGAAAATCAGCATTCAGTTACTTAGATATTCACCAGTCGTTTAACTAAATTCTGCCTGTAGTGGAGATTCGATGAATTCCAGATCGGCAGTGAATGAATGGAACATTCTGTAGTGGAGATTATAATGGTTTCTGAAGTCTAATTTATGTGGACAGGAAAATGTAGAGCTGACCAGGGTTGAGTGGATAGTCAGTTGAACAGCACTCCTGCGAGTGTGAACAGGCCGCTGAAAAGCAGGGTTGGGTTACTAGTACATTCAACACTAGTGAAACGAAATCCGGCCTGGAGTGGAGATTCGATGAGTTCCAGATTTGGAGTGAATGAATGGAACATTCTGGAGTGGAGATTCCATTGAATTTTGAAGTCTGGGTTGAGTGGACAGGAAAATGAAGAGCTGATCAGGTTGGAGAGGATAGCCAGTAGAATAGCACAAAAGCGAGTGTGAACAGGCCGCGAAAAACCAGCATTGGGGTACTTGGATATTGACCAGTTGTGTAAGGAAATCCTTCCTGGAGTGGAGATTCCATGAATTCCAGATTGCAGTGAATGAATGGAACATTCTGAAGTGGAGATTCTAATGGTTTCTGAAGTCTAGGTTGTGGGGACAGGAAAATGAAGAGCTGACCAGGGTTCAGTGGATAGCCAGTTGAACAGAACGCCTCCGAGGAGGATCAGGACAATAAAAACTAGAAGTGTGCTGCTTGGACATTCAACAGTGGTGTAACGAAAGCCTGCCTGTAGTGGAGATTCATTTGAATTCCCGATTCGCAGTGAATGAATTGAACATTATCTAGTGGATATTCCAATGATTTCTGTCATGTGGGTTGTATGGACAGTAAAATAAAGTCTTGACCTCTGTGGAGTGGATAGCCCATTGAATAGCATGCATGCGAGTGTGAAAAGTATGCTGAAAACCAGCAATGTGTTTCTTGGACATTCACCAGTGGTGTAAAGAAAGCCTGCCTGGAGTCAAGGTTCCAAGAATTCCAAATAGGCAGTGAATGAATGGAACATTCTGTATTGGAGATTCCACTGGTTTCTGAATTCTACGTTGTATGGACAGAAAACTGAAGAGCTTCCCAGGTGGGATTTGATAGCCAGTTGAAGACCAGGCCTGCGAATATGAACAGGCTGCTGAAAACCACCAGTGGGTTACTTGAATATTCACCAGTGGTGTAAAGAAATCCTGTTTGTAGTGGAGATTCGATGAATTCCAGATTGGCAGTGAATGAAGTGAACATTCTGTAGTGGAGATTATAATGGTTTCTGAAGTCTAAGTTATGTGTACAGGAACATGTAGAGATGACCAGGATTGAGTGGATATTCATTTGAACAGTACTACTGCGAGTGTGAACAGGCCGCTGAAAAGCAACCTTGGCTTCCTTGTACATTCAACATTAGTGAAACGAAATCCGGCCTGGAGTGGAGAATCGATGAATTCCAGATTGCAGTGAATGAATGGAACATTCTGAAGTGGAGATTCTAATGGTTTCTGAAGTCTGGGTTATGAGAACAGGAAAAAGAAGAGCTATCCAGGGTTGAGTGGACAGCCAGTTGAACAGCACGACTCCATGTTTGAACATGCCTATGAAAACCAACACGTGTTACTTGGACATTCACCAGTGGTGTAATGAAAGCCTGCCTGGAGTTTAGTTTCCACGAATTCCAAATAGGCAATGAATGAATGGAATGTTCTGTAGTGAAGATTCCAATTATTTCGGACATCCGATGTGTGTACACAGGAAAATGTAGAGCAGACCAGGTTAGAATGGATAGCCAGTTGAACAGCAGGCCTGCGAGATAGAACAGTCCTCTGAAAACCAGCATTGCGTTTCTTGGACATTCACCAATGGTATAACGAATACGTTCATGGAGTGTAGGTTCAGATGAATTCCCGATTCGCAGAGAATGAATTGAACATTCTGTAGTGGATATTCCAATGATTTCTGTCGTGTGGGTTGTTTGGACAGTACAAGAAAGACTTGACCACTGTGGAGTGTATAGCCAGTTGAATAGCTTGCATGCAAGTGTGAAGAGTATGCTGAAACCAGCAGTGTGTTACTTGGACATTCACTAGTGGTGTAAAGAAAGCCTGCCTGGAGTGTAGGATCCAAGAATTCCAAATAGGCAGTGAATGAATGGAACATTCTGTAGTGGAGATTCCAATGGTTTCTGAATTTTACGTTGTATGGACACGAAACTGAAGTGCTTACCAGGTGGGATTTTATAGCCAGTTGAAGACCAGGCCTTCGAATTTGAACAGGCTGCTGAAAACCACCACGGGGTTACGTGAATATTCACCAGTGGTTTAAAGAAATCCTGCCTGCAGTGGAGATTCTATGAATTCCATATTGGCAGTAAATGAATGGAACATTCTAAAGTGGAGATTCTAATGGCTTCTGAAATCTGGGTTAAGTGAACAGGAAAAAGAAGAGCTGACAGGGTTGAGTGGACAACCAGTTGAACAACACGACTCTGAGTGTGAATACGCCTATGAAAACCTGCATTGGTTACTTGGACATTCACCAGTGGTGTAACGAAAGCTTCCCTGGAGTGGAGATTCGGATAACTTCAGATTAGCAGTGAATGAGTGGAATATCCTGTAGTGGAGATTCAAATTATTTCGAAAGTGTGGGTCGTGTGGACAGGAAATGTAAGAGCTGACCAGGTTGGAGTGGATAGCCCGTTGAACAGCACCTTTGCGAGTGTGAAGCGGACGCTGGAAAACAGCATTAGGATACTTGAACATTCTCCAATGATGCAACGAAAGCATGCCTGGAGTGGAGAGTTCATGAATTCGATATTGGCAGGGAATTAATGGAACATTTCCTAGGAGAGATTCCAATGATTTCTGAAATCTGGGTTTTGTGTACAGGAAAATGAAGAGCAGAGCAGTGAAGAGTGGATAGCCTGTTGAACAGCAGACTGCGACTTTATACTGGCTGCTGACAACCAACATTGTGTTACTTGGATATTCACCAGTCGTGTAAAGGAATCCTGCCTGGAGTGGAGATTCGATGAATTCCCTATTGGGAGTGAATGAATGGAAAATTCTGTAGTGGAGATTCCAATTACTTCTGATGTCTGGGTTTTGTGGACAGGAAAATGAAGAGCTGACCCGGTTTGAGTGGATAGGCAGTTGGACAGCACGCCTGCGCGTGTTATCATGCCTCTGATATCCAGCATTGGATTCCTTGGACATTATCAGTGGTGTAACGAAAGCCTTCCTGGAGTTGTAGACTCGAAGAATTCCAGATTGGAATTGAATCTATGGAAGAGTCTGTAGTGGAAATTCCAATGAATTCTGAATTATGGTTTGTGTGGACAGGAAAAGAATAATCTGACCACTGTGTAGTGGATTGCCAGTTCAACAGCACGTCTGCGAGTGAGAACAGAAAGATGAAAATCAGCATTCAGTTACTTAGATATTCACCAGTCGTGTAACTAAACTGTGGCTGGAGTGGAGATTCGATAAATTCCAGATCGGCAGTGAATGAATGGAACATTCTGTAGTGAAGATTATAATGGTTTCTGAAGTCTAAGTTATGTGGACAGGAAAATGTAGAGATTACCAGGGTTGAGTGGATATTCAGTTAACAGTACTACTGTGAGTGTGAACAGTCCGCTGAAAAGCAACATTGGCTTTCTTGTATATTCAGCACTATTGAAACGAAATCCAGCCTGGAGTGGAGATTCGATGAATTAGAGATTCGAAGTGAATTAATGGAACATTCTGCAGTAGAGATTCCATTGAATTTTGAAGTCTGGATTGAGTGGACAGGAAAATGAAGAGCTGATCATGTTGGAGATGAGAGCCAGTAGAATAGCACACCAGCGAGTGTGAAAATGCCGCGAAAAACCATCATTAGGGTACTTGGATATTGAGCAGTGGTGTAACGAAATCCTGCCCGGAGTGGAGATTCGATGAAATCCAGACTGCAGAGAATGAATGAAACAATCTGAAGTGGAGATTCTAATGGTTTCTGAAGTCTGGGTTATGAGAACAGGAAAAAGAAGAGCCATCCAGGGTTGAGTGGACAGGCAGTTGAACAGCACGACTCCAAGTGTGAACATGCCTATGAAAACCAGCAATGTGTTTCTTGGACATTCACCAGTGGTGTAATGAAAGCCTGCCTGCAGTGTTGGATCCAAGAATTCCAAATAGGCAATGAATGAATGAAACTTTCTGTAGTGGAGATTCCAATTATTTCGGACATCCGATGTGTGTGCACAGGAATATGAAGAGCAGACCAGGTGAGAATGGATAGCCAGTTGAACAGCAGGCCTGCGAGATAGAACAGTCCTCTGAAAACCAGCATTGCGTTACTTGGACATTCACCAATGGTAAACGAATGCGTTCATGGAGTGGAGTTTCAGATGAATTCCAGATTCGCAGTGAATGAATTGAACATTCTGTAGTGGATATTCCAATGATTTCTGTCGTGTGGGTTGTTTGGACAGAAAAAGAAAGACTTGACCACTGTGGAGTGGATAGCCAGTTGAATAGCATGCATGCAAGTGTGAAGAGTATGCTGAAACCAGCAGTGTGTTACTTGGACATTCACTAGTGGTGTAAAGAAAGCCTGCCTGGAGTGTAGGATCCAAGAATTCCAAATAGGCAGTGAATGAATGGAACATTCTGTAGTGGAGATTCCAATGGTTTCTGAATTCTACGTTGTATGGACAAGAAACTGAAGAGCTTACCAGGTGTGATTTTATAGCCAGTTGAAGACCAGGCCGCCGAATTTGAACAGGCTGCTGAAAACCACCACTGGGTTACTTGAATATTCACCAGTGGTGTAAAGAAATCCTGCCTGCAGTGGAGATTCGATGAATTCCAGTTTGGCAGTAAATGAATGGAACATTCTGAAGTTTAGATTCTAATGGTTTCTGAAGTCTGGGTAATGTGAACAGGAAAAAGAAGAGCTGACCAGGGTTGAGTGGACAGCCAGTTGAACAGCACGACTCTGAGTGTGAACACGCCTATGAAAACCAGCATTGGTTACTTGGACATTCACCAGTGGTGTAACGGAATCTTTCCTGGAGTGGAGATTTGAAGACCTTCAGATTAGCAGTGAATGAGTGGAATATTCTGTAGTGGAGATTCAAAAGATTTCGAAAGTCTGCGTTGTGTGGACAGGTAATGGCAGAGCTGACCAGGTTGGAGTGGATAGCCCGTTGAAGAGCACCCATAGGAGTGTGAAGCGGATGCTGGAAATCAGCATTATGTTACTTGGACATTCTCCAATGGTGCAACGAAAGCATGCCTGGAGTGGAGATTCCATGAATTCGACATTGGCAGGGAAAGAATGGAAAATTCCGTAGGAGAGATTCCAATTACTTCCGAAGTCTGGGTTTTGTGGACAGGAAAATGAAGAGCTGACCAGGGTGGAGTGGATAGGCAGTTGGACAGCACGCCTGCGCGTGTTATCATGCCTCTGAAATCCAGCATTGGATTCCTTGGACATCATCAGTGGTGTAACGAAAGCCTGCCTGGAGTTGGAGATTCGATGAATTCCAGATTGGAATTGAATCAATGGAATAGTCTCTAGTGGAGATTCCAATGAATAATGAAGTATGCTTTGTGTCGACAGGAAAAGAATAATCTGACCACTGTGCAGTGGATTGCCAGTTCAACAACACGTCTGCGAGTGAGATCCGAACGATGAAAATCAGCTTTCAGTTACTAAGTTATTCATAAGTCGTGTAACTAAAGTCTGCTTGGAGTGGAGATTCGATGAATTCCAGATCGGCAGTGAATGAATGTCACATTCTGTAGTGGAGATTATAATGGTTTCTGAAGTCTAAGTTATGTGGAGAGGAAAACTTAGAGCTGCCAAGGGTTGAGTGGATAGTGAGTTGAACAGCACTCCTGAGAGTGTGAACAGGCCGCTGAAAAGCAGCCTCGGGTTACTTCTACATTCAACACTAGTGAAACGAAATCCGGCCTGGAGTGGAGATTCGATGAATTCCAGATTGGCAGTGAAAGAATGGAACATTCTGTACAGGAGATTCCAATCAATTCTGAAGTCTAGGTTGTGGCGACAGGAAAATGAAGAGCTGACCAGGGTACAGTGGATAGCCAGGTGAACAGCACGCCTCCGAGGGGGATCAGGACAATGAAAAAGAGCAGTGTGTTAGCTGGACATTCAACAGTGGTGTAACGAAAGCCTGCCTGGTTTGGAGATTCAGATGAATTCCAGATTCGCAGTGAATGAATGGAACGTTCTGTAGTGGAGATTCCAATTTTTTCGGACATCCGATGTGTGTGGACATGAAAATGAAGAGCCGACCAGGTTAGAATGGATAGCCAGTCCAACAGCAGCCCTGCGAGATAGAACAGTCCTCTGAAAACCAGTATTGCGTTACTTGGACATTCACCAATGGTAAACGAATGCGTTCATGGAGTGGAGGGTCAGATGAATTCCCGATTCGCAGTGAATGAATTGAACATTCTGTAGTGGACATTCGAATGACTTCTGCCGTGTGGGTTGTTTGGATAGTACAAGAAAGACTTGACCACTCTGGAGTGGATATCCAGTTGAATAGCATGCATGCAAGTGTGAAGAGTATGCTGAAACCAGCAATGTGATACTTGGACATTCACCAGTGGTGTAAAGAAAGCCTGCCTGGAGTGTAGGATCCAAGAATTCGAAATAGGCAGTGAATGAATGGAACATTCTGTAGTGGAGATTCCAATGGTTTCTGAATTCTACGTTGTATGGACACGAATCTGAAGAGCTTACCAGGTGGGATTTTATAGCCAGTTGAAGACCAGGCCTGCGAATTTGAACAGGCTACTGAAAACCACCACTGGCTTACTTGATTATTCACCAGTGGTGTAAAGAAATCCTGCCTGCAGTGGAGATTCGATGAATTCCATAATGGCAGTAAATGAATGGAACATTCTGAAGTGGAGATTCTAATGGATTCTGAAGTCTGGGTAATGTGAAGAGGAAAAAGAAGAGCTGACCAGATTTGAGTGGACAGACAGTTGAACAGCACGACTCCGAGTGTGAACACGCCTATGAAAACCTGCATTGGTTACTTGGACATTCACCAGTGGTGTAAAGAAAGCTTGCCTAGAGTGGAGATTTGAAGAACTTCAGATTAGCAGTGAATGAGTGGAATATTCTGTAGTCGATATTCAAATGATTTCGAAAGTCTGGGTTGTGTGGACAGGAAATGGAAGAGCTGACCTAGTTGGAGTGGTTAGCCCGTTGAACAGCATGCCTAGGTGTGTGAAGCGGATGCTGGAAAACAGCATTAGGTTACTTGGATATTCTCCAATGGTGCAACGAAATCATGCCTGGAGTGGAGATTCCATGAATTCGATATTGGCAGGGAATGAATGGAACATTCCGTAGGAGAGATTCCAATGATTACTGAAGTCTGGGTTTTGTGTACAGGAAAACGAAGAGCAGAGCAAGGAAGAGTGAATAGCCTTTTGAACAGCAGATTGCGACTTTGAACTGGCTGCTGAAAACCAACATTCGGTTACTTGAATATTCACCAGTGGTGTAAAGGAATCCTGCCTGGAGTGGAGATTCGATGCACTCCCGATTGGGAGTGAATGAATGGAACATTCTGTAGTGGAGATTCCAACGGTTTCTGAATTCTACGTTGTATGGACAAGAAACTGTAGAGCTTACCAGGTGGTATTTGATAGCCAGTTGAAGACCAGGCCTGCGAGAATAAATACTCCTCTGAAAACTAGCATTGGGTTACTTGGACATTCACCAGTGGTATAACGAATGCGTTCATGGAGTGGAGGTTCAGATGAATTCCCGATTCGCAGCGAATTAATTGAACATTCTGTATTGGATATTCCAATGATTTCTGTCGTGTGGGTTGTTTGGACAGTAAAAGAAAGACTTGACCACTCTGGAGTGGACAGCCAGTTGAAGAGCATGCATGTGAGAGGGAACAGTATGCTGAAAAACAGCAATGTGTTACTTGGACATTCACCAGTGATGTAAAGAAAGCCTGACTGGAGTGTGGTTTCCAAGAATTCCAAATAGGCAGTAAATGAATGGAACATTCTGTAGTGGAGATGCCAATGGTTTCTGAATTCTACGTTGTATGGACAAGAAACTGAAGAGCTTACCAGGTGGAATTATATAGCCAGTTGAAGACCAGGCCTGCGAGAATAAGCAGTCCTCCGAAAACCAGCATTGGGTTACTTGGACATTCGCCGGTGTTATAACGAATGCGTTCATGGAGTGGAGGTTAAGATAAATTCCCGATTCGCAGTGAATGAATTGAAAATTCTGTAGTGGATTTTCCAATTACTTCTGTCGAGTGGGTTGTTTGGACAGTAAACAAAGACTTGACCACTTTGGAGTGGATTGCCAGTTGAATAGCATGCATGCGACTGTGAACAGTATGCTGAAAACCATCAGTGTGTTACTTGAACATTCACCAGTGGTGTAAAGAAATCCTGCCTGCAGTGGAGATTCGATGAATTCCATATTGGCAGTGAATGAATGGAACATTCTGAAGTGGAGATTCTAATGGCTTCTGAAGTCTGGGTTAAGTGAAAAGGAAAAAGAAGAGCTGACCAGGGTTGAGTGGACAACCAGTTGAACAGCACGACTCTGAGTGTTAACACGCCTATGAAAACCAGCATTGGTTACTTGGACATTCACCAGTGGTGTAACGAAATCTTGCCTGGAGTGGAGATTCGAAGAACTTCAGATTAGCAGTGAATGAGTGGAATATCCGGTAGTGGAGATTCAAATGATTTCGAAAGTCTGGGTTGTGTGGACAGGAAATGGAAGAGCTGACCAGGTTGGAGTGGATAGCCCGTTGAACAGCACCCTTGGGAGTGTGAAACGGACGCTCGAAACAGCATTAGGTTACTTGCACATTCTCCAATGGTGCAACGAAAGCATGCCTGGAGTGGATATTCCATGAATTCGATAGTGGCAGGGATGAATGGAACATTCCGTAAGAGAGATTCCAATGATTTCTGAAGTCTGGATTTTGTGTATAGGAAAATGAAGAGCAGAGCAGGGAAGAGTGGACAGCCTGTTGAACAGCAGACTGCGACTTTGAACTGGCTGCTGAAAACCAAGATTGGGTTACTTGGATATTCACCAGTGGTGTAAAGGAATCCTGCCTGGAGTGAATATTCGATGAATTCCCGATTGGGAGTGAATGAATGGAACTTTCTGTAGTGGAGATTCCAATTACTTCGGAAGTCTGGGTTTTGTGGACAGGAAAATGAAGAGCTGACCAGGGTTGAGTGGATAGGCAATTGGACAGCACGCCTGCGAGTGTGATCATGCCTCTGAAATCCAGCATTGGATTCCTTGAACTTCATCAGTGGTGTAATGAAAGCCTGCCTGGAATTGGAGATTCGATGATTTCCAGATAGGAATTGAATCTATGAAACAGTCTGTAGTGGAGATTCCAAGGAATTCTGAAGTATGGTTTGTGTGGCCAGGAAAAGAATAATCTGACCTCTGTGTATTGGATTGCCAGTTCAACAGCACTTCTGCGAGTGAGAACAGAACGCTAAAAATCAGCATTCAGTAACCTAGATATTCACCAGTCGTGTAACTAATGTCTGCCTGGAGTGGAGATTCGATGAATTCAGATCGGCAATGAATGAGTGGAACATAATGTAGTGAAGATTATAATAGTTTCTGAAGTCTAAGTTATGTGGACAGGAAAATGTAGATCTGACCAGGGTTGAGTGGATAGTCAGTTGATCATGACTCCTGCGAGTGTGAACAGGCTGCTGAAAAGAAATCCGGCCTGGAGTGGAGTCTCGCTGAATTCCAGATTGGGAGTGAATGAATAAAACATTCAGTAGTGGAGATTCCATTGAATTTGAAGTCTGGGTTGAGTGGACAGGAAAATGAAGAGCTTATCAGGTTGGAGAGGATAGCCCGTAGAATAGCACACCAGTGAGTGTGAACAGGCCGCGAGAACCAGTATTGGGGTACTTGGATATTTACCAGTGGTGTAACGAAATCTTGCCTGGAGTGGAGATTCGATGAATTCCAGATTGGCAGTGAATAAATGGAACATTCAGTACAGGAGATTCCAATCATTTCTGAAGTCTAGGTTGCGGGGACAAGAAAATGGAGAGCTGACCAGGGTTCAGTGGATAGCCAGTTTAACAGCACCCCTCCGAGGTGGATCAGGTGAATGAAAACGAGCAGTTTGTTACTTGTTCATTCAGCAGTGGTGTAACGAAAGCCTGCTTGTGTGGAGATTCAGATGAATTCCAGATTCACAGTGATCGAACGGAACGTTCTGTAGTGGAGATTCCAATTATTTCTGAAATCCGATATGCATGGACAGGAAAATGAAGAGCAGACCAGGTTAGAATGGATAGCCAGTTCAATAGCAGGACTGCGAGAATGAACAGACCTCTGAAAACCAGCACTGAGTTACTTGGACATTCACCAGAGGTAAAACGAATGCGTTCATGGAGAGGAGGTTTAGATGAATTCCCGATTCCCAGTGAATGAATTGAACACTCTGCAGTGGATATTCCAATGATTTCTGTCGTGTGGGTTGTTTGGGCAGTAAAAGAAAGACTTGACCACTGTGGAGTGGATAGCCAGTTGAATAGCATGCATGCAAGTGTGAACAGTATGCTGAAAACCAGCAATGTATAACTTGGACATTCACCAGCGGTGTAAAGGAATCCTGTCTGCAGTGGAGATTCGAAGAATTCCAGATTCGCAGTGATTGAGTGGAACATTATGAAGTGGAGATTCTAATGGTTTCTGAAGTCTGGGTTATGTAAACAGGATAAAGAAGAGATGACCAGGGTCCATTGGACAGCCAGTTGAACAGCACGACTCCGAGTGTGAACACGCCTATGAAAACCAGCATTGGTTACTTGGACATTCACCAGTGGTGTAACGAAAGCTTGCCTGGAGTGGAGATTCCATGAATTCGATATTGGCAGGGAATGAATGGAACATTATGTAGGAGAGATTCCAATGATTTCTGAAGTCTGGGTTTTGCGTACAGGAAAATGAAGAGAAGATCAGGGAAAGGTGGATAGCCTGTTGAACAGCAGACTGCGACTTTGAACTGGCTGCTGAAAACCAACAATCTGTAGTGGAGATTGCAATTACTTCAGAAGTCTGGGTTTTTGGGACAGGAAAATGAATGGCTGACCAGGGTTGAGTGGATAGGCAGTTGGACAGCACGCTTGCGAGTGTGATCATGCCTCTGAAATCCAGCATTGGATTCCTTGGACATCATCAGTGGTGTAACGAAAGCCTGCCTGGAGTTGGAGATTCGATGAATTCCATATTGGAATTGAATCAATGGAACAGTCTGTAGTGGAGATTCCAATGAATTCTGAAGTATGGTTTGTGTGGACAGGAAAAGAATAATCTGACCACTGTGTAGCGGAAGGCCAGTTCAAACGCACGTCTGCAAGTGAGAACTGAACGCTAAAAATCAGCATTCAGTTACTTAGATATTCACCAGTCGTGTAACTGAAGACTTCCTGGAGTGGAGATTCAATGAATTCCGGATCGGAAGTGTATGAATGGAACATTCTGTAGTGGAGATTATAATGGTTTCTAAAGTCTAAGTTATGTGGACAGGAAAGTGTTGAGCTGACCAGGGTTGAGTGGATAGTCAGTTGAACAGCACTCCTGCAAGAGTGAACAGGACACTGAAAAGCAGCCTTGGGTTACTTGTACATTCAACACTAGTGAAACGGAATCCGGCCTGGAGTGGAGATTCGATGAACTCCAGATTGGGAGTGAATGAATGGAACATTCTGTAGTGGAGATTCCATTGAATTTTGAAGTCTGGGTTGAGTGGACAGGAAAATGAAGAACTGATCAAGTTGGAGAGGATAGCCAGTAGAATAGCACACCAGTGAGTGTGAATAGGCCGCGAAATACCAGCATTGGGGTACTTGGATATTGAGCAGTGGTGCACCGAAATCCTGCCTGGAGTGGAGATTCGATGAATTCCAGATTGGCAGTGAATGAATGGAACATTCTGTACAGGAGATTCCAATCATTTCTGAAGTCTAGGTAGTGTGGACAGGAAAAAGAAGAGCTGATCAGGGTTCAGTGGATAGCCAGTTGAACAGCACGCCTCCGAGGGGGATCAGGACAATGAAAACGAGCAGTGTGTTACTTGGACATTCAACAGTGGTGTAACGAAAGCATGCCTGGAGTGGAGATTCAGATCAATTCCAGATTCGCGGTCAATGAATTGAACATTCTGTAGTGAATATTCCAATGATTTCTGTCGTGTGGGTTGTTTGGACAGTAAAAGAAAGACTTGACCACTGTGGAGTGGATAGCCAGTTGAATAGCATGCATGCGAGTGTGAACACTATGCTGAAAACCAGCAATGTGTTACTTGGACATTCACCAGTGGTGTAAAGAAAGCCTGCCTGGAGTGTAGGTTCCAAGAATTCCAAATAGGCAGTGAATGAATGGAACATTCTGTAGTGTAGATTCCAAAGCTTTCTGAATTCTACGTTGTATGGACAAGAAACTGAAGAGCGTACCAGGTGGGATTTTATAGGCAGTTGAAGAACAGGCCTGCAATAATAAACAGTCCTCTGAAAACCAGCATTGGTTTACTTGGACTTTCACCAGTGGTAGAACGAATGCGTTCATGGAGTGGAGGTTCAGATGATTTCCCGATTCGCAGTGAATAAATTGAACATTCTGTAGTGGATATTCCAATAATTTCTGTCATGTGGGTTGTTTGGAAATTAAAAGAAAGACTTGCACACTGTGGAGTGGATAACCAGTTGAATAGCATGCATACGAGTGTGAACAGTATGCTGAAAACCAGCAATGTGTTACTTGGATATTCAACAGTGGTGTAAAGAAAGCCTGCCTGGAGTGTAGGTTCCAAGAATTCCAAATAGGGAGTGAATGAATGGAACATTCTGTAGTAAAGATTCCAATGGTTTCTGAATTCTACGTTATATGGACAAGAAACTGAAGAGCTGAACCAAGTGGGAATTGATAGCCAGGTGAAGACCAGGCCTGCAAATTTGAACAGGCTGCTGAAGACAACCATTGGGTTACTTGAATATTCACCAGTGGTGTAAACAAATCCTGTCTGCAGTGGAGATTCGATGAATTCCAGATTGGCAGTGAATGAATGGAACATTCTGAAGTGGAGATTCTAATGGTTTCTGAAGTCTGGGTTATGTGACCAAGAAAAAGAAGAGCTGACCAGGGTTGTGTGGACAGCCAGTTGAACAGCACGACTCCGAGTGTGAACACGCCTATGAAAACCAGCATTGGTTACTAGGACATTCACCAGTGGTGCAACGAAAGCTTGCCTGTAGTGGATATTAGAAGAACTTCAGATTAGCAGTGAATGAGTGGAATATACTGTAGTGGAGATTCAAATGATTTCGAATGTCTGGGTTGTGTGGACAGGAAATGGAAGAGCTGACCAGGTTGGAGTGGATAGCCCGTTGAACAGCACGCCTGAGAATGTGAAGCGGACGCTGGAAAACAGCATTAGGTTACATGGACATTCTCCAAAGGTGCAACGAAAGTATGCCTGAAGTGGAGATTCCATGAATTCCATATTGGCAGGGAATGAATGGAACATTCCGTAGTAGAGATTCCAATGAATTCTGAAGTCTGGGTTTTGTGTACAGGAAAATGAAGAGCAACCAGGGAAGAGTGGGTAGCCTGTTGCACAGCAGAGTGCGACTTTGAACTGGCTGCTGAAAACCAACAATGCGTTACTTGGATATTCACCAGTGGTGTCAAGGAATCCTGCCTTGAGTGGAGATTCGATGAATTCCCGATTGGGAGTGAATGAATGGAACATTCTGTAGTGGAGATTCCAATTACTTCTGAAGTCTGGGTTTTGTGGACAGGAAAATGAAGAGCTGACCAGGGTTCAGTGGATAGGCAGTTGGACAGCACGTCTTCGAGTGTGATCATGCCTCTGAAATCCAGCATTGGATTCCTTGGACATCATCAGTGGTGTAGTGAAAGCCTGCCTGGAGTTGGAGATTTGATGAATTCCAGATTGGAATTGAAACAATGGAACAGTCTGTAGTGGAGATTCCAATTAATGCTGAAGTATGGTTTGTGTGGACAGGAAAAGAATAATCTGACCACTGTGTAGTGGATTGCCAGTTCAACAGCACGTCTGCGAGTGAGAACAGAACGCTGAAAATCTGTATTCAGTTACTTAGATATTCACCAGTCGTTTAACTGAATTCTGCCTGGAGCGGAGATTCAATGAATTCCAGATCGGCAGTGAATGGATGAAACATTCTGTAGTGGACATTATAATGGTTTCTGAAGTCTAAGTTATGTGGACAGGAAAATGTAGAGCTTTCCAGGGTTGAGTGGATAGTCAGTTGAACAGCACTCCTGCGAGTGTGAACAGGCCGCTGAAAAGCAGCCTTGGGTTACTTGTACATTCAACACTAGTGAAACGAAATCGGGCCTTGAGTGAATATTCGATGAATTCCAGATTGGGAGTGAATGAATGGAACATTCTGTAGTGGAGATTCCATTGAATTTTGAAGTCTGGGTTGAGTGGACAGGAAAATGAAGAGGTGATCAGGTTGGAGAGGATAGCCAGTAGAATATCACACCAACGAATGTGAACAGGCCGCGAAAAACCAGCATTGTGATACTTCGATATTGACCAGTGGTGCACCGAAATCCTGCCTGGAGTGGAGATTCGATGAATTCCAGATTGGCAGTGAATGAATGGAACATTCTGTACAGGAGATTCCAATCATTTCTGAAGTCTAGGTAGTGGGGGCAGGAAAATGAAGAGCTGACCAGGGTACAGTGGATAGCCAGTTGAACAGCACGCCGCTCAAGGTTATCAGGACAATGAAAATGAGCAGTGTGTTACTTGGACATTCAACCGTGGTGTAACGAAAGCCTGCCTGGAGTGGAGATTCAGATGAATTCCAGATTCGCTGTTAACAAATGGAACGTTCTGTAGTGGATATTCCAATTATTTCTGAAATCCGATGTGTGTGGACAGGAAAACGAAGAGCAAAACAGGTTAGAATGGATAGCCCATTGAACAGTAGGCCTGCGAGAATGAACAGTCATCTGAAACCCAGCATTGGGTTACTTGGACATTCACCTGTGGTATAACGAATGCGTTCATAGAGTGGAAGTTCAGATGAATTCCCGATTCGCAGTGAATGAATTGAACATTCTGTAGTGGATATTCCAATGATTTCTGTCGTGTGGGTTGTTTGGGCAGTAAAAGAAAGACTTGACCACTGTGGAGTGGATAGCCAGTTGAATAGCATGCATGCAAGTGTGAACAGTATGCTGAAAACCAGCAATGTGTTACTTGGGCATTCAAGAGTGGTGTAATGAAAGCCTGCCTGGAGTGTAGGTTCCAAGAGTTCCAAATAGGCAATGAATGAATGGAACATTCTGTAGTGGAGATTCCAATGGTTTCTGAATTCTACGTTGTATGGACAAGAAACAGAAGAGCTTACCAGGTGGGATTTGATAGCCAGTTGAAGACCAGGCCTGCGAGAATAAACAGTCCTCTGAAAACCAGCATTGGGTTACTTGGACATGCTCCAGTGGTATAAAGAATGAGTTCATGGAGTGGAGGTTCAGATGAATTCCCGATTCTCAGTGAATGAATTGAACATTTTGTAGTGGATATTCCAATAATTTCTGTCTTTTGGGTTGTTTGGACAGTAAAAGAAAGACTTGACTACTGTGGAGTAGATAACCAGTTGAATAGCATGCATGCGAGTGTGAATAGAATGCTGAAAAGCAGCAATGTGTTACTTGGACATTCACCAGTGGTGTAAAGAAATCCTGCCTGGAGTGTAGGTTCCAAGAATTCCAAATAGGCAGTGAATGAATGGAACATTCTGTAGTGGAGATTCCAATGATTTCTGAATTCTACGTTGTATGGACAAGAAACTGAAGAGCTTACCAGGTGGTATTTGATAGCCAGTTGAAGACCAGACCTGCGAGAATAAACAGTCCTCTGAAATCAGCATTGGGTTACTTGGACATTCACCTGTGGTATAACGAATGCGTTCATAGAGTGGAAGTTCAGATGAATTCCCGATTCTCAGTGAATGAATTGAACATTGTGTAGTGGATATTCCAATAATTTCTGTCGTGTGGGTTGTTTGGGCAGTAAAAGAAAGACTTGACCACTGTGGAGTGGATAGCCAGTTGAATAGCATGCATGCTAGTGTGAACAGTATGCTGAAAACCAGCAATGTATAACTTGGACATTCACCAGCGGTGTAAAGGAATCCTGTCTGCAGTGGAGATTCGAAGAATTCCAGATTCGCAGTGAATGAGTGGAACATTATGAAGTGGAGATTCTAATGGTTTCTGAAGTCTGGGTTATATAAAGCGGATAAAGAAGAGCTGACCAGGGTCCATTGGACAGCCAGTTGAACAGCACGACTCCGAGTGTGAACACGCCTATGAAAACCAGCATTGGTTTCTTGGACATTCACCAGTGGTGTAACGAAAGCTTGCCTGGAGTGGAGATTCCATGAATTCGATATTGGCAGGGAATGAATGGAACATTATGTAGGAGAGATTCCAATGATTTCTGAAGTCTGGGTTTTGCGTACAGGAAAATGAAGAGAAGATCAGGGAAAGGTGGATAGCCTGTTGAACAGCAGACTGCGACTTTGAACTGGCTGCTGAAACCAACAATCTGTAGTGGAGATTGCAATTACTTCAGAAGTCTGGGTTTTTGGGACAGGAAAATGAATGGCTGACCAGGGTTGAGTGGATAGGCAGTTGGACAGCACGCTTGCGAGTGTGATCATGCCTCTGAAATCCAGCATTGGATTCCTTGGACATCATCAGTGGTGTAACGAAAGCCTGCCTGGAGTTGGAGATTCGATGAATTCCATATTGGAATTGAATCAATGGAACAGTCTGTAGTGGAGATTCCAATGAATTCTGAAGTATGGTTTGTGTGGACAGGAAAAGAATAATCTGACCACTGTGTAGGGGAAGGCCAGTTCAAACGCACGTCTGCAAGTGAGAACTGAACGCTGAAAATCAGCATTCAGTTACTTAGATATTCACCAGTCGTGTAACTGAAGACTTCCTGGAGTGGAGATTCAATGAATTCCGGATCGGAAGTGTATGAATGGAACATTCTGTAGTGGAGATTATAATGGTTTCTAAAGTCTAAGTTATGTGGACAGGAAAGTGTTGAGCTGACCAGGGTTGAGTGGATAGTCAGTTGAACAGTACTCCTGCAAGTGTGAACAGGCCACTGAAAAGCAGCCTTGGGTTACTTGTACTTTCAACACTAGTGAAACGGAATCCGGCCTGGAGTGGAGATTCGATGAATTCCAGATTGGGAGTGAATGAATGGAACATTCTGTAGTGGAGATTCCATTGAATTTTGAAGTCTGGGTTGAGTGGACAGGAAAATGAAGAACTGATCAAGTTGGAGAGGATAGCCAGTAGAATAGCACACCAGTGAGTGTGAATAGGCCGCGAAATACCAGCATTGGGGTACTTGGATATTGAGCAGTGGTGCACCGAAATCCTGCCTGGAGTGGAGATTCGATGAATTCCAGATTGGCAGTGAATGAATGGAACATTCTGTACAGGAGATTCCAATCATTTCTGAAGTCTAGTTAGTGTGGACAGGAAAAAGAAGAGCTGATCAGGGTTCAGTGGATAGCCAGTTGAACAGCACACCTCCGAGGGGGATCAGGACAATGAAAACGAGCAGTGTGTTACTTGGACATTCAACAGTGGTGTAACGAAAGCATGCCTGGAGTGGAGATTCAGATCAATTCCAGATTCGCAGTCAATGAATTGAACATTCTGTAGTGGATATTCCAATGATTTCTGTCATGTGTGTTGTTTGGACAGTAAAAGAAAGACTTGACCAATGTGGAGTGGATAGCCTGTTGAGTAGCATGCATGCGAGTGTGAACAGTATTCTGAAAACCAGCTATGTGCTACTTGGACATTCACCAGTGGTGTACTGAAAGCCTGCCTGGGTGTAGTTTCCAAGAATTCCAAATAGGCAGTGAATGAATGGAACATTCTGTAGTGTAGATTCCAAAGCTTTCTGAATTCTACGTTGTATGGACAAGAAACTGAAGAGCTTACCAGGTGGGATTTTATAGGCAGTTGAAGAACAGGCCTGCGATAATAAACAGTCCTCTGAAAACCAGCATTGGTTTACTTGGACTTTCACCAGTGGTAGAATGAATGCGTTCATGGAGTGGAGGTTCAGATGATTTCCCGAATCGCAGTGAATAAATTGAACATTCTGTAGTGGATATTCCAATAATTTCAGTCATGTGGGTTGTTTGGAAATTAAAAGAAAGACTTGCACACTGTGGAGTGGATAACCAGTTGAATAGCATGCATACGAGTGTGAACAGTATGCTGAAAACCAGCAATGTGTTACTTGGATATTCAACAGTGGTGTAAAGAAAGCCTGCCTGGAGTGTAGGTTCCAAGAATTCCAAATAGGGAGTGAATGAATGGAACATTCTGTAGTAAAGATTCCAATGGTTTCTGAATTCTACGTTATATGGACAAGAAACTGAAGAGCTTACCAAGTGGGAATTGATAGCCAGGTGAAGACCAGGCCTGCGAATTTGAACAGGCTGCTGAAGCCCACCATTGGGTTACTTGAATATTCACCAGTGGTGTAAACAAATCCTGTCTGCAGTGGAGATTCGATGAATTCCAGATTGGCAGAGAATTAATGGAACATTCTGAAGTGGAGATTCTAATGGTTTCTGAAGTCTGGGTTATGTGACCAAGAAAAAGAAGAGCTGACCAGGGTTGAGTGGACAGCCAGTTGAACAGCACGACTCCGAGTGTGAACACGCCTATGAAAACCAGCATTGGTTACTAGGACATTCACCAGTGGTGCAACGAAAGCTTGCCTGTAGTGGATATTAGAAGAACTTCAGATTAGCAGTGAATGAGTGGAATATACTGTAGTGGAGATTCAAATGATTTCGAATGTCTGGGTTGTGTGGACAGGAAATGGAAGAGCTGAACAGGTTGGAGTGGATAGCCCGTTGAACAGCACGCCTGAGAATGTGAAGCGGACGCTAGAAAACAGCATTAGGTTACATGGACATTCTCCAAAGGTGCAACAAAAGTATGCCTGAAGTGGAGATTCCATGAATTCGATATTGGCAGGGAATGAATGGAACATTCCGTAGTAGAGATTCCAATGAATTCTGAAGTCTGGATTTTGTGAACAGGAAAATGAAGAGCAACCAGGGTAGAGTGGGTAGCCTGTTGCACAGCAGAGTGCGACTTTGAACTGGCTGCTGAAAACCAACAATGCGTTACTTGGATATTCACCAGTGGTGTCAAGGAATCCTGCCTTGAGTGGATATTCGATGAATTCCCGATTGGGAGTGAATGAATGGAACATTCTGTAGTGGAGATTCCAATTACTTCTGAAGTCTGGGTTTTGTGGACAGGAAAATGAAGAGCTGACCAGGGTTCAGTGGATAGGCAGTTGGACAGCACGCCTTCGAGTGTGATCATGCCTCTGAAATCCAGCATTGGATTCCTTGAACTTCATCAGTGGTGTAATGAAAGCCTGCCTGGAATTGGAGATTCGATGATTTCCAGATAGGAATTGAATCTATGAAACAGTCTGTAGTGGAGATTCCAAGGAATTCTGAAGTATGGTTTGTGTGGCCAGGAAAAGAATAATCTGACCACTGTGTAGTGGATTGCCAGATCAACAGCATGTCTGCGAGTGAGAACAGAACGCTGAAAATCTGTATTCAGTTACTTAGATATTCAACACTAGTGAAACGAAATCGGGCCTTGAGTGGATATTCGATGAATTCCAGATTGGGAGTTAATTAATGGAACATTCTGTAGTGGAGATTCCATTGAATTTTGAAGTCTGGGTTGAGTGGACAGGAAAATGAAGAGCTGATCAGGTTGGAGAGGATAGCCAGTAGAATATCACACCAACGAATGTGAACAGGCCTAGAAAAATCAGCATTGTGATACTTCGATATTGACCAGTGGTCCACCGAAATCCTGCCTGGAGTGGAGATTCGATGAATTCCAGATTGGGAGTGAATGAATGGAACATTCTGTAGTGGAGATTCCATTGAATTTTGAAGTCTGGGTTGAGTGGACAGGAAAATGAAGAACTGATCAAGTTGGAGAGGATAGCCAGTAGAATAGCTCACCAGTGAGTGTGAATAGGCCGCAAAATACCAGCATTGGGGTACTTGGATATTGACCAGTGGTGCACCGAAATCCTGCCTGGAGTGGAGATTCGATGAATTCCAGATTGGCAGTGAATGAATGGAACATTCTGTACAGGAGATTCCAATCATTTCTGAAGTCTAGGTAGTGGGGGCAGGAAAATGATGAGCTGACCAGGGTACAGTGGAGAGCCAGTTGAACAGCACGCCGCTCAGGGTTATAAGGACAATGAAAACGAGCAGTGTGTTACTTGGACATTCAACAGTGGTGTAACGAAAGCCTGCCTGGAGTGGAGATTCAGATGAATTCCAGATTTGCTGTTAACAAATGGTACGTTTTGTAGTGGATATTCCAATTATTTCTGAAATCCGATATGTGTGGACAGGAAAACGAAGAGCAAAACAGGTTAGATTGGATAGTCCATTTCACAGAAGGCCTGCGAGAATGAACAGTCCTCTGAAACCCAGCATTGAGTTACTTGGACATTCACCAGTGGTATAACGCATGCGTTCATGGAGTGGAGGTTCAGATGAATTCCCGATTCGCAGTGAATGAATTGAACATTGTGTAGTGTATATTCCAATGATTTCTGTCGTGTGGGTTGTTTGGACAGTAAAAGAAAGACTTGTCCACTGTGGAGTGGATAGCCTGTTGAATAGCATGCATGCGAGTATGAATAGTATACCGAAAACCAGCAATGTGTTACTTGGGCATTCAAGAGTGGTGTAATGAAAGCCTGCCTGGAGTGTAGGTTCCAAGAATTCCAAATAGGCAGTGAATAAATGGAACATTCTCTAGTGGAGATTCCAATGGTTTCTGAATTCTATGTTGTATGGACAAGAAACTGAAGAGCTCACCAGGTGGGATTTGATAGCCAGTTGAAGACCAGGCCTGCAAATTTGAACAGGCTGCTGAAGACCACCATTGGGTTTCTTAAATATTCACTAGTGGTGTAAAGAAATGCTGTCTGTAGTGGAGATTCGATGAATTCCATATTGGCAGTGAATGAATGGAACATTCTGAAGTGGAGATTCTAATGGTTTCTAAAGTCTGGGTTATGTGAATGGAAAACGAAGAGCTAACCAGGGCTGGGTGGACAACAAGTTGAACAGCACGACTCTGAGTGTGAACACGCCTATGAAAACCAGCATTGGTTACTTGGACATTCACCAGTGGTGTATCGAGAGCTTGCCTGGAGTGGAGATTCGAAGAACTTCAGATTAGCAGTGAATAAGTGGAATATTCTGTAGTGGAGATTCAAATGATTTCCAAAGTCTGGGTTGTGTGAACAGGAAATGGAAGAGCTGATCAGGTTAGAGTGGATAGTCCGTTGAACAGCACGCCTGGGAGTGTGAAGCGGACGCTGGAAAACAGCATTAGGTTACTTGGACGTTCTCCAATGGTGCAACGAAAGCATGCCTGGAGTGGAGATTCCATGAATTCGATATTGCCAGGGAATGAATGGAACAATCCGTAGGACAGATTCCAATAATTTCTAAAGTCTGGGTTTTGTGTACAGGAAAATGAAGAGCAGACCAGGGAAGAGTGGTTAGCCTGTTGAACATCAGACTGCGACTTTCAACTGGCTACTGAACGTTATTTGGATATTCACCAGTGGTGTAAAGGAATCCTGCCTTGAGTGGAGATTCGATGAATTCCTGATTGGGAGTGAATGAATGGAACATTCTGTAGTGGAGATTCCAATTACTTCTGAAGTCTGGGTTTTGTGGACAGGACAATGAAGAGCTGACCAGGGTTGAGTGGATAGGCAGTTGGACAGCACGCCTGCGAGAGTGATCATGCCTCTGATATCCAGCATTGGATTCCTTGGACATCATCAGTGGTGCAACGAAAGCCTGCCTGGAGTTGGAGATTCGAAGAATTCCAGATTGGAATTGAATCAATGGGACAGTCTGTAGTGTAGATTCAAATGAATTCTGAAGTATGGTTTGTGTGGACAGGAAAAGAATAATCTGACCACTGTGTAGTGGATTGCCAGTTCAACAGCACGTCTGCGAGTGAGAACAGAACGCTGAAAATCAGCATTCAGTTACTTAGATATTCACCAGTCGTGTAACTAAAGCCTGCCTGTAGTGGAGATTCCTTGAACTCCAGATCGGCAGTGAATGAATGGAACATTCTGTAGTGGAGATTATAATGATTTCTGAAGTCTCAGTTATGTGGACAGGAAAATGTAGAGCTGACCAGGTTTGAGTGGATAGTCAGTTGAACAGCACTCCTGCGAGTGTGAACAGGCTGCTGAAAAGCAGCCTTGGGTTACTTGTACATTCAACACTAGAGAAAAGGAATCGGGCCTGGAGTGGAGATTCGATGAATTTCAGATTGGGAGTGAATGATTGGAACATTCTGTAGTGGAGATTCCATTGTATTTTGAAGTCTGGGTTGAGTGGACAGGAAAATGAAGACCTGATCAGGTTGGAGAGGATAGCCAGTAGAATAGCACACCAGCGATTGTAAACAGGCCGCGAAAAACCAGCATTGGGGTATTTGTATATTGACCAGTGGTGCACCGTAATCCTGCCTTGATTGGAGATTCTATGAATTCCAGATTGGCAGTGAATGAATGGAACATTCTGTACAGGAGTTTCCAATCATTTCTGTAGTCTAGGTATTGGGGACAGGAAAATGAAGAGCTGACCAGGGTTCAGTGGATAGCCAGCTGAACAGCAGGCCTCCGAGGGGGATCAGGACAATCACAGCGACCAGTGTGTTACTTGGACATTCAACAGAGGTGTGAAGAAAGCCTGCCTGGAGTGGAGATTCAGATGAATTCCAGATTCGCTGTGAATGAATGGAACATTCTGTAGTGGAGATTATAATGGTTTCTGAAGTCTAAGTTCTGTGGACAGGAATAGGAAGAGCTGATCAGGTTGGAGAGGATAGCCAGTAGAATAGCTCACCAGCGAGTGTGAACAGGCCGCGAAAACAGCATTGGGGTACTTGGATATTGACCAGTGGTGTACCGAAATACTGCATGGAATGGAGATTCGATGAATTCCAGATTGGCAGTGAATGAATGGAACAATCTGTACAGGAGATTCCTATCAATTCTGAAGTCTAGGTTGTGGGGACAGGAAAATGAAGAGCTGACCAGTGTTCAGTGGATAGCCAAATGAAAAGCACTTCTGCGAATGTGAACATACTGCTGAAAAGCAACCTTGGATTTCTTGTACATTCAACACTAGTGAAACGAAATCCGGCCTGGAGTGGAGATTCTATGAATTCCAGATTGGGAGTTAATGAATGGAACACTCTGTAGTGGAGATTCCATTGAATTTTGAAGTCTGGTTTGAGTGGACAGGAAAATGGAGAGCTGATCAGGTTGGAAAGGATAGCCAGAAAAATAACACACCAGCGAGTGTGAACAGCCGCGAAAAATCCAGCATTGGGGTACTTGGATATTCAGCAGCGGTGTAACGAAATCTTGCCTGGAGTGGAGATTCGATGAATTCCAGATTGACAGTGAATGAATGGGACATTCTGAAGTGGACTTTCTAATGGTTTGTGAAGTCTGAGTTATGTGATCAGGAAAAAGAAGAGCTGTCCAGAGTTGATTGGACAGCCAGTTGAACAGCACGACTCCGATTGTGAACATGCCTATGAAAACCAGCATTGATTACTTGGACATTCACCAGTTGTGTAACGAAAGTTTGCCTGGAGTGGAGATTCGAAAAACTTCAGATTAGCAGTGAAAAAGCGGAATATTCTGTAGTGGAGATTCAAATGATTTCGATAGTCTGGGTTGTGTGGACAGGAAATGGAAGAGCTGACAAGGTTTGAGTGGAGAGCCCTTTGAACAGCACGCCTGGGAGTGTGAAACAGACGCTGGAGAACAGCATTAGGTTACTTGGACATTCTCCAATGGTGCAAAGAAAGCATGCCTGGAGTGGAGATTCAATGAATTCGATATTGGCAGGGAATGAATGGAACATTCCGTAGGAGAGATACCAATGCTTTATGTAGTCTGAGTTCTGTGTAAAGGAAAATGAAGAGCAGAGCAGGGAAGAGTGGATGGTCAGTTGAATAGCACTCCTGCGAGTGTGAAGAGGCCGCTGAAAACGAACATTGCGTTACTTGGATATTCACCAGTGGTGTAAAGGAATCCTGCCTGGAGTGGAGATTCGATGAATTCCCGATTGGGAGTGAATGAATAGAACATTCTGTAGTGGAGATTCCAATTACTTTTGAAGTCTGGGTTTTGTGGACAGGAAAATGAAGAGCCTACCAGGGTTGAGTGGATAGGCAGTTGGACAGCACGCCTGCGAGTGTGATCATGCCTCCGAAATCCAGCATTGGATTCCTGGATATCATCAGTGGTGTAACGAAAGCCTGCCTGGACTTAGAGATTCGATGAATTCCAGATTGGAATTGAATCAATAGAACAGTCTGTAGTGGAGATACCAATGAATTTTGAAGTATGCTTTGTGTGGACAGGAAAAGAATAATCTGACCACTGTGTAGTGGATTGCCAGTTCAACAGCACGTCTGCGAGTGAGAACAGAACGCTGAAAATCAGCATTCAGTTACTTAGATATTCACCAGTCCTGTAACTAAATTCTGCCTGGAGTGGAGATTCGATGAATTCCAGATCGGCTTTGAATGAATGGAACATTCTGTAGTGGAGATTATAATGTTTTCTGAAGTCTAAGTTATGCGGACAGGAAAATGTAGAGCTGACCAGGGTTGAGTGGATAGTCAGTTGAACAGCACTCCTGCGAGTATGAACAGGCCACTGACAAGCAGCCTTGGGTTACTTGTACATTCAACACTAGTGAAACGAAATCCGGCCTAGAGTGGTGATTCGGTGAATTCCAGATTGGGAGTTAATGAATGGAACATACTGTAGTGGAGATTATAATGGTTTCTAAAGTCTAAGTTATGTGGACAGGAAAATGTAGAGCTGCCCAGGTTTGAGTGGATATTCAGTTGAACAGTACTACTCCGAGTGTGAACAGGCTGCCGAAAAGCAGAATTGGGTTTCTTGTACATTCAACACTAGTGAAACGAAATCCGGACTGGAGTGGAGATTCAGATGAATTCCAGATTGGAAGTGAATGAATGGAACATTCTGTAGTGGAGATTACAATTCCTTCTGAAATCTGGGTTTTGTGGACAGGAAAATGTTTTCTGAAGTCTAAGTTATGTGGACAGGAAAATGAAGAGCTGACCAGGGTTGTTTGGATAGTCAGTTGAACAGTACTCCTGCGAGTGTGAACGGACCGCTGAATAGCAGCCTTGGGTTACTTGTACATTCAACACTAGTGAAACGAAATCGGGCCTGGAGTGGAGATTCGATGAATTCCAGATTGGGAGTGAATGAATGGAACATTCTGTAGTGGAGATTCCATTGAATTTTGAAGTCTGGGTTTAGTGGAAAGGAAAATGAAGAGCTGATCAGGTTGGAGAGGTTAGCCAGAAGAATAGCACACCAGCGAGTGTGAACAGGCCGCGAAAAACCAGCTTTGGGGTACTTGGATATTGACCAGTGGTGTAACGAAATCCTGTCTGGAGTGGAGATTAGATGAATTCCAGATTGGCAGTGAATGAATGGAACATTCTTTACAGGAGATTCCAATCATTTCTGAAGTCTAGGTAGTGGGGACAGGAAAAAGAAGAGCTGACCAGGGTTCTGTGGATAGCCAGTTGAACAGCACGCCTCCGAGGGGGATCAGGACAATGAAAACGACCAGTGTGTTACTTGGACATTCAACAGAGGTGTAAAGAATCCATGCGTGGAGTGAAGATTCAGATGAATTCCAGATTCGCTGTGAATGAATGGAACATTCTGTATTGCAGATTATAATGGTTTCTGAAGTCTAAGTTATGTGGACAGGGAAATGAAGAGCAGATCAGGTTGGAGAGGATAGCCAGTAGAATAGCACACCAGCGAGTTTGAACAGGCCGCGAATAACCAGCATTGGGGTGCTTGGCTATTGACCAGTGGTGTACCGAAATAATGCATGGAATGGAGATTCGATGGATTCCAGATTGGCAGTGAATGAATGGAACAATCTGTACAGGAGATTCCAATCCATTCTGAAGTCTAGGTTGTGGGGACCGGAAAATGTAGAGCTGACCAGTGTTCAGTGGATAGCCATGTGAACAGCACTTCTGCGAATGTGAACATACAGCTGAAAAGCAGCCTTGGATTTCTTGTACATTCAACACTAGTGAAACGAAATCCGGCCTGAAGTGGAGATTCGATGAATTCCAGATTGGGAGTGAATGAATGGAACATTCTGTAGTGGAGATTCCATTCAATTTTGAAGTCTGGTTTGAGTGGACAGGAAAATGGATAGCTGATCAGGTTGGAGAGGATAGCCAGTAGAATAACACACCAGCGAGTGTGAACAGCCGCAAAACACCAGCATTGGGGTACTTGGATATTGAGCAGCGGTGCAACGAAATTCTGGCTGGAGTGGAAATTCGATGAATTCCAGATTGGCAGTGAATGAATGGAACATTCTGAAGTGGACTTTCTAATGGTTTCTGAAGTCTGAGTTATGTGATCATGAAAAAGAAGAGCTGTCCAGAGTTGAGTGGACAGCCAGTTGATCAGGACGACTCTGATTGTGAACATGCCTATGAAAACCAGCATTGATTACTTGGACATTCACCAGTGGTGTAACGAAAGCTTGCCTGGAGTGGAGATTCCAAAAACTTCAGATTAGCAGTGAAAAAGCGGAATTTTCTGTAGTGGAGATTCAAATTATTTCGATAGTCTGGGTTCTGTGGACAGGAAATGGAAGAGTTGACCAGGTTGGTGTGGAAAGCCCGTTGAACAGCACGCATGGGAGTGTGAAGCGGACGCTGGAAAACAGCATTAGGTTACTTGGACATTCTCCAATGGTGCAACGAAAGCATGCCTGGAGTGGAGATTCCATGAATTCGATATTGGCATGGAATGAATGGAACATTCGGTAGGAGAGATTCCAATGATTTCTGTAGTCTGAGTTTTGTGTACAGGAAAATGAAGAGCAGAGCAGGGAAGAGTGGATGATCAGTTGAACAGCACTCCTGCGAGTGTGAAGAGGCAGTGAATGAATGGAACATTCTATACAGGAGATTCCAATCATTTCTGAATTCTAGGTATTGGGGACAGGAACATGAAGAGCTGACCAGGGTTAAGTGGATAGCCAGTTGAACATCATGCCTCCGAGGGGGATCAGGACAATGAAAACGAGCAGTGTGTTACTTGGACATTCAACAGTGCTGTAACTTAAGCATGCCTGGAGAGGAGATTCAGATGAATTCCAGATTCTCAGTGAATGAATGGAAGGTTCTGTAGTGGAGATTCCAATTATTTCTGAAATCCGATGTGTGTGGACAGGAAAATGAAGAGCAGACCAGGTTACAATGGATAGGCCGTTGAACAGCAGGCCTGCGAGATTGAACAGTCCTCTGAAAACCAGCATTGAGTTACTTGGACATTCACCAGTGGTATAACGAATGCGTTCTTAGAGTGGAGATTCAGATGAATTCCCGATTCGCAGTGAATGAATTGAATATTCTGTAGTGGATATTCCAATGATTTCTGTCGTGTGGGTTGTTTGGACAGTAAAAGAAAGACTTGACCGGTGGGACGGGCACAGAAGCCCAGCTCTGGGCAACAAAGCTGAATGGCTCCAATTCCAACAGGTACAACCCGCCCCCAAGGGCCTGGGCCCCTCTCTGGGCATGCACAGCTAGAACCAGCCCCTAGAAAGCTGATTTTCAACCCCTGATCTGCGTGGGACGGGCACAGAGGCCCAGCTCTGGGCAACAAAGCTGAACGGCTCCAATTCCAACAGGTACAGCCCGCCCCCAAGGGCCTGAGTCCCTCTCTGGGCATGCACAGCTAGAACCAGTCTCTAGAAAGCTGATTTTCAACCCCTGATCTGCGTGGGACGGGCACAGCGGCCCAGCTCTGGGCAACAAAGCTGAAGGCTCCAATTCCAACAGGTACAGCCCGCCCCCAAGGGCCTGGGTCCCTCTCTGGGCATTCGCAGCTAGAACCAGCCCCTAGAAAGCCGGTTTTCAACCCCTGATCTGCGTGGGACGGGCACAGAGGCCCAGCTCTGGGCAACAAAGCTGAATGGCTCCAATTCCAGAGGTACAGCCCGCCCCCAAGGCCTGGGTCCCTCTCTGGGCATGCGCAGCTAGAACCAGCCTCTAGAAACCGGTTTTCAACCCCTGATCTGCGTGGGACAGGCACAGAGGCCCAGCTCTGGGCAACAAAGCTGAACGGCTCCAATTCCAAACAGGAGACGTTCCCAACTCCTCGCCCAGCGCCAGGGACTCTTTCCGGAGCTGCGACCGCTAACGCGGCCGTGAAATATTTTCCCACTTCGTATGCCATAGGAACCATAAGCTACCTTCTTAGATGGAAACTTCTCTATTTTAGCTCAGCCACTAGAAACACAGTAGCCACTAACTCATAAGCCTATCTTAACTCACACTGCATATCAAGCAGAATAGTAACAGTGAACGTGAAGGACTAAACCACACCTCTCACAATGGTAAAGCAACTCAAAAGCCCACCAAACTTTCATATTGAAGAGTCTAGCCCAGATGACACCAACAGTACTGTAGTGTTAGACAACCTCTCTGACAAGGAATTCAGAAGGCAGCTACTTAGGATGCTTAGGGAATTAAAAGAAACAATGGAAAGTAATGCCAATAGAAGACAAGAGGATCTGAAGGCAGAAATGAGGAAAATGCAATCAGAAATGTCAGACCTGAAAAATCTCGTAGGCAAATTGAAAAGCTCAGGGGAAGGCCTCAGCAGCAGAGTAAGAGCGGCTGAGAACAGAATCATGAGCTCGAAGATGAAGTTCATAGACTCTCCAGAAAAGAGCAGAAAATGGAAAAGAGACTCACAATTCGGGAACAGATGGCAAGAGAAGATCGTGATGAAGCCAAGAGGGGTAACACAAGAGTTATTGGAGTACCAGAGGGACAGGAAGAAAACCTCGATGAAGAAAAAACTGTCAAAGACATCATTGCTACAACATTTCCAGAGGTGAGGAAAACTTGTGACCACATTCAGGAGGCCCGAAGGGTACCAGCTAAAAGAAATCCGAATAAAAATACCCCAAGACACATTCTGATCAAAATGACCAAAACCTTAGACAGAGACAAAATTCTGAAAGCAGCAAGATCGAAGAAAGAAATCTCTTACAAAGGAGCATCCTTAAAATTCACAGCTGATTTTTCTGATGAAACCTTCATGGCCCGAAAACAGTGGTGGGACACAGTAAAAAAAACTCAATGAAATAAATGCCTCCCCTAAAATACTTTTCCCAGCAAGACTCTCATTCATAATAGAAGGAACAACACACAGTTTCACAGACAAACAACAGCTCAGGAACTTCATAGACTCAAAACCATGGTTACAAGAACAACTAAATGGGCTACTTTAAGGCAAGAAAGGCCCCTCAAATACACCAAATTTTAACAGAAAAATGGGACAAAATACCATAACAATAATCTCCCTCAATGTCAATGGGCTAAACGCACCAATTAAAAGACATAGAGTGGCAGGATGGATTAGAAAATTGAACCCAACATTCTGCTGCCCGCAGGAAACGCATCTCAATCGTCAAAGCAAACACAGACTCAGAGTCAAAGGCTGGAAAACAATCCTAAAGGCAAACAGCTCCCATAAAAAAGCTGGGGTAGCCATCCTTATATCAGACCACATCGATTTCAGATTGAGGAAGGTCATAAGAGACAGTGAAGGCCATTTCTTATTGATCAAAGGATCTGTACAACAGGAAGAACTAACAATAATAAATGTATATGCACCTAATGAGAGACCAGCAAAGTACTTAAAACAACTACTCATAGATTTGGAAAAAGACATCAATAGCAACACAATACTAGTGGGAGACTTCAACACTGCTTTGTCACCTCTTGGTAGATCAACCAGAATCAAGCTTAGCAGGGACATACTTCATTTGAGAGAAACAATGGAAGAAAGGGACTTAGTAGATATATATAGGACACTTCATCCACAAAAAGCTGAATACACATTCTTCTCAAGCGTACATGGAACATTCTCCAAGATAGACCACATGCTGAGCCACAAAACATGCCTCCATAAAATTAAGAAGGTAGAGATTGTATCAACAATCTTCTCAGACCATAATGCGCTGAAATTAGAAGTAAATCACACACAAAAACAGAAAACTAAATCAAACACCTGGAAATAAAACAGTGCACTATTGAACAACGAGTGGATTAGACAGGAAATCAAAGAGGAAATCAAAAGATTCCTAGAAACGAATGAAAATGAGAACACGAGTTACCAAAACTTATGGGACACAGCAAAGGCTGTGTTAAGAGGAAAGTTTATAGCTCTACAAGCATTCCTCAGGAAGGAGGAACGAGCACACATAAGTAACCTAACCTCACAGCTTAAGAGCTTGGAGAGAGACCAAAAAAAGGAGCACAACGCGAACAGGAGAAAGGAAATAATAAAACTCAGAGCAGAGATTAACGAGATGGAAACCCAAAAAACAATCCGAAAGATCAATGAAACCAAAAACTGGTTCTTTGAGAAAATTAACAAGATCTATAAGCCTCTAGCAAAACTCACAAAGAAAGGGAGAGAGAAAACCCTAATAAACCGAATCAGAAATGAAAAGGGGGTCATTACAACAGAAACCACAGAAATTCAGAGGATCCTCAGGGAGTACTTTGAGAAGCTTTATGCCACGGAACATCAAAACCTCGAGGAAATGGATAAATTCCTAGAATCCTACAGACTCCCAAGGCTGAACCAAGAAGACCTGGAATACCTGAACAGACCTATCACCATCAAGGAAATTGAAATGGTAATAAAAAGTCTCCCCAAGCACAAAAGTCCTGGCCCGGATGGATTCACTAGTGAATTGTTCCAAATCTTTAAAGAGGACTTACTCCCAATGCTCTTTAAGCTTTTCCACGAAATTGAAATATCAAAAACACTTCCGAACAGTTTCTACGAAGCAAATATCACACTGATACCAAAAGCAGACAGAGATACCACAAAGAAAGAGAATTACAGGCCGATATCCCTGATGAACACAGATGCAAAGATCCTCAACAAACTACTAGCAAATAGAATCCAACTACTCATCAAAAAGATCATACACCATGACCAAGTAGCATTCATCCCAGGGATGCAAGGATGGTTTAACATTCGGAAATCAATCAACATAATCCACCATATCAACAAAAGAAAAGATAAGAAGCATATGATCATATCAATAGATGCAGAGAAAGCATTTGATAAGATCCAGCACCCCTTTATGATGAAAACCCTAGCCAAAATGGGTATAGAGGGGACCTTCCTCAACATAATTAAAGCCATCTACCACAAGCCTACAGCAAGCATCATCCTCAATGGGGAAAAACTGAGAGCCTTCCCTCTAAGATCAGGGACGAGACAGGGATGCCCACTCTCTCCACTGCTGTTCAATATAGTACTGGAAGTACTTGCAATAGCGATTAGGCAGGTAAAAGATATTAAGGGCATTCAGGTAGGAAAGGAAGAAATCAAGCTCTCACTATTCGCAGATGATATGATACTCTACATAGAGAACCCAATAACTTCCACCAAAAAACTCCTAGAAACAATAGACTCGTATAGTAAGTTGCAGGTTATAAAATCAATACCCAAAAGACCATGGCTTTCCTATACGCAAACAGTGAGAGAGAAGAAAGCAACATGAAAAAAACAATCCCATTCACAATTGTGCCCCAGAAAATCAAGTACCTAGGAATCAGCTTAACTAAGGAAGTAAAGGACCTGTACAAAGAAAACTACAAAACGCTACTTCAGGAAATAAAAGAGGACATGAGGAAATGGAAAGATATCCCCTGCTCATGGGTCGGGAGACTTAACATTGTCAAAATGGCAATACTACCGAAAGCATTGTATAAATTCAATGCAATCCCTATAAGGATACCCATGACATTCTTACAAAAAATGGAGCAAACACTCCTGAAATTTATATGGAACAATAAGCACCCACGAATAGCTAAAGCAATTCTTGGGAAAAGGAAAATGGGAGGAATCAAACTCCCGAACTTCAAACTTTACTAAAAAGCAGTAATAAGTAAAACAGCATGGTACTGGAACAAAGGCAGAACTGCAGACCAATGGAACAGGGTTGAATACACTGACATCTCCCCTCAATCATATGCTCATCTAATCTTTGATAAACGTGCAAGTAATCTGAAGCGGAGTAAGGAAAGCCTCTTTAATAAATTGTGTTGGCATCACTGGATGGCTACATGCAAAAAATAGGCTCAGAACTCTGCCTAACTCCATGTACAAAAGTAAGATCAAAATGGATTAAAGACCTCAACATCAGACCAGAAACCATAAGGTACATTGAAGATAAAGTTGGCAAAACCCTCCATGACATTGAAGCTAATGGTATCTTCAAAGATGCCACGCCACTGGCCGAGCAAGTGAAAACAGAGATAGATAAATGGGACTATCTTAAACTAAGAAGCTTCTGCACCTCCAAAGAAACAATGGCCAAAATACAAAGACAGTCTACAGAATGGGAAAGGATATTCACTGAATACACATCTGACAAGGGGTTGATATCCAGGACATACAAAATACTGGTTAAAGTCCATAAGAAGAAAACATCCAACCCCATCCAAAAATGGGGCAATGAAATGAACAGAAACTTTCTCAAAGAAGAAATCCGAATGGCAAAAAAGCACATGAGAAAATGCTCTACATCATTAATCATCAGGGAGATGCAGATCAAAACCACAATGAGATACCATCTCACACCTCAGAGACTGGCCCACATTCAAAATAACAAAAGCAACCGATGCTGGCGTGGATGTGGCGAGAAAGGGACACTCCTTCACTGTTGGTGGGAATGTCCACTGGTTCAGCCCTTCTGGAAAACAGTATGGACGATTCTCAAAAAATTAGAAATTGAGCTCCCATTTGACCCAGCAATACCACTCCTGGGAATATATCCCAGAGAGGCAAAAATGTATAGTCGAAGTGACATCTGCACTTGTTTGTTCATTGCAGCACTCTTTACAATAGCCAGAAACTGGAAGAAACCTGAATGCCCAAGAACAGATGACTGGTTAAAGAAACTTTGCTATATCTACACAATGGAGTACTATGTAGCTGTTAGAAAATATGAAGTCATGAAATTTACATACAAGTGGTACAATATGGAAAGTATCATGCTAAGCGAAATGAGTCAGAAAGAGCGGGATGGACATAGAAAGATTGCATTCATCTGGGGGATATAAAGTAACAAAGTATGAGATAAATATCCAAGAATAGCTGAGATCAGCACCAGGAGGATTACTCCATAACTTAGAGGCCAGCCGGGTATCCTAGTGGAAAGGGCTGTTCAGATAGAGAAGGGAGCACCAAATAAAGGATGTTTGGCGGATCCTGCCAGGAGGGGAGATGCATGTCGAAAGTAGACTATGGACTGAACATGTTTGCCACTCAATGCCTCTTTTGCAGACCACAACACCCAAAAGGAGAGAGAGAACACAGGGGATTGCCCTGCCACAGAGACAGGGGGGATGGGGGGATGGGGGTGGGAGGGATATTATCCATGGTGGTGGAAAATGGGCACTGGTGGAGGGATGGGTATCTGATCATTGTATAATTGAAACCAAAGCACAAAAAATTGTAAATCTACAACTTTAAAAAAAAATAAAATAAAATAAAGGGAAAAAAAAAGAAAGACTTGACCACAGTGGAGTGGATATCCAGTTCAATAGCATGCATACGAGTGTGAACAGGATACTGAAAACCAGCAATGTGATACTTGGACATTCACCAGGGGTGTAAAGGAAGCCTGCCTGGAGTGTAGGTTCCAAGAATTCCAAATAGGCAATGAATGAATGGAACGTTCTGTAGTGGAGATTCCAATGGTTTCTGAATTCTACGTTGTATGGACAAGAAACTGAAAAGCTTCCCAGGTGGGATTTTATAGCCAGTTGGAAAACAAGCCTGCGAATTTGAACAGGCTGCTGAAAACCACCATTGGGTTACTTGAATATTCACCACTGGTTTAAAGAAATCATGTCTGCAGTGGAGATTCGATGAATTCCAGATTGGCAGTGAATGAATGGAACATTCTGAAGTGGAGATTCTAATGGTTTCTGAAGTCTGGGTTATGTGAACAGGAAAAAGAAGAGTTGACCAGGTTTGAGTGGACAGCCAGTTGAACAGCTCAACTCTGAGTGTGAACACACTTATGAAAATCAGCATTGGTTACTTGGACATTCACCAGTGGTGTAACGAAAGCTTGCCTGGACTGGAGATTCGAAGAACTTCAGATTAGCAGTCAAGGAGTCGAATATTCTGTAGTGGAGATTCAAATGATTTCGAAAGTCTGGGTTGTGTGGACAGGACATGGAAGAACTGACCAGGTTGGAGTGGATAGCCCTTTGAACAGCACGCCTGGGAGTGTGAAGCAGATGCTGGAAAACTGCATTAGGTTACTTGGACATTCTCCAATGTTGCAACGAAAGCATGCCTGGAGTGGAGATTCCATGAATTCGATATGGGCAGGGAATGAATGGAACATTCCGTCGGAGAGATTCCAATGATTTCTGAAGTCTGGGTTTTGTATACAGGAAAATGAAGAGCAGAGAAGGGAAGAGTGAAGAGCCTGTTGAACAGCAGACTGCGACTTTGAACTGACTGCTGAAAACCAACAATGGCTTACTTGGATATTCACCAGGGGTGTCAAGGAATCCTGCCTGGAGTGGAGATTCGATGAATTCCTGCTTGGGAGTGAATGCATGGAACATTCTGTAGTGGAGGTTCCAATTACTTCTGAAGTCTGGGTTTTGTGGGCAGGAAAATGAAGAGCTGACAAGGGTTGGGTGGATAGGCAGTTGGACCGCACGCCTGCGAGTGTGATCATGCCTCTGAAATCCAGCACTGGATTCCTTGGACATCATCAGTGGTGTAACGAACGCCTGCGTGGAGTGGTAGATTCGATGAATTCCAGATTGGAATTGAATCAATGGAACAGTCTGTAGTGAAGTTTCCAATGAATTCTGAAGTATGGTTTGTGTGGACAGGCAAAGAATAATCTGACCACTGTGTAGTGGATTGCCAGTTCAACAGCATGTCTGCGAGTGAGAACAGAACGCTGAAAATCAGCATTCAGTTACTTAGATATTCACCAGTCGTGTAACTAAAGTCTGCCTGGATTGGAGATTCGATGAATTCCAGATCGGCAGTGAATGAATGGAACATTCTGTAGTGGAGATTATAATGGTTTCTGAAGTCTAAGTTATGTGGACAGGAAAATGTAGAGATGACCATGGTTGAGTAGATAGTTGAACAGCACTCCTGCGAGTGTGAACAGGACGCTCAAAAGCAGCCTTGGGTTACTTGTACATTCAACACTAGTGAAAGGAATTCTGGCCTGGAGTTTAGATTCGATGATTTCCAGATTCGGAGTGAATTAATGGAACATTCTGCAATGGAGATCCCATTGAATTTTGAAGTCTGTTTTGAGTGGACAGGAAAATGAAGAGCTGATCAGGTTGGAGAGGATAGCCAGTAGAATAGCACACCAGCGAGTGTGAGCAGGCCGCGAAAAACCAGCATTGGGGTACTTGGATATTGACCAGTGGTGTAACGAAATCCTGCCTGGAGTGGAGATTCGATGAATTCCAGACTGCAGTGAATGAATGGAACATTCTGAAGTGGAGATTCTAATGGTTTCTGAAGTCTAGGTTGTGGGGACAGGAAAATGAAGAGCTGACCAGGGTTCAGTGGATAGCCAGTTGAACAGAACGCCTCCGAGGAGGATCAGGACAATAAAAACTAGAAGTGTGCTGCTTGGACATTCAATAGTGGTGTAACGAAAGCCTTCCTGTAGTGGAGATTCATTTGAATTCCCGATTCGCAATGAATGAATTGAACATTCTCTAGTGGATATTCCAATGATTTCTGTCATGTGGGTTGTTTGGACAGTAAAATAAAGTCTTGACCAGTGTGGAGTGGATAACCAGTTGAATAGCATGCATGCGAGTGTGAAAATTATGCTGAAAACCAGCAATGTGTTACTTTGACATTCACCAGTGTTGTAAAGAAAGCCTGCATGGAGTAAAGGTTCCAAGAATTCCAAATAGGCAGTGAATGAATCGAACATTCTGTATTGTAGATTCCACTGGTTTCAGAATTCTACGTTGTATGTACAGGAAACTGAAGAGCTTCCCAGGTGGGATTTGCTAGCCAGTTGAAGACCAGGCCTGTGAATATGAACAGGCTGCTGAAAACCACCAGTGGGTTACTTGTATATTCACCAGTTGTGTAAAGAAATCCTGTTTGCAGTGCAGATTCGATGAATTCCAGATTGGCAGTGAATGAACTGAACATTCTGTAGTGGAGATTCCAATTACTTCTGAAGTCTGGGTTTTATGGACAGGAAAATGAAGAGCTGACCAGGGTTGAGTGGATAGGCAGTTGGACAGCACGAGTCCGAGTGTGAACACGCCTATAAAATGCAGCAATGATTACTTGGACATTCAGCAGTGGTGTAACAAAAGCTTGCCTGGAGTGGAGATTCGAAAAACTTCAGATTAGTAGTGAATGAGTGGAATATTCCGTAGTGGAGATTCAAATGATTTCGAAAGTCTGGGTTGTGTGGACAGGAAATGGAAGAGTTGACCATGTTGGAGTGGATTGCCCGTTGAACAGCACGAGTGGGAGTGTGAAGCGGACTCTGGAAAATAGCATTATGTTATTTGAACATTCTCCAATGGTGCAACGAAAGCATGCCTGGAGTGGAGATTCCATGAATTCCATATTGGCAGGGAAAGAATGGAACATTCCATAGGAGAGATTCCAATGATTTCAGAAGTCTGGGTTTTGTGTACAAGAAAATGAAGAGCAGAGCAGGGAAGAGTGGATAGTCTGTTGAACAGCAGACTGCGACTTTGAACTGGCTGCTGAAAACCAACATTGGCTTACATGGATATTCAACAGTGTTGTAAAGGAATCCTGCCTGGAGTGGAGATTCGATGAATTCTCGTTTGGGAATGAATGAATGGAACATTCTGTAATGGAGATTCTAATTACTTCTGAAGTTTGTGTTTTGTGGAGAGGAAAATGAAGAGCTGACCAGGGTTGATTGGATAGGCAGTTGGACAGCACGCCTGCGAGTTTGATAATGCCTCTGAAATCCAGCATTAGATTCCATGGACATCATTAGTGGTGTAACGAAAGTCTGCCTGGAGTTGGAGATTCGATGAATTCCAGATTGGAATTGAATCAATGGAACAGTCTGTGGTGGAGTTTCCAATGAATTCTGAAGTATGGTTTTTGCGGACAGGAAAAGAATAATCTGACCACTGTGTAGTGGATCGCCAGTTCAACAGCACGTCTGCGAGCGAGAAAAGAATACTGAAAATCAGCATTCAGTTACTTAGATATTCACCAGTCGTGTAACTAAAGTCTGCCTGGAGTGGAGATTCGATCAATTTGAGATCGGCTGTGAATGTATGGAACATTATGTAGTGGAGATTATAATGGTTTCTGAAGTCTAAGTTACGTGCACAGTAAAATGAAGAGCTGACCAGGGTTGAGTGGATAGTCAGTTGAACCGCAGTCCTGCGAGTGTGAACAGGCCGCTGAAAAGCAGCCTTGGGTTACTTGTACATTCAACACTAGTGAAACGAATTCTGGCCTGGAGTGGAGATTCGATGAATTCCAGATTGGGAGTGAATGAATGGAACATTCTGTAGTGGAGATTCCAATTACTTCTGAAGTCAGGGTTTTGTGGACAGGAAAATGAAGAGCTGACCAGGGTTGAGTGGATAGGCAGCTGGACAGCACGGCTGCGAGTGTGATTATGCCTCTGAAACACAGCATTGGATTCCTTGGACATCATCAGTGGTGTAACGAAAGCCTGACTGGATTTGGAGATTCGATGAATTCCAGATTGGAATTGAAACAATGGAACAGTCTGTAGTGTAGATTCCAATGAATTCAGAAGTATGGTTTGTGTGGACAGGAAAAGAATAATCTGACCACAGTGTAGTGGATTGCCAGTTCAACAGCACGTCTGCGAGTGAGAACAGAACGCTGAAAATCATTATTCAGTTACTTAGATATTCACCAGTCATGTAACTGAATTCTGCCTAGAGTGGAGATTCGATGAATTCCAGATCAGCAGTGAATGAATGGAACATTCTGTAGTGGAGATTATAATGGTTTCTGAAGTCTAAGTTATGTGGACAGGAAAATGTAGAGCTGACCAGGGTTGAGTGGATAGTCAGTTGAAGAGCACTCCTGCGAGTGTCAACAGGCAGCTGAAAAGCAGGCTTGGGTTACTTGTACATTCAACACTAGTGAAAAGAAATCGGGCCTGGAGTGGAGATTCGATGAATTCCAGATTGGGAGTGAATGAATGGAACATTCTGTAGTGGAGATTCCATTCAATTTTGAAGTCTCGGTTGAGTGGACAGGAAAAAGAAGAGCTGATCAGGTTGGAGAGGATAGCCAGTAGAATAGCACACCAGCTAGTGTGAACAGGCTGCAAAAAACCAGCATTGGGGTACTTGGATATTGACCTGTGGTGTACCGAAATCCTGCCTGGAGTGGAGATTCGATGAATTCCAGATTGGCAGTGAATGAATGGAACATTCTGTACAGGAGATTCCAATCATTTCTGAAGTCTAGGTAGTGGGGACAGGAAAAAGAAGAGCTGACCAGCGTTCAGTGGATAGCCAGTTGAGGAGCACGCCTCCGAGGGGGATCAGGACAATGAAAACGTGCAGTGTGTTACTTGCACATTCAACAGTGGTGTAACGAAAGCCTGCCTGGAGTGGAGATTAAGATGAATTCCAGATTCGCAGTGAATGAATTGAACATTCTGTAGTGGATATTCCAATGATTTCTGTCGTGTGGGTTGTTTGGACAGTAAAAGAAAGACTTGACCACTGTGGAGTGGATAGCCTGTTGAATAGCATGCATGCCAGTGTGAACACTATGCTGAAAACCAGCAATGTGCTATTTGGACATTCACCAGTGGTGTAATGAAAGCCTGCCTGGAGTGGAGATTCACATGAATTTCAGATTCGCAGTGAACAAATGGAACGTTCTGTAGTGGATATTCCAATTAATTCTGAAATCCAATGTGTGTGGACAGGAAAACGAAGAGCAAAACAGGTTAGAATGGATAGCCAGTTGAACAGCAGGCCTGCGAGAATGAACAGTCCTCTGAAAACCAGCATTGGGTTACTTGTACATGCTCCAGTGGCATAACGAATGCGTTCATGGAGTAGAGGTTCAGATGAATTCCCGATTCGCAGTGAATGAATTGAACATTCTGTAGTGGATATTCCAATAATTTCTGTCGTGTGGGTTGTTTCGACAGTAAAAGAAAGACTTGACCACTGTGGCGTTGATAACCAGTTGAATAGCATGCATGCGAGTGTAAACGATGTGCTGAATACCAGCAATGTGTTACTTGGACATTCACCAGTGGTGTAAAGATAGCCTGCCTGGAGTGTAGGTTCCAAGAATTCCAAATAGGCAGTGAATGAATGGAACATTCAGTAGTGGAGTTTCAAATGGTTTCTGAATTCTATGTTGTATGGACAAGAAACTGAAGAGTTTACCAGGTGGGATTTTATAGCCAGTTAAATACCAGGCCTGCGAATTTGAACAGGTTGCTGAAAACCACCAATGGGTTACTTGAATATTCACCAGTGTTGTAAAGAAATCCTGCCTGCAGTGGAGATTTGATGAATTCCATATTGGCAGTAAATGAATGGAACATTCTGAACTGGTGATTCTAATGGTTTCTGAAGTCTGGGTAATGTGAACAGGTAAACGAAGAGCTGACCAGGTTTGAGTGGACAACCAGTTGAACAGCACGCCTCCGAGTGTGAACACGCCTATGACAACCATCATTTGTTACTTGGACATTCACCAGTGGTGTAACGAAAGCTTGCCTAGAGTGGAGATTTGAAGAACTTCAGATTAGCAGTGAATGAGTGGAATATTCTGTAGTGGAGATTCAAATGATTTTGAAATTCTGGGTTGTGTGGACAGGAAACGGAAGAGCTGACCAGGTTGGAGTGGATAGCCCGTTGAACAGCACCCTTGGGAGTGTGAAGCGGACGCTGGAAAAGAGCATTAGGTTACTTGGACATTCTCCAATGGTGCAACGAAAGCATGCCTGGAGTGGAGATTCCATGAATTCGATTTTGGCAGGGAATGATTGGAACATTCCGTAGGAGAGATTCTAATGATTTCTGAAGTCTGGGTTTTGTGTACCGGAAAATGAAGAGCAGAGCAGGGAAGAGTGGATAGCCTGTTGAACAGCAGACTGCGACTTTGAACTGGCTGCTGAAAACCAACATTGCGTTACTTGGATATTCACCAGTGGTGTCAAGGAATCCTGCCTGGAGTGGAGATTCGATGAATTCCCGATTGGGAGTGAATGAATGGAACATTCTGTAGTGGAGATTCTAATTGCTTCTGAAGTCAGGTTTTTGTGGACTGGAAAATGAAGAGCTGACCAGGGTTGAGTGGATAGGCAGTTGGACAGCACGCCTGCGAGTGTGATCCTGCCTCTGAAATCCAGCATTGGATTCCTTGGACATCATCAGTGGTGTAACGAAAGCCTGCCTGGAGATGGAGATTCGGTGAATTTCAGATTGGAATTTAATCAACGGAACAGTCTGTAGTGGAGATTGCAATGAATTCTGAAATATGGTTTGTGTGGACCGGAAAAGAATAATCTGACCACTGTGTAGTGGATTGCCAGTTCAACAGCATGTCTGCGAGTGAGAACAGAACGCTGAAAATAAGCATTCAGTTACTTAGATATTCACCAGTCTTGAAACTAATGTCTGCCTGGAGTGGAGATTTGATGAATTCCAGACCGACAGTGAATGAATGGAATGAATGGAATGGTTTCTAAATTCTACGTTGTATGGACAAGAAACTGAGGAGCTTACCAGGTGGAATTTGATAGCAAGTTGAAGACGAGGCCTGCGAATTTGTACAGGCCGCTGAAAACCAAGATTGGGTTACTTGAATATTCACCAGTGGTGTAAAGATATCCTGTCTGCAGTGGAGATTCGATGAGTTCCAGATTGGCAGTGAATAAACGGAACATTCTGAAGTGAAGATTCTAATGGTTTCTGAAGTCTGGTTTATAAAGGTAAAGGCCCTCCCGTTGATCGTCGATTTGCTCGAGCGGGCCCAGTAACGTCTCCATTGGAGACTTTGTTACTGTGTCTGGCATAATGAATACTCTCGGTAGCTTACCAGGCACTCCGAGAGGGGCGGAGGAATCGAACTCGGGTTGGCCATGTTGGCTGCGTGCAAGGCAAACGCCCTACCCGCTGTGCTATCGCTCCAGGGTTGAGTGGATAGCCAGTTGAACAGCACGACTCCGAGTGTGAACACGCCTATGAATACCAGCATTGGTTACTTGAACATTCACCAGTGGTGTAACGAAAGCTTCCCTGGAGTGGAGATTCGAAGAACGTCAGATTAGCAGTGAATGTGTGATATATTCTGTAGTGGAGATTCAAATGATTTCGAAAGTCTGGTTTGTGTGGACAGGAAACGGAAGAGCTGACCAGGTTGGAGAGGATTGCCCGTTGAACAGCACGCCTGGGAGTGTGAAGCGGACGCTGGAAAACTGCATTAGGTTACTTGGACATTCTCCAAAGCTGCAACGAAAGCATGCCTGGAGTGGAGATTCCATGAATTCGATATTGGCAGGGAATGAATGGAACATTCCGTAGGAGAGATTCCAATGATTTCTGAAGTCTGGGTTTTGTGTAGAGGAAAATGAAGAGCAGAGCAGCGAAGAGTGGATAGCCTGTTGAACAGCAGACTGCGACTTTGAACTGGCTGCTGAAAACCAACATTGCGTTACTTGGATATTCACCAGTGGTGTCAAGGAATCCTGCCTGGAATGGAGATTCGATGAATTCCCCGATTGTGAGTCAATGAATGGAACATTCTGTATTGGAGATTCCAATTACTTCTGAAGTCTGGGTTTTGTGCACAGGAATATGAAGAGCTGACCAGGGTTGAGTGGATAAGCAGTTGGACAGCACGCCTGCAAATGTGATAATGCCTCTGAAATCCAGCATTGGATTCCTTGGACATCATCAGTAGTGTAACGAAAGCCTGCCTGGAGTTGGAGTTTCGATGAATTCCAGATTGGAATCGAATCAATGGAACAGTCTGTAGTGGAGTTTCCAATGAATTCTGAAGTATGGTTTGTGTGGATAGGAAAAGAATAATCTGATCACTGTGTAGTGGATTGCAGGTTCAACAGCACGTCTGCGAGTGAGAAGAGAACGCTGAAAATGAGCATTCAGTTACTTAGATATTCACCAGTCGTGTAACTAAAGTCAGCCTGGAGTGGAGATTCGATGAAATCCAGATCAGCAGTGAATGAATGGAACATTCTGTAGTGGAGATTTTAATGGTTTCTGAAGACTAAGTTTTGTGGACAGGAAAATGTAGAGCTGACCATGGTTGAGTGGATAGTCTGTTGAACAGCACCATTGCGAGTGCGAACAGGCCGCTGAAAAGCAGCCTTGGGTTACTTGTACATTCAACACTAGTTAACCGAAATCCGGCCTGGAGCGGAGACTCGATGAATTCCAGACTGGGAGTGAATGAATGGAACATTCTGTAGTGACGAGTCCATTGAATTTTGAAGTCTGGTTTGAGTGGACAGGGAAATGAAGAGCTGATCAGGTTGGAGAGGATAGCCAGTAGAATAGCACACCATCGAATGTGAACAGGCCAAGAAAAACCAGCATTGGGGTACTTGGATATTGACCAGTGGTGTAATGAAATCCTGCCTGGAGTGGAGATTCGATGAATTACAGATTGGCAGTGAATGAAAGGAACATTCTGTACAGGAGATTCCAATCATTTCTGAAGTCTAGTTAGTGGGCACAGGAAAATGAAGAGCTGACCAAGGTTCAGTGGATAGACAGTTGAACAGCACGCCTCCGAGGGGGATTAGGACAATGAAAATGAGCAGTGTGTTACTTGGACATTCAACAGTGGTGTAACGAAAGCCTGCCTGGAGTGGAGATTCAGATGAATTCCAGATTCGCAGTGAATAAATGCAACGTTCTGTAGTGGAGATTCCAATTATTTCTGAAATCCGATGTGCGTGGACAGGACAATGAAGAGCAAAACAGGTCAGAATGGATAGCCAGTTGAACAGCAGGCTTGCGAGAATGAACAGACCTCTGAAATCCAGGATTGGATTACTTGGACATTCATCAGTGGTATAACGAAAGCGTCCATGGAGTGCAGGTTCAGATGAATTCCCGATTCGCAGTGAATGAATTGAACATTCTGTAGTGGATATTCCAATGAATTCTGTCGTGTGGGTTGTTTGGACAGTAAAAGAAAGACTTGACCACTGTGGAGTGGATAGCCTGTTGAATAGCATGCATGCGAGTTGGAACAGTATGCTGAAAACCAGCAATGTGTTTCTTGGACATTCACCAGTGGTGTAATGAAAGCCTGGCTGGAGTGTAGATTCAAAGAATTCCAAATAGGCAGTGAATGAATGGAACATTCTGTAGTGGAGATTCCAATGGTTTCTGAATTCTATGTTGTATGTACAAGAAACTGATGATCTTACCAGGTGGGATTTGATAGCCAGTTGAAGACCAGGCCTGCGAGAATAAACAGTCCTCTGAAAATCAGCATTGGGTTACTTGGACATTCACCAGTGGTATAACGAATGCGTTCATGGAGTGGAGGTTCATATGAATTCCCGATTCACAGTGAATAAATTGAAAATTCTGTAGTGGATATTCCAATGATTTCTGTCGTTTGGGTTGTTTGGACAGTAAAAGAAAAACTTGACCACTGTGGAGTAGATACCCAGTTGAAGAGCGTGCATGTGACTGTGAACAGTATGCTGAAAACCAGCAATGTATTACTTGGAAATTCGCCAGTGGTGTAATGAAACCCTGCCTGGAGTGTAGGTTCCAAGAACTCCAAATAGGCAGTGAATGAATGGAACATTCTGTAGTGGAGATTCCAATGCTTTCTGAATTCTACGTTGTATGGACAAGAAACTGAAGAGCATACCAGGTGGGATTTCATAGCCAGTTGAAGACCAGGTCTGCGAATTTGTACAGGTTGGTGAAAACCACCATTGGTTTACTTGAATATTCACCAGTGGTGTAAAGAAATCCTGTCTGCAGTGGAGAGTCGATGAGTTCCAGATTGGCAGTGAATGAATGGAACATTCTGAAGTGGAGCTTCTAATGGTTTCTGAAGTCTGGGTAATGTAAACAGGAGAAAGTAGAGCTGACCAGGGTTGAGTGGAAGGCCAGTTGATCAGCACGACTCCGAGTGTCAACACGCCTATGAAAACCAGCATTGGTTTCTTGGACATTCACCAGTGGTGTAACGAAAGCTTCCCTGGAGTGGAGATTTGAAGAACTTCAGATTAGCAGTGAATGAGTGGAATAATCTCTAGTGGAGATTCAAATTATTTCGAAAGTCCGGGTTGTGTGGACAGGAAACGGAAAAGCTGACCAGGTTGGATTGGATTGCCCGTTGAACAGCACGCCTGGGAGTGTGTAGCGGACGCTGGAAAACAGCATTAGGTTACTTGGACATTCTCCAATGGTGCAACGAAATCATGCCTGGAGTGGAGATTCCATGAATTCGATATTGACAGGGAATGAATGGAACATTCCGTAGGACAGATTCCAATGATTTCTGAAGTCTGGGTTTTGTGTAGAGGAAAATGAAGAGCAGAGCAGGGAAGAGTGGATAGCCTGTTGAACAGCAGACTGCGACTTTGAACTAGCTGCTGAAAACCAACTTTGCGTTACTTGGATATTTACCAGTGGGTCAAAGAATCCTGCCTGGAGTGGAGATTCAGTGAATTCCCGATTGTGAGTCAATGAACGGAATATTCTGTGGTGGACATTCCAATTAATTCTGAAGACTGGGTTTTGTGCACATCAAAATGAAGGGCTGACCAGGGTTGTGTGGATAGGCAGCTGGACAGCACACCTGCGAGTGTGATCATGCCTCTGAAATCCAGCATTGGATTCCTTGGACATCATCAGTGGTGTAACGAAAGCCTGCCTGGAGTTGGAGATTCGATGAATTCCAGATTGGAATTGAATCAATGGAACAGTCTGTAGTGGAGATTCCAATGAATTCTGAAGTATGGTTTGTGTGGACAGGAAAAGAATAATCTGACAACTGTTTAGTGGATTGCCAGTTCAACAGCACGTCTGCGAGTGAGAAGAGAACGCTGAAAATTAGCATTCAGTTACTTAGATATTCAGCAGTCCTGTAACTAAAGTCTGCCTGGAGTGGAGATTCGATTAATTCCAGATCGGCAGTGAATGAATGGAACATTCTGTAGTGGAGATTGTAATGGTTTCTGAAGTCTAAGTTATGTGGACAGGAAAATGTAGAGCTGACCAGGGTTGAGTGGATAGTCAGTTGAACAGCACTCCTGCAAATGTGAACAGGCCGCTGAAAAGCAGCATTGGGTTACATGTACATTCAAGAATAGTGAATCGAAATCCGACCTGGAGTGGAGATTTGATGAATTCCATGTTGGGAGTGAATGAATGGAACATTCTGTAGTGGAGATTCCATTGAATTTTGAAATCTGGGTTGAGTGGACAGGAAAATGAAGAGCTGGTCAGGTTGGAGAGGATAGCCAGTAGAATAGCACACCATCGAACGTGAACAGGCCAAGAAAAACCAGCATTGGCATACTTAGATATTCACCAGTCGTGTAAATAACCTCTGCCTGGAGTGGAGATTCGATGAATTCCAGATTGGCAGTGAATGAATGGAACTTTCTGTACAGGAGATTCCAATCATTTCTGAAGTCTAGGTAATGGGGACAGGAAAATGAAGAGCTGATCAGGGTTCAGTGGATAGCCAGTTGAACAGCATGCCTCCGAGGAGGATCAGGACAATGAAAACAAGCAGTGTGTTACTTGGACATTCAACAGTGGTGTAAGGTAAGCCTGCCTGGAGTGGAGATTCAGATGAATTCCAGATTCGCAGTGAATAAATGGAACATTCTGTACTGGAGATTCCAATTATTTCTCAAATCCGATGTGTGTGGACAGGACAATGAAGAGCCAAACAGGTTAGAATGGATAGCCAGTTGAACAGCAGGCCAGCGAGAATGAACAGTCCTCTGAAAACCAGCATTAGGTTACTTGGACATTCACCAGTGGTATAACGAATGCGTTCATGGAGTGGAGGTTCAGATGAATTCCCGATTCGCAGTGAATGAATTGAACATTCTGTAGTGGACATTCCAATGATTTCTGTCGTGTGGGTTGTTTGGACAGTAAAAGAAAGACTTGACCACTGTGGAGTGGATAGCCTGTTGAATAGCATGCATGCGAGTGTGAACAGTATGCTGAAAACCAGCAATGTGTTTCTTGGACATTTACCAGTGGTGTAATGAAAGCCTGCCTGGAGTGTAGGTTCCAAGAATTCCAAACAGGCAGTGAATGTATGGAACATTCTGTAGTTGAGATTCCAATGGTTTCTGAAGTCTACGTTGTATGGACAAGAAACTGAAGAGCTTACCACGTGGGATTTGATAGCAAGTTGAAGACCAGGCCTGCGAGAATAAACACTCCTCTGAAAACCATCATTGGTTACTTGGACATTCACCAGTGGTATAACGAATGCGTTCATGGAGTGGAGGTTCAGATGAATTCCCGATTCACAGTGAATGAATTGAACATTCAGTAGTGGAGATTCCAATGGTTTCTGAATTCTACGTTGTATGGACAAGAAACTGAAGAGCTTACCAGGTGAGATTTCATAGCCAGTTGAAGACCAGGCCTGCAAGTTTGTACAGGCTGCTGAAAACCACCATTGGGTTACTTGAATATTCACCAGTGGTGTAAAGAAATCCTGTCTGCAGTGGAGATTCGATGAGTTCCAGATTGGCAGTGAATAAACGGAACATTCTGAAGTGGAGATTCTAATGTTTTCTGAAGTCTGTTTTATGTGAACAGGAAAAAGAAGAGCTGACCAGGGTTGAGTGGACCGCCAGTTGAACAGCACGACTCCGAGTGTGAACACGCATATGAAAACCAGCTTTGGTTTCTTGGACATTCACCAGTGCTGTAACGAATGCTTCCGTGGAGTGGATATTCCATGAATTCGATATTGGCAGGGAATGAATGGAACATTCCGTAGGAGAGATTCCAATGATTTCTAAAGTCTGGGTTTTGTTTAGAGGAAAATTAAGATCAGAGCAGGGAAGAGTGGATAGCCTTTTGAACAGCAGACTGCGACTTTGAACTGGCTGCTGAAAATCCACATTGCGTTACTTGGATATTCAACAGTGGTGTCAAGGAATCCTGCCTTGAGTGGAGATTCGATGAATTCCCGATTGGGAGTGAATGAATGGATCATTCTCTAGTGGAGATTCCATTTACTTCTGAAGTCTGGGTTTTGTGGACAGGAAAATGAAGAGCTGACCAGGATTGAGTGGATAGCCAGTTGGACATCACGCCTGCGAGTGTGATCATGCATCTGAAATCCAGCATTGGATTCCTTGGACATCATCAGTGGTGTAATGAAAGCCTGCCTGGAGTTGGAGATTCGATGAATTCCAGATTGGAATTGAATCAATGGAACCCTCTGTAGTGGAGATTCCAATGAATTCTGAAGTATGGTTTGTTTGGACAGGAAAAGAATAATCTGACCAGTGTGTAGTGGATTGCCAGTTCAATAGCACGTCTGCGAGTGAGAACAGAACGCTGAAAATCAGCATTCAGTTACTTAGATATTCACCAGTCGTGTAACTAAATTCTGCCTGGAGTGGAGATTCGATGAATTCCAGATCAGCAGTGAATGAATGGAACATTCTGTAGTGGAGATTATAATGGTTTCTGAAGTCTAAGTTATGTGGACAGGAAAATGTAGAGCTGACCAGGGATGCGTGGATAGTCAGTTGAACAGCACTCCTGTGAGTGTGAACAGGCCGCTGAAAAGCAGCCTTGGGTGACTAGTACATTCAACACTAGTGAAACGAAATCCAGCCTGGAGTGGAGATTCAATGAATTCCAAATTCGGAGTGAATGAATGGAACATTCTGTAGTGGATATCCCATTGTATTTTGACGTCTTCTTTGAGTGGACAGGAAAATGAAGAGCTGATAAGGTTGGAGAGGTTAGCCAGAAGAATAGCACACCAGCGAGTTTGAACAGCCTGTGAAAAACCAGCATTGGGGTACTTGGATATTGACCAGTGGTGTAACGAAATCCTGCCTGGAGTGGAACTTCGATGAATTCCAGATTGGCAGTGAATGAATGGAACATTCTGTACAGGAGTTTCCAATCATTTCTGAAGTCTAGGTAGTGGGGACAGGAAAATGAAGAGCTGACCATGGTTCAATGGATAGCCAGCTGAACAGCAGGCCTCCGAGAGTGATCAGGACAATGACAACGACCAGTGTGTTACTTGGACATTCAACAGAGGTGTAAAGAAAGCCTGCCTGGAGTGGAGATTCAGATGAATTCCAGATTCGCAGTGAATGAATGGAACATTCTGTAGTGGAGAATATAATCGTTTCTGTAGTCTAAATTATGTGGAGAGGAAAATGTAGAGCTGAACAGGGTTGAGTGGATAGTCCGTTGAACAGCACTCCTGCGAGTGTGAATAGGCCGCTGAAAAGCAGCCTTGGGTTACTTGTACTTTCAACACTAGTGAAACGAAATCCGGCCTGGAGTGGAGATTCGATGAATTCCAGATTGGGAGTGAATGAATGGAACATTCTGTAGTGGAGATCCCATTGAATTTTGAAGTGTGGGTTGAGTGGACAGGAAAATGAAGAGCTGATCAGGTTGGAGAGGATAGACATTAGAATAGCACACCAGCGAGTGTGAACAGGCCGCGATAAACCAGCATTGGGAACTTGGATATTGACCAGTGTTGTACCGAAATACTGCATGGAATGTAGATTTGATGAATTCCAGATAGGCAGTGAATGAATGGAACATTCTGTAGAGGAGATTCCAATCAATTCTGAAGTCTAGTTTGTGGGGACAGGAAATTGTAGAGCTGAGCAGCGTTCAGTGTATAGCCAGGTGAACAGCACTTCTGCGAATGTGAACATATCGCTGAAAAGCAGCCTTGGGTTTCTTGTACATTCAACACTAGTGAAACGAAATCCGGCCTGGAGTGGAGATTCGATGAATTCCAGATTGGGTGTGAATGAATGGAACATTCTGTAGTGGAGATTCCATTGAATTTTGAAGTCTGGTTTGAGTGGACAGGAAAATGGAGAGCTGATCAGGTTGGAGAGAATAGCCAGTAGAATAACACACCAGCGAGTGTGAACAGTCGCGAAAAAAACAGCATTGGGGTACTTGGATATTGAGCAGCGGTGTAACGAAATCCTGACTGGAGTGGAGATTCGATGAATTCCAGATTGGCAGTGAATGAATGGAACATTCTGAAGTGGACTTTCTAATGGTTTCTGAAGTCTGAGTTATGTGATCAGGAAAAAGAAGAGCTGTCCAGAGTTGAGTGGACAGCCAGTTGATCAGCACGACTCCGAATGTGAACATGCCTATGAAAACCAGCATTGGTTACTTGGACATTCACCAGTGGTGTAACGAAAGCTTGCCTGGAGTGAAGATTCGAAAAACTTCAGATTAGCAGTGAAAAAGTGGAATATTCAGTAATGGAGATTCAAATGGTTTCGATACTCTGGGTTGTGTGGACAGGAAATGGAAGAGCTGACCAGGTTGGAGTTGAAAGCTCTTTGAACAGCACGCCTGGGAGTGTGAAGCAGATGCTGAAGCACAGCATTAGGTTACTTGGACATTCTCCAATGGTGCAACGAAAGCATGCCTGGAGTGGAGATTCCATGAATTCGATATTGGCAGGGAATAAATGGAACATTCCGTAGGAGAGATTCCAATGATTTCTGCAGTCTGACTTTTGTGTACAGGAAAATGAAGTGCAGAGCAGAGAAGAGTGGACAGTCAGTTGAACAGCACTCCTGCGAATGTGAACAGGCCGCTGAAAACGAACATTGGGTTACTTGGATATTCAATAGTGGTGTAAAGGAATCCTGCCTGGAGTGGAGATTCGATGAATTCCCGATTGGGAGTGAATGAATAGAACATTCTCTAGTGGAGCTTCCAATTTCTTTTGAAGTCTGGGTTTTGTGGACAGGAAAATGAAGAGCTTACCAGGGTTGACTGGATAGGCAGTTGGACAGCATGCCTGCAAGTGTGATGATGCCGCTGAAATCCAGCATTGGATTCCTGGACATCATCAGTGGTGTATTGAAAGCCTGCCTGGATTTAGAGATTCGTTGAATTCCGTATTGGAATTGAATCAATAGAACAGTCTGTAGTGGAGATTCCAATGAATTTTGAAGTATGGTTTGTGTAGACAGGAAAAGAATAATCTTACCACTGTGTAGTGGAGTGCCAGTTCAACAGCACATCTGCGAGTGAGAACAGACCGCTGAAAATCAGCATTCAGTTACTTAGATATTCACCAGTCTTGTAACTAAAGTCTGCCTGGAGTGGAGATTCGATGAATTCCAGATCGGCTCTGAATGAATGGAACATTCTGTAGTGGAGATTATAATGGTTTCTGAAGTCTAATTTATGTGGACAGGAAAATGTAGATCTGACCAGGTTTGAGTGGATAGTGAGTTGAACAGCACCCCTGCGAGTGTGAACAGGACGCTGACAAGCAACCTTGTGTTACTTTTACATTCAACACTAGTGAAACGAAGTCCGGCCTGGAGTGGTGATTCAATGAATTCTAGATTGTGAGTTAATGAATGGAACATACTGAAGTGGAGATTATAATGGTTTCTGAAGTCTAAGTTATGTGGACAGGAAAATGTAGTGCTGACCAGGCTTGAGTGGATATTCAGTTGAACAGTACTACTGCGAGTATGAACAGGCCACTGAAAAGGAGAATTCGGTTTCTTGTACATTCGACACTAGTGAAACGAAATCCGGACTGGAGTGGAGATTTGATGAATTCCAGATTGGAAGTGCATGAATGGAACATTCTGTAGTGGAGATTTCAATTACTTCTGAAATCTGGGTTTTGTGGACAAGAAAATGAAGAGCTGACCAGGGTTGAGTGGATAGTCAGGTGAACAGCACTCCTGCGAGTGCGAACAGACCCCTGAAAAGCAGCCTTGGGTTACTTGCACATTCAACACTAGTGAAACGAAATCCTGCCTGGAGAGGAGATTCGATGAATTCCAGATAGGGAGTGAATAAATGGAACATTCTGTAGTGGAGACTCCATTGAATTTTGAAGTCTGGGTTGAGTGGACAGGAAAATGAAGAGCTGATCAGGTTGGAGAGGATAGCCAGTAGAATAACACACAAGCGAGTGTGAATAGCCGCGAAAAAAAACCAGCATTGGGGTACTTGGATATTGAGCAGCGGCAATGGAAAGCTGACCAGGTTGGAGTAGATAGCCCGTTGAACAGAATACCTGGGAGTGTGAAGTAGACGTTGGAAAACAGCATTAGGTTACTTGGACATTCTCCAATGGTGCAACGAAAGCATGCCTGGAGTGGAGATTCCATGAATTCGATATTGGCAGGGAATGAATGGAACATTCCGGAGGAGAGATTCCAATGATTTCTGAAGTCTGTGTTTTGTGTACAGGAAAATGAAGAGCAGAGCGGGGAAGAGTGGATAGCCTGTTGAACAGCAGAATGCGACTTTGAACTGGCTGCTGAAAACCAAGATTGGGTTTCTTGGATATTCACCAGTGGTGTAAAGGAATCGTGCCTGGAGTGGAGACTCTATGAATATCCGATTGGGAGTGAATGAATGAAACATTCTTTAGTGGAGATTCCAATTACTTCTGAAGTCTGGGTTTTGTAGACAGGAAAATGAAGAGCTGACTGGGATGAGTGGATACGCAGTTGGACAGCACCCCTGCGAGTGTGATCATGCCGCTGAAATCCAGCATTGGATTCCTTGGACATCATCAGTGGTGTAACGAAAGCCTGCCTGGAGCTGGAGATTCGATGAATTCCAGATTGGAATTGAATCAATGAACAGTTTGTAGTGGAGATTCCAATGAATTCAGAAGTATGGTTTGTGTGGACAGGAAAAGAATAATCTGACCACTGTGTAGTGGATTGCCAGTTCAACAGCACGTCTGCGAGTGAGAACATAACGCTGAAAATCAGCATTCAGTTACTTAGATATTCACCAGTCTTGTAACTAAAGTCTGCCTTGAGTGGAGATTCGATGAATTCCAGATCGGCTCTAAATGAATGGAACATTCTGTAGTGGAGATTATAATGGTTTCTGAAGTCTGAGTGATGTAGACAGGAAAATGTAGAGCTGACCAGGGATGCGTGGATAGTCAGTTGAACAGCACTCTTGCGAGTGATAACAGACCGCTGAAAAGCAGCCTTGGGTTACTTGTACATTCAAAACTAGTGAAACTAAATCCGGCCTGGAGTGGAGAATCGATGAATTCCAGATTGGGAGTGAATGAATGGAACATTCTGTAGTGGAGATCCCATTGAATTTTGAAGTCTGGGTCGAGTGGACAGGAAAATGAAGAGCTGATCAGTTTGGAGAGGATACCCAGTAGAATTACACACAAGCGAGTGTGAAAAGCCGCGAAAAATCCAGCATTGGGGTACTTAGATATTGAGCAGCGATGTAACGAAATCCTGCCTGGAGTGGAGATTCGATGAATTCCAGATTGGCAGTGAATGAATGGAACATTCTGTACAGGAGATTCCAATCAATTCTGAAGTCTAGGTTGTGGGGACAGGAATAATGAAGAGCTGATAAGGGTTCAGTGGATAGGCAGTTGAACAGCACGCCTCCGAGGGGGATCAGGACAATGAAAACGAGCAGTGTGTTACTTGGACATTCAATAGTGGTGTGAAGAAAGCCTGCCTGGAGTGGAGATTCTGATGAATTCAATATTCACAGTGAATAAATTGAACGTTCTGGTGTGGAGATTCCAATTATTTTTGAAGTCCGATGTGTGTGGACAGGAAAATGAAGAGCAGACCCGGTTAGTATGCATAGCCAATTGAACAGCAGACCTGCGAGATTGAACAGTCCTCTGAAAACCAGCATTGGGTTACTTGGACATTCACAAGTGGTATAACGAACGCGTTCATGGAGTGGAGGTTCAGATGAATTCCAATTCGCAGTGAATGAATTGAACATTCTGTAGTGGATATTCCATTGATTTCTGTCGTGTGGGTTGTTTGCACAGTAAAAGAAAGACTTGAGCACTGTGGAGTGGATAGCCAGTTGAATAGCATGCATGCGAGTATGAACAGTATGCTGAAAACCAGCAATGTGTTACTTGGACATTCACCAGTGTTGTAAAGAAAGCCTGCCTGGAGTGTAGGTTCCAAGAATTCCAAATAGGCAGTGAATGAATGGAACATTCTGTAGTGGAGATTCCAATGGTTTCTGAATTCTACGTTTTATGGACGAGAAACTGAAGAGCTTACCAGGTGGGATTTGATAGCCAGTTGAAGACCAGGCCTGCGAATTTGAACAGGCTGCTGAAAACCACCATTGGGTTACTTGAATATTCACCAGTGGTGTAAAGATATCATGCCTGCCGTGGAAATTCGATGAATTCCAGATTGGCAGTGAATGAATGGAACATTCTGAAGTGGAGATTCTAATGATTTCTGCAGTCTGCATTATGCGAACAGGAAAAAGAAGAGCTGAACAGGGTTGAGTGGACAGCCAGTTGAACAGCACGACTCCGAGTGTGAACACGCCTATGAAAACCAGAATTCGTTACTTGGACATTCACCAGTGGTCTGACGAAAGCTTGCCTGGATTGGATATTCGAATATCTTCAGATTAGCAGTCAATGAGTGGAATATTCTGTAGTGGAGATTCAAATGATTTTGAAAGTCTGGGTTGTGTGGACAGGAAATGGAAGTGCTGACCAGGTTGGAGTGGATAGCCCGTTGAACAGCACGCCTGGGAGAGTGAAGCAGACGCTGGAAAGCATTAGGTTACTTGGGATTTCTCCAATGGTGCAACGAAAGCATGCCTGGAGTGGAGATTCCATGAATTCGATATGGGCAGGGAATGAATGGAACATTCCGTAGGAGAGATTCCAATGATTTCTAAAGTCTGGGTTTTGTGTACAGGAAAATTAAGAGCAGAGCAGGGAAGAGTGGGTAGCCTGTTGAACAGCAGACTGCGACTTTGAACTGGCTGCTGAAAACCAACATTGGGTTACTTGGATATTCAGCAGTGGTGTAAAGGAATCCTGCCTGGAGTGGAGATTCGATGAATTCCAGATCGTCAGTGAATGAATGGAACATTGTGTAGTGGAGATTACAATTACTTCTGAAGTCTGGATTTTCTGGACAGGAAAATGAAGAGCTGACCAGGGTTGAGTGGATATTCAGTTGAACAGCACTCCTGCGAGTGTGAACAGGCCGCTGAAAAGCAGCCTTGGGTTAGTTGTACATTCAACACTAGTGAAACGAAATCCGGCCAGGAATGGAGATTAGATGAGTTCCAGATTGAGAGTGAATAAATGTTACATTCTGTACTGGTGATTTCATTGAATTTTGAAGTCTGGGTTGAGTGGACAGGAAAATGATGAGCTGATCAGGTTGGAGAGGATAGCCAGTAGAATAGCACACCAGCGAGTGTGAACAGGCCGCGAAAAAACAGCATTGTGGTACTTGGATATTGACCAGTGGTGTACCGAAATCCTGCCTGAAGTGGAGATTCGATGAATTCCCGATTGGCAGTGAATGAATGGAACATTCTGTACAGGAGATTCCTATCATTTCTGAAGTCTAGGTTGTTGGGACAGGAAAATGTGGAGCTGACCAGGGTTCACTGGATAGCCAGTTGAACAGCACGCCTCCAAGGGTGATCAGGACAATGAAAACGAGTAGTGTGTTACTTGGACATTCTACAGTGGTGTAACGAAAGCCTGCCTGGAGTGGAGATTCAGATGAATTGCAGATTCGCAGTGAATAAATGGAACGTTCTGTAGTGGAGATTCAAATTATTTCTGAAATCCGATGTGTGTGAACAGGAAAATGACTAGCAGACCAGGTTAGAATGGATAGGCAGTTGAACAGCAGGCCTGCGAGATTGAACAGTCCTCTGAAAACCAGCATTGGGTTACTTGGACATTCACCAGTGGTATAACGAATGCGTCCATAGAGTGGAGTTTCAGATGAATTCGCGATTCACAGTGAATGAATTGAATATTCTGTAGTGGATATTCCAATGATTTCTGTCGTGTGGGTTGTTTAGGCAGTAAAGGAAAGACTTGACCGGTGGGACGGGCACAGAAGCCCAGCTCTGAGCAATAAAGCTGAATGGCTCCAATCCCAACAGTTACAGCCCGCCCCCAAGGGCCTGTGTCCCTCTCTGGGCATGCGCAGCTAGAACCAACCGCTAGAAAGCCCGTTTTCAACCCCTGATCTGCGTGGGACGGGCACAGAGTCCCAGCTCTGGGCAACAAAGCTGAATGTCTCCAATTCCAACAGGTACAGCCCGCCCCCAAGGGCCATGGTCCCTCTCTGGGCATGCGCAGGTAGAACCAGCCGCTAGAAAGCAGGTTTTCAATCCCCGATCTGCGTGGGAAGGGCACAGTGGACCTGCTCTTAAAAATCTGAACGGCTCCAATTCCAACAGGTACAGCCCACCCCCAAGGGCCTGAGTCCCTCTCTGGGCATGCACAGCTAGTACCAACCCCCTGAAAGCCGGTTTTCAACACCTGATCTGCGTGGGACGGGCACAGAGGCACAGCTCCGGGCAACAAAGCTGAACGGCTCCAATTTCAACAGGTACAGCCCGCCCCCAAGGGCCTGGGTCCCTCTCTGGGCATGCACAGCTAGAACCAACCCCTAGAAAGCCGGTTTTCAACCCCTGATCTGCGTGGGACAGGCACAGAGGCCCTGCTCCAGGCAACAAAGCTAAACGGCTCCAATTCCAACAGGTACAGCCCGCCCCCAAGGGCCTGGGTCCCTCTCTGGGCATGCACAGCTAGAACCAGCCCCTAGAAAGCCGGTTTTGAACCCTGATCTGCGTGGGACGGGCACAGAGACCCAGCTCTGGGCAACAAAGCTGAACGGCTCCAATTCCAAACAGGAGACGTTCCCAACTCCTCGGCCAGTGCCACGGACTCTTTCCGGAGCTGCGACCGCTAATGTGGCCGCGAAATATTTTCCCACTACGTATGCCATAGGAACCATAAGCTACCTTCTTAGATGGAAACTTCTCAATTTTAGCTCAGCCACTAGAAACACAGTAGCCACTAACTCATAAGCCTATCTTAACTCACACTGCATATCAAGCAGAATAGTAACAGTGAACGTGAAGGACTAAACCACACCTCTCACAATGGTAAAGCAACTCAAAAGCCCACCAAACTTTCATATTGAAGAGTCTAGCCCAGATGACACCAACAGTACTGTAGTGTTAGACAACCTCTCTGACAAGGAATTCAGAAGGGAGCTACTTAGGATGCTTAGGGAATTAAAAGAAACAATGGAAAGCAATGCCAATAGAAGACAAGAGGATCTGAAGGCAGAAATGAGGAAAATGCAATCAGAAATGTCAGACCTGAAAAATCTCGTAGGCGAATTGAAAAGCTCAGAGGAAGGCCTCAGCAGCAGAGTAAGAGCGGCTGAGAACAGAATCAGTGAGCTCGAAGATGAAGTTCAGAGACTCTCCAGAAAAGAGCAGAAAATGGAAAAGAGACTCACAATTCGGGAACAGATGGCAAGAGAAGATCGTGATGAAGCCAACAGGGGTAACATAAGAATTATTGGAGTCCCAGAGGGACAGGAAGAAAACCTTGATGAAGAAAAAACTGTCAAAGACATCATTGCTACAACATTTCCAGAGGTGAAGAAAACTTGTGACCACATTCAGGAGGCCCGAAGGGTACCAGCTAAAAGAAATCCGAATAAAAATACCCCAAGACACATTCTGATCAAAATGACCAAAACCTTAGACAGAGACAAAATTCTGAAAGCAGCAAGATCGAAGAAAGAAATCTCTTACAAAGGAGAATCCTTAAAATTCACAGCTGATTTTTCTGATGAAACCCTCATGGCCCGAAAACAGTGGTGGGACATAGTAAAAAAACTCAATGAAATAAATGCCTCCCCTAAAATACTTTTCCCAGCAAGACTCTCATTCATAATAGAAGGAACAACACACAGTTTCACAGACAAACAACAGCTCAGGAACTTCATAGACTCAAAACCATGGGTACAAGAACAACTAAGTGGGCTACTTTAAGGCAAGAAAGGCCCCTCAAATACACCAAATTTTAACAGAACAATGGGACAAAATACCATAACAATAATCTCTCTCAATGTCAATGGGCTAAACACACCAATTAAAAGACATAGAGTGGCAGGATGGATTAGAAAATTGAACCCAACATTCTGCTGCCTGCAAGAAACGCATCTCAATAGTCAAAGCAAACACAGACTCAGAGTCAAAGGCTGGAAAACAATCCTAAAGGCAAACAGCTCCCATAAAAAAGCTGGGGTAGCCATCCGTATATCAGACCACATCAATTTCAGATTGAGGAAGGTCATAAGAGACAGTGAAGGCCATTTCTTATTGATCAAAGGATCTGTACAACAGGAAGAACTAACAATAATAAATGTATATGCACCTAATGAGAGACCAGCAAAGTACTTAAAACAACTACTCATAGATTTGGAAAAAGACATCAATAGCAACACAATACTAGTGGGAGACTTCAACACTGCTTTGTCACCTCTTGATAGATCAACCAGACTCAAGCTTAGAAGGGACATACTTCATTTGAGGGAAACAGTGGAAGAAAGGGACTTAGTAGATATATATATAGGACACTTCATCCACAAAAAGCTGAATACACATTCTTCTCAAGCGTACATGGAACATTCTCCAAGATAGGCCACATGCTGAGCCACAAAACATGCCTCCATAAAATTAAGAAGGTAGAGATTGTATCAACAATCTTCTCAGACCATAATGCGCTGAAATTAGAAGTAAATCACACACAAAAACAGAAAACTAAATCAAACACCTGGAAATTAAACAGTGCACTATTGAACAACGAGTGGATTAGACAGGAAATCAAAGAGGAAATCAAAAGATTCCTAGAAACGAATGAAAATGAGAACACGAGTCACCAAAACTTATGGGACACAGCAAAGGCTGTGTTAAGAGGAAAGTTTATAGCTCTACAAGCATTCCTCAGGAAGGAGGAGCGAGCACACATAAGTAACCTAACCTCACAGCTTAAGAGCTTGGAGAGGGACCAAAAAAGGAGCACAACCCGAACAGGAAAAAGGAGATAATAAAACTCAGAGCAGAGATTAACGAGATGGACACCGAAAAAACAATCCGAAAGATCAATGAAACCAAAAGCTTTGAGAATATTAACAAGATCGATAAGCCTCTAGCAAAACTCACAAAGAAAGGGAGAGAGAAAACCCTAATAAACCGAATCAGAAATGAAAAGGGGGTCATTACAACAGAAACCACATAAATTCAGAGGATCCTCAGGGAGTACTTTGAGAAGCTTTATGCCACAGAACATCAAAACCTCGAGGAAATGGATAAATTCCTAGATTCCTACAGACTCCCAAGGCTGAACCAAGAAGACCTGGAATACCTGAACAGACCTATCACAATCAAGGAAATTGAAATGGTAATAAAAAGTCTCCCCAAGCACAAAAGTCCTGGCCCGGATGGATTCACTAGTGAATTCTTCCAAATCTTTAAAGAGGACTTACTCCCAATGCTCTTTAAGCTTTTCCACGAAATTGAAATATCAAAAACACTTCCGAACAGTTTCTAAGAAGCAAATATCACACTGATACCAAAAGCAGACAGAGACACCACAAAGAAAGAGAATTACAGGCCGATATCCCTGATGAACACAGATGCAAAGATCCTCAACAAACTACTAGCAAATAGAATCCAACTACTCATCAAAAAGATCATACACCATGACCAAGTAGGATTCATCCCAGGGATGCAAGGATGGTTTAACATTCGGAAATCAATCAACATAATCCACCATATCAACAAAAGAAAAGATAAGAAGCATATGATCATATCAATAGATGCAGAGAAAGCATTTGATAAGATCCAGCACCCCTTTATGATGAAAACCCTAGCCAAAATGGGTATAGAGGGGACCTTCCTCAACATGATTAAAGCCATCTACCACAAGCCTACAGCAAGCATCATCCTCAATGGGGAAAAACTGAGAGCCTTCCCTCTAAGATCAGGGACGAGACAGGGATGCCCACTCTCTCCACTGCTGTTCAATATAGTACTGGAATTACTTGCAATAGCGATGAGGCAGGAAAAAGATATTAAGGGCATTCAGGTAGGAAAGGAAGAAATCAAGCTCTCACTATTCACAGATGATATGATACTCTACTTAGAGAACCCAATAACTTCCACCAAAAAACTCCTAGAAACAATAGACTCGTATAGTAAAGTTGCAGGTTATAAAATCAATACCCAAAATCCATGGATTTCCTATACGCAAACAGTGAGAGAGAAGAAAGCAACATGAAAAAAACAATCCCGTTCACAATTGTGCCCCAGAAAATCAAGTACCTAGGAATCAGCTTAACTAAGGAAGTAAAGGACCTGTACAAAGAAAACTACAAAACCCTACTTCAGGAAATAAAAGAGGACATGAGGAAATGGAAAGATATCCCCTGCTCATGGGTCGGGAGAATTAACATTGTCAAAATGGCAATACTACCGAAAGCATTGTATAAATTCAATGCAATCCCTATAAGGATACCCATGACATTCTTCAAAGAAATGGAGCAAACACTCCTGAAATTTATATGGAACAATAAGCCGCCACGAATAGCTAAAGCAATTCTTGGGAAAAAGTAAATGGGAGGAATCAAACTCCCGAACTTCAAACTGTACTACAAAGCAGTAATAAGTAAAACAGCATGGTACTGGAACAAAGGCAGAACTGCAGACCAATGAAACAGGGTTGAATACACTGACATCTCCCCTCAATCATATGCTCATCTAATCTTTGATAAAGGTGCAAGTAATGTGAAGTGGAGTAAGGAAAGCCTCTTTAATAAATTGTGTTGGCATCACTGGATGGCTACATGCAAAAAAATAGGCTCAGAACTTTGCCTAACACCATGTACAAAAGTAAGATCAAAATGGATTAAAGACCTCAACATCAGACCAGAAACCATAAGGTACATTGAAGATAAAGTTGGCAAAACCCTCCATGACATTGAAGCTAATGGTATCATCAAAGATGCCACGCCACTGGCCGAGCAAGGCAAAACAGAGATAGATAAATGGGACTATCTTAAACTAAGAAGCTTCTGCACCTCCAAAGAAACAGTGACCAAAATACAAAGACAGTCTACAGAATGGGAAAGGATATTCACCGAATACACATCTGACAAGGGGTTGATATCCAGGACATACAAAATACTGGTTAAAGTCCACAAGAAGAAAACATCCAACCCCATCCAAAAATGGGGCAATGAAATGAACAGAAACTTTCACAAAGAAGAAATCCGAATGGCAAAAAAGCACATGAGAAAATGCTCTACATCATTAATCATCAGGGAGATGCAGATCAAAACCACAATGAGATACCATCTCACACCTCAGAGACTGGCCCACATTCAAAATAACAAAAGCAACCGATGCTGGCGTGGATGTGACGAGAAAGGGACACTCCTTCACTGTTGGTGGGAATGTCCACTGGTTGAGCCCTTCTGGAAAACAGTATGGACGATTCTCAAAAAGTTAGAAATTGAGCTCCCATTTGACCCAGCAATACTACTCCTGGGAATATATCCCAGAGAGGCAAAAATGTATAGTCGAAGTGACATCTGCACTTGTTTGTTCATTGCAGCACTCTTTACAATAGCCAGAAACTGGAAGAAACCTGAATGCCCAAGACCAGATGACTGGTTAAAGAAACTTTGGTACATCTGCACAATGGAGTACTATGTAGCTGTTAGAAAAGATGAAGTCATGAAATTTACATACATGTGGTACAATATGGAAAGTATCATGCTAAGCGAAATGAGTCAGAAGGAGAGGGATAGACATAGAAAGATTGCATTAATCTGGGGGATATAAAGTAACAAAGTATGAGATTAATATCCAAAAATAGCTGAGATCAGCACCAGGAGGATTACTCCATAACTTAGAGGCCAGCCGGGCATCCTAGAGGAAAGGGCAGTTCAGATAGAGAAGGGAGCACCAAATAAAGGATGTTTGGCGGATCCTGCCAGGAGGGGAGATGCATGTCGAAAGTAGACTATGGATTGAACATGTTTGCCATTCAATGCCTCTTTTGCAGAACACAAAACCCAAAAGGAGAGAGAGAACACAGAGGATTGCCCTGCCACAGAGACAGGAGGGATGGGGGGATGGGGGTGAGAGGGATATTATCCGTGGTGGTGGAAAATGGGCACTGGTGGAGGGATGGGTATCTGATCATTGTATAATTGAAATCAAAGCACCAAAAATTGTAAATTTACAACTGTGAAAAAAATAAAATATAATAAAGGGGAAAAAATCTGTATTCTTAAAAAATAAATAAATAAATAAATAATTAGCAATCTGCTCTGGAAGATATAATAATTGAAGTTACCCAAAGAACAGCAAGGAAAAAGAATTTTACAAAAAAGCAGAACCACAAATGCCTGAGGAACAATAACCAAAAAATGTAAAAATTATTTTACTGCAGTCCTAAGATGAAAAAATTTAAAAAATCATGGACTATTAAAAAAAAAAAGACTTGACCACAGTGGAGTGGATATCCAGTTGAATAGCATGCATACGAGTGTGAACAGGATGCTGAAAACCAGCAATGTGATACTTGGACCTTCACCAGTGGTGTAAAGGAAGCCTGCCTGGAGTGTAGGTTCCAAGAATTCCAAATAGGCAGTCAATGAAAGGAACGTTCTGTAGTGGAGATTCCAATGGTTTCAGAATTCTACGTTGTATGGACTAGAAACTGAAGAGCTTCCCAGGTGGGATATTATAGACAGGTGAAGACCAAGCCTTCGAATTTGAACAGGCTGCTGGAAACCACCAATGGGTTACTTGAATATTCACCAGTGGTGTAAAGAAATCATGTCTGCAGTGGAGATTCGTTGAATTCCAGATTGGCAGTGAATGAATGGAACATTCTGAAGTGGAGATTCTAATGGTTAGTGAATTCTGGGTTATGTGAACAGGAAAAAGAAGAGCTTACCAGGGTTGAGTGGACAGCCAGTTGAACAGCTCGACTCCGAGTGTGAACACGCCTATGAAAATCAGCATTGGTTGCTTGGACATTCACCAGTGGTGTAACGAAAGCTTGCCTGGACTGGAGATTCGAAGAACTTCAGATTAGCAGAGAATGAGTGGAGAATTCTGTAGTGGAGATTCAAATGATTTCGAAAGTCTGGGTTGTATGGACAGGAAATGGAAGAGCTGACCAGGTTGGAGTGGATAGTCTGTTGAACAGCACGCCAGGGAGTGTGAAGCGGACGCTGGAAAACAGCATTATGTTACTTGGACATTCTCCAATGGTGCAACGAAAGCATGCCTGGAGTGGTGATTCCATGAATTCGATATTGGCAGGGAATGAATGGAACATTCCGTAGGAGAGATTCCAATCATTTCTGAAGTCTGGGTTTTGTGTACAGGAAAATGAAGAGCAGAGCAGGGAAGAGTGGATAGCCTGTTGAACAGCAGACTGCGACTTTGAACTGGCTGCTGAAAACCAACATTGGCTTACTTGGATATTCACCAGTGGTGTCAAGGATTCCTGCCTGGAGTGGAGATTAGATGAATTTCTGATTGGGAGTTAATGAATGGAACATTCTTTAGTGGAGATTCCAATTACTTCTGAAGTCTAGGTTTTGTGGTCAGGAAAATGAAGAGCTGACCAGGGTTGAGTGGATAGGCAGGTGGACCGCACGCCTGCGAGTGTGATCATGCCTCTGAAATCCAGCATTGGATTCCTTGGACATCATCAGTGGTGTAACGAACGCCTGCATGGAGTTGTAGATTCAATGAATTCAGATTGGAATTGAATCAATGGAACAGTCTGTAGTGGAGTTTCCAATGAATTCTGAAGTATGATTTTTGTGGACAGTAAAAGAATAATCTGACCACTGTGTAGTGGATTGCCAGTTCAACAGCACGTCTCCGAGTGAGAACAGAACGCTGAAAATCAGCATTCATTTACTTAGATATTCACCTGTCGTGTAACTGAAGTCTGCCTGGAGTGGAGATTCGATGAATTCCAGATCGGCAGTGAATGAATGGAACATTCTGTAGTGGAGATTATAATGGTTTCTGAAGTCTAAGTTATGTGGACAGGAAAATGTAGAGCTGACCATCGTTAAGTTGATAATCAGTTGAACAGCACTCCTGCGAGTGTGAACAGGACGCTGAAAAGCAGCCTTGGGTTACTTGTACATTCAACACTAGTGAAAGGAAATCCGGACTGGAGTGGAAATTCCATGAGTTCCAGATTGGGAGTTAATGAATGTTATATTCTCTAGTGGTGATTGCATTGAATTTTGAAGTCTGGGTTGAGTGGAGAGGAAAATGAAGAGCTGATCAGGTTGGAGAGGATAGCCAGTAGAATAACACACCAGCCAGTGTGAACAGGCCGCGAAAACCAGAATTGGGGTACTTGGATATTGACCAGTTGTGTAACGAAATCCTGCCTGGAGAGGAGATTCGATTAATTCCAGATTGCAGTGAATGAATGGAACATACTGAAGTGGAGATTCTAATTGTTTCTGAAGTCTAGGTTGTGGGGACAGGAAAATGAGGAGCTGACCAGGGTTCAGTGGATAGCCAGTTGAACAGAACGCCTCTGAGGAGGATCAGGACAATAAAAACTAGAAGTGTGCTACTTGGACATTCAACAGTGGTGTAACGAAAGCCAGCCTGTAGTGGAGATTCATTTGAATTCCCGATTCGCAGTGAATCAATGGAACATTCTGTAGTGGATATTCCAATGATTTCTGTAATGTGGGTTGTTTGGACAGTAAAATAAAGACTTGACCACTGTGGAGTGGATAGTCCGTTGAATAGCATGCATGCGAGTGTGAAAAGTATGCTGAAAACCAGCAATGTGTTACTTTGACATTCATCAGTGGTGTAAAGAAAGCCTGCCTGGAGTGAAGGTTCCAAGAATTCCAAATAGGCAGTGAATGAATGGAAAATTCTGTAGTGGAGATTCCACTGGTTTCTGAATTCTACGCTGTATGGACAGGAAACTGAAGAGATTCCAAGGTGGGATTTGATAGCCAGTTGAAGACCAAGCCTGCGAATATGAACAGGCTGCTGAAAACCACCGGAGGGTTACTTGAATATTCACCAGTGGTGTAAAGAAATCCTGTTTGCAGTGGAGATTCGATGAATTCCAGATTGGCAGTGAATGAATTGAACATTCTGTATCGGAGAATCCAATTACTTCTGAAATCTGGGTTTTGATGACAGGAAAATGAAGAGCTGACCAGGGTTTAGTGGATAGGCAGTTGGACAGCACGACTCCGAGTGTGAACACGCCTATAAAATGCAGCATTGGTTAGTTTGACATTCAGCAGTGGTGTAACGAAAGCTTGCCTGGACGGGAGATTCGAAGAACTTCAGATTAGTAGTGAATGAGTGGAATATTCTGTAGTGGAGATTCAAATGATTTCGAAAGTCTGGGTTGTGTGGACCGGAAATGGATGAGCTGACCAGGTTGGAGTGGATTGCCCGTTGAACAGCACGACTGGGAGTGTGAAGCGGACTCTGGTAAACAGCATTAGGTTATTTGGACATTCTGCTGTGGTGCAACGAAAGCATGCCTGGAGTGGAGATTCCATGAATTCGATATAGGCAGGGAAAGAATGGAACATTCCGTAGGAGAGATTCCAATGATTTCTGAAGTCTGGGTTTTGTGTACAGGAAAATGAAAAGCAGAGCTGGGAAGAGTGGATAGTCTGTTGAACAGCAGACTGCAAGTTTGAACTGGCTGCGGAAAATCAACATTGGCTTACATGGATATTCAACAGTGGTGTAAAGGAATCCTGCCTGGAGTGGAGATTCGATGAATTCCCGTGTGGGTATGAATGAATGGAACATTCTGTAGTGGAGATTCCAATTACTTCTGAAGTTTGTGTTTTGTGGACAGGAAAATGAAGAGCTGACCAGGGTTGAGTGGATAGGCAGTTGAACAGCACGCCTGCGAGTGTGATCATGCCTCTGAAATCCAGCATTGGATTCCATGGACATCATCAGTGGTGTAACGAACGCCTGCGTGGAGTTGTAGATTCGATGAATTCCAGATTGGAATTGAATCAATGGAACAGTCTGTAGTGAAGATTCCAATGAATTCTGAAGTATGGTTTGTGTGGACAGGAAAAGAATAATCTGACTACTGTGTAGTGGATTGCCAGTTCAACAGCACGTCTGGAGCGAGAACAGAACGCTGAAAATCAGCATTCAGTTACTTAGATATTCACCAGTCGTGTAAGTAAAGTCTGCCTGGAGTGGAGATTCGATGAATTCCAGATCGGGAGTGAATGTATGGAACAATATGTAATGGAGATTATAATGGTTTCTGAAGTCTAAGTTACGTGGAAAGGAAAATGAAGAGCTAACCAGGGCTGAGTGGATAGTCAGTTGAACAGCAGTCCTGTGAGTGTGAACAGGCCGCTGAAAAGCAGCCTTGGTTTACTTGTACATTCAACATTACTGAAACGAAATCTGGCCTGGAGTGGAGATTCGATGAATTCCAGATTGGGAGTTAATGAATGGAGCATTCTGTAGTGGAGATCCCATTGAATTTTGAAGTCTGCGTTTAGTGGACAGGAAAATGAAGAGCTGATCAGGTTGGAGAGGATAGTCAGTAGAATAGCACACCAGCGAATGTGAACAGGCCGCGAAAAACCAGCATTGGGGTACTTGGATATTGACCAGTGGTGTAAAGAATTCCTGCCTGGAGTGGATATTCGATGAATACCAGATTGCAGTGAATGAATGGAACATTCTGAAGAGGAGAATCTAATGGTTTCTGAAGTCTGGGTTATGAGAACAGGAAAAAGAAGAGCTACTCAGTGTTGAGTGGACAGCCAGTTAAACAGCACGACTTCGAGTGTGAACATGCCTATGAAAACCAGCATTGGTTACTTGGACATTCACCAGTGGTGTAACGAAAGCTTGCCTAGAGTGGAGATTCGAAGAAGTTCACATTAGCAGTGAAAGAGTGGAATGTTCTGTAGTGGAATTCAAATGATTTCGCACGTCTGGGTTGTGTGGACAGGAAATGGAAGCGCTGACCAGGTTGGAATGGATAGCCCGTTGAAAAGCACGCCTAGGTGTGTGAAGAGGACGCTGGAAAACAGCATTAGGTTACTTGGACATTCTCCAATGGTGCAACGAAAGCATGCCTGGAGTGGAGATTCCATGAATTCGATATAGGCAGGGAATGAATGGAACATTTCGTAGGAAAAATTCCAATATTTTCTGAAGTCTGGGCTTTGTGTACAGGAAAATGAAGAGCAGAGCAGGGAAGAGTGGATAGCATGTTGAACAGCACACTGCGACTTTGAACGGGCTGCTGAAAACCAACACTGGCTTACATGGATATTCAACAGTGGTGTAAAGGAAACATGCTTAGAGTGGAGATTCGATGAATTCCTGATTGGGAGTGAATGAATGGAACATTCTGTAGTGGAGATTCCAATTACTTCTGAAGTCTGGGATTTGTGGAAAGGTAAATGAAGAGCTGAACAGGGTTGAGTGGATAGTTAGTTGGACACCACGCCTACGAGTGTGATCATGCCTCTGAAATCCAGCATTGGATTCCTGGACATCATTTGTGGTGTAAGGAAAGCCTGCCTGGATTTAGAGATTCGATGAATTCCAGATTGGAATTGAATCAATGGAACAGTCTGTAGTGGAGATTCCATTGAGTTCTGAAGTATGGTTTGTGTCCACAGGAAAAGAATAATCTGACCACTGTGCAGTGGATTGCCAGTTCAACAGCCCGTCTGCTAGTGAGATCCGAACGCTGAAAATCAGCATTCAGTTACTAAGATATTCACCAGTCGTGTAAGTAAAGTCTGCTTGGAGTGAAGATTCGATGAATTCCAGATCGGCAGTGAATGAATGTCACATTCTGTAGTGGAGATTATAATGGTTTCTGAAGTCTACGTTATGTGGAGAGGAAAATGTAGAGCTGACCAGGGTTGTGTGGATAGTGAGTTGAACAGGACTACTGAGAGTGTGAACAGGCCGCTGAAAAGCAGCCTTGGGTTACTTCTATATTCAACACTATTGAAACGAAATCCGGCTTGGAGTGGAGATTCGATGAATTCCAGATTGGCAATGAATGAATGGAATATTCTGTACAGGAGATTCCAATCAATTCTGAAGTCTAGGTTGTGGGGACAGGAAAATGAAGAGCTGACCAGGGTTCAGTAGATAGCCAGGTGAACAGCACTCCTCCGAGGGGTATGAGGACAATGAAAAAGAGCAGTGTGTTCGTTGGACATTCAACAGTGGTATAATGAAAGCCAGCCTGGAGTGGAGATTCAGATGAATTCCAGATTCGCAGTGAATGAATGGAACGTTCTGTAGTGGAGATTCCAATTATTTCGGACATACGATGTGTGTGCACGCCTGGGAGTGTGAAGCACACGCTGGAAAACAGCATTAGGTTACTTGGATATTCTCCAATGGTGCAACGAAAGCATGCCTGTAGTGGAGTATCCATGAATTCGATATTGGCAGGGAATGAATGGAACATTCCGTAGGAGAGATTCCAATGATTTCTGAAGTCTGGGTTTTGTGCACAGGAATATGAAGAGCAGAGCAGGGAAGAGTGGGTAGCCTGTTGAACAGCAGACTGCGATTTTGAACTGGCTGCTGAAAACCAACATTGGGTTACTTGCATATTCACCAGTGTTGTCAAGGAATCCTCCCTGGAGTGGAGATTCGATGAATTCCTGATTTTGAGTGAATGAATGGAGCATTCTGTAGTGGAGATTCCAATTACTTCTGAAGTCTGGGGTTTGTGGACAGGAAAATGAAGAGCTGACCAGGGTTGAGTGGATAGTCAGTTGGACAGCACGCCTGCGAGTGTGATCATGCCTCTGAAATCCAGCATTGGATTCCTTGGACATCATCAGTGGTGTAACGAAAGGCTGCCTGGAGTTGGAGATTCGATGAATTCCATATTGGAATTGAATCAATGGAACTGTCTGTAGTGGAGATTCCAATGAATTCTGAAGTATGGTTTGTGTGGAAAGTAAAAGAATAATCTGACCACTGTGTTGTGGATTGCCAGTGCAACAGCACGTCTGCGAGTGAGAACACAATGCTGAAAATCAGCATTGAGTGACTTAGATATTCACCAGTCGTTCAACTAAAGTCTGCCTAGAGTGGAGATTCGATGAATTCCAGATCGTCAGTGAATGAATGGAACATTCTGTATTGGAGATTAGAATGGTTTCTGAAGACTAAGTTATGTGGACAGGAAAATGGAGAGCTGACCAGGGTTGAGTGGATAGTCAGCTGAACAGCACTCCTGCGAGTGTGAACAGGCCGCTGAAAAGCAGCCTTGGGTTACTTGTACTTTCAACACTATTGAAACGAAAACCGGCCTGGAGTGGATATTCGATGAATTCCAGATTGGCAGTGAATGAATGGAACATTCTGATGTGGAGATTCTAATGACTTCTGAAGTCTGGGTTAAGTGAACAGGAAAAAGAAGAGCTGACCAGGGTTGAATGGATAGCCAGTTGAACAGCACGACTGCGAGTGTGAACACACCTATGAAAACCAGCATTTGTTACTGGGACATTAACCAGTGGTGTAACGAAAGCTTGCCTGTAGTGGAGATTCGAAGAACTTCATATTAGCAGCAAATGAGTGGAATATTCTGTAGTGGAGATTCAAATGATTTTAAAAGTATGGGTTGTGTGGACATGAAATGGAGAGCTGACCAGGTTGGAGTGGATAGACCGTTGAACAGCTCGCCTGGGAGTATGAATCGGACGCTGGAAAACAGCATTAAGTTACTTGGACATTCTCAATGGTGCAACAAAAGCATGCCTGGAGTGGAGATTCCATGAATTCGATATTGGCCGGGAATGAATGAAACATTCCGTAGAAGAGATTCCAATGATTTCTGAAGTCTGGGTTTTCCGTACAGGAAAATGAAGAGCAGAGCACGGAAGAGTGGATAGCCTGTTGAACAGCAGACTGCGACATTGAACTGGCTGCTGAAAACCAACATTGGGTTTCTTGGATATTCACCAGTGGTGTAAAGGAATCCTGCCTGGAGTGGAGATTCGATGAATTCCTGATTGGGAGTGAATGAATGGAACATTCTGTAGTGGAGATTCCAATTACTTCTGATGTCTGGGTTTTGTGGACAGGAAAATGAAGAGCTGACCAGGGTTGAGTGGATAGTCAGTTGGACAGCACGCCTGGGAGTGTGATCATGCCTCTGAAATCCAGCATTGGATTCCTTGGACATCATCAGTGGTGTAACGAAAGCCTGCCTGGAGTTGGGATTTCGATGAATTCCATATTGGAATTGAATCAATGGAACTGTCTGTAGTGGAGATTCCAATGAATTCAGAAGTATGGCTTGTGTTGACAGGAAAAACATAATCAGACCACTGTGTAGTGGATTGCCAGTTCAACAGCACGGTTGAGAGTGAGAACAGTACGCTGAAAATCAGCATTCAGTTCCTTAGATATTCACCAGTCATGTATCTAAAGTCGGCCTGGAGTGGATATTCGATGAATTCCAGATCGACAGTGAATGAATGGATCATTCTTTAGTGGAGATTATAATGGTTTCTGAAGTCTAAGTTATGTGGAGTGGAAAATGTAGAGCTCACCAGGGTTGTGTGGATAGTCAGTTGAAAAGCACTCCTCCGAGTGTGGACAGGCCACTGAAAAGCAGCCTTGGGTTACTTGTACATTCAACACTAGTGAAACGAAATCCGGCCTGGAGTGGAGATTCGATGAATTCCAGATTGGCAGTGAATGTATGGAACATTCTGTACAGAAGATTCCAATCATTTCTGAAGTCTAGTTTTTGGGGACAGGAAAATGAAGAGCTGACCACGGTTCAGTGGATAGCCAGTTGAACAGCACGCCTCCGAGGGGGATCAGGACAATGAAAACGAGCAGTGTGTTACTTGGACATTCAACAGTGGTATAACGAAAGCCTGCCTGTAGTGTAGATTCAGATGAATTCCAGATTCGCAGTGATTGAATGGAACCATCTGTAATGGAGATTCCAATTATTTCTGAAATCCGATGTGTGTGGACAGGAAAATGAAGAGCAGACCAGATTAGAATAGATAGCCAGTTGAACAGCAGGCCTGCGAGATTGAACAGTCCTCTGAAAACCAGCATTGTGTTACTTGGACATTCACCAGTGGTATTACGAAGGCGTTCATGGAGTGGAGGTTTAGATGAATTCCCGATTCGCAGTGAATGAATTGAACATTCTGTAGTGGATATTCCAATGATTTCTGTCGTGCGGGTTCTTTGGACAGTAAAAGAAAGACTTGACCACTGTGGAGTGGATAGCCAGTTGAATAGCATGCATGCGAGTTTGAACAGTATGCTGAAAACCAGCAATGTGTTACTTGGACATTCACCAGTGGTGTAAAGAAAGCCTGCCTGGAGTGTAGGTTCCAAGAATTCCAAATAGGCAGTGAATGAATGGAACAATCTGTAGTGGAGATTCCAATGGTTTCTGAATTCTTCGTTGTATGCACAAGAAACTGAAGAGCTTACCAGGTGGGATTTAATAGCCAGTTGAAGACCAGGACTGCGAGAATAAACAGTCCTCTGCAAAGCAGCATTGGGTTACTTGGACATTCGCCTGTGGTATAACGAATGCGTTCATGGAGTGTAGGTTCAGATGAATTCCCGAATCGCAGCCAATGAATTGAACATTCTGTAGTGGATATTCCAATGATTTCTGTCGTGTGGGTTGTTTGGACAGAAAACGAAAGACTTTACCACTGTGGAGTGGATAGCCAGTTGAATAGCATGCATGCGAGTGTGAACACTATGCTCAAAACCAGCAATGTGTAACTTGGACATTCACCAGCGGTGTAAAGAAAGCCTGCCTTGAATGTAGGTACTAAGAATTCCAAATAGGCAGTGAATGAATGGAACATTCTGTATTGAAGAGTCCCATGGTTTCTGAATTCTACGTTGTATGGACAAGAAACTGAAGAGCTTACCAGGTGGGATTTGATAGCCAGTTGAAGACCAGGCCTGCGAATTTGAACAGGCTGCTGAAAACCACCATTGGGTTACTTGAATATTCACCAGTGGTGTAAAGAAATCCCGTCTGCCGTTTAGATTCGAAGAATTCCAGATTGGCATTGAAGGAATGGAACATTCTGAATTGGAGATTCTAATGGTTTCCGAACTCTGGGTTACGTGAATAGGAAAAAGAAGAGCTGACCAGGGTTGAGTGGACAGCCAGTTGAACAGCACGACTCCGAGTGTGAACACGCATATGAAAACCAGCATTGATTACTTGGACATTCACCAGTGGTGTAACGAAAGCCTGCCTGGAGTGGAGATTCAGATGAATTCCAGATTCGCAGTGAATGAATGGAACGTTCTGTATTGGAGATTCCAATTATTTCTGAAATCCGATGTGTGTGGACAGATAATTGAAGAGCAGACCAGGTTAGTATGCATAGCCAGTTGAACAGCAAGCCTGCGAGATTGAACTGTCCTCTGAAAAGCAGCATTGGGTTACTTGGACATTCACCAGTGGTATACTGAATGTGTTCATTGAGTGGAGGTTCAGATGAATTCCCGATTCGCAGTGAATGAATTGAACATTCTGTGGTGGATATTCCAATGATTTCTGTCGTGTGGGTTGTTTGGACAGTAAAAGAAAGACTTGAGCATTGTGGAGTGGATAGCCAGTTGAATAGCATGCATGCGAGTGTCAACAGTATGCTGATAACCAGTAATGTGTTACTTGGACATTCACCAGTGTTGTAAAGAAAGCCTGCCTGGAGTGTAGGTTCCAAGAATTCCAAATAGGCAGTGGATGAATGGAAAATTCTGTAGCGGAGATTTCAATGGTTTCTGAATTCTACGTTTTATGGACGAGAAACTGAAGAGCTTACCAGGTGGGATTTGATAACCAGTTGAAGAGCAGGTCTGCGAATTTGAACAGGCTGCTGAAAACCACTATTGGGTTACTTGAATATTCACCAGTGGTGTAAAGAAATCATGTCTGCCATGGAGATTCGATGAATTCCAGATTGGCAGTGAATGAATCGAACATTCTGAAGTGGAGATTCTAATAGTTACTGATATCTGCGTTATGTGAACAGGAAAAAGAAGAGCTGACCAGGGTTGAGTGGACAGCCAGTTGAACAGCACGACTCCATGTGTGACCACGCCTATGAAAACCAGCATTGGTTACTTGGACATTCACCAGTGGTGTAACGAAAGCTTGCCTGGATTGGAGATTCGATGATCTTCAGATTAGCAGTCAATGAGTGGAATGTTCTGTAGTGGAGATTCAAATTATTTCGAAAGTCTGGGTTGTTTGGACAGGAAATGGAAGTGCTGACCAGGTTGTAGTGGATAGCCCGTGGAACACCACGCCTGGGAGAGTGAACCGCAGGCTGGTAAACAGCATTAGGTTACTTGGACATTCTCCAGTGGTGCAAAGAAAGCATGCCTGGAGTGGAGATTCCATGAATTCGATATGGGTAGGGAATGAATGGAACATTCCTTAGGAGAGATTCCAATGTTATCTGAAGTATGGGTTTTGTGTACAGGAAAATGAAGAGCAGAGCAGGGAAGAGTGGATAGCCTGTTGAACAGCAGACTGCGACTTAGAACTGGCTGCTGAAAACCAACATTGGCTTACTTGGATATTCAGCAGTGGTGTAAAGAAATCCTGACTGGAGTGGAGATTCGATGAATTCCCGATTGTGAGTGAATGAATGGAACATTGTGTAGTGGACATTACAATTACTTCTGAAGTCGGGGTTTAGTGGACATGAAAATGAAGAGCTGATCAGGTTTGAATGGATAGTCAGTTGAACAGCACTCCTGCGAGTGTGAACAGGCCGCTGATAAGTAGCCTTGGGTTACTTGTACATTCAACACTAGTGAAACGAAATCCGGCCTGGAGTGGTGATTCGATGAGTTCCAGATTGGGAGTGAATGAATGTTACATTCTGTAGTTGTGATTGCATTGAATTTTGAAGTCTGGGTTGAGTGGACAGGAAAATGATGAGCTGATCAGGTTGGAGACGATAGCCAGTAGAATAGCACACCAGCGAGTGTGAACAGGCCGTGAAAAACCAGCATTGTGGTACTTGGATATTGACCAGTGGTGTACCGAAATCCTACCTGGAGTGGAGATTCGATGAATTCCAGATTGGCAGTGAATGAATGGAACATTCTGTATAGGAGATTGCTATCATTTCTGAAGTCTAGGTTTTTGGTACAGGAAAATGAGGAGCTGACCAGTGTTCACTGGATAGCCAGTTGAACAGCACGCCTCCAAGGGGGATCAGGACAATGAAAACGAGCAGTGTGTTACTAGGACATTCTACAATGTTTTAAGTAAAGCCTGCCTGGAGTGGAGATTCAGATGAATTCCAGATTCGCAGTGAATGAATGGAACTTTCTGTAGTGGAGATTACAATTATTTCTGAAATCCGATGTGTGTGAACAGGAAAATGAAGAGCAGACCAGGTTAGAATGGATAGGCAGTTGAACAGCAGGCCTGCGTGATTGAACAGTCCTCTGAAAACCAGCATTGGGTTACTTGGACATTCACCAGTGGTATAACGAATGCGTTCATAGAGTGGAGGTTCAGATGAATTCGCGATTCACAGTGAATGAATTGAATATTCTGTAGTGGATATTCCAATGATTTCTGTTGTGTGGGTTGTTTTGACAGTAAAAGAAAGACTTGAGCGGTGGGACGGGCAAGAAGCCCAGCCCTGTTCAACAAAGCTGAAGGGCTCCAATCCCAACAGTTACAGCCCGCCCCCAAGGGCCTTGGTCCCTCTCTGGGCATGCACAGCCAGAACCATCCGCTAGAAAGCCGGTTTTCAACCCCTGATATACGTGGGACGGGCACAGAGTCCCAGCTCTGGGCAACAAAGCTGAATGGCTCCAATTCCAACAGGTACAGCCCGCCCCCAAGGGCCTTGTTCTCTCTCTGGGCATGCGCAGGTAGAACCACCCGCTAGAGAGCCGGTTTTCAACCCCTGATCTGCCAGGGACGGGCACACTGGCCCCGCTCTGGGCGAAAAAATCTGAACGGCTCCAATTCCAACAGGTACAGCCCGCCCCCAAGGGCCTGGATCCCTCTCTGGGCATGCACAGCTAGATCCAGCCCCTAGAAAGCCGGTTTTCAACCCCTGATCTGTGTGGGACAGGCACAGAGGCCCAGCTCCAGGAAAAAAAGCTGAACAGCTCCAATTCCAACAGGTACAGCCCGCCCCCAAGGGCCTGGGTCCCTCTCTGGGCATGCACAACTAGATCCAGCCCCTAGAAAGCCGGTTTTCAATCCCTGATCTGCGTGGGACAGGCACAGAGGCCCAGCTCCAGGCAACAAAGCTGAACGGCTCCAATTCCAACAGGAACAGCCCGCCCCCAAGGGCCTGGGTCCCTCTCTGGGCATGCGCAGGTAGAACCAGCCCCTAGAAAGCTGGTTTTCAAACCCTGATCAGCGTGGGATGGGCACAGAGGCGCAGTTCCGGGCAACAAAGCTGAACGGTCCAATTCCAACAGGTACAGCCCGCCCCCAAGGGCCTGGGTCCCTCTCTGGCCATGCGCAGCTAGAACCAGCCCCTAGAAAGACGGTTTTCAACCCCTGATCTGCGTGGGATGGGCAAAGATGTCCAGCTCTGGGCAACAAAGCTGAACGGCTCCAATTCCAACAGATACTGCCCTCCCCCAAGGGCCGGGTCCCGCTCTGGGCATGCGCAGCTAGAACCAGCCCCTAGAAAGCTGGTTTTCAAACCCTGATCAGCGTGGGATGGGGACAGAGGCCCAGCTCCAGGCAACAAAGCTGAACGGCTCCAATTCCAACAGGTACAGCCCACCCCCAAGGGCCTGGGTCCCTCTCTGGCCATGCGCAGCTAGAACCAGCCCCTAGAAAGACGGTTTTCAACCCCTGATCTGCGTGGGATGGGCAAAGAGGTCCAGCTCTGGGCAACAAAGCTGAACGGCTCCAATTCCAACAGGTACAGCCCTCCCCCAAGGGCCGGGTCCCTCTCTGGGCATGCGCAGCTAGAACCAGCCCCTAGAAAGCCGGTTTTCAACCCCTGATCTGCGTGGGACGGGCACAGAGGCCCAGCTCTGGGCAACAAAGCTGAACGGCTCCAATTCCAACAGGTACAGTCCGTCCCCAAGGGCCTGAGTCCCTCTCTGGGCATGCGCAGCTAGAACCAGCCCCTAGAAAGCCGGTTTTCAACCCCTCATCTGCGTGGTACGGGCACAGAGGACCAGCTCTCGGCAACAAACCGGAACGGCTCCAATTCCAACAGGTACAGCCCACCCCCAAGGTCCTGGGTCCCTCTCTGAACATGCGCAGCTAGAACCAACCCCTAGAAAGCCGGTTTTAAACCCTGATCTGCGTGGGACGGGCACAGAGGCCCAGTTCTGGGCAACAAAGCTGAACGGCTCCAATTCCAACAGGTACAGCCCGCCCCCAAGGGCCTGGGTCCCTTTCTGGGCATGCACAGCTAGAACCAGCCCCTAGAAAGCCGGTTTTAAACCCTGATCTGCGTGGGACGGGCACAGAGGCCCAGCTCTGGGCAACAAAGCTGAACGGCTCCAATTCCAAACAGGAGACGTTCCCAACTCCTTGGCCAGTGCCACGGACTCTTTCCGGAGCTGCGACCGCTAATGTGGCCGCGAAATATTTTCCCACTACGTATGCCATAGGAACCATAAGCTACCTTCTTAGATGGAAACTTCTCAATTTTAGCTCAGCCACTAGAAACACAGTAGCCACTAACTCATAAGCCTATCTTAACTCACACTGCATATCAAGCAGAATAGTAACAGTGAACGTGAAGGACTAAACCACACCTCTCACAATGGTAAAGCAACTCAAAAGCCCACCAAACTTTCATATTGAAGAGTCTAGCCCAGATGACACCAACAGTACTGTAGTGTTAGACAACCTCTCTGACAAGGAATTCAGAAGGGAGCTACTTAGGATGCTTAGGGAATTAAAAGAAACAATGGAAAGCAATGCCAATAGAAGACAAGAGGATCTGAAGGCAGAAATGAGGAAAATGCAATCAGAAATGTCAGACCTGAAAAATCTCGTAGGCGAATTGAAAAGCTCAGAGGAAGGCCTCAGCAGCAGAGTAAGAGCGGCTGAGAACAGAATCAGTGAGCTCGAAGATGAAGTTCAGAGACTCTCCAGAAAAGAGCAGAAAATGGAAAAGAGACTCACAATTCGGGAACAGATGGCAAGAGAAGATCGTGATGAAGCCAACAGGGGTAACATAAGAATTATTGGAGTCCCAGAGGGACAGGAAGAAAACCTTGATGAAGAAAAAACTGTCAAAGACATCATTGCTACAACATTTCCAGAGGTGAAGAAAACTTGTGACCACATTCAGGAGGCCCGAAGGGTACCAGCTAAAAGAAATCCGAATAAAAATACCCCAAGACACATTCTGATCAAAATGACCAAAACCTTAGACAGAGACAAAATTCTGAAAGCAGCAAGATCGAAGAAAGAAATCTCTTACAAAGGAGCATCCTTAAAATTCACAGCTGATTTTTCTGATGAAACCCTCATGGCCCGAAAACAGTGGTGGGACATAGTAAAAAAACTCAATGAAATAAATGCCTCCCCTAAAATATTTTTCCCAGCAAAACTCTCATTCATAATAGAAGGAACAACCCACAGTTTCACAGACAAACAACAGCTCAGGAACTTCATAGACTCAAATCCATGGTTACAAGAACAACTAAATGGGCTACTTTAAGGCAAGAAAGGCCCCTCAAATACACCAAATTTTAACAGAACAATGGGACAAAATACCATAACAATAATCTCTCTCAATGTCAATGGGCTAAACGCACCAATTAAAAGACATAGAGTGGCAGGATGGATTAGAAAATTGAACCCAACATTCTGCTGCCTGCAAGAAACGCATCTCAATAGTCAAAGCAAACACAGACTCAGAGTCAAAGGCTGGAAAACAATCCTAAAGGCAAACAGCTCCCATAAAAAAGCTGGGGTAGCCATCCGTATATCAGACCAAATCAATTTCAGATTGAGGAAGGTCATAAGAGACAGTGAAGGCCATTTCTTATTGATCAAAGGATCTGTACAACAGGAAGAACTAACAATAATAAATGTATATGCACCTAATGAGAGACCAGCAAAGTACTTAAAACAACTACTCATAGATTTGGAAAAAGACATCAATAGCAACACAATACTAGTGGGAGACTTCAACACTGCTTTGTCACATCTTGATAGATCAACCAGACTCAAGATTAGAAGGGACATACTTCATTTGAGGGAAACAGTGGAAGAAAGGGGCTTAGTAGATATATATATAGGACACTTCATCCACAAAAAGCTGAATACACATTCTTCTCAAGCGTACATGGAACATTCTCCAAGATAGGCCACATGCTGAGCCCCAAAACATGCCTCCATAAAATTAAGAAGGTAGAGATTTTATCAACAATCTTCTCAGACCATAATGCGCTGAAATTAGAAGTAAATCACACACAAAAACAGAAAACTAAATCAAACACCTGGAAATTAAACAGTGCACTATTGAACAACGAGTGGATTAGACAGAAAATCCAAGAGGAAATCAAAAGATTCCTAGAAACGAATGAAAATGAGAACACGAGTTACCAAAACTTATGGGACACAGCAAAGGCTGTGTTAAGAGGAAAGTTTATAGCTCTACAAGCATTCCTCAGGAAGGAGGAGCGAGCACACATAAGTAACCTAACCTCACAGCTTAAGAGCTTGGAGAGGGTCCAAAAAAAGGAGCACAACCCGAACAGGAGAAAGGAGATAATAAAACTCAGAGCAGAGATTAACGAGATGGACACCGAAAAAACAATCCGAAAGATCAATGAAACCAAAAGCTTTGAGAATATTAACAAGATCGATAAGCCTCTAGCAAAACTCACAAAGAAAGGGAGAGAGAAAACCCTAATAAACCGAATCAGAAATGAAAAGGGGGTCATTACAACAGAAACCACAGAAATTCAGAGGATCCTCAGGGAGTACTTTGAGAAGCTTTATGCCACAGAACATCAAAACCTCGAGGAAATGGATAAATTCCTAGATTCCTACAGACTCCCAAGGCTGAACCAAGAAGACCTGGAATACCTGAACAGACCTATCACAATCAAGGAAATTGAAATGGTAATAAAAAGTCTCCCCAAGCACAAAAGTCCTGGCCCGGATGGATTCACTAGTGAATTCTTCCAAATCTTTAAAGAGGACTTACTCCCAATGCTCTTTAAGCTTTTCCACGAAATTGAAATATCAAAAACACTTCCGAACAGTTTCTAAGAAGCAAATATCACACTGATACCAAAAGCAGACAGAGACACCACAAAGAAAGAGAATTACAGGCCGATATCCCTGATGAACACAGATGCAAAGATCCTCAACAAACTACTAGCAAATAGAATCCAACTACTCATCAAAAAGATCATACACCATGACCAAGTAGGATTCATCCCAGGGATGCAAGGATGGTTTAACATTCGGAAATCAATCAACATAATCCACCATATCAACAAAAGAAAAGATAAGAAGCATATGATCATATCAATAGATGCAGAGAAAGCATTTGATAAGATCCAGCACCCCTTTATGATGAAAACCCTAGCCAAAATGGGTATAGAGGGGACCTTCCTCAACATGATTAAAGCCATCTACCACAAGCCTACAGCAAGCATCATCCTCAATGGGGAAAAACTGAGAGCCTTCCCTCTAAGATCAGGGACGAGACAGGGATGCCCACTCTCTCCACTGCTGTTCAATATAGTACTGGAAGTACTTGCAATAGCGATGAGGCAGGAAAAAGATATTAAGGGCATTCAGGTAGGAAAGGAAGAAATCAAGCTCTCACTATTCGCAGATGATATGATACTCTACTTAGAGAACCCAATAACTTCCACCAAAAAACTCCTAGAAACAATAGACTCGTATAGTAAAGTTGCAGGTTATAAAATCAATACCCAAAATCCATGGATTTCCTATACGCAAACAGTGAGAGAGAAGAAAGCAACATGAAAAAAACAATCCCGTTCACAATTGTGCCCCAGAAAATCAAGTACCTAGGAATCAGCTTAACTAAGGAAGTAAAGGACCTGTACAAAGAAAACTACAAAACGCTACTTCAGGAAATAAAAGAGGACATGAGGAAATGGAAAGATATCCCCTGCTCATGGGTCGGGAGACTTAATATTGTCAAAATGGCAATACTACCGAAAGCATTGTATAAATTCAATGCAATCCCTATAAGGATACCCATGACATTATTCAAAGAAATGGAGCAAACACTCCTGAAATTTATATGGAACAATAAGCCCCCACGAATAGCTAAAGCAATTCTTGGGAAAAAGTAAATGGGAGGAATCAAACTCCCGAACTTCGAACTGTACTACAAAGCAGTAATAAGTAAAACAGCATGGTACTGGAACAAAGGCAGAACTGCAGACCAATGGAACAGGGTTGGATACACTGACATCTCCCCTCAATCATATGCTCATCTAATCTTTGATAAAGGTGCAAGTAATGTGAAGTGGAGTAAGGAAAGCCTCTTTAATAAATTGTGTTGGCATCACTGGATGGCTACATGCAAAAAAATAGGCTCAGAACTCTGCCTAACACCATGTACAAAAGTAAGATCAAAATGGATTAAAGACCTCAACATCAGACCAGAAACCATAAGGTACATTGAAGATAAAGTTGGCAAAACCCTCCATGACATTGAAGCTAATGGTATCATCAAAGATGCCACGCCACTGGCCGAGCAAGGCAAAACAGAGATAGATAAATGGGACTATCTTAAACTAAGAAGCTTCTGCACCTCCAAAGAAACAGTGATCAAAATACAAAGACAGTCTACAGAATGGGAAAGGATATTCACCGAATACACATCTGACAAGGGGTTGATATCCAGGACATACAAAATACTGGTTAAAGTCCACAAGAAGAAAACATCCAACCCCATCCAAAAATGGGGCAATGAAATGAACAGAAATTTTCTCAAAGAAGAAATCCGAATGGCAAAAAAGCACATGAGAGAATGCTCTACATCATTAATCATCAGGGAGATGCAGATCAAAACCACAATGAGATACCATCTCACACCTCAGAGACTGGCTCACATTCAAAATAACAAAAGCAACCGATGCTGGCATGGATGTGGCGAGGAAGGGACACTCCTTCACTGTTGGTGGGAATGTCCACTGGTTCAGCCCTTCTGGAAAACAGTATGGACGATTCTCAAAAAATTAGAAATTGAGCTCCCATTTGACCCAGCAATACCACTCCTGGGAATATATCCCAGAGAGGCAAAAATGTATAGTCGAAGTGACATCTGCACTTGTTTGTTCATTGCAGCACTCTTTACAATAGCCAGAAACTGGAAGAAACCTGAATGCCCAAGAACAGATGACTGATTAAAGAAACTTTGGTACATCTACACAATGGAGTACTATGTAGCTGTTAGAAAATATGAAGTCATGAAATTTACACACAAGTGGTACAATATGGAAAGTATCATGCTTAGCGAAATGAGTCAGAAAGAGAGGGATAGACATAGAAATATTTCATTCATCTGGGGGATATAAAGTAACAAAGTATGAGATAAATATCCAAGAATAGCTGAGATCAGCACCAGGAGGATTACTCCATAACTTAGAGGCCAGCCGGGCATCCTGGAGGAAAGGGCAGTTCAGATAGAGAAGGGAGCACCAAATGAAGGAAGTTTGGAGGATCCTCCCAGGAGGGGACATACATGTCGAAAGTAGACTATGGACTGAATATGTTTGCCATTCAATGCCTCTTTTGCAGACCACAAAACCCAAAAGGAGAGAGAGAACACAGAGGAGTGCCCTGCCACAGAGACAGGAGGGATGGGGGGATGGGGGTGGGAGGGATATTATCCATGGTGGTGGAAAATGGGCACTGGTGGAGGGATGGGTATCTGATCATTATATAATTGAAATCAAAGAACCAAATATTGTAAATTTACAACTGTGAAAAAAAATAAAATAAAATAAAGGGGATAAAATCTGTATCCTTAAAAAAAATAAATAAATAATTAGCGATCTTCTCTGGAAGATATGATAATTGAAGTTACCCAAAGAACAGCAAGGAAAAAGAATTTCACAAAAAAGCAGAACCACAAATGCCTGAGGAACAATAACCGAAAAATGTAACAATATTATACTGCAGTCCTAAGATGAAAAAATAAAAAAAAATGGACTATTAAAAAAAAAAAAGAAAGACTTGACCACAGTGGAGTGGATATCCAATTGAATAGCATGCATGCGAGTGTGAACAGGATGCTGAAAACCAGCAATGTGATACTTGGACATTCACCAGTGGTGTAAAGGAAGCCTGCCTGGAGTGTAGGTTCCAAGAGTTCCAAATAGGCAGTGAATGAATGGAAATTCTGTAGTGGAGATTCCAATGGTTTCTGTATTCTACGTTGTATGGACAAGAAACTGAAGAGCTTCCAAGGTGGGATTTTATAGCCAGTTGAAGACCAAGCCTCCGAATTTGAACAGGCTGCTGAAAACCACCATTTGGTTACTTGAATTTTCACCAGTGGTGGAAAGAAATCATGTCTGCCGTGGAGATTCGATGAATTTCAGATTGGCAGTGAATGAATCGAACACTCCGAAGTGGAGATTCTAATGGTTTCTGAAGTCTGTGTTATGTGAACAGCATTGGGTACTTGGACATTCACCAGTGGTGTAACGAAAGCTTGCCTGGAATGGAGATTCGAAGAACTTCAGATTAACAGTGAATGAGTGGAATATTCTGTAGTGAAGATTCAAAGGATTTCAAAATTCTGGGTTGTGTGGACAGGAAATGAAAGAGCTGACCAGGGTGGAGTGGATAGCCCTTTGAACAGCACGCCTGAGAGTGTGAAGCAGATGCTGGAAAACAGCATTAGGTTACTTGGACATTCTCCAATTGTGCAACGAAAGCATGCCTGGAGTGGTGATTCCATGAATTCGATATTGGCAGGGAATGAATGGAACATTCCGTAGGAGAGATTCCAATGATTTCTGAAGTCTGGGTTTTGTGTACAGGAAAATGAAGAGCAGACCAGGGAAGAGTGGATAGCCTGTGGAACAGCAGACTGCGACTTTGAACTGGCTGCTGAAAACCAACATTGCGTTACTTGGATATTCACCAGTGGTGTCAAGGAATCCTGCCTGGAGTGGAGATTCGATGAATTCCCGACTGGGAGTGAATGAATGGAACAATCTGTAGTGGAGATTCCAATTACTTCTGAAGTCTGGGTTTTGTGGACATGAAAATGAAGAGCTGACCAGGGTTGAGTGGATAGGTAGTTGGACAGCACGCCTGCGAGTTTGATCATGCCTCTGAAATCCAGCATTGGATTCCTTGGACATCATCAGTGGTGTAACGAAAGCCTGCCTGGAGTTGGAGATTCGAAGAATTCCAGATTGGAATTGAATCAATGGAACAGTCTGTAGTGGAGATTCCAATGAATTCTGAAGTATGGTTTGTGTGGACAGGAAAAGAATAATCTGACCACTGTGTAGTTTATTGCCAGTTCAACAGCACGTCTGCGAGTGAGAACAGAACGCTGAAAATCAGCATTCAGTTACTTAGATATTCACCAGTCGTGTAACTAATCTCTGCCTGGAGTGGAGATTCGATGAATTTCAGATCGGCAGTGAATGAATGGAATATTCTGTAGTGGAGATTATAATGGTTTCTGAAGCCTAAGTTATGTGGAGTGGAAAATGTAGAGCTGACCAGGGTTGAGTGGATAGTCAGTTGAAGAGCACTCCTGCGAGTGTGAACAGGCCGCTGAAAAGCAGCCTTGGGTTACTTTTAAATTCAATACTAGTGAAACGAAATCAGGCCTCGAGTGGAGATTCGATGAATTCCAGATCGGGAGTGAATGAATGGAACATTCTGTTGTGGAGATTCCATTGAATTTTGAAGTCTGGTTTGAGTGGACAGGAAAATGAAGAGCTGATCAGGTTGGAGAGGATAGGCAGTAGAATAGCACACTAGCGAGTGTGAACAGGCCGCGAAAAACCAGCATTAGGGTACTTGGATATTGACCAGTGGTGTACTGAAATCCTGCCAGGAGTGGAGATTCGATTAATTCCAGATTGGCAGTGAATGAATGGAACATTCTATACTGGAGATTCCAATCATTTCTGAAGTCTAGGTAGTGGCGACAGGAAAATGAAGAGCTGACCAGGGTTCTGTGGATAGCCAGTTGAACAGCACGCCTCCGAGGGGGATCAGGACAATGAAAACGACCAGTGTGTTACTTGGACATTCAACAGTGGTGTAACGAAAGCCTGCCTGGAGTGGAGATGCAGATGAATTCTAGATTCGCAGTGAATAAATGGAACGTTCTCTAGGGGAGATTCCAATTATTTCTGAATTCCGATGTGTGTGGACAGGAAAATGAAGAGCAAAACAGTTGAGAATGGATAGCCAGTTGAACAACAGGCCTGCGAGAATGAACAGTCCTCTGAAAACTATCATTGGGTTACCTGGACATTCACCAGTGGTATAACGCATGCGTTCATGGAGTGGAGGTTCAGATGAATTCCCGTTTCGCAGTGAATGAATTGAACATTCTGTAGTGGATATTCCAATGATTTCTGTCGTGTGGGTTGTTTGGACAGTATAAGAAAGACTTGACCACTGTGGAGTGGATAGTCTGTTGAATAGCATGCATGCGAGTGTGAACAATATGCTGCAATCCAGCAATGTGTTTCTTGGTCATTCAACAGTGGTGTAATGAAAGCCTACATGGAGTGTAGGTTCCAAGAAATCCAAATAGGCAGTGAATGAATGGAACATTCTGTAGTGGAGATTCCAATGGTTTCTGAATTCTACGTTGTATGGACAAGAAACTGAAGAGTTTCCCAGGGGGGTTTTCATAGCCAGTTGAAGACCAGGCCTGCGAATTTGTACAGGCTGCTGAAAAACACCATTTGGTTATTTGAATATTCTCGAGTGGTGTAAAGAAATCATGTCTGCAGTGGAGATTCGTTGAGTTCCAGATTGGCTATGAATGAATGGAACATTCTGAAGTGGAGATTCTAATGGTTTCTGAATTCTATGTTGTATGGACAAGAAACTGAAGAGCTTACCAGGTGGGATTTGATAGCCAGTTGAAGACCAGGACTGCGAGAATAAATAGTCCTCTGAAAATAGCATTGGATTATTTGGACATTCACCAGTGGTAGAACGAATAGGTTCATGGAGTGGAGGTTCAGGTGAATTTCCAATTCGGAGTGAATGAATTGAACATTCTGTAGTGGATATTCCAATGATTTGTGTAGCGTGGGTTGTTGGCACACCAAAAGAAAGACTTGACCACTGTGGAGTGGATAGGCTGTTGAATAGCATGTATGCGAGTGTGAACAGTATGCTGAAAACCAGCAATGTGTTTCTTGGACATTCACCAGTGGTGTAATGAAAGCCTGCCTGGAGTGTAGGTTCCAGGAATTCCAAATAGGCAGTGAATGAATGGAACATTCTGTAGTGAAGATTCCAATGGTTTCTGAATTCTACTTTGTATGTACAAGAAACTGAAGAGCTTACCAGGTGGGATTTGATAGCCAGTTGAAGACAGGGCCTGCGAGAATAAACAGTCCTCTGAAAACCAGCATTGTGTTACTTAGACATTCACCAGTGGTATAAAGAATGCGTTCATGGAGTGGAGGTTCAGATGAATTCCCGATTCGCAGTGAATGAATTGAACATTCTGAAGTGGATATTCCAATGATTTCTGTCGTGTGGGTTGTTTGGACAGTAAAAGAAAGACTTGACCACTGTGGTGTTGATAACCAGTTGAATAGCATGCATGCGAGTGTGAACAGTATGCTGAAAACTAGCAATGTGTTACTTGCACATTCACCAGTGGTGTAAAGAAAGCCTGCCTGTAGTGTAGGTTCCAGGAATTCCAAATAGGCAGTGAATGAATGGAACATTCTGTAGTGAAGATTCCAATGGTTTCTGAATTCTACTTTGTATGTACAAGAAACTGAAGAGCTTACCAGGTGGGATTTGATAGCCAGTTGAAGACCAGGCCTGCGAGAAGAAACAGTCCTCTGAAGCAGCATTAAGTTACTTGCACATTCACCAGTGGTATAACGAATGCGTTCATGGAGTGGAGGTTCAGATGAATTCCCGATTCGCAGTGAATGAATTGAACATTCTGAAGTGGATATTCGAATGATTTCTGTCGTGTGGGTTGTTTGGACAGTAAAAGAAAGACTTGACCACTGTGGTGTTGATAACCAGTTGAATAGCATGCATGCGAGTGTGAACAGTATGCTGAAAACTAGCAATGTGTTACTTGCACATTCACCAGTGGTGTGAAGAAAGCCTGCCTGGAATGTAGGTTCCACGAATTCCAAATAGGCAGTGAATGAATGGAACATTCTGTAGTGAAGATTCCAATGGTTTCTGAATTCTACTTTGTATGTACAAGAAACTGAAGAGCTTACCAGGTGGGATTTGATAGCCATTTGAAGACCAGGCCTGCGAGAAGAAACAGTCCTCTGAAAAGCAGCATTAAGTTACTTGCACATTCACCAGTGGTATAACGAATGCGTTCATGGAGTGGAGGTTCACATGAATTCCCGATTCGCAGCGAATGAATTGTACATTCTGTAGTGGATATTACAATGATTTCTGTTGTGTGGGCTGTTTGGACTGTAAAAGAAAGACTTGAACTCTGGGAAGTGGATAGCCTGTTGAATAGCATGCATGCGAGCGTGAACAGTATGCTGAAAACCAGCAATGTGTTTCTTGGACATTCACCAGTGTTGTAATGAAAGCCTGCCTGTAGTGTAGGTTACAAGAATTCCATATAGGCAGTGAATGAATGGAACATTTTGTAGTGGAGATTCCAATGGTTTCTGAATTCTACGTTGTATGTACAAGAAACTGAAGAGCTTACCAGGTGGGATTTCATAGCCAGTTGAAGACCAGGACTGCGAATTTGTATAGGCTGCTGAACACCACCATTAGGTTACATGAATATTCACCAGTGGTGTAAAGCAATCCTGTCTGCAGTGGAGATTCGATGAGTTCCAGATTGTAAATGAATGAATGGAACATTCTGAAGTGGAGATTCTAATGGTTTCTGAATTCTATATTTTATGGACAAGAAAATGAAGAGCTTACCAGGTGGGATTTGATAGCCAGTTGAAGACCAGGCCTGCGAGAATAAATAGTCCTGTGAAAATAGCATTGGATTACTTGGACATTCACCAGTGGTAGAAGGAATAGGATCATGGAGTGGAGGTTCAGGTGAATTCCCAATTTGGAGTGAATGAATTGAACATTCTGTCGTGGATAGTCCAATGATTTCTGTCGCGTGGGTTGTTTGGACAGCAAAAGAAGACTTGACCACTGTGGAGTGGATAGGCTGTTGAATAGCATACATGCGACTGTGAACAGTATGCTGAAAACCAGCAATGTGTTTCTTGAACATTCACCTGTGGTGTAATCAAAGCCTGCCTGGTGTGTAGGTTCCAAAAATTCCAAATAGGCAGTGAAACAATGGAACATTCTGTAGTGGAGATTCCAATGGTTTCTGAATTCTACGTTGTATGTACAAGAAACTGAAGAGTTTACCAGGTGGGATTTGATAGCCAGTTGAAGACCAGGACTGCGAGATTAAATAGTCCTCTGAAAATAGCATTGGATTACTTGACATTCACCAGTGGTAGAACGAATAGGTTCATGGAGTGGAGGTTCAGGTGAATTCCCGAATCGGAGTGAATGAATTGAATATTCTGTATTGGATATTCCAATGATTTCTGTCGTGTGGGTTGTTTGGACAGCAAAAGAAAGACTTGACCACTGTGGAGTGGATAGGCTGTTGAATAGCATGTATGCGAGTGTGAACAGTATGCTGAAATCCAGCAATGTGTTACTTGCACATTCACCAGTGGTGTAAAGAAAGCCTGCCTGGAATGTAGATTCCAAGTATTCCAAATAGTCAGTGAATAAATGGAACATTCTGTAGCGTAGATTCCAATGGTTTCTGAATTCTACGTTGTATGGACAAGAAAATGAAGATCTTACCAGGTGGGATTTGATAGCCATTTGAAAATCAGGCCTGCGAGAAGAAACAGTCCTCTGAAAAGCAGCATTAAGTTACTTGCACATTCACCAGTGTTATAACGAATGCGTTCATGGAGTGGAGGTTCACATGAATTCCCAATTCGCAGTGAATGAATTGTACATTCTGTAGTGGATATTACAATGATTTCTGTTGTGTGGGCTGTTTGGACTTTAAAAGAAAGACTTGAACACTGGGAAGTGGATAGCCTGTTGAATAGCATGAATGCGAGTGTGAACAGTATGCTGAAAACCAGCAATGTGTTTCCTGGACATTCACCAGTGCTGTAATGAAAGCCTGCCTGTAGTGTAGGTTCCAAGAATTCCAAATAGGCAGTAAATGAATGGAACATTTTGTAGTGGAGATTCCAATGGTTTCTGAATTCTACGTTGTATGGACAAGAAACTGAAGAGCTCACCAGGTGGGATTTCATAGCCAGTTGAAGACCAGGCCTGCGAATTTGTACAGGCTGCTGAAAACCATTACTTGAATATTCACCAGTGGTGTAAAGAAATCCTGCCTGCAGTAGAGATTCGATGAGTGCCAGATTGGCAGTGAATGGATGGAACATTCTGACGTGGAGATTCTAATGGTTTCTGAAGTCTGGGTTATGTGATTAGGAAAAAGAAGACCTGACCAGGTTTGAGTGGACAGCCAGTTGAACTGCAAGACTCCGAGTGTGAACACGCCTATGAAAACCAGCATTGGTTACTTGGACATTCACCAATGGTGTAACGAAAGATTGCCAAGAGTGGAGATTCGAAGAACTTCAGAGTAGCAGTGAATGTGTGGAATATTCTGTCGTGGAGATTCAAATGATTTCGAAAGTCTTGGTTGTGTGGAAAGGAAACGGAAGAGCTGACCAGGTTGGAGTGGATTACCCGTTGAACAGCACGCCTGGGAGTGTGAAGCGGACGCTGGAAAACAGCATTAGGTTACTTGGACATTCTCCAAAGGTGCAACGAAAGCATGCCTGGAGTGGAGTATCCATGAATTCGATATTGGCAGGGAATGAATGGAACATTCCGTAGGAGAGATTCCAATCATTGCTGAAGTCTGGGTTTTATGTACAGGAAAATGAACAGCAGACCAGGGAAGAGTGGATAGCCTGGTGAACAGCAGACAGCGACTTTCAACTGGCTGCTGAAAACCAACATTGCGTTACTTGGATATTCACCAGTGGTGTCAAGGAATCCTGCTGGAGTGGAGATTCGATGAATTCCCGACTGGGAGTGAATGAATGGAACATTCTGTGGTGGAGATTCCAATTACTTCTGAAGTCTGGGTTTTGTGGACAGGAAAATGAAGAGCTGACCAGGGTTGAGTGGATAGGCAGTTGGACAGCACGCCTTCGAGTGTGATCATGCCTCTGAAATCCAGCATTGGATTCCTTGGACATTATCAGTGGTGTAACGAAAGCCTGCCTGGAGTTGGAGTTTCGATGAATTCCAGATTTTAATTGGATCAATGGAACACTCTGTAGTGGAGATTCCAATGAATTCTGAAATATGGTTTGTGTGGGCAGGAAAAGAATAATCTGACCACTGTGTAGTGGATTGCCAGTTCAACAGCACGTCTGCGAGTGAGAACAGAACGCTGAAAATCAGTATTCAGTTACTTAGATATTCACCAGTCGTGAAACTAAACTCTGCCTGGAGTAGAGATTCGATGAATTCCAGATCGGCAGTGAATGAATGGAACATTCTGTAGTGGACATTATAATGGTTTTTGAAGTCTAAGTTATGTGGACAGGAAAATGTAGAGCTGACCAGGGTTGAGTGGATAGTCAGTTGAACAGCACTCCTGCGAGTGTGAACAGGCCGCTGAAAAGCAGCTTTGGGTTACTTGTACATTCAACACTAGTGAAATAAAATCCGGCCTGGAGTGCAGATTCGATGAATTCCAAATTGGGAGTAAATGAATGGAACATTCTGTAGTGGAGAATCCATTGAATTTTGAAGTCTGGATTTAGTGGACAAAAAAAGGAAGAGCTGATCAGGTTGGAGAGGATAGCCAGTAGAATAGCACACCATCGAATGTGAACAAGCCATGAAAAACCAGCATTGCGGTACTTGGATATTGACCATTGGTGTAACGAAATCCTGCCTGGAGTGGAGATTCGATGAATTCCAGATTGGGAGTGAAAGAAAGAGCATTCTGTACAGGAGATTCCAATCATTTCTGAAGTCTAGGTAGTGGGGACAGGAAAATGAAGAGCTGATCAGGGATCAGTGGATAGCCAGTTGAACAGCACTCCTCTGAGGGGGATCAGGACAATGAAAACGAGCAGTGTGTTACTTTGACATTCAACAGTGTTGTAACGAAAGCCTGCCTCGAGTGGAGATTTAGATGTATTCCAGATTCGCAGTGAATAAATGGAATATTCTGTAGTGGAGATTCCAATTATTTCTGAAATCCGATGTGTGTGGACAGGAAAAGGAAGAGCAGAAGAGGGTAGAATGTATAGCCAGTTGAACAGCAGGCCTGCGAGAATGAACAGTCCTCTGAATCTCAGCATTGGGTTACTTGGACATTCACCAGTGTTACAACGAATGCGTTCATGGAGTGGAGGTTCAGATGAATTCCCGATTCGCAGTGAATGTATTGAACATTCTGTAGTGGATATTCCAATAATTTCTGTCGTGTGGATTGTTTGGACAGTAAAAGAAAGACTTGACCACTGTGGAGTTGATAACCAGTTGAATAGCATGCATGCGAGTGTGAATAGCATGCTGACAACCAGCAATGTGTTACTTGGATATTCACCAGTGGTGTAAAGAAAGCCTGCCTGGAGTGTAGGTTCCAAGAATTCCAAATAGTCAGTGAATAAATGGAACATTCTGTAGTGGATATTACAATGGTTTCTGAATTCTACGTTGTATGGACAAGAAATTGAATTGCTTACCAGGTGGGATTTCATAGACAGTTGAAGACCAGGCCTGCGAATTTGAACAGGCTGCTGAAAACCACCATTGCGTTACTTCAATAATGACCAGTGGTTGAAATATATCCTGTCTGCAGTGGAGATTTGATGAGTTCCAGATTGGCAGTGAATGAATGGAACATTCTGAAGTCGAGATTCTAATGGTTTCTGAAGTCTGGGTTACGTGAGCAGGAAAAAGTAGAGCTGACCAGGGTTGAGTGTACAGCCAGTTGAACAGCACGACTCCGAGTGTGAACACGCCTATGAAAACCAGCATTGGTTACTTGGACATTAACCAGTGGTGTAACGAAAGCTTGTCTGGAGTGGAGATTAGAAGAACTTCAGATTAGCAGTGAATAAGTGGAATATTCTGTTGTGGAGATTCAAATGATTTCGAAAGTCTGGGTTGTGTGGACAGGAAACGAAAGATCTGACCAGGGTGGAGTGGATAGCCCGTTGAACAGCACGCCTAGCAGTGTGAAGCGGACGCTGGAAATCAGCATTAGGTTACTTGTACATTGTCCAATGGTGCAACGAAAGCATGCCTGGAGTGGAGATTCCATGACTTCGATATTGGCAGGGAATGAATGGAACATTCCGTAGGAGAGATTCCAATGAATTCTGAAGTCTAGGTTTTTTGTACAGGAAAATGAAGAGCAGAGCAGGGAATAGTGGTTAGCCTGTTGAACAGCAGACTGCGACTTTGAACTGGCTGCTGAAAACCAACATTGCCTTACTTCGATATTCACCAGTGGTTTCAAGGAATCCTGCCTGGAGTGCAGATTCGATGAATTCCAGATTGGCAGTGAATGAAAGGAACATTCTGTACAGGAGATTCCAATCATTTCTTAAGTCCAGGTAGTCGGGACAGGAAAATGAAGAGCTGACCAGGGTTCAGTGGATAGCCAGTTGAACAGCACAACTTCGAGGGGGATCAGCGAGTGTTACTCGAAAACGAGCAGTGTGTTACTTGGACCTTCAACAGTGGTGTAACGAAAGCCTGCCTGGAGTGGAGATTCAGATGAATTCCAGATTCGCAGTGAATAAATGGAGAGTTCTGTAGTGGAGATTCCAATTATTTCTGAAATCCGTTGTGTGTGCACAGGAAAATGAAGAGCCAAACAGGTTATGATGGATAGCCAGTTGAACAGCAGGCCTGCGAGAATGAACGGTCCTCTGAAAACCAGCATTGGGTTACTTGGACATTCACCAGTGGTATATCGAATGCTTTCATGGAGTGGAGGTTCAGATGAATTCCCGATTCGCAGTGAAGGAATTGAACATTCTGTAGTGGATATTCCAATGATTTCTGTCGTGTGTGTTGTTTGGACAGTAAAAGAAAGACTTGACCACTGTGGTGTGGATAGCCTCTTGAATAGCATGCATGCGAGTGTGCACAATATGCTGAAAACCAGCAATGTGTTACTTGGACATTCACCAGTGGTGTAATGAAAGCCTGCCTGGAGTGTAGGTTCCAAGAATTCCATATAGGCTGTGAATGAATGGAACATTCTCTAGTGGAGATTCCAATGGTTTCTGAATTCTACGTTGTTTGAACAAGAAACTGAAGAGCTTACCACGTGGAATTTGATAGCCAGTTGAAAACCAGGCCTGCGAGAATACACAGTCCTCTGAAAACCAGCATTGGGTTACTTGGACATTCACCAGTGGTATAACGAATGCGTTCATGGAGTGGAGGTTCAGATGAATTCCCGATTCTCAGTGAATGAATTGAACATTCTGTAGTTGAGATTCCAATGGTTTCTGAAATCTACGTTGTATGGACAAGAAACTGAAGAGCTTACCATGTGGGATTTCATAGCCAGTTGAAGACCAGGACTGCAAATTTGAACAGGCTACTGAAAACCACCATTGGGTTGCTTGAACATTCACCAGTGGTGTAAAGATATCCAGTCTGCAGTGGAGATTCGATGAATTCCAGATCGGCAGTGAGTGAATGGAACATTCTGAAGTAGAGATTCTAATGTTTTCTGAAGTCTGGGTTATGTGAACAGGAAAAAGAAGAGCTGACCAGGGTTGAGTGGACAGCCAGTTGAACAGCACGACTCTGAGTGTTAACACGCCTACGAAAACCGGCATTGGTTTCTTGGACGTTCACCAGTGGTGTAACGAAAGCTTCCCTGGAGTGGAGATTCGAAGAACTTCAGATTAGCAGTGAATGAATGGAATAATCTGTAGTGGAGATTCAAATGATTTCGAAAGTCTGGGTTGTGTGGACAGGAAATGGAACAGCTGACCAGGTTGGAGTGGATAGTCTGTTGAACAGCACGCATGGCAGTGTGAAGCGGACGCTGGAAAATAGCATTAGGTTACTTGGACATTCACCAATGATGCAACGAAAGCATGCCTGGAGTAGAGATTCCATGTATTCGATATTGGCAGGTAATGAATGGAACATTCCGTAGAAGAGATTCCAATGATTTCTGAAGTCTGGGTTTTTTGTAGAGGAAAATGAAAAGCAGAGCAGGGAAGAGTGGATAGCCTGTTGAACAGACTGCGACTTTGAATTGGCTGCTGAAAAACAACATTGCGTTACTTGGATATTCACCAGTGGTTTCAAGGAATACTGAATGGATTGGAGATTCGATGAATTCCCAATTGGGAGTCAATGAATGGAACATTCTGTAGTGGAGATTCCAATTACTTCTGAAGTCTGGGTTTTGTGCATAGCAAAATGAAGAGCTGACCAGGTTTGAGTGGATAGGCAGTTGGAAAGCACGCCTGCGAGTGTGATCATGCCTCTGAAATGAAGCATTGGATTCCTTGGACATCATCAGTGGTGTAATGAAAGCCTGCCTGGAGTTGGATTTTCAATGAATTCCAGATTAGAATTGAATCAATGGAACAGTCTGAAGTGGAGATTCCAGTGAATTTTGAAGTATGGTTTGTGTGGACAGGAACAGAATAATCTGACCACTGTGTTGTGGATTGCCAGGTCAATAGCACGTCTGCGAGTGAGAACAGAACGCTGAAAATCAGCATTCAGTTACATAGATATTCACCAGTCTTGTAACTAAAGTCTGCCTGGAGTGGATATTCGATGAATTCCAGATTGGCAATGAATGAATGGAACATTCTGTAGTGGAGATTTTAATGGTTTCTGAAGTGTAAGTTATGTGGACAGGAAAATGTAGAGCTGACCAGGGTTGAGTGGATAGTCAGTTGAACAGCACTCCTGCGAGTGTGAACAGGCCGCTGAAAAGCAGCCTTGGTTTACTTGTACATTTAACACTAGTGAAACGAAATCTGGCCTGGAGTGGAGATTCGATGAATTACAGACTGGGAGTGAATGAATGGAACATTCTGTAGTGGAGATTCCATTGAATTTTGAAGTCTGGGTTGAGTGGACAGGGAAATGAAGAGCTGATCAGGTTGGAGAGGATAGCCAGTAGAATAGCACACCATCCAATATGAACAGGCCAAGAAAAACCAGCATTGGGGTACTTGGATATTGACCAGTGGTGTAACGAAATCCTGCCTGGAGTGGAGATCCGAGGAATTCCAGATTGGCAGTGAATGAAAGGAACATTCTGTACAGTAGATTGCAATCACCTCTGAAGTCTAGGTAGTGGGGACAGGAAAATGAAGAGCTGACAGGGTTCAGTGGATAGCCAGTTGAACAGCACGCCTCAGAGGGGGATCAGGACAATGAAAACGAGAAGTGTGTTACATGGATATTCAACAGTGGTGTAACGAAAGCCTGCCTGGAGTGGAGATTCAGATGAATTCCAGATTCGCAGTGAATAAATGGAGCGTTATGTAGTGGAGATTCCAATTATTTCTGAAATCCGTTGTGTGTGCACAGGAAAATGAAGAGTCAAACAGGTTAGAATGGGTAGCCAGTTGAACAGCAGGTCTGCGAGAATGAACAGTCCTCTGAAAACCAGCATTGGGTTACTTGGACATTCACCAGTGGTATAACGAATGCGTACATGGAGTCGAGGTTCAGATGAATTCCCGATTCCCAGTGAATGAATTGAACATTCTATAGTGGATATTCCGATGATTTCTGTCGTGTGGGTTGTTTGGACAGTAAAAGAAAGAATTGACCACTGTGGAGTGGATAGCCTGTTGAATAGCATTCACGCGAGTGTGAAGAGTATGCTGAAAACCAGCAATGTGTTTCTTGGACATTCACCAGTGGTGTAATGAAAGCCTGCCTGGAGTGTAGGTTCGAAGAATTCCAAATAGGCAGTGAATGAATGGAACATTCTCTAGTGGAGATTCCAATGGTTTCTGAATTCTACGTTGTATGGACAAGAAATTGAGGAGCTTACCAGGTGGGATTTGATAGCCAGTTGAAGATCAGGCCTGCGAGAATAAACACTCCTCTGAAAACCAGCATTGGGTTACTTAGACATTCAACAGTGGTATAACGAATGCTTTCATGGAGTGTAGGTTTAGATGAATTCCCGATTCGCAGTGAATGAATTGAACATTCTGTAGTGGATATTCCAATGATTTCTGTCGTGTGGGTTGTTTGGACAGTAAAAGAAAGACTTGACCACTGTGGAGTGGATAACAAGCTGAATAGCATGCGTGCGAGTGTGAAGAGTATGCTGAAATCCAGCAATGTGTTTCTTGGGCATTCACCAGTGGTGTAATAAAAGCCTGCCTGGAGTGTTGGCTCCAAGAATTCCAAATAGGCAGTGAATGAATGGAACATTCTCTAGTGGAGATTCCAATGGATTCTGAATTCTACGTTCTATGGACAGGAAACTGAGGAGCTTACCAGGTGGGATTTGATAGGCAGTTGAAGACCAGGCCTGCGAGAATAAACAGTCCTCTGAAAACCAGCATTGGGTTACTTGGACATTCACCAGTGGTATAACGAATGCGTTCATGGAGTGGAGTTTCAGATGAATTCCCGACTCGCAGTGAATGAATTGATCATTCTGTAGTGGATATTCCAATGATTTCTGTTGTGTGGGATGTTTGGACCGTAAAAGAAAGACTTGAAGACTGTGAATTGGATAGCCTGTTGAATAGCATTCATGCGAGTATGAACAACGTGCTGAAAACCAGCAATGTGTTTCTTGGACATTCACGAGTGTTGTAATGAAAGCCTGCCTGGAATGTAGGTTCCAAGAATTCCAAATAGGCAGTGAATGAATGGAACATTCTGTAGTGGAAATTCCAATGGTGTCTGAATTCTACGTTGTATGGACAAGAAACAGAAGAGTTTACCAGGTGGGATTTCATAGCCAGTTGAAGACCAGACCTGCGAATTTGTACAGGCTGCTGAAAACCACCATTGGGTTACATGAATATTCACCAGTGGTGTAAAGAAATCCTGTCTGCAGTGGAGATTCGATGAGCTCCAGATTGGCAGTGTATGAATGGAACATTCTGAAGTGGAAATTCAAATGGTTTCTGAAGTCTGGGTTATGTGAACAGGAAAAAGAAGAGCTGACCAGGGTTGAGTGGACAGCCAGTGCAACAGCACGACTCCGAGTGTGAACACGCCTATGCAAACCAGCATTGGTTACTTGGACATTCACCAGTGGTGTAATCCTCCCTGGAGTGGAGATTCGATGAATTCCCGATTGGGAGGGAATGAATTGAACATTCTGTAGTGGAGATTCCAATTACTTCTGAAGTCTGGGTTTTGTGCACAGCAAAATGAAGAGCTGACCAGGGTTGAGTGGATAGGCAGTTGGACAGCACGCCTGCGAGTGTGATCATGCCTCTGAAATCCAGCATTGGATTCCTTGGACATCATCAGTGGTGTAACGAAAGCCTGCCTGGAGTTGGAGATTCGATGAATTTCAGATTGGAATTGAATCAATGGAACAGTCTGTAGTGGAGATTCCAAAGAATTCTGAAGAATTGTTTGTGTGGACAGGAAAAGAAAAATCTGACCACTGTGTAGTGGATTGACAGTTCAACAGCACGTCTGCGAGTGAGAACAGAACGCTGAAAATCAGCATTCAGTTACTTAGACATTCACAAGTCGTGTAACCTAACTCTGCCTGGAGTGGAGATTCGATGAATTCCAGATAAGCAGTGAATGAATGGAACATTCTGTAGTGGACATTATAATGGTTTCTGAAGTCTAAGTTATGTGGACAGGAAAATATTGAGCTGACCAGGGTTGAGTGGATAGTCAGTTGAACAGCACTCCTGCGAGTGTGAACAGGCCGCTGAAAAGCAGCCTTGGGTTACTTGTACATTCAACACTATTGAAACGAAATCCTGCCTGGAGTGGAGATTCGATGAATTCCAGATTGGGAGTGAATGAATGGAACATTCTGTAGTGGAGGTTCCATTGAATTTTGAAGTCTGGGTTGAGTGGACAGGGTAATGAAGAGCTGATCAGGTGGGAGAGGATAGCCAGTAGAATAGCACAGCATGAAATGTGAACAGGCCAGGAAAAACCAGCATTGCGTTACTTGGATATTGACCATTGTTGTAACGAAATCCTGTCTGGAGTGGAGTTTCGATGAATTCCAGATTGGCAGTGAATGAAAGGAATGTTCTGTATAGGATATTCCAATCTTTTCTGAAGTCTAGGTAGTGGGGACAGGAAAATGAAGAGCTGACCAGGGTTCAGTGGATAGCCAGTTGAACAGCACGCCTCCGAGGGGGATCAGGACAATGAAAACGAGCAGTGTGTTACTTGGACATTCAACAGTGGTGTAACGAAAGCCTACCTTGAGTGGAGATTCAGATGAATTCCAGATTCACAGTGAATAAATGGAGCGTTCTGTAGTGGAGATTCCAATTATTTCTGAAATCCGTTGTGTGTGCACAGGAAAATGAAGAGCCAAACAGGTTAGAATGGATAGCCAGTTGAACAGCAGTCCTGCGAGAATGAACAGTCCTCCGAAAACCAGCATTGGGTTACTTGGACATTCACCAGTGTTATAACGAATGCGTTCATGGAGTGGAGATTCCGATGAATTCCCGATTCGCAGTGAATGAATTGAACATTCAGTAGTGGATATTCCAATGATTTCTGTCGTGTGGGTTGTTTGGACAGTAAAAGAAAGACTTGACCACTCTGGAGTGGATAACCAGTTGAATAGCATGCATGCGAGTGTGAACAGTATGCTGAAAACCAGCAATGTGTTACTTGGACTTTCACCAGTGTTGTAAAGAAAGCCTGCGTGGAGTGTACGTTCCAAGAATTCCAAATAGGCAGTGAATGAATGGAACATTCTGTAGTGGAGATTCCAATGGTTTCTGAATTCTACGTTGTATGGACAAGAAAGTGAAGTGATTACCAGGTGGAATTTTATAGCCAGTTTAATACCAGGCCTGCAAGAATAAAGAGTCCTCTGAAAACCAGCATTGGGTTACTTGGACATTCGCCAGTGTTTTAACGAATTCGTACATGGAGTGAAGGTTCAGATGAATTCCCAATTCCCAGTGAATGAATTGGACATTGTGCAGTGGATATTCCAATAATTTCTGTCGTGTGGGTTGTTTGGACAGAAAAAGAAAGACTTGACCACTGTGGAGTGGATAGCCAGTTGAATAGCATACATGCGAGTGTGAACAGTATGCTGAAAACCAGCAATGTGTTACTTGGACATTCACCAGTGCTGCATAGAAAGCCTGCCTGGAGTGTAGGTTCCAAGATTTCACAATAGGCAGTGAATGAATGGAACATTCTGTAGTGGAGATTACAATGGTTTCTGAACTTTTAGTTGTATGGACAAGAAACTGAAGAGCTTACCAGGTGGGATTTGATAGCCAGTTGGAGACCAGGCCTGCGAGAATAAACAGTCCTCTGAAAACCAGCATTGGGTTACTTGGACATGCACCAGTGGTAGAACGAATGCGTTCATGGAGTGGAGGTTCAGATGAATTCCGTATTCGCAGTGAATGAATTAAATATTCTGTAGTGGATATTCCAATAATTTCTGTCGTGTGGGTTGTTTGGACAGTAAAAATAAGACTTGACCACTGTGGAGTTGATAACCAGTTGAATAGCATGCATGCGAGTGTGAACAGTATGCTGAAAACCAGCAATGTGTTATATGGACATTCACCAGTGGTGTAAAGAAAGCCTACCTGTAGTGTAGGTTCCAAGAATTCTAAATAGGCAGGTAATGAATGGAACATTCTGTAGTGGAGATTCCAATGGTTTCTGAATTCTACGTTTTATGGACAAGAAACTGAAGTGATTACCAGGTGGGATTTGATAGCCAGTTGAAGACCAGGCCTGCGAATTTGAACAAGCTGATGTAAACCACCATTTGGTTACTTGAATATTCACCAGTGGTGTAAAGAAATCCTGTCTGCAGGGGATATTCGATGAATTTCAGATTGGCACTGTATGAATGGAACATTCTGAAGTGGAGATTCTAATGGTTTCTGAAGTCTGGGTTATGTGACCAGGAAAAAGAAGAGCTGACCAGGGTTGAGAGAACAGCCAGTTGAACAGCACGATTCCGAGTGTGAACACGCCTATGAAAACCAGCATTGTTTACTTGGACATTCACCAGTGGTGTAACGAAAGCTTGCCTGGAGAGGAGATTCGAAGAACTTCAGATTAGCAGTGAATGAGTGGAATATTCTGTAGTGGAGATTCAAAGGATTTCGAAAGTCTGGGTTGTTTGGACAGGAAATGGAAGAGCAGACCAGGTTGTAGTCGATAGTCCGATGAACAGCTGACTGCGACTTTTAAGTGGCTGCTGAAAACCAACATTGCGTTACTTGGATTTTCACCAGTGGTGTCAAGGAATCCTGCCTGGAGTGGAGATTCGATGAATTCCCGATTGGGAGTGAAGTAATGGAACATTCTGTAGTGGAGATTCCATTGAATTTTGAAGTCTGGGTTGAATGGACAGAAAAATGAAGAGCTGATCAGGTTGGAGAGGATTACCAGTAGAATAGCACACCAGCCAGTGTGAACAGGCCGCGAAAAACCAACATTTGGGTACTTGGATATTGACCAGTGGTGTACCGAAATCCTGCCTGGAGTGGAGATTTGATGAATTCCAGATTGGCAGTGAATGAATGGAACATTCTGTACAGGGAATTCCAATCATATCTGTTGTCTAGGTAATGGGGACAGGAAAATGAAGAGCTGACCAGGGTTCAGTGGATAGCAAGTTGAACAGCACGCCTCAGTGGGGAATCAGGACAATGAAAACGAGCAGTGTGTTACTTGGACATTCAACAGTGGTGTAACGAAAGCCTGCCTGGAGTGGAGATTCAGATGAATTCCAGATTCGCAGTGAATACATGGAACGTTCTGTAGTGGAGATACCAATTATTAATGAAATCCGGTGTGTGTGTACAGGAAAATGAAGAAAAAAACAGGTTAGAATGGATAGCCAGTTGAACAGCAGGCCAGCGAGAATGAAAAGTCCTCTGAAAACCAGCACTGGGTTACATGGACATTCACCAGTAGTATAACGAATGCGTTCATGGAGTGGAGGTTCAGATGAATTCCCGATTCGCAGTGAATGAATTGAATATTCTGTAGTGGATATTCCAATGATTTCTTTCGTGTGGGTTGTTTGGACAGTAAAAGAAAGACCTGACCACTCTGGAATGGATAACCAGTTGAATGCATGCATGCGAGTGTGAACAGTATGCTGAAAACCAGCAATGTGTTACTTGGACATTCACCAGTGGTGTAAAGAAAGCCTGCCTGGAGTGTAGGTTCCAAGAATTCCAAATAGTCACTGAATGAATGGAACATTCTGTAGTGGAGATTCCAATGGTTTCTGAATCCTACGTTGTATGGACAAGAAACTGAAGAGCTTACCATGTGGGATTTGATAGCCAGTTGAAGACTATGCCTGCGAATTTGAACAGGTTGCTGACAATACCATTGGGTTACTTGAATATTCACCAGTAGTGTAAAGAAATCCTGTCTGCAGTGGAGATTCAATGAATTCCAGATTGGCAGTGAATGAATGGAACATTCTGACGTGGAGATTCTAATGGTTTCTGAAGTCTGGGTTATGTAAACAGGAAGAAGATGAGTTGACCAGGGTTGAGTGGACAGCCAGTTGAACAGCACGACTCCGAGTGTGAACACGCCTATGAAAACCAGCATTGGTTACTAGGACATTCACCAGCGGTGTAAAGAAAGCTTGCCTGGAGTGGGGATTCGAAGAACTTCAGATTAGCAGTGAATGATTGGAAAATTCTGTAGTGGAGATTCAAATGATTTCGAAAGTCTGGGTTGTGTGGACAGGAAATGGAAGAGCTGTCCAAGTTGGAGTGGATAGCCCGTTGAACAGCACGCCTGAGAATGTGAAGCGGACGCTGGAATACAGCATTAGGTTACTTGGACATTCTCCAAATGTACAACGAATGCATGCATGGAGTGGAGATTCCATGAATTCGATATTGGCAGGGAATGAGTGGAACATTCCGTAGGAGAGATTCCAATTATGTCTGATATCTGGGGTTTTTTTGTACAGGAAAATGAAGAGCAGAGCAGGGAAGAGTGGATAGCGTGTTGAACAGCAGAATGCGACTTTCAACTGGCTGCTGAAATACAAAATCGTTCTACTTTTATATTCAACAGTGGTGTCAAGAAATCCTGCCTGGTGTGGAGATTCGATGAATTCCCGATTGGGAGTGAATGAATGGAATATTCTGTAGTGGAGATTATAATTACTTCTGAAGTCTGGGTTTTGTGGACAGGAAAATGAAGAGCTGACCAGGGATGAGTGGATAGGCAGTTGGACAGCATGCCTGCGAGTGTGATCATGCCTCTGAAATCCAGCATTGGATTCCTTGGACATCATCAGTGGTGAAAGGAATGCCTGCCTGGAGTTGGAGATTCGATGAATTCCAGATTGGAATTGAATCAATGGAACAATCTGTAGTGGAGATTCCAATGAATCCTGAAGTATGGTTTGAGTGGACAGGAAAAGAATAATCTGATCCCTGTGTAGTGGATTGCCAGTTCAACAGCACGTCTGCGAGTGAGAACAGAACGCTGAAAATCATCATTCAATTACTTAGATATTCACCAGTCGTGTAACAAAATCTGCCTGGTGTGGAGATTCGATGAATTCCAGATCGGCAGTGAATGAATGGAACATTCTGTAGTGGAGATTATAATGGTTTCTGAAGTCAAAGTTATGTGGATAGGAAAATGTAAAGCTGACCAGTGTTGAGTTGATAGTCAGTTGAACAGCACTTCTGCGATGTGAACAGGCCGCTGAAAAGCAGCCTTGGGTTACTTGTCCATTCAACACTAGTGAAAAGAAATCGGGCCTGGAGTGGAGATTCAATGAATTGCAGATTGGCAAATGAATGAATGGAACATTCTGTAGTGGAGATTCCATTGAATTTTGAAGTCTGGGTTGAGTGGACAGGAATATGAAGAGCTGATCAGGTTGTGAGAATAGCCAGTTGAACCGCACACCAGCGATTGTGAACAGGCCGCTAAAAACCAGCATTGGGGTATAGGATATTCACCAGTGGTGTAACGAAACCCTGCCTGGAGTGGAGATTCGATGAATTCCAGATTAACAGTTAATGAATGGAACATTCTGTACAGGAGATTCCAATCCTTTCTGAAGTCTAAGTAGTGGGGACAGGAAAATGAAGAGCTGACCAGGGTTCAGTGGATAGTCAGTTGAACAGCACGCCTCCGAGGGGGATCAGGAAAAAGAAAATGAGCAGTGTGTTACTTGGACATTCAAAAGTGGTGTAAGGAAAGCCTGCCTGGAGTGGAGATTCAGATGAATTCCAGATTCGCGGTGAATAAATGGAACATTCTGTAGTGGAGATTCCAATTATTTCTGAAATCCGATGAGTGTGGACATGAAAATGAAGAGCAAAACAGGTTAGAATGGATAGCCAGTTGAACAGCAGGCCTGCGAGAATGAACAGTCCTCTGAAAACCAGCATTCGGTTACTTGAACATTCACCAGTGGTATAACGAAAGCTTTCATGGAGTGGAGGTTCAGATGAATTCCCGATTCGCAGTGAATGAATTGAACATTCTGTACTGGATATTCCAATGATTTCTGTCGTGTGGGTTGTTTGGACAGTAAAAGAAAGACTTGACCACTGTGGAATGGATAGCCAGTTGAATAGCATGCATGCGAGTGTGAACAGTATGCTGAAAACCAGCAATGTGTTACTTGGACATTCACCAGTGCTGCATAGAAAGCCTGCCTGGAGTGTAGGTTCCAAGATTTCACAATAGGCAGTGAATGAATGGAACATTCTGTAGTGGAGATTACAATGGTTTCTGAACTTTTAGTTGTATGGACAAGAAACTGAAGAGCTTACCAGGTGGGATTTGATAGCCAGTTGAAGACCAGGCCTGCGAGAATAAACAGTCCTCTGAAAACCAGCATTGGGTTACTTGGACATGCACCAGTGGTAGAACGAATGCGTTCATGGAGTGGAGGTTCAGATGAATTCCGTATTCGCAGTGAATGAATTAAATATTCTGTAGTGGATATTCCAATAATTTCTGTCGTGTGGGTTGTTTGGACAGTAAAAATAAGACTTGACCACTGTGGAGTTGATAACCAGTTGAATAGCATGCATGCGAGTGTGAACAGTATGCTGAAAACCAGCAATGTGTTATATGGACATTCACCAGTGGTGTAAAGAAAGCCTACCTGTAGTGTAGGTTCCAAGAATTCTAAATAGGCAGGTAATGAATGGAACATTCTGTAGTGGAGATTCCAATGGTTTCTGAATTCTACGTTTTATGGACAAGAAAATGAAGTGATTACCAGGTGGGATTTGATAGCCAGTTGAAGACCAGGCCTGCGAATTTGAACAAGCTGATGTAAACCACCATTTGGTTACTTGAATATTCACCAGTGGTGTAAAGAAATCCTGTCTGCAGGGGATATTCGATGAATTTCAGATAGGCACTGTATGAATGGAACATTCTGAAGTGGAGATTCTAATGGTTTCTGAAGTCTGGGTTATGTGACCAGGAAAAAGAAGAGCTGACCAGGGTTGAGTGGACAGCCAGTTGAACAGCACGATTCCGAGTGTGAACACGCCTATGAAAACCAGCATTGTTTACTTGGACATTCACCAGTGGTGTAACGAAAGCTTGCCTGGAGAGGAGATTCGAAGAACTTCAGATTAGCAGTGAATGAGTGGAATATTCTGTAGTGGAGATTCAAAGGATTTCGAAAGTCTGGGTTGTTTGGACAGGAAATGGAAGAGCAGACCAGGTTGTAGTCGATAGTCCGATGAACAGCTGACTGCGACTTTTAAGTGGCTGCTGAAAACCAACATTGCGTTACTTGGATTTTCACCAGTGGTGTCAAGGAATCCTGCCTGGAGTGGAGATTCGATGAATTCCCGATTGGGAGTGAAGGAATGGAACATTCTATAGTGGAGATTCCATTGAATTTTGAAGTCTGGGTTGAGTGGACAGGAAAATGAAGAGCTGATCAGGTTGGAGAGGATAGCCAGTAGAATAGCACACCAGCGAGTGTGAACAGGCCGCGAAAACCCGCATTGGGGTACTTGGATATTGACCAGTGTTGTACCGAAATCCTGCCTGGAGTGGAGATTCGATGAATTCCAGATTGGGAGTGAATGATTGGAACATTCTGTAGTGGATATCCCATTGAATTTTGAAGTCTGCTTTGTGTGCACAGGAAAATGAAGAGCTGATCAGGTTCGAGAGGATAGACAGTAGAATAGCACACCAACGAGTGTGAACAGGCCGTGAGAAACCAGCATTGGGGTACTTGGATATTGAACAGTGGTGTAAGGAAATCCTCCCTGGAGTGGAGAATCGATGATTTCCAGATTGGCAGTGAATGAATGGAACATTCTGTACAGGAGATTCAAATCATTTCTGAAGTCTAGGTTGTGAGGACAGGAAAATGAAGAGCTGACCAGGATTCAGTGGATAGCCACTTGAACAGCACGCCTCCGAGGGGGATCAGGACAATGAAAACGAGCAGTGTGTTACTTGGACATTCAACAGTGGTATAACGAAAGCCTGCCTGGAGTGGAGATTCAAATGAATTCCAGATTCGCAGTGAATGAATGAAACGTTCTGTAATGGAGATTCCAATTATTTCTGAAATCCGATGTGTGTGGACAGATAAATGAAGAGCAGACCAGGTTAGAATGCATACCCAGTTGAACAGCAGGCCTGCGAGATTGAACAGTCCTCTGAAATCCAGCATTGGGTTACTTGGACATTCACCAGTGGTGTAAAGAAATCCTGTCTGCGGTGGAGATTCGATGAATTCCAGATTGGCAGTGAATGAGTGGAACATTCTGAAGTGGAGATTCTAATGGTTTCTGAAGTCTGGGTAATGTGAACAGGAAAATGAAGAGCTGTCCAGGGTTGAGTGCACAGCCAGTTGAACAACACGACTCCGAGTGTGAACATGTCTATGAAAACCAGCATTGGTTACGTGGACATTCACCAGTGGTGTAACGAAAGCTTGCATGGGGTGGAGATTCGAAGAACTTCAGATTAGCAGTGAATGACTGGAATATTCTGTAGTGGAGATTCAAATGATTTCGAAACGTGTGGGTAGTGTGGACAGGCAATGGAAGAGCTAACCAGTTTGGAGTGGATAGCCTGTTGAAAAGCATGCCTGGGAGTGTGAAGAAGACGCTGGAAAACAGCATTAGGTTACTTGATATTCTCCAATGGTGCAAGGAAAGCATGCCTGGAGTGGAGATGCCATGAGTTCGATATTGGCAGGGAATGAATCGAACATTCCGGAGGAGAGATTCCAATGATGTCTGAAGTCTGGGTTTTGTGTACCGGAAAGTGAAGATCAGAGCCTGGAAGCGTGGATAGCCTGTTGAACAGCAGACTGCGACTTTGAACTGGCTGCTGAAAACCAACATTGCGTTACTTGGATATTCACCAGTGGTGTCAAGGAATCCTGCCTGGAATGGAGATTCTATGAATTTCCGATTGGGAGTGAATAAACGGAACATTCTGTAGTGGAGATTCCAATTACTTCTGAAGTCTGGGTTTTGTGGACAGGAAAAAGAAGAGCTGACCAGGGTTGTGTGGATACGCCATTGGACAGCACGCCTGCGAGTGCGATCATGCCTCTGAAATCCAGCATTGGAGTCCTTGGACATCATCAGTGTTGTAACGAAAGCCTGCCTGGAGTTGGAGATTCGATGAATTCCAGATTGGAATTGAATCAATGGAACAGTCTGTAGTGGAGATTCCAATGAATTCTGAAGTATGGTTTGTGTGGACAGAAAAAGAATAATCTGACCACTGTGTAGTGGATTGCAAGCTCAACAGCACGTCTGCGAGTGAGAATAGAAAGCCGAAAATCAGCATTCAGTTACTTAGATATTCATCAGTTGTGTAACTAAAGTCTGCCTGGAGTGGATATTCGATGATTTCCAGATCGGCACTGAATGAATGTAACATTCTCTAGTGGAGATTATAATGGTTTCTGAAGTCTAAGTTATGTGGACAGGAAAATGTAGAGCTGACCAGGGTTGAGTGGAAAGTCAGTTGAACAGCACTCCTGCGAGTGTGAAAAGGCCGCTGAACAGCTGACTTGGGTTACTTGTACATTCAACACTAGTGAAACGAAATCCGGCCTGGAGTGGAGATTCGATGAATTACAGATTGGGAGTGAATGATTGAAATATTCTGTAGTGGAGATTCCATTGAATATTGAAGTCTGGGATGAGTGGACAGGAATATGAAGAGCAGATCAAGTTGTAGAAGATAGCCAGTAGAATAGCACATCAGCGAGTGTGAACAGGCCACGAAAATCCAGCATTGGGGTACTTGGATATTGACCAGTGGTGTAACGAAATCCGGACTGCAGTGGAGATTCGATGAATTCCAGATTGGCAGTGAATGAATGGAACATTCTGAAGTGGAGATTCTAATGGTGTCTGAAGTCTGTGTTTTGTGAACAGGAAAAAGAAGATCTGTCCTGGGTTGAGTGAACAGCCAGTTGAACAGCACGACTCCGAGTGTGAACATGCCTATGAAAACCAGCATTGGTTACTTGGACATTCACCAGTTGTGTAACGAAAGCTTTCCTGGAGTGGAGTTTCGAAGAACTTCAGATTAGCAGTGAATTAGTGGGATATTCTGTAGTGGAGATTCAAGTGATTTAGAAAGTGTGGTTTGTGTGGACAGGCAATGGAAGAGCTGACCATGTTGGAGTAGATAGCCCGTTGAACAGCACGGGGGAGTGTGAGGCGACGCTGGAAAACAGTATTAGGTTACTTAGACATTCTCCAATGTTGCAACGAAAGCATGCCTGGAGTGGAGATTCCATGAATTCGATATTGGCAGGGAATGAATGGAACATTCCGTATGAGAGATTCCAATGATGTCTGAAGTCTGGGTTTTGTGTACCGGAAAGTGAAGATCAGAGCCTGGAAGCGTGGATAGCCTGTTGAACAGCAGACTGCGACTTTGAACTGGCTGCTGAAAACCAACATTGCGTTACTTGGATATTCACCAGTGGTGTCAAGGAATCCTGCCTGGAATGGAGATTCTATGAATTTCCGATTGGGAGTGAATAAACGGAACATTCTGTAGTGGAGATTCCAATTACTTCTGAAGTCTGGGTTTTGTGGACAGGAAAAAGAAGAGCTGACCAGGGTTGTGTGGATACGCCATTGGACAGCACGCCTGCGAGTGCGATCATGCCTCTGAAATCCAGCATTGGAGTCCTTGGACATCATCAGTGTTGTAACGAAAGCCTGCCTGGAGTTGGAGATTCGATGAATTCCAGATTGGAATTGAATCAATGGAACAGTCTGTAGTGGAGATTCCAATGAATTCTGAAGTATGGTTTGTGTGGACAGAAAAAGAATAATCTGACCACTGTGTAGTGGATTGCAAGCTCAACAGCACGTCTGCGAGTGAGAATAGAAAGCCGAAAATCAGCATTCAGTTACTTAGATATTCATCAGTTGTGTAACTAAAGTCTGCCTGGAGTGGATATTCGATGATTTCCAGATCGGCACTGAATGAATGTAACATTCTCTAGTGGAGATTATAATGGTTTCTGAAGTCTAAGTTATGTGGACAGGAAAATGTAGAGCTGACCAGGGTTGAGTGGAAAGTCAGTTGAACAGCACTCCTGCGAGTGTGAAAAGGCCGCTGAACAGCTGACTTGGGTTACTTGTACATTCAACACTAGTGAAACGAAATCCGGCCTGGAGTGGAGATTCGATGAATTACAGATTGGGAGTGAATGATTGAAATATTCTGTAGTGGAGATTCCATTGAATATTGAAGTCTGGGATGAGTGGACAGGAATATGAAGAGCAGATCAAGTTGTAGAAGATAGCCAGTAGAATAGCACATCAGCGAGTGTGAACAGGCCACGAAAATCCAGCATTGGGGTACTTGGATATTGACCAGTGGTGTAACGAAATCCGGACTGCAGTGGAGATTCGATGAATTCCAGATTGGCAGTGAATGAATGGAACATTCTGAAGTGGAGATTCTAATGGTGTCTGAAGTCTGTGTTTTGTGAACAGGAAAAAGAAGATCTGTCCTGGGTTGAGTGAACAGCCAGTTGAACAGCACGACTCCGAGTGTGAACATGCCTATGAAAACCAGCATTGGTTACTTGGACATTCACCAGTTGTGTAACGAAAGCTTTCCTGGAGTGGAGTTTCGAAGAACTTCAGATTAGCAGTGAATTAGTGGGATATTCTGTAGTGGAGATTCAAGTGATTTAGAAAGTGTGGTTTGTGTGGACAGGCAATGGAAGAGCTGACCATGTTGGAGTAGATAGCCCGTTGAACAGCACGGGGGAGTGTGAGGCGACGCTGGAAAACAGTATTAGGTTACTTAGACATTCTCCAATGTTGCAACGAAAGCATGCCTGGAGTGGAGATTCCATGAATTCGATATTGGCAGGGAATGAATGGAACATTCCGTATGAGAGATTCCAATGATTTCTGAAGTCTGGGTTTTCTGTACAGGAAAATGAAGAGCAGAGCAGTGAAGTGTGGATAGCCTGTTGAACAGCAGACTGCGACTTTAACTGGCTGCTGAAAACCAACATTGGTTTACTTGGATATTCACCAGTGGTGTAAAGGAATCCTGCCTGGAATGGAGATTCAATGAATTCCCGATTGGGAGTGAATGAATGGAACTTTCTGTAGTGGAGATTCCAATTACTTCTGACATCTGGGTTTTGTGGAGTGCAAAATGTAGAGCTGACCAGTGTTGAGTGGATAGGCAGTTGGACAGCACGACTGCGAGTGTGATCATGCATCTGAAATCCAAAATTGGATTCCTTGGACATCATCAGTCGTGTAAAAAAAGCCTGCCTGGAGTTGGAGATTCGATGAATTCCAGATTGGAATTGAATCAATGGAACAGTCTGTAGTGGAGATTGCAATGAATTCTGACATATGGTTTGTGTGGACAGGAAATAATAATCTGTCCACGGTGTAGTGGATGGCCAGTTCAACAACACGTCTGCGTGTGAGAACAGAACGCTGAAATTCAGCATTCAGTTACTTAGATATTCACCAGTCGTGTAACTAATGTCTGCCTGGAGTGGAGATTCAATAAATTCCTGATCGGCAGTGAAAGAATGGAACAGTCTGTAGTGGAGATTATAATGTTTTCTGAAGTCAAAGTTATGTGGACAGGAAAATGTAGAGCTGAACAGGGTTGAGTGGATAGTCAGTTGAACAGCACTCCTGCGAGTGTGAAAAGGCCGCTGAACAGCAGCCTTGGGTTACTTGTACATTCAACACTAGTGAAAAGAAATCGGGCCTGGAGTGGAGATTCGATGAATTCCAGATTGGGAGTGAATGAATGAAACCTTCTGTAGTGGAGATTCCATTGAATTTTGAAGTCTGGGTTGAGTGCACAGGAAAATGAGGACCTGATCAGGTTCGAGAGGATAGCCAGTAGAATAGCACGTCAGCGAGTGTGAACAGGCCGCGAAAAACCAGCATTGAGGTACTTGGATATTGACCAGTGGTGTAACGAAATCCTGCCTGGAGTGGAGATTCGATGAATTCCAGATTGGCAGTGTATGAATGGAACATTGTGTACAGGACATTCCAATCAATTCTGAAGTCTAGGTTGTGAGGACAGGAAAATGAAGAGCTGACCAGGCTTCAGTGGATAGCCAGTTGAACAGCACGCCTCCGAGGGGGATCAGGACAATGAAGACGAGCAGTGTGTTACTTGGACATTCAACAGTGTTGTAATGAAAGCCTGCCTGGAGTGGAGATTCAGATGGATTCCAGATTCGCTGTGAATGAATAGAACGTTTTGTAGTGGAGATTCCAAATATTTCTGAAATCCGATCTGTGTGGACAGATAAATGAAGAGCAGACCAGGTTAGAATGCATAGCCAGTTGAACAACAGGCCTGCGAGATTGAACAGTCCTCTGAAAACAAGCATTGGGTTACTTGGACATTCACCAGTGGTGTATAGAAATCCTTTCTGCGGTGGAGATTCGATGAATTCCAGATTGGCAGTGAATGAATGGAACATTCTGAAGTGGAGATTCTAATGGTTTTGAAGTCTGGGTTATGTCTACAGGAAAAAGAAGAGCTGTCTAGGGTTGAGTGGACAGCCAGTTGAACAGCACGACTCCGAGTGTGAACATGTCTATGAAAACCAGCATTGGTTACGTGGACATTCACCAGTGTTGTAACGAAAGCTTGCATGGGGTGGGGATTCGAAGAACTTCAGATTAGCAGTGAATGACTGGAATATTCTGTATTGGAGATTCAAATGATTTCGAAAGTCTGGGTAGTGTGGACAGGCAATGAAAGAGCTGACCAGGTTGGAGTAGATAGCCCGTTGAACAGCACGCCTGGGAGTTTGAAGTGGACGCTGGAAAACAGCATTAGGTTACTTGGACATTCTCCAATGGTGCAACGAAAGCATGGCTGGAGTAGAGATTCCATGAATTCGATATTGGCAGGGAATGAATGGAACATTCCGGAGGAGAGATTCCAATGATGTCTGAAGTCTGGGTTTTGTATACAGGAAAATGAAGATCAGAGCAGGGAAGTGTGGATAGCCTGTTGAACAGCAGACTGCGACTTTGAACTGGCTGCTGAAAACCAACATTGGGTTACTTGGATATTCAACAGTGGTGTCAAGGAATCCTGCCTGGAGTGGAGATTCGATGAATTCCCGATTGGGAGTGAATGAATGGAACATTCTGTAGTGGAGATTCCAATAACTTCTGAAGTCTGGGTTTTGTGGAGAGGAAAATGAAGAGCTGACCAGGGTTGAGTGGATAGCCAGTTAGACAGCATGCCTGCGAGTGTGATCATGCCTCTGAAATCCATCATTGGATTCCTTGGACATCATCAGTGGTGTAACGAAAGCCTGCCTGGAGTTGGAGATTCGAAGAATTCCAGATTGGAATTGAATCAATGGAACAATCTGTAGTGGAAATTGAAATGAATTCTGAAATATGGTTTTTGTGGACAGGAAAAGAATAATCTGACCAGTGTGTAGTGGATTGCCAGTTCAACAGCACGTCTGCGAGTGAGAACAGAACGCTAAAAATCAGCATTCAGTTACTTAGATATTCACCAGTCGTGTAACTAATGTCTGCCTGGAGTGGAGATTTGATGAATTCCAGGTCGGCACTGAATGAATGGAACATTCTGTAGTGGAGATTATAATGGTTTCTGAAGTCTAAGTTATGTGGACAGGAAAATGTAGAGCTGACCAGAGTTGAGTGGATAGTCAGTTGAACAGCACTCCTGCGAGTGTGAACAGGCCGCTGAAAAGCAGCCTTTGTTACTTGTACATTTAACACTTGTGAAACGAAATCGGGCCTGGATTGGAGATTCGATGAATTCCAGATTGGGAGTGAATGAATAGAACATTCTGTAGTGGAGATTCCATTAAATTTTGAGGTCTGGGTTGAGTGGACAGGAAAATGAAGAGCGGATCAGGATGAAGAAGATAGCCAGTAGAATAGCACACCAGCGAGTGTTAACAGGCCGCGAAAAACCAGTATTGGGGTACTTGGATATTGACCAGTGGTGTAACGAAATCCTGCCTGGAGTGGAGATTCGATGAATTCCAGATTGGCAGTGAATGAATGGAACATTCTGAAGTGGAGACTCTAATGGTGTCTGATGTCTGGGTTATGTGAACAGGAAAAAGAAGAGCTGAAAAGGGTTGAGTGGACAGCCAGTTGAACAGCACGACTCTGAGTGTGAACATGCCTATAAAAGCACAACAGCGAGTGTAAACAGTCCGCGAAAAACCAGCATTGGGGTACTTGGATATTGACCAGTGGTGTAACGAAATCCTGCCTGGAGTGAAGATTCGATGAATTCCAGATTGGCAGTGAATGAATTGAACATTCTGTACAGGAGATTCCAATCAATTCTCAAGTCTAGGTTGTGGGGAAAGGAAAATGTAGAGCTGACCAAGGTTCTGTGGATAGCCAGTTGAACAGCACGCCTGGGAGTGTGAAGCGGACGCTGGAAAACAGCATTAGGTTGCTTGGACATTCTCCAGTGGTGCAACGACAGCATGCCTGGAATGGAGATTCCATGAATTCGATATTGGCAGGGAATGAATGGAACATTCTGTAGGAGAGATTCCAATGATATCTGAAGTCTGGGTTTTGTGTACAGAAAAATGAAGAGCAGAGTAGGGAAGAGAGGATAGCCTGTTGAACAGCATACTGCGACTTTGAACTGGCTGCTCAAAACCAACAATGGGTTACTTGGATATTCAACAGTGGTGTAAAGGAATCCTGCCTGGTGTGGATATTCGATGAATTCCCGATTGGGAGTGAATGAATGGAACATTCTGTAGTGGAGATTCCAATTACTTCTGAAATCTGGGTTTTTTGGACAGGAAAATGAAGAGCTGACCAGGGTTGTGTGGATAGGCAGTTGTACAGCACGCGTGCTAGTGTGATCATGCTTCTGAAATCCAGCATTGGATTCCTTGGACATCATCAGTGGTGTAACGAAAGCCTGCCTGGAGTTGGAGATTCGATGAATTTCAGATTGGAATTGAATCAATGGACCAGTCTGTAGTGGAGATTCCAATGAATTCTGAAGTATGGTTTTTGTGGACAGGAAAAGAATAATCTGACCACTGTGTAGTGGATTGCCAGTTCGACAGCACGTCTGGGAGTGAGAACAGAACGCTGAAAATCAGCATTCAGTTACACAGATATTCACCAGTCGTGTAACTAAAGTCTGCCTGGAGTGGAGATTCGATGAATTCCAGATCGGCAGTGAATGAATGGAACATTCTGTAGTGGAGATTCTATTTCATTTTGAAGTCTGGTTTGAGTGGACAGGAAAATGAAGAGCTGATCAGGTTGGAGAGGATAGCCAGTAGAATAGCACACAAGGGAGTGTGAACAGGCCGCGAAAAACCGCATTGCGGTACTTGGATATTGACCAGTGTTGTAACGAAATCCTGCCTGGAGTGGAGATTCGATGAATTCCAGATTGGCAGTGAATGGATGGAACATTCTGTACAGGAGATTCCAATCAATTCTGAAGTATAAGTTACGTGGACAGGAAAATGAATAGCTGACCAGGGTTGAGTGGATAGTCAGTTGAACAGCACTCCTGCGAGTGTGAACAGGCCGCTGAAAAGCAGCCTTGGGTTAGTTGTACATTCAACACTAGTGAAACGAAATCCGGCCTGGAGTGGAGATTCAACGAATTGCAGATTGGGAGTGAATGAATGGAACATTCTGTAGTGGAGATCCCATTGAATTTAGAAGTTTGGGTTGAGTGGACAGAAAATTGAAGAGCTGATCAGGTTGGAGAGGATAGCCAGTAGAATAGCACACCAGGGAGTGTGAACAGGCCGCGAAAAACCAGCATTGCGGTACTTGGATATTGACCAGTGTTGAAACGAAATCCTGCCTCGAGTGGAGATTCGATGAATTCCAGATTGGCAGTGTATGAGCGGAATATTCTGTAGTGGAGATTCAAATGATTTCGAAAGTCGGGGTTGTATGGACAGGAGTTGGAAGAGCTGACCAGGTTGGAGTGAATAGCCCGTTAAACAACACGCCTGGGAGAGTGACGCGGACGCTGGAAAACAGCATTAGATTACTTGGACATTCTCCAATGGTGCAATGAAAGCATGCCTGGAGTGGAGATTCCATGAATTCGATATTGGCAGGGAATGAATGGAACATTCCGGAGGAGAGATTCCAATGATTTCAGAAGTCTGGGTTTTGTGTACAGGAAAATGAAGAGCAGAGCAGGGAAGAGTGGATAGCCTGTTGAACAGCAGACTGCAAATTTGAACTGGCTGCTGAAAACCAACATTGGCTTACTTGGATATTCACCAGTGGCATCAAGGAATCCTGCCTGGAGTGGAGATTTGATGAATTCCCGATTGGGAGTGAATGAATGGAACATTCTGTAGTGGAGATTCCAATTACTTCTGAAGTCTGGGTTTTGTGGAGAGGAAAATGAAGAGCTGACCAGGGTTGAGTGGATAGGCAGTTGGACAGCATGCCTGCGAGTGTGACCATACCTCTAAAATCCAGCATTGGATTGCTTGGACATCATCAGTGGTGTAAGGAAAGCCTGCCTGGCGTTGGAGATTCGATGAATTCCAGATTGGCATTGAATAAATGGAACAGTCTGTAGTGGAGATTCCAATTATTTCTGAAATCCGATGTGTGTGGACAGGAACATGAAGAGCAGACCAGGTTACAATGGATACCCAGTTGAACAGCAGGCCTGCGAGAATGGACAGTCCTCTGAAAACCGCTTTGGGTTACTTGGACATTCACCAGTGGTATAACGAATGCGTTCATGGAGTGGAGGTTCAGATGAATTCCCGATTCGCCGTGAATGAATTGAACATTCTGTAGTGGATATTCCAATGATTTCAGACGTGTGGGTTGTTTGGACAGTAAAAGAAAGACTTGACCACTGTGGAGTGGATAGCCAGTTGAATAACATGCATGCAAGTGTGAACAGTATGCTGAAAACCAGCAATGTGTTACTTGGACATTCACCAGTGGTGTAAAGAAAGCCTGCCTGGAGTGTAGGTTCCAAGAAATCCAAATAGGCAGTGAATGAATGGAACATTCTGTAGTGGAGATTCCAATGGTTTCTGAATTCTACGTTGTAAGGACAAGAAACTGAAGAGCTTACCAGGTGGGATTTGATAGCCAGTTAAAGACCAGGCAGGAGAATTTCAACAGGCTGCTGAAAACCACCATTGGGTTACTTGAATATTCACCAGTGGTGTAAAGAAATCCTGCCTGCAGTGGAGATTCGACGAATTCCAGATTGGCAGTGAATTAATGGAACATTCTGAAGTGGAGATTCTAATGGTTTCTGAACTCTGGGTTATGTGAACAGGAAAAAGAAGAGCTGAACAGGGTTTTGTGGACAGTTAGTAGAACAGCAGGACTCCGAGTGTGAACACGCCTGTGAAAACCAGCAATGGTTACTTGGACGTTCACCAGTGGTGTAACGAAAGCTTGCCTGGAGTGCAGATTCGAAGAACTTCAGATTAGCAGTGTATGAGTGGAATATTCTGTAGTGGAGATTCAAATGATTTCGAAAGTCTGGGTTGTGTGGACAGGAAATGGAAGAAATGACCAGGTTGGAGTGGATAGCGCGTTGAACAGAACGCCTGAGAGAGTGAAGCGCACTATAGAAAACAACATTAGGTTACTTGGGCATTCTCCAATGGTGCAACGAAAGCATGCATGGAGTGGAGATTCCATGAATTCGAAATTGGCAGGGAATGAATGGAACATTCTGTAGGAGAGATTCCAATGATTTCTGAAGTCTGGGTTTTGTGTACAGGAAAATGAAGAGCAGAGCAGGGAAGAGTGGATAGCCTGTTGAACAGCAGACTGCGACTTTGAACTGGCTGCTGAAAACCAACATTGGGTTACTTGGATATTCACCAGTGGTGTAAAGGAATCCTGCCTGGAGTGGAGATTCGATGAATTCCCGATTGGGAGTGAATGAATGGAACATTCTGTAGTGGAGACACCAATTACTTCTGAAGTCTGGGTTTTGTGGACAGGAAAATGAAGAGCTGACCAGGGTTGACTGGATAGGAAGTTGGACTGCACGCCTGCGATTGTGATCATGCCTCTGAAATCCAGCATTGCATTCCTTGGACATCATCAGTGGTGTAACGAAAGCCTGCCTGGCGTTGGAGATTCGATGAATTTCAGATTGGAATTGAATCAATGGACCAGTCTGTAGTGGAGATTCCAATGAATTCTGAAGTATGGTTTTTGTGGACAGGAAAAGAATAATCTGACCACTGTGTAGTGGATTGCCAGTTCGACAGCACGTCTGGGAGTGAGAACAGAACGCTGAAAATCAGCATTCAGTTACACAGATATTCACCAGTCGTGTAACTAAAGTCTGCCTGGAGTGGAGATTCGATGAATTCCAGATCGGCAGTGAATGAATGGAACATTCTGTAGTGGATATTCTATTTCATTTTGAAGTCTGGTTTGAGTGGACAGGAAAATGTAGAGCTGATCAGGTTGGAGAGGATAGCCAGATGATTAGCACACCAGGGAGTGTGAACAGGCCGCGAAAAACCAGCATTGCGGTACTTGGATATTGATCAGTGTTGTAACTAAATACTGCCTGGAGTGGAGATTCGATGAATTCCAGATTGGCAGTGAATGAATGGAACATTCTGTACAGGAGATTCCAATCAATTCTGAAGTCTAAGTTACGTGGATAGGAAAATGAAGAGCTGACCAGGGTTGAGTGGATAGTAAGTTGAACAACACTCCTGCGAGTGTGAAAAGGCCGTTGAAAAGCAGCCTTGGGTTACTTGGATATTCAACACTAGTGAAACGAAATCCGGCCTGGAGAGGATATTCAACGAATTGCAGATTGGGAGTGAATGAATGGAACATTCTGTAGTGGAGATCCCATTGAATTTAGAAGTCTGGGTTGAGTGGACAGAAAATTGAAGAGCTGATCAGGTTGGAGAGGATAGCCAGTAGAATAGCACACCAGGGAGTGTGAACAGGCCGCGAAAAACCAGCATTGCGGTACTTGGATATTGACCAGTGTTGTAACGAAATCCTGCCTCGAGTGGAGATTCAATGAATTCCAGATTGGCAGTGTATTAGTGGAATATTCTGTAGTGGAGATTCAAATGATTTCGAAAGTCTGGGTTGTGTGCACAGGAAATGGAAGAAATGGCCAGGTTGGAGTCGATAGCCCGTTGAACAGCACGCCTGGGAGAGTGACGCGGACGCTGGAAAACAGCATTAGGTTACTTGGACATTCTCCAATGATGCAACGAAAGCATGCCTGGAGTGGAGTTTCCATGAATTCGATATTGGCAGGGAATGAATGGAACATTCCGTAGGAGAGATACCAATGATTTCTGAAGTCTGGGTTTTGTGTACAGGAAAATGAAAAGCAGACCAGGGAAGATTGGATAGCTTGTTGAACAGCAGACTGCGACTTTGAACTGGCTGCTGAAAACCAACATTGGGTTACTTGGATATTCATCAGTGGTGTAAAGGAATCCTGCCTGGAGTGGAGATTCGATGAATTCCCAATTGGGAGTGAATGAATGGAACATTCTGTAGTGGAGATTCCAATTACTTCTGAAGTCTGCGTTTTGTGGACAGGAAAATGAAGAGCTGACCAGGGTTGAGTGGATAGGCAGCTGGACAGCACGCCTGCGAGTGTGATCATGCCTCTGAAATCCAGCATTGGATTCCTTGGACATCATCAGTGGTGTAACGAAAGCATGCCGGGAGTTGGAGATTCGATGAATTCCAGATTGGAATTGAATCAATTGAACTGTCTGTAGTGGAGATTCCAATGAATTCTGAAGTATGGTTTGTGTGGACAGGAAAAGAATAATCTGACCACTGTGTAATGGATTTCCAGTACTACAGCACGTCTGCGAGTGAGAACAGAACGCTGAAAATCAGCATTCAGTTACTTAGATATTCACCAGTTGTATAACTGAAGTCTGCCTGGAGAGGAGATTCGATGCATTCCAGATCGGCAGTGAATGAATGGAGCATTCTCTAGTGGAGATTATAATGGTTTCTGAAGTCTAAGTTACGTGGACAGGAAAATGTAGAGTTGACCATGGTTGAGTGGATAGTCAGTTGAACAGCACTCCTGCGAGTGTGAACAGGCCGCTGAAAAGCAGCCTTGTGTTACTTGTACATTTAACACTAGTGAAACGAAATCCGGCCTGGAGTGGAGATTCAACGAATTGCAGATTGGGAGTGAATGAATGGAACATTCTGAAGTGGAGATTCTAATGGTTTCTGAAGTCTGGGTTATGTGAACAGGAAAAAGAAGAGCTGACAAGGGTTGAGTGAACAGCCAGTGGAACAGCACGATTCCGAGTGAGAACACGACTATGAAAACCAGCATTTTTTACTTGGACATTCACCAGTTGTGTAACGAAAGCTTGCCTGGAGTGGAGATTCGAAGAACATCAGATTAGCAGTGAATGAGTGGAATATTCTGCATTGGAGATTCAAGTGATTTCGAAAGTCTGGGTTGTGTGGACAGGCAATGGAAGAGCTGGCCAGGTTGGAGTAGATACCTCGTTGAACAGCAGGCCGGGGAGTGTGAAGCGGACACTGGAAAACAGCATTAGGTCACTTGGACATTCTCCAATGATGCAACGAAAGCATGCCTGGAGTGGAGATTCCATGAATTCGATATTGGCAGGGAATGAATGGAACATTCCGGAGGAGAGATTCCAATGATTTCTGAAGTCTGGGTTTTGTGTACAGGAAAATGAAGAGCAGAGCAGGGAAGCGTGGATAGCCTGTTTAACAGCAGACTGCGACATTGAACTGGCTGCTGAAAACCAACATTGCGTTACTTGGATATTCACCAGTGGTGTAAAGGAATCCTGCCTGGAGTGGAGATTCGATGAATTCCCGATTGAGAGTGAATGAATGAAACGTTCTGTAGAGGCGATTCCAATTACTCCTGATGTCTGGGTTTTGTGGATAGGAAAATGAAGAGATGACCAGGGTTGAGTGGATAGGCAGTTGGACAGCACGCCTGCGAGTGTGATCATGCCTCTGAAATCCATCATTGGATTCCTTGGACATCATCAGTGGTGTAACGAAAGCCTGCCTGGTGTTGGAGATTCGATGAATTCCAGATTGGAATTGAATCAATGGAACAGTCTGTAGTGGAGATTCCAATAAATTCTGAAGTATGGTTTGTGTGGACAGGAAAAGAATAATCTGACCACTGTGCAGTGGATTTCCAGTTCAACAGCACGTCTGCGGGTGAGAACAGAACGCTGAAAATCAGCATTCAGTTACTGAGATATTCACCAGTCGTGTAACTAAAGTCGGCCTGGAGTGGAGATTCGATGAATTCCATATCGGCACTGAATGAAAGGAACATTCTCCAGTGGAGATTATAAAGGTTTCTGAAGTCTAAGTTATATGGACAGGAAAATGTAGAGCTGACCAGGGTTGAGTGGATAGTCAGTTGAACAGCACTCCTGCGAGTGTGAACAGGCCGCTGAAAAGCAGCCTTGGGTTACTTGTACATTTAACACTAGTGAAACGAAATCCGGCCATGAGTGGAGTTTCGATGAATTCCAGATTGGCAGTGAATGAATGCATGAATTCGATATTGGCAGGGAATGAATGGAACATTCCGTAGGAGAGATTCCAATGATTTCTGAAGTCTGGGTTTTGTGTACAGGAAAATGAAGAGCAGAGCAGGGAAGTGTGGATAGCCTGTTGAACAGCAGACTGTGACTTTGAACTGGCTGCTGAAAACCAACATTGCGTTACTTGGGTATTCACCAGTGGTGTGAAGGAATCCTGTCTGGAGTGGAGATTCGATGAATTCCCGATTGGGAGTGAATGAATGGAACATTCTGTAGTGGAGATTATAATGATTTCTGAAGTCTTAGTTATGTGGACAGGAAAATGTAGAGCTGACCAGGGTTGAGTGGATAATCTGTTGAAAAGCACTCCTGCGAGTGAGAACAGGCCGCTGAAAAGCAGCCTTGGGTTACTTGTTCATAAAACACTAGTTAAAAGAAATCCGGCCTGGAGTGGAGATTCGATGAGTTCCAGATTTGGAGTGAATGAATGTTACATTCTGTAGTGGTGGTTCCATTGAATTTTGAAATCTGGGTTGAGTGGACAGGAAAATGAAGAGCTGATCAGGTTGGAGAGGATAGCCAGTAGAATAGCACAACAGCGAGTGTGAACATGCCGCGAAAAAACAGCATTGCGGTACTTGGATATTGACCAGGGGTGTAACGAAATCCTGCCTGTCGTGGAGATTTGATGAATTCCAGATTGGCAGTGAATGAATGGAACATTCTGTACAGGAGATTAAAATCATTTCTGAAGTCTAGGTTGTGGGGACAGGAAAATGAAAAGCTGATTCGGGTTCAGTGGATAGCCAGTTGAACAGCACGCCTCCGAGGGGGATCAGGACAATGAAATCGAGCAGTGTGTTACTTGGACATTCAACAGTGGTGTAACGAAAGCCTGCCTGGAGTGGAGATTCAGATGAATTCTAGATTCGCAGTGAATGAATGGAACGTTCTATAGTGGAGATTCCAATTATTTCTGAAATCCGATGTGTGTACACAGGAAAATGAAGAGCAGACCAGGTTAGATTGGATAGCCAGATGAACAACAGGCCTGCAATATTAAACAGTCCTCTGAAATCCAGCATTGGGTTACTTGGACATTCACCAGTGGTATCACGAATGCGTTCATGGAGTGGAGGTTCAGATGAATTCCCGATTCTCAGTGAATTTACTGAACATTCTGTAGTGGATATTCCAATGATTTCTGTCGTATAGGTTGTTTGGACTGTAAAAGAAAGACTTGACCACTGTGGAGTGGATAGCCAGTTGAATATCATGCAAGCTAGTGTGAACAGTATGCTGAAAACCAGCAATGTGATACTTGGATATTCACCAGAGGTGGAACAAAAGCCTGACTGGAGTGTTGGTTCCAAGAATTCCAAATAAGCAGTGAATGAATGGAACGTTCTGTAGTGGAGATTCCAATGCTTTCTGAATTCTACGTTGTATGGACAAGAAACTGAAGAGCTTACCAGGTGGGATTTTATAGCCAGTTGAAGACCAAGCCTGCGAATTTGAAGAGGCTGCTGAAAGCCACCATTGGGTTACTTGAATATTCACCAGTGGTGTAAAGAAATCCTGTCTGCAGTGGAGATTCGATGAATTCCAGATTGGCAGTGAATGAGTGGAACATTCTGAAGTGGAGATTCTAATGGTTTTCCGAAGTCTGCGTTATGTGAACAGGAAAAAGAAGAGCTGACAAGGGTTGAGTGGAAAGCCATTTGAACAGCACGACTCTGAGTGTGAACACGCCTATGAAAACCAGCATTGGTTACTTGGACATTCATCAGTGGTGTAACGAAAGCTTGCCTGGAGTGGAGATTCGAAAAACTTCAGATTAGCAGTGAATGAATGGAATATTCTGTGGTGGGGATTCAAATGATTTCGAAAATCTGGGTTGTGTGGAGAGGAAATGGAAGAGCTGACCAGGTTGGAGTGGATAGCCCGTTGATCATCACGCCTGGGAGTGTGAAGCAGACGCTGGAACACAGCATTAGGTTACTTGGACATTCTCCAATGGCGCAACGAAGCATGCCTGGAGTGGAGATTCCATGAATTCGATATTGGCAGGGAATGAATGGAACATTCCGTAGGAGAGATTCCAATGATTTCTGAAGTCTGGGTTTTCTGTACCGGAAAATGAAGAGCAGAGTAGGGAAGAGTTTATAGCCTGTTAAACAGCAGACTGCGACTTTGAACTGGCTGCTGAAAACCAACATTGGATTACTTGGATCTTCACCAGTGATGTAAAGGAATCCTGCCTTGGGTGGCGATTCGATGATTTCCCGATTGGCAGTGAATGAATGGTACATTCTTTAGTGGAGATTCCAGTTCCTTCTGAAGTCTGGGTTTTGTGGACAGTGAAATAAAGAGCTGACCAGGGTTGAGTGGATAGGCAGTTGGACAGCACGCCTGCGAGTGTGATCATGCCTCTGAAATCCAGCATTGGATTCCGTGGACATCATCAGTGTTGTAATGAAAGCCTGCTGGAGTGGGAGATTCGATGAATTCCATATTGGAATTGAATGAATGGAACATCTGTAGTGGAGATTCCAATGAATTCTGACGTATGGTTTGTGTGGACAGGAAAAGAATAATCTGACCACTATGTAGTGGATTGCCAGTTCAACAGCACGTCTGCGAGTGAGAACAGAACGCTGAAAATCAGCATTCAATTACTTAGATATTCACCAGTCGTGTTACTGAAGTCTGTCTGGAGTGGAGATTTGATGAATTCCAGATCGGCAGTGAATGAATGGAACATTCTGTAGTGGAGAATCCATTGAATTTTGAAGTCTCGGTTGAGTGGACAGGAAAATGAAGAACTGATCAGGTTGGAGAGGATAGCCAGTAGAATAGCACACCAGCGAGTGTGAACAGGCCGCGAAAAAAACAGCATTGGGGTACTTGGATATTGACTAGTGGTGTAACGAAATCCTGCCTGGAATTGAGATTCAATGAATTCCAGATTGTCAGTGAATGAATGGAACATTCTGCAATGGAGATTCTAATGGTTTCTGAAGTCTGGGTTATGTGAAGAGGAAAAAGAAGAGGTGACCAGGGTTGAGTGGACAGCCAGTGGAACAGCACGACTCCGAGTGTGAACACGCCTATGAAAACCAGCATTGGTTACTTAGACATTCACCAGTGGTGTAACGAAAGCTTGCCTGGAGTGGAGATTCGAAGAACGACAGATTAGCAGTGAATGAGTGGAAATTTCTGTAGTGGAGATTCAAATGATTTCGAAAGTCGGGGTTGTATGGACAGGAATTGGAAGAGCTGACCAGGTTGGAGTGGATAGCCCTTGAACAACACGCCTGGTAATGTGAAGCAGACGCTGGAAAACAGCATTAGGTTACTTGGACATTCTCCAATGGTGCAAGGAACGCATGCCTGTAGTGGAGATTCCATGAATTCGATATTGGCAGGGAATGAATGGAACATTCCGTAGGAGAGATTCCAATGATTTCTGAAGTCTGGGTTTTGTGTACAGGAAATTGAAGAGCAGAGCAGGGAAGAGTGGATAGCGTGTTGAACAGCAGACTGCGACTTTCAACTGGCTGCTGAAAACCAACATTGGGTTACTTGGATATTCACCAGTGGTGTAAAGGAATCCTGTCTTGAGTGGAGATTCGATGAATTCCCGATTGGGAGTCAATGAATGTAACATTTTTTAGTGGTGGTTGCATTGAGTTTTGAAGTCTGGATTGAGTGGACAGGAAAATGAAGAGCTGATCAAGTTAGAGATATAGGCAGTAGAATAGCACACCAGCGAGTGTGAACAGGCCGAGAAAAACCAGCATTGGGGTAATTGGATATTGACCAGTGGTGTACCGAAATCCTGCATGGAGTGGAGATTCGATGAATGCCAGATTGGTAGTGAGTTAATGGGACACTCTGTACAGGAGACTCCAATCAGTTCTGAAGTCTAGGTTGTGGGGACAGGAAAATGAAGAGCTGAGCAGGGTTCAGTGGAGAGCCAGTTGAACAGCACGCCTCCGAGGGGGATCAGCCCAATGAAAACGAGCAGTGTGTTACTTGGACATTCAACAGTGGTGTAAGGAAAACATTCCTTGAGTGGAGATTCAGATGAATTCCAGTTTCGCAGTGAATGAATGAAACGTTCTGTAGTGGAGATACCAATTGTTTCTGAAATCCGATGTGTGTGGATAGGAAATGAAGAACAGACCAGGTTACAATGGATAGCCAGTTGAACAGCAGTCCTGCGAGATTGAACAGTCCTCTGAAAACCAGCATTGGGTTACTTGGACATTCACCAGTGGTATAACGAATGTGTTCATGGAGTGGAAGTTCAGATGAATTCCCGATTCGCAGTGAATGAATTGAATATTCTGTAGTGGATATTCCAATGATTTCTGTCGTGTGGGTTGTTTGGACAGTAAAAGAAAGACTTGACCACTGTGGAGTGGATAGCCAGTTGAATAGCATGCATGCGAGTGTGAACAGTATGCTGAAAACCAGCAATGTGTTAATTGGATATTCACCAGTGCTGCAAACAAAGCCTGCCTGGAGTGTAGGTTCCAAGAATTCCAAATAAGCAGTGAATGAGTGGAACATTCAATAGTGGAGATTCCAATGGTTTCTGAATTCTACGTTGTATGGAAAATATTCTGAAGACCTTACCAGGTGGGATTTTATAGTCAGTTGAAGACCAGGCCTGCGAATTTGAACTTGCTGCTGAAAACCAACATTGGCTTACTTGAATATTCACCAGTGGTGTAAAGAAATCCTGCCTGCAGTGAAGATTCGATGAATTCCAGATTGGCAGTGAAGGAATGGAACATTCTGAAGTGGAGATTCTAATGGTTTCAGAAGTCTGGGTTATGTGAACAGGAAAAAGAAGAGCTGACCATGGTTGAGTGGACAGCCAGTTGAAGAGCACGACTCCGAGTGTGAACACGCCTATGAAAACCAGCATTGGTTACTTGGACATTCACCAGTGGTGTAACGAAAGTTTGCCTGGAGTGGAGATTCGAAGAACTTCAGATTAGCAGTGAATGTCTGGACTTTTCTGTAGTGGAGATTCAAATGATTTCGAAAGTCTGGGTTCCGTGGACAGGAAATGGAAGAGCTGACCAGGTTGGAGTATATAGCGCGTTGAACAGCACGAATGGGAGTGTGAAGCAGACGCTGGAAAACAACATCAGGTTACATGGACATTCTCCAATGGTGCAACGAAAGCATGCCTGGAGTGGAGATTCCATGAATTCCATAATGGCTGGCAATGAATGGAACATTCCGTAGGAGAGATTCCAATGATTTCTGATGTCTGGCTTTTGTGTACAGGAAAATGAAGAGCAGAGCAGGGAAGAGTGGATAGCCTGTTGAACAGCAGACTGCAACTTTGAACTGGCTGCTGAAAACCAACATTGGGTTACTTGGATATTCACCAGTGGTGTAAAGGAATCCTGCCTGGAGTGGAGATTCGATGAATTCCCGATTTGGAGTGAATGAACGTAACATTCTGTAGTGGAGATTCCAATAACTTCTGAAGTCTGGGTTTAGTGGACAGGAAAATGTAGAGCTGACCAGGGTTGTGTGGATAGTCAGTTGAACAGCACTCCTGCTAGTGTGAACAGGCCGCTGAATAGCAGCCTTGGGTTACTTGTTCATTCAACACTAGTGAAACGAAATCCGGCCTGGAGTGGAGATTCGATGAGTTCCAGATTGGGAGTGAGTGAATGTTACATTCTGTAGTCGTGGTTCCATTGAATTTTGAAATCTGTTTTGAGTGGACAGGAAAATGAAGAGCTGATCAGGTTGGAGAGGATAGCCAGTAGAATAGCACACCAGCAAGTGTGAACAGGCCGAAAAAACCAGCATTGGGGTACTTGGATATTGACCAGTTGAGTAACGAAATCCTGCCTGGAGTGGAGATTCGATGAATTTCAGATTGGCTGTGAATGAATGGAACATTCTGTACAGGAGATTCCAATAATTTCTGAAGTCTATGTTGTGGGGACAGGAAAAAGAAGAGCTGACCAGGGTTCAGTGGATAGCCAGTTGAACAGCACGCCTCCGAGGGGGATCAGGACAATGAAAACGAGCAGTGTGTTACTTGGACATTCAACAGTGGTGTAACGAAACCTGCCTGTAGTGGCGATTCAGATGAATTCCAGATTCGCAGTGAATGAATGGAACATTCTCTAGTGGAGATTCCAATTATATCTGAAATCCGTTGTGTGTCGAAAGGAAAATGAAGAACAGACCAGGTTACAATGGGTAGTCAGTTGAACAGCAGACTTGCGAGATTGAACAGTCCTCTGAAAACCAGCATTGGGTTACTGGGACATTCACCACTGGTATAATGAATGCGTTCATGGAGTGGAGTTTCAGATGAATTCCCGATTCGCAGTGAATGAATTGGTCATTGTGTAGTTGATATTCCAATGATTTCTGTCGTGTGGGTTGTTTGGACAGTAAAAGAAAGACTTGACAACTGTGGAGTGGATAGCAAGTTGAATAGCATGCATGAAGTGTAAACAGTATGCTGAAAACCAGCAATGTGTTACTTGGACATTCACCAGTGGTGTAAAGAAAGACTGCCTGGAGTGTAGATTCCAAGAATTCCAAATAGGCAGTGAATGAATGGAACATTCTGTAGTGGAGATTCCAATGGTTTCTGAATTCAACATTGTATGGACAGGAAAGTGAAGAGCTTCCCAGGTGGGATTTTATAGCCAGTTGAAACCAGGCCTGCGAATTTGAACAGGCTGCTGAAAACCACCATTGGGTTACTTGAATATTCACCAGTGGTGTAAAGAAATCCTGTCTGCAGTGGAGATTCGAAGAATTCTAAATTGGCATTGAATGAATGGAACATTCTGAAGTGGAGGTTCTAATGGTTTCTGAAGTCTGGGTTATGTGAACAGGAAAAAGAAGAGCTGACCATGGTTGAGTGGACAGCCAGTTGAACAGCACGACTCCGAGTGTGAGGACGCCTATGAAAACCAGCATTGGTTACTTGGACATTCACCAGTGGTGTAACGAAAGCTTGCCTGGAGTGGAGATTCGAAGAACTTCAGATTAGCAGTGAATGAGTGGAATATTCTGTAGTGGAGACTCAAATGATTTCGAAAGTCTGGGTTGTGTGGTTAGGAAATTGAAGAGCTGATCAGGTTGGAGTGTATAGCCCGTTGAACAGATGCATGGGAGTGTGAAACAGACGCTGGAAAACAGCATTAGGTTACTTGGACATTCTCCAATGGTGCAAGGAAAGCATGCCTGGAGTGGAGATTCCATGAATTCGATATTGGCAGGGAATGAATGGAACATTCCGTAGGAAAGATTCCAATGATTTCTGAAGTCTGAGTTTTCTGTACAGGAAAATGAAGAGCAGAGCAGGGAAGAGTGGATAGCCTGTTGAACAGCACACTGTGACTTTGAACTGGCTACTGAAAACCAACATTGGGTTACTTGGATATTCATCAGTGGTGTAAAGGAATCCTGCCTGCAGTAGAGATTCGATGAACTCCAGATTGGGAGTGAATGTATGGAACTTTCTGTAGTTTAGATTCCATTGAATTTTGAAGGGTGGATTGAGTGGAGAGGAAAATGAAGAGCTGATCAGGTTGGAGAGGAATGCCAGTAGAATAGCACACCAGCGAGTGTGAACAGACCGCGAAAAACCAGCATTGGGGTACTAGGATATTGACCAGTGTTGTAACAAAATCCTGACTGGAGTGGAGATTCCATGAATTCCAGATTGGCAGTGAATGAATGGCACATTCTGTACAGGAGATTCCAATCATTTCTGAAGTCTCTCTAGTGGTGACAGGAAAATGAAGAGCTGACCAGAGTTCAGTGTATAGACAGGTGAACAGCACGCCTCCAAGGGTGATCAGGACAATGAAAAAGAGCAGTGTGTTACTTGGACATTCAACAGTGGTGTAACGAATGCCTGCCTGGAGGGGCGATTCAGATGAATTCCAGATTCGCAGTGAATGAATGGAACATTCTGCACTAAGGATTCGAATTATTTCTGAAATCCGATATGTGTGTGGACAGGAAAATGAAGAGCAGACCAGGTTAGAATGGATAGCCAGTTGAACAGCAGACCTGCGAGATTGAACAGTCCTCTGAAAAGCAGCATTGGGTTACTTGGACATTCACCAGTGGTATCACGAATGCGTTCATGGAGTGGAGGTTCAGATGAATTCCCGATTCGCAGTGAATGAATTGAATATTCTGTAGTGGATATTCCAATGATTTCTGTCGTGTGGGTTGTTTGGACAGTAAAGAAAGACTTGACCACTGTGGAGTGGATAGCAAGTTGAATAGCATGCATGCAGTGTAAACAGTATGCTGAAAACCAGCAATGTGTTACTTGGACATTCACCAGTGGTGTAAAGAAAGCCTGCCTGGAGTGTAGGTTCCAAGAACTCCAAATAGGCAGTGAATGAATGGAACATTCTGTAGTGGAGATTCCAATGGTTTCTGAATTCTAAGTTGTATGGACAAGAAACTGAAGAGCTTCCCAGGTGGGATTTTATAGCCAGTTGAAGACCAGGCCTTCGAATTTGAACAGGCTGCTGAAAACCACCATTGGGTTACTTGATTATTCACCAGTGGTGTAAAGAAATCCTGTCTGCAGTGGAGTTTCGAAGAATTCCAGATTGGCAGTGAATGAATGGAACATTCTGAAGTGGAGATTCTAATAGTTTCTGAAGTCTGGGTTATGTGAACAGGAAAAAGAAGAGCTGACCATGGTTGAGTGGACAGCCAGCTGAACAGCACGACTCCGAATGTGAGCACGCCTATGAAAACCAGCATGGGTTACTTGGACATTCACCAGTGGTGTAACGAAAGCTTGCCTGGAGTGGAGATTCGAAGAAATTCAGATTAGCAGTGAATGAGTGGAATATTCTGTAGTGGAGATTCAAATGATTTCGAAAGTCTGGGTTGTGTGGTTAGGAAATGGAAGAGCTGACCAGGTTGGAGTGGATAGTCCGTTGAACAGCACGCCTGGGAGAGTGAAGCGGACGCTGCAAAACAGCATTAGATTACTTGGACATTCTCCAATGGTGCAATGAATGCATGTCTGGAGTGGAGATTCCATGAATTCGATATTGGCAGGAAATGAATGGAACATTCCGTAGGAGAGATTCCAATGATTTCTGAAGTCTGAGTTTTCTGTACAGGAAAATGAAGAGCAGAGCAGGGAAGAGTAGATAGCCTGTTGACCAGCAGACTGTGACTTTGAACTGGCTACTGAAAACCAACATTGGGTTACTTGGATATTCACCAGTGGTGTAAAGGAATCCTGCCTGGAGTGGAGATTCGATGAGCTCCAGATTGGGAGTGAATGAATGGAACATTCTGTAGTGGAGATTCCATTGAATTTTGAAGTGTGGATTGAGTGGAGAGGAAAATGAAGAACTGATCAGTTTGGAGAGGAACGCCAGTAGAATAGCACACCAGCGAGTATGAACAGGTCGCGAAAAACCAGCATTGGGGTACTTGGATATTCAACAGTGTTGTAACGAAATCCTGCCTGGATTGGAGATTCGATGAATTCCCGATTGGGAGTCAATGAATGGAACATTCTGTAGTGGAGATTCCAATTACTTCTGAAGTCTGGGTTTTGTGGACAGGAAAATGAAGAGCTGACCAGGATTGATTGATAGGCAGTTGGACAGCACGCCTGCGAGTGTGATCATGACTCTGAAATCCGGCATTGGATTCCTTGGACATCATCAGTGGTGTAACGAAAGCCTGCCTGGAGTTGGAGATTCAATGAATTCCAGATTGGAATTGAATCAATGGCACAGTCTGTAGTGGAGATTCCAATGTATTCTGAAGTATGGTTTGTGTGAACAGGAAAAGAATAATCTGACGACTGTGTAGTGGATTGCCAGTTCAAAAGCACGTCTTCGATTGAGAACAGAACTCTGAAAATAAGCATTCAGTTACTTAGATATTCACCAGTCATGTAACTAAAGTCTGCCTGGAGTGGAGATTCGATGAATTACAGATCGGCAGTGAATGAATGGTACATTCTGTCGTGGAGATTATAATGGTTTCTGAAGTCTAAGTTACGTGGACAGGAAAATGTAGAGCTGACCAGGGTTGTGTGGATAGTCAGTTGAACAGCACTCCTGCTAGTGTGAACAGGCCGCTGAAAAGCAGCCTTGGGTTACTTGTTCATTCAACACTAGTGAAACGAAATCCGGCCTGGAGTGGAGATTCGATGAATTCCAGACTGGGAGTGAATGAATGGAACATTCTGTAGTGGAGCTTCCATTGAATTTTGAAGTCTGGGTTGAGTGGACAGGAAAATGAAGAGCTGATCAGGTTGGAGAGGATAGCCAGTAGAATAGCACACCAGCGAGTGTGAACAGGCCGGGAAAAACCAGCATTGGGTTACTTGGATATTGACCAGTGGTGTAACGAAATCCTGCGTGGAGTGGAGATTCGATGAATTTCAGATTGGCAGTGAAGGAATTGACCATTCTAAAGTGGAGATTCTAATGGTTTCTGAAGTCTGGGTTATGTGAACAGGAAAAAGAAGAGCTGTTCAGGGTTGAGTGGAGAGCCAATTGAACAGCACGACTCCGAGTTTGAACATGCCTATGAAAACCAGCATTGGTTACTTGGACATTCACCAGTGGTGTAATGAAAGCTTGCCTGGAATGGAGATTTGAAGAACTTCAGATTAGCAGTGAATGAGTGGAATATTCTGTAGTGGAGATTCAAATTATTTCTGAAGTCCGATGTGTGTGGACAGGAAAATGAAGAGCAGACCAGGTTAGCATGGATAGCCAGTTGAACAGCAGGCCTGCGAGATTGAACAGTCCTCTGAAAACCAGCATTGGTTTGCTTAGACATTCATCCGTGGTATAACGAATGCGTTCATGGAGTGGAGGTTCAGATGAATTCCCGATTCGCAGTGAATGATTTGAATATTCTGTAGTGGATATTCCAATGATTTCTGTCGTGTGGGTTGTTTAGACAGTAAAAGAAAGACTTGACCACTGTGGAGTGGATAGCCAGTTGAATAGCATGCATGCGAGTGTGAACAGTATGCTGAAAATCCAGCAATGTGTTACTGGGACTTTCACCAGTGGTGTAAAGGAAGCCTGCCTGGAGTGTAGGTTCCAAGAATTCCAAATAGGCAGTGAATGAATGGAACATTCTGTAGTGGAGATTTAATTGGTTTCTGAATTCTACGTTGTATGGACAAGAAACTGAAGAGCTTACCAGGTGGCATTTGATAGCCAGTTGAAGACCAGGACTAAGAATTTGAACAGGCTGCTGAAAACCACCATTGGGTTACTTGATTATTCACCAGTGGTGTAAAGATATTCTGTCTGCAGTGGAGATTCGATGAATTCCATATTGGAATTGAATCAATGGTACAGTCTGTAGTGGAGATTCCAATGTATTCTGAAGTAGGGTTTGTGTGGACAGGAAAAGAATAATATGACGACTGTGTAGTGGATTGCCAGTTCAAAAGCACGTCTTCGATTGAGAACAGAACTCTGAAAATAAGCATTCAGTTACTTAGATATTCACCAGTCATGTAACTAAAGTCTGCCTGGAGTGGAGATTCGATGAATTACAGATCGGCAGTGAATGAATGGTACATTCTGTCGTGGAGATTATAATGGTTTCTGAAGTCTAAGTTATGTGGACAGGAAAATGTAGAGCTGACCAGGGTTGTGTGGATAGTCAGTTGAACAACACTCCTGCTAGTGTGAACAGGCCGCTGAAAAGCAGCCTTGGGTTACTTGTTCATTCAACACTAGTGAAACGAAATCCGGCCTGGAGTGGAGATTCGATGAATTCCAGACTGGGAGTGAATGAATGGAACATTCTGTAGTGGAGCTTCCATTGAATTTTGAAGTCTGGGTTGAGTGGACAGGAAAATGAAGAGCTGATCAGGTTGGAGAGGATAGTCAGTAGAATAGCACAAGAGCGAGTGTGAACAGGCCGCGAAAAACCAGTATTGGTGTACTTGGATATTGACCAGTGGTGTAACGAAATCCTCCGTGGAGTGGAGATTCGATGAATTCCAGATTGGCAGTGAATGAATTGACCATTCTGAAGTGGAGATTCTAATGGTTTCTGAAGTCTGGGTTATGTGAACAGGAAAAAGAAGAGCTGTCCAGGGTTAAGTGGAGAGCCAATTGAACAGCACGACTCCGTGTGTGAACATGCCTATGAAAACCAGCATTGGTTACTTGGACATTCACCAGTGGTGTAATGAAAGCTTGCCTGGAATGGAGATTTGAAGAACTTCAGATTAGCAGTGAATGAGTGGAATATTCTGTAGTGGAGATTCAAATTATTTCTGAAATCCGATGTGTGTGGACAGGAAAATGAAGAGCAGACCAGGTTAGCATGGATAGCCAGTTGAACAGCAGGCCTGCGAGATTGAACAGTCCTCTGAAAACCAGCATTGGTTTGCTTGGACATTCATCCGTGGTATAACGAATGCGTTCATGGAGTGGAGGTTCAGATGGATTCCCGATTCGCAGTGAATGATTTGAATATTCTGTAGTGGATATTCCAATGATTTCTGTCGTGTGGGTTGTTTAGACAGTAAAAGAAAGACTTGACCACTGTGGAGTGGATAGCCAGTTGAATAGCATGCATGCGAGTGTGAACAGTATGCTGAAAATCCAGCAATGTGTTACTTGGACTTTCACCAGTGGTGTAAAGGAAGCCTGCCTGGAGTGTAGGTTCCAAGAATTCCAAATAGGCAGTGAATGAATGGAACATTCTGTAGTGGAGATTCAATTGGTTTCTGAATTCTACGTTGTCTGGACAAGAAACTGAAGAGCTTACCAGGTGGCATTTGATAGCCAGTTGAAGACCATGACTAAGAATTTGAACAGGCTGCTGAAAACCACCATAGGGTTACTTGATTATTCACCAGTGGTGTAAAGATATTCTGTCTGCAGTGGAGAGTCGATGAATTCCAGATTGGCAGTGAATGAATGGAACATTCTGAAGTGGAGATTCTAATGGTTTCTAATGTCTGTGTTATGTGAACAGGAAAAAGAAGAGCTGACAAAGGTTGAGTGGACAGCCAGTGGAACAGCACGACTCCGAGTGTTAACACGCCTATGAAAACCAGCATTGGTTACTTGGACATTCACCAGTGGTGTAAGTGGGGGCAACTAAAACTTCATGGGAAGGGGGGTGTTCCGGTCCGTCCTTCACGCCCTACCGAGGTCACCAGTTGCCACCGGCGAGCGGCTCTCCAGCACGGCCACGGCCCCAGAAGCACAAGGACTTAATGCAGAACCCGGAAGCTTGGAGCAGAAAAGTGAACGGACCATGCGTTAATCCAGGCCATCAAGTCTGCCGGAGGAGAAAGGTTGTTGCCCCATTCGCCCTCTCTTCTCTGGAAAGAAGGATGGTGGCTGCATGGGAGCCTTGTGGACAGCAGGTATGAGCCGGGGGAGTGGGGGCGACTAAAACCTCATGGGAAGGGGGGCGTTCCGGTCCGTCCTTCACGCCCTACTGAGGTCACCAGTTGCCCCCCCGCGAGCGGCTCTCCAGCATGGCCACGGCCCCAGAAGCACAAGGACTTAATGCAGAACCCGACATCTTGGAGCAGAAAAGTGAAAGGACTATGCGTTAATCCATGCCATTATGTCTGCCCAGAGGGGAAAGGGTGTTGGTCCCTTCCACCCTCCTCCCTCTGGAAAGAAAGATGGCGGCCACATGGGAGCCTTGTGGACAGCAGGTATGAGCCGGGGGTGTGGAGGCGACTAAAACCTCATGGGAAGGGGGGCGTTCCGGTCCGTCCTTCATGCCCTACCGAGGTCACCAGTTGCCCCCCGCGAGCGGCTCTCCAGCACGGCCACAGCCCCAGAAGCACAAGGACATAATGCAGAACCCGGCAGCTTGGAGCAGAAAAGTGAACAGACTATGCGTTAATCCAGGCCATCAGGTCTGTCCGGAGGGGAAAGGGTGTTGCCCCAGTTGCCTTCTCCTCTCTGGAAAGAAAGATGGCGGCCGCATGGGAGCCTTGTGGACAGCAGGTATGAGCCGGGGGTGTGGGGGCGACTAAAACCTCATGGGAAGGGGGGGCGTTCCGGTCCGTCCTTCACGCCCTACCGAGGTCACCAGTTGCCCCCCGCGAGCGGCTCTCCAGCACAGCCACGGCCCTAGAAGCACAAGGACTTAATGCAGAACCCGGCAGCTTGGAGCAGAAAAGTGAACAGACTATGCATTAATCCAGGCCATCAGGTTTGTCCGGAGGGGAAAGGGTGTTGCCCCAGTCGCCTTCTCCTCTCTGGAAAGACAGATGGCGGCCACATGGGAGCCTTGTGGACAGCAGGTATGAGCCGGGGGAGTGGGGGCGACTAAAACCTCATGGGAAGGGGGGCGTTCCGGTCCGTCCTTCACGTCCTACCGAGGCCACCATTTTCCCCCCACTAGCGGCTCTCCGGCACGGCCACGACTCCAGAGCACAGAAACCAATTTCTTAACTATCTGACTTTCAGTAGAAATACTTCCAGGGTCAATAAGTAAAATAGCAGAAATCCAAAACCAACATATAATTCTTGAACCCAGCTGTAGAAAGCAAATCACTTCACAATGCTTTGTCACCATGTCTGATTGGGGGGGGGTAAACTCTAAATAATAGTGGTGAATCTTTTGTTGAAACAATGAATCTAATCAAAGCAGATAGAGTGTTGACTAGAGTTCATCTGCCCCACAGGGACTGGGAGGGGTGGGGGTGGGGTTTTATTGGGGTTCTTCATGGTGAAAAATAAGTTTTGGTAAAGGGAAATGTGCTTGATATTTGCATGACTGAGACCTAAACCTGAAAGCTTTGTAACCTTTCCCATGGTGATTCAATAAATAAATTAATTAATTAAAAAAAAAAACAGCATTGGTTACTTGGACATTCACCAGTGGTGTAACGAAAGCTTGCCTGGAGTGGAGATTCGAAGAACGTCAGAATAGCAGTGAATGAGTGGAATATTCTGTAGTGGAGATTCAAATGATTTCGAAAGTCTGCGTTGTGTGGACAGGAAATGGAAGAGCTGACCAGGTTAGAGTGGATAGCCCGTTGAACAGCACGCCTGGGAGTGTGAAGCGGACGCTGGAAAACAGCATTAGGTTACTTGGACATTCTTCAATGGTGCAACGAAAGCATGCCTGGTGTGGAGAATCCATGAATTCGATATTGGCAGGGAATGAATGGAACATTCCTTAGGAGAGATTCCAATGATTTCTGAAGTCTGGGTTTTCTGTACAGGAAAATGAAGAGCAGAACAGGGAAAAGTGGATAGCCTGTTGAACAGCAGACTGCACTTTGAACTGGCTGCTGAAAACCAACATTGGATTACTTGGATCTTCACCAGTGGTGTAAAGGAATCCTGCTTGGGGTGGAGATTCGATGATTTCCCGATTGGCAGAGAATGAATGGAACATTCGGTAGTGGAGATTCCAATTACTTCTGAAATCTGCGTTTTGTGGACAGGACAATGAAGAGCTGACCAGGGTTGAGTGGATAGGCAGTGGGACAGCACACCTGCGAGTGTGATCTTGCCTCTGAAATCCAGCATTGGATTCCTTGGACATCATCAGTGGTGTAACGAAAGCCTGCCTGGAGTTGGAGATTCGATGAATTCCAGATTGGAATTGAATCAATGGCACAGTCTGTAGTGGAGTTTCCAAAGAATTCTGAAATATGGTTTGTGTGGACAGGAAAAGAATAATCTGACCACTGTGTAGTGGATTGCCATTTCAACAGCACGTCTACGAGTGAGAACAGAACGCTGAAAATCAGGATTTAGTTAGTTAGATATTCACCAGTCATGTAACTAAAGTGTGCCTGGAATGGAGATTCGATGAATTCCCAATCGGCAGTGAATGAATGGAACATTCTGTAGTGGAGATTCCATTGAATTTTGAAGTCTGGGTTGAGTGGACAGGAAAATGAAGAGCTGATCAGGTTGGAGAGGATAGTCAGTAGAATAGCACAAGAGCGAGTGTGAACAGGCCGCGAAAAACCAGTATTGGTGTACTTGGATATTGACCAGTGGTGTAACGAAATCCTCCGTGGAGTGGAGATTCGATGAATTCCAGATTGGCAGTGAATGAATTGACCATTCTGAAGTGGAGATTCTAATGGTTTCTGAAGTCTGGGTTATGTGAACAGGAAAAAGAAGAGCTGTCCAGGGTTAAGTGGAGAGCCAATTGAACAGCACGACTCCGTGTGTGAACATGCCTATGAAAACCAGCATTGGTTACTTGGACATTCACCAGTGGTGTAATGAAAGCTTGCCTGGAATGGAGATTTGAAGAACTTCAGATTAGCAGTGAATGAGTGGAATATTCTGTAGTGGAGATTCAAATTATTTCTGAAATCCGATGTGTGTGGACAGGAAAATGAAGAGCAGACCAGGTTAGCATGGATAGCCAGTTGAACAGCAGGCCTGCGAGATTGAACAGTCCTCTGAAAACCAGCATTGGTTTGCTTGGACATTCATCCGTGGTATAACGAATGCGTTCATGGAGTGGAGGTTCAGATGGATTCCCGATTCGCAGTGAATGATTTGAATATTCTGTAGTGGATATTCCAATGATTTCTGTCGTGTGGGTTGTTTAGACAGTAAAAGAAAGACTTGACCACTGTGGAGTGGATAGCCAGTTGAATAGCATGCATGCGAGTGTGAACAGTATGCTGAAAATCCAGCAATGTGTTACTTGGACTTTCACCAGTGGTGTAAAGGAAGCCTGCCTGGAGTGTAGGTTCCAAGAATTCCAAATAGGCAGTGAATGAATGGAACATTCTGTAGTGGAGATTCAATTGGTTTCTGAATTCTACGTTGTCTGGACAAGAAACTGAAGAGCTTACCAGGTGGCATTTGATAGCCAGTTGAAGACCATGACTAAGAATTTGAACAGGCTGCTGAAAACCACCATAGGGTTACTTGATTATTCACCAGTGGTGTAAAGATATTCTGTCTGCAGTGGAGAGTCGATGAATTCCAGATTGGCAGTGAATGAATGGAACATTCTGAAGTGGAGATTCTAATGGTTTCTAATGTCTGTGTTATGTGAACAGGAAAAAGAAGAGCTGACAAAGGTTGAGTGGACAGCCAGTGGAACAGCACGACTCCGAGTGTTAACACGCCTATGAAAACCAGCATTGGTTACTTGGACATTCACCAGTGGTGTAAGTGGGGGCAACTAAAACTTCATGGGAAGGGGGATGTTCCGGTCCGTCCTTCACGCCCTACCGAGGTCACCAGTTGCCACCGGCGAGCGGCTCTCCAGCACGGCCACGGCCCCAGAAGCACAAGGACTTAATGCAGAACCCGGAAGCTTGGAGCAGAAAAGTGAACGGACCATGCGTTAATCCAGGCCATCAAGTCTGCCGGAGGAGAAAGGTTGTTGCCCCATTCGCCCTCTCTTCTCTGGAAAGAAGGATGGTGGCTGCATGGGAGCCTTGTGGACAGCAGGTATGAGCCGGGGGAGTGGGGGCGACTAAAACCTCATGGGAAGGGGGGCGTTCCGGTCCGTCCTTCACGCCCTACTGAGGTCACCAGTTGCCCCCCCGCGAGCGGCTCTCCAGCATGGCCACGGCCCCAGAAGCACAAGGACTTAATGCAGAACCCGACATCTTGGAGCAGAAAAGTGAAAGGACTATGCGTTAATCCATGCCATTATGTCTGCCCAGAGGGGAAAGGGTGTTGGTCCCTTCCACCCTCCTCCCTCTGGAAAGAAAGATGGCGGCCACATGGGAGCCTTGTGGACAGCAGGTATGAGCCGGGGGTGTGGAGGCGACTAAAACCTCATGGGAAGGGGGGCGTTCCGGTCCGTCCTTCATGCCCTACCGAGGTCACCAGTTGCCCCCCGCGAGCGGCTCTCCAGCACGGCCACAGCCCCAGAAGCACAAGGACATAATGCAGAACCCGGCAGCTTGGAGCAGAAAAGTGAACAGACTATGCGTTAATCCAGGCCATCAGGTCTGTCCGGAGGGGAAAGGGTGTTGCCCCAGTTGCCTTCTCCTCTCTGGAAAGAAAGATGGCGGCCGCATGGGAGCCTTGTGGACAGCAGGTATGAGCCGGGGGTGTGGGGGCGACTAAAACCTCATGGGAAGGGGGGGCGTTCCGGTCCGTCCTTCACGCCCTACCGAGGTCACCAGTTGCCCCCCGCGAGCGGCTCTCCAGCACAGCCACGGCCCTAGAAGCACAAGGACTTAATGCAGAACCCGGCAGCTTGGAGCAGAAAAGTGAACAGACTATGCGTTAATCCAGGCCATCAGGTTTGTCCGGAGGGGAAAGGGTGTTGCCCCAGTCGCCTTCTCCTCTCTGGAAAGACAGATGGCGGCCACATGGGAGCCTTGTGGACAGCAGGTATGAGCCGGGGGAGTGGGGGCGACTAAAACCTCATGGGAAGGGGGGCGTTCCGGTCCGTCCTTCACGTCCTACCGAGGCCACCATTTTCCCCCCACTAGCGGCTCTCCGGCACGGCCACGACTCCAGAGCACAGAAACCAATTTCTTAACTATCTGACTTTCAGTAGAAATATTTCCAGGGTCAATAAGTAAAATAGCAGAAATCCAAAACCAACATATAATTCTTGAACCCAGCTGTAGAAAGCAAATCACTTCACAATGCTTTGTCACCATGTCTGATTGGGGGGGGGTAAACTCTAAATAATAGTGGTGAATCTTTTGTTGAAACAATGAATCTAATCAAAGCAGATAGAGTGTTGACTAGAGTTCATCTGCCCCACAGGGACTGGGAGGGGTGGGGGTGGGGTTTTATTGGGGTTCTTCATGGTGAAAAATAAGTTTTGGTAAAGGGAAATGTGCTTGATATTTGCATGACTGAGACCTAAACCTGAAAGCTTTGTAACCTTTCCCATGGTGATTCAATAAATAAATTAATTAATTAAAAAAAAAACAGCATTGGTTACTTGGACATTCACCAGTGGTGTAACAAAAGCTTGCCTGGAGTGGAGATTCGAAGAACGTCAGAATAGCAGTGAATGAGTGGAATATTCTGTAGTGGAGATTCAAATGATTTCGAAAGTCTGGGTTGTGTGGACAGGAAATGGAAGAGCTGACCAGGTTAGAGTGGATAGCCCGTTGAACAGCACGCCTGGGAGTGTGAAGCGGACGCTGGAAAACAGCATTAGGTTACTTGGACATTCTTCAATGGTGCAACGAAAGCATGCCTGGTGTGGAGAATCCATGAATTCGATATTGGCAGGGAATGAATGGAACATTCCTTAGGAGAGATTCCAATGATTTCTGAAGTCTGGGTTTTCTGTACAGGAAAATGAAGAGCAGAACAGGGAAAAGTGGATAGCCTGTTGAACAGCAGACTGCGACTTTGAACTGGCTGCTGAAAACCAACATTGGATTACTTGGATCTTCACCAGTGGTGTAAAGGAATCCTGCTTGGGGTGGAGATTCGATGATTTCCCGATTGGCAGAGAATGAATGGAACATTCGGTAGTGGAGATTCCAATTACTTCTGAAATCTGCGTTTTGTGGACAGGACAATGAAGAGCTGACCAGGGTTGAGTGGATAGGCAGTGGGACAGCACACCTGCGAGTGTGATCTTGCCTCTGAAATCCAGCATTGGATTCCTTGGACATCATCAGTGGTGTAACGAAAGCCTGCCTGGAGTTGGAGATTCGATGAATTCCAGATTGGAATTGAATCAATGGCACAGTCTGTAGTGGAGTTTCCAAAGAATTCTGAAATATGGTTTGTGTGGACAGGAAAAGAATAATCTGACCACTGTGTAGTGGATTGCCATTTCAACAGCACGTCTACGAGTGAGAACAGAACGCTGAAAATCAGGATTTAGTTAGTTAGATATTCACCAGTCATGTAACTAAAGTGTGCCTGGAATGGAGATTCGATGAATTCCCAATCGGCAGTGAATGAATGGAACATTCTGTAGTGGAGATTACAATGGTTTCTGAATTCTACGTTATGTGGACAGGAAAATGTAGAGCTGACCAGGGTTGAGTGGATAGTCAGTTGAACAGCACTCCTGCGAGTGTGAACAGGCCGCTGAAAAGCAGCCTGGGGTTACGTGTACATTCAACACTAGTGAAACGAAATCCAGCCTGGAGTGGAGATTCGATGAATTCCAGATTGGGAGTGAAGGAATGGAACATTCTGTAGTGGAGATCCTATTGAATTTTGAAGTCTGGGTTGAGTGGACAGGAAAATGAAGAGCTGATCAGGTTGGAGAGGATAGCCAGTACAATAGCACACCAGCGAGATTGAACAGGATGCGAAAAACCAGCATTGGGGTACTTGGATATTGACCAGTGGTGTAACGAAATCCTGCCTGGAGTGGAGATTCGATGAATTCCAGATTAGCAGTGAATGAATGGAAGATTCTGTACAGGAGATTCCAATCAATTCTGAAGTCTAGGTTGTGGGGACAGGAAAATGAAGAGCTGACCAGGGTTCAGTGGATAGCCAGTTGAACAGCACGCCTCCGAGGGGGATCAGGACATTGAAAAAGAGCAGTGTGTTAGTTGGACATTCAACAGTGGTGTAACGAAAGCCTGCCTGGAGTGGAGATTCAGATGTATTCCAGATTCGCAGTGAATGAATGGAACGTTCTGTAGTGGAGATTCCAATTATTTCTGAAAGCCGATGTGTGTACACAGGAAAATGTAGAGCAGACCAGGTTAGAATGGGTAGCCAGTTGAACAGCAGGCCTGCGAGATTGAACAGTCCTCTGAAAACCAGCATTGGGTTACGTGAACATTCACCAGTGGTATAACGAATGCGTTCATGGAGTGGAGGTTCAGATGAATTCCCGATTCGCAGTGAATGAATTTAACATTCTGTAGTGGATATTCCAATGATTTCTGTCGTGTGGTTTGTTTGGACAGTAAAAGAAGACTTGACCACTGTGGAGTGGATAGCCAGTTGAATAGCATGCATGCAAGTGTGAACAGTATGCTGAAAATCAGCAATGTGATACTTGGACATTCACCAGTGGTGTAAAGAAAGCCTGCCTGGAGTGTAGGTTCCAAGAATTCCAAATAGGCAGTGAATGAATGGAACATTCTGTAGTGGGGTTCCAATGGTTTCTGAATTGTACGTTGTATGGACAAGAAACTGAAGAGCTTTCAGGTGGGATTTTATAGCCAGTTGAAGACCAGGCCTGCGAATTTGAACAGGCTCCTGAAAACCACCATTGTGTTACTTGAATATTCACCAGTGGTGTAAAGAATCCTGTCTGCATTGGAGATTCCATGAATTCCAGATTGGCAGTGAATGAATGGAACATTCTGAAGTGGAGATTCTAATGGTTTCTGAAGTCTGGGTTATGTGAACAGGAAAAAGAAGAGCTCACCAGGGTTGAGTGGACAACAAGTTGAACAGTACGACTCCGAGTGTGATCACGCCTATGAAAACCAGCATTGGTTACTTGGACATTCACCTGTGGTGTAATGAAAGCTTGCCTCGAGTGGAGATTCGAAGAACTTCAGATTAGCAGTGAATGAGTGGAGTATTCTGTAGTGGAGATTCAAATGATTTCGAAAGTCTGGGTTGTGTGGACAGGAAATGGAAGAGCTGACAAGGTTGGAGTGGATAGCCCGTTGAACAGCACGCCTGGGAGTATGAAGCGGATGCTGGAAAACAGCATTAGGTTACTTGGACATTCTCCAATGGTGCAACAAAAGCATGCCTGGAGTGGAGATTCCATGAATTCGATATTGGCAGAGAATGAATGGAACATTCTGTAGTGGAAATACAAATGATTTCTGAATTATGTGATGTGTGGACAGGAAAAGGAAGAGCTGACCAGGTTGAAGTGTAGCGCCATTTGAACAGCATGACATGGAGTGTGAACAGGCCGCTGAAAACCATCATTGGGTTTTTTGGACATTCACTAATTGTGTAACGAAGCCTGCCTGGACTGGAGACACAGATGAATTCCAGATTGGCAGTGAATGAATTGAACCTTCTGTAGTGGAGATTCTAATGGTTTCTGAAGTCTGGATTATGTGAACATGAAATTGAAGCCCTGACCAGTTTTGAGTGGATAGCCAGTTGAACAGCACGACTGCGAGTGTGAGCAGGCCGCTGAAAACAGCATTGGGTTACTTGAATATTCATCACTGGTGTAAAGAGAGCCTGATGGAGTGGAGATTCGATGAATTCCACATTGTCAGTTATTGAGTGTAACATTCTGTAGAGGAGATTCTAATGGATTCTGAAGTCTGGGTTTTGTGGACCGGAAAATGAAGAGCTGACCAGAGTTGAGTGGATAGCCAGTTGATCAGCACGCCCGCGAGTGTGAACAGTCCTATGAAATCCGGCTTTGGGTTATTTGGACATTCACCAGTGGTATAACCAAAGCCTGCCTGGAGTGGAGATTCAATGATTTCCAGATTGGCAGTGAATGAATGGAACTTTCTGTAGTGGAGATTCCAAAGATTTCTTAAGTTTGGGCTGTGTGGAAGGGAAAAGGTAGAGATGACCAGGTTGGAGTAGATAGCCAGTTGAATAGCACGCCTGTGAGTGTAAACAAGCTGCTGAAAACAAGCATTGGGTTACTTGGATATTCACCAGTGGTGTAACGAAATCCTGCCTAGAGTGGAGAGTTGATGAATTCCAGATTGGCAGTGAATGAATGGAACATTCTTTAGTGGAGATTCCAATGTTTTCTAAAGTCTGGTTGTGTCGAGAGGAAAATGAAGAGATGAGCTCGGTTGTTGGTTAGCCAGTTGAACAGCACGCCTGCGAGTTTGAACAGGCCTCTGAATACCGGCATGGGGTTACCTGGACATTCAGAAATTGTGTATAGACAGCCTGCCTAGAGTGAAGATTCGATGAATTCCAGATTGGCAGTGAATAAATGGAACATTCTGTAGTGGAGATTCCAATGATTTCTCAATTCTGGTTTTTGTGGACAGGAAAATGAAGAGCAGACCAGGTTAATGTGGATAGCCAGTTGAACAGCAGGCCTGCGAGTTTGAACAGGCCTCTGAAAAACAGCATTGGGTTACCTGGACATTCAGCCGTGGTGTATAGATAGCCTGCCTAAAGTGAAGATTCGATGAATTCCAGATTCGCAGTGAATGAATGGAACATCTAGAAATTCTATGTTATATGTACAGGAAAATGAAGAGCTGACCAGGATTCAGTGGATAGACAATTGAGCAGCACGCCTGCGAGTGTGAACAGGAAGCTGAACACCTGCATATGGTTACTTGGACATTCACTAGTGGTGTAACTAAATCCTGCCTGCAGTGGAGATTCGATGAAATCCAGGTTGGAAATGAATGAATGGAACATTCTGTAGTGGATATTCCAATGATTTCTGAAGTCTGGGTTGTGTGGACAGGAAAATGAGGAGCTGACCTGGGTACAGTGGATAGCCAGTTGAACGGCACGCCTGCGAGTGTGAACAGGACGTTGAAAATTAGCATTGTGTTACTTGGACAATCAACAGTGGTGTAAGAAAGCTTGTCTGGAGTGGAGATTCAGATGAATTACAGATTCGCAGTGAATAAATATAACATTCTGTAATAAAGATTCCAATGATTTCTGAAATCTGTGTAGTCTGGACAGGAAAATGAGGAGCAAACAAGGTTAGAGTGGATTGTCAGTTGAACAGCAGGACTGCGAGTTTGAACAGGCCTATGAAAAGCAGCTCTACACGATCAGAGAAACTTCTCTAGTAACATACTCTAGAAATGATCCCTGCGATAGCACAGTGGTAGGGCGTTTGCCTTGCACGCAGCCAACATGACCAGTCCGAGTTCGATTCCTCTGTCCCTCTCGGAGTGCCTGGCAAGCTACCGAGAGTATCTCGCCCGCAGGGCAGAGCCTGGCAAGATCCCCGTGACGTATTCGATATGCCAGACACAGTAACAACAAAGTCTCCAATGGAAACGTTACTGTGCCCGCTCGAGCATGAAAACCAGCATTGTGTTACTTGGACATTCACCAGTAGAGTAACAAAAACCTGCCTGGATTGGAGAGTCTATGACCTACAGATTGGCAGTGAATGAATGGAATATTCTGTATTGGAGATTCCTATGATTTCTGAAGTCTTGATTGTGTGGACAGGAAAATAAAGAGCTGTCAATCGTGGAGTGGATAGCCAGTTGAACAACACGCGTGCGACTGTGAACAGGTAGCTGAAAACTAGCATTAGTTTTCTTGAACATTCACAATTGGTGTAACGAAATTCTGCTTGTATTGGAGATTCAGATTAATTCCAGATTCGCAGAGAATGAATGGAACATTCTGTAGTGGAGTTTCCAATGATTTCTGAAGTCTGGGTGCTGTGAACAGGAAAACAAAGAGCTGATCACTGTGGAGTGGACAGCCAGTTGAACAGCACACCTGCGAGTGTGAAAAGGACACTGAAATCCAGCATTGGGTTACTTGGACATTCAACAGTGATCTAAGGAAAGGCATCCTGGAGTGGAGATTCAGATGAATTCCAGATTGGCAGTGAATGATTGGAACATACTTTTGTGGAGATTCAAATGATTTCTGAAGTCTGGGTTGTGAGGAGAGGAAAATGAAGAGCTGTCCAGGTAGTTGTGGATAGCCAGTTGAAGAGCACACCTGCGAGTGTGAACAGGCCGCTGATAACCAGCATTGTGTTACTTGGACATTCAAGAGTGGTGTAACGAAAGACTGCTTGGAGTGGAGATTCGATGAATTCCAGATTGGCGTGAATTAATAGAACGTCCTTTAGTGGAGATTCCAGTGATTTCTGAACTCTAGGTTGGTTGGACAGGAAAATGAAGAGCTGACCAAGGTTAGAGTGGATAGCCAGTTGAAAAGCAGGACTGCGAGTGTGAAAAAGCCTCTGAAAATCAGCATTAGGCTACTCAATATTCACCAATGGTGTAACGAAATCCTGCCTGGAGTGGAGATTCGATGATATGCAGATTGGCAGTGAATGAATGGAACATTCTGTAGTGGAGATTCCAATGATTTCTGAAGTCTTGTGGATAGGAAAATGAAGAGCTGACAAGGTTTGCGTGGAAAGCCAGTTAAACAGCACGCCTGAGAGCGTGAACAGGCCTTTGAAAACCAGCATTGGGTTATTTGGACATTCAGCAGTGGTGTAACAGAAGTCTGACTGGAGTGGAGATTCAGATGATCCAGATTCGCAGTGAATGTATGGAACATTTTGTAGTGGAGAGTCCAATGATTGCTGAAGTCTCAGTTGTGTGGACAGGAAAATGAAGAGCTGACCAGCAGGATTGGATAGCCAGTTGAACAGCAGGCCTGCAAGTGTGAACAGGCCGCTGAAAACCAGCAATGGGTTACTTCGATATTCACCAGTGGTGTAACCAAAGCCTGCTTGGAGTGGAGATTCAGATGAATTCCAGATTCGCAGTAAATGAATGGAACATTCTATAGTGGAGATACCAATGATTTCAGAACTCTGGGTTACAGGCAGCAGGAAATGAAGTGCTGACCAGGGTGGAGTGAATAACCAGTGAACACCACGCCTGTGGTATATGAACATGCCGCTGTCCACTACCATTAGGTTACTGGGACATGCAGAATATTCCCATTGTTTTGCTGGGGCGGTTCAGTAGGGTCTTCGTTTGGAGTTTTTGAAGACTGTAATTTTGGCATATGGAATATTTCACGGTTGTCTGGCCAGGCTTTATCCACGAGGGCCAGATCCTCTCGTTAGCTTACCGGGGATCTCTGAGTGGGCGAGGAATTGAACAAGGCTCGGCCAGGCTGGATGCGTGTCCCACATGTCCTACTGCTGTGCTTTCAAGCCAGAATGGCAGTGTGGATAGGAAGATGAAAAGCAGCCCATGGATGATTTCAGAGAGAAGATACAGATGATTTCAAATTTTGTGTAGACATACCAGTGCTGTAAAGAATGCCTACGCAGAGTGGAAATTCAGATGTATTCCAGACTCGCAGTAAAAGACTGGAACATACTGCAGTGGGGATTCAAATGATTTCTGATTTCTGGGTTGTGTGGACAGGAAAAGGAAGTGCTCACCAGGGTGGAGTGGATAGCCAGTGATCAACACAGGCCGCTGAAAACCATCATTGAGTTACTTGGACTTTCCCCAGTGGTGTAACGAAAGCCTGCCTGGACTGGAGATTCGAAGAACTCCAGATCGGCAGTGAATGAATGGAACCTTCTGTAGTGGAGATTCCAATGATTTCTGAAGTCTGGGTTGTGTAGACAGGAAAAGGAAGAGCTGACCAGGGTGGACAGGATAGTCAATTCAATAGCACTGCTGCGAGTGTGAACAGAATGCTGAAAACCAGCATTGGGTTACTTGGACATACACCAGTGGTGTAACGAAAGACTGCCTGGAGTGGAGATTCAGATGAATTCCAGATTCACAGTGAATGAATGAAACAATCTGTAGTAGAGATTTCAATGATTTCTGAAGTCTGGTTTGTGTGGAGAGGAAAAGGACATGCTAATAAGTGTTGAGTGGATAGCCAGTTGAACAGCACGCCTGTGGTATGTGAACAGGCCGCTGACCACTAGCATTGGGGTACTGGGACATGCAGAAGAATCCCAATCCTGACGAGTTTTAGAGGCGTACAATCATCACCACCACTGGGTGGCGTTGACCAGGAGAGTACCATATGGTTTCGATTGATTCAGAGGTCGATGCACACCAGGCCTGGTTAGAGTGGATGGGATGATGAAAACTTCGGCTTGATCAAGTGCACAGGCAGATGAAAACCAGATATGTACGTGTTGATACTTAGAAGAACTCAAGTGCTTGGTAGTGTGGCAGAATACTATATTCGGCTGGACTGGGAGCAGAACAGCAGGGCTGGGGAGAATTGACAGCAAATGCTCATTGGCAGATTTTCAATTCGACTCGATTTCGTGCAGAACGAGAAGAAACGCAGGCCTAATACATTGGATATTGAGATGAATTCACTACTCAGCAGTGTGGATCACTGTCACTCTCCCAGTCTTCCCGGACTTCATTGATTTGCTGGCGCGGTTCAGTAACGTCTTTGTTTGGACACTTGTGGTGACTATAATTTTGGCGTAAGGAATATTTCATGGGTGGATTGCCAGGCTTTGCCACGAGGGCCAGATACTCTCGGTAGCTTCCGGGGATCTATCAGCGGGCTAGGAATTGTACCTGCTCGGCCAGGCTGGCTGTGTGACGCACACGTCCTAATGCAGTGCTTTCGCACCAGAATGGCATTGTGGATAGGAAGATGAAAAGCAGCCCACGGATGATTTCAGAGAGCAGATTCAGATTATTTAAAGATTCTGTGTAGACATACCAGTGCTGTAACGAATGCCTGCGCAAAGTGGAGATTAATATGTATTCCAGACTCGCAGTGAATGACTGGAACATTCTGTAGTGGAGATTTCAATGATTTCTGATGTCTGAGTTCTGTGGACAGGAAAATGAAGAGCTGACCAGGGTGAAGTGGAGAGCCAGTGAACAGCACAGGCCGCTGAAAAACAGCACTGGATTACTTGGACATTCACAAATGGTATAATGAAAGTCTGCCTGAAGAGGAGTTTCAGATGAATTCCAGAATCACAGTCAATGAATAGAATTGAGTGGATAGCTAGTTGAACAGGAAGCCTGTGAGTGTGAATAGGCCACTGAAAATCAGCATTGAGTTACTTGGATATTCACCAGTGGTGTTACGAAAGCCTGCCTGGAGGGGAGATTCAGATGAATGCCAGGTTCGCAGAGAATGAATGGAACATTCTGTAGGGTAGATTCCAATGATTTCTGAAGTCTGGGTTGTGTGGACAGGAAAATGAAGAGCTGACCAGGGTTGAGTGGATAGCCAGTTGAACAGCACGCGAGTGTGAACAGACCGCTGAAAACCAACATTGGGTTACTTGGAAATAAAGTAGTGGTGTAACGAAATCCTGCCTGGAGTGGAGATTCGATGAACTCCAGATTGGCAGTGAATGAATGGAACATTCTGTAGTGGATATTCCAATGATTGTAATTGTGGACAGGAAAGTGAAGAGCTGACCAGGGTGGAGTGGATAGCCAGTTGCACAGCACGCATGAGAGTTTGACAAGACGCTGAAAACCAGCATTAGGTTACTTGGACATTCACCAGTGCTGTAACGAAAGCCTGCCTGAAGTGGAGATTCAGATGAATTCCAGATTGGCAGTTAATGAATGGAACAATCTGTAGTGACCATACCAATAATTTCAGAACTCTGGGTTGTGGCACCAGGAAATAAAGAGCTGACCAGGGTAGAGTGGATAGCCAGGATACACAACGCCAGCAGTATGTGAACAGGCCGCTGACCACTAGCATTGGGTTACTGGGACGTGCAGAAAAATCTCAACCCTGATGAGATTTTGAGGCATACGATTATCACCACCTCTACGTGGCACTGACCGGGACAATACCATATGGTTTCGATTGATTCAGAAGTCTATGCACACCAGGCCTGGTTACAGTGGACGGTATGATGAAAACTTATGCTTGATTGAGTGCACAGGATGATGAAAAACAGACATGCAGGTGTTCAAATTTAAATGAACTCAGGTCACTAGGTAGTGTGGCAGGGTTAATGAACAGAATACTATATTCAACTGGATAGGTAGCAGAACAGCAGACCTAGGGAGAGTTGACAGCAAATGCTCACATGGCAGATTTCTACTTCGACTCGATTTCATGGAGAACGAGAAGAAACGCAGGCCTAATACATTGGATATTGAGATGAAATCACTGTTAACTCTCCCAGTCCTCCAGGACTTCGTTGATTTGCTTGCGCGGTTCAGTAGCATCTTCATTTTGTGAAAAGGGTTGACTGTAATTTTGGCATATGGAATATTTCAGGAGTGTCTAGCCAGTCTTTGCCAGGAGGGCCAGATACTCTCTAGCTTCCCGAGCTCTCTGAGAGGGTGAGGAATTGACACTTGCTCTTCCAGATTCGATGAACTCCAGATTGGCTGTGATTGAATGGAACATTCTGTAGTGTAGATTCCAATGCATTCTGAAATCTGGATTGCGTGGAGAGGAAATTAAAAAGCTGACCAGGGAGGAGTGGATAACCAGTTGAGCAGCATGCCTACGAGTGTGAACAGGCTGCTGAAACCGAGCATTGGTTTACTTGGACATTCACCAGTGCTGTAATGAAAGTCTGCCTGGAGTGGAGATTCAGATGAATTCCAGATTGGCAGTGAATGAATGGAACATTCTGTAATGGAGATTCCAATGATTTCTGAAGTCTGGGTTGTGTGGACAGGAAAATGGAAAGCTGGCCACGGTGAAGTGGATAGCCAGTTGAACAGCAAGCCTGCGAGTATGAACAGACCGCTGAAAACCAAAACAGTGTTACATGGATATTCACAAGTGGTGTAACGAAAGCCTGCCTGGAGTGGAGATTTTATGAATTCCAGATTGGAAGTGAATGAATGAAACATTCTGTAGTGGAGATTCCGATGACTTCTGAAGTCTGGGCAGTGTGGACAGGAAAATGAAGAGCTGACCAGGATGGAGTGGATAGCCAGTGGATTTGATGAATTCCAGATTCACAGTGAATGAATGGAACATTCTGTAGTGGAGATACCAGTGATTTCATATCTCTGGGTTATGGGCACCAGGAAATGAAATGCTGACCAGGGTAGAGTGGATAGCCAGTGAACACCATGCCTGCGGTATGTGAACAGGCCGCTGAACATTAGCATTGGGTTTCTGGGACATGCAGAAGAATACCAACCCTGACCAGTTTTAGAGGCATACGATCACCACGACTACTGTGTGGCTTTGACAGGGACAGTAACATATGGTTTGGATTGATTCAGAAGTTGATGCCCAGCCGGCCTGGTTAGAGTGGAAGGAATGATGAAAACTTCGGCTTGATTGAGTGCACAGGCAGATGAAAACCTGTTATGTAGGTGTTGATATTTAGATGAACTCAGGTCTCTCGATTGTGTGTCAGGGTTAATGAACAGACTACTATATTCGACTAGATATCGAGCTGAAGAGCAGGCCTGGGGAGTGTTGACAGCAAATGCTCATTTGGCAGATTTCTAATTCGACTCGATTTCATGGAGAACGAGAAGAAATGCAGGCCTAATTCATATGGATATTGAAATAAATTCACTACTCAGCAGTGTGGATTGCTGTCACTCTCCCTGTCCTCCCGGACTTCACTGATTTGCTGGCGCGGTTCAGTAATGTTTTCATTTGGAGACTTGTGGTGACTGTAATTTCGGCACATGGAACATTTCACGGGTGGTAGCCAGGCTTTTCCGCGAGGACCAGATACACTCGGTAGCTTCCCCGGCTCTTGAGAGTGCGAGGAATTGAACCCAGCTAGGCCAGGCTGGCTGCGTAACGCACAAGTCCTACTGCTGTGCTTTCCCGCCAGAATGGCAGTGTTGATAGGAAAATGAACAACAGCGCATGGATGATTTCAGAGTGCAGATTCAGATAATTTCAAGTTTCTGGGTAGTTTCACCAGTGGTATAACGAATGCCTGCGTAGAGTGGAGATTCAGATGTATTCCAGACTCGCAGTGAATGATCGGAACATTCTGTAGTGGAGATTCCAATGATTTCTGATATCTTGGTGTTGTGGATAGGATAATGAAGAGCTCACTACGTTGGACTAGATAGCCAGTGAACAGAACGCCTGTGAGTGTGAACAGGCCACTGAAAACCAGCATTGGGTTACTTGGACATTTACCAGTGGTGTAACGAAAGCCTGCCTGGAGTGGAGATTCTATGAACTCCAGATTGGTAGTGAATGATTGGAACATTCTGTAGTGGAGATTGCAAGGATTTCTGAAGTTTGGGTTGTGTGTACAGGAAAATGAAGAGCTGACCAGGGTGGAGTGGATAGTCAGTTGTACAGCACGCCTGCGAGTGTGAACAGCACACTGAAAACCAGCTTTGGGTTACTTGGACATTCACAAGTGGTGTAACGAAAGCCTGCGTGGAGTGGAGATTTAGATGAATTCCAGATTGGCAGTGAATGAATGGAATATTATTTAGTGCAGATTCCGATGATTTCTGAAGTCTGGTCAGTGTTGACAGGAAAATGAAGAGCTGACCAGGTTGGAGTGTATAGCCAGTTGAACAGCATGCCTGCGAATGTGAACAGGACGCTGAAAACCAGCATTGGGTTACTTGGACATTCACCAGTGCTGTATCGAAAGCCTGCCTGGAAGGGAGTTTCAGTTGAATTCCAGATTGGCAGTGAATGAATGGAATATTCTGTAGTGGAGATTCCAATGATTTCTGAAGTCTGGGTTGTGTGGACAGGAAAATGAAGAGCTGACCAGGGTTGAGTGTATAGCCAGTAGAACAGCATGCCTGCGAGTGTGAACAGGCCGCTGAAAACCAGCATTGGGTTACTTGGACATTCACCAGTGGTTTATCGAAATCCTACCTGGAGCGGAACTTCAGATGAATTCCAGATACGCAGTGAATGAATGGTAAGTTCTGTATTGGCGATACTAATGATTTAATAACTCTGGCTTATGGGCACCAGGAGATGTAGAGCTGAACATGGTGGGGTGAATAGGCAGTGAACACCACGCCTGCAGTATGTGAACAGGCCGCTGACCACTAGCATTGGGTTACTGGGACATGCAAAAAAATCCCAACCCTGAAAAGTTTTAGAGACATACAATCATCACCACCACTGGGTGGCGTTGACCGGGACAGTAACATATGATTTCGATTGATTCAGAAGTCGAAGCACACCAGGCCTGGTCTGAGTGAACGGGATGATGAAAACTTCGGCTTGATTTAGTGCACAGGCATATGAAAACCAGATATGTAGTCGTTGATATTTAGATGAATTCAGGTCGCTCGGTAGTGAGGCAGGGTTAATGAACAGAATACTATATTCGACTGTATTTGGAGTTGAAGAGAAGGCCTGAGGAGAGTTGACCGCAAATGCTCTCCTGGCAGATTTCCAATTCGACGCGATTTCATGGAGAAGGAGTAGAAATGCAGGCCTAATACATTGGGTATTGAGATGAATTCACTACTCAGCAGTGTGGATCACTGTCACTCTCCCAGTCCTCCCGGACTTCATTGATTTGCTGGCGCAGTTCAGTTATGTCTGCGTTTGGAGACCTGTGGTGACTGTAATTTCGGCATATGGAATGTTTCCCAGGTGGCTTGCCAGGCTTTGCCCCGAGGGCCAGATACTCTCGGTAGCCCCTCAGACTCTCTGAGAGTGCGAGGAATTGAACCCGGCTCGGCCAGCCTGGCTGCAGGAGGCACACATCCTACTGCTGTCCTTTCGCGCCAGAATGGCAGTGTGAATAGGAAGATGAAAAGCAGCCCATGGATGACTTTACAGTGCAGATTCAGATAATTTACCGGTTCAGGTTAGACTCACCAGTGGTGTAACGGAAGTCTGCGTAGAGTGGCGATTCAGATGTATTCCAGACTCACAGTGAATGACCGGAACATTCGGTAGTGGAGATTCTAATGATTTCTGATGTCTGGTTTCTGTGGACATGAAAATGAAGAGCTGACCAGGGTGCAGTGTATAGCCAGGGAACAGCACAGCTCCGAATGTGAACAGGACACAGAAAACCAGCATTGGGTTACTTGGACATTCACCAGTGGTGTAACGAAAGCCTACCTGGAGTGGAAATTCAGATGAATTTCAAATTCGCTGTGAATCAGTGGAACATTTCTGTAGGGGAGATTTCAATGATTTCTCATGTCTGGGTTGTGTGGACAGAAAAATAAAGAGCTGACCAGGGTTGAGTGGATAGCCAATTGAACAGCATGACTGTGAGTGTGATCAGACCGCTGAAAACCAACATTGGGTTACTTGGACATTCACCAGTGGTGTAACGAATGCCTGCCCGGAGTCGAGATTCAGATGAATTCCCGATTGGCAGTGAATTAATGGAACATTTTGTATTGGAGATACCAATGATTTAAGAACTCTGGATTATGAGCACCAGGAAATTAAGACATGAGAAGGGTGGATTGGATACCCAGCTAAACAGCAGACCTGCGAGTGTGAAGAGGCCACTGAAAACCAGAATTGGGTTACTTGGACATTCACCAGTTGTGTTATGGAAGCCTGCCTGGAGTGGAGATTCAGATGAATTCCAGATTCACAGTGAATGAGTGGAGCATTCTGTAGTGGACATTCCAATGACTTCAGAACTCTGGGTTCTGGGCACCAGGAAATGAAGAGCTGACCAAGGTGAAGTGGATAGCCAGTGAACACGGCGCCTGCGGTATGTGCACAGGCCGCTGACCACCAGCATTGGGTTATTGGAACATGCAGAAGAATTCCAGCCCTGATTAGTTTTAGAGGAATACGATCATCACCAGTACTGGGTGGCGTTGAACGGGAGAGTACCATATGGTTAATATTGATTTCTAGGTCGATGCACACTAGGCCTGGGTAGAGTGGATGGGATGATGAAAACTTCAGCTTGATGGAATGCACAGGCAGATGAAAACCAGATATGTAGCTGTTGATATTTAGATGTACTCAGGTCGCTCGTTAAAGTGGCAGCTTTAATGAACAGAATATTATATTCGACTGGACAGGGAGCTGAACAGCAGGCCTGGGGAGGTAAAGGTGAAGGCCCTCCAGTTGTTCATCGATTTGCTCGAGCGGGCCCGGTAACGTCTCCATTGGAGACTTTGTTATTACTGTGTCTGGCATATGGAATACGTCATGGGGAGCTTGCCAGTCTCTGCCGTGCGGGTGAGAAACTCTCGGTAGCTTGCCGGGCTCTACAAGAGATTAGAGCAAATGCTCACTTGTCAGATTTCTAATTCGACCCAATTTCCTGGAGAACGACAAGAAATGCAGGCCGAATACATTGGATAATTGAGATGAATTCACTACTCAGCAGTTTGGATCACTGTCACCCTCCCAGTCCTCCTGGACTTCATTGATTTGCTGGCGAAGTTCAGTAACGTCTTTGTTTGGAGACTTGTGGTGACTGTAATTTTGCAATAAGGAATATTTCACGGGTGTCTGCCAGGCGTTGCGCGAGGGCCAGATACTCTCGGTAGCTTCCCGGGCTTTCTGAGAGGGCGAGGAATTGAAACAGGCTCGGCCAGACTGGCTGAGTGAGGCACACGTCTTACTGTTGTGCTTTCGCGCCAGAATGGCAATGTGGATAGGAAGATAAAAAGCAGCCCATGGATGATTTTAGATTGCAGATTGAGATGATTTCAAGTTTCTGAGTAGACTCACCAGGGTGTAACGAATGCCTGCGTAGAGTGTAGATTCAGATGTATTCCAGACTCGCAGTGAAAGACGGGAACATTCTGTAGTGGAGATTCCAATGATTTCTGATATCTGGATGTTGTGGACAGGGAAATGAAATTCTAACCAGGGTGGACCTGTTTGCCAGTGAAAAGCACGACTGGGAGTGTGAACAGGCCGCTGAACACCAGCATGGGGTTACTTGGACATTCACCAGTGGTGTAACGAAAGCCTACCTGGAGTGGAGATTCAGATAAATTCCAGATTCTCAGTGAATGAATGGGACATTCTGTAATGGAGATTGCAATGACTTCTGAAGTCTGGATTGTGTGGACAGGAAAATAAATAGCAGACCAGTTTAGAGTGAAAAGCCAGTTGCACAGCAGGCCTGCAAGTTTGAACAGGCTGCTGATAACCAGAATTGATTTACTTAGATATTCACCATTGGTGTAACAAAATCCTGCCTGGTGTGGAGATTTGATGAATTGCTTATTGGAAGTTAATGAATGGAACATTCGGTACTGAAAATTCCAATGATTTCTGAAATCTGGGATGTGTGGAGAGGAAAATGAAGAGCTGACTAGGGTTCAGGGCATAGCCAGTTGAACAGCACACCTGCGAGTGTGTACAATATGCAGAAAATCAGCATTGTGTTACTTGGACATTAAAAAGTGGTGTAACAAAAACCTGCCTGGAGTGGAGATTCGATGAATTCCAGATTAGTAGTGAATGAATGGAACATTTTGTAATGGAGATTCCAATGATTTCTGAAGTTTGGGTTGTGTGGACAGGAAAAGAAAGACATGATCACTATGGAGTGGTTAGCCAGTTGAACAACACGACGACGAGTGTGAACAGGACGCTGAAAACCAGCATTGGGTAACTTGGACATTTACCAGTGGTGTAAAGAAAGCCTAAATGGAGTGGAGATTCAGATAAATTCCAGATTCGCAGTGAATGAATGGAACATTCTGTAGTGGAGATTCCAATGATTTTTGACGTCTGTGTTATGTGGACAGGAAAAAAAAGACGTGACCACGGTGGAGTGGACAGCCATTTGAACAGCAGGCCTGCGAGTGTGACTAGGACTTTGAAAACCTGCACTGGGTGACTTGGAAATTCACCAGTGGTATAACAAATCCTGCATGGAGTGGAGTTTTATTTAAATTCCAGATTCGAAGTGAATGAATGGTACATTCTGTAGTGGAGATTCCAATGATTTCAGAAGTCTGGGTTGGGTGAACAGGAAAAGAATGAGCTGACCAGGTTGGAGAGGATAGAAGTTGAGCAGCAAGCCTGCGAATGTGCACAGGCCGCTGAAAACCAACATTGTGTTATTTGTATATTTACCGGTAGTGTAACAAAAGCCTGCCTGGAGTTGAGATTCGATGAATTCCAGATTGGCAGTGAATGAATGGGACATTATGTAGTGAAGATTCTACTGGTTTCTGAAGTGTGGGTTACGTGTATAGGAAAATGAAAGCTGACCAGGATTGAGTGGATAACCAGTTGAACATCACACCTGCGAGTGTGAACAGGACTCTGAACACCAGCAGTGGGTTACAAGGACATTCACCATTGGTGTAACGAAAGGCTACCTGGAGTGGAGATTCAAAGAAGTCCTGATTGGCAGTGAATGAATGGAACATTCTGTAGCGGAGATTCCAATGATTTCTGAATTCTGGATTGCGTGGACAGGAAAAAGAGGAGCAGACCAGGTTAGAGTGGATAGCCAGTTGAACCACAGGTCTGCAAATTTGAACAGGCCTCTGAAATCCAGTATAGGGTTAATTGGACATTCAGTAGTGGTATAACGAATGCCTGCAGGGAGTGAAGATTCGATGATCTCCAGATTGGCATTGAATGAATGGAACAGTCTGTAGTGGAGATTCCAATTATTTCTGATGTCTGGGTTCTTGTGGCAGGCAAAGAAAGACATGACCACTGTGGAGTGGATAGCCAGTTGAACTGCACGCCTGTGACTGCGAACAGGACGCTGAAAACCAGCAATGGTATACTTGGACATTCAACACTGGTGTAACGAAAGCCTGACTGGAGTGGAGATTCAGAAGAATTCCAGATTCGCAGTGAATGAATGGAACATTCTGTAGTGGAGATTCCAATGATTTCTGAAGTCTGGCTTGTGTGGACAGGAAAATGAAGAGCTGACCACTGTGGAGTGGATATCCAGTTTAACAGCACGCATGCGAGTGTGAACAGTACACTGAATACAGTATTGGGTTACTTGGATATTCACCAATGGTGTAACGAAAGCCTGCCTAGAGTGGAGATTTGATGTATTCCAGATTGGCAGTGAATGAATGGTACATTTTGTAGTGGAGATTCTAATGGTTTCTGAAGTCTAGATTATGAGTGTAGGAAAATGAAGAGCTGACCAGGTGTGTGTGGATAGCCAGTTAAACAGCACGCCTGCAAGTGTGAACAGAACTCTGAAAACCGGCATTGTGTTACTGGGACATTCACCAGTGGTGTAACAAAAACTGCATGGAGTGGACTTTCAGATGAATTCCAGATTCACAGTTAATGAATGTAACATTCTGTAGTGGACATTCCAATTATTTCTGAAATCTGTCTTGTGTGGACAGAAAATGAAGAGCTGACCAGGTTGGTGTGGATAGACAGTTGAAGAGCGCGCCTGCGAGTATAAACAGGAGGCTGTACACCAGAAGTGGGTTACTTAGACATTCACCTTTGGTGTAACGAAAGGCTGCCTGGAGTGGATATTCGAAGAACTCCAGGTTGGCAGTGAATGTATGGCACATTCTGTAGTGGAGATTCCAATAATTTCTGACGGCTGGGTTGTGTGGACAAGAAATTGAAGAGCTGAACAGGTTGGAGTGGATAGCCAGTTGAATAGTAAACCTGCAAATGTGTACCGGACGCTGAAAACCAGCATAGTTTTACTTGGACATTCAGCAGTGGTGTGACGAAAGCCTTCCTGGAGTGGAGATTCAGATGAATTCCAGATTCGCAGTGAATGAATGGAACATCCTGTAGTGGAAATTCCAATGATTTCTGAAATCAGGGGTGTGTGGCCAGGAAAATGAAGACCAGACCAGGTTAGAGTGGATAGATAGTTGAACAGCAGGCATAGGAGTTTGAACAGGCCTCTGGAAAGCAGCATTGGATTACCTGGACATTCAGCAGTGGTGTAACGAAAGCCTGCCTACAGTGTAGATTCGATGGCAGTGAATGAATGTAACATTCTGTAGTGGAGATTCCAATGATTTCTGAATTCTGGGCTGTGTGGACAGGAAATGACAGAGCTGACCACTGTGGAGTGGATAGCCAGTTGAACAGCACTCCGGCGAGTGCGAACAGGATGCTGAAAACCAGTATTTGGTTACTTGGACATTCAGCAGTGGTCTAACGAAAGCCACCCTGGAGTGGGGATTCGATGAATTCCAGATTGCCATTGAAAGAATGGAATATTCTGTAGTTGAAATACCAATGATTTCTGAAGTCTTGGTTGTGTGGATAGGAAAATGAAGAGCTTACCAGGGTTCAGTGGATAGCCTGTCGAACAGCACGCCTGCGAGTATGAAAAGGCAACTAAAAAACCAGCATTGGGTATCTTGGACATTCAGCAGTGGTGTAACGAAAGTGTGCCTGGACTGGAGATTCGATGGTTCGAGACTTGCAGTGAATGAATGGAACATCCTTTACTGGTGATTCCAATGATTTTTGAAGTCTGGGTTATGTCTTTAGGAAAATGAAGAGCTGACCAGCGTTGTGTGGATAGCCAGTTGAACAGCACGCCTGCAAGTGTGAACAGGCCGCTGAAATCCAGCATTGGGGTACTTGGATATTCACCAGTGGTGTAATGAAATCCAGCCTCGATTGGAGATTCTATGAATTGCAGACTGTCAGTGAATGAACGGAACATTCTTTAGTGGAGATTCCAATAATTTCTGAAGTCTGGGTTCTGTGGATATGTAAATGAAGAGCTGACCACTGTGTAGTGGATAGCCAGTTGATCAGCAAGCCTGCGAGTAAGAACAGGACTCTGAAAACCAACATTGGGTTACTTGGACATTCTGCAGTGGTGTAGCAAAAGCCTGCCTGGAGTGGAGATTCAGATGTATTCCAGATTCGCACTGAATGAATGGAACATTCGGTAGTGGAGATTCCAATGATTTCTGAAGTCCGGTTTGTGTGGACAGGAAATGAAAGAGCTTACCACTGTGGAGTGGAAAGCCAGTTGTACAGCACGCCTGCAGGTGTGAACAGGAAGTTGAACACCAGCATTTTGTTATATGAATATTCAGCAGTGGAAATTCCAGTGATTTCTGAAGTCTGGGTTGTGTGAACAGGAATATGAAGAGCTGATCAGGGTTGACTAGCGAGCCAGTTGAACAGAACGCCTGCGATTGTGATCACTCCGCTGAAAACCAGCAGTGGGTTACTTGAACATTCAGCAGTGGTGTAATGAAAACCAATCTGTAGTGGAGATTTGATGATCTCCAGATTGGCAGTGAATGAATAGGACATTCTGTACTGGAGATTCCAATAATTGCTGAAGCCTGTGTTGTGTGCACAGGAACATGAAGGGCTGATCAGTTTGTAGTGCATAGCCAGTTGAACAGCACGCCTGCGACTGTGAACATGCCGCTGAAAACCAGCATTGGATTACTTGAATATTCACCAGTGGTGTAAGGAAACCCTACCTGGAGTGGAGATTCGATGAATTCTAGATTGGCATTGAATAAATGGAACATTCTGAAGTGGAAATTCCATTGATTTTTGAAGTCTGCGTTGTGTGGACAGGAAAATGAAGAGCATACCAGTTTAGAGTAGATAGCCAGTTGAACAGCAGGCCTGCGAGTTTGAACAGGCTGCTGAAATCCAGCATTGGGTTACTTGGATATTCAGCAGTGGTGTAAAGAAATCTTACCTGGATTGGATATTCGATGAATTTCAGATTGACAGTGAATGAATGGAACATTCTGTAGTGAAGATTCCAATGATTTCTGAAGTCTGGGCTGTGTGGACACGAAATTGAAGAGCTGACGATTGTTGAGTAGTTTGCCATTTCAACAGCACGCCTGCGATTGTGAACAAGCCATAGAAAACCAGCATTGGTTTACATGGACATTCAGCAGTGGTGTAACGAAAGCCTGCCTGGAGAGGAGATTCGAAGAGTTCCAGATTGGCAGTGAATAAATGGAACATTCACCAGTGAAGATTCCAATGATTTCTGAAGTCTGGTTGGTGTGGACAAGAAAATGAAGAGCTGACCTTGGTTGAGTGGTTTGCCATTTGAACAGCACGCCTGCGAGTGTGAACAGGACTCTGAAAACCAGCATTGGGTTATTGTACATTCAGCAGTGTTGTAACGAAAGCCTGACTGGGGTGGTAATTCAGTGATCTTCAAAGTTCATTGGATAGCCTGCGAGTTTGAACAGCCCTCTGAAAACCAGCATTGGGTTACTTGGACATTCAGCAGTGGTGTAACGAAAGTCTGCCTGGATTGGAGATTCTATGATGTCCAATTGGCAGTGAATGAAAGGAACATTCAGTAGTGGAGATTCCAATGATTTCTGAAGTCTGGGTAGTGTGGACAGAAAATGAAAGAGCTGTCCACTGTGGAGTGGATAGCCAGTTGAACAACAGGCTTTCGACTGTGAACAGGACGCTGAAAACCAGAATTGCGTTACTTGGATATTCATCAGTGATGTAACGAAAGCTTGAATGGAGTGGAGATTCTGAAGAATTACAGATTGGCACTGAAAGAATGGAATATTCTGTAGTGGAGATTCCAATGATTTCTGAAGCCTAGGTTGTGTGGACAGGAAATTGAAGTGCTGACCAAGTTGGAGTGCATAGCCAGTTGAATAGTAATCCTGGAACTGTGAACAGGCCACTGAAAACCAGCATTGGGTTACTTGGATATTCACCTGTGGTGTAAAGAAAGCCTGCTTGCAGTGGAGATTCGATGAATTCCTGATTGGAAGTGAATGAATGGAACATTCTGTAGTGGAGATTTTAATGTTTTCTGTAGCTTATGTTATGATGACAGGAATATGAAGAACTGACCAGGTTGCAATGGATAGCCAGCTGAACATCACGCCTGCGACTGTGAATGGGACGCAGAAAACCAACAATGGGTTACTTGGACATTCACCAGTGGTGTGATGAAAGCTTGCCTGGAGTGGAGATTCACATGAATTCCAGATTCTGTTTTCTGAATTCTACGTTGTGTGTACAGGAAAATGAAGAGCTGACCAGGTTGAGGTGGATAGACAGCTGAACAGCACGCCTGCGACTGTGAACAGGCTGCTGAAATCCAACATCGGTTTACTTGTATATTCACCAGTGGTGTAACGAAAGCCTGCTGGAGTGGAGATTCGATGAATTCCAGATTGGCCGTGAATGAATGGAACCTTGTGTAGTGGAAATTCCAATGGTTTCTGAATTCTACGTTGTGAGGACAACAGAAAAATGAAGAGCTGACCAGGGTGGAGTGGATAGCCTGTAGAACAGCACGCCTGTGAGTGTGAACAGGCCTTTGAAAACCAGCATTGGGTTACTTGGACATTCATCAGTGGTGTAACGAAAGCCTGCCTCGAGTGTAGATTCGATGATCTCCAGATTGGCATTTTATTAATGGAATATTCTGTAGTGGAGATTCCAATGATTTCTGAAGTTCGGGTATTGTGGAAAGGAAAGCATAGAGCTTAGCATGTTTGAGTGGATGGCCAGTTGAACAGCACACCTGCGAGTATGAACAGGACGCTGAAACAAGCATTGGGTTAAATGGACATTCACCATTGGTGTAACGAAAGCCTGGCTGGAGTGGAGATTCGCTGAATTCCAGATTGGCAGTGAATGAATGGAACATTCTGTAGTGGAAATTCTAATGGTTTCTGAATTCTACGTTGCGGGGACAGGAAAATGTAGAGCTGACCATGGTTTAGTGGTTTACCATTTGAACAGCACGCCTGCGAGTATGAACAGGCCACTGAAAATCAGCATTGTGTTACTTGGACATTCAACAGAGGTGTAAGGATAGACTGCTTGGAGTGGATATTCGTAGAACTCCAGATTGGCATTGAATGAATGAAACATTCTGTAGTGGACATTCCAATGATTTCTGAAGTCTGGGTTGTGTTGACAGGAAAAAGTAGAGCTGACCAGGTATTCATTGTATAGCCACTTGAATAGCACGTCTCCGAATGTGAGCAGGACGCTGAAAACCAGCACTGTGTAACTTGGATATTCTACAGTACTTAACGAAAGCCTGCCTTGAGTGGAGATTCAGATGAATTTCAGATTCCAGTGAATGAATGGAACATTCTGTAGTGGAGATACAAATGGTTTCTGAATTCTTTGTTGTGTGGACAAAAAAATGAAGAGCTGACCATGGTTGAGTGGTTTACCATTTGAACAGCACGCCTGTGAGAATGAACAGGCCACTGAAAGGCAGTATTGGGTTACTTGGACATTCAGCAGAGGTGTAACGAAAGAATGCTTGGAGTGGATATTCGTAGAACTCCAGATTGGCAGTGAATGAATGGAACATTCTGTAGTGGACAATCTAATGATTTCTGAAGTCTGGGTTGTGTTGAAAGGAAAAAGTAGAGCTGACCAGGTTTTCAGTGTATAGCCACTTGAATAGCACATCTGCTAGTGTGAACAGGACACTGAAAACCAGCCCTGTGTAACTTGGACATTCAACAGTACATAACGAAAGCCTGCCTTGAGTGGAGATTCAGATGAACTACAGATTCCAGTGAATGAATGGATCATTCTGTAGTGGAGATTCTAATGGTTTCTGAATTCTACGTTGTGTGTACAGGAAAATGAAGAGCTGACCAGGTTGGAGTAGATAGGCAGTTGAACAGCACGCTTGCGACTTTGAACAGGCTGCTGAAACCAGCATTGTGTTACTTGGATATTCACCAGTGTTTTAACGAAATCCTGCCTGGACTGGAGATTCGTTGAATTCCAGATTGGCAGTGATGTAATGAAACATTCTGTAGTGGAGATTCCAATGGATTCTGAAGTCGACGCTGTGTGGACAAGAAAATGAAGGGCTGACTACGTTGGATTGCATAGCCAGTTGAACAGCAGGCCTGTGACTATGAACAGGCTGCTTAAAACCAGCATTGGGTACTTGAATATTCAGTGGTGTAAGGAAATCCTGCCTGGAGTGGAGATTCAATGAATTCCAGATTGGCAGTGAATGAATGGAAAATTATGTACTGGAAATTCCAATGATTTCTGAAGTCTGGGTTGTGTTGACAGGAAAAAGAAGAGCTCACCAGGGTCCAGTGGATAGCCACTTGAAGAGCACTCCTGCGAGTGTGAACAGGATCCTGAAAACCAGCATTGTTTTAATTGGACATTCAATAGTGGTGTACCGAAAGCATTCCTGGAGTCGAGATTCGGAAGAATTCCAGATTCGCAGTGAATGAATGGAACATTCTGTAGAGGAGATTCCAATGATTTCTGACACCTGGGTTTTGTTGACAGGAAAACGAATTGCAGACCCGGTTAGAGTGGATAGCCAGTTGAAAATCAGTCCTGTGAGTTTGAACAGGCCTCTGAAAACCAGCATTGGTTTACATGGACATTCAGCAGTGGTGTAACGAAATTGTTCCTGGAGTGGAGATTCAATGATCTCCAATTGGCAGTGAATGAAAGGAACATTCAGTAGTGGAGATTCCAATGATTTCTGAAGTATGGGTTGTTTGGACAGGAAATGAAAGGGTTGATCACTGTGGAGGGGGTAGCCAGTTGAACATTAGGCCTGCGACTGTGCACAGGACGCTGAAAACCAGAATTGCGTTACTTGGATATTCAGCAGTGGTGTAACGAAAGCCTGCCTGTAGTGGAGATTCGATGAACTCGAGATTGACACTGAACGAATGGAACATTCTGTAGGGGAGATTCTAATGTTTTCTGAAGTCTACGTTATGATCACAGGAATATGAAGAGCTGACCATGTTGGAGTGGATAGCCAGCTGAACAGCACGCCTGCGACTGTGAACAGGACGCTGAAGACCAGCATTGCGTTACTTGGACATTCACCAATGGTATTATGAAAGCCTGCCTGGAGTGGAGATTCGATGAACTCCAGATTGGCACTGAATGAATGGAACATTCTGTAGTGGAGATTGTAATGTTTTCTGAAGTCTACGTTATGATGACAGTAATACGTAGAGCTGATCAGGTTGGAGTGTATAACCAGTTGAACAGCAGGCCTGCTAGTTTGAACACGCTGCTGAAAATCAGCACTGTTTACATGGATATTCACCAGTGGTGTAACAAAATCCGGCCTTGAGTGGAAAGTCGATGAATTACAGATTCGGAGTGAATGAATGGAATATTCTGTAGTGGAGATTCCAATGATTTCTGAAGCCTGGGTTGTGTGAACATGAAAATGAAAAGCTGACCAGGGTTCAGAGGATAGCAAGTTGAACAGCACGAATACGAGTGGGAAAAGGTCGCTGAAAACCAGCATTGTGTTACTTGAACATTCACCAGTGGTGTAACGAAAGCCTGCCTGGAGTGCAGATTCAGATGAATCCAGATTGGGAGTGAATGAATGGAACATTCTGTAGTGGAGATTACAATGATTTCTGAGATCTGGGTTGTGTGGACAGGAAAATAAAGTGCAGACCAGTTTAGAGTGTATAGTCAGTTGAACAGCAGGCCTGCTAGTGTGAAAGGGCCACTGAAAACCAGCATTGGGTTACTTGTATATTCAGCAGTTGTGTAACGAAAGCCTGACTGGAGTGGAGATTCAGATGAATTCCAGATAATCAGTGAATGAATGGAGCATTTGTAGTGGAGTTTCTAAAGGTTTCTGAAGTCTGGTTTATGTGGACAGGAAAATGAAGAGCTGTCCAGATATGAGTGAATAACCAGTTGAACAGCATGCCTGCGAATGTGAACAGGGCTCTGATAACCATGATTGCGTTACTTGGACATTCACCAGTGGTGTAACTAATGCCTTTCAAGAGTGGAGATTCGAAGAACTCCAGATTGGCCGTGAATGAATGGAACATCCTGTATTGGAGATTCCAATGATTTCTGAAGTCTGTTTTGTGTGGACTGGAAAAGGAAGAGCTCACCAGGGTTCAGCGGATAGCCAATTGAACAGCACGCTGGCGAGTGTGAAGAGGACACTGAAAACCAGCATTGGGTTACTAGGATATTCACCAGTGGTGTAACAAAAGCCTACCTGTAGTGGAGACACCGATGAATTCCAGATTGGCAGTGAATGAATGGAACATTCTCTAGGGGAGATTCCAATGTTTTCTGAAGTCTACGTTATGTGAACAGGAATATGAAGAGCTGACCAGGTTGGAGTGTATAGCCAGTTGAACAGCACGCCTGCGAGTTTGAACAGGACGCTGAAAACCAGCATTGTGTTACTTGGACATTCAGCAGTGGTTTAAAGAAAGCCTGCCTGGAGTGGAGATTCAAAGAACTCCAGAATGGCAGTGAAAGAATTGAACATTCTATAGTGGAGATTCCTATGATTTCTGAAGTCTGTGTTGTGTGGATATGAAAAGAGAAGAGCTGACCAGGGTGGAGTGGATAACCCGTTGAACATAACCCTGTGAGTGTGAAAACAACGCTTAAAACCTGCATTGGGTTACTTGGACATTGACCAGTGGTGTAACGAAAGCCACCCTGGTATGGAAATTCCATGAATTCCAGATTGACAGTTACTGAATGGAACATTCTGTAGTGGAGATTCCAATGGTTTCTGAAGTCTGGGCTGTGTGGACAGGAAAAGAAAGACATGACCACTGTGGAGTGGATAACCAGTTGAACAGCATGCATGCGATTGTGAACAGGACACTGAACACCAGCATTGGGTTACTTGCACATTCAACAGCAGTATAACGAAAGCCTGTCTGGAGTGGAGATTCAGATGAATTCCAGATTCTCAGTGAATGAATGGAACATTCTGTATTAGAGATTCCAAAAATTTCTGAAATCTACGTTGTGTGGACACGAAAATGAAGAGCTGACCAGGGTTCAGTGGATAGAAGTTGAACAGCACGCCTGCGAGTTTGAACAGGACGCTGAAAACCAGCATTGTGTTACTTGGACATTCAGCAGTGGTTTAAAGAAAGCCTGCCTGGAGTGGAGATTTGATGATCTCAAGATTACAGTTAATGAATGGAACATTCTGTAGTGGAGATTCTAATGATTTCTGAAAACTGTGTTTTGTGGAAAGAAAAATGAAGAGCTGTCCAGGGTTCAGTGGATAGCCAGCTGAACCGTATGCCTTCGTGTGTGAAAAGGCCTCTGAAACCCAGCATTGGGTTACTTGGACATTCAGCAGTGGTGTAACGAAAGCCTGCCTGGAGTGGAGATTCGATGATCTCCAGATTGGCAGTGAGCGAATGCAACATTGTGAAGTGGAGATTCCAATGATTTCTGAAGTCTGGTTTGTGTGGACAGGAAATGAAAGAGCTGAACACGGTGGAGTGGATAGCCAGTTGAACAGCACGCTTGCGAGTGTGAACAGGACGCTGGAAAGCAGCATTTGTTTACTTGGACATTTACCAGTGGTGTAATGAAAGCCTGCCTGGAGTGAAGATGAATTCCAGATTTGCTATGAATGAACGGAACATTCTGTAGTGGAGATTCCAAACATTTCTGAAATCTGAGTTGTGTGGACAGGAAAATAAAGTGCTGGCCAGGGTTGAGTTGCTAGCCATTTGAACAGCACGCCTGCGAGTGTGAACACGAAGTTGAAAACCAGCATTGTGTTACTTGGACATGTATTACTTGGACATGTACTTGGACAAAGAAAAATGGGTTATGGGCACCAGGAAATGAAGAGCTGACCAGGGTGGAGTGGATATCCAGTGAACACCATGCCTGCAGTGTCCGCTGACCCCTAGCATTGGGTTACTGGGACATGCAGAAGAATTCCAACCCAGACGAGTTTTAGAGGCATACGATCTTCACCACCACTGGGTGGCGTTCACCAGCAGAGTACCATATGGTTTCAATTGATTCAGAAGTCGATGCACAATAGGCCTGGGTAAAGGTGACGGGATGATTAAAACTTCGGCTTGATTGAATGCACAGACAGATGAAAACCAGATATGTAGCTGTTAATATTTAAATGAATTCAGGTCGCTCGGTAGTGTGGCAGGGTTCATGAACAGAATAATATATTCGACTGGACAGGGAGCAGAACAGCAGGCCTGGGGAGAGTTGAAAGCAAATGCTCAATTGTCAGATTCCTAATTCGACTCGATTCCGTGGAAAACGAGAAAAAACACAGGCCTAATCCATTGGATATTGAGATGAATTCATTACTCAGCAGTGTGGATCGCTTTAACTCTCCCAGTCCTCCCAGACATCATTGATTTACTGGCACGGTTCAGTAGCGTCTTCTTTTGGAGATTTGTGTTGACTGTAATTTTGGCATATAGAATATTTCACGGGTGTATTGCCAGGATGTGCTACAAGCGCCAGATACTCTAGGTAGCTTGCCGGGCACTCTGAGAGGGAGAGGAATTGAACCCGGCTCGGCAAGGATGGCTGCTTGACGCACTCATCCTACTGCTGTGCTTTCGCGCCAGAATCGCAGTGTGGATAGGAAGATGAAAAGCAGCCCATGGATGATTTTAGAGATCAGATTCAGATGACTTCATATTTCTGGGTTGACGCACCAGTGCTCTTACGAATGCCTGCGTAAAATGGATATTCAATGTATTCCAGAATCGCAGTGAATGACCGGAATATTCTGCAATGGAGATTCCAATGATTTCTGGTGTCTGGGTTGTGTGGACAGGAAAATGAAGAGCTGACCAGGTTGGAGTGGATAGCCAGTAATCAGCATAGGCCGCTGAAAACCATCATTGGCTTACTTGGACATTCACCAGTGGTGTAACGACAGCCTGTCGTGAGTAGAGAATCGATGAACACCAGATTGTCAGTGAATGAATGGAACATTTTGTAGAGTGGATTCAAATAATTTCTGACGTCTTGTTTGTGTGGACAGGAATATGAAGAGCTGGCCAGCCTGCAGTGGATAGCCAGTTGAACAGCACGCCTGGGAGTGTGAAAAGGACGCTCAAAACCAGCATTGGGTTACTTGAATATTCACCAGTGTTGTAACGAAAGCCTGCCTCCAGTGGAGATTCGATGAATTCCAGATTGGCAGTGAATGAATGGAAAATTCTGTAGTGGAGATTGCAATGGTTTCTGAAGTCACGGTTTTGTGCACAGGAAATTGAAGAGCTGAACAGGGTGGAGTGGATAGCCAGTTGAAGAGCACGCCTGCGAGTGTGAACAAGATGCTGAAAACCAGCATTGGGTTACTTGGACATTCACCACTGGTATAAGGAAAGCCTGCATAGACTGGAGATTCAGATGAATTCCAGATTAGCAGTGTATGAATGGAACATTCTGTAGTAGAGATTCCAATGATTTCTGAAGTCTGGGTTGTGGGGAGAGGAAAATGAAGTGATGATCAGAGTTGAGTGGATAGCCAGTTGAACAGCACGTGTGCGAGTGTGAATACGACGCTGAAAAGCAGCATTGAGTTACTTGGACATTCACCAGTGGTGTAGCTTAATCGTGCCTGGAGTGGAGATTCAATAATCTCCAGATTGGCATTGAATGAATGGAACATTCTGTAGTGGAGATTCCAATGATTTCTGGAGTCTGGGTTGTGTGGACAGGAAAATGAAGAGCTGATGAGGGTGTAGTGGATAGCCAGTTGAATAGGACGCCTGGGAGTGTGAACAGGCCGCTGAAAACCTGCATTGTGTTACTAGGAGATTCAACAGTGGTGTATCAAAAGCCTGCCTGGAGTGGAGATTCAGATGAATTCCAGATTCGGGGTAAATGAATGGAAAATTCTGTAGTGGAGATACCAAATATTTCAGAACACTGGGGTATGGGCTCCAGGAAATGAAGAGCTGATCAGGGTGGCGCGGATATCCAGTGAACACCACGACTGCAGTATGTGAACAGGCCGCTGACCACTAGCATTGGGTTACTGGGACATCCCGAAGAATTTCAACCCTGAGGAGTTAAAGAGTCATACGATCTTCACCACCACTGGGTGGCGTTCACCGGGAGAGTACCATATGCTTTCAATTGATTCAGAAGTTCATGCACAATAGGCCTGGGTAAAGTCAACGGGATGATTAAAACTTCGGCTTGATTGAGTGCACAGGCAGATGAAAACCAGATATGTAGGTGTTGATATTTAGATGAACTCAGGTAGCGGGGTAGTGTGGCAGGGTTCATGAAAAGAATACTATATTCGACTGGATAGGGAGCTGAATGGCAGGCCTGGGGAGAGTTGACAGCAAATGATCAATTGCCAGATTTCTAATTCAACTCGATTTCGTGGATTATGAGAAGAAACGCAGACCTAATACATTGGATATTGAGATGAATTCACTACTCAGCAGTGTGGATCGCTTTCACTCTCCCAGTGTTCCCGAACATCATTGATTTGCTGGCACGGTTCAGTAGCATCTTCTTTTGGAGATTTGTGGTGACTGTAACTTTGGCATATGGAATATTTCACGGGTGTCTTGCCAGGCTTTGCCACGAGGGTCAGATACTCTCGTTAGCTTCCCGAGCTCTCTGAATGGGGGGGGGGGGGGGGGGGGGGAATTGAACGCGGCTCTGCCAGGCTGGATGCTGGACGCACACATCCTACTGTTGTGCTTTTGCCCCAGAATGGCAATGTGAATAGGAAGATGAAAAGCAGCCCATGGATGATTTTAGAGTACAGATTGAGATGATTTCAAGTTTCTTGGTAGACATACCAGGGTTGTAACGAATGCCTGCGTAGAGTGGAGATTCAGGTGTATTCCAGACCCTCAGTGAATGACCGGAACATACTGTAGTGGAGATTCCAATGATTTCTGATGTCTGGGTTGTGTGGACAGGAAAATGAAGAGCTGAGCAGGGTGGAGTGGATAGCCAGTGATCAGCACAGGCCACTGAAGACCATCATTGGGTTACTTGGATTTTCACCAGTGGTGTAACGACAGCCTGCCTGAAGTGGATATTCGAATAACTCCAGATTGGCAGTGAATGAATGGAACATTCTATAGTGGAGATTCCAATGGTTTCTGAAATTTGGGTTGTGTGGACAGGAAAATGGAGAGCTGACCAGGTTGGAGTGGATTGCCAGTTGAACATCACGCCTGCGAGTGTGAAAAGCCGCTTAAAACCATCATTGGGTTACTTTTATATTCACCAGTGGTGTAAAGAAAGCCTGCCTGGAGGGAGATTCGATGAATTCCATATTGGCAATGAATGAGTGGAACATTCTGTATTGGAGATACCAATGATTTCAGAACTCTGGGTTATTGGGACAAGGAAATGATGAGCTGACCAGGGTGGACTGGGTAGCCACTGAAGAGCACGCCTGCGAGTGTGAACAGGCCTCTGAAAACCAGCTTTGGGTTACTTGAATATTCACCAGTGGTGTAACGAAAGCCTGCCTAGAGTGGAGATTCGATGAATTCCAGATTGACAGTGAATGAATGGAACATTCTGTAGTAGATATTCTAATGGTTTCTGAAGTCTAGGTTGTGTGTACAGGAAAATGAAGAGCTGACCAGGGTTGAGTGGATACCCAGTTGAGCAGCACGCCTGCGAGTGTGAACTGGCCTCTGAAACACGCATTGGGTTATTTTAATATTCACCAGTGGTGTAACGAAAGCCTGCCTGGAGTCAAAACTCGGGTGAATTTCAAATTCGCAGTGAATGAATGGGACATTCTGTAGTGGAGATACCAATGTTTTCAGAACTCTGGGTTTTGAGCACCAGGGCATGAAGAGCTGACCAGGGTGTAGTGGATAGCCAGTGAACACCACGCCTGCATTTTGTCAACAGGCCGCTGACCACTAACATTGGGGTACTGGGACATGCAGAAGAATCCCAACCCTGATGATTTTTAGAGGCATACGATCATCACCACCCCTGGGTAGCGTTGACGAGGAGAGTACCATATGGTTTCGATTGATTCAGAAGTCGATGAACACCAGGCCTGGTTAGAGTGGACATGATGAAAAAAACTTTGGCTTGATTGAGTGCACAGGCAGATGAAAACCAGATATGTATGTGTTGATATTTAGATGAACTCGATTAGCTCGATAGTGTGGCAGGGTTAATGAACAGAATACTATATTTGATTGGATAGGGAGCTGAAAAACAGGCCTGTTGAGAGTTGACAGCAAATGCTTATTTGGAAGATTTGTAATTCAACTCGATTTCGTGTAGAACGAGAAGAAACGCAGGCCTAATACATTGGATATTGAGATGAATTCAGTACTCAGCAGTGTGGATCGCTGTCACTCTCCCAGTCCTCCAGGACATCATTGTTTTGCTGGCGCGGTTCAGTAGCGTCTTCATTTGGAGACTTGTGGTCACTGTAATTTTGGCATATGGAATATTTCACGGATGCCTTGCCAGGCTTTGCCACGAGGGCCAGATAAACTTGGTAGCTTCCTGTGCTCTCTGAGAGGGCGAGGAATTGAACCCGGCTCGGCCAGGCTGCCTGCATGACGCACACGCCATACTGTTGTGTTTTCCCTCCAGAATGGTAGTGTGGATAGGCAGATAAATAGCAACTCATGGATGATTTTAGAGTGCAGATTCAGATGATTTCAAGTTTCTGGGTACAGTCACCAATGCTGTAACGAATGCCTGCGTAGAGTGTAGATTCAAATGTATTCCAGACTCACAGTGAATGACTGGAACATTCTGTAGTGGAGATTCTAATGATTCTAATTATTTTTCAAACATCCTTGGGTTGTTTGAACAGGAAAATGAAGAACTGATCAGGGTGGAATGGATAGCCAGTGAACAGCAGAGGCAGCTAAAAACCATCATTGGGTTACTTAGACATTCACCAGTGGTGTAACGAAAGCCTGCCTGGAGTGGAGATTCGAAGAACTCCAGATTGGCAATGAATGAGTGAAACATTCTGTAGCGGAGATTCCTGATATCTGGGTTGTGTGTACAGGAAAAGGAAGAGCTGACCAGGTTGGTGTGGGTAGCCAGTTGAACAGCACGTTTCCGAGTGTGAACAGGCCATTGAAATCCAGCATTGGATTACTTGGACATTTACCAGTGTTTTAACTAAAGTTTGTACAGTTTGTACATACACAAAAAAAGTTAAAAGGCCTGCGTTCAGGCCGTTTCCCCACTCCAGAGAGGTCGAAGGTGATTGTCAGGTGAAGGAAGGAAACAGAGGCCAAGTTGGTTGGTTTAGCAGCAGTTTATTACATGGAAGAGATATGGCATGAAGGCCCCAGGATCTTTCAAGCACGTGCACCTTTGTTCTCTCAGCTTCTGTCCTCAGTCCCATCTTCCCAGGTTCTCTGATGCACGTATTCCCCAGAGAGCCCTGAAGTCTCCCTTATATAGGTCATAGTACCTTTAAAGGGCGCAATTTAATGATGTCATCAAAAGGAGTTACAGAAAGAACATTGAGGCACAACATACATTGTTTCTTTACTTCCGCAGGCCAGTGATCCCTTTACAAACTACAAGCACTTGGATTAGCCCAACAAAGACAAGTCTGGTAGAGCTTGGAATCTACATCTCCAAAATCAACCAACTTGGAGCCAGGCATCTACATCCCAAAGATCAGGCCTGACTTAGCACGTGGCATCTGCATACCTAAGGCCAGCTAGGTTCCTGTGATATAAGAGAAACTGCCTCAATATACTGAAATCATTTACTGAAGGCAGTTTGAAGGGGAGAAAGTTCAGTCTCATGCAAGCTAGTCAGGATACACAGGAAAACTGCATCTAGGAAGTGTTCCACCTCTCCTTGTCCAACCAACATATAAGCATACATAATATTAATCATTTTGTATGGACACAGAAGAAATACCTTGAGCTTATAGAATTGCTCTCTCAAGGACATCTCAATCTCAGACTCCAGTGCTCAGGCCAGGTAGCTTTCCTATTCCTAGCAGCAGGGTCCTAGTCTCATAGTTACTTTTGGATCATGACAGCATTTTCCTATGATCAAACTCTTAAGTGATAGTTAAGAATCGTTGCACCCTCGCCAGGCCCATTGCGATGCCAGTGTAGCACATAACTTACCGGCTTGCCCTGGTTCCATCCAGTCCCACATCGGGACCCTGCCCTTGGGTGCTAGGAAGTGAGGGCAAGTGAGGCTGAAGTTGAGAAGGCAGATGCCCAGGAGAGAATAATATTCTAAGCCAATCAATTCCTAAGTTACAAAGCATATTAATTAATTGTCTTCCTCTATCTATACAAAAGGACATTGCATTAAAATAAACTGCTCAAAAGACATCAGGAGTGGGAAAGACAATATAAACTAATAGTACAGCTTCAGTGTCTAAGAAGGATGAGATCTTACAAATTGGTTGTGGAAGAGAGCATAGAAGTGGTAATAGACAAACAAAGTAATAGGAAAGACTCAGGAGCACTGTGATGGGTGCAACCTGATAGACCTAAGCTCCGTGTACTCCAACAGAAAGCCTGACTGGAGTGGAGATTCGATGAACTTCAGATTGGCTGTGAATGAATGGAATATTCTGTAGTGGAGATTCCAATGATTTTTGAAGCCCAGTTTGTGTGGACAGGAAAATGAAGAGCTGACCTGGGTGTAGTGTGTAGCCAGTTGAACAGCATGCCTGCGAGTTTGAACAGGATGCTGAAAACCAGCATTGGGTTACTTGGATATTCACCAGTGGTGTAGCAAAATCCTGCCTATAGTGGAGACTCGATAAACACTAGATTGGCAGTGAATGAATGGAGCATACTGTAGTGGAGATTCCAATGATTTCTAAAGTCTGGGTTGTGTGGACAGGAAAATGAAGAACTGACCAGGATGAAGTGGATAGCCAGTGAACAGCAAAGACGGGTGAAAACCATCATTGTGTTACTTGGATATTCACCAGTGGTATAACGAAAGACTGCCTGGAGTGGAGATTCGAAGAACTCCAGATTGGCAGTGAATGAATGGAACATTCTGTAGTGGAGATTCCAATGATTTCTGAAATCTGGGTTCTGTGGACAGAAAAATGAAGAGCTGACCAGGTTTGAGTGGATAGCCAGTTAAACAGCACCACTGCGAGTGTGAACAGACCGCTGAAAAACAGCATTGTGTTACTTGGACATTCACCAGTGGTGTAACGAACGCCTTCCTGGAGAGAAGAATCAGATGAATTCCAGATTCTCAGTGAATAAATGGAACATTCTGTAGTGGAGATAACAATGATTTCAAAACTCTGGGATAATAGCACCAGGAAATGAAGAGCTGACCAGGGTGGAGTGGATAGCCGGTGAACACCACGCCTGCATTTTGTGAACAGGCCACTGTCAACTAGAATTGGGTTACTGGGACATGCAGAAGAATCCCAACCCTGACGAGTTTTAGAGGCATACGATCATCACCACAACTGGGTGGCGTTGACCGGGAGAGTACCATATGGTTTCGATTGATTCAGCGGTCGATGCACTCCAGGCCTGGTTAGAGTGGACAAGATGATGAAAACTTCGGCTTAATTGAGTGCACAGGCAGATGAAAACCAGATATGTAGGTGTTGATATTTAGATGAACTCAGGTCGCTCGGTAGTGTGGCTGGGTTAAATAACAGAATACTACGTTCGGCTGGATTGGGAGCAGAACAGCCGGCCTGGGGAGAGTTGACAGCAAATGTTCACTTGGCAGATTTTTAATTCGATTCGATTTCGTGGAGAACGAGAAGAAACACAGGCCTAATACATTGGATACTGAGATGAATTCAGTACTCAGCAGTGTGGATCACGGTCACTCTACCAGTCTTCCCGGACTTCATTGATTTGCTGGCACGGTTCAGTAACGTCTTTGTTTGGAGACTTGTGGTGACTGTAATTTTGCATAAGAAATATTTCACGGGTGGATTGCCATGCTTTGCCGCGAGGGCCAGATACTCTCGGAAGCTTCCGGGTCTCTTTGAGAGGGCTAGGAATTGAACCCGGATCGTCCAGGCTGGCTGCGTGACGCACACGTCCTACTGCTGTGCTTTCGTGCCAGAATAGCAGTGTGGATAGGAAGATGAAAAGCAGCCCATGGGTGAATTTCGAGTGAAGATTCAGATGATTTCAAGTTTTGGGGTAGACATACCAGTGATGTAACGAATGCCTGCGCAGAGTGGAGATTAAAATGTATTCAAGACTCGCAGTGAATGACCGGAACATTCTGACTCGATTTCTTGGAGAACGAGAAGAAACCCAGGCCTAATACATTGGATTTTTAGATGAGTCTACTAATCAGCAGTGTGGGTCGCTATCACTCTCCCAGTCCTCCCGGAGTACATACATTTGCTGGCACGGTTCAGTAACGTCTTCGTTTGGAGACTTGTGGTGATTGTAATTTAGTCGTATGGAATATTTCACGGGTGTCTTGCTAGGCTTTGCCACGAGGGTCAGACACTCTCGATAGCTTCCCGAGCTCTCTGAGAGTATGAGGAATTGATACTCATACTGGGTTCGCCAGCCTGGTGGCGTGACGCAAACGTCCTGCTGCTGTGCTTTCGTGCCAGAATAGCAGTGTGGATAGGAAGAAGATAAGCAACCCATATATGATTTTAGAGTGCAGACTCAGATGATGTCAAGTTTCTGGGTCAATCACCAGTGCTGTAACAAAGGCCTGCGTAGAGTGGAGATTCAAATGTATTCTAGACTCGTAGTGAATGACTGGAACATTCCGTAGTGGAGATTCCAATGATTTCTGATGTCTGGGTTGTGTGGAGAGGAAAATGAAGAGCTGACCAGGGTGGAGTGGATAGCCATTGAACAGCACAAGCCGCTGAAAACCATCATTCGGTTACTTGGACATTCACCAGTGTTGTAACAAAAGCCTGCCTGTAGTGTAGATTCGATGAACTCCAGATTGGCAGTGAATGAATGGAACATTCTGTAGTGGAGATTCCAATGTTTTTTGAAGTCTGGGTTGTGTGGACAGGAAAATGAAGAGCTGACCTGGGTGGAGTGGATAGCCAGTTGAACAGCACGCCTGCGATTGTGAACAGAACGTTGAAAACCAGCATTCGGTTACTTGGATATTCACCAGTGGTGTGACGAAAGCCTGCCTGGAGTGGAAATTCAGATGAATTCCAGATGGGTAATGAATGAATGGAACATTCTGTAGTGGAGATTCTAATGGTTTCTGAAGTCCAGGTTATGTGGACAGGAAAATGAAGAGCTGACCAGGGTGGTGTGGATCGCTAGTTGTAAAGCACACCTGCGAGGGTGAATAGGCCGCTGAAAACCAGCATTGGGAAACTTGGCCATTCACCAGTGGTGTAACAAAACCCTGCCTGGAATGTAGATTCAGAAGAATTCCAGATTCACAGTGAATGAATGGAACGTTCCTTAGTGGCGATAGCAATGATTTCAGAACTCTGGCTTATGGGCACCAGGAAATGAAGAGCTGACCAGGGTAGAGTGGAAAGTCAGTGAACTCCACGCCTGTGGTATGTGATCAGGTCGCTAACCACTAACATTGGGTTACTGGGACATGCAGAAGAATCCCAACCCTGACGAGTTTCAGAGGCATATGATCATCACCACCACTAAGTGGCATTGACCGGGAGAGTACCATATGTTTTCGATTGATTCAGAAGTCTATGCACACCAGGCGTGGATAGAGTGGACTGGATGATGAAAACTTAGGGTTGATTGAGTGCACAGTATGATGAAAACCAGATATGTAGGTGTTGAAATTTAGGTGAACTCAGGTCTCAAGGTGGTGTGGCAGGGTTAATGAACAGAATACTATATTCGACTGAATAGGTAGCATAACAGCAGGTCTGGGGAGAGTTGACAGCAAATGCACACATCACAGATTTCAATTTCGACTCGATTTCGTGGAGAACGAGAAGAAACGCAGGCATAATACATTGGATATTGAGATAAATTCACTGTTACTCTCCGAGTCCTCCAGGACTTCTTTGAATTGCTGGCATGGTTCAGTAGCGTCTTCGTTTGGTGAATTGTGTTGACTGTAATTTTGGCATATGGAATATTTCAGGAGTATCTTGCCAGTATTGCCTCCTGGGCCAGATTCCTTCGGGAGTTTCCCGAGCTCTCTGAAAGGGCGAGGAATTGAACCTTGCTCAGACAGATTCGATGAATTCCAGATTTGCAGTGAATGAATGGAACATTCTGTAGTGGAGATTCCAATGATTTCTGAAGTCTGGATTGTGTGGACTGGAAAATGAAGTGCTGACCAGGGTGGAATGGATAGCCAATTGAGCAGCACGCCTGCTAGTGTGAACAGGCCGTTGAAAACCAGCATTCTGGTACTTGGACATTCAGCTGTGGTGTTATGAAAGCCTATCTGGAGTGAAGATTCAGAAGAATTCGTGATTGGCAGTGAATGAATGGAACATTCTGTAGTGGAGATTCCAATGATTTCTGCAGTCTGGATTGTGTGGACTGGAAAATGAAGTGCTGACCAGGGTGTAATGGATAGCCAATTGAGCAGCACGCCTGCTAGTGTGAACAGGCCGTTGAAAACCAGCATTCGGGTACTTGGACATTCAGCTGTGGTGTTATGAAAGCCTGCCAGAAGTGGAGATTCGATGAATTCCAGATAGGCAATGAATGAATGGAACATTCTGTAGTGGAGATTCCAATGATTTCGGAAGTCTTGTTTGTGTGGACAGGAAAATGAAGACCAGACCAGGTTACAGTGGAAAGCCAGTTGCACAGCACGCCTGCGAGTTTGAATAGTCTGCCGAAAACCACCATTGGGTTACTTGGATATTCAGCAGTGGTGTAAAGATATCCTGTCTGGAGTGGAGATTTGATGAATTCCAGATTGGCAGTGAAGGAATGGAACATTCTATAGTAGAGATTCCAACGATTTCTGAATTCTTGATTGTGTGGATAGAAAAATTAAGAGCTGACCAGGTTTGAGTGGAGAGCCAGTTGAATAGTAGGCCTGCGAGTGTGAACAGGCCTCTGAAAATCAGCATTGGGGTAATAGGACATTCAGCAGTGGTGTAACCAAAATCTGCCTGACGTGGCGTATAAGATTGTCTCCAGATTGGCAGTGAATGAATTCAACATTCTGTAGTGGAGATTCCAATGAATTCTTAAGTCTGCGTTGTGTGTACAGGAAAACGAAGAGCTGACCAGGGTTGAGTGGATAGCCAGTTGAACAGCATGCCTGCGATTGATAACAGGCCTCTGAAAACCAGCATTGGGTTACTTGGACATTCACCAGTGGTATAACGAAAGCCTGACTGGAGTTTAGATTCAGATGAATTAAAGATTCATAGTGAGTGAATGGAACATTCTGTAGTGGAGATTCCAATAATTTCTGAAGTCTAGTTTGTGTGGACAAGAAAATGAAGAGCAGACCAGCTTACAGTGGATAGACAGTTGAACAGCAGGACTGCGAGTTTGAACAGGCTGCCGAAAACCAGCTTTGGGTTACTTGGATATTCACCAGTGGACTAACGAAAGCCTTCCTGGGGTGGAGATTCGATGAATTCCAGATTTGCAGTTAATGAATGGAACATTCTGTAGTGGAGATTCCAGTGAGTTAAGTAGTCTGCGTTGTGTGTACAAGACAATGAAGAGCTGACCAGGGTTGAGTGGATAACCAGTTGAACAACATACCTGCGAGTGTGAACAGTCCACTGAAAACCAGCATTGGGTTACTTGGACATTCAGCAGTGGTATAACGAAAGCCTGCCTGGAGTGGAGATTCAGAGGATCTCCAGATTGGCAGTGGATAAATGGAACATTCTGTAATGGAGATTCCAATGATTTCTGAAGTCTTGGTTGTGTGGACAGGAAAAGAAAGAGCTGACCACTGTGGAGTGGATGGATAGCCAGATGAACAGCACGCGTGCGAGTGTAAAAAGGCCACTGAAAACCAGCATTGAGTTTCTTGGACATTCACGAGTGGTGTAAGGAATGTGTGCATGGAGTGTAGATTCTATGAATACCAGATTGCAAATGAATCAATGGAACATTCTGTAGTGGATATTCCAATGATTTTGAAGACTGGATTTTCTGGACAGAAAAAGAAAAGCTGACCATTGTGAAGTAGATAGCCACTTGAACAGAATGCCTACGAGCATGAAAAGTACGCTAAAAACCAGCATTGGGTTACTTGGACATTCACCAGTGGTGTAACGAAAGCCTGCCTGGAGTTTAGATTCAGATGACTTACAGATTCACAGTGAGTGATTGGAACATTCTGTAGTGGAGATTCCAATAATTTCTGTAGTCAGGGTTGTGTGGAGAAGAAAATTTAAGAGCAGACCAGCTTACAGTGGTTAGCCAGTTGAACAGTAGGCCTGCGAGTTTGAACAGGCTGCCGAAAACAAGCTTTGGGTTACTTGGATATTCACCAGTGGAGTAACGAAATCCTGCCTGCAGTGGAGAATCGATGAATTCCAGATTGGCAGTGAATGAATGGAACATTCTGTAGTGGAGATTCCAGTGAGTTAAGAAGTCTGGTTTGTGTGTACAAGACAATGAAGAGCTGACCAGGGTTCAGTGGATAGCCAGTTGAACAACATACCTGCAGGTGTGAAGAGTCCTCTGAAAACCAGCATTGGGTTACTTGAACATTCAGCAGTGGTGTAACGAAAGCCTGCCTGGAGTGGAGATTCAGAGGATCTCCAGATTGGCAGTGAATAAATGAACATTCTATAGTGGAGAGTCCAATGATTTCTGAATTCTTGGTTGTGTGGACAGGAAAAGAAAGAGCTGACCACTGTGGAGTGGATAGCCAGTTGAACAGCACTACTGCGAGTGTGAACAAGACGCTGAAAACCAGTATTGGGTTACTTGGACATTCAGCAGTGGCGTAACGAAAGCTGGCCTAGAGTGAAGATTCAGATGAATACCAGATCCCCAGTGAATGAATGGAACATTCTGTAGTGGAGATTCCAATGATTTCTGAAGTCTGGATTGTGTGGACAAAAAAATGAAGAGCTGACTAGGGTTGATTGGATAGCCAGTTGAACAGCACGACTACGAGTGTGAACAGGTCTCTTAAATCCAGCATTGTGTTACTTGGACATTCAGGAGACATGTAACGAAAGCCTGCCTGGAGTGTAGATTCGATGATCTCCAGATTGGCAGTGAATGAATGGAACATTCTGTAGTGGAGATTCCAGTGATTTCTGATGTCTGTTTCTTGCGGACAGGAAAATGAAGAGCACACGAGGTTAGAGTGGATCGCCAGTTGAACAGCAGTCCTGCAAGTGTGAACAGGCCTGGGAAAACCAGCAATGGGGTACTTGGACATTCAGCAGTGCTGTAACGAAAGCCTGCCTTGAGTGGAGATTCAGATTAATTCCTGATTTGCAGTGAATGAAAGCAACATTCTGTAGTGGAGATTCTAATGATTTCCGAAGTCTGGGTTGTGTGGACAGGAAAATGAAGAGCTGACTAGGTTTGCGTGGATAGCAAGTTGAACAGTACGATTTTGAGTGTGAACAGGCCTCTGAAAACCAGCATTATGTTACTTGGACAAACAGGAGTAAAGTAACGAAAGCCTGCCTGGAGTGTAGATTATATGATATCCAGATTCACAGTGAAAGAATGGAACATTCTGTAGTGGAGTTTCCAATGATTTCTGAAGTCTGGGTTTTGTGGACTGGAAAATGGAGAGCTGACCAGGTTGGAGTGGATAGCCAGTTGAACTGCACGCCTGCCAGTGAGAACAGGCAGCTGAAAACCAGCATTTGTTTACTTGGATATTCACGAGAGTTGTAACAAAATCCAGCCTGGAATGGAGATTATATTATCTCCAGATTGGCCATGAATGAATGGAATATTCTGTAGCGGAGATTCCAATGAATTCTGTAGTCTGGTTGTTTGTGGACAGGAAAAGAAAGACCTGACCACTGAGGAGTGGATAGCCACTTGAACAGTATGCCTGCGAGTGTGAGCAGGACGCTGAATACCGGCATTGGGTTACTTGGACATTCAGGAGTGGTGTCACGAAAGCCCGCATTGAGAGGAGATTCAGATGAATTCCAGATTCGCAGTGAATGATTGGAACATTCTGTAGTAGAGATTCCAATGATTTCTGAATTCTGGTTTTTGTGGACAGGAATATGAAGAACTGACCAGGTTGGTGTTTATACCCAGTTGAACAGCACGCCTGCGAGTGTGAACAGGCCGCTTAAAACCCGGATTGGGTTACGTGGATATTTGCCAGTGGTGTAACAAAATCCTGCCTGGAGTGGAGATTCATGCATTTCAGATTGGCAGTGAAAGAATGGACCATTTTGTAGTGGAGATTCCAATGAATTCTTAAGTCTGGGTTGTGTGGACAGGAAAATGAAGAGCTGACCAGGGCTGAGAGGATATCCAGTTGAAATGCAGGCCTGAGAGTGTGTATAGAACTCTAAAAACCAACATTAGGTTACTATCACATTCACCAGTTTGAAACGAAAGCCTGCCTGGAGTGGAGATTCAATGATCAACAGATTGGCAGTAAATGAATGGAACATTCTGTAGTGGAGATTCCACTGATTTCTGTAGTCTGGGTTGTGTGGAGAGGAAAAGAAAGAGATGACCACTGTGGAGTGGATAGAGAGTTGAACAGCACGTCTGCGAATGTGAACAGGACGCTGAAAACCAGCTTAGGGTTACTTGGACATTCAGCAGTGGTGTCACGAAAGCCTGCCTGGAGTGGAGATTCAGAGGTTCTCCAGAATGGCAGTGAATGAATGGAACATTCTGTAGTGGAGATTCTAACGATTTCTGAAGTCTAGGTTATTTGGACAGGAATATGATGAGCTGACCAGGTTGGAGTGGATAGCCAGTTGGACAGCACGCCTCTGAGTGTGAACAGACTGCTGAAAACCATCATTGGGTTACTTGGACATTCAGCAGTGGTGTAACGAAAGCCTGCATGGAGAGTAGATGATCTCCAGATTGGCAGTGAATGAATGGAATATTCTGTAGTGGAGATTCCAATCATTTCTGAAGTCTGGGTTGAGTGGACAGGAAAATGAAAAGCAGACCAGATTAGAGTGGATAACCAGTTGAACTGCAGGGCCCCAAGATTGAACAGGCTGCCGAAAACTAGCATTGGATTACTTGGATATTCAACAGTGGTGAAAGGAAATGCTGCCTTTAGTTGAGATTCGATGAATTCCAGATTGGCAGTGAATGATTGGAACATTCTGCAGTGGAGTTTCCAAAGATTTCTAAAATCTGGGTTGTGTGGACAGGAAAATGAAGTGCTGACCAGGGTTGAGTGGATAGCCAGTTTAACAGAACGCCTGCAAGTGTAAACAGGCCATTGAAAACCAGCTTTGGACATTCAGCACTGGAATAACGAAAACCTGCCTGTAGTGGAGAATCAAGTGATCTCCAGATTAGGAGTGAATGAATGGAACATTCTGTAGTGGAGATTCCAATGATTTCTGAAGTCTGGTTTGTGTTGACAAGAAAATGAAGAGCAGACCAGGATACAGCGGATAGCCAGTTGAACAGCAGGCCTGCAAGTTTGAACAGGCTGCAGAAAACCCAGTTGGGGTTACTTGGATATTCACCAGTGGTGTAGCGAAAACCTGACTGGAGTGGACATTCGATGAATTCCAGATTCGCAGTGAAAGAATGGAACATTCTGTAGTGGAGATTCCAATGATTTCTGAAGTGTGGGTTGTGTGGACAGGAAAAGATAGAGCTGACCACTGTGGAGTGGATCGCCAGTTGAACAGCACGCCTGCGAATATGAACAGGACGCTAAAAACCAGCATTGGGTTACTTGGACATTCAGCAGTGCAGTAACGAAAGCCTGCATGGAGTGAAGATTCAGATGGATTTCAGATTCGCAGGGAATGAATGAAATATTCTGTAGTGGTGATTCCCATGATTTCTGAAGTCTTGGTTGTGTGGACAGGAAAAGGAAGAGCAAACCTGGTTAGAGTGGATAGCCAGTTGAACAGCACACTTGCTAGTGTAAATATGGCTGTTAGAACCAGCATTGGGTTACTTGGATATTTAGCAGTGGTGTAACGAAGGCCTGCCTTGAGGGGAGATTCGGTGAATTCAAGATTGGCAGTGAAAAATGGAACATTTTATAGTGGAGATTCAAATGATTTCTGTATTCTGAGTTGTGTGGACAAGAAAATGAAAAGGTGACCAGGTTTGATTCTGTTGAACAGCATGCCTGCGAGTGTGAACAGGCCACTGAAATCCAGCATCGGGGTACGTGGACATTCAGTAGTGGTGTAACGAAAGCCTGCCTGGAGTGGAATATCAGATGATCTCCATATAGGCAGTGAATGAATGGAATATTCTGTAGTGGAGATTCCATTGATTTCTGAAGTTTGTGTTGTTTGTAAGGGAAATGATAGAGCTGACCACTGTGGAGTAGATAGCCAGTTGAACAGCACACCTGAGAGTGTGAACAGGATGCAGAAAACCAGGATAGAGTTGCTTGGACATAAACAAGTGGTGTATCGAAAGCCTGCCTGGAGTGGAGATTCAGATGATTTTCAGATTTACAGTGAATAAATGGAACATTCTGTAGTGGAAATTCCAATGATTTTTGAATTCTGGCTTGTGTGGACAGGAACAGAAAGAGCTGACCACTGTGGAGTGTATAGCCACTTGAACAGCACACCGGCGAGTGTGAACAGCAGGCTGAAAACCAGGATTGGGGTACTTGGACATTCAGCAGTGGCGTAACGATAGCCTGCATCGAGAGGAGATTCAGATGAATTCCAGATTCACAGTGCATGAAAGGAAGATTCTGTAGTGGAGATTCCAATGAATTCTGAAGTCTGGTTTGTGTGGATAGGAAAATGAAGAGGTGAACAGGATGGAGTGCATAGCCAGGTGAACAACACGCCTGCGAGTGTGATCAGGCCACTGAAACCAGCGGTGTTTTACTTGTATATTCACAGTGGTGTAATGAAAGTATGCCTGGATTGGAGATTCGATGAATTCCAGAAAGGCAGTGAATATATGGAACAATCTGTACTGGAGATTCCAACGATTTCTGATGTCTGGGTTGTGTGGACAGGAAAATGAAGATCTGACCACTGTGGAGTGGATAGCCAGTTGAACAGCATGATTCCGAGTGAGAACAGGCCTCTGAAAACCAGCATTATGTTACTAGGACATTCAGGAGTAATGTAACGAAAGTCTGCCTGGAGTTTAGATACGATGATATCCAAATTGGAAGTGAATGAATGGAACATTCCGTAGTGGAGATTCCAATGATTTCTGACGTCTGGGTTTGTGGACAGGAAAATGAAGAGCACACAAGGTTACCGTGGATAGCCAGTTGAACAGCAGGCCTGCGAGTGTGAACAGGCGCAGGCCTGCGGGTGTGAACAGGCTTGTGTAAACCTGCATTGGGTTTCATGGAATTTCAGGAGTGGTGTAACGAATGCCTGCCTGGAGTGGAGATTCAGATGAATTCCACAATCGCAGTGAATGAATGGAACATTCTATAGTGGAGATTCCAATGATTTCTGAAGTCTGGGTTGCGTGGACAGGAATATGGAGAGCTGACCAGGATGGAGTGGATAGGCATTAGAACAGCACGCCTGCGAGTGTAAAATGGCCGGTGAAAACCAGTCTGGCGTGGATATTTAATGAATTACAGATTCGCAGTGAATGAATGGAACATTCACTAGTGGAGATTCCAATGATTTCTGAAGTGTGTGTTGTGTGGACAGGATAAGAAAGAACTGACCACTGTGGAGAGGAGAGCCAGTTGAATAGCACGCCTGCGAGTGTGAACAGGCCTCATAGAACCACCGTTGTGTTACTTTGACAGTCACCAGTGGTGTAATGAATGCCTGCCTTGAGTGGATATTCGGTGAAATCCAGACTGGCAGTGAAAGAGTGGAAAATTCTGCAGTGGAGATTCAAATGTTTTCTGTAGTCTGGGTTGTGTGGACAGGAAAAAGAAGGCGTGACCAGGTTGAGTGGATAGCCTGTTGAACAGCACGCCTGAGAGTGTGAACAAGCTCTGAAATCCAGCACTTGTGTACTTGGACATTCAGCAGTGATGTAACGAAAGCCTGCCTGTAGTGTAGTATCAGATGATCTCCAGATAGGCAGTGAATGAATGGAACATTCTGTAGTGGAGATTCCAGTGGTGGAGATTCTGGGTTGGTGGACAGGAAAATGAAAAGCTGACCACTGTGGAGTGGATAGCCAGTTGAACAGCACACATGCGAGTGTGAACAGTAGGCTGAAAACCAGCATTGGGGTACTTAGACTTTCAGCATTGGCGTAACGAAAGCCTGCATCGAATAGAGATTCAGATGAAATCCAGATACCCAGTGAATGAATGGAAAATTCTGTAGTGGCGATTCCAATTAATTCTGAAGTCTGGTTTGAGTGGATAGGAAAATGAAGAGCTGAACAGGATGGAGTGCATAGCCAGGTGAACCACACGCCTGCGAGTGTGAACAGGCCACTGAAATCCAGGATTGGGTTACTTGGATATTCAACACTGGTGTAATGAAAGCCTGCCTTGAGTGGAGATTCGATTAATTCCAGATTGGCAATGAAAAATCAATCCTTTTGTAGTGGAAATTCCAATGATTTCTGAAGTCTGGGTTGTGTGGACAGGAAAATGAAGAGCTGACCAGGGATTTGTGGTTAGCCAGTTGAACAGCACGCCAGCAAATGTGAAAAGGACGCTGAAAACCAGCATTGTGTTACTTGGAAATTCAACAGTAGTGTAACGAAAGTCTGCCTGGAGTGGAGATTCAGATGAATTCCAGATTCGCAGTGAATGAATGGAACATTCTGTATTGGAGATTACAATGATTTCTGAAATCTGGGTTGTGTGGACAGGAAAATGAAGTTCAGACCAGTTTAGAGTGGATAACCTGTTGAACAGCCCGCCTGCGCTTGTGAGGAGGCCTCTTAAAACCCGCATTGGTTTTCTTGGACAATCAGAAGTGGTGTAACGAAAGCCTGCCTGGACTGGAGATTCGATGATATCCAGATTCCAGTGAATTAATTGTACATTCTGTTGTGGAGATCCAATGATTTCTGAAGTCCGGGTTGTGTGGAGAGGAAATGAAAGAGCTGACCACTGTGGATTGGATAGCCAGTTGAACGATTGGACGATAGCCAGTAAAAGGACGCTGAAAATCAGAATTGGGTGTCTTGGACATTGAGCAGTGGTGTAACGAAAGCCTGCCAGGAGTGGAGATTCAAAGAACTCCAGATTGGCAGTGAATGAATTGAACATTCTGTAGTGGAGATTCCAATAATTTCTGAAGTCTGGTTGTGTGTACAGTAAAAGGAAGAGCTGAACAGGGTAGAGTGGATAGCCAGTTAAACAGCACACCTGCTAATGTGAACATGACGCTGAAAATTAGCATTGGGTTACTTCTATATTCACCAGTGGTGTAACGAAAGCCAGCCTCGAGTGGAGATTCCATGAATTCTAGATTGACAGTTACTGAAAGGAACCTTCTGTAGTGGATATTGAAAAGGTTTATGAATTGTACATTGTGTGGACAGGAAAATGAAGAGCTGACCAGGTTGGAGTGGATAGCCAGCTGAACAGCACGCCTCCGACTATGAACAGGCTGCTGAAATCCAGCATTGGGTTACTTGGATATTCACCAGTGGTGAAAAGATATCCTGCCTGGAGTGGAGATTCGATGAATTCCAGATTGGCAGAGAATGAAAGGAACCTTCCGTAGTGGAAATTCCAATGATTTCTGAAGTCTGGGTTGTTTGGACAGGAAAATGAATAGCTGACCAGGATTCAGTGCATAGCCAGTTAAACAGCACGCTTGCGTGTGTGAACAGGCCTCTGACAACCAGCATTGCGTTACCTGGATATTCACCAGTGGTGTAACAAAAGCCTGACTGGAGTGGAGATTCGATGAATTCCAGATTGGAAGTGAATGAGTGGAACATTCTGTAGTGGAGATTCTAATGGTTTCTGAAGTCTGGGTTATGTGGACAGTAAAATGAAGAGCTTACCATGGTTGAGTGAATAGCCAGTTGAAAAGCACGCATCTGAATGTGAACAGGACTATGAAAACCAACATTGGGTTACCTGGACATTCACCAGAGTTGTAATGAAATCCTGCCTGGAGTGGAGAATCGATAAACTCCATATTGGCAGTGAATGAATGGAACATTCTGTAGTGGCGGCTCCAATGATTGCTGAAGTCTGGTTTGTGTGGACAGGAAATGAAAGAGCTGACCGCGGTGGAGTGGATAGCCAGTTGAATAGCACGCCTGCGACTGTGACAGGACACTCAAAACCAGCATTGTGTTACTTGGACATTCAACAGTGGTGTAACGAAAGCCTGCCTGTAGTGGAGATTCGATGATCTCCAAATTGGCAGTTAATGCATGGAACCTACAGTATTGGAGATTCCAATGATTTCTGAAGTCTGGGTTGTGTGGACAGGAAAAGAACGTGCTGACCACTGTGGAGTGTATGGCCAGTTCAACATCACGCCTGCGACTGTGAACAAGACGCTGAAAACCAGCTATGGGTTACTTGGACATTCACCATTGGTGTAACAAAAGCCTGGTGGAGTGAAGATTCAGATGAATTCCAGATTTGCAGTGAATGAATGGAACTTTCTGTAGTGGAGATTCGAATGATTTCTGAAATCTGGGTTGTGTGGACCGGAAAATGAAGCGCTGACCAGCGTTCAGTGGATAGCCAGTTGAACAGAACGCCTGCGAATCTGAACAGGACGCTGAAAACCAGCATTGTGTTACTTCGACATTCAACAGTAGTGTAACAAAAACCTGCCTGGAGTGGAGATTCAGATGAATTACAGATTCGGAGTGAATAAATGGAACATGCTTTAGTGAAGTTTCCAATGATTTCTGAAATCTGGTTTCTGTGGATAAAAAAATGAAGAGCTGACCAGGGTTCAGTGGATAGCCTTTGAACAGCATGCCTGAGAATGTAAACAGGATGCTGAAAACCAGCATTGTGTTACTTGGAAATTCAGCAGTGTTGGAACGAAAGCCCGACTGGAGCAGAGATTCGATGTTCTCCAGATTCCAGTGAATGAATGGAACATTCTGTTGTGGAGATTCCAATGATTTCTGAAATCTTGGTTGTGTGGACAGGAAAATGAAGCGCTGACCAGGGTACAGTGGATAGCCAGTTGAACAGCACGCCTTCAGGTATGAAAAGGCCTCTGAAAACCAGCATTGGTTTACTTGGACATTCAGAAGTGGTGTAACGAAAGCCTGCCTGGAGTGGAGATTCGATGAATTCCAGATTGGCAGTGAATGAATGGAACATTCTGCAGTGGGGATTCCAATAATTACTGAAGTCTGGGTTTTGTGGAGAGGAAAATGAAGTGCAGACCAGTATAGTGTGGATAGAAAGTTGAAAAGCAGTCTTGCAAGTTTGAACAGCCCTCTGAAAAACAGCATTGGGTTACTTGGACATTCAGCAGTGGTGTAAAGTAAGCCTGCCTGTAGTGGAGATTCCATGATCTCCAAATTGGCAGTGAATGAATGGAACCTTCAGTAGTGGAGATTCCAATGATTTCTGAAGTCTGGGTTGTATGGACAGGAAGAGAAAGTGCTGATCACTGTGGAGTGGATAGCCAGTTCAACATCACACCTGCAACTGCGAACAGGACGCTGAAAACCAGCTTTGGGTTACTTGGACATTCACCATTGGTGTAAGGAAAATTGCCTGGAATGGAGATTCAGATGAATCCAGATTCGCAGTGAATGAATGGAACATTCTGTAGTGGAGATTCCAATGATTTGTTAAGAACGGGTTGTATGGACAGGAAAATGAAGAACTGACAAGGGTTGAGTGGATAGCCAGTTGAACAGCACACAGGCGAGAGTGAACAGGCCTCTGAGAACGAGCATTGGGTTGCTTGGATATTCACCAGTGGTGTAAAGAAAGCCTGCCTGGAGTGGAGATTCGATGAATTCCAGATTGGCAGTGAATGAATGGAACATTCTGTAGTGGAGATTCCAATGATTACTGATGTCTGGGTTGTGTTTAAAGGAAAAGAAAAAGCTGACCAGGGTTCAGTGGATAGCCAGTTGAACACCACGCATGCGAGTGTGAACAGGACGCTGAAAACCAGCATTGTGTTTCTTGTACATTCAACAGTAGTGTAACTCAACCTGCCTGGAGTGGAGACTCTGATGAATTCCAGATTCGCTGTAAATGAATGGAACTTTCTGTAGTGGAGATTCGAATGATTTCTGAAACCTCGGTTGAGTGGACAGGAAAATGAAGAGCTGACCAGGGTTCAGTGGATAGCCGTTGAACAGCATGCCTGCGACTGTGAACAGGACGCTGAAAACCAGCATTGGTATACTTGGAATATTCAGCCGTGGTGTAACGAAAGACTGCCTGGAATGGAGATTCGATGATCCCCAGGTTTGCATTGAATGAATGGAACATTCTGTAGTGGAGATTCCAATGATTTCTGAAGTCTAGTTTGTCTGGACAGGAAATGAAAGAGTTGACCTCTGTGGAGTGGATAAACAGTCGAACAGCACGCCTGCGAATGTGAACAGGAAGCTGAAAACCAGCATTGGGATACTTGGACATTCACCCGTGGTGTAACGAAAGCCTGTCTGGAGTGGAGATTCGATGATCCCAAGATTCGCAGTGAATGAATGGAACATTCTGTAGTTGAAATTCCAATGATTTCTGTGGTCTGGGTTGTGTGGACAGGAAAAGGAAAAGCTGATCAGGGTGTAGTGGAAAGCCAGTTGAACAGCACACCTACGTGTGTGAACAGGACATTGAAAACCAGCATTGGGTTACAAGGATATTCACCAGTGGTGTAACGAAATCCTGCATGGACTGGAGATTCACATGAATTCCAGATTCGAAGTGAATGAATGGAACATTTTATAGTGGAGATTCCAATGCTTTCTTAAGTTTGTGTTGTGTGGACAGGAAAATTAAGAGCTGACCAGGTTGGAGTAGATGGACATTTGAGGAGGACGCCTGCGAGTGTGAACAGGACGCTGAAAACCAGTATTGTGTTACTTGGACATTCAACAAGAGTGTAACGAAAGCCTTCCTGCAGGGGAGATTGAGATGAATTCCAGATTGGCAGTGAATGAATGGAACATTCGGTGGTGGAGAATAGAATGATTTCTGATGTCTGGGTTTTGTGGATAGGAAAAGGAATAGCCAACCAATGTGGAGTTGAAAACCAGCATTGGGTTACTTGGTCATTCACCAGTGCTGTAACAAAAGCCTGCCAGTTGTTGAGATTCTATGATATCTAGATTGGCAGTGAATGAATGGAACATTCTGTAGTGGTGATTCCAATGATTTCTGAAGAATGGGTTGTGTGGACAGGAATATGAAGTTCTGACCAGAGTTCAGTGGATAGCCAGTTGAACAGCACGCCTGCGAGTGTGATCAGATGCTGAAAACCATCATTGTGTTACTTGGACATTCAAAAGTAGTGTTACGAAAGCATTCCTGTAGTGGACATTCAGATGAATTCCAGATTCGCAGTGAATGAATGGAACATTCTGTAGTGGATTTTCCAATGATTTCTGAAATCTGGGTTGTGGTGACAGTAAAATGAAGAGCTGACCAGGGTTCAGTGGATAGCCAGTTTGAATGCACGCCTGCGACTGTGAAAAGACCTCTGAAAACCAGCATTGCGTCACTTGGACATTCAGCAGTGGTGTAAGGAATGCCTCCTTGGAGTGGAGATTCTGATGAGTATCAGATTCGAAGTGAATGAATAGAACATTTTGTAGTGGAGATTCCAATGATTTCTAAAATCTGGGTTGTGTGGACAGGAAATAAAAGAGCTTACCTCTGTGGAGTGGATAGCCAGTTGAACAACACGCCTGCGAGTGTGAATGGACCACTGAAATCCAGCATTGTGTTACTTGGACATTCAACAGTAGTGTAAGTCAAGCCTGCCTGGAATGGAGATTCGATGGTTCGCAGACTGTCAGTGAATGAAAGGAACATTCTTTAGTGGAGATTCCAATGATTACTGAAGTCTGGGTTGTGTGGAGAGGAAATGAAAGAGCTGACCACTCTGGAGTGGATAACCCGTTGAACAGCACGCCTGCGACTGTGAACAGGACGCTGAAAACCAGCAATGGGATTCTTGGACATTCAGCCGTGGTGTAACGAAAGCCTGCCTGGAATGGACATTCGATGATCTCCAGATTGACAGTGAATGAATGGAACATTCTGTAGTGGAAATTCCAATGATTTCTGAGGTCTGGGCTATGTGGACAGGAAAAGGAAAAACTTACCAGGGTTCAGTGGATAGCCTGTTGAACAGCACGCCTGCTTGTGTGAACAGGCCTCTGAAAAGCAGCATTAGGTTACATGGACATTCAGCAGTGGTGAAACGAATGCCTGCCTGGAATGGAGATTCGATAATCTCCAGATTGCCAGTTTATGAATGGAACATTCTGCAGTGGAGATTCCAATGATTTCTGAAGTCTGGGTTGTGTGGACAGGAAATGAAAGTGCTGACCACTGTGGAGGTGATAGTCAGTTGAACAGAACGCATGGAAGTGTGAATAGGCCATTAGAACCAGCATTGTGTTACTTGTACATTCAGCCGTGGTGTAACGAAGCCTGCCTGGCGTGGAAATTCAGATGAATTCCAGATTGGCAGTGAATCAATGCACCATTTTGTATTGGAGATTCAAATGAATTCTGATTCCTGTGTTGTGTGGATGGAAAAATGAAGAGCTGACCAGGATTAAGTGGATAGCCAGTTGAACAGCATGCCTGCAAGTGTGAAGAGGCCGCTGAAAACCAGCATTGGGTTGCTTGGATATTCACCAGTGGTGTAACGAAAGCCTGTGTGGAGCGGAGATTCGATGAATTCCAGATTTGCAGTGAATGAATGGAACATTCTGTAGTGGAGATTCCAATGATTTCTGAAGAATATTTTGTGTTGACAGGAAAATGAAGAGCAGTCCAGGGTTCAGTGGATAGCCAGTTGTACAGCACGCCTGCGAGTGTGAACAGGACGCAAAAATCCAGCATTGGGTTACAAGGACATTCAGCACTGGTGTAACAAAAGCCTGCCTAGAGTGGAGATTCGATGATCCCCAGATAGGCAGTGAATGAATGGAACATTCTGTAGTGGAGATACCAATGATTTCTGAAGTCTGGGTTGTGTGGACAGGAAAAGGAAGAGCTGGCCAGGGTGGAGTGGATAGCAAGTTGAACAGCATGCCTCCGAGTGTGAACAGGACGCTTAAAACCAGCTTTGGGTTACTTTGTCTTTCACCAGTGGTGTAAGGAAAGTCTACCTGGAGTGGAGATTCAGATGAATTCCAGATTCGCATTGAATGAATGGAACATTATGTAGTGGATATTCCAATGATTTCTGAAGAATGGGTTGTGTGCACAGGAATATGAAGAGCTGACCAGTGTTCAGTGGATAGCCAGTTGAATACCACGACTGCGAGTGTGAACAGGACGCTGAAAACCAGCTTTGTGTTACTTGGACATTCTACAGTAGTGTAATGAAAGCCTGCCTGCAGAGGAGATTCAGATGAATTTTTGACTGGTATTGAATGAATGAAACATTCTGTAGTGGGGATTCCAATGATTTCTTAAGCCTCGGTTATGTGGACAGGAAAATGAAGAGCTGACCAGGGTTGAGTGGATAGCCAGTTGAACTGCACGCCTGCGAGTGTGAACAGGCCGCTGAAAACCAGCATTGGTTTGTTTGTATATTCACCAGTAGTGTAAAGAAATCCTGCCTGGAGGGGAGATTCGATGAATTCCAGATTGGCAGTGAATGAATGGAACATTCTATCGTGGAGATTCCAATGATTTCTGAAGTCTGGATTGTGTGGACAGGAAAAGGAATAGCTGACCAGGGTGGAGTGGATAGCTAGTTAAACAGCACGCCTGCGAGTGTGAACAGGATACTGAAAACCAGCGTTGTGTTACTTGAACATTCAACAGTAGTGTAACAAGAGCTTGCTTGGAGTGGAGATTCCGATAAATTCCAGATTCGCAGTGAATGGCTGGAACATTCTGTAGTGGACATTCCAATAATTTCTGAAATCTGGGTTGTGTGGACAGGATAATGTAGAGCTGACCAGGGTTCAGTGAATAGCCATTGAACAGCAAGCCTGCGAGTTTGAACAGAATGCTGAAACCAGTATTGTGTTACTTGCACATTCACTAGTGGTGTAACGAAAGCCTGCCTGGAGTGGAGAGTCGATGATCTCCAGGTTCCGCTGTATGAATGGAACATTCTGTAGTGCAGATTCCAATGATTTCTGAAATCTGGGTTGTGTTGACAGTAAAATGAAGAGCTGACCAGGGTTCAGTGGATAGCCAGTTGAAGTGCACGCCTGCGACTGTGAAAAGGCCTCTGAAAACCAGCCTTGTGTTACTTGGACATTCAGCAGTGGTGTAACGATATCCTGTTGTTGATCTCCAGATTGTCAGTGAATGAATGCAACTTTCTGTAGTGGCGATTCCAATAATTTCTGAAGTCTGGTTTCTGTGGACAGGAAAAAAAAAAGCTTACCTCTGTGGAGTGGATAGCCAGTTGAACAACATGCCTGCTAGTGTGAATAGACCAGTGAAAACCAGCATTGTGTTACTTGGATATTCAACAGTAGTGTAACTAAAGCCTGCCTGGATTGGAGATTCGATGGTTCGAAGATTGTCAGTGAATGAATGGAACATTCTTTAGTGGAGATTCCAATGATTTCTGAAGTCTGGGTTGTGTGGACAGGAAATGAAAGAGCTGACCACTATGCAGTGGATAACCCATTGAAGAGCACGCCTGCGACTGTGAAAAGGATGCTGAAAACCATCATTGGGATTCTTGGAAATTCAGCCGTGGTGTAACAAAAACCTGCCTGGAATGGAGATTCAATAATCTCCAGATTGGCAGTGAATGAATGGAACATTCTGTAGTGGAGATTCCAATGATTTCTGAGGTCTGGGTTGTGTGGACAGGAGAAGGAAAAGCTTACCAGGGTGTAATGGATAGCCCGTTGAACAGCACCCCTGCGAGTGTGAACAGGACACTGAAAACCAGCATTGGGTTACTAGGACATTTACCTGGGGTGTAACGAAATCCTGTCTGAAGTGGAGATTTAGATAAATTCCAGATTCGAAGTGAATAAATGGAACATTTTTTAGTGGAGATTTCAATGATTTCTGAAGTCTTGTTTGAGTGGAATGGAAAATGAAGAGCTGAACAGGTTGGAGTAGATAGCCAGTTCAACAGAATGCCTGAAAGTGTGAAAAGGACGCTGAAAACCAGCATTGTTTTAATTTCACATTTATCAGTGTTGTAACAATAGCCTGAACAGGGTGGAGTGGATAGCCAGTTGAACAGCATGCCTCCGTTTTTGAATAGGACGCTTAAAACGACCAATTATTACTTGGACTTTCACCATTGGTGTAACGAAAGCCTGTCTGGAGTGGAGATTTGATGATCTCCAGATTGTCAGTGAATTAATGGAACATTCTGTGGTAGAGATTCCAATGATTTCTGACGTCTCCATTGTGTGGACAGGAAATGAAAGAGCTCACCACTGTGGAGTGGATAGCCAGTTGAACCCATGCCTGCGACTGTGAATAGGCCACTTAAAACCAGCATTGTGTTTCTTGGACATTCAACAGTAGTGTAACTAAAGCCTGCCTGGAGTGGTGATTCAGATGAATTCCAGATTGCCAGTGAATGAATGGAACATTCTTTAGTGGAGATTCCAATGATTTATGAAGCCTCGTTTGTGTGGATGGGAAAATGAAGAGCTGACCAGGGTTGAGTGGATAGCCAGTTGTACTGCACGCCTGCAATATGAACATGCCACTGAAAACCATTGGATTGCTTGGATATTCACCAGTGGTGTAAAGAAAGCCTGCTTGGAGTGGAGATTCCATGAATTCCAGATTGTGAGTGAATGAATGGAACATTCTGTAGCGGAGATTCCAATGATCTCTGATTCATGGGTTGTGTTGACATGAAAATTAAGAGCTCACGAGGGTTCAGTGGATAGATAGTTGTACAGCACACCTGCAAGTGTGTACAGCACGCTGAAAACCAGCATTGAGTTACTTGAGCATTCAGCAGTGGTATAATGAAAGCCTGCCTTGAGTGGAGATTCGATGATCTCCAGATTGGCAGTGAATGAATGGAACATTCTGTAGTGGAGATTACAGTGATTTCTGATGTCTTGGTTATGTGGATAGGAAATGAAAGAGCTGACCACTGTGGAGTGGATAGCCAGTTGAACAGCACGCCTGAGACTATGAACAGGACGCTGAAAACCAGCATTGGGTTACTTGGACATTCACCAGTGTTGTAAGTAATGCCTCCTTGGTGTGGAGATTCTGATGAGTATCAGATTCGAAGTGAATGAATAGAACATTTTGTAGTGGAGATTCCAATGATTTCTAAAATCTGGGTTGTGTGGACAGAAAAATGAAGACCTGACCAGGGTTCAGTAGAAAACTATTGAACAGCAAGCCTGCGAGTGTGAACAGGACGCTGAAATCCAGCATTGTGTTACTTGCACATTGACCAGTTGTTTAACGAAAGCCTGCCTGGAGGGTTGATTCAATGATCTCCAGGTTCCACTGAATGAATGGAACATTCTGTAGTATAGATTCCAATGATTTTTGAAATCTGGGTTGTCTTGACAGTAAAATGAAGAGCTGACTAGGGTTCAGTGGATAGACAGTTGAACTGCACACCTGCGTGTGTGAAAAGGCCTCTGAAACCAACATTGTGTTACTGGACATTCAGCAGTGGTGTAACGAAAGCCTGCCTGGAATGTAGATTCAGATGAATTCCAGATTCACAGTGAATGAAGGGAACGTTCTGTAGTGGCGATTCCAATGATTTCAGAACTCTGGGTTATGGGAACCAGGAAATGAAGAGCTGACTAGGGTAGAGTGTATAGCCAGTGAACACCATGCCTGTGGTATGTGAACAGGCCTCTGACCACTAGCATTGGGTTACTGGTACATGCAGAAGTATACCAACCCTGACGAGTTTTAGAGGCATACGATCATCACCATCACTAGTTGGCTTTGACCGGGCAGTACTATATGGTTTCGATTGATTCAGAAGTCTATACACACCAGGCGTGGTTACAGGGGACGAGATGATGAAAACTATGGCTTGATTGAGTGCACAGTGTGATGCAAACCATATATGTAGGTGTTGAAATTTATATGAACTCAGGTCGCTAGGTAGTCTGTCAGAATTAATGAACAGAATACTATATTCGACTGAATAGGTAGTAGAACAGCTGGTCTGGGGAGAGTTGACAGCAAATGCACACATAGCAGATTTCTATTTTGACTCGATTTCGTGAAGAACGAGAAGAAACACAGGCCTAATACATTGGATATTGAGATAAATTCACTGTTACTCTCCGAGTCCTCCACGATTTCATTGAATTGCTGGCATGGTTCAGTAGCGTCTTCGTTTGGTGAATTGTGTTGACTGTTATTTTAGCATATGGAATATTTTAGGAGTGTGTTGCCAGTCTTTGCCTTGAGGGCCAGATTCCCTCAGTAGCTTCCCGAGCTCTCTGAGAGAGCGAGGAATTGAACCTTGCTCGGCAGATTCGATGAACTCCAGATTGGCAGTGATTGAATGGAACATTCTGTAGTCTAGATTGCAATGCATTCTGAAATCTGGGTGTTGTGTACAGGAAAATGAAGAGCTGACCAGGGAGGTGTGGATAGCCAGTTGACCAGCATGCCTACGAGTGTGAACAGGCCGATGAAAACCAGCATTGTGGTGCTTGGACATTCAGAAGTGGTGTAATGAAAGCCTGCCTGGAGTGGAGATTCAGAGGAATTCCAGATTGGCAGTGAATGAATGGAACATTCTTTAGTGGAGATTCCAATGAATTCTGATGTCTGGGTTGTGTGGAAAGGAAAATGGAGAGCTGACCACGGTGAAGTGGATAGCCAGTTGAACAGCACGCCTGCGAGTGTGAACAGACCTCTGAAAACCAACATTGGGTTACTTGGATATTCACCAGTGATGTAAAGAAATCCTGCCTGGAGTGGAGATTTGATGAATTCCAGATTGGCAGTGAATGACTGAAACATTCTGTAGTGGAGATTCCAATGATTTCTGAAGTCTGGGTTGTGTGGACAGAAAAATGAAGAGCTGAGCAGCGTGGAGTGGATAGTCAGTTGAACAACACGCCTGCGAGTTTCAACAGGACGTTGAAAACCAGTATTGGGTTACTTGGATATTCACCAGTGTTGTAACGAAAACATGCCTGGAGTGGAGATTCGGATGAATTCCAGAGACTCAGTGAATGAGTGGAATATTCTGTTGGGGAGAATCCAATGATTTCTAAAGTCTGGGTTGTGTGAACAGGAAAATGAAGAGCTGACGAAGTTGGAGTGCATAGCCAGTCGAACAGCACGCCTGCAAGTGTGAACACGATGCTGAAAACCAGCATTGGGTTACTTGGGCATTAACTAGTGGTGTAACGAAAGCCTGCCTGGAGTGGAGATTCAGATTAATTCCAGATTGGCAATGAATAAATGGAACATTCTGTAGTTGATATTCCAATGATTTTTGATGTTTGGGTTGTGTGGACAGGAAAATGTAGAGCTGACCAGGCTGGAGTGGACAGCCAGTTGAAAAGCACGCCTGTGAGTGTGAACAGACAGCTGAAAACCAACAGTGGCATACTAGGACATTCACCAGTGGTGTAACGAAAGCCTGCCAGGAGTGGAGATTTGATGAATTCCAGATTGGCAGGGAATGAATGGAACATTCTGTAGTGGAGAATCCAATTTCTGAAATCTGGGTTGTGTGGACAGTTAAATGAAGAGCTGACCATGGTTGAGTGTATAGCCAGTTGAACAGCACGCCTGCGAGTGTGAATAGTGTGGGAAGCTGGCCCTTTAACTGACCAAGGCCTAAGTGCCTGTGCTATGTATGGTCGTCTTGACCTATGTGACCTGCAACAGGCAAAGCCAGTGCTATGTATGGTTATCTTGATGTATGGTTATCCTGAGAGAACATCTGTCATGGCTGTCAGTAATAACAAGAAGTAACTATCTCGTGTCTGGTATGTGATGCATATAAATTTTATAAAGCATATGGACATGGCCCTTTGGGTAATCACTTCATGTCTGGTACCAGATAAACATAAACCTTTTAATGCATGATAGGTGAAAACAAACCTCCCTAACCATATATGGCATGACCTTTTGAGTAGCTGCCTCAATAATGGATATATACCTGATTGCCCCCAATAAAGTCCTGTCCCTTTTTTTCTGTTTCTGAGCTGCATTCTGTCTCTTGTGTCTTGTGTTCATTCGGTCGGTCCTTCCCTGCACCTACAGATCCAAGGGCCAGCTCCGCGGGCCGGAGAGTGGTTTTGCAAGCTCCTCGCAGATAGCCGTTGAAAACCAGCATTGGGTTACTTGTACATTCCACAGTGTTGTAACGATTGCATTGCTGGAGTGGAGATTCGATGAACTCCAGATTGGCAGTGATTGAATGGAACATTCTGTAGTGTAGATTCCAATGAATTCTGAAATCTGGGATGTGTGTACAGAAAAATGAAGAGCTGAAGAGTGTGGAGAGGATAGCCAGTTGAACAGCACGCGTGCGAGTGTGAACAGACCGCTGAAAACTAGAATTGTGTTACTTGGACATTCACTAGTGGTGTAACGAAAAGCTGCCTGGAGTGGAGATTCGATAAACTCCAGATTGGGAGTGAATGAATGGAACATTCTGTAGTGGAGATTCCAATGATTTCTGAAGTCTGGTTTGTGTTGACAGGAAAGTGAAGAGCTGACCAGGTTGGAGTGGATAGCCAGTTGAACAGCACGCCTGCGAGTCTGAACAGGCCGCTGAAAACCAGCATTGGGTTACTTGGATATTCACCAGTGGTCTAAGGAAATCCTGCCTGGAGTGGAGATTCGATGAATTCCAGGTTGCCTGTAAATAAATGGAATATTCCTTAGTGGAGATTCCAATTATTTCTGAAATCTGGGTTGTGTGGACAGGAAAACGATGAGCTGACCAGGGTTGAGTGGATAGCCAGTTGAATTGCAGGCCTGTGAGAGTGAAGAGAGAGCTGAAAACCAACAGTGGGTGACATGGACATTCAGCAGTGGTGTATCGAAAGCCTGCATGGAGTGGTGATTTAGATGAATTTCAGATTCGCAGTGAATGAACGCAACATTCTGTAGTGGAGATTCCAATGATTTCTGAAGTCTGGGTTGTGTGGACAGGAAAATGAAGAGCTGACCAGGTTGGAGTGTATAGCCAGTTGAACAGCACACTTGCTATTGTGAACAGGCAGCTGAAAACCAGCATTGTGGTACTTGGATATTCACCAGGGATGTAACGAAATCAGGCCTGAAGTGGAGATTCGATGAATTCTATATTGGCAGTGAACGAACGGAACATTCTATAGTGCAGATTCCAATGATTTTCAAAGTCTGGGATGCTGGGACAGGAAAAGAAAGAGCTGAGCACTGTGGAATGGATAGCCAGTTGAACAGCACACTTGCGAATATGAACAGGATGCTGAAAATCAGCATTCTGTTACTTGGACATTCACCAGTGCTGTAAGGGAAGCCTGCCTGTCGTGCAGATTCTATGAATTCCAGATTCACAGTAAATGCATGGAAATTCTGTAGTGGAGATTCCAATTATTTCTGATGTCTGGGTTGTGTGGACAGTAAAATGAAGAGCTGACCAGGATTAAGTGTAAAGCCAGTTGAACAGCACGCCTTCGAGTGTGAACAAGCCTCAGAAAACCAGTATTGGGTTACTTGGACATTCAGGAATGGTGTAACAAAAGCCTGCCTCGAGTGGAGATTCGATGATTTCTAGATTGGCAGTAAATGACTGCAAGATTCTGTAGTGGAGATACCAATGATTTCTGAACTCTCGGTTCTTTGGACAGGAATAGAATGGGCTGACCACTGTGGAGTGTATATCCAGTTGAACAGCACGCATGTGAGTGTGAATAGGACGCTGAAAACCAGCATTGGGGTACCTGGACATTTACAACTCTGTAACGAAAGCCTTCATGGAGTGGAGATTCAGATGAATTCTAGAATCGCAGTGAATGAAAGTAGCATTCTGTCGTGGAGATTCTAATGGTTTCTTAAGTCTAGTTTATGTGGACAGGATTATGAAGAGCTGACCAGGATGGAGTGGATACCCAGTTGAACAGCAGGCCTGCGAATGTGAACAGGCCGCTAAAAACCAGAATTGGGGCTAGTTGGACATTCAACAGTAGTGTAATGAATGCCTTCCTGGAATGGAGATTCAGATGAATTCCAGATTCACAGTGAATAAATGGAACATTCTGTAGTGGAGATACCAATGATTTCAGAACTCTGGGTTAATGGCACCAGGAAATGAAGAGCTGACCAGGGTGGAGTGGATAGCCAGTGAACACCACGCCTGCGGTTTGTGAACTGGCCGCTGACAATTAGCACTGGGTTACCGGGACATGCAGAAGAATCCCAACCCTGATGAGTTTTAGAGGCATACGATCATCACCACCACTCTGTGGCATTGACCGGGACAGTAAGATATGGTTTCAATTGATTCAGAGTTCAATGCACACCAGGCCTGGTTAGAGTGGACGAGATGATGAAAATTTCGGCTTGACCGAGTGCACAGACAGATGAAAACCAGATATGTAGATGTTGATATTTAGATGAACTCAGGTCTCTCGGTAGTGTGGCAGGGTTAAATAACAGAATACTATATTCGGCTGGATTGGGAGCAGAGCAGCAGGCCTGGGGAGAGTTGACAGCAAATGCTCACTTGGCAGATTTTTAATTCAACTCGATTTCATGGAGAACGAGAAGAAACGCAGGCCTAATACATTGGATATTGAGATGAATTCACTACTCAGCATTGTGGATCACGGTCACTCTACCAGTCTTCCCGGACTTCATTGATTTGCTGGCACGGTTCAGTAACGTCTTTGTTTGGAGACTTGTGGTGACTGTAATTTTGACATAAGCAATATTTCACGGGTGGATTGCCATGCTTTGCCGCGAGGGCCAGATACTCTCGGTAGCTTCCGGGGCTCTCTGAGAGGGCTAGGAATTGAACCCGGCTCGGCCAGGCTGGCTGCGTGAGGCACACGTCCTACTGCAGTGCTTTCATGCCAGAATGGCAGTGTGGATAGGAAGATGAAAAGCAGCCCATGGATGATTTTAGAGTACAGATTCAGATGATTTCAAGTTTCTGGGTAGACATACCGGTGCTGTAACTAATGCCTGCGCAGAGTGGAGATTTAGATGTATTCCTGACTCGCAGTGAATGACCGGAACTTTCTGTAGTAGAGATTACAATGATTTCTGATGTCTGATTCTGTGGACAGGAAAATGAAGAGCTGACCAGAGTGGAGTGGAAAGCCAGTGAACAGCGCAGGCCGCTGAAAACCAGCATTGGGTTTCTTGGACATTCACCAGTGGTGTAACGAAACCCTGCCTGGAGTGGAGTTTCAGATTAATTCCAGATTTGCAGTGAATGAATGGAATTCAGTGGATAGCTAGTTGAACATTACGCCTGTGTGTGTGAACAGGCCACTGAAAACCAGCATTGGGTTACGTGGAGATTCACCAGTGGTGTAACAAAAGCCTGCCTGGAGTGGAGATTCAGATGAATACCGGGTTCGCAGAGAATAAATGGAACATTATGTAGTTGAGATTCCAATGATTTCTCAAGTCTGGGTTGTGTGGATAGGAAAATGAAGAGCTGATGAGGGTTGAGTGGATAGCCAATTGAACAGCACGCCTGCGAGAGTGAACAGACCACTGAAAACCAGCATTGGGTTACTTGGACATTCACCAGTGGTGTAATGAAAGACTGCCTGGAATGGAGATTCGATGAACTCAAGATTGGCTGTGAATGAATGGAACATTCTTTACTGGAAATTCCAATGATTTCTGAATTCTGGGTTTTTTGGAGAGGAAAATGAAGAGGGGAGCAGGGTGCAGTGGATAGTCAATTGAACATCAATCCTGCAAGTGTGAAAAGACCACTTAAATCCAGCATTGGGTTACTTGGACATTCACCATAGGTAAAACGAAAGCCTGCCTGGAGTGGAGATTCAGATTAATACCAGATTCGCAATGAATGAATGGAACATTCTGTAGTGGAGATACCAAAGTTTTCAGAAATCTGAGTTGTGAACACCAGGAAATGTAGACCTGAGGAAGGTGGATTGGATTGCCAGTGAACACAAAGCCTGCGGTTTGTGAAAAGGCCGCTGACCACTAGCATTGGGTTACTGGGACATGCAGAGGAATCCCAACACTGATGAGCTTTTGAGGCATAGGATCATCACCACCACTGGTGGCGTTGACCGGGAGAGTACCATATGGTTTCGATTGATTCAGAGGTCGATGTCCACCAGGCCTGGGTAGAGTGGACAAGATGATGTAAACTTCAGCTTTCTTGAGTGCACAGTCAGATTAAAAACAGATATGTAGATATTTTGATGAATTCAGGTCGCTCGCTAGTGTGGAAGGATTAATGAACAGAATACTATATTCGACTGGATAGGGAGCTGAACAGGAGGATTGGGGAGAGTTAACAGAAATGCTCACTTGGCAGATTCCTAATTCAACTCGATTTCGTGGAGAACGAGAAGAAACCCAGGCCTAATACTTTGGATATTGAGATTAATTCACTACTTAGCAGTGTGGATCGCTGTCACACTCCCAGTCCTCCCGGACTACATACGTTTGCTGACACGGTTCAAAAACGTCATCATTTGGAGACTTGTGATGACTGTAATTTCGTCATATGGAACATTTCACGGGTGTCTTGCCAGGCTTTGCCACGAGGACCAGATACTCTCGATAGCTTCCCGAGCTCTCTGAGAGAGCGAGGAATGGAACCCGGGTCGGCCAGGCTGTCTGCGTGACGCACATATCCTACTGCTGTGCTTTCGCTCCAGAAGGGCAGTGTGGATAGGAAGAAGATAAGCAAATCATATATGATTTTAGAGTGCAGATTCAGATGATGTCAAGGTTCTGGGTGACTCAACAGTGCTGTAACGTATGCCTGCATACAGTGGAGATTCAGATGCATTCCAGACTTCAGTGAATGACCGGAGCATTCTGTAGTGGAGATTCCAATGTTTTCTGATGTCTGGGTTGTGTGGACAGGAAAAAGAAGAGATGACCAGGTTGTAGTGGATAGCCCCTGAACAGCACAGGTCGCTGAAAACCATCATTCTTTTACTTGGACATTCACCAGTGTTGTAACGAAAGCCTGCCTGGAGTGGAGATTCGATGAACTCCAGATTGGCAGTGAATGAATGGAACATTCTGTAGTGGAGATTCCAATGATTTCTGAATTCTGGGTTGTGTGTAAAGGAAAATGAAGAGATGACCAGGGTGGAGTGGATAGCCAGTTGAACGGCATGCTGGCGAGTGTGAACAGGCAGCTGAAAACCAGCATTGGGTTACTTGGGCATTCACCAGTGGTATAACGAAAGCCTGTCTGGAGTGGAGATTCAGATGAATTCCAGATTTGCAGTGAATGAATGGAACATTCCATACTGGAGATAACAATTACTTCAGAACTCAGAGTATGGGCACCAGGAAATGAAGAGCTGACCAGGGTAGAGTGGATAGCCAGTTAACACCATGCCTGTGGTATGTGAACAGGCCGCTGACCACTAGCATTGAGTTACTGGGACATGCAGAAGAGTCTCAAACCTGATGAGTTTTAGAGGCATAAGATCATCACCACCACTGGGTGGCGTTAACCGGGACAGTAACATATGGTTTCGATTGATTCAGAAGTGGATGCACAGCCTGACTGGTTAGAGTGACGGGATGATGAAAACTTTGGCTTGATTCAGTGCACAGGTAGATGAAAACCTGATATGTAATTGTTGATATTTAGATGAACTCAGGTCTCTCGGTTGTGTGGCAGGGACAATGAACAGATTAATGTATTGGACTGAATAGCGAGCTGAAGAGCAGACATGGGTAGAGTTGACAGCAAATGCTCACTTGGCAGATTTCTAATTTGACTCGATTTCGTGGAGAACGAGAAAACATGCAGGCCTAATACATTGGATATTGAGATGAATTCATTACTCAGCAGTGTGGATCGCTGTCACACTCCCAGTCCTCCCAGACTTCATTGATTTGCTGGCGTGATTCAATAACGTCTTCATTTGGAGACTTGTGGTGACTGTAATTTCGGCATATGGAATATGAGTGCAGATGCAGATGATTTCAAGTTTCTGGGTAGAGTCACCAGTGGTTTAATGAATGCCTGCACAGAGTGTATTCCAGACTCGCAGTGAATGACTGGAACATTCTGTAGTGGAGATTCCAATGTTATCTGATATCTGGGTGTTGTGGACAGGAAAATGAAAGCTGACCACGGTGGAGTAGATAGCCTGTGAACAGAACTGCTACGAGTGTGAATAGGCCACTGAAAACCAGCATTGGGTTAGTTAGATATTCACCAGTGGTGTAACGATAATATGCCTGGAGTGGAGTGTCGGATGATTTCCAGATTGACAGTGAATGAATGCAACATGCTGTAGTGGAGACTCCAATGATTTCTGATGTCTGGCTTGTGTAGACAGGAAAAAGGAGAGCTGACCAGGGTGGAGTAGATAGCCAGTTGAACAGCACGCCTGCTAGTGTGAACAGACCGCTGGAAATCAGCATTGGGTTACTTGGACATAAACTAGTGGTGTAACAAAAGCCTGCCTGAAGTGGAGATTCGATGAACTCCAGATTGGCAGTTAATGAATGGAACATTCTGTAGTGGAGATTACAAAGATATCTGAAGTCTGGGCTGTGTGGACTAGAAAATGAAGAGCTGACCAGGGTTGAGTGGATAGCCAGTTAATAGCACGGCTGCGAGTGTGAGCAGGCCGCTGAAAACCAGCATTTGTTACTTGAACATTCACCAGTGGTGTAACGAAAGCCTGCCTGGAGTTGAGATTCAGATGAATTCCAGATTGGCAGTGAATGAATGGAACATTCTCTAGTGGAGATTGCAGTGGTTTCTGACATCTGGGTTGTGTGAACAGGAAAATGAAGAGCTGAGCAGGGTGGAGTGGATAGCCAGTTTAACAGCTCGCCTGCGAGTGTGAACAAACCACTGAAAAACAGCATTGGGTTACTTGGGCATAAACTAGTGGTGTCACGAAAGCCTGCATGGAGTGAAGATTCAATGAACTCCAGATTTGCAGTGAATGAATGGAACATTCTGTAGTGGAGATTCCAATGATTTCTGAAGACTGGGTTGTGTGGACAGGAAAGTGAAGAGCTGACCAGGGTGGAGTGGATAGCCAGTTGAACAGCATGTTTGCGATTGTGAACAGAACGTTGAAAACCAGCATTCAGTTACTTGGATATTCATCAGTGGTGTAACGAAAGCCTGCCTAGAGTGGAGATTCAGATGAATTCCAGATGGGCATTGAATGAATGGAACATTCTGTATTGGAAATTCTAATGGTTTCTGAAGTCCAGCTTATGTGGACAGGGAAATGAAGAGCTGACCAGAGTGTTGTGGATAGCCTGCTGTACAGCACACCTGTGAGGGTGATTAGACCGCTGAAAACCAGCATTGGGTTACTTGGACATTCAGCAGTGGTGTAACGAATGCCTGCTTGGAATGTAGATTCAGATGAATTCCAGATTCACAGTGAATGAATGGAACGTTCTGTAGTGGCGATACCAATGATTTCGGAACTCTGGGTTATGAGAACCAGTAAATGAAGAGCTGACCAGGGTAGAGTGGATAGCCAGTGAACACCACACCTGCGGTATGTGAGCATACCTCTGATCACTAGCATTGGGTTACTGGAACATGCAGAAGAATTCCAACCCTGACGAGTTTTAGAGGCATACGATCATCACCACCACTAGGTGGCGGTGACCGGGACAGTACCATATGGTTTCGATTAATTCAGAGTCTATGCACACCAGGCTTGTTTACAGTGGACAGGATGATGAAAACTTCGGCTTGATTGCGTGCACAGTATGATGAAAACCAGATGTGTAGGTGTTGAAATTTAGATGAACTCATGTCGCTAGGTATTGTGTCAGGGTTAATGAACAGAATACTATATTCGACTGGATAGGTAGCATAACAGCGGGTATGGCAAGAGTTGAAAGCAAATGCACACATGGCAGATTTCTATTTCAACTCGATTTCGTGGAGAAAGAGAAGAAATGCAGGCCTAATACACTGGACATTGAGATGAATTCACTGTTACTCTCCGAGTCCTCCATAACTTCATTGAATTTCTGGCACGGTTCAGTAGCGTCTTCGTTTGGTGAATTGTGTTGACTGTAATTTTGGCATATGTAATATTTTAGGAGTGTCTTTCCAGTCTTTCCCTCGAGGGCCAGATTCGCTCCATAGCTGCCAGAGCTATCTGAGAGGGCGAGGAATTGAACCTTGCCCGGCCGATTCGATGAACTCCAGATTGGCAGTGATTGAATGGAACATTCTGTACTCTAGATTGCAATGCATTCTGAAATCTGGGTGTTGTGTACAGGAAAATGAAGAGCTGACCAGGGAGGTGTGGATAGCCAGTTGACCAGCACGCCTACGAGTGTGAACAGGCCGCTGAAAACCAGCATTGGGGTACTTGGACATTCAGAAGTGGTGTAAGGAAACCCTGCCTGGAGTGGAGATTCAGATGAATTCCAGATTCGCAGTGAATGAATGGAACTTTTGGTAGTGGAGATTCCCATGATTTCTGAAGTGTAGGTTGTGTGGACAGGAAAATTAAGAGCAGACCAGGTTAGAGTGCATAGCCAGTTGAACAGCAGGCCTGGGAGTTTGAAGAGGATGCTGCAAACTAGCATTGGGTTACTTGGATATTCACCAGTTGTGTAAAGAAGTCCTGCTTGGAGTGGAGATTCAATGAATTCCAGATTGCCTGTGAATGAATGGAACATTCCGTAGTGGAGCTTCCAATTATTTCTTAAATCTGGGTTGTGTGGACAGGAAAATGAAGTGCAGACCAGGGTTGAGTGGATAGCCAGTTGAACAGCATGCCTGCGAGAGTGAACAGGACGATGAAAACCAGCATTGGGTTACTTGGACATTCACCAGTGGTGTAACGAATGCCGGCATGGAGTGGAGATTCAGATGAATTCCAGATTCGCAGTGAATGAATGGACCATTCTGTAGTGGATATTTCCATGATTTCTGAAGCCTGGGTTGTGTGGACAGGAAAATGAAGAGCAGACCAGGTTAGAGTGGATAGCCAGTTGAACAGTACGCCTGCGAGTGAAAACAGGCCTGTGAAAACAAGCATTGGTTTACTTAGACATTCAGAAGTGGTGTCACGTTAGCCTGCTTGGGTGGAGATTCGATGATTTGCAGATTGGCAGTGAATGAAAGGATAATTCTGCACTGGAAATTCCAATGATATTTGAAGCGTGGGTTGTGTGGACAGGAAAAGAAACAGGTGACAACTGGAGTGGATAGCAAGTTGTACAGCACACCTGCGAGTGTGAACAGGACACTGAAAACCAGCATTAGGTTACTTGAACATTCAGCAGTGGAGTAGCAAAAGCCTGCCTGGAGTGGAGATTCGATTATCTCCAGATTGGCAGTGAATGAATGGAACATTATGTAGTGGAGATTCTAATTATTTCTCAAGTCTGGGTGGCGTGGACAGATAAAGAAAGAGCTGAACACTTTGGAGTGGATATCCAGTTGAACAGCACACTTGCGAGTGTGAACAGGACACTGAAAACCAGCATTGGTGACTTGTATATTTAGCAGTGGTGTAACGTAAGCCTGCATGGAGTGGTGATTCAGATGAATGCCAGATTTGGAGTGAATGAATGGAACATTCTGTATTGGAGATTCCAATGATTTCTGAAGTCTGGGTTGTGTTGACAGGAAAATGAAGAGCTGACCAGGTTGGAGTGGATAGCCTGTTGAACAGCACACCTGCGACTGGGAACAGGCTGCTGAAAACCAGCATTGTGGTATTTGGATATTCACCAGTGGTGTAACAAAATCCTACCTGGAGTGGAGATTCGATGAATTCGAATGAATGGAACATTCTGTAGTGCACATTCCAATGATTTCTGAAGTTTGGTATTTGTGGAGAGGAAAAGAAAGAGCTGACAACTCTGGTTAAATACCCAGTTGAACAGCACGCATGCGAGTGTGAACAGGACGCTGAAACCCAGCATTCTGTTATTGGACATTCACCAGTGCTCTAACGGAAGCCTGCTTGGAGTGGAGATTCAGATGAATTCCAGATACTCCGTGAATGAATGGAACATTCTGTATTGGAGATGCCAATGATTTCTGTAGTCTGGGTTCTTTGGCCAGGAAAAGAAAGATCTGATCACTGTGGAGTGGATAGCCAGTTGAAAAACATCACTGCAAGTATGAAAAGTCTGGGTTGTGTGGACAGGAAATTAAGTGCTGACTAAGTTTGGGTGGATAGCCAGTTGAACAGTACGCCTGCGAGTGTGAATAGGACGGTCAAGACAAGCATTGTGTTACTTGGACATTCACCAGTGGTGTAGTGAAAGCCTGCCTGTAGTTGAGTTTTGATGATCTCCAGATTGGCAGTGAATGAATGGAACATTCCTTAGTGGAGATTCCTATGATTTCTGAAGTCTGGGTTGTGTGGACAGGAATGTGAAGAGCTGATGAGGGTGGAGTGGATAGCCAGTTGAACTGGATGCCTGCGAGTGTGAACAGGCCGCTGAACTCCAGCATTTGGTTACTAGGCTATTCAACAGTGGTGTAACGAAAGCCTGCCTGTAGTGGAGATTCAGATGAATTCCAGATTCGTAGTAAATGAATGGAACATTCTGTAGTGGAGATACCAATTATTTCAGAACTCTGGGTTATGGGCACCAGGAAATGAAGAGCTGACCAGGGTGGAGTGGATAGCCAGTGAACATCATGCCTGCGGTATGTGAACAGGCCCCTGACCAGTAGCATTGGGTTACTGGCACATGCAGAAGAATTCCAACACTAACGAGTTTTAGAGGCACACGATTATCACCAGCACTGGGTGGCGTTGACCGTGCGAGTCCGTATGGTTTCGATTGATTCAGTAGTTGATGCACAATAGGCCTGTTTAGAGTCGTTGGGAGATTAAAACTTCAGATTGATTGAGTACACAGGCAGATGAAAACCAGATATGTAGTGTTGATATTTAGATGAACTCAGGTCCCTCAGTAGTGTGGCAGGGTTCATGAACATAATACACTATTCCACTGGATAGGGAGCTGAACAGCAGGCCTGGGGAGAGTTGACAGCAAATGCTCAATTGGCAGATTTCGAATTCGACTCGATTTCGGGGAGAATGAGAAGAAACGCAGGCCTAATACATTGGATATTGAGATAAATTCACTACTCAGCAGTATGGATCGCTGTCAATCTCCCAGTCCTCCCAGACTTCATTGATTTGCTGTTGCGGTTCTGTAGCGTCTTCGTTTGGAGACTTGTGGTGACTGTAATTTTGGTATATGGAATATTCACGGGTGTCTTGCCAGGCTTTGCCACGAGGGCCATATACTCTCGGTAGCTTCCCGGGCTCTCTGAGAGGGCGAGGAATTGAACGCGGTTCGGCCAGGCTGGCTGCGTGACGCACACGTCCTACGGCTGTGCTTTCGCACCAAAATGGCAGTGTGGATAGGAAGATGAAAAGCAGCCCATGTATGATTTCAGAGTGCAGACTCAGATGATTTCAAGTTTCTGGGTAGACATACCAGTGCTGTAACGAATGCCTGCGTAGAGTGGAGATTCAGATGTATTCCAGACTCAGAGTGAATGACCGGAACATTCTGTAGTGGAGATTGCAATGATTTCTGATGTGTGGGTTGTATGGACAGGAAAATGAAGAGCTGATCAGGGTGGAGTGGATAGCCAGTGATCCGCAGAGGCCGCTGAAAACCATCATTGGCTTACTTGGACATTCACCAGTGGTGTAACGAAATCCTGCCTGGATTGGAGATTCAAAGAACTCCAGATTGGCAGTGAATGAATGGAACATTCTGTAGTGGAGATTCCAATGATTGCTGAAGTCTGGGTTGTGTGGAGAGGAAAAGGAAGAGCTGACCAGGGTGGAGTGGAGAGCCAGTTGAATAGCACGCCTGCGAGTGAGAACAGGTCGGGGAAAACCAGCATTGTGTTACTTGGACATTCACCAATGGTGTAATGAAAGCCTGCCTGGAGTGGAAATTCGATGAACTACAGATTGGCAGTGAATGAATGGAACATTCTGTAGTGGAGATTCCTATGATTTCGAAGTCTGGGTTGTGTGGACAGGAATATGAATAATTGACCAGGGTTGATTGTGTCGACAGTTGGACAGCACGCCTGAGAGTGTGCACAGGACGCTGAAAACCAGCATTGATTTCTTTGGAAATTCACCAGTCTTGTAGCAAATGCCTGCCTGGAGTGGAGATTCGATGAATTTCAGACTGCCAGAGAATGAATGGGACATTCTTTAGTGGATATTGCAATGGTTTCTAAGTCTGCGTTGTGTGGAGAGGAAAATGAAGAGCTGACCAGGTTGGAGTGGATTTCCAGTTGAACAGCACGCATGCCAGTGTGAAAAGGCCGGTGAAAACCAGCATTGGGTTACTTTTATATTCAACAGTGATGTAACGAAAGCCTGCCTGGAGGGGAGATACAATGAATTCCAGATTGGCAGTGAATGAATGGAACATTCTGTAGTGGAGATTCCAATTGTTTCTGAAGTCTAGTTTGTGTGGACATGAAAAGAAAGTGCTGACCAGGGTTGAGTGGATAGCCAGTTGAACAGCACGCCTGCGAGTGTGAACAGGCCGCTGAAAACCAGCTTTGGGTTAATTGGACATTCACCAGTGGTGTAACGAAAGCGTGTCTGGAGTGGAGATTCGATGAATTCCAGATTCGCAGTGAATGAATGGAACATTCTGTACTGGAGACACCAATGATTTCAGAACTCTGGGTTATGGGCCCAGGAAATGAAGAGCTGACCAGGGTGCAGTGGATAGCCCGTTAACACTACACCTGCAGTATGTGAACAGGCCACTGACCACTACCATTGTGTTGCTGGGACATGCAGAAGAATCCCAACCCTGACGAGTTTTAGAGGCATACAACCATCACCACAACTGGGTGGCATTGACTGGGAGAGTACCATGTGGTTTTGATTGATTCAGAAGTTGATGCACACCAGACCTGGTTAGAGTGGACGGGATGATGAAAACTTCAACATGATTGAGTGCACAGGCATATAAAAACCAGATATTTAGGTGTTGATATTTAGATGAACTCAGTTCGGTCGGTAGTGTGGCAGGGTTAATGAACAGAGTACTATATTAGACTGGATAGCGAGCTGAATAGCAGGCCTTGTGAGAGTTGACAGCAGAGTCTTCCTTGTCAGATTTCTAATTAGACTTGATTTCGTGGAGAATGAGAAGAAACGCAGGTCTAATACATTGAATATTGAGATGAATTCACTACTCAGCAGTGTGGATTTCTGTCACTCTCCCAGTCCTCCAGGACTTCATTGATTTGCTGGCGCGGTTCAGTAGTGACTTAATATGGAGATTTGTGGTGACTGTAATTTTAGCATATGGAATATTTCACGGGTGTCTTGCCAGGCTATGTCACGAGGGCCAGATATACTCGGTACGTTCCCCAGCGATCTGAGAGGGCGAGGAATTGAACCTGGCTCGGCCAGGCTGACTGCATGACACACACCTATTTCTGCTGTGCATTTGTTCCAGAAAGGCAGTGTGGATAGGCAAATGAAAAGCAGCACAGGGCTGCATTTAGAGTGCAGATTCAGAAGCTGTTAAGTTTCTTGGCAGACTTGGACCTTCAGCAGTGGTGAAACGAAAGACTGCCTGGAGTGGAGATTCAGATGAATTCCAGATTCGCACTGAACAATTGGAACATTCTGTAGTGGAGATTTCAATGATATCTGATATCTGGGTAGTGTAGACAGGAAAATGTAGACATGAGCAGGATAGAGTGGACAGTAAGTTGAACAGCAGTACTGCGAATTTGAACAATCCTCTGAAAATCAGCATTGGGTTACTTGGACATTCAGCAGTGGTTTATAGACAGCCTGTCTGGAGTAGAGATTTGATGAATTCCAGATTGGCAGTGAACGAATGGAACATTCTGTAGTGGAGATTCCAATGATTTCTGAAGTCTGAAGTCTGGGTTGTGTGGACAGGAAAATGAAGAGCTGAACAGGGTGGAGTGGATATCCAGTTGTACAGCACGCCTACGAGTGTGAACAGGCCTCTGAAAACCAGCATCGGGTTACTTGGACATTCTGAAGTGGTGTAAAGAACTCCTGCCTGGAGTGGAGATTTGATGATCTTCAGATTGTCAGAGAATGAATGGAACAATCTTTAGTGGAGATTACAATGATTTCTGAAATCTCGTTGGGTGAACAGGAAAATGAAGAGCTGAGCACGGTTGATTGGATATTCAGTTCTACAGCATGCCTGTGAGTGTGAACAGGCCTCTGAAAACCAGAAATGGGTTACCTGGACATTGAGCAGTGGTGTATATACAGCCTGCGTGGAGTGCAGATTCGATGAATTCCAGATTGGCAGTCAATGAATGGAACATTCTGTTGTGGAGATTCCAATGATTTCTGAAGTCTGTGGTGTGTGTACAGGAAAGTGAAGAGTAGACCAGGTTAGACTGGATAGCCAATTGAACAGCAGGCCTGCGAGTCTGAATAGTCCTCTGAAAACGATCTTTGTGTTACATGGACATTCAGCATTGGTTTAACGAATGTCTGCCTGGAGTGGAGATTCGATAATCTCTAGATTGGAAATGAATGAATGGAACATTATGTAATGGAGATTCCAATGATATCTGTATTGTGGGTGTGTGGACAGGAAAAGAAAGAGCTGACAAATCTGGAGTGGATAGCCAGTTGAACAGCACGCTTGCGAATGTGAACAGGATGCTGAAAACAAGCATTGGGTTACTTGGACACTCAACAGTGGTATAAAAAGTGCCTGCCTGGACTGGAGGTTCAGATGAATTCCAGATTCGCACTGAATGATTGGAACATTCCGTAGTGGAAATTCCAATGATATCTGAAGTCTGGGCTCTGTGGACATGAAAAAGAAAGAGCTGACAACTCTGGAGTGGATAGCCACTTGTACAGCATGCCTGCGATTGTGAAGAGGACACTGAAAACCAGCATTGGGTTACTGGGACACTCAACAGTGGTATAACAAGTGCCTGCCTGGAGTAGAGATTCAGATGAATTCCAGATTTGCACTGAATTGAATGGAACATTCCGTAGTGGAGGTTCCAATGATTTCTGAAGTCTGGGATGTGTGGACAGGAAAATGAAGAGCAGACCAGGTTATGGTGGGTAGCCAGTTGAACAGCATGCCTGCGAGTTTTATCAGGCCTCTGAAAACCAGCATTGGGTTACATGGATATTCAGAAGTGGTGTAACGAATGCCTGCCAAGAGTGGAGATTCAGATGAATCCCAGATTCACACTGAATTATTGGAACATTCTGTAGTGGAAATTCCAATGATATCTGAAATCTGGGCTCTGTGGACAGGAAAAGAAAGAGCTGACAACTCTGGAGTGGATTGCCAGTTGAACAGCACGCCTGCGACTGTGAATAGGACACTGAAAACCAGCATTGGGTTACTTGGACTTTCAGTAGTGGTATAACGAGTGCCTGTCTCGACTGGAAATTCATATGAATTCCTGATTTGCAGTGAATGAATGGAACATTCTGTAGTGGAGATTCCAATAATTTCTGAAGTCTGGGGTGTGTGGACAGGAATATGAAGAGCTGACCAGTGTTCAATGGATAGCCAGTTGAGCAGCACGACTGGGAGTGTGAAAAGCATGCTGAAAACCAGCATTGTGTTACTTGGATATTCAACAGTGGTGTAACGAAAGCCTGCCTGGAGTGAAGATTCAGATGAATTCCATATTCGCACTGAATAACTGGAACATTCTGTAGTGGAGATTCTAATGATATCTGAAATCTGGGTAGTGTGGACAGGAAAATGAAGAGCAGAGCTGGATAGAGTGGATGGCCAGTTGAATAGCAGGACTGCGAGTTTGAACAATCCTCTGAAAAGCAGCAATGGGTTACTTGGACATTCAGCAGTGGTATTACGAAGGCTTGCCTGAAGTGGAGATTAGATGATCTCTCGATTGGCAGTGAATGAATGGAACATTCTGTAGTTGAGATTCCAATGATATCTGAAGTCTGGGTTCTGTGGACAGGAAAAGAAAGAGCTGACAACTGTGGAGTGGATAGCCAGTTGAACACCACTCCTGCAACTGTGAAAATCATGCTGAAAATCATCATTGGACTACGTAGACATTCTCCAGTGGTTTAATGAAAGCCTGCCTGGAGATTCAGGAGAATTACAGATTCGCAGTGAATGAATGTAACATTCTATAGTGGAGATTCCAATGATTTCTGAAGTCTCCGTTGTGTGGACAAGAAAATGAAGAGAAGACCAGGTTATAGTGGATAGTCAGTTGAACAGGAAGCCTAGAAATTTGAACAGGCTCCTGAAATCCAGCATTGGGTTATTTGCATATTCACCAGTGGTGTAACGATATCCTGCCTGGAGAGGAGTTTCGATGAATTCCAGATTGGTAGTGAATGGATGGAACATTCTGTAGTGGGGATTCCAATGATTTCTGAAGTCTGGATTGTGTGCACAGGAAAATGAAAAGCTGACCAGGGTTCAGGGTATAGTCAGTTGAACAGCACGCCTGCAAGTGTGAACAGGCCTCTGAAAACCAGCATCGGGTTATTTGGATATTCTGCAGTGGTGTAACGAACTCCTGCCTGTAGTGTAGATTCGATGAAGTCCAGATTGGCAGTGAATGAATGGAACATTCTTTAGTAGGAGATTCCAATGATTTCTGAAGTCTGGTTGGGTGAATAGGAAAATGAAGAGCTGAGCACCGTTGATTGGATATCCAGTGGAACAGCACGCCTGCGAGTGTGAACAGGCATCTGAAAACCAGCACTGTGTTACCTGGACATTCAGCAGTAGTGTATAGAAAGCCTGCTTGTAGGATAGAGTGGATAGCCAGTTGAGATTTTTCTGGTTGAGATTCCAATGATTTCTGAAGTCTGGATTGTGTGGACAGGAAAATGAAGAGCAGGCAAGCTTAAGTGGATAGCCAGTTGAACAACAGTCCTGTGAGTTTGAACAGGCCTCTGAAAAACAGGAATTGGGTCACTTGGACATTCACTAGTGGTGTAACAAAAGCATGCCTGCAGTAGAGATTCAGATGAATTCCAGATTCGCAGTGAATGAATGGAACATCTGGAAAGTCTAGGTTATGTGGACAGGAAAATGATGAGCTGACCAGGGTTCAATGCATAGTCAGTTGAACACCACGCCTGCGAGTGTGAACAGGACGCTGAAGACCAGCATTGGCTTACTTGGACATTCAGAATTGGTGTAACGAAAGCCTGCCTCGAGTGGAGATTCGATGAAATCCAGATTGGCAGGGAATGAATGGAACATTATTTAGTGGAAATTCCAATAATTTCTGAAGTCTGGGTTTTTTGTACAGTAAAATGAAGAGCAGATCAGGTTAGAGTGTAAGGCCAGTTGAACAGCACACCTGCAAGTGTGAACAGTGTGCTGACAACCAGCATTGGGGTTCTTGGACATTTACCAGTGGTGTAACGAAAGCCTGCCTGGAGTGGAGATTCAGATGAATTCCAGATTCACAGTGAATGAATGGAACATTCTTTAGTGTATATTCCAATGATTTCTACATTGTGGGTTGTGTGGCCAGGAAAAGAAAGTGCTGACCACTGTGGAGTGGATAGCCAGTTGAATAACATGCCTGCGTGTCTGAACAGGACTCTGAAAACAAGCATTTGGTTACTTGGATATTCACCAGTGGTGTAAGAAAATCATGCCTGGACTGCAGAATCAAAGAATTCCAGATTGGCAGTGAATGAATGGAACTCTTTGTAGTGGAGGTTCCAAAAATTTCTGAAGTCTGGTTTGTGTGGACACGAAAATGAAGAGCTGAGCAGGGTTAAGTGGATAGCCACATGAACAGCACACCTGTGAGTGTGAACAGGCCTCTGAAATCAAGCATTGTGCTTCGTGGACATTCACCAGTGGTGTAACGCAAGCCTGCCTGGAGTGTAGATCCCATGATCTCCACATTGGCAGTGAATGACTGGAACATTCTGTTGTGGAGATACCGTGTTTCCTGAAATCTGGGTTGTGTGGACAGGAAAAGAAAGAGCTGACCACTGTGGAGTGGATAGCCAGTTGAACAGCACGCCTGCGAGTGTGAAGAGGACACTGAAAACAAGCATTGGGTTACTTGGACATTCACCAGTGGTGTAACCAAAGCCTGCCTGGAGTGGAGATTCAGATGATCCAGATTCGCAGTGAATGAATGGAACATTCTGTAGTGCAGAATCCAATGATTTCTGAAGTCTCGGTAGTGTGGACAGGAAAATGAAGAGCTGACCGGACAGGAGTGGATTGCCAGTTGAACAGCAGGCCTGCGAGTGTGAACAGGCCGCTGAAAACTTGCATTGGGTTACTTGGATATTCACCAGTGGTGTAACCAAAGCCTGCTTGGAGAGGAGATTGGGATGAATTCCAGATTCGCAGTAAATGAATGGAACATTCTGTAGTGGAAATACCAATGATTTCAGAACTCTGGGTTTTGGGCACCAGAAATGAAGAGCTGACCAGTGTGGGTGAATAGCCAGTGAACACCACGCCTGCGGTATGAACAGACTGCTGACCACTACCATTAGGTTACTGGGACATGCAGAATATTCCCATTGATTTGCTGGCACGGTTCAGTAGCATCTTCGTTTGGAGATTTGTGAAGACTGTAATTTTGGCATATGGAATATTTCCCAGTTGTCTTGCCAGGCTTTGCCACGAGGGCCAGATCCTGTCGTTACATTCCCGGGCTCTCTGGGTGGGCGAGGAATTGAACAAGCCTCGGCCTGGCTGGCTGCGTGTTGCAAACGTCCTACTACTGTGCTTTCAAGCCAGAATGGCATTGTGGATAGGAAGATAAAAAGCAGCCCATGGATGATTTTAGAGTGAAGATACAGATGATTTCAAGTTTCTGGGTAGATATATCAGTGCTGTAATGAATGCCTGCGCAGAGTGGAGATTCAGATGTATTCCAGACTCACAGTGAATGACTGGAACATACTGCAGTGGGGATTCCAATGATTTCTGATGTCTGGTTTGTGGGGACAGGAAAAGAAAGAGCTCACCAGGTTTCAGTTTATAGCCAGTTGAGCAGCACACCTGCGAGTGTGAACAGGCGGCTGAGAAACAGCATTGGGTTACGTGGACATTCAGCACTGGTGTAACGAAAGCCTGCCTGGAGTGGAGATTCAATGAACTCCAGATTGGCAGTGATTGAATGGAACATTGTGTAGTGTAGATTCCAATTAATTCTGAAATTTGCTTTGTGTTTACAGGAAAATGAATATCTGACCAGGGTGATGTGGATAGCCAGTTGAACAGCACGCCTGCGAGTGTGAACAGGAAGCTCAAAACCAGCATTGGGTTACTTGGACATAAAATAGATTCGATGAACTCCAGATTGGCAGTGAATGAATGGAGCATTCTGTAGTGTAAATTCCAATGACTGAAGAATCTGGGTTGTGTGATAAGGAAAATGAAGTGCTGACCAGGATGGAGTGGACAGCCAGTTGAACAGCACGGCTCCGAGTGTGAACAGGACGCTGAAAAGCAGCACGGGGATACTTGGACAGTCAGCAGTGGTGTAAAGAAACCCTGCCTGGAGTGGAGATTCTATGCATTCCAGATTGGCAGTGAATGAATGGAATATTCTGTTGTGGAGATTCTAATGGTTTTTGAAGTCAAGGTTATGTAAACAGGCATATGAAGAGCTGACAAGGTTGGAGAGAATAGACTGTTGAACAGCACGCCTGTGAGTGTGAACAGGCCACAAAGAAAGCTTTGGGGTACTTGGATATTCACCAGTGGTGTAACGAAATCCTGCCTGGAGTGGAGATTCAATGAATTCCAGATTGGCAGTGACTGAATGGAATACTTTGTAGTGGAGATTCCAGTGATTTCTGAAGTCTGGGTTGTGTGAACATGAAAACGAAGATCTGACCAGGGTTGACTGGATAGCCAGATGAACAGCACGCCTGCGAGTGAATAGTCCGCTGAAAACCAGCATTGGGATTCTTGGACATTCAGTAGTGTTGTAACGCAAGCCAGCCTGGAGTGGAGATTCCATGAATTCCAGATTGGCAGTGACTGAATGGAACATTGTGTAGGGGAGATTCCAATGGTTTCTGAATTCTACATTGTGAGGACAGGAAAATGAGGAGCTGACCAGGTTGGAATTGATAGGCAGTTGAACGGCACGCTGTGACATTGAAAAGACTGCTGAAAACCAGCATTGGGTTACTTGGATATTCACCAGTGGTGTAATGAAATCCTGCCTGCAGTGGAGACTCAATGAATTCCAGATTGGCAATGAAAGAATGGCAACTTCTGTAGTGGAAATTCCAATGATTTCTGAAGTCTGGGTAGTGTGGACAGAAAAATGAAGAGCTGACCAGGTTGGAGTGGATAGCCTCTTGAACAGCACGCCTGTGAGTGTGAAGAGGCATGTGAAAACCAGCATTTTGTTACTTGGACATTCAGCAGTGGTTTCTCGAAAGCCTGCGAAGAGGTGAGATTCGATGCTCTACAGATTGGCAGTGAATGAATGGAACATTCTGTACTGGAGATTCCAATTATTTCTGAAGATTCGGTTGTGTTATAAGGAAAATGATGAGCTGACCAGGGTTGAGTGGACGGCCAGTTGAACAGCACGCTTGTGAGTGTGAACAGGACGCTGAAACAAGCATTGGGTTAAATGGATATTTACCAGTGGTGTAATGAAAGCCTACCTGGAGTGGAGATTCGATGAATTCAAGATTGGCAGTGAATGAATGCAACACTCTGTAGTGGATATTCCAATTATTTCAAAAATCTGGTTTGTGTGGAAAGGAAAATGAAAAGCTGAACAGGGTTCAGTGGATAGCCAGTAAAACAGCACGCCTGCGATTGTGAACATGACGCTGAAAACCAGCATTGGGTTGCTTTGACATACAGAAGTTTTGTAACGAAAGCCTGCCTGGTGTGTAGATTCACATGAATTCCAGATTCGCAGTGAATGAATGGAAGATTCTGTACTGGAGATTCCAATGATTTCTGGAGTCTGGGTTGTGTGGACAGAAAAATGAAGTGCTGACCAGGGTTCATTGGATAGCCAGTTGAACAGCATGCCTGCGACTGTGAACAAGACGCTGAAAACCAGCATTGTGTAACTTGGATATTCAAAAGTCGTGTCACGAACGCCTGCCTGGAGTGGAGACTCAGATGAATTCCAGATTCACAGTGAATGAATGGAACATTTTGTAGTGGAGATTTCAATGATTTCTGAAATATGGGTTGTGTGGACTGGAAAATGAAGAGTTGACCAGTATTCAATGTAATGCCAGTTGAACAGCACGCCTGAGAGTGTGAACAGTCCTCTGAAAACCAGCATTGGGTTACTTGGACATATAGCAGTGGTGTAACGAAAGCCTGCCTGGAGTGGAGATTCGATGATCTCCAGAGTGTCAGTGAATGAATGGAACATTCTGTAGTGGAGATTACAATGATTTCTAACGTCTGATTTGTGTGGATAGGAAAACGTAGAACTGACCAGGGTTGAGTTGAAAGCCAGTTGTACAGCACGGCTGCGAGTGTGAACAGGACGCTGAAAACCAACACTGGGTTACTTGGACATTCAGCACTGGTGTAAAGAAAGCCAGCCTGGAGTGGAGATTCCATGAATTCCAGATTGGCAATGACTGAATGGAACATTCTTTTGTTGAGATTCCAATGGTTTCTGAATTCTACCTTATGAGGACCACGATGGATTGGATAGCCGTATGAAGAGCACGCCTGCGACTACAAACAGGCTGCTGAAAACCAGCATTGGGTACTTGAATATTCAGTGGTGTAATGAAATCCTGCCTGGAGTGAATACTCGATGAATTCCAAATTGGCAGTGAATGAATGGAAAATTATGTAGTGGAAATTCCAAAGATTTCTGAAGTCTACGTTGTGTTGAAAGGAAAAAGAAGAGCTGACCAGGGTTCAGTGGTTTGCCACTTGAACAGCACGCCTGCGAATGTGAACAGGATCCTGAAAAACAGAATTGTGCTACTTGGACATTCAACAATGGTGTACCGAAAGCATGTCTGGAGTCGAGATTCAAATGAATTCCAGATTCGCAGTCAAGGAATGAAACATTCTGTAGAGGAAATAACAATGATTTCTGACACCTGGATTGTGTGGACAGGAAAACGAAGTGCAGACCGGGTTAGAGTGGATAGCCAGTTGAACAGAAGGCCTGCGAGTTTGAAGAGGGCTCTGAAAACCAGCATTGGTTTACTTGGACATTCACCAGTGGAGTAACGAAAGTTTGCTGTAGTGGAGATTCAGTGATCTCCAGGTTGGCAGTGAATGAAAGTAACATTCAGTAGTGGAGATTTGAATGATTTCTGAAGTCTGGGTTGTGTGGATAAGAAATGAAAGAGCTGACCACTGTGCAATGGATAGCCAGGTGAATAACACGCCTGCGACTGTGAACAGGACGCTGAAAACCAGCATTGGGTTACTTGGACATATAGCAGTGGTGTAACGAAAGCCTGCCTGGAGTGGAGATTCGATGATCTCCAGATTGGCAGTGAATGAATGGAACATTCTGTAGTGGGGATTCCAATGATTTCTGAAATCTGGTTTGTGTGGACAGAAAAATGAAGAACTGACCAGGGTGCATTGGATAGCAAGTTGAACAGCACGACTCGAATGTGAATAGGACGCTGAAAACCAGCATTGTGTTACTTGGACATTCAACAGTAGTGTAAGGAAAGCCTGCCGGGAGTGGAGATTCAGATGAATTCCAGATTCGCAGTGAATGTTGTGGAGATTTCAATGATTTCTGAAGTGGAGTTTCCAATGATTTCTGAAATCTGGTTTGTGTGCACAGGAAAATGAAAAGCTGACCAGGGTTCAGTGGATAGCCATTGAGCAGCACGCCTGCGAGTGTGAACAGGACTCTGAAAACCAGCATTGTGTTACTTGGACATTCAGAAATATTGTAACATAAACCTGCATGGAGTGGAAATTCGATGATCTCCAGATTCCAGTGAATGTATTGAACAATCTGTAGTGGAGATTCCAATGATTTCTGAAGTCTGGGTTGTTTGGACAAGAAAATGAAGAGCTGACCAGGGTTCAGTGGATAGCCATTTGAACACCACGCCTGCCACTGTGAAAAAGACACTGAAAACCAGCATTGGGATACATGGACATTCAGCCGTGGTGTAACGAAAGCCTGCCTGGAGTGGAGATTCGATGATCTCCAGATTGGCATTGAAAGAATGGAACATTCTGTAGTGGTGATTCCAATGATTTCTGAAATCAGGGTTGTGTGGAGAGGAAATGAAAGTGCTGACCACTATGAAGTGGATAGCCAGTGAACAGCAGGGCTGCGAGTGGGATCAGGCTGCTGAAAACCAGCTTTGGATTACTTGGACATTCACCAGTGGTGTAACAAAGGCCTACATGGAGTAGAGATACTGATTAATTCCAGATTCGCAATGAATGAATGGAACATTCTGTAGTGGAGTAACAATATTTCTGAAAGGTGTGTTGTGTGGACACTAAAATGAAGAGCTGACCATGGTTGAATTGATAGCCAGTTGAACACCACTTCTGCGAGTAAGAAAGAGCCACTGAAAACCAGCACTGGGTTACTTGGACATTCACCAGTGGTGTAATGAAAGCCTGCAGGGAGTGGAGATTCAGATGAATTCCAGATTCGCTGTGAATGAATGGAACATTCTGTAGTGGAGATAACAATGATTTCTGAAGGCTGGATTGTGCGGACAGGAAAATGAAGACCTAACCAGGGTTTAATGGATGGCAAGATGAACAGCACGGCTGCGAGTTTGAACAGGCCGCTGAAAACCAGCATTGGGTTACTTGGACATTCACCAGTGGTGTAATGAAATCCTGCCTGGATTGGAGAGTCAGATGAATTCCAGATTCTCAGTGAATGAATGGAACATTCTTTAGTGGAGATTCCAATGATTTCTGAAGGCTGGGTGATGTGGATAGGAAAATGAAGAGCTGAACAGGGTTGAGTGGATAGCCAATTGAACAGCACGGCTGCGAGTCTGAACAGGCCACTGAAAAGCAGCATTGGGATACTTGGATATTCACCAGTGGTGTAACAAAAAACTGGCGGTAGTGGAGATTCCGCTAAATTCCAGATTTGCAGTGAATGAATGGAACATTCTGTAGTGCAAGTTCCAATGATTTCTGAAGTCTGGGTTGTGTGCACAGGAAAATGAAGAGCTGACCACGGTTAAGTGGATAGCCAATAGAACAGTACGGCTGCGATTGTGTACAGGCCGCTGAAAACCAGCATTGGGTTATTTGAACATTCAACAGCGGTGTAACGAAAACCTGCCTTCAGTGCAGAGTCAGATGAATTCCAGATTCGCTGTGAGTGAATGGAACATTCTGTAGTGGAGATTCCAATGATTTCTGAAGTCTGGGTAGTGTAGACAGGAAAATGAAGAGCTGACCAGGGTTGAGTGGATGGCCAGTTGAACAGCACGCCTTCGAGTGTGAACTGGATGCTGAAAATGAGCATTGGAACACTTGGACATTCAGACGTGGTGTAAGGAAATCTTGCCTGGAGTGGAGATTTGATGATCACCAGATTGGCAATGAATGAATGGAACACTCTGTAGTGGAGATTCTAATGTTTTATGAAGTCTGGTTTGTGTGGACAGGAAATAAAAGATCTGCCAGTTGAACAGCACGCATCCAAGTTTGAACAGCACGCTGAAAACCAGCATTGGGTTACTTGGACATTCACCAATCGTGTAACGAAAGCCTGCCTGGAGTGTAGATTCGAAGAACTCCAGATTGGCAGTGAATGAATGGAACATGCTGTAGTGGAGATTTCAATGATTTCTGAAGTCTGTGTTCTGTGGACAGAAAAATGAAAAGTTGACCAGGCTTCAGTGGATAGCCAGTTGAAAAGCACGCCTGCGAATTAGAACAGGACACTGAAAACCAGTATTGGGTTACTTTGACATTCAGCAGTGTTGCAACGAAAGCCTGTTTGGAGTGGAGATTCGTTCATCTCCAGATTCCAGTGAATGACTCAACATTCTGTAGTGGAGATTCTAATTATTTCTGAAATATGAGTTGTGTCGACAGGAAAATGAAATACAGACTAGATTAGAGTGGATAACCAGTTGAACAGCAGTGCTGCGAGTTTCAACAGGCCTCAGAAAACCAGCATTGCGTTACTTTGACATTCAGCAGTGTTTTAACGAAAGCCTACCTGGAGTGGAGATTGGATTATCTCCAGATTGACAGTGAATGAATGGAGCATTTTGTCGTGGAGATTAAAATGATTTCTGAAGTCTGGGTTGTGTGGACAGGAAATGAAAGAGCTGACCACTGTGGAGTGGATAGTCAGTTGAGCAGTACGCATGCGACTGTGAACAGGATGCTGAAAACCAGCATTGGGTTACTTGGACAATCACCAGTGGTGTAACGAAAGCCTGCCTGGAGTGGAGATTCAGATGAATTCCAGATTCGAAGTGAATTAATGGAACATTTAATAGTGGAAATTCCAATGTTTTCTGAAATATGGGTTGTGTGCACAGGAAAATGTAGCGTGACCTGTTTGCAGTGGATAGTCAGTAGAACAACACGCCTGCGAGTGTGTAAAGGACACTGAAAATCAGCTTGGGTGACTTGGACATTCACAAGTGGTGTAACGAAAGCCTGCCTGGAGTGGAGATTCAAAGAACTTCAGATTGGGAGTGAAAGAATTGAACATACTGTAGTGGAGATTGCAATGATTTCTGAAGTCTGGGTTGTGTGGAAAGGAAAAGGAAATGCTGACCAGGGTTCAGTGGATAGTCAGTTGAACAGAACGCCTGCGACTGTGAAGAGGACGCTGAAAACCTGCATTGGGTTACTTGGACATTCACCAGTGGTGTAACGATAACCAGAATGGAGTGGAGATTTAGATGAATTCCAGATTCGCAGTGAATGATTGGAACATTCTGTAGTGGTTATACCAATGATTTCTAAATCTGAGTAGTGTGCACAGGAAATGAAAGAGCTAACCACTGTGGAGTGGAAATCCAATTGAACACCATGCCTGCGACTGTGAACAGGACGCTATAAACAAGCATTGGGATTCTGGGACATTCAGCCATGGTGTAACGAAAGCCTGCCTGGTGTGGAGATTCGATGATCTCCAGATTGGCAGTGAATGAATGGAACATTCTGTAGTGTAGATTCCAATGATTTCTGTAGTCTTATTTGTGTGAACAGAAAATGAAAGATCTGAACACTGTGGAGTGGATAGCCAGTTGAAAATCACGCATGCGACTGTGAATAGGACGCTGAAAACCAGCATCGGGTTTCTTGGACATTGACCAGTGGTGTAACGAAAGCCTGCCTGAAGTGGAGATTCAGATGAATTCCAGATTGGCAGTGAATGAATGCAATATTCTGTAGTGGAGATTCCAATGATTTCTGAAGTCTGGGTTGTGTGGACAGGAAAATGAAGAGTTGGCCATGGTTCAGTGGATAGCCAGTTGAACAGCACGCCTGCGAGTGTGAACAGGACTCTCAAAACCAACATTGGGTTGCTTGGACATTCAGTAGTGGTGTAACGAATCCCTCCTTGGTGTGGAGATTCGATGATTTCCAGACTCCAGTGAATGAATGGAACATTCTGTAGTGGAGATTCCAATTATTTCTGAAATCTGGGTTGTGTAGACAGGAAAATGAAGTGCAGAGCAGTTTAGAGTGGATAGGCAGTTGAAAAGCAGTCCTGCGAGTTTGAACAGGTCTCTGAAAACCAGAATTGGATTACTTGGACATTCAGCAGTGGTGTAACGGTTGCCTGCCTGGAGTGGAGATTAGATGATCTCCAGATTCGCAGTGAATGAATGGAATATTCTGTATTCAGTCACCCAGTTCCCATGACTTTGGCCACTCATTCTCTACTAGGTTCGTTTAGAGCTTTATGAGAGAATTATTTATGAGAGAATTTATGAGAGAAATATTTTTGGGGGGTTACAACTGAGGGTGTTCCGGACTTACTCCTGGAAGGGCCCAGCCTGGAGACCGGCTATTGAGAAAGTATGCACTCTTAGCAAGCTGGGATATACAGACTCTTCGTCCCCGTGAGGGCCACCGCAGTGCGTCGAGTGAGTGCTGAGCTCAGTACCAGCAGATGCTGAGAACTTGTCTTGCCTGTCAGGGAGCTGCTTTAAAGTTGCTTTTCACAAAATTATTCCAGGCCACAAGTTTCCTCCACGTCTCCTGGCCCTGAAGCTCAGGCCACTCTTCCAGATCTGAACAACGATCTAGCTGGATGGGGCAGAGTGTTCTTGGGAAGGTGTTTATTTCATTTTTATTTCCTTCTATATTCCACCGTCTTTTTCTGGTTCTTAGAGTCTCATTTGTTAGATTTATTACAAATTTTTTTTTGTCTTTAGACCACACCTGGAGTGCTCAGGGCTTATTCTTGGCTCTGCGCTCAGGGATTAATCCTGGGGGGCAAAGGGGACCATATGGGATGCTGGGAATCAAACCTGGTTCGGCCACATGCAAAGCAAGTGCTCTACCTGCTGTACTGTTGCTCTGGGCCCTAGTTATGATTCTGATGGGTTTTTCTTTGCATATAAGTTCCTTCTTTTTGTTTGTTATAGGCCACACCCAGGGGTCACTCCTGGCTCGTCACGCAGGAATCACCTTTGGTGGTGCTCTGGGGACCATATGGAGTGTGTAAACTCAAAAATAGCACAGCAGCGGCAGTGGTCTATCTGTCCCGCGGCCAGCGTTCAGTAGTCTCACCCGCTTCCCCCACTCTGGGGAGGTCGGTGGCGATGGGCAGGCAAAGGAAGGAGCGAGGGCCAGGCTGGTTGGTGTCAGTTGCAGTTTCTTCCAATCCTCTCTCCATCCACTCCTGTCTCTCCTCTGCCTCCTGCTTTTTCCTCCCCCATGCTACTTCATTCTCCTTCTCAACCCCCCTTCATCCTCCTTCTCTGGAGTCTGGATTCTGATTCTGATCCGGCAGCCCACTCTTACAGTCTAGTTAAATCTCAAAGCATGAGGGGTTGGGGTAACAATTACACATAGGTGCAATCACAATCAATAGGGATAGAAATCTTTCCCTCGGAGACATCTGCTCCTAGGGCAGATCCTCATTATCAGATCAATCCACCCTAGAGCAGATCCCCCTGTGGGTGTGTTTCTCCTCTCCTTGTCTAACATATAAGCAGATATAATATAAATCATTTTGTATGGATACAGTAAGAAATACCTTAAACTTATCGAATTGCCCTCCTAGGGCCATCTCGATCTCAGACTACAGTGCTCAGGCCAGATAGTCTTTCCTACCCCTAGCAGGGTCCTACTCTCGTCATTACTTTTGGATCATGACAGCATTTGTCTATGATCAAGCTCTTAACTTATAGTTAAGAATCGTGGCACCTTGGCCTGGCCCATTTCGATGCCAGGGTAGCTCACCGCTTGCCCTGGGTCCATTCAGTCCCTCGTTGGGACCCTGCTTTGGGGGTGTTAGGAACCAAGGGCAACGAGGCTTAGGTCGAGAAAACAGATGCCCGGGAGCGAATAATATTCAAAGCCAATTAAATCCTAAGTTACAAAAGCATAATATTAACTGTCTTTCTGTATCTATACAAAAAGGACAATTCATAAAGTAAACTATTCAAAAGACATAAGAAGAGGAGAAAGGCAATATTTCGCTCATACATATAAAATCATAGATTTCAGAGGAATCTAACCTTACAAGTTAACAAAGTCTGATTAGGGGGAAAGCTGATTAACTGGTTGGGGAGGAGAGCATAGGGAAGAATTTACAGATAAACACAATGGAATGGAAGTGCCTCAGGAGCACTGTAATGGGTGTAACCTGATAAACCTAAGTTCCTTGCTGAGAAAGGGAGAAAGGACAAAGCAGTGTCCTCCTACATGGGGCACCAGGAATTGAACTGGGTCAGCCACGTGCAAGGCAAGCACCCTACACACTGTACTATCTCTCCAACCCCCTTTGTTGTGTTTTTATATCACAAACCGCATTCTTCATTTCTGAAATTTAAGAATGTATTTTTTAATTTCTTCTCTCATCTTTCTTCCCTCCCTCCTTCACTCCTTTCCTCCCTCGTTCCCTCATTTCCTTCCTTCCTTCCTTCCTTCCTTCCTTCCTTCCTTTTCTTTTCGTTTTGCTTTTGGACAACACCTAGCGATGCTCAGGGGTCTCCCCGGCTCTGCATTCAGGAATCACTGCTGGTGGTGCTGAGGGGCTGGGCTGAGGCTACCCTCTGTCCCATCCCCGCTGCTCTCACACCTTCTCCTGCTCCCTGACGGCCCCCGCCACTGCCTGGTGCCCCTGAGCATCCCCTGTGGTGTCCCTGGAGTCCTTTTGCGTGTGTGGAACCACTGTATTGGGCAGAGCCTTTGCGCGCTCATTCTCACTGCTGAGCTTGTGAGGCTCTGGGTGTCTTCCTTGGGCGCTGTCCCTTCAGGACTGGGGTGACTCGGGTGCTCCCTTGTGGGCGGCGCTGAGAGGCTTCCCTGTCCCTTCTCTGCGGTCACAGGGAGAGCGACTGAGCCCTATGAAGCCCCGGGTGTTCCGAGGCCCAAGGAAGAAGTGTCAGGAGTCTGTAATGCCGGCTCGGGCCACACGGGGGCAGCAGAGCTCACAGATGTGCCACCTACCTGCCCGCTGCCCAGCTGCGCCCCCTTTCTCCCTGCATCCCGCCCCCTCTTAGCCCAAACCCTGGGCAGGCAAGAAGCTCCTGCACCCCAGGAACTGCAATGCCACCTTGGATCACACGGGAACAGCAGAGACCATGGAACAACAGAGACCATGTGTTTTTCCCCCTCCGTTTTTGGATCACACCTTGTCGAGGCACAGGGGTTACTCCTGGCTCTGCACTCAGGAATTATTCCTGGAGGTGCTCGGGGGACCATATGGGATGCTGGGAATCGAACCCAAGTTGACCGCATGCAAGGCAAATGCCCTACCCACTGTGCTATCGCTCTAGCCGGGACCATGGAATTTATGTGTGTGTTCGTGTGTGTGTGTGTGAGAGAGAGGGAGAGAGAGAGAGAGAGAGAGAGAGAGAGAGAGAGAGAGAGAGAGCATGAACATGCATTTGCATGTATGATATTTTTTCTTTCTTTTTTTGGGGGGGATCACACCTGGTGATGCACTGGGGTTACTCCTGGTTCTGCATTCAGGAATTACTCCTGGCGGTGCTTAGGGGACCACATGGGATCCTGGGAATCAAACCTGGGTTGGCCGCATGCAAGGCTCTACCCGCTGTACTATTGCTCCAGCCCTGTGTGTACAATGTAAAAAATTCTTTAAATTTTTTTTATTGAATAACCATGCGATAGACCATGCCAGAGCTGTTCATGATTAGGGTTCAGTCATACAACGTTCCAACACCCATTCCTCCACTAGTGTACATTTCCCACCACCAATGTCCCCATTTTCCCTCCCACCACCCCCCAACCTCCCTGTCCCTCACCCTGCATCTGTGGCAGACACTTTCTTCTTTCTCTTTCTCTCTCTATCCTTTTGTGCATTATGGTTTGCAATACAGGTACCACAATGTCATCATGTTTGTTCAGGGAGTTTAGTACTTTTATCGGGAAGATACAACGGGAGTAACTTTTTTCTTTGGTTTTAGGTTTTGGTTGGTCACACTGGCAATGCTCAGGGTTACTCCTGGCTTTGTACTCAGGATTCACTTCTGGAAGTGCTCAGGGGACCATATGGCATCCTGGGGATTGAACTCAGGTCGGCTGTGTGCAAGGCAAGCTCCCTATCCACTGTACTCTGGCCCCTGCAGTAGGTTTTTTAACGGGTGGCCACTTTGGGATGTGGATATGACCGGGGTTTCCAGAAGTACCAGAGGTGGGGAAAGTTAGCTCATCCTGACTCTGAGAAAGCCTGGAGATTTCAGTCGCAAAATCTGTATACCTGAGTTTTCTGCAGGTTAATTTCTTGGTTCATCTTGAAACGGTGGACATAGCGGTGATTTTGGATTGTGAAAGCCTGTGGCTATTGGGGGCTCTTTTTGGGTGGACTCTGGACTAACCCGCCCCCTCTCATGTGCCTCGGATTATTCAGTCATGCGTGGGTCTGAGATTCACTGTGGCTTTTGGTCTATTTCAAGATTTATTATGGTTCTCTGAAGCAAGGCTCGTGAAAGAGCTTAAATGGTGGTGACAGAGTTGGTTCGTGGGGGTGACTGACAGGGATTCTGGGAGTATAGGGAAGTGGGGAGAGAGGGAGGCAGCCCATCTGACTCCTGCCTGAGCCCTGGTGATATCCATCTAGGGTGTAGAGTCCAGTCAGGACATGGAGAGTCTGGGTTGTGGGAGCCAGCGGCTGCTGGGACTGTGTTTGGGTGGCATTGGGTGAACCCTCTCCCATGGGCCCAGATTATTCAGCCATGTGCAGGTCCGAGATGTGCTGCATCTTTCTGATTTTTTTCTTTTCTTTTTGGGTCACACCAAGCAATGCACAGGGGCTCTGCACTCAGGAACCACTCCTGGGGGTGCTCAGGGGGGCATATGTGATGCTAGGAAATGAACCCAGGTTGGCAGTGTGTAAGGCAAACACCCTACCCTCTGTGCTGTTGCTCCAGACCCTTTTTTGGATTACTTTCAAGATTAATTTCAGTCTCTGGAGCTTGTATGGTGGAGCCAGAAGTGACTTGAGAGCATGGCTCCTGCGTACCTGAATTTGGTGGTTTAATTTCTCAGAAGGGCTGGAGCGATCCACAGCGGGTAGGGCGTTTGTCTTGCACACGGCTGACCTGGGTTCAATTCCCCCGTCCCTCTCAGAGAGTCCAGCAAGCTACCGAGAGTATCTCACCTGCATGACAGAGCCTGGCAAGCTACTTGTGGTGCATTCGATATGCCAAACACAGTAACAACAGGTCTCTCAATGGAGATGTTACTGGTGCCTGCTCGAGCAAATCAATGAACAACGGGAGGACAGTGCTACAGTGCTAATTTCTTGGAAAACTTGGTTTCGAGTTGTTGGAGTCGGGCCAGATGCACAGCTGTGCCTCGGGGTGCCTGGAAGCCCGAGGGCACCATCAGGATGCTGGTGCTCCTGCACATTGGGGCCAGGTTGACCGCTGGGGACGCCCTCTGGGCCCCGGCCATGAGGGCAGCAGCGCGCTGAGGCCACCAGCCCAGAAAAGCCTGGCAGGGCTACGCTGACCTTCCAGACAGCTGGCGCCGGGGAGATTGTCCTCCCTGACAGACTGTGCCGGCACTCTTTGGAGATGTGCTTGGGGCACTTCAAGGGGCTTCAGACTGGCGCGGGCGCCCGCGGATGCTGGGGCAAGAGCCGCTCTGCAGCCCGCTCTGAGCCTGAGGAGCCGTTTGGACCACCTGAGCAGGGAAGCGGCTCCTGCAACCGCACCTGCTATGCCGCCTCGGGCCACACGGGGGCAGCAGACTCCACAGGGTGGGGTTGCATGTGAGTGAGTGTTACCTTGAACCTTTCTCTGTGTGTGCATGCGACTGTACGTGTGAAAGTCATTGTGAATGTGTGAGTGTACATGAGCTTGACAGTGAGCAAATGTTTATGAGTGTATGCATGTGTGTCTGTGACTTTGTGTGAGTGATTATAAATGAGTGTTTTTGAGTTTGCGTGTGAGTGTGAGAATGTGTCTGCGTGTGAGTATGAGTGAATTAGTCTGATGTGTGTGAGTGTGAGATTGGATGAATCTGTATGTGTGTGAGTGTGAATCTGTATGTTATAGGTGTAAGAGTATGAGGGCTTGTAAATATATGTGAGTTTTCATGTGTGTGAGTGTGATTGTGTGAAGGTGTATTATGTGAGGAAATGAGTCTGTGTGTGAGAGATGTGGGAATCTGTATGTGTATGTGTCTGTATGTGTGTGAGTGTGTGACTGTGTATATGAGTGTATGTATGAGTGTGTGTGTGTGTGTGTGACAGTGAGTGCGTGTCATAGTGAGTGTGAAAATTGAGGTTCTTTCTCAGAGTCTGGGATGTGGAACTGTCCCAGAATGAGTCACCCGGTTACCACCCAGACTGTCATCTCAGGCCATCAGCACAGAGCAACCTTGCCTGCCTCATGCTTTTCGCTCACTATTTGCCCCTCACACCCAGCTCCTCTCCCCTCTGCACCACCCACCTGCCCGCTGCCCAGCTGTGCCCCCTTTCTCCCTTCATCCTGCCCACTCTTAACCCAACTCCAGGCTGGCAAAAGGCGCCTGCAGTCCAGGAACTGTGATGCTGCCTTGGGCCACACAGGGGCAGCAGAGACCATGGAATATGTGTGTGTGCGTGCGTGTGTGTGTGTGTGTGTGTGTGTGAGAGAGAGAGAGAGAGAGAGAGAGAGAGAGAGAGAGCGTGAACATGCATTTGTGTGTATACAGTTTTAAAAAATTATTTAAATTTAAATCTTTTTATTGAATAACCACGCAATAGACCATTACAAAGCTGTTCATGATTAGGTTTCAGTCATACAATGTTCCAACACCTATCCCACCACCAGTGTACATTTCCCACAACCAATGTCCCCAGTTTCCCTCCCACCATCCCTCAAACCCCTGTCCCTCAGCCTGCATCTGGCAGGCACTCTTCTTCTTCTTCTTCTTCTTCTTCTTCTTCTTCTTCTTCTTCTTCTTCTTCTTCTTCTTCTTCTTCTTCTTCTTCTTCTTCTTCTTTTCTCTCTCTCTCTCCCCTTTAGTGCATTATGGTTTGCAATACAGTTACTATGATGTCATCACGTTTGTTCAGGACATTTAGTATTTTATCGGTAAGATACAGCCGCAGTAGATTTTTTTTTTTTTGGTTTTGGGTTTTGGTTGGGTCACACTGGCAATGGTCAGGGTCACTCCTGGGTCTGCACTAAGGAATCACTCCTGGCAGGGGACCATATGGCATCCTGGGGATTGAACTCAGGTCGGCTCTGTGCAAGGCAAACTTCCTATCCACTATACTATTGCTTCAGTCTCTGGAGTAGGTTTTTTAAGGGGTGGCAGCTTTGGGGAGTGGATATGACTGCCGGGGTTTCCGGAAGTACACGGAGGTGGGGAGAGGTAGCTGCCGGGACCCCTGGACTGTCCCCTGGAGGCATGTGGAGGGTAGCACAGTTCCAGGTGAGTGGCAGCATGGCTGGGGTGACTCCCACCGCCAGGTGATCAGTGGAGCCTAAGCAAGTGGCCTTTAGGATCTTGCCCAGGCAGAGGACTGTGCCAAGAAGACGAGGCGTTTACACCTGGCCGGGGACACCCCCATGGCCTCCCCTGTCCCAAAGTCCCACCAGGCTGAGCCTGTAATGATGAGGGTGTCCAGCAGTGGGACCCCCAACCCCATGCGAGCCGAGCCTAGCTGTGCTCTGCGGGTCCCTGGAGGTGGCTCATATCTTCCCAGGGCGGGCCTGTATGTCCTTGTCTGGAGGCTTCTGGGAGCTTCTTTGCATTGGGTTCTGAAGGCTCACCTGATGTGCTGGCTGATTTCGTCCTGGGGAGAGGGACTGGGGCCGGGGTGTGGCTGTGTGTGTACCCGCTGGGGGCTCTTCCAGAGACAGGCCAGGGAGGTCCTAGCCGAGGGGTCCGACAGGGGAGCACAGAGCAGGGGCAGGCATTCAGCTGTGGCCCAGGGACCCCACAGGGGCTTGTGTGTCTGAGCTGCGGGGCCAGGGTGAGATCGGGTGGGTCTCCGTGTCTGGCCGAGATCCCCCAAGTCCATGATGTGCACAGCACCCCCGCCCTGGGTCTGCCCCTCCACTGTCCGTGACGCAACTGGGCCCGGCGAACCAGAGGTACCCCTGCTGGGCACCCCCACTTCTGTGGAGCGGGGTCAGGCCCCCTGAGTCCGGGGTGCGGACCTGCATGTGAATGTCCAGCCCGAGGCAGGCGAACCCCGTCCTAGGTGGCTGGTGTGACGTGTCCCCTGGCCCGCCCGGTGCTTGATGCTTGCCCTGCCTCGGCCCCACCCAGCCCAACACCAGTTCGAAGAGGCTCCTGCAGTCTGTAATGCCAACCCTGGCCACACGGGGGCGGCAGAGCTCACAGAAAATGTGTGTGTGTCTTGAGTCTGTGTGAACAGCAGTGTGGATGCTGAGCTTCTTGCTCAGTCTAGGATGTGGAACTGGTCCAGGATGAGTCACCTGGGGACTGCCCGACTGTCACCCCAGGCCGTCAGCACAGGCCACTAAACAGGTCCCGGTTCTGGGAGTAGCGGTGCCTGCCTCATGCCAGCCGCCGTTCTGCTGTTTGCCCCTCACAGCAGCCCCTCTCCCCTCTGCGCCACTCACCTGCCCGCTGCCCAGCGGCGCCCCCTTTCTCCCTGCATTCCCCCCCTCCCCCAGCCCAACCTGGGGAGAGGCGCCTGCAGCTCAGGAAGTGCAGTGCCGCCTTGGACCATACGCCTTGGTGCGTATGTGTGTGTGTGGGGCGGGAGAGGGCGAGAGAGGAGCATGAACCTGCATGTGTGTGTATGGTTTTGCGTGTTATTGTGAGTGTCTGTGAGTGTGGCATCATTCTCCGTGGGTGTAGTGTAGCGATTGCTGAGGGTCAGCACCGTGTCTGGGTTATGGACCAGGACAGTGGGAGTCTGAGGGGGCCACCCAGGCTGTCAGCCCAGGTTACCTCCAGATCCCCTGGTCCCATTGCAGGGGCTGCCATACGGCCTGTGCCTGGCCCTGACGCCCCCCTTCCCCTCCATTCCTACCACTCTCCCCTGTGTCCACCAGGACCAGTGACCGTCCCTCTGCCTCTACAGCCGCGCCTGCGATACCGCCTTGGGCCACATGGGGACAGCAGACCCCACAGGGTGCAGTTGCCTGTGAGTGACATTTGCTGTATTTCTTTGTGTCTCTATGTGAGTGACAGTGAGTGTGTTTCTCTGTTTCTGTCAGTGAGTTTGTTTCTCTCTCTGTATTTCTATGTGAGTGACAGTGTCTTTTTTTTCTGTTTGTGACTATGAGTGTGTTTCTGTGTGTGAGTGACTGTGAGTGTTTTTCTGTGTGTGAGTGACGGGGAGTGTGTTCTGTGTGTGAGTGACAGGGAGTGTGTTTCTGTGTGTGAGTGACGGGGAGTGTGTTTCTGTGTGTGAGTGACAGGGAGTGTGTTTTTGTGTGAGTGACTGTGAGTGTTTTTCTGTGTCTGAATAATGGGGAGTGTGTTTCTGTGTGTGAGTGACTGTGAGTGTTTTTCTGTGTGTTAGTGACGGGGAGTGTTTCTGTGCGTGAGTGACTGTAAGTGTGTTTTTGTGTGAGTGACTGTGAGTGTTTTTCTGTGTGTGAGTAATGGGGAGTGTGTTTCTGTGTGTGAGTGACAGGGAGTGTGTTTCTGTGTGTGAGTGACGGGGAGTGTGTTTCTGTGTGTGAGTGACAGGGAGTGTGTTTCTGTGTGTAACAGAGAGTGTTTTTCTTTGTGTGAGTGACAGGGAGTGTGTTTTTGTGTGAGTGACTGTGAGTGTTTTTCTGTGTGAGTAACGGGGAGTGTGTTTCTGTGTGTGAGCGACTGTGTTTCTCTGTGTGTGACGGGGTGTGTGTTTCTGTGTGTGTGACTGGGAGTGCGTTTTGATGTGTGTGACTGGGAGTGTATTTCTGTGTGTGAGTGATGGGGTGTGTGTTTCTGTGTGTGTGTGTGTGTGACGGGGAGTGTGTTTCTGTGTCGGTGACAGTGAGTATGCTTGTGTGTGTTCTGTGGGTGGCAGTGAGCGTTTTTCTTTGTGTGTTGTGAGAATCCTCTGGTCTGACTCAGGGAGACTGAGCTTGCTGGAGGTGAGCCAGAGTGAACCTGAATAAGAGTTGCCCAGATGGTCACCGCAGGCTGTCCCCGTGTGTCATTCATCTGGGTCTGAGGTCCTGGTCTCCCAGGCTAAGTCATCTTCCCACCCACCTCTCATTTCGTAGTTTCCAGTCACCATCCCTGCCACAGCCTGGTCACAGCCCCCTGCCCTGCTGCCTCCTTGCCTGCCCGCCAGGAGCTCCGCTCCCAGAAGAGGCTTCCGTAGCCTGGGGCTGCAATTTCATCTCTTCCACACGGGGGCAGCAGAGCCCGAGCGTGCTTTAGTGTGAGTGAGAGTGTGTGTGTTTCTATGTGTGTATTCCTTTGTTGTGTGTGTGAGGCTGAGTGTGTGTGAGTGATTTTGTGTGTGTGTGTGTGTTTCTTTGTGAGTGTGCGAACATGATGTGCAGCAGGGAGTGTGAATTGGTGGAGCCGGGTCAGGTGAGTCCGTGGAGAGGCCACCTAGAGTGTCACGCGGGTCACTAGCCCAGGGCTGTTTCAGGTTAGGCAGTTGGCCTGGGCTGTGGTGGTTTGGCTATGCCGGGGGGACCATTCAGCTGAGGGGATACTGGGGCACACTGTACCCGGTCTCTGCAGGGGGACCGGGCCTGTGTGTGCAGCGCTCAAAAGTAGATAAAGGACCAAACTTGATGTTCTCTCAGTGTCTGTGTTGCAAACCATAATGCCCCAAAGGAGAGAGAGCGAACGGGGGAAACTGCCATGGAGGCAGGGGGAGGGTTGGATGGGAGGATACTGAGGACATTGGTGGTGGGAAATGTGCACTGGTGGAGGGATGGGTGTTCGACCATTGTGTGATTGTAACTCAAACACGAAAGCTTTTTAACTGTATCTTACAGTGATTCAATGAAAAAAAAAACAGCTGCGCCCCAAAGGCAGCTGCCCCCAGGCCGCCCCACCTCCCCTCTGCCCCCCACCATGAGGGAGCCCCAGGCAGGCTAGAGGTGCTGCTCTGGCGTCTTTGCCCAACAGTTTGTTTGTGGTCCTGTCCTCACCCAGCTGCAGTAGATGGGGTGTCTGTGCCCGAGGACTCCCACCCAGGGGTGGCCCCTTCCACTCAGGCCCTCGAGAGCCAGCACGAAGCCAGCACCGTGACTGTCACCTCCAAGCACACTCAGGGCAGCCAGGTTGGGGGGGGTCTTGTTCCTGCCCAGGCCTGTGGCTCCCATGTTCCTCACCCCTTCATTTCTGTACCCTGGGTGACTGGGCCACTGCTTTCCCCATGGACACTCCTGTCTCCCTTCTCTCTCTATCTCAGAGAAAACCACCCTTTCCTCCTGGACACCCCTATCTTCCTTCTCTCGGAGAGAAAACCACCCTTTGCTGCCGGGACATGCTGTCTCTCTTCTCTATGAAAGAAAACCACACTTCACCCCTGTACATGCCTGTCTTCCTTCTTGCTCTTTCTGAGAGATAGCCACCCACTCCCCTGGACGTGCTGGTCTCCCTAATCTTCTAGAGAAAATCACCAATTTCCCCACCTCCCTACACTCTCTGTGAGAGAAAACCACCCTTGTCCCTGGACATCCTATCTCCCTTCTCTCAGAGAAAATCACCCATTGTCTCTGCATGAGCCTGTCTCCCTTCTCTCTCTCTCTCTCTCTCGCTCTCTCTTTTCTCTCTCTCTCTCTCAGAGAGAAAACCACCCTTTCCCCATGGACAAGCCTATCTTCCTCTCTGAGAGAAAACCACCCTTTCCACTGGACACTCTTGTCTCCCTTGTCTCTTTGAGAAAATAACCTTTCTCCCTGAATATCTCTCTTCTCTCTCTGAGAGAAAACAACCTATTCCCTGTGGAAGTGCCTGTCTGCCTTCTCTCTCTGTCTCCCCTCTCTCTCTCTTTCTCAGAGAAAACTACCCTTTACCCTTAACCCTTTACCCTTTGACATGCCTGTCTCCCTTCTCTGTCTGAGAGAGAACAACCCTTTCCCTCTGGTGGACATGCCTGCGTTTCTTCTCTCTCTGAGAGAAAAAACCCTACTTCTCTGGACATGCCTCTCTCTGCCTCTCCCTGTCTCTCAGAGAAAACCACTCTTTCCCCCCTTGACATGCCTATCTCCCTTCACTCTCTGAGAGAAAACTACCTTTTCCTCCTGATCTTCTTGTCTTCCTTCTTTCTGTGGCAGAAACTATCATTTCGTCTGGATGTGCCTATCTTCTTTCTCTCTGTGAGAAAATCAATCTTTCCCCCTTGGCATGCCTGTCTCCTTCCCTCTCTGGGGAAAAAACAATCATTCTCCCAGTGTCTCCCTGGACACTCCTGTCTCCCATTTCTATCTCGGTCTTTCAGAGAAAACCAAAATTTTTTCCCTGGTGGGGGGGGGGACAACAGGACACTCCTGTTTTCCTTCTGTCTCTTTCTTCCGTGCCTGAGAGAAAGCCACTCTTTCCATCTGGACATTCCTGAGAGAAAACCACCCTTCCACTCTGGACAAGCCTGTCTCCATTCTCTGTCTGAGTGAAAACCACCCATTCTCCCTTGACATGCCTGTCTTCCTTCTCAGTATGAGATAAAAACACACATTCCCCATGACATTCCTGTCTCCCTTCCTTCTCTGAGAGAAAACTACACTTTCTTTCTGGCCATGCCTATCTCCCTTCACTCTCTCTGAGAGAAAATCACCCTTTCCTCCTAACCCTCCTGTCTTCCTTCTCTCTGTGGGAGAAAACCACCCTCCCTTCTGGACATGCCGTCTTCTTTCTCTCTCTGACAAAACCAACCTTCCCCCCTTAACATGCCTGTCTGCCTTCTCTGTCTGAGAGAAAACCACCCATTCCCTTTGACGTGCCTGTCTCACTTCACAATCACTGAGAGAAAACCACCCTTTCCCCATTGACGTGCCTGTCTCCCTTCCCTGTCTGAGATAAAACCACCTTTCACCCTTGACATGTCTTTCTCTCTTACAAGTCTGAGAGAAAAACACCTTCCACTGTGGACTAGCCTGTCTCCATTCTCTGTCGGAGAAAACAACCCATTCCCCGTGACATAACTGTCTCACTTCACAATCACTGAAAGAAAACCACCCTTTCCCCTTTGACATGTCTGTCTCCCTTTCCTGTCTGAGAGAAAACCACTTTTTTTCCTGGACTGAACTGTCTTCCTTCGTTTTTTATTTTTTAATTTTTTAAAATTTTTATTTGTGAAACACCATGAGGTACAGTTGTAGACTTACAAATTTTTGTGCTTGGGTTTCAGTTATACAATCATCAAGTACCCATCCCTCCACCAGTGCCCATTTTCCACCACCACGGGTCCCAATATCCCTCCGACCCCTCATCTCCCCCCATCCCGCGCTGCCTCTGTGGCAGGGCATTCCCTTTTGTTCTCTCTCTCTTATTGGGTGTTGTGGTTTGCAAAAGAGGCAATGGGTGACAATCATGTTTCGTCTATAGTCTACTTTCAGCATGCTTCTCCCATCCCAACACCTTTTGTTTGGTGCTCCCTTCTCTATCTATGCTCCCTTTTCCCCTAGCATGTGTGGCTGGACTCCAAGCCATGAAGCAAAATTCCTGGTACTAATCTCAGCCACTCTTGGGTGTTAGTCTCCTATCTTGTTACTTTATGTTCCCCAGATGAATGCAATCTTTCTATGTCTATCCCTCTCTTTTTGACTCATTTTACTTAACATGATACTTTCCATGTAGTAAATTTGTATGTAAATTTCATGACTTCATCTTTTCTAACAGCTACATAGTACTCCATTGTGAAAATGTACTAGTTTCTTTAACCAGTCATCTGTTCTTGGGCACTCAGGTTTTTCCAGATTCTGGCTACTGTAAAGAGTGCTGCAATGAACAAACAAGTGCAGGTGTCACTTCGAATATACTTTTTTGCCTCTCTGGGATATATTCCCAGGAGTGGTATTGCTGGGTCAAATGGGAGCTCAATTTCTAATTTTTTGAGATTCGTCCATACTGTCTTCCAAAAGGGCTGAACCAGTCGGCATTTCCACCAACAGTGAAGGAGGGTCTCTTTCTTGCCACATACGCGCCAGCACCGGTTGCTTTTGTTCTTTTGGATGTGGGCCAGTCTCTGTGGTGTGAAATGATATCTCATTGTTGAATTGATCTGCATTTCCCTGATGATTAATGATGTAGAGCATTTTCTCATGTGCCTTTTAGCCATTCGGATTTTTTCTTTGAGAAAGTTTCTGTTCATTTTGTTGCCCCATTTTTTGATGGGGTTGGATGTTTTTTCTTGCGGAGTTCAACCAGTATTTTGTATATCCTTGATATCAACCCCTTGTCAAATGTGTATTCGGCGAATATCCTTTCCCATTCTGTAGACTGTCTTTGTATTTTGATTGTATTTTGGTCACTGTTTCTTTTGAGGTGCAGAAGCTTCTTAGTTTAAGGTAGTCCCATTTGTCTATCTCTGTTTTCACTTGCTTGGCCAGTGGTGTGACGTTTTTGAAGATAACATCAGCTTCAATATCATGGAGGGTTTCGCCAACTTTGTCTTCAATGAATCTTATGGATTCCGTTCTGATGTTGAGGTCTTTAATCCATTTTTATCTTAGTTTTGGACATGGAATTAGGCAGAGATCTGAGCCCACGTTTTTGCATGGAGCTGTCCAGTTTTGCCAGCACAATTTGTTAAAGAGGCTTTCCTTGCTCCACTTCACTTTTCTTGCCCCCTTATTGAAGATTACATGATCATGTGCTTGGGGGGAGATGTCAGTATATTTAACCCTGTTCTATTGGTCTGCAACTCTGCCTTTGTTTCAGTACCATGCTGTTTTAAATATTACTGCTTTGCAGTAGAGTTTGAAATTAGGGAGGTTGATTCCTCCCATTTTCTTTTTCCCAAGAATTGCTTTAGCTATTCGTGCGGGCTATTGTTCCATATAAATTTCAGGAGTGTTTGCTCCATTTCTTTGAAGAATGTCATGGCTATCCTAATAGAGACCACATTGAATTTGTACAGTGCTTTGGGAAGTATTGCCATTTTGACAATGTTAATTCTCCAGATCCATGAACAGGGGATATTTTTCCATTTCCTCGTGTCCTCTTTTATTTCTTGAAGTAGCGTTTTGTAGTTTTCTTTGTACTGGTCCTTTACTTCCTTAGTTAAGCTGATTCCTAGGTACTTGATTTTCTGGGGCACAATTGTGAATGGGATTATTTTCTTCGTGTCACTTTCTTCTCTTTCACTATTTGCGTATAAGAAAGCCATGGACTTTTGGGTATTGATTTTATAGCCTGCAACTTTACTATACAAATATATTGTTTCTAGGAGTTTCTTGGTAGAGGTTCTAGGGTTCTCTAAGTATAGTATCATATCATCCGCAAATAGTGAGAGCTTGATTTCTTCCTTACCTTCCTGGATGCCCTTAATATCTTTTTCTTGCCTAATCGCTATTGCAAGTAATTCCAGTACTATATTAAACAGTAGTGGAGAGAGTGGGCATCCTTGTCTCATCCCTGATTTTAGGGGGAAGACTCTCAGTTTTTCCCCGTTGAGGATGATACTTATTGTATAGGATTATGGTAGATGGCTTTAACTCTGTTGAGGAAAGTCCCCTCTATCCCCATTTTGGCGAGGGTTTTTATCATAAACGGGTGCTGGATCTTGCCAAATGCTTTCTCTGCATCTATTGATATGATCATATTATTTTTATCTTTTATTTTGTTGATATGATGGATTATGTTGATTGATTTCCGAGCGTTAAACCATCCTTGCCTCCCTGGGATGAATCCCACTTGGTCATGGTGTATGATCTTTTGATGAGTTGTTGAATTCTATTTGCTGGTATTTTGTTGAGAATCTTCGCATCCGTGTTCATCAGGGATATTGGTGTAGTTTTCTTGTGGTGTCTTTGTTTCCTTTTGGTATTAGAGAGACATGGGCTTCATAGAAACTGTTTGGGAGAGTTTCTGTTTTTTTTTTTTCAATTTACTGGAAAAGCTTGAGAAGAACTGGGAAAATGTCTTCTTAAATGTTTGGAAAAATTCACTAGTGAATGCATATGGACCTGAGCTTTTGTTTTTGGGAAGACTTTTGATTAGAGTTTCAATTTCTTTGATGTTAATAGGTTTATTCATGTACTATATATCTTCTTGATTCAGGTTTGGGAGATTATAGGAGTCCAGGAATTTATCCATTTCTTCTAGGTTTAGTGGCATACAGACTTTCAAAGTAGTCTCTGATGATCTTTTGATTTCTTTGGCTTCTGTTGTGATATCCTAATTCTTATTTCTGATTCGATTTATTAGAACACTCACCCCTTTGTGAATGTTGCTAGTGGTTTATCTATCTTATTTATTTTCTTGAAGAACCAGCTCTTGGTTTCATTTTTCTTTCAGATTGTTTCTTTGCTTTCCATGTCATTGATTTCTGCTCTAAGTTTTATGATCTCTTTCCTTCTGCCTGATTTGGGCTCCTTCTGTTGATTCTTTTCTAAGATCTTGAGCTGTGAAGTCAAGTTATTTATGTGCATTCTTTTTTCTGTCCTGAGATATGCTTGCAGAGCTATAAATTTTCCCCTTAATACTGCTTTAGCTGTATCCCATAAGTTCTGGTAGCTCGTGTCTTCATTCTCATTTGTTTCCAAGTATCTTTTGATTTCATCCTTGACTTCCTTCCTGATCAACTCGTTGTTCAGCATTGAGTTGTTTAATTTCCAGGTGTTTGATTTGGTTCTCCGTGTCTTTGTGTGATTCACTTCTATACTCAGTGCATTGTGGTCTGAAAGATTGTTGTTACTATTTCTATCTTCCTGATTCTATTGAAGTATGTTTTGTGGCCTAGGAATGATCTATTTTGGAAAATGTTCCGTGCGCACTGGTGAAGAACGTGTATTGTTTCTTTTTGGAGTGTAAAGCCCTGTATAGGTCTATAAGCCCTTTCTCTTCTATTTCTTCTTTCGAAGCCAATTTTTCCTTACTGAGTTTTGTTCTTGTTGATCTATCCAGAAGTGATAAGGGAATGTTGAAGTCTCCAGCTACTATTATGTTGCTAGCAATGTCCTCCTTAAGATCTGTTAGCAATTGTTTTAAATATTTAGCTGTTCCCTCATTAGGTGCATATACATTTAAAAGTATGATTTCTTCCTGTTGTATGTATCCCTTGATGAATAGAAAATAGCCTTTGCTGTCCCTTCTAATCTTTTTCAACCTGAAATTGATGTTGTTGGATACTAGTATGGCCACCCCAGCTTTTTTTGAGGGAGCTGTTTGCTTGCAGGATTGTTTTCCATCCTTTGAATTTGAGTCTGTGTTTGCTTTGACTGTTGAGAAGAGTTTCTTGTAGGCAGCAGAATGTTGGGTTCTGTCTCTGAATCCATTTTGCCACTCTGTGTCTCTTAAATGCTGAATTTAGACTGTTGACATTGAGAGAGATTGCTGTTATGGGGTTTTGTGTTATCTTTCTGTAAGGGTATGTTGTGCTTGTAAGTTTTGTCTTGTCTTATAGTAGTCCCTTTAGCCCTTCTTTTGGGTTTGGTTTTGAGTCTATGAAGTTCCTGAGCTGCTGTTTATCTAGAAAATAGTGTACCGTTCCTTCAAGTTTGAGTGATAGTTTAGCCGGATAGAGTATTCTTGCTAAAGCATTCATTTTAGTGAGTTTTTTCACTATATCCCACCACTGACTTCAGGCTTGGAGGATTTCCTCTGATAGGTCTGCTGTGAACTAAGGGGTGCTCCTTTGTATGTGATTTCCTTCTTTGACCTTGCTGCTTGCAATATTGTATCTCTATCAGCAGCATCGATCATTCTAACTATGATATGTCTTGGAGTGTTTTTGTTAGGGTCTCTTTTAGCTGGCACCCTTTGGGCTCCTTGAACCTGAATAGCTGCATTGTCGAGCTCTGGAAATTTTTCAGCAATGATTTGTTTAATCGTGTTTTTTTTTTCCCATTAGGATTGTTTCCCTGAGCTTCTGGTACGCCAATGATTCTAATGTTGTTCCTCTTGGAATCATCTCCTAGAACTCTGATTCTCTCTAGAGCTATTTTGAGGTCCCTTGCCACTGTTTGTTGTTGCCTGTTGGTTTGGTTCAGCTGATCTTCCAGTTCACTGATTCTCTCTTCAGCTGTAGTCATTCTACTGTTGAGGGTACAGACTGAGTTTTTTTTATTTCATCTACTGAATCTTTTATTCGTGACATTTCTGCTTTCATTTCTTCCCGTAATTTGTTGATTTTTTCTGTCATGTTACTGGATATATGTCTGACAGTTTCATTGAGTTGATTGAACATCTTCATGACTTCATATTCTTTGTCAGAGAGGTCCCTTACATGATCAGTATCTACAGGGGCTTCTGAAATCTTTTCGTCGTCCTCCCCATGTGGTGGGGATTTGCATTGTTTCTTCATGTTTGTGTGTCAGTATAGGGACTAGGTTCCTTGATATGGCTAAACTATCTGCGGCCGCGTGAGCATTGGGCCACCTAAAATTAGGCCTCGCTCAATTCAACTGAAGCCACGCCCACTTCTTAAAAGTCCACGCCCCCACGGGTACCTGGTGTGTGTGGGGGGAGTAGACTGGGTAGGGGAGAAGACCAGCACAGCTTAGGGGATAAGAGGAAGAGGCAGAGGCTCAGGGCTTTTCTCCCAGCATCTGAGAGGACGCCTGGGGGCTTGCAGGGAGAAATCCAAGTCCTGGGTTCGAATACCGGCTGATAAACTGACCTGGGTTTGGGAGAAGACCAGCCCAGCTTGGGGGATGAAAGGAAGAGCTGTCTTCCTTCTTTCTGTGGGAGAAAACCACCCTCTCTTCTGGATGTGCCTGTCTTTTTTCTCTCTCAGAGAAAACTATCCTATCTCTCTTGATGTAGCTGTCTTCTTCCCTGTCTGAGAGAAAACCTCTCATTCTTTCTTGTCATATCTTTCTCCATTCCCTACCTGAGAAAAAAAACACCCTTCTCTAGTCATGTCTCTCTTCTCTGTCTGAGAGAAAATCACCCTTCCCCTCTGGACATGCCTCCCTTCTCCTGAGAGAAAACCACCCATTTTCCCTTCCGTGCCTGTCTCCATTCTCTGTCTGAGAGAAAACCATCCATTCTCTCTTGACATACCTGTTTCCTTCCTCTCTCTCTGAGAGAAAATCACCCTTTCCCCTGACACTCCTATCTCTCATATCTCTCTTTGTCTCTCAGAGAAAATCAAAGTTTTTCCCCTTGGACACTCCTATTTTCCTCTGTCTCTTTCATCCATGCCTGAGAGAAAAACACACAGAGAAAACCACCTATTCTCCCATGACATGCCTCTCTCCTTTCTCTGTCTGATAGAAAACCACACTTCCACTCTGGACAAGCCTGTCTCTCTTCCATGTGTGAGAGAAAACCAACCGTTCTTCCTTGATCTATCTTTCTCCTTTCCATTCCTGAGAGAAAAACACCCATTCCCTTCTGGACATGCCTGTTTTCCTTCTCTCTGAAAGAAAACCACCCATTCTCCTGGACAGGTCTTCCCTTAGAAAACCACTCTTTCCTCCTTGATGTGCCCGTCTCTCTTTCCTGTCTGAGAAAAAATCACCCATTCTCCCTTGACATGTCTTTCTCCCTTCCATGCCCGAGAGAAAAACTACCCTTTACCCTTTGACATGCCTGTTTCCCTTCTCTGTCTGGGAGAAAACCACCCTTCCTTCCTGGTCATGCCTGTCTCCCTTCACTCTCTCTGAGAGAAAGCCACCTTTTCCTCCTGTACCCTCTTCTCTTCCTTCCCTCTGTGGGAGAAAACCACCCTCTATTATGGATGTGCTTGTCTTCTTTCTTTCTCTCAGAGAAAACCACCATTTCCCCCTGGCCTTGCCTATCTTCTTCTCTGAGAAAAAAATGACCCTTTCCCCTGGACACTCCTACCTCTCTTCTCTTTCTCTTTCCTGGAGAAGAACATCCTTCCCCTTGAGGTGTCCATTTCCCTTCTCTCTCTGGGAACACCTCCTTTGCCCTGTGCCATGTCAGAGGCTGGCAGGGACGTGTCCAGCTGGGCCAGGAGCAGCCTGGCGCCAGCGCACCTTCCCCCATGTGGATGCATCGAGGGCCGATGTTGCAGGGCCACAGAGGGGGATTTCCTGCCCTGGGCCACCGCCCTGAGGCCAGCTGGGTGGCAGTGCCAGAAGCCAGGACTCAGCTCTGCCATGGCAGCTCAGTACAGTCAGGCTGGAGGCCCAGGCAGATTGTCCCCTGCACCTGGGTTACTGGAAGGGTGTGCTGCGCCCCAGCCTGAGCGGAGCCAGGCACGGGGCTGGGAAGGCCACCATCAACCCCAGACCTTGACAGCCTGGGGATAGACAGGGGGTTGCAAGGTGACCAACACAGCCCATCAGGGCGGCTCCACCCAGAGCCGGCACAGAGCCTCAGGGCTTCTGTGTGAGTGTGCCTGGGTGTGGGTCATTGTGAGTGCTTGTGTGTGCATGTATGCACATGTGCATCTGTGTGTCTGGATTTGAGCCCTGTATTGCTCCAGTGGCTTTGGGTCTATTTGTCCATGTTTGTTTTGTGCAATAGGGTACGTGCTGGGGGCCCTGTGGCCCCTTGCTGGGAAGACATGTGTGTGTCTCTCATAATGTTTGTGTGTGTATATTTGATTCTCCTAATGTTTCTTTCTGTTTGTTTTTGCATCTGACAGCGTATCTCTTATTTCTATGTGTGTGTGTCTCAGATATCCAGTGTGTATGTTTGTGTGTCTGTGTCTGATGGTGCATCTCACTGTGTGTTCTGTATCTGTTGATATAGATGATTGTGTGTCTGTTACTCTGTGTCTATTAGTGTAGTTTACAATGTGTTGTGTGTGACTGTTTAGATGATTCTGTTAGTCTGTGTCTCTCTCTTGGTGTAACTGACTGTGATCTGTCTCTCTCTGTTGGTCAAGTTGACTATGTGTGTCTGTATCTAATGGTCTAGCTGACTGCTGGTGTAGCTGACTGTGTGTCTGTAGGTATAGTTGACTGTGTGTGTCTGTGACTCTGTGTCTGTAGGTGTAGCTGACCATGTGTATCTATGTGTGACTCTGTGTCTGTTGGTAACTGACGGTGACTCACTGTTGATATAGCTGACTGTGTATGTGTGTCTGTGATTCTCAGTTTGTATAGTTGATTGTATTAATCGATATCTGTCTTTTGGTGTAGCTGACTGATTTGTACCTATCTTATTTGATTGGTGTAGCTGACTGTGTATCTGTCTCTGTTGGTATAGACTGTGTGTCTGTTGGTATAGTTGTGTCTGTGTGTGATGGTGTCTGTTGGTGTAATTGACCATGTGTGTCTGTCTGTGACTGTGTCTGTTGGTGTAATTGACCATGTTTGTCTCTGTGTGACTATGTCTGTTGGTGTAGCTGACCATGTATGTCTGTGTGTAACTGTGTCTGTTGGTGTAACTGACCGTGCATGTCTGTGTGTGACTGTGTCTGTTGGTGTAGTTTAAGATGTATATCAGTGTTTGACTATCTCTTTTGGTATAGTTAACTGTGTGTGTCTGTGTTCGACTGTGTTTGCTGGTATAGCTGACCATGTATGTCTGTGTGTTACTATGTCTATTGATGTAGCTGTGTGTGTGACTCTCTTGGTGTAACTGATCATGTTTTTCTCTATCTGTATCTTGGTGTAACTGACTCTAATTTGTACTTGTCTATCTCTGTCTGTTGGAATTGTGTGAATCCATTAGTGGAGTTGTGTGCCTATTGGTATAGTTGACTATATGTCTATGGCTCTTTTAGCTGGTTGTCTCTCTGCTGATATAGCTGTGTTTGTGTCTTTTAGTATAGCTGACTGTGTCTGTGGCTGTTATTGTAGCTGACTGTGTGTCTGTTGGTATAGTTGACTACATATCTATATCTGTGTGTCTGTTGGTATAGTTGACTACATATTTTTCAGTGTAGCCGTTTGTGTCTGTTGGTATAGATGACTATGTATGTTTAGATCTGTATGGAACATCTCCTACCGATTGAAGCCTTCCCCGAAGGAGGGACCTGGCCAAGAAGAGACCCCCCAGGCTAGGCCTGCGCCCTGTCCAGGGTGGTCTCAGGGTGAGAGACCCGGAGCTAGCTCAAGTGTGGGGTGAGTGGGAGGGGGTCTCAGTGACGCACTCAGGACACCAGGCAGGGTTCCCTGAGGGCTGTATAGCTTTGTATAGCTTACTGTATGTGACTGTGTCTGTTGGTATAGCTGACTGTGTGTATCTATGTCTGTTGGTGTATATGAGTGTATCTGATGGTGTAGCTGGCTATATATGTCTGTATCTGTTGGTGTAACTGTCTTTATGTGTCTTTTGGTGTAGCTCACTGTATGTTCTGTTGGTGTAACTGACAGTATGTGTCTGTTGGTATAACTGACTGCATGTGTCTGTTGGTGTAGCTGACTGTATGTGTCTGCTGGTGTAGTTGACTATGTTTCTATGTGTCAGGATAGTGTGGCCATATTTGTGAGAGTCTGTATCAGAGGATTCTCTTAACCCTGTCACCTTCACTCACCATGGAGTCTCTCTGGGAACATCTCCTACCAATTGAAGCCTTCCCCTAAGGAGGGACCTGGCCAAGAAGAAACCCCCAGGCTAGGCCTGCGCCCTGTCCAGGGTGGTCTCAGGGTGAGAGACTCAGAGCTAGCTCAAGTGTGGGGTGAGTGGGAGGGGGTCTCAGTGACGCACTCAGGACACCAGGCAGGGTTCCCTGAGGGCTGTGTGGGGCAGGTGTGTGGCCTCCAGAGAGGCTTGGCTGCCCTGGGCCCTGTGGGACAAAAGCTGGAGCCGAGGCTGGGTGGGATCCATGGTGGGTGTGGGTGCCATTGGTGTGCAAAGCACCATACACGGTTGGTCCTTGCCACGCAACTGAGCCTGCTCGTCTCTTTTGGGGCCCTCCACTGGGCGGTTTTCCAGATGTCCCCTGTTTCCTTGCGGGGGGCCGCAAAACCACTCTCCGGCCCACGGAGATGGCCTTAGGATCCGTAGGTGCAGGGAAGGACTGACCAAATGAACACAAGACATGAGAGAGAGAATGCAGCTTAGAAACAAAGAGAAAAAGGGACAGGTTTTTTTGAGGGCTATGGGGGTATATATTAGTGAGTCAGCTACACAAAGGGTCGTGCCCAAATGTGGTTAGGAAAGTTACAGAGTCTATAAGTTTGACCTACCATACATTACAAAGCTTATACTAAGTTAATCATTGTCAGTTACAGCCATGACAATTGTTTTCTCAGGATAACCATACAAAGCACAGGCTTTAACTGCCGAGGGTCATGTAGGTCAGGATAGCCCTACCTATCACAGGCTTTACCTGTTGAGGGTCACGTAGGTCAAGATAGCCATACCTAGCACAGGCACGTAGGCCCTTGGTCAGTTAAAGGGCCAGCTTCCCACATTTCCTGGTCACTCGACCTAGCCAAAGCCCAGCTTGGCCACGATGGTGGCTGGAGGATGGTCAGGAATCACCCTGGCAGCTGGGACGATGCCCCGCACTCCAATGCAAATCCTGAGGTTCCGGCTGGCTTGTTTCAGTCTCATGCATCAGTAGAGCTTCCCGCCGGCCCACGCCTGGCCCCGATTCCTGTTCTTGGTGTTTTCAAGCTATTTGCAAGTGTTTGTGCTTGGGGAGGCTGTTTTGGTGCTGGGTGTGGGAGGGCAGCTGGGGAAGGCCAGAAGGGCCTGGTGGATCATGGTGTGTGTGTCCTCGTGGGCAGGCCTTGGGCAGCTAGGACGCTGCTCTGAGTGTGTGGGAGCTGGTCACAGAGACCCTGCCAGGCCCTGGCTGAGAGTGAGCCCAGATGGGCTGGGCTGGGTGGGCACCCGGAGCCACAGGCTTGGTCCCCCAGCCCCATGTGCACACACACAGACACACACGCGGGCACAGCCAGCACACATAGACACACACACATGTGGACACAGCCAGCACGCAAGGACACACACACAAGTGGACACAACCAGCACACATGGACACACACTGCATAGGACACAGCCAGCACACAAAGACACACACGGACACACTCACGGGCACACCTTGCACATATGAACAAGCACTCGTGTCATGTACACATGGACACATGCTACCCAGGACAACTCAGTACAAATGGACACACAGTTATACACATGCATAAGACACATATAACAAACATGGATGTTCACAGCTCAGATACACATGGGGCAGGCCACAAACACGTGCAGCATACATACACCCACATACACACATCCATGGACCGGTCACACAGCCCAGGATACCCCAGCGCACATGGACACCATCACGTGTGCACAGGCACACACAGAATGACAGTAAACCCAACAAAGGGCTCACAGAACACACTCTCATGCCTGGAAGCAGTCACACACGCACACACACACACACGGTCCAGGACACACACAGTCATTGCGGACACAGCACGTGCACAGCTCACATGGGTGGCTTCTCACTGCCCCTTGCAGGGGACCTGGGCAGGCAATGGCCTGGCCTCCTTCTCTCTGGCCCTCACCCCTGCCTGGGCACCTGGACTCCGCAGTGCCTGGGACTCACCCTCGCCAGCCCACTTTGTTGCCCAGCGCAGGCCCCACTGCACCCTGTGAGGGGTGTGCCAGGAGGGGGGAGACAGGGCAGGAGAACTGGCACAGCGAGTGAGGGGCACACAGTGTCAGGGTGGGGTGCTGCTGGCTTTGTGAGTGTGGGGGCGGAGAGAGTGTTGGGAACTCAAATGTGTGCTGTGGGCTCAGTGTGTGTTGACGACTCAGTGTGTGTTGTGGGCTCAGTGTGTGTTGTGTGCTTGTGTGTGTTGAGGACTCAGCGTGTATTGTGGACTCAGTGTGTGTGTGCTCAGTGTGTGTTGTGTGCTCGTGTGTGTTGTAGACTCAGTGTGTGTTATGGGCTCAGTGTGTGTTGTGTGCTCATGTGTGTTGTGGGCTCAGTGTGGGTTGAGGACTCAGTGTGTGTTGTGTGCTTGTGTGTGTTGTGGGCTCAGTATGTGTTGCGTGCTCGTGTGTGTTATGGGCTCAGTGTGTGTTGTGTGCTTGTGTGTGTTGTGTGCTCATGTGTGTTGTGAGCTCAGCGTGTGCGGAGGACTCAGCGTGTGTTGTGTGCTCGTGTATGCTTTGGATTCAGCATGTGTTGTGGGCTCTGTGTGTTGTGTGCTCGTGTGTGCTGTGGACTCAAGTGTGTGTGTGTGTTGATGTGGCATGGTGTGTGGGGGTAGCAGGGCTCCCCAGAGACCCCGCATCCCCTCATCCGCTCCAAGCCTGGCTCCTGTCCCCCCTCTCCCTCCCTGTAGCACCGTTTCCCCTCCAATTCCCTCCCATCTCCTACAGGCCCCTGGGGTACGGACGCTTCATGGCGTAGCTGGTGGAGGCTGGAGGCGCTGGCGGGTGGGAAGTGTGTGCACATGCATGCACACCTGTGTGCCTCTGTAGATTGCACATGTGCATGCGTGTGCACGTGCGTGTGCTTGCTGGAGGCCAGGGCCCATGGGCGCCGTGTACAGTGGATTCTCCCCCCGCTGGGTGGGCAGAGACCCAGACTTCAGCGCCAATGGGGAAGCCATCCCGGCTTGGGGCCATATGCGGGTCTGACAGCCCCTGGGGGGGGGGGTGTCTAAGAGGGTAGAGGCTGACATGGACGGCTCCAGACTTTTTTTTGAATTATTTTTTAAAGTATTTAAAAATTGAATCGCTGTGAGATAGACCCTTACAAAGCTGTTGATGATTAGGTTTCAGTCATCTGGTGTCCCAACACCCATCGCTCCATCTGGCCCAAAAACACACAGCAGAAACACCATCTGCACTCTTTCACTCATTGCAGCACTATTCACAGTAGCTGGAATCTGGAAACAACCTGAGCGCTGGAGAACAGACCAGAGGATAAAGAAATGATTGCACATCTACACAATGGAATATTGCTCAGCTGCTAGGGACAATGAAGTCGTGACATTTGCTTATAAATGGGTGGACATGGAGAGTGTCCTGCTGAGAGAAAAGAGTCAGGAGAAGGACACAGAGAGAATGACCTCACTCATTTGTGGTCCCGGGACTCTGGAATCTACTTCCTGATGCATCAGTATAGTCTGCAGACATTCGCAGGCAGAGAAGCCCATTGCAGACACACACACACTCACACTCACAGAGGAGCTCGGTGCTCTCCTCTCTGCTCACACACACACACACACACTCACACAGAGGAGCTTGGTTTGCTCCTCCTCTATTCACATGCACACGCACACACACACACTCACAGAGGAGCTCAGTGCGCTCCTCCTCTGCTCACACACTGAGAACTCAGGAGCAAAGCCCCTGGCACATGTTCACACTCACACTCACCACACGTGTCCATATGCTTCTCACTCACTCTCACACGGTCATAGACAGCTCCCTCACCCCTGCGCTCAACAGTCTTTCTCGTCCACCCACACTCAGACCAGAATGTGCTCATGGCCACACACACACACACACACACACACACACACTCTGACACCCAAGCTCGTCTCCTTCCACACTTCCCACGCACCCGAACACTCCCACATTACCACCCACTCTGTGTCTGCAGTGCACACAGTCCGCCCTTTCCCTGCACACCCATCCTCGAACCTGCTCATTCTCCCACCACACTCACACACACCTCCACTTGTTTCACCCACAAATCTTATGTTCAGCCACTCTTACACTCACACTCATTCTCACTAGTGACACACCTTCATATCTGTGACACTCGAAGACCCACACTCATGTTTGCTCTCTCACACACATACTCCACTCATATACTCATGATCATACTTATTGTCACAGCTGCGCATTCACTCATGCGTGCTCATTTTCCAACTCAACCTGCCTGCCTGCTCTCTTTCCTTCCTGGTTTTGTTTCGGGGCCATGTCTGGCTCTGCTCAAGGCTTACTCCTAGCTTTGTACTCAGGGCTCACTTCTGGCGGTGCTTGGGGGACCATGTTGGGTGCAGGGAATCAATCCCGAGTCACCATGTGCAAGGCAAGTGCCCTACTCACTCTACTCTCTGGTCCCAAACTCAAGCATTCTCACACTCACCCCATGTGCACAGCACAACACCCACAAACATGCTTCCACACACCCACATTCACACTCACACCACTCACTCCTACTCATAGAGAAGCTCCCACACAAGTCTCACACTCCCAGACTAACACCCACACTCACAATGCTCTGTGTGAGTACACAGAGACATGTTTTCATGAACCCTCACTCACAGACTCAGAGACATTCTCCTCTACACCCACATTCACACCAACATTCACAGACATGTTCCCACACACCCTTACTTAACCCCTCACAGAATGCGCCCACCCACACTACTATCCACATTAACACCTACACTGACAACAGACACACACTGACACCTTCACTCATGCTCAAGCCCTCACAGGCTAGCTCCCACAACCCATGCTCATACCCATACTCAATATCCTCACACTCACATAAACATATTCCCATATAACCTCAATCACACTCAAATCACATTCACACACTCACAACATGCTCCATCAACCCACTCTCATACCCATACTGCTCACTCACAGACATGCTCACACTCACAGCAAAACCAACACTCTCACATTCTATTAAAAAAAAATACCCTCTCTACGCCCCCCCCAAAGTGGCGGGTATTGGGTCAGAGATAGCAATGACAATTGGGTGGTGGCCTTTGACATGATCACTCCAGGTTTGATCTCTGGCACTGCATATGGTGCCTGAGCACTACCAGGAGTGATCCCTAAACACTGAGAGAGAGGGAGGCAATGAATACTGCTGAGGGTGTTCCCCAAAACAATGAAATAAATAAAGGAAAATATGTGAAATTTACAGTAGTTTTTACCTACATCGATGATGTGATTACACATGTAAAACGATCTTGCAATGTTTTCCCCCTTTCTCTTTATTACTTGTCTGCTGGAGCGATAGCACAGCGGTAGGGCATTTGCCTTACAAGCAGCCAACATGGCCGACCCAAGTTCGATTCCTCTGCCCCTCTCGGAGAGCCCGGCAAGCTACCGAGAGTATCTCGCCCGCATGGCAGAGCCTGGCAAGCTACCCGTGAGGTACTTGATATGCCAAACACAGTAACAACAAGTCTCATGATGGAGACGTTACTGGGCCCGCTTGAGAAAATCGATGAACAACTGGAGGACCGTGACCGGTTAAGCTTGTCTGCTTGAATGGTAAAGTCGGAGACTGAGAAATCTGGTCTGTGACACTCTGCATATAAACAAACAGTGAGCCAAAATGAGGATGCTCTGCCTTTTTTGGTTCTATTTTTTTCCAGAGAGAACATTTTAACAGTACTTTGGGTAATATTTCTTTCTCATTGAGATTAGAATCTGTTTTAATTATTAATGCCTGTACAGTTTGGTGATGGTATGTAATGGTGGTTTGTTTTCAGCGGACAGATGTGAGCGATTCCTTTCTGTCAGTTTGCCCATGCTCCAAAAACTAGATTTGTCATTCTGCTGCTGGGCTCACAGTCATTCAGTCCTCAGCTTCAGGTTGACTTTCTGCTTTGACAGGGAAGGAAATTTAGGCTGTTAGTAGAGGTTATTTAGGGTCACTCATAGAGTGTACTCAAACCAGAAGAACTGTTTTCACAGAATTGAATTTATAAAATGAATAAACAGAAAAACAGTAAAATTTCATTGAGTGTTCTTTTTTAAATAAAAGTATTGCATTATATAATTTCCTTCTAAAATCATGAGTTTATTGTATTTCCTTTCCCACCAACATAAAAAATATTAAATTATGGAATTAAAAAATATCCTCACTAACAGAATATGCTAGGACACCCTGACACCACACTCATACCCTGCTGCGCAACATAATTCCACACACCCCCACTCACACCACACTCACACCCTAACTCACAGACATGCTCCCTCCACCCAAACTCACACCCTACTCACAAACATGCTCATGCTCCCACACACTCACTCACACATACTCATAGACATGCTTCCACACACCCTCACTTACACCCTACTCACAGACAGGCTCCCACATACCCACACTCATACCTACTCACAGACAAGTTCCCTCACACTCATCACACCTACTCACAGATATACTCCCACATACCCACACTCACAACCTAACTCACAGACATGCTCCCTCACACCCACACTCACACCCTACTCACAAACATGTTCCCACACACTCACTCACTCCTATATACAGACATGCTCCCATACAACCACATTCACACCCTACTCCCAGACATGTTCCCACACACTCACTCACACCTACTCACAGACATGCTCCCAACACCCACACTCACCCCTGCTCACAGACATGCTCCCACATACCCACACTCACACCTACTGACAGACATGCTCCCACACTCACATCCTATTCACAGACATGCTCTTTCACATTCACACTCTACTCACAGACATGCTCCCTCATACCCACACTCACACCCTACTCACAGATAAGCTCCCACACACTCACGCCCTAGTCATAGACATGCTCCCACACACTCACACCCTACTCACAGACATGCTCCCACACACCCACCCACACTCACACGCTACTCACAGACATGCTCCCACATACTCACACTCACACTCACACTCACACCCTACTCACAGACATACTCCAACACACACCCACACTCACAACCTACTCATAGACATTCTCCCACATACCTACATTCATACCCTACTCCCAGACATATTCCCACACACTCACTCACACCTACTCACAGACATGCTTCCAACACCCACACTTATACCCTGCTTACAGAATGCTCCCACATACCCGCACTCACACCTACTGACAGACATGCTCCCACACACCCACACTCACACCCTATTCACAGACATGCTCCCTCAAACTCACTCACATTCTACTCACAGACATGTTCCCTCATACCCACACTCACACCCTACTCACAGATAAGCTCCCACACACTCACACCCTAGTCATAGACATGTTCCCACACACTCACACCCTATTCACAGACATGCTCCCACACACCCACACTAATACCCTACTCACAGACATGCTCCCCCCCACATACACTCCCCCCCACATATACTCAAGACATGCTTCCACACACACCCTATTCACAGACATGCTCCCACACACCATACTCACACCCTACTCACAGACATGTTCCCTCACACTCATTAACATGCCTCCACTCAGGCCCTTGGACTCAGAATCCCCCTCACATGTGGGCTTTGTTTAGGCTAAGGGCAAAGTAAGCCTCTGCCTGGGGCCGTGTCCACTGCCCATGACGGCAGGGCCTATCCACTTGGGGTCCAGCTGTGAGGTGTGGGGTGCCCTGTGCTCACCGAGGAGCCAGGGAGCAGAGGTAAATCAGCTGCTGGGGTGACCAGGGAAGCCCTGGGTCAGAATCGGGGGCTGCCGGGTGGAGGGGCAGAACAGGTGGGAACATTCTGGTCTTCAGAGTGGTGCAGCCGCCTCGGCCAGGGTGCTGGCACTGTGCTGCCCTGGATACAGCCACAGGGACTCGGTACACAGATTCCCAGGCCCCAGGTGGTGCAGGGGACTCGGCACAGGAGGCAGGCCAGTGCAAGGTACAGGCCCCCACCAGTGGGGCCACGGGGCCTTCAGGCTTGAGCACAGACAGAGTGGGACAAGCAGCAGCTCGACTAGGACTGAGGGGACAGGCTGAGGGAACACAGGCTGAGGGGAACACAGGCTAAGGGAAACACAGGCTAAGGGGAACATAGGCTGAGGGAGCACAGGCTGAGGAGAGCTGAGGTTGAGGGGTGCTGAGGGTGAGGGAGCACAGGCTGAGGGGAACACTGACTGAGGGGAGCTGAGGGTGAGGCATGTAGACAGCACCAGGCGCCCAGCTTAATACAAAGAAACCAGAGACAGAGATGGTCAGAGGTGGAGAGACAGAGGCGGGGAGAGACTGGTGTGGGAAGCCAAGAGCCTTCTCATAGACCCTAGCCGTGGTTCCCATGTTAGGAACTGCTTGGGACAGACATTGGTGACAGTCTCCCAGGACTTCCTGATCTCAGTGGATACCTGATCTATAGCCACATAACATCAGGCTGACAGTCATCTTATCTGGTCTTATTTACTTATCTATAGTAACCTCCAGGATGCATATACTGCCCTAAGAGCCTTTGATATACAAATGTAAAGCTCAGGATGCACCTACTGCCATAAGGCCCTTTGATATACAAATGTAAAGCTCAGGATGAACCTACTGCCATAAGATCCTTTGATTTACAAATGTTTACCTTGAATGTTAGGTAAAGCTCTTGTGGCTGACCTTACCATGTATGGCTATATTGCTTCTACTCCTGACTGGGCTGCCCAGACCCTATATAAACAGCCTGTAGCCCCCAATAAAGTTCTGTCCCTTTTTCTCTCTATTTCTGAACTGTACTCTGTCTCTTGTGTCTTGTGTTCATTCGGTTGGTCCTTCCCTGCACCTATGGATCCTAGAGCCACCTCCGCAGGCTGGAGGGTGGTTTTGCGGGCCCTCCGCAACTGGCGCCCATGCGGGGTGGTGTCTGGGAGATGACCGCCGAACTCCCCTTCAGGAAGCGGTGGCCACCGGGTCGCACGGAAAGGTAAGTGCGCACCTAATCAAAAATCCCCGTCTTGTTCGAGGCCGAGTGGGAAGATCCCCGTCTTGTTCGAGGCCGAGTGGGTACTAGCCCCTGCCTCGTTATAGAGGTCGATGGGGTGGGATCAGGGGAGAATTGATTGTTCAGTCTAATATGAGGTATATGAGATGGTCACTGGGTTGGATAAGGTGCCCCCCCACGCTCCTTTGTCGTGTCCTTTGTGGAATGTGTGTGCGAGTGAATGAGCAGTCAGGGGCGTCCTCGCCTCTGATTCGAGTCTGTGGTTCCACGGCTGGGTACCCTTAAGGTCCCTGAAAAGGCTAAGGAATCCGGTTGGGCTGTCTGTGGTTCCACGGGAAACATGGTCTATGGTGGTGCTGACTTAGACGTCAGCCGTAAGTCACCTTTGGCTGATCCACTACGGCTAAGTTTCCCACTGGCCAGACAAGCACCTAGGTGGGCCCCTTTGTCGGGCCTCCCCCGTGTCTTGCATCTGCTTCTCCCAGAATGTAGCCTGCCCACAGGGTAGAGTCTGGCAAACTCCCCGTGGCGTACCAAAATATGCCAAATACCAGTAACAATGATGGGTCTCATTCTCCTAAATAGCCTTGAATATAATCTCAGGGCTAGGATGAAAGAGACGTTACTGGGGCTTGCTCGAGGCAATCGACGGATAACAGGATGATGAAATGAAATGAAAAAAATACCAACAAGCCTTTCCTGACCCATTTTTAACAGCAGGAGACTGGCTTATTTAGGCTGGGAAATGAGGAGCAGTGGTCCTGTTGGGATCGGGAGTTCCCTAGCCCTGGGAGGCGCGGAGAGACCAGATAGACACAATTCCTGCAGGAGTAAAAACGGGGTTTATTTAGACCAGCATGCTGGGGCTCCGCAGCATACCCCAAAAATGGGCAGTGACTGAGAGCCCCGAACTTCTTCGAAGGGGATCTTATATAGGCCTTCACTGGCCGTTACAGCAAAGCCCGCACATTTCATAGCCAATAGATTTGTAACAACATATACTTTCTTAACCAATCCATTTAAAAGTACCTCACTCCTTAGCCTATAGATTCAAAGATCAGCATCTACGTATATCGATTGTCAGCACAAGCAAGGTTATAGCTGGAATCATTAAGCCTTAGGTAATCTCCCTTGACCATCCTCGTTTTGAGTTACCCAAGTCTGCAGGGTGCTTTAGTGAGACAATACATTCCAGGAAAGGGCAATTTCCCCCAACCACCCGCATCCTGAGTTATCCTTTACCCAAATCTGCAGGGTGCTTTAGTGAGACAATACATTCCAGGAAAGGGCAATTTCCCCCAACCACCCGCATCCTGAGTTATCCTTTACCCAAATCTGCAGGGTGCTTTACTGAGACAATACATTTCAGGGACAGTAAATACACCTGAATCCTGTCACACTTGGTTTAGAAAGAAGTTATGCCCTGTTCACTTTCCAAGTCCCGTCTCCCCCAGGTGCAAAGCAGCCAAGCAGTTTTACAGAAAGCAATGTTGCAAGTTAGCTAAAGTACACAGAAATTTGATGCCCTAATATGGATTCTTTCAGTCCCAATCAGCTGATAAGGTTTCTTTGCCCTGGGGGCTGTCCCTTCCTTTCTCAGACCATCAGTTTCTCCCTGTCATTTTTTGAAGGGTCAGATTGATCGATCAACTGCAGATGTGTGCACATGTATGTTTGGTGTTTTAATCAGTTCATTGTCTGTCTGTCTGTCTGTCTGTCTGTCTGTCTATGTGGAACACTCGAGTGTTGGAACCAGGCTGAAATCAGAAGTAGAAATTTTAGAGAAGTTAGTGCTATGCTACCCAGTGATTTAAGAAATGCAGTTGTTTTTGGAACCTGTCAGACAAGGGTGAATCCTTATCAGAAGGTGGGACTTATAGAGAAAGCAGAATTCTCAATCTAAATTTCTTGATAGAATAACATTAATGATCATGTGATTAACAGTTGAAATCCTTTTGAACTTAAGAATCTTGTACTATCTAGAAGAGCTATGGAACTAGAGCCTGAAATTAAAGTGAAATATGAGTTCAGAGAAAGCAAGACTTTAATCTTACAAGCCTCAGCTAACTTTAATGAAAAATTAGGCCGCTTTTACAAACTACAGAGGTACAGAAGCCATTAAAATGAAGTTTCCTTATTTTCCTAAACAGTGGCAATTTATAGGGTAACAATTGGATTTGTCCATTCTCCCTTGACACAAGGAGCTAAGGTTTATCAGGTTACACCCATCACAGTGCTCCTGAGTCACTTCCATTCCTTTGTTTTTCCGTAACCACTTCTATATGCTCTCCTCCCCAACCAGTTAATCAGCTTTTCTTGTTAATTTTTAAGATCAGATCCTTCTAGGACACTGAACTTGTATTGTAAATTGTGAGTCGATCTGCTAAGTGAGAATCTGTCCTAGAAGAATGTCCTGATTAGTTTGGATGAGGCTAAACATTTTTTCCCTTTCAAACTGCCCTCAGTAAATAATTTCAGTATACTGCAAGAGGCAGCTTCCCTTATCTCACAGAAACCTTGCTGTTAGAGGCAACTTCTCTTATCTCACAGAGCAGATCTCAGGTGCTAGCCAGGCCTGATCTTTGGGATGTAGATGCCAGGCTCCAGGAAGGCTGATCTTTGAGATGTAGATTGGTCTTTGATGTGCTAATCCAAGTGCTTGAAACTTGTAAAGGTGAGGACAAAATTACTGGCCTGCAGATGTAAAGAAGCAATGTATGTTTTGCAGCCTCAATGTTCTTTCTCCTTTTGATGACATCACTGTATTGCCCCTTTAGAGGTACCATGATCTATATGAGGAGATTTCAGGGCTCTCTACTAGGAGGTCTGAGAGAACAGGGGAAAACATGCTTGAGAGAACCTGAGTTTCTTTTATGGTATATAATGAGACTGTAAGAATGGGCTGGGAGAGGCAGTAGAGATACTAGAGTGAATGGAGAGAGGATTGGAGTAGGCTGCAACTAAGATCAAGCAGCCTGGCCATAAGGTTTCCTTCCTTTTCCTGCCCATCGCCATCCACCTCCCTGGAGTGGGGGAAACTACCGAACGTGGGCAGTGGGAAAGATAGATTGCTGCCATCCTTTTTGTGTTCACACAGGAATTCAAATATTTTCTTATGCTAATATCAAAGTTTGGTAAAAAATCCAAAGGGCTTTTTCTGTGTCTGAAAGCATGTTTGTATTTTTGTGGAATTGTTAAAAATATCTGGTATAGAAAGCTCATGATTTTAAATAATTAAGGTACAAGAACTATTGAAATTAAGCCAAAGAAATTTTTATTATGTTTTATAAAAATTGATCATAGGTCTTATGTTGTTATGTTAATGGGCTGGAGCGATAGCACAGCAGGTAGGGCGTTCGCCTTACAAGCGGCCAACTATGGCCGACCCGAGTTCAATTCCTCCGCCCCTCTTGGAGAGCCCGGCAAGCTACCGAAAGTATTCGATATGCCAGACACAGTAACAACAAGGTCTCCAATGGAGACGTTACTGGGCCCGCTCGAGCAAATCGACAATCAACGGGAGGGCCTTTACCTTTACCTTACCTTACATGTTTGTATCTGCCTTAGATTAGAATATTTGATCTAGAAGGAGTTAAAATAACTATGACACATGAAAACAGGTTCAAAAAAATAATGGTTTATTTTAAACATGAGTTTCTAGAGTTATAAAATTGGTTGCAAAATTTGTCCTTACCAGTGCTCTATCTGATCTCTGAGACTCTTGGTAACTAAAATTTCTAGAACCTGTAAGAGTTATAAGTGGGATAATCTCAGATGTCAGCCTTCTGTAATGGTTTCTGAGAATGGAGAATTTCATGGAAAATGTGGGAAATTTTACTAACTACATTGTTAATCAACCTGTCCAGTGCTTGAAAGTACATGCTATTATTTTGATAACTATTTCATGCTAAGCCTTGTCACCAGGTATCAACCTGACTCTGTTCTTCAGAAAGCTTTGTACACAAGTGTGAAATACTTAATGTTTCATAATAATCTATGAGTGCTTTAATCTTTTGTATTTGTGCTTTCCTGGAAATCAGAATTTTAAGATGTCTTCTGGTTGATTTCTAATGTAAAGTGATCTTTTGCCCAGTGAATATACCTTGTAAGAGCTTTAATTGTGAGCATTTTTAAGGCTTTTTGAATATCTATGGAAGCATTGCAGAGCAGTTTTTGTTAAGTGAGATTAAGATAAGCTCAGCACCATTTCTGCCTCCTCTCCAGTCTGGCTCTGCAGACGCCCTCTGGGCCCTAGTGATCACCTTCTTGGACCCCGACCTATGGAGGATGCCTGGTGGCTCTGCTCAGTGACAGGCCTGACTCCTCATGTCGCTGCCTCTGTTTTCGACTCCTCTTCACAGTTCTGTATGACTCTTCTGGTTGTCCCCGTATTTTGTACCACCCAACTTCCACCCTTTATGATTACTGGTCCCCGCATGATGGATGTTGTTTCACCCTGCTGACTTTGCCGCGAGCCTGTCACCACCCTCACCTCGTCACCCTGTTCACCCTTGGCCTTGCGGGCACCCTGACCTCACAGCACTCTGGTTTACCTACACTCCCTGTCACTGTGAATACCGATTTAGAGCGCCTTGAACAATCCATCTCACCTCGAGGATTTGCTAACGTCTTTTGGAGGTTGCTCTTCAAAACCACCGAGGACTTGACTTGCTCTTTATGAAAGAGGGGGGATGGTGTGCTGCATTGGGGAAGAGTGCTGTTTTTATGTCAATCATAGTGGGGTCATTAGGGACTCCATGCATGAATTATGAGAGGGCCTGGAGCAAAGGCATCGCCTATGAGAACCCTCCTCCTCTGGCTGGAGTTTCCATACCTTACTTCCATATCGCTCCAGCGATAGCACAGCGGGTAGGGCGTTCGCCTTACACGCGGCCAACATGGCCGACCCGAGTTCGATTCCTCCGCCCCTCTCGGAGAGCCCGGCAAGCTACCGAGAGTATTCGATATGCCAGACACAGTAACAACAAAGTCTCCAATGGAGACGTTACTGGGCCCGCTCGAGCAAATCGACAATCAACGGGAGGGCCTTTACCTTTACCTTTTACTCCCATATCGGTTACCACTTTTAGGCCCCCTATTAGCACTCTTGTTGTTAGTAAATACTGGCCCTTGTATAGTCAATCGCCTGCTCGCCTTTATTAGACAACAGATTGCCACAATATCGATGACCCCCATCCAGGTGCCCTATCATCGCCTGGCTATGGAAGATGCTAGGCTGTCGCAGGCCTCCGCTGGGTCAGTTGAGCTCCCCCGCTGGTCTATCGAATGGACCTTCCCATCGCGGGAGTAGTGGCATTGGACCCGCTCCCTGTGCCCCCTTTTTTCTTTTTGGAGCCCGTCAGTTGCTAGGCAAAGCACTGCAAGGGATGGCCCTGTGGCCAGTTTCCGACTCCCTAAGAGGCATGCTGGGTCTGCATGGAGATTCCTCTGTCCCTGCCTTTTCACACAATTCCCTTCTAGCAAGGAGAATTGAGGGATGGGCATCTCATCCTCCCCTCCACAAAACAGAGGTATTTTGTGATCTCGGGGGGACCCAGCCAATACCTCCCTGAATGAGGCATTTATATAATATCGAAGGGGGAGATGTGGGAAGCCAAGAGCCCTCTCATAGACCCTCGCCGTGGTTCCCATGTTAGGAACTGCTTGAGACAGACATTGGTGACAGTCTCCCAGGACTTCCTGATCTCAGTGGATACCTGAGCTATAGCCACATAACATCAGGTTGACAGTTATCTTATCTGGCCTTATCTATAGTAACCTCCAGGATGCATCTACTGCCCTAAGACCCTTTGATATACAAATATAAAACTCAGGATGCAGCTACTGCCATAAGACCCTTTGATGTACAAATGTTTACCTTGAATGTTAGGTAAAGCTCTTGTTGCTGACCTTACCATGTATGGCTATATTGCTTCTACTCCTGACTGGGCTGCCCCGACACTATATAAACAGCCTGTAGCCCCCAATAAAGTTCTGTCCCTTTTTCTCTCCATTTCTAAACTGTACTCTGTCTCTTGTGTCTTGTGTTCATTTGGTCAGCCCTTCCCTGCACCTATGGATCCTAGGGCCACCTCCGCGGGCCGGAGAGTGGTTTTGCGGGCCCTCCGCAGACTGGAAAGGACCAGAGAGACAGAGTAGAAGGAGGGAGAGACAGGGAGGGTGGGGAGTGATCTAGGAGAGCGGGAATGACAGGACAGACAGACAGGATCAGCAGAAGAGCGAGGGAGACTGGGAGAAACCGGCCACGCACGTGCAAGAGTCGGATGGGGACACAGCGACGGGGCCGGGCAGGTGGGGACGGGTGGAAGAGATGAAGTAGGGATGCAGGGGTGAGGCGCGGGCTGAGTAGGCCACAGCTTGGCCATGCCCTGGACCGAGGTCTGGCCATGGTGTCTGCAGAGTGGCCCAGGCATGGGCAGCCAGCTGCCCTAGCGCAGTGTCCCGAGACACCCAGAGCCCATCGGTCACGTATGCCCAGACTCAGGGACACATGGTCAAATGCCCATGTGACCCACATCGCTGGCCGCTGCGCAGTGTCGCGTGGGCAAAGGGATGAGGGCGGAACCGGCGTGTGACGTGTGTGAAGGGCCCAGAGCAGGAGCGGGGAAAGGGCCACAGCCCTGGCGTAAGGAGGAACGCCAAGGCAGGCCGGGGGCTGGTCAGTGCCTTGGACACCTGGGGGCTGTGGTGGCCACGGGACTGCACCTTCGCGCCTGTGGCCTGAACTACAGCAACCCGATATAGAGACGAGTTTGCGGGGGGGATGCGGACACGTGGGGTCGGGGGCCTGGGACCCCAGAACTCCCCCATCGGCAGATGCGCCATGGGCCTGAATGAAAACTGTTTTCAGTCAGAGTTGCCCCTCGTGAGTCCCTGAGCAGAGCCAGGGCTTGGGGGCCGGGGGTTGGGCTGCAGGTGGCGACTATGAGGCTATTTCTGAAACAGCTTCAGAGGAGCACAGCGAAGGTTCTTGGAGGGGAACAAACAAGCATTTGCATGGGGCCCAGGGGCCAGTCGGGGAGAAACTGAGACTCACACCACCGGCACTGGGGGCAGGGGGCTGGTCACACTCTGGGACCCCTGGGGAGCCGGGAGCATCAGAGGGTCTCCATGAGCTGCCCTGAGGGGCGAGGCCATGGGGGAGGACAATGGCTGCACCGGCCACAGTGGCCTGGGTAACTGGGACCCTGGTCACTCAGAGCTTCAGGGTGGAGACACCAGGACAGATGAGTACACGCAGGGGCCGAGCCCTGAACCCCCACATCAGAGCATGCTCTGAGATGCCTGCTGCTGGGCCTGTGCTCCCAATGCCCTGTGCTCCCCTCGGACTGTGCTCCCTTGGATTGTGCTCCCACGGACTGTGCTCCACTGACACTGTGTTCCCTCAGCCTGTGCTCCCTCAGCCCTGAGCACTCTGGTCAGCAGGCAGCAGATAAGTTCTCTCGTGTACTTCGAGAAGGTTCCCTGGTAGCACACGTAGGAGTAGATGAAGGTACCCTCCAGGAGATGCTGCCTGTGCTGCCCGCACACCAGCCCCCGGGCCCCCTACAACAGCCAGGAGCAGAGACCCGAGAGTCAGGACTGATGTCCAGTTCAGAGTCCCCTCAGCATGGTAACACACCGGAACCCAAAGAGGTGGATGCTCAAGGCCCCCCGGCTGACCCTCACTGAAACCTCCATGATCCTGGCTTGGCATGGCTCAGTCCCCACAATCACACAGCTCAGGATGAGCCTGTCCCTCACAACTCAAGGTCGCCTATTCCCCACAACTCAGGGCCCACATAATCACACAGTTCAGGGTGAGCCTGCCCCTCACAGCCCAGAGTGGGCCTGTCCCTCACAACAAAGGGACCCACATGATCACACAGCTCCGGGTGAGCCTAGAGTGGCCCAGGCATGGGCAGCCAGCTGCCCTAGCGCAGTGTCCCGAGACACCCAGAGCCCATCGGTCACGTACGCCCAGACTCAGGGACACATGGTCAAATGCCCATGTGACCCATATCGCCTATACCGCACAGCTCAGGGTGAGCCTGTGCCTCACAGCTCAGGGTGGGCTTGTCCTCACAGAGCAGGGTCAGCCTGACCCTCACAGCTCAGGGTGAGCCTGTCCCTCTCAGCTCAGGGTGGGCTTGTCCTTCACAGCTCAGGGTCAGCCTGACCCTCAGAGCTCAGGGTGAGCCTGTCCCTCACAGCTCAGGGTGAGCATGTCCCTCACAGCTCAGGGTGGGCCTGTCTCTCATAGATCAGGGTCAGCCTGACACTCACAGCTCAGGGTGAGCCTGTCCCTCACAGCTCAGGGTGGGCCTGTCTCTCACAGCTCAGGATGGGTTTGTCCCTCACAACAAAGGAGCCCACATGATCACACAGCTCAGGGTGAATCTGTCCCTCACAGGTCAGGGTCAGCCTGTCCCTTACAACAAAGGGGCCCACATGATCACACAGCTCAGGGTGAGCATGTCCCTCACAGCTCAGGGTCAGCCTGTCCCTCATTTTGGAGAGCCTGTTAAACCACACTCCAGCACGCAGAGGAGGCCCTAGGATCCGTAGGTGCAGGGAAGGACCGACCGAATGAACACAAGACACAAGAGACAGAGTACAGTTTAGAAATAGAGAGAAAAAGGGACAGCCTTTATTGAGGGATACAGGCTGTTTATATAGGGTTGGGGCAGCTCAGTCAGGAGCAGAAGCAATATAGCCATACATGGTAGGTCAGCAACAAGAGCTTTACCTAACATTCAAGGTAGACATTTGTACATCAAAGGGTCTTATGGCAGTAGGTACATCCTGAGCTTTATATTTGTATATCAAAGTGTCTTAGGCAGTAGATGCATCCTGGAGGTAACTATAGATAAAGGTAAAGGTAAAGGTAAAGGTAAAGGCCCTCCCGTTGATCGTCGATTTGCTCGAGCGGGCCCAGTAACGTCTCCATTGGAGACTTTGTTGTTACTGTGTCTGGCATATCGAATACTCTTGGTAGCTTGCCGGGCTCTCCGAGAGGGGCGGAGGAATCGAACTCGGGTCGGCCATGTTGGCCGCTTGTAAGGCGAACGTAACTATAGATAAGGCCAGATAAAATAACTGTCAGCCTGATGTTATGTGGCTATAGATCAGGTATCTGCTGAGATCAGGAAGGCCTGGGAAAATGTCACCAATGTCTGTCCCAAGCAGTTCCTAAAATGGGAAGCAGAGTCAGGGTCTATGAGAGGGCTCTTGGCTTCCCACACCTCATCGCTCAGGATCAGCCTGTCCTTCACAGTTCAGGATCAGCCTGTCCCTCAGAGCTCAGGGTGGGCCTGTCTCTATCAGATCATGGTCAGCCTGACCCTCAGAGCTCAGGGTCAGTCTGACCCTCACAGCTCAGGGTGAGCCTGTCTCTCACAGCTCAGGGTCAGGCTTAACCTCAAAGTTCAGGGTGAGCCTGTCCCTAACAGCTCAGGGTGAGCCTGTCCCTCACAGCTCAGGGTGAGCCTGTCTCTCACAGATCACGGTCAGCCTGAAACTCAGAGCTCAGGGTGCGCCTGTCCCTCACAGCTCAGGGTGGGCTTGTCCCTCACAACAAAGAGGCCCACATGATCATACAGCTCAGGGTTAGCCTGTCCCTCACAGCTCACGGTGAGCCTGCCCCTCACAGCTCAGAGTCAGACTGTCCCTTAAAACAAAGGGGCCGACAGGATCACACAGCTCAGGGTGAGCATGCCCCTCACAGTTCAGGGTCACCCTGTCTCTCACAGTTCAGGGTGGGCCGGTCCCTCACGATCAGGGTCAGGTTGACCCTCACAGCTCAGGGTGAGCCTGTCCCTCACAGCTCAGGGTGGGCATGTCCCTCACAGCTCAGGGTCTGCCTGTCTCTCAAAACAAAGGGGCCCACATAATCACACAGCTCAGGGTTAGCCTGTCCTTCACAGCTCAGGGTCAGACTGTCCCTCACAGCTCAGGGTGGGCCTGTCTCTCACAGATCAGGGTCATTCTGACCCTCACAGCTCAGGGTGAGCCTGTCCCTCACAGCTCAGGATGAGCCTGTCCCTCACAGGTCAGGATAGGCCTGTCCTTCACAGCACAGGGTCAGCCTGTTCCTCACAGCTCAGGGTGAGCCTGTTCCTCACAGCTCAGAGTGGGCCTGTCCCTCAAGCTCTAGGTCAACTTGTCCCTCACAGCACTGGGTTAGCCTGTCCCTCACAGGTAAAGGTCAGCCTGTACCTTGCAGCTCAGGGTCAGGCTGTACCTCACAGTTGAGGGTGAGCCTGTCCCTAACAGCTCAGGGTGGGCCTGTCCCTCGCAGCTCAGGGTTAACCTGTGTGTCACAGCTCAGGTTGAGCCTGTCCATCACAGCTCAGGGTCAGCCTGTACCTCATAGTTCAGGGTCAGACTGTACCTCAGAGCACAGTGTGGGCCTGTCCCTCACAGAACAAGGTTAGCCTGCCCCTCACATCTCAGGGTGGGCCTGTCCCTCACAGCTCAGGGTAAGCATGTCCGACATAAAGGGGACCACACATGCTCAGGGTGAGCATGTCCCTCAAAGCTCAGGGTCAGCCAGACTCTCACAGCTCAGGGTCATCCTGTCCCTCACAGTTCATAGTGAGCCTGTCCCTCACAGCTCAGGGTGATCCTGTCGCTCAGTTCAGGGTCAGCCTTTCCCTCACAGCTCAGGGTGGGCCTGTCTCTCACAGATCATGGTCAGCCGAAACCTCACAGCTCTGGGTGAGCCTGTCCCTCACAACTCAGGGTGGGCTTCTGCCTCACAACAAAGGGGCCCACATGATCACACAGCTCACGGTGAGCCTGTCCTTCAAGGCTCAGGGACAGCCTATCCCTCACAGCTCAGGGTGAGCCTGTCCCTCACAGCTCAGGATGGGCCTGTCCCTCACAGTACAGGGTCTGCCTGTCCCTCACAACAATGGGGCCCAAATGATCACACAGTTCAAGGTGAGCCTGTCCCTCACAGCTCAGGGTCAGCCTGTCCCTCATAGCTCAGGGTGGGCCTGTCCCTCACAGATCAAGGTTGGACTGTCTCTCACAGCTCAGGGTCAGCCTGTCCCTCACAGCTCAGTGTGAGCCTGTCTCTCACAACTCAGGGTGAGCCTGTCCCTCACAGTTCAGGGTCTGCCTGTCCCTCACAGCTCAGAGTCAGCTGTCCCTCACAGCTCAGGGTGGGCCTATCCCTAACAGATCAGGGTCAGCCTGTCCCTGACAGCTAGGGTGAGCCTGTCTCTCACGGCTCAGAGTGGGCCTGTCCCTCACAGCTCAGGGTCAGGCTGTCTCTCAATGTTCAGGGTCAGCCTGTCACTCTCAGTTCAGGGTGGGTCTGTTCCTCACAGATTAGAGTCAGTCTGTCCCTCACAGCTCTGGGTGAGCCTGTTCCTCACAGCTAAGAGTGGGTCTGTCCCTCACATCTCAGGTTCAGTCTGTCCCTCACAGCTCAGGGTGAGCTTGTCACTCACAGCTCAGCGTCAGCCTCTCCCTCAGAGCTCAGGGTGAGCCTGTCCCTCACAGTTCAGGGTGAGCCTTTCCCTCACAGTTCAGGGTGAGATTGTCCCTCAGAGCTCAGTGTGGGCCTATCCCTCACAGCTCAGGTCTGCCTGTCCCTCACAGCTCTGGGTGAGCCTGTCCCTCACAGCTCAGGGTCAGCCTGTCCCTCACAGCTCCGGGTACGCCTGTCTCTCACAGCTCAGAGTGGCCTGTCCCACACAGCTCAGGATGGGCCTGTACCTCACACCTCAGGGTCAGCCTGTCCCTCACAACAAAGGGCCCCACATGATCACACAGCTTGGGGTGAGCATGTCCCTCACAGCTCAGGGTCAGCCAGTACCTCACAGCTCAGAGTCAGCCTGTTCCTCACAGCTCAATTTCAGCCATCCTTCAAAGATCAGGGTCAGCCTGTCCCTCACAGCTTTGGGTGAGCCTGTCCCTCAAAGATCAGGGTCAGCCTGTCCATCACAGCTCAGGGTCAGCCTGTCCCTCACAGCTCAGAATGGCCTGTCCCACACAGCTCAGGGTGGGCCTGTCCCTCATACCTCAGGGTCAGCCTGTCCCTCACAACAAAGGACCCCACATGATCAAACAGCTCGGGTGAGCATGTCCCTCACAGCTCAGGGTCAGCCTGAATCTCACAACAAAAGGGCCCACATGATTACACAGCTCAGGGTGAGCATGTCCCTCACAGCTTAGGATCAGCCTGTCCCTCACAGCTCAGAGTCAGCCTGTTCCTCACAGCTCAATTTCAGCCATCCCTAAAAGATCAGGGTCAGCCTCTCCCTCACAGCTTTGGGTGAGCCTGTCCCTCAAAGATCAGGGTCAGCTTGTCCATCACAGCTCAGGTTCAGCCTGTCCCTTACAGGTCAGGGTGGGCCTCTTCCTCACAGATCAGGGTCAGCTTCAAACTCAAAGCTTTGGGTGAGCCTGTCCCTCACAGATCAGGGTCAGCCTGTCCCTCACAGCTCATAGTGAGCCTGTCCCTCACAGCTCAGCTCAGGGTGAGCATGTCCCTCACAGCTCAGGGTGAGCCTGTCCCTCACAGATCAGGGTCAGCCTGTACCTCACAGCTCAGGGTCAGCCTGTCTCTCACAGCTAAGGGTGGGATTGTCTCTCACAGATCATGGTCAGCTTGACACTCACAGCTCCGGTTCAGCCTGCCCCTCACAGCTAAGGGTGAGCTTGTCCCTCACAGCTCATGTTCAGCCTGTCCCTCACAGCTCAGAATGAGCTTGTCCCTCACAGCTCAGGGTCAGCCTGTCCCTCACAGCTCAGGGTGGGCCTGTCCCTCACAGATTAGGGTGGTACTGTCTCTCACAGATCAGGGTCAGCCTGTCCCTCACAGTTCAAGGTCAGCCTGTCCCTCAAAGCTCAGTGTCAGCCTGTCCCTCACAGGTCTGGGTCAGCCTGTTCATCACAGCTCAGGGTCAGCCTCTCCCTTACAGTTCAGGGTCAGCCTGTCCCTCACAGCTCAGGGTGGGCCTGTCCCTCACAGATCAGTGTCAGTCTGTTCCTCACTGCTCAGGGTGATCCTGTCCCTCACAGCTCAGAGTGGGCCTGTCCCACACAGGTCTGGGTTAGCCTGTCCCTCACAGCTAAGGCTCAGCTTGTCCCTCACAGCTCAGAGTGGGCCTGTCCCTCACAACTCAGGGTCAGCCTTTCCCTCACAGCTCAGGGTTAGCCTGTCCCTTGCAGCTCAGGGTGAGCCTATCCCTCACAGCTCAGGGTCAGCCTGTACCTTATAGTTCAGGGTCAGCCTGTACCTCAAAGTTCAGGGTCAGACTGTACCTCACAGCACACTGTGGGCCTGTCCCTCACAGCTCAGGGACAGCCTGTCCCTCACAGCTCTGGTTGAGCCTGTCCCTCACATCTCAGGGTGGTCCTGTCCCTCACAGGTAAGGGTGGGCTGTCCCTCACAACAAAGTGGCCCACTTGATCACACAGCTCAAGGTGAGCCTGTCCATCACAGCTTGAGTGGGCCTGTCCCTCACAGGTAAGGGTGGGCTGTCCCTCACAGTTCAGGTTCAGCCTGTCCCTCACAACAAAGGGGCCCTCATGATCACACAGCTCAGGGTGAGAATGTCCGTCACATCTCAGGGTCAGTCTGTGCCTCACAGCTCAGGGTCAACCTGTCCCTCAAAACAAAGAGGCCCACATGATCACACAGCTCAGGGTGAGCCTGTCCCTCACAAATCCCTCACAGCTCAGGGTGGGCCTGTCTCTCACAAATCATGGTCCGCCTGACCCTCACAGCTCAGGGTGAGCCTGTCCCTTACAGCTCAGGGTGGGCTTGTCCCTCACAACAAAGGGGCCCATATGATTACACAGCTGACGGTGACCCTGTCCTACACAATTCAGGGTCAGCCTGTTCCTTACAAAAATGGAACCCACAGGATCACACAGCTCTGGGTAAGCATGTCGTCACAGATCACGGTCATCCTGTTCCTCACAGCTCAGCATTAGCCTGTCCGTCACAGCTTAGTGTGAGCCTGTCCCTCACAGCTCAGGGTGGGCCTGTCTCTCACAGCTCAGGGTCAGCCTGTCCATCACAACAAAGGGGCCAACATGATCACAAAGCTCAGGGTGAGCATGTCCCTCACAGCTCAGGGTCAGCCTGTTCCTCACAGCTCAGTGTCAGCCTGTCCCTCACAGCTCATAGTGAGCCTGTCCCTCACCGCTCAGCTCAGGGTGAGCCTGTCCCTCACCGCTCAGCTCAGGGTGAGCCTGTCCCTCACAGTTCAGGACCAGCCTGTCCCTCACAGCTCAGGGTCAGCCTGTCCCTCACAGCTCAGGTTCAGCCTGTCCCTCACAGTTCAGTGTCAGCCTGTCCCTCACAACAAAGTGCCCGACATGATCACACAGCTCAGGGTGAGCGTGTTCCTCACAGCTCAGCGTCAGCCTTTACTCTACAATAAAGGGGCCCACATGATCACAAAGCTCAGGGTAAGCATGTCCCTCACAGCTCAGGGTAAGCCTGTCCCTCGCAGTTCAGGGTCAGCCTGTCTCTCGGAGCTCATAGTGAGACTGTCCCTCACCGCTCAGGGTGAGCCTGTCCCTCACAGCTCAGTTTGAACCTGTCCTTCACAAAGGGGCCCACACAATCACACAGCTCAGGGTGAGCATGTCCCTCACAGTCCAGGGTGATCCTGTCTCTCACATCTCACAGTCAGCCTGTACCTCACAGCTCATACTGAGCCTGTCCCTCACCGCTCAGGGTGAGCATGTCCCTCACATCTCAGGGTTAGCCTATCTCTCACATCTCACGGTCAGCCTGTACCTCACAGCTCATAGTGAGCCTGTCCCTCACAGCTCATAGTGAGCCTGTCCCTCACGCTCAGCTCAGGGTGAGACTGTCCCTCACAGCTCAGGGTCAGCCTGTCCCTCACAGCTCAGGGTCAGCCTGTCCCTCACAGCTCAGGGTCAGCCTGTCCCTCACAGCTCAGGTTCAGCCTGTCCCTCACAGTTCAGTTTGAGCCTGTCTTTCACAAAGGGGCCCACACAATCACACAGCTCAGGGTGAGCATGTCCCTCACAGTCCAGGGTGATCCTGTCTCTCACATCTCACGGTCAGCCTGTACCTCACAGCTCATACTGAGCCTGTCCCTCACCGCTCAGGGTGAGCATGTCCCTCACATCTCAGGGTCAGCCTATCTCTCACATCTCACGGTCAGCCTGTACCTCACAGCTCATAGTGAGCCTGTCCCTCACAGCTCAGTTCAGGGTGAGACTGTCCCTCATAGCTCATAGTGAGCCTGTCCCTCACGCTCAGCTCAGGGTGAGACTGTCCCTCACAGCTCAGGGTCAGCCTGTCCCTCACAGCTCAGGGTCAGCCTGTCTCTCACAGCTCAGGTTCAGCCTGTCCCTCACAGCTCAGGTTCAGCCTGTCCCTCACAGTTCAGGTCAGCCTGTCCCTCACAGATCAGGTTGGGCCTGTTACTCAAAGCTCAGGTTCAGCGTGTCCTTCACAAAGGGGCCCACACTATCACACAGCTCAGGGTGAGCATGTCCCTCACAGTCCAGGGTGAGCATGTCCTTCACAGCTCAGGGTCAGCCTGTCTTTCACAGCTCAGGATGAGCCCGTGCCTTACAGCTTAGGGTGAGCCTGTCCCTCAACTCAGGGTCTGCCTTTCCCTCACAGCTCATGGTGGGCCTGTCTCTCACAGATCCTGGTCAGCCTGACCCTCAGAGCTCAATGTGAGCCTGTCCCTCACAACTCAGGGTGTGCTTCTCCCTCACAACAAAGGGGACCAATGATCACACAGCTCAGGCTAAGCCTGTCCCTTACAGCTCAGGGTCAGCCAGTCTCTTACAACAAAGGACCCCACATGATAACAGGAGCTCATTGTGAGCATGTCCCTCACAGATCAGGGTCAGCCTGACCCTCACAGCTCATAGTGAGCCTGTTCCTCACAGCTCAACTCAGGGTGAGCCTGTCCCTCACCGCTCAGGGTGAGCCTGTCTCTCACAGTTCAGGGTCAGCCTGTCCCTCACAGCTCATATTGAGCCTGTCCCTCACAGCTCAGTGTCAGCCTGTCCTTCACAGCTCAGGGTGAGCTTGTCGCTCACAGCTCAGGGTCAGCCTGTCCCTCACATCTCAGGTTCAGCCGGTCTCTTTTACAAAGGGGCCCACATGATCACACAGCTCATGGTGAGCATGTCCCTCCCAGCTCAGAACCAGCCTGTCCCTGCAAGCTCAGGGTCAACTTGTCTCTCACAGCTCAGGGAGAGCCTGTCCCTCACAGCTCAGGGTGAGCCTGTCTCTCACAGTTCAGGGTCTGTCTGTCACTCACAATTCAGGGTCAGCCTGTCCCTCACACTCAGGGTGAGCCTATCCCTCACAGATCAGGTTCAGCCTGTCCCTCACAGCTAGCGTGAGCCTGTCACTCACAGCTCAGAGTGGGCCTGTCCATCACAGCTCTGGGTCAGCCTGCTCCTCACAGCTCAGGGAGAGAAAGTCCCTCACAGTTCAGGATCAACCTGTCCCTCACAGCTCAGGGTCAGGCTGTCCCTCTCTGTTAAGGGTCAGCCTGTCACTCACAGCTCAGGGTGGGCCTGTCCCTCAGAGGTCATGGTCAGTCTGTCCCTCACAGCTCAGGGTGAGCCTGCACCTCACAGCTCAGAGTGGGTCTGTCCCTCACAGCTCAGGGTCAGTCTGTCCCTCACAGCTCATGGTGAGCTTGTCCCTCACAGCTCATTGTCAGCCTCTCCCTCAGAGCTCAGGGTGAGCCTGTCCCTCACAGTTCTGGGTGAGTCTTTCCCTTACAGTTCAGGGTCAGACTGTCCCTCAGAGCTAAGTGTGGGCCTGTCCCTCACAGATCAAGAATGACCTGTCCAAAACAGCTCAGGGTAAGCCTGTCACTCACAGCTCAGTGTGAGCCTCTCCCTCACAGCTCAGGGTGAGCCTGTCCCTCACATTTCAGCGTGAGCCTTTCCCTCACAGTTCAGGGTCAGACTGTCCCACAGAGCTCAGTGTGGGCCTGTCCCTCACAGATTAAGTTCAGCCTGTCACTCACAGCTTAGAGTGGCCTGTCCCTAAAAGCTCAGGGTCAGCCTGTCCCTCACAGCTCTGGGTGAGTCTGTCCCTCACAGCTCAGGGTGAGCTTGTCCCTCACAGCTCTGGGTCAGCCTGTCCCTCACAGCTCAGGGTGAGCTTGTCCCTCACAGTTAATGGTCAGCCTGTCCCTCACAGCTCAGGGTCAGCCTGTCCCTCACAGCTCAGGGTCAGCCTGTCCCTCACAGCTCAGATTGGCCTGTCCCACACAGCTCAGGATAGGCCTGTTCCTCACAGCTCAGGGTCAGCCTGTCCCTCACAGCTCAGAGTCAGCCTGTTCCTCACAGCTCAATTTCAGTCATCCCTCACAGTTCACGGTCAGCCTGTCCCTCACAGTTTAGGGTCAGCTTGTCCCTCATAGCTTTGGGTGAGCCTGTCCCTCACAGATCAGGGGCAGCCTCTCCGTCACAGCTCAGGGTCAGCCTGTCCCTCACAGCTCATATTGAGCTTGTCCCTCACAACTCAGGATGAGCCTGTCTCTCACAGATCAGGGTCAGCCTGTCCCTCACAGCTCAGTGTCATCCTGTCCCTCACAGCTCAGGGTGAGCCTGTCCCTCACAACTCAGAGTCAGCCTGTCCCTCACAGGTCTGGGTGGGCCTGTCTCTCACAGCTCAGTTTCAGCCTGTCCCTCACAGCTCAGGATGAGCCTGTCCCTCAGCTCAGGGTCAGCCTGTCCCTCACAGCTCAGGATAAACCTGTCCCTCACAGCTCAGGATGAGCCTGTCCCTCACAGCTTAGGGTCAGCCGGTTTCTTACAACAAAGTGGCCCACATGATCACACAGGTCGGGGTGAGCATGTCCCTCACAGCTCAGGATCAACCTGTCCCTCACAGCTCAGAGTGGGTCTGTTCCTCACAGATCAGGGTCAGTTTGTCCCTCACAGCTTTGGGTGAGCCTGATCCTCACAGATCAGGGTCAGCCTGTCCCTCACAGTTCATAGTGAGCTTGTCCTTCACAGCTCAGCTCAGGGTGAGCATGTCCCTCACAGCTCAGGGTCAGCCTGTCCCTCACAGCTCATAGTGAGACTGTCCCTCACAGCTCAGGGTCATCCTGACCCTCACAGCTCAGGGTGAGTCTGTCCCTCACAGCTCAGGCTGAGCCTGTCCCTCACAGCTCAGGGTGGGCCTGTCTCTCACAGATCATGGTCAGCCTGACCCTCACAGCTCTGGGTCAGCTTGTCCCTCACAGCTCAGGGTGAGCTTGTCCCTCACAGCTCTGGGTCAGCCTGTCCCTCACAGCTCAGGGTGAGCTTGTCCCTCACAGCACAGGGTCAGCCTGTCCCTCACAGCTCAGGGTGGGTCTGTCTCTCACAGATCATGGTCAGACTGACCCTCACAGCTCTGGGTCAGCTTGTCCCTCACAGCTCAGGGTGAGCCTGTCCCTCACAGCTCAGGGTCAGCTGGTTTCCTACAACAAAGTGGCCCACATGATCACACAGCTCAGGGAGAGCATTTCCCTCACACCTCAGGGTCAGTCTGGCCCTCACAGCTTAGGGTCAGCCTGTCCCTCACAACAAAGGGGACAAATGATCACACAGCTCAAGTTTAGACTGTCCCTCACAGCTCATTGTCAGCCAGTCCCTCACAAAAAAGGGGCCCACATGATCACACAGCTCAGCGTGAGCATGTCCCTCACATCTCAGGGTCAGTTTGTCCCTCAGAGCTCAGGGTCAACCTGTCCCTCAAAACAAAGAGGCCCACATAATCACACAGCTCAGGGTGAGCCTGTCCCTCACAGCTCAGGGTGAGCCTGTCCCTTACAGCTCAGGGTGGGCTTGTCCCTCACAACAATGGGACCCACAGGATTATACAGCTCTGGGTGAGCATGTCCGTTACAGATCAGGGTCAGCCTGTTCCTCACAGTTCTGCATGAGCATGTCTGTCACAGCTCAGGGTGAGCCTGTCCCTCACAGCTCAGGGTGATCTTGTCCCTCACCGTTCAGGGTCTGCCTATCCCTCACAATTTAGGGTCAGCCTATCCTTCACAGCTCAGGGTGGGCCTATCCCTCACAGATCAGGGTGAGCCTTTCCCTCACAGCTCAGGTGAGCCTGTCACTCACAGCTCAGATTGGGCCTGTCCCTCACAGATCTGTGTCAGCGTGCTCCTCACAGCTCAGGGTTAGCCTGTCCCTCACAGCTCAGGGTCAGGCTGTCCCTCACTGTTCAGGCTCAACCTGTCACTCACATCTCAGGGTGGGCCTATCCCTCACAGATCAGGGTGAGCCTTTCCCTCACAGCTCAGGTGAGCCTGTCACTCACAGCTCAGATTGGGCCTGTCCCTCACAGATCTGTGTCAGAGTGCTCCTCACAGCTCAGGGTTAGCCTGTCCCTCACAGCTCAGGGTCAGGCTGTCCCTCACTGTTCAGGCTCAACCTGTCCCTCACAGCTCAGGGTGAGCCTGTCCCTCACAGCTCGGAGTGGGTCTGTCCCTCACAGCTCAGGGTGAGCTTGTCCCTCACAGCTCAGTGTCAGCCTCTCCCTCATAGCTCAGGGTCAACCTGTCCCTCAGATTTCAGGGTGAGCCTTTCCCTCACAGTTCAGGGTCAGACTGTCCCTCAGAGCTCAGATTGGGCCTGTCCCTCACAGATCAAGTTCAGCCTGTCCCTCTCAGCTCACAGTGGCCTGTCCCTAACAGCTCAGGGTCAGCCTGTCCCTCACAGCTCTGGGTGAGCCTGTCCCTCACAGCTCAGGGTCAGCCTGTCTCTCACAACAAAGGGGCCCACATGATCACACAGCTCAGGGTGAGCATGTCCCTCACAGCTCAGGGTCAACCTGTCCCTCACAGCTCAGGGTCAGCCTGTTTCTCACAGCTCAGGGTCAGCCTGTTTCTCACAGCTCATAGTGAGCCTGTCCCTCACAGTTCAGGGTGAGCCTGTCCCTCGCAGCTCCGGGTCAGCCTGTCCCTCACAGCTCAGGGTGGGCCTATTTCTCACAGCTCAGGGTCAGCCTATCCCTCATTGCTCAGGCGCCTGCCCCACTGCTTCCCTCTCCCTCCCCTGTGGCCTCAGTCCTAGTTGAGCTCTGCTTTGTCCTGCTCTGCATGTGCTCAGGCCTGATCCCCTATGGCATCACTGGTGGGGGCCTGCACCCCATGTTGGCCTGCCTCTCGTTCCAAGTCCCTTTCCCCACCCGGGCTCGGGAAGGTGTGTGCCGAGTCCTTGCGGCCATGTCCAGGGCAGCACAGTGCCAGCACCCTGGCCGAAGCGGCTGCGCCACTCTGAGACCAGAATGTTCCCTCCTGCTCTGCCCCTCCACCCAGCAGCCCGGACTCTGACCCAGGGCTTCCTCGTTCACCCCAGCAGCTGGCCGACCTCTGACCCCGAGAGCTCCCTGAGAGCACAGGGCACCTCCTCCTCTCAGCTCATGGTGTAAGAGTGTGCAGGAGTGTGAGAGCATGCGTGCATATCTGCAGGGGAGCACACATGTGTTCCTTGCGAACGTGTTGCTTGTCCCTGTCACTCTCCCGTCCCCTGCCTCCCTGTATCTGTCTGTCCCATTCCTGTCTCCCCATTCTTGTCTCTGTCGCTCCCTCTTCCCCCATGCCTCAGCCTTTCCCTGTTTCTGCCTCTACCATCCTACTCTTTCTGTCTGAGAGTGTCCCCTTCCCTGTGAGCGTCTGGCCCTCTGTCACCATATGACTTCGTCCCTGTCTGTCCCTGCTGCAGTGGCCCAGGCAGATGCGCTTGTCCTGCATGGGCCTGTGACCGTGGTTGTGTCCATGGGTAGCCCCCGATGGGGTCTCTGGCATCCCAGGATCGTCCTGACTGTGCGTGCAGAAGGAGGACAGGTGCTGGCAACAGGCAAACCATCTGGGGATGGAGCGGGACCCCTGAGCCTGCGGCGACGGGGAGGGTCACTGCACAGCCCAAGCAGGAACGACTGGACAGCAGCCCAGAGTGACCAGGCGTGGATGGGCCTGGTGTTAAGGGAATGGAACGGCCTGGTGTGACCGGGCGTGGATGGGGCCTAGTGTGACCGGGAGTGGATGGGGCCTGGTGTGACTGGGCGTGGACAGGCCCTGTTGGAACCAGATGGGGACAGGGCCTGGTGTGACCGGGCAGATCCCAGCTGCATTGACCGGGCCTGCCCATGGCTGATTTGGCTGACGTTGCTTGTGTCCAGCAGGTCCAGCAAGCCAGCCTCACTCCTCTGGCCCGGGTTCGGCCCCCTAAACCAGGCCCTGTCCAAGGTGGCTGACGCAGTGGCCTGGCCCTCCAACTCCCCCAGCTACTGCCGTCTCAGCTCCCGCGGCCCAGTCCCCTGCCCAGGCCCACCTGTCTGGCGTGGCTTTGGGGCTCTGGTCTCAGAATAGCAGTTTCTGCAGCTCACCATGACTCAGAGGCCCCAGGTACCGTGTGGGGCATTTTGGCAGGTGATGGGTGTCAGAGACAGAAAGAGAAAAACAAGAGGTGCACACGCCCACCCCCTCCTGCCTCCCCGCACCCCTGTGGCAGGCCCGGGGCAGGGGTCTGCCCCTGGGCCCAGCAGGGATTCTCCTTGACAGACACTCCTGAAGCCTCTGCTCAGCCCCACAGACCCCTGGGCTGGGCTTGGGGATCAGGGTGCGTGGGGGTGAATCCTCCCAGGCCCTTCCTGAAGACTCAGCCAGCACCAGGGTCAGGAATAGGCAGGGGCAGACTGGTGGCTACTAGGGAACAGGGTCCAGATTCACTGAGGGCCTGAGGTGAGGTAGGGGAGGGATGACCAGCACAGGCCTCCACAGAACATGACCAGGACTCAGGGACCAGGACAGGCCCAGTGCTGAATCTTAGATCTGTACAGATTCTAGTGGCCAGGGTGAGGCTCCAGATAACTGCACCAGACCAGAGATTAAACCAGAGCTTAGTGACCGAGTCCCGTGACTAGGACACGTGATCAGAGGACAGCTCATTCCCCAGGATAAGGGGCCCATGGCCAGAAGGAGTGAGCGGCCTCAGCACTGGGGTTCAGGAATCAGGATATGGGCCAGAACCTGAACCAGGGCTGAGTGACTAGTACCAGGCTAAGTGACTAGGACAAGACTGAGTGATTGACCAGGGCTGAGTGATTGGGACCAGGGCTGAGTGATCAACTAGGACTGAGTGATTGGGACCAGGGCTGAATGATCAGGTCCAGGACTGAGTTATCAGGACCAGGACTGAGTGATCAGGTCCAGGACTGAGTGATCAGGTCCAGGACTGAGTGATCAGGACCTGGGCTGAGTGATCAGGACCAGGACTGAGTATCGGTACCTGGGCTGAGTGATCAACCAGGACTGAGTGATTGGGTCCAGAACTAAGTGATCAGGTCCAGGACTGAGTGATCAACCAGGACTGAGTGATCAGGACCTGGGCTGAGTGATCAGGACCAGGACTGAGTGATAGAGGCCAGGGCTGAGTGATTAACTAGGACTGAGTGATCGGGACCAGGGCTAAATGATCGTGACCCGGACTGAGTTATCAGACTTGTACTGAGTGATTAGGGTTTGGGCTGAGTGATCAGGACCAGGATTCAGTGACCGTGATGTGGGGCAGAGGCAGGGTCAGCCCAGGGACCCTTCTGCCTGCTCGTTTCTCGCACTCTTTATGTTGAAGCCTGTCCGGGACTCTTGCTCAAGTGAGCACGGGTTAGTGAGATGGGACGCAAGAGGGAACTCAGTGCCACACGCCCTGGTCACCCCTGGCCACGCGGCGGTCTGTGCTTGGCCCAAGTCCAGTCCGCCCACAGTCAGAGTCTGGGCCCTTGGTCTCAGCACTGTTTATTGCTCTGGGTGGGCTGAGTGGGGGCTGTGTGGCTGCAGTCTGCTCCCTGCGAATCCAGGAGGGATCAGGCCATGGGCAGCATCCAAGTGAGCGAGTGCCCACTCCTCTGTCCAGCCCTGTGCTCCACCTGTCCACTGGCCTGGCTGTGGGGCCACTCTGGGGCGCACTGGTGGGGCCCTTGGAGCTGAGTCCCTGTACTCCCAGGCAGCACTGGGGTCCGGCTGCTGACTTGTCCCCAGACACTCGTCATGGTCAGTGCGGTGCTGTAGAAGAAGCTGAGGAGGAAGAGGGTGAGCAGTGTGATGGTGGTGGGCCACAGGCTGGCTCCCGGCGCATCATCTTCATGCAGCATGTCTAGGATCTCCCAGTGGAACTCCTCTTGAGTGCCTTCAACACACGAAAGCCTGCGTGTGGAGCCCTGTGGGGCGCTGGGCACGTGCCTCGGGATGGGAGCGGCCCCGGCTGCCGGGGAGGGGATGCGTGACTTTTGCTGCTCTGGATTCAAGCACAAAGTGTGGCCTCCTGCGTCTCAGCCCCCGGCTCCAGGAAAGCAGCGGCAAGTCCCTGCAGCCAGAAAACCGTGAGGGTTCCAGGCGAAGTCGAGAGTGGGGCTTGGGTTCCTGGGTCCAGGGGCAGACATGCACGACCAGGCACCCCACTCCTGCCCCTCCCCTGCCCCAACGTGGCTGAGAGGCCAGAGCTACAAGGTGGCCCAGGCAGAGGTGCCAGCAAGACAGCACAGCCCTGCTGCTTGGGGGCAGGGCAAAGGTAGATGACATTCAGGCTGCTTGTCACATGGCGACACATCCAATCATTCGCGCCTCTTCACCTTGCCCTTTTTGGGCCATGACCAGGGATTACTCCTGGCTCTGCACTCAGGTATCGCTCCTGGCAGTGCACAAGGGACCCTATGGGGTGCTGGGGATTGAACCTGGACTGCCACTTGCAAGGCAAATGCCTCCCCACTGTGCTATCACTCTGGCCCCTCGCTTCTTTTCCCACTTATCCATCCATCCATCCATCCATCCATCCATCCATCCATCCATCTACTCTTTAGCCACCCAGCCACAGACCCATTTGTCATCCATCATTCGTCCACCCACCATTCATTTATCCACCCACCTAGCCGTCCATTAATCCATTATTTATCCATCTACTACCTACCATCTACCTATCCATCCACCTATCCACCCATTCATTAATCTATATTTATCCAACCCTCACCCATTTATCCATTCCCCTATCCATCCATTCATAATTTACCCCCCCATCTCTCCACCTGTCCCTCAAGCATTGGCCACCCGCCCCCACCCAGTGCCACTCATCCTCATTATGTATTGAGATTGCCCCTCTCTGCGGGCCCCTTGCCTGTGACTTCTCTGCCTTTGCTGTCCCCCAGAACTCCACTCCCTTGGTGGCTGGAGCGCCTTCTGTATGGCAGCACTTGTCTGCTATCTGTTCATTTCCCATTGCCCTCAGAGACCGGCCCCTCAAGAGGGACAGTGGCCAGGCCACCTCTGTCACCTGCGCTTTGGCCCTGGGAGCAGAGGGAGGTGGCCGGGGAGGTGCCCGGGACATCCAGGACATGTGGGGTGAGATCAGGGCCTCACTGTCCCCTGGTGGGAGATCTGGGCCCAAGTGTCCCGAGAGCAGGGATGGGCTTCCATTGGTCACCTGTCTTTCAGGGGTGCAAGTAAAATCAAGAGAGTGTGGGAACCCTGTCCTCTGCCCCCTGCCCTTAACTGTCTATGATTCAGGACCAGGAGAGGTTGGGAGAGTTGCGTGTGTGGCAGGCAGCAAGCAGGGGCGAGTCCTGGAGGGGCCTGAGGGGCTGGACTCTGAGTGGAGCCCACTGGTACGCACAGATGCTACCAGGGTCCCAGGTGGTGGGACGGGGCCTGTGAAGCCTGGGGGGGCTTGGCCCAGGGCTACCTTGACCCACCTGCACCTGCAGGGCTCAGGCAAGCGAGTGGAAGTATGTGCGAGAGCATGTGCGTGTGTAACGGGGTGTGTGAGAGTATTGTGCACTGTGCAAACCGAGTGTGAGTGTGGGGGAGAGCGTGTGCATGTGTCAGAGCATCTGAAAGAGTATTGTGTGCTGTGCAAACCGAGTGTGAGTGTGCGGAAGAGTGTGTACCTGAAACTGAGTGTGAACACACACAGGAGTATTGCACCTGTGTGTGCAAAGTGTGTGGGTGGGAGAGTTACGGTTCCCGGTGTGTGCAAAGTGAGCACGTGGGAGAATTGTGCACAGTGTATGGAAACGGCATGAGGATGAGAGCACGGTGTGCGGCATGTGGAATCTCCACTATAAAATGTTCCATTCATTCACTTCGAATCTGGAATTCATCGGAATCTCCAGGCAGGCTTTCATTACACCACTGGTGAATGTCCTAGTAACCCAATGCTGGCTTTCAGAGTCCTGTTCACACTCGGAGGCGTGCTGTTCAATTGGCTATCCACTCCACCCTGGTCAGCTCTTCCTTTTCCTGTCCACACAAACCAGACATTAGAAATCTTTGGAATCTCCACTACAGAATATTCCATTCATTCACTGCAAATCTGGAATTCATCTGCATCTCCACTCCAGGCAGGATTTCGTTACACCACTGGTGAATGTCAAAGTAACCCAGTGCTGGTTTTCAGAGGCCTTTTCACACACGAAGGCGTAGGGTTCAACTGGCTATCCGCTGAACCCTGGACAGCTCTTCATTTTCCTGTCCACACGACCCAGACTTCAAAATCATTGTACCCTCCACTACAGAACGTTCCTTACATTCACTGCGAATCTGGAATTCATCTGAATCTCCACTCCAGGCAAGATTTCGTTACACCACTGGTGAATGTCCATGTAAACCAATGCTGGTTTTCAGTGGCCTTTTCATACTCACAGCCGTGCTGTTCTATTGGCTCTCGATTCCACCCTGGTCGGTTCTTCATTTGACTGTCCACACAACTGAGCCTTCAGAAATAATTTAAATCTTCACTAGAGAATTTTCCTTTCATTCACTGCTAATCTGGGATTCATCCGAATCTCCACTCCAGGCAGATTTTTGTTACACCACTGGTGAATATGCAAGTAATCAAAACCTAGTTTTCAGCAGCCAGTTCACACTCGTAGTCCTGCTGTTCCCTGGCTATCTGCTACACCCTGGTCAGCTCTTCATTTTGCTGTGCAAACAACCGAGCCTGAAGAAGTCATTGGACACTCAACTAGAGAATGTTCCATTCATTCTCTGCGATTCTGGAGTTAATCTGAATCTGCACTCCAGGTAGTCTTTCTTTACACACCGGTGAATATCGGAATAACCCAATGCGGTTTTTGAGTGGCCTGTTCAGACTCGTAGCCGTGCTGCTCAATTGGCTCTCCACTCAACCCTGTTCAGCTTTACATTTTCCTGTCCACATAACCCAGCCTTCAGAAATCAATGGAATCTCCACTACAAGAATGTTCCACTCATTGACTGCGAAACTGGAATTCACCTGACTATCCACTCCCGGCAGGTTTTCGTTACACCACTGTGGAATATCCAAGTAACCGAATGCTGGTTTTCAGCAGCCTGTTCCTAATCGCAGCCGTCCTGTTCAACTCGCTCTCCTCTTAACCCTGTTTAGCACTTCATTTTTCGGTCCACACAAACCAGCCTTCAGAAATCATCGTTAACTCCACTACAGAATGTTCCATTCATTCACTGCAACTTTGGATTTCCTCTCAATCTCCACTGCAGGCAGGTTTTCCTTACACCAGTGCTGATTGACCAAGTAAACCAATGTTTATTATGAGCGGCCTGTTCACTGTCGCAGCCGTGCTGTTCAAAGGGCTATCCACTCAACCCTGTTCAGCTCTTCATTTTCCTGTTCACACAACCCAGCCTTCTGAAATCTTTAAAATCTCCACTACAGAATGTTTCTTTCATTCACTGCGAATTGGGAATACATCCAAATTTCCACTCCAGGCACTTATGGCTTCCACCACTGGTGAATGTCCAAGGAACTAAAAGCTGGTCTTCAGAGGCCAGTACACACTTTCAGGCCTGCTGTCACTGGCTATCCACTCCACCCTGGTCAGCTCTTCATTTTGCTATGCTAACAAACCAGAACTAAGAAATCATTGGACACTCCACCAGAGAATGTTCCATTCATTTACTGCGACTCTGGAATTCATCTGAATCTGCACCCTAGGCAGTCTTCTTTACAGCACTTTTGAATGTCCAAGTAATGCAATGCCGGTTTTCAGCGGCCTGTTCACAATCGCAGCCATGCGGCTCAATTGGCGCTCCACTTAACCCTGGTCCGCACTTCATTTTCCTGTCCACTCAACCCAACCTTCAGAAATCGTTGTTAACTCCACTACAGAATGTTCCATTTATTCACTGCGAATTTGAAATTCCTCTGTATCTCCACTCCAGGCAGGCTTTCGTTACTCCAGTGCTGAATGACCAAGTAACCCAATGCTGATTTTGAGCGGCCTGTTCACCGTCACAGCCATGCTGTGTTCCACTCAACCCTGATCAGCGTTCATTTTTCTGCCACACGACCCAACGTTGAGAAATCTTTGGAATCTCCACAACATAATGTTCCATTCATTCACTGCCAATCTGTTCTTAATCTGAATCTCCACTGCCGGCAGGTTTTCGTTACACCACTGGTAAATACCCAACTAACCCAGTGCTGGTTTTCAGCGACCTGTTCAGACTCGCAGCCGTCGTGTTGAATTGGCTTTACACTCAACCCTGGTCAGCTCTTCATTTTCCTGTGTAGACAACGCAGACATCAGAAATCATTGGAACTTCCACTACCTGATGTTCCATACACTCACTGCAAATCTGGAATTCATCTGAATATCCACTCCAGGCAGATTTTCGTTACACCACTGGTGAAGGTTCAAGTAACCCAATAATGGTTTTCAGCGACCTTTTCATACTTGCTGTCGTGATGTTTAATTGGCTAGCGATTAGCTAGCTGTTTAGCTCTAGTTCTTCCTGTCCACACAATCCAGGCTTCAGAAATCATTGTTGTCTCCACTACAGAATGTTCCGTTCATTCACTGCGAATCTGGAATTCATCTCAGTCTCCACTCCAGGCAAGTTTTCGTTACACCACTGGTGAATGTCCAAGTAGCCCAATGCTGGTTTTTGGCGGCACGTTCACCCTCGCAGCCGTGCTGTTCCATTGGCTATCCTCTGAACCCTGGTCAGCTCTTCATTTTCATGTCCACACGACCCAGACTTCAAAATCATTTTATCCTCCACTACAGAATGTTCCTTACATTCACTGCGAATCTGGAATTCATCTGAATCTCCACTCCAGGCAAGTTTTCGTTTCACCACTGGTGAATGTCCATATAACCCAATGCTGGTTTTCAGTGGCCTTTTCATACTCACAGCCGTGCTGTTCTATTGGCTATCAATTCCACCCTGGTCGGTTCTTCATTTGACTGTCCACACAACTGAGCCTTCAGAAATAATTTATATCTTCACTAGAGAATTTTCCTTTCATTCACTTGATAATCTGGGATTCATCCGAATCTCCACTCCAGGCAGATTTTTGTTACACCACTGGAGAATATGCAAGTAATCAAAACCTAGTTTTCAGCAGCCAGTTCACACTCGTAGTCCTGCTGTTCTCTGGCTATCTGCTACACCCTGGTCAGCTCTTCATTTTGCTGTGCAAACATCCGAGCCTGATGAAGTCATTGGACACTCAACTAGAGAATGTTCCATTCATTCTCTGCGATTCTGGAGTTAATCTGAATCTGCACTCCAGGTAGTCTTTCTTTACACACTGGTGAATGTCCGAATAACACAATGCGGGTTTTGAGTGGCCTGTTCAGACTCGTAGCCGTGCTGTTCAATTGGCTCTCCACTCAACCCTGTTCAGCTTTACATTTTCCTGTCCACATAACCCAGCCTTCAGAAATCAATGGCATCTCCACTACAAGAATATTCCACTCATTGACGGCGAAACTGGAATTCATCTGACTATCCATTCCCGGCAGGTTTTCCTTACACCACTGTGATATATCCAAGTAACCGAATGCTGGTTTTCAGCAGCCTGTTCACAATCGCAGCCGTCCTGTTCAATTCGCTCTCCATTTAACCCTGTTTGGCACTTCATTTTTCTCTGCAAACATCCCAGCCTTCAGAAATCATAGCTAACTCCACTACAGAATGTTCCATTCATTCACTGCAACTTTGGATTTCCTCTCAATCTCCACTGCAGGCAGGTTTTCCTTACACCAGTGCTGATTGAACAAGTAAACCAATGTTTGTTATGAGCGGCCTGTTCACTGTCGCAGCCTTGCTGTTCAATGGGCTACCCACTCAACCCTGTTCAGCTCTTCATTTTTCTCTCCACACAACCCAGCCTTCTGAAATCTTTGGAATGTCCACTACAGAATGTTTCTTTCATTCACTGCGAATCTGGAATTCATCCAAATTTCCACTCCAGCCCGTTTTTGTTCCACCACTGGTGAATGTCCAAGTAACCAAAAGCTGGTCTTCAGTAGCCAGTTCACACTTTCAGCCATGCTGTTACTGGCTATCCACTCCACCCTGGTCAGCTCTTCATTTAGCTATGCAAACAAACCAGAACTAAGAAATCATTGGACACTCCACCGGAGAATGTTCCATTCATTTACTGCGACTCTGGAATTCATCTGAATCTGCACCCTAGGCAGTCTTCTTTACAGCGCTGGTGAATGTCCAAGTAATGCAATGCAGGTTTTCAGCGGCCTGTTCACAATGGCAGCCATGTGGCTCAAATGGCGCTGCACTTAACACTGGTCAGCAGTTCATTTCCCTGTCCACACAACCCAACCTTCAGAAATCGTTGTGATCTCCACTAAAGAATGTTCCATTTATTCACTGCGAATTTGAAATTCCTCTGTATCTCCACCCAGGCAGGTTTTCGTTAGTCCCTTGCTGAATGACCAAGTAACCCAATGCTGATTTTGAGCGGCCTATTCACCATCGCAGCCGTGCTGTGTTCCACTCAACCCTGGACCGCGTTCATTTTTCTGCCCCACCACCTAACTTTGAGAAAACTTTGGAATCTCCACAACATAATGTTCCATTCATTCACTGCCAATCTGGAATTAATCTGAATCTCCACTCCCGGCAGCTTTTCGTTACACCACTGGTGAATACCCAACTACCCCAGGGCTGGTTTTCAGCGAGCTGTTCAGACTCGCAGCCGTCGTGTTGAATTGGCTTTACACTCAACCCTGGTCAGCTCTTCATTTTCCTGTCTAGACAACGCAAACATCAGAAATCATTGGAACTTCCACTACAGAATGTTCCATACACTCACTGCAAATCTGGAATTTATCTGAATATCCAGTCCAGGCAGGATTTCGTTACACCACTGGTGAATGTCCAAGTAACCCAATGCTGGTTTTCGGCGGCATGTTCACCCTCGCAGGCGTGCTGTTCAATTTTCTATCCTCTCAACCCTGGTCAGCTCTTCATTTTCCTGTCCACACGACCCAGACTTCAAAAATCATTGTATCCTCCACTACAGAATGTTCCTTACATTCGCTGCGAATCTGGAGTTCATCTGAATCTCCACTCCATGCAAGTTTTCGTGACACCGCTGGTGAATGTCCATGTAACCCAATGCAGGTTTTGTGGCCTTTTCGTACTCGCAGCCGTGCTGTTCTATTTGGCTATCAATTCCAACCTGATCAGTCCTTCATTTTACTGTCCACACAAGCGAGCCTTCAGAATTCTTTGTTATCTCCACTACAGAATGTTCCACTTATTTACTACGAATTTGAAATTCCTCTGTATCTCCACTCCAGGCAGGTTTTCGTTACTCCAGTGCTGAATGACCAAGTAATCCAAAGCTGATTTTGAGCTGTCTGTTCACCGTCGCAGACGTGCTGTGTTCCACTCTACCCTGGTCAGCGTTCATTTTTCTGCCCCACCACCCAACGTTGAGAAATCTTTGGAATCTCCACAACATAATGTTCCATTCATTCACTGCCAATCTGAAATTAATCGGAATCTCCACTGCCGGCAGGTTTTCGTTACACCACTGGCGAATACCCAACTAACCCAGTGCTGGTTGTTAGCGACCTGTTCAGACTCGCAGCCGTCGTGTTGATCTGGCTATACACTGTACCCTGGTCAGCTCTTCATTTTCCTGTCTAGACAACGCAGACATCAGAAATCATTGGAACTTCCACTACAGAATGTTCCATACACTCACTGCAAATCTGGAATTTATCTGAATTTCCACTCCAGGTAGATTTTCGTTACACCACTGTTGAATGTCCAAGTAACCCAATAATGGTTTTCAATGACCTTTTCATACTTGCAGTCGTGCTGTTTAGTTGGCTATCTATTAAAACTTGGTGAGCTCTACTTTTTCCTGGTCCACACAATCCAGCTTCAGATATCATTGTTGTCTCCACTACAGAATATTCCATTAATTCACTGCGAATCTTGAATTCACCTGAATCTCCACTCCAGGTAGGTTTTCGTAACACCACTGGTGAATGTCCAAGTAACAAATGCTGGTTTACGGCGGCGCGCTCACCCTCGCAGCCGTGCTGTTCCATTGGCTATCCTCTCAACCCTGGTCAGCTCTTCATTTTCCTGTCCACACGACCCAGACTTCAAAATCATTGTATCCTCCACTACAGAGTGTTCCTTACATTCACTGCGAATCTGGAAGTCATCTGAATCTCCACTCCAGGCAAGTTTTCGTTACACCACTGGTGAATGTCCTTGTATACATATCCTGGTTTTCAGTGGCCTTTTCATACTCACAGCCGTGCTGTTCTATTGGCTATCGATTCCACCCTGGTCGGTTCTCCATTTGACTGTCCACACAACTGACCCTTCAGAAATAATTTAAATCTACTCTAGAGAATTTTCCTTTCATTCACTGCTAATCTGGGATTCATCCGAATCTGCACTCCAGGAAGATTTTTGATACACCACTGGTCAATATGCAAGTAATCAAAATCTAGTTTTCAGCAGCCAATTCAGACTCGTAGTCCTGCTGATCCACGGCTATCTGCTACACCCTGGTCAGCTCTTCATTTTGCTGTGCAAACAACCGAGAATTAAGAAATCATTGGACACTCAACTAGACAATGTTGCATTCATTCTCTGCGATTCTGGAATTAATCTATATCTGCACTCCAGGAGTCTTTCTTTACACACTGGTGAATGTCCAAGTAACCCAATGCGGGTTTTGAGTGGCCTGTTCAGACTCGTAGCCGTGCTGTTCAATTGGCTCTCCTCTCAAACCTGTTCAGGTTTACATTTTCCTGTTCAAATAACCCAGCCTTCAGAAATGAATGGAATCTCCACTACAAGATTATTCCACTCATTGACTGCGAAACTGGAATTCATCTGACTATCCACTCCAGGCATGTTTTCGTTACACCACTGTGGAATATCCAAGTAACCGAATGCTGGTTTTCAGCAGCCTGTTCACAATCGCAGCCGTCCTGTTCAATTCGCTCTCCACTTAACCCTGTTTAGCACTTCATTTTTCTGTCCACACAACCCAAACTTCAGAAATCATTGTTATCTCCACTACAGAATTTTCCATTTATTCACTGCGACTTTGGATTTCCTCTGAATATCCCCTGCAGGTAGGTTTTCGTTACACCAGTGCTCAATGACCAAGTAACACAATGCTTATTATGAGCGGCCTGTTCTCTGTCGCAGCCGTGCTGTTCAATGTGCTATCCACTCAACCCTGTTGAGCTCTTCATTTTCCTGTCCACACAACCCAGCCTTCTGAAATCTTTGTAATCTCCACTACAGAATGTTTCTTTCATTCACTGCGATTCTGGAATTCATCCAAATTTCCACTCCAGGCAGTTTTTGTTCTACCACTGGTGAATGTCCAAGTAACCAAAAGCTGGTTTTCAGCAGCCAGTTTACATTTTCATCCTGCTGTCACTGGCTATCCACTCCACCATTTTCAGCTATTTCTATGCAAAGAAACCAGAACTAAGTAATCATTGGACACTACACTAGAGAATGTTCCATTTATTTTCTGCGACTCTGGAATTCATCTGAATCTACACCCTTGGCAGTCTTTCTTTATACTACTGGTGAATGTCCAAGTAATGCAATGCTTGTTTTCAGCGGCCTGTTCACAGTCGCAGCCGTGCGGCTCAATTGGCGCTTCACTTAACCCTGGTCCGCACTTCATTTTCCTGTCCACACAAACCAACCTTCAGAAATCGTTGTTATCTCCACTACAGAATGTTCCATTTATTCACTGCCAATTTGATATTCATCTGTATCTCTATTCCAGGCAGATTTTCGTTACTTCAGTGCTGAATATCCATGTAAAACAACGCTGGTTTTTAGCTAGTCTGTTCAAATTCCCAGGCCTGCTGTTCAACTGGCTATCCACTCTACCATGGTCAGCTTTTCATTTTCTTGTACACACAACCCAGATGTCAAAAATCATTGGAATCTCCACTACAGAATGTTCCATTCATTCAATTCCAATCTGGAATTCATCGAATCTCCACTCCAGGCAGCCTTTCTTTACACCACTGGTGAATATCCAAGCAACGCAATTCTGGTTTTCATCAGCCAGTTCACATTCGCAGGTGTGCTGTTCAACTGCCTATCCACTCAACCCTGGTCAACTCTTCATTTTCCAATCCACACAACCCAGGTTTCAGAAATCATTGCAATCTCCACCTCAGAATGTTCCATTCATTCACTGCCAATCTGGAATTCATCTGAATCTCCACTGTAAGCAGGGTTTCGTTACACTACTGTTGAATATCCAAGTAACACAACACTGGTTTTCATTATCCTGTTCAGACTCGCAGGAGTGCTGTTCAACTGGCTATACACTGAACCCTGGTCAGCTCTTCATTTTCCTTTCCACGCAAACCAGATTTAAGAAATCATTGATATCTTTACCACAGAATGTTCCATTCATTTACTGGAGTCTGGAGATCATCGAATGTCCATTACAAGCAGGCATTCGTTACACCACTGCTGAATGTCCACGTAAGTCAATGCTGGTTTTCAGCTTCCTGTTCACACTCGCAGGCCTGCTGTTCAACTGGCTATCCACTTGTCCCTGGTCAGCTCTTCATTTTCCTGTCCACACAACCTAGGCTTCAGAAATCACTGGAATCTACACGACAGAATGTTCCGTTCAATCATTCCCAATATGGAATTCATATAATTTCCACTCTAGGCATGCTTTTGTTACACCACTTTTGAATGTACAAGTTGCACAATGATGGGTTTCAGCAGCCTATTCAAACTTGCAGGCCTGCTGTTCAACTGGCTATCGACCTTAACCTGGTCTGCTCTTCATTTTCCTTTCCACACAAATCAGAAATCAGAAAATCATTGTAATCAGAAATCATTGTAATTTCCACTACAGAATGTTGCATTCATTCACTGCCAATCTGGAGATCATCGAATCTCGACTCCAGGCATGCTTTTGTTACACTAATGTTGAATGTCCAAGTTACACAATGCTGGTTTTCAGCATCCTGTTCACAATCGCAGGCGTGCTGTTCAACTGGCTATCCACTGAACCCTGGTCAGCTCTTCATTTCACTTTCCACACAACCCAGACTCCAGAAATCATTGGAATCTCCCCTACAGAATATTCCATTCATTCACAGCGAATCTGGAATTCATGTGAATCCCCGTCCAGGCAGGCATTCATTACACCACTGGTGAATGTCCAAGTAACCCAATGCTGGTTTTCAGCGTACTGTTCACAGTTGCAGGCCTGTTGTTCAACTAGCTATCCACTGCACAGTGGTCAGCTCTTTCATTTCCTGTTCACACAGCCCAGACTTCAGAAATCATTGGAATCTCCACTACTGAATCTTCCTTTCATTCACTGCCAACCTGTAGATCACCGAATCTCCACTGCAGGCAGATTTTCGTTACTCAACTGCTGAATGTCCAAGTATCCCAATGCTGGTTCTCAGAGGCCTGTTGAAACTCGCAGGCCTGCTGTTCAAATGGCTATCCACTCTAACCCGGTCTGCACTTCCTTTTCCTGTCCACACAACTCAGATGTCAGAAATCATTGGAATTTTCTTTAAAGAATATTTCATTCATTCACTGCATATCTGGAATTTATCTGAATCTCAACTCTTGGCATGCTTTCGGTACAAAACTGTTCAATGTCCAAGTAACACAGTGCTTGTTTTCAGGATCCTGTTCACACTTGCAGACGTGCTGTTCAAGTGGCAATCCACTGAATCCTGGTCAGCTCTTCTTTTTCCTGTCAAGACAACCCAGATTTCAGAAATCTTTGGAATTTCCACTACATAATTTTCCATTCATTCACTGCCAATCTGGAATTCATTGAATCTCCACTTCAGGCAGGATTTCGTTATACCACTGAATATTCAAGTACCCAATGTTGGTATTCAGCAGCCTGTTCATAGTCGCAGGCGTGCTGTTCAAAGGTCTATCCATTCCAACCTGGTCAGCTCTTCATTTTCCTGTCCTCACAACGTAGAATTCAGAAACCATTGGAATCTCCACAACAGAATGTTCCATTCAGTAATTGCCAATCTGTAATTCATGGAATCCCCACTGCAGGCTGGTTTTCGTTACACCACTGCTGAATGTCCAAGTAACCCAGTGCTGGTTTTCAGCCTGCTGTACAAACTCGCAGCCGTGCTGATCAACTGGCTTTCCACTCAATCCTGGTCAGCTTTACGTTTTCCTGTCCACAAAAATCAGACTTCAGAAATCATAAAATCTCCACTATAGAATGTTCCATTCAATCACTGCCTATCTGGAATTCATCGAATATCCACTCAAGGCAGGCTCATATTACACCACTGGTGAATATCCAAGTAACCCAATGTTGGTTTTCAGCGGCCTGTTCACAGTCGCAGGAGTACAGTTCAACTGGCTATGCACTCTAACTTGGTCAGCACTTCATTTTCCTGTCCACACAACCTAGGCTTCAGAAATCATTGGGATTTCCACTACAAAATGTTCCATTCATTCATTCCCAATCTGGAATTCATCTGAATCTCCACTTCATTCAGGCTGTCGTTACACCACTGATGAATATCCAAGTAACGCAGTGCTTGTTTTCAGCGTCCTGTTCACAGTCGCGGGCCTGTTGTTCAACTGACTTTCCACTCCACAGTGGTCAGCTCTTTCATTTCCTGTCCACACAACCCAGACTTCAGAAATCATTGGACTCTTCACTACAGAATGTTCCATTCATTCACTGCCAATCTGGATTTCCTCGAATATCAACTCCAAGCAGGCTTTCGTTACACCACTGGTGAATATCCAAGTAACCTAATGCTGTTTTTCAGAGGCCTGTTCACACTTGGAGGTGTGCTGTTCAACTGGCTATGCACTCCCGTCGGGTCAGCTCGACATTTTCCTGTCCACACAACCCAGGCTTCAGAAATCATTGGAATCTCCATTATATAATGTTCCATTTATTCCTTGCCAATCTGGAATTCATCGAATCTCAACTCCAGGAAGGATTTCGTTACACCACTGGGTAATATCCAAGTAGCCCAATGCTGGTTTTTAGCTGCCTGTTCACACTCACAGGGGTGCTGTTCAACAGGCTATCCACTCCAACCTGGACAGCTCTTCATATTCATGTCTACATAAACTAGACTTCAAAAACCTTTAGAATCTCCACAACAGAATGTTCCATTCATTCACTGCCAATCTGGAATTCATAGAATCTCCACTCCAGGCAGGCTTTCTTTACACCACTGCTGATTGTCCAAGTAACCCAGTGATGGTTTTCAGCGTCCTGTTCACACTCGCAGCCGTGCTGTTCAACTGGTTTTCCACTCTACCCTGGGCAGCTCTACGTTTTCCTGTTCACACAACCCAGACTTCAGAAATTATCGGAATCTCCACTATAAAATGTTCCATTCTTTCACTGCCAATCTGGAGTTCATTGAATCTCCACTCCAGGCAGGGTTCCGTTACACCATTGGTGAATATCGAAGTAACACAATATTGTTTTCAGCAGACTGTTCACATTCGGAGGAGTGCCCTTCAACTGGCTATCCACTCTAACCTTTTCAGCTTTTCATTTTCCTCTCCACACAATCCTGAATTCAGAAATCATTGGAAAATCCACTACAGAATGTTCCATTCGTTCACTGCCAATCTGGAGTTCATCTGAATCTCCACTCCATGCAGGCTTTCGTTACACCACTGCTGAACGTCCAAGTAACACATTGCTGGTTTTCAGAGTCCTGCTTACACTCGGAGGCGTGCTGTTCAAATGGCAAACCACTCAACCATGGTCAGCTCTTCATTTTCCTGTCCACACAACCCAGACTTCAGAAATAATTGGAATCTTCAAGAAAGAATGTTCCATTCATTATCTGCCAATCTGGAATTCATTGAATCTCCACTCCAAGCAGGGTTTCTTTACACCACTGTAATTATCCAATTAACCCAATGCTGGTTTTCTGCGGCCTGTGAACAGTAGCAGGAGTGCTGTTCAAAAGGCTGAGCACTCCAACCTGGTTAGCTCTTCATTTTCCTGGCAGGCTTTCGTTACACCACTGTTGAATGTCCAAGAAACCCAAAACTGGTTTTCAGCATCCTGTTCACACTTGCCGTCGTGTTGTTCAACTGCCTCTCCACACCACAGAGGTCATGTCTTTCTTTTCCTGTCCACACAACCCATACTTCAGAAATCATTGGAATCTCCACTACAGAATGTTCCATTCATTCACTGCTAATCTGGAATTCATCGAATCTCCACTCGAGGCAGGCTTTCGTACAGCACTGTTGAATGTCCAAGTAACCCCATGCTGGTTTTCAGCGTCCTGTTCACACTCGCCGTTGTGTTGTTCAACTGGCTATCCACTCCACAGTGGTCATGTCTTTCTTTTCCTGTCCACACTGCCCAGACTTCAGAAATCATCGAAATATCCACTACAGAATGTTTCATTCATTCACTGCCACTCTGGAATTTATCTAATCTCCACTCCAGGCAGGTTTTCGTTACACCACTGTTGTATGTCCAAGTAACACCATGCTGGTTTTCAGCGTCCTGTTGAAACTCGCAGGCGTGCTGTTCAACTGACTATCCACACACAACAGTAAGACGTGTGTTTCACTCAGCCAGTCTGGCCGAGCCTGGTTCAATTCCTCGCCCTCTCAGAGAGCCCGGGAAGCTACCGAGAGTATGTGGCCTTCACGCAAAGCCTGCCAAGGCACCCGTGAAATATTCCATATGCCAAAATTACAGTCACCACAAATCTACAAACGAAGATGTTACTGAACTTCCCCAGCAAATCAATGAAGTCCAGGAGGACTGTGAGAGTGACAGCGATCCACACTGCTGAGTAGTGAATTGTTTTCAATATCCATTGTACTCGGCCTGCGTTTCTTCTCGTTCTCCAGGAAATCGCTTCGATTTAGAAATCTAACAAGTGAGCATTTGCTCTAAACTCTCAGAGAGCCCTCCAAGCTACCGAGAGTATCTCGCCCGCACGGCAGAGACTGGCAAGCTCCCCTGACGTATTCTATATGCCAGACACAGTAATAACAAAGTCTCCAATGGAGACGTTACTGGGCACGCTCGAGCAAATCGATGAACAACGGGAGGGCCTTTACCTTTACCTTTACCTCCCCAGGCCTGCTCTTCAGCTCCCTGTGTAGTCGAATATAATATTATGTTCATTAATCCTGCCACATTAATGAGCGACCTAAGTTCATCTAAATATCAACAGCTACGTATCTGGTTTTCATCTGTCTGTGCATTCCATCAAGTTGAAGTTTTCATCATCCCGTCCACTGTACCTGGGACTGGTGTGCATTGACCTAGGAATAAATATAAACCATATGGTACTCTCCTGGTCAATGCCACCCAGTACTGGTGATGATAGTATGCCTCTAAAACTAATCAGGTTTGGAATTTTTCTGCATGTTCCAATAACCCAATGCTGGTGATCAGCGGCCTGTTCACATACCGCAGGCATGGTGTTCACTGGCTATCCACTTCACCTTGTTCAGCTCTTCATTTCCTGGTGCCCAAAACCCAGAGTTCTGAAATCATTGGTATTCTCCACTACAGAATGTTCCACTCATTCACTGCGAATCTGGAATTCATCTGAATCTCCACTCCAGACAGGCTTCCCTTACACAGCTGGTGAATGTCCAAGTAACCCAATGCTGGTTTTCAGCGGCCTCTTCACACTCGCAGGCCTGCTGTTTAGCTGGGTACCCATTCCAACCTGGTCATGTCTTCATTTCCTGGTGCTCATAATACAGAGTTCTGAAATCATTGTTATCTCCTATACAAAATGTTCCATTAATTCAATGCCAATATGGAAATCATCTGAATCTCGACTCCGGGAAGGCATTCGTTACACTACTGGTGAATGTCCAAGTAACTCAATGCTGGTTTTCAGCGGTCTGATCACACTCACAGTCATGCTGTTCAACTGGCTATCCACTCAACCCTGGTCAGCTCTTCAATTTCCTGTCCACACAACCCAGACTTCAGAAATCATTGGAATCTCCAGTACAGAATGTTCCATTCATTCAGTGCGAACCTGGAATTCATCTGAATTTGCACTCCAGGTAGGCTTTCGTTACACCACTGGTGAATGTCCAGGTAACACAATGCTGGTTTTCTGCGGCCTGATCACATTCGGAGCCCTGCTGGTTCCTGGCTATCCACTGAACCCTGGTCAGCTCTTCATTTTCCTGTCCACAGGACCCAGAGATCAGAAATTATTGGTATGTCCACTACAGAATGTTCCGGTCATTCATTGCGAGTGTGGAATAAATCTGAATTTCCACTCTACGCAGACATTCATTAAACCATTGGTGAGTCTACCCCGAAACTGGAAATTATCTGAATCTGAACTACTACTACACTACTTCCACTACCCAGCCGTCGCCACACTCTAGGACGCTTTCCGGACCTGCGCGGCCGCAAGCGGCCGCGCGACACATCATAATGCACTAAATACCCATCTTCAGGAATTGTCGTACCATATTTGATAGGGTTCAAATATGGTAACACCTACAAGGGTGATTAGAGGTCACCCCAAAAGCCTCTATCCCTCCCGGAAAGACTGGCAAGCTACCGAGAGTATTCCGCCCGCACGGAAGAGCCTGGCAAGCTATCCGCTGTGTATTCGATATGCCAAAACCAGTAACTACAACTGGTCTCATTCACCTGACCCTGAAGGCTTCACCGACATGGCAGCACTGAGAAGGATGAGAAAGGAGAGGCTGACAAAATCTCAAGGCCGACCTAGGTTGCCCCAACGAAGGAAGACAAAAATGATTGTCTGTACTTTCAATGCACGTACGCTAGCATCAGATGCATCCATCGAGGACCTGATGGTACAAGCGCGAATGATCAAGTACGACATCATTGGTCTGACCGAGACAAGAAGGCACGAATCTCACCATGCCGTTTTCGACACTGGAGAAGAATTGTTCCTCGGAACATGCGATAAAAGAGGTGTTGGAGGCGTCGGTGTTCTTGTCAACACAAACTTGGCTAAGAGCATTGATTCATTCGAATGCCTAACAACCCGAATCAGACGTTTACATTTGAATAGATGTGGCTCACTGCCTGCAGTTTCTATCTTTGTTGTCTACGCACCAACATCTCATTATGATGAAAGAGAAATCGAGAAGTTCTACATGGAGCTAGAGAAGTTCTATAAAGAAGACCACACCTTCTACAAGATCATTGTGGGTGATTTTAATGCCAAGATAGGACCGAGAAGATCAGCTGAAGAACTTCACATCGGGACCCATGGCCTAGAATGGAACGAACAGGGTGAGAGACTGTCTGAGTTCATCATGTCGACCAAGAGAATTCATGGTAACTCACAGTTCCAGAAGGCAGAATCTAAATGATGGACATGGGAGTCTCCCGGTGGACGATACCACAACGAAATAGACCACATCATATTCAATCGACGGTTTTGCCTGACTGATGTCGCTGTTGTCCCAAAATTTCGAACGGGATCATACCACCGTCTCCTTCGTGCAAAATTCTACTTCACAGAGCGGGGAGAAAGGGCTGCAAAGTTCAAAAAGAGAACTCCCAGAATGACCACCAACTGGAACTCTTTTGTACTATTGCGGCAACATGGGAAGATGCCATTGTTGACAACATTGACGAGGAATATGATCGACTGGTTCAGCACCTCCATGAATGTGTGAGGAACGCCAAGAGAGAGATAGCCACAAAATATCGCCTATCTTCGAAAACTCTTGAGCTAATTCGCCAGCGTGGTTTGGCGCATGCCTCAGGCAACCGCAAGCTAACGTCTGAGCTCGCAAAGCAGTGCAGAGATGCGATCAAGGAAGACCTCAAAGAGAGAAGAGCAGAAGTACTGGTAAATGCGGCAGAAGCCGGGAAAAGTATTCGTAACGCCCGCCTGTCCTTCGCCAACTATAAGACCAAGATGACTGCCCTCCGACGTCCTGATGGATCCATCACATCCTCCAGAACGGCAATGGAGAAGATTATCTATGACTTCTACTCAAATCTCTTCGATAGCCATGTCCACTTACCGACATACCAAATTCCACAGGATGGATATGTCGTTCCCAACGTGCTCCCTTCCGAAATCCGACACGCCATTTCGTCGGTAAAGAAACAAACAGCACCTGGCCCAGACAAGCTCAGACCTGAACACCTGAAGAACCTGCCGTCAGTACTCATCAATACACTGGCTCGGCTCTTCACTTGCTACCTGTCTGAATGCAAGGTTCCGTCCCAATGGAAAACCAGCAGGACCGTACTACTGTTCAAGAAGGGAGACATCCATGACATTGGCAACTATCGCCCGGTCTGCCTATTGTCTGTCATCTACAAGTTGTTCACTCGAGTCATCCTAAATAGGATTGGCAGAACACTAGATGAAGGACAACCATGCGAGCAAGCAGGGTTCCGCAAAGGATTCAGCACCATCGACCATATCCACACGATAACCAAGCTCATTGAGGTTTCTCGGGAGTTCAAGATGCCGCTCTGTTTAACGTTCATTGATTTAAAGAAGGCCTTTGATTCTGTTGAGACGGAAGCGGTCATTGAAGCCCTAGCCAATCAGGGCATTCAAGCCCAATACATCAGGATCCTCCGTGAGCTCTATTGTGGATTCACTACCAGGATCTCACCATTCTACAAAGAAGTGATCGTTGATGTCAAGAGAGGGGTGCGGCAGGGTGATACCATTTCACCGAAACTCTTCAGTGCCACCCTCGAGAACATCATGCGACGACTGGAATGGGAAGGAATGGGAGTGAAGATAGATGGTCGGCAACTACACCACCTCCGCTTTGCTGATGACATTGTTTTAATAACACCAAACATCAGCCAAGCGGCACAAATGCTGGCCGACTTTGACCGTGAGTGTGGAAAGGTAGGACTACAGCTGAATCTCACGAAGACAATGTTTATGAGAAACAGCCTTGTTCCTGACACCCCATTCGCTCTCAATGGAACGACCATCTCCGAATGCAGCAGCTATGTGTACCTAGGTCGAGAGGTCAACATGACAAATGATCTGGCACCCGAGCTGCGCAGGAGGAAGAGAGCGGCTTGGAACGCCTTCAAGAACGTCGAAGAAATAGCTAAGAGGACGAAGAACCTCCGGCTCCAGGCACATCTCTTTGATTCCACTGTTCTTCCTGCATTAACATATGCCTCAGAGACCTGGGCCCTACGCAAACAGGATGAGAATGCTATTCAGGTCTCCCAAAGAAGAATAGAAAGAGCTATGCTTTGAATATCATGTTTCACTCAAATGAGAGAACGAATCAGGAGTTCTGACATCCGTCGACGATCAAGGATCAGGGATGCTGTCTCATTTGCCAAGGTGTCAAAAATCAGATGGGCTGGTCACGTAATGAGATTTAAAGATGACCGTTGGACTAGAGCTGTTACTGATTGGATTCCACGGGATGTCAAAAGACCGCGTGGCCGCCCACCTACCAGATGGTCAGACTTCTTCGTCAAGATCATGAACGATCGGTTTGAGGCCCTTCATGTTCCTGGAGCGAACAGATGCCATTGGGCTACACTAGCATGCTACAGGGACAAATGGAGACGTTACTGGCGCCCGCTCGAGCAAATCGACGACTAATCACTTAAGTGATTAAGGGATTAAGTGAACTGTAAAATCATGCATGAGCTGCTTTTCATCTTCCTATCCACACTGTCATTCCGGCGCGAAAGCACAGCAGTAGGACTCGTGCCTCCTGCAGCCAGCCTTGCCAAGCCGGGTTCAATTCCTCGCACTCTCAGAGAGCCCGAGGGCCTAAAAAGAGTATATTGCCCTTGGGGCAAAGCTTGGCAAACCAGCCTGGAAATATTCCATATGCTGAAATTACAGTCACCACAAGTCTCCAAACGAAGACATAACTGAACCGCACCAGCAAATCAATGAAGTCCGGGAGGACTGGGAGAGTGATAGCGAACCACACTGCTGAGTAGTGAATTCATCTCAGTACCCAATGTATTAGGCCTGCGTTTTTACTCCTTCTCCATGGAATTGCATCGAATTAGAAATCTTCCAAGAGAGCATTTGCTGTCAACCCTCCCCAGGCCTTCATTTCACCTCCAAATCCAGTTGTATATAGTATTCTGTTCATTAACCCTGCCACACTACCGAGCGACCTGAATTCATCTAAATATAAACGACTACAGATCTGGTTTTCATCTGCCTGTGCACTGTATCAAACCGAAGTTTTCATCATCCCGTTCACTCAGACCTGGCCTGGTGTGCATTGACTTCTGAATCAATCGAAAACATATGTTACTGTCCCGGTTAACGCCACCAAGTGATCGTATGTCTCTAAAACTATTCAGGGTTGGGATTTTTCTGCATGTCCCAGTAACCCAATGCTAGTGGTCAGCAGCCTGTTCACACACCACAGGTGTTCACTGCCTATCCACCCCACCCTGTTCAGTTCTTCATTTCCTGGTGCCCATAAGCCAGAGTTCTTAAATCATTAGTATCGACAATACAGAACGTACCATTCATTCACTCGTATATGGAATTTATCTGAATTTCCGCTCTAGGTAGGCTTTCGTTACAACACTGGTGAATATCCAAGTAACCCAATGCTGGTTTTCTGTGGCCTGTTCACACTCGCAGGTGTGCTGTTCAACTGGTTCTCCACTCAATCCTGGTTAGGTTTTCATTTTGCTGTCCACACAACCCAGACATCAGAAATCATTGGAATCTCCACTACAGAATGTTCCATTCATTCACTGCCAATCTGGAGTTCCTCGAATCTCCACTCCAGGCAGGTTATCCTTACACCACCAGTTTATGTCCAAGTAACCCAGTGCTGGTTTTGAGCTTCCTGTTCACACTTGCAGGCGTGCTGTTCAACTGGCTATCCACTCCACCCTGGTCAGATCTTCATTTTACTGTACACACAAACCAGATTTCAGAATTCATTGGAATCTACACTACACAATGTTCCATTCAATCACTGCCAATCTGGAGTTCATCGAATCTCCACTCCTGGTAGGCTTTGGTTACACCACTGGTGAATGTGCAAGTAACCTAATGCGGGTTTTTAGCATCCTATACACATTCGCTCGCATGCTGTTCAACTGGCTAGCCACTCCAACCTGGTCAGCTCTTCATTTTCCTGTCAACACTGACCAGACTTCAGAAATCATCAGAATCTTCACTAAAGTATATTCCATTCATTCACTTACAATCTGGAATTCATCTGAATCTCCACTTCATGCAGGCTTTCGTTGCACCACTGGTGAATGTCCAAGTATCCAAATCCTGGTTTTCAGCGTTCTGTTCACACTCACAGGCATGCTGTACAACTGACCATCCACTCCACTCTGGTCAGCTCTTCATTTTCCTGTACACACAAACCAGACTTCAGAAATCCTTGCAATCTCCACTACAGAATGTTCCATTCATTCACTGCCAATCTGGAGTTCATCGAATCTCCACTCCAAGCAGGCTTTCGTTACACCACTGTTAAATGTCCAAGTAAGCCAATGCTGGTTTTCAGCGGCCTGTTCACACTCGCAGCGGTGCTGTTCATTGGCTATCTAGTCCAACCTGGCATGCTCTTTCTTATCCTATCCCCTACACCAAGATATCAGAAATCATTGGTATATCCACTACAGAATGTTTCGTTCACTCCCAGTCTGGAATACTTCCAAATCTCCACTGTACGCAGGCATTCGTTACACCTCTGGTGAAACTACCCAGAAACTTGAAATCATCTGAATCTGCAGTCTAAAATCATCCATGGGCTGCTGTTCATCTTTCTATCCACACTGCCATTCTGGCGCGAAAGCCCAGCAGTAGGACATGTGCGTCACGCAGCCAGCTTGGCCTAGCCGGGTTCAATTCCTCGCCCTCTCAAGAGCCCGGGTAGCTACCGAGAGTATCTGGCCCTCGAGACAAAGCTTGACAACAACCCATGAAATATCCCATATGCCGAAATTACAGTCACCACAAATCTCCAAACATAAATGTTTCTGAACCGCGTCAGCAAATCAATGAAGTCCGGGAGGACTGGGAAAGTGACAGCGATCCACACTGCTGAGTAGTGAATTCATCTCAATATCCAATGTATTAGGCCTGGGTTTCTTCTCGTTCTCCACGAAATCGAGTCGAATTAGAAATCTGCCAAGTAACCATTTGCTATCACCTCTCCCAAAGCCTGCTGTTCAGCTCCGAATCCAGTCCAATATAGTATGCTGTTCTTTAACACTGCCTCATACCGAGCGACCTGAGTTCATCTAAATATCAAAAACTAAATATCTGGTTTTCATCTGCCTGTACACTCAAGCAAGCCAAAGTTTTCATCATGCTGTCCACTCTACCCAGGCCTGGTGTGCATCGACCTCTGAATCAATCGAAACCATATGGTATTCTCCAGGTCAACATCACCAGTGGTGGTGATGATCCTATGCCTCTAAAGCTCGTCAGGGTTGGGATTCATCTGCATGTTCCAGTAACCCAATGCTAGTGGTCAGCGGCCTGTTAAAAAACCGCAGGCGTTGTGTTCACTGGCTATCCACTCCACCATCGTCAGGTCTTCATTTCCTGGTATTCATAACACAGAGTTCTGAAATCATTCGTATCTGCACTACAGAATGTTCCATTCATTCACCGCGAATCTGGTATTCATCTGAATCTCCACTGCAGACAGGCTTCCGTTTCACCACTGGTGAATGTCCAAGTAACCCAATGCTGGATTTCAGTGGCCTTTTCACACTCACAGTCGTGCTGTTCAACTGGATCTCCACTCCACCCTGCTCACATCTTCATTTTCCTGTCCACAGAACTCAGACATCAGAAATCATTGGAATCTCCACTACAGAATATTCCGGTCATTCACTGCAAGTCTAGAATACATCTTAATCTCCACTCTGCGCAGGCATTCGTTACAATACTGGTATGTCTACCCAGAAACTTGCTATCATCTGAATCTGCATTCAAAAATCATCCATGGGCTGCTTTTCATCTTGCTATCCACACTGCCATTCTGGTGCGAAAGCACAGTATTAGGGCGTGAGCGTCACGCAGCCAGCCTGGCCGAGCCGGGTTCTATTCCTAGCCCTCTCAGAGAGCCCCGGAAGCTACCGAGAGTATCTAGCCCTCGCAGCAAAGCCTGGCAATCCACCCGTGAAATATTCCTTATGCCAAAATTACAGTCACCACAAGTCTCCAAACAAAGACGATACTAAACCGTGCCAGCAAATCAATGAAGTCAGGGAAGACTGGGATAGTGACAGTGATCCACACTGCTGATTAGTGAATTCATCTCAATATCCAATGTATTAGGCCTGCATTTCTTCTCGTTCTCCACGAAATCGAATCCAATTAAAAATCTGCAAAGTGAGCATTTGCTGTCAACTCGCCCCAGGCCTGCTGTTCTGCTCCATATCCAGTCGACTGTAGTATTCTGTTCATTAACCCTGCCACACTACCGAGCTATCTGAGTTCTTCTAAATATCAACACATAAATATATGGTTTTCATCTGCCTGTGCACTGAATCAAGCCGAAGTTTTCATCATCCCGTCCACTCTAAACAGGCCTGGTGTGCATCGACCCCTGAATCAGTCAAAAACATATGGTACTCTCCTGGTCAACGCCACCCAGTGGTGGTGATGATTGTATGCCTGTAAAACTCGTCAGGGTTGAGATTCTTCTGCATGTCCCAGTAACCAAATGCTAGTGGTCAGCGGCCTGTTCACATACCGCAGGCGTGCTGTTCAACTGGCTATCCACTCAACCCTGGTTAGCACTACCTTTTCCTGTCCACACAAAACCAGACTTCAGAAATCATTGGCATCTCCACTACAGAAAGTTCCATTCATTCACTGCAAATTTGGAGTTCTTCGAATCTCCCCTCCAGGCAGGCTTTCGTTACACCACTGGTGAATGTCCAAATAACCCAATGATGCTTTTCAACCACCTGTGCTGTTCACTGGCTATCCACTTCACCCTGGTTAGTTCTTCATTTTCCTGTCTACACTACGGAGACATCAGAATTTATTGTAATCTCCACTACAGAATGTTCCGGTCATGCACTATGAGTCTGGAATACATCTGAATCTCCACTCTACGCAGGCATTTGGTTCAGCAAGGTGAGTCTCCCCAGAAACTTGAAATCATCTGAATCTGCACTCAAAAATCATCCATGTGCTGGTTTTCCTCTGCCTACCCACACCTCTATTCTGGCGCAAAAGCACAGCAGTAGGAGGTGTGTGTCACGCAGCCAGCCTGGCCGAGATGGGTTCAATTCCTCGCCCTCTCAGAGAGCCCAGGAAGGTACCAAGAGTATCTGGCCCTCGTGGCAAAGCCTGGCAAGACACCCGTGATTTATTCCATATGCCAAATTTACAGTAACCACAAGTCTCCAAATGAAGACGATACTGAACTGTGCCACCAAATCAATGAAGTCCCGGAGGACTGGGAAAGTGAAAGTGATCCACACAGCTGAGTAGTGAATTCATTTCAATATCCAATGTATTAGGCCTGTGTTTCTTCTCGTTCTCCACGAAATCAAGTCGAATTAGAAATCTGCCAAGTAAACATTTGCTGTCAACTCCCCCCAGGCCTACTGTTAAGCTCCCTATCCAGTGGAATATATTATCTTGTTCATTAACCCTCCCACACTACCAAGCGAACTGAGTTCATCTAAATATCAACAACTACATATTTGGTTTTCATCTGACTACTCTCAATCAAGCTGAAGTTTTCATCATCCCATCCACTCTAACCGGGCCTGGTGTGCATCAACTTCTGAATCAATCGAAACCATATGGTAGTCTCCCGGTCAACACCAACCAGTGGTGGTGGTGGTCGTATGCCTCTAAAACTAGTCAGGGTTGGGATTCTTCTGCATGTCCCAATAACGAAATGCTGGTTTTCAGCGGCCTGTTCACACTCGCAGGTGTGTTCTTCACTGGCTTCCCAATCAACCTGGGACAGCTCTCCATTTCCTGGCTCTGATAAAGCATAGTTCTGAAATCATTGGTATCTCCACTACAGAATGTTCCATTCATTCACTGCGAATCTGGAATTCATCTGAATATCGACTCCAGGCAGGAATTCTTTACACTACTGGTGAATGTGGAAGTAACCCAATGCTGGTTTCAGCGGCCTGTTCACACTAGCAAGCGTGCTGTTCAACTGGCTATCCAATCCAACCTAGTCAGCTTTTATTTTCCTGTCCACACAACCCAGACTTCAGAAATCATTGGAATCTCCACTACAGAATGTTCCATTCACTCACTGACAATCTGGAGTTCATCGTATCTCCACTTCAGGCAGGCTTTCGCTACACCACTGGAGAATGTCCAAGTAACCGAATGCTGGTTTTCAGCATCCTGTTCACAGTCTCAGGCGTTCTGTTCAACTAGATATCCAGTTCACCCTGGTCAGTACTTCATTTTCTTGTCCACACAACCCAGACTTCAGAAATCATTGGAATCTCCACTACATTATGTTCCATTCATTCACTGTGAACCTGGAATTTTTCTGAATCTCCACTCCAGGCCGTCTTTCGTTACAATACAGGTGAATGTCCAAGTAACCCAATGCTGGTTTTCATCGTCCTGTTCACACTCGCAGGAGTGCTGTTCAACTGGCTATCCACTCCACATTGGTCAGCTTTTTCTTTTTCTCTCCACACATCCCAGAATTCAGAAATAATTGGAATCTCCACTACAGAATGTTCCATTCATTCACTGCGAATCTGGAATTCATCTGAATGTCCACTCCATGCAGGCTTTCGTTAAACAAGTGGTGTATGTCCAAGTAACCCAATGCTGGTTTTCAGTGTCCTCTTCACACTCACAGGCATGCTGTTCAACTCGCTATCCACTTCATAGTGGTCAGCTCTTTGTTTTCCCTTCCACGCAGCCCAGACTTCAGATACCATTGGAATCTCCACTAGAGAATATTCCGTTCATTCACTGCCAACCTGGAGAGCATCGATTCTCCACTCCAGGCAGGTTTTTGTTACACACTGCTGAATGTCCAAGTAACAAAATCGTTGTTTTCAGAGGTCTGTTCACACTCGCAGGCGTACTGTTCTACCGGCTATCCACTCCATCCTGGGCTGCTCTACATTTTTCATTCTACACAACGGTAACTTCAGAAACCATTGGAATCACCACTACAGAATGTTCTATACATTTACTGCCAATCTGGAATTCATCGAACCTCCACTCCACGCAGGAATTCGTTACAACATTGGTGAATATCCAAGTGCTCAAATGCTGGTTTTCAGCCGCCTGTTCACACTCGCAAGTGTGCTTTTCAACTGGCTATCGACTCCCCACTGGTCAGCTCTTTCATTTCGTGATCACACAACCCAGACTTAAGAAATCATTGGAAACTCCACAACAGAATGTTCCATTCATTCACTATCAATCTGGAGATCATCGAATCTCCACTCCAGGCAGACTTTGGTTACACCACTGCTGAATATCTAAGCAACCCAAAGCTGGTTTGCAGAGGCCTGTTCACAGTCGCAGGACTACTGTTGAACTGGCTATCCACTCAACACTAGTCAGCTCTTCATTTTCATGTCCACACAACCCAGACTTCAGAAATCATTGGAATTTCCACGACAAAATGGTCGATTCATTCACTCCCAATCTGGAATTCATCGAATCTCCAAGCACGGCAGGCTTTCATTACACCACTGGTGAATATCTAAGTAACCAAATGCAGATTTTCAGTGGCCTGTTCACACTCGGAGGCGTGTTGCTCACCTGGCTATGCACTCCTTCCTATTCAGCTCTTCATTTTCCTATCCACACAAACCAGACTTCAGAATTCATTGGAATCTCCACTACAGAATGTTCCATTCATTCACTGCGAATCTGGAATTCATCTGTATCTTCACTCCATGCAGGCTTTCGTTACGACACTGCTGAAAGTCCAAGTAACCCATTGCTGGTTTTCAGCCTCCTGTTCACACTCGCAGAAATGCTGTTCAACTGGCTAGGCACTACACAGTGATCTGCTCTTTCTTTTCCTGTCCACACAGCCCAGACTTCAAAAATCATTGAAATCTCCACTACAGAATGTTCCATTCATTCATTGCCAATCTGGAAATCATCTGAATCTCCACTCTAGGCAGGCTTTCGTTACACCACTGCTTTATGTCCAAGTACCCCAATACTTGCTTTCAGCGTCCTTTCACACTCGCAGTAGTGCTGTTAAACTGGCTATCCACTCCACAGTGGTCAGCTCTTTCTTTTCCTGTCCACACAACCAACACTTCAGAAATCATTGGAATCTCCACTACAGAATGTTCCATTCATTCATTACGAATCTGGAATTCATCTGAATCTCCACTCCATGCAGTCTTTCGTTACACCACTGGTGAATGTCCAAGTATCCAAATGCTGGTTCTAAGACGCCAGTTCACACTATCAGGCGTGCTGTTCAACTATCAACTGTAACCAGGTTTGCTCTTCATTTTCCTGTCCACACAACCCAGACTCAGAAATCATGGAATTCTCCACTACAGAATATTCCATTCATTCACTGCGAATCTGAAATTCATCTGAATCTCCACTCCATGCAGGCTTTTGTAACTGCACTGCTGAATGTCCAAGTAACTCAATGCTGGTTTTCAGCGTCCTTTTCACACTCGAAGGTGTGCTGTTCAACTGATGATCCACTCCACAGTGGTCAGTTCTGTCTTTTCCTGTCCACACAACCCACACTTCAGAAATCATTGTAATCTCCACTACACAATGTTCCATTCTTTCACTGCTAATCTGGAATTCATCGAATCTCCACTCCAGGAAGTTTTTCGCTATATCACTGGTGAATATCCAAGTACACCAATGCTGGTTTACAGCGGCCTTTTTACACTCACAGGCGTGCTGTGTAACTGGCTATCCACTCCATCCTGGTCAGCTCTCCATATTCCTTCTACACAACCCAGACTTCAGAAATCATTGGAATCTCCACTACAGAATGTTCCATTCATTCACTGCGAATCAGGAATTCGTCTGAATCTCCACTCAAGGCAGGCTTTCGTTACACTACTGCTGAATGTCCAAGTACCCCAATGCTGGTTTCACAGGCCTCTTCACATTCGCAGGACTGCTGTTCAACTGGCGATCCACTCTAACCTGGTGTGCTCTTCATTTTCCTGTCCGCAAGACCCAGACTTCAGAAATCATTGGAAACTCCACTAAAGAATGTTACATTCATTCGCTGACAATCTGGAAATCATCGAATCTTCACTCCAGGCAAGCTTTTGTTACATCTCTCCTGAATGTCCAAGTAACACAATGCTGGTTTTCAGAGGCCTGTTCACACTTGCAGTCGTGCTGTTCAACTGACTATCCAATCAACCCTACTCAGCTCTTCATTTTCCTGTCCACATAACCCAGACATCAGAAATCATTGGAGCCTCCACTGCAGAATGTTCCATTCATTTACTGGGGATCTGAAATTCATCTGAGTCTCCACTCTAGGCAGGCTTTCGTTATGCCACTGCGTAAATTCCAAGTAACCCAATACTGGTTTTCAGCGACCTGTTCACACTCGCAGTAATGCTGTTAAACTGGCTATCCACTCCACAGTGATCAGCTCTTTCTGTTCCTGTCCACACAACCAAGACTTCAGAAAACATTGGAATCTCCACTACAGAATGTTCCATTTATTCACTGCAAATCTGGAGATCCTCTGAATCTCCACTCCAGGCCGGCTTTCGTTACTCCACTTCTGAATGTCCACATAACCCAATGCTGGTTTTCAAAGGCCTGTTCATACTTACAGGCGTTCTGTTCAACTGGCTATCCCCTCAACCCTGGTCAGCTCTTCATTTTCCTGTCCACACAACCCAGAATTTAGAAATCATTGGAAACTCCACTGCAGAATGTTCCATTCATTCACTGCCAATCTGGAGTTCATCAAATCTCCACTCCAGGCAGGATTTCCTTTCACCACTGTTGAATATCCAAGTAATCCAATGCTGGTTTTCGACAGCCTGTTCAAACTCACAGGCCTGCGGTTCAACTGGTTATCCACTTTAACCTGGTCTGCTCTTCATTTTCCTGTACACAACACAGACTTTAGAAATCATTGGAATCTCCACTACAGAATGTTCCATTCATTCACTGCTAATCTGGAGATCATCGTATCTACTCTCCATGCTGGCATTCGTAACACCAGTGCTGAATGTCCAAGTAACCCAATGCTGGTTTTCCGAGGCCTGTTCACACTTGTAATCCTGCTGTTCAACTGGCTATCCACTCAACCCTATTCAGCACTTCATTTAACTGTCTACAAAACCCAGACTTCAGAAAGCATTGGAATGTTCCATTCATTCACTAACAATCTGGAATTCAACGAATCTCCACTCCCGACAGGCATTCTTTACACCACTGCTGAATGTCCGAGTAACCCAATGCTGGTTTTCAGCGGCCCATTCACACTCGGAGGTGTGGTGTCCAATTGGCTATCCAGTCCAACCTGGTCAGCTCATCACATTTCTGTCCACATTACTAGACTTCAGAAATCAGTAGAATCTCCACTAAAGAATGTTCCATTCATTCACTGCCAATCTGGTGATCCTCTGAATCTCCACTCCAGGCAGGCTTTTGTGACACCACTGCTGAATGTTCAAGTAACCCAATGCTGGTTTCCAGAGAACTGTTCACACTCGCATTGTGCTGTTAAACTGGCTATACACTCCACCCTGATCAGCTTTTCATTTTCCTGTCCACACAACCCAGACTCCAAAATTACTGGAATCTCTACTTCAGAATTTTCCATTCATTCCCTGCGAATCTGGGATTTATCTGAATTTCCACTCCAGGCAGGATTTCGTTTACCACTGGTGAATGTCCAAGTAACCCAAAGCTGGTTTTCAGCGTCGTATTCACATTCGCAGGCAAGCTGTTCAACTGTCTGTCCACTCCACAGTGGTGAGCTCTTTCTTTTCCTGTCCACACAACTCAGACTTCAGAAATCAGTGGAATCTCCACTAGAGAATATTCCATTCATTTACTGCCAATCTGGAGATCTTCGAATCTCCACTCCAGGCAGGCTTTCGTTACAAACTGCTGAATGTGCAATTAACCTAATGTTGTTTTTCAGAGTAGTATTCACACTCTCAGGTGTGCTGTTCAACTAGATATCCACTCCTCAGTGGTCAGCTCTTTCTATTCCTGTCCAAACACAACCAGACTTCAGAAAACATTGGAATCTCCACTACAGAATGTTCCATTCATTCACTCCGAATCTGGAATTCATCTGAATCTCCATTCAAGGCAGGATTTCATTACAACAGTGGTGAACATCCAAGTAACCCAATACTAATTGTCAGTGGTCAGCTCTACATTTCCTGGTGACAATAACCCATAATTTTGAAATCATTTGTATCTTCAATACAGATTGTTCCATTCATTCCCTGCAAATCTGGTAATCATCTGAATCTCCACACCACGAAGGCTTTCGTTACACCACGGGTGAATGTCTAAGTAACCCAATGTTGAATTTCAGCGTCCTGTTCACACTCGCAGGCGTGCTGTTCTACTGGCTATCAACTTCACAGTGGTCAGCACTTTCTTTTCCTGTCCAAACAACACTGTCTTCAGAAATCATTGGAATCTGCACTACAGAATTTTCCATACATTCTCTTCCAGTCTGGAGAGCTTCGAATCTCCACTCCAGGCAGGCTATCGTTACACCACTGCTGAATGTTCAAGTAACCCAATGCTGGTTTTCAGCGTCCTGTTCACACATGCAGGCGTACTGCTCAACTGCCTAGCCACTCCAACCTGGTCAGCTCTTCATTTTTCTGTCCAAACAACCCAGACTTCAGAAATCATCAAAATCTCCACTATAAAATATTTCATTCCTTCAATGCCAATCTGGAATTCATCTGAATGTCCATTTCAGGCAGGCTTTCGTTACACCACTGGTGAATATCCAAATACCCAAATGCTAGTTTTAAGTGGCATTTTCACACTCCCACGTGTGCTGTTCAATGGTCTATCCATTCTCAGTGGTCAGTTCTTTCTTTTCCTGTCCACACAACCCAAACTTCAGAAATCATTGGAATCTCCACCACAGTATGTTCCATTCATTCACTGCCAATTTGGAGATCATGGAATCTCCACTCCAGGCAGGCTTTCAATACACATTGCTGAATATCTAAGTAACATAATGGTGGTTTTCAGAGGGCTGTTCACACTCGGAGGCTTGCTGTTCAACTGGCTATCCACTCAACCCTGCTCAGCTCTACATTTTCCTGTACATACTACCCAGAATTCAGAAATCATTGGAATCTCTACTAGAGATGTTCCATTCATTGAATGCCAATGTGAAATTCATCGAATCTCCACTCCAGGCAGGATTCCGTTACACCACTGGTGAATAACCAAGTACCCAAATGCTGGTTTTCAGAGGCTTGTTCACACTCGCAGGCATGCTGTTCACTGGCTATCCACTCAACAATGGTCAGCTCTACATTTTCCTGTCCAAACAACCCAGACTTCAGAAATAATTGGAATCTCCACTACAGAATGTTCCATTCATTCACTGCCAATATGGAGATCATCGAATCTCAACTCCAGCCAGGCTTTCGATATACACTGCTGAATATCCAAGTAAAACAATGGTGGTTTTCAGAGGCCTGTTCACAATCAGAGGCGTGCTGTTCAACTGGCTAACTAACCATTTAACCCAGGTCAGCTTTGTGCTGTTAAACTGGCTATACACTCCACCCTGATCAGCTTTTCATTTTCCTGTTCACACAATCCAGACTCCAGAAATTATTGGAATATCCACTACAGAATGTTCCATTCATTCAATGCCAATCTGGAGTTCTTCAAATATCCACTCCAGGTAGGCTTTCGTTGCATCACTGGGGAATGTCCATGTAACCCAATGCTGGTTTTCTGCGTCCTGTTCACACTCGCAGGCGTGCTGTTCAACTGGCTTTCCACTCAACCCTGGTCAGCTATTCATTTTCCTGTCCACACAAACAAGACTTCAGAAATATTTGGAATCTCCACTACAGAATTTCCATTCATTCACTGCCAATCTGGCATTCATCGAATCTCAAGTCCAGGCAGCATTTTGTTACAACACTGATGAATACCCTAGTAACAAAAGGCTAGTGGTCAGCGGCCTGTTCACATACCGCAGGCCTGTTGTTCACTGGCTATCCATACCACCCTGGTCAACTCTTCATTTCATGGTGTCAATAACCCAGAGTTCTGAAATTATTGGTATCTCCACTACAGAATGTTCCATTCATTCACCGCCAATCTGGAATTCATAGAATCTCCACTCCAGGCAGGATTTCGTTACATCACTGGTGAATATCCAAGTACCCCACTGCTGGTTTTCAGCGGACTGTTCACACTTGCAGGTGTGCTATTCAACTGGCTATGCAGTCCACACTGGTCATGTCTTTCTTTTCCTGTCCACAAAACCCAGACTTCAGAAATCATTGGAATCTCCACTACAGAATGTTCCATTCATTCACTGTGAATCAGGAATTCATCTGAATCTCCACTCCATGCAGGATTTCATTACACCACTGGTTAATATTCAAGTATCCCAATGCTGGTTTTCATCGGCCTTTTTACACTCGCTGGCGTGCTGTTCTACTCGCTATCCACTCCATCCTTGTCAGCTCTCCATATTCCTGTCCACAAAACCCAAACTTCATAAACCATCGGAATCTCCACTATAGAATGTTCCAATCATCCACAGCCCATCAGGAATTCATCGAATCTCCTCTCCATTCAGGATTTCCTTACACTACACGTGAATATCCAAGTACCACAATGTTGGTTTTCATCGTCCTATTCACACTCAAAGCAGTGCTGATGAACTGGTTATCAACCATGGCCAGCTCTTCATATTCCTGTCCACATAACCCAGACTTCATAAATCATTAGAATCTCCATTACAGAATGTTTTTTTCATTCACTGCCAATCTGGAGATCATCGAATATCCTCTCCAGGGAGGCTTTCGTTACACCACTACTGAATGTCCAATTAACACAGTTCTGGTTTTCAGAGGCCTGTTCACACTCGCAGGCCTGCTGTTCAACTGGCTATACACAAAACCCTGGTCAGCTCTTCATTTTCCTTTCCACACAACCCAGACTTCAGAAATCATTGGAATCTCTACTGTAGAATGTTCCATTCATTCACTGCAAATCTGGAGTCATCGAATCTCCACTACAGGCAGGCTTTCGTTACACCACTGGTGAATATCCAAGTAACCCAATGCTGGTTTTCCGAGGCCTGTTCACACTCGAAGGCCTGCTGTTCAACTGGCTATCCACTCAACACTGATCAGATCTTCATTTTCTTTTCCACACAACCTAGACTTCAGAAATCATTGGAATCTCCACCACAGAATGTTCCATTCATTCACTGTGAATCAGGAATTCATCTGAATCTCCACTCCATGCAGGATTTCATTACACCACTGTTGAATATTCAAGTATCCCAATGCTGGTTTTCATCGGCCTTTTTACACTTGCTGCCTGCTGTTCTACTCGCTATCCACTCCATCCTTGTCATCTCTCCATATTCCTGTCCACACAAACCAAACTTCATAAATCCTTGGAATCGCCACTACAGAATGTTCCATTCATTTACTGCCAATCTGGAATTCATCGAACCGCCACTCCAGGCAGGATTTTGTTACACCAGTGGTGAATATCCAAGTACACCAATGGTTGTATTCAGCGGCCTGTTTCCACTGACAGATGTGCTATTCAACTGCCTAACCACACCACAGTGGTCAGTTGTTTCTTTTCCTGTCCTCACAACCCAGATTTCAGAAATCATTGGAATCTCCACTACAGATTGTTCCATTTATTTACTACCAAGCTGGAGATAATCGAATCTCCACTCCAGGCAGGCTTTCTATACACACTGCTGAATATTCAAGTAACTCAGTGGTGGTGTTCAGAAGCCTGTTCACACTCGGAGGCGTGCTGTTCAACTGGCTATCAACTCCACCCTGCTCGGCTCTTCATTTTCTTGTCCATGCAACCCAGACTCCAGAAATCATTGGAATCTCGACTTCAGATATTCCATTCAGTCACTGTCAATCTGGAGATCATCGAATCTCCAATTGAGGCAGGCGTTCGTTACACCACTGCTGCATATCCAAGGAACCCAATGCTGTCTTTCAGGGGCCTGTTGTCAGTCGCAGGCCTGCTGTTCAAATGGCTATTCACTCAAATATGATTAGCTCTTCATTTGCCTGTCCACACACTCAGACTTCAGAAATCATTGGAATCTCCACTACAGAATGTTCCATTTATTCACTGCCAATCTTTAATTCATGGAACCACCACTCAAGTCGGGAATTCATTAAACCACAGGTGAATATACAAGTAACCCAAAGCTGGTTTTCAGCAGCCTGTTCAAACTCGCTGGCGTGCTGTTCAACTGGCTATCCACTAAACCCTGGTCAGCTCTTCCTTTTCCTGTCCACACAACCCAGAATTCAGAAGTCATTGGAATCTCCACTAAAGAATGTTCCATTCATTCACTGCTTCTCTGGAATTTATCTGAATCTCCACTCCATGCAGGCTTTCGTTAAACCACTGGTGAATGTCCAAGTAACTCAATGCTAGTGTTCAGAGTCCTGTTGACACTCGCAAGAGTGTTGTTCAACTGGCTATACACTCAACCCTCGTCAGCTCTTCATTTTCCTGTGCATATATCTCAGACTTCAGAAACCATTAGAATCTCCACTACAGAATGTTCCATATATTCACTGCCAATCTTGAGATAATCGAATCTCCACTCAGGCAGGCTTTCGTTACACCACTGCTGACTGTCCAAGTAACCCAATGCTGGATCTCAGAGGACTGTTCATACTCGCAGGCCTGCTGTTCAACTGGCTATCCACTAAACCCTGGTCAGCTCTTCATTTTCCTTTCCACACAACCCACACTTCAGAAATCATTGGAATCTCCACTACAGAATGTTCCATTCATTCACTGCCAATCTGGAATTCATGGAATCTCCACTCCAGGCAGGCTTTCGTTACACCACTGCTGAATGTCCTAGTAACACAATGCTGGTTTTCAGCAGCCTGTTAAAACTCGAAGGCCTGCTGTTCAACAGGCTACCCACGCTAATCTGGTCTGCTCTTCATTTTTTCGTCCACACAACCCAGAATTCAGAAATCATTGGAATCTCAACTACAGAATGTTTCATTCATTCACTGCGAATCTGGCATTCATCTGAATCCCCACTCCAGGCAGCTTTCGTTACACCACTGTTGAATGTCCAAGTAACACTGTGCTGGTTTTCCGCGACCTGTTCATACTCGCAGGCATGCTGTTCAACTAGCTGTCCACTCCACAGTGGTCAGCTCATTCTTTTCCTTTCCACACAACTCCGACTGTAGAAATCATTGGAATCTCCACTAGAGAATGTTCCATTCATTCACTGTCAATCTGGAGTTCTTCGAATCTCCACTCCAGGCAGGCTTTCGTTAAATGACTGGTGAATGTCCAAGTAACCCAATGCTGGTTTTCAGCGTCCTGTTCACTACTGGAGGCGTTCTGTCAAACTGGCTATCTACTCCAGAGTGGTCAGCTCTTTCTCTTCCTGTCCACACAACCTAGACTTCAGAAATCATTTGAACCTCCATTCCAGAATGTTCCATTCATTCACTGCGATACTGGAATTGATATGAATCTCCACTCCATGCAGGTTTTCGTTACACCAGTGCTGAATATCCAAGTAACCCAATGCTGGTTTTCAGAGGCCTGTTCACACTTGCAGGCCTCCTGTTCAAGTGACTATTCACTCTACCCTGGTCAGCTATTCATTTTCCTGTGCTCACAACCCAGACTTTAGAAATCATTGGAATCTCCACTACCGAATATTCCATTCATTCACTGCCAATCTGGAATTCATAGAATCTCCTCTCCAGGCAGGATTACATTACATCACAGGTAAATATCCAAGTACCACATTGTTGGTTTTCATCTTCCTCTTCAAACTCACAGGCGTGCTGTTAAACTGGCTATCCACTCAACCCCTGTCAGCTCTTCATTTTCCTGTCCACATAACCCAGTCTTCAGAAACCATTAGAATCTCCACTACATTCCACTATCTTCCATTCATTCACTGCCAATCTTGATTTCATAGAATCTCCACTCTAGACAGGCTTTCATTGCACCACTTGTGAATATCCAAGTAACCCAATGCTGGTTTTCAGCGTTCTGTTCACATTTGCAGTAGTGCTGTTCAACTGCCTATCCACTCCACAGTGGTCAGCACTTTCTTTTCCTGTCCATACAAAAGAGAACTCCCAGAATGACCACCAACTGGGCACTCTTTGGCACTATTGCGGCAACATGGGAAGATCCCATTGTTGACAACATTGAGGAAGAATACGATCGACTGGTTCAGCACCCCTATGAATGTGCGAGGAACGCCAGGAGAGAGATAGCCATAAAAAAACGCCTGTCTTCGAAAACTCTTGAGCTAATTCGCCAGCGTGGTTTGGCCCATGCTTCAGGCAACCGCAAGCTAACGGTCGAGCTCGCAAAGCAGTGCAGAGATGCGATCAAAGAAGACCTCAAAGAGAGAAGAGCAGAAGTACTGGTAGATGTGGCAGAAGCCTGGAAAAGTATTCGTAACGCCCGTCTGTCCTTCACCAACTACAAGACCAAGATGACTGCCCTCCGACGTCCTGATGGATCCATCACATCCTCCAGAACGGCAATGGAGAAGATTATCCATGACTTCTACTCAAATCTCTTCGATAGCCATGTCCACTTACCGACATACCAAATTCCACAGGATGGATATGTCGTTCCCAACGTTCTCCCTTCCGAAATCCGACACGCCATTTTGTTGGTAAAGAAACAAACAGCACCCGGCCCAGACAAGCTCAGACCTGAACACCTGAAGAACCTGCCATCAGTACTCATCAATACACTGGCTCGGCTCTTCACTTGCTACCTGTCTGAATGTAAGGTTCCGTCCCAATGGAAAACCAGCAGGACTGTACTACTGTTCAAGGAGGGAGACATCCATGGCATTGGCAACTATCGCCCGGTCTGCCTATTGTCTGTCATCTACAAGTTGCTCACTTGAGTCATCCTAAATAGGATTGGCAGAACACTAGATGAAGGACAACCATGCGAGCAAGCCGGGTTACGCAAAGGATTCAGCACCATCGACCAGATCCACATGATAACCAAGCTCATTGAGTTTTCTCGGGAGTTCAAAATGCCGCTCTGTTTAACGTTCATTGATTTAAAGAAGGCCTTTGATTCTGTTGAGACGGAAGCGGTCATTGAAGCCCTAGCCAATCAGGGCATTCAAGCCCAGTACATCAAGTCCTCCGTGAGCTGTATTGCGGATTCACTACCAGGATCTCACCATTCTACAAAGAAGTGATCGTTGATGTCAAGAGAGGGGTTCAGCAGGGTGATACCATTTCACCGAAACTCTTCAGTGCCACCCTCGAGAACACCATGCGACAACTGGAATGGGAAGGAATTGGAGTGAAGATAGATGGTCGGTAACTACACCGCCTCCGCTTTGTTGATGACATTGTTTTAATAACACCAAACATCAGCCAAGCTGCAAAAATGCTGGCCAACTTTGACAGTGAGTGTGGAAAGGTAGGACTACAGATGAATCTTTCAAAGACAATGTTTATGAGAAACAGCCTCATTCCTGACGCCCCATTGGCTCTCAACGGAACGACCATCTCTGAATGCAACAGCTATGTGTACCTAAGTCGAGAAGTCAACATGACAAATGACCTGGCACCAGAGCTGCGCAGGAGGATGAGAGCGGCTTGGAACGCCTTCAAGAACGTCGAAGAAATAGCTAAGAGGACGAAGAACCTCCGGCTCCGGGCACATCTCTTTGATTCCACTGTTCTTCCTGCATTAATATGTGCCTTAGAGACCTGGGCCGTACACAAACAGGATGAGAACGCTATTCAGGTCTCCCAAAGAAGAATAGAAAGAGCAATGCTTGGAATATCACGTTTCACTCAAATGAGAGAAAGAATCCGGAGTTCGGACATCCGTCAACGTCAAGAATCAGGGACACTGTCTCATTTGCCAAGGTGTCAAAAATCAGATGGGCTGGTCACGTAATGAGATTTAAAGATGACCGCTGGACTAGAGCTGTTACTGACTGGATTCCACGGGATGTAAAAACACCGCGTGGCCGCCCACCTACCAGATGGTCAGACTTCTTCGTCAAGGTCATGAACGATCGGTTTTAGGCTCTTCATGTTCCCAGAGCGAACAGATGCCATTGGACTACAATAGCACGCGACAGGGACAAATGGAGGCGTTACTGGCGCCCGCTCGAGCAAATTGACAACTAACGGGAAGTTAAGTGATTAAGTGATAAGTCCACATAACGCAGACTTCAGAAACCTTTAGAATCTCCAGAACAGAATGTTCCATTCATTCACTGCCAATCTGGAATTCATAGAATCTCCACTTCAGGCAGTCTTTCGTTGCACTACTGGTGAGTATCCACATAACCCAATGCTGGTTTTCAGCGTATTTTTCACATTCGCAGATGTGCTGTTCAACTTGCTATCCACTCCAATGTGGTCAGCTGTTTCTTTTCATGTCCACAGATCCCAGTCTTCAGAAATCATTGGAATCTCCAGTACAGTATGTTGCATTCATTCACTGCCAATCTGGAGTTCTTCGAATCTCCACTCCAGGCAGGCTTTTGTTACAACATTGATGAATGTCCAATTAACCCAATGCTGGTTTTCAGCGTCCTGTTCACACTAGCAGGCGTGCTGTTCAAGAGGCTATCCACTCCACCCTGGTCAGCTATTTTTTTTCCTGTCCACAAAGCCGAGACTTCAGAAAACATTGGAATCTCCACTACAGAATGTTCCATTCATTCACTGCCAATCTGGAATTCATCTGAATCTCCACTCTATACAGTCTTTCATTACACCACTGGTGAATTTCCAAGTAACCCAATGCTGGTTTTCAGCGTCCTGTTCACAATCGTAGGCGTACTGTTCAACTGGCTTTCCACTCAACCATAGTCAGCTCTTCATTTTCTGTCCACACAACACAGATTTCAGAAATCATTGGAGTCTCCACTACAGAATTTCCATTCATTCACTGCCAATCTGGAATTCATCAACTCTTCACTACAGGCAGGATTTCGCTACACCACTGGTGAATATCCAAGTAACCCATTGCTAGTGGACAGCGGCCTGATCACATACCGCAGGCATGGTGTTCACTGGGTATCCACTCCACCCTGGTAATCTCTTCATTTCCTGGTGCCAATAACCCAGAGTTCTGAAATAATTGGTATCTCCACTACAGAATGTTCCATTCACTCACTGCCAAATATGGAATTTAAACGAATCTCAACTCCAGGCAGGTTTTCGTTACACCAATGGTGAATGTCCAAGTAACGCAATGCTGGTTTTCAGCGGCCTGTTCACACTCACAGGCGTGCTGTTCAACTCGCTATACACTCAACTCTGTTCAGCTCTTCGTTTTCCTGTTCACACAACCTAGACTTCAGAAATCATTGGAATCTCCACTACAGAATTTCCATTCATCCACTGCCAATCTGGAATTCATCGAATCTCCACTCCAGGCAGGATTACGTTACACCACTGGTGAAGATTCAAGTATCCTAATCTAATGGTCAGCGGCCTTTTCTCACATCTCATGCATGATGTTCACTGGCTATCCACTCCACCCTGGTCAGCTTGTCATTTCCTGGTGGTCAATAAAACAGAGTTCTGAAATCATTGTTATCGCCACTACAGAATGTTCCATTCACTCACTGCCAAATATGGAATTTAAATGAAACTCCACTCCAGGCAGGTTTTCATTACACCAATGGTGAATGTCCAAGTAACGCAATGCTGGTTTTCAGCGACCTGTTCACACTCACAGGCGTGCTGTTCAACTCGCTATACACTCAACCTTGGTTAGATGTTCATTTTCCTGTCCACAAAACCCAGACATCAGAAATTATTGGAATCTCCACTACAGAATGTTCTATTCATTCACTGCCAATCTGGAAGTCATGGAATCTCCACTCCAGGCAGGATTTCCTTACACCATAGGTGAATATCGAAGTACCACAATGCTGGTTTTCATCGTCCTGTTCACACTCGCACAAGTGCTGTACAATTGGCTATCCACTTAACCCTGGCGAGCACTACATTTTCCTGTCCACACAAAGCAGCCTTCAATAATCATTGTCATCTCCACTACAGAATGTTGAATTCATTCACTGCGATTCTGGAATTAATCTGAATCTGCAGTCCAGCAGGCTTTCATTACACCACTGGTGAATGTCCAAGTAACGCAATGCTGGTTTTCAGCGGTCTGTTCACACTCGTAGGCGTGCTGTTCACTGGCTATCCACTCAACACTGGTCAGCTCTTCTTTATCCTGTCAACACAACCCAGACTTCAGAAATCAATAGAATCTCCACTTCAGATGTTCCATTCATTCACTGCCAGTCTGGAATTCATCGAATCTCCACTAGTGTCAGGATATCGTTACACCACTGCTGAATGTACAAGTAAACTAATGCTGGTTTTCAGCAGCCTTTTCAAACTCGCAGGCTGGCTATTCATCTGGCTATCCACGCTATCCTGGTCTGCACTTCATTTTCCTGTACACACAACACACAATTCAGAAATCATTGGAACCTGCCCTACAGAATGTTCCATTCGTTCACTGCGAATCCGGAATTCATCTGAATCTCCACTCCAGACAGGCTTCATTGCACCACTGGTGAATGTCCATGTGACACAATGCTGGATTTCAGAGGCCTGTCAACATTCGCAGGCATGCTGTTCAACTAGCTTTCCATTAAACAGTAGTTAGCCATTTCTTTTCCTGTCCACACAACCCAGACATCAGAAATCATTGGAATCTCCACTACAGAATGTTCTATTCTTTCACTGCCGATCTGGAATTCATCGAATCTCAACTCCATGCAGGATTCCGTTACAGAAGAGGTGAATATCCAAGTACCACAATGCTGGTTTTCATCGTACTGTTCACACTCGCAGGCTTGCTGTTAAACTGGCTATCCACTCTACAATGGTCAGCTCTTCATTTTCCTGTCTACATAACACAAACTTTAGAAACCGTTAGAATCTCCAATACAGAATGTTCCATTCATTCACAGCCAATATGGAATTCATAGAATCTCCACTCCAAGAGAGCTTTCGTTGCAACACTGGTGAATATCCAAGTAACCCAGTGCTGAATTTCAGCGTCCTGTTCAGACTCGCAAGCTTGCTGTCCAAGTGGCTTTCCACTCCACAGTGGTCACCTCTTTATTTTCCTGTACACACAACCCAGACCTCAGAAAACATCGGAATATCCAGCACAGAATGTTCCATTCATCCACTCCCAATCTGGAGTTCTTCGAATCTCCACTCCAGGCAGGCTTTCCTTACACCACTGGTGAATGTCCAATTAACCCAATGCTGGTTTTCAGTGTCCTATTCACACTCGCAGGCGAGCTGTTCCACTGGCTATCTACTCTACAGTGGTTAGCTCTTTCTTTTCCTTTCCACATAGCCAACACTTCAGAAATCATTGGAATTTTCCTCTACTGAATGTTCCATTCATTCACTGCGAATCTGTAATTCATCTGAATCTCCACTCCATGCAGTCTTTCGTTACACCACTGCTGAATGTCCAAGTAACCCAATGTTGGTTTTCAGCGTCCTGTTCACACTTGCAGGCATGCTGTTCAACTGGCTTTCCACTCAACCCTGGTCAGATCTTCATTTTCCTGTTCAAACAACCTAGACATCAGAAATCATTAGAATCCCCACTACAGAATTTCCATTCATTCACTGCCATTCTGGAATTCATCGAATCTCCACTTCAGGCAGGATTACCTTACACCACTGGTGATGACCAAGTAACCCAATCTAGTGGTCAGCAGATTGTTCACATTCCGCAGGCGTGGTGTTCACTGGCTATCCACTCCATCCTTGTCAGCTCTTCATTTTCTGGTGCCAAAATACAGAGTTGTGAAATCATTGGTATCTCCACTACAGAATGTTCCATTTATTCACTGCCAAATCTGGAATTTATCGTATCTCCACTCAGGGCAGGCATTCGTTACAGCACTGGTGAATGTCGAAGTAACGTAATGCTGGTTTTCAGCAGCCTGTTCACACTCGGAGGCGTGCTGTTCAACTGGCTAACCACTCCACAGTGGTCAGCTCTTTCTTTTCCTGTCCACACAACCCAGACATCAGAAATCATTGAATTCTCCACTCCAGAATGTTCCATTTATTCACTGCCAATCTGGAATTCATAGAATCTCCACTCCAGGCAGGATTTCCAAACAACACTGGTGAATATCCAAGGAGCACAATGCTGGTTAACAGCAGGCTGTTCAAACTCGCAGGCTTGCTGTTCAACGGGCTATCCACGCTAACCTAATCTGCTCTTCATTTTCCTGTCCACACAACCCCGATTTCAGAAATCATTGGAATCTCCACAAAAGAATGTTCCATTCATTCACTGCGAATCTCAAATTCATCTGAATCTTCACTTCAGGCAGGCTGTCGTTACACCACTGCTGAATGTCCAAGTAACAAATTGCTTCTTTTCAGCGTCCTGTTCACACTTGCAGGCTTGTTGTTCAACTGGATTTCCACTCAACCCTGGAAAGCTCTTCATTTTCCTGTCCACACAACCCAGACTTCAGAAATGATTGGAATCTCCACTACAGAATTTCGATTCATTCACTGCCAATCTGAAATTCATCGAATCTCCACTCCAAGCAGGATTTCGTTATATCAATGGTGAATGTCCAAGTAACCCAATGCTAGTTTTCAGCGTCCTCTTCCCACTCGCAGGTGTGCTGTTCAACTGGCTATCATCTCCACAGTGGTCAGTTCTCTTTTGCGGTCCACACAACCCAGACTTCAGAAATCATTGAAATCTCCACTATATAATGTTCAATTCATTCAATGCCAATCTAGAGATTATCGAATCTCCATTACAGGCAGGCTTTTATTACACCACTGGTGAACATTCAAGTACCACAATGCTGGCACTCATCTTCCTGTTCACACTTGCAGGAGTGCTGTTCAACTGGCTATCCACTCAACCCTGGTCAGCTGTTCATTTTCATGTCCACACAACCCAGACTTCAGAAAACATTGGAATATCCACTACATAATGTTCCATTCATTCATTAAGAATCTGGAATTCATCTGAATCTCCACTCCATGCAGTCTTTCGTCACACCACTGGTGAATATCCAAGTAACCCAATGCTGGTTTTCAGCGCCCTGTTCACAATCGCAGGCGTGCTGTTCAACTGGCTTTCCACCCAACCCTGGTCAGCTCATCATTTTCATGTCCACACAACCCAGACTTCAGAAATCATTGGAATCTCCACTACAGAATGTTCCATTCATTCACTGCCAATCTGGAGATAATCGAATATCCACTTCAGGGAGGCTTTTTTTACACCACTGCTGCTGAATGTCTAAGTAACCCAATGCTGGTTTTCAGAGGCCTGTTCACATTCGCAGCCGTGCTGTTCAGCGGGATATCGACTCAACCATGATCAGCTCTTCATTTTCATATCTACACAACCCGGACTTCAGAAATCATTGGAATCTCCACTACAGAATGTTCCATTCATTTACTGTCAATCTGGAATTCATCTTATCTCCACTCCAGGCAGGTTTTCGTTACACCAGTGGTGAATATCCAAGTAAACCAATGCTGGTTATCAGCAGTCTGTTAAAACTCGCAGGCATTGTGTTCAACTGCCTAAGCACTCTAACATGGTCTGCTCTTCATTTTCCTGTCAACACAACCCAGAATTCAGAAATTATTGGAATCTCCACTACAAAATGTTCCATTTATTCACTGTCAATATGGAATATATCAGAATCTCCACTCGAGGCAGTCTTTCGTTACACCACTGGTGAATGTCCAATTAACCCAATGCTGGTTTTCAGTGTCCTGTTCACACTCGCAGGCAGGCTGTTAACTGGCTATCAACTCCACAGTGGTCAGCTCTTTCTTTTTCTTTACAGACAACTCACATTTCAGAAATCATTGGAATCTCCACTAGAAAATGTTCAATTCATTCACTGTCAATCTGGAATTCATCTGAATCTCCACTCCAGGCAGGCATTCGTTACACCACTGGTGAATATCCAAGTAACACAATGCTGGTTTTCAGCGTCCTGTTCATACTCACAGGCATGCTTTTTAGCTGCGTATCCACTCCACCCTTGTCAGTTCTTCCTTTTTCTGTCTACACAAACCAGACTTCAGAAATCATTGGAATCTTCACTATAAAATGTTCTATTCATTCTCTGCCAATCCCGAATTTATCTGATACTCCACTCCAAGCAGGCTTTCGTTACACCACTGATGAGCATCCAAGTAATCCAATACTGGTTTTCATCATCCTGTTCACAATCGCAGACGTGCTGTTCAACTGGCTATCCACTCAACCCTGGTCAGCTCTACATTTTCCTGTCCACATAACCTAGACTTCAGAAACAATTATTATCTCCACTACAGAATGTTCCATTCATTCACTGACAATCTGGAATTTTTCGAATCTCCACTCCAGGCAGGCTTTCGTTACACCACTGCTGAATATTCAAGTAACCCAATGCTAGTTTTTAGAGGCCTGTTCACACTCGCAGGCCTGCTGTTCAACTGGCCATCCACTCTAACCTGGTCAGCTCTTCATTTTCCTGTCCAACACTACCCATACTTCAGAAATCATTGGAATCTCCACTACAGAATGGTCCATTTATTCACTGCCAAACTGGAATTCATAGAATCTCCACTCCATGCAAGCTTTCAGTGCACCACTGTTAAATATCCCAGTAACCCAATGCTGGTTTTCAGCATCCTGTTAACACTCGCAGGCGTGCTGTTCAACTGGCTATCCTCTCAACATTTATCAGCTCTTTATTTTTCTGTCCAAAGAACTGAGAATTCTGAAATCATTGGTATTTCCACTACAGAATGTTCCTTCATTCACTGCCAATCTGGAATTCATCGAATCCCCACCTCAGGCAGGATTTCGTTATACCACTGCTGAATATCCAAGTAACCCAATGATGGTTATCATCAGCCTGTTAAAACTCGCAGGCCTGCTGTTCAAGTGGCTATCCACTCTAACCTGGTCAGCTCTTCATTTTCCTGTCCACACTACCCAGACTTCAGAAATCATTGCAATCTCCACTACAGAATGTTCCATTCAATAATTGTTAGACTGGAATTCATAGAATCTCCACACACGGCAGCCTTTCATTGCACCACTGCTGAATATCCAGGAACAAAATGCTCGTTTTCAGTGTCCTGTTCACTCTCGCAGGCGTCCTGTTCAAGTGGCTATCCACTCAACCCTGGTCAGATCTTTCTTTTCCTGTCCACACCACCCAGATATGATTAATCATAGGAATCTCAACTAAAGAATGTTCCATTAATTTACTGCCAATCTGCAGATGATCAAATCACCACTCAGGCAGGCTTTCGTTACACCACTGCTGCATGTCTAGGTAACCCAATGCTGGTTTTCAGAGGCCTGTTGGCACTCTCAGGCATGCTGTACAACTGGCTATCCACTCAACCTTGGTCAGCTCTTCCTTTTCCTGTCCACACAACCCATACTTCAGAAATAATTGGAATCTCCACTAAAGAATGTTTCATTCATTCATTGCCAATCTGGAATTCATCGAATCTCCACTCCAGGCAGGATTTCATTACAGCACTATTGAATAACCAGGTAACCCAATGCTAGTGGTCAGCGGCCTGCTCACATACCGCAGATGTTGTATTCATTGGCTATCCACTCCACTCTGCTCAGCTCTCCATTTCCTGGTGCCAATAAGCGAGATTTTTTAATATATTGGTATCTCCACTACAGAATGTTCCATTCATTCCCTGCAAATCTGGAAATCATCTGAGTCTCCACTCCAGGCAGGCTTTCGTAACACCACTGCTGAATGTCCAAGTAACCCAATGCTGGTTTTCAGAGGTCTGTTCACACTCTCAGGCATGCTGTTCAACTGGCTATCCACTCAACCCTGGTCAGCTCTTCCTTTTCCTGTCCACACAACCCATACTTCAGAAATAATTGGAATCTCCACTAAAGAATGTTTCATTCATTCATTGCCAATCTGGAATTCATCGAATCTCCACTCCAGGCAGGATTTCATTACAGCATTATTGAATAACCAGGTAACCCAATGCTAGTGGTCAGCGGCCTGCTCACATACCGCAGATGTTGTATTCATTGGTTATCCACTCCACTCTGCTCAGCTCTCCATTTCCTGGTGCCAATAAGCGAGATTTTTTAATATATTGGTATCTCCACTACAGAATGTTCCATTCATTCCCTGCAAATCTGGAAATCATCTGAGTCTCCACTCCAGGTAGGCTTTCGTAACACCACTGCTGAATGTCCAAGTAAGCCAATGCTGGTTTTCAGAGGCCTGTTCACACTCTCAGGCGTGCTGATCAACTGACTATACACTCCAAACTGGTCAGCTCTTCATTTTCATGTCCACATAACCCAGACTTCAGACACCATTATAATCTCCACTAAAGAATGTTCCATTAATTCACTGCCAATCTGGGATTCATAGAACCTCCACTCCAGGCAGGCTTTTGTTACACCACTGTTGAATATCCAAGGAACCCAATGCTGAAATGCAGCGTCCTGATCACACTCCCAGGCGTACCGTTCAACTAGCTATCCAGTCCAGAGTGGTCAGCTCTTTCTTTTCCTGTCCACACAAACCAGAATTCAGAAATCATTGGAATCTCCACTACAGAATATTCCATTTATTCACTGCGATTATGGAATTCATCTGAATCTCCACTCCATGCAGGCTTTCTTTACACCAGTGGTGAATATCCAAGTAACCCAATGATGGTTTTCAGCGTCCTGTTCACACTCACAGGGTTGCTGTTCAACTGTCTCTCCACTCCATAGATGTCAGCTCTATCTTTTCCTGTCCAAAGAACCCAGACTTCAGAAATCATTGGAATCCCCACTACAGAATGTTGCATACATTCACTGCCAATCTGGAGATCATCGAATCTCCACTCCGGGCAGGCTTTCCTTACACTACTGCTGAATGTCCAAGTAACACAATGATGCATTTCAGAGGCCTGTTCACACTGCAGGCCTGCTGTTCAACTGGCTTTCCACTCAACCCTGGTCAGGTCTTCATTTTCCTGTCCACACAACCCAGACTTCAGAAATCATTGGAATCTAAGCTACAGAATGATCCATTCATTCACTGCCAATCTGGAATTCATCGAATCGCCACGCCAGTCAGGATTTCTTTACAGCACTGGTGAATATCCAAGTGACCCAATGCGGGTTTTGAGCAGCCTGTTCAAACTCGAAGGCCTGCTTTTAAACTGGTTTTCCACTATAACCTGGTCTGCTCTTCATTTTCCTGTCCACACAACCCAGACTTTATAAATCATGGGAATCTTCACTACAGAATGTTGCATTCATTCACTGAGAATCTGGAATTCATCTGAATCTCCACTCCAGGTAGGCTTTGGTTACACCAGTGGTGAATGTCCAAGTGACTCAATGCTGGTTTTTAGCGTCATGTTCAGACTGCCAGGCATGCTATTCAACTGGCAATCCACTCCACTTTGGCCAGCACTTTCTTTTCCTGTTCACACAACACAGACTTCAGAAATCATTGGAATCTCCACTACAGATTGTTCCATATATTCACTGCCAATCTGGAGATCCTTGTATCTCCACTCCTTGCAGGCTATTGTTACACCACTGCTGAATTTCCATGTAACAGAATGCTGGTTTTCATAGGCCTGTTTACACTTGCAGGCGTCCTGTTCAACAGGCTATCCTCTCCACCCTATTCAGCTCTTTCTTTTCCAGTCCACACTACCCAGGCTTCAGAAATCATTGGAATCTCCACTATAGAACTTTCCAGTTATTCACTGCTAATCTGGAATTCATAGAGTCTGCACACATAGCAGGCTTTCGTTGCACCACTCGTGAATATCCAGTAACCCAATGTTGGTTTTCAGTGTCCTTTACACACTCGCAGCGTGCTGTTCAACTGGCTATCCATTCCAACTGATCAGTTCTACATATCATGTGGACACCACCCACAGTTCAGAAATCATTGGAATCTCCACTACACAATGTTCCATTCATTCACTGCGAATCTGGAATTCATCTGAATCTCCATACCATGTAGGCTTTCGTTATACCACTGGTGAATGTCCAAGTAACCCAATGCTGGTTTTCAGCATCATGGTCAAACTCGAAGGCGTGCTGTTCAATTAGCTATCCACTCAACAGTGGTCAGCTCATTCTTTGAATTCTTCGAATATCCACTACAGGCAGGATTTTGTTACACCATTGGTGAATTCCCAAGAAACCCAATGCTGGTTTTCAGCCTCCTGTTCAAACTCCGAGGCCTGCTGTTCAACTGGCTATGCACTCTAACCTGGTCTGCTCTTCATTTTCTGTCCACACAACCTAAAACTTCAGAAATCCTGGGAAGTTCCACTATAGAAAGTTCCATTCATTCACTGCGAATCTGGAATTCATCTGAATCTCCACTCCAGGCAAGCATTCCTTACCCCACTCCTGAATGACCAAGTAACCTAATGCTGATTTTCAGCTTCCAGTTCACACTCGCTGCCCTGTTGTTCAACTGGCTATCCACTTTACCCTGGTCAGCTCTTCATTTTCCTATCCACACAACCAAGACTTCAGAAATCACTGGATTCTCCCCTACAGAAAGTTCCATTCATTTACTGCCAATCTGGAATTAATTGAAACTCCTCTTAAGGCAGAATGTCGTTACACCACTGGTAAATATCAAAGTAACCCAATGCTGGTTTTCAGCATCCAGTTCAAACTCGCAGGCCTTCTGTTCAACTGGCTATCCACGCTAAAACTGGTCTGCTCTTCATTTTCCTGTACACACAACCCAGACTTCATAAATCATTGGAATCTGCACTACAGAATGTTCCATTCATTCACTGTGAATCTGGAATTCATCTGAATCTCTGCTCCAGGCAGGCTTCCGTTACAGCACTTGTGAATGTGCAAGTAAAAGAATGCTGGTTTTCAGCGTCCTGTTCACAATCGCAAGCTTGCTGTTCAACTGGCTATCCATTCCACAGTAGTCAGCTCTTTCTTTTCATGTCTACACATTCCAGGCTTCAGAAATCATTGGAATATGCACGACAGAATGTTCCATTCATTCACTGCCAATATAGAATTCATCGAATATCCATTCCAGGCAGGATGACTTTACACCACTGGTGAATATCCAAGTACCACAGTACTGGTTTTCAGCGGCCTATTCCCACTCGCAAGTGTGCTCTTCAACTGACTAGCCACTCCAACCTGGTCAGCTCTTCATTTTCCTGTCCACAAAACCCAGACTACAGACATCATTGGAATCTCCACTACAGAATGTTCCATTCATTCACTCCGAATCTGGAATTCATCTGAATCACCACTCCATGCAGGCTTCGTTACACCACTGCTGAATATCCAAGTCACCCAATGCTGTATTTTAGCGCTCTGATCACTCTTGCGGGCCTGCTGTTCAACTGGCTCTCCATTCAACCCTGGTCAGCTCTTCATTTTCCTGTCCACACAACCCAGACTTCAGAAATAATTGGAATCTCCACTAAGGAATGTTCCATTCATTCACATGCATTCTGGAATTTATCGAATCTCCACTCCAGGCAGCCTTTCATTACACCACTAGTGAATGTCCAATTAACGCAATGCTGGTTTTCAGTGGTCTGTTCACACTTGTAGGCGTGCTGTTCAACTGGTTATCCACTCCAAACTGGTCAGCTCTTCGTTTTCCTGTACACACAACCCAGATTTCAGAATTCACTGGAATCTCCACTACAGAACGTTCCATTCAATCACTGCCATTCTGGATTTCATCAAATCTCCACTCCAACCATGCAATCGTTACAACACGTGTGAATGTCCAAGTAACCCAATGCTGGTTTTAAATGGCCTATTCACTCTCGCAGGCGTGCTGTTCAACTGGCTATACACATCTCCCTGGTCAGCTCTTCATTTTCCTGTCCACACAACCCAGATTTCATAAATTGGAATCTCCACTGCAGAATTTTCCATTCATTCACTGCCAATCTGGAATTCATCAAATCTCCACTCCCGGTAGGCTTTCGTTACACCGATAGTGAATGTCCAAGTAACCTAATGCTGGTTTTCAGCGGTCTGTTCACACTCGCAGGCGTGCTGTTCAACTCGCTATCCACTCCACTGTTGTCAGCTTTCCAGTTTCCTTTCCACACAACCCAGACATCAGAAATCATTGGAATCTCCACTAAAGAATGTTCCATTCATTCACTGCCAATCTGGAGTTCATTATATCTCCACTCCAGGCAGGCTTTCGTTACACCACTAGTTAATGTCAAAGTAACCCAATGCTGGTTTTCAGCGGCCTGTTCACCCTCGGAGGGGTGCTGTTCAACTGGCTATCCACACCTCTCTGCTCAGGTCTTCATTTTCCTGTACTCAAAACCCAGATTTCAGAATGCATAGGAATCTAGACTACAGAATGTTCCATTCAATCACTGCCAATCTTGAGTTCATCGAATCTGCCTGAGCAAGGTTCAAATCCTCGCCCTCTCAGAGAGCTCGGGAAGCTACCGAGGGAATCTGGCCCTCGAGGCAAATACTGGCAAGACACTCCTGAAATATTCCATATGCCAAAATTACAGTCAACACAATTCACCAAACGAAGACGCTACTGAACCATGTCAGCAATTCAATGAAGTCCTGCAGGACTGGGAGAGCAACAGTCAATTCATCTCAAAATCCAATGTATTACGCCTGCGTTTCTTCTCGTTCTCCACGAAATCAAGTCAAAATAGAAATCTGTCATGTGTGCATTTGCTGTCAACTCTCCCCAGACCTGCTGTTCTGCTACCTATCCAGTCGAATATAGTATTCTGTTCATTAACCCTGCCACACATCTAGAGACCTGAGTTCCTCTAAATTTCAACACCTACATATCTGGTTTTTTATCATACTGTGCACTCAATCAAGACTAAGTTTTCATCATCCCGTCCACTGTAACCAGGCCTGGTGTGCATAGACTTCTGAATCAATCGAAACCATATGGTACTGTCCCAGTCAATGCCACCTAGTGGGGGTGATGATTGTATGCCTCTAAAACTCGTCAGGGTTGGGATTTTTCTGCATGTCCCAGTAACCCAATGCTAGTGGTCAGCGGCCTGTTCACAACCCACAGGCGTGGTGTTCACTGGCTATCCACTCTACCCTGGTCAGCTCTTCATTTCCTGGTGCCCATAACCCAGAGTTCTGAAATCATTGGTATCGCCACTACAGAATGTTCCATTCATTCACTGTGAATCTAGAATTCATCTGAATCTACATTCCAGGCAGGCTTTCTATACACCACTGGTGAATGTCCAAGTAACCCAATGCTGGTTTTCAGCGGCCATTCAGCCTCGCAGGTGTGCTGTACAACTGGCTATCCACACCACCCTGGTCAGCTCTACATTTTCCTGTCCACATAAACTGGACTTCAGAAACCATTAGAATCTCCACTACAGAATGTTCCATTCATTCATTGCCCATCTGGAATTCATCTGAATCTCCACTACAGGCAGGATTTCGTTACCTCACTGGTGAATATCCAAGTAACTGAATGCTGGTGTTCAACGTTCTGTTCACAATCGCAGGTGTGCTGTTCAACTGGCTATCCACTCCACCCTGGTCAGCTCTTCACTTTCCTGTCAACACAACCCAGACTTCAGAAATCATTGGAATATCCAATACAGAATGTTCCATTCATTCACTGCCAATCTGGAGTTCATCGAATCTCCTCTCCAGGCAGGCTATCGTTACACACTAGTTTATGTTCAAGTAACCCAAAGCTGATTTTCAGCTGTCTGTTCACACTCACAGGCGTGCTGTTAAACTGGCTATCCACTCCACCCTGGTCAGCTCTTCTTTTTCCTGTCCAGACAACCCAGACTTCAGAAACAATTGAAAATCTCCAGTATAGAATGTTCCATTCATTCACTGCCAATCTGGAATTCATCTGAATCTCCACTCCAGGCAGGCTTTCGTTACACCACTGGTGAATGTCCAAGTAACCAATGCTGGATTTCAGCAGCCTGTTAACACTCACAGCCGTGCTGTTAACTGGCTATCCACTCAACCCTGGTAAGCTCCTCATTTTCTTGTCCACACTGCCCAGACTTCAGGAATCATTGGAATCTCCACTACAGAATGGTCCATACATTCACCGCCAATCTGGAGCTCATCGAATCTCCACTCCATGCAGGCTTCCGTTACACGACTAGTTCATGTCCAAGTAACCCAATGCCGATTTCCAGCGGTCTGTTCACACTCCCAGGCGTGCTGTTCAACTGGCTATCTACTCCACCCTGGTCAGTTCTCCTTTTTCGTATCTACACAACACAGACATCAGAAATCATTAGTATCTCCACTAGAGTATGTTGCATTAATTCACTGACAATCTGGAAATCATCTGAAACTCCACTCCAGGCATGCTTCCGTTACACCACTGGTGAATGTCCCAGTAACCCAATGCTGGTTTTTAGCTGCCTCTTTACACTCGCAGCCGTTCTGTTCACAGGCTATCTAGTCCACCGTGGTCAGCTCTTCATTTTCCTGTCCACAACACCCAGATATCAGAAAACATTGGAATCTCCACTACAGAATGTTCTGGTCATTCAATGAGAGTCAGAAATACATCTGAATCTCCACTCTACGCAGACATTCGTTACAGCACTGGTGAGTCTACCCAGAAACTTGAAATCATATGAATCTGCACTCTGAAATCATCCATGGGCTGCTTTTCATCTTCTTATCCATACTGCCATTCTGGCGCGAAAGCAGAGCAGTAGGTCGTGTGTCTCACGCAGCCAGCCTGACGTAGCCGGGTTCAATTCCTCGCCATCGAAAAGCCCAGGAAGCTACCGCGAGTATCTGGTCCTCCCGGCAACGCCCGGCAAGCCACCCGTGACATATTCCATAAGCCAAAATTACAGTCACCACAAGTCTCCAAACGAAGACGTTACTGAACCGCGCCAGCAAATCAATGAAGTCCGGGAGAACTGGGAGTGTGACAGCGATCCATACTATGAGGAGTGATTTAATCTCAATATCCAATGTATTAGGCCTGCATTTCTTCTCGTTCTACACGAAATCGAGTCGAATTCGAAATCTGCCAAGTGAGCATTTGCTGTCAACTCTCTCCAGGACTGCTCTTTAGCTCGCTATTCAGTCGAATATAGTAGTCTGTTCATTGATCCTGCCACACAACCGAGAGACCTGAGTTCATCTAAATATCAACACCTACATATCAGGTTTTCATCTGCCTGTGCACTAAATCAAGCGGAAGTTTTCATCACCCTGTCCACTCTAAACAGTCAGGCTGTGCATCCACCTCTGAATCAATCGAAACCCTATGTTACTGTGCTGGTCCATGCCACCCAGTGGTGGTGATGATCTTATGCCTCTAAAACTCATCAGGTTTGAGATTCTTCTGCATGTCCCAGTAACCCAATGCTAGTGGTCATCGGCCTGTTCACATACCGCAGGCATGGTGGTAACTGGCTATCTAATCTACCTTGGTCAGCTCTTCACATCCTGGTGCCCACACCCTGAGTTCTGAAGTAATTGGTATCTCCACTACGGAATATTCCATCCATTCACTGAGAATCTGGAATTCATCTGAATCTCCACTCCAGTCATGCTTTCGTTATACCACTGGTGAATGCCCAAGTAACCCAATGCTGGGATTCAGCGGCCCGTTCACACTCGCAGGCGTGCTGTTCAACTGGCTATCCACTCCACCCTGGTCATCTCTTAATTTTCCTGTCCACACAACCCAGACTTCAGAAATCATTGGAATCTCCACTACAGAATGTTCTGGTCATTCACTGCGAGTCTGGAATACAGTTGAATCTCCACTCTACGCAGGCATTTGTTACAGCACTGGTGATGCACCCAGAAACTTGACATCATCTGAATCAGCACTCTAAAATCCTTTATGGGTTGCTTATCTTCTTCCTATCCACACTGCCATTCTGTCGTAAAAGCACAGAGTAGGACGTGTGTGTCACACCGACAACCTGGCCGACCCCGGTTCAGTTCCTCACCCTCTCAGAGAGCTCGGGAAACAATTGAGAGTATCTGGCCCTCATGGCAAAGCCTGGCAAGACAACCGTGAAGTATTCCATATGACGAAATTACAGTCAACACAAGTCTCCAAACGAAGATGTTACTGAACCGTGCCAGCAAATGAATATACTCCGGGAGGACTTGGAGAGTGACAGCGATCCGCACTGCTGAGTAGTAAATTCATCTCAAAATCCAATGTATTAGGCCTTGATTTCTCCTCGTTCTCCACGAAATCGAGTCGAATTTGGAATCTGCCAAGTGAGCATTTCTGTCAACTCTCCCCAATCCTCCTGTTCAGCTCCCTATCGAGTCGAATATAGTATTCTGTTTATAAACCCTTCCACAATAGCGAGCGACTTGAGTTCATCAAAATATCAACACCTACATATCTGGTTTTCATCTGCCTGTGCACTCAATCAAGCCGACGTTTTCATCATCCTGTCCACTCTACCCAGGCCTGGTGTGCATCGACCTCTGAATCAATCGAAACCATATGGAACTCTCCCGGTCAACGCCAACAGTGGTGGTGATGATCCTATGCCTCCAAAACTTGTCAGGGTTGGGATTCCTCTGCATATCCCAGTAACCCAATGCTGGTGGTCAGCAGCCTGTTCAAAAACCGGAGGCGTTGTGTTCACTGGCTATCCACTCCACCCTGCTCAGGTCTTCATTTCCTGGTATTCATAACCCAGAGTTCTGAAATCATTGGTATCTCCACTACAGAATGTTCCATTCATTCACTGCGAATCTGGTATTCATCCGAATCTCCACTCCAGGCAGGCTTTCGTTTTACCACTGGTGAATGTCCAAGTAACCCAATGCTGGATTTCAGTGGCCTTTTCACACTCGTAGGCGTGCTGTTCAATTGGCTATCCACTCCACCCTGCTCACCTCTTCATTTTCCTATCTACACAACTCAGATTTCAGAACTCATTGGAATATCCACTAAAGAATGCTCCATTCATTCACTGCCAATCTTGAGTTCTTCGAATCTCCATTCCAGGCAGTGTTTCATTACAGCACTGGTGAATGTCCAAGTATCCAATGCTGGTTTTCAGCGGTCTGTTCACACTCGCAAACATGCTGTTCAACAGGCTATCCACTCAACCCCCGTCAGCTCTTCATTTTCCTGTACACACAAACCAGACTTCAGAAATCATTGGACTATCCACTACAGAATGTTCAATTCATTCAATGCCAATCTGGAATTCATCGAGTCTCCACTTCAGGCAGAATTTCGTTACAACACTGGTAAACGTCCATGTAACCCAATGCTGGATTTCAGCACCCTGTTCAAACTCGCAGGCCTGCTGTTCAACTGGCTATCCACTATAACTTGATCTCCTCTTCATTTTCCTGTCAATACAACCCAGACTTCAGAAATCATTGGAATATCCCTATGGAATGTTCCATTTATTCTCTGCGTACCCGGAATTAATCTGAATCTCCACTCCAGGCAGGCTTTTGTTACACCACTGGTGAATATCCAAGTAACCCAATGCTGGTTTTCAGCGGCCTGTTCACACTCACAGGCGTGCTGTTCAACTAGCTATCAACTCAATTCAATTAATTTACTGCGAATCTGAAATTCATCTGAATCTGCACTCCAGGCAGGCTTTTGTTACACCACTGGTGAATGTCCAAGTAACCCAATGCTGGTTTTCAGCGGCCTGTGCTGTTCACTGGCTCTCCACTGCACCCTGGTCAGCTCTTCCTTTTCCTGTCCACACAACTCAGACATCAGAAATCATTGGAATCTCCACTACAGAATGTTCCATTCATTCACTGCTAGTCTGGAATACATCTAAATCTGCACTCTGAGTAGGCATTCGTTACAGCACTGGTATGTCTACTCAGAAACTTGAAATCATCTGAATCAGCACTTTAAAATAATTCATGGGCTGCTTTTCATCTTCCTATCCACACTCCCATTCTGGTGCGAAAGCACAGCAGTAGGACGTGTACATCACGCAGCCAGCCTGGACTATCCACTCAACCCTGTTCATCACTTCATTTTCCTGTCCCCACAATCCAGTCTTCAGAAATCATTGGAATCTCCAATACAGAATGTTCTATTCATTCACTGCGATCCGTAATTCATCGAATCTCCCATCCAGGCAGGCTTTCTTTACACCACTGGTGAATATCTAAGTAACCCAGTGATGGTTTTCAGCAGCCTATTCACACTCTCTGGTGTGCTGTTCAACTGGATATCCACTCCTACCTGGTTAGCTCTTTATTTTCCTGTCCACACAACCCAGACTTCAGAAATCATTGGAATCTCTACTACAGTATGTTCCATTTATATGCTGCTAATGTGGAATTCATCTGAATCTCCAATCTATGCAGGCTTTCCTTACACCAGTGGTGAATGTCCAAGTAACCCAATGCTGGTTTTCAGCGTCCTGTTCTCACTCGCAGACGTGCTCTTCAACTGACTATACACTCCACCCTGTTCAGATCTTCAATTTTGTGTACACACAAACTTGACTTCAGAAAACATTGGAATCTCCATTACAATATTTTCCAATCATTCACTGCCAATCTGGAATTCATCGTATCTTGACTCGAGGCAGGCTTTTGTTATACCACTGGTGATTATCCAAGTAACCCAATGCTGTTTTTGAGCATCCTGTTCACACTCGCAGGCGTGCTGTTCAACTGGCTATCCACTCCAGCCTGGTCAGCTCTTCTTATTCCTGGCACACAAGCCAGGCTTCAGAAATCATTTGAGTCTTCTCTAGAAAATGTTCCATTCATTCACTGCCAATCTGGTGTTCATCGGATCTCAATTCCAGGCAAGTTTTCGTTACACCACTGGTGAATGTCCAAGTAACCCAGTGATGGTTTTCAGCGGCCTGTGCTGATCACTGGCTATCCACTCCACCCTGGTGAGCTTTTCATTTTCCTGTACACACTACCCAGACATCAGAAATCATTGGAATATCCATTGCAGAATGTTCCAGTCATTCACTGCGATTCTGGAATACATTGAATATCCATTTTTCACAGGCATTCGTAAGAGCACTGGTGCGTCAACCCAGAAACTTGAAGTCATCTGAATCTGAACTCTAAAATCATACATGGGCTGCTTTTCATCTTCCTATGCACATTTCGATTCTGGCGTGAAAGCACAGCAGTAGGACGAGTGCGTCAAGCAACCAGCCTTGCCGAGCAGGGTTCAATTCCTCTTACTCTCAGAGAGACCGGGAAGCTACCAAGAGTATCTGGTCCTCGTGGCAAAGACTGGCAAGAAACCCGTGAAATATTCCATATGCCAAAATTACAGTCACCACAAGTCTCCAAATGATGACGCTACTGAACAGCGCCAGCAAATCAATGAAGTTCAAGGGACTGGCAGAGTGAAAGCGATCCACACTGCTGAGTAGTGAATTCATCTGAATATCCAATGTATTAGACCTGCGTTTCTTCTAGTTCTCCATGAAATCAAGTCGAATTCGAAATCTGCCAATTGAGCATTTGCTTTCAACTCTCCCCAGGCCTGCTGTTCAGTTCTGAATCCAGTCGAATATAGTATTCTGTTCATGAACACTGCCACACTACCTAGCCACCTCAGTCCATCTAAATATCAACACCTACATATCTGGTTTTCATCTGCCTGTGCACTCAATTAAGCCGAAGTTTTCATCATCCCTTCCACTCCTACCAGACCTGGTGTGCATCGACTTCTAAATCAATCGAAACCATATGGTACTCTCCCGGTCAACGCCACACACTGGTGGTCACGATTGTATACCTCTAAAACTCGTCAGGGTAGGGATTCTTCTGCATGTCCCAGTAACCCAATGCTAGTTTTCAGCGGCCTGTTCACATACCGCAGGCGTGGTTTTCACTGGCTACCCACTCCACTCTGGTCAGCACTTCATTTCCTGGTGCACATAAACTAGAGTTCTGAAATCATTGGTATCTCCACTATAGAATGTTCCATTCATTTACGGCGAAACTGGAATCCATCTGAACCTCTACTCCAGGCTGACTTTCGTTACACTACTGGTGAATATCCAAGTAACACAATGCTGGTTTTCAGCGTCCTATTGACACTCGCTGGCGTGCTGTTCAACTGGCTATCCACTCCACAGTTGTCTGCTCTTTCTTTTCCTGTCCACACAAACCAGACTACAGAAACCATAGAAATCTCCAAAACAGAATGTTCCATTCATTCACTGACAATCTGGAATTGGTCAAATCTCCACTCCAGGCAGGATTTGGTTACAACACTGCTGAATATCATAGTACGCCAATGCTGGTTTTCAGCGGCCTGTTCACAATCGAAGGTGTGCTCTTCAACTGGCTTTATTTTCGTATTCACACAACCCAAACTTACGAAATCATTGGAATCTCCACGACAGAATGTTCCATTCATTCACTTCCAATCTGGAGATCATCGAATCTCCACTCCAGGCAGGCTTACATTACACCACTGCTGAATGTCCAAGTAACCCAATGCTGGTTTGCAGAGGCCTGATCATACTCACAGGCCTGCTGTTCAACTGGCTATCCACTCCAACTGGTCAGCTCTTCATTTTCCTGTTAACAAAAACCAGGCTTCAGAATTCATTGGAATTTCCACTACAGAATGTTCCATACTTTCACTTCCAATCTGGACTTCAGCGAATCTACACTCCAGGCAGGTTTTCGTTACACCACTGGTGAATATCTAAGTAACGCAATGCTGGTTATCAGCAGCCTGTTAAAAACTCGCAGGCCTTCTGTTCAACTGGCTATCCACTCTCAACTGGTCTGTTCTTCATTTTCCTGTCCACGCAACACAGACTTCAGAAATCATTGGAATCTCCACTACAGACTGTTCCATTCATTCACTACGAATCTGGAATCCATCTGAATCTCCACTGTAGTGGAGACTTTCGTTAAACCACTGGTGAATGTCCACGTAACCCAATGCTGGTTATCAGCATCCTGTTAACACTCGCAGGCCTGCTGTTAAACTGGCTATCCACTCCACCTGGTCAGCTTTTCATTTTCCTATCCACACAAACCAAGCTTCAAAAATCATTCGAATCTCCACTACAGAATAATCTATTCATTCACTGCCTATCTGGAATATATTGAATCTCAAATCCAGGCAGGATTTCGTTACAGCAATAGTGAACATACAAGTAACCCATTGCTGGTTTTGAGCTGCCTGTTCAAATTCACAGGCCTCCTGTTCAACTCGTTTATCCACGCTAACCTGCTCTGCTCTTCATTTTCCGGTCAATACAAGTCAAAATTCAGAAATCATTGGAATCTCCACTACAGAATTTCCATTCATTAACTGCCAATCTGGAATTCATCGAATCTCCACGCCAGGCAGGTTTTCTTTACACCACTGGTTAATATCCAAGTTCCCCAATGCTGGTTTCCATGGCCTGTTCACACTCGAGGCGTGCTGATCAACTCGCTCTCCACTCCACCCTAGTCAGCTCTTCATATTCCTATCCACAACTCAAACTTCAGAAATAATTGGAATCTCCAATAAGAATGTTCCATTCATTCACTGCCAATCTGGAATTCACCGAATCTCCACTCCAGGCAAGTTTTCATTACACCACTGGTGAATATCCAAGTAACGCAATGCTGGTGATCAGCAGCCTGTTCAAACTCGAAGGTCTGTTGTTCAACTGGCTATCCACTCTAACCTGGTCTGCTCTTCATTTTTCTGTCCAGACAACCCTGACTTCAGAAAAAGTTGGAATCTCTACGACAGAATGCTCCATTCATTCACTACGAATGTGGAATTCATCTGAATCTCCACTCCAGGCAGGCTTTCGTTACACCACTGGTGAATGTCCAAGTAACCCAATGCTGGTTTTTATCATCTTGTTCACACTCGCAGGTGTGCTGTTCAACTGGCTATCAACTCCAGAGTCGTCAGCTCTTTCTTTTCCTGTCCGCACAACGCAGACTTCAGAAATCATTGAAATCTCCACTACAGAATGTGCCATTCATTCACTTCGTATCTGGAATTCATCTGAATCTCCACTCCAAGCAGGCTTTCGTTAAACCACGGGTGAATATCCAGCTAACCCAATGCTGGTATTCAGCGTCCTGTTCACACTCGCAGGAGTGCTATTCAACTGGCTATCCACTCCAGAGTGGTCAGCTCTTTCTTTTCCTGTCCACACAAACCAGACTTCAGAAACCATAGGAATCTCCACTACAGAATGTTCCATTCATTCACTGACAATCTGGAATTCGTCGAATCTGCACTCCAGGCAGGTTTTTGTTGCAACACTCGTGAATGTCCAAGTAACACAATGCTGGTTTTGCAGACGCCTGTTCACACTCGCAGGCGTGCTGTTCAACTGGCTATCCACTTGACAGTGGTAAGCTCTTTCATTTCCTGTCCACACTTCCCATACTTCAGAACTCATTGGAATCTCCACTACAGAATGTTCCATTCATTCACTGCCAATGTGGACATCATCGAATCTCCATGAGAGGCAGGCTTTCGTTATAACCCTGCTGCATGTCCAAGTAAAGCAATGCTGGTTTTCAGAGGCGTCTTCACGCATGTAGGCGTGCGGTTCAACTGGCTATCCACTCAACCCTTGTAAGCTCTTCATGCTCCTGTCCACATTACCCAGACTTCAGAAAACATTAGAATCTCCACTACAGAATATTCCATTCATTCACTGCAAACATGGAAATCATCTGAATCTCCATTCCAGGCAGGCTCTCGTTATACTACTGCTGAATGTCCAAGTAACCCATTGTTGGATTCCAGATGCCCGTTTACACTAGCAGGAGTGCTGTTGAACTGACTAAACACTGAACCCTGGTCAGCTCTTTATTTTCTTGTCCTCGCAATGTAGAATTCAGAAATCATTGGAATCTCCACTACAGAATGTTCCATTCATTCACGGCCACTCTAAAATTCATGGAATTTCCACTCCAGGAAGTCTTTCGTTACACCATTGGTGAATGTCGAAGTAACCCAACGTTGGTTTTCAGCTTTCTGTTCACACGTGAAGGCGTGCTGTTCAGCTGACTATCCAATCAACCCTGGTCAGCTCTTCATTTTCCTGTCGACACAACACCGACTTCAGAAATCATTGGAATTTCCACTACAGTATGTTCCATTCATTCACTGCCAATCTGGTATTCATCGAATCCCCACTCCAGGCAGGATTTCGTTATACCACTGCTCAATGTCGAAGTAACCTAATACTGGTTTTCAGCGTCGTTTATACACTCACAGCCTTGCTGTTCAATTGGCTATCAACTCCACAGTGGTCAGCTCTTTCTTTTCCTATCGACACAAACCAGACTTCAGAAATCATTGCAAACTCCACTACAGAATGTTACATTCATTCACTGCCAATCTGGAGATCATCGAATCTCCAGTACAGGCAGGCTTTTCTTACACCACTGCTGAATGTCCAAGTAACACAATGATGCATTTCAGAGGCCTGTTCACACTTGCAGGCCTGCTGTTCAACTGGCTATCCATGCCACAGTGGTCAGATATTTCATTTCCTGTCCACACAACCCAGTCTACAGAAATCATTGGAATCTACACTACTGACTGTTCCATTCATTCACTGCTAATCTGGAGATCGTCAAATCTCAACTCCAGACAGGCTTTCGTTAAACCACTGGTGAATATCCAAGCAACCCAATGCTGGTTTTCAGCGGCCTGTCCACACTTGCAGGCGTGCTGTTCAACTCGATATCCACGCTAACCTGGTCTGCTCTTCATTTTCCTGTCAATACAACCCAGATTTCAGAAATCATTGGAATCTCCATTACAGAATGTTCCATTCATTCACTGCCAATCTGGAGATCATCAAATCTCCATTGCAGGCAGGCTTTCGTTACACCACTGCTGAATGTCCAAGTAACACAATGCTGGTTTTCAGAGGCCTTTTCACATTCACAGGCGTGCTGTTCAAGTGGCTATCCACTAAACCCTGGTCAGCTCTTCTTTTTCCCGTCCACACAACCCAGGCAAAAGAAATCATTGGAATCTTCAATCCAGAATGTTCCATTCCTTCACAGCCAATCTGGAATTCATCTGAATCTCCACTCCAGGCAGGCTTTCGTTACACGACTGTTGAATGTCCAAGTAACACAATGCTGGTTTTCAGCGTCCTGTTCACACTCGCAGGCTTACTGTTCAACTGGCTATCCACTGAACTCTGGTCAGCTCTTCAAATTATTTTCCACACAACCCATTCTTCAGAAATCATTGGAATCTCCACTACAGAATGTTCATTTAATGCACTGCGAATCTGGAATTCCTCTGAATCTCCACTACAGGTAGGTTTTCGTTACACGAATGGTGAATGTCCAAGCAACCCCATGCTAGTTTTCAGCATCCTGTTCACAGTCGCAGGCTTGCTGTTCAACTGGCTATCCACTCCACAGTGGTCAGCTCGTTCATTTCTTGTCCACACAACCAAGACTTCAGAAATCATTGGAATCTCCACTACAGAACGTTCCATTCATTCACTGGAATCATGAGATCATCGAATCTCTACTCCAGGCAGGCTTCTGTTACACCACTGCTGAATGTCCAAGTATCCCAATGATGGTTTTCAGCGGCCTCCTAACACTCTCAGGCGTGCTGTTCAACTGGCTGTCCACTGAACCCTGGCCAGCTCTTCATTTTCCTTTCCCACAAACCAGATTTCAGAAACCATTGGAATCTCCACTACAGAATGTTCCATTAACTCACTGGAATCTGGAGATCATCGAATCTCCACTCCAAGCAGGCATTAGTTACACCACAGCGCATGTCCAATTAACCCAATGCTGCTTTCAGCGTCCTGTTCACATTTGCAGGCGTGCTGGTCAACTGGCTATCCACTGAACCTTGTCAGCACTTCATTTTCCTGTTCACACAACGTAGAATTCAGAAACCTTTGGAATCTACACTGCAGAATTTTCCATTTAGTAACTACCAATCTGGAATTGATGGAATCTCCACTCGAGGCTGGCTTTCGTTACAACACTGGTGAATGTCCAAATAACCCAATGCTGGTTTTCAGCGTCCTGTTAACACTCGCATGTATTCTGTTCAACTGGCTATGCACTCCACAGTGGTCAACTCATTCATTTCCTGTCCACACAACCAAGACTTCAGAAATCATTGGAATCTCCAGTACAGAATGTTCCATTCATTCACTGCCAATCTGGAGTTCATCGAATCTCCACTCCAGTTAGGCTTTCATTACACCACTGGTGAATGTCCAAGTAACCCAATGCTGGTTTTCATTGTCCTGTTCACACTCGGATGCGTGCTGTTTAACTATCTACTCAACACTGGTCAGCTCTTCATTTTTCTGTCCACATAACCCAGACTTCAGAAACCATTAGAATCTCCACTACAGAATGTTCCATTCATTCACTGCCAATGTGAAATTTATCGAATCTCCACTCCAGGCAGGCTTACATTACACCACTGGTGAATGTCCAAGTCACCTAATGCTGATTTTCAGTGTCCTGTTCACAATCGCAGGCGTGCAGTTCAACTCGCTATCTACTCAACCCTGGTCAGCTCTTCATTTTCCCGTCCACACAACCCAGTCTTCAGAAGTCATTGGAATATCCAGTACAGAATGTTCCATTCATTCACTGCCAACTTGGAATTCATCTCAATCTATACTGAAGGCAGGTTTTCCTTACACTACTGTTGAATGTCCAAGTAACACAATGGTGGCTTTCAGCGTCCTGTTCACACTCGCAGGCATGCTATTCAACGGCTATCTATTTCAACCTGGTCAGCTCTTCAATTTCCTGTCCACACAACCCAAAGGAAATCAGAATCAGATATTCCAATTCAGAAATCATTGGAATCTCCACTATAAAATGTTCCATTCATTCATTTCGAATCTGGAATTCATCTGAATCTTCAGTCCAGGCAGGATTTTGTTACACCACAGGTGAATGTCCCAGCAACCCAATGCTGGTTTTCAGCGTCCTGTTAACACTCGCAGGTATTCTGTTCAAATGGCTATGCACTCCACAGTGGTCAGCTCGTTCATTTCCTGTCCACACAACCAAGACTTCAGAAATCTTTGGAATCTCCACTACAGAATGTTTCATTCATTCACTGGAATCAGGAGATCATCGAATCTCCACTCCAGGCAGGCATCTGTTACACCATTGCAGAATGTCCAAGTATACCAATGCTGGTTTTCAGAGACCTTTTCACACTCGCAGGCGTGCTGTCCAAATTGCTGTCCACTGAACCCTGGTCAGCTCTTCATTTTCCTTTCCCACACACCAGATTTCAGAAACCATTGGAATCTCCACTACAGAATGTTCCATTAATTCACTGGAATCTGGAGATCATCGAATCTCCACTCCAAGCAGGCATTAGTTACACCACTTCAAATATCCAAGTAACCCAATGCTGGTTTTCAGTGTCCTCTTCACATATGCAGGCGTGCTGGTCAACTGGCTATCCAGTGAACCTGGACAGCTCTTCATTTTCCTGTCCGCACAATGTAGAATTCAGAAACCTTTGGAATCTCCACTACAGAATGATCCATTTAGTAACTTCCAATCTGGAATTCATGGAATCTCCACTCGTGGCTGGCTTTCGTTACTACACTGGTGAATGTCCAAGTAACCCAATGCTGGTTTTCAGCCTCCTGTTCACATTCGGAGGTGTGATGTTCAACTGGCTATCCACTCCAACCTGGACAGCTCTTCCTTTTCCTGTCCGCACAATGTAGAATTCAGAAACCTTTGGAATCTCCACTACAGAATGATCCATTTAGTAACTTCCAATCTGGAATTCATGGAATCTCCACTCGTGGCTGGCTTTCGTTACTACACTGGTGAATGTCCAAGTAACCCAATGCTGGTTTTCAGCCTCCTGTTCACATTCGGAGGTGTGATGTTCAACTGGCTATCCACTCCAACCTGGACAGCTCTTCCTTTTCCTGTGCACAGAACCCAGACTTCCGAAATCATTGGAATCTCCACTACAGAACGTTCATTCACAGCCAATCTGGAGTTCTTTGAATCTGCACTCCAGGCAGGCTTTCGTTACACCACTGGTCAATGTCCAAGTCACCCAATGCTGATTTTCATGGTTCTGTTAAAGTCCCAGGCGTGCTGTTCAAAATGCTATCCACTCCACAGTGGTCACCTCTTTCATTTACTCTCTGCATAACCCAGATTTGAGAAATCATTGGAATCTCCACAAAACAATGTACCATTCATTCACCGGAATCTGGAGATTATGGAATCTCCACTCCAGGAAGGCTTTCGTTACACCACTGCTGAATGTCAAAGTGACATAATTCTGGTTTTCAAAGGCCTGTTCAAACTCGCAGGCCTGCTGTTCAACTGCCTATCGACTCTAAACGTGTCTGCACTTCATTTTCCTGTCCACACAACCGAGATTTCAGAAATCATTTGAATCTCCAATACAGAATGTTCCATTCATTCACTGCCAATCTGGAATTCATCTGAATCTCCACTCCAGGCAGGCTTTCGTTACACTACTGGTCAATATCAAAGTAACCCAATGCTGAATTTCAGCGTCCTGTTCTCAGTCACAGTCGTGCTGTTCAACTGGCTATCCACTACACGGTTGTCAGCTCTTTCATTTCCTGTCCACCTAACCTAGATTTCAGAAATCATTGGAATATTCACTTCTGAATGTTCCATACATTCACTGCCAATGTGGAGATCATCAAATCCCCACTCCAGGGAGGCTTTCGTTACACCACTGGTGAATATTCAAGTACCCCATTGCGGTTTTTCAGCAGACTGTTCACCTTCTCAGGAGTGCTGTTCAACTGGCTATCCACTCATACCTGGTCAGCTCTTCATATTCCTGTCCACATAACCTAGACTTCAGAAACCATTAAAATCTCCACTAAAGAATGCTCCATTCATTGACTGCAAATCTGGAATTCATTGAATCTCCACTCCATGTAGGCTTTCGTTACACCAGTGGTGAATGTCCAAGCAACAAAATGCTGGTTTTCAGCGGCTTGTTCTCACTCGCAGGCGTGCTATTCAACTGGATATCAATTCAACCCTGTCAGCTCTCCATTTTCCTGTCCACACAAACCAGACTTCAGAAATCATTGGAATCTCGACTACAGAATGATCCATTCATTCACTGTCAATCTGGAGATCATCGAATCTTCCCACCAGGCAGGTTTTCATTACACCCCTGCTGAATGTCCAAGTAACCCAATGCTGGTTTTCAGTGCCCTGTCATGGTAGCAGGCATGCTTTTCAACTGGCTCCCCACTCCACATGGTCAGCTCTTTCATTGCCCGCCCACACAACCCAGACTTCAGAAATCATTGGACTCTCCACTACAGAATGTTCCATTCATTCACTGCCAATCTGGAGTTCATCGAATCTCCACTCCAGGCAGGATATCATTCCACCACTGGTGAATATCCAAGTAACCCAATGCTGGTTTTCAACGTCCTGTTCACAATCAGATTTGTTCTGTACAAATGGCTATCCACACAACCCTGCTCAGCTTTTCATTTTCCAGTCCAAATAACCCAAACTTCAGAAACTATTAGAAACTCCACTACAGAATGTTCCATTCATGCACTGTCAATCTGGAATTCATCCAAATTCCACTCCAGTCAGGCTTCCGTTACCCTACTGGTGAATATCCAAGTAACCCAATGTTGGTTGTCAGAGGCCTGTTCACACTCACAGGCGTGCTGTTGAACTGGTTATGCACTGAACCCTGGTCAACTATTCATTTTCCTGTCCGCACAACCCAGATTTCAGAAATCATTAGAATTTCCACTACAGAAGGTTCCATTTATTCTCTGCCAATCCGGATTTCATCGAATATCCACTCCAGGCAGAATTTCTTTACAACAATGCTGAATATCCAAGTAACCCAATGTTGGTTTTCAGCAGCCTGTTCACACTCGCAGGCGTGCTGTTAAACTGGCTATCCACTCCACAGTCGTCAGCTCCTTCTTTTCCTGTCCACATAACCCAGATTTCAGAAATCATTGGACTCTCCACTACTGAATGTTCCATTCATTCACTGCCAATCTGGAGATCGTCGAATCACCACTCCAAGCAGGCTTTCGTTACACCACTGTTGAATACTCAAGTACCCCGATGCGGGTTTTCAGCGGACTGTTCACACTCTCAGGCGTTTGGTTTAACTGGCTATCCACTCCAACCTGGTCAGCTCTTCATATTCCTGTCAACATAACCTGGACTTCAGAAACCATTAGAATCTCCACTACAGAATTTTCCATTCATTCACTGCGAATCTGGAATTCATCGGATCTCCATTCCAGGCTGGCTTTCGTTACACAACTGGGGAATTTCCAAATAACAAAATGCTTTTTTTCAGCGGCCTGTTCACACTCGCATGTGCGCTGTTCAATTGGCTATTCACTCAACCCTGGTCAGCTCTTCATTTTCCTGTCCATACAAACAAGGCTTCAGATATCATTGGAATCTCCACTACAGAATATTCCATTCATTCACTGCGAATCTGAAATTCATCTGAATCTCGACTCTAGGCATTCTTTTGGTATTCCACTATTGAATGTCCAAGTAACACAATGCTGGTTTTCAGGATCCTGTTCACACTCGCAGGCGTGCTGTTCAAGAGGCTATCCACTAAACCCTGTTCAGCTCTCCTTTTTCCTGTCAACACAACCCAGACTTCAGAAATCATTGGAATTTCCACGACATAATTTTCCATTCATTCACTGCCAATCTGGAATTCATCGAATCTCCACTCCAGGCAAGCTTTTATCACAATACTGTTGAATGTCCAAGTTACACAGTGCTGGTTTTCAGCATCCTGTTCACACTTGCAAACGTGCTGTTCAAGTGGCTATCCACTGAACCCTGGTTAGCTCTACTTTTTCCTGTCAACACAACCCAGACTTCAGAAATCATTGGAATCTCCACTACAGAATGTTCCATTCATTCTCTGCCAATCTGGAGTTCTACCAATTTCCACTCCAAGCAGGCTTTCGTTACACCACAGCTGAATGTTCAAGTAACCCAATGCTGGCTTTCAGTGGCCTGTTCATACTCGCAGGCGTGCTGTTCAAATGATAAACAACTCAAACATGGTTAGCTCTTCATTATACTGTACACAGAACCCAGACTTCAGAAATCATTGGAATCTTCACTAGAGTATATTCCATTCTTTCCCTGCCAATCTGGAATTCATCAAATCTCCACTCTAGGCAGGGTTTCTTTACACCACTGTAATTATCCAAGTAACCCAATGCTAGATTCCTGCAGCCTGGTAACAGTCGCAGACGTGCTATTCAACTGGCTGTGCACTCCAACCTGGTCAACTCTTCATTTTCCTGGCAGGCTTTCATTATATAACTGCTGAATGTCCAAGTAACCCAATGCTGGTTTTCAGCGTCCTGTTCACACTCGAAGGCGTGCTGTTCAACTGACTATCCTCTCAATCCTGGTCACCTCTTCATTTTCCTGTCCACACAACCCAGACTTCAGAAATCATTCGAATATCCACTACAGAATGTTCCATTCATTCAATGCCAATCAGGAATTCATCGAATCTCCACTCCAGGCAGGCTTTCGTTACACCACTGGTGAATGTCCATTTAACCCAATGCTTATTTCAGCGTCCTGTTCATACTCGCAGGCATGCTGTTCAACTTGCCATCCACTCAACCCTGGCCAGCTCTGTTTTCCTGTCCACAATACCCAGAATTCAGAAATCACTGGAATCTCCACTACAGAATATTCCATTCATTCACTGCCCATCTGGAGATCATCGTAACTCCCCTCCAGGCAGGCTTTAGTTACACCACTGCTGAATGTCCAAGTAACCCAATGCTGGTTTTCAAAGGCCTTTTCACACTCACAGGCGTGCTATTCAACAGGCTATCCACCCCACCCTGGGCAGGTCTTCTTATCCTGTCCATACAATCCAGACTCCAGGAATCATTGGAATCTCCCCTACAGAATATTCCATTCATTCACTGCGAATCTGGAATTCATGTAAATCTCCACTCCAGGCAGGCTTTCGTTACACCACTGGTAAATGTCCAAGTAACCCAGTGCTGGTTTTCAGCGTCCTGTTCACAGTCGCAGGCGTACTGTTCAGCTGGCTATCCACTCCAACCTGGTCAGCTCTTCATATTCCTGTCATTATAACGTAGACTACAGAACACATTAGAATCTCCACTACAGAATGTTCCATTCATTTACTGACAATCTGGAATTCATCGAATCTCCACTCCAGGCAGGATTTCGTTACACCACTGCTGATGGTCCACGTAACCCAATGCTGGTTTTCAGCGGCCTGTTCATAGTCGAAGGCGTGCTGCTCAGCTGGCTCTCCACTCCAACCTGGTCAGCTCTTCATTTTCCTGTACACACAACGTAGAATTCAAAAAACATTGGAATCTCTACTACAGAATGTTCCATTCATTCACTGCGAATCTGAAATTCATCTGAATCTCCACTCCAGGCAGGCTTCCGTTACACTACTGTTGAGTATTCATGTTCCACAGTGCTGGTTTTCAGCGTCCTGTTCACACTCGCAGACGTGCTGTTCAAGTGGCTATCCACTGAACCCAGGTCAGCTCTACTTTTCCCTGTCAACACAACCCAAACTTCAGAAATCATTGGAATCTCCACTACAGAATGTTCCGTTTATTCACTGGAATCTGGAGATCATTGAATCACCACTCTAAGCTGGCTTTCGTTACACAATTGCTGAATGTCCAATTAACACAATGCTGGTTTTCAGTGGCCTGTTCATACTCGCTGGTGTGCTGTTCAAATGATAAAACACTCAAACATGGTCAGCTCTTCATTTTCCAATACACACAACCCAGACTTCAGAAATCATTGGAATCTTCACTAGAGAATTTTCATTCATTCCCTGCCAACTGGAATTCATCGAATCTCCACTCCAGGCAGGGTTTTGTTACACCACTGTAATTATCCAAATAACCCAATGCTGAATGTCCAGGTAACCCAATGCTGGTTTTCAGCGTCCTGTTCACACTCGAAAACGTGCTGTTCAAATGACTATCCTCTCAATCCTGGTCAGCTTTTCATTTTCCTGTCCACACAACCCAGACATAAGAAATCACTGGAATCTCCACTACAGAATGTACCTCTCAGTCACTACCAATCTGGAATTCATAGAATCTCCACTCCAGGCAGGATATCGTTACACCACTGGTGAATATCCAAGTACCCAAATGCTGGTTTTCAGCAGCCTGTTCTTACTCACAGGCCTGCTGTTCAACTGCTGATCCACTCCAACCTGGTCAGCACCTTCATATTCCTGTCCACATAACGGAGACTTCAGAAACCATTAGAATCTCCACTACAGAATGTTCCATTCATTCACTGCCAATCTGGAATTTAGACACCACTGGTAAACATCCTAGTAACCCAATGTTGATTTTCTGTGGCCTGTTTGCAGTCGCAGTCATGCTGCTCAACTGGCTATGCACTCCAACCGGGTCAGCTCTATATTTTCCTGTCCACACAACTCAGACTTCAGAAAACATTGGAATCTCCACTACAGAATGTTCCATTCATTCACTCCCAATCTGGCTGCCATAGAAACTCCACTCCAGGCAGGCTTTCTTTACAACACTGCTGAATGTCCACGTAACCCAGTGCTGGTTTTCAATGTCCTGTTCACACTCGCAGCTGTGCTGATCAACTGGCTTTCCACTCAACCCTGGTCAGCTCTACGTTTTCCTGTCCACACAACCCAGACTTCAGGAATCACTGTAATCTCCACTACAGAATGTTCCTTTGATTCACTGCCAATCTTGAGTTCATCGAATCTCCACTCCAGGCAGGCTTTTGTTATACCTCTGCCGAATTTCCAAGTGACCCAATGGAATTTTCACACTCGCAGGCGTGCTGTTCACCTGGCTATCCAATCCAACCTGGTCAGCTCTTCATTTTCCTGTCCACACAACCCAGACTTCAAAAATCATTGGAAACTCCACTACAGAATGTACCATTCATTCACTGCGAATCTTGAATTCTTCTGAATCTCCACTCCAGGCAGGCTTTTGTTACAACACTGGTGAATGTCCAAGTAACCCATTGCTGGTTTTCAGCGTCCTGTTCAGAGTCCTAGGCGTGCTGTCCAACTGGCTATCCACTCCAGAGTGGTCATGTGTTTCTTTTCCTGCCCACACAACCCAGAGTTCAGAAATCACTGGAAACTCCACTACAGAATGTTCCATTCATTCAATGCCAATCTGGAGATCATTGCATCTCCACTCCAGTCAGGCATTCATTGTCTCACTACTGAATGTCCAAGTAACCCAATGCTGGTTTTCAGAGCCTGTTCAAACTCGCAGGCCTATTGTTTAACAGGCTATCCACTCTAACCTGGTCTGCTCTTCTTTCTTCTGTCCACGCAATCCAGAATTCAGAAATCATTGGAATCTCCACTACAGAATTTTCCATTCATTCACTGCCAATCTGGAGTCCTCCGAATCTCCACTCCAGGCAGGCTTTCGTTACACCAATGGTGAATGTCCATGTAACACACTGCTGGTGTTCAGCGTCCTGTTCACACTCGCAGGCATGATGTTCAACTGGCTATCCACTCAACCCTGGTCAGCTCTTCATTTTACTATACACGTAACCTAGACTTCAGAAACCAATAGAATCTTCACTAGAATATGTTCCATTCATTCACTGCCAATCTGGAATTCATCGAATATCCACTCCAGGCAGGCTTTCGTTACACCACTGTTGAATATACAAATAACACAATCCTGATTTTCAGCGGCTGTGCACACTCGCCGGCATGCTGTTCAACTTGCTATCCACTCCCTGGTCAGCTCTTCATTTTCCTGTCCACACAATCCAGACTTCTGAAATCATTGGAAACTCCACTACAGAATGTTCCATTCATTCACTGCGAATCTGTAATTTAACTGAAACTCAACTCCATGCAGGCTTTGTTACACCACTGGTGAATGTCCAAGTCACCCAGTGCAGGTTTTCAAAGTCCTATTCACACTCACTGGCGTGCTGTTCAACTGGCTGTCCACTCCACAGTGGTCAGGTCTTTGTTTTCCTGTCCACACAACACAGACTTCAAAAATCATTGGAATCTCTACTACAGAATGTTCCATTCATTCACTGCTAATCTGGAATTCATCGAATCTCCACTCCAGGCAGTTTTTGTTACACCACTGTTGAATGTCCAAGTAACACAATGCTGATGTTCTGCATACTGTACACACTGGTAGGCATGCTGTTTAACTGGCTATCCACTGAACCCTAGTCAGCTGTTCATTTTCCTCTCCACACAACCCAGATTTCAGAAATCATTGGAATTTTCAGTACCGATTGTTCCATTCATTCACTGCCAATAAGGAATTCATTAAATCTCAACTCCAGGCAGCCTTTCCATACACCACTTGTTAATATCTAAATGCCCCAATGCTGGTTTTCAGCGGCCTGTTCACACTCGCATGTGTGCTGTTCAACTAGCGGTCCACTCCAACCTGGTCAACTCTTCATTTTCCTGTCCACACAACCCAGACTTAATAAATCTTTCTAATCGCCACTACAGAATGTTCCATTCATTCACTGCCAATCGGAATTCATCGAATCTTCACAGCCCTCCCGTTGATCGTCGATTTGCTCGAGCGGGCCCAGTAACGTCTCCATTGGAGACTTTGTTGTTACTGTGTCTGGCATATCGAATACTCTCGGTAGCTTGCCGGAATCTTCACAGCAGGCAGGATGTTGTTACACCACTGGTGAATATCCAAGTAACCCAATTCTCGTTATCAGCAGCCTGTTCAAACTCGCAGGCCTGCTGTGCAACCGGCTATTCACTCTAACCTGGTCTGCTATTCATTTTCCTGTCCACACAACCCAGACTTCAGAAGTCATTGCAATCTCCACTAAAGAATGTCTCATTCATTCACTGCAAATCTGGAATTCATCTGAATCTCCACTCTAGGTAGGCTTTCATTACAACACTGGTGAATGTCCAAGTAACCCAATGCTGCTATTCAGCGGCCTGTTCACACTCGCAGCCGTGCTGTTCACTGGCAAAGTATTCCACCCTGGTCACCTTTTCATTTCCCTCTCCACAACACCCAGATATGAGAAATCATTGGAATCTCCACTATAGAATGTGCCCGTCTTTCACTGCGAGTCTGGAATACATCTGAATCTACACTCTACGCAGGCATTCGATACAACCTGGTGAGTCTACCCAGAAACTTGAAATCATCTCAATCTGCACTCTAAAATCATCCATGGGCTTCTTTTCATCTTCCTATCCACACTGCCATTCTGGTGCGAAAGCACAACAGTAAGACGTGTGCATCAATCAGCCAGTTTGGCCGAGCCTGGTTCATTTCCTCGCCCTCTCAGAGAGGCCAGGAAGCAACCAAGAGTATCTGGCCCTCATGCAAAGCCTGGCAAGACATCCTTGAAATAATCCTTATTGCAAAATTATAGTCAACACAAGTCTCCAAACGAAGACGTTACTGAACTTCGCCAGCAAATCAATGAAGTCCAGGCGGACTTGGAGAGTGACAGTGATCCACACTGCTGAGTAGTGATTTCATCTCAATTATCCAATGTATTCGGCCTGTGTTTCTTCTCTTTCTCCAGAAAAACGCGTCGAATTAGAAATCTGACAAGTAAGCATTTGCTCTAAACTCTCTGGAGAGCCCGGCAAGCAACCGAGAGTTTCTTGCCTGCACGGAAGAGACTGGCAAGCTCCCCGTGACGTATTCCATATGCCAGACACAGTAATAACAGAGTCTCCAATGGACACGTTACTGGGCCCGCTCGAACAAATCAATGAACAACGGGAGGGCCTTTACCTTTACCTTTACCTCCCCAGGCCTGCTGTTCAGCTCCCTGTGCAGTCGAATATAATATTCTGTTCATTAAACATGCCACATTAATGAGCGACCTGAGTTCATCTAAATATCAACAGCTACATATCTGGTTTTCATCTGCCTGTGCATTCCATCAAGCTGAAGTTTTCATCATACCATTCACTCTATCCAGGCCTGGTGTGCTTCGACCTAGGAATCAATATAAACCATATGGTACTCTCCCGGTCAACGCCACCCAGTACTGGTGATGATCTTATGCATCTAAAACTAATCAGGGTTGGAATTCTTCTGCGTTACACCACTGGTGAGTCCACCCCGAAACTGAAAATTATCTGAATCTGCACTGTAAAATCATCCATGGGCTGCTTTTCATCTTCCTATCCACACTGCCATTCTGCCTCGCGACGCCAGCCTGGCGGAGCTGTGTTCAATTCCTCGGACTCTCAGAGAGCCCGAGGGGCTACCAAGAGTATCTGACCCTCGGTGCAAAACCGGGCAAGCCACCCGGGAAACATTCCATATGCCGAAATTACAGTCACCACAAGTCTCCAAACGACGACATAACTGAACCACGACAGCAAATCAATGAAGTCCGGGAGGACTGGGAGAGTGACAGCGATCCACACTTCTGAGTAGTGAATTAATCTCAATACCCAATATATTAGGCCTGCGTTTCTACTCCTTCTCCATGACATCGCGTCTAATTAGAAATCTGCCTAGAGAGCATTTGCTGTCAACTCTCCCCAGGCCTTCTATTCGCCTCCAAATCCAGTCGAAAATAGAATTCTGTTCATTAACCCTGCCACACTACCGAGCGACCTGAATTCATCTAAATATCAACGACTACATATCTGGTTTTCATCTGCCTGTGCACTGAATCAAGCCGAAGTTTTCATCAACCTGTTCACTCAGACCTGGCCTGGTATGCATTGACTTCTGAATCAATCGAAATCATATGTTACTGTCCTGGTCAACGCCACCCAGTGGTGGTGATGATCGTATGTCTCTAAAACTTTTCAGGGTTGGGATTTTTCTGCATGTCAAAGTAACCAAATGCTAGTGGTCAGTGGCCTGTTCACATACCGCAGGCATGGTGTTCACTGCCTATCCACCCCACCCTGTTCAGCTCTTCATCTCCTGGTGCCCATTACCCAGAAACTTGAAATCATCTGAATCTGCACTCTAAAATCATCCTTGGGCTGCTGTTCATCTTTCTATCTACTCTGCCATTCTGGCGGGAATGCACAGCAGTAGGACTTGTGTGTCACGCAGCCAGCCTGGCCTAGCCGGGTTCAATTCCTCACCCTCTCAAGAGCCCGGGAAGCTACCGAGAGTATCTGGTCCTCACAGAAAAGTCTGGCAACCTACCGGTTGGGCATTGACTTCTGAATCAATCAAAACCACTCCACCCTGGTCAGCTCTTCATTTTCCTGTCCCCACTGCCCAGACTTCAGAAATCATCGGAATCTCCACTACAGAATGTTCCAATCATTCGCTGCCAATCTGGAGTTCATCGAATCGCCACTCCAGGCAGGCTTTCGTTACACCACTGCTAAATGTCCAAGTAACCCAATGCTGGTTTTCAGCGGCCTGTTCACACTCGCAGCCGTTCTGTTCACTGGCTATCTAATCCAACCTGGTGAGCTCTTCATTTTCCTATCCATAACACCAAGATATCAGAAATCATAGGAATCTCCACTACAGAATGTTCCGATCATTCACTGCGAGGCTGGAATACATCTGAATCTCCACTCTACACAGGCATTCGTTATACCACAGGTGAAAATACCCAGAAACTTGAAATCATCTGAATCTGCACTCTAAAATCATCCATGGGCTTCTTTTCATCTTCCTATCTACACTGCCATTCTGGCGGGAAAGCACAACATTAGGACGTGTGCGTCACGCAGCCAGCTTGACCTAGCCGGGTTCAATTCCTCGCCCACTCAAGAGCCCAGGAAGCTACCGAGAGTACCTGGTCCTCGCGGAAAAGCCTGGCACCCACCCGTGAAATGTTCCATATGCCGAAATTACAGTCACCACAAGTCTCCAAACAAAAACGTTACTGAACCGCGCCAGCAAATCAATGAAGTCCGGGAGGACTGGGAGAGTGACAGCGTTCCACACTGTTGAGTATTGAATTTATCTCAATATGCATATGAATTAGGCCTGCGTTTCTTCTCGTTCTCCACGAAATCGAGTCGAAATGGAAATCTGCCATGTGAGAATTTGCTGCCAACTCTCCCTAGGTCTGCTGTTCTGCTCCCTATCCAGTCAAATAATGTATTCTGTTCATTAACCCTGCTACACTACCTAGCGACCTGAGTTTATTTAAATTTGAACACCTGCATATCTGTTTTTCATCATCCTGTGCACTCAATCAAGCCTAAATTTTCAGTATACCGTCCACTGTAACCAGGCCTGGTGTGCATAGACTTCTGAATCAATTGAAACCATATGGTACTGTCCCGGTCAACGCCACCTAGTGGTGGTGATGAACGTATGCCTCTAAAACTCATCAGGACTGGGATTCTTCTGCATGTCCCAGTAACCCAATGCTAGTGGTCAGCGGCATGTTCACATACCGCAGGCGTGGTGTTCACTGGCTATCCACTCTACCTTGGTCAGCTCTTCATTTCCTGGTGCCATAACCCAGAGTTCTGAAATCATTGATATCGTCACTACAGATTGTTCCATTCATTCACTGCCAGTCTGGAATTCATCTGAATCTCCACTCCAGGCAGGCTTTAGTTACAACACTGTTGAATGTCCAAGTAACCCAATGCTGGTTTTCAGTGTATTGTCAAACTCGCATGCGTGCTGTGCAACTGGCTATCAACTCCACCCTGGTCAGCTCTTCACTTTCCTGTCCACACAAGCCAGACTTCAGAAATCATTGCAATATCCATTACAGAATGTTCCATTCATTCAGTGCCAATCTGGAGTTCATCGAATCTCCACTCCAGGCAGGATTCCGTTACACCACTAGTTTATTTCAAAGTAACCCAATGTTGGTTTTCAGCTGTGTGTTCACACTCGCAGTTGTACTGTTCAACTGGCTATCCACTCAAACCTGATAAACTCTTCATTTTCCTGTCCACAAAACCCAGACTTCAGAAGTCATTGGAATCTCCATTACAGACTGTTCTATTCTTTCATTGCCAATCTGGAGTTTAACGAATCTCTATTCCAGGCAGGCTTTCGATTCACCACTGGTGAATGTCCAAGTAAACCGATGCTGCATTTCAGCTGCCTTTTCACACTCGCATGCTGCTGTTCAACTGGCTATCCACGCCACACTGCTCATCTATTAATTTTCCTGAACACACATTCCAGACTTCAGAAATCATTGAAATCTCCCCTACAGAATGTTCCATTAATTCTCTGCGAACCTGGCATTCATCTGAATCTCCATTCCAGGCAGGCTTTCGTAACACCACTGGTGAATATCCAAGTAACCCAATGCTGGTTTTCAGCGGCCTGTTCACACTCACAGGCGTGCTGTTCAACTAGCTGTCCACTCAATTCTATTCATCATTGACTGCGAATCTGAAATTCATCTGAAACTCCACTCCAAGCAGGCTTTTGTTACACCCCTTTGAATGTGAAATTATCCCAATGCTGGTTTTCAGAGGCCTGTGCTGTTCACTGGCTCTCCACTCCACCCTGGTCAGCTCTTCTTTTTCCTGTCCACAGAACTCAGACATCAGAAATCATTGGAACCTCCATTACAGAATGTTCCATTCATTCAGTGCCAATCTGGAGTTCATCGAATCTCCACTCCAGGCAGGATTCCGTTACACCACTAGTTTATTTCAAAGTAACCCAATGTTGGTTTTCAGCTGTGTGTTCACACTCGCAGTTGTGCTGTTCAACTGGCTATCCACTCAACCCTGGTAAACTCTTCATTTTCCTGTCCACACAACCCAGACTTCAGAATTCATTGGAATCTCCATTACAGACTGTTCTATTCTTTCATTGCCAATCTGGAGTTTAACGAATCTCCATTCCAGGCAGGCTTTCGATTCTCCATTCCAGGCAGAATCTCCACTACAGAATGTTCCATTTATTAACTGCTAGTCTGGAATACATTTTAATCTCCACTCTGCGCAGATATTCGTTACAGCACTGGTATGTCTACGCAGAAATTTGAAATCATCTAATTCTGCACTCTGAAATAATCCATGGACTACTTTTCATCTTCCTATCAACAATGCCATTCTCGTGCAAAAGCACTGCATTAGGAAGTGTGCATCACGCAGCCAGCCTGGCCGAGCCGGGTTCAATTTCTAGCCCTCTCATAGAGCCCCGGAATCTACCGAGAGTATCTGGCCCTCGTGGCAAAGCCTGGAAAGACACCCGTGAAATATTCCTTATGCCAAAATTACAGTCACCACAGGTGTCCAAACAAAGACGTTACTAAACCGCGCCAGCAAATCAATGAAGTCCGGGAAGACTGGGAGAGTGACAGTGATCCACACTGCTGAGTGGTGAATTCATCTCAATATCCAATGTATTAGGCCTGCGTTTCTTCTCGTTCTCCACGAAATCGAGTCGAATTAACAATATGCCAAGTGAGCTTTTACTGTCAACTCTCCCCAGGCCTGCTGTTCTGCTCCCAATCCAGCCGAATGTAGTATTCTGTTCATTAACCCTGCCACACTACCGAGCGATCTGAGTTCTTCTAAATATCGACACGTACATATCTGGTTTTCATCTGCCTGTGCACTCAATGAAGCCGAAGTTTTCATCATCCCGTTCACTCTAACCAGGCCTGGTGTGCATCGACCTCTAAATCAATCAAAACCATAAGGACTCTCCCGGTCAACGCCACCCAGTGGTGGTGATGATCTTATGCCTCTAAAACTCGTCAGGTTTGGGATTCTTCTGCAAGTCCCAGGAAACCAATGCTAGTGGTCAGCGGCCTGTTCACATACCGCAGGCGTGCTGTTCAACTGGCTATCCACTCAACCCTTGTTCGCACTTCCTTTTCCTGTCCACACAAACCAGACTTCAGAAACCATTGGAATCTCCACTTCAGATTGTTCCATTCATTCACTGTGAATCTGGAATTCATCTGAATCTCCACTCCAGGCAGTGTTTCATTACACCACTGTTGTATGTCCAAGTAACCCAATGCTGATTGTCAGTGTCCTGTTCAAACTCGCGTGAGTGCTATTCAACTGGCTATCATCTCCACCCTGGTCAGCTCTTCCTTTTCCTGTCCACGCAACCCAGACTACAAAAATCATTGGAATCTCCACTACAGAAGGTTCCATTCATTCACTGCCGATCTGCAGTTCTTCGAATCTCCATTCTAGGCAGGTCTTCGTTACACCACTGTTGAATGTCCAAGTAACCCAATGATGGTTTTCACCCACCTGTGCTTTTCACTGGTTATCCACTTCACCCTGGTTAGTTCTTCATTTTCCTGTCTACACTACCCAGACATCAGTCATTAATGGAATCTCCACTACAGAATGTTACGGTCATTCACTGCGAGTCTGGAATACATCTGAATCTCCACTCTACGCAGGCATTCGTTACACCACTGGACAGTATACCCAGAAACTTGAAAACATCTGAATCTGCACTGTAAAATCATCCATGGGCTGCTTTTCATCTTCCTATCCACACTGGCATTCTGGCACGAAAGCACAGCAGTAGGACATTTGTGTCACGCAGACAGCCTGGCCGAGCCGGGTTCAATTCCTCGCCCTCTCAGAGAGCCCGTGAAGCTACCGAGAGTATCTGGCCCTCGTGGCAAAGCTTGGCAAGACACCCTGGAAATATTGCATATGCCAAAATTACAATCACCACAAATCTCCAAACGAAGACGCAACTGAACCGTGCAAGCAAATCAATGAAATCCGGCAGGACTGGGAGAGTGACAGCAATTCACACTGCTGAGTATTGAATTCATCTCAATATCCAATGTATTAGGCCTGCGTTTCTTCTTGTTCTCCACGAAAAGGAGTCGAATTAGAAATCTTCCAATTGAGCATTTGCTGTCAACTCTCTCCAAGCCTGCTGTTCAGCTCCATATCCAGTCGAATATAGTATTCTGTTCATTAACCCTGCCAGAATACCAAGCGACCTGAGTTCATCTAAATATCAACATCTACGTATCTGGTTTTCATCTGCCGGTGCACTCAATCAAGCCGAAGTTTTAATCATCCCATCGACTCTAACCAGGCCTGGTGTGCATCGACTTCTGAATCAATCAAAACCATATGTTAGACTCCCGGTCCGGTCAATGCCACCAAGAGGTGGTGATGATCGTAGGCCTCTAAAACTCGTCAGAGTTGGGATTCTTCTGCATGTCCCAGTAACCTAATGCTAGTGGTCGGCGGCCTATTCACAAACCGCAGGCGTGGTGTTCACTGGCTCTTCACTCCACCATGGTCAGCTCTACATTTCCTGGTGCCTATAACCCAGAGTTCTGAAATCATTGGTATTTCCACTACATAATGTTCCATTCATTTACTGTGAATCTGGAATTTATCTGAATCTCCACTCCAGGCACTCTTTGGTTACACCACTGGTGAATATCCAAGTGACCCAATGCTGGTTGAACTCGCAGGCGTACTGTTCAAATGGCTCTCCACTCCACCCTGGTCAGAATTTCATTTTCCTGTTCACACAACCCAGACTTCAGAAATCATTGGAATCTCCACTACAGAATGTTCCATTCATTCAATGCCAATCTGGAGTTCATCGAATCTCTAAACCAGGCAGGCTTTTGCAACAGCACTGGTGAATGTGCAAGTAACCCAATGCTGGTTTTGAGCGTTCTGTTCACACTCGCAGGGATGCTGTTCAACTGGCTATCCCTCAACTCTGGTCAGAACTTCATTTCCCTGTCCACACAACACAGACTTCAGAAATCATTTGAATTTCCACTACAGATGTTCCATTCATTCACTGCCAATCTGGATCATCTGAATCTCCACACCAGGCAGGCTTCCGTTACATCACTGGTGAATGTCCAAGTAATCCAATGCTGGTTTTCAGCGTCCTGTTCTCATTCGCAGGCATGCTGTTCAACTGGCTATATACTCCACCCTGGTCATCTCTTCCTTTCCTTTCCACACATTCCAGACTTCATAAATCATTGGAATCTGCACTACAGAGTGTTCCATTCATTCACTGCGAATCTGGAATTCATCTGAATCTCCACTCCAGGCAGGCTTTCGTTTCATCGCTGTTGAATATCCAAGTAACCCAATGCTGGTTTTCAAAGTCCTGTTCACACTCGCAGGCGTGCTGTTTAAATGGCTATCCATTCAACACTGATCACCACTTCATTTTCCTATCCACAAAACCCAGACGTCAGCAATCATTGGAATCTCCACTTCAGAATGTTCCATTCATTCACTCCCAATCTGGAGTTCTTCGAACCTCCACTCTAGGCAGGCTTTCATTAAACCAGTGGTAAATGTCCAAGTAACCAAATGCTGCCTTTCAGCGGCCTGTTCACACTCGCAGGTGTGCTGTTCAACTGGCTATCCACTCCACTCGGGTCAGCTCTTCATTTTCCTGTCCACACAACCCAGACTTCAGAAATCATTGGAATCTCCACTACAGAATGTTCCATTCATTCACTGCCAATCTGGAGTTCTTCGAATCTCCACTCTAGGCAGGCTTTCGTTACACCACTGGTGAATATCCAAGTATCCCAATGAAGATTTTCAGCGGCATGTGTTGTTCACTGTCTATCTACTCCACCCTGGTGAGATCTTCATTTTCCTGTCTATAGAACCCAGACATCAGAAATCTTTGGAATCTTTACTACAGTATGTTCCGGTCATTCACTGCGAGTCGGGAATACATCTGAATCTCCACTCTAAGCAGGCATTCATTACAGCCATGTCAATTCTACCTAAAAACTTGAAATCATCTGAATCTGCACTCTAAAATCATCCATGGACTGCTTTTCATCTTCTTATGGACTTTCTGGCGCAAAAGCACAGCAGTAAGACGAGTTCGTAACACAGCCTGAAGAGCCGAGCAGGGTTCAAATCCTCGCCCTCTCAGAGAGCCCGCGAAGCTACCGAGAATATCTGGCCCTCGTGGAAAGCCTGGCAAGACACCTGTGAAATATTCGATACGCCATAATTACAGTCACCACAAGTCTACAAACGAAGACGCTACTGAACCGCGCCAGCAAATCAATGAAATCCGGGAGGATGGGGAGAGTGACAGTCTACCACACTGCTGAGTAGTGAATTCATCTCAATATCCAATGTATTAGGCCTGCGTTTCTTCTCGTTCTCCAGGAAATCGCGTCGAATTAGAAATCTGCCAAGTGAGCATTTCCTGTCAAATATCACCAGGCCTGCTGTTCAGCTCCCTATCCAGTCGAATATACTATTTTGTTCATTAACCCTGCCACACTACCAAGCGACCTGTGTTCATCTAAATATCATCACCTGCATATCTTGTTTTCATCTGCTGTGCACTCGATAAAGGTGACGTTTTCATCATCCCGTCCACTCTAACCAGGCCTGGTGTGCATCGACTTCTGAATCAATCGAAACCATATCATATTCTCCAGGTCAACGCCACTCAGTGGTGGTGATGAACATATGCCTCTAAAACTCGTCATGGTTGGAATTCTTCTCCATGTCCCAGTAACACAATGCTAGTGGTCAGCGGCCTCTTCACATATCGCAGGCGTGGTGTTCACTGGCTATCCACTCCACCCTGGTCAGCTCTTCATGTCCTGGTGCCCATAACCCAGAGTTCTGAAATCATTGGAATCTCCACTACAGAATGTTCCATTCATTCACTATGAAACTGGAATTCATATGAATGTCCACTCCAGGCAGGCTTTCGTTATACCACTGTTGAATGTCGAAGTAACCCAATGCTAGATTCAGCAGCCGGTTCACACTCACAGCCATGCTGTTAAACTGGCAATCCACTCAACCATGGTTAGCTCTTCATTTTCCTGTCCACACAACCTACACTTCATAAACCATTAGAATCTCCACTACAGAAAGTTCCACTCATTCACTGACAATCTGGAATTCATCGAATCACCAATTTAGGCAGGCTTTCGTTACACCAATGGTGAATATAAAAGTAACCTGATACTGGTTTTCAGCCGCCTGTTCACACTCGCAGGCGTGCTCTTCACTGGCTATCCAGTCCAGCCTGGTCAACTCTTCATTTTTATGTCCACACAACCTAGAATTCAGAAACTATTGAAATCTCCATTACAGAATGTTCCATTCATTCACTGCCAGTATGGAATTCATAGAATCTCCCCACCAGGCAGGTTTTCGTTACGCCACTGGTGAATACAAAATACTGGTTTTCAGCGGTCTGTTCACACTGGCAGGCGTGCTGTTTAACTGGCCATCCAATCCAACCAGGTAAGGTCTGCATTTTCCTGTCCACAAAACGCAAACTTCAGAAACCAATGGAATCTCCACTACAGAATGTTCCATACATTCACTGCCAATCTGCAATCCATCGAATCTCCACTCAAGACAATTTTTTGCTACACAACTGGTGAATGTCCAAAGAACCCAATGCTGGTTTTCAACGTCCTGTTCACACCCGCAGGCGTCCTGTTCAACTTACGACAAAATCCACCCTGGTCAGCTCTTCATTTTCCAGTCCACACAACCCAGACTTCAGAAATCAGAGGAATCTCCACTACAGAATGTTCGATTCTTTCACTGCCAATCTGGAGTTCATCGAATCTCCACTCCAGGCAGGCTTTCTTTACAGCACTGGTGAATGTCTAAGTAACACAATGCTGGTTTTCAGCGGCCTGTTCACACCCGCAGGCATGCTGTTCAACTGGCTATCCACTCCATTCTGGTCAGATCTTCCTTTTCCTGTCCACACAACCCAGACTTCAGCAATCATTGGAATCTCCACTACAGAATGTTCCATTCATTCACTGCCAATCTGGAGTTCATCAAATATCCAAACCAGGCAGGCTTTTGCAACACCACTATTCAATGTTCAAGTAATGCAATGCTGGTTTTGAATGGTCTTGTTCACACTCGCAGGCGGGTTGTTCAACTGGCTATCCACTCAACTCTGGTCAGCACTTCATAATCTTGTTCACACAACCCAGACTTAGGAAATCATTGGAATCTCCACTGTAGAATATTCCATTCATTCAGTGCGAATCTGCATCATCTGAATCTCTACTCCAGGCAGGCTTTGGTAACACCACTGGTGAATATCCAAATAATCAAATGCTGGTTTTCAGCGTCCTCTTCACATTCGCACGTGTGCTGTTCAACTGGCTAGCCACTCCACCTTGGTTAGCTCTTCATTTTCCTGTCAACACAACCCAGACTTCATAAATCATTTGATTCTCCACTACAGTATGTTCTATTTATTCAGTGCGAATCTGGATCATCTGAATCTCCACTCCAGGCAGGCTTTCGTTACACCACTGATGAATGTCCAAGTAACCCAATGCTGCTTTTCATCGTCCTGTTCACAATCGCAGGCGTACTTTTAAACTGGCTATACACTCCACAATGGTCAGTTCTTTCTTTTGCTGTCCACACATTCCAGACCTCAGAAATCATTGGAATCTCCACTAAAGAATGTTCCATTCATTCACTGCGAATCTGGAATTCATCTGAATCTCCACTCCAGGCAGGCATTCGTTACACCGCTGGTGAATTTCCAAGTAACTCAATGCTGGTTTTCAGCGTCCTGTTCACACTCACAGGCCTGCTGTTCAACTGGCTATCCACTCAACCGTGTTCAGCACTTTATTTTCCTGTCCACACAACGTAGATTTCAGAAACCATTGGAATTTCCACTACAGAATGTTCCATTCATTCACTGCCAATCTGGAATTCATCGAATCTCCACTCCAGGCAGGCTTACATTACACCACTGGTGAATGTACAAGTAACCCAATGCTGGTGTTCAGCGTCCGGTTCACACTCGCGGGCGTGCTGTTCAACTGGCTATACACTCCACACGGGTCAGCACTTTCTTTTCCTGTCCACAAACCCAGACTTCAAAAATAATTGGAATCTCCACTACAGAATTTTCCATTCATTCACTGCTGGAGTTCATCGAATCTCCACTCCAGGCAGGCTTTCATTACACGACTGGTGAATGTCCAAGTAACCCACTGATGGATACAGCGGGCTGTGCTGATCACTGGCTATCCAATCCTCCTTGTTCAGCTCTTCATTTTCCAGACCACAGATCTAAGACACCGGGAATCATTGGAATCTCCACTACAGAATGTTCCGTTCATTCACTGCGAGTCTGGAATACATCCGAAACTCCAACTTTACGCAGCCATTCGTTATACCACTGGAGAGTCTCCACAGAAACTTGAAATCATCTGAATCTACACTCCAAAATCATCCATTGGCTGCTTTTCATCTTCCTATTATCACTGCCATTCTGACGATATAGCACAGCAGTAGGGCGTGTGCATCATGCAGCCAGCCTGGCTGAGTCAAGTTCAACTCCTAGCCCTCTCAGAGAGCCCAGGAAGCTAGCGAGAGTTTCTGGCCCTCATGGAAAAGCATAGCAAGACACCTGGGAAATATTCCATATGCCAAAATTACAGTCACCACAAGTCTTCAAACGAAAACACTAAGGAACCGCGCCAGCAAATCAAAGTAGTCAGGGAGGACTGGGAGAGTGACAGCGATCCACACTGCTGAGTAGTGAATTCATCTCAATATCCAATGTATAAGGCCTGCGATTCTTCTGGTTATCCACGAAATCGAGTCGAATTAGAAATCTGCCAACTGAGCATTTCCTGTCAACTCTCCCCAGGCATGCTGTTCAGCTCCCTATCCAGTCGAATATAGTATTCTTTTCATTAACCCTGCCACACTAGGGAGCGACCTGAGTTCTTCTAAATATCAACACGTACATATCTGCTTTTCATCTGCCAGTGCACTCAATCAAGCCAAAGTTTTCATCATCCCGTCCACTCTAACCAGGCCTGGTGTGCATCGACTTCTGAATTTATCGAAACCATATGGTATTCTCCAGTCAATGCCAAACAGTGGTGATGATAATCGTATTCAACTAAAACTCGTCAGGTCTGGGATTCTTCTGCAAGTCCCAGTAATGCAATGGTAGTGGTCAGCGGCCTGTTCACATACCACAGGCGTGGTGTTCACTGGCTATCCACTCCACCCTGGTCAGCTCTTCATATCCTGGTGCCCATAACCCAGAGTTCTGAAATCATTGGAATCTCCACTACAGAATGTTCCATTCATTCGCTGACAATCTGGAATTTATCGAATCTCCACTCCAGGCAGGATTTCGTTACACCACTGGTGAATATCCAAGTACCCCAACGCTGGTTTTTCGTACCCTGTTCACACTTGCCAGTGCGATATTCAACTGGCTATCCACTCCAACCTGATCAGCTCTTCATTTTCCTGTCCACATAACCCAGACTTTAGAAATCAATGGAATCTCCACTACAGAATGTTACATTCATTCACTCCCAATCTGGAACTCATCGAATTTACACTCCAGGCAGGATTTTGTTTCACTAGTGTTGAATGTCCAAGTAACCCAAGGCTGGTTTTCAGCAGACTGTTCACACTCGCAGGAGTGCTGTTCAACTGGCTATACACTCAACCCTGGTCAGCTCTTCATTTTCCTGTCCACATAACCTAGACTTCAGAAACGTTATAATCTCCACTACAGAATGCTCCCTCCATTCAATGCTGATCTGGAATTCATCGAATCTCCACTCCAGGCAGGCTTTCGTCACACGACTGGTGAATATTCAAGTAACCAATGCTGGTTTTCAGCGTTCTGTTCATATTCGCATGTGTGCTGTTCAACTGGCAATCAACTCCTCAGTGGTCAGATTATTCTTTTCCTGTCCACACAAAACAGACTTCAGAATTCATTGGAATCTCCACTACAAACTGTTCCATTGATTCACTTCCAATCTTGAATTCATAGAATATCCAACTCCAGGCAGGCTTTCGTTACACCACTGATGATGTCCAAGTAATCCAATGCTGGATTTCAGAGGCCTGATCACACTCGCAGGCGTGCTGTTCAACTCGCTGTCCACTCAACCCTGGACAGCTCTTCATTTTCCTGTCCACAGAACCCAGACTTCAGAAGTAATTGGAATCTCCACTACAGAATGTTCCATTCATTCACTCCCAATCGGGAATTCATCGGATCTCCACTCCAGGCAGGATTTCGTTACAGCACTGGTGAATATCCAAGTAACCCAATGTTGGTTTTCAGCAGCCTGTTCAAACTCGCAGGCTGCTGTTCAACTGGATATCCACTCTACCCTTCTCTCCTCTTCATTTTCCTGTCAACACAACCCAGACTTCAGAAATCATTGGAATCTCCCCTAGAGAATGTTCCATTAATTCTTTGCGAACCTGGTATTCAACTGAATCTCCACTCCAGGCAGGCTTTCTTACACATCTGGTGAATATCCAAGTAACCCAATGTTGGTTTTCAGCAGCCTGTTCAAACTCGCAGGCTGCTGTTCAACTGGATATCCACTCTACCCTGCTCTCCTCTTCATTTTCCTGTCAACACAACCCAGACTTCAGAAATCATTGGAATCTCCCCTAGAGAATGTTCCATTAATTCTCTGTGAACCTGGTATTCAACTGAATCTCCACTCCAGGCAGGCTTTCGTTACACATCTGGTGAATATCCAAGTAACCCAATGCTGGTTTTCAGCAGCCTGTTCACACTCACCGGCGTGCTGTTCAACCAGCTATCCACTCAAATCCATTAATTCACTGTGAATCTGGAATTCATCTTAAACTCCACTCCAGGCAGGCTTTCGTTACGCCACTGGTGAATGTACAAGTAACCCAATGCTGGTTTTCATCGGCCTGTGCTGTTCACTGCCTCTCCACTCCACCCTGGTCTGCTCTTCATTTTCCTGTCCACAGAACTCAGACATCAGAAATCATTGGAATCTCCACTACAGAATGTTCCGATCATTCACTGCGTGTCTGGAATACATCTGAATTTCCACTCTGCGCAGGCATTCGTTACATCATGTGTATGTCTACCCAGAAACTTGAAATAATCTGAATCTGCACTCTGAAATAATCCATGAGCTGCTTTTCATCTTCCTATCCACACCGCCATTCTTGCGCGAAAGTACAGCAGTAGGATGTGTGCGTCACGCAGACATCCTGGCTGAGCCAGTTTCAATTCCTAGCCCTATCAGAGAGCCCCGGAAGCTACGGAGAGTATCTGGACCTTGTGGCAAAGCCTGGCAATCCACCCGTGAAATATTCCTTATGCCAAAATTACAGTCACCAAAAGTATCCAAACAAAGACGTTACTGAACCGCGCCAGCAAATTAATGAAGTCCCGGAAGACTGGGAGTGTGACAGTGATCCACACTGCTGAGTAGTGAACTCATCTCAATATCCAATGTATTAGGCCTGCGTTTCTTCTCGTTCTCCATGAAATTGAGTCGAATTAAAAATCTGCCAAGTGAGCATTTGCTGTCAACTCTCCCCAGGCCTGCTCTTCTGCATGAAATCCAGCCGAATGTAGAATTCTGTTCTTTAACCCTGCCACACTACCGAACGACCTGAGTTCTTCTAAATATCAACACGTACATATCTGGTTTTCATCTGCCTGTGCACTCAATCAAGCCAAAGTTTTCATCATCCCATCCACTCTAACCAAGCCTGGTGTGCATCGACTCCTGAATCAATCTAAACCATATGGTACTCTCCCGGTCAACGCCACCCAGTGGTGTTGATGGTCGTATACCTCTAAAACTAGTCAGGGTTGGGATTCATCTACATGTCCCAGTAACCCAAGGCTGGTTTTCAGCGGCGTGTTCACACTCGCAGGCGTGCTCTTCACTGGCTACCCACTCTACTCTGTTTAGGTCTTCATTTCCTCGTGCCAATAACTCAGAGTTCTAAAATCATTGGTATCTCCACTACCGAATGTTCAATTCATTCACTTCGAATCTGGAATTCATCTGAATCTCCACTCCACCCAGGCTTTCGTTACACCTCTGGTCAATGTCCAAGTAACCCAATGCTTGTTTCAGTGGCCTGTTAACACTTGCAGGCGTACTTTTCAACTTGCTATCCACTCAATCCTGGTCAGCTCTTAATTTTCATGTCCACACAACACTGACTTCAGAAATCATTGGAATGTCCACTACAGACTGTTCCATTCACTCACTGCCAATCTGGAGTCCATCGAATCTCCACTCCAGGCAGGCTTTCGCTGCACACTGGTGAATGTCCAAGTAACCCAATGCTGGTTTTCAGCGTCATTTTTCACACTCGCAGGAGTGCTGTTCAACTGGCTACACACTCCACCCTGGTCTTGTCTTCATCTTCCTGTCCACACAACCCAGACTTCAGAAATCATTGGAATCTCCACTACATAATTTTCCATTCATTCACTGCCAATCTGGAGTTCATCAAATCTCCACTCCAGGCAGGCTTTGTCTTGCAGTACACGGAGCTTACGTCTATCAGGTTACACTCACCACAGTGCTCCCGAGTCATTCCTATTACTTTGTTTGTCTGTAAACACTGCTATGCTCTGTTCCTCAACCAATTTGTAATGTCTCATCCTTCTTAGACACTGAAGTTTTACTATAAGTTAATATTGCCTTTCTCCTCTCCTGATGTCTTTTGAGCAGTTTACTTTAATGCAATGTCCTTTTTTTATAGATACAGGAAGACAATTAATTAATATGTTCTTTAACTTAGGAATTGATTGGCTTAGAATATTATTCATTCCTGGGCATCTGCCTTCTCAACTTAAGCCTCAGTTGCCCTCACTTCCTAGCACCCAAGGGCAGGTTTCCGACGTGGGACTGGATGGAACCAGGGCAAGCCGGTAAGTTATGTGCTACCCTGGCATCGCAATGAGCCTGGCCAAGGTGCCAAAATTCTTAACTATCAGTTAAGAGTTTGATCATAGGCAAATGCTGTCATGATCCAAATATAACGATGAGACTAGGACCCTGCTACTAGGAATAGGAAAGCTACCTGGCCTGTGCACTGGAGTCTGAGATTGAGATGGCCCTGGGAGAGCAATTCTATAAGCTCAAGGTATTTCTTACTGTTTCCATACAAAATGATTAATATTATGTATGCTTATATGTTGGTTGGACAAGGAGAGGTGAAACACATCCTAGAAGCATTTTTCCTGTGTGTCCTGACTAACATGGATGAGACTGAACTTTCTCCCCTTCAAACTGCCTTCAGTAAATGATTTCAGTATATTGAGGCAGTTTCTCTTATCTCACAGGAAACTAGCTGGCCTTAGGTATGCAGATCCCAGATGCTAAGCCAGGCCTGATCTTTGGAATGTAGATGCCTGGCTCCAAGCTGGTTGATTTTGGAGTTGTAGATTTCAAGCTCTACCAGACTTGTCTTTGTTGTGCTAATCCAAGTGTTTGTAGTTTGTAAAAGGATTACTGGCCTGCGGATGTAAAGAAACAATGTATGTTGTGCCTCAATATTCTTTCTGTAACTCCTTTTGATGACATAACTAAATTGTGCCCTTTAGAGGTACTATGATCTATATAAGGGATATTTCAGGGCTCTCTGGGGGACATGTGCATCAGAGAACCTGGGAAGATGGGACTGAGGACAGAAGTTGAGAGAACAAAGGTGCACGTGCTTGAGAGATCCTGGGGCCTTCATGAAATACATCTCTTCCGTGTAATAAACTGCTGCTAAGACCAACCCGCTTGGCCCCTGTTTCCTTCCTTCACCTGACAATCACCATCGACGTCCCTGGAGTGGGGAAACGGCCTGAACGCAGGCCTTTTTATTTTTTGTGTGTTTACACACAAAACCACTGGTAAATGCTAAACCACTGGTAAATGTCCAAGTAACCCAATGCTGGTTTTCAGCGGCCTGTTCACACTCGCAGACGTGCTGTTCAACAGGCTCTCCACACCAACTTGGTCAGCTCTTCCTTTTCCTGTTCACACAACCCATATTTCTGAAATTATTGGAATCTCCACTACAGAATGGTCCATTCATTCACTGCCAATCTGGAGTTCTTCGAATCTCCACTCCAGTCATGCTTTCGTTACACCACTGGTTAATATCCAAGTAACCCAATGCTTGTTTTCAGCATCCCGTTCACACTCTCAGTCATGCTCTTCAAATGGCTATCCAGTGCAACCTAGTCAGCTCTTCATTTTCCTGTCCACACAACCTTGACTTCAGCAGCCATTGGAATCTCCACTACAGAATGTTCCATTCATTCACTGCCAATCTGAATTCACCGAATCTCCACTTTAGGCAGGCTTTCGTTACACCAATGGTGAATATCCAAGTAACCCAATGCTGGTTTTGAGCTTCCTGCTCACACTCGCAGTCGTGCTGTTCAACTAGATATCCACTCCAACCTGGTCAGCTCTTCATTTTCCTGTCCTCACAACCCAGACTTCAGAAATCATTGGAATCTCCACTACAGAATGTTCCATTCATTCACTGCTATTCTGGATTTCATCTAAATCTACACTCCAGGGAGTCTTTCGTTACACCACTTGTGAATGTCCAAGTAACTCAATGATGGTTTTCACCGGCCTGTGCTCAACTCTGGCTGTCCACTCCACCCTGTGCATCCCTTCATTTTCCGGTCCACACAACCCAGACATCCGAAATCATTGGAATCCCCACTGCAGAATGTTCTGGTCATTCACTGCAAGTCTGGAATACATCTGAATCTCCACTCTGCGCAGGCATTCGTTACAGCACTTGTATGTCTACCAGAAACTTGAAGTGATCTGAATTTGCACTCTAAAATCATCCAGGTGCTGCTTTACATCTTCCTATCCACACTGCCATTCTTGCGCGAAAGCACAACAGTAGGACATATGCGTCACGCAGCCAGCCTGGCCGAGCCGGGTTCAATTCCTCGTTCTCTCAGAGAGCCCGGGAAGCTACCAAGAGTGTCGGGCCCTCGTGAAAAACCTGGCAAGACATCTGTGAACTATTCTATATGCCAAAATTAGACTCACCACATGTCTCCAAACGAAGATGCTACTGAACCGCTCCAGCAAATCAATGAAGTCCGGGAGGACTGGGAGAGTAACAGTGATCCACACTGCTGAGTAATGAATTAATGTCAATATATAAGGTATAAAGAATGTGTTTCTTCTCGTTCACCTCGAAATCGAGTCTAATTAGAAATCTGCCAAGTGAGCATTTGCTGTCAACTCTCCCCAGGCCTGCTGTTCAGCTCCCTATCCAGTCGAATACAGTTTTCTGTTTATGAACCCTGCCACACTACCGAGCAACCTGAGTTCATCTAAATATCAACACTTACATATCTGGTTTTCACTGCCTGTGCACTCAATCAAGCCTAAGTTATCTTCATCCCGTGCACTCTTTGGTTACACCACTGGTAATATCCAAGTAACTCAATGTTGGTTTTCAGCGGAGTATTCATACTCGCAGGTGGACTGTTCAACTGGCTATCCACTCCATCCTGGTCAGCTCTTCCTTTTCCTGTCCACACACCCCAGACTTCAGAAATTATTGGAATCTCCACTACAGAATATTCCATTCATTTGCTGCCAATATGGAGTTCTTCGAATCTCTACACCAGGCAGGCTTTCGTTACACCAGTGGAAAATGTCCACGCAACCCAATGATGGTTTTCAGCTAGCTTTTTCTGTTCACTGGCTATCCAGTCCACCCTGGTGATTTCTTCATTTTCCTCTCCACAGAATCCAGACATCAGAAATCATTGGAATCTCCACTATAGTTTGTTCCGGTAATTCACTGCGAGTCTGGAATACATCTGAATATCCACTCTGCGCAGGCATTCGTTACAGCACTGGTTTGTCTACCCAGAAACTTGAAATTATCTGAATCTGCACTCTAAAATCTTCAATGGGCTGCTTTTCATCTTCCTGTCAACACTGCCATTCTGTCGCGAAAGCAGAGCTGTTTGACGACTGCATCACGCAGCCAGCCTGGCCTAGCCGGGTTCAATTCTTCGCCTGCTCAGAGAGCCCGGGAAGCTACCGAGAGTATCTGGCCCTCGTGGCAAAGCCTGGCAAGACACCCGGGAAATATTTCATATTCCAAAATTACAGTCACCACAAGTCTACAAATGAATACGATACTGAACCGTGCAAGCAAATCAATGAAGTCCGGGAGGACTGGGAGAGTGACAGTGATCCACACTGCTGAATATTGAAAAAGGTAAAGTAAAAGCCCTCCCGTTGATCATCGATTTGCTCGAGCGGGTCCAGTAACGTCTCCATTGGAGATTTTGTTGTTACTTTGTCTGGCATATCGAATACTCTCGGTAGCTTGCCGGGCTCTCCGAGAGGGGCGGAGGAATTGAACTGGGGTCAGACATGTTGGTTGCGTGCAAGGCAAACGCCCTACCTGCTGTGCTATCTCAATATCCAATGTCTTAGGCCTGTGTTTCTTCTCGTTGTCAATGAAATCGAGTCAAATTAGAAATCTGCCATGTGAGCATTTGCTGTCAACTCTCACCAGGCCTGCTTTTCAGATCCCTATCCTATCAAATATAGTATTCTGTTCAATAACACTGCCACACTACCGAGCGACCTTAATCACTTACTTAATCACTTAACTTCCCGTTAGTCGTCGATTTGCTCGAGCGGGCGCCAGTAACGTCTCCATTTGTCCCTGTCGCGTGCTAGTGTAGCCCAATGGCATCTGTTCGCTCCGGGAACATGAAGGTCCTCAAACCGATCGTTCATGATCTTGACGAAGAAGTCTGACCATCTGGTAGGTGGGCGGCCACGCAGTCTTTTGACATCCCGTGGAATCCAGTCGGTAACAGCTCTAGTCCAGCAGTCGTCTTTAAATCTCATTACGTGACAAGCCCATCTGATTTTCGACACCTTGGCAAATGAGACAGTGTCCCTGATTCTTGATCGTCGACGGATGTCAGAACTCCGGATTCTTTCTCTCATTTGAGTGAAACGTGATATTCCAAGCATAGCTCTTTCTATTCTTCTTTGGGAGACCTGAATAGCGTTCACATCTTGTTTGCGTAGGGCCCAGGTCTCTGCGGCATATGTTAATGCAGGAAGAACAGTGGAATCAAAGAGATGTGCCCGGAGCCGGAGGTTCTTCGTCCTCTTAGCTATTTCTTCGACGTTCTTGAAGGCGTTCCAAGCCGCTCTCTTCCTCCTGCGCAGCTCCAGTGCCAGGTCATTTGTCATGTTGACCTCTCGACCTGGGTACACATAGCTGTTGCATTCGGAGATGGTCATTCCGTAGAGAGTGAATGGGGCGTCAGGAACGAGGCTGTTTCTCATCAACATTGTCTTCGTAAGATTCAGCTGTAGTCCTACCTTTTCAGACTCACGGTCAAAGTCGGCCAGCATTTGTGCCGCTTGGGTGATGTTTGGTGTTATTAAAACAATGTCATCAGCAAAGCGGAGGTGGTGTAGTTGCCAACCATCTATCTTCACTCCCATTCCTTCCCATTCCAGTCATCGCATGATGTTCTCGAGGGTGGCACTGAAGAGTTTCGGTGAAATGGTATCACCCTGCCGCACCCCTCTCTTGACATCAACGATCACTTCTTTGTAGAATGGTGAGATCCTGGTAGTGAATCCGCAGTACAGCTCATGGAGGATTCTGATGTATTGGGCTTGAATGCCCTGATTGGCTAGGGCTTCAATGACCGCTTCCATCTCAACAGAATCAAAGGCCTTCTTTAAATCAATGAACGTTAAACAGAGCGGCATCTTGAACTCCCGAGAAACCTCAATGAGCTTGGTTATCGTGTGGATATGGTCGATGGTGCTGAATCCTTTGCAGAACCCAGCTTGCTCGCATGGTTGTCCTTCATCTAGTGTTCTGCCAATCCTATTTAGGATGACTCGAGTGAACAACTTGTAGATGACAGACAATAGGCAGATCGGGCGATAGTTGCCAATGTCATGGATGTCTCCCTTCTTGAACAGTAGTACAGTCCTGCTGGTTTTCCATTAGGACGGAACCTTGCATTCAGACAGGTAGCGAGTGAAGAGCCGAGCCAGTGTATTGATGAGTACTGATGGCAGGTTCTTCAGGTGTTCAGGTCTGAGCTTGTCTGGGCCGGGTGCTGTTTGTTTCTTTACCGACGAAATGGCGTGTCGGATTTCGGAAGGGAGAACGTTGGGAACGACATACCCATCCTGTGGAATTTGGTATGTCGGTAAGTGGACATGGCTATCGAAGAGATTTGAGTAGAAGTCATGGATAATCTTCTCCATTGCCGTTCTGGAGGATGTGATGGATCCATCAGTACGTCGGAGGGCAGTCATCTTGGTCTTGTAGTTGGCGAAGGACAGGCGGGCGTTACGAATACTTTTCCCGGCTTCTGCCGCATCTACCAGTACTTCTGCTCTTCTCTCTTTGAGGTCTTCCTTGATCGCATCTCTGCACTGCTTTGCGAGCTCAGACGTTAGCTTGCGGTTGCCTGAGGCATGCGCCAAACCACGCTGGCGAATTAGCTCAAGAGTTTTCGAAGATAGGCGATTTTTTGTGGCTATCTCTCTCTTGGCGTTCCTCGCACATTCATGGAGGTGCTGAACCAGTCGATCGTATTCCTCGTCAATGTTGTCAACAATGGCATCTTCCCATGTTGCTGCAATAGTACCAAAGAGTTCCCAGTTGGTGGTCATTCTGGGAGTTCTCTTTTTGAACTTTGCAGCCCTTTCACCCCGTTCTGTGAAGTAGAATTTTGCACGAAGGAGACGGTGGTCCGATCCCGTTCGAAATTTTGGGACAACAGCGACATCAGTCAGGCAAAACCGTCGATTGAATATGATGTGGTCTATTTCGTTGTGGAATCGTCCACCAGGAGACTCCCATGTCCATCGTTTAGATTCTGCCTTCTGGAACTGTGAGTTACCATGAATGGTTTTGCTCGACATGATGAACTCAGACAGTCTCTCACCCTGTTCGTTCCATTCTAGGCCATGGGTCCCGATGTGAAGTTCTTCAGCTGATCTTCTCGGTTCTATTTTGGCATTAAAATCACCGACAATGAACTTGTAGAAGGTGTGGTCTTTTTTATAGAACTTCTCTAGCTCCATGTAGAACTTCTCGATTTCTCTTTCATCATAATGAGATGTTGGTGCATAGACAACGAAGATAGAAACTGCAGGCAGTGAGCCACATCTATTCAAAAGTAAATGTCCGATTCGGGTCGTTAGGCATTCGAATGAATCAATGCTCTTGGACAAGTTTGTGTTGACAAGGACACCGACGCCTCCAACACCTCTTTTATCGCATGTTCCGAGGAACAATTCTTCTCCAGTGTCAAAAACGGCATGGTGAGATTCGTGCCTTCTTGTCTTGGTCAGACCAATGATGTCATACTTGATCATTTGCGCATGTACCATCAGGTTCTCGATGGATGCATCTGATGCTAGCGTACGTGCATTGAAAGTACAGACGAGCGACCTAAGGTCATCTAAATATCAACACCCACATATCTGGTTTTCATCTGCCTGTGCACTCAATCAAACCGAAGTTTTCATCATCCCGTCCACTGTAACCAGGCCTGGTGTGCATCGACTTCTGAATCAATTTAAACAAAATGGTACTCTTACAGTCAACACCACTGTGTGGCGGTGATGATCGTATGACTCTAAAGCTCATCAAGGTTGAGATTCTTCTGCATGTCCCAGTAACCCAATGCTAGTGGTCAGCGGCCTGTTCACATACCGCAGGCGTGGTGCTCACTGGCTATACACTCCACACTGATCAGCTCTTTATTTCCTGGTGCCCATAACCCAGAATTCTGATATCATTTGTATCTCTACTACAGAATGTTCCATTCATTCCCTGTTATTCTGGAATTCATCTGAATCTCCACTCCAGGCAGGCTTACGTTACAATATTGGTAAATGTCCAAGTAATCCAATGATGGTTTCAAGCGGTCTGTTCACACTCGAAGGCGTGCAGTTCAACTGGCTATCCACACAACCATGGGAAGCTCTTAATTTTCCTTTTCACAAAACCCAGACTTCAAAAATCATTGGAATTTCCACTACAAAATGTTCCATTCATTCACTGCCAATCTGGAATTCATCGAATTTCCACACCAGGCAGTATTTTGTTACACCACTGGTGAATATCCCAGTTACCCAATGCTGGTTTTCAGCTTGCCTGTTCAAACTTGCAGGCCTGCTTTTCAACGGGCTATCCACTCTAACCTGGTCTACTCTTCATTTTCCTGTCCATATAACCCAGAATTCAGAAATCATTGGGATCTCCACTACAGAATGTTCCATTCATTCACTGCCAATTTGTAATTCATCTGAATCTCCACTTTAGGCAGGCTTTCGTTCCACCAATGGTGAATGTCCAAGTAACCCAATGCTTGTTTCCTGAAGCCTGTTCACACTCACAGGCATGCTGTTCAACTGGCTATCCTCTAAACACCGGTCAGCTCTTCATTTTCCAGTCGGCTCAACCCACACTTTAGAAATCATTGAAATCTCAACTACAGAATGTTCCATTCATTCACTGCGAATCTGGAATTCATCTGAATCTTCACTCCAGGCAGGATTTCGTTACAACACTGGTGAATATCCAAGTAACACAATGTGATCAGGTCAGCGGCCTGATCACATACCGCAGGCGTGGTGTTCATTGGCTATCCATTCGACCCTGGTCAGCTCGTCATTTCCTGGTGCCAATAACCCAGAATTCTGAAATCATTGGTATCTTCACTACAGAATGTTCCATTTATCCACTGCAAATCTGGAAATAATCTGAATCTCCACACCAGGAAGGCTTTCGTTACACCACTGGTGAATGTCCAAGTAACCCAATGTTGGTTTTCAGACTCCTATATACACTCCCAGGCGTGCTGTTCAACTTGCTAGCAACTCAACACTGCTCAGCTCTTCATTTTCTTGTCCACATAAACCAGACTTCAGAAATCATTGGAATCTCCACTACAGAATGTTCATTTCATTCACTGCAAATATGGAAATCATCTGAATCTCCACTCCAGGCGCGCTCTCGTTACACCACTGCTGAATGTCCAAGTAACCCAATGCTGTTTTCCAGAGGCCTGTTCAGACTCGCAGGCATGCTGTTCAAATGGCTAAACACTCAACCCAGGTCAGCTCTTGATTTTCTTGTCCACACAAATTAGACTTCAAAAATCATTGGAATCTCTGCTACAGAATGTTCCATTCATTCACTGCCAATCTGGAATTCATCGAATCTCCACTTCAGACAGGCTTTCGTTACACCACTGGTGAAAGTCCAAGTAACACAATGCTGGTTTTAGCGGCCTTTGTACACTCGCAGGCGTGCTGTTCTACTGGCTATCCACTCCAAAACAGTCAGCACTTAATTTTCCTGTGCACACAACACAGACTTCAGAAATCATTGGAATCTCCACTATAAAATGTTCCATTCATTCACTGTAAATCTAGAATTCAATGAATCTGCACTCCAGGCAGGCTTTCGTTACAACACTTGTGAATATCCAAGTAACCCAATGCTGATTTTAATAGCCCTGTCACCCTGGCAGGCGTGCTGTTCACCTGGTTATTCACTCAACTCTGGTCATCTCTTCATTTTTCTGCCCAAAAAACACCGAATTCAGAAATAATTGGAATCTCCACTAGAGAAACTTCCATTAATTCACTGCCAATCTGGAATTCATGGAATCTACACTCCAGGCAGGATTTCGTTACACAACTTGTGAATATCAAAGTAACACAATGCTGGTTATCAGCAGCCTTATCAAACTCCCAGGCCTGCTATTTAACTGGCTATCCACTCTAACCTATCCTGCTGTTCATTTTCCTGTCCACACAAACCAGACGTCAGAAATCATTGGAATCTCCACTACAGAATGTTCCATTCATTCACTGCGAATCTGGGATTCATCTGAATCTCCACTCTAGGCAGGCTTTTGGTACACCAATGCTGAATGTCCAAGTAACACAAAGCTGGTTTTCAGCGGCCTGTTCACACTCGCAGGTGTGCTGTTCAACTGGCTCTCCACTCCAGAGTGTAAGCTCTTTTTATTCCGGTCCAGACAAGCCAGACTTCTGAAATCATTGGAATCTCCACTGTAGAATTATTCATTCATTAACTGCCAATCTGGAGATTATCGAATCTCCACGCCAGGCAGGCTTCCGTTACAACAGTGCTGAATTTCTAAGTAAAATAATGCTGGTTTTCAGAGGCCTGTTCACACTCGCAGGCGTGCGGTTCTTCATTTTCCTGTCCACATAACCCAGACTTCAGAGACCATTAGTATCTCCACACAGAATGTTCAATTCATTCACTGCGAAACTGGAATTCATAGAATCTGTACTCCAGGCAGGCTTTCGTTGCACCACTGGTGAATATCCAAGTAACCCTATGTTGGTTTTCAGCGTCCTGTTCACACCTCAAGCGTGCTGTTCAACTGGCTATCCACTCAATCTTGGTCAGCTCTTCCTTTTCCTGTCCACAAGGACCAGACTTCAGAAATCATTGTAATCTCTTTCTACTGAATTTCCATTCATTCACTGCCAATCTGGAATTCATCGAATCTCCACTCTAGGCAGGCCTTCCTTACACCACTGTTGATGTCCAAGTTATTCAATGCTGCTTTTCAGCGATCTGTTCACACTCGCAAGTGTGCTCTTCAACTGGCTATCCACTCCAACATGATAAGCTCTTCATTTTCATGTACACACAAACCAGATTTCAGAAATCATTGGAATCTCCACTACAGTATTTTCCATTCATTCAATGCGAATCTGGAATTCATCTGAATCTCCACTCCAGGCAGGATTTCCTTACAACACTGGTGTATTTCCAAGTAACACAATGCTGGTTTTCCGCGGCCTGTTCACACTCGCAGGCGTACAGTTCAACTGGCTATCCTCTCTACAGTGTTCAGCTCTTTCTTTTCCTGTCCACACAACCCAGACTAGAGAAATCACTGGAATCTCCACTACAGAATGTTCCATTAATTCAATGCCAATGTGGAGATCATCGAATCTCAAATCCAGGCAGGCTTTCTTTACACCACTGCTGAATATTCAAGTTACCACTGCTGTTTTTCAGCGGCCTGTTCACACTCGCAGGCGTGCTCTTCACTGGCTATCCAGTCCACCCTGATTAGCTCTTCATTTCCTGGTGGCAATAACCAAAAGTTCTGAAATCATTGGTATCGCCAATACATAATGTTCCATTCATTCACAGCGAATATGGAATTCATCTGAATCTCCACTTCAGGCAGTCTTTCGTTACAACACTGGTGAATGTCCAATTAACACAATGCAGGTTTCCAGCGGTCTTTTCACACTCGCAGGCGTGCTGTTCTACTGGTTATCCACTCATCCCTGGTCAGCTCTTCATTTTCATGTCTACACAATCAAGACTTCAGAAACCATTGGAATCACCACTAAAGAATGTACCATTCATTCACTGCCAATCTGGAGATTATCGAATCTCCATGCCAGGCATGCTTTCCTTACAACACTGCTGAATGTCCAAGTAAAGAAATGCTGGTTTTCAGAGGCCTGTTCACACTCGCAGGCATGCGGTTCAACTGGATTTCCACTCAATCCTGGTCAGCTCTTCATTTTCCTTTCCACACAACACAGATTTCAGAAATTATTGGAATCTACACTATAGAATGTTCCATTCATTCACTGACAATACGGAATTCATCGAATCTCCACTCCAGGCAGAATTTGGTTACACCACTTGTGAATATCCAAGTACCACAATGCTGATTTTCAGTGGCTTGTTCACACTCACAGGTGTGATGTTCAACTGGCTATCCACTCCAACATGGTAAGCTCTTCATTTTCCTGTCCACACAAACCAGATTTCAGAAATCATTGAAATCTCCACTACAGAATGTTCCATTCATTTACTTCGAATCTGGAATTCATCTGAATCTCCACTCCAGGCAGTCTTTCGTTACAACACTGGTGTATTTCCAAGTAACACAATGCTGGATATCAGCGTCCTGTTCACACTCGCAGGCGTGGTGCTGGTTCAACTGGCTATCCTCTCCACAGTGTTCAGCTCTTTCTTTTCCTGTCCATACAACCCAGACTTGAGAAATCACTGGAATCTCCACTACAGAATGTTCCATTAATTCAATGCCAATGTGGAGATCATCGAATCTCCACTTCAGGCAGGATATCGTTATCCCACTGCTGAATATCCACGTACCCCAATGCTGGTTTTCAGCATGCTGTTCACACTCGCAGGTGTGCTGTTCAACTGACTATCCACTCCAAACTGGTCAGCTATTCACATCCTTTCCATACAACCCAGACTTCAGAAATCATTGGAATCTCCACTACAAAATGTTCCATTCATTTACTACGAATATGGAATTCATCTGAATCACCACTCAATGCAGGCTTTCGTTACAACCACTGCTGAATGTCCAAGTACTCCAATGCTCTTTTTCAGCATCCTGTTCACACTCGCAAGTGTGCTGTTCAACTGGCTCTGCACTACAGAGTGGTCAGTTCCTTCTTTTCTTGTGCACACACCGCAGACTTGAGAAATCACTGGAATCTCCACTACAGAATGTTCCATTCATTCTATACCAATGTGGAGGTCATCCTAATCTCCCCACGAGGCAGGCTTTCTTTACACCATTGCTGAATGTTCCAGTAACCCAATTCTGGTTTTCAGCGGTTTGTTCACACTCGCAGGCGTGCTCTTTACTATCCAGTCCACCCTGGTCAGCGCTTCATTTCTCCCCTCCAGGCAGGTTTTTGTTATCCCACTGGTTAATATAAAATTAACCCAATGCTGGTTTTCAGCGGCCTGTTCATACTCGCAGGCGTGGTGTTTAACTGGCAATCCACTACAACCTGGTCAGCTCTTCATTTTTCTCTCCACACAACCCAGACTTCAGAAACCATTGAAATCTCCACTAAAGAATGTTCCATTCATTCACTGCCAATCTGGATTTCATCGAATCTCCACTCCAGGCAGGCTTTTGCTACACCACCTGTGAATGTCCAAAGAACGCAGTGCTGGTTTTCAGCGTCCTGTTCACACTCGCAGGCATCCTGTTCATCTGGCTACACAAATAATCCTGGTCAGCCCTTCCTGTCCACACAACCCGGACTTCAGCAGTCATTGGAATCTCCACTACTGAATATTCCATTTACTCACTGTCAATTTGAAGTTCTTCGAATCTCCACTCTAGGCTGGCTTTCGTTACACCACTGGTGAATGTCCAAGTAACCCAATGATGGTTTTCAGTGGTCTGTGCTGATCACTGGATATCGACTCCAGCCTGTTCAGCTCTTCATTTTCTGGTCCACAGATCCCAGACATCAGAAATTATTGGAATCTCCACTACAGAATGTTCCGGTCATTCACTGCGAGTCTGGAGTACATCTGAATCTCCACTCTACGCAGCATTCGTTACACCACTGGAGGGTCTACCCAGAAACTTGAAATCACTTGAATCTATACTCTAAAACCATCCATGGGCTGCTTTTCATCTTCCTATCCACACGGCCATTCTGACGCAAAAACACAGCAGTAGGGCATGTGCGTCACGCAGCCAGCCTGGCCGAGCTGGGTTCAACTCCTCACCCTCTCATAGAGCCCGGGAAGCTACCGAGAGTATCTGGCCCTCATGCAAAGCCTGGCAAGACACCCGGGAAATATTCCATATGCAAAAATTACAGTCACCACAAATCTCCAAACGAAGACGCTATTGAACCGCGCCAGCAAATCAATGAAGTCGGGGAGGACTGGGAGATTGACAGCGATCCACACTGCTGATTAGTGAATTCATCTCAATATCCAACGTATTAGGCCTGCGTTTCTTCTCGTTCTCCACGAAATCGAGTCTAATTAGAAATCTGCCGATTGAGCATTTACTGTCAACTCTCCCCAAGCCTGGTGATCAGCTCCCTATCCAGTCGAATATAGTATTCTGTTCGTTAACCCTGCCACACTACTGAGCGACCTGAGTTCATTTAAATATCAACACCTACATATCTGGTTTTCATCAGACTGTGAACTCAATCAAGCCAAAGTTTTAATCATCCCGTTGTCTATAACTAGGCCTGGTGTGCATCGATTTCTGAATCAATTGAAACCATATGGTACTCTCATGGTCCACGCACCCAGTGCTCGTGATGATCGTATGCCTCTAAAACTACTAAGGGTTGGGATTCTTCTGCATGTCCCAGTAAAGTAATGCTAGTGGTCAACAGCCTGTTCACATATCGCATGCTTGGTGTTCATTGGTTAAGCATTCCACCCTGGTCAGCTCTACATTTTCCTCTCCACGCAACCCAGACTTCAGAAATCATTGGCATCTCCACTACAGAATGTTCCATTCATTCATTGCGAATCTGGAATTCATATGAATCTCCACTCTCGGAAGGTTTTCGTTACACCACACGTGAATTTCCAAGTAACACAATGCTGGTTTTCAGCGGCATTTTCACAATCGAAGCCGTGCTGTTCAATTGGCTATCCACTCAACCCTGGTCAGCTCTTCATTTTCCTGTCCACACAACCCAGACTTCAGAAATCATTGGAATCTCCATTACAGAACATTCCATTCATTCACTGCGAATCTGGAATTCATCTGAATCTCCACTCCAAGCAGGTTTTCGTTACACCACTGGTGAATATCCAAGCAATACAATGCTGGTTTTCAGCGGTCTGTTCACACTCGAAGCTATGGTGTTCACTGGCTATCCACTCAACCCTGTTCAGCTCTTGATTTTCCTGTCCACACAATCCAGTGTTCAGAAATCATAGGAATCTCCACACAGAATGTTCCATTCATTCACTAGGAATCTGGAGTTATATGAATCTTCACTCTCGGCAAATTTTTGTTACATCACTGGTGAATGTCCAAGAAACCCAATGCTGGTTTTCAGCGTCCTGTTCAGAATTGCAGCCGGGGTGTTCAATTGGATATCAATTCAACCCTGTTCAGTTCTTCTTTTTCTTTTCCACACAAAGCAGCCTTCAGAAATCATTGGAATCTCCACTAGAGAATGTTCAATTCATTCACTGTGAATTTAGAATTCATCGGAATCTGCACTGCAGCCAGTTTTTCGTTACACCACTAGTGAATGTCCAAGTAAGCCAATGCTGGTTTTCAATGGCATATTCACACTCGAAGACGTGCTGTTCAATTGGCTATCCACTCAACCCTGGTCAGCTCTTCATTTTCCTGTCCACACAACCCAGACTTCAGAAATCATTGGAACCTCCACTACAGAATGTTCCATAATTTCACTGCGAATCTGGAATTCATCTGAATCTCCACTCCAGGCCGGTTTTCTTTACACCACTATTGAATGACCATGTAACCCACTGCTAGTTTTCAGCGGTATGTTCACACTCGAAGCCAGGCTGTTCACTGGCTATCCACTCAACACTGGTCTGCTATTCATATTCCTGTCCACACAATCCATATTTCAGAAATCATTGCTATCTCCAATAGAGAATGTTCCATTCATTCCCTGCGAATCTGGAATACTTCTGAGTCTCCACTCCCGGCATGTTCTTGTTACACCACTGGTGAATGTCCAAGTAACACTATGCTGGTTTTCAGTGGCGTGTTCAAACTCGCAACCGTGCTGTTCAATTGGCTGTCCACTCAACCCTGGTCACCTTTTCATTTTCTTGTCCACAAACCCCGAATTCAGAAATCACTGGAATCTCTACTACAGCATGTTCCATTCATTCACTGCGAATCTGGAATTAATCTGAATCTGCGCTCCAGGCAGGCTTTCGTTAGAACACTGGTGAATGTCTAAGTAACGCAATGCTGGTTTTCAGCGGTCTTTTCACACTCAAAGCCGTGCTGTTTAATGGCTATCCACTCAACATTGGTCATCTTTTCTTTTTCCTGTCCACAAAATCCAGACTTCAGAAATCATTGTTATCTCCACTAGACAATGTTCCATTCATTCACTGCGAATCTGGAATTCATCTGAATTTCCACTCCCGGCAGGATTTCGTTACACCACTGGTGAATGTCCAAGTAACCCAATGCTGGTTTTTAGCGGTCTGTTCACACTCACAGCCGTGCTGTTCACTGGCTATCCACTCAACCCTGGTCAGCTCTTCATTTTCCTTTCCACACAACCCAGACTTCAGAAATCATTGGAATCTCCACTACAGAATGTTCCATACATTCACGGCGAATCCAGAATTCATCTCAATCTCCACTTCATTCAGATTTTGGATACAACTCTGGTGAATGTCCAAGTAACCCAATTCTGGTTTTCAGTGGCCTTTTGGCAGTCGCAGCCGTACTGTTCATTTGGCTCTCCACTCAACCCTGGTCAGCTCTTCATTTTCCTGTTCATAAAACCCATACTTCAGAAATCATTGGAATCTAGACTACAGAATGTTCCATTCATTCACTGCGAATATGGAATTCATTGGAATCTCCACTACCGGCAGGTTTTCATTACACCAATGGTAAATGTCCAAGTAACCCAATGCTGGTTTTCAGCGGCCTGCTCAGACACGCAGCCGTACTGTCAATTGGCTATCCACTCAACACTTTTCAGCTCTTCATTTTCCTGTCCACATCACGCAGCCTTCAGAAGTCATTGGATTCTCCACTACAGAACATTCCATTCATTCAGTGCGAATCTGAATTTAATCTGAACCTGCACTCCAGGCAATCTTTTGTTACACCACTGGTGAATGTCCAAGTTACACAATGGTGGTTTTCAGCGGCATGTTCACACGCTCAGACGTGCTGTTCAATTGGCTATCCAGTCAATTCTGTCAGCTCTTCATTTTCCCGTCTACACAATCCAGACTTCAGAAATCATTGGAATCTAGAATACAGAATGTTCCATTCATTCACTGCGAATCTGGAATTCATCGGAATCTCTACTACTGGCAGGTTTTCAATACAAAACTGGTGAATGTCTACGTAACCCAATGCTAGTTTTCAGCGGTCTATTCATACTCGGTGACGTGCTGTTCAATTGGCTATCCACTCAATGCTGGTCAGCTCTACATTTTCCTGTCCACACAGGCCAGCATTCAGAAATCATTGGAATATCCACGACAGAACGTTCCAATTATTCACTGCAAATCTGTAATTCATCTGACTCTCCACTCCAGGCCGGATTTCGTTACACCACTGGTGAATGTCCAAGTAACCCAATGCTGCTTTTCAGCACCTGTTCACACTCGCAGCCGTGCTGTTCAATTTGCCATCCACTAAACCCTGGTTAGGTCTTCATTTTCCTGTGCACACAACCCAGACTTCAGAAATCATTGTTATCTCCACTAAAGAATGTTCCATTCATTCACTGTGAATCTGGAATTAATCTGAATCTCTAATCCAGGTAGGCCTTTGTTACAACACTGCTGAATGTCCAAGTAACCCAATGCCGGTTTTCATCGGCTTCTTCATACTCCCAGAATTGGTGATCAACTGACTATCGATTCAACCATGGTCAGCTCTTTATTTTACTGTCCACACAACCCAGCCTTCAGAAAACATTGTTATCTCCACTACAGAATGTTCCATTCTTTCACTGTGAATCTGGAATTAATCTGAATCTCTACTCCAGTTAGGCCTTTGTTACAGCACTGGTGAATGTTCAAGTAACACAAAGCTGGTTATAAGCAGCCTGCTCCCACTCGCAACACTGCTGTTCATTGGCTCTCCACTTAACACTGGTCAGCTCTTCATTATCCTGTCCACACAACCCAGATTTCAGAAATCATTGGACTCTCCATTCCAGAATGTTCCATTCATTCACTGCGAATCTGGAATTCATCTGTCTCTCCAATCCAGGCAGTTTTCTGTTACACCACTGGTGAATGTCCAAGTGACCCAATGCTGGTTTTCAGCGGTCTTTTCATACTCGCATCCGTACTGTTCAATTGGCTATCGATTCAACCTTGGAAAGCTCTTCATTTTCCTGTCCACACAATCCAGCCTTCAGAAATCATTTAAATCTTCACTACAGAATGTTCCATTCATTCAATGCGAATCTCCAGTAAAGGCAGATCTCTCTTACACCACTGGTGAATGTCCAAGTAACCCAAAACTGGTTTTCAGCAGCCTGTTCCAACTCGCAGCTCTGCTATTCACTAGCTATTCACTCAAAACAGGTCAGCTGTTCATTTTACTGTCCACACAGCTCAGACTTCAGAAATCACTGGAATCTCCACTACAGACTTTTCTGTTCATTCCCTACAAATCTGGAATTCATCTGAATCTCCACTACCGGCAGGTTTTCGTTACACCACTGGTGAATGTCCAAGTAAACCAATGCTGGTTTTCAGGGGCCTGTTCATTCTCGCAGACGTGCTGCTCAGTTCGCTATTCACTCAATGCTGGTCAGCTCTTCATTTTACTGAACACACAGTCCAGCCTTTAGAGATCATTGGAATCTCCACTACAGAATGTTCCATTCATTCACTGCTAATCTGTAATTCATCTGAATACGCACTGAGGCAGGCTTTCGTTACACCACTGGTGAATGTCCAAGTAACCCAATGCTGGTTATCAGCGGCATGTTCACACTAGCAGTCGTGCTGTTAAATTGGCTATCCACTCAATGCTGGTTAGCTCTTCATTTTCCTGTCCACACAACCCAGCATTCAGAAGTCATTGTAACCTCCACAACAGATTGCTCCATTCATTCACTGTGAATCTGGAATTCAGCGGAATCTCCACAACCGGCCGGTTTTCATTAAACCAGTGTTGAATGTCCAAGTATCTGAATGCTGGTTTTCAGCAGCCTTTTCATACTCACAGCCATGCTGTTCAATTGGCTTTCCACTCAACCCTGTTCAGCACTTCATTTTCCTGTCCATATCACCCAGCCTTTAGAACTCATTGGAATCTCCACTAAAGAATGTTCCATTCTTTCACTGAGGATCTGAAATTAATCTGAATCTGCAGTCCAGGCAGTCTTTTGTGATAGCACTGTTTAATGTACAAGTAACCCTAATGCTGGTTTTCAGTGGCCTGTTCACAATCGCCGCCGTTCTGTTCAATTGGCTATCCACTCAACCCCGGTCAGCTCTTCATTATCTTGTACACATAATCCAGACTTCAGAAATCTTTGGAATCTCCACTACAGAATGTTCTTTTCACTCAGTGCGAATCTGGAAATCATCTGACTCTGCACTAAAGGCAGGTTTTCGTTACACTACTCTTGAATGTTCAAATAACCCAATGCTGGTTTTCAGCGGCTTTTTCATACTCGCAGACGTGGTGTTCAACTGGCTATCTATTCAACCATGGTTAGCTCTTCATTTTACTGTCCACACAACCCACTCTTCAGAAAACATTGTTATCACCACTACAGAATCTTCCATTCATTCACTGCGAATCTGGAATTTATCTGAATCTCTTCTCCAGGTAGGCCTTTGTTACACTACTGGTGAATATCCAAATAACCTAAAGCTGGTACTCAAGCAGCCTATTCCCACTGGCATCCCTGCTGTTTACTGGCTATCTACTTAACACTGGTCAGCTCTTCATTTTCCTGTCCAAACCACCCAGACTTCAGAAATCATTAGACTCTCCATTTCCGAATGTTCCATTCATTCATTGCAAATCTGGAATTCATCTGACTCTCCAATCCAGGCAGGTTTTCTTTACACCACTGGTGAATGTCCAAATAACCCAATGCTGGTTTTCAGCGGCCTTTTAAAACTGCATCATTGCTGTTCAATTGGCTACCGATTCAACTCTGGTGAGTTCTTCATTTTCCTCTCCACAGAAAACAGCCTTCAGAAATCATTGGAATCTCCATTATAGAATGTTCCATTCATTCATTGAGAATCTGGAATTCATCTGACTCTTCACTACCGGCAGGTTTTCATTACACCACTGGAGCGATAGCACAGCGGGTAGGGCGTTCGCCTTACAAGTGGCCAACATGCCCGACCCGAGTTCGATTCCTCCGCCCCTCTCGGAGTGCCCGGCAAGCTACTGAGAGTATTCGATATGCCAAACACAGTAACAACAAAGTCTCCAATGGAGACGTTACTGGGCTCGCTCGTGCAAATCAACGATCAACGGGAGGGCCTTTACCATTTACCTTACTGGTGAATGTCCAAGTAACCCAATGCTCGTTTTCAGCGGCCTGTTCAGACTCGCAGCCGTGCTGTTCAATTGGCTATCCACTCAACCCTGTTCAGCTCTTCATTTTCCTGTCCCCATCATCCAGCCTTCAGAAATCATTGGAATCTCCACTACAGAATGTTCCATTCATTCACTGCCATTCTGTAATTCATCTGAATCTCCATTACCGGCAGGTTTTCGTTATACATCTGCTGATTGTCCAAGTAAACCAATGCTGGTTTTCAGCGGCCTTTTCAGACTCGCATCTGTGCTGTTCAATTGGCTATCCACTCAACTGTGTTCAGCTCTTCATTTTCCTGTCCACATCACCAAACCATTTGATACCATTGGTAACTGCACTACAGAATGTTCCATTCATTCACTGAGAATCTGGAATTCATCTGACTCTCCACTCCCGGAAGGTTTTCGTTATACCACTGGTGAATGACCAAGTAACCCAATATTGGTTTTCAGCGGCCTGTTCACTCTCGCAGACGTACTGTTGAGTTGGCTATCCAATAAATGCTGGTCAGCTCTTCATTTTCCTGTCCACACAGCCCAGCCTTCAGAGATCATTGGAATCTCCACTACAGAATGTTCCATTCATTCTCTGCGAATCTGGTATTCATCTGAATCTCCACTCCTGCCAGGTTTTCGTTATACCACTGGTGAATGTGCAAGTAACACAATACTGGTTTTCAGCCTCCTCTCCATACTGGAAGACTTGCTGTTCAATTGGTTATCGCCTCAACTCTGGTCATCTCTTCATTTTCATGTCCACACAACCCAGCCTTCAGAAATCATTTAAATTTCCACTACAGAATGTTCCATTCATTCACTGTGAATCTTGAATTCATCTGAATCTCCAATAAAGGTAGATCTCTGTTACACCACTGGTGAATGTCCTAGTAAACCAAAGCTGGTTTTCAGCAGCCTGTTCCCACTCGCAGCCCTTCTATTCACTAGCTATCCACTCAAAACTGGTCAGCTGTTCATTTTACTGTCCACACAGCCCAGCCTTCAGAAATAATTGGAATCTCCACTAAAGAATGTTCCGTTCATTCACTACGAATATGGAATTCATCTGAATCTCCACTACCGGCAGGTTTCTTTACACCACTTTAGAATATCCAAGTAACCCAATGCTCGTTTTCAGCGGCCTGTTCACACTCGCAGACGTGCTGTTTAATGGGCTTTCCAATCCACCCTGGTCAGTTCTTCATTTTCCTGTCCACATCACCCAGCCTTCAGAAATCATTGGAATCTCCACTACAGAATGTTCCATTCATTCACTGCGATTCTGGAATTCATCTGAATCTCCACTACCGCAGGTTTTCGTTATACATCTGCTGATTGACCAAGAAAATCAATGCTCGTTTTCAGCGGACTGTTCAGACTCGCAGCTGTGCTGTTCAATTGGCTATCCATTCAACGGTGTTCAGCTGTTAATTTTCCTCTCCACATCACCCAAACTTCAGATACCATTGTTAACTCCACTACAGAATGTTCCATTCATTCACTGCGAATCTGGAATTCATCTGAATATGCACTGAGGCAGACTTTCGTTACACCACTGGTGAATGTCCAAGTAACCCAATGCTGGTTTTCAGCGGTATGTTAACACTCCCAGACGTGCTGTTCAATTGGCTATCCACTCAATGCTGGAAAGCTCTTCATTTTCCTGTCCACACAACCCAGCATTCAGAAATCATTGTAATTTCCACTACAGATTGTTCCATTCATTATCTGCGAATCTGGAATTAATCTATATCTGCACTCCAGTCAGTCTTTAGTTATACCACTGGTGAATGTCCAAGTATCCGAATGCTGCTCTTCAGTGGCCTGTTCAGACTCACAGCCATGCTGTTCAATTGGCTATCCACTCAAACCTGTTCAGCTCTTCATTTTCCTTTCCACATCATCCAGCCTTCAGAAATCATTGGAATCTCCATAAAGAATGGTCCATTCATTCACTGAGAATCTGGAATTCATCTGACTCTCAAATCCAGGTAAGTTTTCATTACACCACTGGTGAATGTCGATGTAACACATTGCTGGTTTTAAGCAGCCTATTCACATTCTCACGTGGGCTGTTCAATTGGCTATCCACTCAATGCTGGTCAGCTCTTCATTTTCCTGTCCACACAGTCCAGCCTTCAGAAATCATTGGAATCTCTAATACAGAATGTTCCATTCATTCACTGCGAATCTGTAATTCATCTGACTCAATTCCAGGCATGTTTACTTTACACCACTGGTGAATGTCCTAGTAACCCAATGCTGGTTTTCAGCGGCCTGCTCAGAGTCTCATCCGTGCTGTTCAATTGGATATCCACTCAACCCTGTTCAGCTCTTCATTTTCCTGTCTAAACCACCCAGATTTATAGAAATCATTGGAACCTCCACTACAGAATGCTCCATACATTCATTGCGAATCTGGAATTCATCTGAATCTCCACTCCAGGCTAGATTTCGTTAATCCACTGGTGAATATCCAAGTAACAGAATGATGGTTTTCAGTGGCTTGTTCACACTCAAATCCGTGCTGTTCACTTGCTATCCACTCAAACCTGTTTAGCTCTTTATTTTCCTGTCCACACAAACCAGACTTCAGAAATCATTGTAACCTCCACTACAGAACGTTCCATTCACTCACTGCTTATCTGGAATTCATCTGACTATGCAATCAAGGCATGTTTTCGTTACACCGCTTTTGAATGTCCAAGTAACCCAATACTGGTTTTCAGTATCCTGTTTAAATTCGCAGGCGTGCTTTTCAACTGGCTATCCACTGAACCCTGGTCAGCTTTTCATTTTCCTGTTCACACAAAACAAACTTCAGAAATCATTGGAATATCCACTACAGAATGTTCCATACATTTACTGCCAATCTGGAATTCATCCAATCTCCACTCCAGGCATGATTTCGTTACACTACAGGTGAATATCCAAGTAACCGAATGCTGGATTTCAGTGGTCTGTTCACACTCGCAGGCGTGCTGTTCTACTGGCTATCCACTCCAACCTGGTCAGCTCTTCATTTTCCTGTCCACATAACCTAGACTTCAGAAAATATTAGATTCTACACTACAAAATGTTCCATTCTTTCACTGTCAATCTGGAATTCATTGAATCTTCACTCCAAACAGACTTTCGTTACACCTCTGCTGAATGTCAAAGTAACCAAATGCTGGTTTTCAGTGTCATGTTCACACTCTCAGGCGAGCTGTTCAATTGGCTATCCAGTCCTCCGTGGTCAGCTCTTCCTTTTCCTGTCCACAAAACCCAAACTTCAGAAATCATTGGAATCTCCACTACAGCATGTTCCATTCACTCACTGCCATTCTTGAGTGCTTCGAATACCCACTCCAGGTATTCTATCGTTACACCACTGGTGAATGTCCAAGTAACCTAATGCTGGTTTTTAGCATCTTTTTAACACTTGGATGTGTGCTGTTCAACTGACTATCCACTCGTCCCTGGTCAGCTTTTCATTTTCCTTTCCACATAACCCAGACTTCAGAATCTCCAATACAGAATGTTCCATTCATTCACTGCCAATCTGCAATTCATTGAATCTCAACTCCAGTCAAGCATTCGTTATACCACTGGTGAATGTCCATGTAACACAATGCAGGTTTTCAGCGTCTTGTTCACAGTGGCAGCCGTACTGTACAACTGGCTATACACTCCACAGTGGTCAGATTTTCATTTCCTGTCCACACAAACCAGACTTCAGAATTCATTAGAATCTCCACTACAGAATGTACCATTGATTCACTGTCAATTTTGTGATCATCGAATCTCCACGCCAGGCAGGCTTTCGTTACATCATGGCTGAATATTCAAGTATCCAAATGGTCGTTTTCAGCGTCCTGTTCACACTCGCAGGCGTGCTGTTCAACGGCTATCCACTGAACCCTGGTCAGCTCTTCATTTTCCTGTCCACATAACCCATATTTTAGAAATGATTGGAATCTCCCCTACAGGATGATCCATTCATTCACGGCCAATATGGAGTTCTTCGAATCTGCACTCCATGCAGGCTTTCGTTACACCACTGGTGAATGTCCAAGTAACAGAATGCTGATTATCAGCAGCCTGTTCACACTCGCAGGAGTGCTGTTCCACTGGTTATCCACTCAACCCTGGTCAGCTCTTCATTTTCCTGTCCACAAAACCCAGACTTCAGAAATCATTGGAATCTCCACTATAAAATGTTCCATGCATTCGCTTCGAATCTGGAATTCATCTGAATCTCCAATTCAGCCAGGCCTTCATTACACTACAGCTGAATGTCCAAGTAAGATAATGCTGGTTTTAAGCATCCTTTTCACATTTGCAGGCGTGCTGTTTAACTGGCTATCCACTCTATAGTGGATAGGTCTTTCTTCTCCTGTCCACACAACCAAGACTTCAGAAATCATTTGAATCCCCACTAGAGAATGTTCCATTCATTCACTGCCAATCTGGAATTCAGCTGTATCTAAACTACAGGCAGTTTTTCGTTACACATTGTTGAATATCTTAGTAACCCTTTGCTGGTTTTCTGCATTCTCTTCACCCTCGCAGGTGTGCTGTTCAACTTGGTTATCCACTCCACCCTGGTCAGCTCTTCCTTTTCTTGTCCACACAACCCAGACTTCAGAAATCATTGGAATCTCCACTTCAGTGTGTTCCATTCATTCACGGCCAATATGGAGTTCTTCGAATCTCCACTCCAGGCTGGCTTTCGTTACACCACTGCTGAATGACCAAGTAACCCAATGCTGGTTTTCAGCGGACTATTCAAACTCACAGGCGTGCTGTTCAACTGACTATCCACTTTACCCTGGTCAACTCTTCATTTTCCTGTCCACATAACCCAGACTTCAGAAACCATTAGAATCTTCACTACACAATGTTCCATTCATTCACTGCCAATTTGAAATTCATGTAATATCCACTCCAGTCAGGCTTTCATTAAACCACTGGTGAATATCCAGGTAACTCCATGCTGGTTTTCACCGGCCTGTTCACATTCGCCTGCACATACGTTGAACTGGCTATCCACACTAGCATTTTCTGCTGTTCATTTTCCTGTTCACACAATCCCGGCTTCGCATTTCATTGGAATCTCCACTAGAGAATGTTCCATTCATTCATTCCTGATCTGGAGTTCATCGAATTTCCACTCAAGGCCGGATTTCGTTACACCACTGGTGAATATTCAAGTAAGACGATGCTAGTTTTCATCACTCTGTTTAAATTCGCAGGCCTGCAGTTCAACTGGCTATCGACCCTAACTTGGTCTGCTCTTCATTTTCCTGTCCACACAAATCAGACTTTAGAAATCATTGGAATCTCCACTACAGTGTGCTCCATTCATTCACGGTCAATATGGAGTTCTTCGAATCTCCACTCCAGGCAGGCTTTCGTTACACCACTGCTGAATGTCCAAGTAACCCAATGCTGGTTTTCAGAGGAATTTTCACACTCTCAGGCGCGCTGATCAACTGGCTATCCACTGAATACTGGTCAGCTCTTCATTTTCCTGTCCACAAAACCCAGATTTCAGAAATCATTGGTATTTCCTCTATGGAATGTTTCATTCATTCACTGCGAATCTGGAATTCATCTGAATCTCGACTGCAGGCATGCTTTCGGTACACCACTTTTGAATGTCCAAGAAACACAATGCTGGTTTTCAGGATCCTGTTCACACTCGCAGGCCTGCAGTTCAAGTGGCAATCCACTGAACCCTGTTCAGCTATTCTTTTTCCTGACAACACAACCCAGACTTCAGAAATCTTTGGAATTTCCACTACATAATTTTCCATTCATTCACTGCCAATCTGGAATTCATCGAATCTCCACTCCAGGCAGGATTTCGTTACACCACTGAATATACAAGTACATAATGCTGGTTTTCAGCAGCGTGTTCATAGTCGCAGACGTGCTGTTCAAACGGCTATCCACTCCAACCTGGTCAGCTCTTCATTGTCCTATCCTCAGAACGTAGGATTCAGAAACCATTGGAATATCCACAACACAATGTTCCATTAATTCACTGCCAATCTGGAGTTCATGGAATCTCCACTCCAGGCTGGCTTTCGTTACACCACTGCTGAATGTCCAAGTAACCCAGTACTGGTTTTCAGCATCCTGTTCACACTCGCAGCCATGCTGGACAACTGGCTTCCCACTCAACCATGGTCAGTTCTACGTTTTCCTATCCACACAATTCAGACTTCAAAAATCATCGAATCTCCACTCCAGGCAGTCTTTCATTACACCACTGCTGAATGTCCAAGTAACCCAATGCTGGTTTTCAGAGGAATTTTCACACTCTCAGGCGTGCTGATCAACTGGCTATCCACTGAATACTGGTCAGCTCTTCATTTGCCTGTCCACACAACCCAGATTTCAGAAATCATTGGAATCTCCACTAAAAAATATTCCATTCATTCACTGCGAATCTGGAATTCATCTAAATCTCCACTCCAGGCAGGTGTTCGTGACACTACTTTTGAATTTCCAAGATACACAATGCTGGTTTTCAGCGTCTTGTTCACACTCGCAGGCGTGCTGTTCAACTGGCTATCCACTGAACCCTGGTCAGCTCTTCGTTTTCCTGTCCACAAAAGCCAGACTCCAGAAATCATTGGAATCTCGCCTAAAGAATATTCCATTCATTCACTGCGAATCTGGAATTCATGTGAATCTCCACTCCAGGCAGGCTTTCGTTACACCACTGCTGCATGTCCAAGTAACTCAATACTTGTTTTCAGCGTCCTGTTCACACTCGCCGAGTGCTGTTTTACTGGCTATCCATTGAACCCTGGTCAGCTTTTCATTTTCTTTGCCACACAATCCAGACTTAAGAAATCATTGGAATATCCACTACAGAATGTTCCATTAATTCACTGCCAATCTGGAGATCATTGAGTCTTCACTCCAGGCAGGCTTTCATTACACCACTGCTGAATGACCAAGTAACTCAATGCTGGGTTTCAGCGGACTATTCAAACTCACAGTCGTGCTGTTCAACTGGCTATACAGTCAACCCTGGTCCGCTGTTCATTTTCCTGTTCTCTTAACGCAGAATTCAGAAACCATTGGAATCTCCACTACAGAATGTTCCATTCAGTCACTGCCAATCTGGAATTCGTCGAATCTCCACTCCAGGTTGACTTTCGTTACACCACTGCTGAATGTCCAAGAAAGCCAATGCTGGTTTTCAGTGGCCTGTTCACAGTCGCAGGCATGCTGTTCAACTGGCTATGCACTCCAACTAGATCAGCACTTCATTTTCCTGTCCACACAACTTAGACATCCGAAATCATTGGAATTTCCACTACAGAATGTTCCATTCATTAAGTGCAAATCTGGAATTCATCTGAATCTCCACTTCATTCAGGCTGTCATTACACCACTTATGAATATCCAAGTAACGCAATTTGGTTTTCAGCGTCCTGTTCACAGTCGCAGGCCTGTTGTTCAACTGGCTATGCACTCCAACTGGGTCAGCTCTACATTTTCCTGTCCACACAACCCAGGCTTCAGAAATCATTGAAATCTCCACTACAGAATGTTCCATTCATTCCTTGCAAATCTGGAATTCATCGAATCTCAACTCCAGGCAGGATTTCCTTACACCACTGGTGAATATCCAAGTAGCCCAATGCTGGTTTTTAGCAGCCTGTTCACACACACAGGCCTGCTGTTAAATAGGCTGCCCACTCCAACCTGGATAGCTCTTCATATTCCTGCCTACATAAACTAGACTTCTAAAACCATTAGAATCTCCACAATAGAATGTTCCATTCATTCACAGCCAATCTGGAATTCATAGAATCTCCACTCCATGCAGGCTTTCTTCACAGCACTACTGATTGTCCAAGAAACACAGTGATGGTTTTCAGCGTCCTGTTCACACTCGCACCGTGCTGTTCAACTGGCTTTCCACTCTACCCTGGGCAGCTCTACATTTTTCTGTCCAAACAAACCAGACTTCAGAAATTATCGGAATCTCCACTATAAAATGTTCCATTCATTCACTGCCAATCTGGAGCTCATCGAATCTCCACTCCAGGCAGGCTTTCGTTACACCATTGCTGAATATCCAAGTAACCCAAAGTTGTTTTCTGCAGACTGTTCACACACGCAGGCGTGCCGTTCAACTGGCTATCCACTCTAACCTATTCAGCTCTACATATTCCTCTCCACACAGTCCAGAATTCAGAAATCATTGGAAAATCCACTACAGAATTTTCCATTCGTTCACGGCCAATCTGGAATTCATCTGAATCTCCACTCCATGCAGGCTTTCGTTACACCACTGCTGAATGTCCAAGTAACCCAATGTTGGTTTTCAACATCCTGTTCACACTTGCAGGCTTGCTGTTCAACTGGCTTTCCACTCCTCAGTGTTCAACTCTTTCTTTTTATGTCCATACAACCAGACTTCATAAATCTTTGGAATATCCAATACAGAATGTTCCATATATTCACTGCCAATCTGGAGACCATTGAATCTCCACTACAGGCAGGCATTCGTTACACCACTGCTGAATGACCAAGTAACCCAATGCTGGTTTTCAGCGGACTATTCACACTCACAGGCGTGCTGTTCAACTGGCTATCCAGTCAACACTGGTCAGCTCTTCATTTTCCTGTTCACACAACGCAGACTTCAGGAATCACTGGAATCTCCACTATAGAATGTTCCATTCATTCACTCACTGTCGATCTGAAATTCATTGAATGTCCACTCCCGGCAGGATTTCGTTACAACACTGGTGAATATCCAAGAACCCCATTGCTGGTTTTCAGCGGACTGCTCACACTCGCAGGCTTGCTGTTCAACTGGCTTACCACTCCAAAATGATCAGCTCTTCATATTCCTGTCCAAATAAATAGACTTCACTAACCATTAGAATCTCCACTACAGCATGTTCCATCCATTCACTGCCAATCTGGAATTTATCGAATCTCTGCCCAGGCTGGTTTTTTTTTTACACCACTGCTTAATGTCCAAGTAACCCATTGCTGGTTATCAGAGGCCTACTTACACTCGCAGGCGTGCTGTTCAAATGGCAAACCACTCAACCATGGTAAGCTCTTCACTTTCCTGTCCACACAACCCAGACTTCAGAAATCATTGGAAACTTTACGAGGGAATGTTGCATTCTTTCACTGCCAATCTGGAATTCTTCGAGTCTCCACTCCAGCAGAGTTTTGTTACACCACTGGAATTATCCAAGTAACCCAATGCTGGTTTTCTGCAGCCTTTTAACTGTCGCAGCCGTGCTGTTCAAATGGCTGTCCACTCCAACATGGTCACCTCTTCATTTTCCTGGCAGGCTTTCGTTACACCATTGGGGAATATCCAAGTAACCCAATGCAGGTTTTCAGCATCCTGTTCACACTCGACGTCGTGTTGTTCAACTGGCTCTCCACTCCACAGTGGTCATGTATTTCTTTTCCTGTTCACACAAACCAGACTTCAGAAATCATTGGAATCTCTACTACAGAATGTTCCAATCATTCACTGCTAATCTGGAATTCATCGAATCTCCAGTCCAGACAGGCTTTCATCCACCACTGATGAATGTCCAATTAACCCCATGCTGGTTTTCTGCGTCCTGTTGAAACTCGCAGGCATTCTGTTCAACTGACTATCCACACACAACAGTAAAACGTGTGCTTCACTCAACCAATCAGGCCGAGCCTGGTTTAATTCCTCGCCCTCTCAGAGAGCCCGGGAAGCTACCGAGAGGATTTGGCCCTCGCGCAAAGCCTGGCAAGACACCCGTGAAATATTCCAAATGCCAAAATTACAGTCAGTACAAGTCTCCAAACGAAGACGTTACTGAACTTCGCCAGCAAATCAATGAAGTCCACGAGGACTGGGAGAGTGACAGTGATCCACACTGCTGAGTAGTGAATTCATTTCCATATCCAATGTATTCGGCTTGCGTTTCTTCTCTTTCTCCAGGAAATCATGTCGAATTAGAAATCTGGCAAGTGAGCATTTGCTCTAAACTCTCGGAGAGCCCAGCAAGCTACCGAGAGTATCTTGCCCGCTCGGCAGAGACTGGCAAGCTCCCCGTGACGTATTCCATATGCCACACACAGTAATAACAAAGTCTCCAATGGAGATGTTTCTGGGCCCGCTCGAGCAAATCGATTAACAACGGGAGGGCCTTTACCTTTACCTTAACTGCTGCCTTTACCTCCCCAGGCCTGCTGTTCAGCTCCCTGTCCAGTCGAATATAATATTCTGTTCATTAAACCTGCCACATTAACGAACGACCTGAATACATCTAAATATCAACAGCTACATATCTGGTTTTCATCTGCCTGTGCATTCCATCCAGCTGAAGTTTTCAACATCCCGTCCACTCTACCCAGGCCTCGTGTGCATCGACTTAGGAATCAACTTAAACCATATGGTACTCTCCTGGTCAATGCCACCCAGTACTGGTGATGATCGTATGCCTCTAAAACTAATCAGGGTTGGAATTCTTCTGCATGTTCCAATAACCAAATGCTGGTGGTCAGGGGCCTGTTCACATACCGCAGGCGTGGTGTTCACTGGCTATACTCTCCACCTTGGTCAGCTCTTCATTTCCTGGTGCCCAGAACCCAGAGTTCTGAAATCATTTGTATCTCCACTACAGAATGTTCCATTCATTCACTGCGAATCTGGAATTCATCTGAATCTCCACTCCAGGCAGGCTTCCGTTACACAACTGGTGAATGTCCAAGTAACCCAATGCTGGTTTTCAGCTGCCTCTTCACACTCGCAGGCCTTCTGTTTAGCTGGGTATCCACTCCAACCTCGTCATATCTTCATTTCCTGGTGCTCATAATCCAGAGTTCTGAAATCATTGGTATCTCCAATACAAATTGCTCCATTAATTCACTGCCAATATGGAATTCGTCTGAATCTCGACTCCGGGCAGGCATTCGTTACACCACTGGTGAATGTCCAAGTAACCAAATACTGGTTTTCAGAGGTGTGATCACACTCACAGTCATGCTGTTCACAGTCCATGCTGTCACAGTCAGGCTATCCACTCAACCCTGGTCAACTCTTCATTTTCCTGTCCACACAACCCAGAATTCAGAAATCATTGGAATCTCCACTACAGAATGTTCCATTCATTCACTGCGAACCTGGAATTCATCTGAATTTCCACTCCAGGTAGGCTTTCGTTACACCACTGGTGAATGTCCAAGTAACACAATGCTGGTTTTCTGCGGCCTGTTCACATTCGGAGCCGTGCTGTTGCCTGGCTATCCACTGTACCCTGGTCAGCTCTTCATTTTCCTGTCCACGGAAACCAGACATCAGAAATTATTGGAATCTCCACTACAGAATGGGAGTGAGTGTGGAATACATGTGAAACTCAACTCTACGCAGACATTTGTTATACCACTGGTGAGTCTACCCCGAAACTGGAAATTATCTGAATCTGCACTGTAAAATCATGATGCGCTGCTTTTCATCTTCCTATCCACACTGCCATTCTGGCTTGAAAGCGCAGCAGTTGGACGTGTGCCTCGCGCAGCCAGCCTGGCCTAGCCGGTTCAATTCCTCACACTTTCAGAGAGCCCGAGGGGCTACCGAGAGTATCTGGCCCTCGGGGCAAAACCTGGCAAGCCACCCGGGAAATATTCCATATGCCGAAATTACAGTCACCACAAGTCTCCAAACGAAGAGATAACTGAACCGCGCCAGCAAATCAATGAAGTCCGGTAGGCCTGGGAGAGTGACAGCGATCCACACTGCTAAGTAGTGAATTCATCTCAGTACCCAATGTATTAGACCTGCGTTTCTACTCCGTCTCCATGAAATCGCGTCGAACTAGAAATCTTCCAAGAGAGCATTTGCTGTCAACTCTTTCCCAGGTCTTCATTTCACCTCCAAATCAAGTCAAATATAGTATTCTGTTAATTAACCCTGCCACACTACCGAGCGACCTGAATTCATCTAAATGTCAATGACTTCATATCTGGTTTTCATCTGCCTGTGCACTGAATCAAGCCGAAGTTTTCATCATCCCGTTCACTCAGACCAGGCCTGGTGTGCATCAACTTCTGAATCAATGGAAAACATATGTTACTGTCCCGGCTAACGCCACCCAGTGGTGGTGATGATCGTATGTCTCTAAAACTATTCAGCGTTGGGAATTTTCTGCATGTCCCAGTAACAAAATGCTAGTGGTCAGCGGCCTGTTCATATACCGCAGGCGTGGTGTTAACTGCCTATCCACCCCACCCTGTCCAGCTCTTCATCTCCTGGTGCCCATAACCCAGAGTTATAAAATCATGACTATCGCCAATACAGAATGTACCATTCATTCACTGCATATCTGGAATTCATCTGAAATTCCGATCCAGGTAGGCTTTCGTTACAACACTGGTGAATATCCAAGTAAACCAATGCTGGTTCTCAGCGGCCTGTTCACAATCGCAGGTGTGCTGTTCAACTGGTTATCCACACAACCCCGGTCAGGTCTTCATTTTGCTGTCCACACAACCCAGACATCAGAAATCATTAGAATCTCCACTACAGAATATTCCATTCATTCACTGCGAAATTGGAATTTATGTGAATCTCCACTCCACGCAGGCTTTTGTTACACCACTGGTGAATGTGCAAGTAACCAAATGCAGGTTTTTACCATCCTGTTCACATTCGCTGGCATGCTGTTCAACTGGCTATCTGCTCCAACCTGGTCAGCTCTTCATTTTCCTGTCAACACTTATCAGACATCAGAAATCATCACAATCTGCACTGAAATATATTCCATTCATTCACTGCCAATCTGGAATTCATCTGAATCTCCACTTCACGCAGGCTTTTGTTACACCACTGGTGAATGTCCAAGTAACCAAATGCTGGTTTTCAGCGTCCTGTTCACACTCGCAGGCGTGCTGTACAACTGACTATCCACTCCACTCTGGTCAGCTCTTCATTTTCCTGTACACAGCAGCCAGACTTCAGAAATCCTTGCAGTCTCCACTACAGAATGTTCCAATCATTCACTGCCAATCTGGAGTTCATCGAATCTCTCTGCCAGGCAGGCTATCCTAACACAACTGGTGAATGTCCAATTAACCCAATGATTGTATTCAGCATCTTTTTCATATTCGCAGGCATGCTGTTCAACCGGCTATCCTCTCCACCCTGGTCAGCTCTTCATTTTCCTTTCCACACAACCCAGATTCTGAAAATATTGGGATTTCCACTACAGAATGTTCCATTCATTCACTGCCAATCTGGAGTTCATCGAATCTCCACTCCAGACAGGCTATCGTTACATCATTAGTTTAGGTCCAAGTAACCTAATGCTGGTTTTGAGCATACTGTTCACACTCGCAGGCATGCTGTTCAACGGTTATCCACTCCACCATGGTCAGATCTTCATTTTACTGTACACACCAACCAGATTTCAGAATTCATTGGAATCTACACTACAGAATGTTCCAGTCAATAACTGCCAATCTAGAGTTCATCGAATCTCCACTCCAGGCAGGCATACGTTACACAACTGGTGAATGTCCAAGTAACTCAATGCTGGTTTTCAGCGGCCTGTTCACAGTCGCAGACATGGTGTTCAACTAGCTATCCACTCCAACCTGGTCTGCTCTTCATTTTTCTGTCCACACAACCCAGACTTCAGAAATCATTGGAATCACCACAACAGAATGTTCTGTTCATTCACTTCTAATCTGGAATTCATCTGAATCTCCACTCAGGGCAGGCTTTCATTACATCACAGGTTAATGTTCAAGTAAACCAATGCTGGCTTTCAGCGTCCTATTGAAACTTGCAGGTGTACTGTTCAACTACCTATCCACTCCACCCTGGTCAGCTCTTCATTTTCTTGTCCACACAACCCAGACTTCAGAAATCTCTGGAATCTCCTCTACAGAATGTTCCATTCATTCACTCTGAATCTGGAAATCATCTGAATCTCTACTCCAGGCAGGCTTTCGTTACACCACTAGTGAATATTCAAGGAACCCAGTGCTGTATTACAGTGGCCTGCTCACACTCGCAGGCGTGCTGTTCATGTGGCTATCCCCTATACCCTGGTCAGCTGTTCATTTTCCTGACCACACAACACAGACTTCACAAATCATTGGAATCTCCACTAGAGAATGTTCCTTTTATTAACTGCCATTCTGGAATTCATCTGAAACTCCCTTCCAGGCAAGCATTCCTTACACCACTGGTGAATGTCCAAGTAACTCAATGCTGGTTTTCACCGTCAGGTTCTCATTCGCAGGCATGTTGTTCAACTGGCTGTCCACTCCAACCTGGTCAGCTCTCCATTTTCCTGTCAACACTGACCAGATTTCAGAAATCATCCAAATCTGCACTAAGAATATTCCATTCATTCACTGCCAATCTGGAATTCATCTGATTCTCCACTCCATGAAGGTTTTCGTTACACCACTGGTGAATGTCCAAGTAACCCAATGCTGGTTTTCAGCGTCCTCTTCACACTCGCAGGTGTGCTGTAAAACTGAGTATCCACTCCATCTTTCTCAGCTCTTCATTTTCCTGTTCACGCAACCCAGACTTCAGAAATCCTTGCAATCTCCACTACAAAATGTTCCAATCATGCACTGCCAATCTGGAGTTCATCGAATTTCCACTCCTGTCAGGCTTTCGTTACACCACTGCTAAATGTCCAAGTAACCCAATGCTGCTTTTCAGCGGCCTGTTCAAACTCGCAGCCGTTCTGTTCGCTGGCTATCTACCTGGTGAGCTCTTCATTATCCTACCCACAACACCAAGATATCAGATATCACTGGAATCTCCACTACAGAAAGTTCTGATCATTTACTGCGAGTCTGGAATACATCTGAATCTCCACTCTACGCAGGCATTCGTTACACCACTGATGAAATTACCCAGAAACTTGAAATAATCTGAATCTGCAGCCTAAAATCATCCATGGGCTGCTGTTCATCTTCCTATCCACCCTGCTATTCTGGCGTGAAAGCACAGCAGTAGGACGTGTGCGTCACACAGCCAGCCTGGCCTAGCCGGGATCAATTCCTCGCCCTCTCCAGAGCCCGGGAAGCTACCGAGAGTATCTGGTCCTCGCGGCAATACCTGGCAACCACTCATGAAATATTCAATATGCCGAAATTAAAGTCACCACAAGTCTCCAAACGAAAACGTTACTGAACCGATCCAGCAAATCAATGAAGTCCGGGAGGACTGGGAGAGTGACAGTGATCCACACTGCTGAGTAGTGAATTTATCTCAATATCCATATGAATTAGGCCTGCATTTCTTCTCGTTCTCCATGATATCGAGTTGAATTAGAAATCTGCCAAATGAGCATTTGCTGTCAACTCTCCCCAGGCCTGCTCTTCAGCTCGCTATCCAGTCGAATATAATAGTCTGTTCATTAACCCTGCCACACAACGGAGAGACCTGAGTTCATCTGAATATCAACACCTACATATCTGGTTTTCATCTGCCTGTGCACTCAATCAAGCTGAAGTTTTCATCATCCCGTCCACTCTAAGCAGGCCGGCTGGGCGTCAACTTCTGAATCAATCGAAACCATATGTTACCGTACAGGTCAACGCCACCCAGTGATGGTGATGATCATATGCCTCTAAAACTCATCAGGGTTGGGATTCTTCTGCATGTCCAGTAACCCAATGCTCGTGGTCTGTGGCCTGTTCACTTACCGCAGGCATGGTGTTCACTGGCTCTCCACTCTACCCCTGGTCAGCTCTTCATTTCCTGGTGGCCATAACCCAGAGTTCTGAAATCACAGGTATCTCCAATACAAAATGTTCCATTCAATCACTGTGAATCTGGAATTCATCAAATCCACTGGATATACACTCCACCCCGGTCAGCTCTTCATTTTCCTGTCCACAATGCCCAGACTTTAGAAATCATCGGAATCTCCACTACAGAATGGTTCATTCATTCACTGCCAATCTGGAATTCATCAAATCTCCACTCAAGGCAGGCTTTCATTACACCACTGGTGAATATTGAAGTAACCCTATGTTTGTTTTCAGCGGTCTGTTCATTCTCGCAAGCTTGCTGTTTAACTGGCTATCCACTCCACCCGTCAGCTCTTCAATTTCCTGTCCACACAACCCACATTTCAGAATGCATTGGAATCTACACTACAGAATGTTCCATTCAATCAGTGCCAATCTGGAGTTCATCAAATCTGGCCGAGCAAGGGTCAATTCCTCGCCCTCTCAGAGAGCTCGAGAAGCTACCGAAAGTTTCTGGCCCTCGTCGCAAAGACTGGCAAGACACTGCTGAAACATTCCATATGCCAAAATTACACTCAACAATTTTCACCAAACGAAGACGCTACTGAACCGCGCCAGCAATTCAATGAAGTCCGGCAGGACTGGGAGAGTAACAGTGAATTCATTTCAATATCCAATGTATTAGGCCTGCGTTTCTTCTCGTTCTCCACGAAATCGAGTCGAAATAGAAATCTGCCATGTGACTATTTGCTGTCAACTCTCCCTAGGCATGCAGTTCTGCTACCTATTCAGTCGAATATAGTATTCTGTTCATGAACCCTGCCACACTACTGAGCAACCTGAGTTCATCTAAATATCAACACCTACATATCTGGTTTTCATCTACCTGAAATCATTGCAATTTCCACTACAGAATGTTCCATTCATTCACTGCCAATCTGGAGTTCATCAAATCTCCACTACAGGCAGACTTTCGGTACACCACTGGTGAATGTCCAAGTAACACAATGCTGGTTTTCATCGGCCTGTTCACTCTCGCAGCCATTCTGTTCACTGGCTATCTACTCCACCCTGGTCAGTTGTTCATTTTCCTGTCCACAACACCCAGGTATCAGAAATCATTGGAATCTCCACTGCAGAATGTTCTGGTTATTCACTGCGAGTCGGGAATAAATCTGAATCTCCATTCTACACAGGCATTCGTTACACCACTGGTGAGTCTATCCAGAAACTTGAAATCATCTGAATCTGCAATATAAAATCATCCATGGGCTGCTTTTCACCTTCCTATCCACACTGCCATTTTGGCGCAAAAGCACAGTAGTATAACGTGTGGCTCACGCAGCCAGCCTGATGGAGTCGGATTCAATTCCTCACCCAGTCAATAGCCCGGGAAGCTACCGCGAGTATCTGACCCTCGCGGCAAAGCCTGTCAAGCCACCCGTGAAATATTCGATATGTCGAAATTACAGTCACCACAAGTCTCCAAACGAAGACATTACTGAACCGCACCAGCAAATCAATGAAGTCCGGGAGGACTGGGAGTGGGACAGCGATCCACACTGCTGAGTAGTGAATTCTTCTCAATATCCAATATATTAGCCCTGCATCTCTTCTCGTTCTCCACGAAATCGAGTCGAATTAGAAATCTGCCAAGTGAGCATTTGCTGTCAACTCTCCCCAGGCCTGCTCTTCAGCTCGCTATTCAGTCGAATATAGTAGTCTGTTCATTAACCCTGCCACACAATCGAGAGACCTGAGTTCATCTAAATATCAACACCTACATATCAGGTTTTCATCTGCTTGTGCTCTGAATCAAGCCAAAGTTTTCATCATCCTGTCCACTCAAACCAGTTCGGCTGTGCATCGCCTCCTGAATAAATCAAAACCATATGTTACTGTCCCGGTCTAAGCCGACAAGATGTGGTGATGATCGTATGCCTCTAAAACTCGTCAGGGTTGGGATTCTTCTGCATGTCCCAGTAACCCAATTCTAGTGGTCAGCGGCCTGTTCACATACCGCAGGTGTGCTGCTCAACTGGCTATCCACTCAAAACTGGTTAGCACTTCCTTTTCCTGTCCACACAAACCAGACTTCAGAAATCATTGGAATCTCAACTACAGATTGTTACATTCATTCACTGTGAATCTGGAATTCATCTGAATTTCCACTCCAGGCAGTTTTTCGTTACACCACTGGTGAATGTCCAAGTAACCCAATGCTGGTTTTCAGAGTCCTGTTCACACTCGCAGGCGTGCTGTTCAACTGGCTATACACTCAACTCTGGTTAGCATGTCCTTTTCCTGTCCACACAACGCAGACTTCAGAAATCATTGGAATCTCCACTACAGAAGCTTCCATTCATTCACTGCCAATCTGTTGTTCTTCGAATCTCCACTCCAGGAAGGCTTTCGTTACACCACTGGTGAATGTGCAAGTAACCCAATGATGTTTTTCACCTGACTGTGTTGTTCACTGGCTATCCACTTCGCCCTGTTTAGTTCTTCATTTTCCTGTATACACTACCCAGACATCAGAAATTATTGTAATCTCCACTACAGACTGTTCCGGTCATTCACTGCGAGTCTGGAATACATCTGAATCCACTCTACGCAGGCATTCGGTTCAGCAAGGTGAAACTACCCAGAAACATGAAATCATCTGAATCTGCACTCGAAAATCATCCATGGGCTGCTTTTCATCTGCCTATCCACACTTCTATTCTGGCGCGAAAGTACAGCAGTAGGACGTGTGCGTCACGCAGCCAGCCTGGCCGAGCAGGGTTCAGTTCCTCGCCCTCTCAGAGAGCCCGAGAAGCTACCGAGAGTATCTTGCCCTCGTGGCACAGCCTGGCAAGACACCCGTGAAATATTCCATATGCCAAAATTACAGTCACCACAAGTCTCCAAATGAAGACGATAATGAACCGTGCCAGCAAATCAATTAAGTCCCGGAGGACTGGGAGAATGACAGTGATCCACACTGCTGAGTAGTGAATTCATCTCAATATCCAATGTATTAGGCCTGCATTTCTTCCCGTTCTCCACCAAATCGAGTCGAATTAGAAATCTGTCAAGTAATCATTTGCTGTCAACTACCCCCAGGTTCAGCTCCCTATCCAGTTGAATATAGTATCCTCTTCATTAACCCTCCCACACTACCGAGAGAACTGAGTTCATCTAAATATCAACAACTACATATCTGGTTTTCATCTGACTGTGCACTCAATCAAGCCAAAGTTTTCATCATCCCATCCACTCTAACCAGGCCTGGTGTGCCTCGCCTTCTGAATCAATCGAAAACATATGGTACTCTCCCGGTCAACGCCACCCAGTGGTGGTGATGATCGTACGCCTCTAAAACTCATCAGAGTTGAGATTCTTCTGCTTGTCCAGTAATCCAATGCTAGTGGTCAGCGGTCTGTTCACATAGTGCAGGCATGGTGTTCACTGCCTATCCAATCCACCCTGGTCAGTTCTTCATTTCCTGGTGCCAATAACCCAGAGTCCTGAAATAATTGGTATTTCCACTATAGAATGTTCATTTATTCATTGCCAATCTGGAATTCATCGAAATCCACTCCAGGCAGGCTTTCTTTACAACACTGATGAATGTCCAAGTAACCCAATGCTGGTTTTCAGCACTTGTTCACACTCGCAGGCGTGCGGTTCAACTGGCTAACCGTTCAACCCTGGTCAGGTCTACATTTTCTTGACCACACAACGTAGACTTCAGAAATCATTGGAATCTCCATTAAAGAATGTTCCATTCATTCACTGCCAATCTGAAATTCATCGTATCTCCACTCCAGGCAGGCTTTCGTTACACCACTGGTGAATGTCCAAGTAAACCAATGCTGCTTTTTACTGGTCTGTTCCCACTCGCAGGAATGCTGTTCAACTGGATATCCACTCCATCCTGGTCATCTCTTCATTTTCCTGTCCACACAAACCAGACATCAGAAATTATTGGAATCTCCACTATAAAATGTTCCATTCATTCACTGCCAATCTGAAATTAATCTGAATCTCCACTCCAGGCAGGCTTTCGTTACAGCACTGCTGAAAGTCTAAGTAAACCAATGCTGGTTGTCAGCGTCCTATTCACACTCGCAGGCATGCTGTTCAACTGGATATACATGCCACCCAGGTCTGATTTTTATTTTCCTTTCCACACAACCCAGACTTCATAAATCTTTTGAATTTCCACTACATAATGTTCCATTCATTCACTGCCAATCAAGAGATCCTCGAATCTCCACTCCAGGCAGGATTTCATTAAACCACTAGGGAATATCCAAGTAACCCAATGCTGGTTTTCAGTAGCCTGTTCACTCTCGCAGACGTGCTTTTCAACTGTCTATCCACTCCAACCTGGTCAGCTCTTCATTTTTCTGTCCACACAAACCAGACTTCAGAAATCATTGGAATCTCCACTACAGAATGTTCCATTCATTCACTGCAAATCTGAAATTCATCTGAATCTCCACTCCAAGCAGGCTTTCGTTACACCACTGTTGAATGTCTAAGTAACTGAATGCTGGTTTTCAGTATCTTGTACACACTCGCAGAAGTGCTGTTCAACTGGGTATCCACCCAACAGTGGTCAGCTCTTTCTTTTCCTCTCCATACAACCCAGACATCAGAAATCATTGGATTCTCCACTACAGAATGTTCCGCTCATTCACTGCGAATGTGGAATACATATGAATCTCCACTCTACGCAGGCATTTGTTGCAGCATTGGTGAGTCTACCCAGAAACTTGAAATCATCTGAATCTGCACTCTAAATTCATCCATGGGCTGCTTTTCATCTTCCTATCCACACTGCGATTCTGGCGCGAAAGCACAGCAGTAGGACGTGTGCTTCACGCAGCCAGCCCGGGCAAGCGGTCTTCATTTCCTAACTCTCTCAGAGAGCCCCGGAAGCTACCGAGAGTATCTGGCTCTCGTGGCAAAGCCTGGCAAGACACCCGTGAAATATTCCATATGCCAAAATTACAGTCACCACAAGTCCCCAAAAGAAGACACTACTGAACCATGCCAGCAAATCAATGAAGTCCGGGAGGACTGGGAGACTGACAGCGATCCACACTGCTGAGTAGTGAATTCATCTCAATATCCAATGTATTAGCCCTGCGTTTCTTCTCGTTCTCCACGGAATCGAGTCGAATTCGAATTCGACTCGAAGCATTTGCTGCCAACTGTCCCCAGACCTGCTGTTCAGCTCCCTATCCAGTCGAATATAGTATTCTGATCATTAACCATACCACACAAACGAGCCACCTGAGTTCATCTAAATATCAACAGCTACATATCTGGTTTTCATCTGCCTGTGCACTCAATCTAGCCGAAGTTTTCATCATCCCATCCACTCTAACCAGGCCTGGTGTGCATCGACTTCTGAATCAATTGAAACCATATGGTACTCTTGCGGTAAATGCCACCCAGTGGTGGTGATGAACGTATGCCTGTAAAACTCGAAAACGTTGGGATTCTTCTGCATGTCCCAGTAACCCAATGTTAGTGGTCAGCGGCCTGTTCACATGCCGCAGGTGTGATGTTCACTGGCTATCCACACCACCCAGGTCAGCTCTTCATTTCCTGTTTCCAATAATGCAGAGTTCTGAAATCATTGGAATATCCACTACAGAATGTTCCATTCATTCACTGCCATTCTGGAGATCATCGAATCTCCACTCCAGGCAGGCTTTCGTTACACCAATGGTGAATGTCCAAGTAACCCAATGATGGTTTTGAGAGTCCTGTTCACACTCACAGGCGTGCTGATCATCTGGCTGATCATTCAACCCCGGTCATCTCTTCATTTTTTGTCCACACAACGTAGACGTCAGAAATCATTGAAATCTCAATTATAAAATGTTCCATTTATTTTCTGGCAATCCGGAATTCATCTGAATCTCCACTCAAGGCAGGGTTTTGTTAAACCACTGGTGAATGTCTAAGTAACCCAATGATGGTTTTCAGCGTCCCGTTCACAGTCGCAGGCGTTCTTTTCAACTGGTGATCCATCCAGAGTGGTCAGCTCTTTCTTTTCCTGTCCACAGAAGCCAGAATTCAGAAATCATTGGAATCTCCACTACAGAATGTTCCATTCATTCACTGCCAATCTGGAATTCCTCTCCGTCTCCACTCCAGGCAGGCTTTCGTTACACCACTGATGAATATCCAAGTATTCCAATGCTGTTTTTCAGCGGCCTGTTCACACTCGCAGGCGTGCTGTTCAACTGGATATCCACTCCAAACTGGTAGGCTATTCATATTCCTGTCCACATAACCTAGACTTCAGAAACCATTAGAATCTCCACTACAGAATGTTCCATTCATTCACTACCAATCTGGAATTCATCTGCATCTCCACTCCAGGCAGGCTTTCGTTACACCACTGGTGAATATCCAAGTATCCCAATGCTGTTTTTCAGCGGCCTATTCACAATCGCAGGCGTGCTGTTCCACTGGCTATCCATTCAGCCCTGGACAGCACTTCATTTTCCTGTCCATATAACATAGACTTTAATGACCTTTAGAATCTCCACTTCAGAATGTTCCATTCATTCACTGCCAATCTGGAATTCATCGAATCTCCACTCCACGAAGGATTTCTATACACCAGTGATGAATATCCAAGTAACCCAAAGCTGGTTTTCAGCAGCCTTTTCAAAGTCGCAAGCCTGCTCTTCAACTGGCTATCCACTCCAACCTGGTCAGCTCTTCATTTTCTAGTCCACACAACGTAGACTTCAGAAAACATTAGAATCTCCAGTACAGAATGTTCCATTCATTCACTGCCAATCTGGAGTTCTTCGAATCTCACTCCAGGCAGGCTTTCGTTACACCACTGATGAATGTCCAAGTAACACAATGCAGGTGTTCAGCGTCCTGTTCACACCCGCTGGTGTGCTGTTCAACTGGCTATCCTCTAAACACTGCTCAGTACTTAATTTTCCTGTCCAAATAACCTAGACATTAGAATCCATTAGAATCTTCACGACAGAATGTTGCATTCATTCACTGCCAATCTGGAATTCATCGAATCTCCACTCCAGACAGGCTTGCTTTACACCACAGTTGAATGTCCAAGTAACCCAATGCTGGTTTTTAGCGGCCTGTTCACACTCATAGGCATGCTGTTCAACTGGATATCCTCTACAAACTCGTAGGCTGTTCATATTCCTGTCCACATAACCTAGACTTCAGAAATCATTAGAATATCCACTATAGAATGTTCCATTCATTCACTTCCAATGTGGAATTCATCGAATCTCCATTCCAGGCAGGCTTTCTTTACAACCCTGGTGAATATCCAAGTAACCCAATGCTTGTTTTTAGCGGCCTGCTCACACTCGTAGGCATTCTGTTCAACTGGATATCTACTACAACCTGGTCAGCTATTCATTTTCCTGTCCACAAAACCTAAACTTCAAATCATTGGAATCTCAACTACAGAATGTTCCATTCATTGATTCCCAATCTGTAATTCAACGAATCTCCACGCCAGGCTGGCTTTCGTTACACCACTGGTGAATGTCCAAGTAAAAGCATGCCGGTTTTCAATGGCATGTTCACACTCGCAGGCATGCTGTTCAACTGGCAATCCATGCCAAACTGGTCAGCTATTGACTTTCCTGTCCACACAACCCAGACTTCAAAAACATTTGGAATCTCCACTACAGAATGTTCCATTCATTCACTGCCAATCTGAAGATCATCCAACCTCCACTCCAGGCAGGCTTTTGTTACACCACTGCTGAATGTCCAAGTAACCCAATGCTGGGCTTCAGCGCCCTATTCACACTCGCAGGCGTGCTGCTAAACTGGCTATCCACTGAACCCTGGTCAGCTATTCATTTTCCTGTCCACTCAACCCAGACTTCAGAAATCATTGGAATCTCCGCTACAGAATGTTCCATTAATTCACTCCCAATCTAGAATTCATCGAGTCTCCACTCCAGGCAGGCGTTCGTTAAACCAATGGTGAATGTCCACGGAAACCAATGCTTATTTTCAGTGTCATGTTCACACTCGCAGGAGTGCGGTTCAACTGACTATAATTTCAACCCTGGTCAGCTCTTCATTTTCCTGTCCACTCAACCCAGACTTCAGAAATCATAGGAATCTCCACTACAGAATGTTCCATTCATTCACTCCCAATCTGGAATTCATCGAGTCTCCACTCCAGGCAGGCTTTCGTTACACCAATGGTGAATGTCCAAGGAAACCAATGCTTATTTTCAGTGTCATGTTCACACTCGCAGGCGTGCGGTTCACCTGGCTATAATTTCAAACCTGGTCAGCTCTTCCTTTTCCTGTCCACACAACCCAGACTTCAGAAATCATTGGCATCTCTACTAAAGAATGTACCATTCATTCACTGCCAATCTGGAGTTCTTTGATTATCCACCTAAAGCAGGCTTTCGTTACACTACTGGTGAATGTCCAAGTAATCTAATGCTGGTTTTCATCGTCCTCTTCACACTCGGGGACATGGTTTTCAACTGGCTATCCATTCAACCCTGGTCAGTTCATCTTTTTCCTATCCACATAACCCAGACTTCAGAAACCATTAGAATCTCTACTACAGAATGTTGCATTCATTGACTGGCAATCTGGAATTCATCGAATCTCCACTCCAGGGACGATTTCGTTACACGAATGGTGAATATCCAAGTAACACAATGCTAGTGGTCAGCGGCCTATTCACATACCGCAGGTACGGTTTTCACTGACTATCCACTCCACCCTCGTCAGATCATTTCCTGGTGCCAGAAAACCAGAGTTCTGAAATCACTTGTATCTCCACTACAGAATGTTCCAATCATTCACTGCCAATCTGGAATTCATCGAATCTCCACTCCAGGCAGGATTTCTTTACATCACTGGTGAATATCCAAGTAACCTAATGCTGGTTAACAGCAGCCTCTTCAAACTCGCAGGCCTGCGGTTCAACTGGCTCTCCACGCTAAGCTGTTCTGACCTTCATTTTCCTTTCCACACAACCCCGACACAGAAATCATTGGAATATCCACAACACAATGTTCCATTCATTCACTGCCAATCTGGAGTTCGTCGAATCTCCACTCCAGTCAGGTTTTCAATACACCACTGGTGAATGTCCAAATAATAGATTTCTGATTTTCGGCGACCTGTTCACATTCGCAGGCATGCTGTTCAAATGGATATACACTCCACACTGGCCAGTTCATTCTTTTCCGGTCAACATAACCCCGACTTCAGAAATAATTGGAATCTCCACTACAGAATGTTCCATTCATTCACTGCTAATCTGGAATTCATCGAATCTCCACTCCAGGCAGGTTTTCGTTACACCACTGTTGAATATCCAAGTAATGCTGGGTATCAGCAGCCTGTTCAAACTTGCAGGTCTGCTGTTCAAATGACTATCCACGCTAACCTGGTTAGCTCTTCATTTTACTGTCCATACAACCCAGACTTCAGAAATCATTGGAATATCCACTACTGAATGTTCCATTCATTCACTAACAATCTGGAGATCATTGAATCTCAACTTCACGCAGGCTTTCGTTAGACCACTGGCAAATGACCAAGTAACCCAATGCTGGTTTCCAGTGTCCTTCTAACACTCTCAGGAGTTTCCTTCAACTAGCAAAACACTCAACCCTGGTCAGCACTTCATATTCTTGTCCACACAAGGTAGACTACAGAAATTATTGGAATCTCCCCTACAGAATGTTCCATTCATTCACTGCCAATCTGGAATTCATGGAATCTCCACTCCAGGCAGACATTCGTTGCACCACTGTTGAATATCCAAGTAACCCAATGCTGGTTTTCAGAGGCCTGTTCACACTCGCAGACGTGCTGTTCAACTGGCTATCCACTCAACCCTGGTCACCTATTCATTTTCCTCTCCACAAAACCCAGACTTCAGAAATCACTGGAATCTCCACTACAGAATTTCCATTCATTCACTGGCAATCTGGAATTCATCGAATATCCACTTCAGGGAGGATTTCGTTAAACCAGTGGTGAATATCCAAGTAACACAATGCTAGTGGTCAGCGGCCTGTTCACATACCGCAGGTATAGTTTTCACTGGCTATCCACTTCACCCTGCTCAGATCTTCATTTCCTGGTGCCAGAAAACCAGAGTTCTGAAATCACTTGTATCTCCACTAGAGAATGTTCCAATCATTCACTGCCAATCTGGAGTTCATCGAATCTCCCCTACAGGCAGGCTTTCGTTACATTACTGTTGAATAAAAAGTTAACCCAATGCTGGTTTTCAGCGGCCTGTTCACAGCCGCAGGCATGATTTTGAACTGGCAATCCACTCCCACCTGGTTAGCTCTTCATTGTCCTCGCCACACAACGCAGACTTCAGAAACCATTGCAATCTCCACTAAAGAATGTCCCATTCATTCTCTGCCAGTCTGGAATTCAACGACTCTCCACCCAAGGCAGTCTTTCGTTACACCACTGGTGAATGTCCAAGTAACCCAATGCTCGATTTGACCGGCCTGTTCTCACTCGCAGTCGTGCTGTTCAACTGGCTCTCCACTCCACCCTTGTCAGCTCTTCCTTTTTCTGTCCACAGAACCCAGACTTCAGCAATCATTGGAATCTCCACTACAGAATGTTCCATTCATTCACTGCCAATCTGGATTTCTTCGAATCTCCACTCCAGGCAGGCTTTCGTTACACCACTGGTGAATGTCCAAGTAACCCAATGATGGTTTTCAGCGGCCTGCGCAGATCACTGGCTATCCGCTTCACCTGGTTGAGCTCTTCATTTTACTTTCCATATAACCCAGACATCAGAAATCATTGGATTCTCCACTACAGAATGTTTCGGTCATTCACTGTGAGTCTGGAATACATCTGAATCTCCATTCTATGCAGGCATTCGTTACAGCACTGGTATATCTACCCAGAAACTTGAAATCATCTGAATCTGCACTCTGAAATCATGCATGGGCTGCTTTTCATCTTCCTGTCCACGCTGCCATTCTGGCGCGAAAGTAGAGCCATAGGACGTGAGCGACACGCAGCCAACCTGGCCGAGCTGTGTTCAATTCCTCGCCCTCTCAGAGAGCCCGGGAAGCAACCGAGAGTATATGGCCCTCGTGGCAAAGCCTGGCAAGACACCCGTGAAATATTACATATGCCAAAATTATAGTCACCACAAATCTCCAAACAAAGACACTACTGAAACGCGCCAGCAAATCAATGAAGTCCGGGAGGACAGGGAGTGTGACAGCGATCCAGACAGCTGAGTAGTGATTTCATCTCAGTATCCAATGTATTAGGCCTGCGTTTCTTCTCATTCTCCACGAAATCGAGTCGAATTCGAAATCTGCCAATTGAGCATTTGCTTTCAACTCCCCCCAGGCATGCTGTTCAGCTCCCTATCCAGTCGAATATAGTATTCTGTTCATGAACACTGCCACACTACTGAGCGACCTGAGTTCATCTAAATATCAACACTACATATCTGGTTTTCATCTGCCTGTGTACTCAATCAAGCCGAAGATTTAATCTCCCGTCGACTCTAACAAGGCTTATTGTGCATCGACTACTGAATGAATCAAAACCATATGGTACTCTCACAGTCAATGTCGCCCAGTGCTGGTGATAATCGTATGCCTCTAAAACTTGTTAGTGTTGGAATTCTTCTGCATGTGCCAGTAACGCAATGCTACTGGTCAGGGGCCTATTCACATACCGCACGCATGGTGTTCATTGACTATCCACTCCACCCTGGTCAGCTCTTCATTTCCTGGTGACCATAACCCAGAGTTCTAAAAAAATTGGTATCTGTGCTACAGAATGTTCCATTCATTTACTTTGAATCTGGAATTCATCTGAATCTCCACTCCAGGCAGGCTTTCGTTACACCACTGTTGAATATCCTAGTAATCAAATGCTGGTTTTCAGAGGCCTGTTCACACTCGCAGGCATCCAGTACAACTGGCTATCCACTCCACTTTCAACAGCTCTTCACATTCCTGTCCACACAACCCAGACTTCAGAAATCATAGGAATCTCCACTAAGGAATGTTCCATTCATTCACCGCCAATCTGGAAATCATCGAATCCCCACTCCAGACAGGATTTCATTACACCACTGGTGAATATCCAAGTAACACAATGCTGGTTAAGAGCAGCCTGTTCAAACTCGCAGACCTACTGTTCAACTGGCTATCCACGCTAACCTGGTCTGACCTTCATTTTCCTTTCCACACAACCCCGACACAGAAATCATTGTAATCTCCACAACAGAATGTTCCATTCATTCACTGCGAATCTGGAATCCATCTGAATCTTCAATCCAAGCAGGCTTTCGTTACAACACTGCTGAATGTCCAAGTAACAAATTGCTGGTTTTCAGCGTCCTGTTCACACTCACAGGAGTGCTGTTCAACTGGCTTTCCACTCAACCTTGGTCAGCTCTTCATTTTCCTGTCCACACAACCCAGACTTCAGAAATCTTTGGACTCTCCACTACAGAATTTCCATTCATCCACTGCCAATGTGGAATTCATCGAATCTCCACTCCAGGCAGGATTTCCTTACACCACTGGTGAATATCCAAGTAACCGAATGCTACTGGTCAGCGGCTTGTTCACATACCGCAGGCATGGTGTTCACTGGCTATCAACTCCACCCTGGTCAGCTCTTCATTTCCTGGTGACAATAACCCAAATTTCTAAAATCATTGGTATCTAAACTACAGAATGTTCCATTCATTCACTTCAAATCTGAAAATTCTCTGAATCTCCACTCCAGGCAGGCTTTCCTTGCACCACTGGTGAATATCCAAGTAACCCAAAGCTGGTTTTCAGCGGCCTGTTCACATTCGCAGGCGTGCTGTTCAACTGGCTATCAACTCCACCCTGGTCACCTCTTCATTTTCCACTCCACACAACCCAGACTTTAAAAATCATTAGAATCTCGACTACAGAATTTCCATTTATTAACTGCCAATCCGGATTTAATCGAAACTCCACTCCAGGCAGGATTTCATTACAACAATGGTGAATATCCAAGTAACCCAATGCTAGTGGTCAGCGGCCTGTTCACATAATGGAGACGTGGTGTTCACTGGATAGCCACTCCACCCTGGTCAGATCTTCCTTTCCTGGTACCAGAAAACAAGAGTTAATAAATTATTTGTATCTCCACTACTGAATATTCCATTCATTCACTGCCAATCTGGAATTCAACGAATTTCAACTCCAGGCAGGATTCCGTTAAAATACTGGTGAAGATCCAAGAGCCCAAACGCTGACTGTCAGCGGCTTGTTCATAGGTGCAGGTTTGCTCTTCAACTGGCTATCCACTCCACAGTGGTCAGCTCTTTCTTTACCTGTCCACACAACCCAGACTTCAGAACTCATTGAGATCTCCACTCCAAAATGTTCCATTCATTAACTGCCATTCTGGAAATCATCGAATCTCCACTCCAGGCAGGATTTCCTTACACCACTTGTGAAAATCCAAGTAACACAATGCTAGTTATCAGCAGCCTATTCAAACTCGCAGGTCTGCTGTTCAACTGGCTATCCACTCTAACCTGGTCGCTCTTCATTTTCCTGTCCACACAACCCAGACTTCAGAAATCATTGGAATCTCCACTACAGAATGTTCCACTCATTCACTGCAAATCTAGAATGCATCTGAATCTCCACTTCAGGCAGGCTTTCCTTACACCACTTCTGAAGGCCCAAGTAACCCAAAGCTATTTTTCAGCGTCCTGTTCACACTCGTAGGCGTGCTGTTCAACTGGCTATCAACTCTACAGTGGTCAGCTCTTTCTTTTGCGGTCTACACAACCCAGATTTCAGAAATCATTGGAATCTCCACTATAAAATCTTCCACTCATTCACTGCCAATCTGGAGATTATCGAATCTCCACTCCAGGGAGGCTTTATTTACACCACTGGTGAATATTCAAATACCACAATGCTGGTATTCATCTTCATGTTCACATTCGCAGGCGTGCTGTTCAACTGGATATCCATTCCATAGTGGTCAGCTCTTTCCTTATCTGTCCACGACACCCAGACTTGAGAAATCATTGGAATCTGCACTACAGAATGTTCCATTTATTCAATGCCAATGTGGAGATCATCGAATCTCCACTCCAGGCAGGCTTTCGTTACACCCCTGCTAAATGTTCAAGTAACCCATTGCTGGTTTTCAGAGGCCTGTTCACACTCGCAGGCGTGCTGCTCAACAGGCTATCCACTCAACCCTGGTCAGCTCTTCATTTTCCTGTCCACACAACCCAAAATTCAGAAATCATTCGAAACTACACTGAAGAATCATCCATTCATTCACTGCCAATCTGGAATTCATCGAATCTCCACGCCAGGCAGGATTTCGTTACACCACTGGTGAATATCCAAGTGACCCAATGCGCGTTTTGAGCAGCCTGTTAAAACTAGCAGGCCTGCTGTTCAATTGGCTATCCACTCTAACCTGGTCTGCTCTTCATTTTCCTGTCCACACAAACAAGACTTCAAAAATCTTGGGAATCTCCACTACAGAATATTCCATTCATACACTGCGAATCTGGAATTCATCTGAATCTCCACTCCAAGCAGGATTTGGTTACACCACTGGTGAATGTTCAAGTAACCCAATGCTGGTTTTCAGCGTCCTGTTCACACTTACAGGCGTGCTGTTCAAATGGGTATCTACTCCACCCTGTTTAGCTCCACAGTGGCCAGCTCTTTCTTTTCCTATCCACACAACCCAGACTTCAGAAATCATTGGAATCTCCACTACAGATTGTTCCATACATCCACTGTCAATCTGAAGATCATCGAATCTCCCCTCCAGGCAGGCTATCGTTACAACACTGCTGAATATCCAAGTAACCCAATGTTGGTGTTCATAGGCCTCTTCACACTCGCAGGCTTGCTATTCAACTGGCTATCAACTCCACCCTGTTCAGCTCTTTCTTTTCCTGTCCACACAACTCAGACTTCAGAAATCATTGTAATCTCCACTACAGAAGGTTCCATTCATTTACTGCCAATCTGGAATTCATCGAATCTCCACTTCAGGCAGGATTTCTTTACACCACTGGTCAATATTGTAATACCCCAATGCTGGTTTTCAGCGGGTTGTTCACACTAGCCGGCGTGCTGTTCAACTGGCTATCCACTCCAAACTGATCAGCTCTTCTTATCCCTGTCCACATAACCGACATTCAGAAACCATTAGAGTCTCCACTACAGAATGTTCTATTCATTCACTGCCTATCTGGAATTCATTGAATATCCACTCCAGGCAGGCTTTCTTTACACCACTGGTGAATGTACAAGTAACCCAATGCTGGTATTCACACTGCCAATCTGAACTTCATCTGAATCTCCTCTCCATGCAGGCTTTCGTTAGTACACTGCTGAATGTCCAAGTACCCTAATGAAGGTTTTCAGCATCCTGTTCACACTCTCAGGCGTGCTGTACAACTTGCTATCCACTCAAGTTGTCAGCTGTTTCTTTTCCTGTCCAGACAATCCAGGCTTCAAATATCTTTGGAATTTCCACTACAGAATGTTCCATTCATTAACTGGCAATCTGCAGATCATCGAATCTCCACTCCAAGCAGACTTTCGTTACACCACTTCTTTATATCTAAGTAACCCAATGCTGGTTTTCAGAGGCCCTTTTTCACGCGCAGGCGTGCTGTTGAACTGGCTATCCACTCTAACCTGGTCTGCTCTTCATTTTCCTGTCCACACAACCCAGACTTCAGAAATCATGGGAATCTCCACTACAAAATGTTCCATTCATTCACCGCGAATCGGGAATTCATCTGAATCTCCACTCCAGGCAGGCTTTCTTTACAACACTGGTGAATGTCCAAGTAACCCAATGCTGGTTTTCAGCGTCCTGTTCACTCTTGCAGGCATGCTTTTCAACTGGCTATCCACTCAACCCTGGTCTGCTCTTCATTTTCCTGTCCACACAAACCAGACTTCAGAAATAATTCGAATCTCCACTACATAATGTTCCATTCATTCAGTGCCAATCTGGATATTATCGAATCTCCACTCCAGGCAGTCTTTTGTTACATCACTGCTGAATGTCAAGGTAAAACAATGATGGTTTTCAAAGGCCTGTTCACACTCGCAGGCATGCTGTTCAAGTGGCTTTCCACTCAACTCTGGTCAGCTCTTCATTTTCGTGTCCATACAACCCAGACTTCAGCAATCATTGGAATCTAAGGTATAGAATGATCCATTCACTCACAGGAAATCTGGAATTCATCGAATCTCCACGCCAGGCAGGATTTCTTTACACCACTGGTAAATATCCAAGTGACCCAATGCTGGTTGTGAGCAGCCTGTTCAAACTCGAAGGCCTGCTGTTCAACTGGCGATCCACTCTAACCTGTTCTGCTCTTCATTTTCCTGTCCACAGAACCCAGACTTCAAAAATTATGGGCATCTCCACTACAGAATGATGGTTTTCAAAGGCCTGTTCACACTCGCAGGCATGCTGTTCAAGTGGCTTTCCACTCAACTCTGGTCAGCTCTTCATTTTCGTGTCCATACAACCCAGACTTCAGCAATCATTGGAATCTAAGGTATAGAATGATCCATTCACTCACAGGAAATCTGGAATTCATCGAATCTCCACGCCAGGCAGGATTTCTTTACACCACTGGTAAATATCCAAGTGACCCAATGCTGGTTGTGAGCAGCCTGTTCAAACTCGAAGGCCTGCTGTTCAACTGGCGATCCACTCTAACCTGTTCTGCTCTTCATTTTCCTGTCCACAGAACCCAGACTTCAAAAATTATGGGCATCTCCACTACAGAATGTTGCGTTAATTCATTGCGAATCTGGAATTCATCTGAATCTCCACTCCAGGCCGGCTTTCGTTACACCACTGCTGAATGTCCAAGTATCCCAATGCTGGAACTCAGCGTCCTGTTCACACTTGCAGGCATGCTGTACAACTGGCTATCCACTCCTCAGCGGCCAGCTCTTTCTTTTCCTGTTCACAGAACCCAGACATCAGAAATCATTGGAATCTCCACTACAGATTGTTCCATACATTCACTGCCAATTTGGAGTTCATCATATCACCACTCCAGGCAGGCTATCGTTACCCCACTGCTGAATGTCCAAGTAATCCAATGCTGGATTTCATAGGCATGTTCACACTCACAGGCGTGCTATTCAAAGGGCTACCCACTCCACCCAATTCAGCTCTATCTTTTCCTGTCCACACAACCCAGACTTCAGAAATCATTGGAATCTTCACTACAGAATGTTCCTTTCATTCACTGCCGATCTGGATTTCATCGAATCTCCACTTCAGGCAGGATTTCGTTACACCACTGGGAAATATACAAGTAATCCAATGCTGGTTTTCAGCGGCCTGTTCACACTCGCAGGCGTGCTGTTCAATTGGGAATGACGTCAACCTGGTCAGCTCTTCTTATTCCTGTTCACATAAACTAGACTTCAGAAACCATTAAAATCTCCACTACAGAATGTTCCATTCATTCACTGCCCATCTGGAATTCATTGAATTTCCACTCCAGGCAGGCTTTCTTTACACCAATGCTGATGTCCAAGTAACCCAATGCTGATTTTCAACGACCTGTTCACACTTGCAGGCATGCTGTTCAACTGACTATCCACTCAATCCTCGTCAGCTCTTCATTTTCCTATCCACACAACCAAGACTTCAGAAATCACTGGATTCTCCCGTACAGAATCTTCCATTATTCACTGTCAATCTGGAATTCATCTGAATCTCCACTCCAGTCAGGCTTCGGTTAGAACACTGGTGAATGTCCAAGTAACTCAGTGCTGGTTTTACGCGTTCTGCTCACACCTGCAGGCATGCAATTCAACTGGCTATCCACTCCACAGTGGCCAGATCTTTCTTTTCCTGTCCACACAACCCAGACATCAGAAATCATTGGAATCTCCACTACAGATTGTTCAATACATTCACTGCCAATCTGGAATTCATCGAATCTCCACCCCACGCAGGCTTTCGTTACACCACAGCTGAATGTGCAAGTAACCCAATGCTGGTATTCAGCGGCCTGTTCCCACTCGCAGGTGTGATGTTCAAGTGGCTATCCACTCCAACCTTATAAGATCTTCATTTTCATGGCCACACAACCCAGATTTCCGAAATCATTGGAATCTCCACTACAGAATGTTCCATTCATTCACTGCAAATCTGGAATTCATCTGAAACTCCTCTTCATTCAGGCTTTCGTTACACTACTGCTGTATGTCCAAGTAACCCAATGCTGATTTTCAGCGTCCTGTTCACACTCGCCAGTGTGCTGTTCAACTGGCTATCCATTCCACAGTGGTCAGCTCATTCTTTTCCTGTCCACACATCCCAGACTTCAGAAATCATTGGAATCTGCACTACAGAATGTTCCATTCATTCTCTACCAAAATGGAATTCATTGAATCTCCACTCCAGGCAGTCTTTCGTAACACCACTGCTGAATGTTCAAGTCACCAATTACTCTTTTCAGCACTCTGTTCACTCTCACAGGCCTGCTATTCAACTGGGTATCCACTGAACCCTGGTCAATGGAAAGTCCACTACAGAATGTAGCATTCATTCACTGGAATCTGGAGATCATCGAATCTCCACTCCAGGCAGGATTTTGTAACACCACCGGTGAATATCCAAGTAACCCAATGCTGGTTTTCAGCAGCCTGTTCAAATTCGCAGGCCTGCTGCTTAACTGGCTAATCAGTGTAATCTGGTTTGCTCTTCTTTTTCGTGTCCAGACATCCCAGACTTCAGAAATCTTGGAATCTCCAGTACAGAATGTTCCATTAATTCACTGCCCATCTGGTGATCATCGAATCTCCACTCCAGGCAGCCTTTCTTTAAACCACTGCTGAATGTCCAAGTAACTCAATGCTGGTTTTTAGCGTCCTGTTCACAGTCGCAGGCATGTCTGTTCAACAGGCTATACTCTCCAACCTGGTAAGCTCTTCATATTCCTGTCCACATAAACTAGACTTCGGAAACCATTAGAATCTCCACTACAGAATGTTCCATTCATTCACTTCCAATCTGGAATTCATTGAATCTCCACTAAAGGCAGGATATCGTTACACCACTGGTGAATATTAAAGTAACACAATGCTGGTTTTCTGCATACTGTTCAAACTCCCAGGTCTGCTGTTCAACTGGCTATCCACTCTAATCTAGTCTGCTGTTCATTTTCCTGTCCACACAACCCAGACTTCAAAAATCATGGGAATCTCCACTACAGAATGTTGAATTTATTCACTGTGAATCTTGAATTCATCTGAATCTCCACTCCATCCAGGCTTCCGTTACACCATTGGTGAATGTACAAGTAATCCAATGCTGGTTTTCAGCGTCCTGTTCACACTTTCAGGCGTGCTGTTCAACTGGGTATCCACTGCAAAGTGGCCAGCTCTTTCATTTCCTGTCCACACAACCCAGACTTCAGAAATCACTGAAATCTCCACTACAGAATGTTCCATAAATTCACTGCCAATCTAAAGAACATTGAATCTCCACTCCAGGAAGACTATCGTTACACCACTGGTGAATATCCAAGTAACGCAATGCTGCTTTTCAGAGGCCTGTTCACACTAGGAGGCCTGCTGTTCAACTGGCTATCCACTCCAACCTGGTCAGTTCTTTCTTTTCCTGTCCACACAATCCAGACTTCAGAAATCTTTGGAATCTCCACTACAGAATGTTCCATTCATTCACTACCAATTTGGGATTCATCGCATCTGCACTACCGGCAGGATTTCTTTACGCCACTGTTGAATACGCAAGTACCCCTATGCTTTTTTTCAGCGGCCTCTACACACTCACTGTCGTGCTGTTCATCTGGCTATCCACTCCACCCTGGTCATCTCTTTCTTTTCCTGTCCACACAATTCAGACTTAAGAGATCTTTGGAATCTCCACTACAGAGTGTTCCATTCATTCACTGTGAATCTGGAATTCATCTGAATCTCCACTCCATGCAAGCTTTCGTTACACCACTGGTGAATGTCTAAGTAATCCATTGCTGGTTTTCAGCGTCCTGTTCACACTCGCAGGCGTGCAGTTCAACTCAACTCAACAGTGGTCAGCTCTTTCTTCGAATTCATCGAATATCCACTCGAGGCAGGATTTCGTTACACAACTGGTGAATATCTAAGTTACCCAATGCTGGTTGTCAGCATTCTGTTCAAACTCCTAGGCCTGCTGTTCAACTGACTATGCACTCTAACTTCTCTGAACTGGTCTGCTCTTCATTTTCCTGTGCACACAATCTAGACTTCAGAAATCATGAGAGTCTCCACTACCAAAAGTTCCATTCATTCACTGTGAATCTGGAATTCTTCTGAATCTCCACTCCAGGCAGGCTTCCATTACACCACTGGTGAATGTCCAAGTATCCCAATGCTGCTTTTCAGCGGCCTGTTCACACTTGTAGGCGTGCTGGTCCACTGGCTATCCACACCTCCCTGGTCAGCTCTTCATTTTCCTGTACACAAAACCCAGATTTCAGAATGCATTGGAATCTAGACTACAGAATGTTCCGTTCAATCACTGCCAATCTGGAGCTCATCGAATCTGTGAGCAAAGTTCAATTCCTCGCCCTCTCCGATAGCTCAGGAAGCTTCCAAGGGAATCTGGACCTCGAGGCAAACACTGGCAAGACACTCCGAAAATATTCCATATGCCAAAATTACAGTCAACACAATTCACCAAACGAAGACGCTACTGAACCATGCCCAAGCACTGGTGATTCACCCAGAAACTTGACATCATCTGAATCTGCACTCTAAAATCATATATGGTTTGCTTATCTTCTACCTATCCACACTGCCCTTTTGGCGCGAAAGCACAGTAGTAGGACATGTGTGTCACGCAGACAGCCTGGCCGACACGGGTGCAATTCCTCACCCTCTCGGAGAGCTCGGGAAGCTATCGAGAGTATCTGGCACTCGTGGCAAAGCCTGGCAAGACACCCGTGAAATATTCTATGTGACGAAATTACAGTCATCACAAATCTCCAAACGAAGACGTTACTGAACCGTGCCAACAAATGAATATAGAGCGGGAGGACTGGGAGTGTGACAGCGATCCACACCGTTAAGTAGTGAATTCATCTCAATATCCAAAGTGTTAGGCCTGGGTTTCTTCTCGTTCTCCACGAAATCGAGTCGAATTAGTAATCTGCCAAGTGAGCATTTCTGTCAACACTCCCCAATCCTCCTGTTCAGCTCCATATGCAGTCGAATATAGTATTCTGTTCATTAACCCTTCCACACTAGCATGCGACCTGAGTTCATCAAAATATCAACACCTACATATCTGGTTTTCATCTGCCTGTGCACTCAATAAAGCTGAAGTTTTCATCATCTTGTCCACTCTACCCAGGCCTGGTGTGCATCGACCTCTGAATCAATCGAAACCATATGGTACTCTACCGGTCAACGCCACCAGTTGTGGTGATGATCCTATGCCTCTAAAGGTCGTCAGTGTTGTGGTTTCTCTGCATGTCCCAGTAACCAAATGCTGGTGGTCAGCGGCCTATTCACAAACTGTAGGCGTTGTTTTCACTTGCAATCCACTCCACCCTCCTCAGGTCTTCATTTCCTGGTGTCCATAACCCAGAGTTCTGAAAACATTGGTATCTCCACTACAGTATGTTCCATTCATTCATTGTGAATCTGGTATTCATCTGAATCTCCACTCCAGGCAGGCTTTCGTTTTACCACTGGTGAATGTCCAAGTAACACAATGCTGGATTTCAGCGGCCTTTTCACACTCGCAGGCATGCTGTTCAATTGGCTATCCACTCCACCCAGCTCACCTTTTCATTTTCCTAGCCACACAACCCAGACTTCAAAAATCATGGGAATATCCACTAAAGAATGTTCCATTCATTCACTGCCAATCTGGAATTCATCAAATCTCCACTTCAGGCAGAATTTCGTTACACCACTAGTGAAGATCCAAGTAACCCAATGCTGGATTTCAGCAATCTGTTCAAACTCGCAGGCCTGCTGTTCAACTGACTATCCACTCTAACTTGATCAGCTCTTCATTTTCGTGTCCATACAACCCATCCTTCAGTAATCATTGGAATCTCCCCTACAGAATGTTCCATTTATTCTCTGCGAACCCGGAATTCGACTGAATCTCCACCCCAGGCAGGCTTTTGATACACCACTGGTGAATATCCAAGTAACCCAATGCTGATTTTCAGCGGCGTCTTCACACTCACCGGCTTGCTGCTCAACTAGCTATCCACTCAATTCCATTCATTCACTGCGAATCTGGAATTCATCTGAAACTCCACTCCAGGCAGGCTTTCGTTACACCACTGGTGAATGTCCAATAACCCAATGCTGGTATTTTGCGGCCTGTGCTGTTCACTGGTTCTCCACTCCACCCTGGTCAGCTCTTCATTTTCCTGTCCACAGAACTCAGAACATCAGAAATCATTGGAATCTCCACTGCACAATGTTCCGGTCATTCACTGCGAGTCTGGAATACATCTAAATCCCCACTCTGTGCAGGCATTCGTTACAGCACTGGTATGTCTACCCAGAAACTTGAAATCATCTGAATCTGCACTCTAAAATCATCCATGAGCTTCTTTTTATCTTTCTATCCACACTGTCATTCTGGCTTGAAAGCACAGCAATAGGATGTGTGCCTCACGCAGCCAGCCTGGCCGAGCCGGGTTTAATTTCTAGCCCTCTCAGAGAGCCCCGGAAGCTACCGAGAGTATCTGGCCCTCTCGGCGAAGCCTGGCAATCCACCCGTGAAATATTCCTTATGCCAAAACTACAGTCACCACCAGTCTCCAAACAAAGACGTTACTGGACTGCACCAGATAATCAATGAAGTCCGGGAAGACTGGGAGAGTGACAGTGATCCACACTGCTGAGTAGTGAATTCATCTCAATATCCAATGTATTAGGCCTGCATTTTTCTCGTTCTCCACGAAATCGAGTCGAATTAAAAATCTGCCAATTGAGCATTTGCTGTCAACTCTCCCCATGTCTTTGCTCTGCTCCCAATCCAGCCGAATGCAGTATTCTGTTATTTAACCATGCCACACTACCGAGCGACCTGAGTTCATCTAAATATCAACACCTACATATCTGGTTTTCATCTGCCTGTGCATTCAATCAAGCCGAAGTTTTCATCATCCTGTCCACTCTAACCAGTCCTGGTGTGCATCGACCACTGAATCAATCGAAACCATATGGTTCTCTCCCGGTCAACGCCACCCAGTGGTGGTGATGATCGTATACCTCTAAAACTCGTCAGGGTTGGGATTCTTCTGCATGTCCCAGTAACCCAATGCTAGTGGTCAGCGGCCTGTATACATACCGCAGGCGTGGTGTTCACTGGCTATCCACTCTACCCTGGTCACCTATTCATTTCCTGGTTCCCATAAACCAGAGTTCTGAAATCATTGGTATCCCCACTACAGAACATTCCATTCATTCACTATGAGTCTGGAATTCATCTGAATCTACATTCCAGGCAGGCTTTCGTTACACCACTGCTGAATGTCTCAGTAACCCAATGTTGGTTGTCAGCGGCCTATTCACCCTCGCAGGTGTGCTGTACAACTGGCTATCCACAACACCCTGGTCAGCTCTTCATTTTCCTGTCCACATAACCTGGATTTCAGAAACCATTAGAATCTCCACTATTCTCCACTAATCTCCACTAATTCTCCACTATTCTCCACTAATCTCCACTATTCACTGCGAATCTGGAATTCATGTGAATGTTCTCTTCAGGAAAGAATTCATTACACCACTGCTGAATGTCCAACTAACCCAATTCTGGTTTTCAGTGGCCTGTTCACACTCGCAGGTCTGCTGTTCAAATGGCTATCCACTCCAACCTGGTCAGCTCTTCGTAATCCTGTCCACATAACCTAGAATTCAGAAACCATTAGAATCTCCACTACAGAATGTTCAATTCATTCACTGCGATTCTGGAATCCATCTGAATCTGCACTCCATGAAGGCTTTCATTATAGTTGTGCATGTCCAAGTAACCCAATGCTGGTTTTCAGCGTCCTGTTCACACTCGCACGGGTGCTGTTCAACTGGATATCCACTCCACAGTGGTCAACCCTTTCTTTTCCTGTCCAAATAACTCAGAGTTCAGAAATCATTGGTATCTGCACTACCGAATATTGTAGTCATTTACTGCCAATCTGGAAATCATCGAATCTCCACTCGAGGCAGGCTTTCGTTACACCACTCTTGAATGTCCAAGTAACCCAATCCTGGTTTTCTGAGGCCTGTTCACACTCGAAGGCGTGCTACTCAACTGGATTTCCACTCAATCCTGGTCAGTTCTTCATTTTCCTGTCCACACAACCCAGACATGAGAAATCATTGGAATCTCCACTACATAATTTCCATTCATTCAATCTCCAATACAGAATGTTCAATTCAATCACTACGAATCTGGAATTCATCTGAATCTCTGCTCCAGGCAGGCTTCCGTTACAGCACTGGTGAATGTCCAAGTAACAGAATGCTTGTTTTAAGCGTCCTGTTCACACTCGCAAGCATGCTGTTCAACTGGCTATCCATTCCACAGTGGTCAGCTCTTTCTTTTCCTGTCCACACATCCCAGACTTCAAAAATCATTGGAATCTGTACTACAGAATGTTCCATTCATTCTGCCAATATGGGATTCATCGAATATCCAGTCCAGAAGGATTTCTTTACATCACTGGTGAATATGCAAGTACCATAATGCTGGTTTTCAGCGGCCTGTTCACACTCGCAAGTGCGCTGTTCAACTGGCTATACACTCCAAACTGGTCAACCCTTCATTTTCTTGTCCACACAACCCAGACTTCAGAAATCATTGGAATCTGCACTACAGAATGTTCCGTTCATTCACTTAGAATCTGGAATTCATCTGAATCACCACACTATGCAGGCTTTCGTTACACCACTGTTGAATATCCACGTCACCCATTGTTGGTTTTCAGCGGTCTGGTCACTCTCGCAGGCCTGCTATTCAACTGGTTATCCACTCTGCTGTTCATGGTCTGCTGTTCATTTTCCTGTACACACCACACAGACTTAAAAAACCATGGGAATCTCTACGACAGAATGTTCCATTCATTCACTGCGAATCTGGAATTCATCTGAATCTCCACTCCAGGCAGGTTTTCGTTTCACCACTATTGAATGTCCAAGTAACCCAATGCTGGTTTTCAGTGTCCTGTTCAAACTTCCAGGCCTGCTGTTCAACTGGGTATCCACTGCACAGTGGACAGTTCTTTCTTTTAAAGTCCACACAACCCAGACTTCAGAAATCTTTGGAATCTCCACTACAGAATGTTCCATTCATTCACGGCCAATCTAGAATTCATCTCATCTCCACTCCAGGCAGGATTTCATTACACCTCTGGTGAATATCCAAGTACCCCATTGCTGGTTTTCAGCAGCCTCTTGACACTCGCCGTCGTGGTATTCATCTGGCTATCCACTCCACCCTGGTTAGCTCTTTCTTTTCCTGTCCACACAACCAAAATTTCAGAGATCTTTGGAATCTCCACTACGGAATGTTGCATTCATTTACTAAGAATCTGGAATTCATCCGAATCTCCACTGCATGCAGTCTTTCGTTACACCACTGCTGAATGTCCAAGGAATCCAATGCTGGTTTTCAGCGTCCTGTTCACACTCGCAGGCGTGCTCTTCAACTCGCTATCCACTCAACAGTGGACAGCTCTTTCTTCGAATTCATCGAATCTCCACTCCAGGCAGTATTTCGTTACAAAACTGGTGAATATCCAAGTAACCCATTGCTGGTTTTCAGTATCCTGTTCAAACTCCCAGGCCTGATGTTCAACTTGCGATGCACTCAAATCTGGTCTGCTCTTCACTTTCCTGTCCACACAACCTAGACTTCAGAAATCATGGTTATCTCCACTACAGAATGTCCTTTCATTCACTGCCAATCTGATATTCATCTGAATCTCCACTGCAGGCAGTCTTAAGTTAAACTACTGTTGAATGTCCTGTTAACCCAATGCTGGTTTTCAGCGTCCTGTTCATACTCGCAGGCATGCTGTTCAACTGGCTATCCACTCCACAGTCGTCAGGTCTTTCGTTTTCTATTCACACAACCCAGACTTCAGAAAACATTGGAATCTGCACTACAGAATGTTCCATTCATTCACTGAGAATTTGGAATTCATCTGTATCTCCACTACAGGCAGGTTTTGTTACACCACTGTTGAATGTCCAAGTAAACCAATGCTGGTTTTCACCGGCCTGTTCACACTCGCAGGCGTGCTGTTCAACTGGCTTTCCACTCCAAGTTGGTCAGCTCTTACTTTTCCTGTCCACACAATCCAAACTAAAAAAGTCATTGGAGTCTCCACGACAGAATGTTCCATTCATTCACAGAGAATTTGGAATTCACCTAAATCTCCACTCCAGGCTGGCTTTCGTTACACCACTGGTGAATGTCATCGTAACCCATTGCTGGTTTTCAGTGTCCTGTTCACAGTCGCAGACATGCTGTTCAACTGGCTATCCACTTCACATTGTTAAGTTCTTACATTTCCTGTCCACACATCGTAGAATTCAGAAAACATTGGAATCTCCACTACAGAATGTTTCATTCAGTAAATGCCAATCTTGAATTCATGCAATATTCACACCAGGCTGGCTTTCGTTACACCACTGGTGAATGTCCAATTAACCCAATGCTAGTTCTCAGCGTCCTGTTCACACTTGCAGGTGTGCTGTTCAACTGGCTATCCACTCTACCCTGGTCAGCTCTTCCTTTTCTTGTCCACACAACCCAGACTTCAGAAATCATTGGAATCTCCACTACACAATGTTCCATTCATTCACTGCTAATCTGGAGATCATCAAATCTCCACTCCAGGCAGGCTTTCGTTACACCACTGGTGAATGTCCAAGTCACACAATGCTGATTTTCTGCGCCCAGTTCACACTCGCTGGCGTGCTTTTCAACCTTATGTCCACTCTACAGTTGTCAGGTTTTTCTTTTCCTGTCCACACAACCCAGACTTCAGAAATAATTGGAATGTCCACTACAGCATGGTCCATTCATTCACTGCCAATCTGGAGTTCTTTGGATCTCCACTCTAGGCAGGCTTCGTTACACCACTGGTGAATATCCAAGTCACCCAATGATGATTTTCAGTGTCCTGTTCACACTCGCAGGTGTGCTGTTCTACTGGCTATCCACTCCATATTGGTCAGCTCTTCATTTCCTGTCCACACAACCCAGACTTCAAAAATCATTAGAATCTCCACTACAGAATGTTCCATTCATTCCCTCCCAATCTGGTGTTTATGGAATCTCTACTCCAGGCACGCTTCGTTACAACACTGTTGAATATCCACGTAACCCAATGATGGTTTTCATTGGCCTGTGCTGATCGCTGGCTATTCACTCCACCCTTGTGAGCACTTAATTTTCCTGTCCACACAACCCAGACGTCAGAAATCCTTCGAATCTCAATTGCAGAATGTTCCGGTCATTCAATGCGAGTCTGGAATACAACTGAATCTCCACTCTACGCAGGCATTCGTAACAGCACTGGTGATTCTACCCAGAAACTTGAAATCATCTGAATATGCACTCTAAAATCATCCATGGGCTGCTTTTAATCTTCCTATCTACACTGCGATTCTGGCGTGAAAGCACAGCAGTAGGACGAGTTGGTCAAGCAGCCAGCCTGGCCGAGCTGGGTTCAATTCCTCTCCAACTCAGACAGACCGGGAAACTACCGAGAGTATCTCGCCCTCGTGGCAAAACCTCGCAAGACACCCGTGAAGTATTCCATATGCCAAAATTACAGTCACACAAGTCTGCACATGTAGACGCTCCTGAACCGCGCCAGCAAATCTATGAAGTCCTGGAGGACTGGGAGAGTTACAGCGATCCACACTGCTGAGTAGTGAATTCATCTCAATATCCAATGTCCCAGTAACCCAATGCTCGTGGTCAGCGGCCAGTTCACACTCACAGGCATGCTGTTCAACTGGCTAAACACTCAACCCTGGTCAGCTCTTCATTTTCCTGACCACACAACCCAGACTAGAAAAATCATTGGAATCTCCACTAGAGATTATTCCATTCGTTCACTGCCAAACTGGAATTCATCTGAATCTCCACTCCAGTCAGGCTTTCGTTACACCACTCCTGAATGTCCAAGTAACACAATCCTGTTTTCAGCGTCCTGTTCACACTCACAGGCGTGGTTTTCCACTAGTTATCCACTCCACAATGGTCAGCATTTGTTTTCCTGTCCACACAACCCAGACTTCAGAAATCACTGGTATTTCCAAGAAACAATTTTCCATTCATTCACTGCGAATCTGGAATTCATCGAATCTCCACTACAGTCAGGCTTTCTTTATACCACTGGTGAATATCCAAGTAACCCAATGCTGGTTTTCAGAGGCCTGGTCACACTTGCAGGCGTTCTGTTGAACTTGCTGTTGAACACTTCATCCTGGTCAGCTCTCCATGTGCCTGTCCACACCAACCGGACTTCAGAAATCATTGAAATCTCCACTACAGTATGTTCCATTCATTCACTGTGAATCTGGAATTCATCTGAATCTCCACTCCAGGCAGGCTTTCGTTGCACCACTGCTGTATATCCAAGTACCCCAATGCTGGTTTTCAGAGGACTGTTTACACTCGCAGGACTACTGTTGAACTGGCTATCCACTCTAACCTGGTGTGCTCTTCATTTTCCTGTCCACAAAACACAGACTTCAGAAATCTTTAGTATCTCCACTACAAGATGTACCATTCATTCAGTGCCAATCTGGAAATCACTGAATCGACACTCCCGCCAGGCTTTCGTTACACCACTGCTGAATGTCCAAGTAACGCAATGCTGGTTTTTAGAGGCCTTGTCACACTCGCAGTAGTGCTATTCAACTGTCTATATACTCAACCCTAGTCAGCTCTTCATTTTCCTGTCCACACAACCCAGACTTCAGAAATCATTGGAATCTCCACTACAGAATATTCCATTCATTCACTGCGAATATGGAATTCATCTCAATATCCACTCCATGCAGGCTTTCGTTATGCCACTGCTGAATGACCAAGTACCCCAATGCTGGTTTTCAGCCTGCTGTTCATACTTGCAGGAGAGCTGTTCAACTCGTTATCCACGCCACACGGTTAGCTGTTTTTTTTTCCGGTCCACACAACCGAGAGTTCAAAAATCATTGTAAACTCCACTACAGAATATTCCATTCATTCACTGCGAATCTGGAAATCATCTGAATCTCCACTCCAGGCAGGCTTTCGTTCAACAATTGTTTATGTGCAAGTAACCCAAAGCTTATTTTCAGCGTCCTGTTCACAGTCGCAGGCGTGCTGTTCAACTGGCTATCCACTCCACCGTGGTCAGCTCTTTCTTTTCCTGTCCACACAACACTAACTTCAGAAATCAATGATATCTCCACTACAGCATGTTCCATTCATTCACTGACTATCTGGAGATCATCTGATACTCCACTCCAGGCAGGCTTTCGTTACACCACTGCTGAATGTCCAAGTAACCCAATGCTGGTTATCAGCAGTATTTTCAAACTCGCAGCCCAGCTGTTCAACTGGCTATCCTCTCCACCCTGGTCACCTCTTCATAATTCTGTCCACACAACCCAGAATACAGAAATCATTTGAATCTCCACTACAGAATATTCCATTCTTTCACTCCCATTCTGGAATTCGCCGAATCTCCACTCCAGACAGTCCTTCGTTACACCACTGGTGAATATGCAAGTAACACAATGCTGGTTCTAAGAGGCCTGTTCACACTCGCAGGCTTGCTATTCAACTGGCTTTCCTCTCCACAGTGGTCAGCTCTTTCTTTTCCTGTCCACACAACACAAACTTCAGAAATCATTTGAATCTCCACTACAGAATGTTCCATTCATTCACTGCGAATCTGGAATTCATTAAATCTCCACTCCAGGCAGGTTTTCGCTACACCTCTGGTGAATATCCATGTACCGCACTGCTGGTTTTCACCAGCCATTTTACACTCGCAGGCCTGCTGTTCAACTGGCTATCCATGCTTACCTGGTGTGCTCTTCATTTTCCTGTCCACAAAACCCAGACTTCAGAAATCATTGGAATCTCCTCTACAGAATGTTCCATTCATTCATTGCCAATCTGGATATCATCGAATCTACACTCCAGGCAGGCTTTCGTTACATTACTCCAGAATGTCCAAGTAACATAATGCTGGTTTTCAAAGGCCTGTTCACACTGGCAGGCATTCTTTTCAACTATCTATCCACTCAACTCTGGTCAGCTCTTCATTTTCCTGTCCACACAACCCAGACTTTAGAAATCATTGGAATCTCACTGCAGAATGTTCCATACATTCTCTGACAATCTGGAATTCATTGAATCTCCACTCCAACCAGGATTTCATTTCACCACTGTTGAATATCCAAGTAATAAAATGCTTGTTTTTGGCAATCTGTTCAGACTCACAGGCCTGTGGTTCAACTGGTTATACATTCTAACCTGGTCTCCTCTTCATTTTCCTGTCCACACAACACAGACTTCAGAAATCTTTGAAATGTCCACTACAGAATGTTCCATTCATTCACTGCCAATCTGGAGATTATAGAATACACTCTTCACGCAGGCTTTCATTACACTACTACTGAATGTCCAAGTAACCCAATGGTTGTTTTCAAAGGCCTGTTCACACTTATATTCGTGCTGTTCAACTGGCTATCTACTCAACCCTAGTCAGCTCTTCATTTTCCTGTCCACACAACACAGACTTCAGAAAGCATTGGAATCTACACTACAAAATATTCCATTAATTCACTGGCAATCTGGAGATCCTCGAATCTCCACTCCAGGCAGGTTTTCGTAACACCACTCCTGAATATCCGAGTAACCCAATGATGGTTTTCAGAGGCCTGTTCACACTTGCTGGCGTGCTGTTTAACTGGTATACAGTCAACCCTGGCCAACTTTTCATTTTCCTGTCCACACATCCCAGACTTCTGAAAACATTGGAATCTCCACTACAGAATGTTCCAGTCATTCACTGCGAATCTGGAATTCATCTGAATCTCACCTCCATGCGGGCTATCATGACATCACTCCTGAATATCCAAGTAACCCATGCTGGTTTTCAGCGTCCTGCTCACACTTGCTGGCATGCTGTTCAACTGGCTATCCACTCCTCAGTGGTCAGCTCTTTCTTTTCCTATCCAAACACAACCAGACTACAGAAATCATTGGAATCTCCACTATTGAGTGTTCCAATCATTCACTGCGAATCTGGAATTCATCTGAATCTCCACTCCAGGCAGGCTTTTGTTACACCACTGGTGAATGTCCACGTAACGAAATGCTGGTTTTCCGCATCCTGTTCATACTCGTAGGCATGCTGTTCAACTGGCTATCCACTCCACAGTCGTCAGCTCTTTCATTTCCTATCCACACAAACCAGACTTCAGAAATCATTGGAATCTCCACTACAGAATGTTCCATTCATTAACTGCCAATCTGGAGATCATCGAATCTAACCTTCACGGAGACTTTCGTTACACTACTGCTGAATGTCTAAGTAACCCAATGGTGGTTTTCAAAGGCCTGTTCAAACTTGTAGTCGTGCTCTTCAACTGGCTCTCTACTCAATCCTAGTCAGCTCTTCATTTTCCTGTCCACACAACACAGACTTCAGAAAGCATTAGAATCTACACTACAAAATATTCCATTCATTCACTGCCAATCTGGAGATCCTCCGAATCTCCACTGCAAGCAGGCTTTCCTGACACCACTCCTGAATGTCGAAGTAACCCAATGCTGGTTTTCAGAGGCCTATTCACACTCGCAGGCGTGCTGTTAAACTGGCTAAACACTCAACCCTGGTCAGCTTTTCATTTTCCTGTCCACACATCCCAGATTTCTGAAAACACTGGAATCTTCACTACAGAATGTTCCAATCATTCACTGTGAATCTGGAATTCATCTGAATCTCTACTCCATGCGAACTTTCGTGACACCACTCCTGAATGTCCAAGTAATCCATGCTGATTTTCAGCTTCCTGCTCACAATCGCTGGCGTACTTTTCAACTGGCTATACACTCCTCCGTGGTCAGCTCTCTCTTTTCCTATCCACACACAACCAGACTACAGAAATCATTGGAATATCCACTACAGAGTATTCCATTCATTCACTGTGAATCTGGAATTCATCTGAATCTCCACTCCAGGAAGGCTTTTGTTACACCACTGGTGAATGTCCAAGTAACGAAATGCTGGTTTTCAGCGACCTGTTCATACTCGCAGGCATGCTGTTCAACTGGCTATCCACTCCACAGTCGTCAGGTCTTTCGTTTTCTATTCACACAACCCAGACTTCAGAAAACATTGGAATCTGCACTACAGAATGTTCCATTCATTCACTGAGAATTTGGAATTCATCTGTATCTCCACTACAGGCAGGTTTTGTTACACCACTGTTGAATGTCCAAGTAACCCAATGCTGGTTTTCAGAGGCCTGTCACACTCGCAGACGTGTTGTTCAACTGGCTATCCACTAAACCCTGGTCAGCTCTTCATTTTTCGGTCCACACAACCCAGACTTCAGAAATCACTTGAATCTCCACTACAGAATGTTCCATTCATTCACTCCGAATCTGGAATTCCTGTGAATATCCAATCCCGGTAGGCTTTCGTTACACCATTTGTTTATGTCCAAGAAACCCAATCCTGGTTTTCGACGTTCTGTTCACACTCGCAGGTGTGCTGTTCAACTAGCTATCCACTCCACAATGGTCAGCTCTTTATTTTCCTTTCCAAACAGACATAAATTCAGAAATCAATGGAATCTCCACTACAGAATGTTCCATTCATTCACTCCCAATCTGGAAATCATCTGATACTCCACTCCAGGCAGGCTTTGGTTACACCACTGCTGAATATCCAAGTACCTCAATGCTGGATTTCAGAAGCCTGTTTACACTCTCAAGTGTGCTGTTCAAATAGCTATCCACTCCAACCTGGTCAGCTCTTCGTTTTGTCCACACAACGTAGACTTCAGAAATCATTGGAATATCCACTACAGAATGTTCGATTTAATCACTGCGAATCTGGAATTCATCTGAATCTCCACTCCAGGAAGTCTTTCTTTACACCACTGGCGAATGTCCAAGTAACCCAATGCTGATTTTCAAAGTCCAGCTCACATTCGCAGGCATGCTGTTCTACTGGCTTTCCACTACACAGTTGTCAGCTCTTTCTTTTCCTGTCCACAAAATCCAGACTTCAGATATGATTGGAATCTCCACTACAGAATGTTCCATAAATTTACTGCCAATCTGGAGATCACCGAATCTCCACTCCAGGCAGGCATTCGTTACACCACTGCTGAATGTCCAAGTAACCCAATGCTTGTTTTCAGAGGCCTGTTCAAACACGCAGTCCTGCTATTCAACTGGCTATCCACTCTGACCTTGGTGAGCTCTTCATTTTCCTGTCTACAATACCCAGACCTCAGAAAACATTGGAATCTCCACTACAGCACGATCCATTCATTCACTGCCAATCTGGAACTCATCGAATCTCCATTCCAGACAGGCTTTCATTATACCACCGGTGAATATCCTAGTAACCCAATGCTGGTTTTCAGCGGCCTGTTCACAATCGCAAGCATACTGTTTTACTGGCTATCCACTCCAAATTAGTCAGCTCTTCATTTTCCTATCCACACCACCGAGACTTCAGATATAATTGGAAACTCCACTACAGAATGTTCCATACATTCACTGAAAATCTGGAGTACATCGTATGTCCACTCCAGGCAGGCATTCGTTACACCACTGCTGAATGTCCAAGTAAGCATTGCTGGTTTTCAGAGGCCTGTTCAAACTCGCAGTCCTGCTGTTCAACTGGCTATCCACCCTAACCTAGTCTGTTCTTTATTTTCCTTCCACACATCCCAGATTTCAGAAATCATTGGAATCTCCACTACAGAATGTTCCATTCATTCACAGCGAATCTGGAATTCATCTGAATCTGCACTACAGGCAGGCTTTCTTTACACCACTGTTGAATGTCCAAGTAACACAATGCTGGTTTTCAGTGTCCTGATCATACTCAGAGGCGTGCTGTTCAACTGGCTATCCACTGAACCCTGGTCAGCACTTCATTTTCCTGTCCACGCAACACGGACTTCAGAAATCATTGGAATGTCCACTACAGAATGTTCAATTCATTCACTCCCAATCTGGAATTCATCGTATTTCCACTCCAGGCAGGATTTCGTTACACCACTGCTGAATGTCCAAGTAAGCATTGCTGGTTTTCAGAAGCCTGTTCAAACTCGCAAGGGTGCTGTTCAACTTTCTATCCACTCCACAGTGGTCAGCTCTTTTTTTTCCTGTCCTCACAACTCAGACTTCAGAAATCATTGGAATCTCCACTAAGAATATACCATTCATTAACTGCGAATCTTGAATTCATCTAAATCTCTATTCCAAGCAGGCTTTCGTTTTACCACTGGTGAATGTCCATGTAACCCATTGCTGCCTTTCAGCGTCCTGTTCACACTCGCAGGCATGACGTTCAACTGGCATTCCACTCCACAGTGGTCAGATTTTTCTTTTCCTGACTGCAGAATTTCCAGACTTCAGAATTCATTGGAATCTCCACTACAGACTGTTCCATTGATTCACTGCCAATCTGGAATTCATCCAATCACCAACTCCAGGAATGATTTTGTTACACCACTCATGAATGTCCAAGTAATCCAATGATGGATTTCAGAGGCCTGATCACACTCGCAAGTGTGCTGTTCAACTGGCTATCCAATCAACCCTGTTCAGCCCTTCATTTTCCTGTCCACACAACCCAGACTTCAGAAGAAATTGGAATCTCCACTACAGAATATTCCATTCATTCACTCCCAATGGGGAATTCAATGCATCTCCACTCCAGGCAGGATTTCGTTAAACCACTCGTAAATATCCAAGTAACCCAATGCTGATTTTCAGCAGCCTGTTCAAACTCGCTGGCCTGCTGTTCAACTGACTATCCACTCTACCCAGCTCTGCTCTTCATTTTCCTGTCCACACAACCCAGAATTCAGAAGTAATTGGAATCTCCACTACAGAATGTTCCATTCATTCACTCTCAATCTGGATTTCATCGAATCTCCGCTCTAGGCCGGCTTTCGTTACACCATTGTTGAATGTCCAAGCAACCCCATGCTGGTTTTCAGCGGCTTCCTCACACTCGCAGGCCTGCTCTTCAACTGGCTATCCACTCCATCCTGTTCACCTTCTCCTTTTCCTGTCCACACAACCTAGACTTAAGAAATCATTGGAATCTCCACTACAGAATATTCCATTCATTCACTGCCAATCTGGCCTTCTTGGAATCTCCAGTCCAGTCAGGATTTCGTCACACCACTGTTGAATATCAAAATAACCCAAGGCTGGTTTTCAGCAGCATGTTGAAACTCGTAGACCTGCTATTTATCTGGCTATCCACTCTAATCTGGTCTACTCTTCATTTTCCTGTAAACACAAGCCAGACTACAGAAATCATTGGAATCTCCAACTACAGAATGTTCCATTCATTCACTGCGAATCTGGAATTCATCTGAATCTCCACTCCAGGCAGGCTTTGGTTACTACACTGCTGAATGTCCAAGTAATCGAATGTTGGTTTTCAGCGGCCTGTGCTGTTCAATGGGTATCCACTCCACCCTGGTCAGCTCTTCATTTTCCTGTACACACAAGCCAGACATCAGAAATCATTGCAATCTCCACTAGGGAATGTTCCCGTCATTCACTACAAGTCTAGAATCTATCTGAATCTCCACTCTACGCAGGCATTCGTTACAGCACTAGTGAGTCACCCAGAAACTTGACATCATCTGAATCTGCACTCTAAAATCATATATGCGTTGCTTATCATCTTTCTATCCACATTACCATTCTGTCGCGAAAGCAGAGCAGTAGGATGTGTGCGTCACGTAGTGAGCCTGGAAGAGCCGGGTTCAATTCCTCGGCCTCTCAGAGAGCTCGAGAAGCTACCGAGAGTATTTGGCCCTCGTTGCAAAGCCTGGAAAGATACTCGTGAAATATTAAATATGATGAAATTACAGTCACCACAAATCTACAATCGAAGACGTTATTGTACCGTGACAGCAAATGAATGAAGTCCAGGAAGACTGGCAGAGTGACAGCGATCCACACTGCTGAGTAGTGAATTCATCTCAATATCCAATATATTACGCCTGGGTTTCTACTCGTTCTCCACGAAATCGAGTCGAATTACAAATCTGCCAAGTGAGCATTTGCTGTCAACTCTCCCAAATACTCCTGTTCAGTTCACTATCCAGTCGAATATATTATTCTGTTCATTAACCCTGCCACACTACCAAGCGACCTGAGTTCAACAAAATATCAACACCTACATATCTGGTTTTCATCTGCCTGTGCACTCAAGCAAGCCGAAATTTTCATCAACCTGTCCACTCTACTCAGGCCTGGTGTGCATCGACTTCTGATTCAGTCGAAACCATATTGTACTCTCCAGGTCAATGCCATCAGTGGTGGTGATGATCCTATGCCTCTAAAGCTCGTCAGGGTTGCTTTCTTCTGCATGTCCCAGTAACCCAATGCTGGTGGTCAGCGGCCTGTTCTAAAACCGCAGGCGTTGTGTTCACTGGCTATCCACTCCACCCTCCTCAGGTCTTAATTTCCTGGTGTTCATAATCCAGAGATCTAAAATAATTGCTATCTCCACTAGAGAATCTTCCATTCATTCAGTGCGAATCTTGTGTGAATCTGAATCTCCGCTCCAGGCAGGCTTTCCTTTCACCACTGGTGAATGTCCATGTAACCCAATGCTGGTTTTCAGCGGCCAGTTCACACTTGCAGGCGTGCTGTTCAACTGGCTATCCACTCAACCCCGGTCAGCTCTTCATTTTCCTGTCCACACAAGCCAGACTTCATAAATCATTGGAATCTCCATTACAGAGTGTTCCATTCTTTCACTGCCAATCTGGAGTTCGTTGAATCTCCAATCCAGGCAGGCATTCGTTTCACCACAGGTGAATGTCCAAGTAACCCAATGCTGGATTTCAGCGGCCTTATCACACTCGCATGCGTGCTGTTTAACTGGCTATCCACTGCACCCTGCTCTCCTCTACACTTTACTGTCCACAGAACCCATACGTCAGAAACCATGGGAATCTCCACTACAGAATGTTTCATTCATACACTGCCAATCTGGAGTTCATCGAATCTCCATTCCAGGCAGGCTTTGTATACACCACTTGTGAATTTCCAAGTAACCCAATGCTGGTTTTCAGCGGCCTGTTCACACTCGCAGGCGTGCTGTTCAACTGGCTATCCACTCAACCCTCGTCAGCTCTTCATTTTCCTGTCCACACAACCCAGACTTCAGGAATCATTGGAGTCTCCACTAAAGACTGTTCCAATCATTTACTACCAATCTGGAATTCATTTGAATCTCCACTCCAGGCAGGCTTTTGTTACACCATTGATTACACTAATGAATGTCCAAGTAATCCAATGCTGGTTTTCAGCGGCCTGTGCTGTTCACTGGCTCTCCACTCCACCCTGGTCTGCTCTTCATTTTCCTGTCCACACAACTCAGACATCAGCAATCATTGGAATCTCCACTACAGAATGTTCCGGTCATTCACTGCGAGTCTGGAACACATCTGAATCTCCACTCTGCGCAGGCATTCGTTACAGCACTGGTATGTCTATCCAGGAACTTGAAATCATCTTAATCTGCACTCTAAAATCTTCCATGGGCTGCTTTTCATCTTCCTATCCACACTGCCCTTCTGGCGCGAAAGCGCAGCAGTAGGACGTGTGCGTCACGCAGACAGCTTGGCCGAGCCGGGTTCAATTCCTAGCCCTCTCAGAGAGCCCCGGAAGCTACCGAGAGTATATGGCCCTCGCGGCAAAGCCTGTCAATCCACCAGTGAAATATTCCTTATGCAAAAATTATAGTCACCACAAATCTCCAAACAAAGACGTTACTGAACTGCGCCAGCAAATTAAAGAAGTCCGGGAAGACTGGGAGAGTGGCAGCGATACACACTGCTGAGTAGTGAATTCATCTCAATATCCAATGTATTAGGCCTGTGTTTCTTCTCGTTCTCCACTAAAACGAGTCGAATTAGAAATCTGCCAATTAAACATTTGCTGTCAACTCTCCCCAAGCCTGCTGTTCCGCTCCCTATCCAGTCGAATATAGTACTTTGTTCAATTACCCTGCCACACAAACAAGAGACCTGAGTACATCTAAATATCAACAACTTCATATCTGGTTTTCATCTGCCTGTGCACTCAATCAAGCCGAAGTTTTCATCATCCCATACACTCTTACCAGGTCTGGTGTGCATCGACTTCTGAATCAATCGAAACCATATGGTAGTCTCCTGGTCAACGCCACCCAGTTGTGGTGATGGATGTATGCCTCTAAGACTCATCAGGGTTAGGATTCCTCTGCGTGTCCCAGTAACCTAATGCTAGTGTCAGCGGCCTGCTCACATACCGCAGGTGTCGTGTTCACTGGCTATTCACTCCACCCTGGTCACCATGTAATTTCATGCTGTCCATAACCAAGAGGTCTGAAATCATTGGTATCCCCACTACAGAATGTTCCATTGATTTACTGCAAATCTGGAATTCATCTGAATCTCCACTCCAGGCAGGCTTTGGTTACACCACTGGTGAATATCCAAGTAACCTAATGTTGGTTTTCAGTAGCCTATTCACACTCACAGGTGTGCTCTTCAACTGGCTCTCCATTCCAACCTGGTGAGCTCTTCATTTTTCCTGTCCACACAACCCAGACTTCAGAAATTCCATCCACTCTAACCAGGTCAGGTGTGCATCGAATTCTGAATCAATCGAAACCATATGGTATTCTCCTGGTCAAAGCCACACAGCGGTGTTGATGATCGTATGCCACTTCTGCATGTCCCAGTAACCCAATGCTAGTGGTCTACATGTCCCAGTAACCCAATGCTAGTGGTCAGAAGCCTGTTCACATACCGCAGGCGTGGTGCTCACTGGCTATCCACTCCACCCTGGTCAGCTCTTCATTACCTGGTGCCCATAACAAAGTTCTGAAATCATTGGTATCTCAACTACAGAATGTTCGATTCATTCACTGCGAATCTGGAATTCATCTAAATTTCCACTCCAGGCATGCTTTGGTTACACCACTGGTGAATATCCTAGTAACCCAATCTTGGTTTTCAGCGGCCTATTCACACTTGCAGGTGTGCTGTTCAACTGGCTATCCATACAAAACTGGTGAGCTCTTCATTTTTCCTGTCCACACAACCCAGACTTCAGAAATCATTCTAATCTCCACTACAGAATATTCCATTCGTTCGCTGCCAATAGGGAGTTCTTCGAATCTCCACTCCAGGCAGGCTTTCGTTACACCACTGCTGAATGTCCACGCAACCCAATGATGGGTTTTAGCTGCCTGTGCTGTTCACTGGCTATCTAGTCCACCCTCGTGATTTCTTCATTTTCCTGTCCACAGAATCCAGGCATCAGATATCATTGGAATCTCCACTACAGTTTGTTCCGGTCATTCACTGCGAGTCTGGAATACATCTGAATATCCACTCTGGGCAGACATTCGTTACAGCACTGGTATATCTACCCAGAAACATAAAATGATATGAATCTGCACAATAAAATCATCCATGGGCTGCTTTTCATCTTCCAATCGACACTGCCATTCTGTCGCAAAAGCATAGCAGTTGGACAAGTGCATCACGGAGCCAGCCTGGCCGAGCCGGGTTCAATTCTTCGCCCACTCAGAGAGCCCGGGAAGCTCCCGAGAGTATCTGGCCCTCATGGCAAAGCCTGGCAAGACACCCGTGAAATATTCCATATGCCAGAATTACAGTCACCACAAGTCTCCAAAAGAAGACGCTACTGAACCGTGCCAGCAAGTCAATGAAATCCAGGAGGAATGGGAGAGGGACAGTGATCCACACTGCTGGATATTGAATTGATCTCAATATCCAATGGAGTTGGCCTGCGTTTCTTCTCGTTCTCAACGAAATCGAGTTGAATTAGAAATCTGCCACGTGAGCATTTGCTGTTAACTCTCCCCAGAGCTGCTGTTCAGTCCCTATCCAGTCGAATATAGTATTCTTTTCATTTACCCTGCCACACGACCGAGCGACCTGAGTTCATCTAAATATAAATACCTCCATATCTGTTTTTCATCTGCCTGTGCACTCAATCAAGCCGAAGTTTTCATCATCCCATACACTCTAAGCAGGCCTGGTGTGCATCGACTTCTGAAACAATCGAAACCATATGGTACTCTCCCCGTAAACTCCACTCTGTGGTGGTGATGATCTTATGACTCTAAAACTCGTCAAGGTTGGGATTCTTCTGCATGTCCCAGTAACACAATGCTAATTGATAGTGGCCTGTTCACATACCGCAGGCGTGGTGCTCACTGGCTATCCACTCCACCCTGGTAAGTTCTTCATTTTCTGGTTCACAAAACCCAGAATTCTAAAATCATTGGTATCTGTACTACATAACGTTCCATTCATTCCCTGCGATTCTGGAATTCATCTGACTCTCCAATCCAGGCAGGCTTTCGTTACACAACTGGTCAATGTCCAAGTAACCAAATTATGGTTTTCAGCGGCCTGTTCACCCTCGCAGGCGTGCAATTCAACTGGCCATCAACACAACCCTGGTCAGCTCTTCATTTTCCTGTTCACAAAACCCACACTAGAGAAATCATTGGAATCTCCACTACAGAATGTTCTATTCATTCACTGCCAAACTGGAATTCATCGAATCTCCACTCCAGGCAGGATTTCGTTACAACACTGGTGAATGAACAAGTAACCCAATGCCGCTTTTCAGGTAGCCTATTCAAACTCGCAGGCTTACTTTTCAACTGGCTATCCACTCTAACCTGGTCTTCTCTTTATTTTCCTGTCCACACAACCCAGACTTCAGAAAACATTGGGATGTCCAGTACAGAATGTTCCATTCATTCACTGCCAATCTGTAATTCATCTGTATCTCCACTTTAGGCAGGCTTTCGTTCCACCAATGGTGAATGTCCACGTAACTCAATGCTTGTTTTCAAGAGGCCTGTTCACACTCTCAGGCATGCTGCTTAACTGGCTATCCTCTAAAACCCAGTCAGCTGTTCATTTTCCAGTCCGCACAACCCAGACTTCAGAACTCATTGGTATCTCCACTACCGAATGTTCCATTCATTCACTGTGAATCTGGAATTCATCTGAATCTCCACTCCAGGCAGGATTTCGTTACAACACTGGTGAATATCCAAGTAACCCAATGCTAATTGTCAGTGGCTTGTTCACATACCGCAGGTGTGGTGTTCACTGGCTATCCACTCCACTGTGGTCAGCTCTTCATTTCCTGGTGCCAATAACCCAGAATTCTGAAATCATTGGTATCTTCACTACAGAATGGTCCATTCGTTCACTGCAAATTTGGAAATAATCTGAATCTCCATAGCACGAAAGCTTTTGTTTCACCTCTGTTGAATGTCCAAGTAACCCAATGTTGGTTTTCCGCGTTCTGTTCACACGCGCAGGCAGGCTGTTCAACTGGCTATCCACTGCACAGTGGTCAGCTCTTTCTTTTCCGGTCCACACAACCCAGACTACAGTAATCATTCGAATCTCCACTACAGAATGTTCCATTCATTTACTGCGAATCAAGAATTGATCTGAAGATTCACTCCAGGTAGGCTTTCGTTACACCGCTGGTGAATGTCCAAGTAACCCAAAGCTGGATTTAAGCATTCTGTTCGCACTCGCAGGCGTGCTATTCAACTGACTTTCCACTCAATCCTGGTCAGCTCTTCATTTTCCTGTCCACACAACCCAGATTTCAGAAATCATTGGAATCTCCACTACAGAATTTCCATTCATCCACTGCCAATCTGGAATTCATCGAATCTCCACTCAGGGCAGGATTTCGTTACACGCCTGGTGAAAATCCAAGTAACCCATTGCCAGTGGTCAGCGGCCTGTTCACTTACCACAGACGTGGTGTTCACTGGCTATCCACTCCACCTGGTCAGTTCTTCATTTCCTGGTGCCAATTACCCAGAGTTATGAAATCTTTGTTATCTCCACTACAGAATGTTCCATTCATTCACTGCAGATCTGGAAATCATCTGAATCTCCACTCCAGGCTGGCATTCGTTATACCACTGCTGCATGTCCAAGTAACCCAATGCTGGTTTTCAGCTTCCTGTTTACACTCACAGGGGTACTGTTCAACTGGCTTTCCACTCAACCCTAGTCAGTTATTCAATTTTCTGTCCACACAACCCAGATTTCAGAAATATTTGGAATCTCCACTACAGAATTTCCATTCATTCACTACCAATCTGGAGATCATCGAATCTCCACTCCAGGCAGGGTTTCGATACACATTGCTGAATATTCAAGTAACACAATGGTGGATTTCAGAGGCCTGTTCACACGCGGAGGTGTGCTGTTCAACTGGCTATCCACTCAACAATTCTCAGCTCTTCATTTTCCTCTCCATACAAGACAGACTTCAGAAATCATTGGAATTTCCACTTAAGAAGTTCCATTCATTCACTACCAGTCTGGAGATCATCGAATCTCCAATTGAGGCAGGCGTTCGTTACACCACTGCTTCCTGTCCAAGTAACCTAATGCTGTTTTTCAGAGGAATGTTCTCACTCGCAGGCCTGCTGTTCAACTGGCTATTCACTCAAATCTCTTCAGCTCTTCATTTGCCTGTCCACACATTCAGACTTCAGAAATCATTGGAATCTCCACTACAGAATGTTCCATTCATTCACTGCAAATCTGGAAATCATCTGAATCTCAACTCCAGGCAGGCATTCGTTATAACACTGTTGCATGTCCAAGTAACCCAATGCTGGTTTCAGCATCCTGTTCACACTCGCAGGCGTGCTGTTCAACTGGCTTTCCACTCAATCCTGGTCATCTATTCAATTTCCTGTCCACACAACCCAGACTTCAGAAATATTTGGAATCTCCACTACAGAATTCCCATTCATTCACTACTAATCTGGAGATCACCGAATCTCCACTCCAGGCAGGGTTTCGATACACATTGGTGAATATTCAAGTAACACAATGGTGGATTTCAGAGGCCTGTTCACACTCGGAGGCGTGCTGTTTAACTGGCTATCCAATCAACACTGCTCAGCTCTTCATTTTCCTGTCCATAAAACACTGACTTCAGAAATCATTGGAATCTCCACTACAAAAGTTCCATTCATTCACTGCCAATCTGGAGATCATCGAATCTCCAATTGAGTCAGGCGTTCGTTACACCACTGCTTCCCGTCCAAGTAACCCAATGCTGTTTTTCAGAGGCATATTCTCACTCGCAGGCCTGCTGTTCAACTGGCTATTCATTCAATTCTCTTCAGCTCTTCATTTGCCTGTCCACACACTCAGACTTCAGAAATCATTGGAATCTCCACTACAGGATGTTCCAGTCATGCACAGCGAATCTGGAATTCATCTGAATATCCACTCCAGGCAGGCTTTCGTTACACCGCTGGTGAATGTCCAAGTAACCCAAAGCTAGATTTAAGCGTCCTGTTCACACTCGCAGGCATGCTATTCAACTGGCTTTCCACTCAACCCTGGTCAGCTCTTCATTTTCCAGTCCACACAACCCAGACTTCAGAAATCATTGGAATCTCCACTATAGAATTTCCATTCATTCACTGCCAATCTGGAATTCATCGAATCTCCACTCAAGGCAGGATTTCGTTACACCGCTGGTGAATATCCAAGTAACACAATGCTAGTGGTCAGTGAATACCGCAGGCGTGGTATTCACTGGCTATCCACACCACCCTGGTCAGCTCTTCATTTCCTGGTGCCAATTACCGAGAGTTCTGAAAACTTTGTTATCTCCACTAAAGAATGTTCCATTCATTCACTGCAAATCTGGAAATCAACTGAATATCCACTCCAGGCTGGCTATCGTTACACAACTGGTGAATGTCCAAGTAACCCAATGCTGGTTTTCAGAGGCTTGTTCACACTCGTAGGCGTGCTCTTTAACTGACTATCCACTCAAGAGTGGTCAGCTCTTCATTTTCTTGTCAACTAGCTATCCACACAACCCTGGTCTGCTATTTATTTTCCTGTCGACACGACCCAGACTTGATATATCATTGGAATCTCCACTACAGAATGTTCCATTAATTTACTGCCAATCTGGTATTCATATAATCTCCACTCCAGGCAGGCTTTCGTTACACCACTGGTGAATGTCCAAGTAATCCAATGCTGGTTTTCAGCAGACTTTCACACTCGCAGGCATGCTGTTCAACTGGCAATGCACTCAACCCTGGTCAGCTCTTCATTTTCCTGTACACACAATCCAGACTACAGAAATCATTGGAATCTCCACAACAGAATTTTGATTCATTCACTGCCAAACTGGAGATTATCGAATAACCACTCCAGGCACGATTTCGTTACACCACTGTTGAATGTCCATGTAACCCAATGCTGGTTTTCTGCAGTCTGATCAAACTCGCAGGCCTGCTGTTCAACTGGCTATCCACCCTAAACTGGTCTGCTCTTCATTTTTTTGTCCAAAAAAAACAGAATTCATAAAATATTGGAATCTCAACTACAGAATGTTACATTCATTCATAGCAAATCTGGAATTCATCTGAATCTCCACTCCAGGCAGACTTTCATTACACTACTGGTGAATGACCTAGTAAGATGATGCTGGTTTTCTGAGGCCTGTTCACATTCACAGGCCTGCTGTTCAACTAGCTAACCACTCCACACTGGTCTGCTCTTTCTCTTCCTGTCCACACAAACCAGACTTCAGAAATCATTTGAACCTCCACTACAGAATGTTCCATTCATTCACTGCGATTCTGGAATTCTTCTTAATCTCCACTCCATGCAGGCTTCCGTTACACCACTGCTGAATATCCAAGTAACCCAATGCTGGTTTTCAGAGGCCTGTTCACACTCGCAGGCCTGCAGTTCAAGTGGCTATTCACTCTAAAGGCAGGATTTCTTTACATCACAGGTAAATATACAAGTACCACATTGCTGGTTTTCATCGTCCTCTTCAAACTCGCAGGCGTGCTTTTTAACTGGCTATCCATTTAACCCCGGTCAGCTCTTCATTTTCCTGTCCACATAACCAGTCTTCAGAAACCATTAGAATATACACTACAGAATGTTCCATTCATTCACTACCAATCTTGAATTCATAGAATCTCCACTCATGGCAGGCTTTCGTTGCACCACTTGTAAATTTCCAAGTAACCCAATGCTGGTTTTCAGCGTTCTGTTCACATTTGCAGGAGTGCTGTTCAACTGGCTTTCCACTCCACAGTGGTCAGCACTTTCTTTTCCTGTCCACATAACCCAGTCTGCAGAAATCATTGAAATCTCCACTACAGAATGTTCCATTCATTCACTGCCAATCTGGAATTCATCGGAATCTCACTCCATGAAGGCTTTCGTTACACCACTGGTGAATGTTCAAGTAACCCAATGCTGGTTTTCAGCATCCTGTTCACATTCGCAGGCGTTCTCTTCAACTCGCTATCCACACCAAAGTGGTCAGCTCTTCGTTTTTCTGTCCACACAACCCAGACTTCAGCAATCATTGGAATCTCCACTACAGAATTTCCATTCATTCACTGCCAATCTGGAATTTATTGAATCTCCACTACAGGCAGGATTTCATTACAGTACTAGTGATTATTCAGGCAACCCAATGCTAGTGAGTAGCATCCTGCTCACATACCCCAGATGTTGTATTCTCTGGGTATTCCCTCCACTCTGCTCAGCTCTCCATTTCCTGGTGCCAATAACCCAGAGTTCTGAAAACATTGGTATCTCCACTTCAGAATATTCTATTCTTTCCCTGCAAATCTGGTAATCATCTCAGTCTCCACTCAAAGTGCTGTATGTCCATGTTACTCCTTGGACATACATACTGTATATAAGCATGCAAGTGCTATATGTCTATGTTACTCCATGGACATACATACTCCATGAGTCTCCACTCCAAGTGCTGTATGTTCATGTTACTCCTTGTCCAAGTAACCCAATGCTGGTTTTCATAGGCCTGTTCACACTCGCAGGCGTCATATTCAACAGGCTATCCACTCCACCATATTCAGCTCTTTCTTTTCCTGTCACACAACCCAAGCTTCAGAAATCATTGAATCTCCACTACAGAATGTTTCATTCATTCACTGCCAATCTGGCATTCATCGAATCTCCACTTCAGACAGGATTTTGTTACACCACTGTTGAATATCCATGTAACCCTATGCTGGTTTTCAGTGGCCTGTTCACACTAGCAGGCGTGCTGTTCAACTGGCATCCACACAACCTGGTCAGCTCTTCTTATTCTTGTCCACATAACCTAGACTTCAGAAACAATTAGAATCTTCACTAAAGAATGTTCCATTCATTCACTGAGAATCTGGAACTCATTGAATCTCCACTCAGGCAGGCTATCATTACAACACTGCTGAATGTCCAAGTAACCCAATGCTGGTATTCAGCGACCTGTTCACACTCGCAGGTGTGATGTTCAACTGGCTATCTACTCCAACCTTAATGAGCTCTTAATTTTCCTTTCCACACAACCCATTCTAACGAAATCATTGGAAATTCCACTACAGAATGTTCCATTCATTCACTGCAAATCTGAAATTCACCTGAATCTCCTCTCCATACAGGCTTTCCTTACTGCACTGATAAATATCCAAGTAATCTAATGCTGATTTTAAGCATCCTGTTCACACTAGCAGGCATGCTGTACAACAGGCTATCCACTCCAGGTGTCAGCTGTTTCTTTCCCTGTCCACACTACCCAAACTTCAGAAATCATTGGAATTTCCACTAACGAATGTTCCATTCATTAACTGCCAATCTGGACATCATCGAATCTCCACTCCAAGGAAGCTTTCGTTACACCACTTTTGAATGCCCAAGAAATCCAATGCTGGTTTTCAGAGGCATGTTCACACTCGCAGGCGTGCTATTCTACTGGCTATCCACTTAACCCTGGTCAGCTCTTCATTTTCCTATCCACACAACGAACACTTCAGAAATCACTGGATTCTCCCCTGCAGAATGTTCCATTCATTCATTGCCAATCTGGAATTAATCGAAATCCACTGCAGGCAGGATTTTGTTACAACACTGGTGAATATCAAAATAACCCAGTGATGGTTTTCAGCATCCTGTTTAAACTGCCAGGACTGCTGTTGAACTGGCTATCCAATTTAACCTAGTCTGCTCTTCATTTTCCTGTCCACACAACCCAGACTTCAGAAATCATGGGAACCTCCACTACAGAATGTTCCATTCATTCACTGCGAATCTGGAATCCATCTGAATCTCCACTCCAGGCAGGCTTTCGTTACACCACTAGTGAAAGTCCAAGTAACCCAATGCTGGTTTTCAGCATTCTTTTCACACTAGCAGGCATGCTGTTCAACTGGCTTCCCAGTCCAACTGATCAGCTTTTCATTTTCATGTCCAAACCACCCACACTTCTGAAATCATTGCAATCTCCACTACAGAATGTTCCATTCATTCACTGCCAATCTGGAATTCATCTGAATCTCCACTGCAAGTAGGCTTTCATTACAGCACTGCTGAATGTCCAAGTAAACCAATGCTGGTTTTCAGCATCCTGTTCACAGTCAGAGGCGTGCTGTTCACCTAGCTATCCACTCAACAGTGGTTAGCTCTTTCTTCGAATTCATCGAATCTCCACTCCAGGCAGGATTTCGTTACACGACTGATGAATATCCAAGTAAACCAATGCTGATATTCAGCATCCTGTTCAAACTCCCATGCCTGTTGTTCAACTGTCTATGCACTCTAACCTGGTTTGCTCTTCATTTTCCTGTCCACACAACCTAGACTTCAGAAATCATGGGAATCTCCACTAGAAAATTCCATTCATTCACTGCGAATCTGGAATCCATCTGAATCTCCACTCCAGGCAGGCTTTCGTTGCACCACTGGTGAATGTCCAAGTATCCCAATGCTGGTTTTCAGCGTTCTCTTCACACTCTGAGGCATACTCTTAAACTGGCAAAGCAGTCCACAGTGGTTAGCTCTTTCTTTTCCTGTTCACACAACCCAAACTCAGAAATCATTGGAATCTCCACTACAGAATGTTCCATTCATTCACTGCCAATCTGGAGATCATCTAATCTCTACTCCAGGCAGGATTTCGTTACACCACTGGTGAATATCCAAGTAACCCAATGCTGGTTTTCAGTGGCCTGTTCAGACTTGCAGGCGTGCTGTTCAACTGGCTATCCACTCCATCCTGGTCAGCTATTCATTTCCTTGTCAACACAAACCATACTTCAGAAATCACTGTAATCTCCACTACAGAATATTCCATTCATTCACTGCCAATCTGGAGTTCATCGAATCTCCTTTCCAGGCTGTCTTTCGTTACACCACTAGTGAATGTCCAAGTAACCCAATGCTGGTTTTCAGCGGTCTGTTCACACTCGTAGGCGTGCTGTTCAACTGGCTATCCACTCCACACTGGTCAGCTCTTCATTTTCCTGTACACAAAATTCAGATTTCAGAATTCATTGGAATCTACACTACAGAATGTTCCATTCAATCACTGCCAATCTGGAGTTCATCGAATCTTCACTCCAGCCATGCAACCGTTACAACACGGGTGAATGTCCAAGTAACCCAATGCTGGTTTTCAACGGCCTATTCACACTCGCAGGCGTGCTGTTCAACTGGTTGTACACACAACTCTGCTCAGTTCTTCATTTTTCTGTCCATGCAACCCAGATTTAAGAAATTGGAATCTCCACTACAACATGTTCCATTCATTCACTGCCAATCTGGAATTCATCAAATCTCCACTCCCGGCAGGCTTTCGTTACACCACTGGTGAATATCCTAGTAACCCACTGTTGGTTTTCAGCGGTCTGTTCACACTCACAGGTGTGCTGTTCAACTGGCTATCCACTCCACCCTGGTCAGCTCTCCATTTTCCTCTCCACACAACCCATACATCAAATATCATTGGAATCTCAACTACAGAATGTTCCATTTTTTCAATGTCAATCTGCAATTAATCTGAATCTCCACTCCAGGCAGGCTTTCATTACCCCACTAGTTTATATCCAAGTACCCCAATGCTGCTTTTCAGCGACCTGTTTACACTCTCAGACGTGCTGCTCAACTGGCTATCCACTCCACCCTGGTCAGCACTTCATTTTCCTGTCCTCATAATCCAGACTTCAGAAATTATTGGAATATCCACTACAGAATGTTCCATTCATTTACTGCCAATCTGGAGTTCATCAAATCTCCACTCCAAGCCGGCTTTCGTTACACCACTAGTTAATGTCCAAGTAACCCAATGCTGGTTTTCAGCGCCCTGTTCACACTCGTAGGCGTGCTGTTCAACTGGCTATCCACACCTCCCTGGTCAGCTCTTCATTTTCCTGTACTCTAAATCCAGATTTCAGAATGCATTGGAATCTAGACTACAGAATTTTACATTCAATCACTGCCAATCTGGAGTTCCTCGAAACTCTCCGAGCAAGGTTGAAAACCTTGCCCTCTTAGAGAGCTCGGGAAGCTACCGAGGGAATCTGGCCCTCAAGGCAAAGACTGGCAAGACACTCCTGAAATATTTCATATGCCAAAATTACAATCAACAGAATTCACCAAACGAAGACGCTACTGAACCATGCCAGCAACTCAATGAAGTCCTGGAGGACTCAGAGTGTAACCGTGAATTTATCTCAATATCCAATGTATTAGGCCTGTGTTTCTTCTCTTTCTCCACGAAGTCGAGTCGAAATAGAAATCTGCCATGTGTGCATTTGCTCCAGACCTCCTGTTCTGCTACCTATCCATTTGAATATAGTATTCTGTTCATTAAGCCTGCCAAACCACCTAGAGACCTGAGTTCATCTAAATTTCAACACCTACATATCTGCATTTCATCATACTGTGCACTCAATCAAGCCTAAGTTTTCATCATCCCGTCCACTGTAAACACACCTGGTGTGCATAGACTTCTGAATCAAACGAAACACTATGGTACTGTCCCGGTCATCGCCACCTAGTTGTGGTGATGAGTGTATGCCTCTAAAACTCGTCAGGGTTGGGATTCTTCTGCATGTCCCAGAATACAATGCTAGTAGTCAGCGGCCTGTTAACATACCGCAGGCCTGGTGTTCACTGGTTATCCACTCTACCCTGGTCAGCTCTTCATTTCCTGGTTCCCATAACCCAGAGTTCTGAAATCATTGGTATCGCCCCTACCAAACGTTCCATTAATTCACTGTGAATCTGGAATTCATCTGAATCTATATTCCAGGCAGGCTTTCATTACACCACTGGTGAATGTCCAAGTAAGCCAATGCTGGTTTTCAGCGCCCTATTCACCCTTGCAGGTGTGATGTACAACTGGCTATCCACACCACCCTTGTCAGCACTTCATTTTCCTGTCCACATAACCTGGACTTCAGAAACCATTAGAATCTCCACTACAGAAAGCTCTATTCATTCATTGTCCATCTAGAATTCATCTGAATCAGCACTCCAGGCAGTCTTTTGTTACACCACTGGTGAATATCCAAGTAACCGAATGCTGGTTTTCAACGTTCTGTTCACAATCGCAGGCATGCTGTTCAACGGGCTTTCCACTCCACCCTGGTCAGCTCTTCACTTTCCTGTCCACACAACCCAGACTTCAGAAATCATTGGAATATCCACTACAGAATGTTCCATTCATTCACTGCCAATGTGGAGTTCATCGAATCTCCACTTCAGGCAGGCTATCGTTACACCACTGGTGAATGTCCAAGTTAAAAATGCTGGTTTTCAGTGGCCTGCTAACACTCACAGCCGTGCTGTTAACTGGCTATCCACTCAACCCTGGTCAGCTCTTCATTTTCTTGTCCACACTGCCCAGACTTCAGAAATCATTGGAATCTCCACTACAGAAAGTTCCATACATTCATTGCCAATCTGGAGTTCATCGAATCTCCACTCCAGGCAGGCTTTCGTTACACCACTAGTTTATGTCCAAGTAACCCAATCCTGATTTCCAGCGGTCTGTTCACACTCGCAGGTGTGCTGTTCAACTGGCTATCTACTCCACCCTGGTCAGCTCTCCGTTTTCCTGTTTACACCACCCAGACATAAGAAATCATTGGTATCTCCACTACAGCAAGTAAGTAAGTAAAGGCCCTCCCTTTGATCATCGATTTGCTCGAGCGGGCCCAGGAACATCTCTATTGGAGACTTTGTTTTTACTGTGTTTGGCATATCGAATACGTCACGGGGAGCTTGCCAGGCTCTGCCGTGCGGGCGAGATACTCTTGGTTGCTTGCCGGGCTCTCTGAGAGGGCCGGAGGATTCGAACTACGGTCGGCCATGTTGACTGCTTGCAAGGCAAATGCCCTACCATTGTGTTATTGCTCCACTACAGAATGTTGCATTAATTCACTGACAATCTGGAAATCATCTGAAACTCCACACCAGGCATTCTTCTGTTACACCACTGGTAAATATCTAAGTAACCCAATGCTGATTTTCAGTGGCCTGTTCACACTCGCAGCCGTTCTGTTCACAGGCTATCTAGTCCACCATGGTCAGCTCTTCATTTTCTTGTCCACAACACCCAGATATCAGAAAACATTGGAATCTCCACTACAGAATGTTTAGGTCATTCACTGCGAGTCTGGAATACATCTGAATCTCCACTCTACGCAGGCATTCGTTACGCCACTGGTGAGTCTACCCAGAAACTTGAAATCATCTGAATCTGCACTCTAAAATCATCCGGGCTGCATTTCATCTTCCTATCCACACTGCCATTCTGGCGCGAAAGAACAGCAGTAGGTCGTGTGCCTCACCCAGTCAGCCTGAAGGAGCCGGGTTCAATTTCTAGCCATCGAAGAGCCCGGGAAGCTACCGCGAGTGTCTGGTCCTCGCGGCAAAGCCTGGAAAGCCACCCATGAAATATTTCATATGCCGAAATTACAGTCACAACATGTCTCCAAACGAAGACGTTACTGAACCCCACCAGCAAATCAATGAAATCGAGTCGAATTAGTAATCTGCCAAGTGAGCATTTCTGTCAACTCTCCCCAATCCTCCTGTTCAGCTCCCTATCCTAGCGAATATAATATTCTGTTTATAAACCCTTCCACAGTAGCGAGCAACCTGAGTTCATCAAATTATCAACACCTACATATCTGGTTTTCACCAGCCTGTGCACTAACACAAGCCGAAGTTTTCATCATCCTGTCCACTCCATCCAGGCCTGGTGTGCATCAACCTCTGAATCAATCGAAACCATATGGTTCTCTCCCGGTCAATGCCAACAGTGATGGTGATGATCCTATGCCTCTAAAGCTCGTCAGTGTTGGGACTCCTTTGCATGTCCCAGTAACACAATGCTGGTGGTCAGCGGCCTGTTCAAACACCGGAGGATTTGTGTTCACTGGCTATCCACTGCACCCTCCTCAGGTCTTCATTTCCTGGTGTTCATAACCCAGAGTTCTGAAATCATTAGTATCTCCACTACAGAATGTTCCATTCATTCACTGCGAATCTTGTATTCATCTGAATCTCCACTCCTGGCAGGCTTTAGTTTTACCACTGGTGAATGTCCAAGTAACACAATGCTGTTTTTCAGCGGTCTGTTCACATTCGCAGGGGTGCTGTTTAACTTGATATCCACTCAACCCTGGTCAGCTCTTCATATTTCTGTCCACAGAACCCAGAATTCAGAAATCATTGGAATCTCCACTACAGAATGTTCCATTCATTCACTGCCAATCTGGTGTTCATCGAATCTCCACTATAGGCAAGCTTTTGCTACACCACTGGTGAATATCCAAGTAACCCAATGCTGGTTTTCAGCGTCCTGTTCACATTAGCAGGCATGGTATTCAACTGGCTACACACTCCTCGCAGGTCAGCTCTTCATTTTCCTGTCCGCACAACCCAGGCTTCAGAAATCATTGGAATCTACACTACAGAATGTTCCATTCATTCACTGCCATTCTGAAGTTCATCGAATCTCCACTCTAGGCAGGCTTTCTGTTGGAGTACACGGAGTTTAGATCTATCAGGTTGCACCCATCACAGAGCTCCCGAGTCATTCCTATTACTTTGTCTGTAACCACTTCTATGCTCTCTTCCACAACCAGTTTGTAAGGTCTCATCCTTCTTAGACACTGAAGCTGTACTATAAGTTTATATTGCCTTTCTCCTCTCCTGATGTCTTTTGAGCAGTTTATTTTAATGCAATGTCCTTTTGTATAGATACAGAAAGACAATTAATTAATATGCTTTGTAACTTAGGAATTGATTGTCTTAGAATATTATTCTCTCCTGGGGTATCTGCATTCTTAACTTAAGCCTCACTTGCCCTCACTTCCTGGCACACAAGGGCAGGGTCCCGACGTGGGACTGGATGGAATCAGGGCAGGCCTGTAAGTTATGTGCTACCCTAGCATCACGATGGGCCAGGCCAAGGTGCCACTATTCTTAATTATAAGTTAAGTGTTTGATCATAGACAAATGGTGTAATGATCCAAAAGTAACGATGAGACTAGGAACCTGCTGCTAGGAATAGGAAAGCTACCTGGCCTGAGCACTGGAGTCTGAGATTGAGATGGCCCTGGGAGATGAATTCAATAAGCTCAAGGTATTTCTTACTGTGTCCATACAAAATGATTAATATTATGTATGCTTATATGTTGGTTGCACAAGGAGAGGTGAAACACTTCCTAGAAGCAGTTTTCCTGTGTGTCCTGACTAGCTTGGATGACACTGAACTTTCTCCCCTTCAAACCGCCTTTAGTTAATGATTTCAGTATATTGAGGCAGTTTCTCTTATCTCACAGGAACCTAGCTGGCCTTAGATATGCAGATCCCATTTGCTAAACCAGGCCTGATCTTTGGGATGCAGATGCCTGGCTCTAAGCTGGTTGATTTTGGAGATGTAGATTCCAAGCTCTACCAGACTTGTCTTTGTTGTGCTAATCCAAGTGCTTTTAGTTTGTAAAAGGATTACTGGCCTGCAGATGTAAAGAAACAATGTATGTTGAGCCTCAATGTTCTTTCTGTAACTCCTTTATATGACATAACTAAATTGCACCCTTTAGAGGTACTATGATCTATATAAGGGAGATTTCAGGGCTCTCTGGGGGACACGTGCATCAGAGAACCTGGGAAGATGGGACTGAGGACAGAAGCTGAGAGAACAAAGGTTGCCCGTGCTTGAGAGATCCTGGGGCCTTCATGACATACATCTCTTCCATGTAAAAAACTGCTGCTAAGACCAACCAGCTTGACCTCCGTTTCCTTCCTTCACCTGACAATCACAATCAACCTCCCTGGAGTGGGGAAACGGCCTGAATGCCGGCCTTTTAATTTTTTTGTGTATTTACAAACTTTTGTTAAAACACTGGTAAATGTCCAAGTAACCCAATTCTGGATTTCAGCGGCCTGTTCACACTCGCAAGCATGCTGTTCAACTGGCTATCCACCCCAACCTGGTCAGCTCTTCCTTTTCCTGTACACACAACGCAGACTTCAGAAATTATTGGAATCACCACTACAGAATGTTTCATTCTTTCACTGCCAATCTGGAGTTCTTCGAATCTCCACTCCAGGCAGGCTTTCGTTACAACACTGGTGAATGTCCAAGTAACCCAATGATGGTTTTCAGCTGCGTGTGCTGTTCACTGGCTATCCACTCCACCCTAGTCAGTTCTTCATGTTCCTGTCCACACAACCCAAGCATCAAAAATCATTAGAATCTCCACTCAGAATGTTCCGGTCATTCACTGCGAGTCTGGAATACATCTGAATCTACACTCTACGAAGGCACTCGTTACAGCACTGGTGAGTGTACCCAGAAACTTGAAATCATCTGAATCTGCACTCTAAAAGCATCCATGAATTGCTATTCATCTGCCTATCCACACAGCCATTCTGGAGCGAAAGAACAACAGTAGGACGTGTGCATCAAGCAGGCAGCCTGGCCGAGTCTGGTTCAATTCCTCGCCCTCTCAGAGAGCACAGGAAGCTACCAAGATTATCTTGCCCTCGTGGCAAAGCCTGGCAAGACACCTGTGAAGTATTCCATATGCCAAAATTACAGTGACCACAAGTCTCCAAATGAAGACGCTATTGAACTGCGCCAGCAAATCAATGATATCCAGGAGGACTGGGAGAGTGACAGTGATCCACACTGCTGAGTAGTGAATTCATCTCAATATCCAACATATTAGGCCTGCCTTTCTTCTCATTCTCCACGAAATCGAGTTGAATTAGAAATCTGACAAGTAAACATTTGCTGTCAACTCTCACCAGGCCTGTTTTTCAGCTCCCTATCCAATTAAATATAGTATTTTGTTCATTAACCCTGCCAAACTACCGAGCTAACTGAGTACATCTAAATTTCAACACCTACATATATGGTTTTCATCTGCCTGTGCACTCAATAAAGCCAAAGTTTTCCTCATCCCGTCCACTCTAACCAGGCCTGGAGTGCATCGACTTCTGAATCAATCGAAACCATATGGTACTCGCCCGGTCAACGCTACCCAGGGGTGGTGATAATCGTATGCCTCTAAAACACGTCAGGGTTGGGATTCTTCTGCATGTCCCAGTAACACAATGCTAGTGGTCAGCGGCCTGTTGACATACTACAGGCGTGGTGTTCACTGGCTATCCACTCCACCCTGGTCAGCTCTTCATGTCCTGGTGCCCATAAACTGGAGTTCTGAACTCATTATTATCTCCACTACAGAATGTTCCATTCATTCACTGCAAATCTGAAATTCACCCGAGTCTCAACTCCAGGGCTGGAGCGATAGCACAGCGGTAGGGCGTTTGCCTTACAAGCGGCCAACATGGCCGACCCGAGTTCGATTCCTCCGCCCCTCTCGGAGAGCCCGGCAAGCTACCGAGAGTATTCGATATGCCAGACACAGTAACAACAAAGTCTCCAATGGAGACGTTACTGGGCCCGCTCGAGCAAATCGATGATCAACGGGAGGGCCTCAACTCCAGGCAGGATTTCGTTACACCACTGGTGAATATTAAAGTAACCCAATGCTTGTTTCAGCGGCCAGTTCACACGTGCAGAGGTGCTGTTCAACTGGCTATCCACTCAACCCTGGTCAGCTCTTCATTTTCCTGTCCACACAACCTAGACTTCAGAAACAATTAGAATCTCCATTACAGAAAGTTCCATTCATTCACTGCCAATCTGGAATTCATCGAATCTCCACTCCAGGCAGGCTTTCGTTACACCACTGGTGAATATCCAAGTAACCCAATGCTGGTTTTCAGGGGCCTGTTCACACTCGCAGGCGTGCTCTTCAGTGGCTATCCAGTCCACTCTGGTCACGTCTTCATTTCCTTGTGCCAATAACCCAGAGTTGTGCAATCATTGGTATATCCAATACAGAATGTTCAACTCATTCACTGCCAATCTGGAATTCATCGAATCTCCCCTCCAGGCAGGCTTTCTTTACAACACTGGTGAATATAAAAGTAATACAATGATGGTATTCATCGGCCTTTTCACACTCGCAGGCGTGATGTTCAACTGGCAATCCACACCAACCTGGTCTGCTCTCCATTTTCCTGTCCACACAACCCAAACGTCAGAATCTCCACTACAGAATGTTCCATTCATTCACTGCCAATCTGGAGTTCTTCAAATCTCCACTTCAGGCAGGCTGTAGTTACACGACTGGTGAATACCCAAGTAAACCAATGGTGGTTTTCAGCGGCCTGTGCTGATCACTGGCTATCCACTGCACCTTGTTCAGCTCTTCATTTTCCTGTCCACACAACCCAGACATCAGAAATCATTGGAATCTCCAGTACAGTATGTTCCGGTCATTCACTGAGAGTCGGGAATACATCTGAATCTGCACTCTACGCAGGCATTGGTCACATCCCTTGTATGTTTACCCAGAAACTTGAAATCATCTGAATCTGCACTCTAAAATCATGCATGGGCTGCTTTTTATCTTCCTATCCATACTGCCGTTCTGGGGCGAAAGCACAGCAGTCGGTCGTGTGTGTCACGCAGCCAGCCTGGCCGAGCGCGTTCAATTCCTCACCCACTCAGAGAGCCCGGGAAGCTAACGAGAGTATCTGGCTCTAGTGGAAAAACCTGGCAAGACACCCGTGAAATATTCCATATGCAAAAATTACAGTCACCACAAATCTCCAAAAGAAGACTCTACTGAACCGTGCCAGCAAATCAATGATGTCCGGGAGAACTGGAAGAGTGAAAGCGATCCACACTGCTGAGTAGTGAATTCATCTCAATATCCAATGTATTAGGCCTATGTTTGTTCTCGTTCTCCACAACATCGAGTCGAATTAGAAATCTGGCAATTGAGCATTTGCGTTCAACTCTCCACAGACCTGCTGTTCTACTCCCTGTGCAGTCAAATATAGTATTCTGTTCATGAACCCTGCCACACGAACGAGTGACCTGAGTTCACCTAAATATCAACACCTACATATCTGGTTTTCATCTGCCTGTGCACTCAATCAAGCCGAAGTTTTCATCATCCCGTAGACTCTAACTAGGCCTATTGTGCATCGACTTCTCAATCAATTGAAACCATATGGTACTCTCCCGTTAACGCCACCCAGTGATGGTGAAGATCGTATGCCTCTAAAACTAGTCAGGGTTGGAATTCTTCTGTATGTTCCAGTAACCCTATGGTAGTTGTGGTCAGCAGCCTGTTCACATACTGCAGGCATGGTGTTCACTGGCTATCCACTCCACCCTGGTCAGCTCTTCATATCCTGGGGCCCATAACCCAGTGTTCTGATATAATTGGTATCTCCACTACAGAATGTTCCATTCATTAACTGCGAATCTGGAATTCATCTGAATCTCCACTCCATGCAGGCTTTGATACAACACTGTTGAATGTCCTAGTAATCCAATGCTGGTTTTCAGCGGCCTGTTCACACTCGCAGGCGTCCTGTTCAACTGGCTATCCACTCCACCCTTGTCAGCTCTTTATTTTCCTGTCCACACAAACCAGACTCCAGAAATCACTGGAATCTCCACTACAGAATGTTCTATTGAATCAATGCCAATCTGGAGATCATTGAATCTCCAGTCCAGGCAGGATTTCGCTACACCACTGGTGAATGTCCAAGTAACTCAATGCTGGTTTTGAACGTCCTGTTCAGACTCGCAGGCATACTATTCAACTGGCTACCCACTCAACTTTAGTCACACTTCATTTTTCTATCCACACAATCAAGACTTCAGAAATCATTGGAATCTCCACTCCAGAATGTTCCATTCATTCAATGCGAATGTGGAATTCACCTGAAGCTCCACTCCAGGCAGGCTTTTGTTACAACACTAGTGAATGGCCAAGAAACCCAATGCTGGTTTTCAGCGTCCTGTTCACACTCGCAGGCGTGCTGTTCAACTGGCTATCCACTAAACCCTGGTCCTCACTTCATTTTCCTGTCCCCACAACCCAGACTTCAGAAATCATTGGATTCTCCACAACAGGATGTTCCATTCATTCAATGCAAATCTTGAATTCATCAAATCTCCACTGCAAGCAGGCTTTCATTACACCACTGGTAAATGTCCAAGTAACACAATGCTGGTTTTCTGCGGCATGTTCACACTCGCAGACGTGCTCTTCAACTGGCTATACACTGCACCCAGGTCAGCTCTATCTTTTCCTGTCCACACAACCCAGACTTCAGAAATCATTGGAATCTTCAATACAGAATATTCCATTCATTCACTGCGAATCTGCAATTCATCGAATCTCCTGTCCAGGCAGGCTTTCTTTACACCACTGGTGAATATCCAAGTAACCCAGGGATGGTTTTTAGCGGCCTATTCACACTCGCAGGTGTGCTGTTCAACTGGATATCCACTCCTACCTGGACAGCTCTTTATTTTCCTGTCCACACAAACCAGACTTCAGAAATCATTGGAATCTCTACTAGAGAATGTTTCATTCATTCACTGCTAATCTGGAATTCAACTGAATATCCAGTCTGTGCAGGCTTTCCTTACACCATTGGTGAATGTCCATGTAACCCAATGCTGGTTTTCAGCGTCCTGTTCACACTCGCAGTCGTGCTCTTCAACTGGCTATACACGCCACCCTGTTCAGCTCTTCAATTTCTTGTGCACACAACCTTGACTTAAGAAACCATTGGAATATCCACTACAGAATTTTCTATTTATTCACTGCCAATTTGGAATTCATCGAATCTCCACTCGAGGCAGGTTTTCGTTACACCACCGGTGCATATCCCAGTAACCCAATGCTGGTTTTGAGTATCCTGTTCACACTCACAGGCGTGCTGTTCAACTGGCTATCACTCCAGCCTGGTCAGCTCCTCATATTCCTGTACATACAAGCCAGACTTCAGAAATCATTTGAATCTCCTCTACAAAATGTTCTATTCATTCACTGCCAATCTGGTGTTTATCGAATCTCGACTCCAGGCAGGCTTTCGTTACACAACTGGTGAATGTCCAAGTAACCCAGTGATGGTTTTGAGCGGCCTGTGCTGATCACTGGCTATCCACTCCACCCTGGTGAGCTCTTCAGTTTCCTATCCACACAAACCAGACATCAGAAATCATTGGAATCTCCATTGCAGGATGTGCCGGTCATTCACTGCGATTCTGGAGTACATTGAATATCCATTTTACGCAGGCATTAGTAAGAGCACTGGTGTGTCAACCCAGAAACTTGAAGTCATCTGAATCTGAACTCTAAAATCATCCATGGGTTGCTTTTCATTTTCCTATCCACACTGACATTCTGGCGCGAAAGCACAGCATTAGGACGAGTGCGTCAAGCAACCAGCCTTTCCGAGCCGGGTTAAATTACTCTCACTCTCACAGAGCCCGGGAAGCTACGGATAGTATCTGGCCCTCTTGGGAAAGCCTGGCATGACACCTGTGAAATATTCCATATGCCAAAACTACAGTCACCACAAGTCTCCAAATGAAGACGCTACTGAACAGTGCCAGCAAATCAATGAAGTCCTAGGGACTGGGAGAGTGAAAGCGATCCACACTGCTGAGTAGTGTATTCATCTCAATATCCAATGTATTAGGCCTGCGTTTCTTCTCGTTCTCCACGAAATCTAGTCGAATTCGAAATCTGCCAATTGAGCATTTGCTTTCAACTCTCCCCAGGTCTGCTGTTCATCTCCTTATCCAGTCGAATATAGTATTTTGTTCATGAACCCTGCCACACTACCTAGCGACCTGAGTTCATCTAAATATCAACATCTGAATATCTAGTTTTCATTTGCCTGTGCACTCAATCAAGCCAAAGTTTTCATCATACCTTCCACTCCAACCAGGCCTGGTGTGCATCCACTTCTGAATCAATCGAAACCATATGGTACTCTCCTGGTGAACGCCACCCAGTGGTGGTTATAATTGTATGCCTCTAAATCTCGTCAGGGTAGGGATTCTTCTGCATGTCCCAGTAACACAATACTAGTGTTCAGGGACCTGTAAACATACCGCAGGAGTGTTGTTCCCTGGCTATCCCCTCCACCCTGCTCAGCACTTCATTTCCTGGTGCCCATAACCTAGAGTTCTAAAAACATTGGTATCTCCACTACAGAATGTTCCATTCATTCACTGTCAATCTGCAGATCATCGAATCTCCACTCCAGGCAGGCATTCGCTACACCACTGGTGAATGTCCAAGTAACCCAGTGATGGTTTTCAGCGTCCTGTTCACACTCGCAGGCGTGCTGTTCAAATGGCTAACAACTCAACCCTGGTCAGCACTTCATTTTCCTGTCCACACAACCCAGATTTCAGAAACCTTTGGAATCTCCACTACAGAATGTTCCATTTATTCACAGTGAATCTGGAATTCATCTGAATCTTCACTCCAGGCAGGCTTTCGTTATACCACTAGTGAATGTCCAAGTAACCAAATGCTGGTTTTCAGCATCCTGTTCACACTCGAAGGAGTACTGTTCAACTGGCTCCACACTCCACCCTGGTCAGCTCTTCATTTTCCTGTCCACACAACCTTGACATCAGAAATCATTGGAATCTCCACTACAGAATGTTCCTTTCATTCACTGCCACTCTGGAGTTCATCGAATGTCCACCCAGTTAGGCTTTCGTTACACCACTGGTAAATGTCTAAATAACCCAATGCTGGTTTTCAGCATCCTATTCACACTCGCGGGCGTGCTGTTCAACTGGCTATCCACTAAACCCTGGTCAGCACTATATTTAACTGTCCTCAGAAACCAGACTTCAGAAATCATTGGAATCTCCACTACAGAATGTTCCATTTATTCACTGCGAACGTGGTATTCCTTGAATCTCAACTCCAGGCAGGCTTTCATAAAAGCACTGGCAAATGTCCAAGTAACCCAATGCTGGTTTTCAGCGGCCTGTTCATACACACAGGCGTGCTCTTCAACTGGCTATCCAATAAACCCTAGTCAGCCCTTCATATAAATGTCCACACAATCCAGACTTCAGAAATCATTGGAATCTCAACTCCAGTATGTTCCATTAATTCACTGCTAATCTGGTGTTCTTTGAATCTCCACTCCAGGCAGCCTTTCGTTTCATCTCTGGTAAATGTCCAAGTAACCCAATGATGGTTTTCAGCGGCTTGTGCTGATCACTGGCTATCCACTTCACCCTGTTCATCTCTTCATTTTCCTATCTACAGAAGCCAAACATCAGAAATCATTGCAATCTCCACAGAAGAAATTTCCGTTCATTCACTTCGAGTCTGGAATTCATATGAATCTACACTATACGCAGGCATTCGTTACAGCACTGGTGAGTTTAACTAGAAACTTGAAATCATCTGAATCTGCACTCTAAAATCAACCAAGGGCTGCTTTTAATCTTCCTATCCACACTGCCATTCTGGTGGAAAGCACATCAGTAGGACGAATGCGTCACGCTGCCAGCCTGGATAAGCCATTTTCAATTCCTTGTTCTCTCAGAGAGCCCGAGAGTATCTGGCCTTCTTGGCAAAGCCTGGAAAGACACCTCTGAAATATTCCATATGCCAAAATTACAGTCAACGCAAGACTCCAAACGAAGACGCTACTGAACCGTGGCAGTAAATCAATGAAGTCCGGGAGGAATGGGAGAGTGACAGTGATCCACAGGGCTGAGTAGTGAATTCATCTCAATATCCAATGTTTAAAGCCTGTGATTCTTCTCGTTCTCCACGAATTCGAGTCGAATTAGAAATCTGTCAAGTGAGCATTTGCTGTCAACTATCACCAGGCCTGCTGTTCAGCTCCTTAACCAGTCGAATATAGTATTCTGTTCATTAACCCTGCCACACTAACGAGGGACCTGAGTTCATCTAAATATCAACACCTACATATCTGGTTTTCATCTGCCTGTAAACTCAATCAAGCCGAAGTTTTTATCATCCCGTCCACTCTAACCAGGCCTGGTGTGCATGGACTTCTGAATCAATCGAAAACATGTGGTATTCTCCCCGTCAACGCCACCCAGCGGTGGTGATGATCCTATGCCTCTAAAACTCATCAGGGTTGGGATTCTTCTGCATGACCCAGTAACCCAATGCTACTGGTCACGGGCCTGTTAACATACCGCAGGCGTAGTGCTCACTAGCTATCCACTCCACCCTGGTCAACTCTTTGTTTACTGGTGCCCATAATACAGAGTTCTGAAATCATTGGTATCTCAACTACAGAATGTACTTAGAACCTGGAATTCATCTAAATCTCCACTCCAGGCAGGATTTCGTTACATCACTGGTGAATATCCAAGTAACGCAGTGATGGTTTTCAGCGGTTTATTCACACTCGCATGTGTGCTGTTAGGTCAGCTCTTTCTTTTCCTGTCCACACAATCCAGATTTCAGATATCATTGGAATCTCCACTACAGAATGTTCCACTCATTCACTGCGAGTCTGGAATTTATCTGAATCTCCAGTCCATGCAGATTTTCCTTACACCAGTGTTGAATGTCCAGGTAACCCAATGGGCTTTTCAGCATCCGGTTCACACTCGCAGGAGTGCTCTTCAACTGGCTATACTCTCCACCATGGTCAGCTCTTTCTTTTCCTGTCCACACAAACCAGACTTCAGAAATCATTGGAATCTCCAATAAAGAATGCTCCATTCATTCACTGCGGATCTGGAATTCATCTTAATCTCCACTCCAGGTAGGCTTTCGTTACACAACTGCTGAATGTCCAAGTAACCAAATGCTGGTTTTCAGTGGCCTTTTCACACTCGCAGGCGTGCTGTTCAACTGGCTATCCTCTCCACCCTGGTCAGCACTTCATTTTCCTGTCTACACATCATTGACTTCAGAAACTATTGGAATCTCCACTACAGAAAGTTCCACTCATTCACTGCCAATCTGGAATTCATGGAATCTCCACTCAAGGCAGGCTTTCATTACACCACTGGTAAATGTCCTAGTAACCCAAAGCTGGTTTCCAACATCCTGTTCTCCCTCGCAGGCATGCTGTTCAACTGGCTATCCACTCCACCCTGGTCACCTCTTCATTTCCTGGTGCCCGTAACCCACAGTTGTGAAATCATTGGAATGTCCACTACAGAATATTGCATTCATTCACTGCGAATCTGGAATTCATCTGAATCTCCACTCCAGGCAGGATTTCTTTACACCACTGGTGAATGTCCAAGTAACCCAATGCTGTTTTTCAGTGGCCTGTTCACACTCGCAGGCTTGCTCTTCAACTGGCTATCCAGTCAACCCTGTTCAGCTCTTCAATTTCCTGTCCACACGACCTTGACTTCAGAAACCATTGGAAACTCCACTACAGAATTTTGCATTCATTCACCGCCAATCTGGAATTCATCGAATCTCCACTCGAGGCAGACTTTCATTATACCACTGGTGAATATCCAAGTAACCCAATGCTGGTTTTGAGCGTCCTGTTCACACTCGCAGGCGTGCTGTTCAACTGGCTATCCACTCCAGCCTGGTAAGCTCTTCATATTCCTGTCCACAAAACCCAGATTTCAGAAATCATTTGAATCTCCTCTACAAAATTTTCCAATCATTCACTGCCAATTTGGTGTTCTTTGAATCTCTACTCCAGGTAGGCTTTCGTTACACCACTGGTGAATGTCCAAGTAACCCAATGGTGGTTTTCAGCGGCCTGTGCTGATCACTGGGTATCCACGCCACCCTGGTGAGCTCTTCATTTTCCTGTCCACACAACCCAGACATCAGAAATCATTGGAATCTCCATTGCAGAATGTTCCGGTCATTTACTGAGAGTCTGGAATACATTGAATATCAATTTTACGCATGCATTCGTAACAGCACTGGTGAGTCTACCAAGAAACATGAAGTCATCTGAATCTGCACTCTAAAATCGTTCATGTCCTGCTTTTCATCTTCCTATCCACACTTGGATTTGGCGCGAGAGCACAGCAGTAGGACGAGTGCGTGAAGCAGCCAGCCTTTCCGAGCCGGGTTCAATTCTTCTCCCTCTCAGAGAGCCTGGGGAGCTACCAAGAATATCTGGCCCTCGTGGCAAAGCCTGGCAAGACACCCGTGAAATATTCCATATGCCAAATTTACAGTCACCACAAATTTCCAAATGAAGACAGTACAGAACTGCGCCAGCCAATCAATGAAGTCCGGGAGGACTGGGAGAGTGAAAGCGATCTACACTGCTGAGTAGTGATTTCATCTCAGTATCCAATGTATTAAGCCTGCGTTTCTTCTCGTTCTCCATGAAATCTAGTCGAATTCGAAATCTGCCAATTGAGCATTTGCTTTCAACTCTCCCCAGGCCTGCTGTTCATCTCCCTATCCAGTCGATTATAGTATTCTGCTCATTTACCCTGCCACACTACCGAGCCACCTCAGTTTATCTAAATATCAACACCTACATATCTGGTTTTCATCTGCCTGTGCACTCAATCAAGCCGAAGTTTTCATCATACCTTTCACTCCTACTAGAGCTGGTGTGCATCGACTTCTAAATTAATCGAAACCATATGGTACTCTCCTGGTGAACGCCACACAGTGGTGGTGATGATTGTATGCCTCAAAAACTTGTCAGGGTAGGGATTCTTCTGCATGTCCCAGTAACCCAATGCTAGTGTTCAGCGGCCTGTTCACATACCACAGGCGTGGTTTTCACTGGCTATCCACTCCACCCTGGTAAACACTTCATTTCCTGGTGCCCATAAACTAGAGTTCTGAAATTATTGGTATCTCCAGTATAGAATGTTCCATTCACTTACGGCGAAACTGAAATTCATCTGAACCTACACTCCAGGCTGGCTTTCGTTACAACACTGGTGAATATCCAAGTAACACAATGCTGGTTTTCAGCGTCCTATTCACACTCGCAGGCATGCTGTTCAACTGGCTATCCACTCCACAGCGGTCTTCTCTTTCTTTTCCTGTCCACACAAACCAGACTACAGAAACCATAGAAATCTCCACTACAGAATGTTCCATTCATTTACTGACAATCTGGAATTGGTCGAATCTCCACTCCAGGCAGGATTTGGTTACAACAATGGTGAATATCCCAGTACCCCAATGCTGGTATTCAGCAGCCTGTTCACAAACGAAGGTGTGCTCTTCAACTGGCTATCGACTCCAAAGTGGTCAGCTCTTTATTTTCGTGTTCACACAACCCATACTTAAGAAATCATTGGAATCTTCAGGACAGAATGTTCCATTAATTCACTGCCAATCTGGAGATCATCGAATCTCCATTCCAGGCAGGCTTACGTTACACCACTGCTGAATGTCCAAGTAACACAATGCTGGTTTGCAGAGGCCTGTTCACACTCGCAGGCCTGCTGTTCAACTGGCTATCCACTCCAATTAGTCAGCTCTTCATTTTCCTGTCCACACAAACCAGGCTTCAGAAATCATTGGAATTTCCACTACAGAATATTCCATACATTCACTTCCAATCTGGAATTCATCAAATCTACACTCCAGGCAGGTTTTCATTACACCACTGGTGAATATCTAAGTAACGCAATGTTGGTTATCGGCAGCCTATTCAAACTCTCAGGCCTGCTGTTCAACTAGCTATCCACTCTCACCTGGTCTGCTCTTCATTTTCCCATCCACGAAACACAGAATTCAGAAAACATTGGAATCTCCACTACAGAATCCGCCATTCATCCACTGCCAATCTGGAATTCATCGAATCTCCACTCCATGCAGATTTTTGTTAAACCACTGTTGAAAATCCAAGTAACCCAATGGTGGTTATCAGGATCCTTTTAACACTCGCAGGCCTACTGTTCAACTGGCTTTCCACTCCACCTGGTCAGCTCTTCATTTTCCTGTCCACACAAACAAGGCTTCAGAAATCATTGGAATCTCCACTACAGAATGTTCTATTCATTCACTGCGAATCTGGAATTCATCGAATCTCAAATCCAGGCAGGATTTCGTTACAGCACTAGTGAATATACAAGAAACCCATTGCTGGTTTTCAGCAGCCTGTTTAAACTCGCAGGCCTCCTGTTCAACTGGATATCCACGCTAACCTGGTCTGCTCTTCATTTCCCTGTCAATACAACCCAGAATTCAGAAATCATTGTAACCTCCACTACAGAATTTCCATTCATTCACTAACAATCTGGAATTCATCAAATCTCCACGCCAGGCAGATTTTCTTTACACCACTGGTTAATATACAATTTCCCCAATGTTCACCACTGGTTAATATACAATTTCCCCAATATACAATTTCCCCAATTTCAGCAGCCTGTTCACAGTCGAGGCGTGCTGATCAACTGGCTCTCCACTCCACCATGGTCAGCTCTTCATATTCCTGTCCACACAACTCAAACTTCAGAAATATTTGGAATCTCCAATAAGAATGTTCCATTCATTCACTGCCATCTGGAATTCATCGAATCCCTACTCCAGGCAAGTTTTCTTTACATCACTGGTAAATATCCAAGTAACGCAATGCTGGTTATCAGCAGCCTGTTCAAACTCGCAAGCCTATTCTTCAACTGGCTATCCAGTCTAACATGGTCTGCTCTTCATTTTCCTATCCACACATCCCAGACTTCAGAAATCCTTGGAATCAACACCACAGAATGTACCATTCATTCACTGCCAATCTGGAATTCATCGAATCTCCGCTACACCACTGCTGAATGTTGAAGTAACCAAATGCTGGCTTTCAGCGTCCTGTTCAAACTCGCAGGCGTGCTGTTCAACTGACTATCAATTCCAGAGTGGTCAGCTCTTTCTTTTCCTGTCCACACAACCCAGATTTTAGAGATCATTGGAATCCCACTACAGAATGTGCCATTCATTCACTTCGCATCTGGAATTCATCTGAATCTCCACTCCATGCAGGCTTTCGTTAAACCACTGGTGAATGTCCAACTAACCCAATGCTGGTTTTCAGCGTCCTGTTCACACGCGCAGGGGTTCTATTCAACTGGATATCCACTCCATAGTGGTCACCTCTTTCTTTTCCTGTCCACACAAACCAGACTTCAGAAACCATATGAATCTCCACGACAGAATGTTCCATTCTTTCTCTGACAATCTGGAATTCATCGAATCTCCACCCCAGGCAGGCTTTCATTACAACCCAATGCTGGTTTGCAGAGGCCTGTTCACACTAGCAGGCGTGCTATTCAACTGGCTATCCACTCCACAGTGGTAAGCTCTTTCATTTCCTGTCCACACTTCCCATACTTCAGAAATCATTGGAATATCCACTACAGAATGTTCCATTCATTCACTGCCAATCTGGAGATCATCGAATCTCCACTCCAGGCAGGCTTTTGTTATAACCCTGCTGAATGCTTTAACAATGCTGGTTTTCAGAGGCCTGTTCACACTTGCAGGCATGCGGTTTACCTGGCTATCCACTCAAATCTTGTCAGCTCTTCATTTTCCTGTCCACATTACCCAGTTTTCAGAAACCATTAGAATCTCCACTACAGAATATTCCATTCATTCACTGCAAACATGGAAATCATCTGAATCTCCATTTCAGGCAGGCTCTCGTTATACTACTGCTGAATGTGCAAGTAACCCATTCCTGGTTTCCAAAGGCCTGTTTACACTAGTAGGCATGCTGTTGAACTGGCCAAACACTCTACCCTGGTCAGCTCTTCATTTTCTTGTCCATGCAATGTAGAATTCAGAAATCATTGGAAACTCCACTACAGAATTCCATTCATTCACTGCCTATCTAAAATTCACCGAATCTCCACTCCAGGAAGGCTTTCGTTACACCACTGGAGAATGTCCAGGTAACCCAACGCTGGTTTTCAGCATCCTGTTTACACTCGAAGGCGTGCTGTTCAACTGACTATCCAATCAACCCTGTTCAGCTCTTCATTTTCCTGTCCACACAACCAAGACTTCAGAAATCATTGGAATCTCCACTACAGTATGTTCCATACATTCACTGCCAATCTGGAATTCATCGAATCTCCACTCCAGGCAGGATTTCGTTAAACCACTGCTCAATGTCCATGTAACCTAATGCTGGTTTTCAGCGTCCTTTTTACACTCACATGCTTGCTGTTCAATTGGCTATCAACTCCACAGTTGTCAGCTCTTTCTTTTCCTACCCACACAAATCAGACATTAGAAATCATTGGAAACTCCACAAAAGAAAGTTTTATTCATTCACTGCCAATCTGGAGATCATCGAATCTCCACTCCTGGCAGGCTTTGCATACACCACTGCTGAATGTCCAAGTAACATAATGCTGGTTTTCAGCGTCCTGTTCACAGTCGCAGGCGTGCTGTAAAACTGGCTATCCACTGAAGCCTGGTCAGCACTTCTTTTTCCTGTCCACACAAACCATTCTTCAGAAATAATTGGAATCTCCACTACAGAAAATTCCATTCATTTACAGACAATCTGGAATTCATCGAATCTCCACTCCAGGCAGGCTTTCGTTAAACCAGTGTTGAATATCCAAGCCACCCAATGCTGGTTTTCAGCGGCCTGTTGACACTTGCAGGCGTTTAGTTCAACTGGCTATCAGCTCAACCCTGGTCAGCTCTTATTTTCCCGTCCACACAAACCAGGCAACAGAAATAATTGGAATATCCATTACAGAATGTTCCATTCCTTCACTGCCAATCTGGAAATCATCTGAATCTCAACTCCAGGCAGGCTTTCGTTACACTATGTTGAATGTCCAAGTAACACAATGCTGGTTTTCAGCGTCCTGTTCACACTCGCAGGCATGCTGTTCAAGTGGCTATCCACTCCACAGTGGTCAGCTCTTTCATTTCCTGTCCACACAACCCAGACTTCAGAAATCATTGGAATCTCCACTAGAGAATATTCCATTCATTCACTGCCAATCTGGAGATCATCGAATCACCACTCCAGGCTGGCTTATGTTACACCACTGCTGAAAGTCCAAGTAACCCAATGCTGGTTTTCAACGTCCTGTTCACACTCACAGGCATGCTGTTCAACTAGCTATCCATTCCACTCTGGTCAGCTCTTTCATTTCCTGTCCACACAACCCAGACTTCAAAAATCATTGTAATCTCCACTACAGAATGTTACATTCATTCACTGCCAATCTAGAGTTCATCGAATCTCCACTGCTCTTTCATTTCCTGTCCACACAACCCAGACTTCAGAAATCATTGGAATCTCCACTAGAGAATATCCCATTCAGAAATGATTGGAATCACCACTGTAGAATGTTCAATTCATTCACTGCTAGTCTGGGGTTCTTTGAATCTCCTCTTCAGGCAGGCTTTCATTACACCACTGGAGAATGTCCAAGTCACCTAATCGTGATTTTAAGTGTCCTGTTCACAATCCCAGGCGTGCTGTTCAACTGGCTTTCCACTCAACCCTGGTCGGCTCTTCATTTTCCCATCCACACAACACAGGCTTCAGAAATCAATGGAATCTCCATTAAAGAATGCTCCATTCATTCACTGGCAATCTGGAATTCATCTCAATCTCCACTGCAGGCAGGCTTTCATTACACTCTCTTGAATGTCCAAGTAACATAATGCTGGTTTTCAGCGTCCTGTTCACACTTGCAGGCGTGATGTTCAACTGGGTATAAACTCCAACATGGTCAGCTCTTCATTTTCCAGTCCACACAACCCATACTTCAGAATCATTGGAATCTCCACTATAAAATGTTCCATTCATACACTGCGAATCTGGAATTCATCTGAATCTCCACCACAGGCAGGCTTTCGTTACACCACTGGTGAATTTCCAAGTAACCCAATGCTGGTTTTCAGCATTCTGTTCACAGTCGCAGGCGTGCTGTTCAATTGTTCATCCACTCCACAGTGGTCAGCTCTTTCATTTCCTGTCCACACAACCTAGACTTCAGAAATCATTGGAAAGTCCACTACAGAATGTTCCATTCATTCACTGCCATCTGGCGATCATCGAATATCCACTACAGGCATGCTTTAATTACACCACTGTTGAATGTGCAAGTAACACAATGCTGGTTTTCAGCGTCCTGTTCACACTCACAGGCTAATTGTTCAACGGCTATCCACTGAACCCTTGTCAGCTCTTTCATTTCCTGTCCACAAAACCCAGACTTCAGAAATCATTGGAATCTCCCCTACTGAATGTTCCTTTCATTCACTGACAATCTGGAGCTCATCGATTCTCCACTCCAGGCAGGCTTTCGTTACACCACTGGTGAATATTTAAGTACCCAAATGCGGCTTTTCAGCGGACTGTTCACACTGTCAGGTATGTTGTTCAACTGGCTATCCACTCCAACCTGGTCAGCTCTTCATATTCCTGTCAACATAACCTAGACTTCAGAAACAATTAGAATCTCCACTACAGAATGTTCCATTCATTCACTGCGAATCTGGAATTCATCGGATCTCCACTCCAGGCAGGCTTTCATTACACTACTGGTGAATGTCCAAATAAAAAAATGCTGGTTTTCAGCGGCCTGATCACGCTCGCAGGCGTTCGGTTCAACTGACTATAAACTCAACCCTGACAGCTCTTCATTTTCCTGTCCCCACAACCCAGACTTCAGAAATCATTGGAAACTCCACTACAGAATGTTCCATTCATTCATTGCAAATCTGGAATTCATCTGAATCTCAACTCCAGGCAGGCTTTCGTTAAACTACTGGTGAATGTCCAAATAACCCAATGCTGGTTTTGAGCGTCCTGTTCACACTCGCATGCGTGCTGTTCAACTTACTATCCACTCCTCAGTGGTCAGGTCTTTCATTTCCTGTCCACACAATCCAGACTTCAGAAATCATTGGAATCTCCCCTACCGAATATTCCATTCTTTCACGGCCAATCTGGAGATCATCGAATCTCCACTCCAGGCAGGCTTTCTTTACATCACTGGTGAATGTCCAAGTAACCCAATGCTGGTTTTCGGCGTCCTGTTCACTATCGCAGGCATGCTGTTCAACAGGCTATCCACTCAACCCAGGTCAGCTCTTCATTTTCCCGTCCACACAAACCAGTCTTCAGAAATCTTTGGAATATACACTACAGAATATTCCTTTAAATCACTGCCTACTTGGAATTCATCTCAATATCCACTGCAGGCAGGCTTTCGTGACACTACTGTTGAATGTCCAAGTAACAAATGCTGGTTTTCAGCGTCCTGTTCTTACTCGCAGGCGTGCTGTTCAACTGGTTATCTACTCCAACCTGGTCAGCTCTTCATTTTCCTGGGCACACAACCCATACTTCAGAAACCATTGGAATCTCCACTATAAAATGTTCCCTTCATTCACTTGCAATAATGAATTCATCTGAATCTTCAGTCCAGGCAGGATTTCGTTACACGATGGGTGAATGTCCTAGTAACCCAATGCTGGTTTTCAGAGACCTGTTCACAGTCGCAGGCGTGCTGTTCATCTGGCTATCCACTCCACCCTGGTCCGCTCGTCCTTTTCTTGTCCACATAACCAGACTTCAGAAATCTTTGGAATCTCCACTACAAAATGTTCCATTCAATCACTGGAATCTGGAGATCATCGAATCTCCACTCCAGACAGGTTTTCATTACACGAATGCTGAATGTCCAAGTAACCCAATGATGGTTTTCAGCGTCCTATTCACAGTCGCAGGCTTGGTGTTCAACTGGCTCTCCACTCAGCAGTGGTCAGCTCCTTCATTTCCTGTCCACACAACCAAGACATCAGAAATCATTGGAATCTCCACTACAGAATGTTCCATTAATTCACTGGAATCAGGATATCATGAAATCTCCACTCCAGGCAGGCTTATTTTACACCACTGCTTATTGCACAAGTATCCCAATGCTGGTTTTCAGAGGACTTTTCACACTCGCAGGCATGCTGTTCAACTGGCTATCCCCTGAACCCTGGTCGTCTCTTCATTTTCGTTTCCACACAAATCAGATTTCAGAAATCATTGGAATCTCCACTACAGAATGTTCCATTCATTCACTGGAATCGGGTGATCATAGAATCTCCACTCCAGGCAGATTTTCGTTTCACCACTGCAAATGTTGAAGTAACCCTATGCTGGTTATCAGCGTATTGTTCAAAATTGCAGGCGTGCTGTTCAACTAGCTATCCAGTGAACACTGGTTAGCTCTTCATATTCCTGTCCACACAACCCAGATTTCAGAAAACATTGGAAACTCCACTACAGTATGTTCCATTCATTCACTGCGAATCTGGAATTCATCTGAATCTCTACTCCAGACAGGCTTTCGTTAAACGACTGTTTAATGTCCAAGTAACCCAAAGCTGGTTTTCAGCGTCCTGTTCACATTCGCAGCCGTGCTGTTCAACTGGCTATCCACTGAAATTTGGTCAGCTCTCCATTTTCCTGTCCACATAACCCAGACTTCAGAATTCATTGGAATATCCACTAAAGAATGTTTCATTCATTCATTGCCAATCTGGAGATAATCGAGTCTCCACTCCAGGCAGGCTTTCCTTATACCACTGCTGAATGTCCAAGTAAACAAATGCTAGATTTCAGAGGCCTTTTCACACTCGCTTGCGTGCTGTTCAGCTGGCTATCCACTGAACCCTAGTCAGCTCTTCATTTTCATATCCATCCAACCCAGATTTCAGAAATCATTGGAATCTACACTACAGAATGTTCCATTCATTCACTGGAATCTGGAGATCATCGAATCTCTACTCAAGGCAGGCTTTAGTTACACTACTGTTGAATATTCAAGTAACACAATGCTGGTTTTCAGGGTCCTGTTCACATTCGCAGGTGTGCTGTTCAACTGGCTATCCAATGATCCCTGGTCAGCTCTTAATTTTCCTGTCCACCCAACCCAGGTTTCAGAAATCATTGGAATATCCACTCCAGAATGTTCCAATAATTCACTCCGAATCTGGAATTCATCTAAATCTCCACTCCACGCAGGCTATGGTTAAACCATTCGTGAATGTCCAAGTAACCAAATGCTGGTTTTCAGCGTCCTGTTGACAGTCGCAGGCGTGCTGTTCAACTGGCTGTCCACTCCACAGTGGACAGCTCTTTCATTTCCTGTTCACACAACGTAGAATTCAGAAACCAGTGGAATCTCCACTAAAGAATTTTCCATTCAATTACTGCCAATCTGGAATTCAAGGACTCGCAGCCGTGCTGTTCAATTTGCCATCCACTTAACACTGGTCAGCTCTTCATTATCCTGTCCAAACAACCCAGACTTCAGAAATCATTTAACTTTCCATTAAACAATGTTCCATTCATTCACTGCGAATCTGGAATTCATCTGACTCTCCACTCCAGGCAGGTTTTCGATACACCACTGGTGAATGACCAATTTACCCAATATTGGTTTTCAGCCGCCTCTTCATACTCGAAGCCGTGCTGTTCACTGGCTATCCACTCAAGCCTGGTCAGCTCTTCATTTTCCTGTCCACAAAACCCAGACTTCAGAAAGCATTGTAACCTCCACTATCTATAATTCATCTGACTCTGTTCTCAAAGCAGGTTTTCTTTATACCACTGGTGAATGTCCAAGTAGCACAATGCTGGTTTTCTGAGGTCTGTTCACACTCAAAGCCGTGCTGTTCACTGGTTATCCACTCAATACTGGTCAGCTTTTCATTTCCTTTCCAAACAATCCAGACTTCAGAAATTATTGGATTCTCCACTACAAAATGTTCCATTCACTCACTGCGAATCTGGAATTCTTCTGACTCTGCACTCAAGGCAGGTTTTTGTTACACCACTGTTGAATATTCAAATAACCCAATGCTGTTTTTCAGTGGCATGTTCACAATAGCAGCCGTGATATTCAGTTGGCTATCCACTCAACCCTGGTCAGCTCTTCATTTTCCTGTCCACCAGCCTTCAGAAAACATTTTTATCTCCACTACAGAATGTTCCATTCATTCACTGCGAATCTGGAATTAATCTGAACCTGCACTCCAGGCATGCTTTCTTTACACCACTGGTGAATGTCCAAGTAACCCAATGTTGGTTTTCAGTGGCCTGTTCACACTCGCAGAAGTGCTGTTCCATTGCCTATGTACTCCACCCTGGTCAGCTCTTAATTTTCCTCTCGAAACAACCCAGACTTACAGAAATCAGTGGAACTTCCACTACAGAATGTTCCAAATATTCACAGCGAATCTGGAATTCATCTGAATCTCCACTCCAGGCAGGTTTTCGTTACACCACTGTTGAATGTCCAAGTAAACCAATGCTGGTTTTCAGTGGCCTGTTCACAATCGCAGACCTGCTGTTCAATTTGCCATCCACTCCACCCTCGTTAGCTCTTCATTTTCCTTTTCACACAACCCATCCTTAAGAAATTATTGTTATCTGCACTACAGTATGTTCCATTAATTCACTGCAAATTTAGAATTCATCTGAAACGGCACTGTAGTCAGTCTTTCGTTACAGCACAGCTGAATGTCCAAGTAACCCAATGGTGGTTTTCAGCGGCATGTTCACACTCTCAGACGTGCTGTTAAATTGGCTATCCACTCAATGCTGGTCAGCTCTTCATTTTCCTGTCCACACAGTCCAGCCTTAAGAAATCGAGAACAGGCCGCTTAAAACCAGCATGGGTTACTTGGACATTCACCAGTGGTGTAACGAAATCCTGCCTGGAGTGGAGAGTCAGATGAATTCTAGATCATACGGGTTACTTGTACGTTAAACAATGGTATAAGGAAAGACTTCCTGGAGTGCAGATTCAGATTAATTCCATATTCGCAGTGAATGTATGGAACAATCTGTAGTGGAGATTCCAATGATTTCAGAATGCTGGGTTGTATTGACAGGAAAATGCAGAGCTGACCAGAATTGAGTGGATAGGCAATTGAACATCATGTCTGCGAGTGTGAACATGCCGCTGTAACGAAAGCCTGCCGGGAGTGGAGATTCAGATGAATTCCAGATTGGCAGTGGATGAATGGAACATGCTGTAGTGGAGATAACAATGATTTCTGAAGTCTGGGTTCTGTGGATAGGAAAATGAAGAGGTAACCACAGTTTAGTGGATGGAACTTGAACAGCACGGCTGCGAGTGTGAACAGGCTGTTGAAAACCAGCATTGGGTTACTTGGACATTCACCAGTGGTGTAACTAATTCCTGCCTGGAGTTGGAGAGTCAGATGAATTCCAGATTCGCAGTGAATGAATGGAACGTTCTGTAGTGGAGACTCCAATGATTTCTGAAGGCTGGGCTGTGTGGACAGGATAATGCAGAGCTCACCAGCATTGAGTGCATAGGCAATTGAACAGCATGTCTGCGATTGTGAACATGACGCTGAAAACGAGCATTTGGTTACTTGGACATTCACCAGTGGTGTAACGAAAGCCTGCCCGTAGTGGAGATTCAGATGAATTCCATATTCGTAGTGAATGAACGGAACATTACGTAATGGAGTTTCCACTGATTTATGAAGGCTGTGCTGTGTGGACAGTAAATTGAACAGCTGAACAGTTTTGAGTGGATAGCCTTTGAATAGCAGGGCTGCGAGTGGTAACAGGCTGCTGAAAACCAACTTTGGATTACTTCGACATTCACCAGTAGTGTAATAGAGAGCTGCCTTTAGTGGAAAATCAGATGAATTCACGATTTGCAGTGAATGAATGGAACAGTCTGTAGTGGAGATTTAAATGATTTCTGAAGGCTGAGTTCTGTGGACAGAAAAATGAAGAACTGACCAGGGTTGAATCGATAGCCAATTGAACAGCAAGGCTGCGAGTGTGAAAAGACCGCTGAAAACGAGCATTCGTTACTCGCACATTCCCCAGTGGTGAAATGAAATCCTGCCTGGAGTGGAGAGTCAGATGAATTCCAGATTCGCAGTGAATGAATGGAACATTCAGTAGTGGAGATTCCAATGATTTCTGAAGGCTGGGCTGTGTGGACAGGAAAATGAAGAGCTGACCAGGGTTTAAGAGATAGCCAGTTGGACAGCACTTCTGCAAGTGTGAACAGGCCGCTGAAAACCATCATTGGGTTACTTGGACATTCAACAGTGGTGTAACAAAGGACTACCTTTGTTGCAGATTCAGATGAAATCCAAATTCGCAGTGAATGAATTGAATATTCTGTAGTGGAGATAACAATGATTTCTAAAGTCTGGATTGTGTGTACAGGAAAATGAAGACTTGACCATGGTTGTGAGGATAGCCAATTAAACAGCACATCAGCGAGTGTGAAAAGGCGGCTGAGAATCAGCATTGCGTTACTTGGACATTCACCAGAGTTGTATCCAAAACCAGCCTGATGTGGAGATTGAGATATATTCCAGATTCGCAGTGAATGTGTGGAACATTCTGCAGTGCAAGTTCCAATGATTTCTGAAGTCTGGGTAGTGTGGACAGGAAAATGATTAGCTGAGCAGGGTTAAGTGGATAGCCAATTGAACAGCACGTCTGCGAGTGTGAACATGCCACTGAAAACCAGCATTGGGTTACTTGGACATTCAAGAGTGTGTAATTGAAACCTGCCTGGAGTGGAGAGGCAGATGAATTCCAGATTCTCAGTGAATTAATGGAACATTCTGTAGTGGAGTTACCAATGGTATCTAAATTTTGGGTGATGTGGACATGAAAATGAAGAGCTGAACAGGGTTGAGTTGAGTGGACAGCCCATTGAACCGCATGGTTGCGAGTCTGAGCAGGCCACTGAAAAGCAGCATTGGTTTAATTGGACAATCAGCAGATGTATAACGAAAACCTGCTGGTAGTGGAGATTCAGATGAATTCCAGAATCGCAGTGAATGAATGGAAAATTCTGTAGTGGACATTCCAATGATTTCTGAAGGCTGAGTGATGTGGACAGGAAAATGAAGATCTGAACAGGGTTGTGTGGATAGCCAATTGAACAACACGTCTGCGATTGTGAACAGGCCACTGAAAATGAGCATTGGGTTACTTGGACATTCACCAGTGGTCTAACGAAAATATGCCGGTATTGGAGATTCAGATGAATTCCAGATTCGTAGTGAATGAACGGAACATTCTGTAGTGGAGATTCCAATGATTTCTGAAGGCTGGGCTGTGTGGACAGTAAAATGAACAGCTGACCAGTTTTGAGTGTTTAGCTAGTGAATAGCAGGGCTACTAGTGGGAACAGGCTCCTGAAAACCAGCTTTGGGTTACTTGGACATTCACCAGTGGTGTAACAGATATCTCCCTTTAGTGGAGATTCAGATTAATTCAAGATTCGCAGTGAATGAATGGAACATTCTGTAGTGGAGATTTAAATGATTTCTGAAGGCTGAGTTGTGTGGACAGGAAAATGAAGAGCTGACCAGGGTTGAATGGATAGCCAATTGAACAGCAATGCTGCGAGTAGGAAAATGAGGCTGAAAACCAGCATTGTGTTACTTGGACATTCAACAGTGGTGTAACAAAAACCTGGCAGGAGTGGAGAATGAGATGAATTCCAGATTCGCAGTGAATGAATGGAACATTCTATAATGGAGATTCCAATACTATCTGAAGGCTAGTTTATGTGGACAGGAAAATGAAGAATTCACCAGGGTTGAATCTGCAGCCAATTGAACAGAACGGCTGCATGTATGAAAATTCCGATGAAAACCAGCATTGGGTCACTTGGACATTCACCAGTGGTGTAAAGAAAACCTGGCTGGAGTTGAGATTAAGATGAATTCCAGATTCGCACTGAATGTATGGAACATTCTGTAGTGGAGTTTCCAATGATTTCTGTAAATCTGGGTGGTTTATACAGGAAAATGAAGAGCTGACCAGGGTTTAGTGGATAGAAAAATGAAAAGCACGGCTGCGAGTTTGAACATGCCGCTGAAAACCAGTATTGTGTTACTTGGACTTTCAACAGTGGTGTAACCAAAACCTGCCTGAATTGGAGAGTCAGATAAATTCCATATTCGCAGTGAATGAATGGAACATTCTGTAGTGGAGATTCCAATGATTTCTGAAGGCTGGGTGATGTGGGCAGGAAAATGCTGAGCTGAACAGGGTTGAGTGGATAGCCAATTGAAAAGCATGGCTGTGAGTCTGAGCAGGCCGCTGAAAACCAGCATTGGGTTACATGGACATTCACCAGTGGTGTAACGAAAACCTGCCGGTAGTGGAGATTCCGATGAATTCTAGATTCGCAGTGAATGAATGGAACATTCTGTAGTCTAGGTTCCAATGCTTTCTAAAGTCTGGATTGTGTGGACAGGAAAATGAAGAGCTGACCAGAGTTGAGTGGAGAGCCAAATGAACAGTATGGCTGCGATCGTCAACAGCCCACTGAAAACTAACATTGGGTTACTTGGACATTCAACAGCGGTGTATCGAAAACTTGAATGCAGAAGCAGATGAATTCCAGATACCCAGTGAGTGAATGGAACATTCTGTAGTGGAGGTTACAAAAATTTCTGAAGTCTGGACTGTGTGGTAAGGAAATGAAAAGATGACCAGTGTTGAGTGGATAGCCAGTGAACAGCACGGCTTCGAGTGTGAACAGACCGCTGAAAACCAGCATTGGGTTACTGGGACATTCACCATTGGTATAAAGAAAGCCTGCCTGGAGAGCAGTTTCAGATTAATTGCACATTCGCAGTGAATGAATGGAACATACTGTGGTGGAGGTTCCAATGACTTCTGTATATCTGGGTGGTTTAGACAGGAAAATGAAGAGCTAACCATGGTTGAGTGTATGGGAAATTGAACAGCACAGCTGGGAGTGTGAACAGGCCGCTGAAAACCAGCTTTGTGTTACTTGGTCATTCACCAGTGGTTTAACGAAAACCTGCCTGGAGTGGAGAGTCAGATGAATTCCAGATTCGCAGTGATTGTATGGAAAGTTCTGTATTGGAGGTTCCAATGATTTCTGAAGTCTGGTTGGCGTGGAGAGGAAAATGCAGAGCTGACCAGGCTTGAGTGGATATCCAACTGAACAGCACGTCTGCGAGTGTGAACATGCCGCTACAAACCATCTTGAGGTTACGTGGACAGTCAACAGTGGTGTAACGAAAGAATGCCTGCAGTGCAGATTCAGACGAATTCCAAATTCGCAGTGAATGAATGGAACATTCTGTAGCGAAGATTCCAATAATTTCTGAAGGCTGAGTTGTGTGGACAGGAAAATGAAGAGCTCACCAGGGTTCAGTGGATAGCCAGCTGAACAGCACGACTGCAATTGTAAACAGGCCACTGAAAATGAGCACTGGGTTACTTGATCATTCCCCAGTGGTGTAAAGACACCTTCCTCGTGTGCAGAGTCAGATGAATTCCACATTCGCAATGAATGATTGGAACTATCTGTAGTGGAGATTCCAATGATTTCCTAAGCCTGGGTTGTGTGGACAGGAAAATGAAGAGCTGACCAGGGTTGAGTGGATAGCCAATTAAAGAGCACGTCTGCGAGTGTGAAATGGCCGCTGAAAACCACCATTGGGTTACTTTGACATTCAATAGTGGTGTAACGAAAGACTGCCTGCAGTGCAGATTCAAATGAATTCCAGATTCGCAGTGTATGAATGGAAATTTCTGTAGTGGGGATTTCAATGATTTCTGAAGACTGCGTGATGAGGACAGAAAATGAAGAGCTCAACAGGGTTGAGAAGATAGCCAATTGAACAACACAGTTGCGATTGTGATGAGGCCGCAAAAAACTAGCATTGGGTAACTTGGACATTCACCAGTTGGGTATTGAATTCCTGCCAATAGTGGACGTTCATATGTATTCCAGATTCGCAGTAAATGAATAGAACATTCTGTAGTACACATTTCAATGATTTTGGAAGGCTGGGTTGTGTGGACAGGAAAATGAAGATCTCACCAGGGCTGAGTGGATAGCAAATTGAGTAGCACGTCTGCGTGTGTGAACATGCTGCTGAAAACCAACCATGCGTTACTTGGACATTCAATAGTGTTGTAACGAAAGACTGCCTGCAGTGCAGATTCAGATGAAATCCAGATTCGCAGTGAATGAATGGAAATTTCTGTAGTGGAGATTTCAATGATTTCTGATGGCTGCGTGATAAGGACAGAAAATGAAGAGCTCAACAGGGTAGAGCGGATAGCCAATTGAACAGCACTTCTGCGAGTGTGAATATGCCGCCTAAAACCAGCATTGGGTTACTTGGACATTCACCTTATGTGTCACGCAAACCTACCGGTAGTGGAGATTCAGATGAATTCCAGATTCGCAGTGAATGAATGAACATTTTGTTGTGGACATTCCAATGATTTCTGAAGGCTGGATGATGTGGAGAGGAAAATGACGAGCTGAACAGGGTTGAGTGTATAGCCAGTTGAAAAGCATGAGTACGAGTCTGAGCAGGCCACTGAAAACCAGCATTGTGTGACATGGACATATACCAGTGGTGTAACGAAAACCTGCCTGGAGTAGAGATTCAGATAAATTCCAGATTCGCAGTGAATGAATGGAACTTTCTGTAGTGGAGATTCCAATGGTATCTGAAGTCTGGATTGTGTGGACAGCAAAATGAAGAGCTGACCAGTGTTAAGTGGATTGCCAGTGAACAGCACGGCTTCGAGAGTGAACAAAGCACTGAAAACCAGCATTGCGTTGCTTGAACATTCAACGGTGGTCTAACGAAAGCCTGTCAGGAATGGAGATTCAGAAGAATTCCAGATTCATAGTCAATGAATGGACCATTCTCTGTGGAGATTCGAATGATTTCTGAAGTCTGGATTTTTTGTGGACAGGAATATGAAGAGCTGACCAGTGTTGAGTGGATAGACAGTGAAAAGCCTGGCTTCGAGTGTGAACAGACTGGTGAAAAACATCATTGCATTACTTGGACATTCAATAGTGGTGTAACGAAAGACTGCCTGCAGTGCTGATTCAGATGAATTCCAGATTCGCAGTGAATGAATGGAATGTTCTGTATTGGAGTTTCCAATAATTTCTGAAGGCTGGGTTGTATGGACAGGAAAATGAAGAGCTGACCAGGGTTGAGTGGATAGCCAATTGAACAGCACGGCTGCGAGTCTGAACAGGCCGCTGAAAACCAGCATTGGGTTACTTGGACATTCACCAGCGGTGTAACGAAAACCTGCCAGGAATGGAGCTTCACAAGAATTTCAGATTCGCAGTGAATGAATGGACTGTTCTCTAGTGGACATTGGAATGATTTCTGAAGTCTGGATTGTTTGGACAGGAAAATGTAGAGCTGAATAGGGTTGAGTGGATAGCCAATTTTAACTGCACCTCTGCGAGTGTGAACGGGCCACTGAAAACCAGCATTGGGTTACTTGGACATTCACCAGTGTTCTAACGAAAGCCTGCCTGCAGTGCGGATTCAGATGAATTCCAGATTTGCAGTGAAGGAATGGAACATTCCATAATGGAGATTCCAATGATTTCTGAATGCTTGGTTGTGTGGACAGAAAAATGAAGAGCTTACCAGCATTTAGTGGATATCCAATTGAACAGAACCTCTGTGAGTGTGAACAGGCCGCTGAAAACCAGCATTGGGTTACTTGGTCATTCACCAGTGGTGTAACGAAAACCTGCCAGTAGTGGAGATTCAGATGAATTCCAGATTCACAGTGAATGAGTCGAACATTCTGTAGTGGAGATTCCAATAATTTCCGAAGTCGGGATTGTGCAGACAGGAAAATTAAGGGCTCACCAGTGTTGAGTGGATAGACAGTGAACAGCACGGCTTCGATAGTGAAAAAACTGATGAAATCCAGCATTGCTTTACTTGGACATTCACCAGTGGTATAACGAAAGCATGCCTGGAGTGCAGATTCAGATTAATTCCAGATTCGCAGTGAATGAATGGAACATTCTGTATTGGAGTTTCCAATAATTTCTGAAGGCTGGGTTGTATGGACAGGAAAATGAAGAGCTGACCAGGGTTGAGTGGATAGCCAATTGAACAGCACGGCTGCGAGTCTGAACAGGCCGCTGAAACCAGCATTGGGTTACTTGGACATTCACCAGCGGTGTAACGTAAACCTGCCGGTAATGGAGCTTCAGAAGAATTTCAGATTCGCAGTGAATGAATGGACTGTTCTCTAGTGGACATTGGAATGATTTCTGAAGTCTGGATTGTTTGGACAGGAAAATGAAGAGCTGAATAGGGTTGAGTGGATAGCCAATTGAACTGCATGTCTGCGAGTGTGAACGGGCCACTGAAAACCAGCATTGGGTTACTTGGACATTCACCAGTAGTCTAACGAAAGCCTGCCTGCAGTGCAGATTCAGATGATTTCCAGATTCGCTGTGAAGGAATGGAACATTCTGTAATGGAGTTTCCAATGATTTCTGAATGCTGGGTTGTGTGGACAGAAAAATGAAGAGCTTACCAGCATTTAGTGGATAGCCCATTGAACAGAAACTCTGTGAGTGTGAACAGGTCGCTGAAAACCAGCATTGGGTTACTTGGTCATTCACAAGTGGTATAATGAAAACCTGCTGGTATTGGAGATTCAGATGAATTCCAGATTCGCATTGAATGAATGGAACATTCTGTAGTGGAGATTCCAATGATTTCTGAAATCTGGATTGTGCAGACAGGAAAATGAAGGGCTCATCAGTGTTGAGTGAATAGCCAGTGAACAGCACGGCTTCGATAGTGAAAAAACTGATGAAATCCAGCATTGCTTTACTTGGACATTCACCAGTGGTATAATGAAAGCCTGCCTGGAGTGCAGATTCAGATTAATTCCAGATTCGCAGTAAATGAATGGAACATTCTGTAGTTTGTTTATACATTTCCTCTGAGTTGCAGAATCCAGGTCACTAACCATAGTAGGCAATACAATTTTAGAATGTAACATACTTGGGCTGGAGCGATAGCACAGTGGTAGGGCGTTCGCCTTACAAGCGGCCAACATGGCCGACCCGAGTTCGATTCCTCCGCCCCTCTCGGAGAGCCCGGCAAGCTACCGAGAGTATTAGATATGCCAGACACAGTAGCAACAAAGTCTCCAATAGAGACGTTACTGGGCCCGCTCGAGCAAATAGACGATCAATGGGAGGGCCTTTACCTTTTACCTTACATACTGAGGTAAATTTAGCCTCTTTTAGAAGTCATTGGATTGAATGTGTTTTTTTTTAAATTCATTAAGGTGCCTCTTTTTCTTGACTTTGTCCATTAATATTTATCCATATATGCCTTTGCAATAACTAGATTGTGAAAAGATAACAAGTGTTGTAACAATAATCCATTGTTTGAGGTGCTTGCAGTTGTCTTAAAAAATTAAAGTATTGGGTTTTTTTTCCAGAAAAAAATGATTTTTTTTATCAAGCAAATTTCCTCTCAGGAAGTTTATTCATGACACTATTTAATTTCCCTCCTAAAACATGGATTGTTCCATCAGTCTAACACAGCCCAGGATTTCTGTCTTCGTATTAAAAGATGAAGCTTAGAACTGGATCAATTGTCCCTTTCTCTTTTGATCGCCTCCCAGTTCAAAATGCTTGCACCTCTTAATGGCCAGCATTCTCTTAGATCTGCAGTTGGGCTCGACACATTCAAATATCAACACAATCTTCTTTGGAGTTTTAGCCTTCTTCCGGAAAATAGGCTTAGTTTGACCTCCGTAACCACTCTGCTTCCTATCATAACCACGCTTTCCCTGAGCATACAGAGAATCCTTGCCCTTCTTGTACTGTGTGACTTTGTGGGGCTGATGTTTGCCACATTTCTTACAAAAAGTCCGGCGGGTTTCGGTACGTTCACCATGCTTGCGGCAGCGGTGTCTGCGAGGAAAGGAATGATTTCTGAAGAATGGGTTATGTGGACAGGAAAATGAAGTGCTGAACATGGTTCAGAGGATAGCCAATTGAACAGTATGGCTACGAGTCTGAACAGGCCGCGGAAAAGCAGCATTAGGTTACTTGGATATTCAACTGTGGTGTAAAGAAAACCTGCCGGGAATAGAGATTCAGATGAATTCCAGATTGAATGAATGAATGAATGAATGGAACTTTCTGTAGTGGAGATAGCAATGATATCTGAAGTCTGGCTTCTGCGGACAGGAAAATGAAGAGCTGACGACTGTTGATTGGACAGCCAGTGAACAGAATGGCTTCAATTGTGAACAATCCGCTGAAAACCAGCATTGCATTACTTGGACATTCAACAGTGGTGTAACGAACGCCTACCAGGAGTGGATATTCAGATGCATTCCAGATTCGCAATGAATGAATGGAACATTCTGTAGTGGACTTTCAAATGATTCCTGAAGGCTGGGTCGTGTGGACAGGAAAAAGAAGAGTTAAACACTGTTGAGTCTATAGCCAATAAAACAGCATGGCTGCGAGTATGAAAAGGCCTCTGAAAACCAGTATTGGGGTACTTGCACATTCTCCAGTGGTGTAACGACAACCTGCCGGTATTGGAGATTCAGATGAATTCCATATTCACAGTGAATGAATGGAACATTCTGTAGTGGAGTTTACATTGATTTTTGTAGTCTGGATTGTGTGGAATGGAAAATATAGAGGTGACCAGTGTTGAGTGGATAGCCATTGAACATCACGGCTTCGATTGTGAACAGACCACTGAAACCAGCATTGCGTTACTTGGACATTCACCAGTGGTGTAAGGAAAGCCTGATTGGAGTGCACATTCAGATTGTATGGAACATTCTGTAGTGGATATGCTGATGATTTCTGCAGGCTTGGTTGTGTGGACAGGAAAATGAAGATCTGACCAGCATTGAGTGCATAGAATATTGAACAGCACGTCTGCCAGTGTGAACATGCCGCTGAATACCAGCATTGGGTTACTTGGACATTCACCACTGGTGTCACGAAAACCTGCCTGGAGTGGAGATTCATATGAATTCCAGTTTCAGAGTGACTGAATGGAACATTCTGTATTGTAGGGTCCAATGTTCTCTTAGGTCTTGGTTGTGTGGATAGGAAAATGAAGAGCTGCCCAGGGTGGAAAGTGTAGCCAGTGATCAGCAGGGCTGCGAGTGTTAACAGGCTGCTAAGAACCAGCTTTCGGTTACTTGGACATTTACCAGTGGTTCAACAAAGACCTAACTGTAGTACAGATTCAGATGAATTCCAGAATCTCAGTGAATGAATATAACGTTCTGTAGTGGAGATTTAAATGATTTCTGAAAGCTGGGTTGTGTGGACAGGAAAATGAAGAGCTGACGAGGGTTGAATCGATAGCCAATTGAACAGAACGGCTGCGAGTTTGAAAGGGCCGCTGAAAACCAGCATTGCGTTACTTGGACATTCACCAGTGGTGTAATGAAAAACTGCCGGAAGTGGATGTGGAGATGAATTCCGGATTCGCAGTGAATGAATGTAACATTCTGTACTGGAGATAACAATGATTTCTGAAGTCTGGGTTGTGTGGACAGGAAAATGAAGAGTTGACCAGGTTGAATCGATAACCAATTGAACAGAACGGCTGCGATTGTGAACAGGCCGCTGAAAACCACATTGGGTTACTTGTACATTTAAAAATGGTGTAACGAAAGCCTGATTGGGGTGCACATTCAGATTAATTCCAGATACGCAATGAGTGAATGGAACATTCTGAAGTGGATATTCCAATGATTTCTGAAGTCTTGGTGTTGTGGACAGGAAAATAAAGAGCTGACCAGGGTTGAGTGGATAGCCAATTGAACAGAACGGATGCAACTGTGAACAGGCCGCTGAAAACGATCACTGGATTACTTGGTAATTCACCAGTGGTGTAACGATACTGCCTGGTGTGAAGAGTCAGATGAATTTCAGATTCGCAATGAATGAATGAAACAATATGTAGTGGAGATTCCAATCTTCTCTGAAGCCTGGGTATTGTGGAAAGGAAATGAGAAGCTGACCAGGGTTGATTGCATAGCCAATCTAACAGCACTGCTCCGATTAGGAACAGGCCGCAACAAACCAGCATTGGGTTACTTGGACATTCACCAGTGGTGTAACGAAAACCTTCCGAGAGTGGATGTTGAGATGAATTCCAGATTCGCAGTGAATGTATGGAACATTCTGTAGTAGAGTTTCCAATGATTTCTGAAGGCTGGGTTGTGTGGACAAGAACATGAAGATCTGACCAGCATTGAGTGGATACCAATTGAACAGCACGTGTGCGAGTGTGAACATGCCGCTGAAAACCAGCATTGGGTTACTTGGACATTCAATAGTGGTGTAAGGAAAGACTGCCTGCAGTGCAGATTCCGATGAATTCCAAATTCGCTGTGAATGAATGGAACATTCTATATTGGAGATAACAATGATTCCTGAAGCATGGGTTATGTAGACCGGAAATTGCAGTGCTGAGCAGGGTTGAGTGGATAAGCAGTTGAACAGTATGGCTACGAGTCTGAACAGGCCGCTGAAAACCAGCATTGGGTTACTTGGACATTCATCAGTGGTGTAACGAAAACCTGCCGGGAGTAGAGATTCAGATGAATTCCAGATTTGCAGGGAATGAATCGTACTTTCTGTAGTGGAGATTACAATGATATCTGAAGTCTGGATTGTGTGGACAGCAAAAGGAAGATATGACCAGTGTTAAGTGGATAGCCAGTGAACAGCACTTCTTCGAGTGTGAATAACCCACTGAAAACCAGCATTGCGTTAATTGGACATTGACCGGCAGTGTAATGAAAGCCTGCTGGGAGTGGAGATTCAGATGAATTCCAGATTCGCAGTGAATTAATGGAAAATTCTGTAGTGGAGATTCCAATGATTTCTGAAGTCTGGATTGTGTGGACAAGAAAATGAAGAGCTGGCAGTGTTGAGTGGATAGCAAGTGAACAGCACGGCTTCGAGTGTGAACAGACCACTGAAAACCAGGATTGCGTTGCTTGGACTTTCACCAGTGGTGTAACGAAAGCCTACCGGGATTGGATATTCACATGAATTCCAGATTCGCAGTGAATGAATGGAACATTCTCTAGTGGAGATTCCAATGATTTCTGAAGTCTTGGTTGTGTGGATAGGAAAATGTAGAGCTGCCCAGGGTGGAAAGTATAGCCACTGAACATCAGGGTTGCAAGTGTGAACAGGCTGTTGAGAACCAGCTTTTGGTTACTTGGACATTTACCACTGGTTCAACAAAGACCTACCTAGAGTGCAGATTCAGATGTATTCCAGAATCGCAGTGAATGAATGGAACATTCTCTAGTGGAGATTTAAATGATTTCTGAAGGCTGGGTTGTGTGGACAGGAAAATGAAGAGCTCACAAGGGTTGAATTGATAGCTAAATGAACAGAACGGTTGTAGTTTGAAAGGGCCGCGGAAAATCATCATTGTGTTACTTGGACATTTTCCAGTGGTGTAAAGAAAAACTGCCTTTAGTGAAAGTTTAGATGAATTCTGGATTTGCAGTGAATGAATGGAACATCTTGAAGTGGAGATCACAATGATTTCTGAAGGCTGGGTTACGTGGACAGGAAAATTAAGTACTGAACAGGGTAGAGTGGATAGGCAATTGAACAGCATGGCTACGAGTCTGAACAGACCAATGAAAACCAGCATTGACTTACTTGGACATTCACCGTTGGTGTAATGAAAACCTGCCGGGAGTAGAGATTCAGATGAATTCCAGATTCGCAGGGCATGAATGGAAATTTCTGTAGTGAAGATTCCAATGATATCGGAAGTCTGGATTGTGTGGACAGCAAAATGAAGTGCTGACCAGTGTTAAGTGGATAGTCAGTGAACAGCATGGCTTCGAGTGTGAACAGAGCTGAAAAGCAGCATTGCGTTACTTTGACATTCACCAGTGGTTGTAACGAAAGCCTGCCTAGAGTGCAGATTCAGATTAATTCCAGATTCGCAGTGAATGAATGGAATATTTTGTAGTGGAGTTTCCAATGATTTCTGAAGGCTGGGTTGTGTGGACAGGAAAATGAAGAGCTGACCAGGGTTGAGTGGATAGCAAATTGAACAGCACGGCTGTGAGCGTGAAAAAACCACTGAAAACCAGCATTACTTTACTTGGACATTCACCAGTGGTGTAACGAAAGCCTGCCGGGTTTTGTTAGTGGAGATTCAGATGAATTCCTGATTCGCAGTTAATTAATGGAAGATTCTTTAGTGGCGATTCCAATGATTTCTGAAGGCTGGGATGTCTGGACAGGAAAATGAAGAGCTGGCCAGTGTTGAGTGGATAGCAAGTGAACAGCACGGCTTCGAGTGTGAACAGACCACTGAAAACCAGGATTGCATTACTTGGACATTCAGAGGTGGTGTAAGGAAAACCTGCCGAGAGTGGATGTTCAGATGAATTCCAGATTCGCAGTGAATGTTTGGAACATTCTGTAATAGAGATTCCTATGTTTTCTGAAGGGTGGGTTGTGTGGACAAGATAATTTCGATCTGACCAGCATTGAGGGTATAGCCAATTGAACAGCACTTCTGCAAGTGTGTGCATGCCTCTGAAAACCAGCATGGGGTAACTGGGACATACAATAGTGGCGTAATGAAAGACTGCCTGCAGTGCAGATTGCGATGAATTCCAATTTCACAGTGAATGATTGGGACATTCTGTATTGGAAATAACAATGATTTCTGAAGTCTGGTTTATGTGGACAGGAAAATGAATTGCTGAACAGGGATGAGTGGATAGCCAATTGAATAGCACGGCTACGAGTCTGAACAGGCCGCTGAAAACCAGCATTAGGTTAACTGGACATTCACAAGTGGTGTAACAAAAACCTGCCGGGAGTAGTGTTTCAGATGAAATCCAGATTCGCAGTGAATGAATGGAACTTTCTGTAGTGGAGATTCCAATGATATCTGAAGTCTGGACTCTGGACAGCAAAATGAAGAGCGACCAGTGTTAAGTGGATAGCCAGTGAACAGCACGGCTTCGAGTGTGAACAAACCATTGAAAATCAGCATTGCTTTACTTGTATATTCACCAGTGGTGTAACGAAACCCTGCCGCGAGTGGATATTCAGATGAATTCTAGATTCCCAGTGAATGAATGCAACATTCTGCAGTGAATGAATGCAACATTCCAATGATTTCTGTAGGCAGGGATGTGTGGACAGGAAAATAAAGAGCTGACCAGGGTTGAGTGGATAGCCAATTGAACATCACGGCTGCGATTGTGAACAGGCCACTGAAAACCAGCTTTGGGTTACTTGGACATTGATTAGTATTGTAACAAAAGCCTGATTGGAGTGCACGTTCAGATTAATTCCAGATTCGCAATGCGATTGTGAAGAGGCCGCAAAAAAACAAGCCTTTGGTTATTTGTACATTCACCAGTGGTGGAACGAAAACCTCCCGAGAGTGGATGTTCAGATGAATTCCAGATCTGCAGTTAATGTATGGAACATTCTGTAGTAGAGATTCCATTGATTTCTGAAGGATGGGTTTTGTGGACAAGAAATTTAAGATTTGACCAGCATTGAGGGGATAGCCAATTGAACAGCACGTCTGCGAGTGTGAGCATGCCTCTGAAAACCAGCATGGGGTTACTTGGACATAAAATAGTGGTGTACCGAAAGACTTCTGCAGTGCAGATTGAGATGAATTCCAAATTCGCAGTGAATGAATGGAACATTCTGTAGTTGAGATAACAATGATTTCTGAAGGATGGGCTATGTGGACAGGAAAATGAAGTGCTGAACAGGGATGAGTGGATAGTCAATTGAGTAGCACGGCTATGAGTCTGAACAGGCCACTGAAAACCAGCATTGGGTTACTTGGACATTCACCAGTGGTGTAACGAAAACTTGCCGGGAATAGAGATTCAGATGAATTCCAGATTCACAGTGAATGAATGGAACTTTTTGTACTGGAGATTCCAATGATATCTGAAGTCTGGACTGTATGGACAGCAAAAAGAAGAGCTGACCAGTGATAAATGGATAGCCAGTGAACTTCACTGTTTCGAGTGTGAACAAACCACTGAAACCAGCAACGTGTTACTTGGACATTCACCAGTGGTGTAACTAAAGCTTGCCGGGAGTGGATATTCATTTGAATTCCAGATTCGCAGTGAAGGAATGGAACATTCCGTAGTGGATATTTCAATGATTTCTGAAAGTTGGGTTGTGTGGACAGGAAAATGAACAGCTGACCAGCACTGAGTGGATAGAATATTGAACAGCACGTCTGTGAGAGTGAACATGCCGCTGAAAACCAGCATTTGGTTACTTGGACATTCCCCACTGGTGTAACAAAAACCTGCCTGGAGTGGAGAGTCAGATGAATTTCAGATTCAGAGTGACTGAATGGAACATTCTGCAGTCGAGTCTAAAGTTTTGGTTGTGTGAATAGGAAAATGTAGAGTTACCCAGGATGGAAAGTATAGCCAGTAAACTGCAGGGTTGCGAGTTTGAACAGGCTGTTGAGAACCAGCTTTCGGTTACTTGAACATTTACCAGTGGTTCAACAAAAAACTGCCTGGAGTGCAGATTCTGATGTATTCCAGATTCGCAGTGAATGAATGGAACATTCTCTAGTGGAGATTTATATGATTTTTGAAGGCTGGGTTGTGTGGACAGGAAAATGAAGAGCTGACGTGGGTTAAATCGATAGCCAAATGAACAGAACGGCTGCGAGTTTGAAAGGGCCTCTGAAAACCAGCATTGCGTTACTTGGATATTCACCAGTGGTGTAACGAAAAGCTGCCGATAGTGGATGTTCAGATGAATTCCGGATTCGTAGTGAATGAATGGAACATTCTGTAGTGAATATGCCAATGATTTCTGAAGGCTGGGTTGTGTGGACAGGAAAATGAAGAGCTGACCAGCATTGAGTGGATAGAATATTGAACAGCACGTCTGCCAGTGTGAACATGCTGCTGAAAACCAGCATTGGGTTACTTGGACATTCACCACTGTTGTATAGAAAACCTGCCTGGAGTGGAGAGTCAGATGAATTCCAGATTCGGATTGACTGAATGGAACATTCAGTAGTGAAGAGTCCAATGATTTCTGAAGTCTTGGTTGTGTGGATAGGAAAATGAAGAGCTGCCCAGGGTGGAAAGAGCAGCTAGTGAACAGCAGGGCTGCGAGTGTGAACAGGTCGCTGATATCCAGCTTTCGTTTACTAGGACATTTACCAGTAGTTCAACAAAGACCTTCCTGGATTGCAGATTCAGGTGAATTGCAGATTCGCAGTGAATGAATGGAACATTCTGTAGTGGAGATAACAATGATTTCTGAAGGCTTGGTTGTGTGGACAGGAAAATGAAGAGCTGACCAGGGTTGAGTGGATAGGCAATTGAACAGCACAGCTGCGACTGTGAACAGGCCGCTGAAAATGATTAATGGGTTACTTGGTCATTCACCAGTGGTGTAACGAAACCTACTTGATGTGAAGACTCAGAAGAATTCCAGATTTGGAGTGACTGAATGGAACTTTCTGTAGTGGAGATTCCAATGATTTCTGAAGGCTGGAATCTGTGGACAGGAAAATGAAGAGCTGAGCAGGGTTCAGTGTATAGTCAATTGAACAGCACGGATGCAAGTGTGAACAGTCCGCTGAAAACTGGCATTGGGTTACTTTGTCATTCACCAATGGTGTAACGAACACTGCCTGGTGTGGAGGGTCACATGAATTCCAGATTCGCAGTGAATGTATGGAACAATCTGTATTGGAGATTCCAATGATTTCTGTATGCTGGTTTGTGTGGACACGAAAATGAAGAGCTGACCGTGTTGAGTAGAAAGTCAATTGAACAGCATGGCTGCGGTTGTGAACAGGCCGCTGAAAACCAGCATTGGGTCACTTGGACATTCAACAGTGGTGTAACGAAAGCCTGCCGGGACTGGAAAGTGAGATGAATTCCAGATTCGCAGTGAATTAATGGAACATTCTGTACTGGAGATTCCACTGATTTCTGAATGCTGGTTTGTGTGGACAATAAAATGAAGAGCTGAGAAGGGTTGAGTGGATAACCAATTTAATAGCACGTCTGCAAGTGTGAACAAACTGCTGAAAAACAGCATTGCGTTACTTGGATTTTCATCAGCGGTGTAACAAAAACCTGCCATGGCAGGATGTTCAGATGAATTCCAGATTCGGAGTGAATGAATGGTACATTTTGTAGTGGAGATTTAAATGATTTCTGAAGTCTGGATTGTGTGGACAGGAAAATGAAGAGCTGACCAGTGTTGAGTAGATTGCCAGTGAACAGCACGGCTTCCATTCTGAAGAGATCACTGAAAACCAGCATTGCGTTACTTGGACATTCACCAGTGCTGTAACGAAAGCCTAACGAGAGTGCAGATTCAGATTAATTCCAGAATCGCAATGAATTAATGGAACATACTGTAGTGCAGGTTCCAATGACTTCGGAAGCCTGTGCGACGTCGAGAGGAAAATGAACATCTGACCAGCAATTATTGTATTGCCAATTTAATAGCACTACAGCGAGTGTGAACAGGACACTGAAAACCAACATTGGGTTACTTGCTCATTCAACAGTGGTTTAACAAAAACCTGTCTGGACAGTCAGATGAATTTCAGATTCGCAGTGAATATATGGTACAGTCTGTAGTGGAGATTCCAGTGATTTCTGAAGGCTGTGTTGGGTGGACAGGGAAAAGAAGAGCTGAGCAGGGTTGAATCGATAGCAAATGAAACAGCACGGCTGCGAGTATGAAAAGGTCGCTGAAAACCAGCATTGGGTTACTTGGACATTCACCAGTGGTCCTGCAGTGCATGCCTGCAGTGCAGATTCAGATGAATTCCACATTCGCAGTGAATGAATTTAACATTCTGTAGTGCAGGTTCCAATGATTTCTGAAGGCTGGTCGATGTGGACAGGAAAATGAAGAGCTGACCAGCATTGAGTGTATTGCCAATTGAACAGCACGTCTGCGAGTGTGAACAGTCCGCTGAAAACCAGAATTGGGTTACTTCGACATTCACCAGTGCTGTAACGAAAGCGTAACGAGAGTGCAGATTCAGATTAATTTCAGAATCGCAATGAACGAATGGAACATACTTTGGTGGAGATTCCAATGATTTCTGAAGGCTGGATGATGTGGACAGGAAAATGAAGAACTGAACAGAGTTGAGTGGATAGCAAATTGAACAGCATGGATGCGAGTCTGAACAGGCCGCTGAAAACCAGCATTGGGTTACTTGGACATTCACTAGAGGCATAACGAAAATCTGCCGGTAGTGGAGATTCCGAAGAACTCCAGATTCGCAGAGAAGGAATGGAACATTCTGTCGTGGAGATTTCAATGTTTTCTGAAGGCTGAATTGTGTGGACAGGAATATGAACAGCTTATCAAGGTTGAGTGCATAGCCAATTTAACAGCACTGCTTGAGTGTGAACTGGCTGCTGAAAACCAGCTTGGACATTTGCCAGTGGTGTAACAAAAACCTGCTTATAGTGGATATTAAGATGAATGCCAGATTCACAGTTAATGAATGGAACATTCTGTATTGTAGATTCCAATGATTTCTGAAGGCTTGGTTTTGTGAACAGGAAAATGAAGAGTTGAACAGGGTTGAGTTTATAGTCAATTGAACAGCACGGCTGCGAGTCTGAACAAGCCGCTGAAAACCAGCATTGGTTTACTTGGACATTCACGAGTGGTGTAACGAAAACCTGCCAGGTGTGGAGATTCAGATGAATTCCAGATTCGCAGTGAATGAATGGAACATTCTGTAGTGCAGATTCCAATGATTTCTGAAGACTGAATTGTGTGGACACGAAAATGAATACCTGACCAGAGTTGAGTTGATAGGCAGTGAACAGCACGGGTACGAGTGTGAACAGACAGCTAAAAATCAGCATTGCGTTACTTGGACATTCACCAGTGGTGTAACAAAAACCTGCCGAGAGTGGAGATTCTGATGAACTCCAGAATCGCAGTGAATGATTGGAACATACTGTAGTGGATGTTCCAATGTTTTCTGAAGTCTGGGTTGTGTAGACAGGAATACGAATTGGTGACAGGGTTGACTGGATAGGCAATTGGACAGCAGGTCTGTGAGTGTGAACTGGCCCCTGAAAACCAGCATTGGTTTACTTGGACATTCACGAGTGGTGTAACGAAAAACTGCCAGGTGTGGAGATTCAGATGAATTCCAGATTCGCGGTGAATGAATGGAATATTCTATAGTGCAGTTTCCAATGATTTCTTAAGTCTGAATTGTGTGGACACGAAAATGAAGAGCTGACCAGAGTTGAGTTGATAGCCAGTGAATAGCACGGGTACGAGTGTGAACAGACCGCTGAAAAATCAGCATTGCGTTACTTGGACATTCACCAGTGGTGTAACGAAAACCTGCCTGGAGTGGAGTTTCAGTTGAATTCCAGATTCCCATTGAATGTGTGGAATATTCTGTAGTGGAGATTCAAATGATTTTTGAAGCCTGGTTTGTTTAGACAGGAAAATGAAGCGTTGACCAGGGTTGAGTGAATAGCCAATAGAAAAGCATGGCTGCGAATGTGAACAGGCCTCTGATAACCAGCATTGGGTTACTTGGACATTTAACAGTGGTGTATCGAAAACCTGCCTGGAGTGCAGAGTCAGATGAATTCCAGATTCGCAGTGAATGAATGGAACATTCTGTATTGGAGATTTCAATGATTTCTGAAGGCTGGGTTGTGTTGACAGGAAAATGAAGAGCTGAACAGGACTGAGTGGATATCCTATTGAACAGCACGGCTGCGAGTCTGATGAGGCCGCTGAAAACTGTGATTTCTGAATTCTGGATTGTGTGTACAGGAAAATGAAGAGCTGACCAGGGTTGAGGGGATATCCAATTAACAGCATGGCTGCGATTGTGAACAGGCCGCTGCAAACCAGCATTGGGTTCCTTGGACATTCTCCAGTGGTGTAACGAAAGCCTGCCTGGAGTGCAGTTTCAGATTAATTCCAGAATCGCAGTGAATGATTGAATCATTCTCTAGTGGAGAGTCCAATGATTTCTTATGTCTGGGTTGTTTGCATAGCAAAATGAAGAGATGACCATGGTGGAGTGGATAGCCAGTGAACAGCAGGGCTGCAAGTGTGAACTGGCTGCTGAAATCCAGCATTGTGTTACTTGGACATTCACCACTTGTGTAAAAAAACCTGCCTGGAGTGGAGATTAGGATTAATTCCAGATTCGCAATGAATGTTTGTAACATTCTGTAGTGGAAATTCCAATGATTTCTGAAGTCTGGATTGTGTGGACAGGAAAATGAAGAGCTGGCCAGTGTTGAGTGGATAGCCAGTGAACAGCACGACTTCGAGTGAGAACATACTGCTGAAAACCAGCATTGTGTTACTTAGATATTCAGTAGTGGTGTAACCAAAGCCTGGGTTGAGCGCAGATTCAGATTAATTGCAGATTCGCAGTGAATGAATGGAATGTTCTGTAGTGGAGATAACATTGATTTCTTTAGGCTGGTTTTTGTGGACGAGTAAATGAAGAGCTGACCTGGGTTGACTGGATAGCCAATTGAAAAACACGTCTGTGAGTGTGAATATGCCGCTGAATACCAGCATTGGGTTACTTGGTAATTCAGCAGTGCTGCAATGCAAACCTGCCTGTATTGGAGAGTTTGATGAATTCCAGATTCACCGTGAATGAATGGAACATTCAGTAGTGGAGATTCCAATGATTTCTGAAGGCTGGGTTATGTGGACAGGAAAAGAAGAGCTGACCATGGTTGAATCGATAACCAATAAAACAGCACGGCTGCGAGTATGAAAAGGCCGCTGAAACCCAGCTTTGGGTTACTTGGACATTCACCAGTGGTGAAACGAAAGACTGGCTGCAATGCAGATTCAGATGAATTCCAAATTCGCAGTGGATGAATGGAACATTCTGGAGTGGTGTTACGGATAATTTCTGAGGGTTGGGTTCTTTGTAAATGAAACTGTAGTGTGAACAGGCCGCTGAAAACCCGCATTGGGTTTCTTGGTCCTTCACCAGTGGTGTAAAGAAAGCCTGCTGGAGTGCAGTGGTGTAACCTTCACCAGTGGTGTAACGATAACCTGACTGGATTGGAGAGTCAAATGCTTTCCAGATTCACAGTGAATGAATGGAACATTTTGCATTGGAGATTCCAATGTTTTTTGAAGGCTGGGTTATATGGAGAGGAAAACTAAGATCTGAACAGGGTTGAGTGGATACCCAATTGAACAACACGGATGCGAGTCTGAACAGGCTGATGAAATCCAGCATTAGTTTACTTGGACATTCACGAGTGGTGTAAAGGAAACCTGCCAGGAGGGAAGAATCAGATGAATTCCAGATTCGCAGTGAATGAATGGGACATTCTGTAATGCAGATTCCAATGATTTTGAAGTCTAGATTGTGTGGACAGGAAAATGAAGAACTGACGTGTGTTCAGTTGATAGCCAGTGAACACGAGCTACGGCTACGAGTGTGAAGAGACCGCTGAAAACCAGCATTGCGTTACTTGGATATTCACCAGTGGTGTAAAGAAAGCCTGCTGGAGTGCAGATTCTGATTTATTCCAGAATCGCAGTGAATGAATGTAACGTTCTGTAGTGGAGAGTCCAATGATTTCTTAAGTCTGGGTTGTCTGCATAGCAAAATGAAGAGCTGACCAAGGTGGGTTGGATAGCCAGTGAACAGCAGAGCTGCGACTGTGAACTAGATGGTGAAAACCAGCTTTGGGTTACTTGGACTTTCATAAGTGGTGTAACAAAAACCTGCCCGGAGTGGAGATTTAGATGAATTCCTCATTCACAATGAATTAACGGAACATTATGTAGGGGAGATTTAAATGATTGCTGAATGCATGGTTGTGTGGACAATAAAATGATGAGCTGACCAGGGTTGAATCGATAGCCAATAGAAAAGCACGGCTGCGAGTATGAAAATGCCGATGAATACGAGCATTGTGTTACTTTTACATTCACCAGTGGTGTAACGAATACCTACCGAGAGTGGAGATTCATATGAATGCCAGATTGGCAGTGAATGAATGGAAAACTCTGTAGTGGAGATTCCAATGATTTCTGATATCTGGATTTTGAGGACAGTAAAATGAAGAGCTGACCAGTGTTGAATGGATAGCCATTCAACAGTACGGATTCCAGTGTGAACAGACCACTGAAAACCAGCATTGCGTTCCTTGGACTTTCACCAGTGGTGTAACGAGAGCCTGACGAGAGTGCAGATTCAGATTAATTCCAGATTCGCAGTGAATTAATGGAACCTTCTGTAGTGGAGTTAAAAATGATTTCTGTAGGCTGGGTTGTGTGGACGGGAAAATGAAGAGGTGACGAGGATTGTGTGGATGGCTAGTTGAACAGCACGTCTGCGACTGTGAACAGGCCGCTGAAAGCCATCATTGATTTACTTGGACATTCACCAGTAGCGTAACGAAATACTGCCTGCAGTGCAGATTCAGATAAATTCCAGATTTGCAGTTAATGAATGGAACATTCTGTAGTGGAGATAACAATGATTTCTGAGGTCTGGATTATGTGGACAGGAAAATGATCAGCTAACTTGGGTTGAGTGGATAGCCAATTGAACAGCACTACTGTGAGTGTGAACAGGCTGCTGAAAACCAGCATTGGGTTACTTGCTTATTCATCAGTGGTGTAACGAAAACCTGCCTGGAGTGGAGAGTTAGATGAATTCCATATTCGCAGTGAATGAATGGAACAATCTTTAGTGGAGCTTCCAATGATTTCTAAAGGCTGGGTTGGGTGGACAAGAAAAAGAAGAGCTGACCAGGTTTGAATCGATAGCCAATAAAACAGCACGGCTGTGAGTATGAAAAGTTCGCTGAAATCCAGCATTGGCTCACTTGGACATTCACCAGTGGTGTAAGGAAAATCTGCATGAAGTGGAGATTTAGTTGAATTCGAGATTCGCATTGAATGTATGGAACATTCTGTAGTGGAGATTCCAATGATTTTTGAAATCTGTGTTTTATGGACAGGAAAATGAAGAATTGACCAGGGTTGAGTGGATAGCCAATTGAAAAGCATGGCGAAGATTGTGAACAGGCCACTGATAAAAAGAATTGGGTTCCTTGGACATTCAACAGTGGTGTATCGAAAATCTGCTTGTAGTGCAGTCAGATGAATTCCAGATTCGCAGTGAATGAATCAATCATTCTGTATTGGAGATTCCAACGATTTCTGAAGGTTGGGTTGTCTGGACAGGAAAATGAAGAGTTGACCAGGGTTGAATCGATAGCCAATTGAACAGCGCGCCTGTGAGTAAGAAAAGGCCGCTTAAAAATAGCATTGGATTATTTTGACATTCACCAGTGGTGTAACGAAACCTGCCTGGAGTGGAGATTCAGATGAATTTCATATGCGCAGTGAATGAATGGAACATTCTGTAGAGGAGTTTCAAATGATTTCTGAAGTCTGTTTTGTGTGGACAGGAAAATAAACAGCTGAACTGGTTTGAGTGGATAGCCAATTGAACAACACATCTGCTAGTGTGAACATGCCGCTGAAAACCATCATTGGCTAAGTTGGCATTCACAAGTGGTGTAACGAAAGTCTGCCTGCAGTGCAGATTCAGATGAATTTAAAATTCGCAGTGAATGCATGGAACATTCTGTAATGGAGATAACAATGATTTCTGTAGGCTGGGTTGTGTGGACGGTAAAATGAAGAGCTGACCTGGGTTGAGTGGATAGCGAAATGCACAGCACGGCTGCGAGTGTCAACAGGCCACTGAAAACCCGCATTGAGTTAATTGGTCATTCACCAGTGATGTAAAGGAAACCTGCCTGGAGTGGAGAGTCAAATGTATTCCAGATTCAAAGTGAATGAATTGAACATTCTGTAGTGGAGATTCTAATGATTTATGAAGGCTGGATGATGTGAACAGGAAAATGTAGGGATGAACAGTGTTGAGTGGATAGCCAATTTAACAGCACGGCTGCGAGTCTGAACAGGCCACTGAAAACCAGCATTAGGTTACTTGGACAATAACCAGTGTTGTAACGAAAGCCTGCCTGGAGTGGAGATTCAGATGAATTCCAGATTAGTAGTGAATGTAGGGAACATTCTGTAGTGGAGTTTCCGATGATTTCTGATGGGTGGCTTGCGTGGACAGGAAAATGAAGAGCTGACCAGTGATGAGTGGATAACCAGTTGAACAGCAATGCCATATTTCTGAACAGGCCGCTAAAAGCCAGCATTCGGTTCCTTGGACATTCACCAATGGTGAAATGAAAACCTGCCGGGAGTGGAGATTCAGATGAATTCTAGATTCGCAGTGAATTAAAGTAACATTCTGGTAGTGGAGATTCCAGTGATTTCTGAAGACTGGGTTATGTGGACAGGACAATGAAGAGCTGAACAAGGTTGAGTGGATAGCCAATTTAACAGTACTACTGCGAGTGTGAACAGGCCACTGAAAATCAACTTTTGGTTACTTGGTCATTCAGCAGTAGTGTAAAGAAAACCTGTCTTTAGTGCAGAGTCCTATGAATTTCAGATTCGTAGTGAATGATGTAACAATCTGTAGTGGAGATTCCAATGATTTCTGAAGGCTGGGTTGGGTGGACAGGAAAAAGAAGAGCTGACCAGGTTTGAATCGATAGCCAATAAAACAGCACGGGCTGGAGTATGAATAGGTCGATGAAAACCAGCATTGTGTTACTTTGACATTAACCAGTGTTGTAACGAAAGCCTGCCTATAATGCAGATTCAGATAAATTCAAGAATCGCAATGAAAGATTGGAACATTCTGTAGTGGAGAGTTTTCTTATGTCTGGATTGTTTGCATAGCAAAATGAAGAGCTGACCAGGGTGGAGTGGATAACCAGTGAACAGCAGGGCTGCAAGTGTTAACTGGCTGCTGAAAACCAGCATTTGGTTACTTGGACATTCACCAGTGGTGGAATGGACTGGAGATTCAGATGAATTTATGATTAGCAGTGAATTTACGGAACATTCTGCAGTGGAGGTTCCAATGATTTCTAAAGGATGGGTTGTGTGAACAGGAAAAGGAAGAGTTGACCAGGGTTCATTCGATAGCCAATCGAACAGCATGACTGGATTGTGAACAGGCCTCTGAAAACCAGCATTGGGTTTCTTGGACATTCAACAGCGCTGTAACGAAAACGTGCCTTGAGTGCAGAGTCAGATGAATTCCAGATTCGCAGTGAGTGAATGGAACACTTTGTAGTGGAGAATCCAATTATTTCTGAAGTCTGGACTGTGTGGACAGGAAATGAAAAGCTGACCAGAGTTGAGTGGATAGCCAGTGAACAGCACGGCTTCGAGTGTGAAAAGACCACTGTAAACCAGCATTGCGCTACTTGGACATTCACCAGTGGTGTAACGAAATACTCCCTGGATTGGAGAGTCAGATGAATTCCAGATTCGATGTGAATGAATGGAACATTCTGTAATGGAGGTTAAAATGATTTCTGAAGGCTGGGTGATGTGGACAGGAAAACGAAGAGCTGACCAGGCTTGAGTGGATAGCCAATTGAACAACATGGCTGCGAGTCTGTACAGGATGCTGAAAACCAGCATTGGGTTACTTGGTAACTCACCAGTGGTATAACGAAAGCCTGCCTGGATTGAAGATTCAGATCCAGTTTTGAGTGGATAGCTAGTGAATAGCAGGGCTGCAAGTGGCAACAGGCTGCTGAAAACCAGCTTTGGGTTATTTGGACATTCACCAGTGGTTTAACAGAGATCTGCATTTAGTGGAGATTGAGATGAATTCAAGATTCGCAGTGAATGAATGGAACATTATGTAGTGGAGATTTCAATGATTTCTGAAGGCTGAGTTCTGTGTACAGGAAAATGAATAGCTGACCAGGGTTGAATCGATAGCCAATTGAAGAGCGAGTGTGAAAATGAGGCTGAAAACCAGAATTGTGTTACTTGGACATTCAATGGTGTTGTAACGAAAACCTGGCAGGTGTGGAAAGTCAGATGAATTCCAGACTCGCAGTGAATGAATGGAACATTCTATAATGGAGATTCCAATGATATCTGAATGCTCGTTTGTGTGGACAGGAAAATGAAGAACTCATCAGGGTTGAATATGTAGCCAATTAAAGAGAACGGCTGCGAATATGAAAAGCCCGCTGAAAACCAGCATTGTGTCACTTGGGTATTCATCAGTGGTGTAACGAAAAGCAGCCTGGAGTGGAGAGTCAGATGAATTCCAGATTCGCAGTGAATGAATGGAACATTATCTATTGGAGAGTTCAATCATTTCTGAAGTCTGGGTTGTGTGGAAAGGAAAATGAAGAACTGACCGGTGTTAAGTGGATAGCCAGTGAACAGCAGGGCTGTGAGTGGGAACAGGCTGCTGAAAACCAGCTTTGGATTATTTAGACATTCACCAGTGGTGTAACAAAAGCCTACCTGGAGTAGAGATTCAAATTAATTCCAGATTACAGTGAATGAATGGAACATTCTCTATTGGAGATAACAATGTTTTCTGAGTGATGGGTTGTGTGGACAGTAAAATGAAGAACTGACCATGGTTGAATTGATAGCCAGTTGAACACCACGTCTGCGAGTATGAAAAAGCCGCTGAAATCCAGCATTGGGTTACTTGGACATACACCAGCGGTGTAACGAAAGCCTACCCGGATTGGAGATTCAGATGAATTCCAGATCCGCAGTGAATGAATGGAACATTCTGTAGTGGAGAAAACAATGATTTCTGAAGGCTGGGTTGTGTGGACAGGAAAATGAAGAGCTAACCAGTGTTTAGTGGATGGCAAATTGAATAGCACGGCTGTGAGTGTGAACAGGCCACTGAAAACCAGCATTGGGTTACTTGGACATTAACCAGTGGTGTAACGAAATCCTGCCTGGAGTGGAGATTCAGATGAATTCCAAATTCGCATTGAATGAATGGAACGTTCTGTATGGAGATTCAAATGATTTCATAAGGCTGGGCTGTGAGGACAGGAAATTGAAGAGCTGACCAGCATTGCGTGGATAGTCAATTGAAAAGCACGTTTGCGAGTATGAATAGACCGCTGAAAACCAGCATTGGGTTACTTAGACATTCACCAGTTGTGTAACGAAAACCTGCCGGTAATGGAGATTCCAATGAATTCTAGATACACAGTAAATGAATGGAATATTCTGTAGTGGAGATTCCAAAAATTATTGAATTCTGAATTGTGTGGACAGAAAAATGAAGAACTGACCAGTATTGAGTGGATAGGCAATTGAACAGCGAGGCTGTGAGTGTGAACAGACCGCTGAAAACCAGTATTGCGTTACTCGTATTTTCACCAGTGGAGTAATGAAAGCCTGCCTGGAGTGCAGATTCAGATTAATTCCCTATTCTCAGTGAATGAATGGAACATTCAGTAGTGGAGATTCCAATGATTTCTGAAGGGTGGGCTGTGTGGACAGGAAAATGAAGAGCTGACCAGGGTTTAGAGGATAGCCAATTGAACAGCATGTCTGCGAGTGTGAACATGCCACTGAAAACGAGCATTAGGTTACTTGGACATTCAAGAGTGGCGTAACGAAAACCTGCCTGGAGTGGAGAGGCTGATGAATTCCAGATTCTCAGTGAATGAATGGAACATTCTTTGCTTTAGATTCCAATGATTTCTGAAGGTTTGGTGATGTGGACAGGAAAATGCAGAGCTGAACAGGTTTGAGTGGATAGCCAATTTAACCGCATGGCTGCGAGTCTGAACAAGCCGCTGAAAGCAGCATTGGGATACTTGAACATTCTCCAGTGGTGTAACGAAAACCTGCCTGTATTGGAGAATCCATTGAATTCCAGATTTGCAGAGAATGAATGGAACATTCTGTAGCGCAGGTTCCAATGATTTCTGAAGTCTGGGTTGTGTGGACAGGAAAATGAAGTGCTGACCAGTGTTTAGTGGATAGCCAATTGAACAGTAGGGCTGTCATTGTGATCAGGCCGCTGAAAACCGCATTGGGTTATTTGGACATTCAAAGGCGGTGTAACGAAAACCTGCCTTGAGTGCAGAGTCAGATGAATTCCAGATTCGCAGTGAGTGAATGGAACATTCTGTAGTGGAGTTTTAAATGGTTTCTGAATGCTAGGTGGTGTGGACAGGAAAATGAAGAGCTGGCTAGGGTTGAATCGAAAGCCAGTAGAACAGTAAGGCTGCGAGTCTGAAAAGGAGACTGAAAACCAGCATTGTGTTACTTGGACATTCAACAGTGGTGTAACGAAAACCTGGCAAGATTGGAGAGTCAGATGAATTCCAGATTCGCAGTGAATGAATGGAACATTCTATAATGGAGATTTCAATGATTTCTGAAGGCTCTTTGGTGTGGAAAGGAAAATGGAGTGCTCACCAGTGATGAATCGGTAGCCAATTGAATAGAACAGCTGTGAGTATCAAAAGGCCGCTGAAAACCAGCATTGCGTCACTTGGACATTCACCAGTGGAGTAACGGAAACCTGCCTGGAGTGGAGAGTCAGATGAATTCCAGATTCGCAGTAAATGAATGGAACATTCTGTAATGGAGAGTCCAATGATTTCTGAAGTCTGGGTTCTGTGAACAGGAAAATGAAGAGCTGACCAGTGTTAAGTGGATAGCCAGTGAACAGCAGGGCTGAGAGTGGGAAAAGGCTGCTGATAACCAGCTTTGGGTTTCTTGGACATTCACCAGTGGTGTTGCAAAGGCCTACCTGGAGTAGAGATTCAGATTTATTCCAGATTTGCAGTGAATGAATGGAACATTTTGTAGTGGTGATAACAATGTTTTCGGAAGGCTGGGTTGTGTGAACATTAAAAGGAAGAGCTGATAATGGTTGAATCGATAGCCAGTTGAACACCACATCTGTGCATATGAAAAAGCCGCTGTAAACCGGCATTGAGTTACATGGACTTTCTGCAGAGGTGTAATGAAAGCCAGTGTTAAGTTACAATGATTTCTGAAGTCTGGTCTGTGTGGAAAGGAAATGAAAATCTGACCAGTGTTGAGTGCATAGCCAGTGAACAGTACAGCTTTGAGTGTGAACAGACCGCTGAAAACCAGCATTTCGCTACTTGGACATTCACCAGTGGTGTAACGAAAGCCTGCCTGGAGTGCAGGTTCAGATTGTTTCCAGATTCGCATTAAATGAAAGGAACGTGATGTAGTGGAGAATCCAATGGTTTCTAAACGCTGCGTGATGTGGAAAGGAAAAGATAGAGCTGAAAAGGGATGAGTGGATAGCCCATTGAACAGCACGGCTGCGTGTCTGAACAGGCCGTTGAAAACCAGCATTGGGTTACTGGGACATTCACCATTGGTATAACGAAAACCTGACTGGAGAGCAGATTCAGATTAATTCCACATTCGCAGTGAATGAATGGAACATACTGTAGTGGAGGTTCCAATGATTTCTGTATATCTGGGTGGTTTAGACAGGAAAATGAAGAGCTAACCAGGGTTTAGGGGATGGGAAATTGAACAGCAGAGCTGTGAGTGTGAACAGGCTGCTGAAAATCAGCATTGGGTTACTTTGTCATTCACCAGCTTTGTAACGAAAACCTGCCTGGAGTGGAGAGTCAGATGAATTCCAGATTCGCAGTGAATGTATGGAACGTTCTGTAGTGGAGGTTCCAATGATTTCTGAAGTCTTGGTGGTGTGGAGAGGAAAACGCAGAGCTGAACAGGCTTAAGTGGATAGCCAATTGAACAGCACAGCTGCGATTGAGAACATGCTGCTGAAAACCAGCATTGTGTTACTTGGACATTCACCAGTAGTGTAACGAAAAGCAGCCTGGAGTGGAAATTCAGATGTATTCCAGATTCGCAGTGAATGTATGGAACATTCTGTAGTGGAGTTTCCAATGATTTCTGAAGTCTGTGTGGTGTTGACAGGAAAATGAATATCTGACCAGGCTTGAGTGGATAGCCAATTGAAATGCACGGCTGCAAATCTGAACAGGACGCTGAAAACCAGCATTGTCTTACTTGGACATTCACCAGTGGTATAACGAAAACCTGCCAGAAGTGCAAATTCCGATGAATTCCAGATTCACAGTGAATGAATGGAACATTCTGTAGTGGAGGTTCCAATGATTTGTGATGTCTGGGTTGTGTGGAAAGTAAAATGCAGAGCTAAACAGGGTTGAGTGGATCGCCAATTGAACAGAACGGCTGCGAATCTGAGCAGGCCACTGAAAACCAGCATTAGGTTACTTGGACATTCAACAGAGGTGTTAAAAAACCTGACTTGAATGCAGAGTGAGATGAATTCCAGATTCACAGTGAGTGAATGAAACATTTTGTAGTGGAGAATCCAATAATTTCTGACGTCTGGATTGTGTGGAAAGGAAATGAAAAGCTGACCAGTGTTGAGTGGATAGCCAGTGAAGAGCACGGTTTCGAGTGTGAACAGACCACTGTAAACCAGCATTGCGCTACTTGGACATTGACCAGTGATGTAACGAAAGCCTGCCTGGAATGCAAGTTCAGATTAATTCCAGATTCGCAATGAATGATTGGAACGTTCTGAAGTGGAGAATCCAATGATTTCTGAAGGCTGCGTGATGTGGACAGGAAAATGAAGAGCTGAAAATGGTTTAGTGGATAGCTAATTGAACAGCACGTCTGCGAGTGTGAACATGCCGCTGAAAACGAGCAGTGTGTTTTTCGTGGACATTCCCCAGTGGTGTAACAAAAGCCTGCAGGGAGTGGAGAATCAGATGAATTCCAGATTCACAGTGAATGAAAGGAACATTCTGTAGTGGAGATAACAATGATTTATGAAGGCTGGGTTGTATGGACAGGAAAATGAAGAGCTAACCAGGGTATAGTGGATGGTAAATTGAATAGCACGGCTGCGAGTGTGAACAGTCCGCTGAAAACCAGCATTGGGTTACTTGGGCATTCACTAGTGTTGTAACTAAATCCTGCCTGGAGTGGAGAGTCAGATGAATTCCAGATTCGCAGTGAATGAATGGAACTTTCTGAAGTAGTGATTCCAATGTTTACTGAAGTCTGAATTGTGTGGACAGGAAAATGAAAAGCTGACCAGCATTGAGTGGATAGCCAATTGAACAACACGGCTGCGAGTGTGATCAAACCGCTGAAAACCAGCATTGGATTACTTAGACATTCACCAGTGGTGTAACCAAGCACTGCCTCAGTGCAGATTCAGATGAATTCCAAATTTGCAGTGGTAAAAGTTAAGGTAAAGGCCCTCCCGTTGATCGTCGATTTGCTCGAGCCGGCCCAGTAACGTCTCCATTGGAGACTTTGTTGTTACTGTGTCTGGCAAACCGAATACTCTCGGTAGCTTGCCGGGCTGTAATATTCTGTAGTGGAGATAACAATGATTTCTGAAGTCTGGATTTTGTGGACAGGAAAATGAAGTGCTGACCAGGGTTGTGAGGATAGCCAATTGAACAGCACGTCAGCGAGTGTGAAAAGGCCTCTGAAAACCAGCATTGGGTTATTTGGACATTCAACAACGGTGTAACGAAAACCTGCCTTGAGTTCAGAGTCAGATGAATTTCAGATTCGCAGTGAATGAATGGAACATTCTGTAGTGGAGATTCCAATGATTTCTGAAGTCTGGATGGTGTGGAGAAGATGATGAAGAGCTGACCAGGGTGGAGTGGATAGCCAATTTAAGAGAATGGCAGCGATTGTGAACAGGCTGCTGAAAACCATCATTAGGGTAACTTGTACATTAAACAGTGTTATAATGAAAGACACCCTGGAGTGCAGATTCAGATTAATTCCAGATTCGCAGTGAATGAATGGAACAATCTGTAGTGCAGATTTCAATGATTTCTGAATTCTGGGTTGTGTGGACAGGAAAATGAAGAGCTGACCAGCATTGATTGGATAGCCAATTGAACAGCACGTCTGCGAGTGAGAACATGCCGCTGAAAACCAGCATTGGGTTACTTGGACATTCAGCAGTGGTGTAATGAAAGCCTGCCTCAGTGCATATTCAGATGAATTCCAGATTCGCAGTGAATGAATGGAACACTCTGAAGTGGAGTTACCAATAGTATCTAAAGGTTGGGTGATGTGAACAGGAAAATGAAGAGCTGAACAAAATTGAGTGGATAACCAACTGAACAGCACCGCTGCGAGTCTGAACAGGCTGCTGAATACCAGCATTGGCTTACCTGGACAATCAGCAGATGTATAACGAAAACCTCCCAGTAGTGGAGATTCAGAAGAATTCCAGATTCGAAGTGGATGAACGAAACATTCTGTAGTGGAGATTCCAATGATTTCTGAAGGCTGGGCTGAGTGGACAGTAAAATGAACAGCTGACCAGTTTTGATTGAATAGCTAGTGAATAGCAGGGCTGCGAGTGGGAACAGGCTGCTGAAAACCAGCTTTGGGTTACTTGGACATTCCCCAGTGGTGTAAAAGAGATATGCCTTCAGTGGAGATTCAGATGAATTCTAGATTCGCAGTGAATGAATGTAACATTCTGTGGTGGATTTTTAAATGACTTCTGAAGGCTGGGTTCTGTGGACAGGAATATGAAGAGCTGACTTGGGTTGAAGCGAAAGTCAATTGAACAGCAACGCACGAGTATGAAAAGGAGGCTGAAAACCAGCATTGTGTTACTTGGACATTCAACAGTGGTGTAATGAAAACCTGGCAAGAGTGGAGAGTCAGATGAATACCCGATTCGCAGTGAATGAATGGAACATGCTATAATGGAGATTCCAATGATTTCTGAAGGCTCTTTGGTGTGGACAGGAAAATGGAGTGCTCACCAGTGAAGAATCGGTAGCCAATTGAATAGAACGGCTGCGAGTGTAAACATGCCGCTGAAAACCAGCATTGGGTTACTTGGACATTCAGCAGTGGTGTAACGAAAGCCTGCCTCAGTGCATATGCAGATGAATTCCAGATTCGCTGTGAATGAATGGAACATTCTGAAGTGGAGTTACCAATAGTATCTAAAGGTTGGGTGATGTGAACAGGAAAATGAAGAGCTGAACAAAATTGAGTGGATAGCCAATTGAACAGCACCGCTGAGAGTCTGAACAGTCCGCTGAATACCAGCATTGGCTTACCTGGACAATCAGCAGATGTATAACGAAAACCTCCCTGTAGTGGAGATTCAGAAGAATTCCAGATTCGTAGTGGATGAATGAAACATTCTGTAGTGGAGATTCCAATGATTTCTGAAGGCTGGGCTGTTTGGACAGTAAAATGAACAGCTGACCAGTTTTGATTGAATAGCTAGTGAATAGCAGGGCTGCGAGTGGGAACAGGCTGCTGAAAACCAGTTTTGGGTTACTTGGACATTCACCAGTGGTGTAACAGCGTTATGCCTTTAGTGGAGATTCAGATGAATTCTAGATTCGCAGTGAATGAATGGAACATTCTGTTGTGGATTTTTAAATGATTTCTGAAGGCTGGGTTGTGTGGACAGGAATATGAAGAGCTGACCAGGGTTGAAGTAAAAGACAATTGAACAGCAATGCGTGAGTATGAAAAGGAGGCTGAAAACCAGCATTGTGTTACTTGGACATTCAACAGTGGTGTAACGAAAACCTGGCAAGAGTGGAGAGTCAGATGAATTCCCGATTCGCAGTGAATGAATGGAACATGCTATAATGTAGATTCCAATGATTTCTGAAGGCTGGTTGGTGTGGACAGGAAAATGAAGAGCTCACCATTGTTGAATTGGTAGCCAATTGAATAGAACAGCTGTGAGTATCAAAAGGCCGCTGAAAACCAGCATTGCGTCACTTGGACATTCACCAGTGGAGTAACGGAAACCTGCCTGGAGTGGAGAGTCAGATGAATTCCAGATTCGCAGTAAATGAATGGAACATTCTGTAATGGAGAGTCCAATGATTTCTGAAGTCTGGGTTCTGTGAACAGGAAAATGAAGAGCTGACCAGTGTTAAGTGGATAGCCAGTGAACAGCAGGGCTGAGAGTGGGAAAAGGCTGCTGATAACCAGCTTTGGGTTTCTTGGACATTCACCAGTGGTGTTACAAAGGCCTACCTGGAGTAGAGATTCAGATTTATTCCAGATTCGCAGTGAATGAATGGAACATTTTGTAGTGGTGTTAACAATGTTTTCTGAAGTCTGGGTTGTGTGAACATTAAAATGAAGAGCTGACCATGATTGAATCGATAGCCAGTTGAACACCACATCTGCGAGTATGAAAAAGCCGCTGAAAACCGGCATTGTGTTACTTGGACATTCAGCAGGGGTGTAACGAAAGCCAGAGTTAAGTTACAATGATTTGTCAACTCTGGACTATGTGGAAAGGAAATGAAAAGCTGACCAGTGTTGAGTGGACAGCCAGTGAACAGCACAGCTTCGAGTGTGAACACATGCCTGAAAACCAGCATTTCGCTACTTGGACATTCACCGGTGGTGTAACGAAAGCCTGCCTGGGATGCAGGTTCAGATTAGTTCCAGAATTGCAATGAATGAAAGGAATGTTCTTTAGTGGAGAATCCAATGTTTTCTGAAGGCATGATGTGGAAAGGAAAAGGAAGAGCTGAAAAGGGATGAGTGGATAGCCAAGAGAATAGCACGTCTGCGTGTCTGAACATGCCATTGAAAAACAGCATTGCGTTTCTGGGACATTCACCATTGGTATAACCAAAGCCTGACTGGAGAGCAGATTCAAATTAAATCCAGATTCGCAGGGAATGAATGGAACATACTGTAGTGGAGGTTCCAATGATTTCTGTATATCTGGGTGGTTTAGACAGGAAAATGAAGAGCTAACCAGGGTTTAGGGGATGGGAAATTGAACAGCACAGCTGCAAGTGTGAAGAGGCAACTGAAATCTAGCATTTGGTTACTTTGTCATTCACCAGTGGTGTAACGAAAACCTTCCTGGAGTGGAGAATCAGATGAATTCCAGATTCACCGTGAATGAATGGAACACTCTGTAGTGGAGATTCCAATGATTTCAGAAGGCTGGGTGATGTGGACTGGAAAATGCAGAGCTGAACAGGATTTAGTGGATAGCCAATTGAACAGCACGGCTGCAAGTATGAGCAGGCCGCTGAACACAAGCATTGGGTTACTTGGACATTCACCAGTGGTGAAACGAAAACCTGCCTATGGGGCGTATTACGATGAATTCCAGATTCGCAGGTAATAAATGGAACATTCTGTAGTGGAGGTTCCAATGATTTCTGATGTCTGGGTTTTGTGGACAGTAAAATGGAGAGCTCAACAGGGTTGAGTGGATAGCCAATTGAACAGCATGGCTTCGAGTCTGAGCAGGCCACTGTAAACCAGCATTGGGTTACTTGGACATTCAACAGTGGTGTAAAAATTCCTGCCTTGAGTGCAGAGTCAGATGAATTCCTGATTCACAGTGAGTGAATGAAACATTCTGTAGTGGACAATCCATAAATTTCTGAAGTCTGGATTGTGTGGAAAGGAAATGAAAAGCTGACCAGTGTTGAGTGGATAGCCAGTGAACAGCACGGCTTCGAGTGTGAACAGACCACGGTAAACAAGCATTGCGTTACTTCGACATTTACCAGTGATGTAACGTAAGCCTGCCTGGAATGCAAGTTCAGATTAATTCCAGATTCACAATGAATGAATGGAACGTTCTGTAGTGGAGAATCCAATGATTTCTGAAAGCTGCGTGATGTGGTCAGGAAAATGAAGAGCTGTAAAGGGTTTAGTGGATAGCCAATTGAACAGCACATCTGCTAGTGTGAACTTGCTGCTGAAAACGAGCATTGTGTTTTTCTTGGACTTTCAAAAGTTGTGTAACGAAAACCTGCCTGGAGTGGAGAGTCAGATGAATTCCAGATTCGCAGTGAATGAATGGAACATTCTGTAGTGGAGATTCCAATGATTTCTGAAGGCTGGGTGATGTGGACAGGAAAATGCAGAGCTGAACAGGTTTGAGTGGATAGCCAATTGAGTAACCCGGCTACGAGTCTGAGCAGGCCACTGAAAAGCATCATTGGATTACTTGGACATCCACCAGTGTTTTAATGTAAATCTGCCGGTAGTGGAGATTCCGATGAATTCCAGACTCGCAGTGAATGAATGGAACATTCTGTAGTCTAGGTTCCAATAAATTCTGAAGTCTGGGTTGTGTGTACAGGAAAATGAAGAGCTGACCAGGGTTGCGTGGAGAGCCAATTGAACAGTACGGCTGCAATTGTCAACAGGCTGCTGAATACGAGCATTGGGTAGCTTGGATATTCAGCAGCGGAGTAATGAATAAATGCCTTGAATGCAGAGTCAGATGAATTTCAGATACGCAGTGAGTGAATGGAACATTCTGTAGTGGAGGTTACAATGATTTCTGAAGTCTGGGTTTTGTGGAGATGAAAATGAAGAGCTGACCAGGGTTGAGTGGACAGCCAGTGAACAGCACGGCTTCGAGTGTGAACAGTTGGGTGAAAACCAGCATTGGTTTAATTGGTCATTGATCAGTGGTGTAACGAAAACATGCCGTGAGTGGACGTTCAGCTGAATTCCAGATTCGGAGTTTTTGAATGGAACATTCTGTAGTGTAGATTTAAATGATTTCTGAAGGCTGGGTTGTGTGGAGAGGAAAATTAAGAGTTGACCAGGGTTGAATCGATAGCCAATTGAACAGCGCAGCTGTGAGTAAGAAAAAGCTGCTGAAAAACAGCATTGGGTTACTTCGACATTCAACAGTGGTGTATCGAAAACCTGTTTGGAGTGGAGATTCAGATGAATTCCAGGTTCGCAATCAATGTATGAACATTCTGTAGTGGAGATTCCAATGTTTCCTGATTTCTGGGTATGTGGACAGGAAAATGAAAAGCTGACTAGGGTTGAGTGGAAAGTCAATTAAACAGCACGGCTGCGATTGTGAACAGGCCGATGATAACCAGCATTGTGTTCCCTGGACATTCAAAAGTGGTGTAACGAAAAGCTGCCTGAGGTGGTGATTCAGATGAATTCCAGATTCGCAGTGAATGAATGGAACATTCTTCAGTGCAGATTCCAATGATTTCTGAAGTTTGGATTGTGTGCACAGGAAAATGAAGAGCTGACCAGTGTTGAGTGGATAGCCAGTGAATAGCCTGGCTTCGAGTGTGAACAGACCGGTCAAAAGCAGCATTGTGTTACTTGGACATTCACAAGAGTTCTAACGAAATCCTGCCTGCAGTGCAGATTCAGATGAATTCCAGATTCGAAGTGAATGTACGGAACATTCTGTAATGGAGATTCCAATGATTTCTGAATGCTGGCTTTTGTGGACAGGAAAATTAAGAGCTTACATGCATTTAGTGGATAGCCAATTGAACAGAACCTCTGCGAGTGTGAAAAGGCCGCTGAAATCCAGCATTGGGTTACTTGGTCATTCACCAGTGGTATAACAAAAACCTGCCGGTAGTGGAGATTCAGGTGAATTCCAGATTCGCAGTGAATGAATGGAACACTCTGCAGTGGAGATTCCAATGATTACGACATCTGGATTGTTTGGACAGGAAAATGAAGAGTTGACCAGTTTTGAGTCGATAGCCAGTGAACAGCATGGCTTCGTATGTGAACAAAACCGCTGAAAACCAGCATTACGTTACTTGGACATTCAGCAGTGGGGTAACGAAATCCTGCCAAGAGTGGATGTTCATATGAATTCCATTTCGCAGTGAATGAATGGAACATTCTGTAGTGGAGATATAAATGTATTTTGAAGGCTGGGTTGTGTGGAGAGGAAAATGAAGCGATGACGAGGGTTGAATCGATAGCCAATTGAACAGAATGGCTGCGAGTTTGAAAGGGCCGCTGAAAACCAGCATTGCTTTACTTGTACATTCACTAGTGGTGTTACGATAAACTGCCTGTAGTTCATATTCAGATGAATTCTGGATTCACAGTGAATGAATGGAACATTCTGCAGTGGAGATAACAATGATTTCTGAAATCTGATTTGTGTGGAAACGAAAATGAAGAGACGACCAGGGTTGAGTGGATATCCAATTGAACAGCACGGCTGTGATTGTGAACAGGCTGCTGATAACCAGCATTAGGTTACTTGGACATTCAGCAGCAGTGTAACGAAAACCTGCCGGGAGTGGAAAATGAGATGAATTCCAGATTCACAGAGACTGAATGCTATATGCTGTAGTTGAGATTCCAATGATTTCTAAAGGCTGGATTGTGTGGACAATAAAATCGAGAGCTGACCAGCATTGAGTGGATAGCCAATTGAAACAGCACGTCTGCTAGTTGAACATGTCACTGAAAACCAGCATGGGGTTACTTGGACAGTCAACAGTGGTGTAACGAAAGAATGCCTGCAGTGCAGATTCAGATGAATTCCAAATTCGCAGTGAATGAATGGAACATTCTGTAGTGGAAGTTCCAATGTTATCTGAAATATGGGCTCTGTGGACAGGAAAATGAAGAGCTGACCAGCATTAAGTGGAAAGCCAATTGATCAGCACCTCTGCGAGTGTGAACATTCCGCTGAAAACCAGCGTTGCTTTTCATGGACATTCACTAGTGGTGTAACGAAAGCCTGCCTGGAGAGCAGATTCAGATGAATTCCAGATTCGCAGTGAATGAACGGAACATTCTCTAGTGGAGATTCCAAAGATTTCTGAAGGCTGGGTTATGGGGACAATAAAATCGAGAGCTGACCAGCATTGAGTGGATAGCCATTTGAAACAGCATGTCTGCGAGTACGAACATGCCGCTGTAAACCAGCATGGGGTTACCTGGACAGTCAACAGTGGTGTAACGAAAGTCTGCCTGCAGTGAAGATTCAGATGAATTCCAAATTCGCAGTGAATGAATGGAACATTCTGTAGCAGATATTCCAATGATTTCTGAAGGCTGGATTGTGTGGACAGGTAAATGAAGAGGTGATCAGGGTTGAGTGGATTGCCAATTGAACAGCATGACTGCGAGTGTGAACAGGCCGCTGAAAATGAACACTGGGTTACTTGGTCATTCCCCAGTGGTGCAAGGAAACCTGCCTGGTGTGAAGAGTCAGATGAATTCCAGATTCGCAGTGAATGGGTGGAACTATCTGTAGTGGAGATTCCAATGATTTCTGAAGACTGGATTGTGTGGACAGGAAAATGAAGAGCTGACCAGGATTGAGTGGATAGCCAATTGAACAACACAGCTGCGATTGTGAACAGGCCGCAAAAAACGAGCATTGGGTTACTTGGACATTCACCAGTGGGGTAACGAAATCCTGCCAATAGTGGGTGTTCAGATGAATTCCAGATTCGCAGTGAATGAATGGAACAATCTGTAGTAAAGATTCCAATGATTTCTGAAGGCTGGGTTCTGTGGACAGGAAAATCAAGAGCTCACCAGGGTTGAGTGGATAGCAAATTGAACAGCACGTCGGCGAGTGTGAACATACCGCTGAAAACCAGCATTGGGTTACTTGGACATTCAATAGTGGTGTAATGAAAGACTGTCTACAGTGTAGACTCAGATGAATTCCAAATTCGCAGCGAATGAATGGAACATTCTGTAGTGGAGATGTCAATGATTTCTGAAGGCTGGGTTATGTGGACAGGAAATGAATTGCTGAACAGGGTTGAGGGGATATCCAATTGAACAGCATGGCTAGGAGTCATGTGTAATGAAAACCTACCGGTAGTTGAGATTCAGATGAATTCCAGATTCGCAGTGAATGAATGGAACATTTTGTTGTGGACATTCCAATGATTTATGAAGGGTGGGTGATGTGGACAGGAAAATGAAGAGCTGAACAGGGTTGAGTGTATGACCAATTTAACAGCATGGCTATGAGTCTGAACAGGCCGCTGAAAATAAGCATTGTGTTACATGGACATATACCAGTGGTGTAACGAAAACCTGCCGGGAGTAGAGATTCAGATGAAATCCAGATTCGGAGTGAATGAATGGAACTTTCTGTAGTGGAGGTTCCATTGATATCTGAAGTCTGGATTGTTTGGACAGAAAAATGAAGAGCTGACCGGTGTTAAGTGGATAGCCAGTGAACAGCTCGGCTTCGAGAGTGAAAAAAGCACGGAAAACCAGCATTGCATTAGTTGGACATTCAACAGTGGTGTAACGAAAGCCTGCCGGGTGTGGAGATTCAGAAGAATTCCAGACTCACAGTGAATTAATGGACCGTTCTCTAGTGGAGATTCGAATGATTTCTGAAGTCTGGATTGTGTGGACAGGAACATGAAGAGCTGACCAGTGTTGAGTGGATATACAGTGAAAAGCCTGGCTTCGAGTGTGAACAGACTGGTGAAAACCAGCACTGCGTTACTTGGACATTCACCAGTGCTCTAACGAAAGCCTGCCTGCAATGCCGATTCAGATGATTTCCAGATTCGCAGTGAATGAATGGAATGTTCTGTAATGGACATTCTAATGATTTCTGAATGCTGTGTTTTGTGGACAGGAAAATGACGAGCTTACCAGCCTTTAGACGATAGCCAATTGAACAGAACTTCTGCGAATGTGAACTGGCCGCTCAAAACCAGCATTGTGTTACTTGTTCATTCACCAGTGGTGAATGAAACATTCACCATTCTGTAGTGGATTCACAGATTCGCAGTGAATGAATGGAATATTCTGTAGTGGAGATTCCAAAGATTTCGACGTCTGGATAGTTTGGACAGGAAAATGAAGAGTTGAACAGTTTTGAGTCGATAGCCAGTGAACAGCATAGCTTCGAATGTGAACAAAACCGCTGAAAATCAGCATTAAGTTAATTGCACATACAACAGTGGTGTAATGAAAGCCTGCCTGGAGTGCAGATTCAGATGAATTCCAGATTAGCAAAGAATGAATGGAACTTTCTGTACTGGATATTCCAATAATTTCTGAAGGCAGGGTGATGTGGACATGAAAATGAAGATCCCAACAGGATTCATTTCATTTTCATGTCCACACAATCCAGACTTCAGAAATCATTCGAATGTCCACTAGAGGATGGGCCATTCATTCACTGAGAATCTGGAATTATTTTGAAGCTCCATTCCCGGCAGGTTTTCGTTACACCGCGGGTGAATGTCCAAGTAATCCAATGCTGGTTTTCAGCGGCCTGTCCAGACTCGCATCCGTGCAGTGCAATCGGCTATCCACGCAAACCTGGTAAGCTATTCATTTTCATGTCCACACAATCCAGACTTCAGAAATCATTGGAACCTCCACTAGAGAATGTTCCATTTATTCTATGCGAATCTGTAATTCATCTTAATCTCCACTCCAGGCAGGTTTTGTTACACCACTGGTTAATGACCAAGTAAACCAATATTGGTTTTTAGCGGCCTGTTCACACTCGCAGCCATGCTGTCCAATTGGCTATGCACGCAACTCTGTTCCGGACTTCATTTTCCTTTCCACACAACCCAGTCTTCATAAATCATTGTTATCTCCACTACAGAATGTTCCATTCATTCACTGCGAATTTGGAATTTATCTGCAGGCAGTCTACCGTTACACCAGTGGTGAATGTGCAAGTAACCCAAAGCTGATTTTCAGCGGCATGTTCACACTCGCAAATGTGCTGTTCAATTGGCTATCCACTCAGTGCTGGTCAACTCATCATTTTCCTGTCCACACAACCCAGCCTTCAGAAATCATTGGAATCATCTCCACTACAAAATGTTCCATTCATTCACTACGAATATGGAATTATTCTGAATCTGCATTCCAGGCAGGCTTTCGTTACACCACTGGTGAATGTTCAAGTAATGCATTACTGGTTTTAAGCTGTTTGTTCACATTCGAAGCCGTGCTGTTCACTGGCTATCCATTCAACACTGGTCAGCTCCTCATTTTCCTCGCCACACAATGCAGACTTCAGAAATCATTGGAATCTCCACTACAGATTGTTCCTTCCATTCACTGCGAATCTGGAATTCATCTGACTCTTCACAACAGGCAGGTTTCGTTACACAACTGGGGAATGACCAAGTAACCCAAGTGCTCATTTTCAGTGATTTGTTCACAGTCGAAGCCGTGCTGGTCACTGGCTATCCACTCAACACTGGTCAGCTCTTTGTTTTTCCTGTCCACACAATCCAGACTTCAGAAATAATTGGAAATCATTGGAAACATCTCCACTACAGAACGTTCCATTCATTCACTGCGAATCTGGAATTAATCTGAATCTGCACTCCAGGCAGGCTTTCGTTAGACCACTGTGACTGTCTAAGTAACCCCTGCTGGTATTCAGCGGCATGTTCACACTCGAAGAAGTGCTGTTTCAATTGGTTATCCACTCAATGCTGGTCAGCTCTCGATTTTATTGTCCACACAATCCAGATTTCAGAAAACATTGGAATCTCCACTAGAGAATGTTCCATTCATTCACTGTGAATCTGGAATTCATCTCACTTTCCACTCCCGGCAAGTTTTCGTTACACAACTGTTGAATGCCCAAGTAACACAATTCTGGTTTTCAGCGGCCTGTTCACAAACGCAGTCGTGCTGTTCAATTGGCTATCCACTCAACCCTGGTCAGCTCTTCATTTTCCTGTCCACACTACCCAGAATTCAGAAATCATTCCTATCTCCATGACAGAATGTTCCATTCATTCATTGCGATGTTCCATTCATTCATTCATCTGAACATCCACTACCGACATTTTTTCGTTAAACCACTGGTGAATGTCCAAGTAATGCAATGCTAGTTTTCAGCGGGTCTTTCAAACTCGCAACCATTCTGTTAAATTGACTTTCGATTCAACCCTCGTCAGCTCTTCATTTTGCTGTCCACACAACCCAGCATTCAGAAATCATTTAAATCTCCACTACAGAATGTTCCATTCCTTCACTGTGAATCTGGAATTCATCTGAGTCTGCACTCCAGGCAGATCTTTGTTGAACCACTGGTAAATGTCCAAGTAACCGAAGGCTGGTTTTCAGCAGCCTGTTTAGACTTCCAGCCCTGCTGTTCACTGGCTATACTTTCCACCCTGGGTAGCTCTACATTTTCCTATCGACACAACCAAGATTTCAGAAAACATTGTACTCTCCACTAAAGAATGTTCCATTCAGTCACTCCGAATCTGGCATTCATCTGACTCTCCACTCCAGGTAGGTTTTCATTACACCAGTGGTGAATGTCCAAGTAACCCAATGCTGGTTTTTAGTGCATGTTCACACTCACAGAGATGCTGTTTAATTGGCGGACCAGTGTTAAGTGGATAGCCAATGAACAGCGCATCTTCGAGTGTGACAACCCACTGAAAACCAGCACTGCATTACTTGGACATTCTCCAGAGGTGTAACGAAAGCCTGCCTGGATTGCAGATTCAGATTAATTCCAGATTCACAGTGAATGAATGGAACATTCTGTAGTGGATATGCCAATGATTTCTGAAGGCTGGATTGTGTGGACAGGAAAATGAAGAGCTGACGAGGGTTGAATCGATAGCCAATTGAACAGAAAGGCTGCGATTTTGAAAGGGCCGCTGAAATCCAGGATTGCGTTACTTGGACATTCACCAGTAGTGTATCGAAGAACTGCCTTTAGTGGATGTTCAGATGAATTCTGGATTCGCAGTGAATGAATTGAACATTTTGTAGTGGAGATAACAATGATTTCTGATGTCTGGGTTGTGTGGTCAGGAAAATGAAGGGCTGACCAGGGTTGAGTGGATAGCCAATTGAACAGCAAGGCTGCAATTGTGAACAGGCCGCTGAAAACGATCACTGGGTTACTTGGTCTTTCACCAGTGCGGTAACGAAACCTGCCTGGTGTGAAGAGTCAGATGAATTACAGATTCGCAGTGAATGAATGGAACAATCTGTAGTGGAGATTCCAATCATTTCTGAGGCCTGGGTTGTGTGGACAGGAAATGAGGAGCTGATCAGGGTTGAGTGGATAGCCAATTGAACAGCATGGCTGCGATTGTGAACAGGCCGCTGAAAACCACCATTGGTTTACTTGGACATTCACCAGTGGTGTAACTAAAACCTGCAGAGATGTTGGATGTTCAGATGAATTCCAGATTTGCATTGAATGTATGGAACATTCTGTTGTAGAGATTCCAGTGATTTCTGAAGTTTGGGTTGTGTGGAAAAGAAAATGAAGATCTGACCAGCATTGAGTGGATAGCCAATTGAACAGCACGTCTGCCAGTGCGAACATGCCGCTCAAAACCAGCAATGGGTTACTTTTACATTCAATAGTGGTGTAACGAAATATTGCCTGCAGTGCAGATTCAGATGAATTCCAAATTCGCAGTGAATGAATGGAGCATTCTCTAATGGAGATAAAAATGTTTTCTGAAGACTGGGTTATGTGGACAGGAAAATGACGTCCTGAACAGGGTTCAGTGGATAGCCAATTGAAGATCATGGCTAAGAGTCTGAACAGGCCACTGAAAACCAGCATTGGGTTACTTGGACATTCACCAGTGGTGTAACGAAAACCTGCCGGGAGTAGAGATTCGCAGTGAATGAATGCAACTTTCTGTAATGGAGATTCGAATCATATCTGAAGTCTGGATTGTGTGAACAGCAAAAGGAAGAGCTGACCAGTGTTAAGTGGATAGCAAGTGAACAGCACGGCTTCGAGTGTGAACAGATCTCTGAAAACCAGCATTGTGTTACTTGGATATTGACCGGCGGTGTAACGAAAGCCTGCCGGTAGTGGGTATACAGATGAATTCCAGATTCGCAGTGAATGAATGGACCATTCCATAGTGGAGATTCCAATGATTCCTCAAGGCTGTGTCGTGTGGACAGGAATAAGAACACTTAAACAGGGTTGAGTCTATAGCCAATAAAACAGAAAGGCTACGAGTATGAAAAGTCCTCTGAAACCCAGAATTGGGTTACTTGAACAATCTCCAGTGGTGTAACGACAACCTGCTGGTAGTGGAGATTCAGATGAATTCCAGATTCGCAGTGAATAAATGGAACATTCTGTAGTGGAGTTTACAATAACTATTGTAGTCTGGCTTGTGTGGAATGGAAAATGAAGAGGTGTCCAGTGTTGAGTGGATAGCCAGTGAACATCACGGCTTCGATTGTGAACATACCACTGAAACCATCATTGCGTTACTTGGACATTCAACAGTGGTGTAACGAAAGCCTGATTGGAGTGCACATACAGATTATTTCCCGATTCGCAGTGAATGTATGGAACATTTTGTAGTGGATATGCCAATGATTTCTGCAGGCTTGGTTATGTGGACAGGAAAATGAAGAGCTGACCAGCATTGAGTGAATAGAATATTGAACAGCACGTCTGCCAGTGTGAACATGCCGCTGAATTCCAGCAGTGGGTTACTTGGACATTCACCACTGATGTAACGAAAACCGTCCTGGAGTGGAGAGTCAGATGAATTCCAGATTCGGAGTGACTGAATGGAACATTCTTTAGTGGAGAGTACAATGATTTCTGAAATCTTGGTTGTGACGATAGGAAAATGTAGAGCTGCCCAGGGTGGAAAGTATAGCCAGTGAACAGCAGGGCTGGAAGTCTAAACAGGCTGCTGAAAACCAGCCTTTGGTTACTTGGACATTTACCAGTGGTTCAACAAAGATCTGCCTGGAGTGCAGACTCAGATGAATTCCAGATTCACAGTGAAGGAATGGAACATTCTGTAGTGGAGATAACAGTGATTTCTGAAGGTTGGATTATGTGGACAGGAAAAGAAGAGCTGACCAGGGTTGAATCCATAACCATTAAAACAGCACAGCTGCGAGTATGAAAACGCCGCCGAAAACCAGCATTGGGTTACATGGACATTCACCAGTGGTGTAAAGAACACCTGCCTGGAGTGGAAAATCAGATGAGTTCCAGATTCGCTCTGAATGTATGGAACATTTAGTAGTGGAGGTTAAAATGATTTCTGAATTATGCGTTGTGTGGACAGGAAAATAAAGAGCTGAACAGGGTTGAGTGGATAGCCAATTGAACAGCACGGCTGCTAGTCTGAACAGGCCGCTGAAAACCAGCATTGGGTTACTTGGATAATCACCAGTGGTGTAACTAAAGACTACCTGCTGTGCAGATTCAGATGAATTCCAAATTCGCAGTGAATGAATGGAACATTCTGTAGTGGAGATAACAATGATTTCTGAAGGCTGAGTTGTGTGGAGAAGAAAATGAAGAGCTGATAAGGGTTGAGTGGATAGCCAATTTAACAGTACTGCTTCAAGTGTGAACTGGCTGCTGAAAACCAGGTTTGGGTTACTTGGACATTCACCAGTGGTGTAACAAAAACCTGCCTGGAGTGGATATTCGGATGAATTCCAGATTCGCAGTGAATGAATGTAACATTCAGTATTGGAGATTCCAATGATTTCAGAAGGCTGGGTTGTGTGAACATGAAAATGAAGAGCTGAACAGGATTGAGTGGATAGCCAATTGAACAGTATGGCTGCGAGTCTCAACATGTCGCTGAAAACCAGCATTGGGTTACTTGGATATTCACCAGTGGTGTAACCAAATCCTGCCTGGAGTGGAGATTCAGATGAATTACAGATTCGTAATGAATGTATGGAACATTCTGTAGTGGAGGTTCCAATGATTTCTGAAGTCTGGGTTGTGTGGACAGGAAAATGAAGAGCTGAACAGGGTTGATTGGACAGCTAATTGAACAGCACGGCTGCGAGTCTGAACAAGCCGCTGAAAACCAGCATTGGATTACTTGGATATTCACCAGTGGTGTAACGAACACCTGCCAGGGATGGAGATTCAGATGAATTCCAGATTCGCAGTGAATGAATGGAAAATTCTGTAGTGCAGATTCCAACGATTTCTGAAGTCTGGATTGTGTGGACAGGAAAATGAAGACCTGACCAGTGTTGAGTAGATAGCCAGTGAACAGCACGGGTACGAGTGTGAACATACCGCTAAAAATCAGCATTGCGTTTCTTGGACATTCACCAGTGGTTTAACGAAAACCTGCCTGGAGTGGAGATTCAGTTGAATTCCAGATTCGCAGTGAATAAAGGAACATTCTGTAGTGAAGGTTCCAAAGATTTTTGAAGCCTGGGTTGTATAGATAGGAAAATGAAGAGCTGACCACGGTTGAGTGGATAGCCAATTGAAAATCATGGCTGCGAATGTGAATAGGCCTCTGATAACCAGCATTGTGTTACTTGGACATTCAATAGTGGTGTATCGAAAACCTGCCCGGAGTGCAGAGTCAGATGAATTCCAGATTCGCAGTGAATGAATGGAACATTCTGTATTGGAGATTTCAATGATTTCTGAAAGCTGGGTTGTGTGGACAGGAAAATGAAGAGCTGAACAGGACTGAGTGGATATCCAATTGAACAGCACTGCTCCTAGTCTGAAGAGGCCGCTGAAAACCAGCATTTGGTTACTTAGACATTCACCGGTGGTGTAACGAAAGCCTGCCTGGAGAGCAGATTCAGATTAATTCCAGAATCGCAGTTAATTATTGGAACATTCTGTAGTAGAGAGTCCAATAATATCTTATGTCTGGGTTGTTTGCTTAACAAAATGAAGAGCTGACCATTGTTGAGTGGATATCCAGTGAACAGCACGAATTTGAGTGAGAACAGACCGCTGAAAACCAGCATTGCGTTACTTTGAAACTCACCTGTGGTGTAATGAAAGTCTGGGGCTGATTCATATTCATTGCAGATTCACAATGAATGATTGTAACATTCTGTAGTGGAGATAACAATGATTTCTGTAGGCTGGTTTTTGTGGACGGGAAAATGAAGAGCTGACCTGGATTGACTGGATAGCCAATTGAACAGCATGGCTGCGATTGTTAACAGACCGCTGATAACCAGCATTGGGTTACTTGGACATTCACGAGTGGTGGAACGAATGACTGGCTGGAGCAGAGATTCAGATGAATTCCAGATCCGCAGTGAATGAATGGAACATTCTTTAGTGGAGATAACAGTGATTTATGAAGGCTGAGTTGTGTGGACAGGAAAATGAAGAGCTGACCAGGGTTGAGTGGATATATAATTGAACAGCATGGCTGCGATTGTGAACAGGCTGCTGAAAACTAGTATTGGGTTACTTGGGCATTCACCAGTGGTGTAACAAAAGCCTGCCTGGAGTGCGATTCAGATTAATTCCAGAATCGCAGTGAATGATAGAAACGTTCTCTAGTGGAGATTCCAATGATTTCTGAAGGCTGGGTTGTGTGGACAGAAAAACGAATAACTGACCAGCATTGAGTGGATAGCCAATTGAATAGCACGTCTGCAACTGTGAACATGCCGCCGAAAACCAGCATTGGTTTACTTGGACATACACCAGTGGTGTAATGAACGACTGCCTGCAATGCAGATTCAGATGAATTCCAAATTCGCAGAGCATGAATGGAACATTCTGGAGTGGAGTTAACAATAATTTCTGAGGGCTGGGTTGTGTGGACAGGAAACTGTAGACCTGAGCAGGGTTGAGTGGATGGCCAATTGAACAGCACGGCTACGAGTGTGAACAGACCGCTGAAAACCCGCATTGGGTTACTTGGTCCTTCACCAGTGGTGTAAGGAAAACCTGCCTGGATTGGAGAGTCAAATCATTACAGATTCACAGTGAATGAATGCAACATTTTGCAGTGGAGATTCCACTGATTTATGAAGGCTGGGTTATATGGACAGGAAAACGAAGATCTGAACAGGGTTGAGTGGATACCCAATTGAACAACATGGATGCGAGTCTGAACAGGCTGATGAAAACCAGCATTGGTTTACTTGGGCATTCACCAGTGGTGAAAAGAAAACCTGCCAGGAGAGAAGATTCAGTTGAATTCCAGATTCGCAATGAATGAAGGGAACATTCTGTAATGCAGATTCCAATGATTTCGAAGTCTGGATTGTGTGGACAGGAAAATGAAGAACTGAACTGTGTTGAGTTTCAGGCCACTGAAAACCCGCATTGGGTTACTTGGTCATTCAACAGTGGTGTAACGAAAACCTGCCTGGAGTGGAGAGTCAAATGTATTCCAGATTCACAGTGAATGAATTAAACATTCTGTAGTAGAGATTCCAATGATTTATGAAGGCTGGGTTATGTGTACAAGAAAATGAAGCTCTGAACAGGCTTGAGTGGATAGCCAATTTAACAGCACGGCTGCGAGTCTGAATAGTCCGCTGAAAAAAAGCATTGGATTACTTGGACATTCACCAATGGTGATAAGAAAACCTGCCGAGAGTGGAGATTCTGATGAATACTAGATTCGCAGTGAATGAAAGGAACATTCTGTACCGGAAATAAATTTATTTCTGTAGGCGGATTTTTGTGGACAGGAAAATGAAAAGATGAACAGAGTTGAGTGGATAGCCAATTTAACTGCACGGCTGCGAGTCTGAACAGGCTGCTGAAAACCAGCATTGGGATACTTGGACATTCACCTGTGGTGATACAAAACCTTGCCATAAGCGGAGATTCAGAATAATTCCAGATTCGCAGTGAATGAATGGAACATTCTGTAGTGGAGATAACAATGATTTCTGAAGGCTGTGTTGTATCGACAGGAAAATGAAGAGCTGACCAGGGTTGAGTGGATAGCCAATGGAACAGCACGTCTGCTAGTGTGAAAATGCCGCTGAAATCCAGCATTGACTTATTTGGCATTCACCAGTGGTGTAATGAAAGTCTGCCTGCAGTGCAATTTCAGTTGAATTCCAAATTCGCAGTGATTGAATGGAACATTCTGTCGTGGAGATAACAATGATTTCTGTAGGCTGGGTTGTGTGGACAGGAAAATGAAGAGCTGACATGGGTAGAGTGGATAGCGAATTGAACAGCATGGCTTCGAGTGTGAACAGGCCACTGAAAACCCGCATTGGTTTACTTGGTTATTCACCAGTGGTGTAACAAAAACCTGCCTGGAGAGGAGAATCAAATGTATTCCAGATTCACAGTGAATAATGGAACATTCTGTTGTGGCGATTCCAATGATTTCTGAAGCCAATCTAACAGCACTGCTGCGTGTGTGAACTGGCTGCTGAAAACCAGCTTTCGGTTAATTGGACATTTACCAGTGGTGTAAAAAAAACCTGCCTGGAGTGGAGATTCGGATGAAATCCAGTTTCGCAGTGAATGAATGGAACATTCCGTAGTGGAGATAACATTGATTTCTGTAGGCTGCTTTTTGTGGACAGTAAAATGAAGAGCTGACCAGGTTTGAGTAAATAGCCTATAGAACAGTACAGCTGCGTGCATGAAAAGGTCGTTGAAAATCAGCATGGGGTTACTTGGAACATTCAGTATGGGAGATTCCAATGATTTCTGATGGGTGCCTTGCATGGACAGGAAAATAAAGAGCTGAACAGGGTTGAGTCGATAACCAATTGAACAGAAAGGCTGCGAATGTGAACAGGCGCTAAAAGCCAGCATTCGGTTCCTTGGACATTCAACAGTGGTGTAACGAAATCCTACCTGGAAGAGAGTCAGATGAATTTCAGATTCGCAGTGAATGAAAGTAACATTCTTGTAGTGGAGTTTCCAATGATTTCTGAATGTTGTGTTATGTGGACAACAAAATGAAGAGCTGAACAAGGTTGAGTGGATAGCCAATTTAACAGTACTAATGCGAGTGTGAACAGGCCACTGAAAACAAGCTTTAGGTTACTTGGTCATTCAGCAGTGGTTTAACGAAAACCTGCCTGTAGTGGAGAGTCACATGAATTCCAGATAAGCAGTGAATGAATGGAACAATCTGTAGTGGAGATTCCAATGATTTCTGAAGGCTGAGTTGGGTGGACAGGAAAAAGTAGAGCTGACGAGGGTAGAATCAATAGCCAATAAAACAGCACGGCTGGGAGTATGAAAAGGTCGCTTAAAACAAGCATTGTGTTACTTTGACATTAACAAGTGTTGTAACGAATGCCTGCCTGGAGTGCAGATTCAGATAAATTCCAGAATCGCAGTGAATAATTGCAACATTCTGTAGTGGAGAGATTTCTTATGTCTGGATTTTTTGCATAGCAAAATGAAGAGCTGGCCAGGGTGGAGTGGATAGCCAGTGAACAGCAGGGCTACGAGTGTTAACTGGCTGCTGAAAACCAGAATTTGGTTACTTGGACATTCACCAGTGGTGTAACGAAAACCTGCCTGGAGTGGAGTTTCAGATGAATTTAAGATTAGCAGTGAATGTACGGAACATTCTGTAGTGGAGGTTCCAATGATTTCTGAAGGCTGGTTTGTGTGGACAGCAAAATGAAGAGCTGACCAGGGTTGATTCGATAGCCAATTGAAGAGCACGGTTGGATTGTGAACAGGCCGCTGAAAACCAGCACTGGGTTACTTGAATATTCAATAGTGGTATAACGAAAACCTGCCTGGAGCGGAGATTCAGATGAATTCCAGATTCACCGTGAATGAACGGAATATTCTTGTAGTGGAGATTCCAATAATTTCTGAAGGCTGGGTCATGTGGAAAGGAATATGAAGAGCTGAACAAGGTTGAGTGGATAGCCAATTTTACAGCGCGGCTGCGACTCTGAACTGGCCGCTGAAAACTAGAATTATGCTAGTTGGACATTCAACAGAGGTGTTACGAATACGTGCCAGGAGTGGAGATTCAGATGAATTCCAGATTCTTAGTGAATAATGGAACATTCTGTAGTGGAGGTTCCAATGATTTCTGAAGTCTGGATTGTGTGGACAGGAAAATGAAGACCTGACCAGTGTTGAGTGAATAGCCAGTCAACAGAACGGCGTCAAGTGTGAATAGACGACTGAAAACCAGCATTGCGTTACTTGGACTTTCACAATTGGTGTGAGGAAAGCCTGCCTGGTGTGCAGATTCAGATTAATTTCAGATTCGCAGTGAACGAATGGAACATTCTGTAGTGGAGATAACAATGATTTCTGTAGGCTGTGTCTTGAGGACAGGAAAATGAAGAGCTGACCGTATTGAATGGATAACCAATTGAACAGCACGTCTGCAATTGTGAACATGCCGCGAAAACCAGCATTGCTTACTTGTAAATTCACCAGTGGTGTAACAAAAGACTGCCAGCAGTGCAGATTCAAATGAATTCCAAATTCGCAGTGAATGAATGGAACGTTCTGTAGTGGAGATTTAAATGATTTCTGAAGGCTGGGTTGTGATGAAAAGAAAAAGAAGAACTAACCAGGGTTGAATTGATAGCCAACTGAACAGACGGCTGCGAGTAAGAAAAGGCCGCTGAAAATCAGTATTGAACTACTTGCACATTCACCAGTGTTGTAAGGAAAGACTGCATGAAGTGCAGTTTCACATGATTTCCAATTCACAGTGAATGAATTGACATTCTGTAGGGGAGATAACAATGAGTTCTGAAGTTTGGGTTCTGTGGACAGGAATATGAAGAGCTGACCAGGGTTGAGTGGATAGTCAATTGAACAGCATGCCTGCTTTTGTGAACAGGCCGCTGAAAACGAGCATTGGGTTACTTGGACATTCAACAGTGGTGTAAAGAAAACTTGCCTGATGTGGAGATTCATATGAATTCCAGATTTGCAGTGAGTGTATGGAACATTCTGTAGTGGAGGTTCCAATGATTTCTGATGTTTGCGTTGTGTGGACAGGAAAATGATGAGGTGACCAGGGTTGAGTGTAGAGCCAATTCAACAGCACTGCTGCGAGTCTGAACAGGCCGCTGAGAACCAGCATAGGGTTACTTGCACATTCACCAGTGGTGTAACAAAAACCTGCCTGGAGTGCAGATTCAGATAAATTCCACTTTCGCAGTGAATGAATAGAACATTCTTTAGTGCAGATTCCAAAGTTTTCTGAAGAATGGGTTGTGTGGACATGAAAATGTAGAGGTGACCAGGGTTGAATCAGTAGCAAATTGAACAGCATAGCTGTGACAGTGAACACTCCGCTGAAAACCAGAATTGGGTTACTTGGGCATTCAGCACTGGGGTAACGAAAACATGCCTGAAGTGGAGATTCAGATGAATTCCAAATTGGAATTGAATGAATGGAACACTTTGTAGTGGAGATTCCAATGTTTATTGAATTCTGGGTGTGTGGACAGGAAAATCAAGAGATTACCAGTGTTGATTGGATAGCCAATTGAACAGCACGGTTGCGAGACTGAACAGTCCACTGAAAACCAGCATTGGTTTACTTGGACATTCAACAGTGGTATAACGAAAACCTTCCAGAAGTGGAAAATCAGATAAATTCCAGTTTCTCAGTGAATGAATGGAACATTCTGTATTCAAGATTCCAATGATTTCTGAAGTCGGGTATATATGGAAAGGAAAATGAAAATCTTAACTGGGTTGTGTGGATAGCCAATTGAACAGCACAGCTGCAAGTCTGAACATGACGCTAAAAACCAGCATTGGGTTACTTGGACATTCACCAGTGGAGTACCGAAATCCTGCCAGGAATGGAGATTCAGATAAATTCCAGATTCGCAGTGAATGAATGGAACATAGTCTAGTGGAGTTAACAATGATTTCTGTAGTCTGGATTGTGAGGACAGAAAAATTTAAATCTGACCACTGTTGAGTGGATAGCCAGTAAACAGCACGGCTTCGAGTTTAAAAAGGCCACTGAAAACCAGCATTGCAATACATAGACATTCACCGGTGGTGTAATGAAAGCCTGCCTGGAGTGCAGATTCAGATTAATTACAGATTCACAGTGAATGAATGGAACATTCTGTCGTAGAGATTCCAAAGATTTCTGAAGTCGGGGTTTTGTGGACAAGAAAATGAAGAGCTGACGAGGGTTGAGTGGATAGCCAATTGAACAGCACTTTTGCGACAATGCACAGGCCGCTGAAAACCAGCATTGGGTTACTTGGTCATTCAGCAGTGGTGTAATGAAAACCAGCCTGGAGTGGAGAGTCAGATGAATTCCAGATTCGCAGTGAATAAATGGGACATTCCGTAGTGGACATTCCAATGATTTCTGAAGGGTTGGTTGTGTGGACAGGAAAAAGTAGAGTTCACAAGGATTTAATCAATAGCCAATAAAACAGCACGGCTGCGAGCAAGAAAAGGCCGCTGAAAACCGTTATTGGGTTATTTGGACATGAACCAGTGGTGTAACGAAAACCTGCTTGGAGTGGAGATTCATATGAATTCCAGATTTGCAGTGAGTGTATGGAACATTCTGTAGTGGAGGTTCCAATGATTTCGGATGTTTGCGTTGTGTGGACAGAAAAATGATGAGCTTACCAGGGTTGAGTGTAGAGCCAATTCAACAGCACTGCTGCGAGTCTGAACAGGCCGATGAGCACCAGCATAGGGATACTTGCACATTCACCAGTGGTGTAACGAAAACCTGCCTGGAGTGCAGATTCAGATAAATTCCACTTTAGCTGTGAAAGAATGGAACATTCTGTAGTGCAGATTCCAAAGGTTTCTGAAGAATGGGTTGTGTGGACAAGAAAATGAAGAGGTGACCAGGGTTGAATCGGTAGCAAATTGAACAGCATAGCTGCGACAGTGAACACTCTGCTGAAAACCAGAATTGAGTTACTTGGTCATTCAGCACTGGGGCAACAAACAATTGCGTGAAATGGAGATTCAGATGAATTCCAAATTGGCATTGAATGAATGGAACATTCTATAGTGGCGATTCCAATGTTTATTGAATTCTGGGTGTGTGGACACAAAAATGATGAGATGACTAGGGTTGAGAGAATAGCAAATTGAACAACACGGCCTCGATTGTGAACAAAATTCTCAATGAATGAATGGAACATTCTGTAGTGGAGATTCCAATGATTTCTGAAAGGTACCCTATGTGGACAAGAAAATGAAGAGCTGAACGGTGTTGAGTGGATAGCCAATTGTACAGCACGGCTGCGAGTCTGAACATGACGCTAAAAACCAGCACTGGGTTACTTGGACATTCACCAGTGGTGTAACGATATCCTGCCGGGAATGGAGATGCAGATGAATTCCAGATTCACAGTGAATGAATGGAACATTCTCTAGCGGAGATAACAAAGATTTCTGAAGTCTGAATTGTGTGGACAGAAAAATGAAAAGCTGACCAATGTTGAGTGGATAGCCATTAAACAGCACGGCTTTGAGTGTGAAAAGACCGCTGAAAACCAGCATTGCATTACATAGACATTCAACAGTGGAGTAACGAAAGCCTGCCTAGACTGCAGATTCAGATTAATTCCAGATTCGCAGTCAATGAATGGATCATTCTGTAGTGGAGTTAACAATGATTTCTGAAAGCTGGTTTGTGTGGACAGGAAAATGAAGAGCTAAACTGGGTTGAGTGGAACGCTAATTTAAGAGCACGTCTGCGACTGTGAAAATGCCGCTGAAAACCAGCGTTGGGTTACTTGGACATTCACCAGTGGTGTAACGAAATACTGGCTGCAGTGCAGATTCAGATGAATTCCAAAATTCACAATGAATGAATGGAACATTCTGTAGTGGAGATTCCAATGATTTCTGAAGGCTGACCTATGTGCACAGGAAAATGAAGAGCTGAACGGTGTTGAGTGGATAGCCAATTGAACAGCACGGCTGCGAGTCTGAACATGACGCTAAAAACCAGCACTGGGTTACTTGGACATTCACCAGTGGTGTAACGAAATCCTGCCGGGAATGGAGATGCAGATGAATTCCAGATTCGCAGTGAATGAATTGAACATTCACTAGTGGAGATAACAATGATTTCTGAAGTCTGGATTATGTGGACAGAAAAATGAAAAGACGACCAATGTAGAGTGGATAGCCACTAAAGAGCATGGCTTCGAGTGTGAACATGCCGCTGAAAACCAGCATTGCATTACATAGACATTCAACAGTGGTGTAACGAAAGCCTGCCTGGAGTGCAGATTCAGAATAATTACAGATTCGCAGTGAATGAATGGAACATTCTGTAGTAGAGATTTCAATGATTTCAGAAGTTGGGGTTTTGTGGACAAGAAAATGAGGAGCTTACGAGGGTTGAGTGGATAGCCAATTGAACAGCATGTTTGCTACAGTGAACAGGCCGCTGAAAACCAGCATTGGGTTACTTGGTCATTCAGCAGTGGTGTAATGAAAACCAGCCTGGAGTGGAGAGTCAGATGAATTCCAGATTCGCAGTGAATAAATGGGACATTCCGTAGTGGACATTCCAATGATTTCTGAAGGGTTGGTTGTGTGGACAGGAAAAAGTAGAGTTCACAAGGATTTAATCAATAGCCAATAAAACAGCACGGCTGCGAGCAAGAAAAAGCCGCTGAAAACCGTCATTGGGTTACTTGGACATGCACCAGTGGTGTAACGAAAACCTGCCTGGAGTGGAGATTCATATGAATTCCAGATTTGCAGTGAGTGTATGGAACATTCTGTAGTGGAGGTTCCAATGATTTCGGATGTTTGCGTTGTGTGGACAGGAAAATGATGAGCTGACAAGGGTTGAGTGGAGAGCCAATTCAACAGCACTGCTGCGAGTCTGAACAGGCTGCTGAGCACCAGCATAGGGTTACTTGCACATTCACCAGTGGTGTAACGAAACCTGCCTGAGTGCAGATTCAGATAAATTCTACTTTCGCAGTGAATGAATGTAACATTCTGTAGTGCAGATTCCAAAGTTTTCTGAAGAATGAGTTGTGTGGACACGAAAATGAAGAGTTGACCAGGATTGAATCGGTAGCAAATTGAACAGCATAGCTGCGACAGTGAACAGTCCGCTGAAAACCAGAATTGGGTTACTCGGTCATTCAACACTGGGGCAACGAATAACTGCGTGAAGTGGAGATTCAGATGAATTCCAAATTGGCAGTGAATGAATGTAACATTCTGTAGTGGAGATTCCAATGTTTCCTGAATTCTGGGTGTGTGGACACGAAAATGAGGAGATGAATAGGGTTGAGAGAATAGCCAATTGAACAGCACGCCTGCGATTGTGAACAAAATTCGCAATGAATGAGTGGAATATTCTGTAGTGGAGATTCCAATGATTTCTGAAGGCTGACCTATGTGCACAGCAAAATGAAGAGCTAAACGGTGTTGAGTGGATAGCCAATTGAACAGCACGGCTGCGAGTCTGACCATGACGCTAAAAACCAGCACTGGGTTACTTGGACATTCACCAGTGGTGTAACGATATCCTGCCGGGAATGGAGATTCAGGTGAATTCCAGATTCGCAGTGATTGAATTTAACATTCTCTAGCGGATATAACAATGATTTCTGAAGTCTGATTTGTGTGGACAGAAAAATGAAAAGCTGACCAATGTTGAGTGGATAGCCATTAAACAGCACGGCTTTGAGTGTGAAAAGACCGCTGAAAACCAGCATTGCATGGCATAGACATTCAACAGTGGTGTAACGAAAGCCTGCCTGGACTGCAGATTCAGATTAGTTACAGATTCGCAGTGAATGAATGGAACACTCTGTAGTAGAGATTTCAATGATTTCAGAAATTGGTGTTTTGTGGACAAGAAAATGAAGAGCTGAAGAGTGTTGAGTGAATAGCCAATTGAACAGCACGTTTTCGACAGTGAACAGGCCGCTGAAAACCAGCATTGGGTTACTTGGTCATTCAGCAGTGGTGTAGTGAAAACCTGCTTGGAGTGGTGAGTCAGATGAATTCCAGATTCGCAGTGAATAAATGGGAAATTCCGTAGTGGACATTCCAATGATTTCTGAATGCTGGATTGGGTTGTGTGGATAGGAAAATGAAGAGCAGACCAGGGTAGAATCAATAGCCAAAAAAAAGCACGGCTGAGATTATGAAAAGGCCGCTGAAAACCATCATTGTGTTACTTGAACATTCACCATTATTGTATCGAAAATCTTCATGGAATGGAGATTCTGATGAATTCCAGATTCGCAGTGAATGTGTGGAAAATTCTTTCGTGGAGGTTCCAAAGATTTCTGAAGTCTGGGTTGTGTGGACAGGAAAATGAAGAGCACACCAGCCAAGAGTGCATAGCCAGTTGAATAGCAGGCCTGCGAGTTTGAATTGGATGTTGAAAACCAGCATTGGGTTCCTTGGACTTTCACAAGTGGTGATTCCAATGATTTCTGAAGGCTGGCTTGTGTGGACAGGAAAAAGTAGAGCTTACCAGGTTTTAATCGATAGCCAATAAAACAGCACGACTGCAAGTATTAAAAGCCCCCTGAAAACCATTATTGGGTTACTTGGACATTCACCAGAGGTGTAACGAAAACCTGCGTGGAGTGGATATTCAGATGAATTCCAGATTTGAAGTGAGTGTATGGAACATTCTGTAGTGGGAGTTCCAATGATTTCTGAAGTCTGCGTTGTCTAGACAGGAAAATGAAGAGCTGACCAGGGTTGTGTGTAAAGCCAATTCAACAGCACGGCTGTGAGTCTGAACAGGACGCTGAAAACCAGCATTGAGTTAACCAGTGGTGTAACGAAAACCTGCCGGGAGTGGAGATTCATATTAATTCCAGATTTGCAGTGAATGAATGGAACATTCTATTGTGGAGATTCCAAAGATTTCTCAAGGCTGGGTTGTGTGGACAGAAAAATGAAGAGCTGACCAGGGTTGAGTGCATAGGAAATTGAACAGCACGGCTGGTACAGTGAACAGGCCGCTCAAAATCAGCATTGGGTTACTTGGTCATTCAGCACTGGAGTAATGAAAACCTGCCTGGAGTGGAGATCCAGAGGAATTTCAAAATCCCAGTGAATAAATGGAACATAATATAGTGGAGATAACAAAGATTTCTGAAGGTTGGGTTGTGTAGACAGGAAAATGGAGTACTGACCAGGGTTAAGTGGAGAGTGAATTGAACAGCACGGCTGCGATTGTGAACAGGCTGCTGAAAACCAGCATTGCATTACTTGGATATTCACCAGTGGTGTAAAGAAAGACTGCCTTGGGTGCAGAATCAGGTGAATCCCAGAATCGCAGTAAATGAATGGAACATTTTCTAGTGGAGTGTCCAATGGTTTCTTAGTTCTGGTTTGTTTGCATAGCAAAATGAAGAGCTGACCAGGGTGGAGTGGATAGCCAGTAACAGCAGGGCTGAAAGTGTGAACTGGCTGCTGAAAACCAGCTTTCGGTTACTTGGACATTCACCAGTGGTGTAACAAAAACTGCCTGGAGTGGAAATTTGGATGAATTCCAGATTCGCAGTGAATGAAAGAAACATTCTGTAGTGGAGATTCCAAAGATATCAGAAGGCTGGGTTGTGTGGACAGGAAAATGTAGAGCTGAACAGGGTTAATTGGAGAGCCAATTGAAGATCATGGCTGCGATTGTGAAAAGCCCACTGAAAACCAGCATTCGGTGACTTGGATATTCAACAGTGGTGTAACGCAAACCTGCCTGTAGTGCACGGTCAGATGATTGGAAAATTCTGTTGCAGAGATTCCGATGATTTCTGAAGGCTGCTTTGTGTGACCAGGAAAATGAAGTGCTGAACAGGGTTAAGTGGGGAGTCAATTGAAGAGCACATCTGCGAGTGTGAACATGCCGCTGAAAACCAGCGTTGGGTTACTTGGACATTCACCAGTGGTGTAACGAAATACTGGCTGCAGTGAAGATTCAGATGAATTCCAAAATTGGCAATGAATGAATGGAACATTCTGTAGTGGAGATTCCAATGATTTCTGAAGGATGAGCTATGTGGAGAGGAAAATGAAGAGCTGTACGGTGTTAGGTGGATAGCCAATTGAACATCATGGCTGCGAGTCTGAACATGAGGCTAAAAACCAGCACTGTGTTCCTTGGACATTCACCAGTGGTGTAACGATATCCTGCCGGGAAAGGAGATTCAGATAAATCCCAGATTCGCAGTGAATGAATGGAACATTCTTTAGCGGAGATAACAATGATTTCTGAAGTCTGGATTGTGTGGACAGAAAAATGAAAAACTGACCAATGTTGAGTGGGTAGCCATTAAACAGCACAGCTTCGAGTGTGAAAAGACCGCTGAAAACCAGCATTGCATTACATAGACATTCAACAGTGGTGTAACGAAAGCCTGCCTGGAGTGCAGATTCAGAATAATTACAGATTCGCAGTGAATGAATGGAACATTCTGTAGTAGAGATTTCAATGATTTCAGAAGTTGGTGTTTTGTGGACAAAAAAATGAAGAGCTGACGAGGGGTGAGTGGATAGCCAATTGAACAGCACTTTTGCGACAATGCACAGGCCGCTGAAAACCAGCATTGGGTTACTTGGTCATTCAGCAGTGGTGTAGTGAAAACCTGCCTGGAGTGGAGAGTCAGATGAATTCCAGATTCGCAGTGAATAAATGGGACGTTCCGTAGTGGACATTCCAATGATTTCTGAAGGGTTGGTTTTGTGGAAAGGAAAAAGTAGAGTTGACCAGATTTTAAACAATAGCCAATAAAACAGCACGACTTCGAGTAAGAAAAGGCCGCTGAATACCACCATTGGGTTACTCGGACATGCACCAGTGGTGTAAGGAAAAACTGCCTGAAGTGGAGATTCATATGAATTCCAGATTTGCAGTGAGTGTATGGAACATTCTGTAGTAGAGCTTCCAATGATTTCAGATGTTTGCATTGTGTGGACAGGATAATGAAGAGCTGACCAGGGTTGAGTGCATAGCCAATTTAACAGCATGGCTGCCACAGTGAACAGGCAGCTCAAAATCAGCATTTGGTTACTTGGTCATTCAGCACTGGAGTAATGAAAACCTGCCCGGAGTGGAGATTCAGAGGAATTTCAAAATCCCAGTAAATAAATGGAACATAATATAGTGGAGATAACAACGATTTCTGAAGGTTGGGATGTTTGGACAGGAAAATGCAGTGCAGACCAGGGTTAAGTGGAGAGCCAGTTGAACAGCACGGCTGCGATTGTGAACAGGCCTCTGAAAACCAGCATTGCATTACTTGGATATTCACCAGTGGTGTAAAGAAAGACTGCCAGGGGAGCAGAATCAGACTAATTCCAGAATCACAGTGAATGAATGGTACATTCTCTAGTGGAGTGTCCAAATATTTCTTAAGTCTGCGTTGTTTGCACAGCAAAATGAAGAGCTGACCAGGGTTTAGCGGATAGCCAGTGAACAGTAGGGCTGCGAGTGTGAACTGCTTGCTGAAAACTAGGTTTTGATTACTTGGACATACACCAGTGGTGTAACAAAAAAATGCCTGGAGTGGAGATTCGGATGAATTCCAGATTCGTAGTGAATGAAAGGATCATTCTGTAGTGGAGATTTAAATTATTTCTGAAGGCTGGGTTTTGTGGACAGTAAAATGAAGAGCCTACCAGGGTGGAATAGATAGCCAATAGAACAGCATGGCTGCGAGTATGAAAAGGTCACTGAAAACCAGCTTTGGGTTACATGGACATTCACCAGTGGTGTAACGGAAAGTTGACTGGAGTGGAGATTCAGATGAATTCCAGAGTCGCACTGAATATATGGAACATTCTTTAGTGGAGGTTCCAATGATTTCTGAAGACTGGGTTGTGTGGACAGGAAAATGAAGAGCTGACCAGGGTTGAGAGCATAGCCAATTAAACAGCACGGCTGCGATTGTGAACAGACCGCTGAAAATCAGCATTGCGTTACTTGGACATTCACCAGTGTTTTAACGAAAACCTGCCTGGAGTGGAGATTCAGTTGAATTCCAGCTTCGCAGTGAATAAAGGAACATTCTGTAGAGAAAGTTCCAATGATTTCTGAAGCTTGGGTTGTGTGGACAGGAAAATGAAGTGCTAACCAGGGTTGAGTGGATAGCCAATTGAACAGCAAGGCTGCGGCTGTGAACAGGCCGCTGAAAACAAGCATTGGATTACTTGGTCATTCAGCAGTGGTGTAACGAAATCCTTCCTGGAGTGGAGAGTCGTATGAATTCCAGATTCGCAGTGAATGAATGGAACATTCTGTAGTGGAGATTCCAATGATTTCTGATGGCTGGTTTGTGTGGACAGGAAAATGAAGAGCTGAACTGCATTGAGTGGATTGCCAACTGAACTGCACCTCTGCGAGTGTGAACATCCCACTGAAAAACCGCATTACGTTACTTTGACATTCACCAGGGTGTAAAGAAAGCCTGCCTGGAGGGGAGATTCAGATGAATTCCAGATTCGCAGTGAATGTATGAAACATTCTGTAGTGGATGTTCCAGTGTTTTCTGGAATTTGGGTTGTGTGATCAGTAAAATGAAGAACTGTGCAATGTTGAGTGTTTAACCAATTGAAAAGAACGGTGTGACAGTGAATAGGGCGCTGAAAACCAGCATTGGGTTACTTGGACATTCACCAGTGGTGTAACGATAGCCTGCCTGGAGTGGACATTAGATGAATTCCAGATTGGCAGTGAATGAATGGAACATGCTGTAGTGGAGATTACAATGATTTCTGAATTCTAGGTTGTGTGAACAGGAAAATGAAGAGCTGACCAGGTTTGAGTGGAAAGCCAGTTGAACAGCACGCCTGCGAGTGTGAAAATAACGCTGAGAACCAGCATTGGGTTACCTGGACATTCACAAGTGCTGTAACGAAAGCCTGCCTGGAGTGGAGATTCGATGGACTCCAGATTGGGAGTGAATGAATGGAACATTCTGTAGTGGAGGTTCCAATGATTTCTGAAGTCTGGGTTGTGTGGACAGGAAAATGAAGAGCTGACCAGGGTTGAGAGGATAGCCAACTGAACTGCACCTCTGCGAGTGTGAACATGCCGCTGAAAAACCGCATTTTGTTACTTTGACATTCACCACGGTGTAAAGAAAGCCTGCCTGGAGGGGAGAGTCAGATGAATTCCAGATTCGTAGTGAATGTATGGAACATTCTGTAGTGGATGTTCCAGTGTTTTCTGAAATTTGGGTTGTGTGAGCAGTAAAATGAAGAACTGTCCAATGTTGAGTGTTTAACCAATTGAACAGAACGGTGTGACAGTGAATAGGGCGCTGAAAACCAGCATTGGGTTACTTGGTCATTCAGCAGTGGTCTAACGAAAACCTGCCTGGAGGGTAGAGTCAGATGTATTCCAGATTCGTAGTGAAAGAATGGAACATTCTGTATTAGAGATTCCAATGATTTCTGAGGGCTGAGTTATGTGGACTGGAAAAAGAAGAGCTGACCAGCATTGAGTGGATAACCAATTGAACAGCACGTATGCGAGTGTGTACATTCCGCTGAAAACCAGCATTGGGTTCCTTGGACATTCACCAGTGGTGTAACGAAAGACTGCCTGCAGTGCAGATTCAGAAGAATTCCAAATTCGCAGTGAATAAATGGAACATTCTGTAGTGGAGAATAACAATAATTTCTGAAGGCTGGGTTGTATGGACAGGAATATAAAAAGCTGACCAGTATTGATAGGATAGCCAGTGAAAAGTAGGGTTTCGAGTGTGAATAGACTGCTGAAAACCAGCACTGTGTTACTTGGACATTCACCAGTTGTGTAAAGAAAGCCTGCCTGGAGTGGGGATTCAGATGAATTCCAGATTCACAGTGAATGAAAGGAACATTCTATTATTGAGATTCCAATGATTTCTGAATGCTGGATTGTGTGGACAGGAAAATGAAGAGCAGACAAGGTTAGCGTGGATAGCCAGTTGAACAGCAGGCCTGCGAGTTTGACAAGGCTGCTGAAAACCAGCATTGGGTTACTGTGATATTCAGTAGTGGTGTAACGAAATCCTGCCTGGAGTGGAGATTCTATGAATTCCAGAATGGCAGTGATTGAATGGAACATTTAGAAGTGGAGACACAAATGATTTCAGAACTCTGGATTATTGGCACCAGGAAATGAAAAGCTGACCAGGGTGGTGTGCATAGCCGTGAACACCATGACTGCGGTATGTGAACAGGCCACATTGGGTTACTTGGATATTCACCAGTGGTGTAACGAAATCCTGCCTCCGTGACAAGTGCATCACGGAGCCAGCCTGGCCGAGCCGGGTTCAATTCTTCGCCCACTCAGAGAGCCCGGGAAGCTCCCGAGAGTATCTGGCCCTCATGGCAAAGCCTGGCAAGACACCCGTGAAATATTCCATATGCCAGAATTACAGTCACCACAAGTCTCCAAAAGAAGACGCTACTGAACCGTGCCAGCAAGTCAATGAAATCCAGGAGGAATGGGAGAGGGACAGTGATCCACACTGCTGGATATTGAATTGATCTCAATATCCAATGGAGTTGGCCTGCGTTTCTTCTCGTTCTCAACGAAATCGAGTTGAATTAGAAATCTGCCACGTGAGCATTTGCTGTTAACTCTCCCCAGAGCTGCTGTTCAGTCCCTATCCAGTCGAATATAGTATTCTTTTCATTTACCCTGCCACACGACCGAGCGACCTGAGTTCATCTAAATATAAATACCTCCATATCTGTTTTTCATCTGCCTGTGCACTCAATCAAGCCGAAGTTTTCATCATCCCATACACTCTAAGCAGGCCTGGTGTGCATCGACTTCTGAAACAATCGAAACCATATGGTACTCTCCCCGTAAACTCCACTCTGTGGTGGTGATGATCTTATGACTCTAAAACTCGTCAAGGTTGGGATTCTTCTGCATGTCCCAGTAACACAATGCTAATTGATAGTGGCCTGTTCACATACCGCAGGCGTGGTGCTCACTGGCTATCCACTCCACCCTGGTAAGTTCTTCATTTTCTGGTTCACAAAACCCAGAATTCTAAAATCATTGGTATCTGTACTACATAACGTTCCATTCATTCCCTGCGATTCTGGAATTCATCTGACTCTCCAATCCAGGCAGGCTTTCGTTACACAACTGGTCAATGTCCAAGTAACCAAATTATGGTTTTCAGCGGCCTGTTCACCCTCGCAGGCGTGCAATTCAACTGGCCATCAACACAACCCTGGTCAGCTCTTCATTTTCCTGTTCACAAAACCCACACTAGAGAAATCATTGGAATCTCCACTACAGAATGTTCTATTCATTCACTGCCAAACTGGAATTCATCGAATCTCCACTCCAGGCAGGATTTCGTTACAACACTGGTGAATGAACAAGTAACCCAATGCCGCTTTTCAGGTAGCCTATTCAAACTCGCAGGCTTACTTTTCAACTGGCTATCCACTCTAACCTGGTCTTCTCTTTATTTTCCTGTCCACACAACCCAGACTTCAGAAAACATTGGGATGTCCAGTACAGAATGTTCCATTCATTCACTGCCAATCTGTAATTCATCTGTATCTCCACTTTAGGCAGGCTTTCGTTCCACCAATGGTGAATGTCCACGTAACTCAATGCTTGTTTTCAAGAGGCCTGTTCACACTCTCAGGCATGCTGCTTAACTGGCTATCCTCTAAAACCCAGTCAGCTGTTCATTTTCCAGTCCGCACAACCCAGACTTCAGAACTCATTGGTATCTCCACTACCGAATGTTCCATTCATTCACTGTGAATCTGGAATTCATCTGAATCTCCACTCCAGGCAGGATTTCGTTACAACACTGGTGAATATCCAAGTAACCCAATGCTAATTGTCAGTGGCTTGTTCACATACCGCAGGTGTGGTGTTCACTGGCTATCCACTCCACTGTGGTCAGCTCTTCATTTCCTGGTGCCAATAACCCAGAATTCTGAAATCATTGGTATCTTCACTACAGAATGGTCCATTCGTTCACTGCAAATTTGGAAATAATCTGAATCTCCATAGCACGAAAGCTTTTGTTTCACCTCTGTTGAATGTCCAAGTAACCCAATGTTGGTTTTCCGCGTTCTGTTCACACGCGCAGGCAGGCTGTTCAACTGGCTATCCACTGCACAGTGGTCAGCTCTTTCTTTTCCGGTCCACACAACCCAGACTACAGTAATCATTCGAATCTCCACTACAGAATGTTCCATTCATTTACTGCGAATCAAGAATTGATCTGAAGATTCACTCCAGGTAGGCTTTCGTTACACCGCTGGTGAATGTCCAAGTAACCCAAAGCTGGATTTAAGCATTCTGTTCGCACTCGCAGGCGTGCTATTCAACTGACTTTCCACTCAATCCTGGTCAGCTCTTCATTTTCCTGTCCACACAACCCAGATTTCAGAAATCATTGGAATCTCCACTACAGAATTTCCATTCATCCACTGCCAATCTGGAATTCATCGAATCTCCACTCAGGGCAGGATTTCGTTACACGCCTGGTGAAAATCCAAGTAACCCATTGCCAGTGGTCAGCGGCCTGTTCACTTACCACAGACGTGGTGTTCACTGGCTATCCACTCCACCTGGTCAGTTCTTCATTTCCTGGTGCCAATTACCCAGAGTTATGAAATCTTTGTTATCTCCACTACAGAATGTTCCATTCATTCACTGCAGATCTGGAAATCATCTGAATCTCCACTCCAGGCTGGCATTCGTTATACCACTGCTGCATGTCCAAGTAACCCAATGCTGGTTTTCAGCTTCCTGTTTACACTCACAGGGGTACTGTTCAACTGGCTTTCCACTCAACCCTAGTCAGTTATTCAATTTTCTGTCCACACAACCCAGATTTCAGAAATATTTGGAATCTCCACTACAGAATTTCCATTCATTCACTACCAATCTGGAGATCATCGAATCTCCACTCCAGGCAGGGTTTCGATACACATTGCTGAATATTCAAGTAACACAATGGTGGATTTCAGAGGCCTGTTCACACGCGGAGGTGTGCTGTTCAACTGGCTATCCACTCAACAATTCTCAGCTCTTCATTTTCCTCTCCATACAAGACAGACTTCAGAAATCATTGGAATTTCCACTTAAGAAGTTCCATTCATTCACTACCAGTCTGGAGATCATCGAATCTCCAATTGAGGCAGGCGTTCGTTACACCACTGCTTCCTGTCCAAGTAACCTAATGCTGTTTTTCAGAGGAATGTTCTCACTCGCAGGCCTGCTGTTCAACTGGCTATTCACTCAAATCTCTTCAGCTCTTCATTTGCCTGTCCACACATTCAGACTTCAGAAATCATTGGAATCTCCACTACAGAATGTTCCATTCATTCACTGCAAATCTGGAAATCATCTGAATCTCAACTCCAGGCAGGCATTCGTTATAACACTGTTGCATGTCCAAGTAACCCAATGCTGGTTTCAGCATCCTGTTCACACTCGCAGGCGTGCTGTTCAACTGGCTTTCCACTCAATCCTGGTCATCTATTCAATTTCCTGTCCACACAACCCAGACTTCAGAAATATTTGGAATCTCCACTACAGAATTCCCATTCATTCACTACTAATCTGGAGATCACCGAATCTCCACTCCAGGCAGGGTTTCGATACACATTGGTGAATATTCAAGTAACACAATGGTGGATTTCAGAGGCCTGTTCACACTCGGAGGCGTGCTGTTTAACTGGCTATCCAATCAACACTGCTCAGCTCTTCATTTTCCTGTCCATAAAACACTGACTTCAGAAATCATTGGAATCTCCACTACAAAAGTTCCATTCATTCACTGCCAATCTGGAGATCATCGAATCTCCAATTGAGTCAGGCGTTCGTTACACCACTGCTTCCCGTCCAAGTAACCCAATGCTGTTTTTCAGAGGCATATTCTCACTCGCAGGCCTGCTGTTCAACTGGCTATTCATTCAATTCTCTTCAGCTCTTCATTTGCCTGTCCACACACTCAGACTTCAGAAATCATTGGAATCTCCACTACAGGATGTTCCAGTCATGCACAGCGAATCTGGAATTCATCTGAATATCCACTCCAGGCAGGCTTTCGTTACACCGCTGGTGAATGTCCAAGTAACCCAAAGCTAGATTTAAGCGTCCTGTTCACACTCGCAGGCATGCTATTCAACTGGCTTTCCACTCAACCCTGGTCAGCTCTTCATTTTCCAGTCCACACAACCCAGACTTCAGAAATCATTGGAATCTCCACTATAGAATTTCCATTCATTCACTGCCAATCTGGAATTCATCGAATCTCCACTCAAGGCAGGATTTCGTTACACCGCTGGTGAATATCCAAGTAACACAATGCTAGTGGTCAGTGAATACCGCAGGCGTGGTATTCACTGGCTATCCACACCACCCTGGTCAGCTCTTCATTTCCTGGTGCCAATTACCGAGAGTTCTGAAAACTTTGTTATCTCCACTAAAGAATGTTCCATTCATTCACTGCAAATCTGGAAATCAACTGAATATCCACTCCAGGCTGGCTATCGTTACACAACTGGTGAATGTCCAAGTAACCCAATGCTGGTTTTCAGAGGCTTGTTCACACTCGTAGGCGTGCTCTTTAACTGACTATCCACTCAAGAGTGGTCAGCTCTTCATTTTCTTGTCAACTAGCTATCCACACAACCCTGGTCTGCTATTTATTTTCCTGTCGACACGACCCAGACTTGATATATCATTGGAATCTCCACTACAGAATGTTCCATTAATTTACTGCCAATCTGGTATTCATATAATCTCCACTCCAGGCAGGCTTTCGTTACACCACTGGTGAATGTCCAAGTAATCCAATGCTGGTTTTCAGCAGACTTTCACACTCGCAGGCATGCTGTTCAACTGGCTATCCACTCATCCCTGGACAGCCCTTCATTTTCCTGTCCACACAACCCAGACTTCAGATATCTTTGGAATCTTCACTACAGAATGTTCCATTCATTAACTGACATTATGGATTTTATCAAATCTCCACTTCAGGCAGCATTTCTTTACAACACTGGTGAATGTCTTAGTAACCAAGTGCTAGTGGTCAGCGGCCTGTTCTCATACCGCAGGCGTGGTTTTCACTGGCTATCCACACCACCCTGGTCAGTTCTTCATTTTCTGGTGCCAATAACCCAGAGTTCTGAAATCATTGGTATCTCCTTGAATGAATGTTCCATTCATTCACTGCCAATCTGGAATTCATATAATCTCCACTCCAGGCAAGATTTCGTTACATCACTGGTGAATATTCAAGTACCACACTGCTGGTTTTCATCGGCCTATTCACACTCACAGAGCTGCTGTTCAACTGGCAATGCACTCAACCCTGGTCAGCTCTTCATTTTCCTGTACACACAATCCAGACTACAGAAATCATTGGAATCTCCACAACAGAATTTTGATTCATTCACTGCCAAACTGGAGATTATCGAATAACCACTCCAGGCACGATTTCGTTACACCACTGTTGAATGTCCATGTAACCCAATGCTGGTTTTCTGCAGTCTGATCAAACTCGCAGGCCTGCTGTTCAACTGGCTATCCACCCTAAACTGGTCTGCTCTTCATTTTTTTGTCCAAAAAAAAACAGAATTCATAAAATATTGGAATCTCAACTACAGAATGTTACATTCATTCATAGCAAATCTGGAATTCATCTGAATCTCCACTCCAGGCAGACTTTCATTACAATACTGGTGAATGACCTAGTAAGACGATGCTGGTTTTCTGAGGCCTGTTCACATTCACAGGCCTGCTGTTCAACTAGCTAACCACTCCACACTGGTCTGCTCTTTCTCTTCCTGTCCACACAAACCAGACTTCAGAAATCATTTGAACCTCCACTACAGAATGTTCCATTCATTCACTGCGATTCTGGAATTCTTCTTAATCTCCACTCCATGCAGGCTTCCGTTACACCACTGCTGAATATCCAAGTAACCCAATGCTGGTTTTCAGAGGCCTGTTCACACTCGCAGGCCTGCAGTTCAAGTGGCTATTCACTCTAAAGGCAGGATTTCTTTACATCACAGGTAAATATACAAGTACCACATTGCTGGTTTTCATCGTCCTCTTCAAACTCGCAGGCGTGCTTTTTAACTGGCTATCCATTTAACCCCGGTCAGCTCTTCATTTTCCTGTCCACATAACCAGTCTTCAGAAACCATTAGAATATACACTACAGAATGTTCCATTCATTCACTACCAATCTTGAATTCATAGAATCTCCACTCATGGCAGGCTTTCGTTGCACCACTTGTAAATTTCCAAGTAACCCAATGCTGGTTTTCAGCGTTCTGTTCACATTTGCAGGAGTGCTGTTCAACTGGCTTTCCACTCCACAGTGGTCAGCACTTTCTTTTCCTGTCCACATAACCCAGTCTGCAGAAATCATTGAAATCTCCACTACAGAATGTTCCATTCATTCACTGCCAATCTGGAATTCATCGGAATCTCACTCCATGAAGGCTTTCGTTACACCACTGGTGAATGTTCAAGTAACCCAATGCTGGTTTTCAGCATCCTGTTCACATTCGCAGGCGTTCTCTTCAACTCGCTATCCACACCAAAGTGGTCAGCTCTTCGTTTTTCTGTCCACACAACCCAGACTTCAGCAATCATTGGAATCTCCACTACAGAATTTCCATTCATTCACTGCCAATCTGGAATTTATTGAATCTCCACTACAGGCAGGATTTCATTACAGTACTAGTGATTATTCAGGCAACCCAATGCTAGTGAGTAGCATCCTGCTCACATACCCCAGATGTTGTATTCTCTGGGTATTCCCTCCACTCTGCTCAGCTCTCCATTTCCTGGTGCCAATAACCCAGAGTTCTGAAAACATTGGTATCTCCACTTCAGAATATTCTATTCTTTCCCTGCAAATCTGGTAATCATCTCAGTCTCCACTCAAAGTGCTGTATGTCCATGTTACTCCTTGGACATACATACTGTATATAAGCATGCAAGTGCTATATGTCTATGTTACTCCATGGACATACATACTCCATGAGTCTCCACTCCAAGTGCTGTATGTTCATGTTACTCCTTGTCCAAGTAACCCAATGCTGGTTTTCATAGGCCTGTTCACACTCGCAGGCGTCATATTCAACAGGCTATCCACTCCACCATATTCAGCTCTTTCTTTTCCTGTCACACAACCCAAGCTTCAGAAATCATTGAATCTCCACTACAGAATGTTTCATTCATTCACTGCCAATCTGGCATTCATCGAATCTCCACTTCAGACAGGATTTTGTTACACCACTGTTGAATATCCATGTAACCCTATGCTGGTTTTCAGTGGCCTGTTCACACTAGCAGGCGTGCTGTTCAACTGGCATCCACACAACCTGGTCAGCTCTTCTTATTCTTGTCCACATAACCTAGACTTCAGAAACAATTAGAATCTTCACTAAAGAATGTTCCATTCATTCACTGAGAATCTGGAACTCATTGAATCTCCACTCAGGCAGGCTATCATTACAACACTGCTGAATGTCCAAGTAACCCAATGCTGGTATTCAGCGACCTGTTCACACTCGCAGGTGTGATGTTCAACTGGCTATCTACTCCAACCTTAATGAGCTCTTAATTTTCCTTTCCACACAACCCATTCTAACGAAATCATTGGAAATTCCACTACAGAATGTTCCATTCATTCACTGCAAATCTGAAATTCACCTGAATCTCCTCTCCATACAGGCTTTCCTTACTGCACTGATAAATATCCAAGTAATCTAATGCTGATTTTAAGCATCCTGTTCACACTAGCAGGCATGCTGTACAACAGGCTATCCACTCCAGGTGTCAGCTGTTTCTTTCCCTGTCCACACTACCCAAACTTCAGAAATCATTGGAATTTCCACTAACGAATGTTCCATTCATTAACTGCCAATCTGGACATCATCGAATCTCCACTCCAAGGAAGCTTTCGTTACACCACTTTTGAATGCCCAAGAAATCCAATGCTGGTTTTCAGAGGCATGTTCACACTCGCAGGCGTGCTATTCTACTGGCTATCCACTTAACCCTGGTCAGCTCTTCATTTTCCTATCCACACAACGAACACTTCAGAAATCACTGGATTCTCCCCTGCAGAATGTTCCATTCATTCATTGCCAATCTGGAATTAATCGAAATCCACTGCAGGCAGGATTTTGTTACAACACTGGTGAATATCAAAATAACCCAGTGATGGTTTTCAGCATCCTGTTTAAACTGCCAGGACTGCTGTTGAACTGGCTATCCAATTTAACCTAGTCTGCTCTTCATTTTCCTGTCCACACAACCCAGACTTCAGAAATCATGGGAACCTCCACTACAGAATGTTCCATTCATTCACTGCGAATCTGGAATCCATCTGAATCTCCACTCCAGGCAGGCTTTCGTTACACCACTAGTGAAAGTCCAAGTAACCCAATGCTGGTTTTCAGCATTCTTTTCACACTAGCAGGCATGCTGTTCAACTGGCTTCCCAGTCCAACTGATCAGCTTTTCATTTTCATGTCCAAACCACCCACACTTCTGAAATCATTGCAATCTCCACTACAGAATGTTCCATTCATTCACTGCCAATCTGGAATTCATCTGAATCTCCACTGCAAGTAGGCTTTCATTACAGCACTGCTGAATGTCCAAGTAAACCAATGCTGGTTTTCAGCATCCTGTTCACAGTCAGAGGCGTGCTGTTCACCTAGCTATCCACTCAACAGTGGTTAGCTCTTTCTTCGAATTCATCGAATCTCCACTCCAGGCAGGATTTCGTTACACGACTGATGAATATCCAAGTAAACCAATGCTGATATTCAGCATCCTGTTCAAACTCCCATGCCTGTTGTTCAACTGGCTATGCACTCTAACCTGGTTTGCTCTTCATTTTCCTGTCCACACAACCTAGACTTCAGAAATCATGGGAATCTCCACTAGAAAATTCCATTCATTCACTGCGAATCTGGAATCCATCTGAATCTCCACTCCAGGCAGGCTTTCGTTGCACCACTGGTGAATGTCCAAGTATCCCAATGCTGGTTTTCAGCGTTCTCTTCACACTCTGAGGCATACTCTTAAACTGGCAAAGCAGTCCACAGTGGTTAGCTCTTTCTTTTCCTGTTCACACAACCCAAACTCAGAAATCATTGGAATCTCCACTACAGAATGTTCCATTCATTCACTGCCAATCTGGAGATCATCTAATCTCTACTCCAGGCAGGATTTCGTTACACCACTGGTGAATATCCAAGTAACCCAATGCTGGTTTTCAGTGGCCTGTTCTGACTTGCAGGCGTGCTGTTCAACTGGCTATCCACTCCATCCTGGTCAGCTATTCATTTCCTTGTCAACACAAACCATACTTCAGAAATCACTGGAATCTCCACTACAGAATATTCCATTCATTCACTGCCAATCTGGAGTTCATCGAATCTCCTTTCCAGGCTGTCTTTCGTTACACCACTAGTGAATGTCCAAGTAACCCAATGCTGGTTTTCAGCGGTCTGTTCACACTCGTAGGCGTGCTGTTCAACTGGCTATCCACTCCACACTGGTCAGCTCTTCATTTTCCTGTACACAAAATTCAGATTTCAGAATTCATTGGAATCTACACTACAGAATGTTCCATTCAATCACTGCCAATCTGGAGTTCATCGAATCTTCACTCCAGCCATGCAACCGTTACAACACGGGTGAATGTCCAAGTAACCCAATGCTGGTTTTCAACGGCCTATTCACACTCGCAGGCGTGCTGTTCAACTGGTTGTACACACAACTCTGCTCAGTTCTTCATTTTTCTGTCCATGCAACCCAGATTTAAGAAATTGGAATCTCCACTACAACATGTTCCATTCATTCACTGCCAATCTGGAATTCATCAAATCTCCACTCCCGGCAGGCTTTCGTTACACCACTGGTGAATATCCTAGTAACCCACTGTTGGTTTTCAGCGGTCTGTTCACACTCACAGGTGTGCTGTTCAACTGGCTATCCACTCCACCCTGGTCAGCTCTCCATTTTCCTCTCCACACAACCCATACATCAAATATCATTGGAATCTCAACTACAGAATGTTCCATTTTTTCAATGTCAATCTGCAATTAATCTGAATCTCCACTCCAGGCAGGCTTTCATTACCCCACTAGTTTATATCCAAGTACCCCAATGCTGCTTTTCAGCGACCTGTTTACACTCTCAGACGTGCTGCTCAACTGGCTATCCACTCCACCCTGGTCAGCACTTCATTTTCCTGTCCTCATAATCCAGACTTCAGAAATTATTGGAATATCCACTACAGAATGTTCCATTCATTTACTGCCAATCTGGAGTTCATCAAATCTCCACTCCAAGCCGGCTTTCGTTACACCACTAGTTAATGTCCAAGTAACCCAATGCTGGTTTTCAGCGCCCTGTTCACACTCGTAGGCGTGCTGTTCAACTGGCTATCCACACCTCCCTGGTCAGCTCTTCATTTTCCTGTACTCTAAATCCAGATTTCAGAATGCATTGGAATCTAGACTACAGAATTTTACATTCAATCACTGCCAATCTGGAGTTCCTCGAAACTCTCCGAGCAAGGTTGAAAACCTTGCCCTCTTAGAGAGCTCGGGAAGCTACCGAGGGAATCTGGCCCTCAAGGCAAAGACTGGCAAGACACTCCTGAAATATTTCATATGCCAAAATTACAATCAACAGAATTCACCAAACGAAGACGCTACTGAACCATGCCAGCAACTCAATGAAGTCCTGGAGGACTCAGAGTGTAACCGTGAATTTATCTCAATATCCAATGTATTAGGCCTGTGTTTCTTCTCTTTCTCCACGAAGTCGAGTCGAAATAGAAATCTGCCATGTGTGCATTTGCTCCAGACCTCCTGTTCTGCTACCTATCCATTTGAATATAGTATTCTGTTCATTAAGCCTGCCAAACCACCTAGAGACCTGAGTTCATCTAAATTTCAACACCTACATATCTGCATTTCATCATACTGTGCACTCAATCAAGCCTAAGTTTTCATCATCCCGTCCACTGTAAACACACCTGGTGTGCATAGACTTCTGAATCAAACGAAACACTATGGTACTGTCCCGGTCATCGCCACCTAGTTGTGGTGATGAGTGTATGCCTCTAAAACTCGTCAGGGTTGGGATTCTTCTGCATGTCCCAGAATACAATGCTAGTAGTCAGCGGCCTGTTAACATACCGCAGGCCTGGTGTTCACTGGTTATCCACTCTACCCTGGTCAGCTCTTCATTTCCTGGTTCCCATAACCCAGAGTTCTGAAATCATTGGTATCGCCCCTACCAAACGTTCCATTAATTCACTGTGAATCTGGAATTCATCTGAATCTATATTCCAGGCAGGCTTTCATTACACCACTGGTGAATGTCCAAGTAAGCCAATGCTGGTTTTCAGCGCCCTATTCACCCTTGCAGGTGTGATGTACAACTGGCTATCCACACCACCCTTGTCAGCACTTCATTTTCCTGTCCACATAACCTGGACTTCAGAAACCATTAGAATCTCCACTACAGAAAGCTCTATTCATTCATTGTCCATCTAGAATTCATCTGAATCAGCACTCCAGGCAGTCTTTTGTTACACCACTGGTGAATATCCAAGTAACCGAATGCTGGTTTTCAACGTTCTGTTCACAATCGCAGGCATGCTGTTCAACGGGCTTTCCACTCCACCCTGGTCAGCTCTTCACTTTCCTGTCCACACAACCCAGACTTCAGAAATCATTGGAATATCCACTACAGAATGTTCCATTCATTCACTGCCAATGTGGAGTTCATCGAATCTCCACTTCAGGCAGGCTATCGTTACACCACTGGTGAATGTCCAAGTTAAAAATGCTGGTTTTCAGTGGCCTGCTAACACTCACAGCCGTGCTGTTAACTGGCTATCCACTCAACCCTGGTCAGCTCTTCATTTTCTTGTCCACACTGCCCAGACTTCAGAAATCATTGGAATCTCCACTACAGAAAGTTCCATACATTCATTGCCAATCTGGAGTTCATCGAATCTCCACTCCAGGCAGGCTTTCGTTACACCACTAGTTTATGTCCAAGTAACCCAATCCTGATTTCCAGCGGTCTGTTCACACTCGCAGGTGTGCTGTTCAACTGGCTATCTACTCCACCCTGGTCAGCTCTCCGTTTTCCTGTTTACACCACCCAGACATAAGAAATCATTGGTATCTCCACTACAGCAAGTAAGTAAGTAAAGGCCCTCCCTTTGATCATCGATTTGCTCGAGCGGGCCCAGGAACATCTCTATTGGAGACTTTGTTTTTACTGTGTTTGGCATATCGAATACGTCACGGGGAGCTTGCCAGGCTCTGCCGTGCGGGCGAGATACTCTTGGTTGCTCGCCGGGCTCTCTGAGAGGGCCGGAGGATTCGAACTACGGTCGGCCATGTTGACTGCTTGCAAGGCAAATGCCCTACCATTGTGTTATTGCTCCACTACAGAATGTTGCATTAATTCACTGACAATCTGGAAATCATCTGAAACTCCACACCAGGCATTCTTCTGTTACACCACTGGTAAATATCTAAGTAACCCAATGCTGATTTTCAGTGGCCTGTTCACACTCGCAGCCGTTCTGTTCACAGGCTATCTAGTCCACCATGGTCAGCTCTTCATTTTCTTGTCCACAACACCCAGATATCAGAAAACATTGGAATCTCCACTACAGAATGTTTAGGTCATTCACTGCGAGTTTGGAATACATCTGAATCTCCACTCTACGCAGGCATTCGTTACGCCACTGGTGAGTCTACCCAGAAACTTGAAATCATCTGAATCTGCACTCTAAAATCATCCGGGCTGCATTTCATCTTCCTATCCACACTGCCATTCTGGCGCGAAAGAACAGCAGTAGGTCGTGTGCCTCACCCAGTCAGCCTGAAGGAGCCGGGTTCAATTTCTAGCCATCGAAGAGCCCGGGAAGCTACCGCGAGTGTCTGGTCCTCGCGGCAAAGCCTGGAAAGCCACCCATGAAATATTTCATATGCCGAAATTACAGTCACAACATGTCTCCAAACGAAGACGTTACTGAACCCCACCAGCAAATCAATGAAATCGAGTCGAATTAGTAATCTGCCAAGTGAGCATTTCTGTCAACTCTCCCCAATCCTCCTGTTCAGCTCCCTATCCTAGCGAATATAATATTCTGTTTATAAACCCTTCCACAGTAGCGAGCAACCTGAGTTCATCAAATTATCAACACCTACATATCTGGTTTTCACCAGCCTGTGCACTAACACAAGCCGAAGTTTTCATCATCCTGTCCACTCCATCCAGGCCTGGTGTGCATCAACCTCTGAATCAATCGAAACCATATGGTTCTCTCCCGGTCAATGCCAACAGTGATGGTGATGATCCTATGCCTCTAAAGCTCGTCAGTGTTGGGACTCCTTTGCATGTCCCAGTAACACAATGCTGGTGGTCAGCGGCCTGTTCAAACACCGGAGGATTTGTGTTCACTGGCTATCCACTGCACCCTCCTCAGGTCTTCATTTCCTGGTGTTCATAACCCAGAGTTCTGAAATCATTAGTATCTCCACTACAGAATGTTCCATTCATTCACTGCGAATCTTGTATTCATCTGAATCTCCACTCCTGGCAGGCTTTAGTTTTACCACTGGTGAATGTCCAAGTAACACAATGCTGTTTTTCAGCGGTCTGTTCACATTCGCAGGGGTGCTGTTTAACTTGATATCCACTCAACCCTGGTCAGCTCTTCATATTTCTGTCCACAGAACCCAGAATTCAGAAATCATTGGAATCTCCACTACAGAATGTTCCATTCATTCACTGCCAATCTGGTGTTCATCGAATCTCCACTATAGGCAAGCTTTTGCTACACCACTGGTGAATATCCAAGTAACCCAATGCTGGTTTTCAGCGTCCTGTTCACATTAGCAGGCATGGTATTCAACTGGCTACACACTCCTCGCAGGTCAGCTCTTCATTTTCCTGTCCGCACAACCCAGGCTTCAGAAATCATTGGAATCTACACTACAGAATGTTCCATTCATTCACTGCCATTCTGAAGTTCATCGAATCTCCACTCTAGGCAGGCTTTCTGTTGGAGTACACGGAGTTTAGATCTATCAGGTTGCACCCATCACAGAGCTCCCGAGTCATTCCTATTACTTTGTCTGTAACCACTTCTATGCTCTCTTCCACAACCAGTTTGTAAGGTCTCATCCTTCTTAGACACTGAAGCTGTACTATAAGTTTATATTGCCTTTCTCCTCTCCTGATGTCTTTTGAGCAGTTTATTTTAATGCAATGTCCTTTTGTATAGATACAGAAAGACAATTAATTAATATGCTTTGTAACTTAGGAATTGATTGTCTTAGAATATTATTCTCTCCTGGGGCATCTGCATTCTTAACTTAAGCCTCACTTGCCCTCACTTCCTGGCACACAAGGGCAGGGTCCCGACGTGGGACTGGATGGAATCAGGGCAGGCCTGTAAGTTATGTGCTACCCTAGCATCACGATGGGCCAGGCCAAGGTGCCACTATTCTTAATTATAAGTTAAGTGTTTGATCATAGACAAATGGTGTAATGATCCAAAAGTAACGATGAGACTAGGAACCTGCTGCTAGGAATAGGAAAGCTACCTGGCCTGAGCACTGGAGTCTGAGATTGAGATGGCCCTGGGAGATGAATTCAATAAGCTCAAGGTATTTCTTACTGTGTCCATACAAAATGATTAATATTATGTATGCTTATATGTTGGTTGCACAAGGAGAGGTGAAACACTTCCTAGAAGCAGTTTTCCTGTGTGTCCTGACTAGCTTGGATGACACTGAACTTTCTCCCCTTCAAACCGCCTTTAGTTAATGATTTCAGTATATTGAGGCAGTTTCTCTTATCTCACAGGAACCTAGCTGGCCTTAGATATGCAGATCCCATTTGCTAAACCAGGCCTGATCTTTGGGATGCAGATGCCTGGCTCTAAGCTGGTTGATTTTGGAGATGTAGATTCCAAGCTCTACCAGACTTGTCTTTGTTGTGCTAATCCAAGTGCTTTTAGTTTGTAAAAGGATTACTGGCCTGCAGATGTAAAGAAACAATGTATGTTGAGCCTCAATGTTCTTTCTGTAACTCCTTTATATGACATAACTAAATTGCACCCTTTAGAGGTACTATGATCTATATAAGGGAGATTTCAGGGCTCTCTGGGGGACACGTGCATCAGAGAACCTGGGAAGATGGGACTGAGGACAGAAGCTGAGAGAACAAAGGTTGCCCGTGCTTGAGAGATCCTGGGGCCTTCATGACATACATCTCTTCCATGTAAAAAACTGCTGCTAAGACCAACCAGCTTGACCTCCGTTTCCTTCCTTCACCTGACAATCACAATCAACCTCCCTGGAGTGGGGAAACGGCCTGAATGCCGGCCTTTTAATTTTTTTGTGTATTTACAAACTTTTGTTAAAACACTGGTAAATGTCCAAGTAACCCAATTCTGGATTTCAGCGGCCTGTTCACACTCGCAAGCATGCTGTTCAACTGGCTATCCACCCCAACCTGGTCAGCTCTTCCTTTTCCTGTACACACAACGCAGACTTCAGAAATTATTGGAATCACCACTACAGAATGTTTCATTCTTTCACTGCCAATCTGGAGTTCTTCGAATCTCCACTCCAGGCAGGCTTTCGTTACAACACTGGTGAATGTCCAAGTAACCCAATGATGGTTTTCAGCTGCGTGTGCTGTTCACTGGCTATCCACTCCACCCTAGTCAGTTCTTCATGTTCCTGTCCACACAACCCAAGCATCAAAAATCATTAGAATCTCCACTCAGAATGTTCCGGTCATTCACTGCGAGTCTGGAATACATCTGAATCTACACTCTACGAAGGCACTCGTTACAGCACTGGTGAGTGTACCCAGAAACTTGAAATCATCTGAATCTGCACTCTAAAAGCATCCATGAATTGCTATTCATCTGCCTATCCACACAGCCATTCTGGAGCGAAAGAACAACAGTAGGACGTGTGCATCAAGCAGGCAGCCTGGCCGAGTCTGGTTCAATTCCTCGCCCTCTCAGAGAGCACAGGAAGCTACCAAGATTATCTTGCCCTCGTGGCAAAGCCTGGCAAGACACCTGTGAAGTATTCCATATGCCAAAATTACAGTGACCACAAGTCTCCAAATGAAGACGCTATTGAACTGCGCCAGCAAATCAATGATATCCAGGAGGACTGGGAGAGTGACAGTGATCCACACTGCTGAGTAGTGAATTCATCTCAATATCCAACATATTAGGCCTGCCTTTCTTCTCATTCTCCACGAAATCGAGTTGAATTAGAAATCTGACAAGTAAGCATTTGCTGTCAACTCTCACCAGGCCTGTTTTTCAGCTCCCTATCCAATTAAATATAGTATTTTGTTCATTAACCCTGCCAAACTACCGAGCTAACTGAGTACATCTAAATTTCAACACCTACATATATGGTTTTCATCTGCCTGTGCACTCAATAAAGCCAAAGTTTTCCTCATCCCGTCCACTCTAACCAGGCCTGGAGTGCATCGACTTCTGAATCAATCGAAACCATATGGTACTCTCCCGGTCAACGCTACCCAGGGGTGGTGATAATCGTATGCCTCTAAAACACGTCAGGGTTGGGATTCTTCTGCATGTCCCAGTAACACAATGCTAGTGGTCAGCGGCCTGTTGACATACTACAGGCGTGGTGTTCACTGGCTATCCACTCCACCCTGATCAGCTCTTCATGTCCTGGTGCCCATAAACTGGAGTTCTGAACTCATTATTATCTCCACTACAGAATGTTCCATTCATTCACTGCAAATCTGAAATTCACCCGAGTCTCAACTCCAGGGCTGGAGCGATAGCACAGCGGTAGGGCGTTTGCCTTACAAGCGGCCAACATGGCCGACCCGAGTTCGATTCCTCCGCCCCTCTCGGAGAGCCCGGCAAGCTACCGAGAGTATTCGATATGCCAGACACAGTAACAACAAAGTCTCCAATGGAGACGTTACTGGGCCCGCTCGAGCAAATTGATGATCAACGGGAGGGCCTCAACTCCAGGCAGGATTTCGTTACACCACTGGTGAATATTAAAGTAACCCAATGCTTGTTTCAGCGGCCAGTTCACACGTGCAGAGGTGCTGTTCAACTGGCTATCCACTCAACCCTGGTCAGCTCTTCATTTTCCTGTCCACACAACCTAGACTTCAGAAACAATTAGAATCTCCATTACAGAAAGTTCCATTCATTCACTGCCAATCTGGAATTCATCGAATCTCCACTCCAGGCAGGCTTTCGTTACACCACTGGTGAATATCCAAGTAACCCAATGCTGGTTTTCAGGGGCCTGTTCACACTCGCAGGCGTGCTCTTCAGTGGCTATCCAGTCCACTCTGGTCACGTCTTCATTTCCTTGTGCCAATAACCCAGAGTTGTGCAATCATTGGTATATCCAATACAGAATGTTCAACTCATTCACTGCCAATCTGGAATTCATCGAATCTCCCCTCCAGGCAGGCTTTCTTTACAACACTGGTGAATATAAAAGTAATACAATGATGGTATTCATCGGCCTTTTCACACTCGCAGGCGTGATGTTCAACTGGCAATCCACACCAACCTGGTCTGCTCTCCATTTTCCTGTCCACACAACCCAAACGTCAGAATCTCCACTACAGAATGTTCCATTCATTCACTGCCAATCTGGAGTTCTTCAAATCTCCACTTCAGGCAGGCTGTAGTTACACGACTGGTGAATACCCAAGTAAACCAATGGTGGTTTTCAGCGGCCTGTGCTGATCACTGGCTATCCACTGCACCTTGTTCAGCTCTTCATTTTCCTGTCCACACAACCCAGACATCAGAAATCATTGGAATCTCCAGTACAGTATGTTCCGGTCATTCACTGAGAGTCGGGAATACATCTGAATCTGCACTCTACGCAGGCATTGGTCACATCCCTTGTATGTTTACCCAGAAACTTGAAATCATCTGAATCTGCACTCTAAAATCATGCATGGGCTGCTTTTTATCTTCCTATCCATACTGCCGTTCTGGGGCGAAAGCACAGCAGTCGGTCGTGTGTGTCACGCAGCCAGCCTGGCCGAGCGCGTTCAATTCCTCACCCACTCAGAGAGCCCGGGAAGCTAACGAGAGTATCTGGCTCTAGTGGAAAAACCTGGCAAGACACCCGTGAAATATTCCATATGCAAAAATTACAGTCACCACAAATCTCCAAAAGAAGACTCTACTGAACCGTGCCAGCAAATCAATGATGTCCGGGAGAACTGGAAGAGTGAAAGCGATCCACACTGCTGAGTAGTGAATTCATCTCAATATCCAATGTATTAGGCCTATGTTTGTTCTCGTTCTCCACAACATCGAGTCGAATTAGAAATCTGGCAATTGAGCATTTGCGTTCAACTCTCCACAGACCTGCTGTTCTACTCCCTGTGCAGTCAAATATAGTATTCTGTTCATGAACCCTGCCACACGAACGAGTGACCTGAGTTCACCTAAATATCAACACCTACATATCTGGTTTTCATCTGCCTGTGCACTCAATCAAGCCGAAGTTTTCATCATCCCGTAGACTCTAACTAGGCCTATTGTGCATCGACTTCTCAATCAATTGAAACCATATGGTACTCTCCCGTTAACGCCACCCAGTGATGGTGAAGATCGTATGCCTCTAAAACTAGTCAGGGTTGGAATTCTTCTGTATGTTCCAGTAACCCTATGGTAGTTGTGGTCAGCAGCCTGTTCACATACTGCAGGCATGGTGTTCACTGGCTATCCACTCCACCCTGGTCAGCTCTTCATATCCTGGGGCCCATAACCCAGTGTTCTGATATAATTGGTATCTCCACTACAGAATGTTCCATTCATTAACTGCGAATCTGGAATTCATCTGAATCTCCACTCCATGCAGGCTTTGATACAACACTGTTGAATGTCCTAGTAATCCAATGCTGGTTTTCAGCGGCCTGTTCACACTCGCAGGCGTCCTGTTCAACTGGCTATCCACTCCACCCTTGTCAGCTCTTTATTTTCCTGTCCACACAAACCAGACTCCAGAAATCACTGGAATCTCCACTACAGAATGTTCTATTGAATCAATGCCAATCTGGAGATCATTGAATCTCCAGTCCAGGCAGGATTTCGCTACACCACTGGTGAATGTCCAAGTAACTCAATGCTGGTTTTGAACGTCCTGTTCAGACTCGCAGGCATACTATTCAACTGGCTACCCACTCAACTTTAGTCACACTTCATTTTTCTATCCACACAATCAAGACTTCAGAAATCATTGGAATCTCCACTCCAGAATGTTCCATTCATTCAATGCGAATGTGGAATTCACCTGAAGCTCCACTCCAGGCAGGCTTTTGTTACAACACTAGTGAATGGCCAAGAAACCCAATGCTGGTTTTCAGCGTCCTGTTCACACTCGCAGGCGTGCTGTTCAACTGGCTATCCACTAAACCCTGGTCCTCACTTCATTTTCCTGTCCCCACAACCCAGACTTCAGAAATCATTGGATTCTCCACAACAGGATGTTCCATTCATTCAATGCAAATCTTGAATTCATCAAATCTCCACTGCAAGCAGGCTTTCATTACACCACTGGTAAATGTCCAAGTAACACAATGCTGGTTTTCTGCGGCATGTTCACACTCGCAGACGTGCTCTTCAACTGGCTATACACTGCACCCAGGTCAGCTCTATCTTTTCCTGTCCACACAACCCAGACTTCAGAAATCATTGGAATCTTCAATACAGAATATTCCATTCATTCACTGCGAATCTGCAATTCATCGAATCTCCTGTCCAGGCAGGCTTTCTTTACACCACTGGTGAATATCCAAGTAACCCAGGGATGGTTTTTAGCGGCCTATTCACACTCGCAGGTGTGCTGTTCAACTGGATATCCACTCCTACCTGGACAGCTCTTTATTTTCCTGTCCACACAAACCAGACTTCAGAAATCATTGGAATCTCTACTAGAGAATGTTTCATTCATTCACTGCTAATCTGGAATTCAACTGAATATCCAGTCTGTGCAGGCTTTCCTTACACCATTGGTGAATGTCCATGTAACCCAATGCTGGTTTTCAGCGTCCTGTTCACACTCGCAGTCGTGCTCTTCAACTGGCTATACACGCCACCCTGTTCAGCTCTTCAATTTCTTGTGCACACAACCTTGACTTAAGAAACCATTGGAATATCCACTACAGAATTTTCTATTTATTCACTGCCAATTTGGAATTCATCGAATCTCCACTCGAGGCAGGTTTTCGTTACACCACCGGTGCATATCCCAGTAACCCAATGCTGGTTTTGAGTATCCTGTTCACACTCACAGGCGTGCTGTTCAACTGGCTATCACTCCAGCCTGGTCAGCTCCTCATATTCCTGTACATACAAGCCAGACTTCAGAAATCATTTGAATCTCCTCTACAAAATGTTCTATTCATTCACTGCCAATCTGGTGTTTATCGAATCTCGACTCCAGGCAGGCTTTCGTTACACAACTGGTGAATGTCCAAGTAACCCAGTGATGGTTTTGAGCGGCCTGTGCTGATCACTGGCTATCCACTCCACCCTGGTGAGCTCTTCAGTTTCCTATCCACACAAACCAGACATCAGAAATCATTGGAATCTCCATTGCAGGATGTGCCGGTCATTCACTGCGATTCTGGAGTACATTGAATATCCATTTTACGCAGGCATTAGTAAGAGCACTGGTGTGTCAACCCAGAAACTTGAAGTCATCTGAATCTGAACTCTAAAATCATCCATGGGTTGCTTTTCATTTTCCTATCCACACTGACATTCTGGCGCGAAAGCACAGCATTAGGACGAGTGCGTCAAGCAACCAGCCTTTCCGAGCCGGGTTAAATTACTCTCACTCTCACAGAGCCCGGGAAGCTACGGATAGTATCTGGCCCTCTTGGGAAAGCCTGGCATGACACCTGTGAAATATTCCATATGCCAAAACTACAGTCACCACAAGTCTCCAAATGAAGACGCTACTGAACAGTGCCAGCAAATCAATGAAGTCCTAGGGACTGGGAGAGTGAAAGCGATCCACACTGCTGAGTAGTGTATTCATCTCAATATCCAATGTATTAGGCCTGCGTTTCTTCTCGTTCTCCACGAAATCTAGTCGAATTCGAAATCTGCCAATTGAGCATTTGCTTTCAACTCTCCCCAGGTCTGCTGTTCATCTCCTTATCCAGTCGAATATAGTATTTTGTTCATGAACCCTGCCACACTACCTAGCGACCTGAGTTCATCTAAATATCAACATCTGAATATCTAGTTTTCATTTGCCTGTGCACTCAATCAAGCCAAAGTTTTCATCATACCTTCCACTCCAACCAGGCCTGGTGTGCATCCACTTCTGAATCAATCGAAACCATATGGTACTCTCCTGGTGAACGCCACCCAGTGGTGGTTATAATTGTATGCCTCTAAATCTCGTCAGGGTAGGGATTCTTCTGCATGTCCCAGTAACACAATACTAGTGTTCAGGGACCTGTAAACATACCGCAGGAGTGTTGTTCCCTGGCTATCCCCTCCACCCTGCTCAGCACTTCATTTCCTGGTGCCCATAACCTAGAGTTCTAAAAACATTGGTATCTCCACTACAGAATGTTCCATTCATTCACTGTCAATCTGCAGATCATCGAATCTCCACTCCAGGCAGGCATTCGCTACACCACTGGTGAATGTCCAAGTAACCCAGTGATGGTTTTCAGCGTCCTGTTCACACTCGCAGGCGTGCTGTTCAAATGGCTAACAACTCAACCCTGGTCAGCACTTCATTTTCCTGTCCACACAACCCAGATTTCAGAAACCTTTGGAATCTCCACTACAGAATGTTCCATTTATTCACAGTGAATCTGGAATTCATCTGAATCTTCACTCCAGGCAGGCTTTCGTTATACCACTAGTGAATGTCCAAGTAACCAAATGCTGGTTTTCAGCATCCTGTTCACACTCGAAGGAGTACTGTTCAACTGGCTCCACACTCCACCCTGGTCAGCTCTTCATTTTCCTGTCCACACAACCTTGACATCAGAAATCATTGGAATCTCCACTACAGAATGTTCCTTTCATTCACTGCCACTCTGGAGTTCATCGAATGTCCACCCAGTTAGGCTTTCGTTACACCACTGGTAAATGTCTAAATAACCCAATGCTGGTTTTCAGCATCCTATTCACACTCGCGGGCGTGCTGTTCAACTGGCTATCCACTAAACCCTGGTCAGCACTATATTTAACTGTCCTCAGAAACCAGACTTCAGAAATCATTGGAATCTCCACTACAGAATGTTCCATTTATTCACTGCGAACGTGGTATTCCTTGAATCTCAACTCCAGGCAGGCTTTCATAAAAGCACTGGCAAATGTCCAAGTAACCCAATGCTGGTTTTCAGCGGCCTGTTCATACACACAGGCGTGCTCTTCAACTGGCTATCCAATAAACCCTAGTCAGCCCTTCATATAAATGTCCACACAATCCAGACTTCAGAAATCATTGGAATCTCAACTCCAGTATGTTCCATTAATTCACTGCTAATCTGGTGTTCTTTGAATCTCCACTCCAGGCAGCCTTTCGTTTCATCTCTGGTAAATGTCCAAGTAACCCAATGATGGTTTTCAGCGGCTTGTGCTGATCACTGGCTATCCACTTCACCCTGTTCATCTCTTCATTTTCCTATCTACAGAAGCCAAACATCAGAAATCATTGCAATCTCCACAGAAGAAATTTCCGTTCATTCACTTCGAGTCTGGAATTCATATGAATCTACACTATACGCAGGCATTCGTTACAGCACTGGTGAGTTTAACTAGAAACTTGAAATCATCTGAATCTGCACTCTAAAATCAACCAAGGGCTGCTTTTAATCTTCCTATCCACACTGCCATTCTGGTGGAAAGCACATCAGTAGGACGAATGCGTCACGCTGCCAGCCTGGATAAGCCATTTTCAATTCCTTGTTCTCTCAGAGAGCCCGAGAGTATCTGGCCTTCTTGGCAAAGCCTGGAAAGACACCTCTGAAATATTCCATATGCCAAAATTACAGTCAACGCAAGACTCCAAACGAAGACGCTACTGAACCGTGGCAGTAAATCAATGAAGTCCGGGAGGAATGGGAGAGTGACAGTGATCCACAGGGCTGAGTAGTGAATTCATCTCAATATCCAATGTTTAAAGCCTGTGATTCTTCTCGTTCTCCACGAATTCGAGTCGAATTAGAAATCTGTCAAGTGAGCATTTGCTGTCAACTATCACCAGGCCTGCTGTTCAGCTCCTTAACCAGTCGAATATAGTATTCTGTTCATTAACCCTGCCACACTAACGAGGGACCTGAGTTCATCTAAATATCAACACCTACATATCTGGTTTTCATCTGCCTGTAAACTCAATCAAGCCGAAGTTTTTATCATCCCGTCCACTCTAACCAGGCCTGGTGTGCATGGACTTCTGAATCAATCGAAAACATGTGGTATTCTCCCCGTCAACGCCACCCAGCGGTGGTGATGATCCTATGCCTCTAAAACTCATCAGGGTTGGGATTCTTCTGCATGACCCAGTAACCCAATGCTACTGGTCACGGGCCTGTTAACATACCGCAGGCGTAGTGCTCACTAGCTATCCACTCCACCCTGGTCAACTCTTTGTTTACTGGTGCCCATAATACAGAGTTCTGAAATCATTGGTATCTCAACTACAGAATGTACTTAGAACCTGGAATTCATCTAAATCTCCACTCCAGGCAGGATTTCGTTACATCACTGGTGAATATCCAAGTAACGCAGTGATGGTTTTCAGCGGTTTATTCACACTCGCATGTGTGCTGTTAGGTCAGCTCTTTCTTTTCCTGTCCACACAATCCAGATTTCAGATATCATTGGAATCTCCACTACAGAATGTTCCACTCATTCACTGCGAGTCTGGAATTTATCTGAATCTCCAGTCCATGCAGATTTTCCTTACACCAGTGTTGAATGTCCAGGTAACCCAATGGGCTTTTCAGCATCCGGTTCACACTCGCAGGAGTGCTCTTCAACTGGCTATACTCTCCACCATGGTCAGCTCTTTCTTTTCCTGTCCACACAAACCAGACTTCAGAAATCATTGGAATCTCCAATAAAGAATGCTCCATTCATTCACTGCGGATCTGGAATTCATCTTAATCTCCACTCCAGGTAGGCTTTCGTTACACAACTGCTGAATGTCCAAGTAACCAAATGCTGGTTTTCAGTGGCCTTTTCACACTCGCAGGCGTGCTGTTCAACTGGCTATCCTCTCCACCCTGGTCAGCACTTCATTTTCCTGTCTACACATCATTGACTTCAGAAACTATTGGAATCTCCACTACAGAAAGTTCCACTCATTCACTGCCAATCTGGAATTCATGGAATCTCCACTCAAGGCAGGCTTTCATTACACCACTGGTAAATGTCCTAGTAACCCAAAGCTGGTTTCCAACATCCTGTTCTCCCTCGCAGGCATGCTGTTCAACTGGCTATCCACTCCACCCTGGTCACCTCTTCATTTCCTGGTGCCCGTAACCCACAGTTGTGAAATCATTGGAATGTCCACTACAGAATATTGCATTCATTCACTGCGAATCTGGAATTCATCTGAATCTCCACTCCAGGCAGGATTTCTTTACACCACTGGTGAATGTCCAAGTAACCCAATGCTGTTTTTCAGTGGCCTGTTCACACTCGCAGGCTTGCTCTTCAACTGGCTATCCAGTCAACCCTGTTCAGCTCTTCAATTTCCTGTCCACACGACCTTGACTTCAGAAACCATTGGAAACTCCACTACAGAATTTTGCATTCATTCACCGCCAATCTGGAATTCATCGAATCTCCACTCGAGGCAGACTTTCATTATACCACTGGTGAATATCCAAGTAACCCAATGCTGGTTTTGAGCGTCCTGTTCACACTCGCAGGCGTGCTGTTCAACTGGCTATCCACTCCAGCCTGGTAAGCTCTTCATATTCCTGTCCACAAAACCCAGATTTCAGAAATCATTTGAATCTCCTCTACAAAATTTTCCAATCATTCACTGCCAATTTGGTGTTCTTTGAATCTCTACTCCAGGTAGGCTTTCGTTACACCACTGGTGAATGTCCAAGTAACCCAATGGTGGTTTTCAGCGGCCTGTGCTGATCACTGGGTATCCACGCCACCCTGGTGAGCTCTTCATTTTCCTGTCCACACAACCCAGACATCAGAAATCATTGGAATCTCCATTGCAGAATGTTCCGGTCATTTACTGAGAGTCTGGAATACATTGAATATCAATTTTACGCATGCATTCGTAACAGCACTGGTGAGTCTACCAAGAAACATGAAGTCATCTGAATCTGCACTCTAAAATCGTTCATGTCCTGCTTTTCATCTTCCTATCCACACTTGGATTTGGCGCGAGAGCACAGCAGTAGGACGAGTGCGTGAAGCAGCCAGCCTTTCCGAGCCGGGTTCAATTCTTCTCCCTCTCAGAGAGCCTGGGGAGCTACCAAGAATATCTGGCCCTCGTGGCAAAGCCTGGCAAGACACCCGTGAAATATTCCATATGCCAAATTTACAGTCACCACAAATTTCCAAATGAAGACAGTACAGAACTGCGCCAGCCAATCAATGAAGTCCGGGAGGACTGGGAGAGTGAAAGCGATCTACACTGCTGAGTAGTGATTTCATCTCAGTATCCAATGTATTAAGCCTGCGTTTCTTCTCGTTCTCCATGAAATCTAGTCGAATTCGAAATCTGCCAATTGAGCATTTGCTTTCAACTCTCCCCAGGCCTGCTGTTCATCTCCCTATCCAGTCGATTATAGTATTCTGCTCATTTACCCTGCCACACTACCGAGCCACCTCAGTTTATCTAAATATCAACACCTACATATCTGGTTTTCATCTGCCTGTGCACTCAATCAAGCCGAAGTTTTCATCATACCTTTCACTCCTACTAGAGCTGGTGTGCATCGACTTCTAAATTAATCGAAACCATATGGTACTCTCCTGGTGAACGCCACACAGTGGTGGTGATGATTGTATGCCTCAAAAACTTGTCAGGGTAGGGATTCTTCTGCATGTCCCAGTAACCCAATGCTAGTGTTCAGCGGCCTGTTCACATACCACAGGCGTGGTTTTCACTGGCTATCCACTCCACCCTGGTAAATACTTCATTTCCTGGTGCCCATAAACTAGAGTTCTGAAATTATTGGTATCTCCAGTATAGAATGTTCCATTCACTTACGGCGAAACTGAAATTCATCTGAACCTACACTCCAGGCTGGCTTTCGTTACAACACTGGTGAATATCCAAGTAACACAATGCTGGTTTTCAGCGTCCTATTCACACTCGCAGGCATGCTGTTCAACTGGCTATCCACTCCACAGCGGTCTTCTCTTTCTTTTCCTGTCCACACAAACCAGACTACAGAAACCATAGAAATCTCCACTACAGAATGTTCCATTCATTTACTGACAATCTGGAATTGGTCGAATCTCCACTCCAGGCAGGATTTGGTTACAACAATGGTGAATATCCCAGTACCCCAATGCTGGTATTCAGCAGCCTGTTCACAAACGAAGGTGTGCTCTTCAACTGGCTATCGACTCCAAAGTGGTCAGCTCTTTATTTTCGTGTTCACACAACCCATACTTAAGAAATCATTGGAATCTTCAGGACAGAATGTTCCATTAATTCACTGCCAATCTGGAGATCATCGAATCTCCATTCCAGGCAGGCTTACGTTACACCACTGCTGAATGTCCAAGTAACACAATGCTGGTTTGCAGAGGCCTGTTCACACTCGCAGGCCTGCTGTTCAACTGGCTATCCACTCCAATTAGTCAGCTCTTCATTTTCCTGTCCACACAAACCAGGCTTCAGAAATCATTGGAATTTCCACTACAGAATATTCCATACATTCACTTCCAATCTGGAATTCATCAAATCTACACTCCAGGCAGGTTTTCATTACACCACTGGTGAATATCTAAGTAACGCAATGTTGGTTATCGGCAGCCTATTCAAACTCTCAGGCCTGCTGTTCAACTAGCTATCCACTCTCACCTGGTCTGCTCTTCATTTTCCCATCCACGAAACACAGAATTCAGAAAACATTGGAATCTCCACTACAGAATCCGCCATTCATTCACTGCCAATCTGGAATTCATCGAATCTCCACTCCATGCAGATTTTTGTTAAACCACTGTTGAAAATCCAAGTAACCCAATGGTGGTTATCAGGATCCTTTTAACACTCGCAGGCCTACTGTTCAACTGGCTTTCCACTCCACCTGGTCAGCTCTTCATTTTCCTGTCCACACAAACAAGGCTTCAGAAATCATTGGAATCTCCACTACAGAATGTTCTATTCATTCACTGCGAATCTGGAATTCATCGAATCTCAAATCCAGGCAGGATTTCGTTACAGCACTAGTGAATATACAAGAAACCCATTGCTGGTTTTCAGCAGCCTGTTTAAACTCGCAGGCCTCCTGTTCAACTGGATATCCACGCTAACCTGGTCTGCTCTTCATTTCCCTGTCAATACAACCCAGAATTCAGAAATCATTGTAACCTCCACTACAGAATTTCCATTCATTCACTAACAATCTGGAATTCATCAAATCTCCACGCCAGGCAGATTTTCTTTACACCACTGGTTAATATACAATTTCCCCAATGTTCACCACTGGTTAATATACAATTTCCCCAATATACAATTTCCCCAATTTCAGCAGCCTGTTCACAGTCGAGGCGTGCTGATCAACTGGCTCTCCACTCCACCATGGTCAGCTCTTCATATTCCTGTCCACACAACTCAAACTTCAGAAATATTTGGAATCTCCAATAAGAATGTTCCATTCATTCACTGCCATCTGGAATTCATCGAATCCCTACTCCAGGCAAGTTTTCTTTACATCACTGGTAAATATCCAAGTAACGCAATGCTGGTTATCAGCAGCCTGTTCAAACTCGCAAGCCTATTCTTCAACTGGCTATCCAGTCTAACATGGTCTGCTCTTCATTTTCCTATCCACACATCCCAGACTTCAGAAATCCTTGGAATCAACACCACAGAATGTACCATTCATTCACTGCCAATCTGGAATTCATCGAATCTCCGCTACACCACTGCTGAATGTTGAAGTAACCAAATGCTGGCTTTCAGCGTCCTGTTCAAACTCGCAGGCGTGCTGTTCAACTGACTATCAATTCCAGAGTGGTCAGCTCTTTCTTTTCCTGTCCACACAACCCAGATTTTAGAGATCATTGGAATCCCACTACAGAATGTGCCATTCATTCACTTCGCATCTGGAATTCATCTGAATCTCCACTCCATGCAGGCTTTCGTTAAACCACTGGTGAATGTCCAACTAACCCAATGCTGGTTTTCAGCGTCCTGTTCACACGCGCAGGGGTTCTATTCAACTGGATATCCACTCCATAGTGGTCACCTCTTTCTTTTCCTGTCCACACAAACCAGACTTCAGAAACCATATGAATCTCCACGACAGAATGTTCCATTCTTTCTCTGACAATCTGGAATTCATCGAATCTCCACCCCAGGCAGGCTTTCATTACAACCCAATGCTGGTTTGCAGAGGCCTGTTCACACTAGCAGGCGTGCTATTCAACTAGCTATCCACTCCACAGTGGTAAGCTCTTTCATTTCCTGTCCACACTTCCCATACTTCAGAAATCATTGGAATATCCACTACAGAATGTTCCATTCATTCACTGCCAATCTGGAGATCATCGAATCTCCACTCCAGGCAGGCTTTTGTTATAACCCTGCTGAATGCTTTAACAATGCTGGTTTTCAGAGGCCTGTTCACACTTGCAGGCATGCGGTTTACCTGGCTATCCACTCAAATCTTGTCAGCTCTTCATTTTCCTATCCACATTACCCAGTTTTCAGAAACCATTAGAATCTCCACTACAGAATATTCCATTCATTCACTGCAAACATGGAAATCATCTGAATCTCCATTTCAGGCAGGCTCTCGTTATACTACTGCTGAATGTGCAAGTAACCCATTCCTGGTTTCCAAAGGCCTGTTTACACTAGTAGGCATGCTGTTGAACTGGCCAAACACTCTACCCTGGTCAGCTCTTCATTTTCTTGTCCATGCAATGTAGAATTCAGAAATCATTGGAAACTCCACTACAGAATTCCATTCATTCACTGCCTATCTAAAATTCACCGAATCTCCACTCCAGGAAGGCTTTCGTTACACCACTGGAGAATGTCCAGGTAACCCAACGCTGGTTTTCAGCATCCTGTTTACACTCGAAGGCGTGCTGTTCAACTGACTATCCAATCAACCCTGTTCAGCTCTTCATTTTCCTGTCCACACAACCAAGACTTCAGAAATCATTGGAATCTCCACTACAGTATGTTCCATACATTCACTGCCAATCTGGAATTCATCGAATCTCCACTCCAGGCAGGATTTCGTTAAACCACTGCTCAATGTCCATGTAACCTAATGCTGGTTTTCAGCGTCCTTTTTACACTCACATGCTTGCTGTTCAATTGGCTATCAACTCCACAGTTGTCAGCTCTTTCTTTTCCTACCCACACAAATCAGACATTAGAAATCATTGGAAACTCCACAAAAGAAAGTTTTATTCATTCACTGCCAATCTGGAGATCATCGAATCTCCACTCCTGGCAGGCTTTGCATACACCACTGCTGAATGTCCAAGTAACATAATGCTGGTTTTCAGCGTCCTGTTCACAGTCGCAGGCGTGCTGTAAAACTGGCTATCCACTGAAGCCTGGTCAGCACTTCTTTTTCCTGTCCACACAAACCATTCTTCAGAAATAATTGGAATCTCCACTACAGAAAATTCCATTCATTTACAGACAATCTGGAATTCATCGAATCTCCACTCCAGGCAGGCTTTCGTTAAACCAGTGTTGAATATCCAAGCCACCCAATGCTGGTTTTCAGCGGCCTGTTGACACTTGCAGGCGTTTAGTTCAACTGGCTATCAGCTCAACCCTGGTCAGCTCTTATTTTCCCGTCCACACAAACCAGGCAACAGAAATAATTGGAATATCCATTACAGAATGTTCCATTCCTTCACTGCCAATCTGGAAATCATCTGAATCTCAACTCCAGGCAGGCTTTCGTTACACTATGTTGAATGTCCAAGTAACACAATGCTGGTTTTCAGCGTCCTGTTCACACTCGCAGGCATGCTGTTCAAGTGGCTATCCACTCCACAGTGGTCAGCTCTTTCATTTCCTGTCCACACAACCCAGACTTCAGAAATCATTGGAATCTCCACTAGAGAATATTCCATTCATTCACTGCCAATCTGGAGATCATCGAATCACCACTCCAGGCTGGCTTATGTTACACCACTGCTGAAAGTCCAAGTAACCCAATGCTGGTTTTCAACGTCCTGTTCACACTCACAGGCATGCTGTTCAACTAGCTATCCATTCCACTCTGGTCAGCTCTTTCATTTCCTGTCCACACAACCCAGACTTCAAAAATCATTGTAATCTCCACTACAGAATGTTACATTCATTCACTGCCAATCTAGAGTTCATCGAATCTCCACTGCTCTTTCATTTCCTGTCCACACAACCCAGACTTCAGAAATCATTGGAATCTCCACTAGAGAATATCCCATTCAGAAATGATTGGAATCACCACTGTAGAATGTTCAATTCATTCACTGCTAGTCTGGGGTTCTTTGAATCTCCTCTTCAGGCAGGCTTTCATTACACCACTGGAGAATGTCCAAGTCACCTAATCGTGATTTTAAGTATCCTGTTCACAATCACAGGCGTGCTGTTCAACTGGCTTTCCACTCAACCCTGGTCGGCTCTTCATTTTCCCATCCACACAACACAGGCTTCAGAAATCAATGGAATCTCCATTAAAGAATGCTCCATTCATTCACTGGCAATCTGGAATTCATCTCAATCTCCACTGCAGGCAGGCTTTCATTACACTCTCTTGAATGTCCAAGTAACATAATGCTGGTTTTCAGCGTCCTGTTCACACTTGCAGGCGTGATGTTCAACTGGGTATAAACTCCAACATGGTCAGCTCTTCATTTTCCAGTCCACACAACCCATACTTCAGAATCATTGGAATCTCCACTATAAAATGTTCCATTCATACACTGCGAATCTGGAATTCATCTGAATCTCCACCACAGGCAGGCTTTCGTTACACCACTGGTGAATTTCCAAGTAACCCAATGCTGGTTTTCAGCATTCTGTTCACAGTCGCAGGCGTGCTGTTCAATTGTTCATCCACTCCACAGTGGTCAGCTCTTTCATTTCCTGTCCACACAACCTAGACTTCAGAAATCATTGGAAAGTCCACTACAGAATGTTCCATTCATTCACTGCCATCTGGCGATCATCGAATATCCACTCCAGGCATGCTTTAATTACACCACTGTTGAATGTGCAAGTAACACAATGCTGGTTTTCAGCGTCCTGTTCACACTCACAGGCTAATTGTTCAACGGCTATCCACTGAACCCTTGTCAGCTCTTTCATTTCCTGTCCACAAAACCCAGACTTCAGAAATCATTGGAATCTCCCCTACTGAATGTTCCTTTCATTCACTGACAATCTGGAGCTCATCGATTCTCCACTCCAGGCAGGCTTTCGTTACACCACTGGTGAATATTTAAGTACCCAAATGCGGCTTTTCAGCGGACTGTTCACACTGTCAGGTATGTTGTTCAACTGGCTATCCACTCCAACCTGGTCAGCTCTTCATATTCCTGTCAACATAACCTAGACTTCAGAAACAATTAGAATCTCCACTACAGAATGTTCCATTCATTCACTGCGAATCTGGAATTCATCGGATCTCCACTCCAGGCAGGCTTTCATTACACTACTGGTGAATGTCCAAATAAAAAAATGCTGGTTTTCAGCGGCCTGATCACGCTCGCAGGCGTTCGGTTCAACTGACTATAAACTCAACCCTGACAGCTCTTCATTTTCCTGTCCCCACAACCCAGACTTCAGAAATCATTGGAAACTCCACTACAGAATGTTCCATTCATTCATTGCAAATCTGGAATTCATCTGAATCTCAACTCCAGGCAGGCTTTCGTTAAACTACTGGTGAATGTCCAAATAACCCAATGCTGGTTTTGAGCGTCCTGTTCACACTCGCATGCGTGCTGTTCAACTTACTATCCACTCCACAGTGGTCAGGTCTTTCATTTCCTGTCCACACAATCCAGACTTCAGAAATCATTGGAATCTCCCCTACCGAATATTCCATTCTTTCACGGCCAATCTGGAGATCATCGAATCTCCACTCCAGGCAGGCTTTCTTTACATCACTGGTGAATGTCCAAGTAACCCAATGCTGGTTTTCGGCGTCCTGTTCACTATCGCAGGCATGCTGTTCAACAGGCTATCCACTCAACCCAGGTCAGCTCTTCATTTTCCCGTCCACACAAACCAGTCTTCAGAAATCTTTGGAATATACACTACAGAATATTCCTTTAAATCACTGCCTACTTGGAATTCATCTCAATATCCACTGCAGGCAGGCTTTCGTGACACTACTGTTGAATGTCCAAGTAACAAATGCTGGTTTTCAGCGTCCTGTTCTTACTCGCAGGCGTGCTGTTCAACTGGTTATCTACTCCAACCTGGTCAGCTCTTCATTTTCCTGGGCACACAACCCATACTTCAGAAACCATTGGAATCTCCACTATAAAATGTTCCCTTCATTCACTTGCAATAATGAATTCATCTGAATCTTCAGTCCAGGCAGGATTTCGTTACACGATGGGTGAATGTCCTAGTAACCCAATGCTGGTTTTCAGAGACCTGTTCACAGTCGCAGGCGTGCTGTTCATCTGGCTATCCACTCCACCCTGGTCCGCTCGTCCTTTTCTTGTCCACATAACCAGACTTCAGAAATCTTTGGAATCTCCACTACAAAATGTTCCATTCAATCACTGGAATCTGGAGATCATCGAATCTCCACTCCAGACAGGTTTTCATTACACGAATGCTGAATGTCCAAGTAACCCAATGATGGTTTTCAGCGTCCTATTCACAGTCGCAGGCTTGGTGTTCAACTGGCTCTCCACTCAGCAGTGGTCAGCTCCTTCATTTCCTGTCCACACAACCAAGACATCAGAAATCATTGGAATCTCCACTACAGAATGTTCCATTAATTCACTGGAATCAGGATATCATGAAATCTCCACTCCAGGCAGGCTTATTTTACACCACTGCTTATTGCACAAGTATCCCAATGCTGGTTTTCAGAGGACTTTTCACACTCGCAGGCATGCTGTTCAACTGGCTATCCCCTGAACCCTGGTCGTCTCTTCATTTTCGTTTCCACACAAATCAGATTTCAGAAATCATTGGAATCTCCACTACAGAATGTTCCATTCATTCACTGGAATCGGGTGATCATAGAATCTCCACTCCAGGCAGATTTTCGTTTCACCACTGCAAATGTTGAAGTAACCCTATGCTGGTTATCAGCGTATTGTTCAAAATTGCAGGCGTGCTGTTCAACTAGCTATCCAGTGAACACTGGTTAGCTCTTCATATTCCTGTCCACACAACCCAGATTTCAGAAAACATTGGAAACTCCACTACAGTATGTTCCATTCATTCACTGCGAATCTGGAATTCATCTGAATCTCTACTCCAGACAGGCTTTCGTTAAACGACTGTTTAATGTCCAAGTAACCCAAAGCTGGTTTTCAGCGTCCTGTTCACATTCGCAGCCGTGCTGTTCAACTGGCTATCCACTGAAATTTGGTCAGCTCTCCATTTTCCTGTCCACATAACCCAGACTTCAGAATTCATTGGAATATCCACTAAAGAATGTTTCATTCATTCATTGCCAATCTGGAGATAATCGAGTCTCCACTCCAGGCAGGCTTTCCTTATACCACTGCTGAATGTCCAAGTAAACAAATGCTAGATTTCAGAGGCCTTTTCACACTCGCTTGCGTGCTGTTCAGCTGGCTATCCACTGAACCCTAGTCAGCTCTTCATTTTCATATCCATCCAACCCAGATTTCAGAAATCATTGGAATCTACACTACAGAATGTTCCATTCATTCACTGGAATCTGGAGATCATCGAATCTCTACTCAAGGCAGGCTTTAGTTACACTACTGTTGAATATTCAAGTAACACAATGCTGGTTTTCAGGGTCCTGTTCACATTCGCAGGTGTGCTGTTCAACTGGCTATCCAATGATCCCTGGTCAGCTCTTAATTTTCCTGTCCACCCAACCCAGGTTTCAGAAATCATTGGAATATCCACTCCAGAATGTTCCAATAATTCACTCCGAATCTGGAATTCATCTAAATCTCCACTCCACGCAGGCTATGGTTAAACCATTCGTGAATGTCCAAGTAACCAAATGCTGGTTTTCAGCGTCCTGTTGACAGTCGCAGGCGTGCTGTTCAACTGGCTGTCCACTCCACAGTGGACAGCTCTTTCATTTCCTGTTCACACGACGTAGAATTCAGAAACCAGTGGAATCTCCACTAAAGAATTTTCCATTCAATTACTGCCAATCTGGAATTCAAGGACTCGCAGCCGTGCTGTTCAATTTGCCATCCACTTAACACTGGTCAGCTCTTCATTATCCTGTCCAAACAACCCAGACTTCAGAAATCATTGGACTTTCCATTAAACAATGTTCCATTCATTCACTGCGAATCTGGAATTCATCTGACTCTCCACTCCAGGCAGGTTTTCGATACACCACTGGTGAATGACCAATTTACCCAATATTGGTTTTCAGCCGCCTCTTCATACTCGAAGCCGTGCTGTTCACTGGCTATCCACTCAAGCCTGGTCAGCTCTTCATTTTCCTGTCCACAAAACCCAGACTTCAGAAAGCATTGTAACCTCCACTATCTATAATTCATCTGACTCTGTTCTCAAAGCAGGTTTTCTTTATACCACTGGTGAATGTCCAAGTAGCACAATGCTGGTTTTCTGAGGTCTGTTCACACTCAAAGCCGTGCTGTTCACTGGTTATCCACTCAATACTGGTCAGCTTTTCATTTCCTTTCCAAACAATCCAGACTTCAGAAATTATTGGATTCTCCACTACAAAATGTTCCATTCACTCACTGCGAATCTGGAATTCTTCTGACTCTGCACTCAAGGCAGGTTTTTGTTACACCACTGTTGAATATTCAAATAACCCAATGCTGTTTTTCAGTGGCATGTTCACAATAGCAGCCGTGATATTCAGTTGGCTATCCACTCAACCCTGGTCAGCTCTTCATTTTCCTGTCCACCAGCCTTCAGAAAACATTTTTATCTCCACTACAGAATGTTCCATTCATTCACTGCGAATCTGGAATTAATCTGAACCTGCACTCCAGGCATGCTTTCTTTACACCACTGGTGAATGTCCAAGTAACCCAATGTTGGTTTTCAGTGGCCTGTTCACACTCGCAGAAGTGCTGTTCCATTGCCTATGTACTCCACCCTGGTCAGCTCTTAATTTTCCTCTCGAAACAACCCAGACTTACAGAAATCAGTGGAACTTCCACTACAGAATGTTCCAAATATTCACAGCGAATCTGGAATTCATCTGAATCTCCACTCCAGGCAGGTTTTCGTTACACCACTGTTGAATGTCCAAGTAAACCAATGCTGGTTTTCAGTGGCCTGTTCACAATCGCAGACCTGCTGTTCAATTTGCCATCCACTCCACCCTCGTTAGCTCTTCATTTTCCTTTTCACACAACCCATCCTTAAGAAATTATTGTTATCTGCACTACAGTATGTTCCATTAATTCACTGCAAATTTAGAATTCATCTGAAACGGCACTGTAGTCAGTCTTTCGTTACAGCACAGCTGAATGTCCAAGTAACCCAATGGTGGTTTTCAGCGGCATGTTCACACTCTCAGACGTGCTGTTAAATTGGCTATCCACTCAATGCTGGTCAGCTCTTCATTTTCCTGTCCACACAGTCCAGCCTTAAGAAATCGAGAACAGGCCGCTTAAAACCAGCATGGGTTACTTGGACATTCACCAGTGGTGTAACGAAATCCTGCCTGGAGTGGAGAGTCAGATGAATTCTAGATCATACGGGTTACTTGTACGTTAAACAATGGTATAAGGAAAGACTTCCTGGAGTGCAGATTCAGATTAATTCCATATTCGCAGTGAATGTATGGAACAATCTGTAGTGGAGATTCCAATGATTTCAGAATGCTGGGTTGTATTGACAGGAAAATGCAGAGCTGACCAGAATTGAGTGGATAGGCAATTGAACATCATGTCTGCGAGTGTGAACATGCCGCTGTAACGAAAGCCTGCCGGGAGTGGAGATTCAGATGAATTCCAGATTGGCAGTGGATGAATGGAACATGCTGTAGTGGAGATAACAATGATTTCTGAAGTCTGGGTTCTGTGGATAGGAAAATGAAGAGGTAACCACAGTTTAGTGGATGGAACTTGAACAGCACGGCTGCGAGTGTGAACAGGCTGTTGAAAACCAGCATTGGGTTACTTGGACATTCACCAGTGGTGTAACTAATTCCTGCCTGGAGTTGGAGAGTCAGATGAATTCCAGATTCGCAGTGAATGAATGGAACGTTCTGTAGTGGAGACTCCAATGATTTCTGAAGGCTGGGCTGTGTGGACAGGATAATGCAGAGCTCACCAGCATTGAGTGCATAGGCAATTGAACAGCATGTCTGCGATTGTGAACATGACGCTGAAAACGAGCATTTGGTTACTTGGACATTCACCAGTGGTGTAACGAAAGCCTGCCCGTAGTGGAGATTCAGATGAATTCCATATTCGTAGTGAATGAACGGAACATTACGTAATGGAGTTTCCATTGATTTATGAAGGCTGTGCTGTGTGGACAGTAAATTGAACAGCTGAACAGTTTTGAGTGGATAGCCTTTGAATAGCAGGGCTGCGAGTGGTAACAGGCTGCTGAAAACCAACTTTGGATTACTTCGACATTCACCAGTAGTGTAATAGAGAGCTGCCTTTAGTGGAAAATCAGATGAATTCACGATTTGCAGTGAATGAATGGAACAGTCTGTAGTGGAGATTTAAATGATTTCTGAAGGCTGAGTTCTGTGGACAGAAAAATGAAGAACTGACCAGGGTTGAATCGATAGCCAATTGAACAGCAAGGCTGCGAGTGTGAAAAGACCGCTGAAAACGAGCATTCGTTACTCGCACATTCCCCAGTGGTGAAATGAAATCCTGCCTGGAGTGGAGAGTCAGATGAATTCCAGATTCGCAGTGAATGAATGGAACATTCAGTAGTGGAGATTCCAATGATTTCTGAAGGCTGGGCTGTGTGGACAGGAAAATGAAGAGCTGACCAGGGTTTAAGAGATAGCCAGTTGGACAGCACTTCTGCAAGTGTGAACAGGCCGCTGAAAACCATCATTGGGTTACTTGGACATTCAACAGTGGTGTAACAAAGGACTACCTTTGTTGCAGATTCAGATGAAATCCAAATTCGCAGTGAATGAATTGAATATTCTGTAGTGGAGATAACAATGATTTCTAAAGTCTGGATTGTGTGTACAGGAAAATGAAGACTTGACCATGGTTGTGAGGATAGCCAATTAAACAGCACATCAGCGAGTGTGAAAAGGCGGCTGAGAATCAGCATTGCGTTACTTGGACATTCACCAGAGTTGTATCCAAAACCAGCCTGATGTGGAGATTGAGATATATTCCAGATTCGCAGTGAATGTGTGGAACATTCTGCAGTGCAAGTTCCAATGATTTCTGAAGTCTGGGTAGTGTGGACAGGAAAATGATTAGCTGAGCAGGGTTAAGTGGATAGCCAATTGAACAGCACGTCTGCGAGTGTGAACATGCCACTGAAAACCAGCATTGGGTTACTTGGACATTCAAGAGTGTGTAATTAAAACCTGCCTGGAGTGGAGAGGCAGATGAATTCCAGATTCTCAGTGAATTAATGGAACATTCTGTAGTGGAGTTACCAATGGTATCTAAATTTTGGGTGATGTGGACATGAAAATGAAGAGCTGAACAGGGTTGAGTTGAGTGGACAGCCCATTGAACCGCATGGTTGCGAGTCTGAGCAGGCCACTGAAAAGCAGCATTGGTTTAATTGGACAATCAGCAGATGTATAACGAAAACCTGCTGGTAGTGGAGATTCAGATGAATTCCAGAATCGCAGTGAATGAATGGAAAATTCTGTAGTGGACATTCCAATGATTTCTGAAGGCTGAGTGATGTGGACAGGAAAATGAAGATCTGAACAGGGTTGTGTGGATAGCCAATTGAACAACACGTCTGCGATTGTGAACAGGCCACTGAAAATGAGCATTGGGTTACTTGGACATTCACCAGTGGTCTAACGAAAATATGCCGGTATTGGAGATTCAGATGAATTCCAGATTCGTAGTGAATGAACGGAACATTCTGTAGTGGAGATTCCAATGATTTCTGAAGGCTGGGCTGTGTGGACAGTAAAATGAACAGCTGACCAGTTTTGAGTGTTTAGCTAGTGAATAGCAGGGCTACTAGTGGGAACAGGCTCCTGAAAACCAGCTTTGGGTTACTTGGACATCCACCAGTGGTGTAACAGATATCTCCCTTTAGTGGAGATTCAGATTAATTCAAGATTCGCAGTGAATGAATGGAACATTCTGTAGTGGAGATTTAAATGATTTCTGAAGGCTGAGTTGTGTGGACAGGAAAATGAAGAGCTGACCAGGGTTGAATGGATAGCCAATTGAACAGCAATGCTGCGAGTAGGAAAATGAGGCTGAAAACCAGCATTGTGTTACTTGGACATTCAACAGTGGTGTAACAAAAACCTGGCAGGAGTGGAGAATGAGATGAATTCCAGATTCGCAGTGAATGAATGGAACATTCTATAATGGAGATTCCAATACTATCTGAAGGCTAGTTTATGTGGACAGGAAAATGAAGAATTCACCAGGGTTGAATCTGCAGCCAATTGAACAGAACGGCTGCATGTATGAAAATTCCGATGAAAACCAGCATTGGGTCACTTGGACATTCACCAGTGGTGTAAAGAAAACCTGGCTGGAGTTGAGATTAAGATGAATTCCAGATTCGCACTGAATGTATGGAACATTCTGTAGTGGAGTTTCCAATGATTTCTGTAAATCTGGGTGGTTTATACAGGAAAATGAAGAGCTGACCAGGGTTTAGTGGATAGAAAAATGAAAAGCACGGCTGCGAGTTTGAACATGCCGCTGAAAACCAGTATTGTGTTACTTGGACTTTCAACAGTGGTGTAACCAAAACCTGCCTGAATTGGAGAGTCAGATAAATTCCATATTCGCAGTGAATGAATGGAACATTCTGTAGTGGAGATTCCAATGATTTCTGAAGGCTGGGTGATGTGGGCAGGAAAATGCAGAGCTGAACAGGGTTGAGTGGATAGCCAATTGAAAAGCATGGCTGTGAGTCTGAGCAGGCCGCTGAAAACCAGCATTGGGTTACATGGACATTCACCAGTGGTGTAACGAAAACCTGCCGGTAGTGGAGATTCCGATGAATTCTAGATTCGCAGTGAATGAATGGAACATTCTGTAGTCTAGGTTCCAATGCTTTCTAAAGTCTGGATTGTGTGGACAGGAAAATGAAGAGCTGACCAGAGTTGAGTGGAGAGCCAAATGAACAGTATGGCTGCGATCGTCAACAGCCCACTGAAAACTAACATTGGGTTACTTGGACATTCAACAGCGGTGTATCGAAAACTTGAATGCAGAAGCAGATGAATTCCAGATACCCAGTGAGTGAATGGAACATTCTGTAGTGGAGGTTACAAAAATTTCTGAAGTCTGGACTGTGTGGTAAGGAAATGAAAAGATGACCAGTGTTGAGTGGATAGCCAGTGAACAGCACGGCTTCGAGTGTGAACAGACCGCTGAAAACCAGCATTGGGTTACTGGGACATTCACCATTGGTATAAAGAAAGCCTGCCTGGAGAGCAGTTTCAGATTAATTGCACATTCGCAGTGAATGAATGGAACATACTGTGGTGGAGGTTCCAATGACTTCTGTATATCTGGGTGGTTTAGACAGGAAAATGAAGAGCTAACCATGGTTGAGTGTATGGGAAATTGAACAGCACAGCTGGGAGTGTGAACAGGCCGCTGAAAACCAGCTTTGTGTTACTTGGTCATTCACCAGTGGTTTAACGAAAACCTGCCTGGAGTGGAGAGTCAGATGAATTCCAGATTCGCAGTGATTGTATGGAAAGTTCTGTATTGGAGGTTCCAATGATTTCTGAAGTCTGGTTGGCGTGGAGAGGAAAATGCAGAGCTGACCAGGCTTGAGTGGATATCCAACTGAACAGCACGTCTGCGAGTGTGAACATGCCGCTACAAACCATCTTGAGGTTACGTGGACAGTCAACAGTGGTGTAACGAAAGAATGCCTGCAGTGCAGATTCAGACGAATTCCAAATTCGCAGTGAATGAATGGAACATTCTGTAGCGAAGATTCCAATAATTTCTGAAGGCTGAGTTGTGTGGACAGGAAAATGAAGAGCTCACCAGGGTTCAGTGGATAGCCAGCTGAACAGCACGACTGCAATTGTAAACAGGTCACTGAAAATGAGCACTGGGTTACTTGATCATTCCCCAGTGGTGTAAAGACACCTTCCTCGTGTGCAGAGTCAGATGAATTCCACATTCGCAATGAATGATTGGAACTATCTGTAGTGGAGATTCCAATGATTTCCTAAGCCTGGGTTGTGTGGACAGGAAAATGAAGAGCTGACCAGGGTTGAGTGGATAGCCAATTAAAGAGCACGTCTGCGAGTGTGAAATGGCCGCTGAAAACCACCATTGGGTTACTTTGACATTCAATAGTGGTGTAACGAAAGACTGCCTGCAGTGCAGATTCAAATGAATTCCAGATTCGCAGTGTATGAATGGAAATTTCTGTAGTGGGGATTTCAATGATTTCTGAAGACTGCGTGATGAGGACAGAAAATGAAGAGCTCAACAGGGTTGAGAAGATAGCCAATTGAACAACACAGTTGCGATTGTGATGAGGCCGCAAAAAACTAGCATTGGGTAACTTGGACATTCACCAGTTGGGTATTGAATTCCTGCCAATAGTGGACGTTCATATGTATTCCAGATTCGCAGTAAATGAATAGAACATTCTGTAGTACACATTTCAATGATTTTGGAAGGCTGGGTTGTGTGGACAGGAAAATGAAGATCTCACCAGGGCTGAGTGGATAGCAAATTGAGTAGCACGTCTGCGTGTGTGAACATGCTGCTGAAAACCAACCATGCGTTACTTGGACATTCAATAGTGTTGTAACGAAAGACTGCCTGCAGTGCAGATTCAGATGAAATCCAGATTCGCAGTGAATGAATGGAAATTTCTGTAGTGGAGATTTCAATGATTTCTGATGGCTGCGTGATAAGGACAGAAAATGAAGAGCTCAACAGGGTAGAGCGGATAGCCAATTGAACAGCACTTCTGCGAGTGTGAATATGCCGCCTAAAACCAGCATTGGGTTACTTGGACATTCACCTTATGTGTCACGCAAACCTACCGGTAGTGGAGATTCAGATGAATTCCAGATTCGCAGTGAATGAATGAACATTTTGTTGTGGACATTCCAATGATTTCTGAAGGCTGGATGATGTGGAGAGGAAAATGACGAGCTGAACAGGGTTGAGTGTATAGCCAGTTGAAAAGCATGAGTACGAGTCTGAGCAGGCCACTGAAAACCAGCATTGTGTGACATGGACATATACCAGTGGTGTAACGAAAACCTGCCTGGAGTAGAGATTCAGATAAATTCCAGATTCGCAGTGAATGAATGGAACTTTCTGTAGTGGAGATTCCAATGGTATCTGAAGTCTGGATTGTGTGGACAGCAAAATGAAGAGCTGACCAGTGTTAAGTGGATTGCCAGTGAACAGCACGGCTTCGAGAGTGAACAAAGCACTGAAAACCAGCATTGCGTTGCTTGAACATTCAACGGTGGTCTAACGAAAGCCTGTCAGGAATGGAGATTCAGAAGAATTCCAGATTCATAGTCAATGAATGGACCATTCTCTGTGGAGATTCGAATGATTTCTGAAGTCTGGATTTTTTGTGGACAGGAATATGAAGAGCTGACCAGTGTTGAGTGGATAGACAGTGAAAAGCCTGGCTTCGAGTGTGAACAGACTGGTGAAAAACATCATTGCATTACTTGGACATTCAATAGTGGTGTAACGAAAGACTGCCTGCAGTGCTGATTCAGATGAATTCCAGATTCGCAGTGAATGAATGGAATGTTCTGTATTGGAGTTTCCAATAATTTCTGAAGGCTGGGTTGTATGGACAGGAAAATGAAGAGCTGACCAGGGTTGAGTGGATAGCCAATTGAACAGCACGGCTGCGAGTCTGAACAGGCCGCTGAAAACCAGCATTGGGTTACTTGGACATTCACCAGCGGTGTAACGAAAACCTGCCAGGAATGGAGCTTCACAAGAATTTCAGATTCGCAGTGAATGAATGGACTGTTCTCTAGTGGACATTGGAATGATTTCTGAAGTCTGGATTGTTTGGACAGGAAAATGTAGAGCTGAATAGGGTTGAGTGGATAGCCAATTTTAACTGCACCTCTGCGAGTGTGAACGGGCCACTGAAAACCAGCATTGGGTTACTTGGACATTCACCAGTGTTCTAACGAAAGCCTGCCTGCAGTGCGGATTCAGATGAATTCCAGATTTGCAGTGAAGGAATGGAACATTCCATAATGGAGATTCCAATGATTTCTGAATGCTTGGTTGTGTGGACAGAAAAATGAAGAGCTTACCAGCATTTAGTGGATATCCAATTGAACAGAACCTCTGTGAGTGTGAACAGGCCGCTGAAAACCAGCATTGGGTTACTTGGTCATTCACCAGTGGTGTAACGAAAACCTGCCAGTAGTGGAGATTCAGATGAATTCCAGATTCACAGTGAATGAGTCGAACATTCTGTAGTGGAGATTCCAATAATTTCCGAAGTCGGGATTGTGCAGACAGGAAAATTAAGGGCTCACCAGTGTTGAGTGGATAGACAGTGAACAGCACGGCTTCGATAGTGAAAAAACTGATGAAATCCAGCATTGCTTTACTTGGACATTCACCAGTGGTATAACGAAAGCATGCCTGGAGTGCAGATTCAGATTAATTCCAGATTCGCAGTGAATGAATGGAACATTCTGTATTGGAGTTTCCAATAATTTCTGAAGGCTGGGTTGTATGGACAGGAAAATGAAGAGCTGACCAGGGTTGAGTGGATAGCCAATTGAACAGCACGGCTGCGAGTCTGAACAGGCCGCTGAAACCAGCATTGGGTTACTTGGACATTCACCAGCGGTGTAACGTAAACCTGCCGGTAATGGAGCTTCAGAAGAATTTCAGATTCGCAGTGAATGAATGGACTGTTCTCTAGTGGACATTGGAATGATTTCTGAAGTCTGGATTGTTTGGACAGGAAAATGAAGAGCTGAATAGGGTTGAGTGGATAGCCAATTGAACTGCATGTCTGCGAGTGTGAACGGGCCACTGAAAACCAGCATTGGGTTACTTGGACATTCACCAGTAGTCTAACGAAAGCCTGCCTGCAGTGCAGATTCAGATGATTTCCAGATTCGCTGTGAAGGAATGGAACATTCTGTAATGGAGTTTCCAATGATTTCTGAATGCTGGGTTGTGTGGACAGAAAAATGAAGAGCTTACCAGCATTTAGTGGATAGCCCATTGAACAGAAACTCTGTGAGTGTGAACAGGTCGCTGAAAACCAGCATTGGGTTACTTGGTCATTCACAAGTGGTATAATGAAAACCTGCTGGTATTGGAGATTCAGATGAATTCCAGATTCGCATTGAATGAATGGAACATTCTGTAGTGGAGATTCCAATGATTTCTGAAATCTGGATTGTGCAGACAGGAAAATGAAGGGCTCATCAGTGTTGAGTGAATAGCCAGTGAACAGCACGGCTTCGATAGTGAAAAAACTGATGAAATCCAGCATTGCTTTACTTGGACATTCACCAGTGGTATAATGAAAGCCTGCCTGGAGTGCAGATTCAGATTAATTCCAGATTCGCAGTAAATGAATGGAACATTCTGTAGTTTGTTTATACATTTCCTCTGAGTTGCAGAATCCAGGTCACTAACCATAGTAGGCAATACAATTTTAGAATGTAACATACTTGGGCTGGAGCGATAGCACAGTGGTAGGGCGTTCGCCTTACAAGCGGCCAACATGGCCGACCCGAGTTCGATTCCTCCGCCCCTCTCGGAGAGCCCGGCAAGCTACCGAGAGTATTAGATATGCCAGACACAGTAGCAACAAAGTCTCCAATAGAGACGTTACTGGGCCCGCTCGAGCAAATAGACGATCAATGGGAGGGCCTTTACCTTTTACCTTACATACTGAGGTAAATTTAGCCTCTTTTAGAAGTCATTGGATTGAATGTGTTTTTTTTTAAATTCATTAAGGTGCCTCTTTTTCTTGACTTTGTCCATTAATATTTATCCATATATGCCTTTGCAATAACTAGATTGTGAAAAGATAACAAGTGTTGTAACAATAATCCATTGTTTGAGGTGCTTGCAGTTGTCTTAAAAAATTAAAGTATTGGGTTTTTTTTCCAGAAAAAAATGATTTTTTTTATCAAGCAAATTTCCTCTCAGGAAGTTTATTCATGACACTATTTAATTTCCCTCCTAAAACATGGATTGTTCCATCAGTCTAACACAGCCCAGGATTTCTGTCTTCGTATTAAAAGATGAAGCTTAGAACTGGATCAATTGTCCCTTTCTCTTTTGATCGCCTCCCAGTTCAAAATGCTTGCACCTCTTAATGGCCAGCATTCTCTTAGATCTGCAGTTGGGCTCGACACATTCAAATATCAACACAATCTTCTTTGGAGTTTTAGCCTTCTTCCGGAAAATAGGCTTAGTTTGACCTCCGTAACCACTCTGCTTCCTATCATAACCACGCTTTCCCTGAGCATACAGAGAATCCTTGCCCTTCTTGTACTGTGTGACTTTGTGGGGCTGATGTTTGCCACATTTCTTACAAAAAGTCCGGCGGGTTTCGGTACGTTCACCATGCTTGCGGCAGCGGTGTCTGCGAGGAAAGGAATGATTTCTGAAGAATGGGTTATGTGGACAGGAAAATGAAGTGCTGAACATGGTTCAGAGGATAGCCAATTGAACAGTATGGCTACGAGTCTGAACAGGCCGCGGAAAAGCAGCATTAGGTTACTTGGATATTCAACTGTGGTGTAAAGAAAACCTGCCGGGAATAGAGATTCAGATGAATTCCAGATTGAATGAATGAATGAATGAATGGAACTTTCTGTAGTGGAGATAGCAATGATATCTGAAGTCTGGCTTCTGCGGACAGGAAAATGAAGAGCTGACGACTGTTGATTGGACAGCCAGTGAACAGAATGGCTTCAATTGTGAACAATCCGCTGAAAACCAGCATTGCATTACTTGGACATTCAACAGTGGTGTAACGAACGCCTACCAGGAGTGGATATTCAGATGCATTCCAGATTCGCAATGAATGAATGGAACATTCTGTAGTGGACTTTCAAATGATTCCTGAAGGCTGGGTCGTGTGGACAGGAAAAAGAAGAGTTAAACACTGTTGAGTCTATAGCCAATAAAACAGCATGGCTGCGAGTATGAAAAGGCCTCTGAAAACCAGTATTGGGGTACTTGCACATTCTCCAGTGGTGTAACGACAACCTGCCGGTATTGGAGATTCAGATGAATTCCATATTCACAGTGAATGAATGGAACATTCTGTAGTGGAGTTTACATTGATTTTTGTAGTCTGGATTGTGTGGAATGGAAAATATAGAGGTGACCAGTGTTGAGTGGATAGCCATTGAACATCACGGCTTCGATTGTGAACAGACCACTGAAACCAGCATTGCGTTACTTGGACATTCACCAGTGGTGTAAGGAAAGCCTGATTGGAGTGCACATTCAGATTGTATGGAACATTCTGTAGTGGATATGCTGATGATTTCTGCAGGCTTGGTTGTGTGGACAGGAAAATGAAGATCTGACCAGCATTGAGTGCATAGAATATTGAACAGCACGTCTGCCAGTGTGAACATGCCGCTGAATACCAGCATTGGGTTACTTGGACATTCACCACTGGTGTCACGAAAACCTGCCTGGAGTGGAGATTCATATGAATTCCAGTTTCAGAGTGACTGAATGGAACATTCTGTATTGTAGGGTCCAATGTTCTCTTAGGTCTTGGTTGTGTGGATAGGAAAATGAAGAGCTGCCCAGGGTGGAAAGTGTAGCCAGTGATCAGCAGGGCTGCGAGTGTTAACAGGCTGCTAAGAACCAGCTTTCGGTTACTTGGACATTTACCAGTGGTTCAACAAAGACCTAACTGTAGTACAGATTCAGATGAATTCCAGAATCTCAGTGAATGAATATAACGTTCTGTAGTGGAGATTTAAATGATTTCTGAAAGCTGGGTTGTGTGGACAGGAAAATGAAGAGCTGACGAGGGTTGAATCGATAGCCAATTGAACAGAACGGCTGCGAGTTTGAAAGGGCCGCTGAAAACCAGCATTGCGTTACTTGGACATTCACCAGTGGTGTAATGAAAAACTGCCGGAAGTGGATGTGGAGATGAATTCCGGATTCGCAGTGAATGAATGTAACATTCTGTACTGGAGATAACAATGATTTCTGAAGTCTGGGTTGTGTGGACAGGAAAATGAAGAGTTGACCAGGTTGAATCGATAACCAATTGAACAGAACGGCTGCGATTGTGAACAGGCCGCTGAAAACCACATTGGGTTACTTGTACATTTAAAAATGGTGTAACGAAAGCCTGATTGGGGTGCACATTCAGATTAATTCCAGATACGCAATGAGTGAATGGAACATTCTGAAGTGGATATTCCAATGATTTCTGAAGTCTTGGTGTTGTGGACAGGAAAATAAAGAGCTGACCAGGGTTGAGTGGATAGCCAATTGAACAGAACGGATGCAACTGTGAACAGGCCGCTGAAAACGATCACTGGATTACTTGGTAATTCACCAGTGGTGTAACGATACTGCCTGGTGTGAAGAGTCAGATGAATTTCAGATTCGCAATGAATGAATGAAACAATATGTAGTGGAGATTCCAATCTTCTCTGAAGCCTGGGTATTGTGGAAAGGAAATGAGAAGCTGACCAGGGTTGATTGCATAGCCAATCTAACAGCACTGCTCCGATTAGGAACAGGCCGCAACAAACCAGCATTGGGTTACTTGGACATTCACCAGTGGTGTAACGAAAACCTTCCGAGAGTGGATGTTGAGATGAATTCCAGATTCGCAGTGAATGTATGGAACATTCTGTAGTAGAGTTTCCAATGATTTCTGAAGGCTGGGTTGTGTGGACAAGAACATGAAGATCTGACCAGCATTGAGTGGATACCAATTGAACAGCACGTGTGCGAGTGTGAACATGCCGCTGAAAACCAGCATTGGGTTACTTGGACATTCAATAGTGGTGTAAGGAAAGACTGCCTGCAGTGCAGATTCCGATGAATTCCAAATTCGCTGTGAATGAATGGAACATTCTATATTGCAGATAACAATGATTCCTGAAGCATGGGTTATGTAGACCGGAAATTGCAGTGCTGAGCAGGGTTGAGTGGATAAGCAGTTGAACAGTATGGCTACGAGTCTGAACAGGCCGCTGAAAACCAGCATTGGGTTACTTGGACATTCATCAGTGGTGTAACGAAAACCTGCCGGGAGTAGAGATTCAGATGAATTCCAGATTTGCAGGGAATGAATCGTACTTTCTGTAGTGGAGATTACAATGATATCTGAAGTCTGGATTGTGTGGACAGCAAAAGGAAGATATGACCAGTGTTAAGTGGATAGCCAGTGAACAGCACTTCTTCGAGTGTGAATAACCCACTGAAAACCAGCATTGCGTTAATTGGACATTGACCGGCAGTGTAATGAAAGCCTGCTGGGAGTGGAGATTCAGATGAATTCCAGATTCGCAGTGAATTAATGGAAAATTCTGTAGTGGAGATTCCAATGATTTCTGAAGTCTGGATTGTGTGGACAAGAAAATGAAGAGCTGGCAGTGTTGAGTGGATAGCAAGTGAACAGCACGGCTTCGAGTGTGAACAGACCACTGAAAACCAGGATTGCGTTGCTTGGACTTTCACCAGTGGTGTAACGAAAGCCTACCGGGATTGGATATTCACATGAATTCCAGATTCGCAGTGAATGAATGGAACATTCTCTAGTGGAGATTCCAATGATTTCTGAAGTCTTGGTTGTGTGGATAGGAAAATGTAGAGCTGCCCAGGGTGGAAAGTATAGCCACTGAACATCAGGGTTGCAAGTGTGAACAGGCTGTTGAGAACCAGCTTTTGGTTACTTGGACATTTACCACTGGTTCAACAAAGACCTACCTAGAGTGCAGATTCAGATGTATTCCAGAATCGCAGTGAATGAATGGAACATTCTCTAGTGGAGATTTAAATGATTTCTGAAGGCTGGGTTGTGTGGACAGGAAAATGAAGAGCTCACAAGGGTTGAATTGATAGCTAAATGAACAGAATGGTTGTAGTTTGAAAGGGCCGCGGAAAATCATCATTGTGTTACTTGGACATTTTCCAGTGGTGTAAAGAAAAACTGCCTTTAGTGAAAGTTTAGATGAATTCTGGATTTGCAGTGAATGAATGGAACATCTTGAAGTGGAGATCACAATGATTTCTGAAGGCTGGGTTACGTGGACAGGAAAATTAAGTACTGAACAGGGTAGAGTGGATAGGCAATTGAACAGCATGGCTACGAGTCTGAACAGACCAATGAAAACCAGCATTGACTTACTTGGACATTCACCGTTGGTGTAATGAAAACCTGCCGGGAGTAGAGATTCAGATGAATTCCAGATTCGCAGGGCATGAATGGAAATTTCTGTAGTGAAGATTCCAATGATATCGGAAGTCTGGATTGTGTGGACAGCAAAATGAAGTGCTGACCAGTGTTAAGTGGATAGTCAGTGAACAGCATGGCTTCGAGTGTGAACAGAGCTGAAAAGCAGCATTGCGTTACTTTGACATTCACCAGTGGTTGTAACGAAAGCCTGCCTAGAGTGCAGATTCAGATTAATTCCAGATTCGCAGTGAATGAATGGAATATTTTGTAGTGGAGTTTCCAATGATTTCTGAAGGCTGGGTTGTGTGGACAGGAAAATGAAGAGCTGACCAGGGTTGAGTGGATAGCAAATTGAACAGCACGGCTGTGAGCGTGAAAAAACCACTGAAAACCAGCATTACTTTACTTGGACATTCACCAGTGGTGTAACGAAAGCCTGCCGGGTTTTGTTAGTGGAGATTCAGATGAATTCCTGATTCGCAGTTAATTAATGGAAGATTCTTTAGTGGCGATTCCAATGATTTCTGAAGGCTGGGATGTCTGGACAGGAAAATGAAGAGCTGGCCAGTGTTGAGTGGATAGCAAGTGAACAGCACGGCTTCGAGTGTGAACAGACCACTGAAAACCAGGATTGCATTACTTGGACATTCAGAGGTGGTGTAAGGAAAACCTGCCGAGAGTGGATGTTCAGATGAATTCCAGATTCGCAGTGAATGTTTGGAACATTCTGTAATAGAGATTCCTATGTTTTCTGAAGGGTGGGTTGTGTGGACAAGATAATTTCGATCTGACCAGCATTGAGGGTATAGCCAATTGAACAGCACTTCTGCAAGTGTGTGCATGCCTCTGAAAACCAGCATGGGGTAACTGGGACATACAATAGTGGCGTAATGAAAGACTGCCTGCAGTGCAGATTGCGATGAATTCCAATTTCACAGTGAATGATTGGGACATTCTGTATTGGAAATAACAATGATTTCTGAAGTCTGGTTTATGTGGACAGGAAAATGAATTGCTGAACAGGGATGAGTGGATAGCCAATTGAATAGCACGGCTACGAGTCTGAACAGGCCGCTGAAAACCAGCATTAGGTTAACTGGACATTCACAAGTGGTGTAACAAAAACCTGCCGGGAGTAGTGTTTCAGATGAAATCCAGATTCGCAGTGAATGAATGGAACTTTCTGTAGTGGAGATTCCAATGATATCTGAAGTCTGGACTCTGGACAGCAAAATGAAGAGCGACCAGTGTTAAGTGGATAGCCAGTGAACAGCACGGCTTCGAGTGTGAACAAACCATTGAAAATCAGCATTGCTTTACTTGTATATTCACCAGTGGTGTAACGAAACCCTGCCGCGAGTGGATATTCAGATGAATTCTAGATTCCCAGTGAATGAATGCAACATTCTGCAGTGAATGAATGCAACATTCCAATGATTTCTGTAGGCAGGGATGTGTGGACAGGAAAATAAAGAGCTGACCAGGGTTGAGTGGATAGCCAATTGAACATCACGGCTGCGATTGTGAACAGGCCACTGAAAACCAGCTTTGGGTTACTTGGACATTGATTAGTATTGTAACAAAAGCCTGATTGGAGTGCACGTTCAGATTAATTCCAGATTCGCAATGCGATTGTGAAGAGGCCGCAAAAAAACAAGCCTTTGGTTATTTGTACATTCACCAGTGGTGGAACGAAAACCTCCCGAGAGTGGATGTTCAGATGAATTCCAGATCCGCAGTTAATGTATGGAACATTCTGTAGTAGAGATTCCATTGATTTCTGAAGGATGGGTTTTGTGGACAAGAAATTTAAGATTTGACCAGCATTGAGGGGATAGCCAATTGAACAGCACGTCTGCGAGTGTGAGCATGCCTCTGAAAACCAGCATGGGGTTACTTGGACATAAAATAGTGGTGTACCGAAAGACTTCTGCAGTGCAGATTGAGATGAATTCCAAATTCGCAGTGAATGAATGGAACATTCTGTAGTTGAGATAACAATGATTTCTGAAGGATGGGCTATGTGGACAGGAAAATGAAGTGCTGAACAGGGATGAGTGGATAGTCAATTGAGTAGCACGGCTATGAGTCTGAACAGGCCACTGAAAACCAGCATTGGGTTACTTGGACATTCACCAGTGGTGTAACGAAAACTTGCCGGGAATAGAGATTCAGATGAATTCCAGATTCACAGTGAATGAATGGAACTTTTTGTACTGGAGATTCCAATGATATCTGAAGTCTGGACTGTATGGACAGCAAAAAGAAGAGCTGACCAGTGATAAATGGATAGCCAGTGAACTTCACTGTTTCGAGTGTGAACAAACCACTGAAACCAGCAACGTGTTACTTGGACATTCACCAGTGGTGTAACTAAAGCTTGCCGGGAGTGGATATTCATTTGAATTCCAGATTCGCAGTGAAGGAATGGAACATTCCGTAGTGGATATTTCAATGATTTCTGAAAGTTGGGTTGTGTGGACAGGAAAATGAACAGCTGACCAGCACTGAGTGGATAGAATATTGAACAGCACGTCTGTGAGAGTGAACATGCCGCTGAAAACCAGCATTTGGTTACTTGGACATTCCCCACTGGTGTAACAAAAACCTGCCTGGAGTGGAGAGTCAGATGAATTTCAGATTCAGAGTGACTGAATGGAACATTCTGCAGTCGAGTCTAAAGTTTTGGTTGTGTGAATAGGAAAATGTAGAGTTACCCAGGATGGAAAGTATAGCCAGTAAACTGCAGGGTTGCGAGTTTGAACAGGCTGTTGAGAACCAGCTTTCGGTTACTTGAACATTTACCAGTGGTTCAACAAAAAACTGCCTGGAGTGCAGATTCTGATGTATTCCAGATTCGCAGTGAATGAATGGAACATTCTCTAGTGGAGATTTATATGATTTCTGAAGGCTGGGTTGTGTGGACAGGAAAATGAAGAGCTGACGTGGGTTAAATCGATAGCCAAATGAACAGAACGGCTGCGAGTTTGAAAGGGCCTCTGAAAACCAGCATTGCGTTACTTGGATATTCACCAGTGGTGTAACGAAAAGCTGCCGATAGTGGATGTTCAGATGAATTCCGGATTCGTAGTGAATGAATGGAACATTCTGTAGTGAATATGCCAATGATTTCTGAAGGCTGGGTTGTGTGGACAGGAAAATGAAGAGCTGACCAGCATTGAGTGGATAGAATATTGAACAGCACGTCTGCCAGTGTGAACATGCTGCTGAAAACCAGCATTGGGTTACTTGGACATTCACCACTGTTGTATAGAAAACCTGCCTGGAGTGGAGAGTCAGATGAATTCCAGATTCGGATTGACTGAATGGAACATTCAGTAGTGAAGAGTCCAATGATTTCTGAAGTCTTGGTTGTGTGGATAGGAAAATGAAGAGCTGCCCAGGGTGGAAAGAGCAGCTAGTGAACAGCAGGGCTGCGAGTGTGAACAGGTCGCTGATATCCAGCTTTCGTTTACTAGGACATTTACCAGTAGTTCAACAAAGACCTTCCTGGATTTCAGATTCAGGTGAATTGCAGATTCGCAGTGAATGAATGGAACATTCTGTAGTGGAGATAACAATGATTTCTGAAGGCTTGGTTGTGTGGACAGGAAAATGAAGAGCTGACCAGGGTTGAGTGGATAGGCAATTGAACAGCACAGCTGCGACTGTGAACAGGCCGCTGAAAATGATTAATGGGTTACTTGGTCATTCACCAGTGGTGTAACGAAACCTACTTGATGTGAAGACTCAGAAGAATTCCAGATTTGGAGTGACTGAATGGAACTTTCTGTAGTGGAGATTCCAATGATTTCTGAAGGCTGGAATCTGTGGACAGGAAAATGAAGAGCTGAGCAGGGTTCAGTGTATAGTCAATTGAACAGCACGGATGCAAGTGTGAACAGTCCGCTGAAAACTGGCATTGGGTTACTTTGTCATTCACCAATGGTGTAACGAACACTGCCTGGTGTGGAGGGTCACATGAATTCCAGATTCGCAGTGAATGTATGGAACAATCTGTATTGGAGATTCCAATGATTTCTGTATGCTGGTTTGTGTGGACACGAAAATGAAGAGCTGACCGTGTTGAGTAGAAAGTCAATTGAACAGCATGGCTGCGGTTGTGAACAGGCCGCTGAAAACCAGCATTGGGTCACTTGGACATTCAACAGTGGTGTAACGAAAGCCTGCCGGGACTGGAAAGTGAGATGGATTCCAGATTCGCAGTGAATTAATGGAACATTCTGTACTGGAGATTCCACTGATTTCTGAATGCTGGTTTGTGTGGACAATAAAATGAAGAGCTGAGAAGGGTTGAGTGGATAACCAATTTAATAGCACGTCTGCAAGTGTGAACAAACTGCTGAAAAACAGCATTGCGTTACTTGGATTTTCATCAGCGGTGTAACAAAAACCTGCCATGGCAGGATGTTCAGATGAATTCCAGATTCGGAGTGAATGAATGGTACATTTTGTAGTGGAGATTTAAATGATTTCTGAAGTCTGGATTGTGTGGACAGGAAAATGAAGAGCTGACCAGTGTTGAGTAGATTGCCAGTGAACAGCACGGCTTCCATTCTGAAGAGATCACTGAAAACCAGCATTGCGTTACTTGGACATTCACCAGTGCTGTAACGAAAGCCTAACGAGAGTGCAGATTCAGATTAATTCCAGAATCGCAATGAATTAATGGAACATACTGTAGTGCAGGTTCCAATGACTTCGGAAGCCTGTGCGACGTCGAGAGGAAAATGAACATCTGACCAGCAATTATTGTATTGCCAATTTAATAGCACTACAGCGAGTGTGAACAGGACACTGAAAACCAACATTGGGTTACTTGCTCATTCAACAGTGGTTTAACAAAAACCTGTCTGGACAGTCAGATGAATTTCAGATTCGCAGTGAATATATGGTACAGTCTGTAGTGGAGATTCCAGTGATTTCTGAAGGCTGTGTTGGGTGGACAGGGAAAAGAAGAGCTGAGCAGGGTTGAATCGATAGCAAATGAAACAGCACGGCTGCGAGTATGAAAAGGTCGCTGAAAACCAGCATTGGGTTACTTGGACATTCACCAGTGGTCCTGCAGTGCATGCCTGCAGTGCAGATTCAGATGAATTCCACATTCGCAGTGAATGAATTTAACATTCTGTAGTGCAGGTTCCAATGATTTCTGAAGGCTGGTCGATGTGGACAGGAAAATGAAGAGCTGACCAGCATTGAGTGTATTGCCAATTGAACAGCACGTCTGCGAGTGTGAACAGTCCGCTGAAAACCAGAATTGGGTTACTTCGACATTCACCAGTGCTGTAACGAAAGCGTAACGAGAGTGCAGATTCAGATTAATTTCAGAATCGCAATGAACGAATGGAACATACTTTGGTGGAGATTCCAATGATTTCTGAAGGCTGGATGATGTGGACAGGAAAATGAAGAACTGAACAGAGTTGAGTGGATAGCAAATTGAACAGCATGGATGCGAGTCTGAACAGGCCGCTGAAAACCAGCATTGGGTTACTTGGACATTCACTAGAGGCATAACGAAAATCTGCCGGTAGTGGAGATTCCGAAGAACTCCAGATTCGCAGAGAAGGAATGGAACATTCTGTCGTGGAGATTTCAATGTTTTCTGAAGGCTGAATTGTGTGGACAGGAATATGAACAGCTTATCAAGGTTGAGTGCATAGCCAATTTAACAGCACTGCTTGAGTGTGAACTGGCTGCTGAAAACCAGCTTGGACATTTGCCAGTGGTGTAACAAAAACCTGCTTATAGTGGATATTAAGATGAATGCCAGATTCACAGTTAATGAATGGAACATTCTGTATTGTAGATTCCAATGATTTCTGAAGGCTTGGTTTTGTGAACAGGAAAATGAAGAGTTGAACAGGGTTGAGTTTATAGTCAATTGAACAGCACGGCTGCGAGTCTGAACAAGCCGCTGAAAACCAGCATTGGTTTACTTGGACATTCACGAGTGGTGTAACGAAAACCTGCCAGGTGTGGAGATTCAGATGAATTCCAGATTCGCAGTGAATGAATGGAACATTCTGTAGTGCAGATTCCAATGATTTCTGAAGACTGAATTGTGTGGACACGAAAATGAATACCTGACCAGAGTTGAGTTGATAGGCAGTGAACAGCACGGGTACGAGTGTGAACAGACAGCTAAAAATCAGCATTGCGTTACTTGGACATTCACCAGTGGTGTAACAAAAACCTGCCGAGAGTGGAGATTCTGATGAACTCCAGAATCGCAGTGAATGATTGGAACATACTGTAGTGGATGTTCCAATGTTTTCTGAAGTCTGGGTTGTGTAGACAGGAATACGAATTGGTGACAGGGTTGACTGGATAGGCAATTGGACAGCAGGTCTGTGAGTGTGAACTGGCCCCTGAAAACCAGCATTGGTTTACTTGGACATTCACGAGTGGTGTAACGAAAAACTGCCAGGTGTGGAGATTCAGATGAATTCCAGATTCGCGGTGAATGAATGGAATATTCTATAGTGCAGTTTCCAATGATTTCTTAAGTCTGAATTGTGTGGACACGAAAATGAAGAGCTGACCAGAGTTGAGTTGATAGCCAGTGAATAGCACGGGTACGAGTGTGAACAGACCGCTGAAAAATCAGCATTGCGTTACTTGGACATTCACCAGTGGTGTAACGAAAACCTGCCTGGAGTGGAGTTTCAGTTGAATTCCAGATTCCCATTGAATGTGTGGAATATTCTGTAGTGGAGATTCAAATGATTTTTGAAGCCTGGTTTGTTTAGACAGGAAAATGAAGCGTTGACCAGGGTTGAGTGAATAGCCAATAGAAAAGCATGGCTGCGAATGTGAACAGGCCTCTGATAACCAGCATTGGGTTACTTGGACATTTAACAGTGGTGTATCGAAAACCTGCCTGGAGTGCAGAGTCAGATGAATTCCAGATTCGCAGTGAATGAATGGAACATTCTGTATTGGAGATTTCAATGATTTCTGAAGGCTGGGTTGTGTTGACAGGAAAATGAAGAGCTGAACAGGACTGAGTGGATATCCTATTGAACAGCACGGCTGCGAGTCTGATGAGGCCGCTGAAAACTGTGATTTCTGAATTCTGGATTGTGTGTACAGGAAAATGAAGAGCTGACCAGGGTTGAGGGGATATCCAATTAACAGCATGGCTGCGATTGTGAACAGGCCGCTGCAAACCAGCATTGGGTTCCTTGGACATTCTCCAGTGGTGTAACGAAAGCCTGCCTGGAGTGCAGTTTCAGATTAATTCCAGAATCGCAGTGAATGATTGAATCATTCTCTAGTGGAGAGTCCAATGATTTCTTATGTCTGGGTTGTTTGCATAGCAAAATGAAGAGATGACCATGGTGGAGTGGATAGCCAGTGAACAGCAGGGCTGCAAGTGTGAACTGGCTGCTGAAATCCAGCATTGTGTTACTTGGACATTCACCACTTGTGTAAAAAAACCTGCCTGGAGTGGAGATTAGGATTAATTCCAGATTCGCAATGAATGTTTGTAACATTCTGTAGTGGAAATTCCAATGATTTCTGAAGTCTGGATTGTGTGGACAGGAAAATGAAGAGCTGGCCAGTGTTGAGTGGATAGCCAGTGAACAGCACGACTTCGAGTGAGAACATACTGCTGAAAACCAGCATTGTGTTACTTAGATATTCAGTAGTGGTGTAACCAAAGCCTGGGTTGAGCGCAGATTCAGATTAATTGCAGATTCGCAGTGAATGAATGGAATGTTCTGTAGTGGAGATAACATTGATTTCTTTAGGCTGGTTTTTGTGGACGAGTAAATGAAGAGCTGACCTGGGTTGACTGGATAGCCAATTGAAAAACACGTCTGTGAGTGTGAATATGCCGCTGAATACCAGCATTGGGTTACTTGGTAATTCAGCAGTGCTGCAATGCAAACCTGCCTGTATTGGAGAGTTTGATGAATTCCAGATTCACCGTGAATGAATGGAACATTCAGTAGTGGAGATTCCAATGATTTCTGAAGGCTGGGTTATGTGGACAGGAAAAGAAGAGCTGACCATGGTTGAATCGATAACCAATAAAACAGCACGGCTGCGAGTATGAAAAGGCCGCTGAAACCCAGCTTTGGGTTACTTGGACATTCACCAGTGGTGAAACGAAAGACTGGCTGCAATGCAGATTCAGATGAATTCCAAATTCGCAGTGGATGAATGGAACATTCTGGAGTGGTGTTACGGATAATTTCTGAGGGTTGGGTTCTTTGTAAATGAAACTGTAGTGTGAACAGGCCGCTGAAAACCCGCATTGGGTTTCTTGGTCCTTCACCAGTGGTGTAAAGAAAGCCTGCTGGAGTGCAGTGGTGTAACCTTCACCAGTGGTGTAACGATAACCTGACTGGATTGGAGAGTCAAATGCTTTCCAGATTCACAGTGAATGAATGGAACATTTTGCATTGGAGATTCCAATGTTTTTTGAAGGCTGGGTTATATGGAGAGGAAAACTAAGATCTGAACAGGGTTGAGTGGATACCCAATTGAACAACACGGATGCGAGTCTGAACAGGCTGATGAAATCCAGCATTAGTTTACTTGGACATTCACGAGTGGTGTAAAGGAAACCTGCCAGGAGGGAAGAATCAGATGAATTCCAGATTCGCAGTGAATGAATGGGACATTCTGTAATGCAGATTCCAATGATTTTGAAGTCTAGATTGTGTGGACAGGAAAATGAAGAACTGACGTGTGTTCAGTTGATAGCCAGTGAACACGAGCTACGGCTACGAGTGTGAAGAGACCGCTGAAAACCAGCATTGCGTTACTTGGATATTCACCAGTGGTGTAAAGAAAGCCTGCTGGAGTGCAGATTCTGATTTATTCCAGAATCGCAGTGAATGAATGTAACGTTCTGTAGTGGAGAGTCCAATGATTTCTTAAGTCTGGGTTGTCTGCATAGCAAAATGAAGAGCTGACCAAGGTGGGTTGGATAGCCAGTGAACAGCAGAGCTGCGACTGTGAACTAGATGGTGAAAACCAGCTTTGGGTTACTTGGACTTTCATAAGTGGTGTAACAAAAACCTGCCCGGAGTGGAGATTTAGATGAATTCCTCATTCACAATGAATTAACGGAACATTATGTAGGGGAGATTTAAATGATTGCTGAATGCATGGTTGTGTGGACAATAAAATGATGAGCTGACCAGGGTTGAATCGATAGCCAATAGAAAAGCACGGCTGCGAGTATGAAAATGCCGATGAATACGAGCATTGTGTTACTTTTACATTCACCAGTGGTGTAACGAATACCTACCGAGAGTGGAGATTCATATGAATGCCAGATTGGCAGTGAATGAATGGAAAACTCTGTAGTGGAGATTCCAATGATTTCTGATATCTGGATTTTGAGGACAGTAAAATGAAGAGCTGACCAGTGTTGAATGGATAGCCATTCAACAGTACGGATTCCAGTGTGAACAGACCACTGAAAACCAGCATTGCGTTCCTTGGACTTTCACCAGTGGTGTAACGAGAGCCTGACGAGAGTGCAGATTCAGATTAATTCCAGATTCGCAGTGAATTAATGGAACCTTCTGTAGTGGAGTTAAAAATGATTTCTGTAGGCTGGGTTGTGTGGACGGGAAAATGAAGAGGTGACGAGGATTGTGTGGATGGCTAGTTGAACAGCACGTCTGCGACTGTGAACAGGCCGCTGAAAGCCATCATTGATTTACTTGGACATTCACCAGTAGCGTAACGAAATACTGCCTGCAGTGCAGATTCAGATAAATTCCAGATTTGCAGTTAATGAATGGAACATTCTGTAGTGGAGATAACAATGATTTCTGAGGTCTGGATTATGTGGACAGGAAAATGATCAGCTAACTTGGGTTGAGTGGATAGCCAATTGAACAGCACTACTGTGAGTGTGAACAGGCTGCTGAAAACCAGCATTGGGTTACTTGCTTATTCATCAGTGGTGTAACGAAAACCTGCCTGGAGTGGAGAGTTAGATGAATTCCATATTCGCAGTGAATGAATGGAACAATCTTTAGTGGAGCTTCCAATGATTTCTAAAGGCTGGGTTGGGTGGACAAGAAAAAGAAGAGCTGACCAGGTTTGAATCGATAGCCAATAAAACAGCACGGCTGTGAGTATGAAAAGTTCGCTGAAATCCAGCATTGGCTCACTTGGACATTCACCAGTGGTGTAAGGAAAATCTGCATGAAGTGGAGATTTAGTTGAATTCGAGATTCGCATTGAATGTATGGAACATTCTGTAGTGGAGATTCCAATGATTTTTGAAATCTGTGTTTTATGGACAGGAAAATGAAGAATTGACCAGGGTTGAGTGGATAGCCAATTGAAAAGCATGGCGAAGATTGTGAACAGGCCACTGATAAAAAGAATTGGGTTCCTTGGACATTCAACAGTGGTGTATCGAAAATCTGCTTGTAGTGCAGTCAGATGAATTCCAGATTCGCAGTGAATGAATCAATCATTCTGTATTGGAGATTCCAACGATTTCTGAAGGTTGGGTTGTCTGGACAGGAAAATGAAGAGTTGACCAGGGTTGAATCGATAGCCAATTGAACAGCGCGCCTGTGAGTAAGAAAAGGCCGCTTAAAAATAGCATTGGATTATTTTGACATTCACCAGTGGTGTAACGAAACCTGCCTGGAGTGGAGATTCAGATGAATTTCATATGCGCAGTGAATGAATGGAACATTCTGTAGAGGAGTTTCAAATGATTTCTGAAGTCTGTTTTGTGTGGACAGGAAAATAAACAGCTGAACTGGTTTGAGTGGATAGCCAATTGAACAACACATCTGCTAGTGTGAACATGCCGCTGAAAACCATCATTGGCTAAGTTGGCATTCACAAGTGGTGTAACGAAAGTCTGCCTGCAGTGCAGATTCAGATGAATTTAAAATTCGCAGTGAATGCATGGAACATTCTGTAATGGAGATAACAATGATTTCTGTAGGCTGGGTTGTGTGGACGGTAAAATGAAGAGCTGACCTGGGTTGAGTGGATAGCGAAATGCACAGCACGGCTGCGAGTGTCAACAGGCCACTGAAAACCCGCATTGAGTTAATTGGTCATTCACCAGTGATGTAAAGGAAACCTGCCTGGAGTGGAGAGTCAAATGTATTCCAGATTCAAAGTGAATGAATTGAACATTCTGTAGTGGAGATTCTAATGATTTATGAAGGCTGGATGATGTGAACAGGAAAATGTAGGGATGAACAGTGTTGAGTGGATAGCCAATTTAACAGCACGGCTGCGAGTCTGAACAGGCCACTGAAAACCAGCATTAGGTTACTTGGACAATAACCAGTGTTGTAACGAAAGCCTGCCTGGAGTGGAGATTCAGATGAATTCCAGATTAGTAGTGAATGTAGGGAACATTCTGTAGTGGAGTTTCCGATGATTTCTGATGGGTGGCTTGCGTGGACAGGAAAATGAAGAGCTGACCAGTGATGAGTGGATAACCAGTTGAACAGCAATGCCGTATTTCTGAACAGGCCGCTAAAAGCCAGCATTCGGTTCCTTGGACATTCACCAATGGTGAAATGAAAACCTGCCGGGAGTGGAGATTCAGATGAATTCTAGATTCGCAGTGAATTAAAGTAACATTCTGGTAGTGGAGATTCCAGTGATTTCTGAAGACTGGGTTATGTGGACAGGACAATGAAGAGCTGAACAAGGTTGAGTGGATAGCCAATTTAACAGTACTACTGCGAGTGTGAACAGGCCACTGAAAATCAACTTTTGGTTACTTGGTCATTCAGCAGTAGTGTAAAGAAAACCTGTCTTTAGTGCAGAGTCCTATGAATTTCAGATTCGTAGTGAATGATGTAACAATCTGTAGTGGAGATTCCAATGATTTCTGAAGGCTGGGTTGGGTGGACAGGAAAAAGAAGAGCTGACCAGGTTTGAATCGATAGCCAATAAAACAGCACGGGCTGGAGTATGAATAGGTCGATGAAAACCAGCATTGTGTTACTTTGACATTAACCAGTGTTGTAACGAAAGCCTGCCTATAATGCAGATTCAGATAAATTCAAGAATCGCAATGAAAGATTGGAACATTCTGTAGTGGAGAGTTTTCTTATGTCTGGATTGTTTGCATAGCAAAATGAAGAGCTGACCAGGGTGGAGTGGATAACCAGTGAACAGCAGGGCTGCAAGTGTTAACTGGCTGCTGAAAACCAGCATTTGGTTACTTGGACATTCACCAGTGGTGGAATGGACTGGAGATTCAGATGAATTTATGATTAGCAGTGAATTTACGGAACATTCTGCAGTGGAGGTTCCAATGATTTCTAAAGGATGGGTTGTGTGAACAGGAAAAGGAAGAGTTGACCAGGGTTCATTCGATAGCCAATCGAACAGCATGACTGGATTGTGAACAGGCCTCTGAAAACCAGCATTGGGTTTCTTGGACATTCAACAGCGCTGTAACGAAAACGTGCCTTGAGTGCAGAGTCAGATGAATTCCAGATTCGCAGTGAGTGAATGGAACACTTTGTAGTGGAGAATCCAATTATTTCTGAAGTCTGGACTGTGTGGACAGGAAATGAAAAGCTGACCAGAGTTGAGTGGATAGCCAGTGAACAGCACGGCTTCGAGTGTGAAAAGACCACTGTAAACCAGCATTGCGCTACTTGGACATTCACCAGTGGTGTAACGAAATACTCCCTGGATTGGAGAGTCAGATGAATTCCAGATTCGATGTGAATGAATGGAACATTCTGTAATGGAGGTTAAAATGATTTCTGAAGGCTGGGTGATGTGGACAGGAAAACGAAGAGCTGACCAGGCTTGAGTGGATAGCCAATTGAACAACATGGCTGCGAGTCTGTACAGGATGCTGAAAACCAGCATTGGGTTACTTGGTAACTCACCAGTGGTATAACGAAAGCCTGCCTGGATTGAAGATTCAGATCCAGTTTTGAGTGGATAGCTAGTGAATAGCAGGGCTGCAAGTGGCAACAGGCTGCTGAAAACCAGCTTTGGGTTATTTGGACATTCACCAGTGGTTTAACAGAGATCTGCATTTAGTGGAGATTGAGATGAATTCAAGATTCGCAGTGAATGAATGGAACATTATGTAGTGGAGATTTCAATGATTTCTGAAGGCTGAGTTCTGTGTACAGGAAAATGAATAGCTGACCAGGGTTGAATCGATAGCCAATTGAAGAGCGAGTGTGAAAATGAGGCTGAAAACCAGAATTGTGTTACTTGGACATTCAATGGTGTTGTAACGAAAACCTGGCAGGTGTGGAAAGTCAGATGAATTCCAGACTCGCAGTGAATGAATGGAACATTCTATAATGGAGATTCCAATGATATCTGAATGCTCGTTTGTGTGGACAGGAAAATGAAGAACTCATCAGGGTTGAATATGTAGCCAATTAAAGAGAACGGCTGCGAATATGAAAAGCCCGCTGAAAACCAGCATTGTGTCACTTGGGTATTCATCAGTGGTGTAACGAAAAGCAGCCTGGAGTGGAGAGTCAGATGAATTCCAGATTCGCAGTGAATGAATGGAACATTATCTATTGGAGAGTTCAATCATTTCTGAAGTCTGGGTTGTGTGGAAAGGAAAATGAAGAACTGACCGGTGTTAAGTGGATAGCCAGTGAACAGCAGGGCTGTGAGTGGGAACAGGCTGCTGAAAACCAGCTTTGGATTATTTAGACATTCACCAGTGGTGTAACAAAAGCCTACCTGGAGTAGAGATTCAAATTAATTCCAGATTACAGTGAATGAATGGAACATTCTCTATTGGAGATAACAATGTTTTCTGAGTGATGGGTTGTGTGGACAGTAAAATGAAGAACTGACCATGGTTGAATTGATAGCCAGTTGAACACCACGTCTGCGAGTATGAAAAAGCCGCTGAAATCCAGCATTGGGTTACTTGGACATACACCAGCGGTGTAACGAAAGCCTACCCGGATTGGAGATTCAGATGAATTCCAGATCCGCAGTGAATGAATGGAACATTCTGTAGTGGAGAAAACAATGATTTCTGAAGGCTGGGTTGTGTGGACAGGAAAATGAAGAGCTAACCAGTGTTTAGTGGATGGCAAATTGAATAGCACGGCTGTGAGTGTGAACAGGCCACTGAAAACCAGCATTGGGTTACTTGGACATTAACCAGTGGTGTAACGAAATCCTGCCTGGAGTGGAGATTCAGATGAATTCCAAATTCGCATTGAATGAATGGAACGTTCTGTATGGAGATTCAAATGATTTCATAAGGCTGGGCTGTGAGGACAGGAAATTGAAGAGCTGACCAGCATTGCGTGGATAGTCAATTGAAAAGCACGTTTGCGAGTATGAATAGACCGCTGAAAACCAGCATTGGGTTACTTAGACATTCACCAGTTGTGTAACGAAAACCTGCCGGTAATGGAGATTCCAATGAATTCTAGATACACAGTAAATGAATGGAATATTCTGTAGTGGAGATTCCAAAAATTATTGAATTCTGAATTGTGTGGACAGAAAAATGAAGAACTGACCAGTATTGAGTGGATAGGCAATTGAACAGCGAGGCTGTGAGTGTGAACAGACCGCTGAAAACCAGTATTGCGTTACTCGTATTTTCACCAGTGGAGTAATGAAAGCCTGCCTGGAGTGCAGATTCAGATTAATTCCCTATTCTCAGTGAATGAATGGAACATTCAGTAGTGGAGATTCCAATGATTTCTGAAGGGTGGGCTGTGTGGACAGGAAAATGAAGAGCTGACCAGGGTTTAGAGGATAGCCAATTGAACAGCATGTCTGCGAGTGTGAACATGCCACTGAAAACGAGCATTAGGTTACTTGGACATTCAAGAGTGGCGTAACGAAAACCTGCCTGGAGTGGAGAGGCTGATGAATTCCAGATTCTCAGTGAATGAATGGAACATTCTTTGCTTTAGATTCCAATGATTTCTGAAGGTTTGGTGATGTGGACAGGAAAATGCAGAGCTGAACAGGTTTGAGTGGATAGCCAATTTAACCGCATGGCTGCGAGTCTGAACAAGCCGCTGAAAGCAGCATTGGGATACTTGAACATTCTCCAGTGGTGTAACGAAAACCTGCCTGTATTGGAGAATCCATTGAATTCCAGATTTGCAGAGAATGAATGGAACATTCTGTAGCGCAGGTTCCAATGATTTCTGAAGTCTGGGTTGTGTGGACAGGAAAATGAAGTGCTGACCAGTGTTTAGTGGATAGCCAATTGAACAGTAGGGCTGTCATTGTGATCAGGCCGCTGAAAACCGCATTGGGTTATTTGGACATTCAAAGGCGGTGTAACGAAAACCTGCCTTGAGTGCAGAGTCAGATGAATTCCAGATTCGCAGTGAGTGAATGGAACATTCTGTAGTGGAGTTTTAAATGGTTTCTGAATGCTAGGTGGTGTGGACAGGAAAATGAAGAGCTGGCTAGGGTTGAATCGAAAGCCAGTAGAACAGTAAGGCTGCGAGTCTGAAAAGGAGACTGAAAACCAGCATTGTGTTACTTGGACATTCAACAGTGGTGTAACGAAAACCTGGCAAGATTGGAGAGTCAGATGAATTCCAGATTCGCAGTGAATGAATGGAACATTCTATAATGGAGATTTCAATGATTTCTGAAGGCTCTTTGGTGTGGAAAGGAAAATGGAGTGCTCACCAGTGATGAATCGGTAGCCAATTGAATAGAACAGCTGTGAGTATCAAAAGGCCGCTGAAAACCAGCATTGCGTCACTTGGACATTCACCAGTGGAGTAACGGAAACCTGCCTGGAGTGGAGAGTCAGATGAATTCCAGATTCGCAGTAAATGAATGGAACATTCTGTAATGGAGAGTCCAATGATTTCTGAAGTCTGGGTTCTGTGAACAGGAAAATGAAGAGCTGACCAGTGTTAAGTGGATAGCCAGTGAACAGCAGGGCTGAGAGTGGGAAAAGGCTGCTGATAACCAGCTTTGGGTTTCTTGGACATTCACCAGTGGTGTTGCAAAGGCCTACCTGGAGTAGAGATTCAGATTTATTCCAGATTTGCAGTGAATGAATGGAACATTTTGTAGTGGTGATAACAATGTTTTCGGAAGGCTGGGTTGTGTGAACATTAAAAGGAAGAGCTGATAATGGTTGAATCGATAGCCAGTTGAACACCACATCTGTGCATATGAAAAAGCCGCTGTAAACCGGCATTGAGTTACATGGACTTTCTGCAGAGGTGTAATGAAAGCCAGTGTTAAGTTACAATGATTTCTGAAGTCTGGTCTGTGTGGAAAGGAAATGAAAATCTGACCAGTGTTGAGTGCATAGCCAGTGAACAGTACAGCTTTGAGTGTGAACAGACCGCTGAAAACCAGCATTTCGCTACTTGGACATTCACCAGTGGTGTAACGAAAGCCTGCCTGGAGTGCAGGTTCAGATTGTTTCCAGATTCGCATTAAATGAAAGGAACGTGATGTAGTGGAGAATCCAATGGTTTCTAAACGCTGCGTGATGTGGAAAGGAAAAGATAGAGCTGAAAAGGGATGAGTGGATAGCCCATTGAACAGCACGGCTGCGTGTCTGAACAGGCCGTTGAAAACCAGCATTGGGTTACTGGGACATTCACCATTGGTATAACGAAAACCTGACTGGAGAGCAGATTCAGATTAATTCCACATTCGCAGTGAATGAATGGAACATACTGTAGTGGAGGTTCCAATGATTTCTGTATATCTGGGTGGTTTAGACAGGAAAATGAAGAGCTAACCAGGGTTTAGGGGATGGGAAATTGAACAGCAGAGCTGTGAGTGTGAACAGGCTGCTGAAAATCAGCATTGGGTTACTTTGTCATTCACCAGCTTTGTAACGAAAACCTGCCTGGAGTGGAGAGTCAGATGAATTCCAGATTCGCAGTGAATGTATGGAACGTTCTGTAGTGGAGGTTCCAATGATTTCTGAAGTCTTGGTGGTGTGGAGAGGAAAACGCAGAGCTGAACAGGCTTAAGTGGATAGCCAATTGAACAGCACAGCTGCGATTGAGAACATGCTGCTGAAAACCAGCATTGTGTTACTTGGACATTCACCAGTAGTGTAACGAAAAGCAGCCTGGAGTGGAAATTCAGATGTATTCCAGATTCGCAGTGAATGTATGGAACATTCTGTAGTGGAGTTTCCAATGATTTCTGAAGTCTGTGTGGTGTTGACAGGAAAATGAATATCTGACCAGGCTTGAGTGGATAGCCAATTGAAATGCACGGCTGCAAATCTGAACAGGACGCTGAAAACCAGCATTGTCTTACTTGGACATTCACCAGTGGTATAACGAAAACCTGCCAGAAGTGCAAATTCCGATGAATTCCAGATTCACAGTGAATGAATGGAACATTCTGTAGTGGAGGTTCCAATGATTTGTGATGTCTGGGTTGTGTGGAAAGTAAAATGCAGAGCTAAACAGGGTTGAGTGGATCGCCAATTGAACAGAACGGCTGCGAATCTGAGCAGGCCACTGAAAACCAGCATTAGGTTACTTGGACATTCAACAGAGGTGTTAAAAAACCTGACTTGAATGCAGAGTGAGATGAATTCCAGATTCACAGTGAGTGAATGAAACATTTTGTAGTGGAGAATCCAATAATTTCTGACGTCTGGATTGTGTGGAAAGGAAATGAAAAGCTGACCAGTGTTGAGTGGATAGCCAGTGAAGAGCACGGTTTCGAGTGTGAACAGACCACTGTAAACCAGCATTGCGCTACTTGGACATTGACCAGTGATGTAACGAAAGCCTGCCTGGAATGCAAGTTCAGATTAATTCCAGATTCGCAATGAATGATTGGAACGTTCTGAAGTGGAGAATCCAATGATTTCTGAAGGCTGCGTGATGTGGACAGGAAAATGAAGAGCTGAAAATGGTTTAGTGGATAGCTAATTGAACAGCACGTCTGCGAGTGTGAACATGCCGCTGAAAACGAGCAGTGTGTTTTTCGTGGACATTCCCCAGTGGTGTAACAAAAGCCTGCAGGGAGTGGAGAATCAGATGAATTCCAGATTCACAGTGAATGAAAGGAACATTCTGTAGTGGAGATAACAATGATTTATGAAGGCTGGGTTGTATGGACAGGAAAATGAAGAGCTAACCAGGGTATAGTGGATGGTAAATTGAATAGCACGGCTGCGAGTGTGAACAGTCCGCTGAAAACCAGCATTGGGTTACTTGGGCATTCACTAGTGTTGTAACTAAATCCTGCCTGGAGTGGAGAGTCAGATGAATTCCAGATTCGCAGTGAATGAATGGAACTTTCTGAAGTAGTGATTCCAATGTTTACTGAAGTCTGAATTGTGTGGACAGGAAAATGAAAAGCTGACCAGCATTGAGTGGATAGCCAATTGAACAACACGGCTGCGAGTGTGATCAAACCGCTGAAAACCAGCATTGGATTACTTAGACATTCACCAGTGGTGTAACCAAGCACTGCCTCAGTGCAGATTCAGATGAATTCCAAATTTGCAGTGGTAAAAGTTAAGGTAAAGGCCCTCCCGTTGATCGTCGATTTGCTCGAGCCGGCCCAGTAACGTCTCCATTGGAGACTTTGTTGTTACTGTGTCTGGCAAACCGAATACTCTCGGTAGCTTGCCGGGCTGTAATATTCTGTAGTGGAGATAACAATGATTTCTGAAGTCTGGATTTTGTGGACAGGAAAATGAAGTGCTGACCAGGGTTGTGAGGATAGCCAATTGAACAGCACGTCAGCGAGTGTGAAAAGGCCTCTGAAAACCAGCATTGGGTTATTTGGACATTCAACAACGGTGTAACGAAAACCTGCCTTGAGTTCAGAGTCAGATGAATTTCAGATTCGCAGTGAATGAATGGAACATTCTGTAGTGGAGATTCCAATGATTTCTGAAGTCTGGATGGTGTGGAGAAGATGATGAAGAGCTGACCAGGGTGGAGTGGATAGCCAATTTAAGAGAATGGCAGCGATTGTGAACAGGCTGCTGAAAACCATCATTAGGGTAACTTGTACATTAAACAGTGTTATAATGAAAGACACCCTGGAGTGCAGATTCAGATTAATTCCAGATTCGCAGTGAATGAATGGAACAATCTGTAGTGCAGATTTCAATGATTTCTGAATTCTGGGTTGTGTGGACAGGAAAATGAAGAGCTGACCAGCATTGATTGGATAGCCAATTGAACAGCACGTCTGCGAGTGAGAACATGCCGCTGAAAACCAGCATTGGGTTACTTGGACATTCAGCAGTGGTGTAATGAAAGCCTGCCTCAGTGCATATTCAGATGAATTCCAGATTCGCAGTGAATGAATGGAACATTCTGAAGTGGAGTTACCAATAGTATCTAAAGGTTGGGTGATGTGAACAGGAAAATGAAGAGCTGAACAAAATTGAGTGGATAACCAACTGAACAGCACCGCTGCGAGTCTGAACAGGCTGCTGAATACCAGCATTGGCTTACCTGGACAATCAGCAGATGTATAACGAAAACCTCCCAGTAGTGGAGATTCAGAAGAATTCCAGATTCGAAGTGGATGAACGAAACATTCTGTAGTGGAGATTCCAATGATTTCTGAAGGCTGGGCTGAGTGGACAGTAAAATGAACAGCTGACCAGTTTTGATTGAATAGCTAGTGAATAGCAGGGCTGCGAGTGGGAACAGGCTGCTGAAAACCAGCTTTGGGTTACTTGGACATTCCCCAGTGGTGTAAAAGAGATATGCCTTCAGTGGAGATTCAGATGAATTCTAGATTCGCAGTGAATGAATGTAACATTCTGTGGTGGATTTTTAAATGACTTCTGAAGGCTGGGTTCTGTGGACAGGAATATGAAGAGCTGACTAGGGTTGAAGCGAAAGTCAATTGAACAGCAACGCACGAGTATGAAAAGGAGGCTGAAAACCAGCATTGTGTTACTTGGACATTCAACAGTGGTGTAATGAAAACCTGGCAAGAGTGGAGAGTCAGATGAATACCCGATTCGCAGTGAATGAATGGAACATGCTATAATGGAGATTCCAATGATTTCTGAAGGCTCTTTGGTGTGGACAGGAAAATGGAGTGCTCACCAGTGAAGAATCGGTAGCCAATTGAATAGAACGGCTGCGAGTGTAAACATGCCGCTGAAAACCAGCATTGGGTTACTTGGACATTCAGCAGTGGTGTAACGAAAGCCTGCCTCAGTGCATATGCAGATGAATTCCAGATTCGCTGTGAATGAATGGAACATTCTGAAGTGGAGTTACCAATAGTATCTAAAGGTTGGGTGATGTGAACAGGAAAATGAAGAGCTGAACAAAATTGAGTGGATAGCCAATTGAACAGCACCGCTGAGAGTCTGAACAGTCCGCTGAATACCAGCATTGGCTTACCTGGACAATCAGCAGATGTATAACGAAAACCTCCCTGTAGTGGAGATTCAGAAGAATTCCAGATTCGTAGTGGATGAATGAAACATTCTGTAGTGGAGATTCCAATGATTTCTGAAGGCTGGGCTGTTTGGACAGTAAAATGAACAGCTGACCAGTTTTGATTGAATAGCTAGTGAATAGCAGGGCTGCGAGTGGGAACAGGCTGCTGAAAACCAGTTTTGGGTTACTTGGACATTCACCAGTGGTGTAACAGCGTTATGCCTTTAGTGGAGATTCAGATGAATTCTAGATTCGCAGTGAATGAATGGAACATTCTGTTGTGGATTTTTAAATGATTTCTGAAGGCTGGGTTGTGTGGACAGGAATATGAAGAGCTGACCAGGGTTGAAGTAAAAGACAATTGAACAGCAATGCGTGAGTATGAAAAGGAGGCTGAAAACCAGCATTGTGTTACTTGGACATTCAACAGTGGTGTAACGAAAACCTGGCAAGAGTGGAGAGTCAGATGAATTCCCGATTCGCAGTGAATGAATGGAACATGCTATAATGTAGATTCCAATGATTTCTGAAGGCTGGTTGGTGTGGACAGGAAAATGAAGAGCTCACCATTGTTGAATTGGTAGCCAATTGAATAGAACAGCTGTGAGTATCAAAAGGCCGCTGAAAACCAGCATTGCGTCACTTGGACATTCACCAGTGGAGTAACGGAAACCTGCCTGGAGTGGAGAGTCAGATGAATTCCAGATTCGCAGTAAATGAATGGAACATTCTGTAATGGAGAGTCCAATGATTTCTGAAGTCTGGGTTCTGTGAACAGGAAAATGAAGAGCTGACCAGTGTTAAGTGGATAGCCAGTGAACAGCAGGGCTGAGAGTGGGAAAAGGCTGCTGATAACCAGCTTTGGGTTTCTTGGACATTCACCAGTGGTGTTACAAAGGCCTACCTGGAGTAGAGATTCAGATTTATTCCAGATTCGCAGTGAATGAATGGAACATTTTGTAGTGGTGTTAACAATGTTTTCTGAAGTCTGGGTTGTGTGAACATTAAAATGAAGAGCTGACCATGATTGAATCGATAGCCAGTTGAACACCACATCTGCGAGTATGAAAAAGCCGCTGAAAACCGGCATTGTGTTACTTGGACATTCAGCAGGGGTGTAACGAAAGCCAGAGTTAAGTTACAATGATTTGTCAACTCTGGACTATGTGGAAAGGAAATGAAAAGCTGACCAGTGTTGAGTGGACAGCCAGTGAACAGCACAGCTTCGAGTGTGAACACATGCCTGAAAACCAGCATTTCGCTACTTGGACATTCACCGGTGGTGTAACGAAAGCCTGCCTGGGATGCAGGTTCAGATTAGTTCCAGAATTGCAATGAATGAAAGGAATGTTCTTTAGTGGAGAATCCAATGTTTTCTGAAGGCATGATGTGGAAAGGAAAAGGAAGAGCTGAAAAGGGATGAGTGGATAGCCAAGAGAATAGCACGTCTGCGTGTCTGAACATGCCATTGAAAAACAGCATTGCGTTTCTGGGACATTCACCATTGGTATAACCAAAGCCTGACTGGAGAGCAGATTCAAATTAAATCCAGATTCGCAGGGAATGAATGGAACATACTGTAGTGGAGGTTCCAATGATTTCTGTATATCTGGGTGGTTTAGACAGGAAAATGAAGAGCTAACCAGGGTTTAGGGGATGGGAAATTGAACAGCACAGCTGCAAGTGTGAAGAGGCAACTGAAATCTAGCATTTGGTTACTTTGTCATTCACCAGTGGTGTAACGAAAACCTTCCTGGAGTGGAGAATCAGATGAATTCCAGATTCACCGTGAATGAATGGAACACTCTGTAGTGGAGATTCCAATGATTTCAGAAGGCTGGGTGATGTGGACTGGAAAATGCAGAGCTGAACAGGATTTAGTGGATAGCCAATTGAACAGCACGGCTGCAAGTATGAGCAGGCCGCTGAACACAAGCATTGGGTTACTTGGACATTCACCAGTGGTGAAACGAAAACCTGCCTATGGGGCGTATTACGATGAATTCCAGATTCGCAGGTAATAAATGGAACATTCTGTAGTGGAGGTTCCAATGATTTCTGATGTCTGGGTTTTGTGGACAGTAAAATGGAGAGCTCAACAGGGTTGAGTGGATAGCCAATTGAACAGCATGGCTTCGAGTCTGAGCAGGCCACTGTAAACCAGCATTGGGTTACTTGGACATTCAACAGTGGTGTAAAAATTCCTGCCTTGAGTGCAGAGTCAGATGAATTCCTGATTCACAGTGAGTGAATGAAACATTCTGTAGTGGACAATCCATAAATTTCTGAAGTCTGGATTGTGTGGAAAGGAAATGAAAAGCTGACCAGTGTTGAGTGGATAGCCAGTGAACAGCACGGCTTCGAGTGTGAACAGACCACGGTAAACAAGCATTGCGTTACTTCGACATTTACCAGTGATGTAACGTAAGCCTGCCTGGAATGCAAGTTCAGATTAATTCCAGATTCACAATGAATGAATGGAACGTTCTGTAGTGGAGAATCCAATGATTTCTGAAAGCTGCGTGATGTGGTCAGGAAAATGAAGAGCTGTAAAGGGTTTAGTGGATAGCCAATTGAACAGCACATCTGCTAGTGTGAACTTGCTGCTGAAAACGAGCATTGTGTTTTTCTTGGACTTTCAAAAGTTGTGTAACGAAAACCTGCCTGGAGTGGAGAGTCAGATGAATTCCAGATTCGCAGTGAATGAATGGAACATTCTGTAGTGGAGATTCCAATGATTTCTGAAGGCTGGGTGATGTGGACAGGAAAATGCAGAGCTGAACAGGTTTGAGTGGATAGCCAATTGAGTAACCCGGCTACGAGTCTGAGCAGGCCACTGAAAAGCATCATTGGATTACTTGGACATCCACCAGTGTTTTAATGTAAATCTGCCGGTAGTGGAGATTCCGATGAATTCCAGACTCGCAGTGAATGAATGGAACATTCTGTAGTCTAGGTTCCAATAAATTCTGAAGTCTGGGTTGTGTGTACAGGAAAATGAAGAGCTGACCAGGGTTGCGTGGAGAGCCAATTGAACAGTACGGCTGCAATTGTCAACAGGCTGCTGAATACGAGCATTGGGTTGCTTGGATATTCAGCAGCGGAGTAATGAATAAATGCCTTGAATGCAGAGTCAGATGAATTTCAGATACGCAGTGAGTGAATGGAACATTCTGTAGTGGAGGTTACAATGATTTCTGAAGTCTGGGTTTTGTGGAGATGAAAATGAAGAGCTGACCAGGGTTGAGTGGACAGCCAGTGAACAGCACGGCTTCGAGTGTGAACAGTTGGGTGAAAACCAGCATTGGTTTAATTGGTCATTGATCAGTGGTGTAACGAAAACATGCCGTGAGTGGACGTTCAGCTGAATTCCAGATTCGGAGTTTTTGAATGGAACATTCTGTAGTGTAGATTTAAATGATTTCTGAAGGCTGGGTTGTGTGGAGAGGAAAATTAAGAGTTGACCAGGGTTGAATCGATAGCCAATTGAACAGCGCAGCTGTGAGTAAGAAAAAGCTGCTGAAAAACAGCATTGGGTTACTTCGACATTCAACAGTGGTGTATCGAAAACCTGTTTGGAGTGGAGATTCAGATGAATTCCAGGTTCGCAATCAATGTATGAACATTCTGTAGTGGAGATTCCAATGTTTCCTGATTTCTGGGTATGTGGACAGGAAAATGAAAAGCTGACTAGGGTTGAGTGGAAAGTCAATTAAACAGCACGGCTGCGATTGTGAACAGGCCGATGATAACCAGCATTGTGTTCCCTGGACATTCAAAAGTGGTGTAACGAAAAGCTGCCTGAGGTGGTGATTCAGATGAATTCCAGATTCGCAGTGAATGAATGGAACATTCTTCAGTGCAGATTCCAATGATTTCTGAAGTTTGGATTGTGTGCACAGGAAAATGAAGAGCTGACCAGTGTTGAGTGGATAGCCAGTGAATAGCCTGGCTTCGAGTGTGAACAGACCGGTCAAAAGCAGCATTGTGTTACTTGGACATTCACAAGAGTTCTAACGAAATCCTGCCTGCAGTGCAGATTCAGATGAATTCCAGATTCGAAGTGAATGTACGGAACATTCTGTAATGGAGATTCCAATGATTTCTGAATGCTGGCTTTTGTGGACAGGAAAATTAAGAGCTTACATGCATTTAGTGGATAGCCAATTGAACAGAACCTCTGCGAGTGTGAAAAGGCCGCTGAAATCCAGCATTGGGTTACTTGGTCATTCACCAGTGGTATAACAAAAACCTGCCAGTAGTGGAGATTCAGGTGAATTCCAGATTCGCAGTGAATGAATGGAACACTCTGCAGTGGAGATTCCAATGATTACGACATCTGGATTGTTTGGACAGGAAAATGAAGAGTTGACCAGTTTTGAGTCGATAGCCAGTGAACAGCATGGCTTCGTATGTGAACAAAACCGCTGAAAACCAGCATTACGTTACTTGGACATTCAGCAGTGGGGTAACGAAATCCTGCCAAGAGTGGATGTTCATATGAATTCCATTTCGCAGTGAATGAATGGAACATTCTGTAGTGGAGATATAAATGATTTTTGAAGGCTGGGTTGTGTGGAGAGGAAAATGAAGCGATGACGAGGGTTGAATCGATAGCCAATTGAACAGAATGGCTGCGAGTTTGAAAGGGCCGCTGAAAACCAGCATTGCTTTACTTGTACATTCACTAGTGGTGTTACGATAAACTGCCTGTAGTTCATATTCAGATGAATTCTGGATTCACAGTGAATGAATGGAACATTCTGCAGTGGAGATAACAATGATTTCTGAAATCTGATTTGTGTGGAAACGAAAATGAAGAGACGACCAGGGTTGAGTGGATATCCAATTGAACAGCACGGCTGTGATTGTGAACAGGCTGCTGATAACCAGCATTAGGTTACTTGGACATTCAGCAGCAGTGTAACGAAAACCTGCCGGGAGTGGAAAATGAGATGAATTCCAGATTCACAGAGACTGAATGCTATATGCTGTAGTTGAGATTCCAATGATTTCTAAAGGCTGGATTGTGTGGACAATAAAATCGAGAGCTGACCAGCATTGAGTGGATAGCCAATTGAAACAGCACGTCTGCTAGTTGAACATGTCACTGAAAACCAGCATGGGGTTACTTGGACAGTCAACAGTGGTGTAACGAAAGAATGCCTGCAGTGCAGATTCAGATGAATTCCAAATTCGCAGTGAATGAATGGAACATTCTGTAGTGGAAGTTCCAATGTTATCTGAAATATGGGCTCTGTGGACAGGAAAATGAAGAGCTGACCAGCATTAAGTGGAAAGCCAATTGATCAGCACCTCTGCGAGTGTGAACATTCCGCTGAAAACCAGCGTTGCTTTTCATGGACATTCACTAGTGGTGTAACGAAAGCCTGCCTGGAGAGCAGATTCAGATGAATTCCAGATTCGCAGTGAATGAACGGAACATTCTCTAGTGGAGATTCCAAAGATTTCTGAAGGCTGGGTTATGGGGACAATAAAATCGAGAGCTGACCAGCATTGAGTGGATAGCCATTTGAAACAGCATGTCTGCGAGTACGAACATGCCGCTGTAAACCAGCATGGGGTTACCTGGACAGTCAACAGTGGTGTAACGAAAGTCTGCCTGCAGTGAAGATTCAGATGAATTCCAAATTCGCAGTGAATGAATGGAACATTCTGTAGCAGATATTCCAATGATTTCTGAAGGCTGGATTGTGTGGACAGGTAAATGAAGAGGTGATCAGGGTTGAGTGGATTGCCAATTGAACAGCACGACTGCGAGTGTGAACAGGCCGCTGAAAATGAGCACTGGGTTACTTGGTCATTCCCCAGTGGTGCAAGGAAACCTGCCTGGTGTGAAGAGTCAGATGAATTCCAGATTCGCAGTGAATGGGTGGAACTATCTGTAGTGGAGATTCCAATGATTTCTGAAGACTGGATTGTGTGGACAGGAAAATGAAGAGCTGACCAGGATTGAGTGGATAGCCAATTGAACAACACAGCTGCGATTGTGAACAGGCCGCAAAAAACGAGCATTGGGTTACTTGGACATTCACCAGTGGGGTAACGAAATCCTGCCAATAGTGGGTGTTCAGATGAATTCCAGATTCGCAGTGAATGAATGGAACAATCTGTAGTAAAGATTCCAATGATTTCTGAAGGCTGGGTTCTGTGGACAGGAAAATCAAGAGCTCACCAGGGTTGAGTGGATAGCAAATTGAACAGCACGTCGGCGAGTGTGAACATACTGCTGAAAACCAGCATTGGGTTACTTGGACATTCAATAGTGGTGTAATGAAAGACTGTCTACAGTGTAGACTCAGATGAATTCCAAATTCGCAGCGAATGAATGGAACATTCTGTAGTGGAGATGTCAATGATTTCTGAAGGCTGGGTTATGTGGACAGGAAATGAATTGCTGAACAGGGTTGAGGGGATATCCAATTGAACAGCATGGCTAGGAGTCATGTGTAATGAAAACCTACCGGTAGTTGAGATTCAGATGAATTCCAGATTCGCAGTGAATGAATGGAACATTTTGTTGTGGACATTCCAATGATTTATGAAGGGTGGGTGATGTGGACAGGAAAATGAAGAGCTGAACAGGGTTGAGTGTATGACCAATTTAACAGCATGGCTATGAGTCTGAACAGGCCGCTGAAAATAAGCATTGTGTTACATGGACATATACCAGTGGTGTAACGAAAACCTGCCGGGAGTAGAGATTCAGATGAAATCCAGATTCGGAGTGAATGAATGGAACTTTCTGTAGTGGAGGTTCCATTGATATCTGAAGTCTGGATTGTTTGGACAGAAAAATGAAGAGCTGACCGGTGTTAAGTGGATAGCCAGTGAACAGCTCGGCTTCGAGAGTGAAAAAAGCACGGAAAACCAGCATTGCATTAGTTGGACATTCAACAGTGGTGTAACGAAAGCCTGCCGGGTGTGGAGATTCAGAAGAATTCCAGACTCACAGTGAATTAATGGACCGTTCTCTAGTGGAGATTCGAATGATTTCTGAAGTCTGGATTGTGTGGACAGGAACATGAAGAGCTGACCAGTGTTGAGTGGATATACAGTGAAAAGCCTGGCTTCGAGTGTGAACAGACTGGTGAAAACCAGCACTGCGTTACTTGGACATTCACCAGTGCTCTAACGAAAGCCTGCCTGCAATGCCGATTCAGATGATTTCCAGATTCGCAGTGAATGAATGGAATGTTCTGTAATGGACATTCTAATGATTTCTGAATGCTGTGTTTTGTGGACAGGAAAATGACGAGCTTACCAGCCTTTAGACGATAGCCAATTGAACAGAACTTCTGCGAATGTGAACTGGCCGCTCAAAACCAGCATTGTGTTACTTGTTCATTCACCAGTGGTGAATGAAACATTCACCATTCTGTAGTGGATTCACAGATTCGCAGTGAATGAATGGAATATTCTGTAGTGGAGATTCCAAAGATTTCGACGTCTGGATAGTTTGGACAGGAAAATGAAGAGTTGAACAGTTTTGAGTCGATAGCCAGTGAACAGCATAGCTTCGAATGTGAACAAAACCGCTGAAAATCAGCATTAAGTTAATTGCACATACAACAGTGGTGTAATGAAAGCCTGCCTGGAGTGCAGATTCAGATGAATTCCAGATTAGCAAAGAATGAATGGAACTTTCTGTACTGGATATTCCAATAATTTCTGAAGGCAGGGTGATGTGGACATGAAAATGAAGATCCCAACAGGATTCATTTCATTTTCATGTCCACACAATCCAGACTTCAGAAATCATTCGAATGTCCACTAGAGGATGGGCCATTCATTCACTGAGAATCTGGAATTATTTTGAAGCTCCATTCCCGGCAGGTTTTCGTTACACCGCGGGTGAATGTCCAAGTAATCCAATGCTGGTTTTCAGCGGCCTGTCCAGACTCGCATCCGTGCAGTGCAATCGGCTATCCACGCAAACCTGGTAAGCTATTCATTTTCATGTCCACACAATCCAGACTTCAGAAATCATTGGAACCTCCACTAGAGAATGTTCCATTTATTCTATGCGAATCTGTAATTCATCTTAATCTCCACTCCAGGCAGGTTTTGTTACACCACTGGTTAATGACCAAGTAAACCAATATTGGTTTTTAGCGGCCTGTTCACACTCGCAGCCATGCTGTCCAATTGGCTATGCACGCAACTCTGTTCCGGACTTCATTTTCCTTTCCACACAACCCAGTCTTCATAAATCATTGTTATCTCCACTACAGAATGTTCCATTCATTCACTGCGAATTTGGAATTTATCTGCAGGCAGTCTACCGTTACACCAGTGGTGAATGTGCAAGTAACCCAAAGCTGATTTTCAGCGGCATGTTCACACTCGCAAATGTGCTGTTCAATTGGCTATCCACTCAGTGCTGGTCAACTCATCATTTTCCTGTCCACACAACCCAGCCTTCAGAAATCATTGGAATCATCTCCACTACAAAATGTTCCATTCATTCACTACGAATATGGAATTATTCTGAATCTGCATTCCAGGCAGGCTTTCGTTACACCACTGGTGAATGTTCAAGTAATGCATTACTGGTTTTAAGCTGTTTGTTCACATTCGAAGCCGTGCTGTTCACTGGCTATCCATTCAACACTGGTCAGCTCCTCATTTTCCTCGCCACACAATGCAGACTTCAGAAATCATTGGAATCTCCACTACAGATTGTTCCTTCCATTCACTGCGAATCTGGAATTCATCTGACTCTTCACAACAGGCAGGTTTCGTTACACAACTGGGGAATGACCAAGTAACCCAAGTGCTCATTTTCAGTGATTTGTTCACAGTCGAAGCCGTGCTGGTCACTGGCTATCCACTCAACACTGGTCAGCTCTTTGTTTTTCCTGTCCACACAATCCAGACTTCAGAAATAATTGGAAATCATTGGAAACATCTCCACTACAGAACGTTCCATTCATTCACTGCGAATCTGGAATTAATCTGAATCTGCACTCCAGGCAGGCTTTCGTTAGACCACTGTGACTGTCTAAGTAACCCCTGCTGGTATTCAGCGGCATGTTCACACTCGAAGAAGTGCTGTTTCAATTGGTTATCCACTCAATGCTGGTCAGCTCTCGATTTTATTGTCCACACAATCCAGATTTCAGAAAACATTGGAATCTCCACTAGAGAATGTTCCATTCATTCACTGTGAATCTGGAATTCATCTCACTTTCCACTCCCGGCAAGTTTTCGTTACACAACTGTTGAATGCCCAAGTAACACAATTCTGGTTTTCAGCGGCCTGTTCACAAACGCAGTCGTGCTGTTCAATTGGCTATCCACTCAACCCTGGTCAGCTCTTCATTTTCCTGTCCACACTACCCAGAATTCAGAAATCATTCCTATCTCCATGACAGAATGTTCCATTCATTCATTGCGATGTTCCATTCATTCATTCATCTGAACATCCACTACCGACATTTTTTCGTTAAACCACTGGTGAATGTCCAAGTAATGCAATGCTAGTTTTCAGCGGGTCTTTCAAACTCGCAACCATTCTGTTAAATTGACTTTCGATTCAACCCTCGTCAGCTCTTCATTTTGCTGTCCACACAACCCAGCATTCAGAAATCATTTAAATCTCCACTACAGAATGTTCCATTCCTTCACTGTGAATCTGGAATTCATCTGAGTCTGCACTCCAGGCAGATCTTTGTTGAACCACTGGTAAATGTCCAAGTAACCGAAGGCTGGTTTTCAGCAGCCTGTTTAGACTTCCAGCCCTGCTGTTCACTGGCTATACTTTCCACCCTGGGTAGCTCTACATTTTCCTATCGACACAACCAAGATTTCAGAAAACATTGTACTCTCCACTAAAGAATGTTCCATTCAGTCACTCCGAATCTGGCATTCATCTGACTCTCCACTCCAGGTAGGTTTTCATTACACCAGTGGTGAATGTCCAAGTAACCCAATGCTGGTTTTTAGTGCATGTTCACACTCACAGAGATGCTGTTTAATTGGCGGACCAGTGTTAAGTGGATAGCCAATGAACAGCGCATCTTCGAGTGTGACAACCCACTGAAAACCAGCACTGCATTACTTGGACATTCTCCAGAGGTGTAACGAAAGCCTGCCTGGATTGCAGATTCAGATTAATTCCAGATTCACAGTGAATGAATGGAACATTCTGTAGTGGATATGCCAATGATTTCTGAAGGCTGGATTGTGTGGACAGGAAAATGAAGAGCTGACGAGGGTTGAATCGATAGCCAATTGAACAGAAAGGCTGCGATTTTGAAAGGGCCGCTGAAATCCAGGATTGCGTTACTTGGACATTCACCAGTAGTGTATCGAAGAACTGCCTTTAGTGGATGTTCAGATGAATTCTGGATTCGCAGTGAATGAATTGAACATTTTGTAGTGGAGATAACAATGATTTCTGATGTCTGGGTTGTGTGGTCAGGAAAATGAAGGGCTGACCAGGGTTGAGTGGATAGCCAATTGAACAGCAAGGCTGCAATTGTGAACAGGCCGCTGAAAACGATCACTGGGTTACTTGGTCTTTCACCAGTGCGGTAACGAAACCTGCCTGGTGTGAAGAGTCAGATGAATTACAGATTCGCAGTGAATGAATGGAACAATCTGTAGTGGAGATTCCAATCATTTCTGAGGCCTGGGTTGTGTGGACAGGAAATGAGGAGCTGATCAGGGTTGAGTGGATAGCCAATTGAACAGCATGGCTGCGATTGTGAACAGGCCGCTGAAAACCACCATTGGTTTACTTGGACATTCACCAGTGGTGTAACTAAAACCTGCAGAGATGTTGGATGTTCAGATGAATTCCAGATTTGCATTGAATGTATGGAACATTCTGTTGTAGAGATTCCAGTGATTTCTGAAGTTTGGGTTGTGTGGAAAAGAAAATGAAGATCTGACCAGCATTGAGTGGATAGCCAATTGAACAGCACGTCTGCCAGTGCGAACATGCCGCTCAAAACCAGCAATGGGTTACTTTTACATTCAATAGTGGTGTAACGAAATATTGCCTGCAGTGCAGATTCAGATGAATTCCAAATTCGCAGTGAATGAATGGAGCATTCTCTAATGGAGATAAAAATGTTTTCTGAAGACTGGGTTATGTGGACAGGAAAATGACGTCCTGAACAGGGTTCAGTGGATAGCCAATTGAAGATCATGGCTAAGAGTCTGAACAGGCCACTGAAAACCAGCATTGGGTTACTTGGACATTCACCAGTGGTGTAACGAAAACCTGCCGGGAGTAGAGATTCGCAGTGAATGAATGCAACTTTCTGTAATGGAGATTCGAATCATATCTGAAGTCTGGATTGTGTGAACAGCAAAAGGAAGAGCTGACCAGTGTTAAGTGGATAGCAAGTGAACAGCACGGCTTCGAGTGTGAACAGATCTCTGAAAACCAGCATTGTGTTACTTGGATATTGACCGGCGGTGTAACGAAAGCCTGCCGGTAGTGGGTATACAGATGAATTCCAGATTCGCAGTGAATGAATGGACCATTCCATAGTGGAGATTCCAATGATTCCTCAAGGCTGTGTCGTGTGGACAGGAATAAGAACACTTAAACAGGGTTGAGTCTATAGCCAATAAAACAGAAAGGCTACGAGTATGAAAAGTCCTCTGAAACCCAGAATTGGGTTACTTGAACAATCTCCAGTGGTGTAACGACAACCTGCTGGTAGTGGAGATTCAGATGAATTCCAGATTCGCAGTGAATAAATGGAACATTCTGTAGTGGAGTTTACAATAACTATTGTAGTCTGGCTTGTGTGGAATGGAAAATGAAGAGGTGTCCAGTGTTGAGTGGATAGCCAGTGAACATCACGGCTTCGATTGTGAACATACCACTGAAACCATCATTGCGTTACTTGGACATTCAACAGTGGTGTAACGAAAGCCTGATTGGAGTGCACATACAGATTATTTCCCGATTCGCAGTGAATGTATGGAACATTTTGTAGTGGATATGCCAATGATTTCTGCAGGCTTGGTTATGTGGACAGGAAAATGAAGAGCTGACCAGCATTGAGTGAATAGAATATTGAACAGCACGTCTGCCAGTGTGAACATGCCGCTGAATTCCAGCAGTGGGTTACTTGGACATTCACCACTGATGTAACGAAAACCGTCCTGGAGTGGAGAGTCAGATGAATTCCAGATTCGGAGTGACTGAATGGAACATTCTTTAGTGGAGAGTACAATGATTTCTGAAATCTTGGTTGTGACGATAGGAAAATGTAGAGCTGCCCAGGGTGGAAAGTATAGCCAGTGAACAGCAGGGCTGGAAGTCTAAACAGGCTGCTGAAAACCAGCCTTTGGTTACTTGGACATTTACCAGTGGTTCAACAAAGATCTGCCTGGAGTGCAGACTCAGATGAATTCCAGATTCACAGTGAAGGAATGGAACATTCTGTAGTGGAGATAACAGTGATTTCTGAAGGTTGGATTATGTGGACAGGAAAAGAAGAGCTGACCAGGGTTGAATCCATAACCATTAAAACAGCACAGCTGCGAGTATGAAAACGCCGCCGAAAACCAGCATTGGGTTACATGGACATTCACCAGTGGTGTAAAGAACACCTGCCTGGAGTGGAAAATCAGATGAGTTCCAGATTCGCTCTGAATGTATGGAACATTTAGTAGTGGAGGTTAAAATGATTTCTGAATTATGCGTTGTGTGGACAGGAAAATAAAGAGCTGAACAGGGTTGAGTGGATAGCCAATTGAACAGCACGGCTGCTAGTCTGAACAGGCCGCTGAAAACCAGCATTGGGTTACTTGGATAATCACCAGTGGTGTAACTAAAGACTACCTGCTGTGCAGATTCAGATGAATTCCAAATTCGCAGTGAATGAATGGAACATTCTGTAGTGGAGATAACAATGATTTCTGAAGGCTGAGTTGTGTGGAGAAGAAAATGAAGAGCTGATAAGGGTTGAGTGGATAGCCAATTTAACAGTACTGCTTCAAGTGTGAACTGGCTGCTGAAAACCAGGTTTGGGTTACTTGGACATTCACCAGTGGTGTAACAAAAACCTGCCTGGAGTGGATATTCGGATGAATTCCAGATTCGCAGTGAATGAATGTAACATTCAGTATTGGAGATTCCAATGATTTCAGAAGGCTGGGTTGTGTGAACATGAAAATGAAGAGCTGAACAGGATTGAGTGGATAGCCAATTGAACAGTATGGCTGCGAGTCTCAACATGTCGCTGAAAACCAGCATTGGGTTACTTGGATATTCACCAGTGGTGTAACCAAATCCTGCCTGGAGTGGAGATTCAGATGAATTACAGATTCGTAATGAATGTATGGAACATTCTGTAGTGGAGGTTCCAATGATTTCTGAAGTCTGGGTTGTGTGGACAGGAAAATGAAGAGCTGAACAGGGTTGATTGGACAGCTAATTGAACAGCACGGCTGCGAGTCTGAACAAGCCGCTGAAAACCAGCATTGGATTACTTGGATATTCACCAGTGGTGTAACGAACACCTGCCAGGGATGGAGATTCAGATGAATTCCAGATTCGCAGTGAATGAATGGAAAATTCTGTAGTGCAGATTCCAACGATTTCTGAAGTCTGGATTGTGTGGACAGGAAAATGAAGACCTGACCAGTGTTGAGTAGATAGCCAGTGAACAGCACGGGTACGAGTGTGAACATACCGCTAAAAATCAGCATTGCGTTTCTTGGACATTCACCAGTGGTTTAACGAAAACCTGCCTGGAGTGGAGATTCAGTTGAATTCCAGATTCGCAGTGAATAAAGGAACATTCTGTAGTGAAGGTTCCAAAGATTTTTGAAGCCTGGGTTGTATAGATAGGAAAATGAAGAGCTGACCACGGTTGAGTGGATAGCCAATTGAAAATCATGGCTGCGAATGTGAATAGGCCTCTGATAACCAGCATTGTGTTACTTGGACATTCAATAGTGGTGTATCGAAAACCTGCCCGGAGTGCAGAGTCAGATGAATTCCAGATTCGCAGTGAATGAATGGAACATTCTGTATTGGAGATTTCAATGATTTCTGAAAGCTGGGTTGTGTGGACAGGAAAATGAAGAGCTGAACAGGACTGAGTGGATATCCAATTGAACAGCACTGCTCCTAGTCTGAAGAGGCCGCTGAAAACCAGCATTTGGTTACTTAGACATTCACCGGTGGTGTAACGAAAGCCTGCCTGGAGAGCAGATTCAGATTAATTCCAGAATCGCAGTTAATTATTGGAACATTCTGTAGTAGAGAGTCCAATAATATCTTATGTCTGGGTTGTTTGCTTAACAAAATGAAGAGCTGACCATTGTTGAGTGGATATCCAGTGAACAGCACGAATTTGAGTGAGAACAGACCGCTGAAAACCAGCATTGCGTTACTTTGAAACTCACCTGTGGTGTAATGAAAGTCTGGGGCTGATTCATATTCATTGCAGATTCACAATGAATGATTGTAACATTCTGTAGTGGAGATAACAATGATTTCTGTAGGCTGGTTTTTGTGGACGGGAAAATGAAGAGCTGACCTGGATTGACTGGATAGCCAATTGAACAGCATGGCTGCGATTGTTAACAGACCGCTGATAACCAGCATTGGGTTACTTGGACATTCACGAGTGGTGGAACGAATGACTGGCTGGAGCAGAGATTCAGATGAATTCCAGATCCGCAGTGAATGAATGGAACATTCTTTAGTGGAGATAACAGTGATTTATGAAGGCTGAGTTGTGTGGACAGGAAAATGAAGAGCTGACCAGGGTTGAGTGGATATATAATTGAACAGCATGGCTGCGATTGTGAACAGGCTGCTGAAAACTAGTATTGGGTTACTTGGGCATTCACCAGTGGTGTAACAAAAGCCTGCCTGGAGTGCGATTCAGATTAATTCCAGAATCGCAGTGAATGATAGAAACGTTCTCTAGTGGAGATTCCAATGATTTCTGAAGGCTGGGTTGTGTGGACAGAAAAACGAATAACTGACCAGCATTGAGTGGATAGCCAATTGAATAGCACGTCTGCAACTGTGAACATGCCGCCGAAAACCAGCATTGGTTTACTTGGACATACACCAGTGGTGTAATGAACGACTGCCTGCAATGCAGATTCAGATGAATTCCAAATTCGCAGAGCATGAATGGAACATTCTGGAGTGGAGTTAACAATAATTTCTGAGGGCTGGGTTGTGTGGACAGGAAACTGTAGACCTGAGCAGGGTTGAGTGGATGGCCAATTGAACAGCACGGCTACGAGTGTGAACAGACCGCTGAAAACCCGCATTGGGTTACTTGGTCCTTCACCAGTGGTGTAAGGAAAACCTGCCTGGATTGGAGAGTCAAATCATTACAGATTCACAGTGAATGAATGCAACATTTTGCAGTGGAGATTCCACTGATTTATGAAGGCTGGGTTATATGGACAGGAAAACGAAGATCTGAACAGGGTTGAGTGGATACCCAATTGAACAACATGGATGCGAGTCTGAACAGGCTGATGAAAACCAGCATTGGTTTACTTGGGCATTCACCAGTGGTGAAAAGAAAACCTGCCAGGAGAGAAGATTCAGTTGAATTCCAGATTCGCAATGAATGAAGGGAACATTCTGTAATGCAGATTCCAATGATTTCGAAGTCTGGATTGTGTGGACAGGAAAATGAAGAACTGAACTGTGTTGAGTTTCAGGCCACTGAAAACCCGCATTGGGTTACTTGGTCATTCAACAGTGGTGTAACGAAAACCTGCCTGGAGTGGAGAGTCAAATGTATTCCAGATTCACAGTGAATGAATTAAACATTCTGTAGTAGAGATTCCAATGATTTATGAAGGCTGGGTTATGTGTACAAGAAAATGAAGCTCTGAACAGGCTTGAGTGGATAGCCAATTTAACAGCACGGCTGCGAGTCTGAATAGTCCGCTGAAAAAAAGCATTGGATTACTTGGACATTCACCAATGGTGATAAGAAAACCTGCCGAGAGTGGAGATTCTGATGAATACTAGATTCGCAGTGAATGAAAGGAACATTCTGTACCGGAAATAAATTTATTTCTGTAGGCGGATTTTTGTGGACAGGAAAATGAAAAGATGAACAGAGTTGAGTGGATAGCCAATTTAACTGCACGGCTGCGAGTCTGAACAGGCTGCTGAAAACCAGCATTGGGATACTTGGACATTCACCTGTGGTGATACAAAACCTTGCCATAAGCGGAGATTCAGAATAATTCCAGATTCGCAGTGAATGAATGGAACATTCTGTAGTGGAGATAACAATGATTTCTGAAGGCTGTGTTGTATCGACAGGAAAATGAAGAGCTGACCAGGGTTGAGTGGATAGCCAATGGAACAGCACGTCTGCTAGTGTGAAAATGCCGCTGAAATCCAGCATTGACTTATTTGGCATTCACCAGTGGTGTAATGAAAGTCTGCCTGCAGTGCAATTTCAGTTGAATTCCAAATTCGCAGTGATTGAATGGAACATTCTGTCGTGGAGATAACAATGATTTCTGTAGGCTGGGTTGTGTGGACAGGAAAATGAAGAGCTGACATGGGTAGAGTGGATAGCGAATTGAACAGCATGGCTTCGAGTGTGAACAGGCCACTGAAAACCCGCATTGGTTTACTTGGTTATTCACCAGTGGTGTAACAAAAACCTGCCTGGAGAGGAGAATCAAATGTATTCCAGATTCACAGTGAATAATGGAACATTCTGTTGTGGCGATTCCAATGATTTCTGAAGCCAATCTAACAGCACTGCTGCGTGTGTGAACTGGCTGCTGAAAACCAGCTTTCGGTTAATTGGACATTTACCAGTGGTGTAAAAAAAACCTGCCTGGAGTGGAGATTCGGATGAAATCCAGTTTCGCAGTGAATGAATGGAACATTCCGTAGTGGAGATAACATTGATTTCTGTAGGCTGCTTTTTGTGGACAGTAAAATGAAGAGCTGACCAGGTTTTACAGCTGCGTGCATGAAAAGGTCGTTGAAAATCAGCATGGGGTTACTTGGAACATTCAGTATGGGAGATTCCAATGATTTCTGATGGGTGCCTTGCATGGACAGGAAAATAAAGAGCTGAACAGGGTTGAGTCGATAACCAATTGAACAGAAAGGCTGCGAATGTGAACAGGCGCTAAAAGCCAGCATTCGGTTCCTTGGACATTCAACAGTGGTGTAACGAAATCCTACCTGGAAGAGAGTCAGATGAATTTCAGATTCGCAGTGAATGAAAGTAACATTCTTGTAGTGGAGTTTCCAATGATTTCTGAATGTTGTGTTATGTGGACAACAAAATGAAGAGCTGAACAAGGTTGAGTGGATAGCCAATTTAACAGTACTAATGCGAGTGTGAACAGGCCACTGAAAACAAGCTTTAGGTTACTTGGTCATTCAGCAGTGGTTTAACGAAAACCTGCCTGTAGTGGAGAGTCACATGAATTCCAGATAAGCAGTGAATGAATGGAACAATCTGTAGTGGAGATTCCAATGATTTCTGAAGGCTGAGTTGGGTGGACAGGAAAAAGTAGAGCTGACGAGGGTAGAATCAATAGCCAATAAAACAGCACGGCTGGGAGTATGAAAAGGTCGCTTAAAACAAGCATTGTGTTACTTTGACATTAACAAGTGTTGTAACGAATGCCTGCCTGGAGTGCAGATTCAGATAAATTCCAGAATCGCAGTGAATAATTGCAACATTCTGTAGCGGAGAGATTTCTTATGTCTGGATTTTTTGCATAGCAAAATGAAGAGCTGGCCAGGGTGGAGTGGATAGCCAGTGAACAGCAGGGCTACGAGTGTTAACTGGCTGCTGAAAACCAGAATTTGGTTACTTGGACATTCACCAGTGGTGTAACGAAAACCTGCCTGGAGTGGAGTTTCAGATGAATTTAAGATTAGCAGTGAATGTACGGAACATTCTGTAGTGGAGGTTCCAATGATTTCTGAAGGCTGGTTTGTGTGGACAGCAAAATGAAGAGCTGACCAGGGTTGATTCGATAGCCAATTGAAGAGCACGGTTGGATTGTGAACAGGCCGCTGAAAACCAGCACTGGGTTACTTGAATATTCAATAGTGGTATAACGAAAACCTGCCTGGAGCGGAGATTCAGATGAATTCCAGATTCACCGTGAATGAACGGAATATTCTTGTAGTGGAGATTCCAATAATTTCTGAAGGCTGGGTCATGTGGAAAGGAATATGAAGAGCTGAACAAGGTTGAGTGGATAGCCAATTTTACAGCGCGGCTGCGACTCTGAACTGGCCGCTGAAAACTAGAATTATGCTAGTTGGACATTCAACAGAGGTGTTACGAATACGTGCCAGGAGTGGAGATTCAGATGAATTCCAGATTCTTAGTGAATAATGGAACATTCTGTAGTGGAGGTTCCAATGATTTCTGAAGTCTGGATTGTGTGGACAGGAAAATGAAGACCTGACCAGTGTTGAGTGAATAGCCAGTCAACAGAACGGCGTCAAGTGTGAATAGACGACTGAAAACCAGCATTGCGTTACTTGGACTTTCACAAGTGGTGTGAGGAAAGCCTGCCTGGTGTGCAGATTCAGATTAATTTCAGATTCGCAGTGAACGAATGGAACATTCTGTAGTGGAGATAACAATGATTTCTGTAGGCTGTGTCTTGAGGACAGGAAAATGAAGAGCTGACCGTATTGAATGGATAACCAATTGAACAGCACGTCTGCAATTGTGAACATGCCGCGAAAACCAGCATTGCTTACTTGTAAATTCACCAGTGGTGTAACAAAAGACTGCCAGCAGTGCAGATTCAAATGAATTCCAAATTCGCAGTGAATGAATGGAACGTTCTGTAGTGGAGATTTAAATGATTTCTGAAGGCTGGGTTGTGATGAAAAGAAAAAGAAGAACTAACCAGGGTTGAATTGATAGCCAACTGAACAGACGGCTGCGAGTAAGAAAAGGCCGCTGAAAATCAGTATTGAACTACTTGCACATTCACCAGTGTTGTAAGGAAAGACTGCATGAAGTGCAGTTTCACATGATTTCCAATTCACAGTGAATGAATTGACATTCTGTAGGGGAGATAACAATGAGTTCTGAAGTTTGGGTTCTGTGGACAGGAATATGAAGAGCTGACCAGGGTTGAGTGGATAGTCAATTGAACAGCATGCCTGCTTTTGTGAACAGGCCGCTGAAAACGAGCATTGGGTTACTTGGACATTCAACAGTGGTGTAAAGAAAACTTGCCTGATGTGGAGATTCATATGAATTCCAGATTTGCAGTGAGTGTATGGAACATTCTGTAGTGGAGGTTCCAATGATTTCTGATGTTTGCGTTGTGTGGACAGGAAAATGATGAGCTGACCAGGGTTGAGTGTAGAGCCAATTCAACAGCACTGCTGCGAGTCTGAACAGGCCGCTGAGAACCAGCATAGGGTTACTTGCACATTCACCAGTGGTGTAACAAAAACCTGCCTGGAGTGCAGATTCAGATAAATTCCACTTTCGCAGTGAATGAATAGAACATTCTTTAGTGCAGATTCCAAAGTTTTCTGAAGAATGGGTTGTGTGGACATGAAAATGTAGAGGTGACCAGGGTTGAATCAGTAGCAAATTGAACAGCATAGCTGTGACAGTGAACACTCCGCTGAAAACCAGAATTGGGTTACTTGGGCATTCAGCACTGGGGTAACGAAAACATGCCTGAAGTGGAGATTCAGATGAATTCCAAATTGGAATTGAATGAATGGAACACTTTGTAGTGGAGATTCCAATGTTTATTGAATTCTGGGTGTGTGGACAGGAAAATCAAGAGATTACCAGTGTTGATTGGATAGCCAATTGAACAGCACTGTTGCGAGACTGAACAGTCCACTGAAAACCAGCATTGGTTTACTTGGACATTCAACAGTGGTATAACGAAAACCTTCCAGAAGTGGAAAATCAGATAAATTCCAGTTTCTCAGTGAATGAATGGAACATTCTGTATTCAAGATTCCAATGATTTCTGAAGTCGGGTATATATGGAAAGGAAAATGAAAATCTTAACTGGGTTGTGTGGATAGCCAATTGAACAGCACAGCTGCAAGTCTGAACATGACGCTAAAAACCAGCATTGGGTTACTTGGACATTCACCAGTGGAGTACCGAAATCCTGCCGGGAATGGAGATTCAGATAAATTCCAGATTCGCAGTGAATGAATGGAACATAGTCTAGTGGAGTTAACAATGATTTCTGAAGTCTGGATTGTGAGGACAGAAAAATTTAAATCTGACCACTGTTGAGTGGATAGCCAGTAAACAGCACGGCTTCGAGTTTAAAAAGGCCACTGAAAACCAGCATTGCAATACATAGACATTCACCGGTGGTGTAATGAAAGCCTGCCTGGAGTGCAGATTCAGATTAATTACAGATTCACAGTGAATGAATGGAACATTCTGTCGTAGAGATTCCAAAGATTTCTGAAGTCGGGGTTTTGTGGACAAGAAAATGAAGAGCTGACGAGGGTTGAGTGGATAGCCAATTGAACAGCACTTTTGCGACAATGCACAGGCCGCTGAAAACCAGCATTGGGTTACTTGGTCATTCAGCAGTGGTGTAATGAAAACCAGCCTGGAGTGGAGAGTCAGATGAATTCCAGATTCGCAGTGAATAAATGGGACATTCCGTAGTGGACATTCCAATGATTTCTGAAGGGTTGGTTGTGTGGACAGGAAAAAGTAGAGTTCACAAGGATTTAATCAATAGCCAATAAAACAGCACGGCTGCGAGCAAGAAAAGGCCGCTGAAAACCGTTATTGGGTTATTTGGACATGAACCAGTGGTGTAACGAAAACCTGCTTGGAGTGGAGATTCATATGAATTCCAGATTTGCAGTGAGTGTATGGAACATTCTGTAGTGGAGGTTCCAATGATTTCGGATGTTTGCGTTGTGTGGACAGAAAAATGATGAGCTTACCAGGGTTGAGTGTAGAGCCAATTCAACAGCACTGCTGCGAGTCTGAACAGGCCGATGAGCACCAGCATAGGGATACTTGCACATTCACCAGTGGTGTAACGAAAACCTGCCTGGAGTGCAGATTCAGATAAATTCCACTTTAGCTGTGAAAGAATGGAACATTCTGTAGTGCAGATTCCAAAGGTTTCTGAAGAATGGGTTGTGTGGACAAGAAAATGAAGAGGTGACCAGGGTTGAATCGGTAGCAAATTGAACAGCATAGCTGCGACAGTGAACACTCTGCTGAAAACCAGAATTGAGTTACTTGGTCATTCAGCACTGGGGCAACAAACAATTGCGTGAAATGGAGATTCAGATGAATTCCAAATTGGCATTGAATGAATGGAACATTCTATAGTGGCGATTCCAATGTTTATTGAATTCTGGGTGTGTGGACACAAAAATGATGAGATGACTAGGGTTGAGAGAATAGCAAATTGAACAACACGGCCTCGATTGTGAACAAAATTCTCAATGAATGAATGGAACATTCTGTAGTGGAGATTCCAATGATTTCTGAAAGGTACCCTATGTGGACAAGAAAATGAAGAGCTGAACGGTGTTGAGTGGATAGCCAATTGTACAGCACGGCTGCGAGTCTGAACATGACGCTAAAAACCAGCACTGGGTTACTTGGACATTCACCAGTGGTGTAACGATATCCTGCCGGGAATGGAGATGCAGATGAATTCCAGATTCACAGTGAATGAATGGAACATTCTCTAGCGGAGATAACAAAGATTTCTGAAGTCTGAATTGTGTGGACAGAAAAATGAAAAGCTGACCAATGTTGAGTGGATAGCCATTAAACAGCACGGCTTTGAGTGTGAAAAGACCGCTGAAAACCAGCATTGCATTACATAGACATTCAACAGTGGAGTAACGAAAGCCTGCCTAGACTGCAGATTCAGATTAATTCCAGATTCGCAGTCAATGAATGGATCATTCTGTAGTGGAGTTAACAATGATTTCTGAAAGCTGGTTTGTGTGGACAGGAAAATGAAGAGCTAAACTGGGTTGAGTGGAACGCTAATTTAAGAGCACGTCTGCGACTGTGAAAATGCCGCTGAAAACCAGCGTTGGGTTACTTGGACATTCACCAGTGGTGTAACGAAATACTGGCTGCAGTGCAGATTCAGATGAATTCCAAAATTCACAATGAATGAATGGAACATTCTGTAGTGGAGATTCCAATGATTTCTGAAGGCTGACCTATGTGCACAGGAAAATGAAGAGCTGAACGGTGTTGAGTGGATAGCCAATTGAACAGCACGGCTGCGAGTCTGAACATGACGCTAAAAACCAGCACTGGGTTACTTGGACATTCACCAGTGGTGTAACGAAATCCTGCCGGGAATGGAGATGCAGATGAATTCCAGATTCGCAGTGAATGAATTGAACATTCACTAGTGGAGATAACAATGATTTCTGAAGTCTGGATTATGTGGACAGAAAAATGAAAAGACGACCAATGTAGAGTGGATAGCCACTAAAGAGCATGGCTTCGAGTGTGAACATGCCGCTGAAAACCAGCATTGCATTACATAGACATTCAACAGTGGTGTAACGAAAGCCTGCCTGGAGTGCAGATTCAGAATAATTACAGATTCGCAGTGAATGAATGGAACATTCTGTAGTAGAGATTTCAATGATTTCAGAAGTTGGGGTTTTGTGGACAAGAAAATGAGGAGCTTACGAGGGTTGAGTGGATAGCCAATTGAACAGCATGTTTGCTACAGTGAACAGGCCGCTGAAAACCAGCATTGGGTTACTTGGTCATTCAGCAGTGGTGTAATGAAAACCAGCCTGGAGTGGAGAGTCAGATGAATTCCAGATTCGCAGTGAATAAATGGGACATTCCGTAGTGGACATTCCAATGATTTCTGAAGGGTTGGTTGTGTGGACAGGAAAAAGTAGAGTTCACAAGGATTTAATCAATAGCCAATAAAACAGCACGGCTGCGAGCAAGAAAAAGCCGCTGAAAACCGTCATTGGGTTACTTGGACATGCACCAGTGGTGTAACGAAAACCTGCCTGGAGTGGAGATTCATATGAATTCCAGATTTGCAGTGAGTGTATGGAACATTCTGTAGTGGAGGTTCCAATGATTTCGGATGTTTGCGTTGTGTGGACAGGAAAATGATGAGCTGACAAGGGTTGAGTGGAGAGCCAATTCAACAGCACTGCTGCGAGTCTGAACAGGCTGCTGAGCACCAGCATAGGGTTACTTGCACATTCACCAGTGGTGTAACGAAACCTGCCTGAGTGCAGATTCAGATAAATTCTACTTTCGCAGTGAATGAATGTAACATTCTGTAGTGCAGATTCCAAAGTTTTCTGAAGAATGAGTTGTGTGGACACGAAAATGAAGAGTTGACCAGGATTGAATCGGTAGCAAATTGAACAGCATAGCTGCGACAGTGAACAGTCCGCTGAAAACCAGAATTGGGTTACTCGGTCATTCAACACTGGGGCAACGAATAACTGCGTGAAGTGGAGATTCAGATGAATTCCAAATTGGCAGTGAATGAATGTAACATTCTGTAGTGGAGATTCCAATGTTTCCTGAATTCTGGCTGTGTGGACACGAAAATGAGGAGATGAATAGGGTTGAGAGAATAGCCAATTGAACAGCACGCCTGCGATTGTGAACAAAATTCGCAATGAATGAGTGGAATATTCTGTAGTGGAGATTCCAATGATTTCTGAAGGCTGACCTATGTGCACAGCAAAATGAAGAGCTAAACGGTGTTGAGTGGATAGCCAATTGAACAGCACGGCTGCGAGTCTGACCATGACGCTAAAAACCAGCACTGGGTTACTTGGACATTCACCAGTGGTGTAACGATATCCTGCCGGGAATGGAGATTCAGGTGAATTCCAGATTCGCAGTGATTGAATTTAACATTCTCTAGCGGATATAACAATGATTTCTGAAGTCTGATTTGTGTGGACAGAAAAATGAAAAGCTGACCAATGTTGAGTGGATAGCCATTAAACAGCACGGCTTTGAGTGTGAAAAGACCGCTGAAAACCAGCATTGCATGGCATAGACATTCAACAGTGGTGTAACGAAAGCCTGCCTGGACTGCAGATTCAGATTAGTTACAGATTCGCAGTGAATGAATGGAACACTCTGTAGTAGAGATTTCAATGATTTCAGAAATTGGTGTTTTGTGGACAAGAAAATGAAGAGCTGAAGAGTGTTGAGTGAATAGCCAATTGAACAGCACGTTTTCGACAGTGAACAGGCCGCTGAAAACCAGCATTGGGTTACTTGGTCATTCAGCAGTGGTGTAGTGAAAACCTGCTTGGAGTGGTGAGTCAGATGAATTCCAGATTCGCAGTGAATAAATGGGAAATTCCGTAGTGGACATTCCAATGATTTCTGAATGCTGGATTGGGTTGTGTGGATAGGAAAATGAAGAGCAGACCAGGGTAGAATCAATAGCCAAAAAAAAGCACGGCTGAGATTATGAAAAGGCCGCTGAAAACCATCATTGTGTTACTTGAACATTCACCATTATTGTATCGAAAATCTTCATGGAATGGAGATTCTGATGAATTCCAGATTCGCAGTGAATGTGTGGAAAATTCTTTCGTGGAGGTTCCAAAGATTTCTGAAGTCTGGGTTGTGTGGACAGGAAAATGAAGAGCACACCAGCCAAGAGTGCATAGCCAGTTGAATAGCAGGCCTGCGAGTTTGAATTGGATGTTGAAAACCAGCATTGGGTTCCTTGGACTTTCACAAGTGGTGATTCCAATGATTTCTGAAGGCTGGCTTGTGTGGACAGGAAAAAGTAGAGCTTACCAGGTTTTAATCGATAGCCAATAAAACAGCACGACTGCAAGTATTAAAAGCCCCCTGAAAACCATTATTGGGTTACTTGGACATTCACCAGAGGTGTAACGAAAACCTGCGTGGAGTGGATATTCAGATGAATTCCAGATTTGAAGTGAGTGTATGGAACATTCTGTAGTGGGAGTTCCAATGATTTCTGAAGTCTGCGTTGTCTAGACAGGAAAATGAAGAGCTGACCAGGGTTGTGTGTAAAGCCAATTCAACAGCACGGCTGTGAGTCTGAACAGGACGCTGAAAACCAGCATTGAGTTAACCAGTGGTGTAACGAAAACCTGCCGGGAGTGGAGATTCATATTAATTCCAGATTTGCAGTGAATGAATGGAACATTCTATTGTGGAGATTCCAAAGATTTCTCAAGGCTGGGTTGTGTGGACAGAAAAATGAAGAGCTGACCAGGGTTGAGTGCATAGGAAATTGAACAGCACGGCTGGTACAGTGAACAGGCCGCTCAAAATCAGCATTGGGTTACTTGGTCATTCAGCACTGGAGTAATGAAAACCTGCCTGGAGTGGAGATCCAGAGGAATTTCAAAATCCCAGTGAATAAATGGAACATAATATAGTGGAGATAACAAAGATTTCTGAAGGTTGGGTTGTGTAGACAGGAAAATGGAGTACTGACCAGGGTTAAGTGGAGAGTGAATTGAACAGCACGGCTGCGATTGTGAACAGGCTGCTGAAAACCAGCATTGCATTACTTGGATATTCACCAGTGGTGTAAAGAAAGACTGCCTTGGGTGCAGAATCAGGTGAATCCCAGAATCGCAGTAAATGAATGGAACATTTTCTAGTGGAGTGTCCAATGGTTTCTTAGTTCTGGTTTGTTTGCATAGCAAAATGAAGAGCTGACCAGGGTGGAGTGGATAGCCAGTAACAGCAGGGCTGAAAGTGTGAACTGGCTGCTGAAAACCAGCTTTCGGTTACTTGGACATTCACCAGTGGTGTAACAAAAACTGCCTGGAGTGGAAATTTGGATGAATTCCAGATTCGCAGTGAATGAAAGAAACATTCTGTAGTGGAGATTCCAAAGATATCAGAAGGCTGGGTTGTGTGGACAGGAAAATGTAGAGCTGAACAGGGTTAATTGGAGAGCCAATTGAAGATCATGGCTGCGATTGTGAAAAGCCCACTGAAAACCAGCATTCGGTGACTTGGATATTCAACAGTGGTGTAACGCAAACCTGCCTGTAGTGCACGGTCAGATGATTGGAAAATTCTGTTGCAGAGATTCCGATGATTTCTGAAGGCTGCTTTGTGTGACCAGGAAAATGAAGTGCTGAACAGGGTTAAGTGGGGAGTCAATTGAAGAGCACATCTGCGAGTGTGAACATGCCGCTGAAAACCAGCGTTGGGTTACTTGGACATTCACCAGTGGTGTAACGAAATACTGGCTGCAGTGAAGATTCAGATGAATTCCAAAATTGGCAATGAATGAATGGAACATTCTGTAGTGGAGATTCCAATGATTTCTGAAGGATGAGCTATGTGGAGAGGAAAATGAAGAGCTGTACGGTGTTAGGTGGATAGCCAATTGAACATCATGGCTGCGAGTCTGAACATGAGGCTAAAAACCAGCACTGTGTTCCTTGGACATTCACCAGTGGTGTAACGATATCCTGCCGGGAAAGGAGATTCAGATAAATCCCAGATTCGCAGTGAATGAATGGAACATTCTTTAGCGGAGATAACAATGATTTCTGAAGTCTGGATTGTGTGGACAGAAAAATGAAAAACTGACCAATGTTGAGTGGATAGCCATTAAACAGCACAGCTTCGAGTGTGAAAAGACCGCTGAAAACCAGCATTGCATTACATAGACATTCAACAGTGGTGTAACGAAAGCCTGCCTGGAGTGCAGATTCAGAATAATTACAGATTCGCAGTGAATGAATGGAACATTCTGTAGTAGAGATTTCAATGATTTCAGAAGTTGGTGTTTTGTGGACAAAAAAATGAAGAGCTGACGAGGGGTGAGTGGATAGCCAATTGAACAGCACTTTTGCGACAATGCACAGGCCGCTGAAAACCAGCATTGGGTTACTTGGTCATTCAGCAGTGGTGTAGTGAAAACCTGCCTGGAGTGGAGAGTCAGATGAATTCCAGATTCGCAGTGAATAAATGGGACGTTCCGTAGTGGACATTCCAATGATTTCTGAAGGGTTGGTTTTGTGGAAAGGAAAAAGTAGAGTTGACCAGATTTTAAACAATAGCCAATAAAACAGCACGACTTCGAGTAAGAAAAGGCCGCTGAATACCACCATTGGGTTACTCGGACATGCACCAGTGGTGTAAGGAAAAACTGCCTGAAGTGGAGATTCATATGAATTCCAGATTTGCAGTGAGTGTATGGAACATTCTGTAGTAGAGCTTCCAATGATTTCAGATGTTTGCATTGTGTGGACAGGATAATGAAGAGCTGACCAGGGTTGAGTGCATAGCCAATTTAACAGCATGGCTGCCACAGTGAACAGGCAGCTCAAAATCAGCATTTGGTTACTTGGTCATTCAGCACTGGAGTAATGAAAACCTGCCCGGAGTGGAGATTCAGAGGAATTTCAAAATCCCAGTAAATAAATGGAACATAATATAGTGGAGATAACAACGATTTCTGAAGGTTGGGATGTTTGGACAGGAAAATGCAGTGCAGACCAGGGTTAAGTGGAGAGCCAGTTGAACAGCACGGCTGCGATTGTGAACAGGCCTCTGAAAACCAGCATTGCATTACTTGGATATTCACCAGTGGTGTAAAGAAAGACTGCCAGGGGAGCAGAATCAGACTAATTCCAGAATCACAGTGAATGAATGGTACATTCTCTAGTGGAGTGTCCAAATATTTCTTAAGTCTGCGTTGTTTGCACAGCAAAATGAAGAGCTGACCAGGGTTTAGCAGATAGCCAGTGAACAGTAGGGCTGCGAGTGTGAACTGCTTGCTGAAAACTAGGTTTTGATTACTTGGACATACACCAGTGGTGTAACAAAAAAATGCCTGGAGTGGAGATTCGGATGAATTCCAGATTCGTAGTGAATGAAAGGATCATTCTGTAGTGGAGATTTAAATTATTTCTGAAGGCTGGGTTTTGTGGACAGTAAAATGAAGAGCCTACCAGGGTGGAATAGATAGCCAATAGAACAGCATGGCTGCGAGTATGAAAAGGTCACTGAAAACCAGCTTTGGGTTACATGGACATTCACCAGTGGTGTAACGGAAAGTTGACTGGAGTGGAGATTCAGATGAATTCCAGAGTCGCACTGAATATATGGAACATTCTTTAGTGGAGGTTCCAATGATTTCTGAAGACTGGGTTGTGTGGACAGGAAAATGAAGAGCTGACCAGGGTTGAGAGCATAGCCAATTAAACAGCACGGCTGCGATTGTGAACAGACCGCTGAAAATCAGCATTGCGTTACTTGGACATTCACCAGTGTTTTAACGAAAACCTGCCTGGAGTGGAGATTCAGTTGAATTCCAGCTTCGCAGTGAATAAAGGAACATTCTGTAGAGAAAGTTCCAATGATTTCTGAAGCTTGGGTTGTGTGGACAGGAAAATGAAGTGCTAACCAGGGTTGAGTGGATAGCCAATTGAACAGCAAGGCTGCGGCTGTGAACAGGCCGCTGAAAACAAGCATTGGATTACTTGGTCATTCAGCAGTGGTGTAACGAAATCCTTCCTGGAGTGGAGAGTCGTATGAATTCCAGATTCGCAGTGAATGAATGGAACATTCTGTAGTGGAGATTCCAATGATTTCTGATGGCTGGTTTGTGTGGACAGGAAAATGAAGAGCTGAACTGCATTGAGTGGATTGCCAACTGAACTGCACCTCTGCGAGTGTGAACATCCCACTGAAAAACCGCATTACGTTACTTTGACATTCACCAGGGTGTAAAGAAAGCCTGCCTGGAGGGGAGATTCAGATGAATTCCAGATTCGCAGTGAATGTATGAAACATTCTGTAGTGGATGTTCCAGTGTTTTCTGGAATTTGGGTTGTGTGATCAGTAAAATGAAGAACTGTGCAATGTTGAGTGTTTAACCAATTGAACAGAACGGTGTGACAGTGAATAGGGCGCTGAAAACCAGCATTGGGTTACTTGGACATTCACCAGTGGTGTAACGATAGCCTGCCTGGAGTGGACATTAGATGAATTCCAGATTGGCAGTGAATGAATGGAACATGCTGTAGTGGAGATTACAATGATTTCTGAATTCTAGGTTGTGTGAACAGGAAAATGAAGAGCTGACCAGGTTTGAGTGGAAAGCCAGTTGAACAGCACGCCTGCGAGTGTGAAAATAACGCTGAGAACCAGCATTGGGTTACCTGGACATTCACAAGTGCTGTAACGAAAGCCTGCCTGGAGTGGAGATTCGATGGACTCCAGATTGGGAGTGAATGAATGGAACATTCTGTAGTGGAGGTTCCAATGATTTCTGAAGTCTGGGTTGTGTGGACAGGAAAATGAAGAGCTGACCAGGGTTGAGAGGATAGCCAACTGAACTGCACCTCTGCGAGTGTGAACATGCCGCTGAAAAACCGCATTATGTTACTTTGACATTCACCACGGTGTAAAGAAAGCCTGCCTGGAGGGGAGAGTCAGATGAATTCCAGATTCGCAGTGAATGTATGGAACATTCTGTAGTGGATGTTCCAGTGTTTTCTGAAATTTGGGTTGTGTGAGCAGTAAAATGAAGAACTGTCCAATGTTGAGTGTTTAACCAATTGAACAGAACGGTGTGACAGTGAATAGGGCGCTGAAAACCAGCATTGGGTTACTTGGTCATTCAGCAGTGGTCTAACGAAAACCTGCCTGGAGGGTAGAGTCAGATGTATTCCAGATTCGTAGTGAAAGAATGGAACATTCTGTATTAGAGATTCCAATGATTTCTGAGGGCTGAGTTATGTGGACTGGAAAAAGAAGAGCTGACCAGCATTGAGTGGATAACCAATTGAACAGCACGTATGCGAGTGTGTACATTCCGCTGAAAACCAGCATTGGGTTCCTTGGACATTCACCAGTGGTGTAACGAAAGACTGCCTGCAGTGCAGATTCAGAAGAATTCCAAATTCGCAGTGAATAAATGGAACATTCTGTAGTGGAGAATAACAATAATTTCTGAAGGCTGGGTTGTATGGACAGGAATATAAAAAGCTGACCAGTATTGATAGGATAGCCAGTGAAAAGTAGGGTTTCGAGTGTGAATAGACTGCTGAAAACCAGCACTGTGTTACTTGGACATTCACCAGTTGTGTAAAGAAAGCCTGCCTGGAGTGGGGATTCAGATGAATTCCAGATTCACAGTGAATGAAAGGAACATTCTATTATTGAGATTCCAATGATTTCTGAATGCTGGATTGTGTGGACAGGAAAATGAAGAGCAGACAAGGTTAGCGTGGATAGCCAGTTGAACAGCAGGCCTGCGAGTTTGACAAGGCTGCTGAAAACCAGCATTGGGTTACTGTGATATTCAGTAGTGGTGTAACGAAATCCTGCCTGGAGTGGAGATTCTATGAATTCCAGAATGGCAGTGATTGAATGGAACATTTAGAAGTGGAGACACAAATGATTTCAGAACTCTGGATTATTGGCACCAGGAAATGAAAAGCTGACCAGGGTGGTGTGCATAGCCGTGAACACCATGACTGCGGTATGTGAACAGGCCACATTGGGTTACTTGGATATTCACCAGTGGTGTAACGAAATCCTGCCTCCGTGACAAGTGCATCACGGAGCCAGCCTGGCCGAGCCGGGTTCAATTCTTCGCCCACTCAGAGAGCCCGGGAAGCTCCCGAGAGTATCTGGCCCTCATGGCAAAGCCTGGCAAGACACCCGTGAAATATTCCATATGCCAGAATTACAGTCACCACAAGTCTCCAAAAGAAGACGCTACTGAACCGTGCCAGCAAGTCAATGAAATCCAGGAGGAATGGGAGAGGGACAGTGATCCACACTGCTGGATATTGAATTGATCTCAATATCCAATGGAGTTGGCCTGCGTTTCTTCTCGTTCTCAACGAAATCGAGTTGAATTAGAAATCTGCCACGTGAGCATTTGCTGTTAACTCTCCCCAGAGCTGCTGTTCAGTCCCTATCCAGTCGAATATAGTATTCTTTTCATTTACCCTGCCACACGACCGAGCGACCTGAGTTCATCTAAATATAAATACCTCCATATCTGTTTTTCATCTGCCTGTGCACTCAATCAAGCCGAAGTTTTCATCATCCCATACACTCTAAGCAGGCCTGGTGTGCATCGACTTCTGAAACAATCGAAACCATATGGTACTCTCCCCGTAAACTCCACTCTGTGGTGGTGATGATCTTATGACTCTAAAACTCGTCAAGGTTGGGATTCTTCTGCATGTCCCAGTAACACAATGCTAATTGATAGTGGCCTGTTCACATACCGCAGGCGTGGTGCTCACTGGCTATCCACTCCACCCTGGTAAGTTCTTCATTTTCTGGTTCACAAAACCCAGAATTCTAAAATCATTGGTATCTGTACTACATAACGTTCCATTCATTCCCTGCGATTCTGGAATTCATCTGACTCTCCAATCCAGGCAGGCTTTCGTTACACAACTGGTCAATGTCCAAGTAACCAAATTATGGTTTTCAGCGGCCTGTTCACCCTCGCAGGCGTGCAATTCAACTGGCCATCAACACAACCCTGGTCAGCTCTTCATTTTCCTGTTCACAAAACCCACACTAGAGAAATCATTGGAATCTCCACTACAGAATGTTCTATTCATTCACTGCCAAACTGGAATTCATCGAATCTCCACTCCAGGCAGGATTTCGTTACAACACTGGTGAATGAACAAGTAACCCAATGCCGCTTTTCAGGTAGCCTATTCAAACTCGCAGGCTTACTTTTCAACTGGCTATCCACTCTAACCTGGTCTTCTCTTTATTTTCCTGTCCACACAACCCAGACTTCAGAAAACATTGGGATGTCCAGTACAGAATGTTCCATTCATTCACTGCCAATCTGTAATTCATCTGTATCTCCACTTTAGGCAGGCTTTCGTTCCACCAATGGTGAATGTCCACGTAACTCAATGCTTGTTTTCAAGAGGCCTGTTCACACTCTCAGGCATGCTGCTTAACTGGCTATCCTCTAAAACCCAGTCAGCTGTTCATTTTCCAGTCCGCACAACCCAGACTTCAGAACTCATTGGTATCTCCACTACCGAATGTTCCATTCATTCACTGTGAATCTGGAATTCATCTGAATCTCCACTCCAGGCAGGATTTCGTTACAACACTGGTGAATATCCAAGTAACCCAATGCTAATTGTCAGTGGCTTGTTCACATACCGCAGGTGTGGTGTTCACTGGCTATCCACTCCACTGTGGTCAGCTCTTCATTTCCTGGTGCCAATAACCCAGAATTCTGAAATCATTGGTATCTTCACTACAGAATGGTCCATTCGTTCACTGCAAATTTGGAAATAATCTGAATCTCCATAGCACGAAAGCTTTTGTTTCACCTCTGTTGAATGTCCAAGTAACCCAATGTTGGTTTTCCGCGTTCTGTTCACACGCGCAGGCAGGCTGTTCAACTGGCTATCCACTGCACAGTGGTCAGCTCTTTCTTTTCCGGTCCACACAACCCAGACTACAGTAATCATTCGAATCTCCACTACAGAATGTTCCATTCATTTACTGCGAATCAAGAATTGATCTGAAGATTCACTCCAGGTAGGCTTTCGTTACACCGCTGGTGAATGTCCAAGTAACCCAAAGCTGGATTTAAGCATTCTGTTCGCACTCGCAGGCGTGCTATTCAACTGACTTTCCACTCAATCCTGGTCAGCTCTTCATTTTCCTGTCCACACAACCCAGATTTCAGAAATCATTGGAATCTCCACTACAGAATTTCCATTCATCCACTGCCAATCTGGAATTCATCGAATCTCCACTCAGGGCAGGATTTCGTTACACGCCTGGTGAAAATCCAAGTAACCCATTGCCAGTGGTCAGCGGCCTGTTCACTTACCACAGACGTGGTGTTCACTGGCTATCCACTCCACCTGGTCAGTTCTTCATTTCCTGGTGCCAATTACCCAGAGTTATGAAATCTTTGTTATCTCCACTACAGAATGTTCCATTCATTCACTGCAGATCTGGAAATCATCTGAATCTCCACTCCAGGCTGGCATTCGTTATACCACTGCTGCATGTCCAAGTAACCCAATGCTGGTTTTCAGCTTCCTGTTTACACTCACAGGGGTACTGTTCAACTGGCTTTCCACTCAACCCTAGTCAGTTATTCAATTTTCTGTCCACACAACCCAGATTTCAGAAATATTTGGAATCTCCACTACAGAATTTCCATTCATTCACTACCAATCTGGAGATCATCGAATCTCCACTCCAGGCAGGGTTTCGATACACATTGCTGAATATTCAAGTAACACAATGGTGGATTTCAGAGGCCTGTTCACACGCGGAGGTGTGCTGTTCAACTGGCTATCCACTCAACAATTCTCAGCTCTTCATTTTCCTCTCCATACAAGACAGACTTCAGAAATCATTGGAATTTCCACTTAAGAAGTTCCATTCATTCACTACCAGTCTGGAGATCATCGAATCTCCAATTGAGGCAGGCGTTCGTTACACCACTGCTTCCTGTCCAAGTAACCTAATGCTGTTTTTCAGAGGAATGTTCTCACTCGCAGGCCTGCTGTTCAACTGGCTATTCACTCAAATCTCTTCAGCTCTTCATTTGCCTGTCCACACATTCAGACTTCAGAAATCATTGGAATCTCCACTACAGAATGTTCCATTCATTCACTGCAAATCTGGAAATCATCTGAATCTCAACTCCAGGCAGGCATTCGTTATAACACTGTTGCATGTCCAAGTAACCCAATGCTGGTTTCAGCATCCTGTTCACACTCGCAGGCGTGCTGTTCAACTGGCTTTCCACTCAATCCTGGTCATCTATTCAATTTCCTGTCCACACAACCCAGACTTCAGAAATATTTGGAATCTCCACTACAGAATTCCCATTCATTCACTACTAATCTGGAGATCACCGAATCTCCACTCCAGGCAGGGTTTCGATACACATTGGTGAATATTCAAGTAACACAATGGTGGATTTCAGAGGCCTGTTCACACTCGGAGGCGTGCTGTTTAACTGGCTATCCAATCAACACTGCTCAGCTCTTCATTTTCCTGTCCATAAAACACTGACTTCAGAAATCATTGGAATCTCCACTACAAAAGTTCCATTCATTCACTGCCAATCTGGAGATCATCGAATCTCCAATTGAGTCAGGCGTTCGTTACACCACTGCTTCCCGTCCAAGTAACCCAATGCTGTTTTTCAGAGGCATATTCTCACTCGCAGGCCTGCTGTTCAACTGGCTATTCATTCAATTCTCTTCAGCTCTTCATTTGCCTGTCCACACACTCAGACTTCAGAAATCATTGGAATCTCCACTACAGGATGTTCCAGTCATGCACAGCGAATCTGGAATTCATCTGAATATCCACTCCAGGCAGGCTTTCGTTACACCGCTGGTGAATGTCCAAGTAACCCAAAGCTAGATTTAAGCGTCCTGTTCACACTCGCAGGCATGCTATTCAACTGGCTTTCCACTCAACCCTGGTCAGCTCTTCATTTTCCAGTCCACACAACCCAGACTTCAGAAATCATTGGAATCTCCACTATAGAATTTCCATTCATTCACTGCCAATCTGGAATTCATCGAATCTCCACTCAAGGCAGGATTTCGTTACACCGCTGGTGAATATCCAAGTAACACAATGCTAGTGGTCAGTGAATACCGCAGGCGTGGTATTCACTGGCTATCCACACCACCCTGGTCAGCTCTTCATTTCCTGGTGCCAATTACCGAGAGTTCTGAAAACTTTGTTATCTCCACTAAAGAATGTTCCATTCATTCACTGCAAATCTGGAAATCAACTGAATATCCACTCCAGGCTGGCTATCGTTACACAACTGGTGAATGTCCAAGTAACCCAATGCTGGTTTTCAGAGGCTTGTTCACACTCGTAGGCGTGCTCTTTAACTGACTATCCACTCAAGAGTGGTCAGCTCTTCATTTTCTTGTCAACTAGCTATCCACACAACCCTGGTCTGCTATTTATTTTCCTGTCGACACGACCCAGACTTGATATATCATTGGAATCTCCACTACAGAATGTTCCATTAATTTACTGCCAATCTGGTATTCATATAATCTCCACTCCAGGCAGGCTTTCGTTACACCACTGGTGAATGTCCAAGTAATCCAATGCTGGTTTTCAGCAGACTTTCACACTCGCAGGCATGCTGTTCAACTGGCTATCCACTCATCCCTGGACAGCCCTTCATTTTCCTGTCCACACAACCCAGACTTCAGATATCTTTGGAATCTTCACTACAGAATGTTCCATTCATTAACTGACATTATGGATTTTATCAAATCTCCACTTCAGGCAGCATTTCTTTACAACACTGGTGAATGTCTTAGTAACCAAGTGCTAGTGGTCAGCGGCCTGTTCTCATACCGCAGGCGTGGTTTTCACTGGCTATCCACACCACCCTGGTCAGTTCTTCATTTTCTGGTGCCAATAACCCAGAGTTCTGAAATCATTGGTATCTCCTTGAATGAATCATTCACTGCCAATCTGGAATTCATATAATCTCCACTCCAGGCAAGATTTTGTTACATCACTGGTGAATATTCAAGTACCACACTGCTGGTTTTCATCGGCCTATTCACACTCACAGAGCTGCTGTTCAACTGGCAATGCACTCAACCCTGGTCAGCTCTTCATTTTCCTGTACACACAATCCAGACTACAGAAATCATTGGAATCTCCACAACAGAATTTTGATTCATTCACTGCCAAACTGGAGATTATCGAATAACCACTCCAGGCACGATTTCGTTACACCACTGCTGAATGTCCATGTAACCCAATGCTGGTTTTCTGCAGTCTGATCAAACTCGCAGGCCTGCTGTTCAACTGGCTATCCACCCTAAACTGGTCTGCTCTTCATTTTATTGTCCAAAAAAACCAGAATTCATAAAATATTGGAATCTCAACTACAGAATGTTACATTCATTCATAGCAAATCTGGAATTCATCTGAATCTCCACTCCAGGCAAGCTTTCATTACACTACTGGTGAATGACCTAGTAAGACGATGCTGGTTTTCTGAGGCCTGTTCACATTCACAGGCCTGCTGTTCAACTAGCTAACCACTCCACACTGGTCTGCTCTTTCTCTTCCTGTCCACACAAACCAGACTTCAGAAATCATTTGAACCTCCACTACAGAATGTTCCATTCATTCACTGCGATTCTGGAATTCTTCTTAATCTCCACTCCATGCAGGCTTCCGTTACACCACTGCTGAATATCCAAGTAACCCAATGCTGGTTTTCAGAGGCCTGTTCACACTCGCAGGCCTGCAGTTCAAGTGGCTATTCACTCTAAAGGCAGGATTTCTTTACATCACAGGTAAATATACAAGTACCACATTGCTGGTTTTCATCGTCCTCTTCAAACTCGCAGGCGTGCTTTTTAACTGGCTATCCATTTAACCCCGGTCAGCTCTTCATTTTCCTGTCCACATAACCAGTCTTCAGAAACCATTAGAATATACACTACAGAATGTTCCATTCATTCACTACCAATCTTGAATTCATAGAATCTCCACTCATGGCAGGCTTTCGTTGCACCACTTGTAAATTTCCAAGTAACCCAATGCTGGTTTTCAGCGTTCTGTTCACATTTGCAGGAGTGCTGTTCAACTGGCTTTCCACTCCACAGTGGTCAGCACTTTCTTTTCCTGTCCACATAACCCAGTCTGCAGAAATCATTGAAATCTCCACTACAGAATGTTCCATTCATTCACTGCCAATCTGGAATTCATCGGAATCTCACTCCATGAAGGCTTTCGTTACACCACTGGTGAATGTTCAAGTAACCCAATGCTGGTTTTCAGCATCCTGTTCACATTCGCAGGCGTTCTCTTCAACTCGCTATCCACACCAAAGTGGTCAGCTCTTCGTTTTTCTGTCCACACAACCCAGACTTCAGCAATCATTGGAATCTCCACTACAGAATTTCCATTCATTCACTGCCAATCTGGAGATCATCGAATCTCCAATTGAGTCAGGCGTTCGTTACACCACTGCTTCCCGTCCAAGTAACCCAATGCTGTTTTTCAGAGGCATATTCTCACTCGCAGGCCTGCTGTTCAACTGGCTATTCATTCAATTCTCTTCAGCTCTTCATTTGCCTGTCCACACACTCAGACTTCAGAAATCATTGGAATCTCCACTACAGGATGTTCCAGTCATGCACAGCGAATCTGGAATTCATCTGAATATCCACTCCAGGCAGGCTTTCGTTACACCGCTGGTGAATGTCCAAGTAACCCAAAGCTAGATTTAAGCGTCCTGTTCACACTCGCAGGCATGCTATTCAACTGGCTTTCCACTCAACCCTGGTCAGCTCTTCATTTTCCAGTCCACACAACCCAGACTTCAGAAATCATTGGAATCTCCACTATAGAATTTCCATTCATTCACTGCCAATCTGGAATTCATCGAATCTCCACTCAAGGCAGGATTTCGTTACACCGCTGGTGAATATCCAAGTAACACAATGCTAGTGGTCAGTGAATACCGCAGGCGTGGTATTCACTGGCTATCCACACCACCCTGGTCAGCTCTTCATTTCCTGGTGCCAATTACCGAGAGTTCTGAAAACTTTGTTATCTCCACTAAAGAATGTTCCATTCATTCACTGCAAATCTGGAAATCAACTGAATATCCACTCCAGGCTGGCTATCGTTACACAACTGGTGAATGTCCAAGTAACCCAATGCTGGTTTTCAGAGGCTTGTTCACACTCGTAGGCGTGCTCTTTAACTGACTATCCACTCAAGAGTGGTCAGCTCTTCATTTTCTTGTCAACTAGCTATCCACACAACCCTGGTCTGCTATTTATTTTCCTGTCGACACGACCCAGACTTGATATATCATTGGAATCTCCACTACAGAATGTTCCATTAATTTACTGCCAATCTGGTATTCATATAATCTCCACTCCAGGCAGGCTTTCGTTACACCACTGGTGAATGTCCAAGTAATCCAATGCTGGTTTTCAGCAGACTTTCACACTCGCAGGCATGCTGTTCAACTGGCTATCCACTCATCCCTGGACAGCCCTTCATTTTCCTGTCCACACAACCCAGACTTCAGATATCTTTGGAATCTTCACTACAGAATGTTCCATTCATTAACTGACATTATGGATTTTATCAAATCTCCACTTCAGGCAGCATTTCTTTACAACACTGGTGAATGTCTTAGTAACCAAGTGCTAGTGGTCAGCGGCCTGTTCTCATACCGCAGGCGTGGTTTTCACTGGCTATCCACACCACCCTGGTCAGTTCTTCATTTTCTGGTGCCAATAACCCAGAGTTCTGAAATCATTGGTATCTCCTTGAATGAATGTTCCATTCATTCACTGCCAATCTGGAATTCATATAATCTCCACTCCAGGCAAGATTTTGTTACATCACTGGTGAATATTCAAGTACCACACTGCTGGTTTTCATCGGCCTATTCACACTCACAGAGCTGCTGTTCAACTGGCAATGCACTCAACCCTGGTCAGCTCTTCATTTTCCTGTACACACAATCCAGACTACAGAAATCATTGGAATCTCCACAACAGAATTTTGATTCATTCACTGCCAAACTGGAGATTATCGAATAACCACTCCAGGCACGATTTCGTTACACCACTGCTGAATGTCCATGTAACCCAATGCTGGTTTTCTGCAGTCTGATCAAACTCGCAGGCCTGCTGTTCAACTGGCTATCCACCCTAAACTGGTCTGCTCTTCATTTTATTGTCCAAAAAAAACAGAATTCATAAAATATTGGAATCTCAACTACAGAATGTTACATTCATTCATAGCAAATCTGGAATTCATCTGAATCTCCACTCCAGGCAAGCTTTCATTACACTACTGGTGAATGACCTAGTAAGACGATGCTGGTTTTCTGAGGCCTGTTCACATTCACAGGCCTGCTGTTCAACTAGCTAACCACTCCACACTGGTCTGCTCTTTCTCTTCCTGTCCACACAAACCAGACTTCAGAAATCATTTGAACCTCCACTACAGAATGTTCCATTCATTCACTGCGATTCTGGAATTCTTCTTAATCTCCACTCCATGCAGGCTTCCGTTACACCACTGCTGAATATCCAAGTAACCCAATGCTGGTTTTCAGAGGCCTGTTCACACTCGCAGGCCTGCAGTTCAAGTGGCTATTCACTCTAAAGGCAGGATTTCTTTACATCACAGGTAAATATACAAGTACCACATTGCTGGTTTTCATCGTCCTCTTCAAACTCGCAGGCGTGCTTTTTAACTGGCTATCCATTTAACCCCGGTCAGCTCTTCATTTTCCTGTCCACATAACCAGTCTTCAGAAACCATTAGAATATACACTACAGAATGTTCCATTCATTCACTACCAATCTTGAATTCATAGAATCTCCACTCATGGCAGGCTTTCGTTGCACCACTTGTAAATTTCCAAGTAACCCAATGCTGGTTTTCAGCGTTCTGTTCACATTTGCAGGAGTGCTGTTCAACTGGCTTTCCACTCCACAGTGGTCAGCACTTTCTTTTCCTGTCCACATAACCCAGTCTGCAGAAATCATTGAAATCTCCACTACAGAATGTTCCATTCATTCACTGCCAATCTGGAATTCATCGGAATCTCACTCCATGAAGGCTTTCGTTACACCACTGGTGAATGTTCAAGTAACCCAATGCTGGTTTTCAGCATCCTGTTCACATTCGCAGGCGTTCTCTTCAACTCGCTATCCACACCAAAGTGGTCAGCTCTTCGTTTTTCTGTCCACACAACCCAGACTTCAGCAATCATTGGAATCTCCACTACAGAATTTCCATTCATTCACTGCCAATCTGGAATTTATTGAATCTCCACTACAGGCAGGATTTCATTACAGTACTAGTGATTACTCAGGCAACCCAATGCTAGTGAGTAGCATCCTGCTCACATACCCCAGATGTTGTATTCTCTGGGTATTCCCTCCACTCTGCTCAGCTCTCCATTTCCTGGTGCCAATAACCCAGAGTTCTGAAAACATTGGTATCTCCACTTCAGAATATTCTATTCTTTCCCTGCAAATCTGGTAATCATCTCAGTCTCCACTCAAAGTACTGTATGTCCATGTTACTCCTTGGACATACATACTGTATATAAGCATGCAAGTGCTATATGTCTATGTTACTCCATGGACATACATACTCCATGAGTCTCCACTCCAAGTGCTGTATGTTCATGTTACTCCTTGTCCAAGTAACCCAATGCTGGCTTTCATAGGCCTGTTCACACTCGCAGGCGTCATATTCAACAGGCTATCCACTCCACCATATTCAGCTCTTTCTTTTCCTGTCACACAACCCAAGCTTCAGAAATCATTGAATCTCCACTACAGAATGTTTCATTCATTCACTGCCAATCTGGCATTCATCGAATCTCCACTTCAGACAGGATTTTGTTACACCACTGTTGAATATCCATGTAACCCTATGCTGGTTTTCAGTGGCCTGTTCACACTAGCAGGCGTGCTGTTCAACTGGCATCCACACAACCTGGTCAGCTCTTCTTATTCTTGTCCACATAACCTAGACTTCAGAAACAATTAGAATCTTCACTAAAGAATGTTCCATTCATTCACTGAGAATCTGGAACTCATTGAATCTCCACTCAGGCAGGCTATCATTACAACACTGCTGAATGTCCAAGTAACCCAATGCTGGTATTCAGCGACCTGTTCACACTCGCAGGTGTGATGTTCAACTGGCTATCTACTCCAACCTTAATGAGCTCTTAATTTTCCTTTCCACACAACCCATTCTAACGAAATCATTGGAAATTCCACTACAGAATGTTCCATTCATTCACTGCAAATCTGAAATTCACCTGAATCTCCTCTCCATACAGGCTTTCCTTACTGCACTGATAAATATCCAAGTAATCTAATGCTGATTTTAAGCATCCTGTTCACACTAGCAGGCATGCTGTACAACAGGCTATCCACTCCAGGTGTCAGCTGTTTCTTTCCCTGTCCACACTACCCAAACTTCAGAAATCATTGGAATTTCCACTAACGAATGTTCCATTCATTAACTGCCAATCTGGACATCATCGAATCTCCACTCCAAGGAAGCTTTCGTTACACCGCTTTTGAATGCCCATGAAATCCAATGCTGGTTTTCAGAGGCATGTTCACACTCGCAGGCGTGCTATTCTACTGGCTATCCACTTAACCCTGGTCAGCTCTTCATTTTCCTATCCACACAACGAACACTTTAGAAATCACTGGATTCTCCCCTGCAGAATGTTCCATTCATTCATTGCCAATCTGGAATTAATCGAAATCCACTGCAGGCAGGATTTTGTTACAACACTGGTGAATATCAAAATAACCCAGTGATGGTTTTCAGCATCCTGTTTAAACTGCCAGGACTGCTGTTGAACTGGCTATCCAATTTAACCTAGTCTGCTCTTCATTTTCCTGTCCACACAACCCAGACTTCAGAAATCATGGGAACCTCCACTACAGAATGTTCCATTCATTCACTGCGAATCTGGAATCCATCTGAATCTCCACTCCAGGCAGGCTTTCGTTACACCACTAGTGAAAGTCCAAGTAACCCAATGCTGGTTTTCAGCATTCTTTTCACACTAGCAGGCATGCTGTTCAACTGGCTTCCCAGTCCAACTGATCAGCTTTTCATTTTCATGTCCAAACCACCCACACTTCTGAAATCATTGCAATCTCCACTACAGAATGTTCCATTCATTCACTGCCAATCTGGAATTCATCTGAATCTCCACTGCAAGTAGGCTTTCATTACAGCACTGCTGAATGTCCAAGTAAACCAATGCTGGTTTTCAGCATCCTGTTCACAGTCAGAGGCGTGCTGTTCACCTAGCTATCCACTCAACAGTGGTTAGCTCTTTCTTCGAATTCATAGAATCTCCACTCCAGGCAGGATTTCGTTACACGACTGATGAATATCCAAGTAAACCAATGCTGATATTCAGCATCCTGTTCAAACTCCCATGCCTGTTGTTCAACTGGCTATGCACTCTAACCTGGTTTGCTCTTCATTTTCCTGTCCACACAACCTAGACTTCAGAAATCATGGGAATCTCCACTAGAAAATTCCATTCATTCACTGCGAATCTGGAATCCATCTGAATCTCCACTCCAGGCAGGCTTTCGTTGCACCACTGGTGAATGTCCAAGTATCCCAATGCTGGTTTTCAGCGTTCTCTTCACACTCTGAGGCATACTCTTAAACTGGCAAAGCAGTCCACAGTGGTTAGCTCTTTCTTTTCCTGTTCACACAACCCAAACTCAGAAATCATTGGAATCTCCACTACAGAATGTTCCATTCATTCACTGCCAATCTGGAGATCATCTAATCTCTACTCCAGGCAGGATTTCGTTACACCACTGGTGAATATCCAAGTAACCCAATGCTGGTTTTCAGTGGCCTGTTCAGACTTGCAGGCGTGCTGTTCAACTGGCTATCCACTCCATCCTGGTCAGCTATTCATTTCCTTGTCAACACAAACCATACTTCAGAAATCACTGGAATCTCCACTACAGAATATTCCATTCATTCACTGCCAATCTGGAGTTCATCGAATCTCCTTTCCAGGCAGTCTTTCGTTACACCACTAGTGAATGTCCAAGTAACCCAATGCTGGTTTTCAGCGGTCTGTTCACACTCGTAGGCGTGCTGTTCAACTGGCTATCCACTCCACACTGGTCAGCTCTTCATTTTCCTGTACACAAAATTCAGATTTCAGAATTCATTGGAATCTACACTACAGAATGTTCCATTCAATCACTGCCAATCTGGAGTTCATCGAATCTTCACTCCAGCCATGCAACCGTTACAACACGGGTGAATGTCCAAGTAACCCAATGCTGGTTTTCAACGGCCTATTCACACTCGCAGGCGTGCTGTTCAACTGGTTGTACACACAACTCTGCTCAGTTCTTCATTTTTCTGTCCATGCAACCCAGATTTAAGAAATTGGAATCTCCACTACTACATGTTCCATTCATTCACTGCCAATCTGGAATTCATCAAATCTCCACTCCCGGCAGGCTTTCGTTACACCACTGGTGAATATCCTAGTAACCCACTGTTGGTTTTCAGCGGTCTGTTCACACTCACAGGTGTGCTGTTCAACTGGCTATCCACTCCACCCTGGTCAGCTCTCCATTTTCCTCTCCACACAACCCATACATCAAATATCATTGGAATCTCAACTACAGAATGTTCCATTTTTTCAATGTCAATCTGCAATTAATCTGAATCTACACTCCAGGCAGGCTTTCATTACCCCACTAGTTTATATCCAAGTACCCCAATGCTGCTTTTCAGCGACCTGTTTACACTCTCAGACGTGCTGCTCAACTGGCTATCCACTCCACCCTGGTCAGCACTTCATTTTCCTGTCCTCATAATCCAGACTTCAGAAATTATTGGAATATCCACTACAGAATGTTCCATTCATTTACTGCCAATCTGGAGTTCATCAAATCTCCACTCCAGGCCGGCTTTCGTTACACCACTAGTTAATGTCCAAGTAACCCAATGCTGGTTTTCAGCGCCCTGTTCACACTCGTAGGCGTGCTGTTCAACTGGCTATCCACACCTCCCTGGTCAGCTCTTCATTTTCCTGTACTCTAAATCCAGATTTCAGAATGCATTGGAATCTAGACTACAGAATTTTACATTCAATCACTGCCAATCTGGAGTTCCTCGAAACTCTCCGAGCAAGGTTGAAAACCTTGCCCTCTTAGAGAGCTCGGGAAGCTACCGAGGGAATCTGGCCCTCAAGGCAAAGACTGGCAAGACACTCCTGAAATATTTCATATGCCAAAATTACAATCAACAGAATTCACCAAACGAAGACGCTACTGAACCATGCCAGCAACTCAATGAAGTCCTGGAGGACTCAGAGTGTAACCGTGAATTTATCTCAATATCCAATGTATTAGGCCTGTGTTTCTTCTCTTTCTCCACGAAGTCGAGTCGAAATAGAAATCTGCCATGTGTGCATTTGCTCCAGACCTCCTGTTCTGCTACCTATCCATTTGAATATAGTATTCTGTTCATTAAGCCTGCCAAACCACCTAGAGACCTGAGTTCATCTAAATTTCAACACCTACATATCTGCATTTCATCATACTGTGCACTCAATCAAGCCTAAGTTTTCATCATCCCGTCCACTGTAAACACACCTGGTGTGCATAGACTTCTGAATCAAACGAAACACTATGGTACTGTCCCGGTCATCGCCACCTAGTTGTGGTGATGAGTGTATGCCTCTAAAACTCGTCAGGGTTGGGATTCTTCTGCATGTCCCAGAATACAATGCTAGTAGTCAGCGGCCTGTTAACATACCGCAGGCCTGGTGTTCACTGGTTATCCACTCTACCCTGGTCAGCTCTTCATTTCCTGGTTCCCATAACCCAGAGTTCTGAAATCATTGGTATCGCCCCTACCAAACGTTCCATTAATTCACTGTGAATCTGGAATTCATCTGAATCTATATTCCAGGCAGGCTTTCATTACACCACTGGTGAATGTCCAAGTAAGCCAATGCTGGTTTTCAGCGCCCTATTCACCCTTGCAGGTGTGATGTACAACTGGCTATCCACACCACCCTTGTCAGCACTTCATTTTCCTGTCCACATAACCTGGACTTCAGAAACCATTAGAATCTCCACTACAGAAAGCTCTATTCATTCATTGTCCATCTAGAATTCATCTGAATCAGCACTCCAGGCAGTCTTTTGTTACACCACTGGTGAATATCCAAGTAACCGAATGCTGGTTTTCAACATTCTGTTCACAATCGCAGGCATGCTGTTCAACGGGCTTTCCACTCCACCCTGGTCAGCTCTTCACTTTCCTGTCCACACAACCCAGACTTCAGAAATCATTGGAATATCCACTACAGAATGTTCCATTCATTCACTGCCAATGTGGAGTTCATCGAATCTCCACTTCAGGCAGGCTATCGTTACACCACTGGTGAATGTCCAAGTTAAAAATGCTGGTTTTCAGTGGCCTGCTAACACTCACAGCCGTGCTGTTAACTGGCTATCCACTCAACCCTGGTCAGCTCTTCATTTTCTTGTCCACACTGCCCAGACTTCAGAAATCATTGGAATCTCCACTACAGAAAGTTCCATACATTCATTGCCAATCTGGAGTTCATCGAATCTCCACTCCAGGCAGGCTTTCGTTACACCACTAGTTTATGTCCAAGTAACCCAATCCTGATTTCCAGCGGTCTGTTCACACTCGCAGGTGTGCTGTTCAACTGGCTATCTACTCCACCCTGGTCAGCTCTCCGTTTTCCTGTTTACACCACCCAGACATAAGAAATCATTGGTATCTCCACTACAGCAAGTAAGTAAGTAAAGGCCCTCCCTTTGATCATCGATTTGCTCGAGCGGGCCCAGGAACATCTCTATTGGAGACTTTGTTTTTACTGTGTTTGGCATATCGAATACGTCACGGGGAGCTTGCCAGGCTCTGCCGTGCGGGCGAGATACTCTTGGTTGCTTGCCGGGCTCTCTGAGAGGGCCGGAGGATTCGAACTACGGTCGGCCATGTTGACTGCTTGCAAGGCAAATGCCCTACCATTGTGTTATTGCTCCACTACAGAATGTTGCATTAATTCACTGACAATCTGGAAATCATCTGAAACTCCACACCAGGCATTCTTCTGTTACACCACTGGTAAATATCTAAGTAACCCAATGCTGATTTTCAGTGGCCTGTTCACACTCGCAGCCGTTCTGTTCACAGGCTATCTAGTCCACCGTGGTCAGCTCTTCATTTTCTTGTCCACAACACCCAGATATCAGAAAACATTGGAATCTCCACTACAGAATGTTTAGGTCATTCACTGCGAGTCTGGAATACATCTGAATCTCCACTCTACGCAGGCATTCGTTACGCCACTGGTGAGTCTACCCAGAAACTTGAAATCATCTGAATCTGCACTCTAAAATCATCCGGGCTGCATTTCATCTTCCTATCCACACTGCCATTCTGGCGCGAAAGAACAGCAGTAGGTCGTGTGCCTCACCCAGTCAGCCTGAAGGAGCCGGGTTCAATTTCTAGCCATCGAAGAGCCCGGGAAGCTACCGCGAGTGTCTGGTCCTCGCGGCAAAGCCTGGAAAGCCACCCATGAAATATTTCATATGCCGAAATTACAGTCACAACATGTCTCCAAACGAAGACGTTACTGAACCCCACCAGCAAATCAATGAAATCGAGTCGAATTAGTAATCTGCCAAGTGAGCATTTCTGTCAACTCTCCCCAATCCTCCTGTTCAGCTCCCTATCCTAGCGAATATAATATTCTGTTTATAAACCCTTCCACAGTAGCGAGCAACCTGAGTTCATCAAATTATCAACACCTACATATCTGGTTTTCACCAGCCTGTGCACTAACACAAGCCGAAGTTTTCATCATCCTGTCCACTCCATCCAGGCCTGGTGTGCATCAACCTCTGAATCAATCGAAACCATATGGTTCTCTCCCGGTCAATGCCAACAGTGATGGTGATGATCCTATGCCTCTAAAGCTCGTCAGTGTTGGGACTCCTTTGCATGTCCCAGTAACACAATGCTGGTGGTCAGCGGCCTGTTCAAACACCGGAGGATTTGTGTTCACTGGCTATCCACTGCACCCTCCTCAGGTCTTCATTTCCTGGTGTTCATAACCCAGAGTTCTGAAATCATTAGTATCTCCACTACAGAATGTTCCATTCATTCACTGCGAATCTTGTATTCATCTGAATCTCCACTCCTGGCAGGCTTTAGTTTTACCACTGGTGAATGTCCAAGTAACACAATGCTGTTTTTCAGCGGTCTGTTCACATTCGCAGGGGTGCTGTTTAACTTGATATCCACTCAACCCTGGTCAGCTCTTCATATTTCTGTCCACAGAACCCAGAATTCAGAAATCATTGGAATCTCCACTACAGAATGTTCCATTCATTCACTGCCAATCTGGTGTTCATCGAATCTCCACTATAGGCAAGCTTTTGCTACACCACTGGTGAATATCCAAGTAACCCAATGCTGGTTTTCAGCGTCCTGTTCACATTAGCAGGCATGGTATTCAACTGGCTACACACTCCTCGCAGGTCAGCTCTTCATTTTCCTGTCCGCACAACCCAGGCTTCAGAAATCATTGGAATCTACACTACAGAATGTTCCATTCATTCACTGCCATTCTGAAGTTCATCGAATCTCCACTCTAGGCAGGCTTTCTGTTGGAGTACACGGAGTTTAGATCTATCAGGTTGCACCCATCACAGAGCTCCCGAGTCATTCCTATTACTTTGTCTGTAACCACTTCTATGCTCTCTTCCACAACCAGTTTGTAAGGTCTCATCCTTCTTAGACACTGAAGCTGTACTATAAGTTTATATTGCCTTTCTCCTCTCCTGATGTCTTTTGAGCAGTTTATTTTAATGCAATGTCCTTTTGTATAGATACAGAAAGACAATTAATTAATATGCTTTGTAACTTAGGAATTGATTGTCTTAGAATATTATTCTCTCCTGGGGCATCTGCATTCTTAACTTAAGCCTCACTTGCCCTCACTTCCTGGCACACAAGGGCAGGGTCCCGACGTGGGACTGGATGGAATCAGGGCAGGCCTGTAAGTTATGTGCTACCCTAGCATCACGATGGGCCAGGCCAAGGTGCCACTATTCTTAATTATAAGTTAAGTGTTTGATCATAGACAAATGGTGTAATGATCCAAAAGTAACGATGAGACTAGGAACCTGCTGCTAGGAATAGGAAAGCTACCTGGCCTGAGCACTGGAGTCTGAGATTGAGATGGCCCTGGGAGATGAATTCAATAAGCTCAAGGTATTTCTTACTGTGTCCATACAAAATGATTAATATTATGTATGCTTATATGTTGGTTGCACAAGGAGAGGTGAAACACTTCCTAGAAGCAGTTTTCCTGTGTGTCCTGACTAGCTTGGATGACACTGAACTTTCTCCCCTTCAAACCGCCTTTAGTTAATGATTTCAGTATATTGAGGCAGTTTCTCTTATCTCACAGGAACCTAGCTGGCCTTAGATATGCAGATCCCATTTGCTAAACCAGGCCTGATCTTTGGGATGCAGATGCCTGGCTCTAAGCTGGTTGATTTTGGAGATGTAGATTCCAAGCTCTACCAGACTTGTCTTTGTTGTGCTAATCCAAGTGCTTTTAGTTTGTAAAAGGATTACTGGCCTGCAGATGTAAAGAAACAATGTATGTTGAGCCTCAATGTTCTTTCTGTAACTCCTTTATATGACATAACTAAATTGCACCCTTTAGAGGTACTATGATCTATATAAGGGAGATTTCAGGGCTCTCTGGGGGACACGTGCATCAGAGAACCTGGGAAGATGGGACTGAGGACAGAAGCTGAGAGAACAAAGGTTGCCCGTGCTTGAGAGATCCTGGGGCCTTCATGACATACATCTCTTCCATGTAAAAAACTGCTGCTAAGACCAACCAGCTTGACCTCCGTTTCCTTCCTTCACCTGACAATCACAATCAACCTCCCTGGAGTGGGGAAACGGCCTGAATGCCGGCCTTTTAATTTTTTTGTGTATTTACAAACTTTTGTTAAAACACTGGTAAATGTCCAAGTAACCCAATTCTGGATTTCAGCGGCCTGTTCACACTCGCAAGCATGCTGTTCAACTGGCTATCCACCCCAACCTGGTCAGCTCTTCCTTTTCCTGTACACACAACGCAGACTTCAGAAATTATTGGAATCACCACTACAGAATGTTTCATTCTTTCACTGCCAATCTGGAGTTCTTCGAATCTCCACTCCAGGCAGGCTTTCGTTACAACACTGGTGAATGTCCAAGTAACCCAATGATGGTTTTCAGCTGCGTGTGCTGTTCACTGGCTATCCACTCCACCCTAGTCAGTTCTTCATGTTCCTGTCCACACAACCCAAGCATCAAAAATCATTAGAATCTCCACTCAGAATGTTCCGGTCATTCACTGCGAGTCTGGAATACATCTGAATCTACACTCTACGAAGGCACTCGTTACAGCACTGGTGAGTGTACCCAGAAACTTGAAATCATCTGAATCTGCACTCTAAAAGCATCCATGAATTGCTATTCATCTGCCTATCCACACAGCCATTCTGGAGCGAAAGAACAACAGTAGGACGTGTGCATCAAGCAGGCAGCCTGGCCGAGTCTGGTTCAATTCCTCGCCCTCTCAGAGAGCACAGGAAGCTACCAAGATTATCTTGCCCTCGTGGCAAAGCCTGGCAAGACACCTGTGAAGTATTCCATATGCCAAAATTACAGTGACCACAAGTCTCCAAATGAAGACGCTATTGAACTGCGCCAGCAAATCAATGATATCCAGGAGGACTGGGAGAGTGACAGTGATCCACACTGCTGAGTAGTGAATTCATCTCAATATCCAACATATTAGGCCTGCCTTTCTTCTCATTCTCCACGAAATCGAGTTGAATTAGAAATCTGACAAGTAAGCATTTGCTGTCAACTCTCACCAGGCCTGTTTTTCAGCTCCCTATCCAATTAAATATAGTATTTTGTTCATTAACCCTGCCAAACTACCGAGCTAACTGAGTACATCTAAATTTCAACACCTACATATATGGTTTTCATCTGCCTGTGCACTCAATAAAGCCAAAGTTTTCCTCATCCCGTCCACTCTAACCAGGCCTGGAGTGCATCGACTTCTGAATCAATCGAAACCATATGGTACTCTCCCGGTCAACGCTACCCAGGGGTGGTGATAATCGTATGCCTCTAAAACACGTCAGGGTTGGGATTCTTCTGCATGTCCCAGTAACACAATGCTAGTGGTCAGCGGCCTGTTGACATACTACAGGCGTGGTGTTCACTGGCTATCCACTCCACCCTGGTCAGCTCTTCATGTCCTGGTGCCCATAAACTGGAGTTCTGAACTCATTATTATCTCCACTACAGAATGTTCCATTCATTCACTGCAAATCTGAAATTCACCCGAGTCTCAACTCCAGGGCTGGAGCGATAGCACAGCGGTAGGGCGTTTGCCTTACAAGCGGCCAACATGGCCGACCCGAGTTCGATTCCTCCGCCCCTCTCGGAGAGCCCGGCAAGCTACCGAGAGTATTCGATATGCCAGACACAGTAACAACAAAGTCTCCAATGGAGACGTTACTGGGCCCGCTCGAGCAAATCGATGATCAACGGGAGGGCCTCAACTCCAGGCAGGATTTCGTTACACCACTGGTGAATATTAAAGTAACCCAATGCTTGTTTCAGCGGCCAGTTCACACGTGCAGAGGTGCTGTTCAACTGGCTATCCACTCAACCCTGGTCAGCTCTTCATTTTCCTGTCCACACAACCTAGACTTCAGAAACAATTAGAATCTCCATTACAGAAAGTTCCATTCATTCACTGCCAATCTGGAATTCATCGAATCTCCACTCCAGGCAGGCTTTCGTTACACCACTGGTGAATATCCAAGTAACCCAATGCTGGTTTTCAGGGGCCTGTTCACACTCGCAGGCGTGCTCTTCAGTGGCTATCCAGTCCACTCTGGTCACGTCTTCATTTCCTTGTGCCAATAACCCAGAGTTGTGCAATCATTGGTATATCCAATACAGAATGTTCAACTCATTCACTGCCAATCTGGAATTCATCGAATCTCCCCTCCAGGCAGGCTTTCTTTACAACACTGGTGAATATAAAAGTAATACAATGATGGTATTCATCGGCCTTTTCACACTCGCAGGCGTGATGTTCAACTGGCAATCCACACCAACCTGGTCTGCTCTCCATTTTCCTGTCCACACAACCCAAACGTCAGAATCTCCACTACAGAATGTTCCATTCATTCACTGCCAATCTGGAGTTCTTCAAATCTCCACTTCAGGCAGGCTGTAGTTACACGACTGGTGAATACCCAAGTAAACCAATGGTGGTTTTCAGCGGCCTGTGCTGATCACTGGCTATCCACTGCACCTTGTTCAGCTCTTCATTTTCCTGTCCACACAACCCAGACATCAGAAATCATTGGAATCTCCAGTACAGTATGTTCCGGTCATTCACTGAGAGTCGGGAATACATCTGAATCTGCACTCTACGCAGGCATTGGTCACATCCCTTGTATGTTTACCCAGAAACTTGAAATCATCTGAATCTGCACTCTAAAATCATGCATGGGCTGCTTTTTATCTTCCTATCCATACTGCCGTTCTGGGGCGAAAGCACAGCAGTCGGTCGTGTGTGTCACGCAGCCAGCCTGGCCGAGCGCGTTCAATTCCTCACCCACTCAGAGAGCCCGGGAAGCTAACGAGAGTATCTGGCTCTAGTGGAAAAACCTGGCAAGACACCCGTGAAATATTCCATATGCAAAAATTACAGTCACCACAAATCTCCAAAAGAAGACTCTACTGAACCGTGCCAGCAAATCAATGATGTCCGGGAGAACTGGAAGAGTGAAAGCGATCCACACTGCTGAGTAGTGAATTCATCTCAATATCCAATGTATTAGGCCTATGTTTGTTCTCGTTCTCCACAACATCGAGTCGAATTAGAAATCTGGCAATTGAGCATTTGCGTTCAACTCTCCACAGACCTGCTGTTCTACTCCCTGTGCAGTCAAATATAGTATTCTGTTCATGAACCCTGCCACACGAACGAGTGACCTGAGTTCACCTAAATATCAACACCTACATATCTGGTTTTCATCTGCCTGTGCACTCAATCAAGCCGAAGTTTTCATCATCCCGTAGACTCTAACTAGGCCTATTGTGCATCGACTTCTCAATCAATTGAAACCATATGGTACTCTCCCGTTAACGCCACCCAGTGATGGTGAAGATCGTATGCCTCTAAAACTAGTCAGGGTTGGAATTCTTCTGTATGTTCCAGTAACCCTATGGTAGTTGTGGTCAGCAGCCTGTTCACATACTGCAGGCATGGTGTTCACTGGCTATCCACTCCACCCTGGTCAGCTCTTCATATCCTGGGGCCCATAACCCAGTGTTCTGATATAATTGGTATCTCCACTACAGAATGTTCCATTCATTAACTGCGAATCTGGAATTCATCTGAATCTCCACTCCATGCAGGCTTTGATACAACACTGTTGAATGTCCTAGTAATCCAATGCTGGTTTTCAGCGGCCTGTTCACACTCGCAGGCGTCCTGTTCAACTGGCTATCCACTCCACCCTTGTCAGCTCTTTATTTTCCTGTCCACACAAACCAGACTCCAGAAATCACTGGAATCTCCACTACAGAATGTTCTATTGAATCAATGCCAATCTGGAGATCATTGAATCTCCAGTCCAGGCAGGATTTCGCTACACCACTGGTGAATGTCCAAGTAACTCAATGCTGGTTTTGAACGTCCTGTTCAGACTCGCAGGCATACTATTCAACTGGCTACCCACTCAACTTTAGTCACACTTCATTTTTCTATCCACACAATCAAGACTTCAGAAATCATTGGAATCTCCACTCCAGAATGTTCCATTCATTCAATGCGAATGTGGAATTCACCTGAAGCTCCACTCCAGGCAGGCTTTTGTTACAACACTAGTGAATGGCCAAGAAACCCAATGCTGGTTTTCAGCGTCCTGTTCACACTCGCAGGCGTGCTGTTCAACTGGCTATCCACTAAACCCTGGTCCTCACTTCATTTTCCTGTCCCCACAACCCAGACTTCAGAAATCATTGGATTCTCCACAACAGGATGTTCCATTCATTCAATGCAAATCTTGAATTCATCAAATCTCCACTGCAAGCAGGCTTTCATTACACCACTGGTAAATGTCCAAGTAACACAATGCTGGTTTTCTGCGGCATGTTCACACTCGCAGACGTGCTCTTCAACTGGCTATACACTGCACCCAGGTCAGCTCTATCTTTTCCTGTCCACACAACCCAGACTTCAGAAATCATTGGAATCTTCAATACAGAATATTCCATTCATTCACTGCGAATCTGCAATTCATCGAATCTCCTGTCCAGGCAGGCTTTCTTTACACCACTGGTGAATATCCAAGTAACCCAGGGATGGTTTTTAGCGGCCTATTCACACTCGCAGGTGTGCTGTTCAACTGGATATCCACTCCTACCTGGACAGCTCTTTATTTTCCTGTCCACACAAACCAGACTTCAGAAATCATTGGAATCTCTACTAGAGAATGTTTCATTCATTCACTGCTAATCTGGAATTCAACTGAATATCCAGTCTGTGCAGGCTTTCCTTACACCATTGGTGAATGTCCATGTAACCCAATGCTGGTTTTCAGCGTCCTGTTCACACTCGCAGTCGTGCTCTTCAACTGGCTATACACGCCACCCTGTTCAGCTCTTCAATTTCTTGTGCACACAACCTTGACTTAAGAAACCATTGGAATATCCACTACAGAATTTTCTATTTATTCACTGCCAATTTGGAATTCATCGAATCTCCACTCGAGGCAGGTTTTCGTTACACCACCGGTGCATATCCCAGTAACCCAATGCTGGTTTTGAGTATCCTGTTCACACTCACAGGCGTGCTGTTCAACTGGCTATCACTCCAGCCTGGTCAGCTCCTCATATTCCTGTACATACAAGCCAGACTTCAGAAATCATTTGAATCTCCTCTACAAAATGTTCTATTCATTCACTGCCAATCTGGTGTTTATCGAATCTCGACTCCAGGCAGGCTTTCGTTACACAACTGGTGAATGTCCAAGTAACCCAGTGATGGTTTTGAGCGGCCTGTGCTGATCACTGGCTATCCACTCCACCCTGGTGAGCTCTTCAGTTTCCTATCCACACAAACCAGACATCAGAAATCATTGGAATCTCCATTGCAGGATGTGCCGGTCATTCACTGCGATTCTGGAGTACATTGAATATCCATTTTACGCAGGCATTAGTAAGAGCACTGGTGTGTCAACCCAGAAACTTGAAGTCATCTGAATCTGAACTCTAAAATCATCCATGGGTTGCTTTTCATTTTCCTATCCACACTGACATTCTGGCGCGAAAGCACAGCATTAGGACGAGTGCGTCAAGCAACCAGCCTTTCCGAGCCGGGTTAAATTACTCTCACTCTCACAGAGCCCGGGAAGCTACGGATAGTATCTGGCCCTCTTGGGAAAGCCTGGCATGACACCTGTGAAATATTCCATATGCCAAAACTACAGTCACCACAAGTCTCCAAATGAAGACGCTACTGAACAGTGCCAGCAAATCAATGAAGTCCTAGGGACTGGGAGAGTGAAAGCGATCCACACTGCTGAGTAGTGTATTCATCTCAATATCCAATGTATTAGGCCTGCGTTTCTTCTCGTTCTCCACGAAATCTAGTCGAATTCGAAATCTGCCAATTGAGCATTTGCTTTCAACTCTCCCCAGGTCTGCTGTTCATCTCCTTATCCAGTCGAATATAGTATTTTGTTCATGAACCCTGCCACACTACCTAGCGACCTGAGTTCATCTAAATATCAACATCTGAATATCTAGTTTTCATTTGCCTGTGCACTCAATCAAGCCAAAGTTTTCATCATACCTTCCACTCCAACCAGGCCTGGTGTGCATCCACTTCTGAATCAATCGAAACCATATGGTACTCTCCTGGTGAACGCCACCCAGTGGTGGTTATAATTGTATGCCTCTAAATCTCGTCAGGGTAGGGATTCTTCTGCATGTCCCAGTAACACAATACTAGTGTTCAGGGACCTGTAAACATACCGCAGGAGTGTTGTTCCCTGGCTATCCCCTCCACCCTGCTCAGCACTTCATTTCCTGGTGCCCATAACCTAGAGTTCTAAAAACATTGGTATCTCCACTACAGAATGTTCCATTCATTCACTGTCAATCTGCAGATCATCGAATCTCCACTCCAGGCAGGCATTCGCTACACCACTGGTGAATGTCCAAGTAACCCAGTGATGGTTTTCAGCGTCCTGTTCACACTCGCAGGCGTGCTGTTCAAATGGCTAACAACTCAACCCTGGTCAGCACTTCATTTTCCTGTCCACACAACCCAGATTTCAGAAACCTTTGGAATCTCCACTACAGAATGTTCCATTTATTCACAGTGAATCTGGAATTCATCTGAATCTTCACTCCAGGCAGGCTTTCGTTATACCACTAGTGAATGTCCAAGTAACCAAATGCTGGTTTTCAGCATCCTGTTCACACTCGAAGGAGTACTGTTCAACTGGCTCCACACTCCACCCTGGTCAGCTCTTCATTTTCCTGTCCACACAACCTTGACATCAGAAATCATTGGAATCTCCACTACAGAATGTTCCTTTCATTCACTGCCACTCTGGAGTTCATCGAATGTCCACCCAGTTAGGCTTTCGTTACACCACTGGTAAATGTCTAAATAACCCAATGCTGGTTTTCAGCATCCTATTCACACTCGCAGGCGTGCTGTTCAACTGGCTATCCACTAAACCCTGGTCAGCACTATATTTAACTGTCCTCAGAAACCAGACTTCAGAAATCATTGGAATCTCCACTACAGAATGTTCCATTTATTCACTGCGAACGTGGTATTCCTTGAATCTCAACTCCAGGCAGGCTTTCATAAAAGCACTGGCAAATGTCCAAGTAACCCAATGCTGGTTTTCAGCGGCCTGTTCATACACACAGGCGTGCTCTTCAACTGGCTATCCAATAAACCCTAGTCAGCCCTTCATATAAATGTCCACACAATCCAGACTTCAGAAATCATTGGAATCTCAACTCCAGTATGTTCCATTAATTCACTGCTAATCTGGTGTTCTTTGAATCTCCACTCCAGGCAGCCTTTCGTTTCATCTCTGGTAAATGTCCAAGTAACCCAATGATGGTTTTCAGCGGCTTGTGCTGATCACTGGCTATCCACTTCACCCTGTTCATCTCTTCATTTTCCTATCTACAGAAGCCAAACATCAGAAATCATTGCAATCTCCACAGAAGAAATTTCCGTTCATTCACTTCGAGTCTGGAATTCATATGAATCTACACTATACGCAGGCATTCGTTACAGCACTGGTGCGTTTAACTAGAAACTTGAAATCATCTGAATCTGCACTCTAAAATCAACCAAGGGCTGCTTTTAATCTTCCTATCCACACTGCCATTCTGGTGGAAAGCACATCAGTAGGACGAATGCGTCACGCTGCCAGCCTGGATAAGCCATTTTCAATTCCTTGTTCTCTCAGAGAGCCCGAGAGTATCTGGCCTTCTTGGCAAAGCCTGGAAAGACACCTCTGAAATATTCCATATGCCAAAATTACAGTCAACGCAAGACTCCAAACGAAGACGCTACTGAACCGTGGCAGTAAATCAATGAAGTCCGGGAGGAATGGGAGAGTGACAGTGATCCACAGGGCTGAGTAGTGAATTCATCTCAATATCCAATGTTTAAAGCCTGTGATTCTTCTCGTTCTCCACGAATTCGAGTCGAATTAGAAATCTGTCAAGTGAGCATTTGCTGTCAACTATCACCAGGCCTGCTGTTCAGCTCCTTAACCAGTCGAATATAGTATTCTGTTCATTAACCCTGCCACACTAACGAGGGACCTGAGTTCATCTAAATATCAACACCTACATATCTGGTTTTCATCTGCCTGTAAACTCAATCAAGCCGAAGTTTTTATCATCCCGTCCACTCTAACCAGGCCTGGTGTGCATGGACTTCTGAATCAATCGAAAACATGTGGTATTCTCCCCGTCAACGCCACCCAGCGGTGGTGATGATCCTATGCCTCTAAAACTCATCAGGGTTGGGATTCTTCTGCATGACCCAGTAACCCAATGCTACTGGTCACGGGCCTGTTAACATACCGCAGGCGTAGTGCTCACTAGCTATCCACTCCACCCTGGTCAACTCTTTGTTTACTGGTGCCCATAATACAGAGTTCTGAAATCATTGGTATCTCAACTACAGAATGTACTTAGAACCTGGAATTCATCTAAATCTCCACTCCAGGCAGGATTTCGTTACATCACTGGTGAATATCCAAGTAACGCAGTGATGGTTTTCAGCGGTTTATTCACACTCGCATGTGTGCTGTTAGGTCAGCTCTTTCTTTTCCTGTCCACACAATCCAGATTTCAGATATCATTGGAATCTCCACTACAGAATGTTCCACTCATTCACTGCGAGTCTGGAATTTATCTGAATCTCCAGTCCATGCAGATTTTCCTTACACCAGTGTTGAATGTCCAGGTAACCCAATGGGCTTTTCAGCATCCGGTTCACACTCGCAGGAGTGCTCTTCAACTGGCTATACTCTCCACCATGGTCAGCTCTTTCTTTTCCTGTCCACACAAACCAGACTTCAGAAATCATTGGAATCTCCAATAAAGAATGCTCCATTCATTCACTGCGGATCTGGAATTCATCTTAATCTCCACTCCAGGTAGGCTTTCGTTACACAACTGCTGAATGTCCAAGTAACCAAATGCTGGTTTTCAGTGGCCTTTTCACACTCGCAGGCGTGCTGTTCAACTGGCTATCCTCTCCACCCTGGTCAGCACTTCATTTTCCTGTCTACACATCATTGACTTCAGAAACTATTGGAATCTCCACTACAGAAAGTTCCACTCATTCACTGCCAATCTGGAATTCATGGAATCTCCACTCAAGGCAGGCTTTCATTACACCACTGGTAAATGTCCTAGTAACCCAAAGCTGGTTTCCAACATCCTGTTCTCCCTCGCAGGCATGCTGTTCAACTGGCTATCCACTCCACCCTGGTCACCTCTTCATTTCCTGGTGCCCGTAACCCACAGTTGTGAAATCATTGGAATGTCCACTACAGAATATTGCATTCATTCACTGCGAATCTGGAATTCATCTGAATCTCCACTCCAGGCAGGATTTCTTTACACCACTGGTGAATGTCCAAGTAACCCAATGCTGTTTTTCAGTGGCCTGTTCACACTCGCAGGCTTGCTCTTCAACTGGCTATCCAGTCAACCCTGTTCAGCTCTTCAATTTCCTGTCCACACGACCTTGACTTCAGAAACCATTGGAAACTCCACTACAGAATTTTGCATTCATTCACCGCCAATCTGGAATTCATCGAATCTCCACTCGAGGCAGACTTTCATTATACCACTGGTGAATATCCAAGTAACCCAATGCTGGTTTTGAGCGTCCTGTTCACACTCGCAGGCGTGCTGTTCAACTGGCTATCCACTCCAGCCTGGTAAGCTCTTCATATTCCTGTCCACAAAACCCAGATTTCAGAAATCATTTGAATCTCCTCTACAAAATTTTCCAATCATTCACTGCCAATTTGGTGTTCTTTGAATCTCTACTCCAGGTAGGCTTTCGTTACACCACTGGTGAATGTCCAAGTAACCCAATGGTGGTTTTCAGCGGCCTGTGCTGATCACTGGGTATCCACGCCACCCTGGTGAGCTCTTCATTTTCCTGTCCACACAACCCAGACATCAGAAATCATTGGAATCTCCATTGCAGAATGTTCCGGTCATTTACTGAGAGTCTGGAATACATTGAATATCAATTTTACGCATGCATTCGTAACAGCACTGGTGAGTCTACCAAGAAACATGAAGTCATCTGAATCTGCACTCTAAAATCGTTCATGTCCTGCTTTTCATCTTCCTATCCACACTTGGATTTGGCGCGAGAGCACAGCAGTAGGACGAGTGCGTGAAGCAGCCAGCCTTTCCGAGCCGGGTTCAATTCTTCTCCCTCTCAGAGAGCCTGGGGAGCTACCAAGAATATCTGGCCCTCGTGGCAAAGCCTGGCAAGACACCCGTGAAATATTCCATATGCCAAATTTACAGTCACCACAAATTTCCAAATGAAGACAGTACAGAACTGCGCCAGCCAATCAATGAAGTCCGGGAGGACTGGGAGAGTGAAAGCGATCTACACTGCTGAGTAGTGATTTCATCTCAGTATCCAATGTATTAAGCCTGCGTTTCTTCTCGTTCTCCATGAAATCTAGTCGAATTCGAAATCTGCCAATTGAGCATTTGCTTTCAACTCTCCCCAGGCCTGCTGTTCATCTCCCTATCCAGTCGATTATAGTATTCTGCTCATTTACCCTGCCACACTACCGAGCCACCTCAGTTTATCTAAATATCAACACCTACATATCTGGTTTTCATCTGCCTGTGCACTCAATCAAGCCGAAGTTTTCATCATACCTTTCACTCCTACTAGAGCTGGTGTGCATCGACTTCTAAATTAATCGAAACCATATGGTACTCTCCTGGTGAACGCCACACAGTGGTGGTGATGATTGTATGCCTCAAAAACTTGTCAGGGTAGGGATTCTTCTGCATGTCCCAGTAACCCAATGCTAGTGTTCAGCGGCCTGTTCACATACCACAGGCGTGGTTTTCACTGGCTATCCACTCCACCCTGGTAAACACTTCATTTCCTGGTGCCCATAAACTAGAGTTCTGAAATTATTGGTATCTCCAGTATAGAATGTTCCATTCACTTACGGCGAAACTGAAATTCATCTGAACCTACACTCCAGGCTGGCTTTCGTTACAACACTGGTGAATATCCAAGTAACACAATGCTGGTTTTCAGCGTCCTATTCACACTCGCAGGCATGCTTTTCAACTGGCTATCCACTCCACAGCGGTCTTCTCTTTCTTTTCCTGTCCACACAAACCAGACTACAGAAACCATAGAAATCTCCACTACAGAATGTTCCATTCATTTACTGACAATCTGGAATTGGTCGAATCTCCACTCCAGGCAGGATTTGGTTACAACAATGGTGAATATCCCAGTACCCCAATGCTGGTATTCAGCAGCCTGTTCACAAACGAAGGTGTGCTCTTCAACTGGCTATCGACTCCAAAGTGGTCAGCTCTTTATTTTCGTGTTCACACAACCCATACTTAAGAAATCATTGGAATCTTCAGGACAGAATGTTCCATTAATTCACTGCCAATCTGGAGATCATCGAATCTCCATTCCAGGCAGGCTTACGTTACACCACTGCTGAATGTCCAAGTAACACAATGCTGGTTTGCAGAGGCCTGTTCACACTCGCAGGCCTGCTGTTCAACTGGCTATCCACTCCAATTAGTCAGCTCTTCATTTTCCTGTCCACACAAACCAGGCTTCAGAAATCATTGGAATTTCCACTACAGAATATTCCATACATTCACTTCCAATCTGGAATTCATCAAATCTACACTCCAGGCAGGTTTTCATTACACCACTGGTGAATATCTAAGTAACGCAATGTTGGTTATCGGCAGCCTATTCAAACTCTCAGGCCTGCTGTTCAACTAGCTATCCACTCTCACCTGGTCTGCTCTTCATTTTCCCATCCACGAAACACAGAATTCAGAAAACATTGGAATCTCCACTACAGAATCCGCCATTCATTCACTGCCAATCTGGAATTCATCGAATCTCCACTCCATGCAGATTTTTGTTAAACCACTGTTGAAAATCCAAGTAACCCAATGGTGGTTATCAGGATCCTTTTAACACTCGCAGGCCTACTGTTCAACTGGCTTTCCACTCCACCTGGTCAGCTCTTCATTTTCCTGTCCACACAAACAAGGCTTCAGAAATCATTGGAATCTCCACTACAGAATGTTCTATTCATTCACTGCGAATCTGGAATTCATCGAATCTCAAATCCAGGCAGGATTTCGTTACAGCACTAGTGAATATACAAGAAACCCATTGCTGGTTTTCAGCAGCCTGTTTAAACTCGCAGGCCTCCTGTTCAACTGGATATCCACGCTAACCTGGTCTGCTCTTCATTTCCCTGTCAATACAACCCAGAATTCAGAAATCATTGTAACCTCCACTACAGAATTTCCATTCATTCACTAACAATCTGGAATTCATCAAATCTCCACGCCAGGCAGATTTTCTTTACACCACTGGTTAATATACAATTTCCCCAATGTTCACCACTGGTTAATATACAATTTCCCCAATATACAATTTCCCCAATTTCAGCAGCCTGTTCACAGTCGAGGCGTGCTGATCAACTGGCTCTCCACTCCACCATGGTCAGCTCTTCATATTCCTGTCCACACAACTCAAACTTCAGAAATATTTGGAATCTCCAATAAGAATGTTCCATTCATTCACTGCCATCTGGAATTCATCGAATCCCTACTCCAGGCAAGTTTTCTTTACATCACTGGTAAATATCCAAGTAACGCAATGCTGGTTATCAGCAGCCTGTTCAAACTCGCAAGCCTATTCTTCAACTGGCTATCCAGTCTAACATGGTCTGCTCTTCATTTTCCTATCCACACATCCCAGACTTCAGAAATCCTTGGAATCAACACCACAGAATGTACCATTCATTCACTGCCAATCTGGAATTCATCGAATCTCCGCTACACCACTGCTGAATGTTGAAGTAACCAAATGCTGGCTTTCAGCGTCCTGTTCAAACTCGCAGGCGTGCTGTTCAACTGACTATCAATTCCAGAGTGGTCAGCTCTTTCTTTTCCTGTCCACACAACCCAGATTTTAGAGATCATTGGAATCCCACTACAGAATGTGCCATTCATTCACTTCGCATCTGGAATTCATCTGAATCTCCACTCCATGCAGGCTTTCGTTAAACCACTGGTGAATGTCCAACTAACCCAATGCTGGTTTTCAGCGTCCTGTTCACACGCGCAGGGGTTCTATTCAACTGGATATCCACTCCATAGTGGTCACCTCTTTCTTTTCCTGTCCACACAAACCAGACTTCAGAAACCATATGAATCTCCACGACAGAATGTTCCATTCTTTCTCTGACAATCTGGAATTCATCGAATCTCCACCCCAGGCAGGCTTTCATTACAACCCAATGCTGGTTTGCAGAGGCCTGTTCACACTAGCAGGCGTGCTATTCAACTGGCTATCCACTCCACAGTGGTAAGCTCTTTCATTTCCTGTCCACACTTCCCATACTTCAGAAATCATTGGAATATCCACTACAGAATGTTCCATTCATTCACTGCCAATCTGGAGATCATCGAATCTCCACTCCAGGCAGGCTTTTGTTATAACCCTGCTGAATGCTTTAACAATGCTGGTTTTCAGAGGCCTGTTCACACTTGCAGGCATGCGGTTTACCTGGCTATCCACTCAAATCTTGTCAGCTCTTCATTTTCCTGTCCACATTACCCAGTTTTCAGAAACCATTAGAATCTCCACTACAGAATATTCCATTCATTCACTGCAAACATGGAAATCATCTGAATCTCCATTTCAGGCAGGCTCTCGTTATACTACTGCTGAATGTGCAAGTAACCCATTCCTGGTTTCCAAAGGCCTGTTTACACTAGTAGGCATGCTGTTGAACTGGCCAAACACTCTACCCTGGTCAGCTCTTCATTTTCTTGTCCATGCAATGTAGAATTCAGAAATCATTGGAAACTCCACTACAGAATTCCATTCATTCACTGCCTATCTAAAATTCACCGAATCTCCACTCCAGGAAGGCTTTCGTTACACCACTGGAGAATGTCCAGGTAACCCAACGCTGGTTTTCAGCATCCTGTTTACACTCGAAGGCGTGCTGTTCAACTGACTATCCAATCAACCCTGTTCAGCTCTTCATTTTCCTGTCCACACAACCAAGACTTCAGAAATCATTGGAATCTCCACTACAGTATGTTCCATACATTCACTGCCAATCTGGAATTCATCGAATCTCCACTCCAGGCAGGATTTCGTTAAACCACTGCTCAATGTCCATGTAACCTAATGCTGGTTTTCAGCGTCCTTTTTACACTCACATGCTTGCTGTTCAATTGGCTATCAACTCCACAGTTGTCAGCTCTTTCTTTTCCTACCCACACAAATCAGACATTAGAAATCATTGGAAACTCCACAAAAGAAAGTTTTATTCATTCACTGCCAATCTGGAGATCATCGAATCTCCACTCCTGGCAGGCTTTGCATACACCACTGCTGAATGTCCAAGTAACATAATGCTGGTTTTCAGCGTCCTGTTCACAGTCGCAGGCGTGCTGTAAAACTGGCTATCCACTGAAGCCTGGTCAGCACTTCTTTTTCCTGTCCACACAAACCATTCTTCAGAAATAATTGGAATCTCCACTACAGAAAATTCCATTCATTTACAGACAATCTGGAATTCATCGAATCTCCACTCCAGGCAGGCTTTCGTTAAACCAGTGTTGAATATCCAAGCCACCCAATGCTGGTTTTCAGCGGCCTGTTGACACTTGCAGGCGTTTAGTTCAACTGGCTATCAGCTCAACCCTGGTCAGCTCTTATTTTCCCGTCCACACAAACCAGGCAACAGAAATAATTGGAATATCCATTACAGAATGTTCCATTCCTTCACTGCCAATCTGGAAATCATCTGAATCTCAACTCCAGGCAGGCTTTCGTTACACTATGTTGAATGTCCAAGTAACACAATGCTGGTTTTCAGCGTCCTGTTCACACTCGCAGGCATGCTGTTCAAGTGGCTATCCACTCCACAGTGGTCAGCTCTTTCATTTCCTGTCCACACAACCCAGACTTCAGAAATCATTGGAATCTCCACTAGAGAATATTCCATTCATTCACTGCCAATCTGGAGATCATCGAATCACCACTCCAGGCTGGCTTATGTTACACCACTGCTGAAAGTCCAAGTAACCCAATGCTGGTTTTCAACGTCCTGTTCACACTCACAGGCATGCTGTTCAACTAGCTATCCATTCCACTCTGGTCAGCTCTTTCATTTCCTGTCCACACAACCCAGACTTCAAAAATCATTGTAATCTCCACTACAGAATGTTACATTCATTCACTGCCAATCTAGAGTTCATCGAATCTCCACTGCTCTTTCATTTCCTGTCCACACAACCCAGACTTCAGAAATCATTGGAATCTCCACTAGAGAATATCCCATTCAGAAATGATTGGAATCACCACTGTAGAATGTTCAATTCATTCACTGCTAGTCTGGGGTTCTTTGAATCTCCTCTTCAGGCAGGCTTTCATTACACCACTGGAGAATGTCCAAGTCACCTAATCGTGATTTTAAGTGTCCTGTTCACAATCCCAGGCGTGCTGTTCAACTGGCTTTCCACTCAACCCTGGTCGGCTCTTCATTTTCCCATCCACACAACACAGGCTTCAGAAATCAATGGAATCTCCATTAAAGAATGCTCCATTCATTCACTGGCAATCTGGAATTCATCTCAATCTCCACTGCAGGCAGGCTTTCATTACACTCTCTTGAATGTCCAAGTAACATAATGCTGGTTTTCAGCGTCCTGTTCACACTTGCAGGCGTGATGTTCAACTGGGTATAAACTCCAACATGGTCAGCTCTTCATTTTCCAGTCCACACAACCCATACTTCAGAATCATTGGAATCTCCACTATAAAATGTTCCATTCATACACTGCGAATCTGGAATTCATCTGAATCTCCACCACAGGCAGGCTTTCGTTACACCACTGGTGAATTTCCAAGTAACCCAATGCTGGTTTTCAGCATTCTGTTCACAGTCGCAGGCGTGCTGTTCAATTGTTCATCCACTCCACAGTGGTCAGCTCTTTCATTTCCTGTCCACACAACCTAGACTTCAGAAATCATTGGAAAGTCCACTACAGAATGTTCCATTCATTCACTGCCATCTGGCGATCATCGAATATCCACTACAGGCATGCTTTAATTACACCACTGTTGAATGTGCAAGTAACACAATGCTGGTTTTCAGCGTCCTGTTCACACTCACAGGCTAATTGTTCAACGGCTATCCACTGAACCCTTGTCAGCTCTTTCATTTCCTGTCCACAAAACCCAGACTTCAGAAATCATTGGAATCTCCCCTACTGAATGTTCCTTTCATTCACTGACAATCTGGAGCTCATCGATTCTCCACTCCAGGCAGGCTTTCGTTACACCACTGGTGAATATTTAAGTACCCAAATGCGGCTTTTCAGCGGACTGTTCACACTGTCAGGTATGTTGTTCAACTGGCTATCCACTCCAACCTGGTCAGCTCTTCATATTCCTGTCAACATAACCTAGACTTCAGAAACAATTAGAATCTCCACTACAGAATGTTCCATTCATTCACTGCGAATCTGGAATTCATCGGATCTCCACTCCAGGCAGGCTTTCATTACACTACTGGTGAATGTCCAAATAAAAAAATGCTGGTTTTCAGCGGCCTGATCACGCTCGCAGGCGTTCGGTTCAACTGACTATAAACTCAACCCTGACAGCTCTTCATTTTCCTGTCCCCACAACCCAGACTTCAGAAATCATTGGAAACTCCACTACAGAATGTTCCATTCATTCATTGCAAATCTGGAATTCATCTGAATCTCAACTCCAGGCAGGCTTTCGTTAAACTACTGGTGAATGTCCAAATAACCCAATGCTGGTTTTGAGCGTCCTGTTCACACTCGCATGCGTGCTGTTCAACTTACTATCCACTCCACAGTGGTCAGGTCTTTCATTTCCTGTCCACACAATCCAGACTTCAGAAATCATTGGAATCTCCCCTACCGAATATTCCATTCTTTCACGGCCAATCTGGAGATCATCGAATCTCCACTCCAGGCAGGCTTTCTTTACATCACTGGTGAATGTCCAAGTAACCCAATGCTGGTTTTCGGCGTCCTGTTCACTATCGCAGGCATGCTGTTCAACAGGCTATCCACTCAACCCTGGTCAGCTCTTCATTTTCCCGTCCACACAAACCAGTCTTCAGAAATCTTTGGAATATACACTACAGAATATTCCTTTAAATCACTGCCTACTTGGAATTCATCTCAATATCCACTGCAGGCAGGCTTTCGTGACACTACTGTTGAATGTCCAAGTAACAAATGCTGGTTTTCAGCGTCCTGTTCTTACTCGCAGGCGTGCTGTTCAACTGGTTATCTACTCCAACCTGGTCAGCTCTTCATTTTCCTGGGCACACAACCCATACTTCAGAAACCATTGGAATCTCCACTATAAAATGTTCCCTTCATTCACTTGCAATAATGAATTCATCTGAATCTTCAGTCCAGGCAGGATTTCGTTACACGATGGGTGAATGTCCTAGTAACCCAATGCTGGTTTTCAGAGACCTGTTCACAGTCGCAGGCGTGCTGTTCATCTGGCTATCCACTCCACCCTGGTCCGCTCGTCCTTTTCTTGTCCACATAACCAGACTTCAGAAATCTTTGGAATCTCCACTACAAAATGTTCCATTCAATCACTGGAATCTGGAGATCATCGAATCTCCACTCCAGACAGGTTTTCATTACACGAATGCTGAATGTCCAAGTAACCCAATGATGGTTTTCAGCGTCCTATTCACAGTCGCAGGCTTGGTGTTCAACTGGCTCTCCACTCAGCAGTGGTCAGCTCCTTCATTTCCTGTCCACACAACCAAGACATCAGAAATCATTGGAATCTCCACTACAGAATGTTCCATTAATTCACTGGAATCAGGATATCATGAAATCTCCACTCCAGGCAGGCTTATTTTACACCACTGCTTATTGCACAAGTATCCCAATGCTGGTTTTCAGAGGACTTTTCACACTCGCAGGCATGCTGTTCAACTGGCTATCCCCTGAACCCTGGTCGTCTCTTCATTTTCGTTTCCACACAAATCAGATTTCAGAAATCATTGGAATCTCCACTACAGAATGTTCCATTCATTCACTGGAATCGGGTGATCATAGAATCTCCACTCCAGGCAGATTTTCGTTTCACCACTGCAAATGTTGAAGTAACCCTATGCTGGTTATCAGCGTATTGTTCAAAATTGCAGGCGTGCTGTTCAACTAGCTATCCAGTGAACACTGGTTAGCTCTTCATATTCCTGTCCACACAACCCAGATTTCAGAAAACATTGGAAACTCCACTACAGTATGTTCCATTCATTCACTGCGAATCTGGAATTCATCTGAATCTCTACTCCAGACAGGCTTTCGTTAAACGACTGTTTAATGTCCAAGTAACCCAAAGCTGGTTTTCAGCGTCCTGTTCACATTCGCAGCCGTGCTGTTCAACTGGCTATCCACTGAAATTTGGTCAGCTCTCCATTTTCCTGTCCACATAACCCAGACTTCAGAATTCATTGGAATATCCACTAAAGAATGTTTCATTCATTCATTGCCAATCTGGAGATAATCGAGTCTCCACTCCAGGCAGGCTTTCCTTATACCACTGCTGAATGTCCAAGTAAACAAATGCTAGATTTCAGAGGCCTTTTCACACTCGCTTGCGTGCTGTTCAGCTGGCTATCCACTGAACCCTAGTCAGCTCTTCATTTTCATATCCATCCAACCCAGATTTCAGAAATCATTGGAATCTACACTACAGAATGTTCCATTCATTCACTGGAATCTGGAGATCATCGAATCTCTACTCAAGGCAGGCTTTAGTTACACTACTGTTGAATATTCAAGTAACACAATGCTGGTTTTCAGGGTCCTGTTCACATTCGCAGGTGTGCTGTTCAACTGGCTATCCAATGATCCCTGGTCAGCTCTTAATTTTCCTGTCCACCCAACCCAGGTTTCAGAAATCATTGGAATATCCACTCCAAAATGTTCCAATAATTCACTCCGAATCTGGAATTCATCTAAATCTCCACTCCACGCAGGCTATGGTTAAACCACTCGTGAATGTCCAAGTAACCAAATGCTGGTTTTCAGCGTCCTGTTGACAGTCGCAGGCGTGCTGTTCAACTGGCTGTCCACTCCACAGTGGACAGCTCTTTCATTTCCTGTTCACACAACGTAGAATTCAGAAACCAGTGGAATCTCCACTAAAGAATTTTCCATTCAATTACTGCCAATCTGGAATTCAAGGACTCGCAGCCGTGCTGTTCAATTTGCCATCCACTTAACACTGGTCAGCTCTTCATTATCCTGTCCAAACAACCCAGACTTCAGAAATCATTGGACTTTCCATTAAACAATGTTCCATTCATTCACTGCGAATCTGGAATTCATCTGACTCTCCACTCCAGGCAGGTTTTCGATACACCACTGGTGAATGACCAATTTACCCAATATTGGTTTTCAGCCGCCTCTTCATACTCGAAGCCGTGCTGTTCACTGGCTATCCGCTCAAGCCTGGTCAGCTCTTCATTTTCCTGTCCACAAAACCCAGACTTCAGAAAGCATTGTAACCTCCACTATCTATAATTCATCTGACTCTGTTCTCAAAGCAGGTTTTCTTTATACCACTGGTGAATGTCCAAGTAGCACAATGCTGGTTTTCTGAGGTCTGTTCACACTCAAAGCCGTGCTGTTCACTGGTTATCCACTCAATACTGGTCAGCTTTTCATTTCCTTTCCAAACAATCCAGACTTCAGAAATTATTGGATTCTCCACTACAAAATGTTCCATTCACTCACTGCGAATCTGGAATTCTTCTGACTCTGCACTCAAGGCAGGTTTTTGTTACACCACTGTTGAATATTCAAATAACCCAATGCTGTTTTTCAGTGGCATGTTCACAATAGCAGCCGTGATATTCAGTTGGCTATCCACTCAACCCTGGTCAGCTCTTCATTTTCCTGTCCACCAGCCTTCAGAAAACATTTTTATCTCCACTACAGAATGTTCCATTCATTCACTGCGAATCTGGAATTAATCTGAACCTGCACTCCAGGCATGCTTTCTTTACACCACTGGTGAATGTCCAAGTAACCCAATGTTGGTTTTCAGTGGCCTGTTCATACTCGCAGAAGTGCTGTTCCATTGCCTATGTACTCCACCCTGGTCAGCTCTTAATTTTCCTCTCGAAACAACCCAGACTTACAGAAATCAGTGGAACTTCCACTACAGAATGTTCCAAATATTCACAGCGAATCTGGAATTCATCTGAATCTCCACTCCAGGCAGGTTTTCGTTACACCACTGTTGAATGTCCAAGTAAACCAATGCTGGTTTTCAGTGGCCTGTTCACAATCGCAGACCTGCTGTTCAATTTGCCATCCACTCCACCCTCGTTAGCTCTTCATTTTCCTTTTCACACAACCCATCCTTAAGAAATTATTGTTATCTGCACTACAGTATGTTCCATTAATTCACTGCAAATTTAGAATTCATCTGAAACGGAACTGTAGTCAGTCTTTCGTTACAGCACAGCTGAATGTCCAAGTAACCCAATGGTGGTTTTCAGCGGCATGTTCACACTCTCAGACGTGCTGTTAAATTGGCTATCCACTCAATGCTGGTCAGCTCTTCATTTTCCTGTCCACACAGTCCAGCCTTAAGAAATCGAGAACAGGCCGCTTAAAACCAGCATGGGTTACTTGGACATTCACCAGTGGTGTAACGAAATCCTGCCTGGAGTGGAGAGTCAGATGAATTCTAGATCATACGGGTTACTTGTACGTTAAACAATGGTATAAGGAAAGACTTCCTGGAGTGCAGATTCAGATTAATTCCATATTCGCAGTGAATGTATGGAACAATCTGTAGTGGAGATTCCAATGATTTCAGAATGCTGGGTTGTATTGACAGGAAAATGCAGAGCTGACCAGAATTGAGTGGATAGGCAATTGAACATCATGTCTGCGAGTGTGAACATGCCGCTGTAACGAAAGCCTGCCGGGAGTGGAGATTCAGATGAATTCCAGATTGGCAGTGGATGAATGGAACATGCTGTAGTGGAGATAACAATGATTTCTGAAGTCTGGGTTCTGTGGATAGGAAAATGAAGAGGTAACCACAGTTTAGTGGATGGAACTTGAACAGCACGGCTGCGAGTGTGAACAGGCTGTTGAAAACCAGCATTGGGTTACTTGGACATTCACCAGTGGTGTAACTAATTCCTGCCTGGAGTTGGAGAGTCAGATGAATTCCAGATTCGCAGTGAATGAATGGAACGTTCTGTAGTGGAGACTCCAATGATTTCTGAAGGCTGGGCTGTGTGGACAGGATAATGCAGAGCTCACCAGCATTGAGTGCATAGGCAATTGAACAGCATGTCTGCGATTGTGAACATGACGCTGAAAACGAGCATTTGGTTACTTGGACATTCACCAGTGGTGTAACGAAAGCCTGCCCGTAGTGGAGATTCAGATGAATTCCATATTCGTAGTGAATGAACGGAACATTACGTAATGGAGTTTCCATTGATTTATGAAGGCTGTGCTGTGTGGACAGTAAATTGAACAGCTGAACAGTTTTGAGTGGATAGCCTTTGAATAGCAGGGCTGCAAGTGGTAACAGGCTGCTGAAAACCAACTTTGGATTACTTCGACATTCACCAGTAGTGTAATAGAGAGCTGCCTTTAGTGGAAAATCAGATGAATTCACGATTTGCAGTGAATGAATGGAACAGTCTGTAGTGGAGATTTAAATGATTTCTGAAGGCTGAGTTCTGTGGACAGAAAAATGAAGAACTGACCAGGGTTGAATCGATAGCCAATTGAACAGCAAGGCTGCGAGTGTGAAAAGACCGCTGAAAACGAGCATTCGTTACTCGCACATTCCCCAGTGGTGAAATGAAATCCTGCCTGGAGTGGAGAGTCAGATGAATTCCAGATTCGCAGTGAATGAATGGAACATTCAGTAGTGGAGATTCCAATGATTTCTGAAGGCTGGGCTGTGTGGACAGGAAAATGAAGAGCTGACCAGGGTTTAAGAGATAGCCAGTTGGACAGCACTTCTGCAAGTGTGAACAGGCCGCTGAAAACCATCATTGGGTTACTTGGACATTCAACAGTGGTGTAACAAAGGACTACCTTTGTTGCAGATTCAGATGAAATCCAAATTCGCAGTGAATGAATTGAATATTCTGTAGTGGAGATAACAATGATTTCTAAAGTCTGGATTGTGTGTACAGGAAAATGAAGACATGACCATGGTTGTGAGGATAGCCAATTAAACAGCACATCAGCGAGTGTGAAAAGGCGGCTGAGAATCAGCATTGCGTTACTTGGACATTCACCAGAGTTGTATCCAAAACCAGCCTGATGTGGAGATTGAGATATATTCCAGATTCGCAGTGAATGTGTGGAACATTCTGCAGTGCAAGTTCCAATGATTTCTGAAGTCTGGGTAGTGTGGACAGGAAAATGATTAGCTGAGCAGGGTTAAGTGGATAGCCAATTGAACAGCACGTCTGCGAGTGTGAACATGCCACTGAAAACCAGCATTGGGTTACTTGGACATTCAAGAGTGTGTAATTAAAACCTGCCTGGAGTGGAGAGGCAGATGAATTCCAGATTCTCAGTGAATTAATGGAACATTCTGTAGTGGAGTTACCAATGGTATCTAAATTTTGGGTGATGTGGACATGAAAATGAAGAGCTGAACAGGGTTGAGTTGAGTGGACAGCCCATTGAACCGCATGGTTGCGAGTCTGAGCAGGCCGCTGAAAAGCAGCATTGGTTTAATTGGACAATCAGCAGATGTATAACGAAAACCTGCTGGTAGTGGAGATTCAGATGAATTCCAGAATCGCAGTGAATGAATGGAAAATTCTGTAGTGGACATTCCAATGATTTCTGAAGGCTGAGTGATGTGGACAGGAAAATGAAGATCTGAACAGGGTTGTGTGGATAGCCAATTGAACAACACGTCTGCGATTGTGAACAGGCCACTGAAAATGAGCATTGGGTTACTTGGACATTCACCAGTGGTCTAACGAAAATATGCCGGTATTGGAGATTCAGATGAATTCCAGATTCGTAGTGAATGAACGGAACATTCTGTAGTGGAGATTCCAATGATTTCTGAAGGCTGGGCTGTGTGGACAGTAAAATGAACAGCTGACCAGTTTTGAGTGTTTAGCTAGTGAATAGCAGGGCTACTAGTGGGAACAGGCTCCTGAAAACCAGCTTTGGGTTACTTGGACATCCACCAGTGGTGTAACAGATATCTCCCTTTAGTGGAGATTCAGATTAATTCAAGATTCGCAGTGAATGAATGGAACATTCTGTAGTGGAGATTTAAATGATTTCTGAAGGCTGAGTTGTGTGGACAGGAAAATGAAGAGCTGACCAGGGTTGAATGGATAGCCAATTGAACAGCAATGCTGCGAGTAGGAAAATGAGGCTGAAAACCAGCATTGTGTTACTTGGACATTCAACAGTGGTGTAACAAAAACCTGGCAGGAGTGGAGAATGAGATGAATTCCAGATTCGCAGTGAATGAATGGAACATTCTATAATGGAGATTCCAATACTATCTGAAGGCTAGTTTATGTGGACAGGAAAATGAAGAATTCACCAGGGTTGAATCTGCAGCCAATTGAACAGAACGGCTGCATGTATGAAAATTCCGATGAAAACCAGCATTGGGTCACTTGGACATTCACCAGTGGTGTAAAGAAAACCTGGCTGGAGTTGAGATTAAGATGAATTCCAGATTCGCACTGAATGTATGGAACATTCTGTAGTGGAGTTTCCAATGATTTCTGTAAATCTGGGTGGTTTATACAGGAAAATGAAGAGCTGACCAGGGTTTAGTGGATAGAAAAATGAAAAGCACGGCTGCGAGTTTGAACATGCCGCTGAAAACCAGTATTGTGTTACTTGGACTTTCAACAGTGGTGTAACCAAAACCTGCCTGAATTGGAGAGTCAGATAAATTCCATATTCGCAGTGAATGAATGGAACATTCTGTAGTGGAGATTCCAATGATTTCTGAAGGCTGGGTGATGTGGGCAGGAAAATGCAGAGCTGAACAGGGTTGAGTGGATAGCCAATTGAAAAGCATGGCTGTGAGTCTGAGCAGGCCGCTGAAAACCAGCATTGGGTTACATGGACATTCACCAGTGGTGTAACGAAAACCTGCCGGTAGTGGAGATTCCGATGAATTCTAGATTCGCAGTGAATGAATGGAACATTCTGTAGTCTAGGTTCCAATGCTTTCTAAAGTCTGGATTGTGTGGACAGGAAAATGAAGAGCTGACCAGAGTTGAGTGGAGAGCCAAATGAACAGTATGGCTGCGATCGTCAACAGCCCACTGAAAACTAACATTGGGTTACTTGGACATTCAACAGCGGTGTATCGAAAACTTGAATGCAGAAGCAGATGAATTCCAGATACCCAGTGAGTGAATGGAACATTCTGTAGTGGAGGTTACAAAAATTTCTGAAGTCTGGACTGTGTGGTAAGGAAATGAAAAGATGACCAGTGTTGAGTGGATAGCCAGTGAACAGCACGGCTTCGAGTGTGAACAGACCGCTGAAAACCAGCATTGGGTTACTGGGACATTCACCATTGGTATAAAGAAAGCCTGCCTGGAGAGCAGTTTCAGATTAATTGCACATTCGCAGTGAATGAATGGAACATACTGTGGTGGAGGTTCCAATGACTTCTGTATATCTGGGTGGTTTAGACAGGAAAATGAAGAGCTAACCATGGTTGAGTGTATGGGAAATTGAACAGCACAGCTGGGAGTGTGAACAGGCCGCTGAAAACCAGCATTGTGTTACTTGGTCATTCACCAGTGGTTTAACGAAAACCTGCCTGGAGTGGAGAGTCAGATGAATTCCAGATTCGCAGTGATTGTATGGAAAGTTCTGTATTGGAGGTTCCAATGATTTCTGAAGTCTGGTTGGCGTGGAGAGGAAAATGCAGAGCTGACCAGGCTTGAGTGGATATCCAACTGAACAGCACGTCTGCGAGTGTGAACATGCCGCTACAAACCATCTTGAGGTTACGTGGACAGTCAACAGTGGTGTAACGAAAGAATGCCTGCAGTGCAGATTCAGATGAATTCCAAATTCGCAGTGAATGAATGGAACATTCTGTAGCGAAGATTCCAATAATTTCTGAAGGCTGAGTTGTGTGGACAGGAAAATGAAGAGCTCACCAGGGTTCAGTGGATAGCCAGCTGAACAGCACGACTGCAATTGTAAACAGGCCACTGAAAATGAGCACTGGGTTACTTGATCATTCCCCAGTGGTGTAAAGACACCTTCCTCGTGTGCAGAGTCAGATGAATTCCACATTCGCAATGAATGATTGGAACTATCTGTAGTGGAGATTCCAATGATTTCCTAAGCCTGGGTTGTGTGGACAGGAAAATGAAGAGCTGACCAGGGTTGAGTGGATAGCCAATTAAAGAGCACGTCTGCGAGTGTGAAATGGCCGCTGAAAACCACCATTGGGTTACTTTGACATTCAATAGTGGTGTAACGAAAGACTGCCTGCAGTGCAGATTCAAATGAATTCCAGATTCGCAGTGTATGAATGGAAATTTCTGTAGTGGGGATTTCAATGATTTCTGAAGACTGCGTGATGAGGACAGAAAATGAAGAGCTCAACAGGGTTGAGAAGATAGCCAATTGAACAACACAGTTGCGATTGTGATGAGGCCGCAAAAAACTAGCATTGGGTAACTTGGACATTCACCAGTTGGGTATTGAATTCCTGCCAATAGTGGACGTTCATATGTATTCCAGATTCGCAGTAAATGAATAGAACATTCTGTAGTACACATTTCAATGATTTTGGAAGGCTGGGTTGTGTGGACAGGAAAATGAAGATCTCACCAGGGCTGAGTGGATAGCAAATTGAGTAGCACGTCTGCGTGTGTGAACATGCTGCTGAAAACCAACCATGCGTTACTTGGACATTCAATAGTGTTGTAACGAAAGACTGCCTGCAGTGCAGATTCAGATGAAATCCAGATTCGCAGTGAATGAATGGAAATTTCTGTAGTGGAGATTTCAATGATTTCTGATGGCTGCGTGATAAGGACAGAAAATGAAGAGCTCAACAGGGTTGAGCGGATAGCCAATTGAACAGCACTTCTGCGAGTGTGAATATGCCGCCTAAAACCAGCATTGGGTTACTTGGACATTCACCTTATGTGTCACGCAAACCTACCGGTAGTGGAGATTCAGATGAATTCCAGATTCGCAGTGAATGAATGGAACATTTTGTTGTGGACATTCCAATGATTTCTGAAGGCTGGATGATGTGGAGAGGAAAATGACGAGCTGAACAGGGTTGAGTGTATAGCCAGTTGAAAAGCATGAGTACGAGTCTGAGCAGGCCACTGAAAACCAGCATTGTGTGACATGGACATATACCAGTGGTGTAACGAAAACCTGCCTGGAGTAGAGATTCAGATAAATTCCAGATTCGCAGTGAATGAATGGAACTTTCTGTAGTGGAGATTCCAATGGTATCTGAAGTCTGGATTGTGTGGACAGCAAAATGAAGAGCTGACCAGTGTTAAGTGGATTGCCAGTGAACAGCACGGCTTCGAGAGTGAACAAAGCACTGAAAACCAGCATTGCGTTGCTTGAACATTCAACGGTGGTCTAACGAAAGCCTGTCAGGAATGGAGATTCAGAAGAATTCCAGATTCATAGTCAATGAATGGACCATTCTCTGTGGAGATTCGAATGATTTCTGAAGTCTGGATTTTTTGTGGACTGGAATATGAAGAGCTGACCAGTGTTGAGTGGATAGACAGTGAAAAGCCTGGCTTCGAGTGTGAACAGACTGGTGAAAAACATCATTGCATTACTTGGACATTCAATAGTGGTGTAACGAAAGACTGCCTGCAGTGCTGATTCAGATGAATTCCAGATTCGCAGTGAATGAATGGAATGTTCTGTATTGGAGTTTCCAATAATTTCTGAAGGCTGTGTTGTATGGACAGGAAAATGAAGAGCTGACCAGGGTTGAGTGGATAGCCAATTGAACAGCACGGCTGCGAGTCTGAACAGGCCGCTGAAAACCAGCATTGGGTTACTTGGACATTCACCAGCGGTGTAACGAAAACCTGCCAGGAATGGAGCTTCACAAGAATTTCAGATTCGCAGTGAATGAATGGACTGTTCTCTAGTGGACATTGGAATGATTTCTGAAGTCTGGATTGTTTGGACAGGAAAATGTAGAGCTGAATAGGGTTGAGTGGATAGCCAATTTTAACTGCACCTCTGCGAGTGTGAACGGGCCACTGAAAACCAGCATTGGGTTACTTGGACATTCACCAGTGTTCTAACGAAAGCCTGCCTGCAGTGCGGATTCAGATGAATTCCAGATTTGCAGTGAAGGAATGGAACATTCCATAATGGAGATTCCAATGATTTCTGAATGCTTGGTTGTGTGGACAGAAAAATGAAGAGCTTACCAGCATTTAGTGGATATCCAATTGAACAGAACCTCTGTGAGTGTGAACAGGCCGCTGAAAACCAGCATTGGGTTACTTGGTCATTCACCAGTGGTGTAACGAAAACCTGCCAGTAGTGGAGATTCAGATGAATTCCAGATTCACAGTGAATGAGTCGAACATTCTGTAGTGGAGATTCCAATAATTTCCGAAGTCGGGATTGTGCAGACAGGAAAATTAAGGGCTCACCAGTGTTGAGTGGATAGACAGTGAACAGCACGGCTTCGATAGTGAAAAAACTGATGAAATCCAGCATTGCTTTACTTGGACATTCACCAGTGGTATAACGAAAGCATGCCTGGAGTGCAGATTCAGATTAATTCCAGATTCGCAGTGAATGAATGGAACATTCTGTATTGGAGTTTCCAATAATTTCTGAAGGCTGGGTTGTATGGACAGGAAAATGAAGAGCTGACCAGGGTTGAGTGGATAGCCAATTGAACAGCACGGCTGCGAGTCTGAACAGGCCGCTGAAACCAGCATTGGGTTACTTGGACATTCACCAGCGGTGTAACGTAAACCTGCCGGTAATGAAGCTTCAGAAGAATTTCAGATTCGCAGTGAATGAATGGACTGTTCTCTAGTGGACATTGGAATGATTTCTGAAGTCTGGATTGTTTGGACAGGAAAATGAAGAGCTTAATAGGGTTGAGTGGATAGCCAATTGAACTGCATGTCTGCGAGTGTGAACGGGCCACTGAAAACCAGCATTGGGTTACTTGGACATTCACCAGTAGTCTAACGAAAGCCTGCCTGCAGTGCAGATTCAGATGATTTCCAGATTCGCTGTGAAGGAATGGAACATTCTGTAATGGAGTTTCCAATGATTTCTGAATGCTGGGTTGTGTGGACAGAAAAATGAAGAGCTTACCAGCATTTAGTGGATAGCCAATTGAACAGAAACTCTGTGAGTGTGAACAGGTCGCTGAAAACCAGCATTGGGTTACTTGGTCATTCACAAGTGGTATAATGAAAACCTGCTGGTATTGGAGATTCAGATGAATTCCAGATTCGCATTGAATGAATGGAACATTCTGTAGTGGAGATTCCAATGATTTCTGAAATCTGGATTGTGCAGACAGGAAAATGAAGGGCTCATCAGTGTTGAGTGAATAGCCAGTGAACAGCACGGCTTCGATAGTGAAAAAACTGATGAAATCCAGCATTGCTTTACTTGGACATTCACCAGTGGTATAATGAAAGCCTGCCTGGAGTGCAGATTCAGATTAATTCCAGATTCGCAGTAAATGAATGGAACATTCTGTAGTTTGTTTATACATTTCCTCTGAGTTGCAGAATCCAGGTCACTAACCATAGTAGGCAATACAATTTTAGAATGTAACATACTTGGGCTGGAGCGATAGCACAGTGGTAGGGCGTTCGCCTTACAAGCGGCCAACATGGCCGACCCGAGTTCGATTCCTCCGCCCCTCTCGGAGAGCCCGGCAAGCTACCGAGAGTATTAGATATGCCAGACACAGTAGCAACAAAGTCTCCAATAGAGACGTTACTGGGCCCGCTCGAGCAAATAGACGATCAATGGGAGGGCCTTTACCTTTTACCTTACATACTGAGGTAAATTTAGCCTCTTTTAGAAGTCATTGGATTGAATGTGTTTTTTTTTAAATTCATTAAGGTGCCTCTTTTTCTTGACTTTGTCCATTAATATTTATCCATATATGCCTTTGCAATAACTAGATTGTGAAAAGATAACAAGTGTTGTAACAATAATCCATTGTTTGAGGTGCTTGCAGTTGTCTTAAAAAATTAAAGTATTGGGTTTTTTTTCCAGAAAAAAATGATTTTTTTTATCAAGCAAATTTCCTCTCAGGAAGTTTATTCATGACACTATTTAATTTCCCTCCTAAAACATGGATTGTTCCATCAGTCTAACACAGCCCAGGATTTCTGTCTTCGTATTAAAAGATGAAGCTTAGAACTGGATCAATTGTCCCTTTCTCTTTTGATCGCCTCCCAGTTCAAAATGCTTGCACCTCTTAATGGCCAGCATTCTCTTAGATCTGCAGTTGGGCTCGACACATTCAAATATCAACACAATCTTCTTTGGAGTTTTAGCCTTCTTCCGGAAAATAGGCTTAGTTTGACCTCCGTAACCACTCTGCTTCCTATCATAACCACGCTTTCCCTGAGCATACAGAGAATCCTTGCCCTTCTTGTACTGTGTGACTTTGTGGGGCTGATGTTTGCCACATTTCTTACAAAAAGTCCGGCGGGTTTCGGTACGTTCACCATGCTTGCGGCAGCGGTGTCTGCGAGGAAAGGAATGATTTCTGAAGAATGGGTTATGTGGACAGGAAAATGAAGTGCTGAACATGGTTCAGAGGATAGCCAATTGAACAGTATGGCTACGAGTCTGAACAGGCCGCGGAAAAGCAGCATTAGGTTACTTGGATATTCAACTGTGGTGTAAAGAAAACCTGCCGGGAATAGAGATTCAGATGAATTCCAGATTGAATGAATGAATGAATGAATGGAACTTTCTGTAGTGGAGATAGCAATGATATCTGAAGTCTGGCTTCTGCGGACAGGAAAATGAAGAGCTGACGACTGTTGATTGGACAGCCAGTGAACAGAATGGCTTCAATTGTGAACAATCCGCTGAAAACCAGCATTGCATTACTTGGACATTCAACAGTGGTGTAACGAACGCCTACCAGGAGTGGATATTCAGATGCATTCCAGATTCGCAATGAATGAATGGAACATTCTGTAGTGGACTTTCAAATGATTCCTGAAGGCTGGGTCGTGTGGACAGGAAAAAGAAGAGTTAAACACTGTTGAGTCTATAGCCAATAAAACAGCATGGCTGCGAGTATGAAAAGGCCTCTGAAAACCAGTATTGGGGTACTTGCACATTCTCCAGTGGTGTAACGACAACCTGCCGGTATTGGAGATTCAGATGAATTCCATATTCACAGTGAATGAATGGAACATTCTGTAGTGGAGTTTACATTGATTTTTGTAGTCTGGATTGTGTGGAATGGAAAATATAGAGGTGACCAGTGTTGAGTGGATAGCCATTGAACATCACGGCTTCGATTGTGAACAGACCACTGAAACCAGCATTGCGTTACTTGGACATTCACCAGTGGTGTAAGGAAAGCCTGATTGGAGTGCACATTCAGATTGTATGGAACATTCTGTAGTGGATATGCTGATGATTTCTGCAGGCTTGGTTGTGTGGACAGGAAAATGAAGATCTGACCAGCATTGAGTGCATAGAATATTGAACAGCACGTCTGCCAGTGTGAACATGCCGCTGAATACCAGCATTGGGTTACTTGGACATTCACCACTGGTGTCACGAAAACCTGCCTGGAGTGGAGATTCATATGAATTCCAGTTTCAGAGTGACTGAATGGAACATTCTGTATTGTAGGGTCCAATGTTCTCTTAGGTCTTGGTTGTGTGGATAGGAAAATGAAGAGCTGCCCAGGGTGGAAAGTGTAGCCAGTGATCAGCAGGGCTGCGAGTGTTAACAGGCTGCTAAGAACCAGCTTTCGGTTACTTGGACATTTACCAGTGGTTCAACAAAGACCTAACTGTAGTACAGATTCAGATGAATTCCAGAATCTCAGTGAATGAATATAACGTTCTGTAGTGGAGATTTAAATGATTTCTGAAAGCTGGGTTGTGTGGACAGGAAAATGAAGAGCTGACGAGGGTTGAATCGATAGCCAATTGAACAGAACGGCTGCGAGTTTGAAAGGGCCGCTGAAAACCAGCATTGCGTTACTTGGACATTCACCAGTGGTGTAATGAAAAACTGCCGGAAGTGGATGTGGAGATGAATTCCGGATTCGCAGTGAATGAATGTAACATTCTGTACTGGAGATAACAATGATTTCTGAAGTCTGGGTTGTGTGGACAGGAAAATGAAGAGTTGACCAGGTTGAATCGATAACCAATTGAACAGAACGGCTGCGATTGTGAACAGGCCGCTGAAAACCACATTGGGTTACTTGTACATTTAAAAATGGTGTAACGAAAGCCTGATTGGGGTGCACATTCAGATTAATTCCAGATACGCAATGAGTGAATGGAACATTCTGAAGTGGATATTCCAATGATTTCTGAAGTCTTGGTGTTGTGGACAGGAAAATAAAGAGCTGACCAGGGTTGAGTGGATAGCCAATTGAACAGAACGGATGCAACTGTGAACAGGCCGCTGAAAACGATCACTGGATTACTTGGTAATTCACCAGTGGTGTAACGATACTGCCTGGTGTGAAGAGTCAGATGAATTTCAGATTCGCAATGAATGAATGAAACAATATGTAGTGGAGATTCCAATCTTCTCTGAAGCCTGGGTATTGTGGAAAGGAAATGAGAAGCTGACCAGGGTTGATTGCATAGCCAATCTAACAGCACTGCTCCGATTAGGAACAGGCCGCTGAAAACCAGCATTGGGTTACTTGGACATTCACCAGTGGTGTAACGAAAACCTTCCGAGAGTGGATGTTGAGATGAATTCCAGATTCGCAGTGAATGTATGGAACATTCTGTAGTGGAGATTACAATGATATCTGAAGTCTGGATTGTGTGGACAGCAAAAGGAAGATATGACCAGTGTTAAGTGGATAGCCAGTGAACAGCACTTCTTCGAGTGTGAATAACCCACTGAAAACCAGCATTGCGTTAATTGGACATTGACCGGCAGTGTAATGAAAGCCTGCTGGGAGTCGAGATTCAGATGAATTCCAGATTCGCAGTGAATTAATGGAAAATTCTGTAGTGGAGATTCCAATGATTTCTGAAGTCTGGATTGTGTGGACAAGAAAATGAAGAGCTGGCAGTGTTGAGTGGATAGCAAGTGAACAGCACGGCTTCGAGTGTGAACAGACCACTGAAAACCAGGATTGCGTTGCTTGGACTTTCACCAGTGGTGTAACGAAAGCCTACCGGGATTGGATATTCACATGAATTCCAGATTCGCAGTGAATGAATGGAACATTCTCTAGTGGAGATTCCAATGATTTCTGAAGTCTTGGTTGTGTGGATAGGAAAATGTAGAGCTGCCCAGGGTGGAAAGTATAGCCACTGAACATCAGGGTTGCAAGTGTGAACAGGCTGTTGAGAACCAGCTTTTGGTTACTTGGACATTTACCACTGGTTCAACAAAGACCTACCTAGAGTGCAGATTCAGATGTATTCCAGAATCGCAGTGAATGAATGGAACATTCTCTAGTGGAGATTTAAATGATTTCTGAAGGCTGGGTTGTGTGGACAGGAAAATGAAGAGCTCACAAGGGTTGAATTGATAGCTAAATGAACAGAACGGTTGTAGTTTGAAAGGGCCGCGGAAAATCATCATTGTGTTACTTGGACATTTTCCAGTGGTGTAAAGAAAAACTGCCTTTAGTGAAAGTTTAGATGAATTCTGGATTTGCAGTGAATGAATGGAACATCTTGAAGTGGAGATCACAATGATTTCTGAAGGCTGGGTTACGTGGACAGGAAAATTAAGTACTGAACAGGGTAGAGTGGATAGGCAATTGAACAGCATGGCTACGAGTCTGAACAGACCAATGAAAACCAGCATTGACTTACTTGGACATTCACCGTTGGTGTAATGAAAACCTGCCGGGAGTAGAGATTCAGATGAATTCCAGATTCGCAGGGCATGAATGGAAATTTCTGTAGTGAAGATTCCAATGATATCGGAAGTCTGGATTGTGTGGACAGCAAAATGAAGTGCTGACCAGTGTTAAGTGGATAGTCAGTGAACAGCATGGCTTCGAGTGTGAACAGAGCTGAAAAGCAGCATTGCGTTACTTTGACATTCACCAGTGGTTGTAACGAAAGCCTGCCTAGAGTGCAGATTCAGATTAATTCCAGATTCGCAGTGAATGAATGGAATATTTTGTAGTGGAGTTTCCAATGATTTCTGAAGGCTGGGTTGTGTGGACAGGAAAATGAAGAGCTGACCAGGGTTGAGTGGATAGCAAATTGAACAGCACGGCTGTGAGCGTGAAAAAACCACTGAAAACCAGCATTACTTTACTTGGACATTCACCAGTGGTGTAACGAAAGCCTGCCGGGTTTTGTTAGTGGAGATTCAGATGAATTCCTGATTCGCAGTTAATTAATGGAAGATTCTTTAGTGGCGATTCCAATGATTTCTGAAGGCTGGGATGTCTGGACAGGAAAATGAAGAGCTGGCCAGTGTTGAGTGGATAGCAAGTGAACAGCACGGCTTCGAGTGTGAACAGACCACTGAAAACCAGGATTGCATTACTTGGACATTCAGAGGTGGTGTAAGGAAAACCTGCCGAGAGTGGATGTTCAGATGAATTCCAGATTCGCAGTGAATGTTTGGAACATTCTGTAATAGAGATTCCTATGTTTTCTGAAGGGTGGGTTGTGTGGACAAGATAATTTCGATCTGACCAGCATTGAGGGTATAGCCAATTGAACAGCACTTCTGCAAGTGTGTGCATGCCTCTGAAAACCAGCATGGGGTAACTGGGACATACAATAGTGGCGTAATGAAAGACTGCCTGCAGTGCAGATTGCGATGAATTCCAATTTCACAGTGAATGATTGGGACATTCTGTATTGGAAATAACAATGATTTCTGAAGTCTGGTTTATGTGGACAGGAAAATGAAGTGCTGAACAGGGATGAGTGGATAGCCAATTGAATAGCACGGCTACGAGTCTGAACAGGCCGCTGAAAACCAGCATTAGGTTAACTGGACATTCACAAGTGGTGTAACAAAAACCTGCCGGGAGTAGTGTTTCAGATGAAATCCAGATTCGCAGTGAATGAATGGAACTTTCTGTAGTGGAGATTCCAATGATATCTGAAGTCTGGACTCTGGACAGCAAAATGAAGAGCGACCAGTGTTAAGTGGATAGCCAGTGAACAGCACGGCTTCGAGTGTGAACAAACCATTGAAAATCAGCATTGCTTTACTTGTATATTCACCAGTGGTGTAACGAAACCCTGCCGCGAGTGGATATTCAGATGAATTCTAGATTCCCAGTGAATGAATGCAACATTCTGCAGTGAATGAATGCAACATTCCAATGATTTCTGTAGGCAGGGATGTGTGGACAGGAAAATAAAGAGCTGACCAGGGTTGAGTGGATAGCCAATTGAACATCACGGCTGCGATTGTGAACAGGCCACTGAAAACCAGCTTTGGGTTACTTGGACATTGATTAGTATTGTAACAAAAGCCTGATTGGAGTGCACGTTCAGATTAATTCCAGATTCGCAATGCGATTGTGAAGAGGCCGCAAAAAAACAAGCCTTTGGTTATTTGTACATTCACCAGTGGTGGAACGAAAACCTCCCGAGAGTGGATGTTCAGATGAATTCCAGATCCGCAGTTAATGTATGGAACATTCTGTAGTAGAGATTCCATTGATTTCTGAAGGATGGGTTTTGTGGACAAGAAATTTAAGATTTGACCAGCATTGAGGGGATAGCCAATTGAACAGCACGTCTGCGAGTGTGAGCATGCCTCTGAAAACCAGCATGGGGTTACTTGGACATAAAATAGTGGTGTACCGAAAGACTTCTGCAGTGCAGATTGAGATGAATTCCAAATTCGCAGTGAATGAATGGAACATTCTGTAGTTGAGATAACAATGATTTCTGAAGGATGGGCTATGTGGACAGGAAAATGAAGTGCTGAACAGGGATGAGTGGATAGTCAATTGAGTAGCACGGCTATGAGTCTGAACAGGCCACTGAAAACCAGCATTGGGTTACTTGGACATTCACCAGTGGTGTAACGAAAACTTGCCGGGAATAGAGATTCAGATGAATTCCAGATTCACAGTGAATGAATGGAACTTTTTGTACTGGAGATTCCAATGATATCTGAAGTCTGGACTGTATGGACAGCAAAAAGAAGAGCTGACCAGTGATAAATGGATAGCCAGTGAACTTCACTGTTTCGAGTGTGAACAAACCACTGAAACCAGCAACGTGTTACTTGGACATTCACCAGTGGTGTAACTAAAGCTTGCCGGGAGTGGATATTCATTTGAATTCCAGATTCGCAGTGAAGGAATGGAACATTCCGTAGTGGATATTTCAATGATTTCTGAAAGTTGGGTTGTGTGGACAGGAAAATGAACAGCTGACCAGCACTGAGTGGATAGAATATTGAACAGCACGTCTGTGAGAGTGAACATGCCGCTGAAAACCAGCATTTGGTTACTTGGACATTCCCCACTGGTGTAACAAAAACCTGCCTGGAGTGGAGAGTCAGATGAATTTCAGATTCAGAGTGACTGAATGGAACATTCTGCAGTCGAGTCTAAAGTTTTGGTTGTGTGAATAGGAAAATGTAGAGTTACCCAGGATGGAAAGTATAGCCAGTAAACTGCAGGGTTGCGAGTTTGAACAGGCTGTTGAGAACCAGCTTTCGGTTACTTGAACATTTACCAGTGGTTCAACAAAAAACTGCCTGGAGTGCAGATTCTGATGTATTCCAGATTCGCAGTGAATGAATGGAACATTCTCTAGTGGAGATTTATATGATTTCTGAAGGCTGGGTTGTGTGGACAGGAAAATGAAGAGCTGACGTGGGTTAAATCGATAGCCAAATGAACAGAACGGCTGCGAGTTTGAAAGGGCCTCTGAAAACCAGCATTGCGTTACTTGGATATTCACCAGTGGTGTAACGAAAAGCTGCCGATAGTGGATGTTCAGATGAATTCCGGATTCGTAGTGAATGAATGGAACATTCTGTAGTGAATATGCCAATGATTTCTGAAGGCTGGGTTGTGTGGACAGGAAAATGAAGAGCTGACCAGCATTGAGTGGATAGAATATTGAACAGCACGTCTGCCAGTGTGAACATGCTGCTGAAAACCAGCATTGGGTTACTTGGACATTCACCACTGTTGTATAGAAAACCTGCCTGGAGTGGAGAGTCAGATGAATTCCAGATTCGGATTGACTGAATGGAACATTCAGTAGTGAAGAGTCCAATGATTTCTGAAGTCTTGGTTGTGTGGATAGGAAAATGAAGAGCTGCCCAGGGTGGAAAGAGCAGCTAGTGAACAGCAGGGCTGCGAGTGTGAACAGGTCGCTGATATCCAGCTTTCGTTTACTAGGACATTTACCAGTAGTTCAACAAAGACCTTCCTGGATTGCAGATTCAGGTGAATTGCAGATTCGCAGTGAATGAATGGAACATTCTGTAGTGGAGATAACAATGATTTCTGAAGGCTTGGTTGTGTGGACAGGAAAATGAAGAGCTGACCAGGGTTGAGTGGATAGGCAATTGAACAGCACAGCTGCGACTGTGAACAGGCCGCTGAAAATGATTAATGGGTTACTTGGTCATTCACCAGTGGTGTAACGAAACCTACTTGATGTGAAGACTCAGAAGAATTCCAGATTTGGAGTGACTGAATGGAACTTTCTGTAGTGGAGATTCCAATGATTTCTGAAGGCTGGAATCTGTGGACAGGAAAATGAAGAGCTGAGCAGGGTTCAGTGTATAGTCAATTGAACAGCACGGATGCAAGTGTGAACAGTCCGCTGAAAACTGGCATTGGGTTACTTTGTCATTCACCAATGGTGTAACGAACACTGCCTGGTGTGGAGGGTCACATGAATTCCAGATTCGCAGTGAATGATTCCAATGATTTCTGTATGCTGGTTTGTGTGGACACGAAAATGAAGAGCTGACCGTGTTGAGTAGAAAGTCAATTGAACAGCATGGCTGCGGTTGTGAACAGGCCGCTGAAAACCAGCATTGGGTCACTTGGACATTCAACAGTGGTGTAACGAAAGCCTGCCGGGACTGGAAAGTGAGATGAATTCCAGATTCGCAGTGAATTAATGGAACATTCTGTACTGGAGATTCCACTGATTTCTGAATGCTGGTTTGTGTGGACAATAAAATGAAGAGCTGAGAAGGGTTGAGTGGATAACCAATTTAATAGCACGTCTGCAAGTGTGAACAAACTGCTGAAAAACAGCATTGCGTTACTTGGATTTTCATCAGTGGTGTAACAAAAACCTGCCATGGCAGGATGTTCAGATGAATTCCAGATTCGGAGTGAATGAATGATACATTTTGTAGTGGAGATTTAAATGATTTCTGAAGTCTGGATTGTGTGGACAGGAAAATGAAGAGCTGACCAGTGTTGAGTAGATTGCCAGTGAACAGCACGGCTTCCATTCTGAAGAGATCACTGAAAACCAGCATTGCGTTACTTGGACATTCACCAGTGCTGTAACGAAAGCCTAACGAGAGTGCAGATTCAGATTAATTCCAGAATCGCAATGAATTAATGGAACATACTGTAGTGCAGGTTCCAATGACTTCGGAAGCCTGTGCGACGTCGAGAGGAAAATGAACATCTGACCAGCAATTATTGTATTGCCAATTTAATAGCACTACAGCGAGTGTGAACAGGACACTGAAAACCAACATTGGGTTACTTGCTCATTCAACAGTGGTTTAACAAAAACCTGTCTGGACAGTCAGATGAATTTCAGATTCGCAGTGAATATATGGTACAGTCTGTAGTGGAGATTCCAGTGATTTCTGAAGGCTGTGTTGGGTGGACAGGGAAAAGAAGAGCTGAGCAGGGTTGAATCGATAGCAAATGAAACAGCACGGCTGCGAGTATGAAAAGGTCGCTGAAAACCAGCATTGGGTTACTTGGACATTCACCAGTGGTGTTTCAAAAGCATGCCTGCAGTGCAGATTCAGATGAATTCCACATTCGCAGTGAATGAATTTAACATTCTGTAGTGCAGGTTCCAATGATTTCTGAAGGCTGGTCGATGTGGACAGGAAAATGAAGAGCTGACCAGCATTGAGTGTATTGCCAATTGAACAGCACGTCTGCGAGTGTGAACAGTCCGCTGAAAACCAGAATTGGGTTACTTCGACATTCACCAGTGCTGTAACGAAAGCGTAACGAGAGTGCAGATTCAGATTAATTTCAGAATCGCAATGAACGAATGGAACATACTTTGGTGGAGATTCCAATGATTTCTGAAGGCTGGATGATGTGGACAGGAAAATGAAGAACTGAACAGAGTTGAGTGGATAGCAAATTGAACAGCATGGATGCGAGTCTGAACAGGCCGCTGAAAACCAGCATTGGGTTACTTGGACATTCACTAGAGGCATAACGAAAATCTGCCGGTAGTGGAGATTCCGAAGAACTCCAGATTCGCAGAGAAGGAATGGAACATTCTGTCGTGGAGATTTCAATGTTTTCTGAAGGCTGAATTGTGTGGACAGGAATATGAACAGCTTATCAAGGTTGAGTGCATAGCCAATTTAACAGCACTGCTTGAGTGTGAACTGGCTGCTGAAAACCAGCTTGGACATTTGCCAGTGGTGTAACAAAAACCTGCTTATAGTGGATATTAAGATGAATGCCAGATTCACAGTTAATGAATGGAACATTCTGTATTGTAGATTCCAATGATTTCTGAAGGCTTGGTTTTGTGAACAGGAAAATGAAGAGTTGAACAGGGTTGAGTTTATAGTCAATTGAACAGCACGGCTGCGAGTCTGAACAAGCCGCTGAAAACCAGCGTTGGTTTACTTGGACATTCACGAGTGGTGTAACGAAAACCTGCCAGGTGTGGAGATTCAGATGAATTCCAGATTCGCAGTGAATGAATGGAACATTCTGTAGTGCAGATTCCAATGATTTCTGAAGACTGAATTGTGTGGACACGAAAATGAATACCTGACCAGAGTTGAGTTGATAGGCAGTGAACAGCACGGGTACGAGTGTGAACAGACAGCTAAAAATCAGCATTGCGTTACTTGGACATTCACCAGTGGTGTAACAAAAACCTGCCGAGAGTGGAGATTCTGATGAACTCCAGAATCGCAGTGAATGATTGGAACATACTGTAGTGGATGTTCCAATGTTTTCTGAAGTCTGGGTTGTGTAGACAGGAATACGAATTGGTGACAGGGTTGACTGGATAGGCAATTGGACAGCAGGTCTGTGAGTGTGAACTGGCCCCTGAAAACCAGCATTGGTTTACTTGGACATTCACGAGTGGTGTAACGAAAAACTGCCAGGTGTGGAGATTCAGATGAATTCCAGATTCGCGGTGAATGAATGGAATATTCTATAGTGCAGTTTCCAATGATTTCTTAAGTCTGAATTGTGTGGACACGAAAATGAAGAGCTGACCAGAGTTGAGTTGATAGCCAGTGAATAGCACGGGTACGAGTGTGAACAGACCGCTGAAAAATCAGCATTGCGTTACTTGGACATTCACCAGTGGTGTAACGAAAACCTGCCTGGAGTGGAGTTTCAGTTGAATTCCAGATTCCCATTGAATGTGTGGAATATTCTGTAGTGGAGATTCAAATGATTTTTGAAGCCTGGTTTGTTTAGACAGGAAAATGAAGCATTGACCAGGGTTGAGTGAATAGCCAATAGAAAAGCATGGCTGCGAATGTGAACAGGCCTCTGATAACCAGCATTGGGTTACTTGGACATTTAACAGTGGTGTATCGAAAACCTGCCTGGAGTGCAGAGTCAGATGAATTCCAGATTCGCAGTGAATGAATGGAACATTCTGTATTGGAGATTTCAATGATTTCTGAAGGCTGGGTTGTGTTGACAGGAAAATGAAGAGCTGAACAGGACTGAGTGGATATCCTATTGAACAGCACGGCTGCGAGTCTGATGAGGCCGCTGAAAACTGTGATTTCTGAATTCTGGATTGTGTGTACAGGAAAATGAAGAGCTGACCAGGGTTGAGGGGATATCCAATTAACAGCATGGCTGCGATTGTGAACAGGCCGCTGCAAACCAGCATTGGGTTCCTTGGACATTCTCCAGTGGTGTAACGAAAGCCTGCCTGGAGTGCAGTTTCAGATTAATTCCAGAATCGCAGTGAATGATTGAATCATTCTCTAGTGGAGAGTCCAATGATTTCTTATGTCTGGGTTGTTTGCATAGCAAAATGAAGAGATGACCATGGTGGAGTGGATAGCCAGTGAACAGCAGGGCTGCAAGTGTGAACTGGCTGCTGAAATCCAGCATTGTGTTACTTGGACATTCACCACTTGTGTAAAAAAACCTGCCTGGAGTGGAGATTAGGATTAATTCCAGATTCGCAATGAATGTTTGTAACATTCTGTAGTGGAAATTCCAATGATTTCTGAAGTCTGGATTGTGTGGACAGGAAAATGAAGAGCTGGCCAGTGTTGAGTGGATAGCCAGTGAACAGCACGACTTCGAGTGAGAACATACTGCTGAAAACCAGCATTGTGTTACTTAGATATTCAGTAGTGGTGTAACCAAAGCCTGGGTTGAGCGCAGATTCAGATTAATTGCAGATTCGCAGTGAATGAATGGAATGTTCTGTAGTGGAGATAACATTGATTTCTTTAGGCTGGTTTTTGTGGACGAGTAAATGAAGAGCTGACCTGGGTTGACTGGATAGCCAATTGAAAAACACGTCTGTGAGTGTGAATATGCCGCTGAATACCAGCATTGGGTTACTTGGTAATTCAGCAGTGCTGCAATGCAAACCTGCCTGTATTGGAGAGTTTGATGAATTCCAGATTCACCGTGAATGAATGGAACATTCAGTAGTGGAGATTCCAATGATTTCTGAAGGCTGGGTTATGTGGACAGGAAAAGAAGAGCTGACCATGGTTGAATCGATAACCAATAAAACAGCACGGCTGCGAGTATGAAAAGGCCGCTGAAACCCAGCTTTGGGTTACTTGGACATTCACCAGTGGTGAAACGAAAGACTGGCTGCAATGCAGATTCAGATGAATTCCAAATTCGCAGTGGATGAATGGAACATTCTGGAGTGGAGTTACGGATAATTTCTGAGGGTTGGGTTCTTTGTAAATGAAACTGTAGTGTGAACAGGCCGCTGAAAACCCGCATTGGGTTTCTTGGTCCTTCACCAGTGGTGTAAAGAAAGCCTGCTGGAGTGCAGTGGTGTAACCTTCACCAGTGGTGTAACGATAACCTGACTGGATTGGAGAGTCAAATGCTTTCCAGATTCACAGTGAATGAATGGAACATTTTGCATTGGAGATTCCAATGTTTTTTGAAGGCTGGGTTATATGGAGAGGAAAACTAAGATCTGAACAGGGTTGAGTGGATACCCAATTGAACAACACGGATGCGAGTCTGAACAGGCTGATGAAATCCAGCATTAGTTTACTTGGACATTCACGAGTGGTGTAAAGGAAACCTGCCAGGAGGGAAGAATCAGATGAATTCCAGATTCGCAGTGAATGAATGGGACATTCTGTAATGCAGATTCCAATGATTTTGAAGTCTAGATTGTGTGGACAGGAAAATGAAGAACTGACGTGTGTTCAGTTGATAGCCAGTGAACACGAGCTACGGCTACGAGTGTGAAGAGACCGCTGAAAACCAGCATTGCGTTACTTGGATATTCACCAGTGGTGTAAAGAAAGCCTGCTGGAGTGCAGATTCTGATTTATTCCAGAATCGCAGTGAATGAATGTAACGTTCTGTAGTGGAGAGTCCAATGATTTCTTAAGTCTGGGTTGTCTGCATAGCAAAATGAAGAGCTGACCAAGGTGGGTTGGATAGCCAGTGAACAGCAGAGCTGCGACTGTGAACTAGATGGTGAAAACCAGCTTTGGGTTACTTGGACTTTCATAAGTGGTGTAACAAAAACCTGCCCGGAGTGGAGATTTAGATGAATTCCTCATTCACAATGAATTAACGGAACATTATGTAGGGGAGATTTAAATGATTGCTGAATGCATGGTTGTGTGGACAATAAAATGATGAGCTGACCAGGGTTGAATCGATAGCCAATAGAAAAGCACGGCTGCGAGTATGAAAATGCCGATGAATACGAGCATTGTGTTACTTTTACATTCACCAGTGGTGTAACGAATACCTACCGAGAGTGGAGATTCATATGAATGCCAGATTGGCAGTGAATGAATGGAAAACTCTGTAGTGGAGATTCCAATGATTTCTGATATCTGGATTTTGAGGACAGTAAAATGAAGAGCTGACCAGTGTTGAATGGATAGCCATTCAACAGTACGGATTCCAGTGTGAACAGACCACTGAAAACCAGCATTGCGTTCCTTGGACTTTCACCAGTGGTGTAACGAGAGCCTGACGAGAGTGCAGATTCAGATTAATTCCAGATTCGCAGTGAATTAATGGAACCTTCTGTAGTGGAGTTAAAAATGATTTCTGTAGGCTGGGTTGTGTGGACGGGAAAATGAAGAGGTGACGAGGATTGTGTGGATGGCTAGTTGAACAGCACGTCTGCGACTGTGAACAGGCCGCTGAAAGCCATCATTGATTTACTTGGACATTCACCAGTAGCGTAACGAAATACTGCCTGCAGTGCAGATTCAGATAAATTCCAGATTTGCAGTTAATGAATGGAACATTCTGTAGTGGAGATAACAATGATTTCTGAGGTCTGGATTATGTGGACAGGAAAATGATCAGCTAACTTGGGTTGAGTGGATAGCCAATTGAACAGCACTACTGTGAGTGTGAACAGGCTGCTGAAAACCAGCATTGGGTTACTTGCTTATTCATCAGTGGTGTAACGAAAACCTGCCTGGAGTGGAGAGTTAGATGAATTCCATATTCGCAGTGAATGAATGGAACAATCTTTAGTGGAGCTTCCAATGATTTCTAAAGGCTGGGTTGGGTGGACAAGAAAAAGAAGAGCTGACCAGGTTTGAATCGATAGCCAATAAAACAGCACGGCTGTGAGTATGAAAAGTTCACTGAAATCCAGCATTGGCTCACTTGGACATTCACCAGTGGTGTAAGGAAAATCTGCATGAAGTGGAGATTTAGTTGAATTCGAGATTCGCATTGAATGTATGGAACATTCTGTAGTGGAGATTCCAATGATTTTTGAAATCTGTGTTTTATGGACAGGAAAATGAAGAATTGACCAGGGTTGAGTGGATAGCCAATTGAAAAGCATGGCGAAGATTGTGAACAGGCCACTGATAAAAAGAATTGGGTTCCTTGGACATTCAACAGTGGTGTATCGAAAATCTGCTTGTAGTGCAGTCAGATGAATTCCAGATTCGCAGTGAATGAATCAATCATTCTGTATTGGAGATTCCAACGATTTCTGAAGGTTGGGTTGTCTGGACAGGAAAATGAAGAGTTGACCAGGGTTGAATCGATAGCCAATTGAACAGCGCGCCTGTGAGTAAGAAAAGGCCGCTTAAAAATAGCATTGGATTATTTTGACATTCACCAGTGGTGTAACGAAACCTGCCTGGAGTGGAGATTCAGATGAATTTCATATGCGCAGTGAATGAATGGAACATTCTGTAGAGGAGTTTCAAATGATTTCTGAAGTCTGTTTTGTGTGGACAGGAAAATAAACAGCTGAACTGGTTTGAGTGGATAGCCAATTGAACAACACATCTGCTAGTGTGAACATGCCGCTGAAAACCATCATTGGCTAAGTTGGCATTCACAAGTGGTGTAACGAAAGTCTGCCTGCAGTGCAGATTCAGATGAATTTAAAATTCGCAGTGAATGCATGGAACATTCTGTAATGGAGATAACAATGATTTCTGTAGGCTGGGTTGTGTGGACGGTAAAATGAAGAGCTGACCTGGGTTGAGTGGATAGCGAATTGCACAGCACGGCTGCGAGTGTCAACAGGCCACTGAAAACCCGCATTGAGTTAATTGGTCATTCACCAGTGATGTAAAGGAAACCTGCCTGGAGTGGAGAGTCAAATGTATTCCAGATTCAAAGTGAATGAATTGAACATTCTGTAGTGGAGATTCTAATGATTTATGAAGGCTGGATGATGTGAACAGGAAAATGTAGGGATGAACAGTGTTGAGTGGATAGCCAATTTAACAGCACGGCTGCGAGTCTGAACAGGCCACTGAAAACCAGCATTAGGTTACTTGGACAATAACCAGTGTTGTAACGAAAGCCTGCCTGGAGTGGAGATTCAGATGAATTCCAGATTAGTAGTGAATGTAGGGAACATTCTGTAGTGGAGTTTCCGATGATTTCTGATGGGTGGCTTGCGTGGACAGGAAAATGAAGAGCTGACCAGTGATGAGTGGATAACCAGTTGAACAGCAATGCCGTATTTCTGAACAGGCCGCTAAAAGCCAGCATTCGGTTCCTTGGACATTCACCAATGGTGAAATGAAAACCTGCCGGGAGTGGAGATTCAGATGAATTCTAGATTCGCAGTGAATTAAAGTAACATTCTGGTAGTGGAGATTCCAGTGATTTCTGAAGACTGGGTTATGTGGACAGGACAATGAAGAGCTGAACAAGGTTGAGTGGATAGCCAATTTAACAGTACTACTGCGAGTGTGAACAGGCCACTGAAAATCAACTTTTGGTTACTTGGTCATTCAGCAGTAGTGTAAAGAAAACCTGTCTTTAGTGCAGAGTCCTATGAATTTCAGATTCGTAGTGAATGATGTAACAATCTGTAGTGGAGATTCCAATGATTTCTGAAGGCTGGGTTGGGTGGACAGGAAAAAGAAGAGCTGACCAGGTTTGAATCGATAGCCAATAAAACAGCACGGGCTGGAGTATGAATAGGTCGATGAAAACCAGCATTGTGTTACTTTGACATTAACCAGTGTTGTAACGAAAGCCTGCCTATAATGCAGATTCAGATAAATTCAAGAATCGCAATGAAAGATTGGAACATTCTGTAGTGGAGAGTTTTCTTATGTCTGGATTGTTTGCATAGCAAAATGAAGAGCTGACCAGGGTGGAGTGGATAACCAGTGAACAGCAGGGCTGCAAGTGTTAACTGGCTGCTGAAAACCAGCATTTGGTTACTTGGACATTCACCAGTGGTGGAATGGACTGGAGATTCAGATGAATTTATGATTAGCAGTGAATTTACGGAACATTCTGCAGTGGAGGTTCCAATGATTTCTAAAGGATGGGTTGTGTGAACAGGAAAAGGAAGAGTTGACCAGGGTTCATTCGATAGCCAATCGAACAGCATGACTGGATTGTGAACAGGCCTCTGAAAACCAGCATTGGGTTTCTTGGACATTCAACAGCGCTGTAACGAAAACGTGCCTTGAGTGCAGAGTCAGATGAATTCCAGATTCGCAGTGAGTGAATGGAACACTTTGTAGTGGAGAATCCAATTATTTCTGAAGTCTGGACTGTGTGGACAGGAAATGAAAAGCTGACCAGAGTTGAGTGGATAGCCAGTGAACAGCACGGCTTCGAGTGTGAAAAGACCACTGTAAACCAGCATTGCGCTACTTGGACATTCACCAGTGGTGTAACGAAATACTCCCTGGATTGGAGAGTCAGATGAATTCCAGATTCGATGTGAATGAATGGAACATTCTGTAATGGAGGTTAAAATGATTTCTGAAGGCTGGGTGATGTGGACAGGAAAACGAAGAGCTGACCAGGCTTGAGTGGATAGCCAATTGAACAACATGGCTGCGAGTCTGTACAGGATGCTGAAAACCAGCATTGGGTTACTTGGTAACTCACCAGTGGTATAACGAAAGCCTGCCTGGATTGAAGATTCAGATCCAGTTTTGAGTGGATAGCTAGTGAATAGCAGGGCTGCAAGTGGCAACAGGCTGCTGAAAACCAGCTTTGGGTTATTTGGACATTCACCAGTGGTTTAACAGAGATCTGCATTTAGTGGAGATTGAGATGAATTCAAGATTCGCAGTGAATGAATGGAACATTATGTAGTGGAGATTTCAATGATTTCTGAAGGCTGAGTTCTGTGTACAGGAAAATGAATAGCTGACCAGGGTTGAATCGATAGCCAATTGAAGAGCGAGTGTGAAAATGAGGCTGAAAACCAGAATTGTGTTACTTGGACATTCAATGGTGTTGTAACGAAAACCTGGCAGGTGTGGAAAGTCAGATGAATTCCAGACTCGCAGTGAATGAATGGAACATTCTATAATGGAGATTCCAATGATATCTGAATGCTCGTTTGTGTGGACAGGAAAATGAAGAACTCATCAGGGTTGAATATGTAGCCAATTAAAGAGAACGGCTGCGAATATGAAAAGCCCGCTGAAAACCAGCATTGTGTCACTTGGGTATTCATCAGTGGTGTAACGAAAAGCAGCCTGGAGTGGAGAGTCAGATGAATTCCAGATTCGCAGTGAATGAATGGAACATTATCTATTGGAGAGTTCAATCATTTCTGAAGTCTGGGTTGTGTGGAAAGGAAAATGAAGAACTGACCGGTGTTAAGTGGATAGCCAGTGAACAGCAGGGCTGTGAGTGGGAACAGGCTGCTGAAAACCAGCTTTGGATTATTTAGACATTCACCAGTGGTGTAACAAAAGCCTACCTGGAGTAGAGATTCAAATTAATTCCAGATTACAGTGAATGAATGGAACATTCTCTATTGGAGATAACAATGTTTTCTGAGTGATGGGTTGTGTGGACAGTAAAATGAAGAACTGACCATGGTTGAATTGATAGCCAGTTGAACACCACGTCTGCGAGTATGAAAAAGCCGCTGAAATCCAGCATTGGGTTACTTGGACATACACCAGCGGTGTAACGAAAGCCTACCCGGATTGGAGATTCAGATGAATTCCAGATCCGCAGTGAATGAATGGAACATTCTGTAGTGGAGAAAACAATGATTTCTGAAGGCTGGGTTGTGTGGACAGGAAAATGAAGAGCTAACCAGTGTTTAGTGGATGGCAAATTGAATAGCACGGCTGTGAGTGTGAACAGGCCACTGAAAACCAGCATTGGGTTACTTGGACATTAACCAGTGGTGTAACGAAATCCTGCCTGGAGTGGAGATTCAGATGAATTCCAAATTCGCATTGAATGAATGGAACGTTCTGTATGGAGATTCAAATGATTTCATAAGGCTGGGCTGTGAGGACAGGAAATTGAAGAGCTGACCAGCATTGCGTGGATAGTCAATTGAAAAGCACGTTTGCGAGTATGAATAGACCGCTGAAAACCAGCATTGGGTTACTTAGACATTCACCAGTTGTGTAACGAAAACCTGCCGGTAATGGAGATTCCAATGAATTCTAGATACACAGTAAATGAATGGAATATTCTGTAGTGGAGATTCCAAAAATTATTGAATTCTGAATTGTGTGGACAGAAAAATGAAGAACTGACCAGTATTGAGTGGATAGGCAATTGAACAGCGAGGCTGTGAGTGTGAACAGACCGCTGAAAACCAGTATTGCGTTACTCGTATTTTCACCAGTGGAGTAATGAAAGCCTGCCTGGAGTGCAGATTCAGATTAATTCCCTATTCTCAGTGAATGAATGGAACATTCAGTAGTGGAGATTCCAATGATTTCTGAAGGGTGGGCTGTGTGGACAGGAAAATGAAGAGCTGACCAGGGTTTAGAGGATAGCCAATTGAACAGCATGTCTGCGAGTGTGAACATGCCACTGAAAACGAGCATTAGGTTACTTGGACATTCAAGAGTGGCGTAACGAAAACCTGCCTGGAGTGGAGAGGCTGATGAATTCCAGATTCTCAGTGAATGAATGGAACATTCTTTGCTTTAGATTCCAATGATTTCTGAAGGTTTGGTGATGTGGACAGGAAAATGCAGAGCTGAACAGGTTTGAGTGGATAGCCAATTTAACCGCATGGCTGCGAGTCTGAACAAGCCGCTGAAAGCAGCATTGGGATACTTGAACATTCTCCAGTGGTGTAACGAAAACCTGCCTGTATTGGAGAATCCACTGAATTCCAGATTTGCAGAGAATGAATGGAACATTCTGTAGCGCAGGTTCCAATGATTTCTGAAGTCTGGGTTGTGTGGACAGGAAAATGAAGTGCTGACCAGTGTTTAGTGGATAGCCAATTGAACAGTAGGGCTGTCATTGTGATCAGGCCGCTGAAAACCGCATTGGGTTATTTGGACATTCAAAGGCGGTGTAACGAAAACCTGCCTTGAGTGCAGAGTCAGATGAATTCCAGATTCGCAGTGAGTGAATGGAACATTCTGTAGTGGAGTTTTAAATGGTTTCTGAATGCTAGGTGGTGTGGACAGGAAAATGAAGAGCTGGCTAGGGTTGAATCGAAAGCCAGTAGAACAGTAAGGCTGCGAGTCTGAAAAGGAGACTGAAAACCAGCATTGTGTTACTTGGACATTCAACAGTGGTGTAACGAAAACCTGGCAAGAGTGGAGAGTCAGATGAATTCCAGATTCGCAGTGAATGAAAGGAACATTCTATAATGGAGATTTCAATGATTTCTGAAGGCTCTTTGGTGTGGAAAGGAAAATGGAGTGCTCACCAGTGATGAATCGGTAGCCAATTGAATAGAACAGCTGTGAGTATCAAAAGGCCGCTGAAAACCAGCATTGCGTCACTTGGACATTCACCAGTGGAGTAACGGAAACCTGCCTGGAGTGGAGAGTCAGATGAATTCCAGATTCGCAGTAAATGAATGGAACATTCTGTAATGGAGAGTCCAATGATTTCTGAAGTCTGGGTTCTGTGAACAGGAAAATGAAGAGCTGACCAGTGTTAAGTGGATAGCCAGTGAACAGCAGGGCTGAGAGTGGGAAAAGGCTGCTGATAACCAGCTTTGGGTTTCTTGGACATTCACCAGTGGTGTTGCAAAGGCCTACCTGGAGTAGAGATTCAGATTTATTCCAGATTTGCAGTGAATGAATGGAACATTTTGTAGTGGTGATAACAATGTTTTCGGAAGGCTGGGTTGTGTGAACATTAAAAGGAAGAGCTGATAATGGTTGAATCGATAGCCAGTTGAACACCACATCTGTGCGTATGAAAAAGCCGCTGTAAACCGGCATTGAGTTACATGGACTTTCTGCAGAGGTGTAATGAAAGCCAGTGTTAAGTTACAATGATTTCTGAAGTCTGGTCTGTGTGGAAAGGAAATGAAAATCTGACCAGTGTTGAGTGCATAGCCAGTGAACAGTACAGCTTTGAGTGTGAACAGACCGCTGAAAACCAGCATTTCGCTACTTGGACATTCACCAGTGGTGTAACGAAAGCCTGCCTGGAGTGCAGGTTCAGATTGTTTCCAGATTCGCATTAAATGAAAGGAACGTGATGTAGTGGAGAATCCAATGGTTTCTAAACGCTGCGTGATGTGGAAAGGAAAAGATAGAGCTGAAAAGGGATGAGTGGATAGCCCATTGAACAGCACGGCTGCGTGTCTGAACAGGCCGTTGAAAACCAGCATTGGGTTACTGGGACATTCACCATTGGTATAACGAAAACCTGACTGGAGAGCAGATTCAGATTAATTCCACATTCGCAGTGAATGAATGGAACATACTGTAGTGGAGGTTCCAATGATTTCTGTATATCTGGGTGGTTTAGACAGGAAAATGAAGAGCTAACCAGGGTTTAGGGGATGGGAAATTGAACAGCAGAGCTGTGAGTGTGAACAGGCTGCTGAAAATCAGCATTGGGTTACTTTGTCATTCACCAGCTTTGTAACGAAAACCTGCCTGGAGTGGAGAGTCAGATGAATTCCAGATTCGCAGTGAATGTATGGAACGTTCTGTAGTGGAGGTTCCAATGATTTCTGAAGTCTGGGTGGTGTGGAGAGGAAAACGCAGAGCTGACCAGTGTTGTGTGAATAGCCAATTGAACAGCACATCTGCGACTGTGAAAATGCCGGAGAAAACCAGCATTGGGTTACTTGGACATTCAACAGTGGTGAAACGAAAACCTGCCTGGAGTGGAGAGTAAGATAAATACCAGAATCACAGATAACGAATGGAACATTCTGTAGTAGAGATTTCAATGATTTCAGAAGGCTGGGTGATGTGAACAGGAAAATGTAGAGCTGACCAGTATTGGTTGGATAGCCAATTGAACAGCACAGCTGCGATTGTGAACATGCTGCTGAAAACCAGCATTGCGTTACTTGGACATTCAACAGTGGTGTAACGAAAACCTGCCTGGAGTGGAGAGTAAGATAAATACCAGAATCACAGATAACGAATGGAACATTCTGTAGTAGAGATTTCAATGATTTCAGAAGGCTGGGTGATGTGAACAGGAAAATGTAGAGCTGACCAGTATTGGTTGGATAGCCAATTGAACAGCACAGCTGCGATTGTGAACATGCTGCTGAAAACCAGCATTGCGTTACTTGGACATTCAACAGTGGTGTAACGAAAACCTGCCCTGAGTGGAGAGTCAGATGAATTCCAGATTCGCAGTGAATGTATGGAACGTTCTGTAGTGGAGGTTCCAATGATTTCTGAAGTCTGGGTGGTGTGGAGAGGAAAACGCAGAGCTGAACAGGCTTAAGTGGATAGCCAATTGAACAGCACAGCTGCGATTGAGAACATGCTGCTGAAAACCAGCATTGTGTTACTTGGACATTCACCAGTAGTGTAACGAAAAGCAGCCTGGAGTGGAAATTCAGATGTATTCCAGATTCGCAGTGAATGTATGGAACATTCTGTAGTGGAGTTTCCAATGATTTCTGAAGTCTGTGTGGTGTTGACAGGAAAATGAATATCTGACCAGGCTTGAGTGGATAGCCAATTGAAATGCACGGCTGCAAATCTGAACAGGACGCTGAAAACCAGCATTGTCTTACTTGGACATTCACCAGTGGTATAACGAAAACCTGCCAGAAGTGCAGATTCCGATGAATTCCAGATTCACAGTGAATGAATGGAACATTCTGTAGTGGAGGTTCCAATGATTTATGATGTCTGGGTTGTGTGGAAAGTAAAATGCAGAGCTAAACAGGGTTGAGTGGATCGCCAATTGAACAGAACGGCTGCGAATCTGAGCAGGCCACTGAAAACCAGCATTAGGTTACTTGGACATTCAACAGAGGTGTTAAAAAACCTGACTTGAATGCAGAGTGAGATGAATTCCAGATTCACAGTGAGTGAATGAAACATTTTGTAGTGGAGAATCCAATAATTTCTGAAGTCTGGATTGTGTGGAAAGGAAATGAAAAGCTGACCAGTGTTGAGTGGATAGCCAGTGAACAGCACGGTTTCGAGTGTGAACAGACCACTGTAAACCAGCATTGCGCTACTTGGACATTGACCAGTGATGTAACGAAAGCCTGCCTGGAATGCAAGTTCAGATTAATTCCAGATTCGCAATGAATGATTGGAACGTTCTGAAGTGGAGAATCCAATGATTTCTGAAGGCTGCGTGATGTGGACAGGAAAATGAAGAGCTGAAAATGGTTTAGTGGATAGCTAATTGAACAGCACGTCTGCGAGTGTGAACATGCCGCTGAAAACGAGCAGTGTGTTTTTCGTGGACATTCCCCAGTGGTGTAACAAAAGCCTGCAGGGAGTGGAGAATCAGATGAATTCCAGATTCGCAGTGAATGAAAGGAACATTCTGTAGTGGAGATAACAATGATTTATGAAGGCTGGGTTGTATGGACAGGAAAATGAAGAGCTAACCAGGTTATAGTGGATGGTAAATTGAATAGCACGGCTGCGAGTGTGAACAGTCCGCTGAAAACCAGCATTGGGTTACTTGGGCATTCACTAGTGTTGTAACTAAATCCTGCCTGGAGTGGAGAGTCAGATGAATTCCAGATTCGCAGTGAATGAATGGAACTTTCTGAAGTAGTGATTCCAATGTTTACTGAAGTCTGAATTGTGTGGACAGGAAAATGAAAAGCTGACCAGCATTGAGTGGATAGCCAATTGAACAACACGGCTGCGAGTGTGATCAAACCGCTGAAAACCAGCATTGGATTACTTAGACATTCACCAGTGGTGTAACCAAGCACTGCCTCAGTACAGATTCAGATGAATTCCAAATTTGCAGTGGTAAAAGTTAAGGTAAAGGCCCTCCCGTTGATCGTCGATTTGCTCGAGCCGGCCCAGTAACGTCTCCATTGGAGACTTTGTTGTTACTGTGTCTGGCAAACAGAATACTCTCGGTAGCTTGCCGGGCTGTAATATTCTGTAGTGGAGATAACAATGATTTCTGAAGTCTGGATTTTGTGGACAGGAAAATGAAGTGCTGACCAGGGTTGTGAGTGAGGATAGCCAATTGAACAGCACGTCAGCGAGTGTGAAAAGGCCTCTGAAAACCAGCATTGGGTTATTTGGACATTCAACAACGGTGTAACGAAAACCTGCCTTGAGTTCAGAGTCAGATGAATTTCAGATTCGCAGTGAATGAATGGAACATTCTGTAGTGGAGATTCCAATGATTTCTGAAGTCTGGATGGTGTGGAGAAGATGATGAAGAGCTGACCAGGGTGGAGTGGATAGCCCATTTAACAGAATGGCAGCGATTGTGAACAGGCTGCTGAAAACCATCATTAGGGTAACTTGTACATTAAACAGTGTTATAATGAAAGACACCCTGGAGTGCAGATTCAGATTAATTCCAGATTCGCAGTGAATGAATGGAACAATCTGTAGTGCAGATTTCAATGATTTCTGAATTCTGGGTTGTGTGGACAGGAAAATGAAGAGCTGACCAGCATTGATTGGATAGCCAATTGAACAGCACGTCTACGAGTGAGAACATGCCGCTGAAAACCAGCATTGGGTTACTTGGACATTCAGCAGTGGTGTAATGAAAGCCTGCCTCAGTGCATATTCAGATGAATTCCAGATTCGCAGTGAATGAATGGAACATTCTGAAGTGGAGTTACCAATAGTATCTAAAGGTTGGGTGATGTGAACAGGAAAATGAAGAGCTGAACAAAATTGAGTGGATAACCAACTGAACAGCACCGCTGCGAGTCTGAACAGGCTGCTGAATACCAGCATTGGCTTACCTGGACAATCAGCAGATGTATAACGAAAACCTCCCAGTAGTGGAGATTCAGAAGAATTCCAGATTCGAAGTGGATGAACGAAACATTCTGTAGTGGAGATTCCAATGATTTCTGAAGGCTGGGCTGAGTGGACAGTAAAATGAACAGCTGACCAGTTTTGATTGAATAGCTAGTGAATAGCAGGGCTGCGAGTGGGAACAGGCTGCTGAAAACCAGCTTTGGGTTACTTGGACATTCCCCAGTGGTGTAAAAGAGATATGCCTTCAGTGGAGATTCAGATGAATTCTAGATTCGCAGGGAATGAATGTAACATTCTGTGGTGGATTTTTAAATGACTTCTGAAGGCTGGGTTCTGTGGACAGGAATATGAAGAGCTGACTAGGGTTGAAGCGAAAGTCAATTGAACAGCAACGCACGAGTATGAAAAGGAGGCTGAAAACCAGCATTGTGTTACTTGGACATTCAACAGTGGTGTAATGAAAACCTGGCAAGAGTGGAGAGTCAGATGAATACCCGATTCGCAGTGAATGAATGGAACATGCTATAATGGAGATTCCAATGATTTCTGAAGGCTCTTTGGTGTGGACAGGAAAATGGAGTGCTCACCAGTGAAGAATCGGTAGCCAATTGAATAGAACGGCTGTGAGTGTAAACATGCCGCTGAAAACCAGCATTGGGTTACTTGGACATTCAGCAGTGGTGTAACGAAAGCCTGCCTCAGTGCATATGCAGATGAATTCCAGATTCGCAGTGAATGAATGGAACATTCTGAAGTGGAGTTACCAATAGTATCTAAAGGTTGGGTGATGTGAACAGGAAAATGAAGAGCTGAACAAAATTGAGTGGATAGCCAATTGAACAGCACCGCTGAGAGTCTGAACAGTCCGCTGAATACCAGCATTGGCTTACCTGGACAATCAGCAGATGTATAACGAAAACCTCCCGGTAGTGGAGATTCAGAAGAATTCCAGATTCGTAGTGGATGAATGAAACATTCTGTAGTGGAGATTCCAATGATTTCTGAAGGCTGGGCTGTGTGGACAGTAAAATGAACAGCTGACCAGTTTTGATTGAATAGCTAGTGAATAGCAGGGCTGCCAGTGGGAACAGGCTGCTGAAAACCAGTTTTGGGTTACTTGGACATTCACCAGTGGTGTAACAGCGTTATGCCTTTAGTGGAGATTCAGATGAATTCTAGATTCGCAGTGAATGAATGGAACATTCTGTTGTGGATTTTTAAATGATTTCTGAAGGCTGGGTTGTGTGGACAGGAATATGAAGAGCTGACCAGGGTTGAAGTAAAAGACAATTGAACAGCAATGCGTGAGTATGAAAAGGAGGCTGAAAACCAGCATTGTGTTACTTGGACATTCAACAGTGGTGTAACGAAAACCTGGCAAGAGTGGAGAGTCAGATGAATTCCCGATTCGCAGTGAATGAATGGAACATGCTATAATGTAGATTCCAATGATTTCTGAAGGCTGGTTGGTGTGGACAGGAAAATGAAGAGCTCACCATTGTTGAATTGGTAGCCAATTGAATAGAACAGCTGTGAGTATCAAAAGGCCGCTGAAAACCAGCATTGCGTCACTTGGACATTCACCAGTGGAGTAACGGAAACCTGCCTGGAGTGGAGAGTCAGATGAATTCCAGATTCGCAGTAAATGAATGGAACATTCTGTAATGGAGAGTCCAATGATTTCTGAAGTCTGGGTTCTGTGAACAGGAAAATGAAGAGCTGACCAGTGTTAAGTGGATAGCCAGTGAACAGCAGGGCTGAGAGTGGGAAAAGGCTGCTGATAACCAGCTTTGGGTTTCTTGGACATTCACCAGTGGTGTTACAAAGGCCTACCTGGAGTAGAGATTCAGATTGATTCCAGATTCGCAGTGAATGAATGGAACATTTTGTAGTGGTGTTAACAATGTTTTCTGAAGTCTGGGTTGTGTGAACATTAAAATGAAGAGCTGACCATGATTGAATCGATAGCCAGTTGAACACCACATCTGCGAGTATGAAAAAGCCGCTGAAAACCGGCATTGTGTTACTTGGACATTCAGCAGGGGTGTAACGAAAGCCAGAGTTAAGTTACAATGATTTGTCAACTCTGGACTATGTGGAAAGGAAATGAAAAGCTGACCAGTGTTGAGTGGACAGCCAGTGAACAGCACAGCTTCGAGTGTGAACACATGCCTGAAAACCAGCATTTCGCTACTTGGACATTCACCAGTGGTGTAACGAAAGCCTGCCTGGGATGCAGGTTCAGATTAGTTCCAGAATCGCAATGAATGAAAGGAATGTTCTTTAGTGGAGAATCCAATGTTTTCTGAAGGCATGATGTGGAAAGGAAAAGGAAGAGCTGAAAAGGGATGAGTGGATAGCCAAGAGAATAGCACGTCTGCGTGTCTGAACATGCCATTGAAAAACAGCATTGTGTTTCTGGGACATTCACCATTGGTATAACCAAAGCCTGACTGGAGAGCAGATTCAAATTAAATCCAGATTCGCAGGGAATGAATGGAACATACTGTAGTGGAGGTTCCAATGATTTCTGTATATCTGGGTGGTTTAGACAGGAAAATGAAGAGCTAACCAGGGTTTAGGGGATGGGAAATTGAACAGCACAGCTGCTAGTGTGAAGAGGCAACTGAAATCTAGCATTTGGTTACTTTGTCATTCACCAGTGGTGTAACGAAAACCTTCCTGGAGTGGAGAATCAGATGAATTCCAGATTCGCTGTGAATGAATGGAACACTCTGTAGTGGAGATTCCAATGATTTCAGAAGGCTGGGTGATGTGGACTGGAAAATGCAGAGCTGAACAGGATTTAGTGGATAGCCAATTGAACAGCACGGCTGCAAGTATGAGCAGGCCGCTGAACACAAGCATTGGGTTACTTGGATATTCACCAGTGGTGAAACGAAAACCTGCCTATGGGGCGTATTACGATGAATTCCAGATTCGCAGGTAATAAATGGAACATTCTGTAGTGGAGGTTCCAATGATTTCTGATGTCTGGGTTTTGTGGACAGTAAAATGGAGAGCTCAACAGGGTTGAGTGGATAGCCAATTGAACAGCATGGCTTCGAGTCTGAGCAGGCCACTGTAAACCAGCATTGGGTTACTTGGACATTCAACAGTGGTGTAAAAATTCCTGCCTTGAGTGCAGAGTCAGATGAATTCCTGATTCACAGTGAGTGAATGAAACATTCTGTAGTGGACAATCCATAAATTTCTGAAGTCTGGATTGTGTGGAAAGGAAATGAAAAGCTGACCAGTGTTGAGTGGATAGCCAGTGAACAGCACGGCTTCGAGTGTGAACAGACCACGGTAAACAAGCATTGCGTTACTTCGACATTTACCAGTGATGTAACGTAAGCCTGCCTGGAATGCAAGTTCAGATTAATTCCAGATTCACAATGAATGAATGGAACGTTCTGTAGTGGAGAATCCAATGATTTCTGAAAGCTGCGTGATGTGGTCAGGAAAATGAAGAGCTGTAAAGGGTTTAGTGGATAGCCAATTGAACAGCACATCTGCTAGTGTGAACTTGCTGCTGAAAACGAGCATTGTGTTTTTCTTGGACTTTCAAAAGTTGTGTAACGAAAACCTGCCTGGAGTGGAGAGTCAGATGAATTCCAGATTCGCAGTGAATGAATGGAACATTCTGTAGTGGAGATTCCAATGATTTCTGAAGGCTGGGTGATGTGGACAGGAAAATGCAGAGCTGAACAGGTTTGAGTGGATAGCCAATTGAGTAACCCGGCTACGAGTCTGAGCAGGCCACTGAAAAGCATCATTGGATTACTTGGACATCCACCAGTGTTTTAATGTAAATCTGCCGGTAGTGGAGATTCCGATGAATTCCAGACTCGCAGTGAATGAATGGAACATTCTGTAGTCTAGGTTCCAATAAATTCTGAAGTCTGGGTTGTGTGTACAGGAAAATGAAGAGCTGACCAGGGTTGCGTGGAGAGCCAATTGAACAGTACGGCTGCAATTGTCAACAGGCTGCTGAATACGAGCATTGGGTTGCTTGGATATTCAGCAGCGGAGTAATGAATAAATGCCTTGAATGCAGAGTCAGATGAATTTCAGATACGCAGTGAGTGAATGGAACATTCTGTAGTGGAGGTTACAATGATTTCTGAAGTCTGGGTTTTGTGGAGATGAAAATGAAGAGCTGACCAGGGTTGAGTGGACAGCCAGTGAACAGCACGGCTTCGAGTGTGAACAGTTGGGTGAAAACCAGCATTGGTTTAATTGGTCATTGATCAGTGGTGTAACGAAAACATGCCGTGAGTGGACGTTCAGCTGAATTCCAGATTCGGAGTTTTTGAATGGAACATTCTGTAGTGTAGATTTAAATGATTTCTGAAGGCTGGGTTGTGTGGAGAGGAAAATTAAGAGTTGACCAGGGTTGAATCGATAGCCAATTGAACAGCGCAGCTGTGAGTAAGAAAAAGCTGCTGAAAAACAGCATTGGGTTACTTCGACATTCAACAGTGGTGTATCGAAAACCTGTTTGGAGTGGAGATTCAGATGAATTCCAGGTTCGCAATCAATGTATGAACATTCTGTAGTGGAGATTCCAATGTTTCCTGATTTCTGGGTATGTGGACAGGAAAATGAAAAGCTGACTAGGGTTGAGTGGAAAGTCAATTAAACAGCACGGCTGCGATTGTGAACAGGCCGATGATAACCAGCATTGTGTTCCCTGGACATTCAAAAGTGGTGTAACGAAAAGCTGCCTGAGGTGGTGATTCAGATGAATTCCAGATTCGCAGTGAATGAATGGAACATTCTTCAGTGCAGATTCCAATGATTTCTGAAGTTTGGATTGTGTGCACAGGAAAATGAAGAGCTGTCCAGTGTTGAGTGGATAGCCAGTGAATAGCCTGGCTTCGAGTGTGAACAGACCGGTCAAAAGCAGCATTGTGTTACTTGGACATTCACAAGAGTTCTAACGAAATCCTGCCTGCAGTGCAGATTCAGATGAATTCCAGATTCGAAGTGAATGTACGGAACATTCTGTAATGGAGATTCCAATGATTTCTGAATGCTGGCTTTTGTGGACAGGAAAATTAAGAGCTTACATGCATTTAGTGGATAGCCAATTGAACAGAACCTCTGCGAGTGTGAAAAGGCCGCTGAAATCCAGCATTGGGTTACTTGGTCATTCACCAGTGGTATAACAAAAACCTGCCGGTAGTGGAGATTCAGGTGAATTCCAGATTCGCAGTGAATGAATGGAACACTCTGCAGTGGAGATTCCAATGATTACGACATCTGGATTGTTTGGACAGGAAAATGAAGAGTTGACCAGTTTTGAGTCAATAGCCAGTGAACAGCATGGCTTCGTATGTGAACAAAACCGCTGAAAACCAGCATTACGTTACTTGGACATTCAGCAGTGGGGTAACGAAATCCTGCCAAGAGTGGATGTTCATATGAATTCCATTTCGCAGTGAATGAATGGAACATTCTGTAGTGGAGATATAAATGATTTTTGAAGGCTGGGTTGTGTGGAGAGGAAAATGAAGCGATGACGAGGGTTGAATCGATAGCCAATTGAACAGAATGGCTGCGAGTTTGAAAGGGCCGCTGAAAACCAGCATTGCTTTACTTGTACATTCACTAGTGGTGTTACGATAAACTGCCTGTAGTTCATATTCAGATGAATTCTGGATTCACAGTGAATGAATGGAACATTCTGCAGTGGAGATAACAATGATTTCTGAAGTCTGGGTTGTGTGAAAGGAAAATGAAGAGCTGACCAGGGTTGAGTGGATATCCAATTGAACAGCACGGCTGTGATTGTGAACAGGCTGCTGATAACCAGCATTAGGTTACTTGGACATTCAGCAGCAGTGTAACGAAAACCTGCCAGGAGTGGAAAATGAGATGAATTCCAGATTCACAGAGACTGAATGCTATATGCTGTAGTTGAGATTCCAATGATTTCTAAAGGCTGGATTGTGTGGACAATAAAATCAAGAGCTGACCAGCATTGAGTGGATAGCCAATTGAAACAGCACGTCTGCTAGTTGAACATGTCACTGAAAACCAGCATGGGGTTACTTGGACAGTCAACAGTGGTGTAACGAAAGAATGCCTGCAGTGCAGATTCAGATGAATTCCAAATTCGCAGTGAATGAATGGAACATTCTGTAGTGGAAGTTCCAATATTATCTGAAATATGGGCTCTGTGGACAGGAAAATGAAGAGCTGACCAGCATTAAGTGGAAAGCCAATTGATCAGCACCTCTGCGAGTGTGAACATTCCGCTGAAAACCAGCGTTGCTTTTCATGGACATTCACTAGTGGTGTAACGAAAGCCTGCCTGGAGAGCAGATTCAGATGAATTCCAGATTCGCAGTGAATGAACGGAACATTCTCTAGTGGAGATTCCAAAGATTTCTGAAGGCTGGGTTATGGGGACAATAAAATCGAGAGCTGACCAGCATTGAGTGGATAGCCATTTGAAACAGCATGTCTGCGAGTACGAACATGCCGCTGTAAACCAGCATGGGGTTACCTGGACAGTCAACAGTGGTGTAACGAAAGTCTGCCTGCAGTGAAGATTCAGATGAATTCCAAATTCGCAGTGAATGAATGGAACATTCTGTAGCAGATATTCCAATGATTTCTGAAGGCTGGATTGTGTGGACAGGTAAATGAAGAGGTGACCAGGGTTGAGTGGATTGCCAATTGAACAGCACGACTGCGAGTGTGAACAGGCCGCTGAAAATGAGCACTGGGTTACTTGGTCATTCCCCAGTGGTGCAAGGAAACCTGCCTGGTGTGAAGAGTCAGATGAATTCCAGATTCGCAGTGAATGGGTGGAACTATCTGTAGTGGAGATTCCAATGATTTCTGAAGACTGGATTGTGTGGACAGGAAAATGAAGAGCTGACCAGGGTTGAGTGGATAGCCAATTGAACAACACAGCTGCGATTGTGAACAGGCCGCAAAAAACGAGCATTGGGTTACTTGGACATTCACCAGTGGGGTAACGAAATCCTGCCAATAGTGGGTGTTCAGATGAATTCCAGATTCGCAGTGAATGAATGGAACAATCTGTAGTAAAGATTCCAATGATTTCTGAAGGCTGGGTTCTGTGGACAGGAAAATCAAGAGCTCACCAGGGTTGAGTGGATAGCAAATTGAACAGCACGTCGGCGAGTGTGAACATACCGCTGAAAACCAGCATTGGGTTACTTGGACATTCAATAGTGGTGTAATGAAAGACTGTCTACAGTGTAGACTCAGATGAATTCCAAATTCGCAGCGAATGAATGGAACATTCTGTAGTGGAGATGTCAATGATTTCTGAAGGCTGGGTTATGTGGACAGGAAATGAATTGCTGAACAGGGTTGAGGGGATATCCAATTGAACAGCATGGCTAGGAGTCATGTGTAATGAAAACCTACCGGTAGTTGAGATTCAGATGAATTCCAGATTCGCAGTGAATGAATGGAACATTTTGTTGTGGACATTCCAATGATTTATGAAGGGTGGGTGATGTGGACAGGAAAATGAAGAGCTGAACAGGGTTGAGTGTATGACCAATTTAACAGCATGGCTATGAGTCTGAACAGGCCGCTGAAAACAAGCATTGTGTTACATGGACATATACCAGTGGTGTAACGAAAACCTGCCGGGAGTAGAGATTCAGATGAAATCCAGATTCGGAGTGAATGAATGGAACTTTCTGTAGTGGAGGTTCCATTGATATCTGAAGTCTGGATTGTTTGGACAGAAAAATGAAGAGCTGACCGGTGTTAAGTGGATAGCCAGTGAACAGCTCGGCTTCGAGAGTGAAAAAAGCACGGAAAACCAGCATTGCATTAGTTGGACATTCAACAGTGGTGTAACGAAAGCCTGCCGGGTGTGGAGATTCAGAAGAATTCCAGACTCACAGTGAATTAATGGACCGTTCTCTAGTGGAGATTCGAATGATTTCTGAAGTCTGGATTGTGTGGACAGGAACATGAAGAGCTGACCAGTGTTGAGTGGATATACAGTGAAAAGCCTGGCTTCGAGTGTGAACAGACTGGTGAAAACCAGCACTGCGTTACTTGGACATTCACCAGTGCTCTAACGAAAGCCTGCCTGCAATGCCGATTCAGATGATTTCCAGATTCGCAGTGAATGAATGGAATGTTCTGTAATGGACATTCTAATGATTTCTGAATGCTGTGTTTTGTGGACAGGAAAATGACGAGCTTACCAGCCTTTAGACGATAGCCAATTGAACAGAACTTCTGCGAATGTGAACTGGCCGCTCAAAACCAGCATTGTGTTACTTGTTCATTCACCAGTGGTGAATGAAACATTCACCATTCTGTAGTGGATTCACAGATTCGCAGTGAATGAATGGAATATTCTGTAGTGGAGATTCCAAAGATTTCGACGTCTGGATAGTTTGGACAGGAAAATGAAGAGTTGAACAGTTTTGAGTCGATAGCCAGTGAACAGCATAGCTTCGAATGTGAACAAAACCGCTGAAAATCAGCATTAAGTTAATTGCACATACAACAGTGGTGTAATGAAAGCCTGCCTGGAGTGCAGATTCAGATGAATTCCAGATTAGCAAAGAATGAATGGAACTTTCTGTACTGGATATTCCAATAATTTCTGAAGGCAGGGTGATGTGGACATGAAAATGAAGATCCCAACAGGATTCATTTCATTTTCATGTTCACACAATCCAGACTTCAGAAATCATTCGAATGTCCACTAGAGGATGGGCCATTCATTCACTGAGAATCTGGAATTATTTTGAAGCTCCATTCGCGGCAGGTTTTCGTTACACCGCGGGTGAATGTCCAAGTAATCCAATGCTGGTTTTCAGCGGCCTGTCCAGACTCGCATCCGTGCAGTGCAATCGGCTATCCACGCAAACCTGGTAAGCTATTCATTTTCATGTCCACACAATCCAGACTTCAGAAATCATTGGAACCTCCACTAGAGAATGTTCCATTTATTCTATGCGAATCTGTAATTCATCTTAATCTCCACTCCAGGCAGGTTTTGTTACACCACTGGTTAATGACCAAGTAAACCAATATTGGTTTTTAGCGGCCTGTTCACACTCGCAGCCATGCTGTCCAATTGGCTATGCACGCAACTCTGTTCCGGACTTCATTTTCCTTTCCACACAACCCAGTCTTCATAAATCATTGTTATCTCCACTACAGAATGTTCCATTCATTCACTGCGAATTTGGAATTTATCTGAATCTGCACTGCAGGCAGTCTACCGTTACACCAGTGGTGAATGTGCAAGTAACCCAAAGCTGATTTTCAGCGGCATGTTCACACTCGCAAATGTGCTGTTCAATTGGCTATCCACTCAGTGCTGGTCAACTCATCATTTTCCTGTCCACACAACCCAGCCTTCAGAAATCATTGGAATCATCTCCACTACAAAATGTTCCATTCATTCACTACGAATATGGAATTATTCTGAATCTGCATTCCAGGCAGGCTTTCGTTACACCACTGGTGAATGTTCAAGTAATGCATTACTGGTTTTAAGCTGTTTGTTCACATTCGAAGCCGTGCTGTTCACTGGCTATCCATTCAACACTGGTCAGCTCCTCATTTTCCTCGCCACACAATGCAGACTTCAGAAATCATTGGAATCTCCACTACAGATTGTTCCTTCCATTCACTGCGAATCTGGAATTCATCTGACTCTTCACAACAGGCAGGTTTCGTTACACAACTGGGGAATGACCAAGTAACCCAGTGCTCATTTTCAGTGATTTGTTCACAGTCGAAGCCGTGCTGGTCACTGGCTATCCACTCAACACTGGTCAGCTCTTTGTTTTTCCTGTCCACACAATCCAGACTTCAGAAATAATTGGAAATCATTGGAAACATCTCCACTACAGAACGTTCCATTCATTCACTGCGAATCTGGAATTAATCTGAATCTGCACTCCAGGCAGGCTTTCGTTAGACCACTGTGACTGTCTAAGTAACCCCTGCTGGTATTCAGCGGCATGTTCACACTCGAAGAAGTGCTGTTTCAATTGGTTATCCACTCAATGCTGGTCAGCTCTCGATTTTATTGTCCACACAATCCAGACTTCAGAAAACATTGGAATCTCCACTAGAGAATGTTCCATTCATTCACTGTGAATCTGGAATTCATCTCACTTTCCACTCCCGGCAAGTTTTCGTTACACAACTGTTGAATGCCCAAGTAACACAATTCTGGTTTTCAGCGGCCTGTTCACAAACGCAGTCGTGCTGTTCAATTGGCTATCCACTCAACCCTGGTCAGCTCTTCATTTTCCTGTCCACACTACCCAGAATTCAGAAATCATTCCTATCTCCATGACAGAATGTTCCATTCATTCATTGCGATGTTCCATTCATTCATTCATCTGAACATCCACTACCGACATTTTTTCGTTAAACCACTGGTGAATGTCCAAGTAATGCAATGCTAGTTTTCAGCGGGTCTTTCAAACTCGCAACCATTCTGTTAAATTGGCTTTCGATTCAACCCTCGTCAGCTCTTCATTTTGCTGTCCACACAACCCAGCATTCAGAAATCATTTAAATCTCCACTACAGAATGTTCCATTCCTTCACTGTGAATCTGGAATTCATCTGAGTCTGCACTCCAGGCAGATCTTTGTTGAACCACTGGTAAATGTCCAAGTAACCGAAGGCTGGTTTTCAGCAGCCTGTTTAGACTTCCAGCCCTGCTGTTCACTGGCTATACTTTCCACCCTGGGTAGCTCTACATTTTCCTATCGACACAACCAAGATTTCAGAAAACATTGTACTCTCCACTAAAGAATGTTCCATTCAGTCACTCCGAATCTGGCATTCATCTGACTCTCCACTCCAGGTAGGTTTTCATTACACCAGTGGTGAATGTCCAAGTAACCCAATGCTGGTTTTTAGTGCATGTTCACACTCACAGAGATGCTGTTTAATTGGCGGACCAGTGTTAAGTGGATAGCCAATGAACAGCGCATCTTTGAGTGTGACAACCCACTGAAAACCAGCACTGCATTACTTGGACATTCTCCAGAGGTGTAACGAAAGCCTGCCTGGATTGCAGATTCAGATTAATTCCAGATTCACAGTGAATGAATGGAACATTCTGTAGTGGATATGCCAATGATTTCTGAAGGCTGGATTGTGTGGACAGGAAAATGAAGAGCTGACGAGGGTTGAATCGATAGCCAATTGAACAGAAAGGCTGCGATTTTGAAAGGGCCGCTGAAATCCAGGATTGCGTTACTTGGACATTCACCAGTAGTGTATCGAAGAACTGCCTTTAGTGGATGTTCAGATGAATTCTGGATTCGCAGTGAATGAATTGAACATTTTGTAGTGGAGATAACAATGATTTCTGATGTCTGGGTTGTGTGGTCAGGAAAATGAAGGGCTGACCAGGGTTGAGTGGATAGCCAATTGAACAGCAAGGCTGCAATTGTGAACAGGCCGCTGAAAACGATCACTGGGTTACTTGGTCTTTCACCAGTGCGGTAACGAAACCTGCCTGGTGTGAAGAGTCAGATGAATTACAGATTCGCAGTGAATGAATGGAACAATCTGTAGTGGAGATTCCAATCATTTCTGAGGCCTGGGTTGTGTGGACAGGAAATGAGGAGCTGATCAGGGTTGAGTGGATAGCCAATTGAACAGCATGGCTGCGATTGTGAACAGGCCGCTGAAAACCACCATTGGTTTACTTGGACATTCACCAGTGGTGTAACTAAAACCTGCAGAGATGTTGGATGTTCAGATGAATTCCAGATTTGCATTGAATGTATGGAACATTCTGTTGTAGAGATTCCAGTGATTTCTGAAGTTTGGGTTGTGTGGAAAAGAAAATGAAGATCTGACCAGCATTGAGTGGATAGCCAATTGAACAGCACGTCTGCCAGTGCGAACATGCCGCTCAAAACCAGCAATGGGTTACTTTTACATTCAATAGTGGTGTAACGAAATATTGCCTGCAGTGCAGATTCAGATGAATTCCAAATTCGCAGTGAATGAATGGAGCATTCTCTAATGGAGATAAAAATGTTTTCTGAAGACTGGGTTATGTGGACAGGAAAATGACGTCCTGAACAGGGTTCAGTGGATAGCCAATTGAAGATCATGGCTAAGAGTCTGAACAGGCCACTGAAAACCAGCATTGGGTTACTTGGACATTCACCAGTGGTGTAACGAAAACCTGCCGGGAGTAGAGATTCGCAGTGAATGAATGCAACTTTCTGTAATGGAGATTCGAATCATATCTGAAGTCTGGATTGTGTGAACAGCAAAAGGAAGAGCTGACCAGTGTTAAGTGGATAGCAAGTGAACAGCACGGCTTCGAGTGTGAACAGATCTCTGAAAACCAGCATTGTGTTACTTGGATATTGACCGGCGGTGTAACGAAAGCCTGCCGGTAGTGGGTATACAGATGAATTCCAGATTCGCAGTGAATGAATGGACCATTCCATAGTGGAGATTCCAATGATTCCTCAAGGCTGTGTCGTGTGGACAGGAATAAGAACACTTAAACAGGGTTGAGTCTATAGCCAATAAAACAGAAAGGCTACGAGTATGAAAAGTCCTCTGAAACCCAGAATTGGGTTACTTGAACAATCTCCAGTGGTGTAACGACAACCTGCTGGTAGTGGAGATTCAGATGAATTCCAGATTCGCAGTGAATAAATGGAACATTCTGTAGTGGAGTTTACAATAACTATTGTAGTCTGGCTTGTGTGGAATGGAAAATGAAGAGGTGTCCAGTGTTGAGTGGATAGCCAGTGAACATCACGGCTTCGATTGTGAACATACCACTGAAACCATCATTGCGTTACTTGGACATTCAACAGTGGTGTAACGAAAGCCTGATTGGAGTGCACATACAGATTATTTCCCGATTCGCAGTGAATGTATGGAACATTTTGTAGTGGATATGCCAATGATTTCTGCAGGCTTGGTTATGTGGACAGGAAAATGAAGAGCTGACCAGCATTGAGTGAATAGAATATTGAACAGCACGTCTGCCAGTGTGAACATGCCGCTGAATTCCAGCAGTGGGTTACTTGGACATTCACCACTGATGTAACGAAAACCGTCCTGGAGTGGAGAGTCAGATGAATTCCAGATTCGGAGTGACTGAATGGAACATTCTTTAGTGGAGAGTACAATGATTTCTGAAATCTTGGTTGTGACGATAGGAAAATGTAGAGCTGCCCAGGGTGGAAAGTATAGCCAGTGAACAGCAGGGCTGGAAGTCTAAACAGGCTGCTGAAAACCAGCCTTTGGTTACTTGGACATTTACCAGTGGTTCAACAAAGATCTGCCTGGAGTGCAGACTCAGATGAATTCCAGATTCACAGTGAAGGAATGGAACATTCTGTAGTGGAGATAACAGTGATTTCTGAAGGTTGGATTATGTGGACAGGAAAAGAAGAGCTGACCAGGGTTGAATCCATAACCATTAAAACAGCACAGCTGCGAGTATGAAAACGCCGCCGAAAACCAGCATTGGGTTACATGGACATTCACCAGTGGTGTAAAGAACACCTGCCTGGAGTGGAAAATCAGATGAGTTCCAGATTCGCTCTGAATGTATGGAACATTTAGTAGTGGAGGTTAAAATGATTTCTGAATTATGCGTTGTGTGGACAGGAAAATAAAGAGCTGAACAGGGTTGAGTGGATAGCCAATTGAACAGCACGGCTGCTAGTCTGAACAGGCCGCTGAAAACCAGCATTGGGTTACTTGGATAATCACCAGTGGTGTAACTAAAGACTACCTGCTGTGCAGATTCAGATGAATTCCAAATTCGCAGTGAATGAATGGAACATTCTGTAGTGGAGATAACAATGATTTCTGAAGGCTGAGTTGTGTGGAGAAGAAAATGAAGAGCTGATAAGGGTTGAGTGGATAGCCAATTTAACAGTACTGCTTCAAGTGTGAACTGGCTGCTGAAAACCAGGTTTGGGTTACTTGGACATTCACCAGTGGTGTAACAAAAACCTGCCTGGAGTGGATATTCGGATGAATTCCAGATTCGCAGTGAATGAATGTAACATTCAGTATTGGAGATTCCAATGATTTCAGAAGGCTGGGTTGTGTGAACATGAAAATGAAGAGCTGAACAGGATTGAGTGGATAGCCAATTGAACAGTATGGCTGCGAGTCTCAACATGTCGCTGAAAACCAGCATTGGGTTACTTGGATATTCACCAGTGGTGTAACCAAATCCTGCCTGGAGTGGAGATTCAGATGAATTACAGATTCGTAATGAATGTATGGAACATTCTGTAGTGGAGGTTCCAATGATTTCTGAAGTCTGGGTTGTGTGGACAGGAAAATGAAGAGCTGAACAGGGTTGATTGGACAGCTAATTGAACAGCACGGCTGCGAGTCTGAACAAGCCGCTGAAAACCAGCATTGGATTACTTGGATATTCACCAGTGGTGTAACGAACACCTGCCAGGGATGGAGATTCAGATGAATTCCAGATTCGCAGTGAATGAATGGAAAATTCTGTAGTGCAGATTCCAACGATTTCTGAAGTCTGGATTGTGTGGACAGGAAAATGAAGACCTGACCAGTGTTGAGTAGATAGCCAGTGAACAGCACGGGTACGAGTGTGAACATACCGCTGAAAATCAGCATTGCGTTTCTTGGACATTCACCAGTGGTTTAACGAAAACCTGCCTGGAGTGGAGATTCAGTTGAATTCCAGATTCGCAGTGAATAAAGGAACATTCTGTAGTGAAGGTTCCAAAGATTTTTGAAGCCTGGGTTGTATAGATAGGAAAATGAAGAGCTGACCACGGTTGAGTGGATAGCCAATTGAAAATCATGGCTGCGAATGTGAATAGGCCTCTGATAACCAGCATTGTGTTACTTGGACATTCAATAGTGGTGTATCGAAAACCTGCCCGGAGTGCAGAGTCAGATGAATTCCAGATTCGCAGTGAATGAATGGAACATTCTGTATTGGAGATTTCAATGATTTCTGAAAGCTGGGTTGTGTGGACAGGAAAATGAAGAGCTGAACAGGACTGAGTGGATATCCAATTGAACAGCACTGCTCCTAGTCTGAAGAGGCCGCTGAAAACCAGCATTTGGTTACTTAGACATTCACCGGTGGTGTAACGAAAGCCTGCCTGGAGAGCAGATTCAGATTAATTCCAGAATCGCAGTTAATTATTGGAACATTCTGTAGTAGAGAGTCCAATAATATCTTATGTCTGGGTTGTTTGCTTAACAAAATGAAGAGCTGACCATTGTTGAGTGGATATCCAGTGAACAGCACGAATTTGAGTGAGAACAGACCGCTGAAAACCAGCATTGCGTTACTTTGAAACTCACCTGTGGTGTAATGAAAGTCTGGGGCTGATTCATATTCATTGCAGATTCACAATGAATGATTGTAACATTCTGTAGTGGAGATAACAATGATTTCTGTAGGCTGGTTTTTGTGGACGGGAAAATGAAGAGCTGACCTGGATTGACTGGATAGCCAATTGAACAGCATGGCTGCGATTGTTAACAGACCGCTGATAACCAGCATTGGGTTACTTGGACATTCACGAGTGGTGGAACGAATGACTGGCTGGAGCAGAGATTCAGATGAATTCCAGATCCGCAGTGAATGAATGGAACATTCTTTAGTGGAGATAACAGTGATTTATGAAGGCTGAGTTGTGTGGACAGGAAAATGAAGAGCTGACCAGGGTTGAGTGGATATATAATTGAACAGCATGGCTGCGATTGTGAACAGACTGCTGAAAACTAGTATTGGGTTACTTGGGCATTCACCAGTGGTGTAACGAAAGCCTGCCTGGAGTGCGATTCAGATTAATTCCAGAATCGCAGTGAATGATAGAAACGTTCTCTAGTGGAGATTCCAATGATTTCTGAAGGCTGGGTTGTGTGGACAGAAAAAAGGAATAACTGACCAGCATTGAGTGGATAGCCAATTGAATAGCACGTCTGCAACTGTGAACATGCCGCCGAAAACCAGCATTGGTTTACTTGGACATACACCAGTGGTGTAATGAACGACTGCCTGCAATGCAGATTCAGATGAATTCCAAATTCGCAGAGCATGAATGGAACATTCTGGAGTGGAGTTAACAATAATTTCTGAGGGCTGGGTTGTGTGGACAGGAAACTGTAGACCTGAGCAGGGTTGAGTGGATGGCCAATTGAACAGCACGGCTACGAGTGTGAACAGACCGCTGAAAACCCGCATTGGGTTACTTGGTCCTTCACCAGTGGTGTAAGGAAAACCTGCCTGGATTGGAGAGTCAAATCATTACAGATTCACAGTGAATGAATGCAACATTTTGCAGTGGAGATTCCACTGATTTATGAAGGCTGGGTTATATGGACAGGAAAACGAAGATCTGAACAGGGTTGAGTGGATACCCAATTGAACAACATGGATGCGAGTCTGAACAGGCTGATGAAAACCAGCATTGGTTTACTTGGGCATTCACCAGTGGTGAAAAGAAAACCTGCCAGGAGAGAAGATTCAGTTGAATTCCAGATTCGCAATGAATGAAGGGAACATTCTGTAATGCAGATTCCAATGATTTCGAAGTCTGGATTGTGTGGACAGGAAAATGAAGAACTGAACTGTGTTGAGTTTCAGGCCACTGAAAACCCGCATTGGGTTACTTGGTCATTCAACAGTGGTGTAACGAAAACCTGCCTGGAGTGGAGAGTCAAATGTATTCCAGATTCACAGTGAATGAATTAAACATTCTGTAGTGGAGATTCCAATGATTTATGAAGGCTGGGTTATGTGTACAAGAAAATGAAGCTCTGAACAGGCTTGAGTGGATAGCCAATTTAACAGCACGGCTGCGAGTCTGAATAGTCCGCTGAAAAAAAGCATTGGATTACTTGGACATTCACCAATGGTGATAAGAAAACCTGCCGAGAGTGGAGATTCTGATGAATACTAGATTCGCAGTGAATGAAAGGAACATTCTGTACCGGAAATAAATTTATTTCTGTAGGCGGATTTTTGTGGACAGGAAAATGAAAAGATGAACAGAGTTGAGTGGATAACTGCACGGCTGCGAGTCTGAACAGGCTGCTGAAAACCAGCATTGGGATACTTGGACATTCACCAGTGGTGATACAAAACCTTGCCATAAGCGGAGATTCAGAATAATTCCAGATTCGCAGTGAATGAATGGAACATTCTGTAGTGGAGATAACAATGATTTCTGAAGGCTGTGTTTTATCGACAGGAAAATGAAGAGCTGACCAGGGTTGAGTGGATAGCCAATGGAACAGCACGTCTGCTAGTGTGAAAATGCCGCTGAAATCCAGCATTGACTTACTTGGCATTCACCAGTGGTGTAATGAAAGTCTGCCTGCAGTGCAATTTCACTTGAATTCCAAATTCGCAGTGATTGAATGGAACATTCTGTCGTGGAGATAACAATGATTTCTGTAGGCTGGGTTGTGTGGACAGGAAAATGAAGAGCTGACATGGGTAGAGTGGATAGCGAATTGAACAGCATGGCTTCGAGTGTGAACAGGCCACTGAAAACCCGCATTGGTTTACTTGGTTATTCACCAGTGGTGTAACAAAAACCTGCCTGGAGAGGAGAATCAAATGTATTCCAGATTCACAGTGAATAATGGAACATTCTGTTGTGGCGATTCCAATGATTTCTGAAGCCAATCTAACAGCACTGCTGCGTGTGTGAACTGGCTGCTGAAAACCAGCTTTCGGTTAATTGGACATTTACCAGTGGTGTAAAAAAAACCTGCCTGTAGTGGAGATTCGGATGAAATCCAGTTTCGCAGTGAATGAATGGAACATTCCGTAGTGGAGATAACATTGATTTCTGTAGGCTGTTTTTTCTGGACAGTAAAATGAAGAGCTGACCAGGTTTGAGTAAATAGCCTATAGAACAGTACAGCTGCGTGCATGAAAAGGTCGTTGAAAATCAGCATGGGGTTACTTGGAACATTCAGTATGGGAGATTCCAATGATTTCTGATGGGTGCCTTGCATGGACAGGAAAATAAAGAGCTGAACAGGGTTGAGTCGATAACCAATTGAACAGAAAGGCTGCGAATGTGAACAGGCGCTAAAAGCCAGCATTCGGTTCCTTGGACATTCAACAGTGGTGTAACGAAATCCTACCTGGAAGAGAGTCAGATGAATTTCAGATTCGCAGTGAATGAAAGTAACATTCTTGTAGTGGAGTTTCCAATGATTTCTGAATGTTGTGTTATGTGGACAACAAAATGAAGAGCTGAACAAGGTTGAGTGGATAGCCAATTTAACAGCACTAATGCAAGTGTGAACAGGCCACTGAAAACAAGCTTTAGGTTACTTGGTCATTCAGCAGTGGTTTAACGAAAACCTGCCTGTAGTGGAGAGTCACATGAATTCCAGATAAGCAGTGAATGAATGGAACAATCTGTAGTGGAGATTCCAATGATTCCTGAAGGCTGAGTTGGGTGGACAGGAAAAAGTAGAGCTGACGAGGGTAGAATCAATAGCCAATAAAACAGCACGGCTGGGAGTATGAAAAGGTCGCTTAAAACAAGCATTGTGTTACTTTGACATTAACAAGTGTTGTAACGAATGCCTGCCTGGAGTGCAGATTCAGATAAATTCCAGAATCGCAGTGAATAATTGCAACATTCTGTAGCGGAGAGATTTCTTATGTCTGGATTTTTTGCATAGCAAAATGAAGAGCTGGCCAGGGTGGAGTGGATAGCCAGTGAACAGCAGGGCTACGAGTGTTAACTGGCTGCTGAAAACCAGAATTTGGTTACTTGGACATTCACCAGTGGTGTAACGAAAACCTGCCTGGAGTGGAGTTTCAGATGAATTTAAGATTAGCAGTGAATGTACGGAACATTCTGTAGTGGAGGTTCCAATGATTTCTGAAGGCTGGTTTGTGTGGACAGCAAAATGAAGAGCTGACCAGGGTTGATTCGATAGCCAATTGAAGAGCACGGTTGGATTGTGAACAGGCCGCTGAAAACCAGCACTGGGTTACTTGAATATTCAATAGTGGTATAACGAAAACCTGCCTGGAGCGGAGATTCAGATGAATTCCAGATTCACCGTGAATGAACGGAATATTCTTGTAGTGGAGATTCCAATAATTTCTGAAGGCTGGGTCATGTGGAAAGGAATATGAAGAGCTGAACAAGGTTGAGTGGATAGCCAATTTTACAGCGCGGCTGCGACTCTGAACTGGCCGCTGAAAACTAGAATTATGCTAGTTGGACATTCAACAGAGGTGTTACGAATACGTGCCAGGAGTGGAGATTCAGATGAATTCCAGATTCTTAGTGAATAATGGAACATTCTGTAGTGGAGGTTCCAATGATTTCTGAAGTCTGGATTGTGTGGACAGGAAAATGAAGACCTGACCAGTGTTGAGTGAATAGCCAGTCAACAGAACGGCGTCAAGTGTGAATAGACGACTGAAAACCAGCATTGCGTTACTTGGACTTTCACAAGTGGTGTGAGGAAAGCCTGCCTGGTGTGCAGATTCAGATTAATTTCAGATTCGCAGTGAATGAATGGAACATTCTGTAGTGGAGATAACAATGATTTCTGTAGGCTGTGTCTTGAGGACAGGAAAATGAAGAGCTGACCGTATTGAATGTATAACCAATTGAACAGCACGTCTGCAATTGTGAACATGCCGCTGAAAACCAGCATTGCTTACTTGTAAATTCACCAGTGGTGTAACAAAAGACTGCCAGCAGTGCAGATTCAAATGAATTCCAAATTCGCAGTGAATGAATGGAACGTTCTGTAGTGGAGATTTAAATGATTTCTGAAGGCTGGGTTGTGATGAAAAGAAAAAGAAGAACTAACCAGGGTTGAATTGATAGCCAATTGAACAGACGGCTGCGAGTAAGAAAAGGCCGCTGAAAATCAGTATTGAACTACTTGCACATTCACCAGTGTTGTAAGGAAAGACTGCATGAAGTGCAGTTTCACATGATTTCCAATTCACAGTGAATGAATTGACATTCTGTAGGGGAGATAACAATGAGTTCTGAAGTTTGGGTTCTGTGGACAGGAATATGAAGAGCTGACCAGGGTTGAGTGGATAGTCAATTGAACAGCATGCCTGCTTTTGTGAACAGGCCGCTGAAAACGAGCATTGGGTTACTTGGACATTCAACAGTGGTGTAAAGAAAACTTGCCTGATGTGGAGATTCATATGAATTCCAGATTTGCAGTGAGTGTATGGAACATTCTGTAGTGGAGGTTCCAATGATTTCTGATGTTTGCGTTGTGTGGACAGGAAAATGATGAGCTGACCAGGGTTGAGTGTAGAGCCAATTCAACAGCACTGCTGCGAGTCTGAACAGGCCGCTGAGAACCAGCATAGGGTTACTTGCACATTCACCAGTGGTGTAACAAAAACCTGCCTGGAGTGCAGATTCAGATAAATTCCACTTTCGCAGTGAATGAATAGAACATTCTTTAGTGCAGATTCCAAAGTTTTCTGAAGAATGGGTTGTGTGGACATGAAAATGTAGAGGTGACCAGGGTTGAATCAGTAGCAAATTGAACAGCATAGCTGTGACAGTGAACACTCCGCTGAAAACCAGAATTGGGTTACTTGGGCATTCAGCACTGGGGTAACGAAAACATGCCTGAAGTGGAGATTCAGATGAATTCCAAATTGGAATTGAATGAATGGAACACTTTGTAGTGGAGATTCCAATGTTTATTGAATTCTGGGTGTGTGGACAGGAAAATCAAGAGATTACCAGTGTTGATTGGATAGCCAATTGAACAGCACGGTTGCGAGACTGAACAGTCCACTGAAAACCAGCATTGGTTTACTTGGACATTCAACAGTGGTATAACGAAAACCTTCCAGAAGTGGAAAATCAGATAAATTCCAGTTTCGCAGTGAATGAATGGAACATTCTGTATTCAAGATTCCAATGATTTCTGAAGTCGGGTATATATGGAAAGGAAAATGAAAATCTTAACTGGGTTGTGTGGATAGCCAATTGAACAGCACAGCTGCAAGTCTGAACATGACGCTAAAAACCAGCATTGGGTTACTTGGACATTCACCAGTGGAGTACCGAAATCCTGCCGGGAATGGAGATTCAGATAAATTCCAGATTCGCAGTGAATGAATGGAACATAGTCTAGTGGAGTTAACAATGATTTCTGAAGTCTGGATTGTGAGGACAGAAAAATTTAAATCTGACCACTGTTGAGTGGATAGCCAGTAAACAGCACGGCTTCGAGTTTGAAAAGGCCACTGAAAACCAGCATTGCAATACATAGACATTCACCGGTGGTGTAATGAAAGCCTGCCTGGAGTGCAGATTCAGATTAATTACAGATTCACAGTGAATGAATGGAACATTCTGTCGTAGAGATTCCAAAGATTTCTGAAGTCGGGGTTTTGTGGACAGGAAAATGAAGAACTGACGAGGGTTGAGTGGATAGCCAATTGAACAGCACTTTTGCGACAATGCACAGGCCGCTGAAAACCAGCATTGGGTTACTTGGTCATTCAGCAGTGGTGTAATGAAAACCAGCCTGGAGTGGAGAGTCAGATGAATTCCAGATTCGCAGTGAATAAATGGGACATTCCGTAGTGGACATTCCAATGATTTCTGAAGGGTTGGTTGTGTGGACAGGAAAAAGTAGAGTTCACAAGGATTTAATCAATAGCCAATAAAACAGCACGGCTGCGAGCAAGAAAAGGCCGCGGAAAACCGTTATTGGGTTATTTGGACATGAACCAGTGGTGTAACGAAAACCTGCTTGGAGTGGAGATTCATATGAATTCCAGATTTGCAGTGAGTGTATGGAACATTCTGTAGTGGAGGTTCCAATGATTTCGGATGTTTGCGTTGTGTGGACAGAAAAATGATGAGCTTACCAGGGTTGAGTGTAGAGCCAATTCAACAGCACTGCTGCGAGTCTGAACAGGCCGATGAGCACCAGCATAGGGATACTTGCACATTCACCAGTGGTGTAACGAAAACCTGCCTGGAGTGCAGATTCAGATAAATTCCACTTTAGCTGTGAAAGAATGGAACATTCTGTAGTGCAGATTCCAAAGGTTTCTGAAGAATGGGTTGTGTGGACAAGAAAATGAAGAGGTGACCAGGGTTGAATCGGTAGCAAATTGAACAGCATAGCTGCGACAGTGAACACTCTGCTGAAAACCAGAATTGAGTTACTTGGTCATTCAGCACTGGGGCAACAAACAATTGCGTGAAGTGGAGATTCAGATGAATTCCAAATTGGCATTGAATGAATGGAACATTCTATAGTGGCGATTCCAATGTTTATTGAATTCTGGGTGTGTGGACACAAAAATGATGAGATGACTAGGGTTGAGAGAATAGCAAATTGAACAACACGGCCTCGATTGTGAACAAAATTCTCAATGAATGAATGGAACATTCTGTAGTGGAGATTCCAATGATTTCTGAAAGGTACCCTATGTGGACAAGAAAATGAAGAGCTGAACGGTGTTGAGTGGATAGCCAATTGTACAGCACGGCTGCGAGTCTGAACATGACGCTAAAAACCAGCACTGGGTTACTTGGACATTCACCAGTGGTGTAACGATATCCTGCCGGGAATGGAGATGCAGATGAATTCCAGATTCACAGTGAATGAATGGAACATTCTCTAGCGGAGATAACAAAGATTTCTGAAGTCTGAATTGTGTGGACAGAAAAATGAAAAGCTGACAAATGTTGAGTGGATAGCCATTAAACAGCACGGCTTTGAGTGTGAAAAGACCGCTGAAAACCAGCATTGCATTACATAGACATTCAACAGTGGAGTAACGAAAGCCTGCCTAGACTGCAGATTCAGATTAATTCCAGATTCGCAGTCAATGAATGGATCATTCTGTAGTGGAGTTAACAATGATTTCTGAAAGCTGGTTTGTGTGGACAGGAAAATGAAGAGCTAAACTGGGTTGAGTGGAACGCTAATTTAAGAGCACGTCTGCGACTGTGAAAATGCCGCTGAAAACCAGCGTTGGGTTACTTGGACATTCACCAGTGGTGTAACGAAATACTGGCTGCAGTGCAGATTCAGATGAATTCCAAAATTCACAATGAATGAATGGAACATTCTGTAGTGGAGATTCCAATGATTTCTGAAGGCTGATCTATGTGCACAGGAAAATGAAGAGCTGAACGGTGTTGAGTGGATAGCCAATTGAACAGCACGGCTTCGAGTCTGAACATGACTCTAAAAACCAGCACTGGGTTACTTGGACATTCACCAGTGGTGTAACGAAATCCTGCCGGGAATGGAGATGCAGATGAATTCCAGATTCGCAGTGAATGAATGGAACATTCACTAGTGGAGATAACAATGATTTCTGAAGTCTGGATTATGTGGACAGAAAAATGAAAAGACGACCAATGTAGAGTGGATAGCCACTAAAGAGCATGGCTTCGAGTGTGAACATGCCGCTGAAAACCAGCATTGCATTACATAGACATTCAACAGTGGTGTAACGAAAGCCTGCCTGGAGTGCAGATTCAGAATAATTACAGATTCGCAGTGAATGAATGGAACATTCTGTAGTAGAGATTTCAATGATTTCAGAAGTTGGGGTTTTGTGGACAAGAAAATGAGGAGCTTACGAGGGTTGAGTGGATAGCCAATTGAACAGCATGTTTGCTACAGTGAACAGGCCGCTGAAAACCAGCATTGGGTTACTTGGTCATTCAGCAGTGGTGTAATGAAAACCAGCCTGGAGTGGAGAGTCAGATGAATTCCAGATTCGCAGTGAATAAATGGGACATTCCGTAGTGGACATTCCAATGATTTCTGAAGGGTTGTTTGTGTGGACAGGAAAAAGTAGAGTTCACAAGGATTTAATCAATAGCCAATAAAACAGCACGGCTGCGAGCAAGAAAAAGCCGCTGAAAACCGTCATTGGGTTACTTGGACATGCACCAGTGGTGTAACGAAAACCTGCTTGGAGTGGAGATTCATATGAATTCCAGATTTGCAGTGAGTGTATGGAACATTCTGTAGTGGAGGTTCCAATGATTTCGGATGTTTGCGTTGTGTGGACAGGAAAATGATGAGCTGACAAGGGTTGAGTGGAGAGCCAATTCAACAGCACTGCTGCGAGTCTGAACAGGCCGCTGAGAACCAGCATAGGGTTACTTGCACATTCACCAGTGGTGTAACGAAACCTGCCTGAGTGCAGATTCAGATAAATTCTACTTTCGCAGTGAATGAATGTAACATTCTGTAGTGCAGATTCCAAAGTTTTCTGAAGAATGAGTTGTGTGGACACGAAAATGAAGAGTTGACCAGGATTGAATCGGTAGCAAATTGAACAGCATAGCTGCGACAGTGAACAGTCCACTGAAAACCAGAATTGGGTTACTCGGTCATTCAACACTGGGGCAACGAATAACTGCGTGAAGTGGAGATTCAGATGAATTCCAAATTGGCAGTGAATGAATGTAACATTCTGTAGTGGAGATTCCAATGTTTCCTGAATTCTGGGTGTGTGGACACGAAAATGAGGAGATGAATAGGGTTGAGAGAATAGCCAATTGAACAGCACGCCTGCGATTGTGAACAAAATTCGCAATGAATGAATGGAATATTCTGTAGTGGAGATTCCAATGATTTCTGAAGGCTGACCTATGTGCACAGCAAAATGAAGAGCTAAACGGTGTTGAGTGGATAGCCAATTGAACAGCACGGCTGCGAGTCTGACCATGACGCTAAAAACCAGCACTGGGTTACTTGGACATTCACCAGTGGTGTAACGATATCCTGCCGGGAATGGAGATTCAGGTGAATTCCAGATTCGCAGTGATTGAATTTAACATTCTCTAGCGGATATAACAATGATTTCTGAAGTCTGATTTGTGTGGACAGAAAAATGAAAAGCTGACCAATGTTGAGTGGATAGCCATTAAACAGCACGGCTTTGAGTGTGAAAAGACCGCTGAAAACCAGCATTGCATTACATAGACATTCAACAGTGGTGTAACGAAAGCCTGCCTGGACTGCAGATTCAGATTAGTTACAGATTCGCAGTGAATGAATGGAACACTCTGTAGTAGAGATTTCAATGATTTCAGAAATTGGTGTTTTGTGGACAAGAAAATGAAGAGCTGAAGAGTGTTGAGTGAATAGCCAATTGAACAGCACGTTTTCGACAGTGAACAGGCCGCTGAAAACCAGCATTGGGTTACTTGGTCATTCAGCAGTGGTGTAGTGAAAACCTGCTTGGAGTGGTGAGTCAGATGAATTCCAGATTCGCAGTGAATAAATGGGAAATTCCGTAGTGGACATTCCAATGATTTCTGAATGCTGGATTGGGTTGTGTGGATAGGAAAATGAAGAGCAGACCAGGGTAGAATCAATAGCCAAAAAAAAGCACGGCTGAGATTATGAAAAGGCCGCTGAAAACCATCATTGTGTTACTTGAACATTCACCATTATTGTATCGAAAATCTTCATGGAATGGAGATTCTGATGAATTCCAGATTCGCAGTGAATGTGTGGAAAATTCTTTCGTGGAGGTTCCAAAGATTTCTGAAGTCTGGGTTGTGTGGACAGGAAAATGAAGAGCACACCAGCCAAGAGTGCATAGCCAGTTGAATAGCAGGCCTGCGAGTTTGAATTGGATGTTGAAAACCAGCATTGGGTTCCTTGGACTTTCACAAGTGGTGATTCCAATGATTTCTGAAGGCTGGCTTGTGTGGACAGGAAAAAGTAGAGCTTACCAGGTTTTAATCGATAGCCAATAAAACAGCACGACTGCAAGTATTAAAAGCCCCCTGAAAACCATTATTGGGTTACTTGGACATTCACCAGAGGTGTAACGAAAACCTGCGTGGAGTGGATATTCAGATGAATTCCAGATTTGAAGTGAGTGTATGGAACATTCTGTAGTGGGAGTTCCAATGATTTCTGAAGTCTGCGTTGTCTAGACAGGAAAATGAAGAGCTGACCAGGGTTGTGTGTAAAGCCAATTCAACAGCACGGCTGTGAGTCTGAACAGGACGCTGAAAACCAGCATTGAGTTAACCAGTGGTGTAACGAAAACCTGCCGGGAGTGGAGATTCATATTAATTCCAGATTTGCAGTGAATGAATGGAACATTCTATTGTGGAGATTCCAAAGATTTCTCAAGGCTGGGTTGTGTGGACAGAAAAATGAAGAGCTGACCAGGGTTGAGTGCATAGGAAATTGAACAGCACGGCTGGTACAGTGAACAGGCCGCTCAAAATCAGCATTGGGTTACTTGGTCATTCAGCACTGGAGTAATGAAAACCTGCCTGGAGTGGAGATCCAGAGGAATTTCAAAATCCCAGTGAATAAATGGAACATAATATAGTGGAGATAACAAAGATTTCTGAAGGTTGGGTTGTGTAGACAGGAAAATGGAGTACTGACCAGGGTTAAGTGGAGAGTGAATTGAACAGCACGGCTGCGATTGTGAACAGGCTGCTGAAAACCAGCATTGCATTACTTGGATATTCACCAGTGGTGTAAAGAAAGACTGCCTTGGGTGCAGAATCAGATGAATCCCAGAATCGCAGTAAATGAATGGAACATTTTCTAGTGGAGTGTCCAATGGTTTCTTAGTTCTGGTTTGTTTGCATAGCAAAATGAAGAGCTGACCAGGGTGGAGTGGATAGCCAGTAACAGCAGGGCTGAAAGTGTGAACTGGCTGCTGAAAACCAGCTTTCGGTTACTTGGACATTCACCAGTGGTGTAACAAAAACTGCCTGGAGTGGAAATTTGGATGAATTCCAGATTCGCAGTGAATGAAAGAAACATTCTGTAGTGGAGATTCCAAAGATATCAGAAGGCTGGGTTGTGTGGACAGGAAAATGTAGAGCTGAACAGGGTTAATTGGAGAGCCAATTGAAGATCATGGCTGCGATTGTGAAAAGCCCACTGAAAACCAGCATTCGGTGACTTGGATATTCAACAGTGGTGTAACGCAAACCTGCCTGTAGTGCACGGTCAGATGATTGGAAAATTCTGTTGCGGAGATTCCGATGATTTCTGAAGGCTGCTTTGTGTGACCAGGAAAATGAAGTGCTGAACAGGGTTAAGTGGGGAGTCAATTGAAGAGCACATCTGCGAGTGTGAACATGCCGCTGAAAACCAGCGTTGGGTTACTTGGACATTCACCAGTGGTGTAACGAAATACTGGCTGCAGTGAAGATTCAGATGAATTCCAAAATTGGCAATGAATGAATGGAACATTCTGTAGTGGAGATTCCAATGATTTCTGAAGGATGAGCTATGTGGAGAGGAAAATGAAGAGCTGTACGGTGTTAGGTGGATAGCCAATTGAACATCATGGCTGCGAGTCTGAACATGAGGCTAAAAACCAGCACTGTGTTCCTTGGACATTCACCAGTGGTGTAACGATATCCTGCCGGGAAAGGAGATTCAGATAAATCCCAGATTCGCAGTGAATGAATGGAACATTCTTTAGCGGAGATAACAATGATTTCTGAAGTCTGGATTGTGTGGACAGAAAAATGAAAAACTGACCAATGTTGAGTGGATAGCCATTAAACAGCACAGCTTCGAGTGTGAAAAGACCGCTGAAAACCAGCATTGCATTACATAGACATTCAACAGTGGTGTAACGAAAGCCTGCCTGGAGTGCAGATTCAGATTAATTACAGATTCGCAGTGAATGAATGGAACATTCTGTAGTAGATATTTCAATGATTTCAGAAGTTGGTGTTTTGTGGACAAAAAAATGAAGAGCTGACGAGGGGTGAGTGGATAGCCAATTGAACAGCACTTTTGCGACAATGCACAGGCCGCTGAAAACCAGCATTGGGTTACTTTGGTCATTCAGCAGTGGTGTAGTGAAAACCTGCCTGGAGTGGAGAGTCAGATGAATTCCAGATTCGCAGTGAATAAATGGGACGTTCCGTAGTGGACATTCCAATGATTTCTGAAGGGTTGGTTTTGTGGAAAGGAAAAAGTAGAGTTGACCAGATTTTAAACAATAGCCAATAAAACAGCACGACTTCGAGTAAGAAAAGGCCGCTGAATACCACCATTGGGTTACTCGGACATGCACCAGTGGTGTAAGGAAAAACTGCCTGAAGTGGAGATTCATATGAATTCCAGATTTGCAGTGAGTGTATGGAACATTCTGTAGTAGAGCTTCCAATGATTTCAGATGTTTGCATTGTGTGGACAGGATAATGAAGAGCTGACCAGGGTTGAGTGCATAGCCAATTTAACAGCATGGCTGCCACAGTGAACAGGCAGCTCAAAATCAGCATTTGGTTACTTGGTCATTCAGCACTGGAGTAATGAAAACCTGCCCGGAGTGGAGATTCAGAGGAATTTCAAAATCCCAGTAAATAAATGGAACATAATATAGTGGAGATAACAACGATTTCTGAAGGTTGGGATGTTTGGACAGGAAAATGCAGTGCAGACCAGGGTTAAGTGGAGAGCCAGTTGAACAGCACGGCTGCGATTGTGAACAGGCCTCTGAAAACCAGCATTGCATTACTTGGATATTCACCAGTGGTGTAAAGAAAGACTGCCAGGGGAGCAGAATCAGACTAATTCCAGAATCACAGTGAATGAATGGTACATTCTCTAGTGGAGTGTCCAAATATTTCTTAAGTCTGCGTTGTTTGCACAGCAAAATGAAGAGCTGACCAGGGTTTAGCGGATAGCCAGTGAACAGTAGGGCTGTGAGTGTGAACTGCTTGCTGAAAACTAGGTTTTGATTACTTGGATATACACCAGTGGTGTAACAAAAAATGCCTGGAGTGGAGATTCGGATGAATTCCAGATTCGTAGTGAATGAAAGGATCATTCTGTAGTGGAGATTTAAATTATTTCTGAAGGCTGGGTTTTGTGGACAGTAAAATGAAGAGCCTACCAGGGTGGAATAGATAGCCAATAGAACAGCATGGCTGCGAGTATGAAAAGGTCACTGAAAACCAGCTTTGGGTTACATGGACATTCACCAGTGGTGTAACGGAAAGTTGACTGGAGTGGAGATTCAGATGAATTCCAGAGTCGCACTGAATATATGGAACATTCTTTAGTGGAGGTTCCAATGATTTCTGAAGACTGGGTTATGTGGACAGGAAAATGAAGAGCTGACCAGGGTTGAGAGCATAGCCAATTAAACAGCACGGCTGCGATTGTGAACAGACCGCTGAAAATCAGCATTGCGTTACTTGGACATTCACCAGTGTTTTAACGAAAACCTGCCTGGAGTGGAGATTCAGTTGAATTCCAGCTTCGCTGTGAATAAAGGAACATTCTGTAGAGAAAGTTCCAATGATTTCTGAAGCTTGGGTTGTGTGGACAGGAAAATGAAGTGCTAACCAGGGTTGAGTGGATAGCCAATTGAACAGCAAGGCTGCGGCTGTGAACAGGCCGCTGAAAACAAGCATTGGATTACTTGGTCATTCAGCAGTGGTGTAACGAAATCCTTCCTGGAGTGGAGAGTCGTATGAATTCCAGATTCGCAGTGAATGAATGGAACATTCTGTAGTGGAGATTCCAATGATTTCTGATGGCTGGTTTGTGTGGACAGGAAAATGAAGAGCTGAACTGCATTGAGTGGATTGCCAACTGAACTGCACCTCTGCGAGTGTGAACATCCCACTGAAAAACCGCATTACGTTACTTTGACATTCACCAGGGTGTAAAGAAAGCCTGCCTGGAGGGGAGATTCAGATGAATTCCAGATTCGCAGTGAATGTATGAAACATTCTGTAGTGGATGTTCCAGTGTTTTCTGAAATTTGGGTTGTGTGATCAGTAAAATGAAGAACTGTGCAATGTTGAGTGTTTAACCAATTGAACAGAACGGTGTGACAGTGAATAGGGCGCTGAAAACCAGCATTGGGTTACTTGGACATTCACCAGTGGTGTAACGATAGCCTGCCTGGAGTGGACATTAGATGAATTCCAGATTGGCAGTGAATGAATGGAACATGCTGTAGTGGAGATTACAATGATTTCTGAATTCTAGGTTGTGTGAACAGGAAAATGAAGAGCTGACCAGGTTTGAGTGGAAAGCCAGTTGAACAGCACGCCTGCGAGTGTGAAAATAACGCTGAGAACCAGCATTGGGTTACCTGGACATTCACAAGTGCTGTAACGAAAGCCTGCCTGGAGTGGAGATTCGATGGACTCCCGATTGGGAGTGAATGAATGGAACATTCTGTAGTGGAGGTTCCAATGATTTCTGAAGTCTGGGTTGTGTGGACAGGAAAATGAAGAGCTGACCAGGGTTGAGAGGATAGCCAACTGAACTGCACCTCTGCGAGTGTGAACATGCCGCTGAAAAACCGCATTATGTTACTTTGACATTCACCACGGTGTAAAGAAAGCCTGCCTGGAGGGGAGAGTCAGATGAATTCCAGATTCGCAGTGAATGTATGGAACATTCTGTAGTGGATGTTCCAGTGTTTTCTGAAATTTGGGTTGTGTGAGCAGTAAAATGAAGAACTGTCCAATGTTGAGTGTTTAACCAATTGAACAGAACGGTGTGACAGTGAATAGGGCGCTGAAAACCAGCATTGGGTTACTTGGTCATTCAGCAGTGGTCTAACGAAAACCTGCCTGGAGGGTAGAGTCAGATGTATTCCAGATTCGTAGTGAAAGAATGGAACATTCTGTATTAGAGATTCCAATGATTTCTGAGGGCTGAGTTATGTGGACTGGAAAAAGAAGAGCTGACCAGCATTGAGTGGATAACCAATTGAACAGCACGTATGCGAGTGTGTACATTCCGCTGAAAACCAGCATTGGGTTCCTTGGACATTCACCAGTGGTGTAACGAAAGACTGCCTGCAGTGCAGATTCAGAAGAATTCCAAATTCGCAGTGAATAAATGGAACATTCTGTAGTGGAGAATAACAATAATTTCTGAAGGCTGGGTTGTATGGACAGGAATATAAAAAGCTGACCAGTATTGATAGGATAGCCAGTGAAAAGTAGGGTTTCGAGTGTGAATAGACTGCTGAAAACCAGCACTGTGTTACTTGGACATTCACCAGTTGTGTAAAGAAAGCCTGCCTGGAGTGGGGATTCAGATGAATTCCAGATTCACAGTGAATGAAAGGAACATTCTATTATTGAGATTCCAATGATTTCTGAATGCTGGATTGTGTGGACAGGAAAATGAAGAGCAGACAAGGTTAGCGTGGATAGCCAGTTGAACAGCAGGCCTGCGAGTTTGACAAGGCTGCTGAAAACCAGCATTGGGTTACTGTGATGTTCAGTAGTGGTGTAACGAAATCCTGCCTGGAGTGGAGATTCTATGAATTCCAGAATGGCAGTGATTGAATGGAACATTTAGAAGTGGAGACACAAATGATTTCAGAACTCTGGATTATTGGCACCAGGAAATGAAAAGCTGACCAGGGTGGTGTGCATAGCCGTGAACACCATGACTGCGGTATGTGAACAGGCCACATTGGGTTACTTGGATATTCACCAGTGGTGTAACGAAATCCTGCCTTGAGTGGAGATTCGATGAATTCCAGATTGGCAGTGAATGAATGGAAATTCTGTAGTGGATATTCCAATGATTTCTGAAGTTAGGGTTGTGTTGCCCGGAAAATGACCAGGTTTCAGTATGAGCCAGTTTAACAGCACGCCTGCGAGTGTGAACAGGATGATGCAAACCAGTATTGGGTTATTTGGACATTCACCAGTGGTGTAACGATAGCCTGCCTGGAGTGGACATTAGATGAATTCCAGATTGGCAGTGAATGAATGGAACATGCTGTAGTGGAGATTACAATGATTTCTGAATTCTAGGTTGTGTGAACAGGAAAATGAAGAGCTGACCAGGTTTGATTGGAAAGCCAGTTGAACAGCACACCTGCGAGTGTGAAAATAACGCTGAGAACCAGCATTGGGTTACCTGGACATTCACAAGTGCTGTAACGAAAGCCTGCCTGGAGTGGAAATTCGATGGACTCCAGATTGGGAGTGAATGAATGGAACATTCTGTAGTGGAGATACCAATGATTTCAGAACTCTGGGTTATTAGCACCAGTAAATGAAGAGAGGACCAGGTGGAGTGTATAGCCAGTGAAAACCACGTCTGCGGTATATGAACAGGCTGCTGATACTTGGCATTGGGTTACTTGGATATTCACCAGTGGTGTAACGAAAGCCTGCATGGAGTGGAGATCCAGATGAATTCCTGATTCGCAATTAATGAATGGAACATTCTGTAGTGGAGATTTCAATGATTTCTGAAGTCTGGGTTGTGTGGAAAGGAAAAGAAAGAACACACTACTGTGGAGTAGATATCCAGTTGAACAGCACGCCTGCGAGTGCAAACAGGATGCGGAAAAACAGTAGTGGGTTACTTGGACATTCACCAGTTTTGTAACAAAAGCCTGCCTGGAGTGGAGATTCAAAGAATTCCTGATTGGCAGTGAATGAATGGAACATTCTGTAGTGGAGATTCTAATGGTTTTTGAAGACTGGGCAATGTGGACAGGAAAATGAAGAGCTGACCAGGCGTGAGTTGATAGCCAGTTTAACAGAACGCCTGCGAGTTTGAAGAGGACTATGAAAACCAGCTTTGTGGTACTTCTATATTCACTTGTGGTGTAATGAAATCCTGCCTGGAGTGGAGATTCGATGAATTCCAAGTTAGCAGTGAATGAATGGAAATTTCTTTAGTGGAAATTCCAATGATTTCCCAAGTCTGGTTTGTGAGGACAGGAAAATGAAGAGCTGACCACGGTGGATTGGATAGCCAGATGAACAGCAGACTGGCGAGTGTGAATAGGCCTTTGAAAACCAGCATTGGGTTACTTGGAAATTCAGAAGTGGTGTAACGAAAGGCTGCCTAGAGTGTAGATTCAGATGATTTCCAGATTTTCAGGGAATGAGTGGAACATTCTGTAGTGTCGATAACAATGATTTCAGAACTCTGGGTAATTGGCACCATGAAATGAAGAGCTGACCAGGGTGGAGTCGATAGCCCATGAACACCACGCCTGCGGTATGTGAAGAGGCCGCTGACAACCAGAATTAGGTTACTTGGATATTCACCAGTGATGTAACGAAATCCTACCTGGAGTGGAGATTCTATGAATTCCAAATTCGCAGTGCATGAATGGAAATTCAGTAGTGGGGATTCCAATGAATACTGAAGGCTGGGTTGTGTGGACAGGAAAATGAAGAGCTGACCAGGGTTGAGTGGAAATCCAGTTGAATAGCATGCCTGCGAGTATGAACAGGATGATGAAAACTAGCTTTCGGTTACTTGGATATTCACTAGTGGCCTAATGAAAGACTGTCTGGAGTGGATATTCAGATGAATTCCAGATTCGCAGTGAATGATTAGAACATTCTGTAGTGGAGATTCCAATGATTTCTGAACTCTGGTTTGTGTGGAGACGAAAATGAAGAGCAGAGCATGTTAGAGTGGATAGCCAGTTGAACAGCAGTCCTGCGACATTGAACAGGCTGCTGATAACCAGCGTTGGGTTACTTGGATATTCAAGAATGTTGTAACCATATCCTGCCTGGAGTGGAGATTCCATGAATTCCAGATTGGCAGTGAATGAATGGAACATTCTGTAGTGGAGATTCCAATGATTTACGATGTTGGGGTAGTGTGGACGGGAAAATAAAGAGCTGACCAGGGTTCAGTGAATAGCCAGTTGAACAGAACACCTGCGAGTGTGAAGAGGCCTCTGCACACCAGCATTGAGTTACTTGGACGTTCAGCAGTGGTGTAAAGAAATCCTGCCTGGAGTGGAGATTCGATGATCTCTAGATTGGCACTGAATGAATTGATATTCCAATGATTTCTGAAGTCTGGCTTGTGTGATTAGGAAAAGAAAGGGTTGACCAATGTGGAGTGAATGCCAGTTGAACAGCAAGCCTGCGAGTGTGAACAGTACGCTGAAACCCAGCATTTGGTTACTTGGACATTCAGCAGTGGTGTAACAAAACCGTGCCTGGAGTGGAGATTCGATGAATTCCATATTGGCAGTGAATGATTGTAACATTCTGTAGTGGAGATTCCAATGATTTCTGTAGTCTGGATTGTGTGGACAGGAAAATGAATAGCTTAACAGTGTTGTGTGGATAGCCAGTTGAACAGCACGCCTGCGAGTGTGAAATGGCCGCTGAAAACCATCATTGGATTACTTGGACATTCGCCGGTGGTGTAAAGAAATTCTGCCTGGAGTGGAGATTCGATGAATTCCAGATTCGCAGTGAATGAATTGAACATTCTGTAGTGGAGATTCGAATGATTTCTGAAGTCTGCGTTGTGTGGAACAGATAATAAAGAGCTGACCAGGTTTGAGTGTTTAGAGAGTTGAACAGCATGCCTTCAAGTGTGCACAGGCCTCTGAAAACCAACATTGCTACTTGGACACTCAACAGTGGTGTAACGAAAGCCTGCCTGGAGTGGAGATTCAGATGATTTCCAGATTTGCTGTGAATGAATGGAACATTCTGTACTGGAGATAACAATTATTTCAGAAATCTGGGTAATTGGCACCAGGAAATGAAGAGCTGACCAGGGTGGAGTGGATAGCCAGTGAACACCACGCCCGCGGTATTTGAACAGGCTGCTGACCACTAGCATTCGGTTACTTATATATTCACAAGTGGTTTAACGAAATCCTGCCTTGAGTGAGATTCGATGAATTCCAGATTGACAGAGAGTGAATGGAAATTCTGTAGTGGAGATTCCAATGAATTCTGACGACTGGGTTGTGTGGACAGGAAAATGAACAGCTGACAAGGCTTGAGTGAATAGTCAGTTGAACCAAATGCCTGCGAGTGTGAAGAGGCCTCTGAACACCAGCTTTTTGTTACTTGGACAATCAGCAGTGCTGTAAGGAAATCCTCCCTTGATTGGAGATTCGATGAGTTCCAGATTGGCAGTGAATGAATAGAAATTCTGTAGCGGAGATTCGAATGATTTCTAAAGTCTTCGTTGTGTGGACAGGAATATGAAAAGCTGTCCAGGGATGAGTGAAAAGCCAGTTGAACAGCAAGCCTGCGAGTGTGACTAGGACGCTTAAATCCAGCTTTGGGTTACTTGGACATTCAACAGTGGTGTAATGAAAGCCTGCCTGGAGTGGATATTCAGATGAATTACAGATTCGCAGTGAATGTATGGAACATTCTGTAGTGGAGATTCCAAAGATTTCTGAAGCCTGGTTTCTGTGGACAGGAAAATGAAGAGCAGACCAGGTTATCGTGGATAGCCAGTTGAACAGCAGGCCTCCGAGTTTGAGCAGGCTTCTGATAACCTGCATTGGGTTACTTGTATATTCACCAGTGGTGTATTGAAACTCTGCCTGGAGTAGGAGATTCGATATATTCCAGATTGGCAGTGAATGAATGGACCATTCTCTTCTGGGGATTCCAGTGATTTCTGAAGTCTGGGTTGTGTGGACAGGATAATGAAGAGCTGACCAGGATTGAGTGAAGAGCCAGTTCAACAGCACGCCTGCGAGTGTGACCAGGCCTCTTAAAACCAGCAATGTGTTACTTGGACATTCACCAGTGGTGTAACGAAAGCCTACCTGGAGTGGAGATTCAGATAATTTCCAGATTTGCAGTGAATGAATGGATCATTCTGTAGTGGAGATAGCAATGATTTCAGAAATCTGGGTTACTGGCACCAGGAAATGACAAGGGTGGTGTGTATAGCCAGTGAACTCCACACCTGCGGTATGTGAACAGGTCGCTGACCACTAGCATTAGGTTACTTGGATATTCAACATTGATGTGACGAAATCCTTCCTGGAGTGGAGATTCGATGAATTCCAGATTGGCAGTGAATGAACGAAAATTCTTTAGTGGAGATACCAATGATTTCTAATGTCTGGGTCGTGTGGACAGGAAAATGAGCTGACCAGGGTTGAGTGGAAAGTCAGTTGAACAGCACGCCTGCAAGTGTTACCAGGACGCTGAAATCCATCATTCTGTTACCTGCACATTCAGCAGTTATGTAACGAAAACCTGCCTGGAGTGGAGATACAGTTGAATTCAAGATTCGCAGTGAATGAATGGAACATTCTGTAATGGAAATTCCAATGACTTCTGAAGTCTGGCTTCTTTTGAAAGGAAAATGAAGAGCAGACCAGGTTATCATGATAGCCAGTTGAACAGCAGGACTGCGAGTTTGAGCATGCTGCTGATAACCAGCATTGGGTTACTTGGATATTCACCAGTTGTGTAACGAAACCCTGCCTGGAGTGGAGATTCGAAGAATTCCAGATTGGCAGTGAATGAATGAACTTTCTGTAGTGGAAATTCCAATAATTTCTGAATTCTGGGTTTTATGGACAGGAAAATGAAGAGCAAATGAGGTTGGCGTGGATAGCCAGTTGAACAACAGGCCTGCGAGTTTGAAACGGCTGCTAAATACCAGGATAGGGTTACTTGTATATTCACCAGTGGTGTGAAAATTAGCAATCTGTTACTTGGACATTCAGAAGTCGTGTAACGAAAGCCTACCTGTACTGGAGATTCGATGATTTCCAGATTGGCAGTGAATGAATGGAACATTCTGTAGTGCAGATTCCAATGATTTCTGAAGTTGGGTTGTTTGTACAGGAAAAGAAAGAGAGGACCACTGTGGAGTGGATAGCCAGTTGAACAGCAGGCCTGCGAGTGTGAACAGGACGCTGAAATCCATCATTGTGTTACTTGCACATTCAGCAGTTACCCAACGAAAGCCTGCATGGAGTGGAGATTTAGATGATTTCCAGATTAACAGTGAAAGAATGGAACATTATGTAGTGGAGATTCCAATGATTTCTGATTCTGGGTTATGTGGAAATGAAAATGAAGAGTTGACCAGGTTGGAGTGGAGAGCCAGTTGAACAGCATTCCAGCGAGTGTGAACTGGCTGCTGAAAATAAACATTGGGTTACATGGATATTCACCAGTGATGTAACAAAAGCCTGCCTGGAGTGGAGATTCTATGAATTCGTGATTCGCAATGAATGAGTGGAACATTCTGTACTGGAGATTCCAATGATTTTTGACGTATGCGTTGTGTGGACAAGAAAATTAAGAGCTGACCGGGGTTGAGTGGGTACTCAGTTGAACAGCACTCCTGCGAGTTTGAACAGTACGCTGAAAACCACAATTAGGTTACTTGGACATTCACCAGTGGTGTAACGAAAGCCTGCATTGAGTGGAGTTTCAGGTTAATTCCAGATTCGCAGTGAATGAATGGAACATTCTGTAGTGGAGATTCCAATGATTTCTGAAGTGTGGGTTGTGTGGACACGAAAATGAAGCGCATACCAGTGTTGAGCGGAAAGCCAGTTGAATAGCCCGCCTGCCAGTGTGAACAGGACGCTGAAAACCAGAATTTGGTTACTTGGACATTCAACAGTGCTGTAAAGAAAGTTAGTTTGGAATGAAGATTCGATGATCTCCAGATTGGCTGTGAATGAATGTAACATTCTGAAGTGGAGATTCCAATGATTTTTCAAATCTGGGTTGTATGGACAGGAAAAAAAGAGCTGACCACTCTTGAGTGGATAGCCAGTTTATTAGCTCGCTTGCGTGTGTGAACAGGACACTGAAAAACAGCATCGTGTTACTTGGACATTCAGCAGGGTGTAACGAAATCGTGCCTGGAGTGGTGATTCAGAAGAATTCCAGAATCACAGTGAATGAATGGAACATTCTGTAGTGGACATACCAATGATATCTGAAGTCTGGGTTGTATGGACATGAAAATGAAGAGCTGACCAGGGTGGATTGGAGAGCCAGTGAACACCATGCCTGCGGTATGTGAACAGGCCGCTGACCACTAGAATTTGGTTACTGGGACATGCAGAAGATTCCCAACCCTGACGAGTTTTAGAGGCATATGATCATCACCACCACTGGGTGGCGTTGAACGGGAGAGTACAACATGGTTTCGATTGATTCAGTAGTCGATGCACACCAGGCCTGGTTAGAGTGAACGGGATGATGAAAACTTCGCTTGATTAAGTGCACAGGCAGATGAAATCCAGATATATAGGTGTTGATATTTAGATGAACTCAGGTGGCTCTGTAGAGCGACAGGGTTAATGAATAGAATTCTATATTCGACTGGATAGGGAGCTGAATAGCAGGCGTGGGGAGAGTTGACAGCAAATGCTCAATTGGTAGATTTCGAATTAGACTCGATTTCGTGGAGGACGAGAAGAAACGCAGGTATAATACATTTATATTGAGATGAATTCACTACTCAGCAGTGTCGATCGCTGTCACTATCCCAGTCCTTCCCGTATTCAATGATTTTCTGGCACGGTTCAGTAGCGTCTTCATTTGGATACTTGTGGTGAATGTAATTTTGGCATATGGAATATTTCACGGTGTCTTGCCAGGCTTTGTCACGAGGGCCACATACTCTCAGTAGCTTCCCGGGCTCTCTGAGAGGGCGAGGAATTGAACCCGGCTCGGCCAGACTGGCTGTGTGACATACTCGTCCTACTGCTGTGCTTTCGCGCCAGATTGGCTCTGTTGTTAGGAAGATAAAAAGCAGCCCATGGATGATTTTAGAGTGCAAAATCAGATGTTTCCAAGTTTCTGGTTAGACTAAACAGTGCTGTAACGAATACCTGCGCAGAGTGGAGATTCAGATGTATTCCAGACCCACAGTGAATGATCGGAATATTCTGTAGTGGAGATTCCAAAGCTTTGTGATGTCTGGGTTCTCTGGACAAGAAAATGTAGAGCTGAACAGGGTTGAGTGGATAGCCAGTTTAACAGCACGCCTGGGAATGTGAACAGGACGCTTAAAACCAGCATTGTGTTACATGGACATTCAGGAGTGGTGTAAAGAATGCCTGCCTGGAGTGGAGATTCGATGATCTCCAGATTGGCAGTGAATGAATAGAATATTCTGTATTGCAGATTGCAATGATTTTTGAAATCTGGGTTGTGTGGACAGGAAAATGAAGAGCTGACTAGGTTGGAGTGGAGAGCCAATTGAAGAGCATGCCCACAGTGTGAAGAGATTGCTGAAAACTAGCATTCGGTTACTTGGACATTCAGCAGTGGTGTAACGAAAACCTGCCTGGAGTGGATATTCAGATGAATTACAGATTCGTAGTGAATGCATGGGACATTATTTAGTGGAGATTCCAAAGATTTCTGAAACCTGGGTTCTGTGGACAGGAAAATGAAGAGCAGACCAGGTAGTCGTGGATAGCCAGTTGAACAGCAGTCCTGCGAGTTTGAGCAGGCTGTTGATAACCAGCATTGGGTTACTTGGATATTCACTAGTGGTATTTCGAAATCCTGCCCGGAGTGGAGATTCGATGAATTCCAGATTGGCAGTGAATGAATGGACCATTCTTTTCTGGGGATTCCAGTGATTTCTGAAGTCTGGGTTGTGTGGACTGAATAATGAAGAGTTGACCAGGGTTGATTCAAGAGCTAGTTCAACAGCACTCCTGCAAGTGTGAACAGGCCTCTTAAAACCAGCATTGGGTTACTTGGACATTCACCAGTGGTTATAACCAAAGCCTGCCTGGAGTGGAGATTCAGTTGATTTACAGATTTGCAGTGAATGAATGGAATATTCTGTAGTGCAGATAGCAATGATTTCAGAAATCTGAGTTACTGGCACCAGGAAATGAAGAGAAGACAAGGGTGGAGTGTATAGCCAGTGAACACCACACCTACGGTATGTGAACAGGCCGCTGTCCTCTAGCATTGGGTTACTTGGATATTCAACAGTGGTGTAAGGAAATCCTTCCTGGAGTGGAGATTCGATGAATTTCAGATTGGCAGTGAATGAATGAAAATTCTTTAGTGGAGATTCCAATGATTTCTAAAGTCTGGGTTGTGTGAACAGGAAAACGAAAAGCTGACCAGGGTTGAGAGGAAAGCCAGTTGAACAGCACGCCTGCGCGTGTGACCAGTACGCTGAAAACCACATTGGGTTTCTTGGACATTCACCAGTTGTGTAACGAAAGCCTGCATGGAGTGGAGTTTCAGTTAAATTCCAGATTCGCAGTGAATGAGTGGAACATTCTGTAGTTGAAATTCCAATGATTTCTGAAGTCTGGGTTTTGTGGACAGGAAAAGAAAGAGCTGACCACTGTGGGTGGACAGAGAGTTGAACAGAACTCCTGCTAGTGTGTACAGGACGTTGAAAACCAGCATGAGGTTACTTGGACATTCACCAGTACTGTAACGAAAGTCTGCCTGGAGTGGAGATTCAGATGAATTCAAGATTCTCAGTGAATGAATGGAACATTCTGTAGTGGAAATTCCAGTGATTTCTGAAATCTGGCTTCTGTGGACAGGAAAATGAAGAGCAGACCAGTTTGTCATGATAGCCAGTTGAAGAGCAGGACTGTGAGTTTGAGCAGGCTGCTGATAACCAGCATTGGGTTACTTGGATATTCACCAGTTGTGTAACGAAACCCTGCCTGGCGTGGAGATTCGAAGAATTCCAGATTGGCCGTGAATTAATGGGACTTTCTGTAGTGGAGATTCCAATAATTTCTGAATTCTGGGTTTTATGGACAGGAAAATGAAGAGCAAACGAGGTTGGCGTGGATAGCCAGTTGAACAGCATGTCTTCGAGTTTGAAACGGCTGCTAAAACCCAGGATAGGGTTACTTGTATAATCACCAGTGGTGTAACGATATCCTGCCTGGAGTGGAGGGTTGATGAATTCCAGATTGGCAGTGAATGAAAGGAACATTCTATAGTGGAGATTCCAATGATATCTTGAAGTCTGGTTTGTGTGGACAAGAAAAGAGCTGACAGGGGTTGAGTGGATAGCCAGTTGAACAGCAGGCCTGCGAGTGTGAACAGGCCTCTGAAAACCAACATTGGGGTATTTGGACATTCAGCAGTGGTGAAACGAAATCCTAACTGGAGTGGTGATTCGATGAAATCCATATAGACAGTGAATGAATGGAACATTCTGTAGTGGAGATTCCAATGATTTCTGCAGTCTGGTTTGTGTGGACAGGAAAATGAATAGCTTACCAGTATTGAGTGGATAGCCAGTTGAACATCACGCATGCGACTGTGAACTGGCCGCTGAATACCATCATTGGGTTACTTGGACATTCGACAGTGGTGTAATGAAAGCCTGCCTGGAGAGGAGATTCGATGAATTCCAGATTGGCAGTGAATGAATGGAACATTCTGTAGTGGAGATACCAATGATTTCAGAACTGTGGGTTATTGGCACCAGCAAACGAAGATCTGACCAGGGTGGTGTCGAGAGTCAGTGAACACCACGCCTGTGGTATGTGAACATGCCGCTGACAACCAGAATTGGGTTACTTGGATATTCAACAGTGGTGTAACGAAATCCTACCTGGAGTGGTGATTCGATGAAATCCATATTGGCAGTGAATGAATGGAATATTCTGTAGTGGAGATTTCAATGATTTCTGCAGTCTGGGTTGTGTGGACAGGAAAATGAATAGCTTACCAGTATTGAGTGGATAGCCCGTTGAACAGCACGCCTGCGACTGTGAACTGGCTGCTGAATACCATCATTGGGTTACTTGGACATTCGACAGTGGTGTAACGAAAGCCTGCCTAGAGTGGAGATTCGATGAATTCCAGATTAGCAGTGAGTGAATGGAACATTCTGTCATGGAGATACCAATGATTTCTGAAGTCTACTTTGTGTGGAACAGATAATATGGAGCTAAACAGGGTTGAGTGTTTAGCAAGTAGAACAGCATGCCTTCGAGTGTGCATAGGCCTCTGAAAACGAACTATGGGTTACTTGGACATTCAGCACTGGTGTAATGAATGCCTGCCTGGAGTGGAGATTCAGTTGATTTCCAGATATGCGGTGAATGAATGGAACATTCTGTAGTGGAGATAACAATGACTTCTGAAGTCTGGGTTGTGTGGACAGGAAAATGAATAGCTTACAAGGGTTGAGTGGATAGCCAGTTGAACAGCACGCCTGTGAGATTGAACAGGACGCTGAACATCAGCATTGGGTTACTTGGATATTCAGCAGTGGTGTAACGAAAGCCTGCCTGAAATGGATATTCAGATGAATTCCAGATTGGCAGTGAAGGAATGGAAGATTTTATAGTGTAGATTTCAATGATTTCTGAAGTCTGGTTTGTGTGGACAGGAAAATGAATATCTGACCAGGTTGGAGTGGATAGCCAGTTGATCAGCACGCCTGTGAGTGTGAACAGGCAGCTGAAAACTAGCACTGTGTTACTGGATATTCACCAGTGGTGTAAAGAAATACTGCCTGGAGTGGAGATTCGATGAATTCCAGATTGGCAGTGAATGAATGGAACATTCTGAAGTGGAGATTCCAATGATTTTTGAAATCTGGGTTGTGTGGACAGGAAAAGAAAGAGCTGCCCACTCTGGAGTGGAAAGCCCGTTTAATAGCACGCTTGCGAGTGTAAACAGAACGCTGAAAACCAGCATTTTGTTACTTGGAAATTCAGCAGTGGTGTAATGAAATCGTGCCTGGAGTGGTGATTCAGAAGAATTCCAGAATCGCAGTAAATGAATTGAACATTCTTTAGTGGCGATACCAATGATTTCTGAAGTCTAAGTTGTATGGACAGGAAAATGAAGAGCTGACCAGGGTGGACTGGATGGCCAGTGAACACCATGCCTGCGGTATGTGAATAGGCCACTGACCACTAGAATTGGGTTACTGAGACATGCAGAAGAATCGCAACACTGACGAGGTTTAGAGGCATACGATCATTCTCACCACTGGGTGGTGAGAACCGGGAGAGTACCATACGGTTGACCAGGAGAGTTCCATATGCTTTCGATTGATTCAGTAGTCGATGCACACCAGGCCTGGTTAGAGTGAACGGGAAGATGAAAACTTTGCTTGATTAAGTGCACAGGCAGATGAAAACCAGATATATAGGTGCTGATATTTAGATGAACTCAGGTCTCTCAGTTGTGTGGCAGGGTTAATGAATAGAATTCTATATTCGACTGGATAGGGAGCTGAACAGCAGGCCTGGGGAGAGTTGACAGCAAATGCTCAATTGGTAGATTTCGAATTCGACTCGATTTCGTGGAGAACGAGAAGAAACGCAGGCCTAATACATTGGATATTGAGATGAATTCACTACTCAGCAGTGTGGATCGGTTTCACTCTCCCAGTCCTCCAGGACATCATTGATATGCTGGCACGGTTCAGTAGTGTCTTCTTTTGGAGACTTGTGGTGACTGTAATTTTGGCATATGGAATATTTCACGGGTGTCTTTCCAGGCTTTGCCACGAGGGCCAGATACTCTCGGTAGATTCACGGGCTCTCTGAGACGGCGAGGAATTGAACCTGGATAGGCCAGTCTGGTTGGGTGACACACACGGCCTACTTGTGTGCTTTCACGCCAGAATGGCAGTGTGGATAGGATGATGAAAAGCAGCTCATGGATGATTTTAAAGTGCAGATTCAGATGATTTCAAGTATCTGGGTAGACTCACCAGTGATGTAACGAATGCCTGCGTACAGTGGAGATTCTGATGTATTCCAGACTCGCAGTGAATGGTCGGAACATTCTTTGGTGGAGATTCCAAAGGTTTGTGATGTCTGGGTTCTATGGACAGGAAACTGAAGAGTTGACCACGGTTGAGTGTATAGCCAGTTGAACAGCATGGCTGCACGTGGGATCAGGACGCTGAAAAACAGCATTGTGTTCCTTGGAATGGAACATTCTGTAGTGGAGATTCCAATGATTTCTGAAGTGAAGGTTGTGTGAACAGGAAAATGAAGAGCTGAGCAGGTTGGAGTGGATAGCCAGTTGAACAGCACGCGTGTGAGTGTGAACAGAACGCTGAAAACCAGCATTGGGTTACTTGGATATTCACCATTGGTGTAATGAAAGACTGTCTGGAGTGAATAATCAGATGAATTCCAGATTCAGAGTAAATGAATGGAACATTCTGTAGTGGAGATTCCAATGGTTTCTGAAGTCAAGGTTGTCTAGACAGTAAAATGAAGAGCTGAGCAGGTTGGAGTGGATAGCCAGTTAGACAGCACCCCTGTGAGTGTGAACAGGATGCTGAAAACAAGCATTGAGTTACTTGCATATTCACCAATGCTGTAACAAAAGCCTGCCTGGAGTGGATATTCAGATGAATACCAGATTCGGAGTGAATGAATGGAACATTCTGTAGTGGAGATTTCAATGATTTCAGTACTCTGGGTTATGAGCACCAGGAAATGAAGAGCTGACCAGGGTGGAGCGGAGAGCAAGTGAACACCACGCGTACGGCATGGAACAGGGCGCTGACCACTAGCATTGGGTTTCTGGGATGTGCAGAACAATCCCAACCCTGACGAGTTTTAGACCATACGATCATCACCACCACTGGGTGGCATTGACTGGGAGAATACCATATGGTTTCAATTGATTCAGAAGTCGATGCACACCAGGCCTGGTTTGAGCGGACGGGATGATGAAAACACTACACCTGCGAGTGTGAACGGGACGCTAAAATCCAGCATTGGGTTACTTGGACATTCAACAGTAGTGTAACGAAAGCCTGACTGGAGTGGAGATTCAGATGATCCAGATTTGCAGTGAATGAATGGAACATTCTGTAGTGGAGTTTCCAATGATTTCTCAAGTCTGGGTTTTGTGGACCGGAAAATAAAGTGGTGACCAGAGTTGAGTGGTTAGCCATTTGAACAGCACGTCTGCGAGTGTGAACAGCACGCTCAAAACCAGCATTGGGTTACAGGGAAATTCACCAGTGGTGTTGCGAAAGCCTGCCTTGAGTGGAGATTCAGATGTATTCCAGACTCACAGTGAATGACCAGTACATTCTCTAGTAGATATTCCAGTGATTTCTGATGTGTGGGTTCTGTGGACAGGAAAATGAAGAAGAGACCAAGGCGGAGTGGATAGCCAGTGATCAGTACAGGCCGCTGTAAACCATCATTAGGTTACTTGGATATTCACCAGTGGTGTAACGGAAGTCTGCCTATAGTGGAGATTCGAAGAACTCCAGATTGGCAGTGAAAGAGTGGAACATTCTGTAGTTGAGATTCCAATGATTTCTGAAGTGAAGGTTGTGTAAACAGGAAAATGAAGAGCTGAGTAGGTTGGAGTGGATAGCCAGTTGAACAGCACGCGTGTGAGTGTGCACAGGACGCTGAAAACCAGCATTGGGTTACTTGGATATTCACCATTGGTGTAATGAAAGTCTGTCTGGAGTGAATATTCAGATGAATTCCAGATTCAGAGTTAATGAATGGAACATTCTGTAGTGGAGATTCCAATGGTTTCTGAAGTCAAGGTTGTCTAGACAGTAAAATGAAGAGCTGAGAAGGTTGGAGTGGATAGACAGTTAGACAGCGCCCCTGTGAGTGTGAACAGGACGCTGAAAACAAGCATTGGATTACTTGCATATTCACCATTGCTGTAACGAAAGCCTGCCTGGAGTGGATATTCAGATGAATACCAGATTCGGAGTGAATGAATGGAACATTCTGTAGTGGAGATTCCAATGACTTCAGTACTCTGGGTTATGATTACCAGGAAATGAAAAGCTGACCAGGGTGGAGCGGAGAGCAAGTGAACACCACACATGCGGCATGGAACAGGGCGCTGACCACTAGCATTGGGTTTCTGGGATGTGCAGAACAATCCAAATCCTGACGAGTTTTAGACCATACGATCATCACCACCACTGGGTGGCATTGACTGGGAGAATACCATATGGTTTCAATTGATTCAGAAGTCGATGCACACCAGGCCTGGTTTGAGTGGACGGGATGATGAAAACAACATGCCTGCGAGTGTGAACGGGACACTGAAATCCAGCATTGGGTTACTTGGACATTCAACAGTGGTGTAACGAAAGCCTGCCTGGAGTGGAGATTCAGATGATCCAGTTTCGCAGTGAATGAATGGAACATTCTCTAGCGGAGATAACAATGATTTCTGAAGCCTGGGTTTTGTGGAAAGGAAAATGAAGTGGTGACTAGAGTTGAGTGGTTAGCTAGTTGAACAGCACATCTGCGAGTCTCAACAGCATGCTCAAAACCAGCATTGGGTTACTTGAAAATTCACCAGTGGTGATGCGAAAGCCTGCCTGGAGTGGAGATTCAGATGTATTCCAGACTCGCAGTGAATGACCGGAGCATTCTGTAGTGGAGATTCCAGTGATTTCTGATGTCTGAGTTCTGTGTACAGGAACATGAAGAGGTGACCAGGGCGGAGTGGATAGCCAGTGATCAGTACAGGCCACAGAAAACCAGCATTGGGTTACTTGGACATGCAGTAGTGGTGTAACGAAAGCCTGCCTGTAGTGGAGATTCAGATGAATTACAGATTCGCAGTGCATGAATGGAACCTTCAGAAGTGGAGATTCCAATGATTTCTGAAGTCTGGTTTGTGTGGACTGGAAAATGAAGAGCACACCAGATTAGAGTGGATAGCAAGTTTAACAGCAGGCAAGTGAGTTTGAACAGGCTGCTGAAAACGAGCATTGGGTTACTTGGATATTCACCAATTGTGTAATCAAAGCCTGCCTGGAAGGGAGATTCGATGATTTCCAGATTGGCAGTGAATGAATGGAACATTCTGAAGTGGAGATTCCAATGCTTTCTGAAGTCAAGGTTGTGTGGATAGGAAAATGAAGAGCTGAGCAGGTTGGAGTGGATAGGCAGTTGAACAGCACGCGTGTGAGTGTGAACAGGATGCTGAAAACCAGCATAGGGTTACTTGAATAATCACCATTGGTGAAACGAAAGCCTGCCTGGAGTGGATATTCAGATGAATTCCAGATTCGGGGTGAATGAATGGAACATTCTGTAGTGGAGATTCCAATGGTTTCTGAAGTCAAGGTTGTGTGGACAGGAAAATGAAGAGCTGAGCAGGTTGTAGTGGATAGCCAGTTAAACAGCACATCTGTGAGTGTGAACAGGACGCTGAAAACCAGCATTGGGTTACTTGGATATTCACCATTGCTGTAACAAAAGACTGCCTGGAGTGGATATTCAGATGAATTCCAGATTCGGACTGAACGAATGGAACATTCTGTAGTGGTGATTTCAATGACTTCAGTACTCTGGGTTATGAGCACCAGGAAATGAAGAGCTGACCAGGGTGGAGCAGAGAGCAAGTGTGCACCACGCCTGCGGCATGGAACAGGGCGCTGACCACTAGCATTGGGTTTCTGGGACATGCAGAAGAAAGCCAACCCTGACCAGTTTTAGACCATATGATCATCACCACCACTGGGTGGCATTGACCAGGAGAATACCCTATGGTTTCAATTGATTCAGAAGTCGATGCACACCAGGCCTGGTTTGAGTGGACGGGATGATGAATACAACACGCCTGCGAGTGTGAACAGTACGCTGAAGTCCAGCATTGGGTTACTAGGACATTCACCAGTGGTGTAACGAAAGCCTGCCTGGAGTGGAGATTCAGATGATCCAGATTCGCAGTGAATGAATGGAAAATTCTGTAGTGGAGATTCCAATGATTTCTCAAGTCTGGGTTTTGTGGACAGGAAAATAAAGTGGTGACTAGAGTTGAGTGGTTAGCCATTTGAACAGCACGTCTGCGAGTGTGAACAGCACGCTCAAAACCAGCATTGGGTTACATGGAAATTCACCAGTGGTTTGCGAAAGCCTGCCTGGAGTGGAGATTCAGATGTATTCCAGACACCCAGTGAATGACCGGAACATTCTCTAGTGGATATTCCAATGATTTCTGATGTGTGAGTTCTGTGGACAGGAAAATGAAGAGGAGACCAAGGCGGAGTGGATAGCCAGTGATCAGTACAGGCCGCTGTAAACCATCATTAGGTTACTTGGATATTCACCAGTGGTGTAACGGAAGCCTGCCTGTATTGGAGATTCGAAGAACTCCAGATTGGCAGTGATTGAATGGAACATTCTTTAGTGAAGATTCCAATGATTGCTGAAGACTGGGTTGTGTGCACAGGAAAGGGAAGAGCTGACCAGTGCAGAGTGGATAGCCAGTTTAACAGCATGCCTGTGAGTGTGAACAGGCTTCTGAAAACTAGATTTATGTTACTTATACATTCACCAGTGGTGTAACGAAAGCCTTCTTGGAGTGGACATTCGATGAACTCCAGATCGGCAATAAATGAATGGAAAATTCTGTAGCAGAGATTCCTAATATTTCTGAAGTCTGGGTTGTGTGGACAAGATAATTAAGATCTTTCCAGGTTGGATTGTGTCGCCAGTTGAAGAGCACGCCTGTGAGTGTGAAAAGGCCGCTAAAATCCAGCATTGGTTTACAAGGTTATTCACTAGTGCTGTAACGAGAACCTGCCTGGAGTGGAGATTCGATGAATTTCAGATTGGCAGTGAATGAATGGAACATTTTGTAGTGGAGATTCTAATGGTCTCTGAAGTCCAGATGGTGTGGACAGGAAAATGAAGAGCTGACCAGGGATGAGTGGATAGCCAGTTCAGCAGCACGCCTGCGAGTGTGAACCAGCCCTGGAAACCAGCATTGGGTAATTTGGACATTCACCAGTGGCGTAAAGAAAGCTTGCCTGGAGTGGAGATTCCGATGAATTTCAGAATCGCACTGAATGAATGGAACATTCTGTAGCGGAGATACCAATGATTTCAGAACTCTGGATTATGGGTACCAGGAAACGAAGTGCAGACCAGGGTGGAGTGGATAGCCAGTGAACACCACACCTGCAGTATGTGAACAGGACGCTGACCACTCGCATCAGGTTACTGGGATATGCAGAAGAATCCCAACCCTGACGACTTTTAGAGGCATACGACCATCACCACAACTGGGCGGCGTTGACCGGGAAAGAACCATATGGTTTCGATTCATTCAGATGTCCATGCAAACCAGGCCTGGTTAGAGTGGACGATGATGAAAACTTCTGCTTGATTGAGTGCACAGGTAGATGAAAACGATATATGAAAATGTTCGCATTTAGATGAACTCAGTTTGCTCGGTATTGTGGCAGGGTTAATGAACAGAATACTATATTTGACTGGATAGGGAGATGAAAAGCAGGCCTGGTGAGAGTTGACAGCAAATGCTTAATTGGCAGATTTCTAATTCGAATCGATTTTGTGGAGAATGAGAAGAAACGCTGGCATAATACAATGAATATTGAGATGAATTCACTACTCTGCAGTGTGGATCGCTGTCACTCTCCCAATCCTCCCGGACACTATTGATTTGCTGGCACGGTTTAGTAGCATCTTCATTTGGAGACTAGTGGTGACTGTATTTTTTGCATATGAACTATTTCACGGGTGTCTTGCCAGGCTTTGATACGAGGGCCAGAAACTCTCGGTAGCTTCATGGGCTTTCTGAGAGGCGAAGAATTAAACCCGACTCGGCCAGGCTGGCTGCGTGAAGCACACGTCCTACTGCTGTGCTATCGCCCAAAATGGCAGTGTGGATAGCAGATGAAAATCAGCCCAGGGATACGTTTAGAGTGCAGATTTAGATGATTTCATGTTTCTGGGTAGCCTCACCAGTGCTATAACGAATGCATGTGTAGAGGGGAGATTCAGATGTATTCCAGACTCAGAGCGAATGCCCGGAACATTTTGTAGTGGAGATTCCAATGATTTCTGATGTCTAGGTTGTGTGGAGAGGAAAATGAAGAATGAACCAGGGTGGAGTGGATAGCCAGTAAACAGCAAAAGTGGCTGAAAACCATCATTGGCTTACATGGGTATTCACCAGTAGTGTAAAGCCTGCCAGGAGTGGAGATTTGAAGAACTCCATATTGGCAGTGAATGAATGGAACATTCTGTAGTGGAGATTCCAATGATTTCTGAAGTCTGGTTTGTGTGGACAGGAAAATGAAGAGCTGATAAGGGTGGAGTGGTTAGCCAGTTGAACAGCACGCCTGCGAGTGTGAAAAGTCTGCTGAAAACCAGCATTGTGTTACTTGGATATTCACCAGTGGTGTAATGAAATCCTGGCTGAATTGGAGATTCGATGAATTACAGATTGGCAGTGAATGAAGTCAACATTCTGTAGTGAAGATTCCAATGATTTCTGAAGTCTAGGTTTTGTTGACAGGAAAATGAAGAGGTGACCAGGTTTGAGTGGATAGCCAGTTGAACACCACGCCTGCGAGTGTGAACAGGCCTCTGAAAACCAGCACTGGGTTACTTGGACATGCAATAGTGGTGTAACGAAAGCCTGCCTGGATTGAAGATTCGATGATCTCCAGATTTGCAGTGAATGAATGAATCATTCTGTATTGGAGATTCCAGTGATTTCTGAAGTCTGGGTTGTGTGGATAGGAAATGAAAGATCTGACCACTGTGGAGTGAAGAGCCAGTTGAATACCATACCTGCGAGTGTGAACAGGACGCTAAAAACCAGCATTGGGATACATAGATATTCACTAGTGGTGTAACGAAAGCTTGCCTGGAGTGGTGATTCAGATGAATTCCAGATTAGCAGTGAAAGAGTGGAACATTCAGAAGTGGAGATTCCAATGATTTCTGAAGTCTGGTTTGAGTGGACAGGAAAATGAAGAGCAGTCCAGATTAGAGTGGACAGCGAGTTGCACCACAGGCCTGCGAGTTTGAACAGTCTGCTGAAAACCAGCATTGGGTTACTTGGATATTCACCACTGGTGTAGCCATAGCCTGCCTGGAGGGGAGATTCGATGAATTCCAGATTGGCAGTGAATGAATGGAACATGCTGAAGTGCAGAAGCCTATGATTTCTGAAGTCTGGGTTGTGTGGACTGGAAAATTAAGATCTGACCAGGTTAAGTGGACAGCCAGTTGAACCGAACGCCTGCGAGTGTGCAGAGGCCTCTGAATACCAGCATTGGGTTACGTGGACATTCAGCTGTGATGCAATGAAAGCATGCCTGGAGTGGAGATTCGATGATCTCAAGTTTTGAAGTGAATAAATGGAACATTCAGTAGTGGAGGTTCCAATGATTTCTGAAGTCTGGGTTGTGTGGAAAGGAAAAGAAAGTGCTGACCACTTCTAGATTCAATAGCCAGTTGAACAGCAGGCCTGCGAGTGTGAACAGGACGCTGAAAACCAGCATTCTGTTACTTGGATATTCACCAGTGGGGTAAAGAAATCCTGCCTGGCGTGAAGATTCAATGAATTCCATATTGGCAGTACATGAATGGAACATTCTGTAGCGGAGATTCCAAAGATTTCTGAAGTCTGCGGTGTGTGAACAGGAACATGAAGAGCTGACCTGGGTCGAGTGGATAGCCAGTAAAACAGCACCCGTGATTGTGAACAGGACGCTGAACACCAGCATTGGGTTACTTGTACATTCAACAGTGGTGTAATGTAAGCCTGCCTTGAGTGGAGATTCGATGAATTCCAGATTGGAAATTAATGAATGGAACATTCTGTAGTGCAGATACCAATGGCTTCTGAAGTCTACGTTGTTTGGACAGAAAAATGAAAAGCTGAGTAGGGGGGAGTGGATAGCCAGTTGAACAGCACGACTGCGAGTGTGAACAGGAGGCTGAAAACCAGCATTGGGTTCCTTGAACATTCACCAGTGGTGTAATGAAAGCCTGCCTGGAGAGGAGATTCGATGAACTCCAGATTGGCATTGAATGAATGGAACATTCTGTCGTGGAGATTCCAATGGTTTCTGAAGCCTGGTATGTGTGGAGAGGAAAAGAAAGGGCTGACCAGTGTGGAGTGTATAGCCAATTGAACAGCACGCCTGCGAGTATGAAAAGGACGATGAAAACCAGCATTGGGTTACTTTGACATTCACCAGTGGTATAACGAAAGCCTGCCTGGAGTGGAGATTCAGATGATCCAGATTCGCAGTGAATGAATGGAACATTCTGTAGTGGAGATTCCAATGATTTCTGAAGTGAGGGTATTGTGGAAAGGAGAGTGAAGAGGTGACCAGGGTGGAGTGGATAGTCAGTTGAACAGCACTCCTGCGAGTGTGAACAGGCCGCTGAAAACCAGCATTGGGTTACTTGTATATATACCAGTGGTGTAACCAAAGCCTGCCTGGAGTGGAGATTCATATGAATTCCAGATTCGACCTAAATGAATGTATCATTTTATAGTGAATATAACAATGATTTCAGAGCTCTTGGTTATGGGCACCAGGAAATGAAGAGCTGACCAGGATCGAATGGATAGCCAGTGAACACCACGCCTGCGGTATGTGATCAGGCCACTGACCATTAGCATTGGGTTACCTGGATATTCACCAGTGTTGTAACGAAATCCTGCCTGGAGTAGAGATTCAGATGAATTCCAGATTCCCAGTCAATGAATGGAACATTCTGTAGTGGAGATTCCAATGTTTTCTGAAGTCTGAGTTGTGCGGACTGGAAAATGAAGAGCTGACCAGGGTTTAGAGGATAGCAGTTGAACAGCATGCCTGCGAGTTTGAAGAGACTAGCTGAAAACAAGCATTGGGTTACTTGGACATTCACCAGTGGTGTAACGAAATCCTGCCTGGAGTGGAAATTCTATGAATTCCAGATTGGCAGTGAATGAATGGAACATTTTGTAGTGGAGACACCAATGGTTTCTGAAGTCTGGGTTGTGTGAACAGGAAAATGAAGAGCTGACCAGGGTTGTGTGGATAGCCAAATGAACTGCACGCCTGCAAGTGTGAATAGGCCGCTGAAAACTATCATTGGGTTACTTGGACATTTACCAGTGGTGTAATGAAAGCCTGCCTAGAGTGGAGATTCAGATGAATTCCAGAATCGCAGGGACTTAATAGAACGTTCTGTAGTAGAGATACAAATGATTTCAGAATTCTGGGTTATGGGCACCATGAAATGAAGAGCTGACCAGTGTGGAGTGAATAGCCAGTGTGCACCACGCCTGCGGTATGTGAACAGGCCGCTGACCACTAGCATTGGGTTACTGTGACATGCAGAAGAATCCCAACCTTGACGAGATTTAGAGTCATATAATCATCACCACCACACGGTGGCGTTGACCGGGAGAGTACCATATGGTTTCAAATTGATTCAGAAGTCGATGCACACCAGACCTGGTTAGAGTGGACGGGATGATGAAAACTTCGGCTTGATTGAGTGCACAGGCAGATGAAAACCAGATATGTCATGTTGATATTTAGATGAACTTAGGTCGCTCGGTAGTGTGGCAGGGTTAATGAACAGAATACTATATTTGATTGGATAGGGAGCTGAAAACAGGCCTGGTGAGAGTTCACAGCAAATGCTCAGGTGGCAGATTTCTAATTCGACTAGATTTCATTGAGAATGAGAAGAAACACAGGCCTAAGACGTTGGATATTGAGATAAATTCAGCAGAGTTGATCACTGTCACTCTCCCAGTCCTCCTGGACTTCATTGATTTGCTTGCACGGTTCAGTAGCGTATTCGTTTGGAGACTTGTGGTGACTGTACTTTTGGCATATGGAATATTTCCCGGGTGTCTTGCCAGGCTTTTCCAGGAGGGCCAGAAACTCTCGGTAGCTTCCTGGCTTTCTGAGCAGGTGAAGAATTGAACCCGGCTCGGCCAGGCTGGCCGAGTGACACACTCGTCAAACTGCTGTGCTTTCGCGACAGAAAGGCAGTGTAGATAGGAAGCTGAAAAGCAGCCCATGGATGATTTTAGAATGCAGATTCAGATCATTTCCAGTTTCTGGGTAGACTCTCCAGATGTGTAACGAATGCCTGCGTAGAGTGTAGATTCAGATGTATTCCAGACTCGCAGTGAATGACCGGAACAAACTGTAGTGGAGATTCCAATGATTTCTGATGTCTGGATTCTGTGGACAGGAAAATGAAGGGCTGCACCGGGTGAAGTGGACGGCCAGTGATCAGCACAGGCCGCTGAAAACAATCATTGAGTTACTTGGACATTCACCAGTGGTGTAACGAAAGCCTGCCTGGAGTGTAGATTTAGATAAAATCCAGAATGGTAGTGAATGAATGGAACATTCTGTAGTGGAAATTCCAATGATTTCTGAAGTCTGGGTTGTGAGGACAGGAAAATGAAGAACTGACAAGGTTGGAGTGGATACCAGTTGAACAACAGGACTGCCAGTGTGAGCAGGACAATCAAAACCAGCATACGGTTAATTGAATATTCACCAGTGGTGAAACAAAAGCCTGCCTAAAATGGAGATTCAATGAATTCCAGATTGGCAGTGAATGATGGAACATTCTGTAGTGGAGATTCCAATGGCTGCTGAAGTCAAGTTTGTGTGGACAGGAAAATGAAGAGCTGACCAGTTTGGAATGGATAGCCATTTGAAAATCACGCCTGCGAGTGTGAAAAGGATGCTCAAAACCAGCACTTGGTTACTTGGATATTCACCAGTGGTGTAACGAAAGCATGCCTGGAGTGGAGATTCAGATGAATTCCAGATTCGAAGTGAATGAATGGAACATTCTGTAGTAGAGATTCCAATGATTTCAGAACTCTGGGTTATTGAAGAGCTGACGAGGGTGGAGTGGATAGCCAGTGAACACCACACCTGCGGTATGTGAACAGGCCGCTGATCACTAGCATTGCATTACTGGGACATGAAGAAGACTCCCAGCCCTGACGTGTTTTAGAGGCATAATCATCACCACCACTGCGTGGCATTGACCGGAGAATACCATATGGTTTCGATTGAATCAGAAATCGATGCACACCAGGCCTGGTTAGAGTGGACGGGATGATGAAAACTTAGGCTTGATTGAGTACACAGGCAGATGAAAACCAGATATGTAGGTGGTGATATTTAGATGAACTGGGGTGGCTCGGTAGTTTGGCCATAACATTCTCTAGTGGAGATTGCAATGATTCCTGGAGTCTGGGATCTGTGGTATGGAAAATGAAGAGCTGAACAGGGGGGAGTGGATAGCCAGTTATCAGCACAGACTGCTGAATCCATCATTGGGTTACTTGGACATTCACGAGTGGTGTAATGAAAGCCAGCCTGGAGTGGAGATTCGATGAACTCCAGCAGTGAATGAATGGAAAATTCTGTAGTGGAGATTCCAGTGATTTTTGAAGTCTGGGTTGTGTGGACAGGAAAAGAATGTGCTGACCCCTCTGGAGTGATAGCCAGTTGAATAGCACGCCTGCGAGTGTGAACAGGAAGCTGAACACCAGCATTGGGTTACTTGTACATTCACTAGTGTTGTAATATTAGCCTGCCTGGAGTGGAGATTCGATGAATTCCAGATTGGAAATTAATGAATGGAACATTCTGTAGTGGAGATTCCAATGGTTTCTGAAATCTACGTTGTGTGGACAGAAAAATGAATATCTGACCAGGGTGGAGTGGATCGCAAGTTGAACAGCACGACAGTGAGTGTTAACAGGACGCTGAAAACCAGCATTGTGTTCCTTGGACATTCACCAGTGGTCTAATGAAAACCTGCCTGGAGTGGAGATTCGATGAAATTGGACGTGAATATATGGAACATATATATATTCCATAAATGGAATATATGGAACATTATGTAGTGGAGATTCCAATGTTTTCAGAAGTCTACGTTGTGTGGACAGGAAAATAATGTGCTTAACACGCTTGCGTGGATAGCCAGATGTACAGCACGCCTGAAAGTGTGAAGAGGACGCTGAAAACTAGCATTGTGTTACTTGGACATTCACCAGCGGTGTAACGAATGCCTGCCTGGAGTGGAGATTCAGATGAATTCCAGATTCGCAGTGAATGAATGGAACATTCTTTCGTGGAGATTCCAATGATTTCTGAAGTCTGGGTTGTGTGGACAGGAAAATGAAGAGATGACGACGGTGAAGTGGACAGCAAGTTAAACAGCACGCGTGCAAATGTGAACAGCACGCTGAAAATCAGCATTTTGTTACTTGGATATTCACCAGTGGTATTACCAAAGCCTGCCTGGAGTGGAGATTCAGATGATGCAGATTAGCACTGAATGAATGGAACATTCTACAGTGGAGATTCCAATGATTTCTTAATTCTGGGTTGTGTGGACAGGAATATGAAATGCTGACCAGATTTGAATGGATAGCCAGTTGAACAACAAGCCTTGGAGTGTGAACAAGACCGTTCAAAACCAGCATTGTGTTACTTGGACATTCAATAGTGGTGTTGCGAAAGCCTGCCTTGTTTGGAGATTCGATGAACTCCAGATTGGCAGTGAATGAATGGAATATTCTGCAATGGAGATTCCAATGATTGCTGAAGTCTGGGTTTTGTGGACCGGAAAAGGAAGTTCTGACCAGAGTGGAGTGGATAACCAGTTGAACAGCATGCCTGCGAGTGTGAACAGGCCGCTGAAAATCAGCATTGTGTTACTTGGACATTCACCAGTGCCGTAACGAAAGCCTGCCTGGAGTGGAGATTCGATGAACTCCAAATTGGCAGTCAGTTAATGGATCATTCTGTAGTGGAGATTCCTCTGATTTCTGAAGTCTGGGTTATGTGGACAGGAAAATGAAGAGCTGTCCAGGGTGGATTTTGTCACCAGTTGAACAGGACGCCTGCGAATGTGAACCAGCATTGTGTTCTTTGGACATCACCAGTGGTGTAGCAAAAGCTTGCCTGGAGTGGAGATTCGATGAATTCCAGATTGGAAGTGAATGAATGGAACATTCTGTAGTGGAGATTACATTGGTTTCTGAAGTTTGCATTGTGTGGACAGGAAAATGGAGAGCTGACCAGGTTGGAGTGGATTGCCAGTTAAACAGCACGCCTGCCAGTGTGAACAGGCCACTGAAAACCAGCATTGGGTTACTTTCATATTCACCAGTGGCGTAACGAAAGCCTACCTGGTGGGGAGATTTGATAAATTCCATACTATCAGTGAATGAATGGAACATCCTGTAGTGGAGATTCCAATGGTTTCTGAAGTCTAGGTTTTGTGGACATGAAAATGAATAGCTGACCAGGGTCGACTGAATAGTCAGTGAAGAGCATGCCTGCGAGTGTGAACAGGACACTGAAAACCATATCCGGTTACTTTAATATTCACAATTGATGTAACAAAAGCCTGCCTAAAGTCGTGATTCGATGAATTCCAGATTGGCAGTGAATGAGTGGAACATTCTGTAGTGGAGATTCTAATGGTTTCTGAAGTGTAGGTTGTGTGGACAGGAAAATGAATAGCTAACCATGGTTGAGTGGATTGTGAGTTGAAAAGCACGCCTGTGAGTGTGAACCGGCTGCTCAATCTAGCATGCAGTTACTTGGACATTCAACAGTGGTGTAACGAAAGTCTGCCTGGATTGGAGACTCTGATGATTTTCAGATTTGCAGTGAATGAATGGAACATTCTGTACTGGAGATACCAATGAGTTCAGAACTCCGGGTTATGGCACCAGGACATGAAGAGCTGACCAGGGTGGAGTGGATAGCTAGTGAACACCACGACTGCAATATGTGAACAGGCCGCTGACCACTAGCATTGTGTTACTGGGACATGCAGAAGAATCACAACTCTGTCGAGTTTTAGAGGCATACGATCATCACTACAACTGAGTGCCGTTGACCGGGAGAATACCATATGGTTTCGATTGATTCAGTAGTCGATGCACACCAGGCCTGGTTAGAGTGGACGGGATGATGAAAACTTCGGCTTGATTGAGAGCATAGGCAGATGAAAACCAGGTATGTAGGTGTTGATATTTAGATGAACTCAGTTTGCTCAGTAGTGTGGCAGGGTTAATGAACAGAATACTATATTTGATTGGATAGGGAGCTGAAAAGCAGGCCTGGTGAGAGTTGACAGCAAATGCTTACTTGGCAGATTTCTAATTCGACTCGATTTTGTGGAGAACGAGAAAAAACGCAGGCCTAATACATTGGATATTGAGATGAATTCACTACTCAGCAGTGTGGATCACTGTCACTCTCCCAGTCCTCCTGGACTCCATTGATTTGCTGGCCTGGTTCAGTAGCGTTTTCGTTAGGAGACTTGTGGTGACTGTAATTTTGGCATGTGAAATATTTCACGGGTGTGTTGCCAGGCTTTGCCACGAGGGCCAGATACTCTCGGTATCTTCCCGGGCACGCTGAGAGGGCGAGAAATTGAACCCGGCTCGGCCAGTCTGGCTGCGGGACACACACGTCCTACTGCTGTGCTTTCGCTTCAGAATGGCAGTGTGGATATGCAGATGAAAAGCAGCTTATGGATGGTTATAGTGTGCAGATTCAGATGATTTCATGTTTCTGAATAGACTCACCAGTGCTGTACGACTGCCTGCATAGAGTGAAGATTCAGATGTATTCCAGACTCGCAGTGAATGACCGAAACATTCTGTAGTGGATATTCTAATGATTTTTGATGTCAGGGTTGTGTAGACAGGAAAATGAAGTACTGACCAGGGTGGAGTGGATAGCCAGTGAACAGCACAGGCAGTTGAAAACCATCATTGGGTGACTTGGTTGTTCACCAGTGTTGTACCAAAAGCCTTCCTGGAGTGGATATTCGAAGAAATCCAGATTGGCAGTGAATGAATGGACCATTTTGTAGTGGAGATTCCAATAATTTCTGAAGTCTGGGTTTTGTGGATAGGAAAAGGAAGAGCTGACCATGTTGGTGTGGATAGCCAGTTTAACAACAAGCCTTCGAGTGTGACCAGGCTGCTGAAAACCAGCATTGGGTTACTTGGACATTTACCATTGGTTTAACATTTGCCAGTGGTTTTGTGTGTAAAAAAATGGCCGTCGTTCTGGCCGTTTCCCCAGTCCAGGGAGGTCGATGGTGATTGTCAGGTCAAGGAAGGAAACAGGGGCCAAGCTGGTTGGTCTTAGCAGCAGTTTATTATGTGGAAGAGATATATGTCATGAAGTCCCCAGGATCTCTCAAGCACGTGAACCTTTGTTCTCTCAGTTTCTGTCCTCAGTCCTATCTTCCCAGGTTCTCTGAGCCCTGAAATCTCCCTTATATAGAACATAGTACCTCTAAAGGGAGCAATATAGTGATGTCATCAAAAGGAGTTACAGAAAGAACATTGAGGCACAACATATATTGTTTCTTTACATCCGCAGGCCAGTAATCCTTTTACAAAATACAAGCACTTGGATTAGCACAACAAAGACAAGTCTGGTAGAGCTTGGAATCTACATCTCCAAAATCAACCAGCTTGGAGCCAGGAATCTACATCCCAAAGATCGGGCCTGGCTTAGCACCTGGGACCTCCATACCTAAGGCCAGCTAGTTTCCTATGTGATAAGAGAAACTGCCTCAATATACTGAAATCATTTACTGAAGGCAGTTTGAAGGGGAAAAAGTTCAGTCTCATCCAAGCTAGTCAGGACACAAAGGAAAACTTCTTCTAGGAGTTGTTTCACCTCTCCTTGTCAAACCAACATATAAGCATACATTTTGTATGGACACAGTAAGAAATATCTTGAGCTTATAAAATTGCTCTCCCAGGGCCATCTCAATCTCAGACTCCAGTGCTCAGGCCAGGTAGCTTTCCAATTCCTAGCAGCAGTGTCCTTGTCTCATCGTTAATTTTGGATCATGACAGCATTTGACTATGATCAAACTCTTTTTTTTTTTTTTCCCTTTATTTTATTTTATTTTTTTTAAAGTTGTAGATTTACAATTTTTTGTGCTTTGGTTTCAATTATACAATGATCAGATACCCATCCCTCCACCAGTGCCCATTTTCCACCACCATGGATAATATCCCTCCCACCCCCATCCCCCCATCCCCCCGTCTCTGTGGCAGGGCAATCCCCTGTGTTCTCTCTCTCCTTTTGGGTGTTGTGGTCTGCAAAAGAGGCATTGAGTGGCAAACATGTTCAGTCCATAGTCTACTTTCGACATGCATCTCCCCTCCTGGGAGGATCCTCCAAACATCCTTTATTTGGTGCTCCCTTCTCTATCTGAATAGCCCTTTCCTCTAGGATACCCGGCTGGCCTCTAAGTTATGGAGTAATCCTCCTGGTGCTGATCTCAGCTATTCTTGGGTATTAATCTCATACTTTGTTACTTTATATCCCCCAGATGAATGCAATCTTTCTATGTCTATCCCTCTCTTTCTGACTCATTTCGCTTAGCATGATACTTTCCATATTGTACCACTTGTATGTAAATTTCATGACTTCATCTTTTATGATCAAACTCTTAACTGATAGTTAAGTATCGTGGCACCTTGGCCAGGCCCATAGCGATGCCAGGGTAGCACATAACTTACCGGCTTGCCCTGGTTCCATCCAGTCCCACGCCGGGACCCTGCCCTTGGGTGCTAGGAAGGGGGGCAACTGAGGCTTAAGTTTAGAAGGCAGATGCCCAGGAGTGAATAATAGTCTAAGCCAATCAATTCCTATGTTACGAAGCATATTAATTAATTGTCTTCCTGTATCTATAGAAAAGGACATTGCATTAAAGTAAACTGCTCAAAAGACATCAGGAGAGGAGAAAGGCAATATTAACTTAAAGTAAAGCTTCAGTGTCTAAGAAGGATGAGACCTTACAAATTGGTTGGGGAACACAGCATAGCAGTGTTTACAGACAAACAAAGTAATAGGAATGACTTGGGAGCACTGTGATGGGTGCAACCTGATAGACCTAAGCTCCGTGTACTCCAAGAGAAAATCTGCCTGGAGTGAAATTCGATGAACTCCAGAGTGGTAGTGAATGATTGGAACATTCTTTAGTGGAGATTCCAATGATTTCTGAAGTCTGGGATGTGAGGAAAGGAAAATTAACAGCTGACCAGGTAGTTTTGGATAGCCAGTTGAACAGCACGCATGCAAGTGTGAACAGGCCACTGATAACCAGCATTGTGTTACTTGCACATTCAACAGTGGTGTAACGAAAGCCTGCCTGGAGTGGATATTCAGATGATTTCCAGATTAGAGAGAAAGAATGGAACATTCTTTAGTGGAGATTCCAATAATTTCTGAAGTCTGGATTGTGTGGATAGGAAAATTAAGAGCTGACCAGGTTGGAGTGGATAGCCAGTAAAACAGCACTCTTGTGAGTGTGAGCAGGGCCCTGAAAACCAGCATTGGGCTACTTGGATATTCACCAGTGGTGTAACTAAAGCCTGCCTGGAGTAAAGATTTGATGAATTCCAGATTGGCAGTGAATTAATGGAACGTCCTACAGTGGAGATTCCAGTGATTTGTGAACTCTGGGATGTTTGGACAGGAAAATGAACAGCTCACCAAGGTTAGAGTGGATAGCCATTTGAACAGCAGGACTGCGAGTTTTACAGGCCTCTGAAAACCAGCATTGGGTTACTTTGACATTCAGCAGTGGTTTAATGAATGCTTACCTGGAGTGGAAATTCAATGATCTCCAGATTGGCAGTGAATTTATGGAACATTCTGTACTGTAGATTCCAATGATTTCAGAAGACTGGGTTGTGTGGACAGGAAAATGAAGAGCTGACCATGGTTGAGAGGACATCCAGAAGAACAGCATGACTGCGAGTGCGAACAGTCCTCTGTAAACCAGCATTGGGTTACTTGGACATTCACCAGTGGTGTAATGACAGCCTGCCTGGAGTGGAGATTCGATGAATTCCAGATTTGTAGTGAATGAATGGAACATTCTGTAGTGGAGAATCCAATGGTTTCTGAAGTCTGGGTTGTCTGGACAGGAAAAGAAGACCTGACCAGGGTGGAGTGGATAGCCAGTTGAACAGCACGCCTGTGAGCGTTAATGGCACACTTGAAAATCATCATTGTGTGACTTGGTTATTCACCAGTGGTGTAATGAAAACCAGTCCGGTGTGGAGATTCCATGAAATCCAGTTTGGCAGTTACTTAATGGAACATTCTCTAGTGGAGATTCCAACGATTTCTGAATTCTACGTTTTGCGGACAGGAAATAAATGAGCGGACCACTGTGGAATGGATAGTCCATTGAACAGCACACCTTCGAGTGTGAATAAGACGCTGAAAACCAGCATTGGGTTACTTAGACATTCACAAGAAGTGTAATGAAAGCCTAACTGTAGTGGAGATTCAGATAAATTCCAGATTCGCAGTGAATGAATGGAACATTCTGTAGTGGAGATTCCAATGATTTTTGAATTCTGTGTTGTGTCGATAGAAAAATAAATACCTGACCACTGGGCACTGGACAGCCAGTTGAACAGCACTCCTGCGAGTGTGAATAGGACTTTGAAAACCTGCACTGGGTGACTTGGACATTCACCAGTGGTGTAACAAAGTCTACATGGAGTTGAGTTTCAGTTAATTCCAGATTCGCAGTGAATGAATGGTACATTCTGTAGTGGAGATTCCAATGATTTCAGAATTCTGGGTTGTGTGGACAGGAAAAGGAAGAGCTGACCAGGTTTGAGTGGATAGCCAGTTGAACAGCATGCCTACGAGTGTGCACAGTCCGCTGAAAACCAGCATTGTGTTATTTGGATATTCACCAATGATGTAACGAAACCCTGCCTGGAGTGGAGATTCGATGAATTCTAGATTGTCGGTGAATGAATGAAACATTTTGTAGTGAAGATTTTACTGGATTCTGAAGTCTAGGTTACGTGTATAGGAAAATGAAGGGCTGACCAGGGTTGAGTGGATAGCTAGTTGAAGAGCAGGCCTGCGAGTTTGAACAGGCTCTGAAAACCAGCATAGGGTTACTTGGACATTCATTAGTGGGGTAACAAATGCCTGCCTGGAGTGGAGATTTGATGATCTCCAGATTGGCATTGAATGAATGAAACATTCTGTAGTGCAGATTCCAATGATTTCTGAAGTCCAGTTTGTGTGGGTAGCAAAAGAAAGACATGAACACTGTGGAGTGGATAGCCAGTTGAACAGCACGTCTGCGACTGTGAACAGGACGCTGAAAACCAGCAATGGGTTACTTGGACATTCACCAGTGGTGTAGCGAAAGTCTGCCTGGAGTGGAGATTCAGAAGAATTACAATTTCGAAGTGAATGAATGGAACATTCTGTAGTGGGGATTCCAATGATTTCTGAAGTCTGGAATGTGTGAACAGGAAAATGAAGAGCTTACCAGGATGGAGTGGATAGCCAGTTGAACAGCACGTCTGCGAGTGTGACAAGTCCTCTGAAAACCAGCACTGGGTTACCTGGACATTCAGCAGTGGTGTAACGAAAGCCTGCCTGGAGTGGAGATTCGATGATCTCCAGACTGGCCGTGAATGTATGGAACATTCTGTAGTGGAGATTACAATTTTTTCTGAAGTCTGGATTGTGTGGACAGGAAAATGTAGAGCTGACCAGGTTTGAGTGGAAAGCCAGTTGATCAGCACGCCTGCGAGTACGAACAGGACGTTGAAAACCAGCACTGGGTTATGTGGACATTCAGCAGTGGTGTAATGAAAGCCTGCCTGGAGTGGGGATTCGATGATCTCCAGATTGGCAGTGAATGAATGGAACATTCTGTAATGGAGATTACAATGATTTCTGTAGTCTGGTTTGTGTGGACAGGAAACAAAAGAACTGACCAATATGGAGTGGATAGGCCGTTGAGCAGCATGCCTGCGAATGTGAACAGCACGCTGAAAACCAGCATTGGGTTACTTGGACATTCACCAGTGGTGTAACAATAGCCTGCCTGGAGTGGAGTTTCAGGGAACTCCAGATTGGCAGTGACAGATTGAACATTCTGTACTGTAGATTCCAATTATTTCTGAAGTCTAGGTTTTGTGAACAGGAAAAGGAAGAGCAGACCAGGGATCAGTGGAGAGCCAGTTGAACAGTACGCCTGCGAATGTGAACAGGACGCTGAAAACCAGCATTGTGTTACCGGGATATTCAACAGTAATGTAAGGAAAGCCTGCCAGGAGTGGAGATTGAGATGAATTCCAGATTCGCAGTCAATATAATGGAGATTACAATGATTTCTGTAGTGGAGATTCCAATTATTTCTGAAATCTGGTTTGTGTGGGCAGGAAAATGAAGAGCTGACCAGGGTTCAGTGGATAGTCGTTGAACAGCACACCTGTGAGTGTGAACAGGACTTTGAAAACCACCATTGTATTGCTTCGACATTCAGCAGTGATGTGACTAAAGCCTGCCTGGAGTGGAGATTCGATGATCTCCAGATTTCAGTGAATGAATGAAACAGGCTGTAATAGAGATTCCAATGATTTCTGAAATCTGGGTTGTGTGGAAAGGAAAATGAAGAGCTGAGCAGGGTTCAGTGGATAGCCAGTTGAAGAGCACGCCTGTGAGTGTGAAAAGGCCTCTGAAAACCAGCGTTGGGTTACTTGGACATTTAGCAGTATTGTAATGAAAGCCTGCCTGGAGTGGAGATTCAGATGGATTCCAGATTCGAAGCCAATGATTGGAATATTTTAAAGTGGATATTCCAATGTATATTCAGCAGTGGTATAACGAAAGCCTGCTTTAAGTGGAGATTCGATGATCTCCAGATTCCGGTGAATTAATGGTACATTCTGTTGTGGAGATTCCAATGATTTCTGAAGTCCGGGATGTATGGAGAGGAAATGAAAGAGGTGACCACTTTGGAGTAGATAGCTAGTTGAACAACACGTCTGCGACTGTAACAGGACGCTGAAAATCAGCATTGGGTGACTTGGATACTGACCAGTGGTGTAGCGAAAGCCTGCCTGGAGTGGAGATTCAAAGAACTCCAGATAGGCAGTGAATAAATTGAACATTCTGTAGTGGAGATACCAATAATTTCTGAAGTCTTGGTTGTGTGTACAGGAAAAAGAAGAGCTGACCAGGTTGGAGAGGATAGCCAGTTGAACAGCACGCCTGCGAGTGTGAACAGCACGCTGAAAACCATCATTGGGTTACTTGGACATTCACAAATGGTGTAACAAAAGCCAGCAGGGAGTGGAGTTTCCATGAATTCCAGATTGGCAGTTACTGAATGGAACATTCTGTAGTGGAGATTCCAAAGGTTTCTGAATTCTACGTTGTGTGGACTGGAAAATGAAGAGCTGACCAGAGTGGAATGGATAGCACGTTGAACAGCACGCCTGCGACTATGAACAGGCTGCTGAAAACCAGCATTTGGTTACTTGGATATTCACCAGTGGTGCAAAGAAATCCTACCTAGAATGGATATTCGAAGAATTCCAGATTGACAGAGAATGAAATGAAACTTCTATAGTGGAAATTCCAATGATTTCTGTAGTCTGGGTTGTGTGGACAGGAAAATGAAGAACAGACCAGGGTTGAGTGGAAAGCCAGTTGAAAAGCACACCTCTGAGTGTGAACAAGACTATGAACACCAGCATTGGGTTACTTGGATATTCACTAGTGGTGTAACGAAAGCCTGCCTGGAGTGGAGATTCGATGAATTCCAGATTGTCAGTGAATGAATGGAACATTCTGTAGTGGAGATTCCAATAATTTCTGAAATATGGGTTGTGTGGATAGAAAAAATGAAGTGCGTACCAGTTTAGAGTGGATAGACTTTTGAACAGCAGGCTTGCAAGTTTGAACAGACCTCTGAAAACTAGCATTGGGTTACTTGGACATTCAGAAATGGTGTAACAAAAGACTGCCTGGAGTGGAGATTCGATGATCTCCAGATTCTGGTGAGTTAATGGTATGTTCTGTTGTGGAGATTCCAACGATTTCTGAAGTCCGGGTTGTATGGAGAGGAAATAAAAGAGGTGACCACTTTGGAGTATATAGCCAGTTGAACAACACGCCTGCGACTGTAACAGGACGCTGAAAATCAGCATTGGGTGACTTGGACATTGACCAGTGGTGTAACGAAAGCCTGCGTGGAGTGGAGATTCAAAGAATTCCAGTTTGGCAATGAATGAATTGAACATTCTGTAGTGGAGATACCAATAATTTCTGATGTTTGGGTTGTGTGTACAGGTAAAGGAAGAGCTGACCAGGGTGGAGAGGATAGCCAGTTGAACAGCACGCCTGCGACTATGAACAGGACACTGAAAACCAGCTTTGGGTTACTTGGACATTCACCAATGGTGGAACGAAAGCCAGCCTCGAGTGGAGATTCCATGAATTCCAGATTGGCAGTTACTGAATGGAACATTCTGTACTGGAGATTCCAAAGGTTTCTGAATTCTACGTTGTGTGGACAGGAAAATGAAGAGCTGAGCCGGTTGGAATGGAGAGCTAGTTGAACAGCACGCCTGCGACTATGAACAGGCTGCTGAAAACCAGCATTGGGTTAAATGGATATTCACCAGCGGTGTAACAAAAGCCTGACTGGAGTGGAGATTCGATGAATTCCAGATTGGAAGTGAATGAATGGAACATTCTGTAGTGGAGATTCTAATGGTTTCTGAAGTCTGGGTTATGTGGACAGTAAAATGAAGAGCTGACCAGAGTTGAGTGGATAGCCAGTTGAAAAGCACGCCTCTGAATGTGAACAGGACGATGAAAACCAACATTGAGTTACTTGGACATAAACCAGTGTTGTAACGAAATCCTGCGTGGAGTGGAGAATCGATGAACTACAGAATGGCAGTGAATGAATGGAATATTCTGTAGTGGAGAGTCCAAAGATTTCTGAAGTCTGGGTTGTGTGGACAGGAAAAGAAAGAGCTGACCACGGTGGAATGGATAGCCAGTTGAACAGCACTTCTAGGAGAGTGAACATGACGCTGAACACCAGCATTGGTTTACTTGGATATTCACTAGTGGTGTAAACCAAAGCCTGCCTGGAGTGGAGATTCGAAGAATTTCAGAATGGCAGAGAATCAATGGAACATTCTAAGTGGAAATTCCAATAATTTCTGAAATCTGGGTTGTGTGGAAAGGAAAATGAGGTCCAGACCAGTTGAGAGTGGATAGACAGTTGAACAGCAGTCCTGCGAGTTTAAACAGGCCTCTGAATACCAGCATTGGGTTACTTGGACATTCAGCAGTGGTGTAACGAAACCCTCCCTTGACTGGACATTCGATAATCTCCAGATTCCAGTGAATGAATGTACATTCTCTAGTGGAGATTCCAATGATTTCTGTAGTCCGGGTTTTGTGGACAGGAAATGAAAGAGCTGACCACTGTGGAACAGATATCCAGTTGAACAGCATACCTGCGACTGTGACAGGATGCTCAAAACCAACCTTGGGTTACTTGGACATTCAGCAGTGGTGTAACGAAAGCCTGCCTGTAGTGGGGATTGGATGATCTCCAGATTGGCAGTGACTGAATGGAACATTCAGTAGTGGAGATTCCAATGATTTCTGAAATCTTGGTTCTGTGGACAGGAAAATGAAAAGCTGACCAGGATTCAGTGGTTAGCCACTTGAACAGCACGCCTGCGAATGTGAACAGGACGCTGAAAACCAGCATTGGGTTACTTGGACATTCACCAGTGGCGTAACGAAAGCCTGCCTTGAGTGGAAATTTGATAATCTCCTGATTCCATTAAATGAATGGTACATTCAGTAGTGGAGATTCCAATTATTTCTGTACTCTGGGTTGCGTGAACAGCAAATGAAAGAGCTAACCACTGTGGACTGGATAGCCAGTTGAACAGCACGCCTACGACTGTGACAGGACGCTCAAAACTAGCTTTGGGTTACTTGGATATTCACTAGTGGTGTAACGAAAACCTGCCTGGAGTGGAGATTCGATGAATTCCAGATTGGCAGTGTATGAATGGAAAATTCTGTAGTGGAGATTCCAATTGCTTCTGAAATCTGGGTTGTGTGGACAGGAAAATGAAGTGCACACCAGTTTAGAGTGGATCGACAGTTGAACAGCAGACATGCGAGTTTCAGCAGTGTTCTGAATAGCAGCATTGGGTTACTTGGATATTCAGTAGTGGTGTAACGATAGCCTGCCTTGAGTGGAGATTCGATGATCTCCAGATTCCGGTGAATTAACGGTACATTTTGTTGTGGAGATTCCAATGATTTCTGAAGTCCGGGTTGTGTGCAGAGAAATGAAAGAGTTGACCACTTTGGAATGGATAGCCAGTTGAACAGCACGCCTGCGACTGTAACAGGACACTGAAAGTCAGCATTGGGTGACTTGGATATAGACCAGTGGTGTAGCGAAAGCCTGCCTGGAGTGGAAATTCAAAGAACTCCAGATAGGTAGTGAATAAATTGAACGTTCTGTAGTGGAGAGTCCAAAGATTTCTGAAGTCTGGGTTGTGTGTACAGTTAAAGGAAGAGCTGACCAGGGTGGAGTGGATAGCCAGTTGAACAGCACGCCTGCGAGTGTGCACAGGACGCTGAAAACCAGCATTGGTTTACTTGGACATTCACCAATGGTGTAACGAAAGCGAGCCGCGAGTGAAGATTCCATGAATTCTAGATTGGCAGTAACTGAATGGAACATTCTTTAGTGGAGATTCCAAAGGTTTCTGAATTCTACGTTGTGTGGACAGGAAAATGAAGAGCTGAGCCGGTTGGAATGGAGAGCTAGTTGAACAGCACGCCTGCGACTACGAACAGGCTGCTGAAAACCAGCATTGGGTTACTTGGATATTCACCAGTGGTGTAAAGAAATCCTGCCTGGAGTGGATATTCGATGAATTCCAGATTGGCAGAGAACGAAAGGAACCTTCTGTAGTGAAAATTCCAATGATTTCTGTAGTCTGGGTTGTGTGGACATGAAAATGAATAGCTGACCAGGGTTCAGTGCATAGCCATTTGAACAGCATGCCAGCGACTATGAACAGGCTGCTGAAAACCAGCATTGGGTTAATTGGATATTCACCAGTGGTGTAACAAAAGCCTGACTGGAGTTGAGATTCGATGAATTCCAGATTGGAAGTGAATGAATGGAGCATTCTGTAGTGGAGATTCTAATGGTTTCTGAAGTCTGGGTTATGTGGACAGTAAAATGAAGAGCTGACCAGAGTTGAGTGGATAGCCAGTTGAAAAGCATGCCTCTGAATGTGAACAGGACGATGAAAACCAACATTGAGTTACTTAGATATTCACCAGTGTTGTAACGAAATCCTGCCTGGAGTGGAGTATCGATCAACTCCAGATAGGCAGTGAATGAATGGAACATTCTCTAGTGGAGATTTCAAAGATTTCTGAAGTCTGGGTTGTGTGGACAAGAAAAGAAAGAGCTGACCACGGTGGAATGGATAGCCAGTTGAACAGCACTTCTAGGAGTTTGAACATGACCCTGAACACCAGCATTGGTTTACTTGGATATTCACTAGTGGTGTAACCAAAGCCTGCCTGGAGTGGAGATTCGCTGAATTCCAGAATGGCAGTGAATGAATGGAAAATTCTGTAGTGGAGATTCCAATAATTTCTGAAATCTGGGTTGTGTGGAATGGAAAATGAAGTCCAGACCAGTTTAGAGTGGATAGACAGTTGAACAGCCGTCCTGGGAGTTTGAACAGGCCTCTGAAAAGCAGCATTGGGTTACTTGGACATTCAGCAGTGGTGTAACGAAAGCCTGACTTGATTGGAGATTCGATAATCTCCAGATTCCAATGAACGAATGGTACATTCTCTAGTGGAGATTCCAATGATTTCTGTAGTCTGGGTTGTGTGGACAGGAAATGAAAGAGCTGACCACTGTGGAGCTGATAACCAGTTGAACAGCATGCCTGCAACTGTGACAGGATACTCAAAACCAACGTTGGGTTACTTGGACATTCAGCAGTGGTGTAACGAAAGCCTGCCTGTAGTGGAGATTCGATGATCTCCAGATTGGCAGTGAATGAATGGAACATTCAGTAATGGAGATTCCAATGATTTCTGAAATCTTGATTCTGTGGACAGGAAAATGAAAATCTGACCAGGGTTCAGTGAATAGCCAGTTGAGCAACACGTCTGCGAGTGTGAACAGGAGGCTGAAAACCAGCATTGGGTTACTTGGACATTCACCAGTGGTGTAACCAAAGCCTGACTTGAGTGGAAATTCAATAATCTCCAGATTCCAGTGAATGAATGGTACATTATTAGGTGGAGATTCCAATTATTTCTGTACTCTAGGTTGTGTGAACAGCAAATGAAAGAGCTGACCACTGTGGAGTGGATAGCCAGTGAACAACATGCCTGCAGTATGTGAACAGGCCGCTGACCACTAGCCTTCGGTTACTGGGACATGCAGAAGAATTCCAACCCTGAGGAGTTTTAGAGGCACATGATCATCACCACCACTGGGTGGCGTTCACCGGGAGAGTACCATATGTTTTCAAATGATTCAGAAGTCGATGCACAATAGGCCTGGGTAAAGTTGACAGGATGCTTAAAACTTCGGCTTGATTGAGTGCACAGGGAGATGAAAACCAGATATGTAAGTGTTGATATTTAGTTGAACTCAGGTCGCTTGGTAATGTGGCAGGGTTCAAGAACAGATTACTATATTCGACTGGATAGGGAGCTGAAGAGCTGGCCTGGGGAGAGTTGAAAGCAAATGCTCAATTGCCAGATTTCTAATTCGACTCGGTTTCATGGAGAATGAGAAGAAACGCAGGTCTAATACATTGTATATTGAGATGAATTCACTACTCAGCAGTGTGGATCGCTTTCACTCTCCCAGTCCTCCCGGACATCATTGATTCGCTGGCGCGGTTCAGTAGCGTCTTCTCTTGGAGTTTTGTGTTGACTGTAATTTTGCCATATGGAATATTTCACGGGTGGATTTCCAGGCTTTGCCGCGAGGGCCAGATACGCTCGTTAGCCTCCCCGGGCTCTCTGAGTGGGCGAGGAATTGAACGTGGCTCGGCCAGCCTGGCTGTGTGACGCACATGTCCTACTGCTGTGCTTTCGCGCCAGAAAGGCAGTGTGGATAGGAAGATGAAAAGCAGTCTATGGAGGATTTTAGAGTGCAGATTCAGATGATTTCAAGTTTCTGGGTAGACATACCAGGGCTGTAACGAATGCCTGAGTAGAGTGGAGATTCAGGTGTATTCCTGACTCTCAGTGAATAACCGGAACATACTGAAGTGGGAATTCCAATGATTTCTGATGTCTCGGTTCTGTGGACAGGAAAATGAAGAGCTCACCAGGGTGAAGTGGATAGCCAGTGATAAGAACATGCCGCTGAAAACCATCATTGGGTGACTTGGCTATTCACCAGTGGTGTAACGACAGCCTGCCTGAAGTGGAGATTCGAAGAACTCCAGATTGGCAGTGAATGAATGCAACATTCTGTAGTGGAGATTCCAATGGTTTCCTACTTTTGGGTTGTGTGGAAAGGAAAATGGAGAGCTGACCTGGTTGGAGTGGAATGCCAGTGGAACATCACACCTGTGAGTGTGAAAAGGCCGCTGAAAACCATCATTGGGTTACTTTTATATCCTCCAGTGGTGTAAAGAAATCCTGCCTGGAGGGGAGATTCGAGGAATTCCAGATTGACAGTGAATGAGTGGAACATTCTGTATTGGAGATACCAATTATTTCAGAACTCTGGGTTATTGGCACCAGGAAATGAAGAGCTGACCAGGGTGGACTTGATAGCCACTGAAGATCACGCCTGCGAGTGTGAACAGGCCGTTAAAAACCAGCATTGGCTTACTTGGATATTCACCGGTGGTGTAACAAAAGCCTGCCTGGAGTGGAGATTCGATGAGTTCCAGATTGGCAGTGAATGAATGGAACATTCTGTAGTGGAGTTTCTAATGGTTTCTGAAGTCTAGGTTGTGTGGACAGGAAAATGAAGAGCTGACCAGGTTGAGTGGATAGCCAGTTGAACAGCACATCTGGGAGTGTGAACCGGCCACTGAAAACAGCATTGGGTAATTGGATATTCACCAGTGATGTAAAGAAAGCCTGCCTGGAGTCGAGACTCGGGTGAATTTCAGATTCGCAGTGAATGAATGGAACATTCTGTAGTGGAGATACCAATGAGTTCAGAACTCTGGTTATGGGCACCAGGACATGAAGAGCTGACCAGGGTGGAGTGAACACCACGTCTGCAGTATGTCAACAGGCCGCTGACCACTAGCATTTGGTTTCTGGGACATGAAGAAGAATCCCAACGCTGATGAGTTTTAGAGGCATACGATCATCAACACCACTGGGTGGCGTTGACAAGGAGAGTAGCATATGGTTTCAATTGATTCAGAAGTCGATGCACACCAGGCTTCGTTAGAGTGGACGGGATGATGAAAACTTTGGCTTGATTGAGTGCACAGGCAGATGAAAACCAGATATGTAGGTGTTGACATTCAGATGAACTCAGTTAGCTCGGTAGTGTTGCAGGATTAATGAACAGAATACTATATTTGATTGGATAGGGAGCTGAAAAGCAAGCCTGGTGAGAGTTGACAGCAAATGCTTACTTGGCAGATTTCTAATTCTACTCGATTTCGTGGAGAACAAGAAGAAATGCAGGCCTAATACATTGGATATTGAGATGAATTCACTTCTCAGCAGTGTAAATCGCTGTCATTCTCCCAGTCCTCCTGGACTTCATTGATTTGCTGGTGCGGTTCAGTAGCGTCTTCATTTGGAGACTTGTGGTGACTGTAATTTTGGCATATGGAGTATTTCACGGGTGCTTGCCATGCTTTGCCAGGAGGACCTGATACTCTCGGTAATTTCCCGGGCTCTCTGAGAGGGCGAGGTATAGAACACGGCTCTGCCAGTCTGCTGCGTGATGCACAGGTACTACTGTTGTGCTTTTGCTCCAGAATGGCAGTGTGGATAGGCAGATGAATAGGAACTCCTGGACGCTTTTAGAGTGCAGATTCAGATGACTTCAAGTATCTGGGTAGACTCACCAGTGCTGTAACGAATGCCTGCGTAGAGTGGAGATTCAGGTGTATTCCCGACTCTCAGTGAATAACCGGAGATTCAGATGTATTCTAGACTCGCAGTGAATGAACGGAGCATTCTGTAGTGGTGATTCTAATGATTTTTCATGCTTGGGTTGTTTGGACAGGAAAATGAAGAACTGACGTGGGTGGAGTGCATAGCCAGTGAACAGCACAGACGACTGAAAATCATCATTGGGTGACTTGGACATTCACCAGTGTTGTAACGAAAGCTTGCCTGCACTGGAGATTCGAAGAACTCCAGATTGGCAGTGAATGAATGGAACATTCTGTAGTGGAGATTCCAATAATTTCTGAAGTCTTGGTTGTGTGGACAGGAAAAGGAAGAGCTGACCAGGTTGGTACGGATAGCCAGTTGAACAGCACGCTTGCGAGTGTGAACAGGCCTCTGAAATCCAGCATTGGGTTACTTGGACATTTACCAGTGTTTGAATGAAAGTTTGTAAATACACAAAAAATTTAAAAGGCCGGCGTTCAGGCCATTTCCCCACTCCAGGGAGGTCGATGGTGATTGTCAGGTCAAGAAAGGAAACGGGGGCCAAGCTGGTTTGTCTTAGCAGCAGTTTATTACACGGAAGAGATGTATGTCATGAAGGCCCCAGGATCTCTCAAGCACGTGCACCTTTGTTCTCTCAGCTTCTGTGCTCAGTCCCATCTTCCCAGGTTCTCTGATTCACGTGTCCCCTAGAGAGCCCTAAAATCTCCCTTATATAGATCATAGTACCTCTAAAGGGCGCAATATAGTGATGTCATCAAAAGGAGTTACAGAAAGAGCATTGAGGCACAACATACATTGTTTCTTTACATCTGCAGACCAGTAATTCTTTTACAAACTACAAGCACTTGGATTAGCACAACAAAGACAAGTCTGGTAGAGCTTGGAATCTACATCTACAAAATTAACCAGCTTGGAGCCAGGCATCTACATCCCAAAGATCAGGCCTGGCTTAGCACCTGGGATCTGCATACCTAAGGCCAGCTAGGTTCCTGGGAGATAAGAGAAACTGCCTCAATATACTGAATTCATTTCCTGAGGGCAGTTTGAAGGGGAGAAAGTTTAGTCTCATCCAAGCTAGTCAGGACACACAGGAAAACTGCATCTAGGAAGTGTTTCACCTCTCCTTGTCCAACCAAAATGTAAGCATACATAATATTAATCATTTCGGATGGACACAGTAAGAAATACCTTGAGCTTATAGAATTGCTCTCCCAGGGCCATCTCAATCTCAGACTCCAGTGCTCAGGCCAGGTAGCTTTCCTATTCCTAGCAGCAGAGTCCAAGTCTCATTGTTACTTTTGGATCATGACAGCATTTGCCTATGATCAAACTCTTAACTTATAGACAAAAATCGTGGCACCTTGGCCAGGCCCATCGTGATTCCAGGGTAGCACATAACTTACCGGCTTGCCCTGGTTCCATCCAGTCCCACGTCGGGATCCTGCCCTTGTGGTGCTAGGAAGTGAGGGCAACTGAGGCTTAAGTTGAGAAGGCAGATTCCCAGGAGAGAATAATATTCTAAGCCAATCAATTCCTAAGTTACAAAGCATATTAATTAATTGTCTTCCTGTATCTATACAAAAGGTCATTGCATTAAAATAAACTGCTCAAAAGATATCAGGAGAGGAGAAAGGCAATATAAACTTATAGTACAGCTTTAGTGTCTAAGAAGAGACCTTACAAATTGGTTGTGGAAGAGAGCATAGAAGTGTTTACAGACAAACAAAGTAATAGGAATGACTCAGGAGCACTGTGATGGGTGCAACCTGATAGACCTAAGCTCCTTGTACTCCAACAGAAAGCCTGCCTGGAGTGGAGATTCGATGAAGTTCAGACTGGCAGTGAATGAATGGAACATTCTGTAGTGGAGATTCCAATGATTTCTGAAGCCTGGGTTGTGCGGACAGGAAAATGAAGAGCTGACCTGGGTGGAGTGTGTAGCCAATTGAACAGCACTCCTGCGAATGTGAACAGGACGCTGAAAACCAGCATGGGTTACTAGGTTATTCACCAGTGGTGTAGCATAAGCCTGCCTATAGTGGAGATTCGATGAACTCCAAATTGGCAGTGAATAAATGGAACATTCTTAGTGGAGATACCAATAATTTCTGATATCTGGGTTGCGTGGGCAGGAAAATGAATAAATGAGCAGGGTGAAGTGGATAGCCAGTGAACAGCACAGGCAGGTGAAAAACATAATTGTGTTACTTGGATATTCACCAGTGGTGTAACGAAAGCCTGCCTGGAGTGGAGATTCGAAGAACTCCAGATTGGCAGTGAATGAATGGAACATTCTGTAGTGGAGATTCCAATGATTTCTGAAGTCTGGGTTGTGTGGACAGAAAAATGAATAGCTGACCAGGGTTGAATGGATAGTCAGTTGAACATCACCCCTGCGAGTGTGAACTGACCGCTGAAAAACAAGATAGTGTTACTTTGACATTCACCAGTGGTGTAATGAATGCCTTGCTGGAGAGAAGGTAAAGGTAAAGGTAAAGGCCCTCCCGTTGATCGTCGATTTGCTAGAGCGGGCCCAGTAACGTCTCCATTGGAGACTTTGTTGTTACTGTGTCTGGCATATCCAATACTCTCGGTAGCTTGCCGGGCTCTCCGACAGGGGCGGAGGAATCGAACTCGGGTCGGCCATTTTGGCCGCTTGTAAGGCGAACGCACTACCCACTGTGCTATATCGGAGAGAAGATTCAGATGAATTCCAGATTCGCAGTGAATAAATGGAACATTCTGGAGTGGAGATACCAATGATTTCAGAACTCTGGGTTAATAGCACCAGGAAATGAAGAGCTGACCAGGATGGAGTGAATAGCCAGTGAAAACCACGCCTGCGGTTTGTTAACAGACCGCTGACTACTAGCATTTGGTTACTGGGACATGCAGAAGAATCCCAACCCTGACGAGTTTTAGAGGCATACGATCATCACCCCCACTGGGTGGCATTGACCGGGAGACTACTCTGTGGTTTCGATTGATTCAGAAATGGATGCAAAGCCTGACAGGTTAGAGAGGACGGGATGTTGAAAACTTTAGCTTGATTGAGTGTACAGGCAGATGAAAACCAGATATGTACGTGTTGATATTTAGATGAACTCAGGTCGCTCGGTAGTGTGGCATGGTTAAATAACAGAATACTACATTTGGCTGGATTGGGAGCAGAGCAGCAAGCCTGGGGAGAGTTGACAGCAAATGCTCACTTGGCAGATTTTTAATTCGACTAGATTTCGTGGAGAATGAGAAGAAACGCCGCCCTAATACATTGGATATTGAGATGAATTCACTACTCAGCAGTGTGGATCACTGTCACTCTCCCAGTCTTCCCGGATTTCATTGATTTGCTGGCGCGGTTCAGTAACGTCTTTGTTTGGAGACTGGTGGTAACTGTAATTTTGGCATAAGGAATATTTCACGGGTGGATTGCCAGGCTTTGCCGCGAAGGCCAGATACTCTCGGTAGCATCTGGGGCTCTCTGAGAGGGCTAGGAATTGAAACCGGCTCGGCCAGGATGGCTGCGTGAGGCACAGGTCCTACTGCTGTGCTTTCGCGCCAGAATGGCAGTGTGGATAGAATGACGAAAAGCAGCCCATGGAAGATTTTAAAGTACAGATTCGGATGGTTTCAAGTATCTGGGTAGACATACCAGTGCTGTAACGAATGGTTGCACAGAGTGGAGATTTAGATGTATTCCAGTCTCGCAGTGAATGACCGGAACATTCTGTAGTGGAGATTCCAATGATTTCTGATGTCTGATTCTGTGGACAGGAAAATGAAGAGCTGACCAGGGTGGAGTGTAGAGCCAGTCAAAAGCACAGGCCACTGAAAACCAGCATTGGGTTACTTGGACATACACCAGTGATGTAACGAAAGCCTGCCTGGAGTGGAGTTTTAGATGAATTCCAGATTCGCAATGAATGAATGGAATTGAGTGGATAGCTACTTGAACAGCACGCCTCTGAGTGTGAACAAGACGCTGAAAACCAACATTGGGTTACTTGTATATTCACCAGTGGTGTAACAAAAGCCTGCCTGGAGTAGAGATTCAGATGAATGCCGGGTTCACAGAGAATAAATGGAACATTCTGTTGGGGAGATTCCAATGATTTCTGAAGTCTGGGTTGTATCGACACGAAAACGAAGACCTGATCAAGTTAGACTGGATAGCCAGTTGAACAGCAGGACTGCGAGTTTGAACAGGCTGCTGAAATCAGCATTGGGTTACTTGGGTCTTCACCAGTGGTGTAACGAAATTCTGCCTGGAGTGGAGATTTAGATGAATTCCAGATTGACAGTGAATGAATGGAACATTCTTTAGTGGAGATTACCATGATTTCTGAAGTCTGGGTTGTGTGGACAGGAAAATGAAGAGCTGAAGAGGTTTGAGTGGATAGCCAGTTGAACAGCATGCCTGCGAGTGTGTACAGACCGCTCAAAACCAGCATTGGGTTACTTGGACATTCACGAGTGGTGTAACGAAAGACTGCCTGGAATGGAGATTCGATAAACTCAAGATTGGCAGTGAATGATGGAACATTCTTTAGTGGAGATTCCAATGATTTCTGAAGTCTGGGTTGTGTGGATAGGAAAATGAAGAGGTGAGCAGTGTGGAGTGAATAGTCAATTGAACAGCACGCCTGCTAGTGTGAAAAGGCCATGGAAATCCAGCATTGGGTTACTCGGACATTCACCAGTGGTAAAACGAAAGCCTGCCTGGAGTGGAGATTCAGATGAATACCAGATTCACAATGAATGAATGGAACATTCTGTAGTGGAGATACCAATGTTTTCAGAACTCTGGGTTATGAACACCAGGAAATGAAGACCTGAGGAAGGTGGAGTGGATTGCCAGTGAACACAACGCCTACGTTTTGTGAACAGGCCGCGGACCACCAGCATTGTGTTACTGGGACATGCAGAGTAATCCCAACCCTGACGAGCTTTAGAGGCATAGATCATCACCACCACTGGTGGCGTTGACCGGGAGAGTCCATATTGTTTCGATTGATTTAGATGTCGATGCACACCAGGCCTGGGTATAGTGGACAGGATGATGAAAACTTCGGCTTTCTTCAGTGCACAGGCAGATGAATACCAGATATGTAGGTGTTGATATTTTGATGAACTCATGTCGCCCGCTAGTGTGGAAGGGTTAATGAACAGTATACGATATTTGACTGGATAGGGAGCTGAACAGGATGATTGGGGAGAGTTGACAGAAATGCTCACTTAGCAGATTCCTAATTCGACTCGATTTTGTGGAGAACGAGAAGAAACCCAGGCCTAATACATTGGATATTGAGAGGAATTCACTACTCAGCAGTGTGGATCGCTGTCACTCTCCCAGTCCTCCCGGACCACATTCATTTTCTGGCACGGTTTAGTAACGACTTCCTTTGGAGACTTGTGGTGACTGTAATTTCGTCATATGGAATATTTCACGGGTGTCTTGTCAGGCTTTGCTTAGAGGGCCAGATAGTCTCGATAGCTTCCCGAGCTCTCTGAGAGGGCAAGTAATTGAACCCGGGTCGGCCAGCCTGTCTGCGTGATGCACACGTCCTACTGCTGTGCTTTCGCGCCAGAAGGGCAGTGTGGTTAGGAAGAAGATAAGCAACCCATATATGATTTTAGAGTACAGATTCAGATGATCTAAAGTTTCTGGGTGACTCACCAGTGCTGTAACATATGCCTGTGTAGAGTGGAGATTCATATGTGTTCCAGACTCACAGTGAAAGACCGGAACATTCTGTAGTGGGGATTCCAATGATTTCTGATGTCTGTGTTGTGTGGACAGGAAAAATGAAGAGCTGACCAGGGTGGAGTGGATAACCATTGAACAGCACAGTACGCTGAAAACCATCATTCTTTTACTTGGACATTCACCAATGTTGTAACGAAAGCCTGTCTGGAGTGGAGATTTGATGAACTCCAGATTGGCAGTGAATGAATGGAACATTCTGTAGTGGAGATTCCAATGATTTCTGAAGTCTGGGTTCTGTGGACAGGAAAATGAAGAGATAACCAGTGTGGAGTGGATAGCCAGTTGAACAACACGCCTGCGAGTGTGAACGGGCAGCTGAAAATCATCATTGGGTTACAAGGGCATTCACCAGTGGTATAACGAAAGCCTGCCTGGAGTGGAGTTTCAGATGAATTCCAGATTCGCAGTGAATGAATGGAACATTCCCTAGTGGAGATACCAATCACTTTAGAAATCAGGGTATGGGCACCAGGAAGTGAAGAGCTGACCAGGTTAGAGTGGAAAGCCAGTTAACACCATTCCTGCGGTATGTGAACAGTCCGCTGATCACTACATTGGGTTACTGAGACATGCAGAAGAATCTCAACCTGGACGAGTTTTAGAGGCATAAGATCATCACCACCCCTGGGTGGTGTTGACCGGGACAGTAACATATGGTTTCGATTGATTCAGAAGTGGATGCACAGCCTGACTGGTTAGAGTGGACGGGATGATGAAAACTTCGGCTTGATTCAGTGCACAGGCAGATGAAAACCTGATATGTAGGTGTTGATATTTAGATGAACTCAGGTCTCTCATTTGTGTGGAAGGGTCAATGAACAGACTACTATATTCGACTGAATAGCGAGCTGAAGAGCAGGCCTGGGGAGAGTTGACAGCAAATGCTCAATTGGTAGATTTCGAATTAGACTCGATTTCGTGGAGTACGTGAAGAAACGCAGGCCTAATACATTGGATATTGAGATGAAATCACTACTCAGCAGTGTGGATCGCTGTCACTCTCTCAGTACTCCCAGCCTTCATTGATTTGCTGGCCCGGTTCAGTAGCGTCTTCGTTTGGAGATTTGTGGTGACTGTAATTTTGGCATATGGAATATTTCACGGGTGTCTTGCCAGCAGATTCAGATGATTTCAAGTTTCTGGGTAGACATACCAGTGCTGTAACGAATGCCTGCGTAGAGTGCAGATTCAGATGTATTCCAGACTCACAGTGAATGACTGGAACATTCTGTAGTGGAGATTCCAATGATTTCTGATGTCTGGGTTACATGGACAGCAAAATGAAGAGCTCAACAGGGTGGAGTGGATAGCCAGTGATCAGCACAGGCCGCTGAAAACCATCATTGGTTTACTTACACATTCACAAGTGGTGTAACGAAAGCCTGCATGGAGTGGAGATTCGAAGAACTCCAGATTGGCAGTGAATGAATGGAACATTTTGAAGTGGAGATTCCAATGATTGCTGAAGTCTGGGTTGTGTGGACAGAAAAATGAAGAGCTGACCAGGTTGGAGTAGAGAGCCAGTTGATCAGCACGTCTGTGAGTGAGAACAGGCCGGTGAAAACCAGAATTGTGTTACTTGGACATTCACCAGTGGTGTAATGAAAGCCTGCCTGGAGTGGAGATTCGAAGAACTCCAGATTGGCAGTAAATGAATGGAACATTCTGAAGTGGAGATTCCAATGATTGCTGAAGTCTGGGTTGTGTGGACAGAAAAATGAAGAGCTGACCAGGTTGGAGTAGAGAGCCAGTTGATCAGCACGTCTGTGAGTGAGAACAGGCTGGTGAAAACCAGAATTGTGTTACTTGGACATTCACCAGTGGTGTAATGAAAGCCTGCCTGGAGTGGAGATTCGATGAACTACAGATTGGCAGTGAATGAATGGAACATTCTGTAGTCGAGATTCCTATGATTTCTGAAGTCTGGGTTGTGTGGACAGGAATATGAAGAATTGACCAGGGTGGATTGTGTGGACAGTTGAACAGCACCCCTGCGATTGTGCACATGACGCTAAAAACCAGCATTGGGTTCTTTGGCTATTCACCAGTTGTGTAGCAAAAACCTGCCTTGCGTGGAGATTCGATGAATTCCAGACTGGCAGAGAATGAATGGGACATTCTTTAGTGGAGATTGCAATGGTTTCTGGACTCTGCGTTTTTTGACGAGGAAAATGAACACAACACCCAATAGGAGAGAGAGAACAAAGGGGAATGCCCTGCTACAGAGGCAGGGTGGGAGGGGATGTGGGGGGAATTGGGCACTGGTGGAGGGATGGGTATTTGATCATTGTATGACCGAAACCCAAGCACAAAGATTTGTAAATCTACAACTGTACCTCATGATGCTTCACTAATAAAAAAAAAGAAAATGAACAGCTGACCAGGGTGCATTGGATAGCCAGTGAACACCACACCTGCAGTATGTGAACAGGCCGCCGACCACTAGCATTGGGTTACTGGGACATACAGAAGAATCTCAAACCTGACGAGTTTTAGAGTCGTGCAACCATCACCAGGACTGGGTGGCATTGACCGCGTGAGTATCATATGGTTTCGATTGACTCAGAAGTCGATGCATACCAGACTTGGTTAGAGTGGAGGGGATGACGAAAACTTCGGCTTGATTGAGTGCACAGGCAGATGAAAACCATATATGAAGGTGTTGATATTTAGATGAACTCAGTTCAGTCGGTAGTGTGGCAGGGTTAATGAACAGAATACTATATTAGACTGGATAGGGAGCTGAAAAGCAGGCCTTGTGAGAGTTGACAGCAAAGGCTTACTTGGAAGATTTCTAATTAGATTCGATTTCGTGGAGAACGAGAAGCAACGCAGGTCTAATACATTGAATATCGAGATGAATTCACTACTCAGCAGTGTGGATCTCTGTCACACTTCCAGTCCTCCAGGACTTCATTGATTTGCTGGCGCGGTTCAGTAGCGTCTTCATATGGATACTTTTGGTGACTGTAATTTTGGCATATGGAATATTTCACGGATGTCTTGCCAGGCTTTGTCACGAGGGCCTGATTCACTCGGTAGCTTCCCGGGCTCTCTGAGTGGGCGAGGAATTGAACCCGGCTCGGCCAGGCTGTCTGCGTGACGCGCACGTCCTACTGCTGTGCTTTTGCTCCAGAATGGCAGTGTGGATAGGCAGAGGAAAAGCAGCCCAGGGATGGTTATAGAGTGAAGATTCTGATGTTTTGAAGTTTCTGGGTAGACTTGGACCTTCAGCAGTGGTGTAACGAAAGCTGCCTGGAGTGGAGATTCGTAGAACTCCAGATTGGCAGTGAATGAATGGAACATTCAGTAGTGGAGATTCCAATGATTTCTGAAGTCTGGGTTGTGTGGACAGGAAAAGGAAGAACTGACCAGGTTGGAGTGGATATCCAGTTGAACAGAATGCCTGTGAATGTGAACAGGCCTCTAAAAACCAGCATTGGGTTACTTTTACTTTAAGCAGTGTGTAAAGAAATCCTGCCTGAGTGGAGATTCGAAGAACTCCAGATTGGCAGTGAATGAATGGAACCTTCTGCAGTGGAGATTATAATGGTTTCTTAAGTCTAGGTTATATGGACAGGAATATAAAGAGCTGACAATGTTGGAGTGGATAGCCAGTTGAAGAGCAGGTCTGCAAGATTGAACAGGCTGCTGAAATCCATCATCGGGGTACTACGGTATTCACCAGTGATGTAACGAAAACCTGTCTAGAGTGAGATTCGATGAATTCCAGATTTGCAGTGAATGAATGGAACATGCTTTAGTGGAGATTCCAATGATTTCCGAACTCTCGTTTGTGTGGACAGGAAAATGAAGAGCTGACCAGGGTTGAGTGGATAGCCAGTAGAACAGCAGGCCTGCGAGTGTGAACAGGCCTCTGTAAGAGAGCATTGGGTCACTTGGACATTCAGCAGTGCAGTAACAAAAGCCTGCCTGCAGTGTAGATTCGAGGAACTCAAGATTGGCAGCGAATGAATGGAACATTCTGTAGTGGATATTCCATTCATTTCTGAAGTCTGGGTTGTGTGGAGAGGAAAAGGAAGAGCTGACCAGAGTGTACTGGATATCCAGTTGAACAGCATGCCTGCGAGTGTGAATAGGACGCTGAAAACCAGCATTGGGTTACTTGGACTTTCAACAGTGGTGTAACGAAAGCCTGCCTGGAGTGAATATTCGATGAATTCCAGTTTGGCAGTGAATGAATGGAACATTCTGTAGTGGAGATTCCAATAGTTTCTGAAGCCTACGGATTGTGGACAAGAAAATGAAGAGCTGGCCAGGTTGGAGTGGATAGCTAGCTGAACAGTAGGCCTGCGACTTTGAACAGACTGCTGAAAACCAGCATTAGGTTACTTGAATATTCACCAGTAGTGTAACAAAATCCTGCCTTGAGTGGAGATTCGATGAATTCCAGTTGGCAGTGAATGATTGGAATATTCTGTAGTGGAAATTCCGATGATTTTTGAAGTCTGGGTTTGTGGACCAGAAAATGAAGAGCTGACCAGGGTTCAGTGGATAGCCATTTGAACAGCACGCCTGTGAGTGTGAACAGGATGCTGAAAAACAGCATTGTGTTACTTGCACATACAACAGGAGTGTAACGATAGCCTGTCTAATGTGACAGATTTGCAGTAAATGAATGGAACATTCTGTAGTGGAGATTCCAATGATTTCTGAAATCTGGGTTGTGTGGACAGGAAAATGAGGTGCACACCATGCTAGAGTGGATAGCCAGTTGAACAGCAGGCCTGCGAGTTTGAATAGGCCCCTGTAACCAGCATTGGGTTACTTGGGCTTTCAGCAGTGGTGTAACGAAAGTCTGCTGGAGTGGAGATTTGGTGATCTCCAGATTGACAGTGAATGAATGAAACATTCTGAAGTGGATTTCTAATGTCTGCGTTGTGTGGACAGGAAATGAAAGGGCTGACCACTGTGGAGTTGATAGCCAGTTGAACAGCACGCCTGCGACTGTGAACAGAACAATGAAAACCAGCAGTGGGTTACCTGGACATTCACCAATGGTGAAACGAAATCCTGCCTTGAGTGGATATTCAGATGAATTCCAGATTCGGAGTGAATGAGTGGACAATTCCGTAGTGGAGATTACAATGATTTCTGAAATTTGCCTTTTTTGGACAGGAAAATGAAAACCTGACAAGGGTTGAGTGGTTACCCAGTTGAACAGCACGCCTGCATGTGTAAACAGGCGACTGAAAACCAGAATTGAGTTACTTGGATATTTAACAGTGGTGTAACGAAATCCTGACTGTATTGGAGACTCGATGAATTCCAGATTGTCAGTGAATGAATGGAACATTCTGTAGTGGAGATTCTAATGTTTTCTGAAGTCTGCGTTATGTGGACAGGAAAATGAAGAACTGACCAGGGTTGAGTGGATAGCCAGTTGAAGAGCACGCCTCCGAATGTGAACAGGAATATGAAAACCAGCATTGGGTTACTTGGACATTCACCAGTGTTGTAACTAAAGCCTACTTGGAGTGGATATTCGAAGAACTCCAGATTGACAGTGAATGAGTGGAACATTCTTTAGTGGAGATTCCAATTATTTCTGAAGTCTGGGTTGTGTGGACAGGAAAAGGAAGAGCTGACCAGAGTTGAATGTATAGTCAGTTGAATAGAACACCTTCGTGTGAGAACAGGACGTTGAAAACCTGCATTGGGTTATTTGGACATTCACCAGTGGTGTAACAAAAGCCTGCCTGGAGTGGATATTCGATGAATTCCAGATTGTAAGTGAATGAATGGAACATACTGTAGTGGAGATTCTAATGGTTTCTGAAGACTGGGTTATATGGACAGGAAAAAGAAGAGCTGACCAATGTGGAGTGGATAGGCAGTTGAAGAGCACGAATGTGAGTGTGAATAGGACGCTGAAATCCAGCATTGGGTTACTTGGACATTCAGCAGTTTTGTAAGGAATGCCTGCCTAGAATGGAGCTTCAGTTGAACTCCAGATTCGGAGTGAATGAATGGAAAATTCTGTAGTGGAGATTCTAATGTTTTCTGAAGTCTGATATATGTGGACAGGAAAGTGAAGAGCTGACCAGGGTTGAGTGGATAGCCAGTTGAACAGCACACCTCCGAGTGTGAACAGGATGATGAAAACCAGCATTGGGTTACTTGAATATTCACCAGTGGTGTAACAAAAGCCTGCTTGGAGTGGATATTCGAAGAACTCCAGATTGGCAGTGAATGAATGGAATATTCTGTAGTGGAGATTCCAATAATTTCTGAAGTCTGACTTGTGTGGACAGGAAAAGGAAGAGTAGACCAGGGTTGAATGCATAGCCAGTTGAACAGCACCAATGCGAGTGTGAACAGGCCTCTCAAACTAGCATTGGGTTACATGGACATTCAGCAGTGGTGGAACCAAAGCTTGCCTGGATAGAGATTCAATGAATTCTAGATTGGGAGAGAATGAATTGAACATTATTTAGTGAAGATTACAATGATTTCTGAAATCTGGGTTGTGTGGACAGGAAAATGTAGAGCTTACCATGGTTGAGTGGATAGCCAGTTGAACAGCAGACCTGTGAGTTTGAACAGGCCGCTGAAATTCAGCATCGGGGTACTTGGATATTCACCAGTGGTGTAAGGAAAGCCTGCCTGGCTTGGAGATTCGATGATCTCCAGATTGCCAGTGAATGAATGGAACATTCTGTAGTAGAGATTCTAATGGTTTAGAAAGTCTGGGTTATGTGGACAGGAAAATGAAGAGCTGACCACTGTGGAGTGCATAGTCAGTTGAACAACACCAATGCGAGTGTGACCAGGACGCTGACACCAGCATTGGGTTACTTGGACTTCAGCAGTGGTGTAACGAAATCCTGCGTTGAGTGCAGATTCAGATGAATTCCAGATTTGCAATGAATGAACGGAACCTTCTGTAGTGGAGATTCCAATGATTTCTGAAGTCTGGGTGGTGTGGACAGGAAAATGAAGAGCTGACCAGGGTTCAGTGGATAGCCAGTTGAACAGCACGCCTACGAGTGTGTACAGGACGCTGAAATCCAGCATTGTGTTCCTTGGATATTCAACAGTGGTGTAACAAAAGTGTGCCTGGAGTGGAGATTCAGATGAATTCCAGATTTGCACTGAATGATTGGAACATTCTCTAGTGGATATTCCAATGATTTCTGTAGTCTACGTTGTGTGGACAAGAAAATGAAGATCCGAACCTGTTAGAGTGGATAGCCTGTTGAACAGCAAGCTTAGGAATTTGAACAGGCTACTGAAATCCAGCATTGGATTTCTTGGATATTCACTAGTGGTGTAACGATATCCTCCCTGGAGAGGAGATTCGATGAATTCCAGATTGGCAGTGAATGAATGGAACATTCTGTAGTGGAGATTTCAATGATATCTGAAATCTGGGTAGTGTGGACAGGAAAATGAAGAGTAGAGCAGGATACAGTGGATAGCCAGTTGAACAGCAGGAATGCGAATTTGAACAATCCCCTTAAAAGCAGCATTGTGTTACTTGGACATTCAGCAGTGGTGTTACGAATACCTGCCTGGAGTGGAGATTCGATGATCTCCAGATTGGCAGTGAATGAATGGAACAATCTGTAGTGGAGATTCCAATGATATCTGAAGTCTGGGTTCTGTGGACAGGAAAAAAAAGAGCTGGCAACTCTGTAGTGGATAGCCAGTGGCACACCACTCATGCGACTGTGAAAAGGACGCTGGAAATCAGTATTGTGTTACTTATACATTCACCAGTGGTGTAACGAAAACCTGCCTGGAGTGGAGATTCAGGTGAATTCCAGATTCGCAATGAATGAATGTAGCATTCCCTTTTGGAGATTCCAATGATTTCTGAAGTCTACGTTGTGTGGACAAGAAAATGAAGAGATGACCAGTTAGAGTGGATAGCCATTTGAACAGCAAGCCTGTGAATTTGAACAGGCTCCTGAAAACAAGCATTGGGTTACTTGGATATTCACCAGTGGTGTAATGGTACCATTCCTGGAGAGGAGATTCGATGAATTCCAGTTTGGCAGTGAATGAATGGGACATTCTGTAGTGGGGATTCCAATGATTTCTGAAGTCTGGGTTGTGTGCGCAGGAAAATGAAGAGCTGACCAGGGTTCAGTGGATAGCCAGTTGAACAGCACGCCTGCAGTTGTGAACAGGCCTCTGAAAACCAGCATCTGGTTACTTGGACATTCAGCAGTGGTGTAATGAAAGCCAGCGTGTATTGGAGATGCGATGATCTCCAGATTGGCAGAGAAAAAATGGAACGTTCTTGAGTAGAGATTCCAATGATTTCTGAAGTCTGGTTGGGTGGACAGGAAAATGAAGAGCTGAGCAAAGTTGATTGGATATCAAGTTGAACAGCACGCCTGCGTGTGTGAATAGGCCTCTGAAAATCAGCATTGTGTTACCTGGATATTTAGCAGCGTTTTATAGACAGCCTGTCTTGAGAAGAGATTCGATTAATTCCAGATTGGCAGTGAATGAATGGAACATTTCGTAGTGGAGATTCCAATGATTTCTGAAGTCTGGTGTGTGTGGACAGGAAAATGAAGAGCAGAAAATGTCAGAGTGTATAGCCAGTAGAACAGCAGGCCTGCGAGCTTGAACAGGCCTCTGAAGTACAGCATTGGGTTACATGGACATTCAGCAGTGGTGTAACAAATGCCTGCCTAGAGTGAAGATTCGATGATCTCCAGATTGGCAGTGAATGATTGCAACATTCTGTATTGGAGATTCCAATGATATCTGAAGTCTGGGTTGTGTGAACAGGAAAAGAAAGAGCTGACAACTGTGGAGTGGATAGCCAGTTAAACAGCATGCCTGAGACTGTGAACAGGACGCTGAAATCCAGCCAGTTGAAGAGCACGAATGCGAGTGTGAACTGGACGCTGAAATCCAACATTGGTTTACTTGGATATTCAGCAGTGGTGTAACGAAAGCCTGCATTGAGTGGAGAGTCAGATTAATTCCAAATTTGTAGTGAATGAATGGAACATGCTGTAGTGGAGATTCCAATGATTTCTGATGTCCGGGTTTTGAGGACAGGAACATGTAGAGCTGAAAAGTTTGGAGTGGATAGCCAGTTGAACAGCAGGCCTGCTAGTTTGTACAGGCCGCTGGAAACCAGCATTGGGTTACTTGGAAATTCACCAGTGGTGTAACAAAAACCTGCCTGGAGTGGAGTTCGATGAATTCCAGATTGTACAATCTCCAGATTGGCAGTGAATTAATGAAATATTCTTTAGCGGAGATTCCAATGGTTTCTGAAGTCGGGTTGGGTGGACAGGAAAATGATGATCTGAGCATGGTTGATTGGATGTCCAGTTGAACAGCACGCCTGCCAGTGTGAAGCGGCCTCTGAAAACCAGCATTGGGTTACCTGAACATTCAGCAGTGGTTTATAGACAGCCTGCCTGGAGTGGATATTCGATTAATTCCAGATTGGCAGTGAATGAATGGAATATTCTGTACTGGCGATTACAAAGATTTCTGAAGTCTGGGTTGTGTGGACAGGAAAAGAAAGAACTGACAACTGTGGAGTGGATAACCTATTGAACACCACGCCTGCCACTGTGAAAAGGACGCTGAAAATCAGTATTGGGTTACTTAGACATTCACCAGTGTTGTAATGAAAGACTGCCTGGAGTGGAGAATCAGGTGAATTCGAGATTCGCAGTGAATTTATGTAACATTCTACAGTGGAGTTTCCAATGATTTCTGAAGTCTATGTTGTGTGGACAAGAATGTGAAGAGATGGCCAGGTTAGAGTGGATAGCCAGTTGAACAGCAAGCCTAGGAATTTGAACAGACTCCTGAAATCCAGCATTGGGTTACTCGTATATTCACCAGTGGTGTAACGATATCCTGGCTGGAGAGGAGATTTGATGAATTCCGGATTGGCAGTGAATGAATGGAACATTCTGTAGCGGGGATTCCAATGATTTCTGAAGTCTGGGTTGTGTGCACAGGAAAATGAAGAGCTGACCAGTGTTCATTTGATAGCCAGTTGAACAGCCCGCCTGCGAGTGTGAACAGGCCTCTGAAAACAAGCATCGGGTTACTTGGACATTATGCAGTGGTGTAATGAACTCCTACCTGGAGTGAAGATTCGATGATCTCCAGATTGGCAGTGAATGAATGGAACATTCTTTCGTGGAGATTCCAATGATTTCTGAAGTCTGGTTGGGTAAACAGGAAAATGAAGAGCTGAGCACGGTTGATTGGATATCCAGTTGAACAGCACGCCTGCGAGTGTGAACAGTCCTCTGAAAACCAGCATTGCCTTTCCAGGACATTCAGCAGTGGTGTAAAGACAGCCTGCCTGGAGTGCAGATTCAATGAATTCCAGATTGGCAGTTAATGAATGGAACATTCTGTACTGGAGATTCCAATGTTTTCTGAAGTCTGGGGTGTGTGGACAGGAAAGTGAAGAGCAGACCATGTTAGAGTGGATAGCCAATTGAACAGCAGGCCTGCGAGTCTGAATAGGGCTCTGAAAAAAGCATTGGGTTACATGGACATTCAGCAGTGGTGTAAACAATGTCTGCTTGGAGTGGAGATTTGATTATCTACAGACTGGAAATGAATTAATGGAATATTCTGTAGTGGAGATTCCAAAGATATCTGAAGTCTGGGTTGTGTGTACAGGAAAAGAAGAGCTGACAACTCTGGAGTGGATAGCCAGTTGAACAGCACGCCTGCAAATATCAACAGGACGCTTAAAACCAGTATTGGGTTACTTAGACACTCAACTGTGGTATAACAAGTGCTTTTCTGGAGTGGAGATTCAGATGAATTCCAGATTTGCAGTGAATCAATGGAATATTCTGTAGTGGAGATTCCAATGATTTCTGAAGTCTGGGGGGTGTGGGCAGGAAAATGAAGAGCAGAACAGGTTAGAGAGTATAGCCAGTTGAACAGCAGGCCTGCGAGTTTGAACAGGCCTCTGATAAGCAGCATTGTGTTACATGGACATTCAGCATTGGTGTAACGTATGCCTGTCTAGAATAGAGATTCGATATATCCAGATTTGTAGTGAATGAATTGAACATTATGTAATGGAGATTCCAAAGATATCTGAAGTTTGGGTTTTGTGGACAGGAAAAGAATGAGCTGACAACTGTGGAGTGGATAGCCAATTGAACAGCACGCCTGTGACTGTTATCAGGATGGTGAAAATTAGTATTGGGTTACTTGGATATTCAGCAGTGCCTGGAGTGGAGATACGAAGAACTACAGATTGACAGTGAATCAATGGAATATTCTGTAGTAGAGATTCCAATGATTTCTGAAGTCTGGATTATGTGGACAGTAAAAGGAAGAGCTGACCAGGGTAAAATGGATAGCCAGTTAAACAGAACGCCTGCGAGTGTGAACATGCAGCTGATTATCAGCATTGTGTTACTTGGACATTCAAAGTGGTGTAACGAAATCCTGCCTGGAGTGGAGATTCAGATGCATTCCAGACTGGCAGTGAATGAATGGAACATTCTTTAGTGGAGATTCCAGTGGTTTCAGAAGTATGGTTTGTGTGTATAAGAAAATGAAGAGCTGACCAGGTTGGGCTGGAGCGATAGCACAGTGGTAGGGCGTTCGCCTTACAAGCGGCCAACATGGCCGACCCGAGTTCGATTCCTCCGCCCCTCTCGGAGAGCCCGGCAAGCTACCGAGAGTATTAGATATGCCAGACACAGTAGCAACAAAGTCTCCAATAGAGACGTTACTGGGCCCGCTCGAGCTCGAGGAGTGGATAGTCAGTTGAAAATTACTCCTGCGACTGTGAACAGGCCGCTGAAAAGCATCATTGGGTTACTTGGATATTCAGCAGTGGTGTAACGAAAGCCTGCCTGGAGTGGAGATTCGATGAATTCCAGATTGGCAGTGAATGAATGGAAAGTTCTGTAGTGGAGATTGAAATGATTTCTGAAATCTGGGTTGTGTGGACAGGAAAATGAAGAGCTGACCAGGGTTCAATGGATAGCCAGTTGAGAAACACGCCTGAGAGTGTGAACAGGACGCTGAAACCCAGCATTGTGATACTTGGACATTCACCAGTGGTGTAACGTAAACCTGCCTGGAGTGTAGATTCAGATGTATTCCAGATTCACAGTGAATGAATGTAATATTCTGTAGTGGAGATTCTAATGATTTCTGAAGTTTACGTTGTGTGGACAAGAAAATGAAGAGCTGACCATGTCAGACTGGATAGCCAGTTGAAGAGCAAGCCTGCGACTTTGATCAGGCTACTGAATACCAGCATTGGGTTACTTGGATATTCACCAGTGTTGTAATGATATTCTGCCTGGAGAGGAGATTCGATGAATTCCAGATTGGCAGTGAAAATATGGTAACTTCTGTAGTGGAGATTCGAATGAATTCTGATGTCTGGGTTGTGTGGACAGGAAAATGAAGAGCAGACCAGGTTAGAGTGGATAGCCAGTTGAACAGCAGGCCTGCGAGTTTGAACAGGCCTCTGAAAACCAGTATTGGGTTACTTGTATATTCACCAGTGGTGTAACGATATCCTGCCTGGAGCGGAGATTCGATGAATTCCAGATTGGCAGTGAATGAATGGAACATTCTGTAGTGGGGATTCCAATGATTTCTGAAGACTTGTTTGTGTGGACAGGAAACTTAAGAGCTAACCAGGTTTCAGTGGATATCCCGTTGAACAGCACACCTGAGAGTTTGAACAGGACTCTCAAAACCAGCATTGGGTTACTTGGATATTCAGTAGTGGTGTAACGAAAGCCTGCCTGTAGTGGAGATTCGATGATCTCCAGATTGGCAGTGAATGAATGGAACATTCTTTAGTGGAGATTCCAATAATTTCTGAAGTCTGCTTGGGTGGATAGGAAAATGAAGAGCTGAGCATGGTTGATTGGATATCCAGTTGAACAGCATGCCTGACAGTGTGAATAGACCTCTGAAAACCAGCATTGGGTGACCTGCATTCAGCAGTGGTTTATAGACAGCCTGCCTGGATGGGAGATTCAATGAATTTCAGATTGGCAGTGAATGAATGGAACCTTCTGTCGTGGAGATTCCAATGACATCTGAAGTCTGGGTTGTGTGGACAGGAAAAGAAAGATCTGACAACTCTGGAGCAGATAGCCAGTTGAACAGCACGCCTGCGACTTCGAAGAGGCGGCTGATTGTCAGCATTGTGTTACTTGGATATTCAACAGTGTTGTAACGAATTCCTACCTGGAGTGGAGATTCAGATGTATTCCAGATTGAGAGTGAATGAATGGAACATTCTGTAGTGGAGATTCCATTGATTCCTGAAGTTTGGATTGTGTGTATAGGAAAATGAAGTGCTGACTAGTTGGAGTGGATAGCCAGTTGAACAGCACACCTGAGAGTTTGAACAGGCCACTGAAAACCATCATTTGTTTACTAGGATACGCACCAGTGGTGTTACGAAAGCCTGCCTGGAGTGGAGATTCGATGAATTCAATATTGGCAGTGAATGAATGGAACGTTGTGTAGTGGAGATTCCAATGATTTCTGAAATCTGAGTTGTGTGGACAGGAAAATGAAGAGCTTACCAGGGTTCAATGGATAGCCAGTTGAGCAGCACGCCTTGGAGTGTGAACAGGATGCTGAAAACCAGCATTGTGTTACTTGGACATTCAACAGTGGTGTAACGAAAGCCTGGCTGGAGTGGAGATTCAGATGTATTTCTGATTTGCACTGAATAATTGGAACATTCTATAGTGCAGATTCCAATGATATCTGTAATATGGGCAGTGTGGACAGGAAAATGAAGAGCAGATCAGGATAGTGTAGATAGCCAGTTGAACAGCGGGACTGCAAGTTTCATCAGGCCTCTGAAAAGCAGCAATGGTTTACTTGGACATTCAGCAGGGGTGTTACGAATGACTGCCTCGAGTGGAGATTCGATGATCTCCAGATTGGCAGTGAATGAATGGAACATTCTGTAGTGGAGATTCCAATGATCTCTGAAATCTGGGTTGTGTGGACAGTAAAGAAAGAGTTGACAACTGTGGAGTTCATAGCCAGTTGAACAGCACGCCTGTGACTGTCAACAAGACACTGAAAATCAGCATTGTGAAACTTGGACATTCACTAGTGGTGTAACAAAAGCCTGCCTGGAGTAGAGATTCAGATGAATTCCAGATTTGCAGTGAATGAATGTAACATTCTGTAGTGAATATTCCAATGATTTCTGAAGTTTACGTTGTGTGGACAAGAAAAGGAAGAGCTAACGAGGTTAGAGTGGATAGCCAGTTCAACAGCAAGCCTGCGATTGTGAACAGGCCTCTGAAAATCAGCATCGGGTTACTTGGACATTCTGCTGTATTGTAATGAACTCCTGCCTGGAGTGGAGATTCAATGATCTCCAGATTGGCAGTGAATTAATGGAATATTCTGTAGTGGGGATTCCAATGATTTCTGAAGACTGGTTTTTGTGGACAGGAAAATGAAGAGCTAACCAGGTTTCAGTGGATATCCCGTTGAACAGGACACCTGAGAGTGTGAACAGGACTCTGAAAACCAGCATTGGGTTACTTGGATATTCAGCAGTGGTGTAACGAAAGCCTGCCTATAGTGGAGATTCGATGATCTCCTGATTGGCAGTGAATGAATGGATCATTCTTTAGTGGAGATTCCAATGATTTCTGAAGTCTGTTTGGGTGGACAGGAACATGAAAAGCTGAGCACGGTTGATTGGATATCCAGTTGAACAGCACGCCTGCGAGTGTGAACAGTCCTCTGAAAACCAGCATTGGGTTGCTTGGACATTCAGCAGTGGTGTAACGAGACCCTGCCTCGAGTGGTGATTCGATAATCTCCAGATTGGCAGTGAATGATTGGAACGTTCTGTAGTGGAGATTCCAATGATTTTTGAAGTCTGGTTGTGTGGCCTGAAAAATGAAGAGCACAGCATGGTTGAGTGGATAGCCACTTGAAGAGCACGCCTGCGAGTGAGTACAGGCATGTGAAACCCAGCATTGGATTACTTGGACATTCAGCAGTAGTGTAAAGAAAGCCTGCCTGGAGTGGAGATTCGATGTTCTCCATATTGTCAGTGAATAAATAGAACATTCTGTAGTGGAGATTCCATTGATTTCTGAAGTCTGGTGTGTGAATACAGGAAAATGAAGAGCTGATCAGGTTAGAATGAAGAGCCAGTTAACAGCAGGCCTGTGAGTGTTAGCAGGCTGCTGAAAACCATCATTGGTTTACTTGGATATTCACCAGTGGTGTAAGGAAATCCTGCCTGGAGTGGAGATTCGATGAATTCCAGATTGTCATTGAATGAATGGTACATTCTGTACTGGAGATTCCAATGATTTCTGATTTCTGGTTTTTGTGGACAGGAAAAGAAAGAGCTGACCACTTTGGAGTAGATAGCTAGTTGAACAGCACACCTGCGAGTGTAAACAGGACGCTGAAAGCCAGCACTGTGTTACTTGGACATTCTCTAGTGGTGTAACGAAAGCCTGCCTCGAGTGGATATTCAGATGAATTCCAGATTCGCAGTGAATGAATGGAACATCTAGAAAGTCTAGGTTATTTGGACAGGATAATGAAGATCTGACCAGGGTTGAGCGGGTATCCAGTTGAACAGCACGCATGTGAGTGTGAATAGGACTCTGACAACCAGCATTGGGTTACTTGGACATTCAGCAGTGGTGTAACGAAAGCCTGCCTGGAGTGGAGATTCGATGATCTCCATATTGGCAGTGAATGATTGGTACGTTCTGTAGTGGAGATTCCAATGATTTCTGAAGTCTGGTTGTGTGGCCTGAAAAATGAAGAGCACAGCAGGGTTGAGTGTATAGCCAGTTGAATAGCACGCCTGCGAGTGAGTACAGGTGTGTGAAATCCAGCATTGGATTACTTGAACATTCAGCAGTGGTGTAACGAAAGCCTGCCTGGAGTGGAGATACAATGTTCTCCATATTGTCCGTGAGTGAATAGAACATTCTGTAGTGGAGATTCCATTGATTTCTGAAGTCTGGGGTGTGAATACAGGAAAATGAAGAGCAGATCAGGTTAGAATGAATAGCCAGTTGAACAGCAGGCCTGCGAGGGTGAAAAGGCTGCTGAAAATCAGCATTGGGTTACGTGGTCATTTACCAGTGGTATAACAAAAGACTGCCTGGAGTAAAGATTCAGATGAATTCCAGATTCGCAGTGAATGAATGGAACATTCTGTAGTGGATATTTCAATGATTTCTACAGTCTGGGTTGTGTGGCCAGGAAAAGAAAGAGCTGACCACTGTGGAGTGGGTAGTCAGTTGAATGGCGGCACGCCTGTGAGTCTGAACAGGAGGCTGAAAACCAGCATTGGGTTACTTGAATATTCACCAGTGGTGTAACAAAATCCTGCCTGGACCTCAGATTCAATGAATTCCAGATTGGCATTAAATGAATGGAACATTTTGTAGTGGAGATTCCACGATTTCTTTTTCTTTTTTTTTTATGGATGGAAAAGTTTATTGTTTTAAATTTGCCATTTTAAAAATGTACTATGATGTGAATCTTCACTTACAACAAAACAAAACCTTGCTTTATCAAATAGTATCAAAATCAGGGATGATTATATTACCCTGATCCTTAGATTATAGAACAGAGAATAATAGGGAGGAAAGAAATTACTGGGTGGGGGGAAATAATAAGACACAGGTAGAAGCAGTAGAGGAAAGAGGCAAAAACGTGTGTGTGTGTGTGTGTGTGTGTGTGTGTGTGTGTGTGTGTGCGTGTATTTTCACCATAAAACAAGTCACACTGAAAGCATGAGACCCAAACTACAACAACCAAACCTAACAATTTTGCTGTCAAGGAGGCAGGTTGAGGGATAGAAAGGAAACTCGGGACACTGGTGGAGGGAATACTGGTGATGGGAGTGGTGTTGGAACATGATATGTCTGCAATACAACTATGAATAACTTTGTAATCATGGTATCTAAATTTAAAAAGAAGAAAAATACCAAAAGGACTCTTTAGCAAACTAGTTAAATATATATAGTTAAATACTAGAAAATTAGCACAAATGAGTAGAGGACAGAAGAATTTTTTTAAAAGGTGAGGATAATTACAACAATGAAAATGGTTTAATATAAATCTGTAATAATTATTTCAGGCTATTTTTGGTACAGAGATGGACCAATAGGCCAGACTAGCTGAGCACTGATACTGTACTCTTGTAAGTAGGGAGTCACACTGTCACTTATGACGGGTACTTACTATATTCACATGATGTTTATTTATTTATTTTTTTTCTGAAGTCTGGTTTGTGTGGACACAAAAAGGAAGTGCTGAGCAGGGTTAATTGGATAGCCACATGAACAGCACGCCTGCGACTATGAACAGGCCTCTGATAACCAGCATTGGGCTACGTGGACATTCACCAGTAGTGTAACGCAAGCCTGCCTGGAGTGTAGATTCGATGATCTCCAGATTGGCAGTGAATTACTGGAACATTCTGTAGTTAAGATAGCAATGTTTTCTGAAATCTGGGTTGTGTGGACAGGAAAAAATAAGAGCTGACCACTGTGGAGTGTATAGCCAGTTGAACAGCACGCCTGTGAGTGTGAAAAGGACGCTGAAAACCAGTATTGGGTTACTTGCACTTTCAACAGTAGTGTAATGAAAGCCTGACTGGAGTCGAGATTCGATGAAATCCAGACTGGCAGTGAACGACTGGAAAATCTAGAAAATCTAGGTTATGTGGACAGGAAAATGAAGAGCTGACCAAGGTTGAGTGGGTAGCCAGTTGAACAGAACGCATGTGAGTGTGAACAGGCCTCTGAAAACCAGCATTGGGTTACTTGGTCATTCAGCACGGTGTAACGAATGCCTGCATGGAGTGGAGATTCAGATGAATTCCATATTTGCAGTGAATGAACTGGAACATTCTGTAGTGGAGATTCCAATAATTTTTGAAGTCTGAGTTATGTGGAGAGGAAAATGAAGAGCAGACCAGGTTAGAGTGGTTAGCCAGTTGAACAGCAGGACTGCTAGTTTGAACAGGCTGCTGAAAAGCAACATTTGGTTACTTGGATATTCACCAGTGGTGTAAACATATCCTGCCTGGAGTTCAGATTGGATGAAATCCAGATTGGGAGTGAATTAATGGAACATTTTTTAGTGGAGATTCCAATGATTTCTGAAGTCTGGAATGTGTGGAAAGGAAAATGCAGAGCTGATCAGGTTTGAGTGGAAAGCCAGCTGAACAGCACACCTGCTAGTGTGAACAAGCCACTGAAAACCAGCATTGGGCTATTTGGATATTCACCAGTGGTGTAATAAAAGCCTGCCTTTAGTGGAGATTCGATGAATTCCAGATTGGCAGTGAATGAATGGAACATTCTGTAGTGGAGTTTCCAATGGTTTCTGAAGAATACGTTGTGTGGACAAGAAAATGAAGAACTGACAAGGTTGGAGTGGATAGCCTGTTGAATAGCAGGCCTGCGACTTTGAAGAATCTGCTGCAAACCAGCATTGGGTTACTGGGATATTCACCAGTGGTGTAACGAAAGCCTGCCTGGAGTGGAGATTCGATGATCTAAAGATTGACAGTGAATGAATTGAACATTCAGCAGTGGAGATTCCAATGATTTCTGAAGTCTGGTTGTGTGGACAGGAAAATAATAGCTGACCACTGTTGAGTGGATAGCCAGATGAACAGCAAGCCTGCGAGTGTGAACAGGCCGCTGAAAACCAGTACTGGGCTACTTGGATATTCACCAATGATGTAACGAATGCCTGCCTGGAGTGGAGATTCGATGAATTCCAGATTGGCAGTGAAGGAATGGAACATTCTTCAGTGGAGCTTCCAATGATTTCTGAAGTCTGGGTTGCGTTAACAGGAAAATTAAGTGCTGAAGAGTTTGGAGTGGGTAACCAGTTGAACAGCACCCTTGCGAGTGTGAAGAGGCTGCTGAAGACCAGCACTTGGTTACTTGGATATTCACCACAGGTGTAACGAAAGCCTGCCTTGATTGGAGATATGATGAATTCCGGATTGGCAGTGAAGGAATGGAACATTCAGTAGTGGAGTTTATAATGGTTTGTGAAGTCTAGGTTATTTAGAGGAATACCAAGAGCTGACTAGGTTGGAGTGGTTAGCCAGGTGAACAGCACACCTGAGAGTATGAACAGGCCACCGAAAACCAGCATTGGGGTACTTGGGTATTCACTAGTTATGTAACGAAATCCTGCCTGGAGTGGAGATTCGATGAATTCCTGATTGACAGTGAATGAATAGAACATTCTGTAGTGGAGATTCCAATGATTTCTGAAGTCTGGATTGTGTGGACAGGAAAATGAAGTGCTGACCAGGGTTGAGTGGATAGCCCGTTGAAGAGAACGCCTGCCAGTGTGAACAGGCCGCTGAAAACCAGCTTTGTATTATTTGGACATTCAGCAGTGTGTAACGAAAGCCTGCCTGAAGTGGAGATTCTGTTATCTCCAGATTGGCAGTGAAAGAATGGAACATTCTGTAGTGGAGATTTCAATTAGTTCTGAAGTCTGGTTTGTGTGGACAGGAAAAGAAAGATCTGACCACTGTGGGGTGGATTGCCAGTTGAACAGAATTTTTGCGAGTGTGAAAAGGCCGCTGAAAACCTGCATTGGGTTACTTGGATATTCATCAGTGGTGTAACGAAAGCCTACATGGAGTGGAGATTCAGATGAATTCCAGATTCGCAGTGAATGATTGGAACATTCTGTAGTGGAGAATACAATGATTTCTGGATTCTATGGATTCTATGTTGTGTGTACAGGAAAATGAAGAGCTGTCTAGGTTGAACTGGATAGCCAGTTGAACAGCACGCCTGTGAGTATGAGCAGGCTGCTGAAATCCAGCATTGTGTTACTTGGATATTCACCAGTGGTGTAACGAAAGCCTGCCTGGAGTGGAGATTTGAAGTATTCCAGATTGCAGTGATTGAATGGAACATTCTGTACTGGAGATTTTAATGGTTTCTGAATTGTAGGTTATGTGGACAGGAGAATGAAGTGCTGACCAGGGTTGAGTTGATAGCCAGTTTAAAAGCACTCATGTGGGTGTGAACAAGAAGCTGAACACCAGAATTGTGTTACTTGGAAACTCACTAGGGTTGTAACAAAAGCCTGCCTGGAGTGGAGATTTGAAGAACTACAGATTGGCAGTGAATGAACGGAACATTCTGTAGTGGAGATTCCAAGTGATTTCTGAAGTCTGGGTTGTGTGGACAGGAAATTGAAGAGCTGACCAGGTTGGAGTGGATTACCAGTTGCACAGCATGCCTACGAGTGTTAACATGCTGTTGAAAACCGGCATTTTTTTACTTGGACATTCACCATTGCTGTAACTAAAGCCAGCCTGGAGTGGAGATTCGTTGAATTCCAGATTGGGAGTGAATGAATGGAACATTTTGTAGTGGATATTCCAATGATTTGAAGTTTGGGTTGTGTGGACAGATAAATGAATAGCTGACCAGGTTGTCGTGGGTATCCAGTTGAACATAAAGCCTACAAGTGTGAGCAGGCCACTAAAAACCAGCATTGGGTTACTTGGATATTCATCAGTGGTGTAATGAAAGCCTGCCTTGAGTGGAGATTCGATGAATTCCACATTGGAAGTGAATGAATGGAACATTCTGTAGTGGAGATTCTAACGGTTTCTGAAGTCTAGGTTATGTGGACAGGAATATGAACAGCCTACTAGTTTGGAGTGGATACCCAGTTGAAAAGCATGCCTGCGAGTGTGAACAGGCCGCTGAAAACCAGCATTGGGTTACTTGGACATTCAACAGGGGTGTAAAGCAAACCAGCCTGGAGTGGAGATTCGATGAATTCCAGATTGCCAGTGAATGAATGCAACATTCTGTCGTGAAGATTCTAATGCTTTCTGATGTCTAGGTTATTTGGATAGGAAAATTAAGTACTGACCAGGCTTGAGTGGATAGCCAGTTGAACAGCATGTCAGCGGGTCTGAACAGGACGCTGAACACCAGCATTGTGTTACTTTGACATTCAACAGTGGTGTAATGAAAGCCTGCCTGGAGTGGAGATTAGAAGAACTCCAGATGGGTATTGAATGAATGGAACATTCTGCAGTGGAGATTCTAATGTTTTCTGAAGTCTACGTTGTGTTGACTAGAAAATGAAGAGCTGACCAGGTTGGAGTGGATAGGCAGTTGAACAGCAGGCTTGCGACTTTGAAAAGGCTGCGAAAACCAGCATTGGGTTTCTTGGATATTCACCAGTGGTGTAACAAAATCCTTCCTTGAGTGGTGATTCGATGAATTCCAGATTGGCTTTGAATGATTGGAACATTCTGTAGTGGAGATTCCAATGATTTCTGAAGTCTGTATTCTGTGGGCAGGAAAAGAATGAGCTGACCTCTGTGGATGGATCGCCAGTTGAACAGAACTCCTGCGACTGTGAACAGGACGCTGAAAATCATCATTGGGTTTCTTGGACATTCACCAGTGGTGTATAGAAAGCCTGAGTGGAATGGAGATTCGATGATCTCCAAAATGGCAGTGAATGAATGGAACATTTTGTAGTGGACATTCCAATGATTTCAGAACTCTGTTTTATTGGCACCAGGAAATGAAGATCTGACCAGGGTGGTGTGGATAGCCAGTGAACATCACACCTGCGGTATGTGAACATGCCACTGACTTCTAACATTGGGTTACTAGGACATGCAGAAGAATCCCAACCCTGACGTGTTTTACGGGCGTGTTCATCACCTCCACTGGTTGGCATTGACCGGGAGAGTACCATATGGTTTCGATTGATTCAGAAGTCGCTGCACACCAGGCCTGGTTAGAGTGGATGGGATGATGGAAACTTCGGCTTGATTGAGTGCACAGGCAGATGAAAACCAGATATTTAGCTGTTGATATTTAGATGAACTCAGGTCGCTCGTTAGTGTGGCATGGTTAATGATCAGAATACTATATTCGACTGGATAGGTAGCTGAACAGCAGGCCTGGGGACAGTTGGCAGCAAATGCTCAATTGGCAGAATTCGAATTCAACTCGATTCCATGGAGAACGTGAAGAAACACAGGGCTAATACATTGGATATTGAGATGAATTCACTACTCAGCAGTGTGGATCGCTGTGACTCACCCAGTCCTCCCAGACTTCATTGATTTGCTGGCACGGTTGAATAGCGTCTTCTTTTGGGACTTGCGGTGACTGTAATTTTGGCATATGGAATATTTCACGGGTGTCTTGCCAGGCTTTCCCACGAGAGCCAGATACTCTCGGTAGCTTCCGGGGCTCTCTGATAGGGCGAGGAATTGTACCCAGCTCGGCCAGGCTGGCTTCGTGAAGCACACGTCCTACTGCTGTGCTTTCGCGCCAGAATTGCAGCGTGGATAGGAAGATGAAAAGCAGCCCATGGATGAATTTAGAGTGCAGATGCAGATGATTTCAAGTTTCTGGGTAGACATACCAATGCTGCAAAGAATGCCTGCGTAGAGTGAAGATACAGATGTATTCCAGACTCGCAGAGAATGATCGGAACATTCTGTAGTGGAGAATCCAATGATTTCTGTTGTCTGAAATCTGTGGACAGGAAAATGCATAGGTGACCAGGGCGGAGTGGATAGCTAGTGAAAAGAACAGGCCGCTGATAACTGTCATTGGGTTACTTGGACATTCACCAGTGGTGTAACGAAAGCCTGTCTGGAGTGGAGATTCTATGAACTCCAGATTGGCAGTGAATGATTGGAACATTCTGTAGTGGAGTTTCCAATGATTTCTGAAGTCTGGGTTCTGTGGAGAGGAAAAGAAAGAGCTGACCACTGTTGAGTGGATACCCAGTTGAACAGCACTTCTGTGAGTGTGAACAGGATACTGAAAACCAGCATTCGGTTACTTGGACATTCACCAGTGGTGTAACGAAAGCCTGCTTGGAGTGGAGATTCAGATGAAATCCATATTTGCAGTGAATGAGAGGAACATTCTGTAGTGGAGATTCCAATGATTTCTGAAGTCTGGTTTGTGTGTACAGAAAAATGAAGAGATGACCAGGTTGGAGTGGATAGACAGTTGAACAGCAGGTCAGCGAGAGTGAACAGGCTGCTGAATACAAGCGTTGGGCTGCTTGGATATACACCAGTGTTGTAAAGAAATCCTGCCTGGAGTGGAGATTCGAGGATCTCCAGATTGGCAGTGAATAAATGGAACATTCTGTAGTGGAGATTCAAATGATTTCTGAAGTCTGGGTTGTGTGGAAAGGAAGATGGAAAGCAGGCTAGGTTGGCTTGTATATCCAGTTGAACAGCACGCCTGCGAGTATGAACAGGACGCTGAAAACCAGCATTGGTTTACTTGGACATTCAGCAGTGGTGTAACGAAAGCCTGCCTGGAGTGGAGATTCGATGAATTCCAGATTGGCAGTGAATGTATGGAACATTTTATAGTGGAAATTCCAATGATATCTGATGTCTGGGTTGTGTGGACAGGCAAATGAAGAGCTGACCAGGTTTGAGTAGTTAGCTAGTTGAACAGCACGCCTGCAACTGTGAACAGGCCGCTGAAAAGCAGCATTGGTTTACTTGGACATTCACCAGTGGTGTAACGAAAGCCTGCCTGGAGTGGAGATTCGATGAATTCCAGATTGGCAGTGAATGAATGGAACATTCTGTATTGGAGATTCCAATGGTTTCTGAAGTCTACATTGTGTTGTCAAGAAAATGTAGAACTGACCAGGGATGAGTGGTTAGCCAGTTGAACCGCACGCCTGCGAGTGTGAACAAGTGATGAAAACCAGCATTGGGTTACTTGGACATTCCCCAGTGGTGTAACGAAAGCCTGCCTGGAGTGGAGATTCGATGAATAACAGATTGGCAGTGAATAAATGGAACATTCTGTAGTGGAAATACCAATTATTTCAGGACTCTGGGTTATTGGTACCAGGAAATGAAGAACTGACCAGGGTGGATTGGATAGGCACTGACCACCATGCCAGCGGTACGTGAACAGGCCGCTGACCGCTGGCATTGGGTTACAGGACATGCAGAATAATTTCAACTCTGATGAGTTTTAGAGGCATACGATCATCACCACCACTGGGTGGCGTTCACCGGGAGAATACCATATGGTTTTGATTGATTCAGAAGTCAATGCACACCAGACCTGGTTAGAGTGGACGGGATGATGAAAACTTCGACTTGATTGAGTGCACCGGCAGATAAAAACCAGGTATGTAGGTGTTGATATTTAGAGGAACTCAGGTCCCTCGGTTGTGTGGCAGGGTTAATGAAAAGAACACTATATTCGACTGGATAGGGAGCTGAACAGTAGGCCTGGGGAGAGTTGACAGCAAATTCTCAATTGGCAGATGTCGATTTCACTCGAATTCGTGGAGAACGAGAAAAAACTCAGGCCTAATACATTGGATATTGAGATGAATTCACTACTCAGCAGTGTGGATCGCTTTCACTCTCCCAGTACTCCTGGACTTCCTTGATTTGGTGGCGCGTTTGCGTAGTGTCTTCATTTGGAGACTTTTGGTGACTGTAATTTTGGCATATTGAATATTTCACCATTGTCTTTCCAGGCTTTGCCATGAGGGGCAGATACTCTCGGTAGAATCCTGGGCTCTCTGAGAGGGTGAGGAACTGAATCCGGCTCGGCCAGGCGGGCTGCGTGACGCACACATCCTACTGCTGTGCTTTTGCTCCAGAGTGGCAGTGTGGATAGGAAGATGAAAAGCAGCCCATGGATGATTTTAGAGTGCATTTCAGAAGATTTCAAGTTTCTGGGTAGACTCACCAGTTCTTTAAGGAATGCCTGCCTAGAGTGAAGATTCAGATTTAGTCCACATTCACAGTGAATGATCGGAACATTCTGTAGTGGAGATTCCAATAATTTCTTATGTCTGGGTTCTGTGGACAGGAAAATGAAGAGCTGAACAGGCTGGAGTGCATAGCCAGTGAACAGGACAGGCCCTGAAAACCATTACTGGTTACTTAGACATTCACCAGTGGTGTAACGAAAGCCTGCATGGAGTGGACATTCAGATGAATTCCAGATTCGCTGTGAATGAATGGAACATTTTGTAGTGGAGATTACAATGATATCTGAAGTCTGTAATGTGTGGACAGGAAAATGAATTGCTCACCAGGTTGGAGTGGATAGCCAGTTTAACAACACACATGCGAGTGTGAACAGGCCGCTGAAAACCAGAATTGGGTTAATTGGATATTCACCAGTGATGTAACGAAAGCCTGCCTGGAGTCGCAATTCGATGAATTGCATATAGGCAGTGAATGAATGTAACATTCTGTAGTGGAGATTCTAATGTTTTCTGAAATCTAGGTTATGTGGACAGAAATATGAAGACAGAAATACTCTTGCGAGTATTAACAGGCTGCTGAAAACCAGCATTGGGTTACTTGGATATTCACCAGTGGTGTAACGAAATTCTTCCTGGAGTGGAGATTCGTTGAATTCCAGATTGGCAGTGAATGAATGGAACTTTCTGTAGTAGAGATTCCAATGATTTATGAAGTCTGGCTGTGTGGAAAAGAAAATGAAGAGCTGAGCAGGGTTGAGTGGATATCCAGTCGAACAGCATGCCTGCGAGTGTGAACAGCCTCTGAAAACCAGAATTGAGTTACTTGGACATTCAGCAGTGTGTAACGAAAGCCTAAATGGAGTGGAGATTCGATGATCTCCACATTGGCAGTGAATGAATGTAAAATTCTGTATTGAAAATTCTAATGATTTCTGATATCTGGATTGTGTGCACAGGAAAGGAAAGAGCTGACCATTGTGGAGTGGATAGCCAGTTGAACAGATCACCTGCAATTGTGAACAGGACGCTCAAAACCAGCATTGTGTCTCTTGGACATTCAGCACTGGCGTAACAAAAGCCTGCCAAGAGTGGAGATTCAGATGAATTCCAGATTCGCAGTGAATGAATGGAACATTCTGTACTGGAGATTTCAATTATTTCTGAAGTCTGGGTTTTCTGGGCAGTAAAATGAAGAGCAGACCAGGTTAGCATAGATAGCAGTTGAACAGCAGGTTTGCAAGTTTGAACAGTTTGCTGAAAACCAGCAGTGTGTTACTTGGATGTTCACAAGTGGTGTAATGAAATCCTGCCTGTAGTGGAGATTCGATGAAATCCAGATTGGCAGTGAATGTATGGAACATTTTGAAGTGGACATTCAATGATTTCTGAAGTCTGGGTTGTGAAGAAAGGAAAAATGAAGAGCTAACCAGGGTTGGTTGGATAGCCAGTTGAACAACACGGCTGCGAGTGTGAGCAGGACACGAAAGCCAGCGCTTGATTACTTAGATATTCACCAGTGGTGTAACGAAAGCCGGACTGGAGCAGAGACTCGATGAATTTCGATTGGCATTGAATGAATGGAACATTCTGTAGTGGAGATTCCAATGATTTCTGAATTCTGGGATGTGTGGAGAGGAAAAGAAAGATCTGACGACTGTGGAGTGGGTAGCCTGTTGAACAGCATTCTAGGGAGTGTGAACAGGCCTCTGAAAAACAGCATTGGGTTGCTTGGACATTCACCTGTGGTGTAAAGAAAGCCTGCCTGAGAAGGCGATTCGATGATATCCAGATTGGCAGTGGATGAATGGAACTTTCTGTAGTGGATATTCCAATGATTTCTGACGTCTGGGTTATGTGGATAGGAAAATGAAGAGCAGAGCAGGTTAGAGTGGATAGCCAGTTGAACAGCAGTCCTGACAGTTTGAACAGGCTGCTGAAAACCAGCATTGGTTTACTAGTATATTCACCAGTGCTGTAACGAAATCCTGCCTGGAGTGGTGATTCGATGAATTCCAGATAGGCAGTAAATGAATAGAATATCCTGTAGTGGAGATTCTAATCATTTCTGAGGTCTGGGTATTGTGGAGAGGAAAACTAATAGCTGAACATTGTGGAGTGGATAGCCAGTTGAACAGCAGGCCTGCGAGTGTGAACAGGCATCTGCAAACCAGCATTGGATTTCATGGATATTCAGCAGTGGTGTAAAGAAAGCCTGCCTGGAGTAGAGATTCGATGATCTCCAGGTAGGCAGTGAATGAACAGAATATTCTCTAGTGGAGATTGCAATTATTTCTGAAGTCTGGGTTGTGTGGACTGGAAAAGAAAGAGCAGACCAGTATGAAGTGGATAGCCAGTTGAACAGCATGCCTGCAAGTGTGATCAGGACGCTGAAAACCAGTATTGGGTTACTTGAAGATTCACCAGGGGTTTAACGAAAGCCTGCATCGAGTGGAGATTCAGATGAATTCCACATTCACAGTGAATGACTGGAACATTATGTACTGGAGATTCCAATGATTTCTGAAGTCTGGGTTAAGTAGATAGCAAAATGAAGGGTTGGTCAGGTTTGAGTGGACAGCCAGTTAAACAGCACGCCTGTGAATGTGAACAGGCCTTTGAAAACCACCATTGGGTTACTTGGACATTCAGCACTGTATAACGAAAGTCTGCCTGTAGTGGAGATTCGAGGAACTCCAGGTTGGCATTGAATGAACGGAATATTCTCTAGTGGAGATTCCAATGTTTTCTGAAGTCTAGGTTCTGTGGACAGGAAAAGAAAGAGCTGACCACTATTAAGTGGATAGCCAGTTGAGCAGCACGCCTGCCAGTGTGAACAGGGCGCTAAAAACCAGCATTTGGTTACTTGGAAATTCACCCGTGGTGTAACGAAAGACCTGGGTTGATGGGAAAGCCAGTTGAACAGCACGCCTGTGAGTGTGAACAGGCCTCTGAAAACCAGCATTGGGTTACTTGGACATCTACCTGTGGTGTAACGAAAGCCTGCCTGGGGTGGAGATTCGATGATCTCCAGATTGTCAGTGAATGAATGGAACATTCTGTAGTGGATATTCCAATGATTTTTGACGTCTGGGTTGTGTGGACAGAGAAATGAAGAGCAGATGAGGTTATCGTGGATAGCCAGATGAACAGCACTCCTGCGCGTTTGAACAGGCTGCTGAAAACCAGCATTGGTTTACTAGTATATTCACCAGTGGTGTAACGAAATCCTGCCTGGAGTGGTGATTCGATGAATTCCAGATTGGCAGTGAATGAATAGATTATCCTGTAGTGGAGATTCCAATGATTTCTGAGGTCTGTGTTGTGTGGAGAGGAAAATTAAGAGCTGACCAGGGTGGAGTGGATACCCAGTTGAACAGCAGGCCTGCGAGTGTGAACAGGCCTCTGAAAACCAGCATTGGGTTTCTTGGATATTCAGCAGTGGTGTAAAAAAAGTCAGCCTGGAGTGGAGATTCGATGATCTCCAGATTGGCAGTGAATGAATGGAACATACTGTTATGGAGATTCCAATGATTTCTTAACTGTGGGTTGTGTGAACACGAAAAGAAAGAGCATTTCTTGACCACTGTGGAGTCGATAGCCAGTAAAACAACACACTTGCAAGTGTGAACAGGACGTTGAAAACCAGCATTGGGGTGCTTGGATATTCACAGGTGTTGTAACGAAATCCTGCCAATACGATAAATTCCAGATTGGGAGTAAATGAATGGAAATTCTGTATTGGAGATTCTAATGGTTACTGAAGTCAACGCTGTGTAGAATGAAAAATGAAGAGCTGACCAGTGTGGAGTGGATAGCCAGTAGAACAGCTCGTCTGCGAGTGTGAAGAGGCCTAGGAAAACCACCATTGGGTTACTTGGTCATTCAGCAGTGGTGTAAAGAAAGCCTTCCTGAAGGGAGATTCGATGTTCTCCAGGTTGGCAATGAATGAACAGAATATTCTCTGGTGGAGATTCCAATTATTTCTGAAGTCTGGGTTGTGTGGACAGAAAAAGAAAGAGCTGACCAGTATGAAGTGGATAGCCAGTTGAACAGCATGCCTGGGAGTGTGAACAGGATGCTGAAAACCAGTATTGGGTTACTTGAACATTCACTAGTGGTTTAACGAAAGCCTGCCTCGAGTGGAGATTCAGATGAATTCTAGATTCGTAGTGAATGAATGGAACATTCTGTAGTGGAGAATCCAATGAATTGTGAATTCTGGGATGTTTGCAAGGGAAATGAAAGAGCTGACGACTCTGGAGTGCATAGCCAGTTGAACACATGCCTGCGAGTGTGAACAGGACGCTGAAAATCAGTGTTGCGTTACTTGGACATTCACCAGTGGTGTAAAGAAAGACTGCATGGTGGGCAGAATCAGAAGAATTCCAGATTCTCAGTGAATGAATGGAACATTCTGTAGTAGAAATCCGAATAATTTCTGAATTCTGGGTTGTGTGGACAGGATAATGAAGAGCAGACCAGGTTAGAGGGGAAAGCCAGTTGAACAGCAGGCCTGCGTGTTTGAACAGGCTGCTGATAACTAGCATTGGGTTACTTGGATATTCACCAGGGGTGTCACGAAAACCTGACTGGAGTTGAGATTCGATGAATTCCAGATGGGCAGTGAATGAATGGAACATTCTGTACTGGAGATTCCAGTGATTTCTGATATCTGGGTTCTGTGGAGAGGAAAATGAAGGGCTGGCCAGGTTTGAGTGGACAGCCAGCTGAACAGCACGGCTGCGAGTGTTAACAGGCCTCTGAAAACCAGCATTGGATTACTTGGACATTCACCAGTGGTGTAACGAAAGACTGCCTGTAGTGGAGACTCGATGATCTCCAGATTGACAGTGAATGAATGGAACATTCTGTAGTGGAGACTCCAATGATTTCTGAAGTCTGGCTTGTGTGGACAGGAAAATGAAGAGCAGACCAGGTTAGCGTGGATAGCCAGTTGAACAGCAATCCTGCCCGTTTGAATAGGCTGCTGAAACCCAGCATTGGGTTACTTGTATATTCACCAGTGGTATAACGAAAACCTGCCTGGAGTGGTGATTCCATGAATTCCAGATTGGCAGTGAATGTCTGGAATATTCTGTCGTGGAGATTCCAATGATTTCTGAGGTCTGGGTTGTGTCGAGAGGAAAATGAAGAGCTGATCAGGGAGGAGTGGATAGCCAGTTGAACAGCACACCTGCGAGTGTGAACAGGCCACTGAACACCAGCATTGGGGTACTTGGATATTCACCAATGTTGTAACGAAATCCTGGCTGGAGTGGAGATTCCATGAATTCATTGGCAGTCAATGAATGGAACATTCCGTAGTGGAGATTCCCTTGGTTTCTGAAATCAACGTTATTTATAAAGAAAAATGAAGAGCTGACCAGGGTGGAGTGGATAGCCAGTAGAACAGCACGCCTGTGAGTGTGAGACGGCCTCTGAAACCCAGCATTGGGTTACTTGGACATTCAGAATTGTGTAATGAACGCGTGCCTGGAGTGGAGATTCGATTATCTCCAGGTTGACAGTGAATGAACGGAATATTCTCAAGTGGAGATTCCAATGATTTCTGAGTCTGGGTTGTGTTGACAGGAAATGAAAGAGCTGACCACTGCGACGTATATAGCCAGTTGAGCAGCACGCCTGCGAGTGAGAACAGTACGCTAAAAACCTGCATTTGGTTACTTGGACATTCAGCAGTGGTTTAATGAACGCCTGCTTGGATTCAGGAATCAGATGAATTCCAGATTCACAGTGAATGAATGGAACATTCTGTAGTGGAGATTCCAATGTTTTTTGAATTCTGGGATGTGGGGACAGAAAAAGCAAGACCTAACTACTGTGGAGTGGATAGCCAGTTAAGCAGCACGACTGTGAGTATGAACAGGCCACAGAAAACCAGCATTGGGGTAATTGGATATTCACCATTGTTGTATCGAAACACTGCCAACTCGATGAATTCCAGATTGGCAGTAAATGAATGGAACATACTGTAGTGGAGATTCCAAAGATTTCTGAAATCTGGGGTGTGTGGACAGGAAATTGAAGGGCTGGACAACGTTGAGTGGACAGCCAGCTGAACAGCACAGCTGCAAGTGTGAACAGGCCTCTGAAAACCAGCATTGGGTTACTTGGACTTTCACCAGTGGTTTAATGAAAGCCTGCCTGGAGTGGAGACTCTGTGATCTCCAGATTAACAGTGAATGAATGGAACATTCTGTAGTGGATATTCCAATGATTTCTTAAGTCTAAGGTAGTGTCGACAGGGAAATTTAGAGCAGAACAGGTTAACATGGATAGTCAGCTGAACAGCAGTCCTGCGCGTTTGAACTGGCTGCTGAAACCCAGCATTGGGTTATTTGTATATTCACCAGTGGTGTAACGAAATCCTGCCTGAAGTGGTGATGTGATGAATTCCAGATTGGCAGTGAATGTATAGAATATTCAGTCGTGGAGATTCCAATGATGTCTGAGTTCTGGGTTGTGTCGAGAGGAAAATGAAGAGCTGAACAGGGTGGAGTGGATAGCCAGTTGAACAGCACACCTGTGAGTGTGCACAGGCCACTGAAAACCAGCATTGGGTACTTGGATCTTCACCAGTGTTGTAACGAAATCCTGCCTGGAGTGGAGATTCCATGAATTCCAGATTGGCAGTCAATGAATGGAACATTCTGTAATGGAGATTCTATTGGTTTCTGACGTCAACGTTGTTTAGAAAGAAATCTGAAGAGCTGACCAGGGTGGAGTGATAGCCAGTAGAACAGCAAGCCTGCGAGTGTGAACAGGCCTCTGAAAACCAGCATTGGGTTACATGGACATTCACCAGTAACGAAAGCGTGCCGGGAATGGAGATTCGATGATATCCAGGTTGGCAGTGAATGAACGGAATATTCTCAAGTGGAGATTCCAATGATTTCTGAAGTCTGGGTTTTGTTGACAGGAAAGGAAAGAGCTGACCACTATGAAGTAGAGAGTCAGTTGAGCAGCAGGCCTGCGAGTGTGAACAGTACGCTAAAAACCAGCATTTGGTTACTTGGACTTTCACCAGTGGTTTAATGAACGCCCGTTGGATTCGAGATTCAAATGAATTCCGATTCACAGTAAATGAATGGAACATTCTGTAGTGTAGATTCCAATTATTTCTGAATTCTGGGATGTGGACAGAAAAAGGAAGAGCTGACTACTATGGAGTGGATAGGCAGTTGAACAGCAGGCCTGCGAGTGTGAGCAGCACACTGAGAACCAGCTTTCGGTTACTTGGACATTTAACAGAGGTGTAAAGAACGCCTGCGTGGATTCGAGATTCAGATGAATTCCAGATTCGCAGTGAATGAATGGAACATGCTATAGTGGAGATTCCAATGATTTTGAATTCTGGGATATATGGACAGTAATAGGAAGAGCTAACTACTGTGGAGTGGATAGCCAGTTGAAAAGCACGCCTGCGAGTGTGAGGAGAATGCTGAAAACCAGCTTTAGGTTACTTGGACATTCACCAGTGTTGTACCGAAAGCCTGCCTGGAGTGGAGATTCAGAAGAATTCCGGATTAGCAGTGAAGGAGTGGAACATTTTGTAGTGGAGATCCCAATGTTTTCTGAAGTCTGGGTTTTGTGGACAGGAAAATGAAGAGCTGATCAGGTTAGATTGGAAATCCAGTTGAACAGCAGGCCTGTGAGTTTGAAAAGGCTCCTGATAACCAGCATTGGGTTCCTTAGATATTCAACAGTGGTGTAACGAAAACCTGGCTGTAGTGGAGATTCGATGAATTCCAGATTGGCAGTCAATGAATGGAACATTCTGGAGTGGAGATTCCAATGATTTCTGTAGTCTGGTTTGTGTGGATAGGAAAAGAAAGGGCTGACCACTGTGGAGTGGATAGCCAGTTGAACACTAAGTCTGCGAGTGTGAACAGGACGCTGAAAACCGCTTTAGTTTACTTGGACATTCAGCAGTGGTGTAACGAAATCCTGCCTGGAGTGGAGATTCGATGAATTCCAGATTTGCAGTAAATGAATGGAACTTTCTGTAGTTGAGATTCCATTCATTTCTGAAGTCTGGGTTTAATGGAAAGGATAATGAAGTGCTGACCAGGACTGAGTGGGTAGTCAGTTCAACACCACACCTTCGAGTGTGAACAGGCCTCTGAAACCCAGCATTGGGTTACTTGGACATTCACCAGTGGTGTAACGAAAGCCTGCCTGTACTGGAGACTTGATGATCTCCAGATTGACAGTGAATGAATGGAACATTCTGTAGTGGAGACTCCAATGATTTCTGAAGTCTGGCTTGTGTGGACAGGAAAATGAAGAGCAGACCAGGTTAGCGTGGATAGCCAGTTGAACAGCAATCCTGCCCGTTTGAATAGGCTGCTGAAAACCAGCATTGTGTTTCTTTTATATTCATCAGTGGTGTAACGAAATCCTGCCTGGAGTTGTGATTCGATGAATTACACATTGGCAGTGAATGTCTGGAATATTCTGTCGTGGAGATTCCAATGATTTCTGAGGTCTGGGTTGTGTGGAGACAAAAATTAAGAGCTGACCAGGGAGGATTGGATAGCCAGTTGAACAGCAGGCCTGCGAGTGAGAACAGCCCTCTGGAAACCGGCATTTTGTATCTTGGGGATTCAGCATTGGTGTAAGGAAAGCCTGCCTGAAGTGGAGATTCGATGATCTCCAGATTGGCAGTGAAATAATGAAACATTCTGTCATGGAGATTCCAAAGATTTCTTATGTCTGGGTTGTGTGAACACGAAAAGAAAGAGCTGACCACTGTGGAGTCGATAGCCAGTTGAAGAGTACACCTGCGAGTCTGAACAGGCCGCAGAAAACCAGAATTTGGGTACTTGGATATTCACCATTGTTGTAACGAAATCCTGCCAATTCTATGAATTCCAGATTGGCAGTAAATGAATAGAACATTCTGTAGTGGAGATTCCAATGATTTGTGAACTCTGGGTTGTGTGGACAGGAAAATGAAGGGCTGGGCAGGGTAGAGTGGAGAGCCAGCTGAGCAGCACCACTGTGAGTGTGATCAGGCCTCTGAAAACCAGCATTGGGTTACTTGGACTTTCACCAGTGGTGTAATGAAAGCCTGCCTGGAGTGGAGACTCTGTGATCGCCTGATTAACAGTGAATGAATGGAACATTCTCTAGTTGATATTCCAATGATTTCTTAAGTCTAAGGTAGTGTCGACAGGGAAACGCAGAGCAGACCAGGTTAACGTGGATAGTCAGCTGAACAGCAGTCCTGCGCGTTTGAACTGGCTGCTGAAACCCAGCATTGGGTTACTTGTATATTCACCAGTGGTGTAACGAAATCCTGCCTGAAGTGGTGATGCGATGAATTCCAGATTGGCAGTGAATGTCTGGAATATTCTGTCGTGGAGATTCCAATGATGTCTGAGGTCTGGGTGGTGTCGAGAGGAAATTGAAGAGCTGAACAGGGTGGAGTGGATAGCCAGTTGAACAGCACACCTGTGAGTGGGAACAGGCCACTGAAAACAAGCATTGGGTACTTGGATATTCACCAGTGTTGTAAAGAAATCCTGCCTGGAGTGGAGATTCCATGAATTCCAGATTGGCAGTCAATGAATGGAACATTCCGTAGTGGAGATTTCATTGGTTTCTGAAGTCAACGTTGTTTAGAAAGAAAACTGAAGAGCTGACCAGGGTGGAGTGATAGCCATTAGAACAGCACGCCTGCGAGTGTGAACAGGCCTCTGAAAACCAGCATTGGGTTACTTGGACTTTCACCAGTGGTGTAACGAAAGCGTGCCTGGAGTGGAGATTCGATGATCTCCAGGTTGGCAGTGAATGAACGGAATATTCTCAAGTGGAGATTCCAATGATTTCTGAAGTCTGGGTTTGGTTGACAGGAAAAGAAAGAGCTGACCACTATGAAGTAGAGAGTCAGTTGAGCAGCAGGCCTGCGAGTGTGAACAGTACGCTAAAAACCAGCATTTGGTTACTTGGACATTCACCAGTGGTTTAATGAACGCCCGTTGGATTCGAGATTCAGATGAATTCCAGACTCACAGTGAATGAGTGGAACATTCTGTAGTGGAGATTCCAATGTTTTCTGAATTCTGAGATGTGTGGACCGAAAAAGAAAGAGCTAACTACTGTTCAGTGGATAGCCAGTTAGCAGCACTACTGCTAGTGTGAACAGGCCACAGAAAACCAGCATTGGGGTAATTGGATATTCACCATTGTTGTATCGAAATCCTGCCAATTCGATGAATAGATTGGCAGTAAAGGTAAAGGTAAAGGCCCTCCCGTTGATCGTCGATTTGCTCGAGCGGGCCCAGTAACGTCTCCATTGGAGACTTTGTTGTTACTGTGTCTGGCATATCGAATACTCTCGGTAGCTTGCCGGGCTCGCCGAGAGGGGCGGAGGAATCGAACTCGGGTCGGCCATGTTGGCCACGTGTAAGGCGAACGCCCTACCCGCTGTGCAGTAAATGAATGGAAAATACTTTAGTGGAGATTCCAAAGATTTTTGAAATCTGGGTTGTGTGGACAGGAAAATGAAGGGCTGGACAACGTTGAGTGGACAGCCAGCTGAGCAGCATAGCTGCAAGTGTGAACAGGCCAATGAAAACCAGCATTGGATTACTTGGACTATCACCAGTGGTGTAATGAAAGCCTGCCTGGAGTGGAGACTCTGTGATCTCCAGATTAACAGTGAATGAATGGAACATTCTGTAGTGGATATTCCAATGATTTCTTAAGTCTAAGGTAGTGTCGACAGGGAAATGAAGAGCAGACCAGGTTAACGTGGATAGTCAGCTGAACAGCAGTCCTGCGCGTTTGAACTGGCTGCTGAAACCCAGCATTGGGTTATTTGTATATTCACCAGTGGTGTAACGAAATCCTGCCTGAAGTGGTGATGCGATGAATTCCAGATTGGCAGTGAATGTATAGAATATTCAATCGTGGAGATTCCAATGATATCTGAGGTCTGGGTGGTGTCGAGAGGAAATTGAAGAGCTGAACAGGGTGGAGTGGATAGCCAGTTGAACAGCACACCTGTGAGTATGAACAGGCCACTGAAAACCAGCATTGGGTACTTGGATCTTCACCAGTGTTGTAATGAAATCCTGCCTGGAGTGGAGATTCCATGAATTCCAGATTGGCAGTCAATGAATGGAACATTCTGTAATGGAGATTCCATTGGTTTCTGACGTCAACGTTGTTCAGAAAGGAAACTGAAGAGCTGACCAGGGTGGAGTGATCGCCAGTAGAACAGCACGTCTGCGAGTGTGAACAGGCCTCTGAAAACCAGCATTGGATTACTTAGACATTCACCAGTGATGTAACGAAAGCCTGCCTGTACTGGAGACTCGATGATCTCCAGATTGACAGTGAATGAATGGAGCATTCTGTAGTGGAGACTCCAATGATTTCTGAAGTCTGGCTTGTGTGGACAGGAAAATGAAGAGCAGACCAGGTTAGTGTGGATAGCTAGTTGAACAGCAATCCTGCCCGTTTGAATAGGCTGCTGAAAACCAGCATTGTGTTTTTTGTATATTCATCAGTGGTGTAACGAAATCCTGCCTGGAGTGGTGATTCGATGAATTACACATTGGCAGTGAATGTATGGAATATTCTGTCGTGGAGATTCCAATGATTTCTGAGGTCTGGTTTGTGTGGAGACAAAAATTAAGAGCTGACCAGGGTGGATTGGATAGCCAGTTGAACAGCAGGCCTGCGAGTGGGAACAGCCCTCTGCAAACCGGCATTTTGTATCTTGGGTATTGAGCAGTGGTGTAAGGAAAGCCTGCCTGAGGTGGAGATTCGATGATCTCCAGATTGGTAGTGAAATAATGAAACATTCTGTCATGGAGATTCCAAAGATTTCTTATGTCTGGGTTGTGTGAACACGAAAAGAAAGAGCTGACCACAGTGGAGTCGATAGCCAGTTGAAAAGTACACCTGCGAGTCTGAACAGTCCGCAGAAAACCAGCATTTGGGTACTTGGATATTCACCATTGTTGTAACGAAATCCTGCCAATTCTATGAATTCCAGATTGGCAGTAAATGAATAGAACATTCTGTAGTGGAGATTCCAATGATTTGTGAACTCTGGGTTTTGTGGACAGGAAAATGAAGGGCTGGGCATGTTAGAGTGGAGAGCCAGCTGAGCAGCACCACTGTGAGTGTGATCAGGCCTCTGAAAACCAGCATAAACCAGCATTGGGTTACGTGGACATTCACTAGTGCTTAACGAAAGCCTGCCTGGATTGGAGACTCGATGATCTCCAGATTGACAGTGAATGAATGGAACATTCTGTAGTGGAGACTCCAATGATTTCTGAAGTCTGGTTTGTGTGGATAGGAAAAGAAAGGGCTGACCACTGTGGAGTGGATAGCCAGTTGAACAGCAAGTCTGCGAGTGTGAACAGGACGCTGAAAACTGCTTTAGTTTCCTTGGACATTCAGCAGTGGTGTAACGAAATCCTGCCTGGTGTGGAAATTCGATGAATTCCAGATTTGCAGTAAATGAATGGAACTTTCTGTAGTTGAGATTCCATTCATTTCTGAAGTCTGGGTTTAATGGAAAGGATAAAGAAGTGCTGACCAGGACTGAGTGGATAGTCAGTTCAACACCACACCTTCGAGTGTGAACAGGCCTCTGAAACCCAGCATTGGGTTACTTGGACATTCACCAGTGGTGTAACGAAAGCCTGCCTGTACTGGAGACTTGATGATCTCCAGATTGACAGTGAATGAATGGAACATTCTGTAGTGGAGACTCCAATGATTTCTGAAGTCTGGCTTGTGTGGACAGGAAAATGAAGAGCAGACCAGGTTAGCGTGGATAGCCAGTTGAACAGCAATCCTGCCCGTTTGAATAGGCTGCTGAAAACCAGCATTGTGTTTCTTGTATATTCATCAGTGGTGTAACGAAATCCTGCCTGGAGTGGTGATTCGATGAATTACACATTGGCAGTGAATGTCTGGAATATTCTGTCGTGGAGATTCCAATGATTTCTGAGGTCTGGGTTGTGTGGAGACAAAAATCAAGAGCTGACCAGGGTGGATTGGATAGCCAGTTGAACAGCAGGCCTGCGAGTGAGAACAGCCCTCTGCAAACCGGCATTTTGTATCTTGGGGATTCAGCAATGGTGTAAGGAAAGCATGCCTGAAGTGGAGATTCGATGATCTCCAGATTGGCAGTGAAATAATGAAACATTCTGTCATGGAGATTCCAAAGATTTCTTATATCTGGGTTGTGTGAACACGAAAAGAAAGAGCTGACCACTGTGGAGTCGATAGCCAGTTGAATAGTACACCTGCGAGTCTGAACAGGCCGCAGAAAACCAGCATTTGGGTACTTGGATATTCACCATTGTTGTAACGAAATCCTGCCAATTCTATGAATTCCAGATTGGCAGTAAATGAATAGAACATTCTGTAGTGGAGATTCCAATGATTTGTTAACTCTGGGTTGTGTGGACAGGAAAATGAAGGGCTGGGCAGGGTAGAGTGGAGAGCCAGCTGAGCAGCACCACTGTGAGTGTGATCAGGCCTCTGAAAACCAGCATTGGGTTACTTGGACTTTCACCAGTGGTGTAATTAAAGCCTGCCTGGAGTGGAGACTCTGTGATGGCCAGATTAACAGTGAATGAATGGAACATTCTCTAGTGGATATTCCAATGATTTCTTAAGTCTAAGGTAGTGTCGACAGGGAAACGCAGAGCAGACCAGGTTAACATGGATAGTCAGCTGAACAGCAGTCCTGCGCGTTTGAACTGGCTGCTGAAACCCAGCATTGGGTTACTTGTATATTCACCAGTGGTGTAACGAAATCCTGCCTGGAGTTGTGATTCCATGAATTCCAGATTGGCAGTGAATGTCTGGAATATTCTGTCGTGGAGATTCCAATGATTTCTGAGGTCTGGGTTGTGTCGAGAGGAAAATGAAGAGCTGACCAGGGAGGAGTGGATAGCCAGTTGAACAGCACACCTGCGAGTGTGAACAGGCCACTGAACACCAGTATTGGGGTATTGGATATTCACCAATGTTGTAACGAAATCCTGGCTGGAGTGGAGATTCCATGAATTCATTGGCAGTCAATGAATGGAACATTCCGTAGTGGAGATTCCCTTGGTTTCTGAAATCAACGTTATTTATAAAGAAAAATGAAGAGCTGACCAGGGTGGAGTGGATAGCCAGTAGAACAGCACGCCTGTGAGTGTGAACAGGCCTCTGAAAACCAGCATTGGGTTACTTGGACATTCAGAATTGTGTAATGAAAGCGTGCCTGGAGTGGAGATTCGATGATCTCCAGGTTGACAGTGAATAAACGGAATATTCTCAAGTGGAGATTCCAGTGATTTCTGAAGTCTGGGTTGTGTCGACAGAAATGAAAGAGCTGACCACTGTGTCGTATATAGCCAGTTGAGCAGTAGGCCTGCGAGTGTGAACAGTACGCTAAAAACCTGCATTTGGTTACTTGGACATTCACCAGTGGTTTAATGAACGCCCGCTTGGATTCAGGAATCAGATGAATTCCAGATTCACAGTGAATGAATGGAACATTCTGTAGTGGAGATTCCAATGTTTTTTGAATTCTGGGATGTGTGGACAGAAAGAGAAAGAGCTAACTACTGTGGAGTGGATAGACAGTTAAGCAGCACGACTGACTGCGAGTGTGAACAGGCCACAGAAAACCAGCATTGGTGTAATTGGATATTCACCATTGTTGTATCGAAATCCTGCCAATTCGATGAATTCCAGATTGGCAGTAAATGAATGGAACATACTGTAGTGGAGATTCCAAAGATTTCTGAAATCTGGGTTGTGTGGACAGGAAAATGAAGGGCTGGAGAACATTGAGTGGACAGCCAGCTGAACAGCACAGCTGCAAGTGCGAACAGGCCAATGAAAACCAGCATTGGGTTACGTGGACTTTCACCAATGTTGTAATGAAAGCCTGCCTGGAGTGGAGACTCTGTGATCGCCAGATTAACAGTGAATGAATGGAACATTCTGTAGTGGATATTCCAATGATTTCTTAAGTCTAAGGTAGTGTCGACAGGGAAACGCAGAGCAGACCAGGTTAACGTGGATAGTCAGCTGAACAGCAGTCCTGCGTGTTTGAACTGGCTGCTGAAACCCAGCATTGGGTTATTTGTGTATTCACCAGTGGTGTAACGAAATCCTGCCTGAAGTGGTGATGCGATGAATTCCAGATTTGCAGTGAATGTATAGAATATTCAGTCGTGGAGATTCCAACGATGTCTGAGGTCTGGGTGGTGTCGAGAGGAAATTGAATAGCTGAACAGGGTGGAGTGGATAGCCAGTTGAACAGTACACCTGTGAGTGTGAACAGGCCACTGAAAACCAACATTGGGTACTTGGATATTCACCAGTGTTGTAACGAAATCCTCCCTGGAGTGGATATTCCATGAATTCCAGATTGGCAGTCAATGAATGGAACATTCCGTAGTGGAGATTCCATTGGTTTCTGAAGTCAACGTTGTTTAGAAAGTAAACTGAAGAGCTGACCAGGGTGGAGTGATAACCTGTAGAACAACACGCCTGCGAGTGTGAACAGGCCTCTGAAAACCAACATTGGGTTACATGGACTTTCACCAGTGGTGTAACGAAAGCGTGCCTGGAGTGGAGATTCGATGATCTCCAGGTTGGCAGTGAATGAATGGAACATTCTCAAGTGGAGATTCCAATGATTTCTGAAGTCTGGGTTTTGTTGACGGGAAAGGAAAGATTTGACCACTATGAAGTAGAGAGTCAGTTGAGCAGCAGGCCTGCGAGTGTGAACAGTACGCTAAAAAGCAGCATTTGGTTACTTGGACATTCACCAGTGGTTTAATGAATGCCCGTTGGATTCGAGATTCAGATGAATTCCAGATTCACAGTGAATGAATGGAACATTCTGTAGTGGAGATTCCAATGTTTTCTGAATTCTGGGATAGGTGGACCGAAGAAGAAAGAGCTAACTACTGTGGAGTGGATAGACAGTTAAGCAGCACGACTGCGAGTGTGAACAGGCCACAGAAAACCAGCATTGGGGTAATTGGATATTCACCATTGTTATATCGAAATCCTGCCAATTCGATGAATAGATTGGCAGTAAATGAATGGAAAATACTTTAGTGGAGATTCCAAAGATTTTTGAAATCTGGCTTGTGTGGACAGGAAAATGTAGGGCTGGACAACGTTGAGTGGATAGCCAGCTGAACAGCACAGCTGCAAGTGTGAACAGGCCAATGAAAACCAGCATTGGATTACTTGGACTATCACCAGTGGTGTAATGAAAGCCTGCCTGAAGTGGAGACTCTGTGATCTCCATATTAACAGTGAATGAATGGAACATTCTGTAGTGGATATTCCAATGATTTCTTAAGTCTAAGGTAGTGTCGACATGGAAATGAAGAGCAGACCAGGTTAACGTGGATAGTCAGCTGAAAGCAGCCCTGCGCGTTTGAACTGGCTGCTGAAACCCAGCATTGGGTTATTTGTATATTCACCAGTGGTGTAACGAAATCCTGCCTGAAGTGGTGATGCGATGAATTCCAGATTGACAGTGAATGAATAGAATATTCAGTGGTGGAGATTCCAATGAAGTCTGAGGTCTGGGTTGTGTTGAGACGAAAATGAAGAGCTGAACAGGGTGGAGTGGATAGCCAGTTGAACAGCACACCTGTGAGTGTGAACAGGCCACTGAAAACCAGCATTGGGTACTTAGATATTCACCAGTGTTGTAACGAAATCCTGCCTGGAGTGGAGATTCCATGAATTCCAGATTGGCAGTCAATGAATGGAACATTCTGTAATGGAGATTTCATTGGTTTCTGACGTCAATGTTGTTCAGAAAGAAAACTGAAGAGCTGACCAGGGTGGAGTGATAATCAGTAGAACAGCACGCCTGTGAGTGTGAACAGGACTCTGAAAACCAGCATTGGGTTACATGGACATTCACCAGTGGTGTAACGAAAGCGTGCCTGGTTGGAGATTCGATGATCTCCAGGTTGGCAGTGAATGAATGGAATATTCTCAAGTGGAGATTCCAATGATTTCTGAAGTCTGGGTTTTGTTGACAGGAAAGGAAAGAGCTGACCACTATGAAGTAGAGAGTCAGTTGAGCAGCAGGCCTGCGAGTGTGCACAGTACGCTACAAACCAGCATTTGGTTACTTGGAAATTCACCAGTGGTTTAATGAACGCCCGTTGGATTCGAGATTCAGATGAATTCCAGATTCACAGTAAATGAATGGAAAATTCTGTAGTGGAGATTCCAATGATTTCTGAATTCTGGGATGTGTGGATAGAAAAAGGAAGAGCTAACTACTATAGAGTGGATAGCCAGTTGAACAGCAGGCCTGCGAGTGTGAGCTGCACACTGAGAACCAGCTTTAGGTCACCTGGACATTCACCAGTGGTGTAACGTGTGACGCCTGCGTGGATTCGAGATTCAGATGAATTCCAGATTCTCAGTGAATGAATGGAACATTCTGTAGTGGAAATTCCAATGATTTTGAATTCTGTGATATATGGACAGGAATAGGAAGAGCAAACTTCTGTGGAGTGGATAGCCAGTTGAAAAGCACGCCTGCCAATGTGGGCAGAACGCTGAAAACCAGCTTTAGGTTACTTGGACATTCACCAGTGGTGTATCGAAAGCCTGCCTGGAGTGGAGATTCAGAAGAATTCCGGATTAGCAGTGAATGAATGGAACATTTTTTAGTGGATATCCCAATGTTTTCTGAAGTCTGGGTTGTGTGGACAGGAAAATGAAGAGCTGACCAGGTTAGATAGGAAATCCAGTTGAACAGCAGCCCTGTGAGTTTGAAAAGGTTGCTGATAACCAGCATTGGGTTCCTTAGATATTCAACAGTGGTGTAACGAAAACCTGGCTGTAGTGGAGATTCGATGAATTCCAGATTGGCAGTCAATGAATGGAACATTCTGGAGTGAAGACTCCAATGATTTCTGAAGTCTGGTTTGTGTGGATAGGAAAAGAAAGGGCTGACCACTGTGGAGTGGATAGCCAGTTGAACAGCAAGTCTGCGAGTGTGAACAGGACGCTGAAAACCGCATTAGTTTACTTGGACTTTCAGCAGTGGTGTAACGAAACCCTGCCTGGAGTGGATATTTGATGAATTCCAGATTTGCAGTGAATGAATGGAACATTCTGTAGTGGAGATTCCAATCATTTCGGAAGTCTGGGTTTTATGGAGAGGATAATGAAGTGCTGACCAGGGCTGTGTGGATAGTCAGTTGAACACCACACCTTCGAGTGTGAACAGGCCTCTGAAAACCAGCATTGGGTTACTTGGACATTCACCAGTGGTGTAACCAAATCCTGCCTGTACTGGAGACTTGATAATCTCCAGATTGACAGTGAATGAATGGAACATTCTGTAGTGGAGACTGCAATGATTTCTGAAGTCTGGCTTGTGTGGACAGGAAAATGAAGAGCAGACCAGGTTAGCGTGGATAGCCAGTTGAACAGCAATCCTGCCCGTTTGAAAAGGCTGCTGAAAACCAGCACTGTGTTTCTTTTATATTCATCAGTGGTGTAACGATATCCTGCCTGGAGTGGTGATTCCATGAATTACACATTAGCACTGAATGTCTGGAATATTCTGTCGTGGAGATTCCAATGATTTCTGAGGTCTGGGTTGTGTGGAGACAAAAATCAAGAGCTGACCAGGGTGGATTGGATAGCCAGTTGAACAGCAGGCCTGCGAGTGTGAACAGCCCTCTGCAAACCTGCATTTTGTATCTTGGGTATTCAGCAGTGGTGTAAGGAAAGCCTGCCTGAAGTGGAGATTCGATGATCTCCAGATTGGCAGTGAATTAATGAAACATTCTGTCATGGAGATTCCAAAGATTTCTTATGTCTGGGTTGTGTGAACACGAAAAGAAAGAGCTGACCACTCTGGAGAAGATAGCCAGTTGAAGAGCACACCTGCGAGTCTGAACAGGCCGCAGAAACCAGTATTTGGGTACTTGGATATTCACCATTGTTGTAACGAAATCCTGCCAATTCTATGAATTCCAGATTGGCAGTAAATGAATAGAACATTCTGTAGTGGAGATTCCAATGATTTGTGAACTCTGGTTTGTGTGGACAGGAAAATGCAGGGCTGGGCAGTGTAGAGTGGACAGCCAGTTGAGCAGCACTCCTGTGAGTGTGACCAGGCCTCTGAAAACCAGCATTGGGTTACTTGGACATTCACCAGTGTTTAACGAAAGCCTGCCTGGAGTGGAGACTCGATGATCTCCAGATTGACAGTGAATAAATGGAACATTCTGTAGTGGAGACTCCTATGATTTCTGAAGTCTGCCTTGTGTGGACAGGAAAATGAAGAGCAGACCAGGTTAGCATGGATAGTCAGTGGAACAGTAGTCCTGCACGTTTGAACTGGCTGCTGAAACCCAGCATTGGGTTACTTGTATATTCACCAGTGGTGTAACGAAATCCTGCCTGGAGTGGTGATTCCATGAATTACAGATTGGCAGTGAATGTCTGGAATATTCAGTCGTGGAGATTCCAATGATTTCTGAGGTCTGGGTTGGGTCGAGAGGAAAATGAAGAGCTGACCAGGGAGGAGTGTATAGCCAGTGGAACAGCACACCTGCGAGTGTGAACAGGCCACGGAACACCAGCAATGGGGTACTTGGATATTCACCAGTGTTGTAACGAAATCCTGGCTGGAGTGGAGATTCCATGAATTGATTGGCAGTCAATGAATGGAACATTCCGTAGTGGAGATTCCCTTGGTTTCTGAAATCAACGTTATTTATAAAGAAAAATGAAGAGCTGACAAGGGTGGAATGGATAGCCAGTAGAACAGCACGCCTGTGAGTGTGAACAGGCCTCTGAAAACCAGCATTGGGTTACTTGGACATTCAGAATTGTGTAATGAATGTGTGCTTGGAGTGGAGATTCGATGATCTCCAGGTTGACAGTGAATGAACGGAATATTCTCAAGTGGAGATTCCAGTGATTTCTGAAGTCTGGGTTGTGTTGACAGGAAATGAAAGAGCTGACCACTGTCACGTATATAGCCAGTTGAGCAGCAGGCCTTCGAGTGTGAACAGTACGCTAAAAACCTGCATTTGGTTACTTGGACATTCACCAGTGTTTTAAAGAACGCCTGCTTGGATTCAGGATTCAGATGAATTCCAGGTTAACAGTGAATGAATGGAACATTCTGTAGTGGAGATTCCAATGTTTTTTGAATTCTGGGATGTGTGGACAGAAAAAGCAAGACCTAACTACTGTGGAGTGGATAGCAAGTTAAGCAGCACGACTGCGAGTGTGAACAGGCCACAGAAAACCAGCATTGGGGTAATTGGATATTAACCATAGTTGTATAGAAATCCTGCCAATTCGATCAATTCCAGATTGGCAGTAAATGAATGGAACATACTGTAGTGGAGATTCCAAAGATATCTGAAATCTGGGTTGTGTGGACAGGAAAATGAAGGGCTGGACAACGTTGCGTGGACAGCCAGCTGAACAGCACAGCTGCAAGTGTGAACAGGCCAATGAAAACCAGTGGAGATTCCAATGATTTCTTAAGTGTAAGGTATTGTCGACAGGGAAATGAAGAGCAGACCAGGTTAACGTGGTTTTTCAGCTGAACAGCAGTCCTTCGCGTTTGAACAGGCTGCTGAAACCCAGCATTGTGTTATTTGTATATTCACCAGTGGTGTAACGAAATCCTGCCTGAAGTGGTGATGTGATGAATTCCAGATTGGCAGTGAATGTATAGAATATTCAGTCGTGGAGATTCCAATGATGTCTGAGGTCTGGGTTGCGCCGAGAGGAAAATGAAGAGCTGAACAGGGTGGAGTGGATAGCCAGTTGAACAGCACACCTGTGAGTGTGAACAGGCCACTGAAAACCAGCATTAGGGTACTTGGATATTCACCAGTGTTGTAACGAAAACCTGGCTGTAGTGGAGATTCGATGAATTCCAAATTGGCAGTCAATGAATGGAACATTCTGTAGTGGAGACTCCAATGATTTCTGATGTCTGGTTTGTGTGGATAGGAAAAGAAAGGGCTGACCACTGTGGAGTGGATAGCCAGTTGAACAGCAAGTCTGCGAGTGTGAACAGGACGCTGAAAACCGCATTAGTTTACTTGGACATTCAGCAGAGGTGTAACGAAATCCTGCCTTGAGTGGAGATTCGATGAATTCCAGATTTGCAGTGAATGAATGGAACATTCTGTTGTGGAGATTCCAATCATTTCGGAAGTCTGGGTTTTATGAAGTGGATAATGAAGTGCTGACCAGGGCTGAGTGGATAGTCAGTTGAACACCATACCTTCGAGTTTGAACAGGCCTCTGAAAACCAGCATTGGTTTACTTGGACTTTCACCAGTGGTGTAACGAAAGCCTGCCTGTACTGGAGACTCGATGATCTCCTGATTGACAGTGAATGAATGGAACATTCTGAGGTGGAGACTCCAATGATTTCTGAAGTCTGGCTTGAGTGGACAGGAAAATGAAGTGCAGACCAGGTTAGCGTGGATAGCCAGTTGAACAGCAATCCTGCCCGTTTGAATAGGCTCCTGAAACCAGCATTGTGTTTCTTGTATATTCACCAGTGGTGTAACGAAATCCTACCTGAATTGGTGATGCGATGAATTCCAGATTGGCAGTGAATGTATAGAATATTCACTCGTGGAGATCCCAATGAAGTCTGCGGTCTGGGTTGTGTCGAGAGGAAAATGATGAGCTGATCAGGGTGGAGTGGATAGCCAGTTGAACAGCACACCTGTGAGTGTGAACAGGCCACTGAAAACCAGCATTGGGCTACTTGGATATTCTCCAGTGTTGTAATGAAATCCTGCCTGGAGTGGAGATTCCATGAATTCCAGATTGGCAGTCAATGAATGGAACATTCTGTAATGGAGATTCCATTGTTTTCTGAAGGCAACGTTGTTTAGAAAGAAAACTGAAGAGCTGACCAGGGTGGAGTGATAGCCAGTAGAACAGCACGCCTGCGAATGTGAACAGGCCTCTGAAAACCAGCATTGGGTTACATGGACATTCACCAGTGGTGTAACGAAATCGTGCCTGGAGTGGAGATTCGATGATCTCCAGGTTGGCAGTGAATGAACGGAATATTCTCAAGTGGAGATTCCAATGATTTCTGAAGTCTGGGTTTTGTTGACAGGAAAGGAAAGAGCTGACCACTATGAAGTAGAGAGTCAGTTGAGCAGCAGGCCTGCGAGTGTGAACAGTACGCTAAAAACCAGCATTTGGTCACTTGGATATTCACCAGTGGTTTAATGAACGCCCGTTGGATTCGAGATTCAGATGAATTCCAGATTCACAGTAAATGAATGGAACATTCTGTAGTGGAGATTCCAATGATTTCTGAATTCTGGGATGTGTGGACAGAAAAAGGAAGAGCTAACTACTATGGAGTGGATAGCCAGTTGAACAGCAGGCCTGTGAGTGTGAGCAGCACACTGAGAACCAGCTTTAGGTTACTTGGACATTCACCAGAGGTGTAACGAACGCCTGCGTGGATTTGAGATTCAGATGAATTCCAGATTCGCAGTGAATGAATGGAACATTCTGTAGTGGAGATTCCAATGATTTTGAATTCTGGAACATAGGGACAGGAATAGGAAGAGCTAACTACTGTGGAGTGGATAGCCAGTTGAAAAGCACGCCTGCGATTGTAAGCAGAACACTGAAAACCAGCTTTAGGTTACTTGGACATTCACCAGTGGTGTACCAAAAGCCTGCCTGGAGTGGAGATTGATAAGAATTCCGGATTAGCAGTGAATGAATGGAACATTTTGTAGTGGAGATCCCAATGTTTTCTGAAGTCTGGGTTGTGTGGACAGGAAAACGAAGAGCTGACCAGGTTAGATAGGAAATCCAGTTGAACAGCAGCCCTGTGAGTTTGAAAAGGCTGCTGATAACCAGTATTGGGTTCCTTAGATATTCAACAGTGGTGTAACGAAAACCTGTCTGTAATGGTGATTCGATGAATTCCAGATTGGCAGTCAATGAATGGAACATTCTGTAGTGGAGACTCCAATGATTCCTGAAGTCTGGTTTGTGTGGATAGGAAAAGAAAGGGCTGACCACTGTGGAGTGGATAGCCAGTTGAACAGCAGGTCAGCGAGTTTGAACAGGACGCTGAAAACCGCATTAGTTTACTTGGACATTCGGCAGTGGTGTAACGAAATCCTGCCTGGAGTGGAGATTTGATGAATTCCAGTTTTGCAGTGAATGAATGGAACATTTTGTAGTGGAGATTCCAATCATTTCGGAAGTCTGCGTTTTATGGAGAGGATAATGAAGTGCTGACCAGGGCTGAGTGGATAGTCAGTTGAACACCACACCTTCGAGTGTGAACAGGCCTCTGAAAACCAGCATTGGGCTACTTGGTCATTCACCAGTGGTGTAACCAAAGCCTGCCTGTACTGGAGGCTCGATGATATCCAGATTGACAGTGAATAAATGGAACATTCTGTAGTGGAGACTCCAATGATTTCTGAAGTCTGGCTTCTGTTGACAGGAAAATGAAGAGCAGACCAGGTTAGCGTGGATAGCCAGTTGAACAGCAATCCTGCCCGTTTGAATAGGCTGCTGAAAACCAGCATTGTGTTTCTTGTATATTCATCAGTGGTGTAACGAAATCCTGCCTGGAGTGGTGATTCGATGAATTACACATTGGCAGTGAATGTCTGGAATATTCTGTCGTGGAGATTCCAATGATTTCTGAGGTCTGGGTTGTGTGGAGACGAAAATTAAGAGCTGACCAGGGTGGATTGGATAGCCAGTGGAACAGTAGGCCTGCGAGTGTGAACAGCCCTCTGCAAACCGGCATTTTGTATCTTGGGGATTCAGCAATGGTGTAAGGAAAGACTGCCTGACGTGGAGATTCGATGATCTCCAGATTGGCAGTGAATGAATGAAACATTCTGTCATGGAGGTTCCAAAGATTTCTTATGTCTGGGTTGTGTGAACACGAAAAGAAAGAGCTGAACTCTGTGGATAAGATAGCCAGTTGAGGAGCACACCTGCGAGTCTGAACAGGCTGCAGAAACCAGCATTTGGGTACTTGGATATTCACCATTGTTGCAACGAAATCCTGCCAATTCTATGAATTCCATATTGGCAGTAAATGAATAGAACATTCTGTAGTGGAGATTCCAATGATTTGTGAACTCTGGGTTGTGTGGACAGGAAAATGAAGGGCTGGGCAGTGTAGAGTGGAGACCCAGCTGAGCAGCACCGCTCTGAGTGTGACCAGGCCTCTGAAAACCAGCATTGGGTTACTTGGACATTCAACAGTGTTTAACGAAAGCCTGCCTGGAGTGGAGACTCGATGATCTCCAGATTGACAGTGAATGAATGGAACATTCTGTAGTGGAGACTCCAATGATTTCTGAAGTCTGCCTTGTGTGGACAGAAAAATGAAGAGCAGTCCAGGTTAGTGTGGATAGTCAGTGGAATAGCAGTCCTGCGCGTTTGAACTGGCTGCTGAAACCCAGCATTGGGTTACTTGTATATTCACCAGTGGTGTAACGAAATGCTGCCTGGAGTGGTGATTCCATGAATTACAGATTGGCAGTGAATGTCTGGAATATTCTGTCGTGGAGATTCCAATGATTTCTGAGGTCTGGGTTGTGTCGAGAGGAAAATGAAGAGCTGACCAGGGAGGAGTGTATAGCCAGTAGAACAGCACACCTGCGAGTGTGAACAGGCCACTGAACACCAGCATTGGGGTACTTGGACATTCAGAATTGTGTAATGAAAGCGTGCCTGGAGTGGAGATTCAATGATCTCCAGGTTGACAGTGAATGAACGGAATATTCTCAAGTGGAGATTCCAATGATTTCTGAAGTCTGGGTTGTGTTGACAGGAAATGAAACAGCTGACCACTGTGACGTATATAGCCAGTTGAGCAGCAGGCCTGCGAGTGTGAACAGTATGCTAAAAACCTGCATTTGGTTACTTGGACATTCACCAGTGGTTCAATGAATGCCTGCTTGGATTCAGGAATCAGATGAATTCCAGGTTAACAGTGAATTAATGGAACATTCTGTAGTGGAGTTTCCAATGATTTCTGAATTCTGGGATGTGTGGACCGAAAAAGAAAGAGCTAACTACTGTGGAGTGGATAGCCAGTTAAGCAGCACGACTGCGAGTGTGAATAGGCCACAGAAAACCAGCATTGGGGTAATTGGATATTCACCATTGTTGTATGGAAATCCTGCCAATTCGATCAATTCCAGATTGGCAGTAAACGAATGGAACATACTGTAGTGGAGATTCCAAAGATATCTAAAATCTGGGTTGTGTGGACAGGAAAATGAAGGGCTGGACAACGTTGAGTGGACAGCCAGCTGAACAGCACAGCTGCAAGTGTGAAGAAGCCAATGAAAACCAGCATTGGGTTACTTGGACTTTCACCAGTGGTGTAATGAAAGCCTGCCTGGAGTGGAGACTCTGTGATCTTCAGATTAACAGTGAATGAATGGAATATTCTGTAGTGGATATTCCAATGATTTCTTAAGTCTAAGGTAGTGTCGACAGGGTAATGAATAGCAGACCAGGTTAACGTGGATAGTCAGCTGAACAGCAGTCCTGCGCGTTTGAACAGCTTGCTGAAACCCAGCATTGGGTTATTTGTATATTCACCAGTGGTGTAACGAAATCCTGCCTGAAGTGGTGATGCGATGAATTCCAGATTGGCAGTGAATGTATAGAATATTCAGTCGTGGAGATTCCAATGATGTCTGAGTTCTGGGTTGCGTCGAGAGGAAAATGAAGAGCTGAACAGGGTGGAGTGGATAGCCAGTTGAACAGCACACCTGTGAGTGTGAACAGGCCACTGAAAACCAGCATTAGGGTACTTGGATATTCACCAGTGTTGTAACGAAAACCTGGCTGTAGTGGAGATTCGATGAATTCCAAATTGTCAGTCAATGAATGGAACATTCTGTAGTGGAGTCTCCAATGATTTCTGAGGTCTGGTTTGTGTGGATAGGAAAAGAAGGGCTGACCACTGTGGAGTGGATAGCCAGTTGAACAGCAAGTCTGCGAGTGTGAACAGGATGCTGAAAACCACATTAGTTTACTTGGACATTCAGCAGAGGTGTAACGAAATCCTGCCTGGAGTGGAGATTCGATGAATTCCAGATTTGCAGTGAATGAATGGAACATTCTATAGTGGAGATTCCAAAGATTTCTGAAATCTGGGTTGTGTGGACAGGAAAATGAAGGGCTGGACAACGTTGAGTGGACATCCAGCTGAACAGCACAGCTGCAAGTGTGAACAGGCCAATGAAAACCAGCATTGGGTTACTTGGACTTTCACCAGTGGTGTAATGAAATCCTGCTTGGAGTGGAGACTCTGTGATCTCCAGATTAACAGTGAATGAATGGAACATTCTGTAGTGGAGATTCCAATGATTTCTTAAGTCTAAGGTATCGTCGACAGGGAAATGAACAGCAGACCAGGTTAACGTGGATATTCAGCTGAACAGCAGTCCTGCGCGTTTGAACTGGCTGCTGAAACCCAGCATTGGGTTATTTGTATATTTACCAGTGGTGTAACAAAATACAGCCTGAAGTGGTGATGCGATGAATTCCAGATTGACAGTGAATGTATAGAATATTCAGTCGTGGAGATTCCAATGAAGTCTGAGGTCTAGGTTGTGTCAAGAGGAAAATGAAGAGCTGAACACGGTGGAGTGGATAGCCAGTTGAAAAGCACGCCTGTGAGTGTGAGCAGAACGCTGAATACCAGCTTTATGTTATTTGGACATTCATCAGTGGTGTAGCGAAAGCCTGCCTGGAGTGGAGATTCAGAAGAATTCCGGATTAGCAGTGAATAAATGGAACATTTTGCAGTGGAGATCCCAATGTTTTCTGAAGTCTGGGTTGTGTGGACAGGAAAATGAAGAGCTGACCAGATTAGATTGGAATTCCAGTTCAACAGCAGGCCTGTGAGTTTGAAAAGGCTGCTGATAACCAGCATTGGGTTCGTTAGATATTCATCAGTGGTGTAACGAAAACCTGGCTGTAGTGGAGATTCGATGAATTCCAGATTGGCAGTCAATGAATGGAACATTCTGTAGTGGAGACTCCAATGATTTCTGAAGTCTGGTTTGTGTGGATAGGAAAAGAAAGGGCTGACCACTGTGGAGTGGATAGCCCGTTGAACAGCTAGTCTGCGAGTGTGAACAGGACGCTGAAAACCGCATTATTTTACTTGGACATTCAGCAGTGGTGTAACGAAATCCTGCCTGGAGTGGAGATTCGATGAATTCCAGACTTGCAGTGAATGAATGGAACATTCTGTAGTGGAGATTCCAATCATTTCGGAAGTCTGGGTTTTATGGAGAGGATAATGAAGTGCTGACCAGGGCTGTGTGGATAGTCAGTTGAACACCACACCTTCGAGTGTGAACAGGCCTCTGAAAACCAGCATTGGGTTACTTGGACATTCATCAGTGGTTTAACGAAAGCCTGCCTGTACTGGAGACTCGATGATCTCCAGATTGACAGTGAATGAATGGAACATTCTGTAGTGGAGATTCCCATGATTTCTTAAGTCTAAGGTAGTGTCGACCGGAAAATGAAGAGCAGACCAGGTTAACGTGGATAGTCAGCTGAACAGCAGTCCTGCGCATTTGAACTGGCTGCTGAAACCGAGCATTGGTTTATTTGTATATTCACCAGTGGTGTAACGAAATCCTGCCTGAAGTGGTGATGCGATGAATTCCAGATTGACAGTGAATGTATAGAATATTCAGTCGTGGAGATTCCAATGTTGTCTGAGGTCTGGGTTGTGTCAAGAGGAAAATGAAGAGCTGAACAGGGTGGAGTGGATAGCCAGTTGAACAGCACACCTGTGAGTGGGAACAGGCCACTGAAAACCAGCATTGGGGTTCTTGGATATTCACCAGTGTTGTAACGAAATCCTGCCTGGAGTGGAGATTCCATGAATTCCAGATTGGCAGTCAATGAATGGAACATTCTGTAATGGAGATTCCATTGGTTTCTGAAGTCAACGTTGTTTAGAAAGAAAACTGAAGAGCTGACCATGGTGGAGTGATAGCCAGTAGAACAGCACGCCTGCGAGTGTGAGCAGGCCTCTGAAAACCAGCATTGGGTTACATGAACATTTAGAATTGTGTATTGAAACCGTGCCTGGAGTGGAGATTCGATGATCTCCAGTTCGGCAGTGAATGAACGGAATATTCTCCAGTGGAGATTCCAATGATTTCTGAAGTCTGGGTTTTGTTGACAGGAAAGGAAAGAGCTGACCAATATGAAGTAGAGAGTCAGTTGAGCAGCAGGCCTGCGAGTCTGAACAGTACGCTAAAAACCTGCATTTTGTTACTTGGACATTCACCAGTGGTTTAATGAACGCCTGCTTGGATTCAGGAATCAGATGAATTCCAGATTCACAGTGAATGAATGGAACATTCTGTACTGGAGATTCCAATGTTTTCTGAATTCTGGGATGTGTGGACAGAAAAAGAAAGAGCTAACTACTGTGGAGTGGATAGGCAGTTAAGCAGCACTACTGCGAGTGTGAACAGGCCACAGAAAACCAGCATTGGGGTAATTGGATATTCACCATTGTTGTATGGAAATCCTGCCAATTCGATGAATTCCAGAATGGCAGTAAATGAATGGAACATTCTATAGTGGAGATTCCAAAGATTTCTGAAATCTGGGTTGTGTGGACAGGAAAATGAAGGGCTGGACAACGTTGAGTGGACAGCCAGCTGAACAGCACAGCTGCAAGTGTGAACAGGCCAATGAAAACCAGCATTGGGTTACTTGGACTTTCACCAGTGGTGTAATGAAAGCCTGCTTGGAGTGGAGACTCTGTGATCTCCAGATTAACAGTGAATGAATGGAACATTCTGTAGTGGAGATTCCAATGATTTCTTAAGTCTAAGGTATTGTCGACAGGGAAATGAAGAGCAGACCAGGTTAACGTGGTTAGTCAGCTGAACAGCAGTCCTGCGCCTTTGAACTGGCTGCTGAAACCCAGCATTGGGTTATTTGTATATTCACCAGTGGTGTAACAAATCCAGCCTGAAGTGGTTATGCGATGAATTCCAGATTGACAGTGAATGTATAGAATATTCAGTCGTGGAGATTCCAATGAAGTCTGAGGTCTGGGTTGTGTCGAGAGGAAAATGAAGAGCTGAACAGGGTGGAGTGGATAGGCAGTTGAAAAGCACGCCTGTGAGTGTGAGCAGAACGCTGAATACCAGCTTTAGGTTATTTGGACATTCACCAGTGGTGTAGCGAAAGCCTGCCTGGAGTGGAGATTCAGAAGAATTCCGGATTAGCAGTGAATGAATGGAACATTTTGTAGTGGAGATCCCAATGTTTTCTGAAGTCTGGTTTGTGTGGACAGGAAAATGAAGAGCTGACCAGATTAGATTGGAAATCCAGTTCAACAGCAGGCCTGTGAGTTTGAAAAGGCTGCTGATAACCAGCATTGGGTTCCTTAGATATTCAACAGTGGTGTAACGAAAACCTGGCTGTAGTGGAGATTCGATGAATTCCAGATTGGCAGTCAATGAATGGAACATTCTGTAGTGGAGACTCCAATGATTCCTGAAGTCTGGTTTGTGTGGATAGGAAAAGAAAGGGCTGACCACTGTGGAGTGGATAGCCAGTTGAACAGCAAGTCAGCGAGTGTGAACAGGACGCTGAAAACCGCATTAGTTTACTTGGATATTCAGCAGTGGTGTAACGAAATCCTGCCTTGAGTGGAGATTCGATGAATTCCTGATTTGCAGTGAATGATTGGAACATTCTGTAGTGGAGATTCCAATCATTTTGGAAGTCTGGGTTTTATGGAGAGGATAATGAAGTGCTGACCAGGGCTGAGTGGATAGTCAGTTCAACACCACACCTTCGAGTGTGAACAGGCCTCTGAAAACCAGCATTGGGTTACTTGGACATTCATCAGTGGTTTAACGAAAGCCTGCCTGTACTGGAGACTCGATGATCTCCAGATTGACAGTGAATGAATGGAACATTCTGTAGTAGAGATTCCAATGATTTCTGAAGTGTACTTCGTGTGGACAAGAATATGAAGAGCTGACGAGGGTTGAGTGTTTTGCCAGTTGAACAGCACGCCTGCTAATGTGAGGAGGCCGCTGACCACTAGCATTGTGTTACTGGGACATGCAGAAGGATCCCAACTCTGACGAATTTTAGAGACATACGATCATCACCACCACTGGTTGGTTTTGACCTGGAGAGTACCATATGGTTTCGATTGATTCAGAAGTCGATGCACACCAGGCCTGCTTAGAGTTGACGGGATGATGAAAACTTTGGCTTGATTGAGTGCACAGGCAGATGAAAACCAGACATGTAGGTGTTCATATTTATATGAACTCAGATTTCTCAGTAGTATGGCAGGGTAAATGAACAGAATAATATATTCGACTGTATAGGGAGCTGAACAGTAGGCCTGTGGAGAGTTCAAAGCAAATGCTCAATTGGAAGATTTCAAATTCGACTCGATTTTGTGGAGAACAAGAAAAAACGCAGGCCTAATACATTGGATATTGAGATGAATACACTACTCAGCAGTGTGGATCACTGTCACTCTCCAAGTCCTCCCGGACTTTATAGATTTGCTGGCGCGGTTGAGGAGCGTCTACATTTCGAGATTGTGTTACTGGAATTTTGGCATATGGAATATTTCACGAGTATCTTGCCAGGTTTTGCCACGAGGGCCAGATACTCTCGGTAGCTTCCCGGGCTCTCTGAGAGGCAGAGGAATTGAACCCGGCTAGGCCAGTCTGGCTGCTTGACACACTCGTCCTACTGCTGTGCTTTTGCGTCAGAATCACAGTGTAGATAGGAAGATGAAAAGCAGCACATGGATGATTTTAGAGTGCAGATTCAGATGATTTTAAGTTTCTGGGTAGACATACCAGTGCTGTAACGAATGCCTGCGCAGAGTGGAGATGTAGATATATTCCAGACTCGCAGTGAATGACCGCAACAGTCTGTAGTGGAGATTCCAATAATTTCTGAAATCTGGGTTGTGTGGACAGGAAAAGAAAGAGCAGACCACTGTGGAGTGGATAGCCAGATGAAAAGCACGCCTGCGTGTGTGAATAGGACGCTGAAAACCATCATTGAGTTACTTGGACATTCACCACTGGTGTAACGAACGCCTGCCTGGAGTTGATATTTGATGGATTCCAGATTGGCAGTGAATGAATGGAACACTCTGTAATGGAAATTCCAATGGTTTCTGAAGTCAAGGTTGTGTGGACAGGAAAATGACGAGCTGACCAGGTTGGAGTGGAGAGCCAGTTGAACAGCACGCCTGCGAGTGTGAACAGGACGCTGAAATCCAGTATTGGGTTACCTGGATATTCACCAGTGGTGTAACGAAAGCCTACCTGGAGTGTAGATTCAGATGAATTCCAGATTTATAGTGAATGAATGGAACATTCTATAGTGGAGATTCCAATGATTTCAGAACTCTGGGTTATGGGCACCAGGAAATGAAGACCTGAGCAGGGTGGAGTGTATAGGCAGTGAACACCACGCCTGCGGTATGTGAACAGGCTGTTGACCATTACCATTAGGTTACTGGGACATTCAGAATATTCCCATTGATTTGCTGGCATGTTTCAGTAGCGTCTTCGTTTGGAGATTTGTGAGAACTGTAATTTTGGCATATGCAATATTTCACGGTTGTCTTGCCAGGCTTTGCCACGAGGGTCATATCCTCTCGTTAGCTTCCCCGGCTCTCTGAGTGGGCGAGGAATTGGCTGGCTGCGTGTCGCACACGTCCTACTGTTGTGCTTTCAAGCCAGAATGGCAGTGTGGATAGGAATATGAAAAGCAGCCCATGGATGATTTTAGAGTGAAGATACAGATGATTTCAAGTTTCTGGGTAAACATACCAGTTCTGTAACAAATGCTTGCGCAGAGTGGAGATTCAGATGTATTCCAGACTCACAGTGAATGAATGGAACCTACTGCAGTGGGGATTCCAATGATTTCTGATGTCTCGGTTGTGTGGACAGGAAAAGGAAGAGTTGACCAGGGTGGAGTGGATAGCCAGTGATCAGTAGAGGCCGCTGAAAACCATGTTTGAGTTACTTGGACATTCACCAGTGGTGTAACGAAAACCTGCCTGGAGTGGAGATTCAGAAGAATTCCAGATAGGCAGTGAATGAATGGAACATTCTGCAGTGGAGATTCCAATGATTTCTGAAGTCTGGGTTGTGACGACTGGAAATTGAAGAGCTGACCAGGTTGGAGTGGACAGCCAGTTGAACAGCACGCCTGCGAGTGTGATCAGGACACTCAAAACCAGCATTAGTTTACTTGGATATTCAATAGTGGTGTAACGAATGCCTGCCTGGGTTGGAGATACGATGAATTCCATATTGGCAGTGAATGAATGGAACATTCTGTAGTGGAGATTCCAATGGTTTCTCAAGTCAAGTTTGTTTGGACAGAACAATGAAGAGCTGACCAGGTTGAAGTGGATACCATGTTGAACAGCACACATGCGAGTTTGAACAGGATGATGAAAACCAGCATTGGGTTACTTGGATATTCACCAGTGGTGTACTGGAAGGCTGCCTGGAGTGGAGATTCATATGAGTTCCGGTTTCATAGTGAACGAATGGAACATTCTGTAGTGGAGATTCCAACGATTTCAGAACTCTGGGTTTTGGGCACCAGGAAATGAAGAGCTGACCAGGGTGGAGTGGATAGCCAGTGAACACCATGCCTGCGGTATGTGAAGAGGCTGCTGACCACTAGCATTGATTTACTAGGACATGCAGAAGAATCCCAACCCTGAAGAGCTTTAGAGGCATATGATCCTCACCACCACTGGGTGGCGTTGCCCGGCACAATACCATATGGTTTCGATTGATTCAGAAGTCGATGCACTCCAGGCCTCCCTAGAGTGAACGGGATGATAAAAACGTCAGCTTGATTGAGTGCACAGGTAGATTAATACCAGATATGTATGTGTTGATATTTAGATGAACACAGGTCGCTCGGTAGTGTGGCAGGTTTAATGAACAGTACAGTATTTTCGACTGTATAGGGAGCTGAATAGCAGGCCTGGGGAAAGTTGACAGCAAATGCTCACTTGGCAGATTTTTAATTCGACGCGATTTCGTGTAGAACGAGAAGAAACGCAGGCCTAATACATTAGATATTGAGATGAATTCACTTCTAAGCAGTGTGGTACACTGTCACTCTCCCAGTCCTCCCGGATTTCATTGATTTGCTGGCGTGGTTCAGTAGTGTTTTCGTTTGTAGACTTTTGGTGACTGTAATTAGGGCATATCGAATATTTCACGGGTGTCTTGCCGGTCTTTGCCACGAGGGCCAGATACTCTCAGTATCTTCCCGGGCTCTCTGAGAGAGCGAGGAATTAAACCCGGCTCGGCCAGTCAGTCTGCGTGACGCACTCGTCATGCTGTGTTTTCGCGCCGGAATGGCAGTGTCGATACGAAGATGAAAAGCAGTCGATGGATGATTTTAGAGTGCAGATTCAGATGATTTCAAGTTTCTAGGTAGAATTACCAGGGCTGTAAAGAATGCCTGCGCAGAGTGGAGATTCAGATGTATTCCCGACTCACAGTGAATGACCGGAACATTCTGTAGTAGAGATTCCAATAATTTCTGATGTCTGAGTTGTGTGGACAGGAAAATGATGAACTGACCAGGGTGGACTGGATAGCCAGTGAAGAGCACAGGCGGGTGAAAATCATTATTGGTTTAATTGGACATTCACCAGTGGTGTAGCGAAAGCCTGCCTGGAGTGGAGATTCAATGAACTCCAGATTGGCAGTGAGTGAATGGAACATTCTGTAGTGGAGATTCCATTGATTTCTGAAGTCTGGGTTGTGTGAACAGGAAAATGAAGAGCTGACTAGGATGGAGTGGATAGCCAGTTGAACAGCATGCCTGCAAGTGTGAACAGGCCGCTGAAACCAGCATTGTGTTACTTGGACATTCACCAGTTGTGTAACGAAATCCTGCCTGGAGTGGATATTCAGATGAATTCCAGATTCGCAGTGAATGAATGGAGCATTCTGTAGTGGAGATACCAATGATTTCTGAACTATGCGTTATTGGATACCAGGAAATGAAGAACTGTCCAGAGTGGAGTGGGAAGCCAGTGAAGAACACACCTGCGAGTGTGAACATACCGCTGAAAACCAATATGGGTTACTGGGACATGCAGAAGAATCCCAACCCTGACTAGTTTTAGAGCCATACGACCATCACCACCTCTGGGTAGCGTTGACCGTGAGAGTACCATATGGTTTCGATTGATTCAGAAGTCGATGCACACCAGGCCTGGTTAGAGTGGACAGGATGATGAAAACTTCGGCTTGACTGAGTGCACAGTCAGATGAAAACCAGATATGTAGTTGTTGATATTTAGATGAACTGTTTGCTCGGTAGTGTGGGAGGGTTAATGAACAGTATACTATATTCAACCAGATAGGGAGCTGAACAGTAGGCCTGTGGGGAGTTAACAGCAAATGCTTACTTGGCAGATTTCTAATACGACTCGATTTCGTGGAGAACGAGAAGAAATGCAGACATAATACATTGGATATTGAGATGAATTCACTAGTCAGCAGTGTGGATCGCTGTCACTCTCCCAGTCCTCCGGGACTTCATTGATTTGCTGGAACGGTTCAGTATCGTCTTTATTTGGAGACTTTTGGTGACTGTAATTCTGGCATATGGAATATTTCAGGGGTGTCTTTCCAGACTTTGCCACGAGGGCCAGATACTCTCGGTAGCTTCCCAGGCTCTCTGAAAGAGCGAAGAATTGAACCCATCTCGACCAGGCTGGCTGCGTGACGCACACGTCCTACTGCTGTGCTTTTGCGCCAGAATAGAGGTGTGGATAGGCAGATGAAAAGCAGTCCATGGATGATTTTCGAGTGCAGATTCAGATGATTTCAAGTTTCTGGGTAGACTCTCCAGTCGTGTAACGAATACCGGCGTAGAGTGGAGATTCAGATGTATTCCATACTCGCAGTGAATGACCGGAAAATTCTGTAGTGGAGATTCCAATGATTTCTGATGTCTGGGATCTGTGGACCGGAAAATGAATAGCTGATCAGGTTGGTGTGTATAGTCAGTTGAACAGCACACCTGCGAGTGTGAACAGGACGCTGAAAACCAGCATTGGGTTACTTGGACATTCACCAGTGGTGTAACCAACGCCGGCCTGGAGTGGAGATTCAGATGATCCAAATTCACAGTGAATGAATGGAACATTCTGTAGTGGAGAATCCAATGATTTCTGATGTCTCGGTTTTGTGGACAGGAAAATTAAGAGCTGACCAGGCAGGAGTGGATAGCCAGTTGATCAGCAGGCCTGCGAGTGTGAACAGGCCACTGAAAACCAGCATTGGGTTATTTGGATATTCACCAGTGGTGTAACCAAAGCCTGCTTGGAGTGGAGATTCCGATGAATTCCAGATTCGCAGTAAATGAATGGAACATTCTGTAGTGGAGATACCATTGATTTTCGAACTCTGGCTTATGGGCACCAGGAAATGAAGACCTGAGCAGGTTGGAGTGAATAGCCAGTGAACCCCTCGCATGCTGTATGTAAACAGGCCGTTGACCACTAGCATTAGGTTACTGGGACACGCAGAATATTCCCATTGATTTGCTGGCGCGGTTCAGTAGCGTCTTCGTTTGGAGATTTGTGAAGACTGTAATTTTGGCATATGTAATATTTCCACGGTTGTCTTGCCAGGCTTTATCCACGAGGGCCAGATTCTCTCTTTAGCTTCCCGGGCTCTCTGAGTGGGCGAAGAATTGAACAAGGCTCAGCCAGACTGGCTGCGTGTCGCACAAGTCCTACTGCTGTGCTTTCAAGCCAGAATGGCAGTATGGAAAGGAATATGAAAAGCAGCCCATGGATGATTTTAGAGTGAAGATACAGATGATTTCAAGTTTCTGGTTAGACATACCAGTGCTGTAACAAATGCCTGCGCAGAGTGGAGATTCAGATGTATTCCAGACTCACAGTGAATGAATGGAACCTACTGCAGTGGGGATTCCAATGATTTCTGATGTCTCGGTTGTGTGGACAGGAAAAGGAAGAGCTGACCAGGGTGGAGTGGATAGTCAGTGATCAGCAGTGGCTGCTGAAAACCATGTTTGAGTTGCTTGGATATTCAACAGTAGTGTAACGAATGCCTGCCTGGGTTGGAGATACGATGAATTCCAGATTGGCAGTGAATGAATGGAACACTCTGTAGTGGAGATTACAATGGTTTCTGAAGTCAAGGTTGTGTGGACAGAACAATGAAGAGCTGACCAGGTTGGAGTGGATAGCCAGTTGAACAACACGCATGCGAGTTTGAACAGAACGCTGAAAACCAGCAGTGGGTTACTTGGATATTCTACAGTGGTGTAATGAAAGCCTGCCTGGAGTGGAGATTCATATGAATTCCAGTTTCGTAGTGAATGAACGGAACATTCTGTAGTGGAGATTCCAATGATTTCAGAACTCTGGGTTATGGGCACCAGGACATGAAGAGCTGACCAGGGTGGAGTGGATAGCCAGTTGAACAGCATGCTTCTGGTCTGTGAAGAGGCCGCTGATCACTAGCATTGGGTTACTGGGACATGCAGAAGAATCCCAACCCTGACGAGTTTTAGAGGCATATGATCATCACCACCACTGGGTGGCGTTGACCGGGGGAGTACCATATGGTTTTGATTGATTCAGGGTTCGATGCACACCAGGCCTAGTTAGAGTGGACGGGATGATGAAAGCTTCAGTTTGATTGAGTGCACAGGCAGATGAAAACCAGATATGTAGTTGTTGATATTTAGATGAACTCATGTCGCTCGGTAGTGTGGCAGGGTTAATGAACAGAATAATACATTCGGCTCGATGGGGAGCAGAACACCCGGCTTGGGGAGAGTTGACAGCAAATGCTCACTTGACAGATTTGTAATTCGATTCGTTTTCCTGGAGAACGAGAAGAAACGCAGGCCTAATACATTGGATATTGAGATGAATTCACTACTCAGCAGTGTGGATCACTGTCTCTCTCCCAGTCTTCCCGGACTTCATTGATTTGCTGGCGCGGTTTAGTAACATCTTTTTTTGGACACTTTTGGTGACTGTAATTTTGGCATAAGGAATATTTCACGGGTGGATTGCCAGGCTTTGCTGTGAGGGCCAGATACTCTCGGTAGCTTCCGGGCTCTCTGAGAGGGCTAGGAGTTGAACCCGGCTCGGCCAGGCTGGCTGCGTGACGCTCACGTCCTAATTCTGCGCTTTCTCACCAGAATGGCAGTGTGGATAGGAAGATGAAAAGCAGCCTATGGATGATTTTAGAGTGCAGATTCAGATGATTTCAAGTTTCTGGGTAGACATACCATTGCTGTAACGAATGCCTGTGCAGAGTGGAGATTAAGATGTATTCCAGACTCGCAGTGAATGACCGGAACATTCTGTAGTGGAGATTCCAATAATTTCTGATGTCTGAGTTCTGTGGACAGGAAAATGAAGAGCTGACCAGGGTGGAGTGGAGAGTCAGTTGAACAGCACGACTGCAGTTGTGAAAAGGCCACTGAAATCAAGCATTGGGTTACTTGGACATTCACCAGTGGTGAAACGGAAGCCTGCCTGCAGTGGAGATTCAGATGAATACCAGATTCGCAGTGAATGAATGGAACATTCTGTAGTGCAGATACCAATGATTTCAGAACTCTGGGTTATGAACACCAGGAAATGAAGAATTAACGAGCATGGAGTGGATAGCCAGTGAACACAACGCCTGCGGTTTTTGAACAGGCCGCTGACCACCAGCATTGGGTTACTGGAACATGCAGAAGAATCCCAATCCTGGTGAGCTTTAGAGGCATAGGATCATCACCACCACTGGTGACATTGACCGGGAGAGTACCATATGGTTTCAATTGATTCAGAGGTCTATGCACACCAGGCCTGGGTAGAGTGGACAGGATGATGAAAACTTTGGCTTGCTTGAGAGCACAGGCAGATGAAAACCAGATATTTAGTTTTTGATATTTAGATGAACTCAGGTGGCTCGGTAGTGAGGCAGGGTTAAAAGATAGCATACAATATTCGACTGCATATGGAGCTGAAAAGCAGGCTTGGGGAGAGTTGATAGCAAATGCTCACTTGGCAGATTTCTAATTCGAATCGATTTCATGGAGAACGAGAAGAAACCCAGGCCTAATACATTGGATATCAAGATGAATTCACTACTCAGCAGTGTGGATCGCTGTCACACTCCCAGTCCTCCCGGACTTCATTCAATTGCTGGCGCGGTTCAGTACCGTCTTTGTTTGGAGACTTGTGGTGACTGTAATTTGTCATATGGAATAGTTCACGGGTGTCTTGCCAGACTTTTACACGAGGGCCAGGTATACTCGGTAGCTACCTGAGCTCTCTGAGAGGGCAAGGAATTGAATCCGGCTCGGCCAGGCAGGCTGTGTGACTCACACGTCCTACTGCTGTGCTTTAGTGCCAGAATGGCAGTGTGGATAGGAAGATGATAAGCAACCCATACATGATTTTATAGTGCAGATTCAGATGATGTCAATTTTCTGGGTGACTCAATAGTGCTCTAACTAATGCCTGCGTAGAGTGGAGATTCAAATGTATTCCAGACTCGCAGTGAATGACCGGAGCATTCTGTAGTGGAGATTCCAATGATTTCTGATGTCTGGGTTGTGAGGACCGGAAAATGCAGAGCTGACCAGAGTGGAGTGGATAGCCATTGTAAAGCACAGGCCGCTGAAATCCATCATTCAGTTACTTGGACATTCAACAGTATTGTAAGGAAAGCGTGCCTGGAGTGGAAATTCGATGATCTCCAGATTGGCAGTGAACAAATGGAACAATCTGTAGTGGAGATTCCAATGACTTCTGAAGTCTGGGTTGTGTGGACAGGAAAATGAAGAGCTGACCAGTGTGGAGTGGATAGCCAGTTGAACAGCACGCCTTCGAGTGTGAATAGGCCGCTGAAAACCAGCATTTAGTTACTTGGACATTCACCAGTGGTGTAACGAAAGCCTGTCTGGAGTGGAGATTCAGATGAATTCCAGATTAGCAGTGAATAAATGGAACATTCCATAGTGCAGACACCAAGTATTTCAGAAATCTGGGTATGGGCACCAGGAATTGAAGAGCTGACCAGGGTAGAGTATTACCAGTTAACACCATGCCTGCGGTATGTGAACAGGCTGTTTACCACGTGCATTTGGTTACTGGGACATGCAGAAGAATCTCAACCCTGACGAGTTTTAGAGGCATACGATCATCACCCCCACTGGTTGGCTTTGACGGGGACAGTAACATATGGTTTCGATTTATTCAGAAGTAGATGCACAGCCGGACTCTTTTGAGTGGACGGGAAGATGAAAACTTCGTCTTGATTCAGTGCACAGGCAGATGAAAATCTGATATGTAGGTGTTGATATTTAGATGAACTCAGGTCTCTCGGTTGTGTGGCAGGGTTAATGAACAGACTACTATATTCGACTGAATAGCGAGCTGAAGACAGGCCTGGGGAGAAAATCATTATTGGTTTAATTGGACATTCACCAGTGGTGTAGCGAAAGCCTGCCTGGAGTGGAGATTCGATGAACTCTTGATTGGCAGTGAGTGAATGGAACATTCTGTAGTGGAGATTCCATTGATTTTTGAAGTCTGGGTGTTGTGGACAGGAAAGTGAAGAGCTGACTAGGGTGGAGTAGACAGCCAGTGAGCAGAACGGCTGCGAGAGTGAACAGGCCACTGAAAACCAGCATTGTGTTACTTGTACATTAACCAGTGGTTTACCGAAAGTCTGCCTGTAGTGGAGATTTGATGAACTCCAGATTGGCAGTGAATGAGTGGATCATTCTGTAGGGGAGATTGCAATGATTACAGGTAGATGAAAACCAGATATGTAGGTGTTGATATTTAGATGAACTCAGGTCGCTCGATAGTGTGGCAGGGTTCATGAACAGAATACTATATTCTACTGGAGAGGTAGCAGAACAGCAGGCCTAGGGAGAGTTGACAGCAAATGATCACATGGCAGATTTCTATTTCGACTCGATTTCGTTGAGAATGAGAAGAAATGCAGGCCTAATACATTGGATATTGAAATGAATTCACTGTTACTCTCCCAGTACTCCAGGCATTCATGGAATTGCTGGCGCAGTTCAGTAGCGTCTTTGTTTGGTGAAAATTGTTGACTGTAATTTTGGCATATGGAATATTTCAGGAGTATCTTGCCAGTCTTTGCTACGAGGGCGAGATACTCTCAGTAGATTCCAGAGCTCTCTGAGAGGGCGAAGAATTGACCCTTGCTCAGCCAGATTCAATGAACTCCAGATTGGCAGTGATTGAATGGAACATTCTGTAGTGTACATTCCAATGCATTCTGATATCTGGGTTGTGTGGACAGGAAATTGAAGAGCTGACCAGGGTGGAGTGGATAACCAGTTGAGTAGCACACCTGCGAGTGTGAACAGGCCGCTGAAAACCAGCGTTGGGTTACTTGGACATTCACCAGTGCTGTAATGAAAGCCTGCCTGGAGTGGAGATTCAGATGAATTCCAGATTGGCAGTGAATTAATAAAACATTCTGTAGTGGAGATGCCGATGATTTCTGAAGTCTGGACAGTGTGTACAGGAAAATGAAGAGCTAACCAGGGTGGAGTGGATAGCCAGTGAACACCATGCCTGCGGTATGTGAACAGGCATTGTGTTACTGGGACATGCAAAAGAATCCCAACTCTGACGAGTTTTAGAGGCATAGGATCATCACCACCACTGGGTGGTTTTGACCGGGACAGTAACATATGGTTTCGAGTGATTCAGAAGTCGATGCCGATCCGGCCTGGTTAGAGTAGACGGGATGATGAAAACTTCGGCTTAATTGAGTGCACAGACAGATGAAAACCTGTCATGTAGGTGTTGATATTTAGATAAACTCAGGTCTCTCGGTTATGTGGCAGGGTTAATGAACATACTACTATATTTGACTGGATAGCAAGCTGAGGAGCAGGCCTGGGGAGTGTTGACAGCAAATGTTCATTTGGCAGATTTCTAATTCGACTCGATTTCATATAGAACGAGAAGAAATGCAGGCCTAATTCATATGGATATTGAGATAAATTCACTACTCATCAGTGTGGATAGCTGTCACTCTCCCAGTCCTCCCGGACATCATTGATTTGCTGGCTCGGTTCAGTAACGTTTTCGTTTGGAGACTTGTAGTGACTATAAGGTAAAGGTAAAGGCCCTCCCGTTGATTGTCGATTTGCTCGAGCGGGCCCAGTAGTGTCTCCATTGGAGACTTTGTTGTTACTGTGTCTGGCATATCGAATACTCTCTTGCCGGGCTCTCCGAGAGGGGCGGAGGAATCGAACTCGGGTCGGCCATGTTGGCCGCTTGTAAGGCGAACACCCTACCGCTGTGCTATCACTCCAGCCCATAGTGATTATAATTTCGGCATATGGAATATTTCACGCGTGGTTGCCAGGCTTTGCCGCGAGGACCAGATACTCTCGGTAGCTCCCCGGGCTCTTGAGAGGGCGAGTAATTAAACCCGGCTAGGCCAGGCTGGCTGCGTGACTCACACGTCCTATTGCTGTGCTTTAATGACAGAATGGCAGTGTGGATAGGAAGATGAACAGCAGGCCATGGATGATTTTAGACTGCAGATTCAGATGATTTCAAGTTTCTGGGTAATTTCACCAGTGGTGTAACGAATGCCTGCGTAGAGTGGGGATTCAGATATATATTCCAGACTCGCAGTGAATGACCGGAACATTCTGTAGTGGAGATTCCAATGATTTCTGATATCTTGGTGTTGTGGGTAGGATAATGAAGAGCTCGCCAGGTTGGACTAGATAGCCAGTGAACAGAATGGCTGCAAGTGTGAACAGGACGCTGAAAACCAGCATTGGGTTACTTGGACATTTATCAGTGGTGTAACGAAAGCCTGACTGGAGTGGAGATTCGATGAACGCCAGATTGGCAGTGAATGATTGGAACATTCTGTAGTGGAGATTGCAAGGATTTCTGAAGTCTGGCTTGTGTGTACAGGAAAATGAAGAGTTTACCAGAATGGAGTGGATAGTCAGTTGTACAGCACTCCTGCGAGTGTGAACAGGACGCTGAAAACCAGCATTTGGTTACTTGGATATTCACCAGTGGTGTAACGAAAGCCTGCGTGTAGTGGAGATTCAGATGAATTCAAGATTGGCAGTGAATGAATGGAATATACTTTAGTGCAGATTCTGATGATTTCTGAAGTCTGGTCAGTGTTGACAGGAAAATGAAGAACTGACCAGGTTGGAGTGGATATCCAGTTGAACAGCATGCCAGCGAATGTGAACACGACGCTGAAAACCAGCATTGGGTTACATGCACATTCACCAGTGGTGTAACAAAAGCCTGCCAGGAGTGGAGATTTGATGAATTCCAGATTAGCAGTGAATGAATGGAGCATTCTGTAGTGGAAATTCAAATGATTTAAGAATATGGGTTGTGTGGAAAGGAAAATGAAGTGCTGACAAGGATGGAGTGGATAGTCAGTTGAGCAGCATGCCTGCGAATGTGAACAGGACACTGAAAAGCAGCATTGGGTTACTTGGACAATCGCCCGTGGTGTAACGAAAGCCTGCCTGGAGAGGAGATTCACATAAATTCCAATTTCGCAGTGAATGAATGGAATATTCTGTAGTGGAGATTCCAATGATTTCTGAAGTCTGGCTTGTGTGACAGGAAAATGAAGAGCTGACCAGGGTTGAGTGTATAGCCATTTAAACAGCACGCCTGCGAGTGTGAACAGGACGCTCAAAACCAGCATTGGGTTACTTGCACATTCACCAGTGTTGTTGCGAAAGCCTGCCTGGTTTAGAGATTCAATGAACTCCAGTTTGGCAGTGAATGAATGGAACATTCTGTAGTTGAGATTCCAATGATTTCCGATGTCTGGGTTGTGTGGACAGCAAAATGAAGATCTGACCAGGGTTGAGTGGAGAACCATTTGAACAGCACACCTGCGAGTGTGAACAGGCCGCAATAAACCAGCATTGGATTACTTGGATATTCACCAGTGTTGTAACGAAAGACTACCTGGAGCGGAAATTCAGATGAATCCCAGATACGCAGTGAATGAATGGTACGTTCTGTATTGGAGATACTAATGATTTAAGAACTCTGGGTTATGGGTACCAGGAGATGAAGAGGTGAACAGGGTGGGGTGGATAGGCAGTGAACACCACTTCTGGGGTATGTGAACAGGCCGCTGACCACTAGCATTGGGTTACTGGGACTTGCAGAAAAATCCCAACCCTGAATAGTTTTAGAGATATACGATCATCACCACCACTGGGTGGCATTAACCAGGACGGTAACATATGTTTTCAATTGATTCAGAAGTCGATGCACACCAGGCCTGATCTGAGATAAAGGGATGACGAAAACTTTGGCTTGATTCAGTGCACAGGCAGATGAAAACCAGATATGTAGGTGTTGATATTTGATGAACTCAGGTCGCTTGCTATTGTGGCAGGGTTAATGAACAGAATACTATATTCAACTGGATTTGGAGGTGAAATGAAGGCCTGGGGAGTGTTGACAGCAAATGCTCTATTGGAAGCTTTCTAGTTCGACGCGATTTCATGGAAAAGGAGTAGAAACGCAGGCCTAATATATTGGGTACTGAGATGAATTCACTACTCAGCAGTGTGGATCGCTGTCACGCTCCCAGTCCTCCCAGACTTCATTGGTTTGCTGCGGCAGTTCATTTACGTCTTCGTTTGAAGAATTGTGGTGACTGTAATTTCGGCATATGAAATATTTCCCGGGAGGCTTGCCAGGCTTTTCCCCGAGGGCCAGATACTCTCAGTAGCCCTTTTATGCTCTCTGAGAGGGCGAGGATTTGAACCCGGCTCGGCCAGGCTGGCTGCGCGAGGCACACGTTCTACTGCTGTGCTTTCGCGCCAGAATGGCAGTGTGGATAGGAAGATGAAAATCAGCCCATGGATGATTTTACAGTGAAGATCCAGTTTCGGGGTAGACTCACCCCTGGTGTAACAATTGTCTGCGTAGAGTGTAGATTCAGATGTATTTCACACTCGCAGTGAATGACCGGAACATTCTGTAGTGGAGATTCCAATAATTTCTCATGTCTGTGTTCTGTGGACAGGAAAATGAAGAGCTGACCAGGGTGTAGTGGATAGCCAGGGAACAGCATGGCTCCGAATGTGAACAGGCCAAAGAAAACCAGCATTGTGTTACTTGGACATTCACCAGTGGTGTAACGAAAGCCTACCTGGAGTGGAAATTCAGATGAATTTCAGGTTCCCAGTGAAAGAATGGAACATTCTTTAGTGGAGATTCCAGTGATTTCTGAAGTCTGGGTTGTGTGGACAGGAAAATGAAGAGCTGACCAGCGTTCAGTGTGTAGTCAGTTGAACAGCATGACTGTGAGTGTGATCAGACCGCTGAAAACCAGCATTGGGTTACTTGGACATTCACCAGTGGTGTAACGAATGCCTGCACGGAGTCGAGATTCAGATGAATTCCATATTGGCAGTGAATTAATTGAAAATTTTGTATTGGAGATACCAATTATTTCAGAACTCTGGATTTTGAGCACCAGGAAATGAAGACATGACCAGGTTGGAGTGGATACCCAGATAAACAGCAGGCCTGCGAGTGTGAAGAGGCCGCTGAAAACCAGCATTGGGTTACTTGGACTTTCAGCAGTGGTGTAACGAAAGACTGCATGGAGTGAGATTCAGATGAATTCCAAAATAGCAGTGAACGAATGGAACAGTCTGTAGTGGATTTTCCAATGATTTCTGGATTCTGGATTATGTGAAGAGGAAAATTAAGAGCTGAAAAGGTTAGAGTGGATAGCCAGTTAAACGGCACGCCTGCAAGTGTGAACAGGCTGCTGAAAACAACGTTATGTTACTTGGATATTCACCAATGGTGTAACGAAAGCCTGCCTGGAGTGGAGATTCGATGAACACCAGATTGGCAGTCAATGAATGGAATATTTTATAGTGGAAATTTCGATAATTTCTGAAGTCTGGGTTGTGTGGACAGGAAAACGTAGAGCTGCGCAGGTTAGAGTGGAAAGCCAGTTGAACAGCACGCTGCGAGTGTCAGCAGGATGCTGAAAACCATCACTGGGTTTCTTAGAAAATCAGCAGTGGTGTAAAGAAAGACTGCTTGGAGTGGAGATTCTATGAATTCCAGATTCGCAGTGAATAAATGGTACATTCTGTTGTAGAGATTCTAATGGTTTTTGAAGTCTAGTTTATGTAGATAGGAATATGAAGAGTTGTCCAGGTTGGAGTGGATAGCCTGTTGAACAGCATGCCTGTGAGTCTGAACAGGCCGCTAAAAACCAGCAATGGGCTACTCGATATTCACCAGTGGTGTAACGAAATCATGCCTGGAGTTGAGATTGGATGAATTCCAGATTGGCAATGAATGAATGGAACATTCTGTAGTGGAGATTCCAATGATTTCTGAAGCCTGGGTTGTGTGGACAGGAAAATGTACAGCTGACCCGGTTGGAGTGCATAGCCAGTTGAACAGCACACCTGCGAGTCTGAACAGGCCTCTGAAAACCAGCATTAGGTCACTTGAATATTCACCAGTGGTGTAACGAAAGCCTGCTTGGAGTGAATATTCGAGGAAATCCAGATTGGCAGTGAATGAATGGAACATTCTGTAGAGGAGAGTCCTATGATTACTGAAGTCTGTGTTGTGTTGACAGGAAATGAAAGAGCTGACCACCGTGGAGTGGATAATCAGTTGAACAACATGTCTGCGACTGTGAACAGGATGCTGAAAACCAGAATTGCGTTACTTTGATATTCACCAGTGGTGTAACGAAAGCCTGAATGAAGTGGAGATTCAGATGAATTCCAGATTGGCAGTGAATGAATGGAACATTCTGTAGTGGAAATTCCAATGATTTCTGAAGCCTAGGTTGTGTGGACAGGAAAATGAAGTGCTGACCAAGTTGGAGTTCATAGCCAGTTGAACAGCACGCCTGCGACCGTGAACAGGATGCTGAAAACCAGCACTGGGTTCCTTGGACATTCTGCATTGGTGTAAAGAAAGCCTGCTTGAAGTGGAGATTCTATGAATTCCAGATTGGCAGTGAATGAATGGAATATTCTGTTGAGGAGATTCTAATGGTTTTTGAAGTCTAGGTTATATAGACAGGAATATGGAGAGCTATCCAGGTTGGAGTGTATAGCCTGTTGAACAGCATGGCTGTGAGTGTGAATAGGCCGCTAAAAACCAACATTGGGTACTTGGATATTCACCAATGGTGTTACGAAATCCTGCCTGGAGTGGAGATTCAATAATTTCCAGATTGGCAGTGACTGAATGGAATATTCTATAGTGGTGATTCCGTGATTTCTGAAGTCTGTGTTGTGTGAACAGGAAAATGAAGAGCTGAACAGGGTTGACTGGATAGCCAGTTGAACAGCACGCCTGCGAGTGTGAATAGTCCGCTGAAAACCAGCTTTGGGTTTCTTGGACATTCAGCAGTGGTGTAACGAAAGCCAGCCTGGAGTGGAGATTCCGTGAATTCCAGATTGGCAGTGACTGAATGGTACATTCTGTAGTGGAGATTCAAATGGTTTCTGAATTCTACGTTATGAAGACATAAAAATGAAGAGCTGACCAGGTTTGAGTGGATAGCCAGTTGAACAGCATGCCAGAGACCTTGAAAAGGCTGCTGAAAACCAGCATTTGGTTACTTGGATATTCACCAGTGGTGTAACGAAATCCTGCCTGGCGTGGAGAATCGATGAATTCCAGATTGGCAGTGAATGAATGGAACATTCTGTATTGGAGATTCCAATTATTTTTGGAATCTGGATTGTGTGGACAGGAAAACGTAGAGCTGACCAGGGTTGAGTGGAAAGCCATTTGTAAAGCACGGCTGCGAGCGTGAACAGTACGCTGAAAACCAGCACTGGGTTACTTGGACATTCAGCAGTGGTGTAAAGAAAGCCAGCCTGGAGTGGAGATTCCATGAATTCCAGATTGAAAATGACTGAATGGAACATTCTGTTGTGGAGATTCCAATGGTTTCTGAATTCTACGTTGTGAGGACAGGAAAATGAAGAGCTGAACAGGTTGGAGTGGATAGCTGTTTGAAAAGCACACCTGCGACTTTTAACAGGCTGCTGAAAACCAGCATTGGGTACTTGAATATTCAGTGGTGTAAATAAATCCTGCCTGGAGTGGAGATTCGATGAATTCCAGATTAGCAGTGAATGAATGGAAAATTATGTAGTGGAAATTCCAAAGATTTCTGAAATCTGGGTTGTGTTGAAAGGAAAAAGAAGAGCTGACCAGGGTTCAGTGGATTGCCACTTGAACAGCACTCCTGCGAATGTGAACAGGATCCTGAAAACCAGCATTGTGTTACTTGGACATTTAACAGTGGTGTACCGAAAGCATGCCTGAGGTCGACATTCAGATGAATTCCAGATTCGTAGTCAATGAATGAAACATTCTCTAGAGGAAATTCAAATGATTTATGACACCTGGATTATGTGGACAGGAAAACGAAGTGCAGACCGGGTTAGAGTGGATACCCAGTTGAACAGCAGGCCTGCAAGATTGAACAGGCCTCTGAAAACCACCATTGATTACGTGCACATTCAGCAGTGGAGTAACGAATGTCTGCCTGGAGTGGAGATTAAGTGATCTCCAGTTTGGCAGTGAATGAAAGGAACATTCAGTAGTGGAGATTCCAAAGTTTTCTGAAGTCTGTGTTGTGTGGAGAGGAAATGAAAGAGTTGACCACTGTGCTGTGGATAGCCAGGTGAATAACAGGCCTGCGACTGTGAACAGGACGCTGAAAACCAGCATTGGGTTACTTGGACATTCAACAGTGTTGTAACGAAAGCCTACGTGGAGTGGAGATTCGAAGAATTCCATATTGGCCGTGAATGAACGGAACATACTGCAGTGGAGATTCCAATGATTTCTGAAGTCTGGGTTGTGAGGACAGGAAAAGAAGAGCTGACCACGATGCGATGGAGTGGATAGCCAAGTTGAAAACAGCATGCATGCGAGTGTGAATAGGACACTTAAAACCAGTATTGTGTTACTCGGATAATCAGCAGCAGTGTAACGAAGGCCTGCCTGGAGTGGAGATTCAGATAAATTCCAGATTAGAAGCGAATGAATGGAACATTTTATAGTGTAGATTACAATGATTTCTGAAGTATGGGTTGTTTGGACAGGAAAATGAAGAGCTGACCAGGATGGAGTGGATAGCCAGTTGAACAACACACCTGCGAGTATGAATAGGACTCTGAAAACCAGCATTTGGTTACTAGGACATTCACTAGTGGTGTAAAGAAAGCCTGCCTGGACTGGAGATTCAGATGAATTCAAGAATAGCAGTGAATAAATGGAACATTCTATAGTGGAAACTCCAATGATTTCTGAAGTCTGAGTTGTGTGGACAGGAAATTGAAGAGCTGACCAGGGTTCAGTGGATAGCCAATTGAACAGAACGCCTGCGAATGTGAACAGGACATTGAAAATCAGAATTGTGTTATATGGACATTCAAAAGTAGTGTAACGAAAGACTGACTGGAGTGGAGATTCAGATGAATTCCAGATTCGTAGTGAATGAATGGAACATTCTGTAGTGGAGATTCCAATGATTTCTGAAATCTGGGTTCTGTGGACAGGAAAATGAGAGCTGACCAGGATTCAGTGGATAAACTTTGAACAGCACGCCTGCGAGTATGAACAGAACGCTGAAAACCAGCATTGTGTTACATGGACATTCAGCAGTGGTGTAACCTAAGCCTGCCTTGAGTGGAGATTCGATGATCTCCAGTTTCCAGTGAAAGAATGTTACATTCTGTAATGGAGATTCTAATGATTTCTGAAGTCTGGGTTGTCTGGAGAGGAAAAGAAAGAGCTGCCCACTGTTTAGTGGATAGCCAGTTCAACATGACGCATGCGACTGTGAACAGGACGTTGAAAACCAGCTTTAAGTTACTTGGACATTCACCAGTGATGTAACAAATGCCTGGTGGAGTGAAGATTCAGAGGAATTCGAGATTTCCAGTGAATGAATGGAACATTCTGTACTGGAGATTCTAAAGATTTCTGAACTCTGGGTTGTGTGGACAGGAAAAGGAAGACCTGACCAGGGTGGAGTGGATAGCCCGTTGAACAGCACACCTGCAATTGTGAACACGACGCTGAAAATCAGCATTGGGTGACTTGGATATTCACAAGTGGTGTAAGGAAAGCCTTCCGGGAGTGGAGATTCAGGTGAATTCCAGATTCCCAATGAATGAAAGGAACATTCTTTAGTGGAGATTCCAATGATTTCTGAAATCTGGATTGTGTTCACAAGAAAATGAAGAACTGACCAGGAATCCGTGGATAGCCTTTGAACAGCACGCCTGCAAGTGTCAACAGGACGCTGAAAACCAGTATTGTGTTACTTGAACATTCAGCAGTGGTGTAACGAAAGCCTGCCTGGAATGGAGATTGGATGATCTCTAGATTGGCAGTGAATGAATGGAGCATTTTGTCTTGGAGATTACAATTATTTCGGAAATCTGCGTTCTGTGGACAGGAAATGAAAGTGCTGACCAGTGTGGAGTGGATAGGCAGTTGAGCAGCACGCCTGCGACTGTGAACAGGTCGCTGAAAACCAACATTTTGTTACATGGACATTCAGTAGTGGTGTAACGAAAGCCTTCCTGGAGTGGAGATTCGGTGATCTCCAATTTCCATTGAATGAATGGAACATTCTGTAGTGGAGATTCCAATGATTTCTGTAATCTGGGTTGTGTGGATAGGAAAATGAAGAGCTGGCCAGGGTTCAGTGGGTAGCCATTTGAACAGCATTCTTGCGAGTGTAAAAAGGCCTCGGAAAACCGGCATTGGGTTACTTGGACATTCAGCAGTGGTGTAACGAAAGCTTGCCTTGAGTGGAGATTCGATGATCTCCAGAATCCAGTGAAAGAATGTTACATTCTGTAATGGAAATTCCAATGATTTCTGAAGTCTGGGTTGTGTGGAGAGGAAAATAATGAGCTGACCGCTGTGTAGTGGATAGCCAATTCAACATCACGCATGCGACTGTGAACAGGACGCTGAAAACCAGCTTTAGGTTACTTGGACATTCACCAGTGATGTAACAAATGCCTGGTGAAGTGAAGATTCAGAGGAATTCGAGATTTGCAGTGAATGAATGGAACATTCTGTACTGGAGATTCTAAAGATTTCTGAAGTCTGGGTTGTGTGCATAGGAAAAGGAAGAGCTGACCAGGGTGGAGTGGATAGCCCGTTGAACAGCACGCCTGCAATTGTGAACACGACGCTGAAAATCAGCATTGGGTGACTTGGACATTCACAATTGGTGTAACGAAAGCCTGCCGGGAGGGGAGATTCAGATGAATTCCAGATTCGCAGTAAATGAATGGAACATTCTGTAGTGGAGATTCCAATGATTTCTGAATTCTGGGATGTGTGTACAGGAAAATGAAGAGCTTACCAGGGTTAAGTGGATAGACAGTTGAACAGTGCGCCTCGAATGTGAACCGGACTCTGAAAACCAGCATTGTGTTACTTGGACATTCAACAGTAGTGTAATGAAAGCCTTCCGGGAGTGGAGATTCAGATGAATTTCAGATTCACAATGAATGAAAGGAACATTCTTTAGTGGAGATTTCAATGATTTCTGAAATCTGGATTGTGTGGACAAGAAAATGAAGAGCTGACCAGGATTCCGTGGACAGCCTTTGAACAGCACGCCTGCGAGTGTGAACAGGACGCTAAAAACCAGTATTGTGTTACTTGAACATTCAGCAGTGGTGTAACGAAAGCCTGCCTGGAATGGAGATTGGATGATCTCTAGATTGGCAGTGAATGAATGTAGCATTCTCTCTTGGAGATTACAATTATTCTGAAGTCTGGGTTTTGTGGACAGGAAATGAAAGTGCTGACCAGTGTGGAGTGGATAGGCAGTTGAGCAACACGTCTGCGACTGTGAACAGGACGCTGAAAACCAGCATTGTGTTACTTGAACATTCAGCAGTGGTGTAATGAAGGCCTCCCTGGAGTGGAGCTTCAGATGAACTTCAGATTCGAAGTGAATGAATGGAGCATTTTATAGTGGAGATTCCAGTGTTTTCTGAAGTATGGGATGTGTGGACAGGAAAATGTAAGGTGACCAGTTTGGATTGGATACCCAGTTGAACAGCACGCCTGAGAGTGTGAAAAGGACCCTGAAAATCAGCATTGGGTGACTTGGGCATTCACTAGTGGTTTAACAAAAGCCTGCCTGGAGTGGAGATTCAAAGAACTCCAGATTGGCCGTGAATGAATTGAACATTCTGTAGTGGAGATTCCAAAGATTTCCGAAGTCTGGGTTGTGTGAAAACGAAAAGGAAGTGCTGACCACGGTTCCGTGGAGAGCCAGTTGAACAGCACGCCTGCGATTGTGAACAGGACGTTGAAAACCAGCATTGGGTTATTTGGACATTCACCAGTGCTTTAAACATAGCCTGCCTGGATTGGAGATTTAGATGAATTCCAGATTCGCAGTGAAAGATTGGAATATTCTGTAGTGTATATTCCAATGACTTCTGAAGTCTGGGTTGTGACGACAGGAAAATGAAGACCTGACCAGGGTTCATTGTATATCCAGTTGAACAGCACTCCTGCGAATGTGAACAGGACCCTGAAAACCAGCATTGTGTTACTTAGACATTGAACAGTAGTGTAACGATAGCCTGCCTGGAGTGGAGATAAGATGATGTCCAGATTCCAGTGAATGAATGGAACATTCTATATTGGAGATTCCAATGATTTCTGAAATCTGGGTTGTGTGGACAGGAAAATGAAGAGCTGACTAGGGTTCAGTGGATAGCCAGTTGAACAGTACTTGTGCGAGTGTGAAAAGCCTCTGAAATCCAGAATTTGGTTATTTGGACATTCAGCAGTGGTGTAAGGAAAGCCTGCCTGGAGTGGAGATTCGATGTTCTCCAGATTGGCAGTGAATGAATGAAACATTCTGTAGTGGAGATTTCAATGATTTCTGAAGTCTGGATTGTCTGGACAGGAAATGAAATAGACGACCACTGTGGAGTGGAAAGCCAGTTGAACACTATGCCTGCGACTGTGAATAGGACGCTGAAAACCAGCATTGGGATACTTGGACATTCACCAGTGGTGTAACGAAAGCCTGCCGGGACTGGAGATTCAGATGAATTCCAGAATCTAAGTGAATGAATGGAACATTTTATAGTGGAGATTCCAATGATTACTGAAATATGGGTTTTGTGGACAGGAAAATGAAGAGCTGACGAGGTTGGATTGGTTAGCCAGTTGTTCAGCACGCCTGCGAGTATAAACAGGCCACTGAAATCCAGCATTAGGTTACTTGGACACTCAGCAGTGGTGTAAAGAAAGATTTCCTGGAGTTGATTTTCGATGATCTCCAGATGCCAGTGAATGAAAGGAACATTTTGGAGTGGATATTCCAATGATTTCTGAAATGTGGTTTGTGTGGATAGGAAAATGAAGAGCTGATCAGGGTTCAGTGGATAGTTATTTGTACAACACGCCTGGGAGTTTGAACAGGACGCTGAAAGCGAGCATTGGGATACTTGGACATTGAGCCCCGGTGTACCGAAAGCCTGCCTAGAGTGGAGATTCGAAGATCACCAGATTGAGATTGAATGATTGGAACATTCTGTAGTGGAGATTCTAATGATTTCTGAAGTCTGGTTAGTGTGGACAGGAAAAGAAAGATCTGACCACTGTGGAGTGGATAGCCTGTTGAACAGCACGCCTGTGACTGAACAGGACCCTGATAACCAGCATTGTGTTACATGGACATTCACCAGTGATTTAACGAAAGCCTGACTGGACTTGAGATTCAATGATTTCCAGATTGGCAGTGAATGAATGGAACATACTATATTGGAGATTCTAATAGTTTCTGAAGTCTGGTTTAATGGGCAGGAAAATGAAGTGCTGACGAGGGTTGAGTGGATAGACAGTTGAACAGCGCACATCCGAGTGTATACAGGACGCTGAAATCCAGCATTGGGTTACTTGGACATTCTCCAGTGGTGTAACGAAAGCCTGCCTGGAGTGGGTATTCGAAGAACTCTAGATTGGCAGTGAGTGAATGGAACATGCTGTAGTGGAGATTCCAATCATTTCTGAAGTCTGGGTTGTGTGGACAGGAAAAGGAAGATCTGACCACGGAGGAATGGATAGCCAATTGAACAGCACGCCTGGGAGTGTGAACATGACGCTGAAAACCAGCATTTGGTTACTTTGACATTCACCAGTGGTGTAACGAAAGTCAGTCTGGAGTGGAGATTCGATGAACTCCAGTGAATGAATGGAACATTCTGTAGTGTAGAATCCAATAGTTTCTGAAGTCTAGGTTATGTGGATAGGAATTTGAAGAGTTGAGCAGGTTGGAGTGGATAGCCAGTTGAACAGAATGCCTGCGAGTGTGAACAGTCCGCTGAAAACCTGCATTCGGTTACTTGGATATTCACCTGTGGTGTAACGAAATCCTGCCTGGAGTGGAGATTTGATGAATTCCAGATTGGCAGTGAATGTATGGAACATTCTGTAGTGGAGATTCCAATGATTTATGAAGTCTGGTTTTTGTGAACAGTAAAATAAAAGCTGACCAGGGTTCAGTGGATATCCAGGTGAAAAGCACTCTTGCGAGTGTTAACAGGACGCTGAAAACGAGCATTGGAATACTTGGACATTCAGCCATGGTGTAACGAAAACCTGCCTGGAGTGGAGATTCGATGACCTCCAGATTCCAGTGAATGAATGGTACATACTGTAGTGGAAATTACAATGATTTCTGACGTCTGGGTTGTGTGTACAGGAAAAGAAAGAGCTGACCACTGTGGAGTGGATAGACAGTTGTGCAGCATGTCTACGAATGTGAACAGGTGGCTGAAAACGAGCATTGTGTTACATGGACATTCAACAGTGATGTAACGAAAGCCTGACTGGAGTTGAGATTCAATGAATTCCAGATTGGCAGTGAATGCAAAGAACATAATGTATTGGAGATTCTAATAGTTTCTGAAGTCTGGTTTAGTGGACAGGAAAATGAAGTGCTGACCAGGGTTGAGTGGATAGTCAGTTGAACAGCACACATCCGAGTGTGTACAGTACGCTGAAAACCAGCATTGGGTTACTTGGACATTCAGCAGTGGTGTAATGAAAGCCTGCCTGGAGTGGAGATTGGATGATCAACAGATTGGCAGTGAATGAATGGAGCATTTTGTCGTGGAGATTACAATAATTTCTGAAGTCTGTGTTGTGTGGACAGGAAATGAAAGAGCTGACCACTGTGGAGTGGATAGCCAGTTGAGCAGCATGCCTGCGACTGTGAACAGGGCGCTGAAAAACAGCATTGGGTTACTTGGACAATCACCAGTGGTGTAACGAAAGCCTGCCTGGAGTGGAGATTCAGATGAATTCCAGATTCGCAGTGAATGAATGGAACTATTTATAATGGACATTCAAATGTTTTCTAAAGTATGGGTCGTGTGGACAGGAAAATGTAGCGTGACCAGTTTGGAGTGCATAGCCAGTTTAACAGCACGATTGTGAGTGTGAACTGAAAGCTGAAAACCAGCATTGTGTTACTTGGACATTCAACAGAAGTGTAATGAAAGCCTGCCTAGAGTGGAAATTCGATGATCTCCAGATTGGCAGTGAATGAATGGAACATTCTGTACTGGAGATTCCAATGATTTCTGAAATCTGGGTTGTGTGGACAGGAAAGTGAATAGCTGATCAGGGTTAAGTGGATAGCCAGTTGACCAGCACCCCTGCGAGTGTGAACAGGATGCTGAAAACCAGCATTGAGATACTTGAACATTCAGCCATGGTGTAATGAACACCTGCCTGGAGTGTAGATTAGATGACCTCCAGATTGGCAGTGAATGAATGGAACATTTTTTAGAGGTGATTCCAATGATTTCTGAAATCTGGATTGTGTGGAGAGGAAATGAAAGAGCTGACAACTGTGGATTGGATAGCCAGTTGAAAAGCACGCCTGCCAGTGTGAAAAGACTTTGAAAACCAGCATTGGGTAACTAAGACATTCACCAGTGGTGTAATAAAAGCCTGCCTGGACTGGAAATTCAGATCAATTCCAGAATCGAAGTGAATGAAATAACATTTTATAGTGTGTATTCCAATGATTTCTGAAGTCTGGGTTGTGTGGACAGGAAATTGAAGAGCGGACCAGGGTTCAGTGGACAGCCAGTTGAACAGTACGCCTGCTCATGTGAACAGGAATTTGAAAACCAGCTTTGGGTAACTTGGACATTCAACAGAAGTGTAAAGAAAGCCTGCCTGGAGTGGAGATTCAGATGAATTCCAGATTCGCAGTGAATGAATGGAACTTTCTGTAGCCGAGATTTCAATGAGTTTTGAAATCTGGGTTCTGTGGACAGGAAAATGAAGAGCTGACCAGGGTTAAATGGATAGCCATTGAACAGCACGCCTGCTAGTGTGAACAGGACGTTGAAAACCAGCATTGTGTTACTTGGACATTAAGCAGTGGTGTAACGAAAGCCTTCCTGGAGTGGAGATTCAATGATCTCCAGATTCCAGTGAATGCATGGAACATTTTGTAGTGGAGATCCCAATGATTTCTGAAAAGTGGTTTGTGTGGATAGGAAAATGAAGAGCTGACCATGGTTCAGTGCATAGCCTGTTGAACGGCACGCATGCGAGTGTGAACAGGACGCTGAAAACGAGCATTGGGATACTTGGAAATTCAAACGTGCTGAAACGAAATCTGGCCTGGAGTGGAGATTTGATGATCACCAGATTGGCAGTGAATGAATGGAACATTCTGTAGTGGAGATTCTAATGTTTTATGAAGTCTGGTTTGTGTGTACAGGAAATGAAAGATCTGACCAGTACGGATTGGACAGCCAGTTGAACAGCACGCCTGCGACTGTGAACAGGACGCTGAAAATCCAGCATTGTGTTACATGGACATGCACCAGTGATTTAACGAAAGCCTGACTGGAGTTGAGATTCAATGAATCCCAGAATGGTAGTGAATGAATGGAACATTCTCTACTGGAGATTCTAATAGTTTCTGAAGTCTTGGTTGTGTGGACAGGAAAATGAAGAGCTGACAGGGTTGAGTGGGTAGTCAGTTAAACAGCACGCACCCGTGTGTGAACAGGACGCTGAATACCAGCATTGTGTTACTTGAACATTCACCAGTTGTGTAACGAAAGTCTGCCTGTAGTGGAGATTCGAAGAACGCCAGATAGGCAGTGAATGAATGCAACATGCTCTAGTGGATATTCCAATGATTTCTGAAGTCTGTTTTGTGTGGACAGGAAGATTAAAAGCTGACCAGGTTTCAGTGGATAGCCAGTAGAAAAGCACGCCTGTGAATTTGAACAGAACGCTGAAACCCAGCATTGGGTTACTTGGACATTCAGCAGTGGTGTAACAAAACCCTGCCTGGAGTGGAGATTCGATGATCTCCAGATTCCAGTGAATGAATGGTACATTCTGTAGTGGAGATTCCAATGATTTCTGACGTCTGGGTTGTGTGTATAGGAAATGAATGTGCTGACCACTGTGGAATGGATAGCCAGTTGAACAGCACGCTTGCGACTGTGAAAAGGGCGCTGAAAATCAGCATTGGGTTACTTGGACATTCAGCAGTGGTGTAACGAAAGCCTGCCTGGAGTGGAGATTGGATGACTTCCAGATTGGGAGTAAATGAATGGTACATTCTGTAGTGTAGATTCCAATGACTTCTGAAGTCTGGGTTGTGTGGACAGGAAAATGAAGAGCTGACCATTATTCAGTGGAAATCCAGTTGAAAAGCACACCTGCGAGTGTGAACAGGACGATGAAGTCCAGCATTGTTTACTTGAACATTCAGCAGTGATGTAACGGAAGCCTGCGTGGAGTGGAGATTCGATGAATTCCAGATTGGCAGTGAATGAATGGAACAATCTGTACTGGAGATTCCAATAATATCTGAAATCTGGGTTGTGTGGACAGGAAAATGAAATGCAGACCTGTTTAGACTGATTAGACAGTTGAACAGCAGTACTGCGAGTTTGAACAGACCTCGGAAAACGAGCATTGGGTAACTTGGACATTCAGCAATGGTTTATCGAAATCCTGCCTGGAGTGGAGACTAGATGATCTCCAGATTGGCAGTGAATGAATGGAACATCCTGTAGTGGAGATTCCAATAATTTCTGTAGTATGGGTTGTGTGGACAAGAAATGAAAGAACTGACCTCTGTGGAGTGGATATCCAGTTGAACAGCACGTCTGCCACTGTGAACAACACGCTGAAAACCAGCATTGGGTTACTTGGACTTTCACGAGTGGTGTAACGAAAGCCTGCCTGGAGTGGAGATTGGATGACCTCCAGATTGGGAGTAGATGAATGGTACATTCTGTAGTGTAGATTACAATGACTTCTGAAGTCTGGGTTGTGTGGACAGGAAATGAAGAGCTGACCATTATTCAGTGGAAATCCAGTTGAACAGCACGCCTGCGAGTGTGAACAGGACGCTGAAGTCCAGCATTGTTTACTTGGACATTCAGCAGTGGTGTAACTAAAGCCTGCGTGGAGTGGAGATTCGATGAATTCCAGATTGGCAGTGAATGAATGGAACATTCTGTACTGGAGATTCCAATAGTATCTGAAATCTGGGTTGTGTGGACAGGAAAATGAAATGCAGACCAGTTTAGAGTGATTAGACAGTTGAACAGCAGTACTGCGAGTTTGAACAGGCCTCGGAAAACAAGCATTGGGTAACTTGGACATTCAGCAATGGTGTATCGAAATCCTGCCTGGAGTGGAGACTAGATGATCTCCAGATTGGCAGTGAATGAATGGAACATCCTGTAGTGGAGATTCCAATAATTTCTGTTGTCTGGGTTGTGTGGACAAGAAATGAAAGAACTGACCTCTGTGGAGTGGATAGCCAGTTAAACAGCACGTCTGCCACTGTGAACAACACGCTGAAAACCAGCATTGGGTTACTTGGACTTTCACGAGTGGTGTAACGAAAGCCTGCCTGGAGTTGTGATTCAGAGATCTCCAGATTGGCAGTGAATGAAAGGAATATTCTGTATTAGAGTTTCCAATGATTTCTGAAATCTGGGTCATGTGGACAGGTAAATGAAGAGCTGACCAGAGTTCAGTGGATAACCAGTTGAACAGCACGCCTCGAATGTGAACAGGACGCTGAAAACCAGCATTGTGTTACTGGTACATTCAACAGTACTGTAAGGAAAGCCTGCCTGGAGTGGAGATTCAGATGAATTCCAGACTCGCAGTGAATGTAGTGGAGATTACAATGATTTCTGTAGTCTGAGTTGTGTGGACAGGAAATGAAAGAACTGACCACTGTGGAGTGGATAGCCAGTTGAACAGCACGCCTGCGACTGAAAACAGCACGCTCAAAACAAGCATTGTGTTACTTGGACATTCACCAGTGGTGTAACAAAAGCATGCCTGGAATGGAGATTCAGAGAACTCCAGATTGGCAGTGAATGAGTGGAACATTCTGTACTGGAGATTTCAATGATTTCTGAAATCTGGTTTGTGTGGACAGGAAAAGGAAGAGCTGACCAGGGTGGAGTGGATAGCTAGTTCAACAGAACCCCTGCGAGTGTGAACAGGACGCTGAAAATCAGCATTGGGTGACTTGGACATTCACCACTGGCATAACGAAAGCCTGCCTGGAGTGGAGATTCAAAGAACTCCAGATTGGCAGTGAATGAATGGAACAATCTGTAGTGGAGATTCCAATGATTTCTGAAGTTTCTGTTGTGCGGACAGGAAAATGAAGAGTTGAGCAGGGTGGAGTGGATAGCCAGTTGAACAGAATGCCTGCGAGTTTGAACAGGATGCTGAAAACGAGCATTGGGTTACTTGGACTTTCAGAAGTGGTTTAACGAATTCCTACCTGTAGTGGAGATTCGATAGCCTCCAGATCGGCAGTGAATGAATGCAACATTCTGTAGTGGAGATTCCAATGATTTCTGAAGTCTGGGTTGTGTGGAACAGAAAAGAAACTGCTGACCATTGGGATTGGATAGCCAGTTCAACATCACGCCTGCGACTGTTAAGAGTACGCTGAAAACCGGCATTGGGTTAATTGGACATTCACCAGTGGTGTAAAAAGAGCCTGGTGGAGTGAAGATTCAGATGAATTCCAGATTTGCAGTGAATGAATGGAACATTCTGTAGTGGAGATTCCAATTATTTTTGAAATCTGGTTTGTGTGGACAGGAAAATTAAGGGCTGACTAGGGTTCTGTGGATAGCCAGTTGAACAGCACGACTCGAATGTGAATAGGACACTGAAAACCAGCATTGTGTTACTTGGACATTCAACAGTAGTGTAAGGAAAGCCTGCCAGGAGTGGAGATTCAGATGAATTCCAGATTCGCAGTGAATATAGTGGAGATTCCAATGATTTTTGTAGTGGAGATTCCAATGATTTCTGAAATCTGGTTTGGGTGGAAAGGAAAATGAAAAGCTGACCAGGGTTCAGTGGATAGCCATTGAACAGCATGCCAGCGAGTTTGAACAGGACTCTGGAAACCAGAATTGTGTTACTTGGACATTCAGCAGTGGTGTAACGAAAGCCTGCCTGGAGTGGAGATTCGATGATCTCCAGATTCCAACTAATGAATGGAACAGTCTATAGTGGAGGTTCCAATGATTTCTGAAGTCTGGGTTGTGTGGACAGGAAAATGAAGAACTGACCGGGGTTCAGTGGATAGCCAGTTGAACAGCACGCCTGCGAGTGTGAAAAGACCATTGAAATCCAGCATTTGGTTACATGGACATTCAGCAGTGGTATAACTAAAGCCTGCCTGTAGTGGAGATTCGATGTTCTCCAGATTGTCAGTGAATAAATTGAACAATCTGTAGTGGAGATTCCAATGATTTCTGACGTCTGGGTTGTGTGGAGAGAAAATGAAAGAACTGACCACTGTGGAGTAGATAGCCAGTTGAACAGCACGCCTGCGACTGTGAACAAGGCTTTGAAAACCTGCATTGGGTTACTAGGACATTCACCACTTGTGTAACGAAAGACTTTCTGGACTGAAATTCAGATGAATTCCAGATTCGAAGTGAATGAATGGAACATGCTGTAGTGGAGATTCCAATAATTTCTGAAGTCTTGGTAGTGGAGACAGGAAAATGAAGAGCTGACCAGGTTGGAGTGGAGAGCCAGTTGAACAGCACGCATGTGAGTAAAAACAGGCCGATGAAAACCAGCATTGGGTTACATGGACATTCACCAGTGGTGTAACGAAAGCCTGTCTGGAATTGAGATTCAGATGAATTCCAGATTCGCAGTGAATGAATGGAACATGCTGTAGTGGAGATTCCAATAATTTCTGAAGTCTGAGTTATGTGGATAGGAAATTGAAGAGCGGACCAGGGTTCAGTGGATAGCCAGTTGAACAGCACGCCTGCGAATGTGAACAGGAAGCTGAAAACCAGCATTGTGTAACTTGGGCATTCAACAGGAGTGTAAAAAAAGCCTGCCTGCAGTGGAGATTCAAATGAATTCCAGATTGGCAGTGAAGAAATGGAACATTTTCTAGTGGAGATTCCAATGAGTACTGAAATCTGGGTTCTTTGGACAGGAAAATGAAGAGCTGAACAATGTTAGTGGATAGCCACTGAACAGGATGCCTTCGAGTGTAAACGGGAGTCTTAAAACCAGAATTGTGTTACTTGTACATTCAGCAGTGGTGTATCTAAAGCCTGCATAGAGTGGAGATTCAATGATCTCCACATTTCAGTGAATGAATAGAACATTTTGTAATGGAGATTCCAATGATTACTGAAATGTGGTGTGTGTGGATAGGAAAATGAAGAGCTGATAAGGGTTCAGTGGATAGCCATTTGTACAGCACGCCTGCGACTGTGAACAGGACGCTGAAAACAAGCATTGAAATACTTGGACTTTCAGCCGTGGTGTAACGAAAGCTTGCCTGGAGTGGAGATTCAATGATCACCAGATTGGCAGTGAATGAATGGAACATTCTGTAGTGGAGATTCTAATGATTTCTGAAGTCTGGTTTGTGTGGGCAGGAAATGAAGGATCTGACCACTGTGGAGTGGATAGCCAGTTGAACAGCACGCCTGCGACTGTGAACAGACGCTGAAAACCAGCATGTATTACGTGGACATTCACCATTGGTGTAACGAACGCCTTACTGGAGTTGAGACTATATGAATTCCAGATTGGCAGCGAATTAATGGAACATTCTGTAATGGAGATTCTAATAGTTTCTGAATCTGGGTTATGTGGACAGGAAAATGAAGAGCTTACCAGTGTTGAGTGGAAAATATGTTGAACAGCACGCATACGAGTGTGAACAGGACGCTGAAAAACATCATTGGGTTACTTGGACATTCACCAGTTGTATAACGAAAGTCTGCCTGGAGTGGAGATTCGAAGAACTCCATATTGGAAGTGAATGAAAGGAACATGCTGTAGTGGAGATTCCAATGATTTCTGAAGTCTGTGTTGTGTGGACTTGAAAATGAAAAGCTTACCAGGGTTCATTGGATAGCCAGTTGAAAAGCATCCCTGCGTATTTGAACAGGACGCTGAAAACCAACATTGGATTACTTGGACATTCAGCAGTGGTGTAACGAACGCCTGCGTGGAGTGGAGTTTTGATGATCTCCAGTTTACAGTGAATGAATGGTACATTCTGTAGTGGACTTTCCAATGATTTCTGATTTCTGGGTGGTGTGTACAGGAAATGAAAGAGCTGACCACTGTGGACTTGATAGCCACATTCCCTATTCGCAGTGAATGAATGGAATATTCAGTAGTGGAGGTTCCAATGATTTCTAAAGGCTGTGATATGTGGACAGGAAAATGTAGTGCTGACCAGGGTTTAGAGAATAACCAATTGAACAGCACGTCTGCGAGTGTGAACAGGCCACTGAAAACCAGCATTGGGTTACTTGGACATTCACCAGTGGTGTAACAAAAGGCTGCCTTCACTGCAGATACAGATGAATTCCAAATTCGCAGTGAATGAATGGAATATTATGTCGTGGAGAAAACAATGATTTCTGAAGTCTGGATTGTGTGGATAGGAAAATGACGAGCTGACCAGGGTTGTGAGGATAGCCAATTTAACAGCACCTCAGCGAGTGTGAAGAGGCCACTGAAAACCAGCATTGGGTTACTTGGACATTCACCAGAGTTGTATCCAAAACCTGCCTGGAGTGGAGATTGAGAAGAATTTCAGATTCGCAGTGAATGTATGGAACATTCCTTAGTGCAGGTTTCAATGGTTCATGATGTTTTGGTGGTGTGGACAAGAAAATGATAAGCTGTACAGGGGTAAGTAGATAGCCAATTGAACAGCACGTCTGCTTTTGTGAACATGCCACTAAAAACCAGCATTGGGTTACTTGGACTTTCAAGAGAGATGTAACGATAACCTTCCTGGAGTGGAGAGGCAGAAGAATTCCAGATTCTAGTGAATTAATGGATTTTTTTTAGTGGAGATTCCAATGAGTTCTAAAGAATGGGTGATGTGGACAGGAAAATGAAGAGCTGAATAGGGTTGAGTGGATAGTCAATTGAACAGCACGGCTGCGAGTCTGAACAGGCTGCTGAAAAGCAGCATTGTGATAGTTGAACATTCACCAGTGGTCTAACGAAAACCTGCCGTTTGTGGAGATTCCGTTGAATTCCATATTTGCAGTGAATGAATGGAACATTCTGTAGTGCAGGTTCCAATGATTTCTGAATGCTGGGTTGTGTGGACAGGAAAATGAAGAGCTGACCAGGGTTCAGTGGATAGCCAATTGAATAGAACGGTGGCCATTATGAACAGGCCGCTGAAAACCAGCATTAGGGTTACTTGTACATTAAACAGTGGTATAACGAAAGACTGCCTGAAGTGCAGATTCAGATTAATTCCAGATTCACAGTGAATGAATGGAACAATCTGTAGTAGAGATTCCAATGATTTCTGAATGCTGGGTTGTGTGGACAGGAAAATGAAGAGCTGACCAGCATTGAGTGGATAGCCAATTGAACAGCAAGTCTGTGTGTGTAAACATGTCGCTGAAAACCAGCATTGGGTTACTTGGACATTCACCAGTGGTGTAACGAAAGCGTGCCTCAGTGCATAGTCAGAATAATTCCAGATTCGCAGTGAATGAATGGAATATTCTGTAGTGGAGATTCCAATGAACTCTGAAGGCTGGGCTGTGTGGAGAGGAAAATGAAGAGATGATCAGCATTGAGTGGATAGCCCACTGAACAGCACGTCTGTGAGAGTGAATAGGCCACTGAAAACCAGCATTGTTTTACTTGGACAATCAGCAGATGTATAACAAAAACCTGCCGGCAGGGGAGATTCAAATGAATTCCAGAATCGCAGTGAATGAATGGAACATTCTGTAGTGGAGATTCCAATGATTTCTGAAGGCTGGGTGATGTGCACAGGAAAGTGAAGAGCTGAACAGGGTTGAGTGGATAGCCAATTGAACAGCAAGGCTGCGAGTATGAAAAGGAGGCTGAAAACCAACATTATGTTACTTGGATATTCACCAGTGGTGTAACGAAAAACCGGCAGGAGTGGAAGTCAGATGAATTCCAGATTCGCAGTGAATGAATGGAACATACTATAATGGAGATTTCATTTATTTCTGAAGGCTGGTTTGTGTGGACACTGAAATGAAGAGTTGACCATGGTTGAATAGATAGCCAGTTGAACACCACTTCAGCGAGTATGAAAAAGCCGCTGAAAACTGGCATTGGGTTACTTGGCCATTCACCAGTGGTGTAACCAAAGCCGGCCTCGAGTGGAGAATCAGATGAATTCCAGATTCGCAGTGAATAATTGGAACATTCTCTCGTGGAGGTTCCAATGATTTCTGAAGGCTGGCCTGTGTTGACAGGAAAATGCAGAGCTGACCAGCATTGAGGGGATAGCCAATTGAACAGCATGTCTGCGAGTATGAATAGACTGCTGAAAACCAGCATTGGGTTACTTAGACATTCAGCAGTTGTGTAATGAAAACCTGCCGATAGTGGAGATTCCGATGAATTCCAGATTCGCAGTGAATGAATGGAATATTCTATAGTGGAGTTTCCAATGATTTCTGAAGGCTGGGTTTTGTGGACAGCAAAATGAAGAGTTGATCAGCATTGAGAGGATAGCCATTTGAACACCACGTCTGCGAGTGTAAACAGGCCGCTGAAAACCAGCATTGGGTTACTTGGTCAATCACCAGTGTTGTAACGAAATCCTGCCTGGAGTGGAGAGTCAGATGAATTCCAGATTCTCAGTGAATGAATGGAAAGTTCTGTATTGGAGATAACAATGATTTCTTGAGGCTGGGTGATGTAGACAGGAAAATCAAGAGTTGACCAGGGTTGAGTAGATAGCCCATTGAACAGCACGGCTGCGAATCTGAAAAGGACGCTGAAAACCAGCCCTGGGTTAATTGGAAACTCAACAGTGGTATAACGAAAGCCTGCCTGGAGTGCAGATTCAGATTAATTCCAGATTCGTAGTGAATGAATGGAACATTCTGTATTAGTGATTCCAATGATTTCTGAAGGCTGCACTGTGTGGACAGGAAAATGAAGAGCTGATCAGCATTGAGTGGATAGCCAAATGAACAGCACGGCTGCGATTGTGAAGGGACCGCTAAAAACCAGCATTGAGTTACTTGGATATTCAACAGTGGTGTAACAGATACCGGCTTTGAGTGCTGAGTCAGATGATTTTCAGATTAGCTGAGAGTGAATGGAACATTCTGTAGTGGAGATAACAATTATTTCTGAAAGGTGGGTTGTGTGGACAGGAAAATGAAGAGCTAACCAGGGTTAAGTGGATGGCAAAATGAACAGCACGTCTGCGAGAGTCAATAGGCCGCCGAAAACCAGCATTGGGTTACTTGGACAATCACCAGTGGTGTAACGAGAACCTGCCTTGAGTGGAGATTCAGACTGAATTGCATATTCGCTGTGAATATTTGGAACACTCTGTAGTGGAGGTTCCAATGAATTCTGTAAATCTGGGTGATTTGGAGAGGAAAATGAAGAACTGACCAGAGTTGAGTAGATAGCCAATGGAACAGGACTGCTCCGAGTGTGAACAGGCCGCTGAAAACAAGCATTCACCAGTGCTTGTCCACTCACTTGGACATTCACCAGTGATGTAACGAAAGCCTGCCTGGAGTGCAGGTTCAGATTAATTCCAGATTCTCAGTGAAGGAATGGAACATTCTGTAGTTGAGATAACAATATTTTCTGAAGGCTGGGTTGTGTGGACAGGAAAATGAAGAGCTGACAAGGCTTGAGTGGATAGCCAATTGAACAGCAAGACTGCGGTTGTGAACAGGCCACTGAAAACCTGCATTGGGTTTCTTGGATATTCAACAGAGGTGTAACGAAAACGTGCCTTGAGTGGAGAGTCAGATAAATTCCAGATTCTCAGTGAGTGAATGGAACATTCTGTAGTGCAGAATCCAATTATTTCTGAAGTCTGGATTGTGTGGACAGGAAATGAAAAGCTGACAATAATTGAGTGGATAGCCACTGAATAGCACCACTTCGAGTGTGAACACACCGCTGTAAACCAGCATTGCGCTACATGTACATTCACCAGTGGTTTAACGAAAGCCTGCCTGGAGTGCAGATTCAGATTAACTCCAGATTCGCAGAGAATGAATGGAACATTCTGTAGTGGAGATTCCTATGATTTCTGAAGGCTGGGTGATGTGGACAGAAAATGAAGAGCTCAACAAGGTTGAGTGGATAGCCTATTGAACAGCACGCCTACGAGTGTGAACTTGCCGCTGAAAACCAGCATTGGGTTACTTGAACATTCACCAGATTGTTAACGAAAACCTGCCGGTAGTGGAGATTCAGATGAATTCCACATTCGCAGTGAATGAATGGAACATTCTGTAGTAGAGATTCCAATGATTTCTGAAGGCTGGGCTGTGTGGACAGGAAAAAGAAGAGCTGAAAAGCATTGAGTGGATAGCCAATTGAACAGCAAGACTGCGGTTGTGAACAGGCCACTGAAAACCTGCATTGGGTTTCTTGGATATTCAACAGAGGTGTAACGAAAACGTGCCTTGAGTGGAGAGTCAGATAAATTCCAGATTCTCAGTGAGTGAATGGAACATTCTGTAGTGCAGAATCCAATTATTTCTGAAGTCTGGATTGTGTGGACAGGAAATGAAAAGCTGACAATAATTGAGTGGATAGCCACTGAATAGCACCACTTCGAGTGTGAACACACCGCTGTAAACCAGCATTGCGCTACATGTACATTCACCAGTGGTTTAACGAAAGCCTGCCTGGAGTGCAGATTCAGATTAACTCCAGATTCGCAGAGAATGAATGGAACATTCTGTAGTGGAGATTCCTATGATTTCTGAAGGCTGGGTGATGTGGACAGAAAATGAAGAGCTCAACAAGGTTGAGTGGATAGCCTATTGAACAGCACGCCTACGAGTGTGAACTTGCCGCTGAAAACCAGCATTGGGTTACTTGAACATTCACCAGATTGTTAACGAAAACCTGCCGGTAGTGGAGATTCAGATGAATTCCACATTCGCAGTGAATGAATGGAACATTCTGTAGTAGAGATTCCAATGATTTCTGAAGGCTGGGCTGTGTGGACAGGAAAAAGAAGAGCTGAAAAGCATTGAGTGGATAGCCAATTGAACAGCACGTCTGCGAGTGTGAACAGGCCGCTGAAAACCAGCAATGGGTTACTTGGTCATTCACCAGTGGTGTAACGAAAACCTGCCAGTAGTGGAGAGTCATATGAATTCCAGATTTGCAGTAAATTAATGGACCATTCATTAGTGGAGATTCGAATGATTTCTGAAGTCTGGATTGTGTGGACAGGAAAATCAAGATCTGACCAGTGTTGAGTGGATAGCCAGTGAACAGCCTGGCTTCGAGTGTGAACAGACCGGTCAAAACCAGCATTGTGTTACTTGTACATTCACAAGAGGTCTAACGAAATCCTGCCTGCAGTGCACATTCAGATGACTTCCAAATTCGCAGTGAATGTATGGAACATTCTGTAATGGTGATTCCAATGATTTCTGAATGCTGGGTTTTGTTGACAGGAAAATGAAGAGCTTACATGCATTTACTGGATAGCCAATTCAATAGAACCTCTGCGAGTGTGAAAAGGCCGCTGAAATACAACATTGCGTTACTTGGTCATTCACCTGTGGTGTAACGAAAACCTGCCGGTAGTGGAGTTTCAGATGAATTCCAGATTCGCAGTGAATGAATGGAACATTCTGTAGTGGAGATTCCAATGATTTCGACGTCTGAATTGTTTGGACAGGAAAATGAAGAGTTGACCAGTTTTGAGTCGATAGCCAGCGAACAGCATGGCTTCAAGTGTGAAAAAAACCGCTGAAAACCTGCATTACGTTACTTGGACATTCAGCAGTGGGGTAACGAAATCCTGCTAAGAGTGGATGTTCAGATGAATTCCATTTCGCAGTGAATGATTGGAACATTCTTTAGTGGAGATTTAAATGATTTCTGAAGACTGGGTTGTGTGGACAGGAAATGAAGAGCTGACGAGGGTTGAATCTATAGCCAATTGAACAGAAAGGCTGCGAGTTTGAAAGGGCCACTGAAAACCAGCATTGCGTTACTTGGACATTCACCATTGGTGTAACGATAAACTGCTGGTAGTTGATAAGGTAAAGGTAAAGGTAAAGGTAAAGGTAAAGGCCCTCCCGTTGATCGTCGATTTGCTTGAGCGGGCCCAGTAACGTCTCCATTGGAGACTTTGTTGTTACTGTGTCTGGCATATCGAATACTCTCGGTAGCTTGCCGGGCTCTCCGAAGTAGTTGATGTTCAGATGAATTGCGGATTCGCAGTGAATGAACATTCTGTAGTGGAGATAACAATGATTTCTGAATTCTGGGTTGTGTGGAAAGGAAAATGAAGAGCTGACTAGGGCTGAGTGGATATCCAATTGAACAACACGGCTGCGATTGTGAACAGGCCGCAAAAAACCAGCATTGGGCTACTTGGACATTCACCAGTGGGGTAACGAAATCCTGCCAAGAGTGGAAAATGAGATGAATTCCAGATTCACAGTGAATGAATGCAACATTCTCTAGTGGAGATTCCAATGATTTCTGTAGGCTGGGTTTTGTGGACAGTAAATTCGAGAGCTGACCAGCATTGAGTGGATAGCCAATTGAAACAGCACGTCTGCGAGTGTGAACATGCCACTGAAAGCCAGTATGGGGTTACTTGGACAGTCAACAGTGGTGTAACGAAATAATGCCTGCAGTGCAGATTCAGATAAATAACAAATTCGCAGTGAATGAATGGAACATTCTGGAGTGGAGGTTCCAATGATATCTGAAATCTGGGCTGTGTTGACAGGATAATGAAGAGCTGACCAGCATTGAATGGAAAGCAAATTGATCAGCACGTCTGCGAGTGTGAACATTCCGCTGAAATCCAGCATTGCGTTACTTGGACATTCACCAGTGGTGTAATGAAAGCGTGCCTGGTGAGAAGATTCAGATGAATTCCAGATTCGCAGTGAATGAATGGACCATTCTCTAGTGGAGATGCCAATGATTTCTGAAGGCTGGGTTGTGTGGACAATAAAATCGAGACCTGACCAGCATTGAGTGGATAGTCATTTGAAACAGCACGTCTGCGAGTGTGCACATGCCGCTGTAAACCAGCATGGGATTACCTGGAAAGTAAACAGTGGTGTAACGAAAGACTGCCTGCAGTGCAGATTCAGATGAATTCCAAATTCGCAGTGAATCAATGGAACATTCTGTAGCGGAGATTTCAATGATTTTTGAAGACTGGGTTGTGTTGATTGGAAAGTGAAGAGCTGACCATGGTTGAGTGGCACGACTGCAAGTTTGAACAGGCCGCTGAAAATGAGCCCTGGGTTACTTGGTCATTTCCCAGTGGTGTAACGAAATCTGCCTGGTGTGAAGAGTCAGATGAATTCCAGGTTCGCAGTGAATGAATGGAACAATCTGTAGTGGAGATTCCAATGAATTCTGAAGGCCACGTTATGAGGACAGAAAATGAAGAGCTCAACAAGGTTGAGAGGATAGCCAATTGAACAGCACGTCTGCGAGTGTGAACACGCCGCTGAAAACCAGCATTGGGTTACTTGGAAATTCACCAGATGTGTAATAAAAACCTGCCGGTAGTGGAGATTCAGATGAATTACAGATTCGCAGTGAATAAATGGAACATTTTGTTGTGGACGTTCCAATGATTTCTGAAGGCTGGGTGATGTGGACAGGAAAATGTAGAGCTGAACAGGGTTCAGTGGATAGTCAATTGAACAGCATGGCTACGAGTCTGAAAAGGCCGCTGGAAACCAGCATTGTGTAACTTGGACATTCACCAGTGGTGTAACTAAAACCTGCCAGGAGTACAGATTCAGATGAATTTCAGATTCGCAGTGAATGAATGGAACTTTCTCTAGTGGAGATTCAAATGATTTCTGAGATCTGGATTGTGTGGACAGAAACATGACGAGCTGACCACTGTTGAGTGGATAGACAGTGAACAGCCTGGTTTCGAGTGTGAACAGACTGGTGAAAACCAGCATTGCGTTACTTGGACATTCACCAGTGGTCGAACGAAAGCCTTCCTGCAGTGCAGATTCACATGAATTCCAGATACACAGTGAAAGAATGGAATATTCTGTAATGGAGTTTCTAATGATTTCTGAATTCTGGGTTGTGTGAACAGGAACATGAAGTGCTTACCAGCATTTAGTGGATAGCCAATTGAACAGAACCTCTGCGAGTGTGAACAGGCCGCTGAAAACCAGCATTGGGTTACTTGGTCATTCACCACTGGTGTAAAAAAAACCTGCCGGTAGTGGAGATATAGATGAATTCCAGATTAACAGTGAATGAATGGAACATTCTGTAGTGGAGATTCCAATGATTTCGACGTCTGGATTGTTTGGACAGGAAAATGAAGATTTAACTAGTTTTGAGTCGATAGCCAGTGAACAGCATGGCTTCGAGTGTGAACAAAACCGCGAAAACTAGCATTACGTTTATTGGACATACACCAGAGGTGTAACGAAAGCCTGCCTGGAGTGCAGATTTAGATGAATTCCAGATTCGCAATGAATGAATGGAACATTATGTATTGGAGATTCCAATGATTTCTGAACGCAGGGTGATTTGGACAGGAAAATGAAGAGCTCAACAGGGTTGAGGGGATAGCCAATTGAACAGCACGCCTACGAGTGTGAACATGCGCTGAAAAGCAGCATTGGGTTACTTGGACATTCACCAGTTGTGTAACGAAAATCTGCTGGTAGTGGAGATTCAGATGAATTCCAGATTCGTAGTGAATGAATGGAACATTCTGTTGTGGATAGTCCAATAATTTCTGAAAGCTAGGCTGTGTGGACAGGAAAATGAAGAGCTGAAAATCATTGAGTGGATAGCCAATTGACCAGCGCTTCTGCGAGTGTGAACAGGCTGCTGAAAACCAGCACTGGGTTACTTGGTCATTCCTAGTGGTGTACCAAAATCTGCCTTGAGTGGAGAGTCATATGAATTCCAGATTCGCAGTGAATGAATAGAACATTCTGTAGTGGAGATTCCAATTATTTCCGAAGTCTGGATTGTGTGGACAAGAAAATGAAGATCTGACCAGCATTGAGTGGATAGCAAATTGAACAGAACGTCTGCGAGTGTGAACATGCCGCTGAAAACCAGCAATGGGTTACTTGGACATTCACCAGTGGTCGAACGAAAGCCTTCCTGCAGTGCAGATTCAGATGAATTCCAGATACACAGTGAAAGAATGGAATATTCTGTAATGGAGTTTCTAATGATTTCTGAATTCTGGGTTGTGTGGACAGGGAAATGAAGAGCTGTCGAGGGTTGTATCCATAGCCAATTGAACAGAACGGCTGCGAGTTTGAATGGGCCGCTGAAAACCAGCATTGCGTTACTTGGACAGTAACCAGTGGTGTAACGAAAAACTGCCTTTAGTGGATGTTCAGATTAATTCCTGATTCGCAGTGAATGAATGGAACATTCTGTAGTACAGATTCCTATGTTTTCTGAAGTCTGGTTTGTGTGGAAAAGAAAATGAAGATCTGACCAGCATTGAGGGGATAGCCAACTGAACTGCACTTCTGCGAGTGTGAACATGCCGCTGAAGACCAGCATAGGGTTACCTGGATATTCAATAGTGATCGAACGAAAGACTGCCTGCAGTGCAGATTCAGATGAATTCCAAATTCGCAGTGAATGAATGGAACATTCTCTACTGGAGATGATTCCAATGATTTCTGAAGGCTGGGTTGTGTGGACAGGAAAATGAAGAGATGACCATCTTTGAGTGGATAGCCAATTGAACAGCACATTTGGTAGTGTGAACATGCTGCTGAAAACCAGCTTTGGGTTACTTGGACAATCACCAGTGGTGTAACGGAAGACTGCCTGCAGTGCAGATTCAGATGAATTCCAAATTCGCAGTGAATGAATGGAACATTCTGGAGTGGAGATAACAATGATTTCTAAAGGCTGTGTTGTGTGGAGAGGAAAATATAGTCCTGAACAGGGTTGAATGGATAGCCAAATGAAAAGCATAGCTGCGAGTGTGAACAGGCCAGTGCTGTAACGAAAACCTGCCGGGAGTAGAGATTCCGATGAAATGAGACTCTCAGAGAATGACCAGTGTTAACTGGGTAGCCAGTGAACAGCACGGCTTCCAGTGTGAACAGACCGCTGAAAACCATCATTGCGTTTCTTTGACATTCAGGAGTGGTTTTAACGAAAGCCTGCCTGGAGTTCAGATTGAGATTAATTCCAGATTCCCAGTGAATGAATGGAATATTCTGTAGTGGAGTTTCCAATGATTTCTGAAGGCTGGGTTTTGTGGACAGCAAAATGAAGAGCTGACCAGTATTGATTGTATAGCCAATTAAACAGCACGGCTGCTAGTGTGAACAGGCCGTTGAAAACCAGCATTGTGTTACTTGCACATTCACCAGTGGTGAAACGAAAACCTGCCTGGAGTGGAGAGTCAGATGAATTCCAGATTCGCAGTGAATGTATGGAACTTTCTGTAGTGGAGTTTCCAATGATTTCTGAACGCTGGGTTGTGGACAGGAAAATGAAGAGCTGACCAGGGTTGAGTGGATAGCCAATTGAACAGCACGGCGGTGATTGTGAACAGGCCACTAAAACCAGTCTTGGGTTACTTGGTCATTCACCAGTGGTGTAAGGAAAACCTGCCTGGAGTGGAGATTAAGATGAAGTCCTATAAACTCCTATAAGCTCCCAAAGCTGAATCAAGAAGAACCTGGAGTATCTGAATATTAACATCAACGAAATAGAAACTGCAATCAAAAGCCTTCCCAAAAACAAAAGCCCGGGCCCAGATGGATTCACTAGCGAATTTTTCCAAACATTTAAAGAGGACCTCAGGAAATTGAAAAAACGGAAACTCTCCCAAACAGTTTCCATGAAGCCCGTATCTCTCTAATACCAAAAGGAAACAAAGATATCACGAGAAAAGAAAACTACAGGCCCTGATGAACACGGATGCAAAGATTCTCAACAAAATAGTAGCAAATAGAATTCAACAACACATAAAAAATATCATACACCATGACCAAGTAGGATTCATCCCGGGGATGCAAGGCTGGTATAACACTAGGAAATCAATCAACATAATCCACCACATCAACAAAAGAAAAGATAAAAATCATATGATCATATCAATAGATGCAGAGAAAGCATTTGACAAGATCCAGCACCCATTTATGATGAAAACCCTAGCCAAAATGGGGATAGAGGGGACTTTTCTCAATATAGTTAAAGCCATCTACCACAAGCCTACAGCAAGTATCGTCCTCAATGGCGAAAAACTGAGAGCCTTCCCTCTAAGATCAGGGACGAGACAAGGATGCCCACTCTCTCCACTGCTGTTCAATATAGTATTGGAAGTACTTGAAATAGCGATTAGGCAAGAAAAGGATATTAGGGGCATCCAGGTAGGAAAGGAAGAAAATCAAGCTCTCACTATTCGCAGATGATATGATACTATACTTAGAAAACCCTAAAACCTCTATCAAGAAACTTCTAGAAACAATAGGCTTGTATAGTAAAGTGGCAGGCTATAAAATCAATGCCCAAAAGTCCATGGCTTTCCTATATGCAAATAGTGAAAGAGAAGAAAAAGACATGAAGTAAACAATCCCATTCACAATTGTGCCCCAGAAAATCAAGTACCTAGGAATCACCTTAACTAAGGAAGTAAAGGACTTGTACAAAGAAAACTATAAAACTCTACTACAGGAAATAAAAGAGAATACGAGGAAATGGAAAAATATCCCCTGTTCATGGATTGGGAGAATTAACATTGTCAAAATGGCAATACTTCCCAAAGCACTGTATAAATTCAACGCAATCCCTATTAAGATACCCATGACATTCTTTAAAGAATTGGAACAAACACTCCTGAAATTCATATGGAACAATAAGCCCCCACGAATAGCTAAAGCAATTCTAGGGAAAAAGAAAATGGGAGGAATCAACCTCCCTAACTTCAAACTCTACTACAAGGCAGTAATAATTAAAACAGCATGGTACTGGAACAAAGGCAGAGCTGTAGACCAATGGAACAGGGTTGAATATTCTGACGTCGACCCCCAAGTATACGAGCATCTAATCTTCGATAAGGGGGCAAGAAAAGTGAAGTGGAGCAGGGAAAGCGTCTTTAACAAATTATGCTGGCAAAACTGGATGGCTATATGCAAAAAAATGGGCTCAGATCTCTGCCTAACTCCATGTACAAAAGTAAGATCTAAGTGGATTAAAGACCTCAACATCAGACTGGAATCTATAAGATACATTGAGGAAAATGTTGGCAAAACCCTTCATGACATAGAAGCTAATAGTGTCTTCAAAGATGTCACACCACTGACCAAGCAAGTGAAAACAGAGATAGATAAATGGGACTATCTTAAACTAAGAAGCTTCTGCACCTCAAAAGAAACAGTGACCAAAATACAAAGACAGTCAACTGAATGGGAAAGGATATTCGCCAACTACACATCTGATAAGGGGTTAATTTCAAGGATATACAAAATACTGGTTCAACTCCACAAAAAGAAAACATTCAACCCCATCAAAAAATGGGGAGATGAAATGAATAGAAACTTTGACAAAGAAGAAATCCGAATGGCTAAAAGACACATGAGAAAATGTTCCACATCATTAATCATCAGGGAGATGCAGATCAAAACCACAATGAGGTATCACCTCACACCACAGAGACTGGCCCATATCCACAAGAACAAAAGCAACCGGTGCTGGCGCGGATGTGGTGAGAAAGGGACACTCCTTCAATGTTGGTGGGAATGCCGACTGGTTCAGCCCTTCTGGAAAACAGTATGGATGATTCTCAAAAAACTAGAAATTGAGTTCCCATTTGACCCAGAAATACCACTCCTGGGAATATATCCCAGAGAGGCAAAAAAGTATAACCGAAGTGACATCTGCAATTGTCTGTTTATTGCAGCACTCTTTACAATAGCCAGAATCTGGAAAAAAAACCCGAGTGCCCGAGAACAGATGACTGGTTGAAGAAACTCTGGCACATTTACACAATGGAGTACTATGTAGCTGTTAGGAAAGACGAAGTCATGAAGTTTACATACAAGTGGTACTACATGGAAAGTATCATGTTAAGCGAAATGACTCAGAAAGAAAGGGATAGACATAGAAATATTGCATTCATCTGGGGAAGATAAAGTAACAAAATAGGAAACTAACACCCAAGTATGGCAGAGATTAGTACCAGGAATTTTACTCAATGACCCGGAGGACAACCACACATGTTAGGGGAAGGGGGAGCTCAGAAAGAGAAGGGAACACCAAATAAAGGGTGTTGGGAGGATCCGCCCATGATGGAAGAGCATGCTGAGGGTAGACTGTCGACCAAGCATGATTGCCACTCAATGCCTCTTTTGCTGACCATGGCACTCAATAGGAGAGAGACGGAAATGCCCTGCCACAGAGGCAGGGTGGGATAGGGGCTGGCGGGGGGAGGGGATGCTGGGATCTGAGGTGGTGGGAAATGCCCACTGGTGGAGGTATGGGTGTTTGATCATTGTATAATCGAAACCCAAGCACAAAAATGTGTAAGTCTACAACTGTACCTCATGGTGCCTCACTATTAAAAAAAAAAAGATGAAGTCCAGATTCGCAGTGAATAAATGGAATATTCTGTAGTGGAGGTACCAATGATTTCTGAAGTCTGTATTGTGTGGACAGGAAAATGAAGAGCTGACCAGGGTTGAGTGTATAGCCGATTGCACTACACGGCTGCGAGTCTGAACAGGCCGCTAAAAACCAGCATTGGGTTACTTGTACATTCACCAATGGTGTAACGAAAACCTGCCGGGAATGGAGCTTCAGAAGAATTCCAGATTCGCAGTGAATGGATGGACCATTGTCTACTAGACATTCGAATGATTTTTGAAGCCTGGATTGTGTGGACAGGAAAATGAAGAGCTGACAATTGTTGAGTGGATAGCCAGTGAACAGCCTGGCTTCGACTGTGAACAGACCAGTGAAAACCAGCATTGCGATACTTGGACATTCACCAGTGGTCTAACGAAAGCCTTCCTGCAGTGCAGGGTGGAAAGTATAGCCAGTGAACAGCAGGGCTGCGAGTGTGAACAGGCTGTTGAGAACCAGCTTTCGGTTACTTGGACATTTACCAGTGGTTCAACAAAGACCTGCCTGGAGTGCATATTCAGATGTATTCCAGATTCACAGTGAATGAATGGAACATTCTCTAGTGGAGATTTAAATGATTTCTAAATGCTGGGTTGTATGGACAGGAAAATGAAGAGCTAACGAGGGTTGAATCAATAGCCAAATGAACAGAAAGGCTGCGATTTTGAAAGGGCCGCTGAAAACCAGCATTTGGTTACTTGGACATTCAACAGCGGTGTAACAAAAGCCTGATTGGAGTGCACATTCAGATTAATTCCAGATTCGCAATCAATGAATGGAACATTCTTTAGTGGATATGCCAATGATTTCTGAAGGCTGGGTTGTGTGGACAGGAAAATGAAGAGCTGACGAGGGTTGTTTCGATGGCCAATTGAACAGAACGGTTGCGAGTTTGAAGGAGCCGCTGAAAACCAGCATTGCGTTACTTGGACATTCACCAGTGGTGTAATTAAAAACTGCTTTTAGTGGATGTTCAGATGAATTCCGGATTCACAGTGAATGAAAGGAACATTCTGTAGTACAGATTCCAATGATTTATGAAGGCTGGTTTGTGTGGACAAGAAAATGAGGATCTGACCAGCATTTATGGGATAGCCAATAGAACTGCATGTCTGCGAGTGTGAGCATGCCGCTGAAAATCAGCATAGGGTTACCTGGATATTCAATAGTGGTGTAACGAAAGACTGCCTGCAGTGAAGATTCAGATGAATTCCAAATTCGCAGTGAATGAATGGAACATTCTCTACTGGAGATGATTCCAATGATTTCTGAAGGCTGGGTTGTGTGGAAAGGAAAATGAAGAGCTCACCATATTTGAGTGGATAGCCAATTGAACAGCACGACTGTGCGTGTGAACAGGCCGCTGAAAACGAGGATTGGGTTTCCTGGTCATTCACAAGTGGTGTAAGGACACCTGCCTGGTGTGAATAGTCAGATGAAATTCAGATTTGCAGTGAATAAATGGAACAATCTGTAGTGGAGATTCCAATCATTTCTGAAGCCTGCGTTATGTGGACAGGAAGTGAGGAGCTGACCAGGGTTGAGTGGATCGCCAATTGAAAATCACGGCTGCGATTGTGAACATGCCACTGAAAACCAGCTTTGGGTTACTTTGACATTCACCATTGGTGTAACGAAAACCTGCCTGGAGTGGATAGTCAGATGAATTCCAGATTCCGAGTAACTGAATGGAACATTCTGTAGTGGAGGGCCCAATGATTTCTGAAGTCTTTGTTGTGTGGATAGGAAGATGAAGAGTTGCCCAGGGTGGAAAGTATAGCCATTGAACAGCAGGGCTGTGAGTGTGAACAGGCTGCTGAAAACCAGCTTTCGGTTACTTGGACATTTACCAGTGGTTCAACAAAAAACTTCCTGGAGTACAGATTCAGATGAATACCAGATTTGCAGTCAATCAATGGAACATTCTTTAGTGGAGATATAAATGATTTCTGAAGGCTGGGTTGTGTGGACAGGAAAATGAAGAGCTGACGAAGGTTGAATCGATAGCCGATTGAACACAATGGCTGCGAGTTTGAAAGGCCCGCTGAAAACTAGCATTGCGTTACTTGGACATTCACCACAGGTGTAACGAAAAACTGCCGGTAGTTGATGTTCAGATGAATTCCGGATTTGCAGTGAATGAATGGAACATTCTGTAGTGGTGATAACAATGATTTCTGAAGTTTGGGTTGTGTGGACAGGAAAATGAAGAGCTGACCAGGGTTGAGTGGATAGCCAATTTAACAGCACGGATGTGATTGTGAACAGGCCGCTGAAAACCAGCATTGGGTTACTTGGACATTCAACAGTGGTGTAATGAAAACCTGCCGGGAGTGGAAAGTGAGATGAATTCCAGATTCGCAGTGAATGAATGGAACATTCTGTAGTGTAGATTCCAATGATTTCTGAAGTCTGGATTGTGTGGAGAAGAAAATGAAGAGTTGACCCGTGTTGAGTGGAAAGCCAGTGGACACCACGGTTTGGAGTGTGAACAGAACGCTGAAAACCAGCATTGTTTTACTTGAACATTCACCACTGGTGTAAAGAAAGCCTGCCTGGAGTGCAGATTTAAATGAATTCCAGATTCGGAGTGAATGAATGGAACTTTCTGTAGTGGAGATTCCAATGATTTCTGAATGCTGGGTTGTGTGGACAGGAAAATGAAAGCTGACCAGGGTTGAGTGGATAGCCTATTGAACAGCACGGCTGCGATTGTGAACCGGCCGCTGAAAACCAGCATTGGGTTACTTGGTCATTGACCAGTGGTCTAACGAAAGACTGCCTGCAGTGCAGATTCATATGAATTCCAAATTCTTAGTGAATGAATGGAACATTCTGTAGTGGAGATTCCAATGATTTCTGAAGGCCGTGTAATGTGGACAGGAAAATGAAGGGCTGAACAGGTTTAGAGTGGATAGCCAATTGAACAGCACGGCTGCGAGCTTGAACAGACCGCTGAAAACCAGCATTGTGTTACTGGGACATTCATAAGTGATGTAACGAAAGCCTGCCTAAAGTGCAGATACAGATGAATTTCAGATTTGCAGTGAATGAATGGAACATTCTGTAGTGGAAATAAAAATGATTTCTGAAGTCTGGGTTGTGTGGACTGGAAAATGTAGAACTAACCAGTGCTGAGAGGAATGCCAGTGAACAGATGGCTGCGATTGTGTACAGGCCATAAAAAAACAGGATTGGGTTACATGGACATTTACCAGTGGTGTAATGAAAACCTGCAGAGAGTGGATGTTCAGATAATTCCCAGATTCGCAGTGAATGAATTCAACTTTCTGTAATGGAGATAACAATTATTTCTGAAGTCTGGTTTGTGTGGACAGAAAAATGTAGAAATGACCAGCATTGACTAGAAAGCCAATTGAACAGCACGTCTCCGAGTGTGAACAGGCCCCTGAAAACCAGCATTGGGTATTTGGACATTCAATAGTGGTGAAACGATAGACTACCGGCAGTGCAGATTCAGGTGAATACCAAATTTGCAGTGAATGAGTGGAAAAATCTGTAGTGGAGATAACAATGATTTCTGACGTCTTGGTTATGTGGACAGGAAAACTATGAGCTGAGCAGCTTTGAGTGGATAGACAAATGAAGAGCACGTCTGCGAGTGTGAACATGCCGCTGAAAACCAGCATTGGGTTACTTGGACATTCAATAGTGGTGTAACGAAAGACTGCCTGCAGTGCAGATTCAGATGAAGTCCAAATTCGCAGTGAATAAATGGAACATTCTGTAGTGGAGATAACAAGAATTTCTTGTCTTGGTTATGTGGACAGGAAAATGAAGTCTTGAACAGGGTTGAGTGGATAGCCAATTGAACAGCATGGGTACGAGTCTGAACAGGCCGCTGAAAACCAGCATTGTGTTACTTGGACATTCACCAGTGGTGTAATGAAAGACTCCCTGCAGTGCAGATTCAGATGAATTCCAAATTCTCAGTGAATGTATGGAACATTCTGTAGTGGAGATAACAATGATTTCTGAAGGCTAAGTTGTGTGGAGAGGAAAATGAATTGCTGATCAGGGTTGAGTGGATAGCCAATTTAATAGCACTGCTGCGAGTGCAAACTGGCTGCTGAAAACCAGCTTGGGTTACGTGGACATTCACCAGTGGTGTAACAAAAACCTGCCTGAAGTGGATATTCGGATGAATTCCAGATTCGCAGTGAATGAATGGAACATTCTGTATTGGATATTCCAATGATTTCTGAAGGCTGCGTTCTGTGGACAGGAAAATGAAGCGCTGAACAGGGTTGAGTGGATAGCCAATTGAACAGCACGGCTGCGACTCTGAAAAGGCCGCTGAAAACCAGCATTGGGTTACTTGGACATTCAACAGTGGTGTAACGAAAGCGTGCCTGGAGTGGAGTTTCGATGAATTCCAGATTAGCTGTGAATGTATGGAACATTATGTAGAGGATATTCCAAATGTTTCTGAAGTCTGGGTTGTGTGGACAGGAATACGAAGAGGTGACCAGGGTTGATTTTATAGTCAATTGGACAGCACGGCTACGAGTTTGAACAGGCCACTGAAAAGCAGCATTGGGTTATTTGGACATTCACCAGTGGTGTAACCAAAACCTGCCGAGAGTGGAGATTCAGATGAATTCCATAATCGCACTGAATTATTGGAACATTCTGTAGTGGATAGGAATATGAAGAGGTGACCAGGGTTGACTGGATAGGCAATTGAACAGCCGGGCTGCGAGTGTGAACTGGCTGTTGAAAACCAGCATTGGGTTACTTGGACATTCACCAGTGGTGTAACGAAAACCTGCCTGGAGTAGAGATTCGGTGAATTTCAGATTCGCAGTGAATGAATGGAACATTTTATAGGGGAGATTTAAATGATTTCTGAAGACATGTTTGTGTGGACAGTAAAATGAAGAGCTGACCATGGTTGAATAGATAGCCAAGAGAACAGCACGGCTGCGAGTATGAAAAGACCGCTGAAAACCAGTATTGGATTCCTTGGATATTCAACAGTGGTGTAACAAAATTCTGCCTGGAGTGGAGATTCTGTTAAATTCCAGATTCCAATTGAATATATGGAACATTCTGTAGTGGAGATTCCAATGATTTTTGAAGCCTGGGTTGTATAGACACGAAAATGAAGAGCTGACTAGGGTTGAGTGGATAGCCAATTGAAAAGCATGGCTGCGAATTTGAACAGGCCTCTGTTAATCAGCATTGGGTTATTTGGATATTCAACAGTGGTGTATCGAAAACCTGCCTGGAGTGCAGAGACAGATGAATTCCCCATTCGCAGTGAATGAATGGAACTTTCTGTATTGGAGTTTTCAAAGATTTCTGACGTCTGGGTTGTGTGGACAGTAAAATGAAGAGCTGAACAGGGTTGAATCGATAGCGAGTATAACAGTATGGCTACGAGCATAAAAAAGCCACTGAAAGCCAGCATTGGGTTACTTGGACATTCACCAGAGGTGTAAAGAAAACCTGCCTGGAGTGGAGATTCAGATGAATTCCAGATTAGTAGTGAATGTATGGAACATTCTGTAGTGGAGGTTTCAATGATTTCTGAAGGCTGGGTTGTATGGACAGGGAAATGAAGAGCTGACCAGGCTTGAGTGGATAGCCAAGTGAACAGCACATCTGCTAGTGTGAACATGCAGCGGAAAACCAGCATTGGCTTACTTGGCATTCACCAGTGGTGTAACGAAATCTGCCTGCAGTGCAGATTCAGTTGAATTCCAAATTCGCAGGGAATGAATGCAACATTCTGTAGTGGGGATAACAATAGTTTCTGTAGGCTGGGTTGTGTGGATGGTAAAATGAAGAGCTGACCTGGGTAGAGTGCATAGGGAATTGAACAGCACTGCTGAGAGTGTGAACAGGCCACTGAAAACCCGCATTGGGTTACTTGGTCATTCACCAGTGTTGTAACGAAAACCTGCCTGGAAAGGAGAGTCAAATGTATTCCAGATTCACAGTGAATGAATTGAACATTCTGTAATGGAGATTCCAATGATTTATGAAGGCTGGGTTATGTGTACAAGAAAATGAAGTGCTGACAGGGTTGAGTGGATAGCCAATTTAACAACTCGCCTGAGAATTTGAACAGGCCGCTGAAAAACAGCATTGGGTCACTTGTACATTCACCAGTGGTGATACGAAAACCTGCTGGGAGTGGAGATTAAGGTGAATTCCAGAGTCGCAGTGAATGAATGGAACATTCTGTAGTGGAGATAACATTGATTTCTGTAGGCTGGTTTTTGTGGACAGGAAAATGAAGAGCTGAACAGGGTTGAGTGGATAGCCAATTTAACAGCACTGCTGCGAGTGTGAACTGGGTGCTGAAAACCAGCTTTGGGTTACTTGGACATTCACAAGTGGTGTAACAAAAACCTGCCTGGAGTGGAGAGTCAGACCACTGAAAACCAACATTGCGTTACTTGGACATTCACCAGTGGTGTAAGGAAAGCCTGCCCTGAGTGCAGATTCATATTAATTCCAGATTAGCAGTGAATGAATGGAGCATTCTGTAGTGGCGATTCCAATGATTTCTGTAGGCTGTGTTTTGTGGGCAGGAAAATGAAGAGCTGACAGTATTGAATGGATAGCCAATTGAACAGCACGTCTGCGAGTGTGAACATGCCGCTGAAAACCAGCATTGTTTACTTGTATATTCACCAGTGGTGTAATGAAAGACTGCCAGCAGTGCAGATTCAAATGCATCCAAATTTGCAGTGAATAAATGGAACTTTCTGTAGTGGAGATTTCAATGATTTCTGAAGGCTGGGTTGTGTTCAAAAGAAAAAGAAGAATTAACTAGGGTTGAATCGATAGTCAATTGAACAGATGGCTGCGAGTATGAAAAGGCCGCTGAAAATCAGTATTAGGTTACTTGGACATTCACGAGTGTTGTAAGGAAAGACTGCGTGAAGTGCAGATTCAGATGAATTCCAATTCGCAGTGAATGAATTGACATTCTGTAGTGGAGATAACAATGAGTTCTGAAGTTTGGGTTCTGTGGACAGGAAAATGAAGAGCTGACAGGGGTTCAGTGGATAACCATTTGAACAGCACGCCTGCTTTTGTGAACAGGCGACTGAATATGAGCATTGGGTTACTTGGACATTCAACAGTGGTTTAAAGAAAACCTGCCTGTAGAGGAGAGTAAGATGAATTCCAGATTCGCAGTGAATAAATGGAACATTCTATGTTGGAGATTCCAATGATTTCTGATGGCTGGAGAGGAACATGAAGAGCTGAACAGGGTTGAGTGGATAGCCAATTGAACAGGACGGCTGCGAGTCTGAACAAGCCGCTGAAAACCAGCATTGGGTTACTTGGACATTCACCAGTGGTGTAACGAAAACCTGCCAGGAGTGCAGATTCGGATGAATTTCAAATTCGCAGTGAATGAATGGAACTTTCTGTAGTGGAGATAACAATGAATTCTTAAGGCTGGGTTGTGTGTACAGGAAAATGAAGAGCTGACCAGCATTGATAGGATAGCCAATTGAACAGCACGTCTGCGAGTGTGAACATGCCGCTGAAAATCAGGAATTGTTACTTGGACACTAACCAGTAGTGTAACGAAAGACTAGCTGCAGTGCAGATGTAGATGAATTCCAAAATTCGCAGTGAATGAATATAACATTCAGTAGTGGACATAACAATGATTTCTGAAGGCTGGTTTTTGTGCAAAGGAAAATGAGGAGCTGACCAGGATTGAGTGGATAGCCAATTGAACAGCACAGCTAGGAGTGTGAAAAGGCCTCTAAAAACCAGAATTGGGTTACTTGGACATTCCCCAGTGGTGTAATGAAAACCTGACAGGATTGGAGATTCAGAAGAATTCTTGATTCGCAGTGAATGAATTGAACATTCTGTAGTGGAGATTACAATGATTTCTGAAGTCTGGATTTTGTGGGCTGAAAATGAGGAACTGACCAGTGTTTAGTGGATACCCAATGAACAGCACGTCGTCGAGTGTGAACAGACCGCTGAAAACCAGCAACGCTTTACTTGGACATTCAACAGTGGTGAAACTAAAGTCTGCCTGCAGTGCAGATTCAGATTAATTCCAGATTCACAGTGAATGAATAGAAAATTTTGTGGTGGAGATACCAATGATTTCTGAAGGCTAGTTTATGTGGACAGGAAAATGAAAAGTTGACCACCATTGAGTGGATAGCCAATTAAACAGCACCTCTGCTAGTTTGAACATGCCGCTGAAAACCAGTAGTGGGTTACTTGGACATTCACCAGTAGTGTAACGAAAGACTGCCTGCAATGTAGATTCAGATAAATCCCAAATGTTCAGTGTATAAATGGAACATTCTCTAGTGGAGATAACAATAATTACTGAAGGCTCGGTTGTTTGGACAGGAAAATGAAGAGTTGACCAGCATTGAGTGGATAGCCAATTGAACAGCACGTCTGCGAGTGTGAACATGCCGCTGAAAACCAGCAGTGAGTTACTTGGAAATTCACCAGTGGTGTAACGAAAGACTGCCTGCAGTGCAGATTCAGATGAATTCCAAATTCGCAGTGAATGAATGGCACATTCTATAGTGGAGAGTCCAATGATTTCTGAAGGCTGAGTTGTGGGGAACAGAAAAAGAGGAACTGACCAGGGTTGAATCGATAGCCAATTGAACAGCACGGATGCACAGTGAACAGGCCTCTGAAAACCAGCATTGGGTTACATGGTCATTCAGCAGTGGTGTAACGAAAACCTGCCTTGAGTGGAGAATCAGATGAATTCCAGATTCACAGTGAATGAATTGAACACTCTGTAGTGGAGATTCCAATGATTTCTGAAGGCGGGTTGTGTCGACAGAAAAAAGAAGAGCTGATCAGGGTTGAATCGATAGCCAATAAAACAGGAGGGCTGTGAGTATGAAAAGGCCGCTGAAAACCAGTATTGGGTTACTAGTACATTCACCAGTGGTGTATCGATATCCTGTCAGGAGTGGAGATTCAGATTAATTCCAGATTTGCAGTGGATGAATGGAACATTCTGTAGTGGACATTCCAAAGCTTTTTGAAGGCTGGATTGTATAGAGAGGAAAATGAAGTGCTAACCAGGGTTGAGTGGATAGGCAATAGAACAGCATGCTGCGACAGGAAAAGGCCGCTGAAAACCAGCATTTTATTACTTGCTCATTCAGCACTGATGTATCGAAAACCTGCCTGGAGTGGAGATTCAGATGAATTCCAAATTCACAATTAATGAATGGAACATACTATAGTGGAAATTCCAATGATTTCTGAAGGATATGTTGTGTGGACATTAAAATGAAGAGCTGAGCAGGGTTGAGTGGATAGTCAATTGAACATCACTGCTGCGACAGTGAACAAGCCATTGAAAACCAGCATTGGGTTACTTGGTCATTCAGCAGTGGTGTAATGAAAACTTGCCTGGAGTAGAGATTCAGATGAATTCCAGATTCGCAGTGATCGAATGGAACATTCTGTATTGGAGATTCCAATAATTTCTGAAGGCTGAATTATGTGGACTGTAAAATGATTAGCTGACCAGCATTGAGTGGATAGCCAATTGAACAGCATGTCTGCGAATGTGAACATTCCGCTGAAAACCAGCATCGGATTAATTGGACATTCACCAGTGTTGTAACGAAAGACTCCCTGCAGTGCAGATACAGATGAATTCCAGATTCACAGTGAATGAATGGAACATTCTGTAGTGTAGATAACAATATTTTCTGAAGGCTGGGTTGTGTGGACAGGAAAATGAAGAGCTGAGCAGGGTTGAGTGGAGAGCCAATTGAACAGCACGGCTGCGAGTGTGAACGTGCCGCTGAAAACCAGCATTGGCTTACTTGGACATTCACCAGTGGTGTAACGAAAGACTGCCTGCAGTGCAGATTCAGATGAATTCCAAATTCGAAGTGAATGAATGGAACATTCTGGACTGGAGATTCCAATGTTCTCTGAAGGCTCGGTTGTGTGGAAAAGAAAATGCAGAACTGAACAGGGTTGAATTGATAGCCAATTGTACAGCACGGCTGCAAGTCTGAACAGGACGCTGAAAACCAGCATTGGGTTACTTGGACATTCACCAGTATTGTAACGAAATTTTGCCAAGAGTGAAGATTCATATAATTCTAGATTAATAGTGAATGAATGGAACATTCTTGCCAAGAGTGAAGATTCATATAATTCTAGATTAATAGTGAATGAATGGAACATTCTGCGTGGAGATTCCAATGATTTCTGAACTCTGGATTGTGTGGACAGGAAAATCAATAGCTGAACAGTGTTGAGTGGGTAGCCAGTGAACACCACGGATTCGAGTGTGAACAGACCGCTGAAAACCAGGAATGCGTTACTTGAACATTCACCAGTGTTGTAATGAAAGCCTGCCTGTAGTGCAGATTCAGATGAATTCCAGATTTGCAGTGGATGACTGGAACATTCTGCAGTGGAGATAAAAATGATTTTTGAAGGCCTGGTAGTGTGGACAGGAAAATGAAGAGCTGACCAGGTTTGAGTGGATAGCCAATTGAATAGCACGGCTGCAAGTGTGAACAGGCCGCTGAAAACCAGCATTGGGTTACTTGGTCATTCACCAGTGTTATAACGAAACCTACTTGGAGTGGAGAGTCATATGAATTCCAGATTTGCAGTGAACGAATGGAACATTTTGTAGGGAGATTCCAATGATTTCTGAAGGCTGGGTAGTGTGGACAGGAAAATAAAGAGCTTACCAGGGAAGAATCTATAGCCAATAAAAAAGAACGAATTCGAGTATGAAAAGGCTGCTGAAAAACTGCATTAGATTACTTGGACATTAACCAGTGGTGTAACGAGAACCTGCTTGGAGTGTAGATTTAGATGAATTCCAGATTCGCAGTGAATGTATTGAACATTCTGTACTGGAGCTTCCAATGATTTCTGAAGTCTGGGTGGTGTGGACAAGAAAATGAAGAGCTGACCAGGGTTGAGTGGATAGCCAACTGAACAGCACGGCTGCGATTGTGAATATGCTGCTGAAAACCAGCATTGTGTTACTTGGACATTCACGAGTGGTGTAACGAAAACCATTCGAGAGTGGAGATTCATATGAATTCCAGATTCGCAGTGAATGAATGGAACATTCTGTAGTTGAGATTCCAATGTTTTCTGAAGTCTGAGTTGTGTGGAGAGGAAAATGAAGAGCTGATCAGTGTTGAGTGGATAGCCAGTGAACAGCACATCATCGAGAGTGAACAGACCGCTGAAAACCAGCATTGCGTTACTTGGACATTCACCAGTGGCGTAAAGAAACCCTACCTGGACTGCAGATTCAGATTAATTCCAGATTCGCACTGAATGAATGGCACATTCTGTATTGGAGATTCCAATTATTTCTGAAGGCTGGGTTATGTGGACAGGAAAATGAAGAGCTGAACGCGGTTGATTGGACAGCCAGTTGAACAGCACGACTGTGAGGCTGAATAAGCCGTTAAAAACCAGCATTGTGTTACTTGGACGTTCACCAGTGGTGTAAAGAAAGCCTGCTAAAGTGTAGATTCAGATAAATTCCAGAATCGCAGTGAATGAATGGAACATTCTTAGTAGAGTGTCCAATGATTTCTTAAGTCTGTGTTGTTTGCATAGCAAAATGTAGAGCTGACCAGTGTGGACTGGATAGCCAGTGAACAGTAGTGCTCTTAGTGTGAAAGGCTGCTGAAAACCAGCTTTTGGTTACTTGGACATTCACCAGTGGTGTAACAAAAACCTGCCTGGAGTGTAGATTCGGATGAATTCCAGATTCGCAGTGAATGAATGAATCATTCTATAGTAGATGTGGCAATGTTTTCTGAAGGCTGCGTTGTGTAGACAGGAAAATGAAGAGCTGACCAGGGTTGAGTGGATAGCCAATTGAACAGCACGGCTGCGATTGTGAACAGGTCGCTGAAAAACAGCATTGGGTTACTTGGATATTCAACAGTGGTGTAACGAAAACCTGCCTGGAGAGGAGATTCAGATGAATTCCAGATTCGCAGTAAATAAAAGGAACATTTTGTAGTGGAGGTTCCAATGATATCTGAATTCTGGTCTGTGTGGACAGGAAAATGATGTGCTGAACAGGGTTGAGTGGCTAGACAATTGAACAGCACGGGTTCGAGTGTGAACAGGCCGCTGAAAACCAGCATTGCGTTACTTGGACATTCACCATTCGTGTATCGAAAGACTGCCTGCAGTGCAGATTCAGATGAATTACAAATTCGCAGTGAATGAATGGCACATTCTATAGTGGAGAGTCCAATGATTTCTGACGGCTGGGTTGTGTGGACAGGATAATCAAGAGTTGAACGGGGTTGAGTGTATAGCCAGTGAACTTCATGGCTGCATTTGTGAAGAGGCCGCTGAAAACCACTATCGGATTACTTGGTCATTCACGAGTGTTGTAACAAAAACCGACCTGGAGTGGAGAGTCAGATGAATTCCAGATTCGCAGTGAATGAATGGAACATTCTGTAGTGGAGTGTCCAATGAATTCTAAAGTTCGGGTTGTTTGCATAGTAAAATGAAGAGCTGACCAGGGTGGAGTGGATAGCCAGTGAACAGCAGGGCTGCAAGTGTGAACTGGCTGCTGATAACCCACGTTTGGTTACTTGGACATTCAACAATGGTGTAATAAACCCTGCTTTGGGTGCAGATTCAGATGAATTCCAGATTCACAGTGACGGAATGAAACATTCTGTAGTGGAGATTAAAATGATTTCTGAATGCTGGTTTTTGTGGACAATAAAATGAAGAGCTGACCAGCATTTAATCGATAGCCAATAGAACAGCACGGCTGCGACTATAAAATGGCCGCTGAAAACCAGCATTTGGTTACTTGGACATTCAAAATTGGTGTAACATAAATCTGCCGGGAGTGGAGAATCAGATAAGTCCCAGATTCACAGTGAATGAATGGAACATTTTGCCGTGGAGGTTCCAATCATTTCTGAAGGCTGGATTATGTGGCCAGGAAAATGAAGAGCTCACCATGGTTGAATGGGTAGGCAATTGCCTACCTACAGTACGCCTGCGCGGGTGAACATGCCACCGAAAACCAGCATTGGGTTACTTGGACATTCACCATTGGTCTAACAAAAACCTGCCTGGAGTGGAGATTCAGATGATTCCAGATTCGCTGTGATGGAATGTAATATTCTGTAGTGGAGATGACAATTATTTCTGAAGGCTGGGTTGTGTGGACAGGAAAATGAAGTGCTGAACAGGGTTAAGTGGAAAGCCAATAGAACAGCACGGCTGCAATTTTGAATAGGCCGCTGAAAACCAGCTTTGGGTTACTTGGACATTCAATAGTGGTGTAACGAAAACCTGCCTGGAGTGAAAAGTCAGATGAAATCCGATACGCAGAGAATGAATGGAACATCCTTGTAGTGGAGATTCCAATGATTTCTGAATGCTGGTTTATGTAGACAGGTAAATGAAGAGCAAAACTAGGTTGAGGGGAGAGCCAATTTAACAGCACGGCCGCTCATCGGAACAGGCCACTGAAAACCAGCATTGGTTTACTTGGACATTCACCAGTGGTGTAAAGAAAGACTTCCTGGAGTGCAGATTCAGATGAATTCCAGAGTCGCACTGAATGAATGGAACATTCTCTAGTGGAGTGTCCAATGATTTCTTAAGTCTGGTTTGTTTGCATAGCAAAATGAAGAGCTGACCAGGGTGGAGTGGATAGCCAGTGACAGCAGAGCTGCGAGTGTGAACTGGCTGCTGAAAAGCACTTTTGGTTACTTGGACATACACTAGTGGTGTAACAAAAAGCTCCCTGGAGTGGAGATTCGGATGAATTCCAGATTCGCAGTGAATGAATGGAGCATTCTGTAGTGGAGGTTCCAATGATTTCTGAAGTCTACGTTGTGTTGACGGGAAAATGAAGAGTTGACCAGGGTTCAATCGATAACCAATAGTATAGAACGGCTGCGAGTATTAAAAAGGCCACTGAAAACAAGCTTTGGGTTACTTGGACATTCACCAGTGGTGTAACGAAAACCTGCCTGGAGTGGAGAATCAGATGAATTTCCAGATTCGCAGTGAAGAATGGAACACTATGTAATGGAGATTCCAATGATTTCTGAAGGCTGGTTGTGTGGACAGGAATAAGAAGAGCTGATCAGGGTTGAATCGATAGCCAACAAAACAGGATGGCTGCGAGTATGAAAAAGCCGCTGAAAACCAGTATTTGGTTACTTGGATATTCACCAGTGGTGTTAGGAATACCTACCTGGAGTGGAGATTCAGATGAGTTCCCAATTCGCAGTGAATGTATGGAACATTCTGTAGTGGAGGCTCCAATGATTTCTGAATTTTGCGTTGTCTGGACAGGTAAATAAAGAGCTGACCAGGGTTGAGTGTATCGCCAATTCAACAGCTCGGCTGCGTGTCTGAACAAGCCGCTGAGAACCAGCATTGGGTTACTTAATGTCACCAGTGGTGTAACGAAAACCTGCCCGGAGTGGAGATACAGATTAATTCCTGATTCGCAATGGATGAATGGAACATTCTGTAGTGGAGATTCCAAAGATTTCTGAAGGCTGGGTTGTGTGGACAGGAAAATGAAGTGCTGACAAGGGTTAAGTGGCCAGGCAATTGAACAGCATGCTGCGACAGTGAAAAGGCCGCTGAAAACCAGCATTGGGTTACTTGGTCATTCAGCACTGGTGTAACGAAAAACTGCCTGGAGTGGAGATTCAGATGAATTCCACATTCGCAGTGAATGAATGGAACATAGTGTAGTGGAGATTCCAATGATTTGTGAAGGCTATGTTTTGTGGACATTAAAATGTAGAGCTGAGCAGGGTTGAGTGGATAGCCAATTGAACAGCACGGCTGCGACAGTGAACAGGAGCTTAAAAACAGCACTAGGTTACTTGGTCATTCAGCAGTGGTGTAACGAAAACCTGCCTGGAGTGGAGATTCAGATGAATTCCAGATTCACACTGAATGAATGGAACATTCTGTATTGGAGATTCCAATAATTTCTGAAGGCTGGATTATGTGGACTATAAAATGATTAGCTGACCAACATTGAGTGGATAGCCAATTGAACAGCACGTCTGTGTGTGTGAACATTTCGCTGAAAACCAGCATTGGGTTACGTGGACATTCACCAGTGGTGTAACGAAAGACTCGCTACAGTGCAGATGCAGATGAATTCCAGATTCGTAGTGAATGAATGGAACTTTCTGTAGTGGAGATAACAATAATTTCTGAACGCTGGGTTGTGTGGACAGGAAAAGGAAGAGCTGAGCAGGGTTGATTGGAGAGCCAAATGAACAGCACGGCTGCGACAGTGAACAGGCCGCTGAAAACCAGCATTGGGTTACATGGTAATTCAGCAGTGGTGTAACGAAAACCTGCCTGGAGTGGAGAATTTGATGAATTCCAGATTCGCAGTGACTGAATGGAACACTCTGTAGTGGAGATACCAATCATTTCTGAAGGCTGGTTGTGTGGACAGGAAAAAGAGGAGCTGATCAGGGTTGAATTGATAGCCAATCATACAGGACGGCTGCGATAATGAAAAGGCCGCTGAAAACCAGCTTTGGGTTACTTGGACATTCACCAGTGGTGTAACGAAAACCTGCCTGGAGAGGAGATTCAGATGAATTCCAGATTCGCAGTAAATAAAAGGAACATTCTGTAGTGGAGGTTCCAATGATATCTGAATTCTGGTCTGTGTGGACAGGAAAATGAAGAGCTGACCAGCATTGAGTGGATAGCCAATAGATCAGCACGTCTGAGAGTGTGAACATGCCGCTGAAACCAGCATTGCATTACTTGGGCATTTACCAGTGGTGTAACGAAAGCCTCTCTGTAGTGAAGATTCAGATTAATTACAGATTCGCAGTGAATGAATGGAACATTCTGTAGTGGAGATTCCAACGATTTCTTTAGGCTGGGTTGTGTGGACAGGAAAATGAAGAGCTGACCAGCATTCAGTGGATACCCAATAGAACAGCAAGGCTGCGACATTGAATATTCCACTGAAAACCAGCATTGGGTTACTGGTGATTCACCAATGTTGTAACGAAAACCTATCTGGAATGGAGAGTCAGATGAATTCCAGATTCGAAGTGAATGAATGGAACATTCTGTAGTGAATATTCCAATAATTTCTGAAGGTTGGGTTGTGTGGAAAAGAAAAAGAAGAGCTGTCCAGGGTTGAGTGGATAGCCAATTGAACAGCACGGCTGCGAGTCTGAACAGGCCGCTGAAAACAAGCATTCGGTTACTTGGACATTCAACAGTGGTGTAACGAAAACACGCCTGGAGTAGAGAGTCAGATGAGTTCCAGATTCGCAGTGAACGAATGGAATATTCTGTAGTGGAGATTCCAATGATTAGTGAAGGCTGGGTGATGTGGACAGGAAAATGAAGAGCTAAACAGGAATGAGTGGATGGCCAGTCAGATGAATTACAGATTTCGCAGTGAACGATTGGAACATTCTGTAGTGGAGATTTAAATGATTTCTGAATGTTGGGTTGTGTGTACATTAAAATGAAGAGCTGACCAGGGTTGTATCAATAGCCAATAAAAAAGCACGGCTGCGAATGTGAAGAGGATGCTGAAAACCTTCATTCTGTTACTTGGACATTCAACAGTGGTGTTGCGAAAACCTAACTGGAGTGGAGATTCAGATGAATTCCCGATTCGCAGTAAATGTTTGGAACATTCAGTAGTGGAGCTTCCAATTATTTCTGAATTCTGTGTTATCTGGACGGGAAAATGAAGAGGCTACCCGGGTTGAGTGTATAGCCAATTAAACAGCACGGCTGCAAGTCTGAACAGGCCGCTGAAAACCAGCATTGGGTTACTAGGACATTAACCAGTGGTGTAAGGAAAACCTGCCCGGAGTGGAGATACAGATTAATTCCAGATTCGCAATGGATGAATGGAACATTCTGTAGTGGAGATTCCAAAGATTTCTGAAGACTGGGTTGTGTGGACAGGAAAATGAAGTGCTGACCAGGGTTGAGTGGATAGGCAATTGAACAGCACTCTGCAACAGTGAAAAGACCGCCTAAAACCAGCATTGGGTTACTTGGTCATTCAGCACTGGTGTTACGAAAACCTGCCTGGAGTGGAGATTCAGATGAATTCCAGATTCGCAGTGAATGAATGGAACATTATCTAGTGGAGATTCCAATGATTTCTGAAATCTGGTTTGTGTGGACAGGAAAATGAATAGCTGCCCAGGGTTGAGTGGATAGCCAATTGAAAAGCACGGCTGCACAATGAACAGGCTTCCGAAAACCAGCATTGGGTTACATGGTCATTCAGCAGTGGTGTAACGAAAACCTGCCTTGAGTGGAGAATCAGATGAATTCCAGATTCACAGAGAATGAATTCAACACTCTGTAGTGGATATTCCAATGATTTCTGAAGGCTGGTTGTGTCGACAGGAAAAAGAAGAGCTTATCAGGGTTGAATCGATAGCCAATAAAACAGGAGGGCTGCGAGTATGAAAATGCCGGTGAATACCAGCATTGTGTTACTAGGACATTCACCAGTGGTGTAACGATATCCTGTCGGGAGTGGAGATTCAGATTAATTCCAGATTTGCAGTGGATGAATGGAACATTCTGTAGTGGACATTCCGAAGATTTATGAAGGCTGCATTGTATAGAGAGGAAAATGAAGAGCTGACCAGGGTTGAGTGGATAGGCAATAGAACAGCATGCTGCGACAGGAAAAGGCCGCTGAAAACCAGCATTTTATTACTTGCTCATTCAGCACTGGTGTATCGAAAACCTACCTGGAGTGGAGATTCAGATGAATTCCAAATTCACAATGAATGAATGGAACATACTGTAGTGGCGATTCCAATGATTTCTGAAGGATATGTTGTGTGGACATTAAAATGAAGAGCTGAGCAGGGTTAAGTGGATAGTCAATTGAACATCACTGCTGCGACAGTGAACAATTCGTTGAAAACCAGCATTGGGTTACTTGGTCATTCAGCAGTGGTGTATTGAAAACTTGCCTGGAGTAGAGATTCAGATGAATTCCAGATTCGCAGTGAACAAATGGAACATTCTGTATTGGAGATTCCAATAATTTCTGAAGACTGAATTATGTGGACTGTAAAATGATTAACTAACCAGCATTGAGTGGATAGCCAATTGAACAGCACGTCTGCGAGTGTGAACATTCCGCTGAAAACCAGCATTGGATTAATTGGACATTCACCAGTTTTGTAACGAAAGACTCCCTGCAGTGCAGACACAGATGAATTCCAGATTCACAGTGAATGAATGGAACATTCTGTAGTGGAGATAACAATATTTTCTGAAGGCTGGGTTGTGTGGACAGGAAAATGTAGAGCTGAGCAGGGTTGAGTGGAGAGCGAATTGAACAGCATGACTGTGACAGTGAATAGGCCGCTGCAAACCAGCTTTGGTTACTTGGACATTCACCAGTGGTGTAACAAAAACTGCCTGGAGTAGAAATTTGGATGAATTCCAGATTCACAGTAAATGAAAGAAACATTCTGTAGTGGACATTCCAAAGATATAAGAAGGCTGGGTTGTGTGCACAGGAAAATGAAGAGCTGAACAGGGTTGAGTGGATAGTGAATTGAACAGCACGGCTGCGACAGTGAAAAAACCGCTCATAATAAGCATTGGGTTACTTGGTCATTCAGTACTGGTGTAACGAAAACCTGCCTAGAGTGGAGATTCAGAGGAAATCCAAAATCTCAGTGAATGAATGGAACATTCTGTAGTGGAGATAACATTGATTTCTGAAGGCTGGGTTGTGTGGACAGGAAAATGAAGTGCTAAACAGGGTTACGTGTAGAGACAATTGAACAGCACGGCTGCGATTGTGAAGAGGCCGCTGAAAACCAGCATTTGGTTACTTGGATATTGAACAGTGGTGTAACGAAAACCTGCCTGGAGTGGATAGTCAGATGAATTCCAGATTGGCAGACAATGAATGGAACATTCTTGTAGTGGAGATTCCAATGATTTCAGAAGGCTGGGTTATGTGGACAGGAAAATGTAAAGCTGAACAGGGTTGTGTGGAGAGCCAATTAAACAGCACCGATGCGAGTCTGAACAGGCCACTGAAATCCAGCATTGGGTTACTTGGACATTCACCAGTGTGTAAAGAAAGACTGCCTGGAGTGCAGATTCAGATTAATTCCAAAATCACAGTGAATGAATGGAACATTCTCCAGTTGACTGTCCAGTGATTTCTTAAGTCGGGTTGTTTGCACAGCAAAATGAAGAGCTGAACAGGGTGTAGCGGATAGCTAGGGAACAGCAGGGCTGCGAGTGTGATCTGGCTACTGAAAGATAGGTTTTGATTACTTGGATATTCACCAGTGATATAACAAAAACCTGCCTGGAGTGGAGATTCGGATGAATTCCAGATTTGCAGTGAATGAAAGGAACATTCTGTAGTGGAGATTTAAATTATTTTTGAAGGCTGGGTTGTGTGGACAGTAAAATGAAGAGTCGACCAGGGTGGAATCGAGAGCCAGTAGAACAGCACGGCTGCGATTGTGAACAGGCCACTGAAAACCAGCATTGGGTTAATTGGACATTCACCAGTGGTGTAAAGAAAACCTGCCGAGAGTGGAGATTCATACAATTCCAGTATCGCAGTGGATGAATGAAACATTTGTCATGGACATTCCAATGATTTCTGAAGTCTGGTTTGTGTGGACAGGAAAATGAAGAGCTGACCAGTGTTGATTGGATAGCCAGTGAACAACACGGCTTCGAGTGTGAGCAGACCGAGGAAAACCAGCATTGCGTAACTTGCACATTCACCAGTGGTGTAATGAAACCCTGCATTGAGTGCAGATTCAGATGAATTCCAGATTCTCAGTGAATGAATGGAACATTCTGTAGTGGACATAACAATGATTTGTGAAGGCTGGGTTGTTTGGACAGGAAAATGAATAGCTCACCGGGTTGAGTGGATAGACAATTGAATAGCACGGCTGCGAGGGTGAACATACCGCCGAAAACCAGCATTGGTTTACTTGGACATTCACCAGTGGTGTTACGAAAAACTTCCTGGAGTGGAGATTCAAATGAGTTCAAGATTCGCAGTGAATGAATGTAACATTCTGTAGTGGAGATAACAATGATTTCTGAAGCCTGGGTTGTGTGGACAAGAAAATGAAGAGCTAACCAGGGTGGAGTGGTTAGCCAATTGAAAAGCAAGGCTGCGGCAGTGAACAGGCCGCTGAAATCCAGCATTGGGTTACTTGGTCATTCAGCAGTGGACTAATGAAAATCTGCGTGGAGGGTAGAGTAAGATGAATTCAAGATTAGAAGTGAATGAACTTAACATTCTGTAGTGGAGATTCCAATGATTTCTGAAGGCTGGGTTTTGTGGACAGGAAAATGAAGAGCTAAATAGCATTGAGTGGATTGCCAATTGAACAGCACGTCTGCGAGTGTGAACATGCTGCTGAAAACCCTCATTGGGTTACTTGGAAATTCATCAGTGGTGTAATGAAAGCCTGACTGGAGGGGAGAGTCAGATGAATTCCGGATGCACAGTGAATGTATGGAACATTCTGTAGTGGAGGTTCCAATGTTTTCTGAAGTTTGGGTTGTGTGATCAGGAAAATGAAGAACTGTCCAGTGTTGAGTGTTTAGCCAATTGAACAGCACGGTATGACAGTGAATAGGGCGCTGAAAACCAGCATTGGGTTACGTGGTCATTCAGCAGTGGTCTAACGAAAACCTGCCTGGATGGGAGAGTCAGATGAATTCAAGATTTGTAGTGAACGAATGGAACATTCTGTATTAGAGATTCCAATGATTTCTGAGAGATGAGTTATGTGGACTGGAAAAAGGAGAGGTGACCAGCATTGAGTGGATAGCCAATTGAACAGCACGTATGCGAGTGTGAACATTCCGCTGAAAACCAGCATTGGGTTACTTGGATATTCACCAGTGGTGTAACGAAAGACTGCCTGCAGTGCAGATTCGATGAAATCCAAATTCGCAGTGAATAAATGGAACATTCTGTAGTGGAGAATAACAATAATTTCTGAAGCCTGGGTTGTGTGGACAGGAAAATGAAGAGTTGACCAGTATTGAGAGGATACCCAGTGAAATGCATGGCTTCGAATGTGAATAGACTGCTGAAAACGAGCATTGCGTTACTTGGACATTCACCAGTTGTGTAACGAAAGCCTGCCTGGAGTGCAGATTGAGATGAATTCCAGATTATAAGTGAATGAATGGAACATTCTGTAGTGGAGATAACAATGTTTTCTGAAGATTGGGTTGTGTGGACAGGAAAAGGAAGAGCTGACCAGGGTTGTGTGAATAGCCAATTGAACAGCACATCTGTGAATGTTAACAGGCCGCTGAATACAAGCATTGGGTTACTTGGACATTCACCAGTGGTGTAACGAAAACCTGCAGGGAGTGGAGAATCAGATAAATTCCAGATTCGCAGTGAATGAATGGAACATTCTATAGTGGATATAACAATAATTTCTGAAGACTGGGTTGTGTGGACAGGAAAGTGAAGCGCTGACCAATGTTTATTGGATAGCCAGTGAACAGCACGGATGCTAGTGTGAACAGGCCGCTGAAAACCAGCATGGGGTTACTTGGTCATTCATCATTGTTGTAGCGAAAATCTACCTGGATCAGAGAGTCAGATGAATTCCAGATTCGCAGTGAATGAATGGAACATTCTGTGGTGGAGATAACAATGATTTCTGAAGTCTGGGTTCTATGTACAGGAAAATGAGGAGCTGACCAATATTTATTGGATAGCCAGTGAACAGCATGGCTTCGAGTGTGAACAGACTGCTGAAAAACTGCATTGCGTTTCTGGGATATTCACCAGTGGTATAACGAAAGCCGGCCTGGGGTGCAGATTCAGATTAATTCAAGAATCGCAGTGAATGAATGGAACATTCTGTATTGGAAATTGGAAATGACTTCTGAAGGGTGAGTTATGTGGAATAGAAAATTAAGAGCTGACCAGCATTGAGTGGACAGTCAATTGAACAGCATGTCTGCGAGTGTGAACATGCCACTGAAAACCAGCATTGGGTTACTTGGACATTCACCAGTGTTGTAACGAAAGGCTACATGCAGTGCAGATTCAGATGAAATCCAAATTCGCAGTGAATGAATGGAACATTCTTTAGTGAATATAACAATAATTTCTGAAGGGTGGGTTGTGTGGACAGGAAAATGAAGAGCTGACCAGGGTTGAGTGGATAGCCAATTGAACAGCACAGATGCGACAGTGAACAGGCCGCTGAAAAACAGCATGGGGTTACTTGGTCATTCACCATTGTTGTAACGAAAAGCTACCTGGATCGGAGAGTCAGATGAATTCCAGATTTGCAGTGAATCCATGGAACATTCTGTAGTGGAGATAACAATGATTTCTAAAGGTTGGTTTGCGTGGACAGGAAAATGAAGAGCTGACCAGGGTTGAGTCAATAGCCAATTGAACAGGATGTCTGCTATTGTAAACAGGCTGCTGAATACCAGCATCCGGTTACTTGGAAATTCAACAGTTGTGTAATGAATACCTGCCGGGAGTGGAGAATCAAATAAATTCCAGATTCGCAGTGAATGAATGGAAAATTCTGAATTGAATATTCCAATGATTTCTGAAGGCTGGTTTATGTGGACAGGAAAATGAAGAGCTGAACGGGGTTGAGTGGATTGCCAATTGAACAGCACGGCCACGAGTATGAACAGGCCGCTGAAAACCAGCCTTGGGTTACATGGACATTTACCAGTGGTGTAACGAAAGCCTGCCGGGAGTGGAGATTCAGATGAATTCCAGATCGCAGTGAATGAATGGAACATTCTGCAGTGGAAATTCCAATTATTTCTGAAGTCTGGATTGTGTGGAAAGGAAAAATGAAGAGCTGACCAGTGTTGAGTGGATAGCCAGTTAACAGCACGGCTTCGAGTGTGAACAGACTGCTGAAAACCGGTATTGCATTACTTGGACATTCACCAGTGGTGTAACAAAAGCCTGCCTGGAATGAAGATTCTGATTAATTCCAGATTCGAAGTGAATGAATGGAACATTTAGTAGTGGAGATTCCAATGTTTTCTGCAGGCTGGGTTGTGTGGACAGGAAAAGAAAGAGCTGTCCACTCTGGAGTGGATAGCCAGTTGAACAGCCCACCTGTGAGTGTGAACAGGCCGCTGAAAACCAGCTTTTGGGTACTAGGATATTCACCAGTGTTGTAAAGAAATACTGCCTGGAATGGAGTTTCAATGAATTCCAGATTGGCAGTGAATGAACGGAACATTCTTCAGTGGAGATTCCAATGATTTCTGAAGTCTGGTATGTGTGGAAAGGAAAATGAATAGCTGACCAGGGTTGAGTGGATAGCCAGTTGAACAGCACGCCTGTGAATGTGAACAAGCCTCTGAAAACCAACATTGGGTTACTTGGAGATTCACCAGTGGTGTAACGATCGCCAGATTGGAGTGGAGATTCAGATGTTTTCCAGATTTGCAGTGAATCAATGGAACATTCTGCAGTGTAGATAACTATGATTTCAGAACTCTGGGTCATTTGCACCAGGAAATGAAGAGCTGAACATGGTGGAGTGGATAGCCATTGAACAGCATGGCTGCGGTAAGTGAACAGGCAGCTGACCATTAGCATTGGGTTACTTGGATATTCACCAGTGGTGTAACGATATCCTGCCTTGAGTGGAGATTTGGTGAATTCCAGATTGGCAGTGAATGAATGCAACATACTGTACTGGAGATTCCAATGATTTCTAAAGTCTGGGTTGTGTGGACAGGAAAGGAAAGAGAAGACCACTTTGGGTAGACAGCCAGTTGAACAGAACTCCTGCGACTGTGAAGAGGATGCTGAAAACCAGCATTGGGTTACTTGGACATTCACCAGTGGTGTAACGAAAGCCTGCCTAGAGTGGAGATTCAGATGAACTCAAGATTTGCAGTGAATGAATGGAACATTCTGTAGTGGAAATTCCAATGACTTCTGAAATCTGGCTTCTGTGGACAGGAAAATGAAGAGCAGACCAGGTTATCGTGGATAGCCAGTTGAATAGCAGGCCTGCGAGTTTGAGCAGGCTGCTGATAACCACCATTGGGTTACTTCGATAGTCACCAGGGGTGTATCGAAACCCTGCCTGGAGTGGACATTCGATAAACTCCATATTGACAGTGAATGAATGGAACTTTCTGTAGTGGAGATTCCAATAATTTCTGAATTCTGGGATGTATGGATAGGAAAATGAAGAGCAAACGAGGTTGGCTTGGATAGCCAGTTGAATAGCAGTCCTGGAGTTTGAAACGGCTGCTAAAACCAGGATAGTGTTACTTGTATATTCACCAGTGGTGTAACGAAATCCTGCCTGGAGTGGAAATTCGATGGATTCCAGATTGGCAGTGAATTAAAGAACATTCTATGCTGGAGATTCCAATGATTTCTTGAAGTCTGGTTTGTTTGGACAGGAAAATAAAGAGCTGACAGGGGTTGAGTGGGTATACAGTTGAACAGCAGGCCTACAAGTGTGAACAGGCCTCTGAAATCCAGCATTGGGTGATTTGGACATTCAGCAGCGGTGTAACGAAAACCTGCCTTGAGTGGAGATTGGATAATCTCCAGATTGGCAGTGAATGAATGGAACATTCTGTAGTGGAGATTCCATGATTTCTGAAGTCTGGGTTGTGTTGAGAGAAAAAAAAGAGCTGACCACTCTTGAGTGGATAGTAGTTTAACAGCACACCTGCGAGTGAGAACAGGCCTCTGAAAACCAGTATGGGGTACTTGGATATTCATCAGTGTTGTAACGAAATTCTGCCTGGAGTGGAGATTCAGATGAATTCCAGATTCGCAGTGAATGAATAGAACATTCTGTAAGGTATATTCCAATGATTTTTGAAGTCTGAGTTGTGGGGACAACAAAAAGAAGAGCATACCAGTTTAGCTTGGATAGCCATTTGAACAGGAAGACTGCGAGTGTGAACAGTACGCGGAATACCATCATTGGATTACTTGGACATTCAGCAGTGTTGTAACCAAATCCTGCCTGGAGTGGAGATTCGATGAATTCCAGATTGGCAGTGAATGAATGGATCATTCTGTAGTGGAGATTCCAATCATTTCTGCAGTCTACGTTGTGTGGACAAGAAAATGAAAAGCTGACCAGGGTTAATTGTTTAGCCAGTTGAACAGCATGCCTGCGACTGTGAACAGGCCGCTGAAAACCAGCATTGGGTTACTTGGATATTCATCAGTGGTGTAACGAAAGCCTGCCTGGAGTGGAGATTTGATGAACTCCAGATTGGCAGTGAATGAATGGAACATTCTGTAGTGGAGATACTAATGATTTCAGAACTATGGTTTATTGGCACCTGGAAATGAAGAGCTGACCAGGGTGGTGTGGAGAGCCAATGAACACCATGCCTGCGGTATGTGAACGGGCCGCTGACAACTAGAATTGGGTTACTTGGATATTCACCAGTGGTGTAACGAAATCCTACCTAGTGTGGAGATTCGAGAAATTCCAGATTGGCAGTAAAGGAATGGAAATTATGTAGTGGGGATTCCAATGATTTCTGAACCCTGGGTTGTGTGGATAGTAAAATGAAGAGCTGAACAGGGTTCAGTGAATAGCCAGTTGAACAGAAGGCCTGCGAGTGTGAACAGGCGTCTGAACACCATCATTTCGTTTCTTGGACATTCAGCAGTGGTGTAACGAAATCCTGCCTGGAGTGGAGATTCGATGATCTCCAGATTGGCACTGAATGAATGGATCATTATGTAGTGGATATTCCAAATATCTCTGATGTCTGGCTTGTGTGGTTAGGAAAGGAAAGGGTTGTGCACTGTGGAGTGGATTGCCATTTGAACAGCAATCCTGCGAGTGTGAACAGCACGCTGAAATTTGGTTCCTTGAACATTCAGCAGTGGTGTAATGAAACCCTGCCTGGATTGTTTCGCCTGTTGAACAGTACGCCGTGAGTGTGGACAGGCCACTGAAAACAAGCATTGGTTTACTAGGTTATTCCCCAGTGGTGTAACAAAAAGCTGCCTGGAGTGGAGATTCGATTAATTACAGATTGGCAGTGAATGAATGGAACATTTTGTACTGGAGATTCCAATGGTTTCTGAATTCCAGGTTGTGTGGACAGGAAAATGAAGAGCTGACCAGGGTTCAGTGGATAGCCAGTTGAACAGCATGCCTGTGAGTGTGAACCGGCCGCTGAAACCAGCATTGGGTAACTTGGACATTCACCAGTGGTGTAACTAAAGCTTGCCGGGAGTGGAGAATCAGATGAATTTCAGATTCACAGTGAATGAATGGAACATTCTGTAGTGGAGATACCAATGATTTCAGAACTCTGGGTTATGGGCACCAGGAAATGAAGAGCTGACCAGGGTGGAGTGAATAGCCAGTGAACACCACACCTGCAATATGTGAACAGGCCGCTGACCACTCGCATTAGGTTACTGAGACATACAGAAGTATCCCAACCCTGACGAGTTTTAGAGGCATACGACCATCACCACAACTGGGTGGCGTTGACCGGGACAGTACCATATGGTTTCGATTCATTCAGATGTCGATGCACACCAAGACTGGTTAGAGTGGACGATGATGAAAACTTCGGCTTGATTGACTGCACAGGAAGAAGAAAACGATATATGAAGATGTTGGTATTTAGATGAACTCAGTTGCGCTCGGTAGTGTGGCAGGTTAAATGAACAGAATACTAGATTAGACTGGAAAGGGAGATGAAAGGCAGGCCTGGTGAGATTGGCAGATTTGTAATTCGAATCGATTTCGTGGAGAACGAGAAGAAATGCTGGCATAATACATTGAATATTGAGATGAATTCACTTCTCTGCAGTGTGGATCGCTGTCACTCTCCCAGTCCTCCCGGACTTAATTGATTTGCTGGCGCGGTTCAGTAGCGACTTCATTTGGAGACTTGTGGTGAGTGTAATTTTGGCATATGAAATATTTCACGGGTTTCTTACCAGGCTTTGTCACGAGGGCCAGAAACTCTCGGCAGCTTCCCGGGCTCTCTGAGAGAGCGAGGAATAAACGCGGCTCGGCCAGGCTGGCTGCGTGACACACACATCCTACAGCTGTGCTATTGCGCCAGAGTGGCAGTGTGGATAGGCAGATGAAAATCAGCCCAGGGATGCGTGTAGAGTGCAGATTTAGATTATTACAAGTTTCTGGGTAGACTCAGCAGTGCTGTAACAAATGACTGCGTAGTGTGGAGATTCAGATGTATTCCAGACTCAGAGTGAATGACTGGAACATTCTGTAGTGGAGATTGCAATGATTTCTGATGTCTAGTTTGTGTGGAGAGGAAAATGAAGAACGGACCAGGGTGGAGTGGATAGCCAGTAAACAGCAAAGGAGGCTGAAAACCATCATTGGCTTACTTGGATATTCACCATTGGTGTAACTAAAGCCTGCCTGGAGTGGAGATTTGAAGAACTCCAGATTGGCAGTGAATGAATAGAACATTCTGTAGTGGAGATTCCAATGATTTCTGAAGTCTGATTTGTGTGGACAGGAAAAAGAAGTGCTGATCAGGGTGGAGTGGAAAGCCAGTTGAACAGCACGCCTGCGAGATTGAAAAGGCTGCTGAATACCAGCATTGGTTTACTTGGATAATCACCAGTGGTGTAAAAGAAATCCTGAATGAAGTGGAAATACGATGAATTCCAGATTGGCAGTGAATGAATGGAACATTCTGTAGCGGAGATTCCAATGTTTTCTGAAGTTTAGGGTTTGTGGGCAGGAAAATGAAGAGCTGACCAGGGTTGAGTGGATAGCCAGTTGAAAACCACGCCGGCGATTGTGAACAGGCCTCTGAAATTGGGTTATTTGGACATGCAATAGTGGTGTAACGAAAGCATCCCTGGATTGGAGATTCGATGATCTCCAGACTTGCAGTGAATGAATGGAACATTCTGCATTGGAGATTCCAATGATTTCTGAAGTCTGAGTTGTGTGGACAGGAAAAGAAAGATCTGACCACTGTGCGGTGGATAGCCAGTTGAACAGCACGCCTGCGAGTGCGAACAGGACGCTGAAACCAGCATTGGGATACTTGGATATTCACCAGTGGTGTAACCAAAGCTGCCTGGAGTGGAGATTCAGATGAATTCCAGATTCGCAGCGAATGAATGGAACATTCAGAAGTGGAGATTCCAATGATTTACAAAGTCTAGTTTGTGTGTACATGAAAATGAAGAACAGACCAGATTAGAGTGAATATCGAGTTGAGCAGCAGGCCTGCGAGTTTGTAACAGGTTGCTGAAACCAGCAATGGTTTACTTGGATATTCACCAGTGATGTAACCTAAGCGTGCCTGGAGGGAGATTCGATGAATTCCAGATTGGCAGTGAATGAATGGAACATTCTGAAATGGAGATTCCTATGATTTCTGAAGATTGGGTTATGTGGACAGGAAAATGAAGAGCTGACCAGAGTTGAGATGACAGCCAGTTGAACCGAACGCCTGCGAGTGTGAACAGGCATCTGAATACCAGCATTGGGTTACTTGGGCATTCAGCATTGGTGTTACAAAAAAAACTGCCTGGAGTGGAGATTCGATGATCTCCAAATTTGAAGTGAATGAATAGAACATTCTGTAGTGGAGATTCCAATGATTTCTGAAGTCTGGGTTGTGTGGAAAGGAAAATAAAGAGCTGACCACTTCTAGAGTGGATAGCCAGTTGAACAGCAGGCCTGTGAGTGTGAACAGGACACTGAAAACCAGCATTATGTAACTTGGATGTTCACCAGTGGGGTAACGAAATCCTGCCTGGTGTGGAGATTCGATGAATTCAAGATTGGCAGTGCATGAATGGAACATTCTGTAGCGGAGATTCCAAAGATTTCTGAAGTCTGCGTTGTGTGGACAGGAAAATGAAGAGCTGACCTGGGTCGAGTGGATAGCCAGTTGAACAATACGCCTGCGATTGTGAACAGGACGCTGAACACCAGCATTGGGGTACTTGTACATTCAACAGTTGTGTAATGTAAGCCTGCTTGGAGTGGAGATTCGATGAATTCCATATTGGCAGTGAATGAATGGAACATTCTGTAGTGCAGATACCAATGGCTTCTGAAGTCTCCATTGTGTGGACAGAAAAATGAAAAGCTGAGCAGGGTGGAGTGTATAGCCAGTTCAACAGTAAGACTGCGAGTGTGAACAGGAAGCTGAATTCCAGCATTTTGTTCGTTGGACATTCACCAATGTTATAATGAAAACCTGCCTGGAGGGGAGATTCGATGAACTCCAAATTGGCAGTGAATGAATGGAACATTCTGTAGTGGAGAATCCAATGGTTTCTGAAGTCCGGGATGTGTGGACAGGAATAGAAAGAGCTGAACAATGTGGAGTGTATAGCCAATTGAACAGCACGCCTGCGAGTGTGAACAGGACGATGAAAACCAGCAATTGGTTATTTTGACATTCACCAGTGGTATAACGAAAGCCTGCTTGGAGTGGAGATTTAGATGATCCACATTCGCAGTGAATGAATGGAACATTCTGTAGTGGAGATTCCAATGATTTCTGAAGTCTGGGTAGTGTGGACAGGAAAATGAAGAGGTGACGAGGGTGGAGTGGATAGTCAGTTGAACAGCACTCCTGCGAGTGAGAACAGGCTGCTGAAAACCAGCATTGGGTTAGTTGGATATACACCAATGGTGCAACCAAAGCCTGCCAGGATTGGAGATTCATATAAATTCCAAATTCGCAGAAAATAAATGGAACATTTTGTTGTGGAGATACAATGATTTCAGAACTCTGGATTCTGGGCACCAGGAAATGACGAGCTGACAAGGGTGGAATGAATATCTAGTGAATACTTCGCCTGCGAATTGAACAGACCGCTGACCACTAGGATTAGGTTACTGGGACATGCAGAAGAATCCCAACACTGACGAGTTTAAGAGGCATAAGATCATCACCACCACTGTTTGGCGTTGACCGGGAGAGAACCATATAGATTTGGTTGATTCAGTATTCGATGCACACCAGGCCTGGTTACAGTCGACGGGATGATGAAAACTTCGGCTTGATTGAGTGCACAGGCAAATGAAAACCAGATATGTAGGTGTTGATATTTAGATGAACTCAGGTCGCTCGGCAGTGTGGCAGGGTTAATGAACAGAATACTATATTCGACTGGATAGGGAGCTGAACAGCAGGCTGGGGGAGAGTTGACAGCAAATGCTCAATTGGCAGATTTATAATTCGACTCGATTTCGTGGAGAACGAGACGAAACGCAGGCCTAATACATTGGATATTGAGATGAATTCACTACTCAGCGTTGTGGATCGCTTTCACTCTCCCACTCCTCACAGCCTTCATTGATTTGCAGGCGCGGTTCAGTAGCGTCTTCGTTTGGAGATTTGTGCTGACTGTAATGTTGCCATATGGAATATTTCACGGGTGTCTTGCCAGGCTTTGGCATGAGGGCCAGATACTCTCGGTAGCTTCCCGGGCTCTTTGAGAAGGAGAGTAATTGAACCTGGCTCAGCCAGGCTGGCTGCGTGATGCACACGCCCATCGCTGTACTTTCGTGCCAGAATGGCCCTGTGGATAGGAAGATGAAAAGCAGCACATGGATGATTTTAGAGTGTAGATTGAGATGATTTCAAGTTTCTGGGTAGACTCTCCAGTGGTGTAACGAATGCCTGCGTGGAGTGGAGATTCAGATGTACTCCAGACTCTCAGTGAATGACTGGAATATTCGGTAGTGGAGATTCCAATAATTTCTGATGTCTGGGATCTGTGGAGAGGAAAATGAAGAGCTGTACAAGGTGGAGTGGATAGCCAGTGATCAGGAAAGGCCGCTGAAAAACATCACTGGGTTACTAGGACATACACCAGTGTTGTAACGAAAGCCAGCCTGGAGTGGATATTTGAGGAACCCCAGATTGGCAGTGAATGAATGGAACATTCTGTATTGGAGATTCCAATGATTTTGTTTGTGTCAACAGGAAAACGAAGAGCTGACCAGGGTGGAGTGTATATCCAGTTGAACAGCATGCCTGCGTGTGTGAACAGGACGCTGAAAACCAGCATTGGGTTCATTTGATATTCACCAGTGGTGTTACGAAAGCCTGCCTGGAGTGGAGATTCAGATGATCCAGATTTGCATTGAATGAATGGAATATTCTTTAGTAGAGATTCCATTGATTTCTGAAGTCTGGGTTGTGTGTACAAGAAAATGAAGTGCTGACCAGAGTTGAGTGGATAGCCAGTTGAACAGCATGCCTGCGAGTGTGAACACGGCGCTAAATCCATCATTGGGTTACTTGGATATTTACCAGTGGTGTTGCGAAAGACTTCCTGGTTTGGAGATTCGATGAACTCCAGAATGGCAATGAATGAATGGAGCATTCTGTACTGGAGATTCCTATGATTTCTGAAGTCTGGGTTGTGTGGAGAGGAAAATGAAGAGCTGACCAGGGTGGAATGGAGAGCCAGTGAACACCACGCATGCGATATGTGAACAGGCCGTTGACCACTAGCATTAGTTTACTGGGACATGTAGAAGATTCCCAACCATTATTAGTTTTAGAGGCATACGATCATCACGAGCACTGGGTGGCGTTGACCGGGAGAGTAACATATGGTTTTGATTGATTCAGAAATCGATGCACACCAGGCCTAGTTAGAGTCGATGGGATGATTAAAACTTCGGTTTGATTGAGTGCACAGGCAGATGAAAACCAGATATATAGGTGTTGATATTTAGATGAACTCAGTTCGCTCGGCAGTGTGGCAGGGTTAATGAACAGAATACTATGTTCAACTGGATAGGGAACTAATCAGAAGGCTTGGGGAGAGTTGACAGCAAATGCTCAATTGGCAGATTTATAATTTGACTCGATTTCGTGGAGAATGAGACGAAACAGAGGCCTAATACATTGGATTTTGAGATGAATTCACTACTCAGCAGTGTGGATCGCTGTCAATCTCCCAGTCCTCCCGGACTTCATTGATTTGCTGGCAAGGTTCAGTAACGTCTTCGTTTGGAGATTTGTGGTGACTGTAATTTTGGCATATTTCCATATTTCCCGGATGTCTTACCAGGCTTTGCCATGAGGGCCAGATACTCTTGGTAGCTTCCCGGGCTCTATGAGAGGGAGAGGAATTGAACTCGGTTCAGCCTGGCTGGCTGCGTGACGCACACGCCCAACTGCTGTGCTTTCGCGTCAGAATGGCCGTGTGGATAGGAAGATGCAAAGTAGCCCATGGATGATTTTCGAGTGTAGATTCATGTGATTTCAAGTTTCTGGGTAGACTCTACAGAGGTGTAACGAATGCCTGCGTAGATTGGAGGTTCAGATGTACTCCAGACTCGCAGTGAATAACCGGAACATTCTGTAGTGGAAATTCCAATAATTTCTGATGTCTGCGATCTGTGGACCGGAAAAAGAAGAGCTGAACAGGGTGGAGTGGATAGACAGTGACCAGCAAGGGCCACTGAAAACCATCATTGGTTAACTTGTACTTCACCAGTGGTGTAACTAAAGCCCGCCTGGAGTGGAGATTCAAAGAACTCAAAATTGGCAGTGAATGAATGGAACATTCTTTAGTGGAGATTCCAATGATTTCTGAAGTCTGGGTTGTGTGGAGAGAAAAATGAAGAGCTAACCAGATTGGATGGGATTGCCAGTTGAACACCACACCTGCACGTGTGAACAGGCTGCTGAAAACCAGCATTGGGTTACTTTTTTATTCACCAGTGGTGTAAAAAAAGACTGCCTGGAGGGGAGATTTGATGAATTCCAGATTGGAAGTGAATGAATGGAAAATTCTGTAGTGGAGATTCCAATGGTTTCTGAAGTTTGGGTTGTGTGGACAGGAAAATAGAGAGTTGACCAGGTTAGAGTGGATAGCCAGTTGAACAGCACGCCTGTGAGTGTGAACAGGCCGCTGAAACACCAGCATTGGGTTACTTTTATATTCAACAGTGGTTTAATGAAAGCCTGCCTGGTGGGGAGATTCGATGAATTCAAGATTGGCAGTAAATGAATTGAACAGTCTGTTGTGGAGATTCCAATGGTTTCTGAAGTCTAGGTTGTGTGAACATGAAATTGAAGAGCTGACCAGGGTTGAGTGGATAGCCAGTGGAACAGCACGCCTGGGAGTGTGAAAAGGCCGATGAAAACATGCATTGTGTTACTTGGACATTCACCAGTGGTGTAAGGAAAGCCTGCCTGAAGTAGAGATTCAGATGAATTCAAGATTGGCAGTGAATGAATGGAACATTCTGTATAGGAGATACCAATGAATTCAGAACTCTGGGTTACTGGCACCAGGAAATGAAGAGCTGACCAGGGTGGACTGGATAGCCAGTGAAGAGCATGCCTGCGAGTGTGAACAGACCGCTGAAAACCAGCATAGGATTACTTGAACATTCAGCACTGGTGTAAAGAAAGCCTGCCTAGAGTGGAGATTAGATGATCTCCACATTGGTATTGAATGAAAGGAACATTCCGTAGTGGAGATTCCAGCAGTGGCATAACGAAAGCCTGCATTAAGTGGTGATTCAGATGAAATCCAGAGTTGAATTAAATGAACGGAACATTCTGTAGTGGAGATTTCAATGATTTCTGAAATCTGGTTTGTGTGGACAGGAAAATGAAGAACTTACCATGTTGGAGTGGATAGCCAGTTGAACAGCACACCTGTGAGTGTGAACAGGCCGCTGAAAACCAGCATTGTGGTACTTGTATATTCAAAACTGATGTAAACAAATCCTGCCTGGAGTGGAGATTCGATGAATTCCATATTGGCAGTGAATGAATTGAACATTCTGTAATGTAGATTCCAAGAATTTCTGAAGTCTGGGTTTTGTGGAAAGGAAAATGAAGAGCTGACCTGTGTTGAGTGTTTAGCCAGTTAAACAGCACGCCTGCGAATGTGAACAGGCCTCTGTAAAACAGCATTGGGTTACTTGGTCATTCCGCAGTGGTGTAACGAGAGCCCGCTTGGAGTGGAGATTCAGATGATTTCCATGTTTGCAGTGAATTAATGGAACATTCTGTAGTGTAGATTCCAATAATTTCTGAAGTCTGGGTTCTGTTGACAGGAAAATGAAGAGCTGACCAGGGTTGACTGGATATCCAGATGAACCGCACGCCTGCAACTGTGAACAGGCCTCTGAAAACCAGCATTGCTTTACATGAAAATGAATGGAACATTCTGTAGTGGAGATTCGAATGATTCCTGAAGTCTGGGTTGTGTGGACAGGAAATGAAGAGCTGACCAAGTTGGAGTGGATACACAGTTGAACAGCAAACCTGCGCGTGTGAACAGGACGCAGAAAACCAGCATTGGGGTACCTGGATATTCACCAGTGGTGTAAAGATATCCTGCCTGGAGTGGAGATTCGATGAATTCCAGATTGGCAGTGAATGAATGCAACATTCTCTAGTGGAGATTCCAGTGATTTCTCAAGTCTGGGTTGTGTGGACAGGAAAGGAAAGAGCTGAACACTGGAGAGGATAGCCAGTTGAACAGCACACCTGTGAGTGTGAACAGGATGCTGAAAACAAGCATTGTGTTACTTGGAAATACACCAGTGTTGTAACGAAAGCCTGCCTCGAGTGGAGATTCAGATGAATTCCAGATTCACATTGAATGAATGGAACATTGTGTAGTGGAGATTCCAATAATTTCTGAATTCCGGGTTGTGTGGACAGGAAAATGAAGAGCTTACCATATTGGAGTGGAAAGTCAGTTGAACAGCACGCCTGCGAGTGTGAACAGGCCTCCTAAAACCAGCAATGAGTTACTTTAACATTCAGCAGTGGTGTAACAAAAGCCTGACTGGAGCGGAGATTCAATGATCTTCAGATTGACAGTGAATAAATGCACCATTCTGTAGTGGAAATTCCAATGATTTCTGAAATCTGGTTGCGTGGACAGGAAAATGTAGAGCTTACCATGTTGGAGTGGATATCCAATTGAAGAGCACACCTGCGAGTGTGAACAGGCCGATGAAAAGCAGCCTTGCGTTACTTGGATATTCAGCAGTGGTGTAAAGAAGGCCTGCGTGGAATGGAGATCCGGTGAATTCTATATTGGCATTAATGGATGGAACATTCTGTAGTGGAGATTCCAATAATTTCTGAAGTCTGTGTTTTGTGGACAGAAAAATGAAGAGTTGACCAGGGTATAGTGGATATCCAGTTGAACAGCACACCTACGAGTGTGAACAGGCCTCTGAAAATCTGCATTGGGTTACTTGGACATTCAACCGTGTGTATCAAAAGCCTGTCTCGAGTGGAGATTCGATGATCTCCAGATTTGCAGTGAATGAATGGAACATTCTGTAGTGCAGATTCCGATGATTTCTGAAGTCCGGGATGTGTGGACAGGAAAAGAAAGAGCTGACCACTGTGGAGTGGAAAGCCAGTTGAACAGTAGACCTGCGAGTGTGAACAGGACGCTGAAAACCAGCATTGGGTTACATGGATATTCACCATTGTTGTAGCAAAATCCTGCCTGGAGTGGAGATTCGATGAATTCTAGATTGGCAGTGAATGAATGGAAATTCTGTAGAAGGAGATTCCAATGATTTCTGAAGTCTGGTCTTTGTGGACAGGAAAAGGCAGAGCTGACCAAGGGTGAGTGGATAGCCCGTTGAACAGCACGCCTGCAACTGTGAACAGGACACCGAAACTAACATAGGGTTACTTGGATATTCACCAGTGGTGCAACGAAAGCTTGCTTGGAGTGGAGATTCTATGAATTCCAGATTTGCAGTGAATGAATCGAACATTAGATAATCTCCAGATTGGCGGGTAATGAGTGGAACATTCTACAGTGGAAAGTCCAATGATTTCGGAAGTCTGGGTTGCCTGGACAGGAACACTCTGGAGTGGAGAGCCAGTTGAACAGCACGCCTGTGAGTGTGAACAGGGCGCTGAAAATCAGCATTGTGTTACTTGGACATTCAGCAGTTGTGTACTACAAGCCTGCCTGGAGTGGAGATTCACATGAATCCAAGATTCGCAGCGAATGAATTGAACATTCTGTAGTGGATATTCCAATGATTTCTGAAGTCTGGGTTGTGTGGACAGGAAAATGAAGAGCAGACTAGGTTAGAGTGGATAGCCAGTTGAATAGCAGGCCTGTGAGTTTGAAAAGGCTGCTGATAACCAGCAGAGTGTTACTTGGATATTCACCAGTCGTGTAACGAAATCCTGCCTGGAGTGTAGATTCCATGAATTCAAGATTGGCAGTGAATGAATGAAAATTTCTCTAGTGGAGATTCCATTTATTTCTGAATTCTGTGTTGTGTGGACAGGAAAATGAAGAGATGACGAGGGTTGAGTGTATAACCAGGTGAACAGCATGCCTGTCATTGTGACAGGGTTCTTAAAACCAGCACTGGGTTACTTGGACATTCACAAACGTTGTAACGAAAGCCTGCCTGGAGTGCAGATTCGATTAATTCCAGATTTGCAGTGAATGAATGGAACATTTTATAGTGGATATTCCAATGATTTCTGAAGTCTGTGTTGTTTGCACAGGAAAATGAAGTGCTGACTATGTTGGATTATAGCCAGTTCAACAGCACGCCTGCGAGTGTGAGCAGGCCGCTGAAAACCAGCATTGGATTACATGGACTTTCAACAGTGGTTTCACGAAAGCCTGTCTGGAGTGGAGATTCGATGAACTCCAGATTGGCAGTGAATGAATGGAACATTCTGTAGCAGAGATTCCAATGATTTCTGAAGTCTATGTTGTGTGGACAAGAAAATGCAGAGCTGACCTGGGTTGAGTGTTTAGCCAGTTGAGCAGCATGCCTTCGAGTGTGAACAGACCTCTGGAAAAAAGCATTGGATTACTTGGGCATTCCACAGTGGTGTAACGAGAGCCCGCCTGGAGTGGATATTCAGATGATTTCCATGTTTGCAGTGAATGAATGGAACATTCTGTAGTGGAAATTCTAATGGTTTCTGATGTCTGGTTTATGTGGACAAGAAAATGAAGAGCTGAGCAGCGTTGAGTGGACAGCAAGTTGAACAGCACACCTTTGAGTGTGTACAGGACGGTGAAAACCAACATTGGGGTACTTGGACATTCACCAGTGGTGTAACGAAAGCCTTCCTGATGGGGAGATTCAGATGATTTCCAGATTTGCAGTGAATGAACGGAACATTCTGTAGTGAAGATACCAATGATTTCAGAATTCTTGGTTATTGGCACCAGGAAATGAAGAGCTGACCAGGGTGGAATGGATAGCCAGTGAACACCACGCCTGCGGTATGTGATCAGACCATTAGCATTGGGTAACTTGGATTTTCACCAGTGTTGTAACCAAATCCTGCCTGGAGTGGAGATTCATATGAATTCCAGATTCGCAGTGAATGAATGGAACATTCTGTAGTGGATATTCCAATGATTTCTCAAGTCTGGGTTGTGCGGATTGGAAAATGAAGAGCTGACCGGGGTTTAGAGGATAGTCAGTTGAATAGCATGCCTGCGAGTGTGAACAGGCCACTGGAAACCAGCATTGGGTTACTTGGAGATTCACCGTTGGTGGAACGAAAGTATGCCTAAAGTGGAGATTCAGATAAATTACAGATTGAGAGTGAATGAATGGAACAATCTGTAGTGGAGATCCCAATGATTTCTGAGTTCTGGGTTGTGTGGACAGGAAAATGAAGAGCAGACCAGGTTAGAGTGGAAAGTCAGTTGAAAAGCAGGCCTCCGAGTTTGAACACGCTAGCTGAAAACCAGCATAGGGTTACTTGGATATTCACCAGTGGTGTAATGAAATCCTTCCTGGAGTGAAAATTTGATGAATTCTAGATGGGCAGTGAAGGAATGTAACATTTTGTAGTGGAGATTCCAATGATTTCTGAAGTCTAGGTTTTGTGAACAGGAAAATGAAGATCTGACCAGGGTTGTGTGGATAGCCAGTTGAACTGCACGCCTGTGAGTGTGAACAGGCCGCTGAAAACCATCCTTGGGTTACTTGGACATTTAACAGTGGTGTAACGAAAGCCTGCCTGGAGTGGAGATTCAGATTAATTCCAGAATCGCAGGGAATCAATGGAATGTTCTGTAGTATAGATGCAAATGATTTCTAATTCTGGGTTATGGGCAACAGGAAATGAAGAGCTGACCAGTGTGGAGTTGATAGCCAGTGAGCACCACGCCTCCGGTATGTGAACAGGCAGCTGACCACTAGCATTGGGTTACTGGGACATGCAGAAGAATCCCAACCTTGACGAGTTTTAGAGTCATACGATCATCACCACCACACGGTGGCGTTGACCGGGAGAGTACCATATGGTTTCAAATTGATTCAGAAGTCAATACACACCAGGCCTGGTTAGAGTAGACGGGATAATGAAACCTTCGGTTTGATTGAGTGCACAGGCAGATCAAAAACATTATATGTAGTTGTTTATATTTAGATGAACTTAGGTCGCTCGGTAGTGTGGCAGGGTAAATGAACAGAATACTATATTCGACTGGATAGGGAGCTGAACAGCAGTCCTGTGGAGGGTTGACAGCAAATGCTCACGTGGCAGATCTCTAATTCGACTCGATTTCTTGGAGAACGAGAAGAAAGGCAGGCCTAATACATTGGATATTGAGATGAATTCAATATTCAGCAGTGTGGGTCACTGTCACTCTCCCAGTCCTCCTGGACTTCATTGATTTGCTTGCGCGGTTCAGTATCATATTCGTTTGGAGACTTGTAGTGACTGTAATTTTGACATATGAAATATTTCACGGGTGTCTTGCCAGGCTTTGCCACAAAGGCCAGATTCTGTCGCCAGCTTCCCGGGCTCTCTGAGCGGGCGAAGAATTGAACCCCGCTCGGCCACGCTGGCTGCGTGACGCACTCATCAAACTGCTGTGCTTTCGCGACAGAATCGCAGTGTTGATAAGAAGATGAAAAGCAGCCCATGGATGATTTTATAGTGCAGATTCAGATTATCTCAAGTTTCTGGGTAGACATACCAGTGCTGTAATGAATGCCTGTGCAGAGTGGATATTCAGATGTATTCCAGACTCACAGTGAATTACCGGAACAAACTGTAGTGGAGATTCCAATGATTTCTGATGTCTGGACTCTGTGGACAGGAAAATGAAGAAACCACCAGGGTGGACTGGATAGCCAGTGAATAGCACAGGCTAGCTGAAAACCATCATTGGGTTGCGTGTACATTCACCAGTGGTGTAACAAAAGCCTTCCTGGAGTAGAGATTCGAAGAACTCCATATTGGCAGCAAATGAATGGAATATTTTGTAGTGGGTATTCCAATGATTTCTAAAGTCTGGGTTGTGTGGACAGGAAAAGGAAGATCTGACCAGGATGGAGCCATTTGAACAGCACACCTGCGAGTGTGAATGGTCCGCTGAAAACCAACATTGGGTTACTTGGATTTTCACCAGTGGTGTAACCAAAGCCTGCCTGGAGTGGAGATTTAGATGAATTCCAGATTCGCAGTGAATGAATGGAACATTCTGTAGTAGAGATACAAACGATTTCAGAACTTTGTGTAATGGGCACTAGGAAATGAAGAGCTGACCAGGGTGGAGTGGATAGCCAGTGAGCACCACGCCTGATGTATGTGAACAGGCCGCTGACCACTAGCATTGGGTTACTGGGACATGCAGAAAAATCCCAACCCTGACGAGTCTTAGAGGCATACGATCATCACCACCACTGGGTGGCATTGACCGGGAGAATACCATATCGTTTCTATTGATTCAGAAGTCCATGCACACCAGACCTGGTTAGAGTGGACGGGATGATGATAACTTCGGCTTTATTGAGTGCACCGGCAGTGAAAACCAGATATGTAGGTGTTGACATTTAGATGAATTCAGGTTGCTCGGTAGTGTGGCAGGGTTAATAAACAGAATACTGTATTCAACTGGATAGGGAGCTGTACAGCAGGCCTGGGGAAAGTTGAAAGCAAATGCTCACTTGGCAGATTTCTAATTCGATGCAATTTCGTGGAGAACTAGAAGAAACGCAGGCTTTATACATTGGATATTGAGATGAATTCACAACTCAGCAGTGTGGATCACTGTCACTCTCCCAGTCCTCCCGGACTTCATTGATTTGCTGGCATGGTTCAGTAGCATCTTCGTTTGAAGACTTGTGGTGAGTCTAATTTAGGCATATGAAATATTTCACGAGTATCTTGCCAGGCTTTGCCACAAGACCCAGATACTCTAGGTAGCTTCCCGGGCTCTCTGAGAGAACGAGGAATTGAGCGTGGCTCGGCCAGGATGGCTGCGTGACGTAGACGTCCTACTGTTGTGCTTTCGCGCCAGAATGGCAGTGTAGATAGGAAGATGTAAAGCAGCCCATGGATGATTGTAGAGTGCAGATTCACATCATTCCAAGTTTCTGGTGGACATACCAGTGCTGTAACGAAAGACTGCGCCGAGTGGAGATTCAGATGTATTCCAGACACGCAGTGAATGACCGGAACATTCTGCAGTGGGGATTCCAATGATTTCTGATGTCTGCGTTGTGTGGACTGGAAAATGAAGGGCTGCAAAGTGTGGAGAGGACAGCCAGTGACCAGCACAGGCCACTGAATACCATCATTGAGTTACATGGACATTCACCAGAGGTGTAACGGAAGCCTGCCTGGAGTGTAGATTTAGATGAAATCCAGGATGGCAGTGAATGAATGGAACATTCTGTAGTGGAAATTCCAATAATTTCTGAAGTCTGGGTTGTGTGGACAGGAAAAGGAAGAGTTGACCAGGTTGGTGTGGATAGCTTGTTGAGCAGCACGAATGCGAGTGTGAACAGGCCGCTAAAAACCAGCATTGGGTTACTTCGACATTTACCAGTGGTTTAACATTTACCAGAGGTTTTGTGTGTAAACACAGAAAAAATAAAAAGGCCGGCGTTCAGGCCGTTTCCCCACTCCAGGGAGGTCAATGGAGATTGTCAGGTCATGACAGCATTTGCCTATGATCAAACTCTTAACTTATAGTTAAGAATCGTGGCACCTTGGCCAGGCCCATCGCGATGCCAGGGTAGCACATAACTTACTGGCTTGCCCTGGTTCCTTCCAGTCCCACGTCGGGACCCTGCCCTTGGGTGCTAGGAAATGAGGGCAACTGTGGCTTAAGTTGAGAATGCAGATGTCCCGGAGTGAATAATATTCTAAGACAATCAATTCCTAAGTTACAAAGCATATTAATTAATTGTCTTCCTGTATCTATACAAAAGGACATTGCATTAAAGTAAACTGCTCAAAAGACATCAGGAGAGGAGAAAGGCAATATTAACTTATAGTAAAGCTTCAGTGTCTAAGAAGGATGAGACCTTGCAAATTGGTTGGGGAACAGAGCATAGCAGTGTTTACAGACAAAGTAATAGAAATGAATCGGGAGCACTTTGATGGGTGCAACCTGATAGACCTAAGCTCCGTGTACTCCAAGAGAAAGCCTGCCTGCAGTGGAGATTCGATGAACTCCAGATTGGAAGCGAATGAATGAAAAATTATGTAGTGGAGATTCCAATGATTTCTGAAGCCTGGGTTGTGTGGACAGGAAAATGAAGAGTTGACCAGGGTGGAGTGTGTAGCCAGTTGAACAGCACGCCTCCGAGTGTGAACAGGACGCTGAAAACCAGCATTGGGTTACTTGGACATTCACCAGTGTGTAGCGAAAGCCTCCCTGGAGTGGAGATTCGATGGACTCCAGATTGGCAGTGAGTGAATGGAACAGTCTGTAGTGGAGATTCCAATGATTTCTGAAGTCTGGATTGTGTGGACATGAAAATGAAGAGCTGACTAGGCTTGAGTGGATAGCCACTTGAACAGTATGCCTGCGAATGTGAATAGATAGCTGTAACCAGCATTGGGTTACTTGGACATTCACAAGTGGTGTAAGGAAAGCCTGCCTGGAGTGAAGATTCAGATGAATTCCAGATTCGCAGTGAATGAATGGAACATTCTGTAGTGGAGATACCAATGATTTCAGAACTATGGGTCATTGGCACCAGGAAATGAAGAGCTTTCCAGGGTGGAGTGGGAAGCCAGTGAAGAACACACCTGCGAGTGTGAACAGGCCGCAGAAAACCAGCATTGGGTTATTGGAACATACAGAAGAATTCCAACCCTGACTAGTTTTAGAGGATTTCGACCATCACCACCACAGGGTGGCGTTGACTGGCAGAGTACCATATGGTTTCCATTGATTCAGAAGTTGATGCACACCAGGCCTGGTTAGAATAGACAGGATGATGAAAACTTTGGCTTGATTGAGTGCACAGGCAGAAAAAAAACAGATATGTACGTGTTTATATTTAGAAGAACTCAGGTCACTCGTTAGTGTGTCAGGGTTAAAGAACAGATTACTACATTCGGCCAGATTGAGAGCAGAACAGCAGGCCTTGGGAGAGTTGACAGCAAATGCTCACCTGGCAGATAATTAATTCGACTCGATTTAATGGAGAACGAGGAGAAATGCAGGAATAATACATTGGATATTGAGATGAGTTCACTAGTCAGCAGTGTGGATCACTGTCACTCTCCCAGTCTTCCCTTACTTCATTAATTTGCTGGCGTTGTTCAGTAATGTCTTTGTTTGGAGACTTGTGGTGACCGTAATATTAGCATAAGGAATATTTCACGGGTGGATTGCCAGGCTTTGCCGGGAGGACCAGATACTCTCCGGAGCTTCCTCTATTAGAGGGCAAGGAATTGAACCCGATATTGGCAGGGAATGAATGGAACATTCCGTAGGAGAGATTCCAATGATTTCTTAAGTTTGGGTTTTGTGTACAGGAGAATGAAGAGCAGAGCAGGGAAGAGTGGATAGCCTGTTGAACAGCAGACTGCGACTTTGAACTGGCTGCTGAAAACCAACATTGGGGTACTTGGATATTCACCAGTGGTGTCAAGGAATCCTGCCTGGAGTGGAGATTCGATGAATTCCCGATTGGGAGTGAATGAATGGAACATTCTGTAGTGGAGATTCGAATTACGTCTGAAGTCTGGGTTTTGTGGACAGGAAAATGAAGAGCTGACCAGGGTTGAGTGGACAGGCAGTTGGACAGCACGCCTGGGAGAGTGATCATGCCTCTGAAATCCAGCATTGGATTCCTTGGACATCATCAGTGGTGTAACGAAAGCCTGCCTGGAGTTGGAGATTCGATGAATTCCAGATTGGAATTGAATCAATGGAACAGTCTGTATCGGGGATTCCAATGAATTCTGAAGTATGGTTTCTGTGGACAGGAAAAGAATAATCTGACCACTGTGTAGTGGATTTCCAGTTCAACAGCACGTCTGCGAGTGAGAACAGAACGCTGAAAATCAGCATTCAGCTATTTAGAAATTCACCAGTCGTGTAACTAAAGTCTGCCTGGAGTGGAGATTCGATGAATTCCAGATCGGCCGTGAATGAATGGAACATTCTGTATAGGAGATCATAATAGTTTCTGAAGTCTAAGTTAGGTGGACAGGAAAATGTAGAGCTGACCAGGGTTGAGTGGATAGTCAGTTGAACGGCACTCCTGCGAGTGTGAACAGGCCGCTGAAAAGCAGCCTTGGGTTACTTGTACATTCAACACTAGTGAAACGAAATCCGGCCTTGAGTGGAGATTCGATGAATTCCAGATTGTGAGTGAATGAATGGAACATTCTGTAGTGGAGATCCCATTGAATTTTGAAGTCTGGGTTGAGTGGACAGGAAAATGAAGAGCTGATCAGGTTGGAGAGTGCGGGGGGCCCCGCCAGACCACTCTCCGGCCTGCGGAGGTGGCCCTAGGATCCGTAGGTGCTGAGAAGGACCGACCGAATGAACACGAGACATAAGAGACAGAATGTAGCTCAGAAAAAGAGAGAAAAAGGGACAGACTTTATTGGGGGAAATCAGGGAATATATTCATTAGTGAGGCAGCTGCACAGAAGGTCGTGCCCATATATGGTTAGGGAGGTTTGTTACACAAAGGGCCATGTCCGTATGATTTATAGGCATCACATACTAGGCAAGAGATAGTTACTTCTTGTTATCACCATACCTCAAGGTAACCATACCTAGCACTGGCCTTGCTTGTTGCAAGTCACGTGGCACAGGCTGTGCCTGTTGCAGGTCACGTAGCACAGGCACTTAGGCCTTGGTCAGTTAAAGGGCCAGCTTCCCACATCTCCCCCTTCCTTTATTATAAAAGACGCCAGCTAGGGGGAGCATTGACTGGGCCCCTCCTAAATATCCAGAATACCTCTGTTTTGCGGAGGGGAGGAGAGTAGACAAAGCCCGTTTTCCCTGATCACCCTACTAGTGGAGGGGAGTCGTGGAAAAGGGCCAGCGCTAGGCAGAGGAAACCTCCATGCAGGCCCAGTGTACTCCACAGGGAGTCGGAATCAGCCATGAGGCCTCCCTTGCAGTGCTTTGCCAGACACCTAGCGGCTGAACAGAATGGAATAGGGTAAAGTCCGACTCTTTCATACCCAAATTGTCAGATCAGAGAGGGGAAGGGGAGCTGGCCATGAACAACTCAAGGTTGGGTCCAACTAAATATGACCTGCGAGCCGTCCTCTGTAGCAGCAGAATGTGCAGCCGTATGGTCTAGGGGAGCATCTTCCATTGCCAGGCGGTGATAATGCACCTGTATAGGGTTGGTAGATAGAGAAGCTATCTGCTGTCTAACAAAAGCGGTAATTCGGTTAAAAATGCAGGGGCCCACCGTAGCAATCAATAAAAGGGCAGTCAGGGGACCCAAGAGTGGCAACAAGTAAGGAAGTAGAGTGTGCAGGGCCCACCCAGAGCTAGAAGACTCACGTTCCCGACGTCTCCGCTCTAAACCTTCCCTTAATTCTCGCATGGAGTTTTTAATCACTCCACTGTGGTTAACATAAAAGCAACACTCTTCCCCCAAGGCAGCACACAATCCCCCCTCTTTCATAAAAAGCAAGTCCAGTCCTCTGCGGTTTTGAAGAGCAACTTCCGAAAGAGATGTCTGAGAATCCTCGAGGTGAGAGATGGATTGTTCAAGGCGCTCTAAATCGGCATCCACAGCAGCGCGAAGTGTAGCTAGACCGGAGTGCTGAGATGCCAGGGCGGCGATGCCTGTGCCGGCGCCTGCAAGGCCAAGGGTGAACAGGGTGGCAATGGTGATGGCGGAGACAGGTTCACGGCGGAATCGGTGGGGTGAGGCAACATCGCGCGGGGACCAGTAATCATAAAGGGTGGAAGCTGGGTGGTACAAAATACGGGGTACCACCAGAACAGTCATACAGAATTCTGAAGAGGAGTCAAAAACAGAGGCTGCGAGATGAGGAGTCAGGCCTGTCACTGAACATAGCCACCAGGCATCCTCGGTCGGGGTTACCCAGGAGGTGGGGGGGAAACGCGGGTCTGGAGTGATCCGGGTGCAGTGGCTTACGTAGGCTGAAGGAACAGAGCCGATGCAGTGGCCGGATCCAGAGGTCGAGGATAGAGAAAGGTGAGGATATCGAGGTCCCAAAGGGGGTCCCCAAGACGAGGGAGGCGAAAGAGAGATACCATAGGAAGCATTGTGGCCAATAGCATCAAAAAACGGGGGGGCCGGTTGAAGGCAAAGCCAGCAGGATTCCGTAAGTGTTGGGGAAGTTGCATTCAAGGATGTAAAGGAGGCGGCCACTAGGGCCTTGAGGGCGTCCACAGAACTAGACGGGAGAGGTGGCAGAAATGGCGGGGAGGAGGGGAAGGAAGGGGGAAATGTGGGAAATGTGGGAAGTGTCTGTCTGATCTTTGGAGTTGTAAAGGGGACAGGTGGATGGAGTGCGGGAGGCGAAGGTGATGGACCAGGCTGTGCATCAGGGAGGGCTTGGGATACGGTACGGCGAAGACGGAGAAACCACCCGATCGGGTGCCCTGCTGGGGTCGAGCCACTCAAGGTGACTCCCCAGACCAGGCCGTTAGCGGCCCACCGGGAAGGGGGAAGGGTTCTCCCTGCTAGGGTGAAAGAAAGCCGAAAATTCCTACAAGTGGAGTCGCCTGCAGGAGGGCGACAGCTGGATTGACCAGCGGGAGCAGAGAGGTGAGAATAGGAGATGTAATCTGGGCGGGTGCCGAGAGCCCTGACGGCTGTGCTGGAGGACGCACAGGCTTTTGTGGCACAGAAGTAAACTCGGTCATCCCCGCACGCAGGATCCGACGTGTGTCCAGGGCACAAGAAATGTGGCATGGACCAGCTGGAAACACACGCTGACTTGGGCACCGGGGTGCTGTAGTTATTAGCTACATGACAGTAGTCTACCTCTAAGTTAGGGAACCAAGAGAGGGTTTGGAGAGCGCATCGCTTCTGAATGAGTGAGGAAACTGCATGACGGGGAGAGTCGAATGTTTGTAGTTGTTCAAAGTACACCTCCCAGCAGATGGGGAGTGGCTTATAATCAGCAGAGTTAGCGGGAGTCGAGGAAGGCTGCTCCGTCGGAGTAGCGCTTCTGGGCAGAGACTGGGGAAAGGTCCTGCGAATGCCAAAGAGAAGACCAGGGGCTGTTCCAGCATACAGACGCAATCCCCAAAGAAGGCCACCCCCGGCCCAACTAGAGAAGGCTAGTGCCCTGCCATTAGGTGTAAAGGAAATGCGAAGAAGTTTACAATAGCGATCACCCGCAGGGAGCTGGCATGGGACAGTACCAGGATACCTCTGTGCTGAAGAAAGAGTGATTAAATCGGAGGTGGAGGAACGAACCCAAGAAGCAGTACCAGTGGTCTCGCAACCCCAACGCTTGCAGAAAAAATCAGTGGCATCTCCACATCCTGAGACCCTCTTATGTCCGGGGCAGGCGTAGTTCTCTGTTTCCCACTTAGCCCGGCAGGAGGGACGCCAGGACAGGGGAATGAGTGAGCAGAAGTCCACCTCTAAGTCAGGAAACCAGGAGAGGGTTTGTAAGGCGCACTGAGAAAGAACACTCCGGTCTCCATCTGCTTCTCGTGCGAAGACTTGCCAGCAGATAGGAATTGCCCGGTGGGGTTCAGCAGGCAGGGCGTAGGGCTTATGAAGGTTCCATGGGGTCAGCAGAGTCAGGGTCAGAGGCAAGAGGATGTTCCTTGGGGCTGACATCTGAAAGAAAGGGAGAATGTTTCTCAGGGCCTTCAGGATCCCTGGAAGGAATTATAAGATCTGTTTGCCGGAGCAGCCTCTCTGGGAGCCAACGTGCAGCTCCCTCACGAGTGTCATAGACACAGGCGTGTCCCCTGCCCCAGATCAGGACTGGGTCCGGGCCATGCCACTGAGCCGTGAGTGGATCCTTCCATTTAGCCATAGCATAGGAGTTTTTTGAATTAAAATGCCAGAAACGGTCTGCAGCGCTACGGCCATCCTTGTCCAGACTTAGGAAGTTGAGCACAAACTGTACATGGGACAACAGCGTCTTAGGAGAGCTGGAGGCAACATATAGGTCTCTTTCCTTTATCAATTTGGAGATATACATTTTAAGAGTAGAGTGGGCTCTTTCCACAATGCCCTGGCCTTGCGGGTTGTAAGGAATTCCAGTGGTATGCTGAATTTGGAGCTTCTTACAAAAGTCCTGGAACCTCTTCCCTGTATAACCCGGGCCATTGTCCGTCTTGATGCACTGCGGCTTCCCCAGGACAGATAGGCAGTAAAGGACGTGATTGATAACATTCTTAGAGGCCTCGCTTGTCTGAGCAGATGCACATATGTACCCGCTAAAGGTATCTATCACCACATGGACATATCTAAACCGTCCAAAAGAAGAGACATGAGTAACATCCATTTGCCAGAGCGCATTAGGAACCAGCCCCCTGGGATTAACTCCCAGGTGGGGTGTAGGTAGAAAGGTTACACAAGACTGGCACTGTTTTACGATTTGTCGGGCCTGCTCTCGAGAGATTTTAAACATCATTCTTAAAGTATTAGCATTAAGGTGATGAAGTGCATGAGCCTTAGTGGCCTCTGCTATGGGGTCCGGACTGGCAATAGAGGCTGCAATCAGCCGAGTAGCCTGATCAGCCCTGTCGTTGCCTTCAGATAGTGGGCCGGGGAGCCCGGAATGGGCTCTCAGATGGCCTATAAAAAAGGGGAGACGGCGGGAGCGGATGCACTGTTGGATCTGTAAAAACAAACTGGTCGCCTGAGAGGATTCCTTAATATAGCTGATAGTTTCAAGGAGCGGGACAGAAAAGGCTACATAGGCACTATCTGTGTATAGATTAAAGGCTGTCTGGGGGAAGTCTTGAAAAACTTTACAAACAGCCGACAGCTCCACCAATTGGGCAGATGTATAGTCTGTGCGAAAAGAGACGATGTTCTCTTGGTGCACGTACGCTGCCATCCCACTAGAAGATCCGTCAGTGAAGATAGTGGGAGCCTCGGGGATGGGATTATAGCTAGTGACAGTGGGGAAGATCCATCTGTGGGTCTTGCAGAATTGAATCAGTCTGTCTGGAGGGTAATGATTATCTATGAGTCCCTGGAAGGAGACACAGGCTATGGGCCAGTCATCGGAATTCTGGAGTAGCCAGTTTACCTGGTCCCGGTCGTAGGGCTGAATGATGGTGGTCGGCTCCAAGCCGAAGTATTTTCTGCAATATTCCCTCCCTAGTCTAATTAATGAGGAAACAAGGAGGTAATAGGGAGTGAGGACACGTCTGGGGGTCGAGGGTAGAGACAACCAGGAAACGGGATGGGTCTGCCAAACAAGACCTGTAGGAGAGTGTGGGGTCGCAAAAATTATCAGAGAAAAGGGGAGCTCATAGTTCAGGGCAACAATAAACTGTTCATCAATGGCGCGCTCTACAAGGGCAAGGGCGAGTCGGGCGTCATCTGTAAGTGTACGGGAAGAATTAGGATCGGGATCGCCCCGAAGGGTGTCAAATAGAGGCTTAAGATCATCTTGTGTCAGCTTAAGGCAGGGTCGGAGCCAATTAATATTGCCTAATAGCTGCTGAAAGTCATTTAAAGTCTTCAATGTGGATGTCATGAGCTGAGCTTTCTGGACTCTGATTCTAGATCGGTTGATTTGAAAGCCTAAGAAGGAGTAGGGGTCACTCATCTGAATTTTGTCTTGAGCTATGGAAAACCCTGCTTGAGTTAGGGTGTCAATCATATGACTGCAGCAACGCATAACTTCATCTGGGTGCGGGCCAGCAAGCAGGATATCATCCATATAATGGACTACGTAAAGATCCGGCCATTGTTCCCTGACCGGGGCCAGAACACTCGCAACAAACTTCTGACATAAGGTGGGACTGTTGGCCATACCCTGAGGTAGCACCTTCCACTGAAACCGCTTCATCGGGCCTCTGAAATTTGTGACGGGAACACTGAATGCAAATCGAGGGCGATCAGCAGGGTGGAGGGGAATTGAGAAAAAACAGTCCTTTAGGTCAATAACGATCTTGTGCCATAGGGCGGGGATGGCCACAGGGGATGGCAAGCCAGGCTGTAATGCTCCAAAGACCACCATGGTCTTGTTTACTGCCCTTAGATCTTGGAGCAGACGCCACTTCCCCGATTTCTTCTTGATCACAAAGATGGGCGTGTTCCAGGGGGAGTTGGTAGGTTCTATGTGTCCAGCAGCGAGTTGCTCCTGCACTAGCGCCTCCGCTGCGGCTAGTTTTTCTGAGGACAGGGGCCATTGATCTACCCACACAGGGTCATCTGATCGCCAGATAATCTTATCAGCGTGGGGTACAGGCAAGTCAATGGCCATTATGGTAAATTTCCTAGTCCTAGTCGTCCCACAGAGGGGGGAGGCATCACGGGCTCAGTGAGACCCTGGGAGTGCCTTCCCAGACCTTGGCCAGGAAGATAGCCCTGTTGAAGTAAAAGATCTAGGCCTTTGGTATCTACTAGGATCAGGTCCATTTGGGACAGGACGTCCCTCCCCCAGAGATTAACAGGCAGGTCGGGGAGGACATAGGGGCGGACGTGGCCTTCCTTTCCTTCGGGGGTCTGCCACTTGAGCTCAGCTGAGCTCAACATCGGGTTTTTTGAATGGCCAATTCCCTGCAGGTGTGTTAAAGAGGGGGAGATTGGCCATTCTGGCGGCCAGTCCCTGGTAGTAATGATGGTAGTATCAGCTCCAGTATCTATAAGGCCGGTAAAAGATCTGCCTGAGATGGTGAGAGTCAGGAGTGGCTTACACTCCTGTATAACCTGAGCCCAGAACACCCCCGGTGGCGGGGGGCCGGTGGCGCCAGGGGTGGCGCTGGGTGGGATAAGGAGCAATTCAGCAATGCGGGCACCCAGATCTATACTCAGGAATGAGGACGTAGTCGCGGCCATAACGCTAAGCTGGCCAGTGAGAGTATCATCTATAGTGCCGGGGAGGACCTGGAATCCCTCCAATATAAGATTCCCCCTCCCGATAATGAGGCCAACCATTCCAGCAGGCAGGGGCCCCTGGAAATTGACTGGGATGGGCTGAGGTCCCTGTGCCTGGGTTAGGATTGTGGGGGAGGTGGTACGGAGGTCCAATTTGGAGCTGCCTGGGATGGCGCGCAGGAGGGAATCGAAACCTGAGGCTGAACAATGGCCGGAGGCGGCAGGGATTGAGGGGGAAGAAAGGGGAGTGCCCCAGTTGCCTGCTGCATTACGGGGCCCTGGGGCCGGCCCCGCGACAAGTTTCCCGGGCGAGAGACAACTTCAACCCGGCACTCTGATGCCCAGTGGTACCCATTCTTACACTTGGGGCATAATTTCTGGGGTACACGCGCCCTCCCCCGCTCTGGGCAGTGACGCCAGAGATGACCAGGCTTGTTACAGCCAAAGCAGACTCTAGGGTTGGCCGGAGCGGTCACTGGAGTATAGGTCAAATTTTTAAAGGCCGCCCCAATAGCCAGTCCCATTCTTTGAGAGGCCGGGTCTACATCGGCGCATAGGCGGAGGTAGTCAGAGAGGGTCTTGCCCCGTTTGTGGGGACGGAGGACGCCCTGGCAGACAGAATTAGCATTTTCATAGGCTAGGTGGCGAATAAAGTCATTATCAGTGTCGCCTCCCCCCAGGAGGCGCTCAGCAGCCTCCACCAGGCGGCCAACAAAGTCATTGTAGGGCTCGTTAGGGCCCTGACGGACTTTGGCAAGAGAGGTGACAACGGAACTCTTTGTTGGGAGACCTTTCCAAGCCTTCAAGGCTGCTGCCTGAATCTGCGTGAGAAGGCCGGGGGGAAACTGAGCCTGAACCTCATTAGAGGAAAAGGGAGCGTTACCCAGGAATTTGCTCAGTACCCAGGAGGAGGAGGACCCTCCCGCAGCAAGATTCCGCCTGGCCATATCCTGACAACGATCATGATAGTCTGCCTTCCAGAGTAGATAATCCCCGCGGCTTAAAACAGCACGGGTCAGGGAAAACCAATCGTTAGGGGTGAGCCAGGTCTCACTAAGGGATTCTAAGAGGCTCAGAGTAAAGGGAGCGGTTGGGCCACAGGAGGTAACAGCATCCTTAATGTCTTTAATATCACTAAATTTCAGCCTTTTATAGCGCTGTCGCCCATGGGCTTCCGTGTGGGTCTCCCCTGGCTCGGGATCCCTCTCGTCCCTACCCAGATTAGGAGCCTCCTCGATGCCCTCGCGGTCTTCTGGGGAATCTGCCTCTTGGGCTGCTCCCTCCCTCTCCTCCCCTGAAGGGGCTTGAGATGAGAGGCGTCTACCAGACCGGAGAGCAGGAAAGATCTGAGGGGCCTGCGGGGGAGCTTTAAGCGGCTGGCTCTGTGAATCGGGTGGGGCATTTGGGGATAGATCAAGTTGCCTGATTTGCCCCAGGAGGTCCAGGAATTCCTTCTTTTGTTGCAAAAAGGAGCGAAGCACTTGCGCTTCTTGCGCCAAGCGGTGGGTAGCAAGAAGAAAGTCGGAACCCACAAAGGACGGTGAAAGATAATTGCTCGCCCCGAGATAGACCTCCGGATTGTACGGAGGGGGGCGGAGAGGGGAGGCAAGGGGGACCTTTGGGGGCCTCTCCGCTGTACGAGAGCATGTGGCTGCATCCGTGAGGTCAGCAACGTTCTCCGGGGGAAGGGCATCAGAGTCCAAGGAACGCAGAGGGGAGTGCTTGGGGAGGGGATCCCTGATGGCTGGATATAAGCGTGGCATTAAACACTCAGAGGAGTCGGACTGGGATTTTGCAAGAGGTTTCTCGGGTGGCTCCCTGATGACTGGATATAAGCGTGGCACCAAACACTCAGAGGGGTCAGGCTGAGAGCCCGCGGGAGATTTCTCGGGTGGCTCCTCAGGGGGCATAGGGATGGATACGGAGGGACAGGGGGATCTACGAGGTTCCTCTGATTCTGCGAGGGGGGTGGGGGAAACAGAAGGCGGGCGAGAAGGCATGCGGGAATGAGGGTTAGAAGGGCGATAATCTTTAAGAAAGGTCTCAGAGTCTTGGACTACCTGGTGAGCGTCTGACTGAACATGTCGGACGCGAAGGACCTCATTAATGAGATTCCAATAAGAGAAAGTCGGAACGGGGATTTTCTCGGGACCAAACGTCCTGTAATAGTCTTTAAGACAGTCTCCTACATGGCCCCAACGTTTCTCATCGATGGTGCCCCCTTGAGGGAACCAGGGAGAGATCTCCTCAATGAGAAGAAAAAAATCTACGAGATCCTTTTTCTTGACCCGGATACCCCGGTGCTTAAGGGATGTCTTTAAACCACGAATAAACAATTCCTTCTTGCTTAAACTCTGACCCATTTTCAGAGGTCAGGAAAAACAGCGTTCAAAAATACAGATACACACGAATAGAAAATAAGAAATATAAGACAGATGAAAAGAAATAGAAGGCAGACAAGACATAGAGAGAGACAAGACAGGAGATGGGTCACTGGAAGGCTGTCCCCTGCGTGAATACCTGGGAGAAACAGACGAGAGACACAGGGGAGGCCCAACAAAGGGGCCCACTCAGGTGCTTGCCTGGCCAGTGGGAAACTTAGCCGTAGTGGATCAGCCAGAGGTGACTTGCGGCCGACGTCTAAGTCAGCACCACCATAGACCATATGTTTCCCGTGGAATCGCAGGCAGCCCAACCGGGTTCCGTAGCCTTCTCGGGGACCTTAAGGGTGCCCAGCCGTGGAACCACAAACTCGAATCAGAGGCGAGGACGCCCCTGACCGCTCATTCACTCACACACACATTCCACAAAGGACACGACAAAGGGGCGCAGGGGGGCCTTATCCAACCCAGTGACTGTCTCATATACCTCATATGAGACTGAACACTCAATTGTAACACAGACAGGAGGACTAGAAGGCAGAAAAGAAAAACATGAATAGAGACGAGACAGGAGATGGGTCACTGGAAGGCTGAAGCCCCGCGTGAATACCTGGGAGAAACAGACACAAGACACGGGGGAGGCCCAACAAAGGGGCCCACTCAGATGCTTGCCTGGCCGGTGGGAAACTTAGCCGTAGTGGATCAGCCAGAGGTGACTTGCGGCCGACGTCTAAGTCAGCACCACCATAGACCATATGTTTCCCGTGGAATCGCAGGCAGCCCAACCGGGTTCCGTAGCCTTCTCGGGGACCTTAAGGGTGCCCAGCCGTGGAACCACAAACTCGAATCAGAGGCGAGGACGCCCCTGACCGCTCATTCACTCACACACACATTCCACAAAGGACACAACAAAGGAGCGCGGGGGAGCCTTATCCAACCCAGTGACCGTCTCATATACCTCATATGAGACTGAACACTCAGTTCTCCCCTTATACCACCCCGTCAACCTCTATAACGAGGCAGGGGCTAATTCCCACTCGGCCTCGAACAAGACGGGGATCTTCCCACTCGGCCTCGAACGAGACGGGGATTTTTGATTAGGCGCGCACTTACTTCTCTGTGCGTCCCGGTGGCCACCGCTTGCAGAAGGGGAGTTCGGAGGTCGTCTCCCAGACACCGCCCCGCGTGGGCGCCAGTTGCGGGGGGCCCCGCCAGACCACTCTGCGGCCTGCGGAGGTGGCCCTAGGATCCGTAGGTGCTGAGAAGGACCGACCGAATGAACACGAGACATAAGAGACAGAATGTAGCTCAGAAAAAGAGAGAAAAAGGGACAGACTTTATTGGGGGAAATCAGGGAATATATTCATTAGTGAGGCAGCTGCACAGAAGGTCGTGCCCATATATGGTTAGGGAGGTTTGTTACACAAAGGGCCATGTCCGTATGATTTATAGGCATCACATACTAGGCAAGAGATAGTTACTTCTTGTTATCACCATACCTCAAGGTAACCATACCTAGCACTGGCCTTGCTTGTTGCAAGTCACGTGGCACAGGCTGTGCCTGTTGCAGGTCACGTAGCACAGGCACTTAGGCCTTGGTCAGTTAAAGGGCCAGCTTCCCACAGGAGAGGATAGCCAGTAGAATATCACACCAGCGAGTGTGAAAAGGCCGCGAAAAACCAGCATTGGGGTACTTGCATATTGACCAGTGGTGTAACGAAATCCTGCCTGGAGTGGAGATTCGATGAATTCCAGATTGGCAGTGAATGAATGGAACATTCTGTACAGGAGAATCCAAACATTTCTGAAGTCTAGGTAGTGGGGACAGGAAAATGAAGAGCTGACCAGGGTTCAGTGGATAGCCAGTTGAAAAGCACGCCTCCGAGGGGGATCAGGACAATGAAAACGAGAAATGTGTTACTTGGACATTCAACAGAGGTGTAACGAAAGCCTGCCTGGAGTGGAGATTCAGATGAATTCCAGATTCGCAGTGAATGAATGGAACGTTCTGTAGTGGAGATTCCAATTATTTCTCAAATCCGATGTGCGTGGACAGGAAAATCAAGAGCAGACCTGGTTAGAATGGATAGCCAGTTGAACAGCAGGCCTGCGAGATTGAACAGCCCTCTGAAAACCAGCATTGGGTTACTTGGACATTCACCAGTGGTATAAAGCATGCGTTCATGGAGTGGAGGTTCAGATGAATTCCCGATTCGCAGTGAATGAATTGAATATTCTGTAGCGGATATTTCAATGATTTCTGTCGTGTGGGTTGTTTGGACAGTAAAAGAAAGACTTGACCACTGTGGAGTGGATATCCAGTTGAATAGCATGCATGCGAGTGTGAACAATATGCTGAAAACCAGCAATGTGTTACTTGGATATTCATGAGTGGTGTAAAGATAGCCTGCCTGGAGTGTAGGTTCCAAGAATTCCAAATAGGCAGTGAATGAATGGAACATTCTGTAGTGGAGATTCCAATGGTTTCTGAATTCTACGTTGTATGGACAAGAAACTGAAGAGCATTCCAGGTGGGATTTGATAGCCAGTTGAAGACCAGGCCTGCGAGTTTGAACAGGATGCTGAAAACCACCATTTGGTTACTTGAATATTCCCCAGTTGTGTAAAGAAATCCTGTCTGCAGTGGAGATTCGATGAATTCCAGATTGGCAGTGAATGAGTGGAACATTCTGAAGTGGAGATTCTAATGGTTTCTGAAGTCTCGGTTATGTGATCAGGAAAAAGAAGAGCTGACCAGGGTTGAGTGGACAGCCAATTGAACAGCACGACTCCGAGTGTGAACACGCCTATGAAAACCAGCATTGGTTACTTGAACATTCACCAGTGGTGTAACGAAAGCTTGCCTGGAGTGGAGATTCGAAGAACTTCAGATTAGCAGTGAAAGAGTGGAATATTCTGTAGTGGAGATTCAAATGATTTCGATAGACTGGGTTGAGTGGACAGGAAATGGAAGAACTGACCAGGTCAGAGTGGATAGCCCGTTGAACAGCACGCCTGGGTGTGAAGCGGACGCTGGAAAACAGCATTAGGTTACTTGGATATTCTCCAATGGTGCAACGAAAGCATGCCTGGAGTGGAGATTCCATGAATTCGATATTGGCAGGGAATGAATGGAACATTCCGTAGGAGAGATTCCACTGATTTCTGAAGTCTGGTATTGCGTACAGGAAAATGAAGAGCAGAGCAGGGAAGAATGCATAGGCTGTTGAACAGCAGACTGCGACTTTGAACTGGCTGCTGAAAACCCACATTGGGTTACTTGGATATTCACCAGTGGTGTAAAGGAATACTTCCTGGAGTGGAGATTCGATGAATTCCCGATTGGGAGTGAATGAATGGAACATTCTGTAGTGGAGATTCCAATTACCTGTGAAGTCTGGGTTTTGTTGACAGGAAAATGAAGAGCTGACCAGGGTTAAGTGGTTAGGCAGTTGGAGAGCACGCCTGCGAGTATGATCATGCCGCTGAAATCCAGCATTGGATTCCTTGGACAGGATCAGTGGTTTAACGAATGCCTGCCTGGAGTTGGAGATTCGATGAATTCCAGATTGGAATTGAATCAATAGAACAGTCTCTATCGGGGATTCCAATGAATTCTGAAGCATGGTTTGTGTGGACAGGAAAAGAATAATCTGACCACTGTGCAGTGGATTGCCAGTTCAACAGCACGTCTGCGAGTGAGAACAGAACGCTGAAAATCAGCATTCAGTTACTTTGATATTCACCAGTCCTGTAACTAAAGTCTGCCTGGAGTGGAGATCCGATGAAATCCAGATCTGCAGTGAATGAATGGAACATTCTGTAGTGGAGATTATAATGGTTTCTGAAGTCTAATTTATTTTGACAGGAAAATGTAGAGCTGACCAGGCTTGAGTGGATAGTCAGTTGAACAGCACTCCTGCGAGTGTGAACAGCATGCTGAAAACCAGCAATGTGTTACTTGGACATTCACAGTGGTGTAAAGAAAGCCTTCCTGGCGTGTAGGTTCCAGGAATTCCAAATAGGCAGTGAATGGATGGAACATTCTGTAGTGGAGATTCCAATGGTTTCTGAATTCTACATTGGATGTACAAGAAACTGAAGAGCTTGCCAGGTGTGATTTGATAGCCAGTTGAAGACCAGGCCTGCGAATTTGAAGAGGCTGCTGAAAACCACCATTGAGTTACTTGAATATTCACCAGTGGTGTAAAGAAATCCTGTCTGCAGTGGAGACTCGAAGAATTCCAGATTGGCAGTGAATGAGTGGAACAATCTGAAGTGGAGATTCTAATGGTTACTGAAGTCTCGGTTATGTGAACAGGAAAATATAGAGATGACCAGGGTTGAGTGGTGAGTCAGTTGAACAGCACTCCTGTGAGTGTGAACAGGCCGCTGAAAAGCAGCTTTGGGTTACTTGTACATTCAACACTAGTGAAACGAAATCCGGCCTGGAGTGGATATTCGATGAATTCCAGATTGGGAGTGAATGAATCGAACATTCTGTAGTGGAGATCCCATTGAATTTTGAAGTCTGGGTTGAGTGGACAGGAAAATGAAAAGCTGATCAGGTTGGAGAGGATAGCCAGTAGAATAGCACACCAGCGAGTGTGAATAGGCCGCGAAAAACCAGCATTGGGGTACTTGGATATTGACCAGTGGTGTAAAGAAATCCTGCCTGGAGTGGAGATTCTATGAATTCCAGATTGGCAGTGTATGAATGGAACATTCTGTACAGGAGATTCAAATCAATTCTGAATTCTAGGTTGTAGGGACAGGAAAATGAAGTGTTGACCAGGGTTCAGTGGATAGCAAGTTGAACAGCATGCTTCCCCGGGTGATAAGGACAATGAAAAAGAGCAGTGTGTTACTTGGACATTCAACAGAGGTGTAACGAAAGCCTGCCTGGAGTGGAGATTCAGATGAATTCCAGATTCGCAGTGAATGAATGGAACGTTCTGTAGTGGAGATTCCAATTATTTCTGAAATCCGATGTGTGTGTACAGGAAAATGAAGAGCAAAACAGGTTAGAATGGATAGCCAGTTGAACAGAAAGCCTGCGAGAATGAACAGTCCTCTGAAAACCAGCATTGGGTTACTTGGACATTCACCAGTGGTATAACGAATGCGTTCATGGAGTGGAGGTTGAGATGAATACCCGATTGGCAGTGAATGAATTGAACATTCTGTAGTTGATATTCCAATTATTTCTGTCGTGTGGGTTGTTTGGACAGTAAAAGAAAGACTTGACCACTGTGGAGTGGATAGCCTGATGAATAGCATGCATGCGAGTGTGAACAATATGCTGAAAACCAGCAATGTGTTAATTGGACATTCACCAGTGGTGTAATGAAAGCCTGCCTGGAGTGTAGGTTCCAAGAATTCCAAATAGGCAGTGAATGAATGGAACATTCTGTAGTTGAGATTCCAATGGTTTCCCTGTTCTACGTTGTACGGACAAGAAACGGAAGAGCTTACCAAGTGGGATTTGATAGCCAGTTGAAGACCAGGCCTGCGAATTTGAACAGGCTTCTGAAGACCACGATCGGGTTACTTGAATACTCCCCAGTGGTGTAAAGAAATCCTGTCTGCAGTGGAGATTCGATGAATTCCAGATCGGCAGTGAATGAATGGAACATTCTGTAGTGGAGATTATAATGGTTTCTGAAGTCTAAGTTATGTGGACAGGAAAATGTAGGGCTGACCAGGGTTGAGGGGATAGTCATTTGAAAAGCAATCCTGCGAGTGTGAACAGGCCGCTGAAAAGCAGGAGTGGGTTACTTGTACATTCAACACTAGTGAAAAGAAATCGGGCCTGAAGTGGAGATTCGATGCATTCCAAATTGGCAGTGAAGGAATGGAACATTCTGTACAGGAGATTCCAATTATTTCTGAAGTCTAGGTAGTGGGGACAGGAAAATGAAGAGCTGACCAGGGTTCAGTGGATAGCCAGTTGAACAGCACACCACCGAGGGTGATCAGGACAATGAAAACGAGCAGTGCGTTACTTGGACTATCAACAGTGGTGAAACGAAAGCCTGTCTGGAGTGGAGATTCAAATGAATTCCAGATTCGCAGTGAATAAATGGAACGTTCTGTAGTGGAGATTCCAATTATTTCTGAAATCCGATGTGTGTGGACAGGAAAATTAAGAGCAAAACCGGTTAGAATGGATACCCAGTTGAACAACAGGCCTGCGAGAATGAACAGTGCTCTGAAAACCAGCATTGGGTTACTTGGATATTCACCAGTGGTATAACGAATGCGTTCATGGAGTGGAGGTTCAGATGAATTCCCGATTCGCAGTGAATGAAATGAACATTCTATAATGGATACTCCAATGATTTCTGTCGTGTGGGTTGTTTGGACAGTAAAAGAAAGACTTGACCACTGTGGAGTGGATAACCAGTTGAATAGCATGCATGGGAGTGTGAACAGTATGCTGAAAACCAGCTATGTGTTACTTGGACATTCACAAGTGGTGTAAAGAAAGCCTGCCTGGAGTGTTGGTTCCAAGAATTCCAAATAGGCAGTGAATGAATGGAACATTCTGTAGTGGAGATTCCAATGGTTTCTGAATTCTACGTTGTATGGACAAGAAACTGAAGAGCTTACTAGGTGCGATTTTATAGACTTTTGAAGACCAGGCCTGCGAGAATAAACAGTCCTCTGAAAACCAGCATTGGGTTACTTGGACATTCACCAGTGGTATAACGAATGCGTTCATGGAGTGGAGGTTCAGATGCATTCCCGATTCGCAGTGAATGAATTGAACATTCTGTAGTGGATATTCCAATAATTTCTGTCGTGTGGGTTGTTTGGACTGTAAAAGAAAGACTTGACCACTGTGGCGTTGATAACCAGTGGAATAGCATGCATGCGAGTGTAAACGGCATGCTGAAAACCAGCAGTGTGTTACTTGGACATTCACCAGTGGTGTAAAGAAAGCGTGCCTGGAGTGTAGGTTCCAAGGATTCCAAATAGGCAGTGAATGAATGGAACATTCTGTAGTGGAGATTCCAATGGTTTCTGAATTCTACGTTGTATGGACAAGAAACTGAAGAGCATTCCAGGTGGGATTTGATAGCCAGTTGAAGACCAGGCCTGCGAATTTGAACAGGCTGCTGAAGACCACCATTGGGTTACTTGAATATTCACCAGTGGTGTAAAAAAATCCTGTCTGCAGTGGAGATTCGATGAATTCCAGATTGGCAGTGAATGAATGGAACATTCTGAAGTGGAGATTCTAATGGTTTCTGAAGTCTGGGTTATGTGAACAGGAAAACGAAGAGCTGACCAGGGTTGGGTGGACAGCCAGTTGAACAGCACGACTCCAAGTGTGAACACGCCTACGAAAACCAGCATTGGTTACTTGGACATTCACCAGTGGTGCAACGAAAGCTTGCCTGGAGTGGAGATTCGAAGAACTTCAGATTAGCAGTGAATGAGTGGAATATTCTGTAGTGGAGATTCAAATGATTTCGAAAGTCTGGGTTGTGTGGACAGTAAATGGAAGAGCTGACCAGATTTGACTGGATATCCCGTTGAACAGCACGCCTGAGAATGTGAAGCGGACGCTAGAAAACAGCATTAGGTTACTTGGACATTCTCCAATGGTGCAACGAATGCATGCCTGGAGTGGAGATTCCATGAATTCGATATTGGCAGGGAATGAATGGAACATTCCGTAGGAGATATTGCAATGAATTCTGAGGTCTGGGGATTGTGTACAGGAAAATGAAGAGCAGAGCAGGGAAGAGTGGGCAGCCTGTTGCACAGCAGACTGCGACTTTGAACTGGCTGCTGAAAACCAACATTCCGTTACTTCGATATTCACCAGTGGTGCCAAGGAATCCTGCCTGGAGTGGAGATTCGATGAATTCCCGATTGGGAGTGAATGAATGGAACATTCTGTAGTGGAGATTCCAATTACTTCTGATGTCTGGGTTTTGTGGACAGGAAAATGAAGAGCTGACCAGGGTTGAGTGGATAGGCAGTTGGACAGCACGCCTGCGAGTGTGATTATGACTCTGAAATCCAGCATTGGATTCCTTGGACATCATCAGTGGTGTAACGAAAGCCTGCCTGGAGTTGGAGATTCGATGAATTTCAGATTGAATTGAAACAATGGAACAGTCTGTATTGTAGATTCCAATGAATTCTGAAGTATGGTTTTTGTGGACAGGAAAAGAATAATTTGACGACTGTGTAGTGGATTGCCAGGTCAACAGCACGTCTGCGAGTGAGAACAGAACGCTGAATATCAGCATTCAGTTACTTAGATATTCACAAGTCGTGTATCTGAATTCTGCCTGGAGTGGAGATTCGATAAATTCCAGATCGGCAGTGAATGAATGGAACATTCTGTAGTGGAGATTATAATGGTTTCTGAAGTCTAAGTTATGTGGACAGGAAAATGTAGATCTAACCAGGGTTGAGTGGATAGTCAGTTGAACAGCACTCCTGCGAGTGTGAACAGGCCGCTGAAAAGCAGGCTTGGGTTACTTGTACATTCAACACTAGTGAAAAAAAATCGGGCCTGGAGTGGAGATTCGATGAAGTCCAGATTGGGAGTGAATGAATGGAACATTCTGTAGTGGAGATTCCATTGAATTTTGAAGTCTGGGTTGAGTGGACAGGAAAATGAAGAGCTGATCAGGTTGGAGAGGATAGCCAGTAGAATAGCACACCAGCGAGTGTGAACAGTCCGCGAAAAACCAGCATTGGGGTACTTGGATATTGACCAGTGGTGGAATGAAATCCTGCCTGGAGTGGAGATTCGATGAATTCCAGATTGGCAGTGAAGGAATGGAACATTCTGTACAGGAGATTCCAATCATTTCTGAAGTCTAGGTAGTGCGGACAGGAAAATGAAGAGCTGACCTGGGTTCAGTGGATCGCCAGTTGAACAGCACACCTCTGAGGGGGATCAGGACAATGAAAACGAGCAGTGCGTTACTTGGACATTCAACAGTGGTGTAACGAAAGCCTGTCTGGAGTGGAGATTCAAATGAATTCCAGATTCGCAGTGAATAAATGGAACGTTCTGTAGTGGAAATTCCAATTATTTCTGAAATCCGATGTGTGTGGACAGGAAAATGAAGAGTAAAACAGGTTAGAATGGATAGCCAGTTGAACAAAAGGCCTGCGAAAATGAACAGTCCTCTGAAAACCAGCATTGGGGTACTTGGATATTCACCAGTGGTATAACGAATGAGTTCATGGAGTGGAGGTTCAAATGAATTCACTATTCGCAGTGAATGAATTGAACATTCTGTAGTGTATATTCCAATGATTTCTGTCGTGTGGGTTGTTTGGACAGTAAAAGAAAGACTTGACCACTGTGGAGTGGATAGCCAGTTGAATAGCATGCATGCGAGTGTGAACAGTATGCTGAAATCGAGCAATGTGTTACTTGGACATTCACCAGTGGTGTAAAGAAAGCCTGCCTGGAGTGTTGGTTCCAAGAATTCCAAATAGGGAGTGAATGAATGAAACATTCTGTAGTGGAGATTCCAATGGTTTCTGAATTCTACGTTGTATGGACAAGAAACTGAAGAGCATTCCAGGTGGGATTTGATAGACAGTTGAAGAAAAGGCCTGCGAATTTGAACAGGCTGCTGAAAACCACCATTGGGTTACTTGGATATTCACCAGTGGTATAAAGAATGCGTTCATGGAGTGGAGGTTCTTATGAATTCCCGATTCGCAGTGAATGAATTGAACATTCTGTTGTGGATATTCCAATAATTTCTGTCGTGTGGGTTGTTCGGACAGTAAAAGCAAGACTTGACCACTGTGGAGTGGATAGCCAGTTGAATAGCATGCATGCACGTGTGAACAGTATGCTGAAAACCAGCAGTGTGTTACTTGGACATTCACCAGTGGGGTAAAGAAAGCCTGCCTGGAGTGTAGGTTCCAAGAATTCCAAATAGGCAGTGAATGAATGGAACATTTTGTAGTGGAGATTCCAATGGTTTCTGAATTCTACGTTGTATGAACAAGAAACGGAAGAGTTTAACAGGTGGGATTTGATAGCCAGTTGAAGACCAGGCCTGCTAATTTGAACAGGCTGCTTAAGACCTCCATTGGGTTACTTGAATATTCACGAGTGGTGTAAAGAAATCCTGTCTGCAGTGGAGATTCGATGAATTCCAGATTGGCAGTGAATGAATGGAACATTCTGAAGTAGAGATTCTAACGGTTTCTGAAGTCTGGGTTGTGTGAACAGGAAAAAGAAGAGCTGACCAGGGTTGGGTGGACAGCCAGTTGAACAGCACGACTCCGAGTGTGAACACGCTTATGAAAACCAGCATTGGTTAATTGGTCATTCACCAGTGGTGTAACGAAAGCTTGCCTGGAGTGGAGATTCGAAGGACTTCAGATTAGCAGTGAAAGAGTGGAATATTCTGTAGTGGAGATTGAAATGATTTCAAAAGTCTGGGTTGTGTGGACAGGAAATGGAAGAGCTGACCAGGTTTGACTGGATAGTCCGTTGAACAGCACGCCTGAGAATGTGAAGCGGACGCTAGAAAACACCATTAGGTTACTTGGACATTCTCCAATGGTGCAACGAAAGCATGCCTGGAGTGGAGATTCCATGAATTCGATATTGGCAGGGAATGAATGGAACATTCCGTAGGAGAGATTCCAATGAATTCTGAAGTCTGGGTTTTGTGTACAGGAAAATGAAGAGAAGCAGGGAACAGTGGATAGCCTGTTGCACAGCAGACTGCGAATTTCAACTGGCTGCTGAAAACCAACATTGCGTTACTTGGATATTCACCAGTGGTGTCAAAGAATCCAGCCTGGAGTGGAGATTCGATGAATTCCCGATTGGGAGTGAGTGAACGGAACATTCTGTAGTGGAGATTCCAATTACTTCTGAAGTCTGGGTTTTGTGGACAGGAAAATGAAGAGCTGACCAGGTTTGAGTGGATAGGCAGTTGGACAGCACGCCTGCGAGTGTGATCATGCCTCTGAAATCCAGCATTGGATTCCTTGGACATCATCAGTTGTGTAACGAAAGCCTTCATGGAGTTGGAGATTCGATGAATTCCAGATTGGAATTGAAACAATGGAACAGTCTGTAGTGGAGATTCCAATGAATTCTGAACTATGGTTTGTGTGGACAGGAGAAGAATAATCTGACCACTGTGTAGTGGAATGCCAGTTCAACAGCGCGTCTGCGAGTGGAAACAGAACGCTGAAAATCAGTATTCAGTTACTTAGATATTCACCAGTCGTGTAACTGAATTCTGCCTGGAATGGAGATTCGATGAATTCCAGATAGGCAGTGAATGAATGGAACATTCTGTAGTGGAGATTATAATGGTTTCTGAAGACTAAGTTATGTGGACAGGAAAATGTAGAGCTGACCAGGGTTGAGTGGATAGTCAGTTGAACAGCACTCTTGCGAGTGGGAACAGGCCGCTGAAAAGCAGGCTTGGGTTACTTGTACATTCAAGACTAGTAAAAAGTAATCGGGCGTGGAGTGGAGATTCGATGAATTCCAGATTGGGAGTGAATGAATGGAACATTCTGTAGTGGAGATTCCATTGAATTTTGAAGTCTGGGTTGAGTGGACAGGAAAATGAGGAGCTGACCAGGATTCAGTGGATAGCCAGTTGAACAGCACGCCTCCGACAGGGATCAGGACAATGAAAACGAAAAGTGCGTTACTTGGACATTCAACAGTGGTGTAACGAAAGCCTGCCTGGAGTGGAGATTCAGATGAATTCCAGATTCGCAGTGAAGAAATGGAACGTTCTGTAGTGGAGATTCCAATTATTTCTGAAATCCGATGTGTGTGTACAGGAAAATGAAGAGCAAAACAGGTTAGAATGGATAGCCAGTTGAACAGAAAGCCTGCGAGAATGAACAGTCCTCTGAAAACCAGCATTGGGTTACTTGGACATTCACCAGTGGTATAACGAATGCGTTCATGGAGTGGAGGTTGAGATGAATACCCGATTGGCAGTGAATGAATTGAACATTCTGTAGTTGATATTCCAATTATTTCTGTCGTGTGGGTTGTTTGGACAGTAAAAGAAAGACTTGACCACTGTGGAGTGGATAGCCTGATGAATAGCATGCATGCGAGTGTGAACAATATGCTGAAAACCAGCAATGTGTTAATTGGACATTCACCAGTGGTGTAATGAAAGCCTGCCTGGAGTGTAGGTTCCAAGAATTCCAAATAGGCAGTGAATGAATGGAACATTCTGTAGTTGAGATTCCAATGGTTTCCCTGTTCTACGTTGTACGGACAAGAAACGGAAGAGCTTACCAAGTGGGATTTGATAGCCAGTTGAAGACCAGGCCTGCGAATTTGAACAGGCTTCTGAAGACCACGATCGGGTTACTTGAATACTCCCCAGTGGTGTAAAGAAATCCTGTCTGCAGTGGAGATTCGATGAATTCCAGATCGGCAGTGAATGAATGGAACATTCTGTAGTGGAGATTATAATGGTTTCTGAAGTCTAAGTTATGTGGACAGGAAAATGTAGGGCTGACCAGGGTTGAGGGGATAGTCATTTGAAAAGCAATCCTGCGAGTGTGAACAGGCCGCTGAAAAGCAGGAGTGGGTTACTTGTACATTCAACACTAGTGAAAAGAAATCGGGCCTGAAGTGGAGATTCGATGCATTCCAAATTGGCAGTGAAGGAATGGAACATTCTGTACAGGAGATTCCAATTATTTCTGAAGTCTAGGTAGTGGGGACAGGAAAATGAAGAGCTGACCAGGGTTCAGTGGATAGCCAGTTGAACAGCACACCACCGAGGGTGATCAGGACAATGAAAACGAGCAGTGCGTTACTTGGACTATCAACAGTGGTGAAACGAAAGCCTGTCTGGAGTGGAGATTCAAATGAATTCCAGATTCGCAGTGAATAAATGGAACGTTCTGTAGTGGAGATTCCAATTATTTCTGAAATCCGATGTGTGTGGACAGGAAAATTAAGAGCAAAACCGGTTAGAATGGATACCCAGTTGAACAACAGGCCTGCGAGAATGAACAGTGCTCTGAAAACCAGCATTGGGTTACTTGGATATTCACCAGTGGTATAACGAATGCGTTCATGGAGTGGAGGTTCAGATGAATTCCCGATTCGCAGTGAATGAAATGAACATTCTATAATGGATACTCCAATGATTTCTGTCGTGTGGGTTGTTTGGACAGTAAAAGAAAGACTTGACCACTGTGGAGTGGATAACCAGTTGAATAGCATGCATGGGAGTGTGAACAGTATGCTGAAAACCAGCTATGTGTTACTTGGACATTCACAAGTGGTGTAAAGAAAGCCTGCCTGGAGTGTTGGTTCCAAGAATTCCAAATAGGCAGTGAATGAATGGAACATTCTGTAGTGGAGATTCCAATGGTTTCTGAATTCTACGTTGTATGGACAAGAAACTGAAGAGCTTACTAGGTGCGATTTTATAGACTTTTGAAGACCAGGCCTGCGAGAATAAACAGTCCTCTGAAAACCAGCATTGGGTTACTTGGACATTCACCAGTGGTATAACGAATGCGTTCATGGAGTGGAGGTTCAGATGCATTCCCGATTCGCAGTGAATGAATTGAACATTCTGTAGTGGATATTCCAATAATTTCTGTCGTGTGGGTTGTTTGGACTGTAAAAGAAAGACTTGACCACTGTGGCGTTGATAACCAGTGGAATAGCATGCATGCGAGTGTAAACGGCATGCTGAAAACCAGCAGTGTGTTACTTGGACATTCACCAGTGGTGTAAAGAAAGCGTGCCTGGAGTGTAGGTTCCAAGGATTCCAAATAGGCAGTGAATGAATGGAACATTCTGTAGTGGAGATTCCAATGGTTTCTGAATTCTACGTTGTATGGACAAGAAACTGAAGAGCATTCCAGGTGGGATTTGATAGCCAGTTGAAGACCAGGCCTGCGAATTTGAACAGGCTGCTGAAGACCACCATTGGGTTACTTGAATATTCACCAGTGGTGTAAAAAAATCCTGTCTGCAGTGGAGATTCGATGAATTCCAGATTGGCAGTGAATGAATGGAACATTCTGAAGTGGAGATTCTAATGGTTTCTGAAGTCTGGGTTATGTGAACAGGAAAACGAAGAGCTGACCAGGGTTGGGTGGACAGCCAGTTGAACAGCACGACTCCAAGTGTGAACACGCCTACGAAAACCAGCATTGGTTACTTGGACATTCACCAGTGGTGCAACGAAAGCTTGCCTGGAGTGGAGATTCGAAGAACTTCAGATTAGCAGTGAATGAGTGGAATATTCTGTAGTGGAGATTCAAATGATTTCGAAAGTCTGGGTTGTGTGGACAGTAAATGGAAGAGCTGACCAGATTTGACTGGATATCCCGTTGAACAGCACGCCTGAGAATGTGAAGCGGACGCTAGAAAACAGCATTAGGTTACTTGGACATTCTCCAATGGTGCAACGAATGCATGCCTGGAGTGGAGATTCCATGAATTCGATATTGGCAGGGAATGAATGGAACATTCCGTAGGAGATATTGCAATGAATTCTGAGGTCTGGGGATTGTGTACAGGAAAATGAAGAGCAGAGCAGGGAAGAGTGGGCAGCCTGTTGCACAGCAGACTGCGACTTTGAACTGGCTGCTGAAAACCAACATTCCGTTACTTCGATATTCACCAGTGGTGCCAAGGAATCCTGCCTGGAGTGGAGATTCGATGAATTCCCGATTGGGAGTGAATGAATGGAACATTCTGTAGTGGAGATTCCAATTACTTCTGATGTCTGGGTTTTGTGGACAGGAAAATGAAGAGCTGACCAGGGTTGAGTGGATAGGCAGTTGGACAGCACGCCTGCGAGTGTGATTATGACTCTGAAATCCAGCATTGGATTCCTTGGACATCATCAGTGGTGTAACGAAAGCCTGCCTGGAGTTGGAGATTCGATGAATTTCAGATTGAATTGAAACAATGGAACAGTCTGTATTGTAGATTCCAATGAATTCTGAAGTATGGTTTTTGTGGACAGGAAAAGAATAATTTGACGACTGTGTAGTGGATTGCCAGGTCAACAGCACGTCTGCGAGTGAGAACAGAACGCTGAATATCAGCATTCAGTTACTTAGATATTCACAAGTCGTGTATCTGAATTCTGCCTGGAGTGGAGATTCGATAAATTCCAGATCGGCAGTGAATGAATGGAACATTCTGTAGTGGAGATTATAATGGTTTCTGAAGTCTAAGTTATGTGGACAGGAAAATGTAGATCTAACCAGGGTTGAGTGGATAGTCAGTTGAACAGCACTCCTACGAGTGTGAACAGGCCGCTGAAAAGCAGGCTTGGGTTACTTGTACATTCAACACTAGTGAAAAAAAATCGGGCCTGGAGTGGAGATTCGATGAAGTCCAGATTGGGAGTGAATGAATGGAACATTCTGTAGTGGAGATTCCATTGAATTTTGAAGTCTGGGTTGAGTGGACAGGAAAATGAAGAGCTGATCAGGTTGGAGAGGATAGCCAGTAGAATAGCACACCAGCGAGTGTGAACAGTCCGCGAAAAACCAGCATTGGGGTACTTGGATATTGACCAGTGGTGGAATGAAATCCTGCCTGGAGTGGAGATTCGATGAATTCCAGATTGGCAGTGAAGGAATGGAACATTCTGTACAGGAGATTCCAATCATTTCTGAAGTCTAGGTAGTGCGGACAGGAAAATGAAGAGCTGACCTGGGTTCAGTGGATCGCCAGTTGAACAGCACACCTCTGAGGGGGATCAGGACAATGAAAACGAGCAGTGCGTTACTTGGACATTCAACAGTGGTGTAACGAAAGCCTGTCTGGAGTGGAGATTCAAATGAATTCCAGATTCGCAGTGAATAAATGGAACGTTCTGTAGTGGAAATTCCAATTATTTCTGAAATCCGATGTGTGTGGACAGGAAAATGAAGAGTAAAACAGGTTAGAATGGATAGCCAGTTGAACAAAAGGCCTGCGAAAATGAACAGTCCTCTGAAAACCAGCATTGGGGTACTTGGATATTCACCAGTGGTATAACGAATGAGTTCATGGAGTGAGGGTTGAGATGAATTCCCGAATCGCAGTGAATGAACTGAACATTCTGTACTGGATATTCCAATGATTTCTGTCGTGTGGGTTGTTTGGACAGTAAAAGAAAGACTTGACCACTGTGGAGTGGATAGCCAGTTGAATAGCATGCATGCGAGTGTGAACAGTATGCTGAAATCCAGCAATGTGTTACTTGGACATTCACCAGTGGTGTAAAGAAAGCCTGCCTGGAGTGTTGGTTCCAAGAATTCCAAATAGGGAGTGAATGAATGAAACATTCTGTAGTGGAGATTCCAATGGTTTCTGAATTCTACGTTGTATGGACAAGAAACTGAAGAGCATTCCAGGTGGGATTTGATAGACAGTTGAAGAAAAGGCCTGCGAATTTGAACAGGCTGCTGAAAACCACCATTGGGTTACTTGGATATTCACCAGTGGTATAAAGAATGCGTTCATGGAGTGGAGGTTCTTATGAATTCCCGATTCGCAGTGAATGAATTGAACATTCTGTTGTGGATATTCCAATAATTTCTGTCGTGTGGGTTGTTCGGACAGTAAAAGCAAGACTTGACCACTGTGGAGTGGATAGCCAGTTGAATAGCATGCATGCACGTGTGAACAGTATGCTGAAAACCAGCAGTGTGTTACTTGGACATTCACCAGTGGGGTAAAGAAAGCCTGCCTGGAGTGTAGGTTCCAAGAATTCCAAATAGGCAGTGAATGAATGGAACATTTTGTAGTGGAGATTCCAATGGTTTCTGAATTCTACGTTGTATGAACAAGAAACGGAAGAGTTTAACAGGTGGGATTTGATAGCCAGTTGAAGACCAGGCCTGCTAATTTGAACAGGCTGCTTAAGACCTCCATTGGGTTACTTGAATATTCACGAGTGGTGTAAAGAAATCCTGTCTGCAGTGGAGATTCGATGAATTCCAGATTGGCAGTGAATGAATGGAACATTCTGAAGTAGAGATTCTAACGGTTTCTGAAGTCTGGGTTGTGTGAACAGGAAAAAGAAGAGCTGACCAGGGTTGGGTGGACAGCCAGTTGAACAGCACGACTCCGAGTGTGAACACGCTTATGAAAACCAGCATTGGTTAATTGGTCATTCACCAGTGGTGTAACGAAAGCTTGCCTGGAGTGGAGATTCGAAGGACTTCAGATTAGCAGTGAAAGAGTGGAATATTCTGTAGTGGAGATTGAAATGATTTCAAAAGTCTGGGTTGTGTGGACAGGAAATGGAAGAGCTGACCAGGTTTGACTGGATAGTCCGTTGAACAGCACGCCTGAGAATGCGAAGCGGACGCTAGAAAACACCATTAGGTTACTTGGACATTCTCCAATGGTGCAACGAAAGCATGCCTGGAGTGGAGATTCCATGAATTCGATATTGGCAGGGAATGAATGGAACATTCCGTAGGAGAGATTCCAATGAATTCTGAAGTCTGGGTTTTGTGTACAGGAAAATGAAGAGAAGCAGGGAACAGTGGATAGCCTGTTGCACAGCAGACTGCGAATTTCAACTGGCTGCTGAAAACCAACATTGCGTTACTTGGATATTCACCAGTGGTGTCAAAGAATCCAGCCTGGAGTGGAGATTCGATGAATTCCCGATTGGGAGTGAGTGAACGGAACATTCTGTAGTGGAGATTCCAATTACTTCTGAAGTCTGGGTTTTGTGGACAGGAAAATGAAGAGCTGACCAGGTTTGAGTGGATAGGCAGTTGGACAGCACGCCTGCGAGTGTGATCATGCCTCTGAAATCCAGCATTGGATTCCTTGGACATCATCAGTTGTGTAACGAAAGCCTTCATGGAGTTGGAGATTCGATGAATTCCAGATTGGAATTGAAACAATGGAACAGTCTGTAGTGGAGATTCCAATGAATTCTGAACTATGGTTTGTGTGGACAGGAGAAGAATAATCTGACCACTGTGTAGTGGAATGCCAGTTCAACAGCGCGTCTGCGAGTGGAAACAGAACGCTGAAAATCAGTATTCAGTTACTTAGATATTCACCAGTCGTGTAACTGAATTCTGCCTGGAATGGAGATTCGATGAATTCCAGATAGGCAGTGAATGAATGGAACATTCTGTAGTGGAGATTATAATGTTTTCTGAAGACTAAGTTATGTGGACAGGAAAATGTAGAGCTGACCAGGGTTGAGTGGATAGTCAGTTGAACAGCACTCTTGCGAGTGGGAACAGGCCGCTGAAAAGCAGGCTTGGGTTACTTGTACATTCAAGACTAGTAAAAAGTAATCGGGCGTGGAGTGGAGATTCGATGAATTCCAGATTGGGAGTGAATGAATGGAACATTCTGTAGTGGAGATTCCATTGAATTTTGAAGTCTGGGTTGAGTGGACAGGAAAATGAGGAGCTGACCAGGATTCAGTGGATAGCCAGTTGAACAGCACGCCTCCGACAGGGATCAGGACAATGAAAACGAAAAGTGCGTTACTTGGACATTCAACAGTGGTGTAACGAAAGCCTGCCTGGAGTGGAGATTCAGATGAATTCCAGATTCGCAGTGAAGAAATGGAACGTTCTGTAGTGGAGATTCCAATTATTTCTGAAATCCGATGTGTGTGTACAGGAAAATGAAGAGCAAAACAGGTTAGAATGGATAGCCAGTTGAACAGAAAGCCTGCGAGAATGAACAGTCCTCTGAAAACCAGCATTGGGTTACTTGGACATTCACCAGTGGTATAACGAATGCGTTCATGGAGTGGAGGTTGAGATGAATACCCGATTGGCAGTGAATGAATTGAACATTCTGTAGTTGATATTCCAATTATTTCTGTCGTGTGGGTTGTTTGGACAGTAAAAGAAAGACTTGACCACTGTGGAGTGGATAGCCTGATGAATAGCATGCATGCGAGTGTGAACAATATGCTGAAAACCAGCAATGTGTTAATTGGACATTCACCAGTGGTGTAATGAAAGCCTGCCTGGAGTGTAGGTTCCAAGAATTCCAAATAGGCAGTGAATGAATGGAACATTCTGTAGTTGAGATTCCAATGGTTTCCCTGTTCTACGTTGTACGGACAAGAAACGGAAGAGCTTACCAAGTGGGATTTGATAGCCAGTTGAAGACCAGGCCTGCGAATTTGAACAGGCTTCTGAAGACCACGATCGGGTTACTTGAATACTCCCCAGTGGTGTAAAGAAATCCTGTCTGCAGTGGAGATTCGATGAATTCCAGATCGGCAGTGAATGAATGGAACATTCTGTAGTGGAGATTATAATGGTTTCTGAAGTCTAAGTTATGTGGACAGGAAAATGTAGGGCTGACCAGGGTTGAGGGGATAGTCATTTGAAAAGCAATCCTGCGAGTGTGAACAGGCCGCTGAAAAGCAGGAGTGGGTTACTTGTACATTCAACACTAGTGAAAAGAAATCGGGCCTGAAGTGGAGATTCGATGCATTCCAAATTGGCAGTGAAGGAATGGAACATTCTGTACAGGAGATTCCAATTATTTCTGAAGTCTAGGTAGTGGGGACAGGAAAATGAAGAGCTGACCAGGGTTCAGTGGATAGCCAGTTGAACAGCACACCACCGAGGGTGATCAGGACAATGAAAACGAGCAGTGCGTTACTTGGACTATCAACAGTGGTGAAACGAAAGCCTGTCTGGAGTGGAGATTCAAATGAATTCCAGATTCGCAGTGAATAAATGGAACGTTCTGTAGTGGAGATTCCAATTATTTCTGAAATCCGATGTGTGTGGACAGGAAAATTAAGAGCAAAACCGGTTAGAATGGATACCCAGTTGAACAACAGGCCTGCGAGAATGAACAGTGCTCTGAAAACCAGCATTGGGTTACTTGGATATTCACCAGTGGTATAACGAATGCGTTCATGGAGTGGAGGTTCAGATGAATTCCCGATTCGCAGTGAATGAAATGAACATTCTATAATGGATACTCCAATGATTTCTGTCGTGTGGGTTGTTTGGACAGTAAAAGAAAGACTTGACCACTGTGGAGTGGATAACCAGTTGAATAGCATGCATGGGAGTGTGAACAGTATGCTGAAAACCAGCTATGTGTTACTTGGACATTCACAAGTGGTGTAAAGAAAGCCTGCCTGGAGTGTTGGTTCCAAGAATTCCAAATAGGCAGTGAATGAATGGAACATTCTGTAGTGGAGATTCCAATGGTTTCTGAATTCTACGTTGTATGGACAAGAAACTGAAGAGCTTACTAGGTGCGATTTTATAGACTTTTGAAGACCAGGCCTGCGAGAATAAACAGTCCTCTGAAAACCAGCATTGGGTTACTTGGACATTCACCAGTGGTATAACGAATGCGTTCATGGAGTGGAGGTTCAGATGCATTCCCGATTCGCAGTGAATGAATTGAACATTCTGTAGTGGATATTCCAATAATTTCTGTCGTGTGGGTTGTTTGGACTGTAAAAGAAAGACTTGACCACTGTGGCGTTGATAACCAGTGGAATAGCATGCATGCGAGTGTAAACGGCATGCTGAAAACCAGCAGTGTGTTACTTGGACATTCACCAGTGGTGTAAAGAAAGCGTGCCTGGAGTGTAGGTTCCAAGGATTCCAAATAGGCAGTGAATGAATGGAACATTCTGTAGTGGAGATTCCAATGGTTTCTGAATTCTACGTTGTATGGACAAGAAACTGAAGAGCATTCCAGGTGGGATTTGATAGCCAGTTGAAGACCAGGCCTGCGAATTTGAACAGGCTGCTGAAGACCACCATTGGGTTACTTGAATATTCACCAGTGGTGTAAAAAAATCCTGTCTGCAGTGGAGATTCGATGAATTCCAGATTGGCAGTGAATGAATGGAACATTCTGAAGTGGAGATTCTAATGGTTTCTGAAGTCTGGGTTATGTGAACAGGAAAACGAAGAGCTGACCAGGGTTGGGTGGACAGCCAGTTGAACAGCACGACTCCAAGTGTGAACACGCCTACGAAAACCAGCATTGGTTACTTGGACATTCACCAGTGGTGCAACGAAAGCTTGCCTGGAGTGGAGATTCGAAGAACTTCAGATTAGCAGTGAATGAGTGGAATATTCTGTAGTGGAGATTCAAATGATTTCGAAAGTCTGGGTTGTGTGGACAGTAAATGGAAGAGCTGACCAGATTTGACTGGATATCCCGTTGAACAGCACGCCTGAGAATGTGAAGCGGACGCTAGAAAACAGCATTAGGTTACTTGGACATTCTCCAATGGTGCAACGAATGCATGCCTGGAGTGGAGATTCCATGAATTCGATATTGGCAGGGAATGAATGGAACATTCCGTAGGAGATATTGCAATGAATTCTGAGGTCTGGGGATTGTGTACAGGAAAATGAAGAGCAGAGCAGGGAAGAGTGGGCAGCCTGTTGCACAGCAGACTGCGACTTTGAACTGGCTGCTGAAAACCAACATTCCGTTACTTCGATATTCACCAGTGGTGCCAAGGAATCCTGCCTGGAGTGGAGATTCGATGAATTCCCGATTGGGAGTGAATGAATGGAACATTCTGTAGTGGAGATTCCAATTACTTCTGATGTCTGGGTTTTGTGGACAGGAAAATGAAGAGCTGACCAGGGTTGAGTGGATAGGCAGTTGGACAGCACGCCTGCGAGTGTGATTATGACTCTGAAATCCAGCATTGGATTCCTTGGACATCATCAGTGGTGTAACGAAAGCCTGCCTGGAGTTGGAGATTCGATGAATTTCAGATTGAATTGAAACAATGGAACAGTCTGTATTGTAGATTCCAATGAATTCTGAAGTATGGTTTTTGTGGACAGGAAAAGAATAATTTGACGACTGTGTAGTGGATTGCCAGGTCAACAGCACGTCTGCGAGTGAGAACAGAACGCTGAATATCAGCATTCAGTTACTTAGATATTCACAAGTCGTGTATCTGAATTCTGCCTGGAGTGGAGATTCGATAAATTCCAGATCGGCAGTGAATGAATGGAACATTCTGTAGTGGAGATTATAATGGTTTCTGAAGTCTAAGTTATGTGGACAGGAAAATGTAGATCTAACCAGGGTTGAGTGGATAGTCAGTTGAACAGCACTCCTGCGAGTGTGAACAGGCCGCTGAAAAGCAGGCTTGGGTTACTTGTACATTCAACACTAGTGAAAAAAAATCGGGCCTGGAGTGGAGATTCGATGAAGTCCAGATTGGGAGTGAATGAATGGAACATTCTGTAGTGGAGATTCCATTGAATTTTGAAGTCTGGGTTGAGTGGACAGGAAAATGAAGAGCTGATCAGGTTGGAGAGGATAGCCAGTAGAATAGCACACCAGCGAGTGTGAACAGTCCGCGAAAAACCAGCATTGGGGTACTTGGATATTGACCAGTGGTGGAATGAAATCCTGCCTGGAGTGGAGATTCGATGAATTCCAGATTGGCAGTGAAGGAATGGAACATTCTGTACAGGAGATTCCAATCATTTCTGAAGTCTAGGTAGTGCGGACAGGAAAATGAAGAGCTGACCTGGGTTCAGTGGATCGCCAGTTGAACAGCACACCTCTGAGGGGGATCAGGACAATGAAAACGAGCAGTGCGTTACTTGGACATTCAACAGTGGTGTAACGAAAGCCTGTCTGGAGTGGAGATTCAAATGAATTCCAGATTCGCAGTGAATAAATGGAACGTTCTGTAGTGGAAATTCCAATTATTTCTGAAATCCGATGTGTGTGGACAGGAAAATGAAGAGTAAAACAGGTTAGAATGGATAGCCAGTTGAACAAAAGGCCTGCGAAAATGAACAGTCCTCTGAAAACCAGCATTGGGGTACTTGGATATTCACCAGTGGTATAACGAATGAGTTCATGGAGTGGAGGTTCAAATGAATTCACTATTCGCAGTGAATGAATTGAACATTCTGTAGTGTATATTCCAATGATTTCTGTCGTGTGGGTTGTTTGGACAGTAAAAGAAAGACTTGACCACTGTGGAGTGGATAGCCAGTTGAATAGCATGCATGCGAGTGTGAACAGTATGCTGAAATCCAGCAATGTGTTACTTGGACATTCACCAGTGGTGTAAAGAAAGCCTGCCTGGAGTGTTGGTTCCAAGAATTCCAAATAGGGAGTGAATGAATGAAACATTCTGTAGTGGAGATTCCAATGGTTTCTGAATTCTACGTTGTATGGACAAGAAACTGAAGAGCATTCCAGGTGGGATTTGATAGACAGTTGAAGAAAAGGCCTGCGAATTTGAACAGGCTGCTGAAAACCACCATTGGGTTACTTGGATATTCACCAGTGGTATAAAGAATGCGTTCATGGAGTGGAGGTTCTTATGAATTCCCGATTCGCAGTGAATGAATTGAACATTCTGTTGTGGATATTCCAATAATTTCTGTCGTGTGGGTTGTTCGGACAGTAAAAGCAAGACTTGACCACTGTGGAGTGGATAGCCAGTTGAATAGCATGCATGCACGTGTGAACAGTATGCTGAAAACCAGCAGTGTGTTACTTGGACATTCACCAGTGGGGTAAAGAAAGCCTGCCTGGAGTGTAGGTTCCAAGAATTCCAAATAGGCAGTGAATGAATGGAACATTTTGTAGTGGAGATTCCAATGGTTTCTGAATTCTACGTTGTATGAACAAGAAACGGAAGAGTTTAACAGGTGGGATTTGATAGCCAGTTGAAGACCAGGCCTGCTAATTTGAACAGGCTGCTTAAGACCTCCATTGGGTTACTTGAATATTCACGAG